>NC_136063.1:1359063768-1361943857 GCF_964261635.1 Lissotriton helveticus | reverse complement strand
TAAATTCCTTGCTCTTCTTCTGAGGATTGCAGTGGCGTAGCTAGCCCTTCTTGGCTGCCTGTGGCGGTCCCTGCATTGCCGCCTCGCAGCGGCCGCATCGAAGAGCGGTTGTGGGGGTGCTGGCGAGATTCCTCTGATTGCCGCCCGCATTGAAGAGTGGGGGGAGGGGCTTGCGACTGCCGCCCCAAGACAGCAGATAAGTGCGGGGGGAGTCCACATCCCCAAAACTCATCCCGCCTAGGCCGTACCCCCCTGCACCCACTTGCTATGCCACTGTGAGGATGAGTGGTATATATTAAAGAGAAAAACGGGACACATCTGGTACATCAAATGAACAGTAGGCAACTGTCAAATGGATGCATGAAAACACATGTACATCACACATTCTAAAGGTTGTCATCATGACATGTTCCATGCTTCTCCAAGTGACATCACCACAAGCGTCGAGGGAATAGATGTGTCATGAAAGCCTCTGTTGATTGCAGAAAAATAGACCACTGTACATGCATGTTATGAATAAAGCTTTTTGAAATCTGATTTTTAAAGAAACTCTCCCCAAAACAGGAAAACACCAAATCTATTTAAAGTCAGATGATATTCAACTTTTATGTTCATAATAGTTGCAACATATCAATTTAAAAATAACAAAATGTGGTATTTGTATTAAACAAATCTATAAAGAAAAATGTTCTGCTGACCAATCTGATACAATTGACAACATGACTTAATTAACAGTGAAAAAAGACCCGAAAGTGAGGAATATCACCGACAGAATCTACATATGTATCATCATTATATTTGAAGTTAGATGGAGAAACAAACTCTACGTGTACAGTAAATTATTTCAATTATGGTATTGCATTAATAGGTTTTCGCATATTGCTTCTATTCAAGATGTCATATATTGGTCTTAAATTATGTAGGGGAATTGATACCAAAGCCCCCTTTGTTCCTGTTACATTTACAGCTGGATGCGAGTTGGTATCTTAACTGAGGCAAAAGATACATTGTTTTAGATTTGAGGTAAATCAGTGCATCTGGTGAGACCTCAAGAAGCATTTTGAGCTCTCACAAGATGCATTCATTTATCTCAAATCAGAAGCTATGTATTCTCAGACCAAAAGATGACATCTTGAATAGAAACAATATGCTAAAACTTATTGACGCAATTTATTGATTAATTGAAGATCTCACTATGTGTCAGCAACAAAATATTAACTGTCCTCCTGTTTTTCAACACACATTTGCAATGTAATAGGTCTCGCCTTTGGGACCTTAAAAGGATTTAGTAATGCAGCATATTGTGCTACCCTGGAGGTTTCAGGGTGCAAGTCATTGATGAGTAAGCGGTATCTTGTGATTCGGGGCAAATCACAGAAAATACAAGCAGCGATCTCGTAGGGGTGGTGGGGGCAGGGCGAAGGAGTAGGGAGAGATGGCACTGGGCGAGCAGGCTGTCACGAGCAGGAAACAAGAGGCAATGGTGAAAATGAAAGTGGTGTCCTGTGATTTTGGGCAAATCACTTAAAATATAAGCAGCAATCTCGAAGGGGTGGTGGGGCAGGGTGAAGAGAGAGACAGCACAGGGCGAGCAGGCGTCCACGAGCAGGAAACAAGACGAGATAGTGAAACTGAAAGTGGGCACATCGTTAAAAGGTGCACTGCCTCCAAATTAAACCAATAATTGAACCTATAATGCGAATGCCGACCAAAACATGAAGCACAGCGTGTGTGAAGCGGGCCCTGTGCTGCTACACAAGCTGAGGCAAACAAGAAAAAAATAGTGCGCACAATGGAACCTATATAAAAAAAGTGTAAGACCATGTGTAACAGGGGCAGTCTCCTAGGAGGGTTTAAAACACAAAAAGGCAGGACTAATTAAGCATTCTGACCAACCAAAAGCATGCATTTATGAAGGGCACAAACAGGAACGAATAGAAAAGATGGGATTTGCTTCAAGTCACAGTCTAGATTACAGCACGCCTCGCAGTGCGGTGCATGCGCTGCCCAGGCTCGACCTAAAACTCAAAACTCATTTGTTCAAAGAGTTTTTGTCCCCAAAACAACTTCATGATAATGAACCTCTTTCCAGTCGAAGCTCACATGCCTCTTGGCTATTAACTGAGTGAGTACTTAAGCACCACAGGTATGTCTTCAACATATTACAACATTGTGTTAAATGCAGTTAAGGTTATTGTATGTTAAGTATTGAATACAGAGTATTCTGTATCTGATCCCTTTTTTCTTAGACTCTTGGGCACATCAACACCAAATTAATAAAGCCAGTAGGTGGGTGTGAGCATCGAAGGCTAGCTAGATTATGTGGTGGATTAATTATGTTGAGGAATGCTGGTGTGTAATATGTCCAATGGTTCACTGACATAGTATTGACTAGGAAAACATCGACCTACAAAATGATTGAGGCAAAAATATTGACAACAAATATATTGACTACCTATAATTAAAAAGGTAAGTGCGAAAATATCGAAAACAAATATTGTTAAAAAGATATAGTTGTATTTAATATCGATTTTTAAATATATACAGATTCAAATATTAAAAATATATTAAATACTAACATTAATTTAATAAAAATTAAATATTTTTAATATATGTTTTAACAAATATGGCAAATAAACTTACTTTCATACATATAAACATATATATCAACATGTATCTATTTAAAAATATAATTAAACAAACATTTGTAAATTATATTATAATTTAAAATTGTTTAAGTATATAACAAACTTATAAATATATATATATATAAACATAAAATAGTATTTAATATACATATTATTATTGTAATATAATTTATAAGCAAAACACATTACAAATTATAAATATTTTAGTTTATGTTATAGAAACAAACACATAATTATATAAATTAAAACAATATTAAATAAGTTATTAACATTTATAATACATATAAATTTCCCACACAACACAACAGTAATAAATGTGTTACATCACATAAAAGTAAAATGTACTACTCTCACTACAATAAATACAAAATTAGATAGAACATTATATTGAAAAGTAATAAAATGTATTATTCCCACTGCAATTAACCAGTCCAGTTAGTACGACAGTAGGTAAAGTGTTGGAATTCAGAGATGTAAAATGTACTATTCCCACTCCAATAACTGCAAAAGTAGGGAAAGTGTTGGATAGCGGAATGGTAAAATTTACTATTCTCAGTGCGTCAGTTCAACATTAAAAAGAAGGAAATTATCTTCAACAAAATAACACTCTTTTTTTTTTAAAGTAAAAAAATATATATAAATATGTTGAAACATAAAATAAAAATATATTTAATATTACAAATATTTTTTTTAACATATTATAATTTCAAAATACATATCACAAATACCTACAACTATTATTATAAATAAAATGCAAACATATTTTTTATACAAATAAACATTTTATTTAGAAATAATTTATGAACAAAAACGTTAATTATTACATGAATTTAGTTGAGTTGTTTCCAACCCTATAACACCACAAAACTTACAACCTGCGCCAAAAAAGGATTTACACTATACATATAAATATTCAACTAACTAATTTTCATTAATTAAATATGAATTATTAATTAATTATATTTAATGTACTTCCCACAATATACCCCCACAAAACACAACACAATTAATTATTCACCTAAGAATTCATTTTAATGAAAAAAAATATGAATTGCTTAAAATTAATTTACTTCCCACCCCATGTCCCAACAAAACCCACAACCCACATATAGAATCTAAAAAGCATACATTTATTTACACAATTACCATAATTAATGATCAATTAAAGTAATATTATTAATAAAAACAAATTATGATTCATTAAAATTAATGAACTACTTACAGTTTACCCCTATAATCCCAACAACCTGCACCTAAAATTCAACTTAAGAAAAAATTAATGAGACAATTATAATTTATTTTCAATTAAATAACAAATAGTATTTAACAAGTAATTATAAATTAATTAACCCCTTCGGTCCATCGGACAGCTGGGAACGCCTATAGGAGTGGGGGCTGCCCAAAAAGGGAATGCCATTGCCCCCATCCCCCCAAATTCCACAGTATTTCTGCCCCCCCCCGGGAGGCAGATGGGGCAATAGCCCCCGATCTTCCCCCCCGGGGGGGAAGAAAGGATACTAGGCACCAGGGATTTTTTATTTTTATGTATATAGGGATGGGGGCTGACCAAAATATTTGATATTTGATATTTGATATTTATTTATTTGTATAGCGCTGAATCACCTATGAGGGTATCTCGGCGCTTCGGACATAGACATCAAAATTCAGGATTTTTTTTTAGAAGAGGTGGGTCTTTAGCATTTTTCTAAATTGAGCCAAGTTCTGTCCTGAGCGTAACGAAGAAGGCAAATCATTCCAGAATCGGGGGGCAAGATAGGAAAAAGATCTGCCGCCACTACGAGCTTTTTTGATTCTGGGGACGGTTAGCAAATGCTCACTACTGGATCTAAGATTGCGTAATGCTGTATAAGGGGAGAGTTTATTAGTAAGATACTTGGGGCCCTTGCCATTACAAGCTTTATGAATAATGCAGCCTATTTTGAATTTGACCCTTTTCTTTATGGGGAGCCAATGAAGTTGATTGAGCAGAGGTCCGGAGGGTGTTCTGGATGTGACGTTAGTGGTGAGTCGGGCAGCAGTGTTCTGCACCACCTGAAGTTTGTTAATGGCACTTTCATTGGCCGAAAATAACAAAGCATTGCAGTAGTCAAGTCTGCTCAATATCAGGGCCTGTATAAGGGTTTTTTTGGTGGAAGAAGGCAAGAGTGGAAAAATCCTCCGTAGGAGGCCCAAGATATAATAGCAGATACCTGCAATGACAGTGGCATGTGTGTTATGTGTGAGTCTACGGTCGATCCTAACACCCAGATTCTTAACCACTTCTTTGGGAATGGGGGCATTTCCCAGCTCTTCCGGCCACCAGTTAGGTGACCAATAAGTGGTAGCTCCTCCAAACAACATGATCTCTGATTTGCCTCCATTAAGTTGTAAATAGTTGTTGCGCATCCAGGCAGCAATAGTTTTCATGCCCTCAGAGAAAAGTAGATCAATGTTGAGAGTATTTTTATCAAATGTTAGCAGGAGCTGGGTGTCATCAGCATATATAATTGGAATAAATCCCAAAGATCTCATCAGCCTGGCCAGGGGAGTAACATATATATTGAAAAGGGTAGGACTTAAGCAAGATCCCTGCAGGACTACCTTGCTCACCTTGGTCGTGCTAGATTTAAATGAACCCATTGTAACTGTTTGAGTTCGATCTGTAAGAAAGCTAGTAATCCAATTCAATGCTTGCCCCTGAATACCTATATCTTGAAGTATTTTCAAAAGGATGTGATGTGAAATGGTGTCAAACGCTGCTGACAGGTCAAGCAGCACCAACAGTGCCGCTTGTCCCTTGTCAGCAGCCATACGTATATTATCAGTGACTTCAATAAGGGCTGCCTCTGTGTCTTATGTTTGGCCCTAAATCCTGATTGGGAAATGTCCAGTAATTGATAAGTTTCCAAGTAGTTAGACAGATGTCTATTAATATATTTCTCAATTAGTTTTGACTGTAGAGGCAAAAGAGATATAGGTAGATAATTATTAATTTCAGTGGTCTTGATCTTGGGATCTTTCCGTATTGGCCTAATCTGCGCATCCTTCCAGGCCGAAGGAAGGCAGCCTTCCCTAAGGGAGCAGTTTAGTATAGAGCAGATTGAAGGAGCTAATTGTTCAGCGAATTTAGTAGAAATCCTGGCAGGGATGATGTCCATGGGTGAGCCAGATTTCATAGATTCTAAGAGAAGAGTAACTTCCTTTATCTGAAGCTGCGGAAAAGTATGGAGTTGGGCAGATGTAGCATAGGTGTCCACAGGACAGACCTTAGAAGAAAGATCAGAGGTACTAGCTGCAATAATTTTCTGGTAGATGGAATCGATTTTAAGAATAAAATGTTCTGCCACCTCGTTACATATGGACTGTGAGGGGGATTCCGCGGTGTCACTTGCCGATGGGCTAGAGTAGGCCTTTACGATTTTAAATAATTCCCTGGAATTAGATCCAGCCTTCTCCAATTTTAGGGTAATGTGCGTTTTACGTGCAATTTTGATATTGTTGTGATACACTGCCAAGGCGTGTTTATATTTACTTCTGTCTTGTTCTAAATGAGTATGTCACCAGGTCCGCTCCAGTTTTTTACATCCACTCTTTTCAGTACGTAATGCCAACAAGTACCATTCAGTGGCATCAGTAGAACTTTTTGGTGGATGAGTGGCTGGTTTTAAGGGTGCCACTTTATCCAAAATGTTTGAAATGATGTTATTAAAGTGGTGTAGTTGTTGATTGACATTAAGATTGTAGGTGTCAGTGTCCCATGTCAAGAAAGAAGAAGCAAGATGTTGGGCTTCAATTTTATGCCAAGGTCTATACCATCTCTCAGTAAGGGGTATAGGAGAAGGTGAGATGAAGGGGCTCTTCAGATGGAAGTTAATTACAGAATGATCTGACCAATGAGTGGTCTAGTATCTATATATTCAATGTGTTGTGAATTCGAAAGAATCAGATCTAGAGTATGCCCCGCCAGGTGAGTGGGATCATTATTGAGTTTCAAAAGCCCATGGGAGGCCAAATCCTCTAGACAAGTTCTGGCATCCAGGTTGTCTAAGTCCTCACTATGAATATTGAAATCTCCTAAAAGTAAGAAATTGCGTGTAGCCACAATATGGGGAGAAATAATTTCTAACAAGTGACTGTTAAAATCTTTTATTGGGCTCGGGGGCCTATACACCAATGCTCCTTTCCAACACTGTTGGGGATGTAGCTCCACCTTAAAAATTAGACATTCAAATAATTCCGAACTATACTGGTCTAAAATGGTAACCGGTATCTGTTCCCTATGGATTATGGCAATGCCACCACCCACTCGTTCAGGCCTATCCAGTCTTTGAATACGGAAGCTAAGTGGAAGAGCTAAAGCGATTGCAGGAACCGCCACGGGTTTAATCCACATTTCCGTTAAAAATGCCAAATCAGGGTTAGTATAATTTAAAAGATCCCAAATAACGATGGCATGTCGGGGAAGAGATCTAACATTTGCTAGGAGACCTTTCCATGTGGTGTTGGCCGGAGATTTCATACAGGGCCCTTCCTCTAATGTGGGAGGTAGTTTCATGTCAGTAGCGTAAGCAGTGATTCTAATGTCCTGATCAGGACTAGACTGATACTTACATTCTTTGCAAGAGAAAGGCCCTTCTAGCCATTTCCCCAAAGGACATATATAGGAGGTTGGTCTAAGTTTTAGCAGGGATTCTCTAGTGTAAGTAAGCTTAGAAGAGCTTTTAAGAGAAATATCCCTGGTCTCCAACTCACAAAGACCAAGGGTCCTGGCTCCTGGTGATGGAATGGCGCGGACGGGCGCAGACGGGCTTGCCTTTGGCGCGCCTTCAGTGCGCCCCCGCTGCGCCCGTCCGCTGCGCGTCGTGACAGGCCCCATTTTAAATAGACCCGTCTGTTTGGCCAGCTAGAGCGCCAACCTCGTTTCCGGTAAAACCCGAAGTGTGTGCTGTCCCCGGAACTGCCCCTGATCGCAATCCGTCAGATCTACCTCTCTCCACGCAACGAGCAAGCCCGCGTTGGAACGGAGAGGAGATCTTGGAAGGCGGCGTGGGGTGAGTGTCCTCAATAAGTTGTTTAGTTACCAGCATAGAGTGCCAGGAGTAAGCTTTAGCAAGTGCTTTTAAAAATGAAATAATAAAGACCAGCCAAAATTCTAAAATTTCCCTCTGTACCTGACAATCATGACAGACATGGCAATGCTCCCACCCCCTCAAATTCCACAGTATTTCTGCTACCCCCCTGGGAGGCAGATAGGGCAATACCCCCACTCTGTCTCCCCAGGGGGCAGAAAGCACACTAAGCACCAGGGATTTTTTATTTTGTTGCACATAGGGGTGGGGGCTGCCCAAAATAGGCATGGCAATTCCCCTACTTTTCAAAAAATTCCAGTCTTTCTGCCCCCCGGGAGGCAGATGGTGACAATAGACCCCGACCTGCCCCCTGGGCAGAAAGCACACTAGGCACCTGGGATTGTTTTATAATGTATATTGGGACGTGGGCTTCCCAAAATGGGCATGCCAATGAGCCACCCGCCCAAAAAATTCCACAGCATTTCTTACCCCCCCCCCGAGGCAGCTGGGGGCAATAGCCCCTGATCAGCCCCCCCGGGGGGGCAGAAAACCCACTGGGCACCAGGGATTTTTTTAAGTATATAGGGATGGGGGCTGCTCAAAATGGGCATGCCAATGCCCCCACTGCCCGAAAAAAATTCCACAGTATTTCTTCCCCCCCAGGAGACAGATGGGACAATAGACCCTGATCTGCCCCCCAGGGGGGTAGAAAGCCCACTAGGCACCAGGTATTGTTTTTTTTAATACGTAGGGTTGGGGGCTGCCCAAAATGGGCATGCTAATGCCCCCATCCCCCCCAAAAAACTGCCACAGTCTTTCCCACAACTTTTCCACATAGATATTAGAGGAAAAATTTGACTTTTTAGCTAAATTTGAGGTTTGCAGTGGATTTTGGGAAGGAAAATGTTGAGGGATCAATGCAAGCCACACCTTCCTAGACTCCCACGGGTGTCTAGTTTTCAGAAATGTCTGGCTTTTTTAGGTTCCCCTAGATATCTGCAAGCCCGAAGCCCGGGACCAAATCACAGGTGTCCACATATCTATCACAAAACGAACTGGTTTTTCAAGGGGGTCATCTGCGTTTTTGGTCCCGGGCTCAGTGACCATCTAGGGAGATCTACCAAATCCAGACATTTCTGAAAACTAGACATCTAGGGGAGTCCAGGGCGGTGCCGCTTCCGTGGACTACCCAAATTCCCCTGCAAACCTCAAATCTAGCGAATAAAATCAGCACCTCATCCTCAAACTCAGGTGGTTCACCCCGAAGGTGGTCATCTAACACACCACTATGACCTAAGTCTGACCAAAGACCCTCCTTCTCCTCCTGTCATATTTCAGGTGTGGTATAGTTTGTGATGGTTCACTTTGATCATAGTCAAGCTCTCCACATTTTGAGGCGAGAGACTGATCCTTCTCACTGTGACAACTGCGCCAGTTGCAATGAACACATGCTCCGCAGACATACTGGCTACCGGACAAGCCAGATACTTTATTGACAGCCTGCTGACCAATGGCCATTGGTGCCTCTTCTCATTAGTGCCTCTTCTCTTGGATCTAAATCCAAATGGGTTTTGATCCAGATAGACCTCTTGTGGGTCATCCAGATAGTTGTGGACCATCCTCTGAAAGGACATTGGTGCTGCCCTTTTGCCTTCATATCTGCACAGGACTTAAGACCTGCCACCTGAAACCAAGCCATGGCAGAGGTTAGGGCGGATGCTCCTGTGGTTGTGGTTGTTGCCGGTATTCATGTTGCTGGTCTTGGCTGCTGTGAGGCAAGAGTACTGCCCTCTTTAGAAGTTGAAGGGTGCATCCCAGAACTTCTGGGAAGGAGTGGGCCTCTAATTTCCACTCGTTCTTCTTCTAGGTCGCTGGCTTTCTCAGCAATCCATGTCTTGTATTGTGAAACATCCCCTTTGGAAAGACGAATGAAAGTGGTCAGTGATTGTTTGTACTGTAGATCAGGTATTATGGCACAGATGTAATGCTTGGATGACACAATGTCTCTTTGCAGCCTTGTATTATCAGTCAAGCAAAGGAGTAAGCTCTCCACAAACTCATGTGCATCTTTCTTTTTGCCTACACTGGCAAACATTTCAGACACATTTCTATTCCTGTGGCATATGCAACAATGGGATAGCTTGCCACATCGTATTGTCCTACTTGTTGACTTCCCATATGAAAACCTCAAAAGGAAGCAGCATCGCTGTCAGGCACTTGACCAGGCCCCATTTTTCCATCTCAATGATCATGCCTTTCACATTGCATCACCTCTTTGCATGACATAATCATTGAACTGTCTGTACTGCTCAAACAGACATTGCAACTTGTAATAAGCCGAGTTCCAATGTGTTTGCACCTCCTGTACAAGGATTTGACTAGCATTCTATTATCATGCTGAATGATCCTCAACTGCTTCTGGGCTTTAAAAGAATCTTGAAATGAGGGCAGATTCTTCTGCAGATGGACAGTTGGTTGCTGACTCTGTCTTCTTTTTTTGAGAAAGTCCTGTACAATGATGTTGATGCAGTGCATCAAACACAGGACCCTGAAATAGCCACCATCTGCCATGGCCTTAACTATATTACTGTCATTGCCCGTGGCTACAAATCCATTGTAAAAAGCACTCTGGGTCACAGCCAATCAAAGACCTTGCTATTAAAGTCCTTTAAGATGTTTGCAACTGTATGAGATTTCTCCATGGCGATCATGGGTACTGTTTCATGCTTCTGAGCACTATTAAAAGGTTTGTCAGCATCCCGACCTGCAGATATCCAATCCAATCCAATATATACCTTATTTGGCATAAAATGCAATACCATAAAAGTACAATTTATTAAAACAAACAAATATCACAATATCAAAGACTTATCCCAAAAATACATATGAAAGCCGTTCGTTAATAGAGCCCCTTCTCCTGTATCATGCCTATTCAGGGCATTAATAAATATCCTGAGTTCAAAAGGATCGACACAAATTAATAAGGTGGTAACACATGTACAAAACAGCCTCCAAACAAAATACACAAATAAATAATCACTTGTTTGAAAAATACCCTCACCCACCCAATTCATTGCTGGAACCTTTAACCTACCAATACTACAGCCACATATATTCACCCCTCTCTTCTTGTATTTCTAAGTCTCAGTGCCGACCTTAAAAAGTTTACGGTGCAACAAAGTGTTACAACCTCTGTGGACAGCTTCAAAAACAGTAGGGCCACCTTAGCCTGCTTAAAACCAGCGTTTTTTAAAATGCTTTTTAAAAATAGCTTCCTAGGGCGCGCATAGTAGGGACACAGTAAAACAAAGTGAAGGGTATCCTGTGGAGACTGATGGTCGCAGCCGCACGGGCCCTTCAACTCTGTGGATTTTGTGTAACCTGCCCGCACCGCTAAACTATTATGTAATAGGTTAAGCCTGAAGCGTGTCATTAAAAATCTGTCTTGGGCATTGTGGATAAAACACAAGTGAGGCTCAATACCCAGACAAGATTTGGTCAAAAGGTGTGCTCTCACAGAGGGTGTGATCAACTCGCTGCCTTCCCTACGGGAGGCCACATACTTCTGGAATTCCACCTTAACGTGAGCCTTGTCCTGGGGTAACAGTTTTGTGGGGTGGTTAAAATAGTTTAACCAGCCTATAACCGTCAGGGTTTCCCTCACATACTTCAGCCATGGGATGTTCCTGCCCTGTCACGAGCAATACAATCCATGATAATCTTCTTGGTTAATATGGCCTCAGGGTTTGTCCTAATTTTGATCCAACATGTAATGGGTTTTAATTCTAGCCTGTCTCTAATGTGACTGACACCCTATTCCTCGTGAATATTAAGGGACGAGTGGCTATGTGGGACTTTTTGAAGCCGCTGCATGTATTTATTCTCTTCAATTTGGAGATGTTGCGAATCAATAAAACCCCAGACCTCACTACCGTAGAGTGTTTTAGCACAGCACATCGAATTGCACAGTCTCAAAATTTGTTCCGGTGACCAAAGGCCCAACCTACGCGCAAAATTCATAATTGCACCAGAGCATCTAACTAAAGTGCGACATTTCTCATCTATCAGGGCTTTAAAACTAAGAAGGGTATCAAATAATATCCCCAGATATGAGAAAGTCTGTACTTCTTCCAGGCAGTGAGAGCCAATCATATATTTGTATTTCCTTTTTGGGGTTTTCCCCACCTTCATGATATATGATTTTGAGGGGTTAGCAGACAGGTCTAAACTCTCCATGAAACGGACAAAGCCATCTATCAGGCATTGCAGGCCTCGAGGGGTCCGCGCGAGAAGCACCGCGTCGTCTGTGTAAAGCAGAACGGTGATCCCTCTTGTTCCTATCCTTGGCGAGTCCACCCCAAGAGCTTCTAGCGCCTGCTCCAGGCCGTTTATGTACAGGGTGAATAAGAAAGGTGCCAAAATGCAACTCTGTCTTACCCCCCTTGAGCAAGGAAATTAATCAGTAGTGCTCCCCTCCTAATTGTATCTGACTTGGGCGAAAGTATTCTGATGTAATGCTCTTCAAATGTTTACTAGACCGGGGTCCACACCAAGAGCCCCCATGAGTTCCCACAGTTTCTTGCAGTTCACCCGGTCAAAAGCTGCCGTCAAGTCCATGAAAGCCAAGTACACAGTCTCTTGACTAGCAATAGTGTACTTGGCTACCAGTAGATATAAATTGAGGCATTGATCGGCAGTTGATCGTCCTGACCTAAACCCATACTGCGTGTCAGTGATTACATGGTGTTCCTCTGCCCAGTCCAATAATCGGTTGAGGGTAACCCTGCCTAAAACTTTCACTGTCACATCAATGAGAGAAATGGGACAGTAACAAAGTGGGCTGTCCCTATTTCCCTTCTTAAAAATAGGGACTATTGTAGCTGTGGACCAGGATGCAGGCATACCCGATTCTGCTGCAGCATTAATAACCCTGGTCAGTAAGGGCGCCCAAAGTTCTACCTGGCTTAGGAAAAGGTCAGGGGGAACCTCATCGGGCCCTGTGGGCTTATTCCTTGTCAGATCCTCAATACCCGCCTTTACCTCGCCCAAAGAAAATATTGTATGGGCCGCAGTCTCTCTCCCTTCCTCAACTACTGATGGGTCCTCTGACATGCCGTGATTGTAGAGGCCGTTAAAGTGCCCATACCAAGATTCTGACAGGATGTGATTTGCTATCCTTGGTTTATTAGCATCTTGGAAGCAGGGGTCATTAATAACCTTCCAAAAGGCGGTCGTGTTCTAAGACTCGACCGCTTCCCTCAGATTCTCCCATGCCTGCTGTTGCAAGGAGGTTTTGCGTCGCTTTACTGCCTGTTTATAGAGAGCCCTACATGTGGACACCTTTGTCTTGTCTTTAGGGACTGCTTTTAGTGCTAGCTTCAGCTCCTTCAAAGCAAAGGAGCATAGATGGTCAAACCACCTATGGTCCTCCTTTCCCTTTTTGTTAGATGTACTCCTAAGTAGACCGTAAATGTGCTTGGTGACACCCTCAAAGGCTTTGACCAGTTCTGCCCCGTCCACTGTTGGGTTTAGGCACTTCCACACATACTGTTCTTTGTCCGCCATTAAGGCTCTATAAAAGGCTTCACCTTCCACCTGAGACCATCTAAGCCTCCTACCTTGATCAGTGTCGTTTATCGCGCCACTCTCCCCCAGTCAGACAGACGGCTTAATTAAATTTGGGTCCCTGAGCGACATGACCAAAGGGTTATGATCACTAAAAATACTTAAATGTATCTCAAAACCTAAAATCCACTGCTTTAACGTGTTGGAAACAAAAATAAAGTCAATAAAAGAGTCACAGCCTCTACCTCTAAAGGTTGGGTGGACCAGGCCATCCTCCCCTACTTTAATCAGGTCCATGGTGTGTGTGAGGGCATGAGTACCTAACACCTTATTTAACTCCTTTTCCTCCCTTGTGTGCTCTAAATGCGGACCCTCTTCCAGTGGGCAGGAAGACCAATCCCCCTTCTGAATTTCACATTTGTGGCACAGGTGTCAGTTATAGTCACCAAGTAACACCAACTGGAACACCCGTTCTACAAGATCTTGTATACCTGCCAGTCTGCTCTCCAGTTCGTTCAATCCTATTGTGGGCTGACCCGTTAAAAAAGCAATATAAATGAGCTCATATCCCTTATTACACAGTCTAATCCCCTGCATAAAATCTGAGTTCCAACCCAAATTGTCCCACCTCCCCAGAAGTCTCAGTTCCACATATGTAATCAGGCCTCCCCTTCTCTGCCCGCAGCTACCTTCCGTGCCGGTACAAAATACATTTTGTAACCCTCAAGAGAGAACCCGCTACTATCCATCGCCCATGTTTCCTGGAGGCAGATAACCTGGAATTTCTTTATATAAGCTAGCCATTCGATGTTAGATATTTTGGATGATAGTCCAGCTATATTCCATGATATTATCTCAGTGTTACCCTGTCTAAGGCCGTCTGGACTGTCTAGTATCGGGCAGATAATGGGCCTGGGAGGTACAGTGGTTACTTGGATATGCCCTTCAGTGGCGGGCCCGCTAGGGTCTCCTAGAAAAGAAGGAGAGATACACTCCTTGGCCTTTGACATGGGTGTCCCTCCCATGCCTGCATTGAGAGACACGCACTCCAATCTGTGGCCAGATAGGGGTGCTCCTATCACATCAATCTATGTCGTCTCGGGCCGAAACATTAACAAGAGGGGTATACCAGTTAGTTAGCAGGACATGGGGACCCCCTCAAGCAAGACCTACTAGATCTCTCCTCTGGTTGTCATGAATATTTGCTCCCATTGTGTCCCTGTAAAAAAAAACAGTGGTACCATTCTGATAGCCGATCCGCCCTCCTCCTGGAAGGACCCCTTACGCTGGGTGAGGAGATCATGTACCAGCCCTGGAAACCTTAGATTTAAAATCACAGTGTCTCCCGGAAAGCTCTTCCTGCTACATCCAATTCCTTCTCGCCATTAGTATGTGCCTGTGGTTTGAGATGTTAAAATGTGCATTTCTATTCAACCAGTGGGCCGCCTTATTAACCAACATTCGCGGGGTTTCTTCTCTATTTCCACTGAGAGCTGGAACCCCTGTCAAGACTATTGTGTATGGGCAGGATGCCGGCAGTAGATCTAGAACTGGCAAGCCCGCAGTACACCTAACAAAGTCACCTGAGGCGCGTGCGATTTCCTGTGGTACGAATTCCCTACCCACTATGCCCCCTATATTTTTGGGGCCTAAGTTAGGGCTCAAGTTTTGTACTGCAGTTTCCTCCCCTCGCGTGCCTAATGTTTCCTACAGTAACTCTTAGTTTTGGGGCATGTCCTTCCCTGGACCCCACCATTTGCTCTTTATCTACACCTTCCTTTGTTCCCTCCAACTGTTCACATACGTGCGTCCCACCCTCTTTTCTCTCTAGGGGCATTACAACCCTTGGAGGAGTGGGAACATCTAATACCCCCAAGCTATTAGCTGTGTGCCCTGTGACCACATCTGTCTGGGTGCTATTCTGAGCAATCAACAGGGACACTTTCCCTTCTATCAATTTAATTTTCTCGTGTATGGACCCTAGGTGAGTAGTTAACATTGTTTCCAGCCTAGACCACAATTCCAAATCCGCCCCCGAGCCTTTTCTGCCTCTCCGCAATTTGGACACTGTGTACTTCTGTGTCTTTGGACCTGGCCGATTTTGGTGCACCCTTCTGCTTGGATTTACCATTAACAATATGACGCCCCACCCCCAGGGTTCGCTTTACTACTATCGCGTAGGACCAGCTGAAGGGGTGACGGCACTGTTTGTAGCGCTTCTGTCTAATAAATCCCTTTTGGACCGGATAATCACCCCCCCGCCTTCATTAAGGGCAATTTCGCACCTGATCAGGGCCGTGACCGGTGCGGAGACTCCCTCTACCTGACCTGCCCCACATGCTAGTACCGGGTTTGGATCACAGCCCTCCTCACTCTCTTCTATAACAATCTCTGTCAGACGCAAATCATCCTGTGATAACTCGAGTGTTTGAATTGGCGGTCCCGCCAACTGTGGTGATGAAGCCGCAGGAATCAAGCTATTTACAATGTGACCACTTTTTGATTTATCTTGAACTGCTGGGTTACCGACACAGGGTGACCTAGCTGTGGCTAAACCCCCCATTGAAGACCTCTTCTGCGACACAATTGAGTCCAATGAGAGTCTCTTCTTGGCCAACTGGATCTCATGCACTAATAGAGACTCTGCCCACAATAAAAAGGCATCAAGTGTCCCCTTTACACTCCCCCCCACCATGGAATCCTTCGCCTTCCGCTTACTCATTCTACCAAATAACCGATTTGGCTGACCTAATATAAAGTGGACAGTCTAGACAGTCCAGAGCCTTAAAAGAAACTAGGTGAGTTCTGTCCCGAGGCCCTCGGAATTTTCCTGGGCCTACAGTGTCCGAACTGGCCTATGGCCACCACCAAACGATTGTTAGTAAAACAAGAGACAGCAATTAGACACCTTTGCCTTGTCCTCACCTCCTCTTCCAGTAAGTTGCAAGTAAGTAGCTGTACAACAGGGCAGTCGTTCAGAGTTCTGGTAATGTTAGAGGGGTGACCCAGCCCGGCCTCTTCCGGAACCTGACGGGCATGGATGGGCCTGCCCTTGGCCTGGGCTTTGCCCGGGCAGCTCCCGGGCACGCCCGAGCTGCGGGAGCCCTGCGTTGGTCCTGCGTTGGTTTTAAGCACCTCCTGGCTCTGTGGCGTAGCGTGGGCGGTGTTTTTCTGCTGCTGCCGCTTGGAATGCTGGGATATGTGGTCCCGGCTGGCGCTCTCCACTCCCAACCGGGACCGGCAAGACAAGACTGCCCAGGTGACTCGTCCAGCGGTGGGCGGCAAGAGAAGTGGCGTCCCCTCAGGTAAGTGTGGCACAGTAAGGATTAAAAGGAACTCCGGCACTGCGGGAGCCCTGCGTTGGTTTTAAGCGCCTCCTGACGCTGTGGGGTAGCGTGGGCGTTGTTTCCTGCTGCTGCCGCTTGGAATGTTGGGATATGTGGTCCCAGCTGGTGCTCTCCACTCCCAACTGGGACCGGCACGACAAGACTGCGCAGGTGACTCGTCCGACGGTGGGCGACAAGAGAAGCGGCGTCTCCTCAGGTAAGTGTGGCACAGTAAGGATTAAAAGGGACTCCCCTGAAGATATCATTTCTCTAACCCCCACAAAAGAGATCCAGTGTGCAGTGATACACATGTATTCAGCGACTTGACAACTTGTCCACATGTCTGTCATCAAGTGGATAGTGTGAACAGCACTCTGCTGCAAATCTTGTCCAACCAATTCCAGCACATCGTGAAGGAGCAAAGGAACAGCAAATCAGGCAAAATAGGTCTGGCTGGGAACCTTCCATTTCAGGCAGATGGCCGACACAAATTCTAGAAAACCCACTCCTTCAAAAAAGAGAAAGGCAGGAGGTCCATCACTAGCATTTGAGCCAGCTTCCCATTATACAAACATGCCATTGGGTGGTTGCATTCATACTGCCCCTCCTGCTTAAACATGGAAGTAATACTAGTCTGGATTTTTTTCTTTTCTGGTGCCACTGACGCTGGTGACTTCTGGAGAGAAGAAGATGGTAAACTCAATGAGCGTCTCAGGGCAATCGCTGGATTCTATTTCTGTGGTGCCTCCATCTGGCTCTGAGTCTTGTGCCCTTTCGATGTTACTGATGTGGGCGATACTAGTGCACTGCTGGGAATAGGACTGCTTTGCCTAAAGATGTCACCCTCTTCTTCATTATCACCTTCACACTCTGATGTGATCGCAGTAGAGTCCCTGTTCTCAATACCTTCACCAACACCAACTGCCACAATTTGTTTAAGGTGTGCCTCCTAGCGGATTGTTAGAAGTTTTCTCATATGGATGGCTTGGCCTCCAGTACCATATAGTGTACCAATCTTACCTCGTCGAACGCTCACATGGTAAATAGAACATATGACAATGTTAGCCTCTTGCTTGCTAACTGTAAAGAAGTCCCGAACTGGGGAGTTCAACTTTCTCCTTGGACCACTGGTGCCACTGCCAATACCTGAAGAAGTGGAGGTTGGTGGGCATGTTGATGGTTGTCTCTCTGCAGTGCGTACTTCTACTGAGCTACTTGTGGATGCAGGTAACAGGGGCCTCACAAATATGGGAGCTGGTAGTGGTGGTGGTATCAGTACCACATCCCCGGAGCAGGTTGAGGAGGGGTAATGTCGGTCTCCTCTGGGGTTGGGTAGCATCCATGATGATGACTGGCTCGTCATCCTCCTCTTCATTCATAACTCTAAGGCTTTCAGGAACTTTCTTTTTCCCTTGCCTCTCCTGGCATGCCCCAAACTGAGATGGGTTCCAATCCACGTCCAGGTGGATCCTCCCCTCACTTCAAGAGACAGCCATCCTCTGCTACCAACTGAAGGAACTGGGTTCCATGTTCTAGACTTACTCTGGAACTCCTGGCCGATGTCTCTTTGCTGTCTGCTTGTAAGTGTTTAGGGAAGAGAAAATCATTAGTCAATTATACATAACCATTACAATAGACCATGTCGCCAAAGGAACACAGACTCCGGATTCAAAGTTTAGTACGTTTATTACAAAGCCAAGAAAAGTTGAACATACAACACCTCAAGATGAGGGTGTAAAAATACATTGGCACTAATACAAAACCAAATCTGAGGGTGATATGTAGGCGGTGCAACATGCACAGGATGATCAATTCCAAAATCAGAACACAGAAAATACCTGCCCCAACATCAATGTCCCCTTCATTGGTGGTGCCACTACCTTGACATCCCTATTAAGCATTTCCCAGGCATGTTCCAGATAGTTGTCAGAACGTGGTTGTGTAAGCCAGCCCTCTGGAGTGGTTGGTACAAGGATACAATTAGAAACCAAATGCATGGGCAAAGTGGGCTCTAGCCCAGGGCCCCAGCCTTTCAGGGAGCCCCCTGACAGAGTCAGCTCTGTTCTCCAGAGTTTTTACCCAATGACCTTGACTATTTCTTAAAAAGATTGTTTTAAATACTTTTTTCCTTTAATTTATTTTTTATGTACCTGATGTGTGAGAGTCTAGTACAGCCATTTTGCAGAAAATGTTGTGTTTATATTTCATGCAATATACATAAAAAAGTTTCTTTTAGATCAAAATAAGGCCTAACATATAAGAAATGGGAGGGCGTCACAGAGATTATGTGCAGTAATATTGGTGAGCTGCTGCTGTGTTCCAATATTGAAAACACACATAACCATCCGTGAATATTAGATGTAAACACATTTAGGGCCTTATTTATGAGAAGTGATGCATCGCTGTGTGAAAACAGTGATGGGTCACTTCTTAGTGCACCCTCCTTGCGACAGGATGGGTACATCATATTTACTGTATGACGCATCATGTTGCAAGGAGTTACAGATACGTCCATATTTTTGACGTATCTCTAGGCGCAAAAGTGATGCATTGCTGGGGTGTGTCTGAAAAAAGACGCAACTCCAGCAATGTGTTCTTTTACACTGTGAGGCAGGTGTTAGATATTGAAGCAATGGCATCCTATAAGTGGTGCACTGAGTTCTTATGGATTTCAATGCGCCACCTCTACAAGGCTTTTTTGCGGGGAACACCCACCCTGCATACATTACACCTAGCGGAGGTATAATGTGGTGCAGGGGTTTACCAAATGATGCATCTGCCTAGATGTGTCACTTTGTAAATAGGGTGCAACATGGCACATTTATTACGCACTGGTGGCATAAAAGTGAAGCAGGGCCTCATAAATAAGGCCCTTAGAATTTGGACTGGAGTTCCTTTGCACTGTCAGGGATTTAATGAATGAAATTAAATAGTGTTTTTAATAAAGCGTGTAGCTACTCAGACTAGAGTGTACTGGCGTGTGACAGCGGAAGGAAAATGTGCATAAAAGACCCATCATTTATTAAAAAGCCAGGTTTTTAAGTTCTTCCTGAAAGAGAGTAGGCCTGTGGTTAGTCTCAGAGACTCAGGAGGTCTATTCCACAATGTTGTGCCTAGAAAACCGAGGGATCTGCCTCCAGTTTTAAGCATGATGGCTAGTTTTGGCATTGGAAGATCTTAGGGGTCTAGATGTTGTGTAGCGATTAACACGCTTATTAAGGTAGTTGGCTCCTAAGCCGTGGAAAGCTTTAAAGAAGACGGTCATCGCTTTGAAGTCGATCCGTTCTTTAATACGGAGCCAGTGTAGAGACTTAAAAATAGGGGTCATACTAGATCTGGGTTTAGGTCTCAGGATGGCTCTGGCCGCCGCGTTTTGTACCACTTGTAGGCGCTGGGTAAGAGATTTGGGAAGAGCGAGGTACAAGCTGTTGACATAGTCAAACTTTGATGTCACCAGAGCCTGCACCACAATCTTTCTGCTCTCAAGCGGTAACAGTGGCATGAATTGGAGCGTACGCTGGGTGAATTGGAGGTCAGCCACCAGTCCGGAATGGACGAGGACTTCACTTCACAGACACGATGAAGGCCCTGCTAGAGGAATATCACGAGGCTGCGGATAGTGAAGTGCGACATTTGTGGAAATATGCTACGGCACACGCGTATGGGGGGAATAGGCCGGGGTCAGTGTTGGCAAATATGCTGAAAGCTAGACGAGGCAGGACTGCAATTACTGGGATCCGGTCAGAGGAGGGGGACCTGCTAATGGAAGAAGCAGATATCGCTAATAGATTGAAAAATTTTACTCTGACCTTTACGCCTCGCGCTAGTCTGATATGGACCGGGAGATTTTAGATTATCTGGCACACATTCAGTTACCCTTCCTATCAGAAACACACAGAAAGTTCTTATCTCTACCTATAGAAAAGGACAAGATCCTGGAGGCACTGACGGGAATGAGGGCGAACAGTGCCCCAGGGACGGACGGACTTACTGTGAATTTCTACAAGACCTTCATAGACCTGCTGCTCCCACACTTAGCAGAGTTATTTGATGACATGTGCGTATCGGGACAGATGCCACAATCGATAAGGGAATCCATTTTAGTAGCCATTCCCAAACCTGGTAAACCCCCAGAGGAATGCTGGTCCTACCGGCCGCTTTCCCTGCTAAACGTGGACACTAAGGGCCCCATTAGGATGTCGGGCGGATTGCCTCCGCCAGGGTGGCGGTGGCCACCGCCACCCTGGCGGAGGCAATCCGCCCGACAAGCACTCTCGTTTTCCCCTCTGCCAGATTAGGATGGCGGAGGGGACAGCGGCGGACGGAAAGACCGTCCGCCGCTTTACCGCCGCGGTCGCCTTGCGACCGCGGCGGTAATGGATTAATATGGTGGCGGTGTCCAATGGACACCGCCAGCCATATTACAATGGCACAAAGTAGAGGCCTTTCCGCGGCGGCAATGCCGCCACGGAAAGGCAGGCGGGGATTGCTGCGGGCCACCACTGTCGGGGGGCACATGGGGGGTACCTATGGTACCCCCCCACATTTGCATATGCAAATGCGAAAAAGCATTTTTAGCATGTGGCGGGCGGTGCACTCTGCACCGCCCACCACAATGCTAAAACTACAGGATGTGCCCGCCACTGTGGCAGGCACATCCTAATTCCCCCCACGGGACCCCCGCCCTTCAGGCGGGCAGTCCCGTTTTACGATAGGGTGGCGGGCGGACAATGTCCGCCCGCCATCCTAATGGACCCCTAAGTTGTTTGCGAAAATCCTAGTTAACCGCCCAGCACTTTTGACCCCAGAACTAGCAGCCCCGGAACAGGCAGTGTTTGTTTCCTACAGGAACCTCACTTATAATATCCGCACAGTCTTGGCACAATACTGCATGTCCGGCAGGACATGAAGGCCATTGCTGTCTTCCTGGATATGGAGAAGGCTTTTGATTCGGTAGAATGGTCCTTTATGAGACATGTGTTGACCAGGATGGGACTTGGCCTGTTTTTTTTGCAAATGATCGGGGTGTTATATAACGCCCCTACTGCGCGCATTCGTCTGGGGGACCTAGTCGCAGACGCCATCTCCATTGCCAGGGGTACTCGTCAGGGCTGCCCTCTATCGCCGACGTTATATGCATTGATCGCGGAACCCCTGGCGTGTACGCTTAAGGAATACCATAGCCACAGGGGCGTCTCCTTCCCCTCTTATGAAATTGTGGTATCCACGTACGCAGATGACACCCTGCTATACGTGAGGGATCCTGAGAACAATCTCTCTCCGATCCTCCGAGAGGTGGTACACTATAGGACCCTCTCTGGGTTAAAGGTGAACTGGTCCAAATCCATTGCCTTCCCGCTTACAGCCTCCACAATGCCGTTTGAGATGGAGTACCCGCTCCTGTGGTCGGATGAGTTGGTTCGGTACCTGGGCATTAAATTGCACACAGATCCAGACATTGTTTTTTGGGAAAATTATGGGACGGCAGTTGCAAAACTAGAAGACGACATCGAAACTTGAATTGGGCTGCCGCTGTCACTACTCGGGAGGGTCTCCATCATGAAGATGGTGGTACTGCCTAGATTCCTCTTCTTGTTCGCAAATATCCCGATAGTGCTACCGCGCTCCTTCTTCCCCAGACTTAAAAAATCATTGGTGAGGTTGGCTTGGGCGGTCAAGCGGGAAAGCAGGCTCGCGTTCAGTGGCGGGTCCTCACATTGCCATTTCACCGAGGGGGTTTAGACGCCCCAGATCTTGAACTCTATTAAAGGGCAGCGCAGAGTGCGCAGGCACACAGTTGAGTCCACGGCGCAGATAACATCCCATATCTCAGGCTTGAGAGGCTATTTGTCTTTGAGACGGTGGACCACAGAACGGGGATTCTGGACTCCCTGAATTCGACGCGGCATGCATGGCACTGCATACTACAACAGCAGGCGGGGGCACATAACAATTGATGATATGTGGCTGTATTGTTGCACTAATACATAGCGCATATCACAGCATGGCAAGCACAGATTGATTCATTTCAAATTCATTAATAGGGTGTACTATATGCCAGAGAGAATGCACAGGTACGGATTGAGGGTGGACGCAACCTGTGACAGATGCCGCTCCCAGATGGTGGACTTTTTATACTTAGCGTGGGATTGCCCAGGGGTTTTACGATACTGGGGTAACATATTTCGAGAAATAAACACTATTGCGGATTTGGAGATTCCCCCGGACCCGGCGGTGGCTTACTGGGCTACTCTAAAAAACTGCTGAAAGCGGCATGCAGGTTAGTAGATCTGGGCTTGTTGATGGCAAAGTGCAGAGTGGCAATGTGCTGGCTTAGGGATCCCCTACCTAAAATGTCGCAATGGACACACGACGTTCTTTATTGCTGCACCCAATCTGAAAACTTCAGAGAGCTACTCCTCCCGCAGAGCAGACCAAAGAAATTTTGGGGACTACACACTACATACTTGAAGGGAGGGGTTGGGAGTACAGCTGCAGAGTCAGCGGTGGAGGCAGAGATGAGAAACAATGAACCAGCGAGATTCGCTCAATATTATGGGACCGCAGCGGAAATGCTTCATGCATTGACTGGAATAATTACCCTTGATAGCAGTGCTGCCCGGCCTCCGGGATGTGGGTGGCGTTGCTGTGAGTAAAGATTTATGTGTATATGGTGCCAGCCTCAGGGTTGTAGGCGATTCGCTGTGTTTGTCACTAAGATTTTTCATAATAAAAAAATTAAATAAAATAAAACAGTGGTTTGAATTTCTTTAGCATCCTGAGTATGCCAAAGCAAATGCCAGTTAGATTTTGTATTTAAAAGTGCATGAAGAGTGTCTTGTCTATAACAATTTCTAAGTTTTTGACTTTCTCCTTTTCCGCGGGCAGGGGCGGCAGATCTTTTGCCCACCAAGAGCTCCAGTCAGGCTTCTCTGGATTACCAAAGAAAATGACTTCAGTTTTGTCAGGATTGCACTTAGGTGATTGAACTTAAGCCAGTTAAAAACCTTTGTGAGGCAAGACCTAATCATTGCCCCGTCAAAGTCGGTTCCTTTTTCACATGTTAAAAACAGCTGAGTTTGATCAGCACAGGAAACAATTTTGGCGCCCTCTTTCTCTACCAGAAAAGGGGGGATAGATATGTATTAAGCAGGGTAGGACTGAGAATGGAGCCCTGAGGGACACCTACATTCATGGCCGGAACCGGGGATGAGAAAGGGGGGGCCAGATGTCCTGAGATCTATTTGCCAAGAAGGATGACATCCATGTTAAAGAAGCCCCCCCCAGGCGATTTTAGCAAGTCTCTCCAGGAGCCTCTCATGTAGGACCGTATCAAAGGCCGCCGACAGATAGAGCAGTATCAGAACAGCCTTGCCTCCCTGGTCCAGCTTACACTTGAGAAATTCTGTCACTTCCAGCAGAGCGAACTCCATACTGTAGTTAGCCCTAAAACCGGATTGGGACTCATGAAGGAGCTTCCCATCTTCAATGTGCTTTTGAAAGGCCTTGTTTACATGCTTCTCCAATACTTTGGAGAGGGCCAAAATAAGTGAGATTGGCCTGTAGCTGGCAGGGTCCGTCGGTTTGGCGTTAGCCTTTTTTATCAATGTAAGAATCTAAGCATTCTTCCATAATTTTGGCATGTTGCCTGAGGAAAGGGAAGCATTAAAAGAGCTGGTTTACCGTGGGGTTTATGGTGGGAGCTAATAGGTTCAGGATATTCGCTGGACATAGATCGGTAGGAGAGCCAGACTTAATGCTTTGGAGGAGGGTCAGTGATTCTTCAAGCTGAAACTCAGAGAAAACTAATAAAGATGTAGGATCCAAGAGGTAAAATTTGCTATTAGAACTAAGGTAGAAGGTCAGTTCTTCCTTTGAGATGTTAATGAAGACTTTTTGGATCACGGAGATCTTTGTTTGGAAGAATCGAGCTATTTGCTTAGACCATTCTTCCATGCATAGCCCTTCCTTTGTGACAGCTTTTGGGGCGGTAAAGGATTTAACTATGCTAAAGAACGACCGAGGGCGTCTGCTAACATCGGGATGGATATTTTATGGAACGTCCTGTAATTAGGGACCCTCTGCCCTATGTTAGCCCGAGGGGCTGTGGCAGAGTTGGGAATGTCGAATTTTAAGACCAGGTAATGGGAAGAGGTAGGCTTACTGATATGTCAAAGTTGTGAAAGATTTGGTCTAGGGTATGGCCCTTCTCATGGTTGCCGAAGAAATAGATTTAAACATGTTGCAGGCCTGCAGTATCTCCAACAATGAAATTATTTGAGGGTCTTTTCCATTGTCCATATGTATATTGAAATCTCCCAGAATAAGGCAGTTGTATTTTAAGGCCAGGGAGGTGGTGGCTGTATTAAGCATAGTAATAAAATTTTCAATTGCACCGAGAGGTCTGTAAATCAGAAAAACAGCTATACTATGATGGGGGATAAGGTACAACGGAAGCCTAAGGACTCTGCACCCTCGAGGTTTTCCATCGGGATGGGAGAGCAGTCTAGTTTTTGATTGTAAATTATGGCGACACCGCCCCCTTCCTACTCGGTCGGGCCTTCCTAAGGATTTTATAACCCGTAGGGGTTTATAACCCGTAGGAATGGCCGAGGTGATAGTAGGGTCTCTAAATGTGTGGTTCATGCTTTTGCATAGAGCGACAATTTAAAAGGGGGCCTATGTGTCCTCTGTTTTCTTATTGTTTTTACACTTATTGTTGCGTGGGAGGATCTTGGGTGCGAGTTTCCTGGGCTGGAGGAGAGACCAGTTGCACTTATTGTATCCAAAGTCTACCTCCAAGCTCAGATCAGCAGCTGTACACTGACAAAATGGTAGCCGCCTAAGGCTAAGCAGATTTTCCCTATTGTAATATAGTGGAACATACTCACCAGAGGGGAACTAGGCAGCATGGCCGGCGCTGGACGCCTCCGGGTGCAGACGGGCTTTCCTTAGGTGCGCCTTCGGTGCGCCAATGCCGGGCGTCCGCTGCATACTTCCGTTTGCATCAGGAATATATAGGCTAATGCCAATGATGCAAACTGGATCGCTAACGCAGCTGAGGAAGCGTAAACTGCGTGGGTAGAAGTGAGGAGCCCGATAGTAGCCCCAGCCCTCCACAAAATAGGCGTATCAGCCGCGGTAGACCAGGACTGGAAGAAAAGCGAGATACGATTCGGAGCAGTTTAGGAGGTGTAGGCAAGAAGAATCAAGTAAAGTGCAAGTGCCCGTAGGTAGGAGAAATTGTTAAAAAGCACAGAGTAATTCAGCCACACATATACAATTTAAAAAGTATTAAAAACCTAGTAGCAGGGCAGGAAACACTAAATCCTACCACTGTCAGCTGCGCACATCCGTTTAGATCGGGAATATATAGGGTAATACCTGTGATGCAAACTGGAGCGCTAACGAAGCTGAGGAAGCGGAAACTGTGTGGGAAACAGGGGCTCAAATTGGATCATAAATTCAAAGCTGTTCTGAACAGGGGCCCCAAAAAAATGTCTGGCCCAGGGCCCCCAAAATCCTTAAGATGTCCCTGTTCCGAATTATGTGGCAGGATATCACGTGGCCAGGAAAAAAAACACTTCCGGCCAGTTACAGTATAGTTCACAAACATCCAGCTATTACAAGACAATGTAAGTCAGTTCAGGTGCTAGAAAACAACTGTTGAAGAGTGTAAGTTGGCTGAAGGTACAGCTTCTGATTGTCAAAACGGTAGATATTTTGCTTCTGACAATGCCCGCAGGCAACTCTCCAAGCTGAAACCAAACTCTGTCCTCCGTGCACTTGAAGTTGCCCTTGCCGCTCTCTTAAACATGAATGAACTAAGAGAGAGTGAGCCGGGCCGCTGGGCGGGGGATGAAGAGGTGGTGATGCCACACGGAGCAGGAGAAAGAAAGTGCGCAGCGGAGCCTGCTCTGACAGGATTTGCAGCACGCGCAGCTTTATTTCACGCTCTGCCAAATGCCCCTCGCTGTGCCCGTGAATGGAAAACGGGACACACGAAGGAGCTGGAATTTCTACAATGAGTGCTTTTGAAAAGCAACTGCTGCCAGCATACGCTCAAAAAGCATCGAGTTTGGGGGGGAAAAGCAGAAAGCCCCTCGCGGTTCAGCCCTACGGGAGTTCAAAAACAACAGCCGCGACAGAGCTGTAACCTTACGTTTAATGGATATTCTGTAACTTTTTTTGGCCGCTGTATGTGTTTGTAAGAGTTAAGGGAAATGAAAATGAGAAAAGGTGCAAGGAAATACATTTATATAATCCTAATAATAATGGGGGTCTCGTGCAGTATTACACCGAGTGGAGCATCACGGCTGCTGGGCCCTTATGCAAGAAAGGAAACTGTTACGAGGGCCCCAGGCTATGTAGTAAATTATCCATGAACTGAAAGCAATCACATCTGGAAAAGCTGGATGCGCACACTGTACATGAGTTGCAACCTTGTAGGCCCAATTGGGCCACAAAAATCAGGTGCTATGGCGCACCCCCTGGATTGTCCTAGTGCTGAGTGCTCAATTTAGCTCATTCACAATTAGCACTTGCTTACGACCTCACAATGGACAATAACAAGCCAAGGCCCTGAATTTAAACTGGGGGTTACATTATGATCCCTGTGCAAACCGAGGTGTGCTCAGGGATCGGAATTACAAGCTGAGCGAAAATTATCACATACCTCCTACCAAAATTGATCAGGTTACAAAAACAGAAAAACCCAGAAAAAATGCGGAATTCAGTGTAATAAAAACACTTCTGCATTTTATTATTATTTTTCCATTCAGTTAAAAAAAACTCAGATTACAAACACACTCACCACAGGTTAATAGCATTTATTAGGTGTGGTAAATAACCCATTTGTACATGCAAATTGGGAGCAGCTGCAGAAAGTAAATAAAAATAAGGAAAACACGCACAAAGGTGCCGGACCAAGAGATTGGTTACTGGGTCACTTAAAAAGGGCAAACGATTTTCTCCACATTTTTATAATAGTGGCTTGCTTCTATTGTAAGCATTATCACACCTGAAAATCTAATCAGGATAATGCTCATGTTTGTTTTACACCACTCAACCTGCATCATACCAGTGTCTTGCTGATTTTACCAATACATCATATGTGATGACTATGGGAAGATGCTGCAAAAACTGTCAATATCATAACTTACATGATGCAGACAACCATGTTTGAATTAGTGCCAAACTGGCCCATTTTCTCGCATGCATATTAATAAGGGTGGACTTCTCTTCTTCGTTATTAACTGTTTAAGTTGATTTGGGGGATCATTTGTTATGCTCCTTCCTGTCCATGTGTATCTTGCCCATACGCAATCAGCCCATTCACATATAGCCCACAAACAAGTTGCTGAAGTGTGGATTGCCTAAGGAAAAATTGCTTATATGCCCTGTACCCACATATAAACAGCACATAAAACATGATAGTTTATTCATATGTTTCTAAGCATGAGTGCATTCTAAACTTTATTCATGTAATACATTTGTTATCATCTTGAGCAGCAACGAAACACTTTTTGTGGTATACCACCAATTTGTTCTCACAACACTGTTTTCCAGTTAAATTTCTATGTGGAACATAATAAATCAACGAATTCCACACAATTTATGGGGGAAATCAGACTACTCATTATCTTTTCTTAATATGTAGCATTTGGTCTAAGTGCTTTGTCCCAACCCAGCGCTGGTACTCCCAAGGGTATACAACTGAAATGTGGTGGACGAAATATTGTCCTACAAAATATGGCCAATACTGACTACCAAAATATTGTGAATATATGTATATATTGCCAAGTACATATTAGGCCCGGGTGGTAATTTCCACTCCTCTCATGGGCTTTTCGAATTCCGGCACTCCATGCAGAGCGCCAAGTTCCTCGATTCTGCATTCCAGGCGCGAAGTGGAGTTTTTGTTTCCATTCACACTCAAGATTTGTTTTGGCACTCGTGAGCGAAAGCCACAATATTCTCGAGGCCACTAGCTAGCGCGCGCAGTACTTCACGTCCGCTTGCATGGCACCAATGTAGTGAGTCAGTTCACTGTTTTGTTGCTCCATTCAACTGAGGTCAGATGCCGCAGGCAGAGAGCTGGAGAGGGAGGGACTGGGAGCATGGATTAGAGCTGAACTAGCCTAATAGGGAATACTGGCCAAGGCTGACGGGGCACCGGAGGCATCAGGGCTGAAGTTAACCACAAGTCAGCATTGAAGTGCTGCTCCCAAGATCATGGGGAGGCCCTATCTGGTGAGACAGCCACTGCCGTAGCACATGGCTGCCTTGTTGACCTTGTACTAGTGTCTACTGGTCATTTTCTGCTCCATTCCTCCCTCACCAAGGCTAGACAGTCTTGCCAGCCATCCATCCTCAAGCCTTCGGTCAACTCTCCAGTTAAACAGCTATCCACGCCAATCATTGCAACCTGTCACATGCTGTGCTGCTGCAGAGAAGGGGTGATGCACCGGCTCCATGTTCTTGTTCGTTGCACCGGTTCTCTGCCCGGCTTCATCCGATTTGTGGTACTGGTTTGGTTGCCTCAAACTCAAAGCCAGTGAGCGACAGGCGCGCAGTGAGTCCAGTGGAGAGGAGAGAAGAGCTGAGTGGAGCTGCGGCTGTAAGCAGCAGTGGGCTGCAACACATGTTGGTGTGTACCGGTGTGCTTACGTGCTGGAACGGACCATTCCAAAGTAAATCATTTTTAACCAGGCATCTATCAAAGCACAAAGCAGTAAGCATAAGGTAGACATTCGCAACCCAAGTATGGCATGTTGCAGCTTCATGCTTCGGCAAACATAGAAGCTTGAGGAAATTTCTACACCTTCTGTGGCCTGTCGTAGAGTCATTGTCCATGCCACAGTGACATCTCGGCCGGATAATGCAAACTGTCTATATGTGGGACTACCTGCCTATCTAATTAAGATATTACAGATGGTACAAAATGCGGCTGCAAGACCAATTAGGCGAGTACCGTATCGGCACCACATCTCTCCGCATATATGACAGCTCCACTGGCTGCCAGTAGTGAAAAGGATGATTTCAAGGCCTTGACCATGGCCTTTCGGGCGCTGCACGGCAGATGTCCTAGCTAACTTAAACATCGGCTACGCCGCTACCAACAAAACTATCACTGAGGTCCAACTCTCATAACGTGCTCTCCATACCTTGCTAAGCTAAGACATGCATAGGAGGCAGATCCTTCACAGTGGTGGCGGCCAGGCTGTACAACATATGTGCCTGATCCAATCTGCGCTGGTTTTCAGAAAAACCTTGAAGACCTGGCTTTTTAGCCATGGTTACAATCATTTTTTGGCTATGCACCTCTCATGTCTGACCGCTTTAGCTCCGGGACACCTCTGTTTGATGTAGCTATTAACAGTAAACAGTTTCTCAAAAGATCGATATTGGGATTCAAGTAGATTGCCCCAATTTCAAAATTGCCGATGATTTCTCAAAACCGAAACCGGAGATAGACTTTTCTTTTGACCATCTCTTTATAGAGGACACCTCCCTTCAAGTCTCAACACCTGCCGCTGTAGGCAATTTGAATCCCTCTGCAGTACAATCCATGGGATCTGATGTTTTTCCAAGTTTTTAAATCAAAAGGAAAGGGGCTGACAAAAGACCACCTTTTTCCCCTATAAGTCCCAAAAAAAGGTACGGTCGGAAAAAGTTAAAAGAAAGCATGCAAGATTATGCAAAAGAAGAGCTAGGAAAATTAAATTCCCTTACGAAATCCCCCCTTCTCCATCTTCAATAGATGTTGGGGAAAGGGTGAAGTCCTCATTAGGTTTCGAGAACTTACAGCTAGCGGCTGTTTCTAGGAATCCACGTGATCGAAATTGTGTAAATAAGGTGCTTCCAACAGCGTGCCTAATTCTGTGTCAAAAGAGTTGTTATCTCAGATAAGGAGGTGGATAAAATGGCTGTCGAATTGAAGAGCTTTTCTCCACCTGCTCATTTGTGTTGGGACTTGAATGTCTTAAGAAAAGAAATAATAATTCCACCAATTGCTCTGAACCCAACTATTTTGACCTTTGTGCCCTTTATATCAACTGATCATGTGAAAAAAGGCCATAAGGTCTCCAAACTTTCCAGTCGGAAATGCAAAAGCGAATGGAGGAAAACACAACTCTGGACTTTATTGTCTTATTTGACAACAACTCTACTTTCTTGAACCGATCACTTTTGCTGAATCGTGTGGCCCAGGTAAATCAGCCGAAGTTGATACAGTGACTTGGTATTGGTGGAATTATTAGATACTTGTTTAGAGACGAAAACGAGAGTTACATTAAATTATCTTTAATTGTAAGTTTGTATTGCCCAGCTGTGATTTTTTTATGTCTCACGGAATTGACACTATCCCCCCAAAAAAACACATGATTTTTGTCAGTAAGAGGAAAAAGTTACTTGCCTTTGTCTTGCCCTATTGAGGAATGTTCGGTTTCTCAAGAAGATGGATAACAATACAAAATTAACCTTAATCTCTTGTAGAGCTGGTTCTAGGATGGTTTAATGCAACAATTATAAACTGGATGTGATGACAAAAAATGATGATGTATCTCATTGGGTCTGGTTAGCTTGTTGGTTAAACACCATTAAAATGGCCACCCCAAACGTGCAGGAGCAGGGTGTTTAGTAGTGGGTCTTCTTCCTTAAAATTGTTTCATGGAATATAGCAAGCTGTTGGAACAATCTGGGTAAAATTAGGAATTTAAATATACTGGGTCCTGCTGTAATCTGTTTGCAAGAAAAATGGGCGCTGTCCGTTTTTGAGATTGAAACGTTTTACATAATTTGTTGTCCTGCTGCTGGATCAAAGATAGGCCATGCTAGCGGTGGTATAGACACACTACTGTCTACACATAAATGTGGTCCTATCAAGTGTGCTTGCATCATTCTAATCTAACACACTGTGTTGTATTTCCAGGGCAGAAACTGTTGCCTTCAATTTTCCCTTTATTTTGGTAAATCTTCATATTTCTCCAGGTCAAGAAAATATTAATTTGTTAATTGAGGTCTTTCATTACATTAACATGAATATGCATAAAGTGGGCATTACCAAGGTCCTAATAATGGGAGAGCTATATGCAATAATCTCTAATCATCCTCTTGCTCTCTTTACAGACAAAGAACGAGAAGAGGCTGTTAACATTCCGGCAATCACGTTCCCCACTTTCTCCAGGACAAATAAAAGAAGTTCTATGCTACTCATAAAGCTACTTGAATGGTGCGTCCATGAGTGGCATTAGTACTCAAGAATCAGCAAAATCTACAAAAATAGGTTTTTGAATGGATTTTCTTCTACAACGGACCATTCAAGTTAATTTTGTGTCTGAGAAGACTTTTTTAAAATCTTTTTTCTCCAACAGGAAGGAAGTGCCTCAGAGAATCCAACTTCCTGTTCCTGTCCAGCAGTCTCCTCCCAGTGTTTTTTACATCTCCTGATCACGTTTCATTTAGATTTGGAGATGAAAGTATCACTCTCTTTGCCTGCTGCATATATACCATTTGATTTAAGGACTTTGTATCTTAGGTTTCAGAAGTAAGTTCAAAAACTCTAGTGTAAGCATGTTGTTTGTTTGCACCAGTATTTTGTAGTACTTTTACTCAAATTTTCAAATTTATTGTGGTGGGTGGCCTGCAGTTTTAGTAGGGGCCTAGTTATATTTTTCACTGAATTTTTCTTCTTTTATAAAGGAACAATGTTGCAAAGTTCAGTACATTTTCTGCATGTTTGTTAAATTTGCAATATTGATATATTTTACCATGTGGCCTAGTCCAACCAGTCAGTAGGCCCAGTGTACTGATATTAAGACTGATATATTGACCATTGGCTCCATTTGGCATAATTGACTCCATTTTCTGTGCAGATTCCATCTTGTGTAACTGACTCCATTTTCTGTGCTCGCACGTAGCTGCAAAGTGGGGAGGGCACGTTTTTGCTCTTCACTTGTTTTTCGCTCCTCACTGATCAGAGTGAACTGGCGCATGTTGTGTGAAATGCGTGCTTGGTACCTTTCAGGGAATGTGAGGAATTTACAGCTCTGTCTCAGAGTCAAAATACAGGAGCCTGGCCAGCTTCTGTCTTGACCTTGACACAGACCAGTATGGTCAGCTCGCTTTTTTCCAACAGAAGGGGGTGAGATTTCTAGAACCTTCGCTTCACGTTGAGTAGAGGTATTAAAGCTGGAAGTCTTCGGAAGGGCGGTTAGGAGCTCATTCGCAGAGTAGACGTACTGCTGCGAAATAAAACAGAACATGGGTCCCGATCGAACTCCTTCCTGGGCTGTCGAAGGGCTCCTCCAGCTTGAGTTGGCAAGAATATTGCATGATTGATCGGTGAGGTGTTCCTTACTTTATGTATATAATTTCTAAATTTCTTTGTTCTTTGCTATATATATATAGATATATATATATATTCCAGCTCCAAGATGCACCAATAACACGAGTCACTCGAGCAGCGGGTGCTGTTTCTGCGTTGGTGCCCCGCGACACAAATGTTTGCTCCAAATTCCCAAATATTCCCCAGCCGAGATGGAAAAATACAGCACTCTCGGGGTTCCAATTTTCAGCAAAAAGGTTTATTGTCCAAACAGACGCGTTTCGGGAGAAGCTCCCTTCGTCAGTGTTTACACGTGAACGCGATATGTGGCGCCATTATAATGCGTCAATATGGGTGATAAACACAAACATAGGACTACTGTAAACAATCCTGCTTCAGCGCCATATTGGAATATGCATTGTGTTACAGAGGACTGTATGAGTGTATTTCAGTCATGTTTTTCACCCCTCCTAGTCACGCCGTGTATCGGCAAAGGTACCATTTCTAATCAATTATGACACCCACAGTGAGTAATATAAACGGGTCACATGGATACAGTTTTCTGGGATACAAAGTCAATAGATTCTAACGACTTCATTTTACGCACATGTTTCATGCATTTTAAATAGGACACTGTCCAGTTGATATCTTGCCGCCAGGATGGCCGCCAATACCCACATTTATAAATTGTATTCCAATAGACTTCTACTACTACAATCATACTGTGAATGTCATTTTTCCATCCCGGCTGGGGAATATTTGGGGGAATATTTGGGAATTTGGAGCAAACATATATATATATATATATATATAAATATATATATATATACACACGCTACATTTTATTCTTGTTTTCCACTTGAATTAATTGATATTTGGGAGTCTGCATTCACTGATATATTTTGCCTTCTTTTCTAAAATATTGAATTAATAAACGTGTGTGTGTGTCAATTTAAGGGCACCTGAATTCGTCTTCTTGCCTTGCCTTAAGAGAGTGCTGGGTTTTGTTTTATCGCATCGTCTTTTGGGAGTTCCGTTTAACGTGTGTTGTTTAAAGATGCAGTAGTGCATCTGCCTCCTCTTGGGAGTGCAGGATCCAGGTGTGCCCTATTGTGTCAAATTCCAAGCACTACACTCAGCCAAGTACTAGTCATGGGTGCATGAAACAACTGTTTCTGTGGTATGTGTTGTTTTAAAACATCAGTTAGGGCTGGGATGGCATTGTATTACATTTAAAATGTGTTTTTTTTGTATTTCACTTTTTTGGTGTACAAAAAGTTTAAATGTGGTGTAATATATGATGACTTGTATGTTGTAATTTTTTTATAGCTCAGTTAATTTTTGTTTTTGGCATTTGTGAATTAATGGTAGTGTTTTCTTCAGTGTTACCGTGCCTCCTTTGTCTGGCCAATGAGCGGGCTAGCCATAGGCTACCATTTGTCTTTATTCTATATGCCATGTGGTCAGTGGCCATTTTGTGGAGTCTGTGTCTATATGACTGAATGTGTTCAGTGGCACTGTCTGGCAGCCATTTTGTGCACCCTGCTAGTGTGATTTTGCCATAGGCTTGCATTTGCTCTTTGTTCCCCATGCCTCCTTCCTTACTGTTGTTGTTTGACCATGTGGCATTCACTTGATGCCGTTTTCTGCATCCAGTCAATGTGCCTTTGACATAGGCTTGCATGTTTTCTTTGTTCTCTATGCCTCCTTGCTCTCTGTTGTTGTTTGACCATGTTGTACTGGCTGGCAGACATTTTCTGCATCCAATTATTGCACATTTGCCATTGGCTTCCATGTGTTCTTTGTTCCCCAAGCCTCTTTGTTTGTTGTTGTAGTTTGACCATGTGGCTGGCAGCCATTTTGTGAATCCACCCAGTGTGTCTTTCCCATAGGTTTCCATGGATGTATGTGATATCATGTAACTTAAAAATATGATTGTGATGAACAGTGCTTTTGTGTTACAAGCATTTTTTTATTTTGCACCTCTTTGCCTCATAACAGATTTCCTTTCATCCTCCCATACAACCATCAGCAATTATCGATCATTTTTAAAAATTTGTTTTTCAGTTTAATTATTTTTTCAATTTATTTAAATTTTGGATTTTAATTCTTTTTTACTACAATGCACTATCAACACCACCTTCAAAACAGGCACTTTCCCAGATGACTTGAAGCGTACAGAAGTCAGACCTCTGCTCAAGAAGCCCACAGCTAACCCCACCGACCTCAAGAACTATCGGCTCATCTCACTCCTCTTCTTCGCAGCCAAAGTTGCAGAGAAAACAGTCAACAGGAAACTGACACATTGAAGAGAACGCCATCCTTGACTCGTCCCAATCCGGATCCTGAAGCAACCACAGCACAGAGACTGCCCTACTACCTGCCACAGACGACATCCGCACCTTCCTGAACCAAGGCCACTCTGCATCCCTCATCCTACTCAACCTATCAGCAGCCTTCAACATCATCTCCCACAGCACAAGGAACAGCCCTGGACTGGATCAGATCATTCCTCACTGAAAAAAGCCAAAGAATCACCCTTCCTCTCCGACCCCACGAAAATCACATGCGGAGTCCCACAGGGTTTATCCCTGAGCCCCACCCTCTTCAACATCTACATGGCCCCCCTCGCAGGCATCGTCCGACAACGCGGCCTCAACATCGTATCGTATGCTGGAGACTCCCAGCTCGTCCTCTCCCTCACCAAAGACCCCACCACTGCCAAACTCAACTTCCAGAAAGGAATGCAAGACGTCACAGTCTGAATGACCAACAGCTGCCTGAAGCTCAATGCCAAGAAGACAGGAGTCCTCATTCTTTGTACCACCCCTTTTGCATGGGGCAGCACCTGGTGGCCGACTGCCCTCAGAAGCCCACCTACCCCCTCAGACCAAGCCAAGAACCTCTGCATCGTACTCGACGCATCACTCACCATGAACCGACAGGTAAACACCGTCACCTCCAGCTGCTTCAACACCCTCCGCATCCTCCGCAAGACCTTCAAGTGGATCCCCCCTGAGTCAAGGAAGACAGTCACCCAGGTACTCATCACCAACAGACTGGACTATGGAAACACACTCTACGCCAGCATCAACAAGTCCCTACTCCGCAAACTCCAGACAATACAGAACACCGCCACCAGACTCGCATCCCCCGACACAAACACATCTGTCAACACCTACAAATTCTCCACTGGCTCCCTGTGGAGAAAAGAGTCACTTTCAAAATCCACACTCACGCCTACAAATGCCTACACAACAACGGACCCAAATACCTCAACGACAGAATCCACTTCCACGTACCCAAAAGAAACCTCTGATCTTCCAACCTCGCACTGGACGAAACCCAGCGCATCCACAGAGCCAGAGTAGGAGGAAGATCCTTCTCTCACATTGCAGCCAAGACCTGGAACGAGATACTGGCAGACATCAGACGCGTCCCCTCCCTGAACACCTTCAGGAAGACCCTCAAGACCTGGCTCTTTGGCTAAACAGATCTTGAAACCCTCACGGGTGAGTAGCGCGCTCACAATTCCCTGATTGACTGATTGAGTTCCCTGAGTGCCACAGGTGTCTCCTTTAGAATGTATGGACATAAAGAAAAGAGCTCTATCTGTAGGTTGTCCTATCCTGTTTTGAAATTAGATTTTATGGTATGGTGGTGTGGTTTGACTTTTAAGTGACTGATTCATTATTACCTAACTAATCAACCACACTAATATTGCCTTTGTCTGTATTAATTCAAACTGCAACAATGCCACATTTCACTAAATGTTATTTTGCTTGTTTGCTTTTAGGTGCACAAGAGAAGAAGAGGGCTCACCTGCAGTACTGCCAAACAGAAAGCCAGCACACTGACGTCCGTTCTCCAGTCTCTTCAGCTTAGTGCGACTTCCAACAGAGAGCTTTAAGATGGCCCAAAGTTGCTCCCAAGAAAGTGGTCAGTGAGAGGAAGCAGCTTTCCACCAATGGTGTACCGACCACATACTTTTTCGCGAGCCATGTGTCTGCTAGATTGGTCTCCGGGGAGGAACCTGGAAGCAGTAGTCCCGCATCAAGAGCACCACCCCACCCCAACCTAAGCCCAAGACCATGTCTGTTAGTGAAGCAGGCACTGCAGTTATGGCGACCCAGACAAGCAGTGATGCTTAATTGGATTAGTCCCTTTCGCAAATTAGTACCCAATCATTTCAGGAGACAGCTGCAATGAGCAATCATGTATCTTCTTGATGTTGGAGCAGAACAGGAGGTTGAGCTCCGGTCGACAAGAAACTACTCTTTTAGAATCATTGGCGCCTAGATCTCCAGCAAGGAAAAGGAAGGGTACTACTCCACCATCTTCTTCTACTCCACCATCTCCTTCTGGCACCACTTCTGATGATGATGATGATGATGATGATGATAGGGACATGGAGTGGACCCTGGCAGAGTACGGGAAATGCCAGGAGAAGCAAGGCAAAAGAAACGTTTCTGAAAGCCTTAGAGTTATGGAAGGGGATGATGAGGAGGATGATGACGAGCTAGTCATTGTGGAAGGTGACACAGAGGAGTCCAGCATGGCTATTCAACCTGTTCCAAGGGATGTGGCACAGGTAATACTGCCAGCTTCCATATTTGCAAAGCCCTAACTGTGACCTGCACCAACCCCTACCTCTGTAGAAGTATGCACTGCAGAGCGGCAATCAGTGACACCCACCTACTTCCAGTTCTTCTTCAGGCATTGGCAGTGGCCCAGTCAAAAAGTACTTCTCCCCAGTTTGGGATTTTTTATGGTTAGCGGACAGGGAAGCACATTGCAATATGCACCATTTGCCACACAAATGTTTGTTGAGGTAAGTCTGATTCACATATGGTACTGGAGGCCAAATGACCCACATGAAAAACATCATACAATCCAGTTGGAGGAGTACCCTAAAAGAATTGTTTAACAAGCTTAAGGAGGTGATGGTGAGGAGAGATGGGGAACATCATCTAAAATTCCAATCACTGTGGAAGGTGATGATGAGGAAAAAGAAAGTGACATCCTCAGGCAAAGCAGCCCTTTCCCCAGCAGTGCCACAGCAGAATCACCCACCTCAGCGATTTCGAAATGGCGCAAGAAGACGCAGAATCAGATGGAGACACCACAGCATACAGTGATTGCCTCACCACAATGCACACTAATTCTACCACCACCTACTCAAAGATTTCCTGCATCAGTGACCCCAGAAAAGAAGGAAATGCAGGCTACTATTACAGGCATGTTTAGGCAGAAGGGGTCCTACGACCACAACCACTCAATGGCATGTTTGTACAATGGGAATCTGGCAAAAATGTTAGCACTGGAACACCTCCGTTTTTCTTTTGTGAAAGGAGTGGGATTTTTAGAATTTGTGGCAGCCATCTGCTTAAAATGGCAGGTTCCAAGTCGGACTTATTGTGCCTGAGTTGCTGTTTCAGAGCGGTATCATGATGTGCTGAAATTGGCTGGACAAGCTTTGCAGCAAAGTGTTGTTCACACTATCCACCTGACCGCAGACATATGGACCGGTTGTCAGGTGACTCATTATATGTGAATCACTGCACACTGGATCTGTTTTGCAGGGGTAAAGCAAAAGCTAGCTACATGCCTTGACCCTGAAGAACGTTTTTAGAGCGTTCAGCAGCATACAACAGTAGCCATGTTTGCCATGTAAAAATCACATACAGCTGCAAACATCTTCCATGAATTCAACTGCAAGGTGTCTGAATGGCTACAATCCAGAGGACTCAGAGTTGGATTTGTAGCCGCGGACAATGGCAGTAACATAGACAAGGCCAAGGCAGACAGTGGCTATTTTAGGGTCCTGTGTTTGGCGCATTGCATCAACCTGGTGGTGCAAGACTTTTCAAAAAAAGAAGACAGTTAGCAACATACTGACCACCTGCAGAAGAATCTTCACTCATTTAAGCAAATTCTTTAAAAGCCTGGAAGCAGTTACTGATTATTCAGCATGCTAATACAGTACCAGTTAAAGCCCTGATGCAGGAGGTGCCAAAACCTTGAAACTCAACCTATTAAATGTTGCAACTTCTGTTTGAGCAGTACAATCAGATCAATGACTATGTCATTCAAAGTGGAGGGGAAGAAATTGGTAAAGCTATGACCATGGATGCGGATAAATGGGCCCTAGTCAAATGCCTGACACAGACGCCACTCCCTTTTGAGGTTTTCACACAGGATGTTAGCTAGGAGGACAGTATGAAGGGTCAAGCTATCCCGTTGTTGCATCTACTATAGGACCAGCTAAAGAAGGTGTCTGACAGGTTTGCACTCGCGGTGTGAACGAAAGCACAGAAGCGCAAGCCTTGGTTGAGAGCTTAATCCTTCCCTTGGCTTGCGATACAAGGCTGCAACATGACATAATCTTGTCCAAAGAGTACATCTGTGCCACACTACAAAAAAAATCTGTCCACTTTCATTCCTTTCTATTAAGGGATTTGTTTTGAAATAAAAGAGGTGAATTGTTGAGCAAGCCAGAGACCTGGAAGAAGAATGGCTGGAACTTAGAGTCCCACTCTGTAGTTCTGGGGTGCCGTCTTCAACATCCAGAGAGGGCAGTTTGTCTCACAGCAGCCAACACCAGCAACCAGAACATCGGCAACAACAGCAATAGAAGGATCAGACCCAACCTCTGCATTAGATTGGTGTCAAATGGAAGGGCTTAAGCCCAGTGCAGAGGCAATGGCAAAAGAGGTTGCACAAGTGGCTGCACCAATGACCATTCAGAGGATATTCCAAGAGTATATAGATGATCCAAAAGAGATCAATGTGAATCAAAACCGTTGATGTATTGATATGGGAAGATCAACTAATAGCCAGAGCTCAGAAGACTGGCAATAAAGTATCTGGCTTAACCTGTAGCCAGTGTGTCTGCTGAGTGCAGCTGACCCAGTTGTTACAGTGAGAAGGACCAGTCTCTCTCCTCAAAATGTAGAGAGATTGACCATGATCAAAATGAACCTACACTTCATACAACACAATTTCACTGCTTCTGAACCAGCATAGCGGGCGGAGGAGGAGGATTGGCCAGAATCAAGTGTGTTAGCTGACCAAACTTCTAGGTGAACCACCAGAGTTTGAGGACAGACTCTACTTCTCGGACTGAGTATGCAGAGCCACCATTATTTCTCATTGAACTTCTTTCTTTACAAAAATAAGTAGCTGGTGGAACATTATGTTTGTGTCAGATTTATGTTTCCCCACCATTTTTTAGTCACATATATGGCTGAATTGCAGTTGGACCAGTGCGCAGTGAAGACGCCTCCACAATTCATTCATGACATTTGAGACAATGCCTGCCTCCCTCGCATGCCTGTCCTTTTTTGCATCTCATAGGGCTGTCACAGAAGATTGTTGAATTGCAAGAATGCAATTACCAAATGCCAATGTGTTGCCTGTGTCAAAGATACAATTGTGTACCTACTACCTACCTAACCGTGCTTTGTTTGGAAGAGGTAACTACAATTATTGCAACAATCAGAGTAAATGTGAGTGCTAATTGATTGTTTATTTGGTGGCAGAGAATGAGGGGGGGTGTTCAATTAATAGTAAACTAGATTTCGGTGAGTTGCAATGATTGGTGCCTGATAGGTGATCCTTTTTCTGAAGGTGATTGACCTTTACAAATTTACTAAGCGAAAATGTACTTGTACGGGTCACTTCTATCCTTCTTTTTTTCATCACCTAGAAGGGTTGCCCCAGAAGATAATTTGATTTACAAGATTGCCAAATTCCAATGTGTTGCTTGTATGAAAGAGGAGGTACAATAGTGTACCTACCACTATGCTTGGATTGAAAGAGGAAACTAATGCACACATGAGTGATATAATATTGAGTAGTTGTGAGTGATAATTTATGATTCATGTGGTGGCAGACAGTGAGGAAGGGAGTTCAACTAATTTGTAAACTTGCTTTCTGGAGGATAACACACATGCACCACCCAATCTGTCAGTACAGTATAATGTTTCTTTTAACAATCACATTTTGAGACCTAGGGGCCCATTAGGATGGCGGGCGGATCACCCCCGCCAGGCTGGCGGTAGCCACCGCCGGCCTGGCCAGGGCGATCCACCCGCCATCCTTGCCGGAATGACCCCATGCCATATTAGTACGCCTTGCGACCGGGGCGGAAAAGGGTTTATATGGGGGCGGTGTCTATCAGACACCACCAGCCATATTACCATGGGCATTTTACAATGCCTTTCCATGGCAGCAATCCCGTCACGGAAAGGCATGCGGAGTCTACTTTGGGGGCCCGTTGCGGGTGCCTGTCACGTTGTGCTTCGAAATGCACAACATGCATTTTTGACATTGCGGCGGGCAGTGCATTCAGCACCGCCGCAATGTTAAAAATACAGGATGTGCCCGCCACTGTGGCGGGCGCATCCTAATTCCACCCAAGGGACTCCGGCCCTTATGGCGGGCGGTCCCATTTTCCGATAGGATGGCAGGCGGACAAAGTCCGCCCGTCATCCTAATGACCCCCCTAGGTAGATTCACTGGTCCATAATTATATTTTTTTAAACCTCGAAGACAGAACATTTAGATTGATCTGATAATTGGGTCTCTGTGGCAGAAGGACTGTTTGCAATGTTTTTAACTGTGCTGTGTCATACCCATTCCTTCATTTACTTCCACAGCGGATTGATGATGATGATGTGCTATTCACCGCCCAGATGAATATTCTCCTTGTGTAGCGTTTGTCTTTGTCATAACTTTCCCCAAAACCCATTTCCCACCCATTCATCAAACCCCTAACCCTCTTCCCTTGGGGTGTGTGATTTATTGATGTGTCACTTAATTTACACCATAAATGGATCACACACTTGGTGGGGCCGATGTGGTGAAAGTGACACCGCTCACTGCGGGATCTTCTGTTACCTAAGCAATAGCCCACACTGGCCCCATTTATCCACCCACACATAAAAGTGATCCATATTTTAGATATTGGAGAACATCATTTTTCAGAATCATCATTCAAGCCTTGTATTTCATAAACGCTTAACCTTCTCCACTCCAGACTTTGAGTCCAATTTTCATGACTTGAGGATTTCGTAACCTAAGTTAAAATTAAAAACTAGCTACCCCTTGCTCAGAATAAATTAGTATTGCTATTTTTTGTTATATTATCACTATCAGGTATTCTTTGTTGTGTCATGTAGTAGTCTTGTCTCAATTCTTTGTAAAGCTATGGTTTATCTGTAACCCACTACCTCAGTGTTTTTATTTCAATTTAGTTGCCTGTGATGAATAATCCTTCTGATTAATCCCACAGTTGGAGCTCACCTGGGTCGGAGTGGGACCCCGCTTGTGAAGTTGTTATGTCTTCCCTGCTATTGGTTCATCTATATTCAGGTAAGAGAACTATGGAGTGAAGTTAACTAGTTAAGTTAGGAAATAAGCACCTAACATCTATTGCAGATAAGTGATCGTTTATCTAGTTTATTATAGGAAATATAGATCATGGCAGCATCCCTCCGAATGGTGAAGATAGTTACAGAGGGTAGTAAGACAAGGGTACATAGCAAACTATAACTAACTGGTATACACTTTTATAAACAGATTTAAAAAACATGCCGCGCAAAAAGGCAGCAGTGCAAAGTAAAAGTAAAACATAAGTAAACTACTTCAGGCATAAGGTGTGGTAAAATAATTGCCCCATTTAATTGTTAACAAAAATAAACCACATGCTCTGCACCCACAACAGGCCCACCCCTCTCGTCAAATATTTTGACCCATCCCCGACCAATGTCCAAGAAAAAGTCCAAGAAAAAATCATCCAGTCCCAACTCCCTTCCCACCCTCTCCACCCACAACTAGCCCCTCCAGCCAACAACAACTTAAAAAAGGCTTAGAAGAGTGCATTGTACATACAGGTCTGGAGCTGGCCCAGGCTGTGCTCTATACTCCCTAGCCGGCTTTCAATGCAGTTGTGCTGCTGCAGGAGGCGACACTGGAATTCTCTGTCTGGGCAGAAGGTGGTGGCAACGGTGGCATTTAGGGCCCCTGACAGCTGGCGGTAGCACCGGCGATGTAATAACCAGGAGGCTGCATGCTTATGCTGGCTTGCTGAACTGGGGCCTTGGTTAAAGGCAGATTCCACTGCCTCTTCATCCACCATGGCCACCAGCCACTGGTATTCAGACTGGATGGTCTCCTGCCTCTGCAGCTGGGATGTTATCTACTGTCTTGTGGATGGTGCTGGTGGACTAGCAGGAATAGCTATATTGAAAAAAAAGAAAAAAGAAAATTCTATCTGTGCAAACACAGGTTAGAATTAAGTAGTGGATGGCACAGTAGCAGTGCATTGCTGGTCCCCCTAGGGCATTGGCATTTGATGTGATAATGATTAGGAGAGTCATTGGGCCAATTGTATTTTTTACCCAAACATGCTTCACATAAAAAGTACTGGATATCTGGCATAAACAATTTAAGGCAGAATAACAATAGATTATTTATTTTCTTTTAAAGGCTTTTCTAGTAACTAAACAGACACTTTGAGTGGAAAAATAAAAATAAATTACCTCTCATTATTGAGTAAAGGATTATGCACTATGGAGTACAAGTTGTGCTAAATTAATGGAGACATGCTAGCCAGAGTGTCGGGAACTTTGCTACTATCTGCAGCTGGTGCAGCTGCAGATGATAATTATCTATCTTTAATTCCAATGGCCCTGCCCTTCTCCAACACCTTTTATTTCCTACACTGACTCCAAAGAGGCATAGGAATAATAAATAAGATACTACATAATACACATCACATATGAAATGTGAATAATATTATCTTGTCTGCTGTAAGTAGTTGGTGGGAAAAATGATGCATTGCACTACAGGGAAAGGAACGGGCTATATAGGTTGTATTTGGCATGTTCTTCACAGAGTATCCCACATGCCAAACTTGAAATCAAATCACAGGCTTAATAATCCTACTTTACTCACTGGCCTCGCCACCACCACAAATTATTTCCAACAAATGCATCCATTGAGCAGTAAGGAAAGAAAAAATATTTATTTATTTAATTTAAAATGTCTTGTTTAGCGCGAACATGACCCAAGAGTGTATTAGAACGCTTACAAAGCAAAATGAACACATGAGAGGGAGAAAAGTGAGGCTTAACAACACAATGTTCATGACAGATACCTCCTCCAAACTAATGGAGGAGGAACAAATAAAACATAAAACCAAAAGAAGAATATACAATGGCAGACGTAAGCAATAGAATATAGGAGCTGAATACAGCAAAATGTTCGGGAACAATACAGGATGTAACAATGCCAAACTTGGCAAGGAGACCTGTACAGAACCAGGCTGACAAGACAATAGACCGTGGCTAATTCCTAGTTCAGAAAGTATTCATCAGTAAAGCTTTCACTTCTTTTTTAAGGACACTCTTGAAGGATTCAATCTGGTTTCCAGAGGCAGGGAGCTGCAAATTCTAGGGGCAATACCAGAGAAGGCCATATTATATATTTTTTATCTTTGAAATGTTATTGTTTTTTAGCAGCAAGGTGCTAGAGTTCATAAAGGATCAGCAATAGCCAGAAAGTTCTGGTTTTTGAGCGAGGTACAGAGGGGTGTTGAAATGAAGGGCTTTATGAATCATGCAAGCAATGTTTTGTTGTATCCTGGACTCTTATGGGAGCCAATTTAGGGATTTCAAATCCGAAGAGATGTGGTTGCTTTTTTTGGATCCTGTGTTTAGCCTTGCCACTGAGTTCCGAGAGGCCCTAAGGGGAGCCAGTTTGTAGTGAGGTAGACCACAAAGGGTTGCACTGCCATACTCAACCTTGACATGTCTAAGGCTTGAACAGTGGACTTGAAGTCATCAGGGGGAAGGAAGTGTTTTATTTCTCTTAGGATGTTCAGCTGGCAGTTCGCTCCTTTGGTAGTTGGGTTGATATATTCCTGCATGTTCAGTTCTTATCTAGTCTTATACCAAGAGATCTCATAGAGTCTATGATATGTGATATGTAGTTGAGAGCAGTTAGATGTTTCAAATACTTTTCAATAATGGGATATTGATTGGGTGGGGAGATTAAGAGGAATTTTCTTTTGAGAGAGTTAAGTTTGAGATGGTTGGGGCTTAGCCAGTTTGGGATTTTGTGTAGGGTTGTGTTGAGTGACTTGATATCATCAGGGTAAAAGATTTTCAGGTACAGTTGGGTGTGGTCATCATACATGTGAGAGTGGGTGAGAGAGCAGACCCTTGAGGGAGCCCTAGTGTGAATGAAGTGGATTGAAAAGGGACTGATCAACTTTAATTCTTTGTGTTCTGTAGTGGAGAAATGAGGCAAGCCATTTTAATACTGAGCCAGATAGACCCATCCTGCATTCCAGTAGGTCCAGGAGATTGTCATGTTTGAGGTCCAGGAGAATGTCATGTATCAAAAGCTGACGAGAGGTCAAGGACGATTAGAAGGCAGGATTAATTCCGATCAAGCATTGTAAGCGCATCATTGACAATGTGAGTAATGGTAGTTTCAGTGCTGTGACCCTTAAGGACTCCAGATTGAAATTGATTGATAACTGGTATCCATCTATGTAGTGACATAGTTGGACATGTACAAATTTCACCAGGAGCTTCAACTGTTAGTGATTCGCCAGAAATTATTATGGTCCTCTGGATTGGCAGTGGGTTTTTTAAGAATGGGCGAAACTTGCCCCGTCTTTAAGCAGTCTGGGATCTCACCTTGTAGTAGAGAGGCATTTACTCTCTTGGTCCAGAGTAGGATCATTGAAGAGATTTGAGGGTTTCAGTGTTGAAAGAATGTTGAGTATTCCGATTTCATCAAAGGTTATGAATTGACTCCAATAGGCACTGTTTTTTTTGGGGGGGTGATCAATTGCAGGATGAGGCTGCGGGTGAAGGAGGGAGGAGAAGTTTAAAGAGGGTAGGGCTGTATGTTGGTTCATGGATGTCCATAGATCAGATTCGATCTTATTCCTCTTTCCAAGGAAGAAGGAGGCAAAGTCCTCATATTTTGGTTGTGGGCTAGACAAAGAGTGGGAAGGTTATTGGATTGAAGTGTAGACAAAGAGTGGGAAGGTTATTGGATTGAAGTGTAATTTATTCTAACAGTTTTTTAGGGTGAGTTCTGGTTTTGAAAGTCAGCATCTGAGGAAGATCGCTTTCACATTCTGATGCGTTTATTGTACACACTTCTTCTCAATCTCAAAAGCTTAAAGTGTTCAAGGGATGGAGAGCTTCTCAAAGATCGTTCAGCTAATCTTAGATCGTGTCTGTCTGAATTTAAGCTACCATTGAAGCATGGCTTGGAGTCTTTCTTGGACATTCCTTTAGTTGTAAGGGGCAATTGCATTCAGAATGATCAACATGGTCCTGTTGTAGTGCTCAGTGAGTTCATGGACGTCAGACATGACAATAGGAGAAGACAAGGTCTTATTGCTGTGGAATATCATTTCATTCATGTTACCATTTTACAAGGATCTTTTCCAATGTCTGGGATTCTTTGGTTGGTATCTTTTCATGGTCCACAGTTCTAAGATGTGAAAGGTTTTGTAGTGGTGATCTGTCCAGTCACAAGTGACAATTAATTCCAGATGAATGGAATTGGGAGTAGAGGTGATTAGGTCCAGGATCGAACCCAAGATGTGCGTGGTGCTGTCACAGATTTGAATGGACTTACTCTACTGCAGGTAAGGTAGAGAGATTAGGCAGGTAGGTAGAGATTTTGCTATAGAATGGTGGCTTGTCACTGATCATCGATTCGTCATGAGCCTATGTTTTGGCTTATTCAGCAACTATAGTTGTTGAAAGTTGAAAGGGAAACATCTGAACAGTCATCAAATAAATCTGTTATGGGAAACCATGAAATATATTTTGGAAACACTTCACATGGCCATAAAAATGTGGCATATGCCAAGAATGAATTTTTACATTTTTTGGTAGGCTGGGACGCAAGAACTTAGGAAAGAAGAAAGGAGTGCAGTACTACAAGGGGACTGAGTGGGAGAAGAAAACACACCTTGTGGGTTCAGTTTGCAATGCATTGAAAACTTTGTAAACGCTGTACTAATTGAAGCAGGCGCATATTGCATAGCCAACACTGCAGTCATGAATTGAACCATGGTGCACTTAGGTCATGGGCGGTGAAATACCATGGACAGGGAGGTGGGTGTTGAATGATGATGGGTGGGATACATATGTGCCTCACGAAACAAATACAGTTAGCAAGGGATTAGAACAAAAGTTAAAGATTCCCCCACTTTGAACCAAAGATTTGATAACCATAAAGCAAAGTAAGCAATGTAGGTGAGCAGCATACCCTTGTCCAGAAGAGCACCTTATTTTATTCATCCAAGCAATTATTAATTCATCTTTTCATTCTTCTATATTCACTCATAGCCATGATGATTTAAGCTTTACTTTCTCTCTTCCAGTCTTTCACCAAAATGTCCAATCCATTCATTCAGTATCTAACATTACTTCCAACCATCCTTTTACCCATCCATCCATTTACCCAATCCCTGACTACACATCCTTTCACTCCGATACCATTTCACTCACCCTCTCTTTTAACATTCCATTCTTTCTCGTTTCCATCAAGCCATCATTTTTAGCGTTCATTCTGTGAGCTTTTGCTGAGTTGCAGATAGATGAGGTCATAACTCAACCAGCGCTGTATCTGGTAAAGCGCGAGGTTCATGATCACGAGTCAAGACGAAGCCCTAGTAGCTAGTGAGTATAATAGTAATTGTCAATAAGCAAGCAATGTGACGTACCACCGCCCATCCCTGCCACCGCTTCTCTTCCTCCAACTGAATCTCCTTCTCCTCGTGCAGATGCACTTGATCCGGGGCACTGGTAGTCTGTGTGGCTAGAAAATGTTTTATACATTTGTTAGATGCCATATACGCCTTCAGCACATTGTTTAAAACAAAAAAATACAACCGCAATACATCACTACAGATCGGATAGCACTGCAGTATTTTCTATCACAAATTTCACTCTGGGCATTTGTTGGTTGACAATGTTAGAAAAGTCAGGTAGTCAAGCCAACCAAAAACGTTTTGTAATGGATGGGCAGAGTTATAGCCTATGATGATGATGATTACTGAATCATTGAAGCACAATGAAGGAGTGAAATAATAATGGTCAATGAAAGACATATGGTGTTGATTGGCAAATAAAATGGGACCTCATACTTTCCAGCCATGCTGCACTCTCATGGAAACTGCTGGTATAATGTATAAATGAATTACACAGCACACAATGGGGGTGGGGGCCATGATCATGGCCACTCTCTTGTTAACTGTTAGAGCAGGAGCAAGAAAAATAAAGACTTCTCAGCAAACATACATGGTGGATATTATTTATAATACAGGCTTACTTGGACCTGCAATCTTCACAGTAGACAGTAGAGTACCAAACATCTGTTCTTAGTTTTACTGTACCACAAGATGTATAGGGGAGAGGGAAATATCACCAACAAAGCAGAAGAAAACTACAGACAAGTACAGACTAGAACAATTCCATTACCAAAAAAGAAACCATGACATAAGGGAAAGAACAGGATAACAGAGGGATAACAGGAATTAAAAAAAATTGGAAAGGGTATTTGGAAAAAAAGGAGACAGTATATAAAAATAAACAAGGTACAATTAAAAATAGTATAACAGTGAGCAGAGGTAAAAGTTAGGGAAATGATAAAAATAAATTATAGGATTTACCAGGCTGAGCAAAGCCCTCAGCAGTGGCACAGGTGGTTGGTGCCTCCTCCCCATCTCTTCCCAGACCTGACTCTGCACTGCACCTCTTTTTGCCCTTGGGTGTTGATGTAACAAATAAAGAAGATACAAAAAAAATAGATTAGTGGTACCGTTAATCTCCACAAAATTATTATGATAGGCAAATTCAGTAACAGTGTACTTATCTAAATCAGATTGCCTATAGTAATAGTGTCGACTATCAATGAGTTGGCCATACTAATCCTAAATTCCCTATTCCAAATTTCCTTAACAAAAACTATATTGGGAACAAATGCATTGTGTTAGATCTGTGGGTCTCTAATTGATAGAGGTAAGTACCTTAGACCAAGTAGGGACCCTTGCTTCTAGTCAGGGTGAAGAATTACACACAGTAGATAACCCCTGCTCACCCTCTAGGTAGCTTGGCACGAGCAGACAGGCTTATCCCTAAGGCAATGTGTATAATAGTTGCACTTAACACAAACAATGACCCCCCATCCACCACAAACTGAGACCACACAGGTAAGTATATTTATAAAAATATATCTTTATCTAGTTTCAGCAAGGAAAATAAAACAGTTGCACGCTATTCACTACTTTAGAAGAATGTAGCACTTAATCTTAAAGGTTGCACGTAATTTTTATGGTTTGTACTTAATATCAGGAAGTTCTTATCAAAAATAGTCTCAAGTCTCCAGTATCAGTAGAAATGATACTGCCCCGACAGTGCCCGCAATATGCACTGTCCAAATAAGGCCCGCGTGTGATTTATTCTCAAAATCAGTCCTTCACTCTACCGGGCCCACACCATGCGAGCGCGCCTCACCCAAAGCTTTGGGCGCACCGCGCTGATCAGGACGGACTGACTCCCAGCCCCTGCCGGTCCCTGCTGCTCCCTGCCCGCTCGTAGCACTTCCAAGGAGCGGCGGGGAGCTAGCACAGCTCTACGGGACACAGGCCAGGGGCCGCCAGCCTTCGCGTTGCTCCCGCGGCGAGGACGGATCTCGAAGACGGGTCTCCTTCTCGCTGCGGGCGCGGCGCTTCTCCTCCTCAAACCTCCCTGGACCAGCCAATCACGTCGCGGCACTTGCGACGAGCCTCCTTGTTTACCCGGGAGTCCGCCAATGGCAGTGCGGCTCCCGGGACCAGCTTCTGATGACGCGGGGCCGTCAACCAACCACAGCACGGCCTCGCCGATGACGCTACGGCACACGGGCCAATCCCGTCGCGGCATTGGTGAGGGGGCTCGGCCCTCTCGCTCAATCAGAAAGCAGTGGCTCGATCTTTTGCAGCGTCGGTACCGGCAAGGTACGGGGCACTTCGGCGGGTGGTTATTGACCCCGGGCCGTGATGGTGAAGCGGAACACAGTTGATTTTAGTGCGTCCTGCACTGGGGAGGTCCACAAACCTCCGCTATTCGCCCAACACGTGTCGATGAACACGTCGATCTCTGCAACACGGCAAGCGTGGTCAACGCGGCACTCTCACTCGGATTAGAGAGCAGCCAGCGCGATACACGACCAAACAACAGTGTTCACGATCTCTTCAGCACACAGCAGCTTCAGGGGCACAGCAGAGTTTTGTAGTCCTTGGGCAACCTTTATGTCCCTGGGTTGCAGAACAGGGGGCCAGCTCTTCTCAGGCCCTTGGAGATTCAAGTTGAAGACACAGCACACAGCAAAGTCTTGGTAGGTCAAGCAGGCAGGGTCACAGCACACAGCAAAGTCCCTTTCTTCTCCTCAGCTTGCAGTTGAACAGCAGAACAGGTCAGCCCTTAAAGCACACAGCAAGGCAATGTTCCTTCAGTTCTCCAGCAGTCCTTCTTCCAGCAGAGGTTCCTCTTGATGGTAGAATCTAATTTTCTGTAGTCAGGGGTCCTTCTCTTATACCCCTAAAAGTCTTTGAAGTCGTTTGAAGTCTTTGTGCAAGTGGGCCCTGAGCCCGGTCTAAACCAGTTCTGGGTGTTGCTGGAGCACTGGGGCTTTCCTGGCTTCATTCTTCCTCTCAGTATCAGGGACAGAGGTGACAGTCGCCCAGCAGGGGGGTGGAGCCAGCATTGTGGTCAGGCAGGCACAGCCCTATCACTATCAGGTGCGATCTCCTCCCACTTCCCTGGCAGCAGATGCTGCCTTCCATCCACGGGCTGACTCAGACAACCTCCTGGGGGCTCTGCAGCCCCTGTCACACTCAGGCCAGACAGTCAATCCACAAACAGGCCCAGGCACACAGAAAGGTTAGACAAGAGAACAGCCACTTTCTAAAAGTACTATTCTCAAACACAGGATTTAAAAACAACCCTTCCTAAAAGATGTGTTATTAAATTCTGAGTTCAGGGATATCAATCACTTATGTCCCATCTTGTTCCTATGAGAAGATAGGCTGGTATCCAATGGGACCAGCCTCCCCCATGTTATTCTATGGAGCAAGATAACATTACAGCAGTGAGCACACAAAATGGCTGTTGCTCACTACCAGAGCATGTGACCTGCACTAGTACATGCTCTACCTTACCCATACACTGCACCCTGCCCAGGGGGGTACCTTGAGCCTTCCATAGGGGTGACTGATGTGCACAGACAGGGAAGGGTTAGGCCCAGCCAGTGGGGACACTGGCCAGGCGGACATGGCAGTCCACTGACTGCACACAGGCACTGCGCTGGCAGGCCTGAGACACCATTTTAGGGCTACTCATGTGCGTGGCGCAATCTGCGCTGCAGGCCCACTAGTAGCATCTGCATCACCAGCCCTGGCACACACAGTGCACTTTACTAGGGACTTCATGGTGAAACAAATATGCCAATCAGGTATACCCAATCAATATGACAATTTACATAGGGAGCACTTACACTCTGGCACTGATCAGCAGTGGCAGAGTGTCCAAAGCATCTAAACCAGCAAAAACGAAATCCAGCACAGCATCAAAAATACAGTAGACAGAGGCCTAAAGATGGGGGAAAACCACGCCAAGGGTGTCAGGTCTAACACGTTGTAATTAGTTATCTTTAATTTTATTCTCAATTCTAAACCCCCTTGATGGACCAACTCAGACTCCCTTTTTTGCAATGCATAGATGCATACTAGTACTGTACATGACTGGGGAATTTTTTGGGACTGTACGAGCTACATTAAGAAAGTCACAGAGAAAGCTAACTCACTGATATCACCAATTCACAATGGTGACAAGGCGACAGAAGAGTCTGTAATGGCTGCTTAAATAATTAGCCAAAGCGAGTGCCAACGAGTACCAATAGGTTGCGCCGAGTACCTGGCTAGATCAAACTGGATCACATAATAATATTCTTGGTGTAATCTAAATGTAACTTACATCTGAGTGTGAACAACATGCTATTCAGGAAACAAATGTTAGCATTGTAGAACAGAAATACAACAGATAATTAATACTCACTGAGTCCCGCAATCTCAACCCTTGGCAAGATGAGCAGGTCCTGCTCCTGGTCGAGGATATCCGTCTAGCGGTGTATCAGCTGCTGGGTGGTGTGCAGGACTTGGCTGGCATGCCGCACATACCTGTACACCCTCCCCCAACACAGCTGATGCTCCAGCAGGGGGTACCCACTGCTAGGCCTGCTTCCAGCATGGAGGGGAGGTGGCACTGCATGAAACAAATAGTGCTGCCACCTCCACCTCACAAGAGATTGCCCAGGGCTGCACCACTTGGTGGAGGTTCCGTCTGCAGGGTAGGTGGCTGCTGCTGCTCGCAGGTCTGGGGGGCCTGATGGTGCCACTGTCCTGTTCATGCTGCTCTGACAAGGCACTGGGTAGAAGGGAAAAAAAGAAAAACTGGGGAAGGAATGAAGGAAGGAACAAAGAATGGAAATGAAATACAATACAAATAATAAGGAAGTAAAGGAAAAATTAAAAACGTACAAAAACACAAAAAAACATAAAATACACTGACACAAAAATGCACACAAATACAATAAATGAAAATCAGGTGTAGATTAATTTGGAGGGCAGAGGATTGATATGAATGAGAAGGGATTCAAAAACAGGCCCAGCACCATGATCAGAAAACAAGATGGCTGCACCCAAGTGAACTGGGTGGTACCAATCGAGCACGACATCCAACACTAAAATATACTCTGCGCTGCATATGATGTAAAAACGCAACACGAACAGGCATACTGGGGAACTGCCTAGCACCGCTTAGTTTTTCAACCACTTGGCGGATTTCCGCATAGCGTAACTCCATGATTTACTATAGATATTAAGTCTATACTAATTTATGTATTCTTGACTTTAAAATATATTGGATCTTAATGCGTAGTCCTCAATATTGTTGTAGGACAATATTTCTGTTCTCAATATTGTGACATATAACTGCTCCCTGTGCTTGACCCTTCCATCAAAATACTCTGAACCTGATCTTTGTATCTCAGTGGTAGACCCCAAGCTGCCTGGTATCACTTATAGCGCTTCAATTATTCAATCACACTAATAGAAGAGCTCTGCTCCCCCATGCAGAATTGATGCCCCTATATCTGCACTGCTGTTGGTGACCTTTTCGTCTAGGCAGAATCTCATCACTACTTTCTTATCTGTTGCAAAGACTTCACTTACATTCAGTTAACTCAATGGAAACTACTTTTTTGGCTGACCATTTTGTGGAGTACTGCACCTAACACACTGCAGTGATACAGTGCTTAATTTGAAAAAAATGAGTGCCTGTGCACAGAGCTCTGATATGGTGGCACTAAGAAAAATTGGTGAGACAAATACCAAGGCTGCTTATTCTTGAATTTACCTAAGGGCTCTTTTATCCACTACCAGACACTGCTGCCCCTTTATGTCGCTCTTGTCGGTCCTTGATTTTTTTGTTTTAACACCTTTGTGTTTTAGGAGATCGCCCCTGATGAAGGGAAATTGAATTCCCGAAATGCATTGGGCTCCGGACTCTATGAAATTCACGAGCAAATAACCTATGTACAGTCTGCATTTTGATGATTTCATATTATGTATGAGTAAGCTATCATACACTAGCTGTTTTACAAAGGTGCAAAAGTACTTTTAAATATACAACGAAAGAGAACGTATGTTTTTGGCTCTTACACCACGAACGTTTTAAAAATGATGTAACTGTTTGATTTACAAATAATGAAGGTTGTTGAGATAAAGAATTCATGAAATGAAACAAATGGCCAAGTCATTCAAAAACATTGCTTTATTGTGGATAATTGTATATATTGTTGGTGGAATATAGTTTTCCAGGGTACAGTGCGCACTGCACGCAGATTCAGTTCTGCATTTTTGCATTCTCTTTTATCCACTACCGGACACTGCTGCCCCTTTATGTCGCTCTTGTCGGTCCTTGATTTCCCCCTTTGTGCCAGTTTTTACATGCTTTTTCTCCTTCATGCCTGTTTGTGTGTTTGTATCCCTCTTTCTTGTGATCAATATCTGATGAGGAAAAATAAATGCCGATCTCCAAATATGAGTGTCGGTTGGCCCCACGGGCAACCACCAGCTCAAACTAAGCACTGCCATGATATAATTTTACTGTGCACATTTATGATTATTAAGCCTTTTGGGAAGGGACTTCAGCTGATGAAACCACTATATAAACTGACATAAACAATATTTGTGCACCTAAGTGGCAAATGCATGCAGTCTTTCTGGTTTGCTATTCATCTACTTCAGGAGACAAAATGATTTTGCAATCACATTGCTTGTTTGGGTATATGCATTAGTAAATGTGCTCTCTTGCCAAACAGGCTACATGATTCCTTGTGTTTAAGAACTTGTGCTACAATGTATTCAATGTTCAGACTGATGTTTTCATCATTCTCTCCTCTCAGCCACTCATTAAGTTTGGCTTGGTATTTGGTTGGATAATTGTCGCACCTGATAAAATTCAACACCACTGTGATCTAAATTTACTTGATGTGCTAATTATCGCCTATTATACATTTTACCCTCACAATGGGGCATAAAATGCAGATTTAGGTGCATCCTTTGTGCAAAAACTGTATATCCTGGCATTTACTGGGAATTTTTGTGGTTTAAATTCTGGCAGGTTTGACCTTTCAAAATGTTACAAGGGGCGCAATCTTCATTACAACCAGTAACTATGAGGCCTTGGTCAGTGTAGAGGTTTTGTAATAACTCCACTGATTTCATGACAACTATAAACGGCATCCTTGGTAACAACACCGAGATGTGCCAACTCCCCGTGGCAACACCAAATGAGCCGACTCCCTTACGGGGATGAAAAAGTGATCTTGCTCGTTCACGAAGTGGACATGACCCCCAGACTGACTAGTGAGCATCCAAGTGAATCTTGACAGCACCAATGTGACGCCCCAGAAGAAACCCATAAGGGCAGACCCTAAAATAATGAAACACGCAATAAACCAAACCATTAGCTGACGCTTGAGAGATGTGTGTAGCACATTTGAGTGATACATTCAGTGTAGGGATGCAGGCCCTGCATAGTGTGTGACACACACATGGTTCAGAGAGAATGGCTAGAGGCTGTCATCAGGTACTTGAGTGGCATCATAGGGCCTCAATTGAAGGAAAATGACACATCGGCATCGATGCATCAGTTTCCTTGCGCCTACACCAAATGTTCTTGGGACACCATGGATGCGTTGCATTTACAATACAGGGCTCCATGGCGCAAGGATTTAACAGATACGTCAGAAATTCTGATGCATCTGTTGGCTCAGAAGTGACACATTGCTGGAGTTGGTCTTAAAACTGAGCAATGCGTCAGAACACATAGGTGAGTCCCATGTAAAAAGCTCTGTGTGAATCCTTACGCCTAGTCTGAACAGGCATAAGGATTTTGACGCAGTCATGTTATAGTACATTTCAGTGCACCACTTCTACAAGGCTTTTTGCGTTGGAACACCTACCCTCCATACATTATACCTAGCGCAGGTATAATGTGACACAGGGCTCTACAAACTAACGCATTGGGGCCAATGTGTCAGATTGAAGATATGGAGCAGTGGGGTATACTGATTGCACTGCCGCTGCGTAAAAAAACAACATGATGCAGCAGTGGTGCAAGCTCCTTGTAAATGAGGCCCATAGCGAATATTGTTTACTTACAAAATGTAATAAATATAGTTATCAGTTGCTGCCTTCAGCATGTGTCAATCTAAATGGTAGACAAAGTGGAGGGTAACAAGCCATGTGTCTTTTTGTACCATTCAAATTTGAAAACACTAGCCACAGCCGAAATCTGTGGGCTGTGATTGGCACATTTAAGTGCTGAACACAGTGAATGCCTACAGGTCATATCCTATGTCTATCGTGCATGTGCACTGAACACACTCCACTCCTGTGGATCGAAGAATGTCTTTGAAGTTCTGAAAAAAGTCACACAGATGATGTACGGAATGCAGAGCAAATCAAACATTCTCCCCCAGGCAATAGATCTGGGTTAAATTCATCGTTCTTTTGCTCACCATATCACATACTGCATTCCGTCCATCATCTGTGTGTCTTTTGTCTTTGAAGTTCTGGTGTGCATGGTGGATATAGTGCATGGGATAAGCCAAAAACAATATGCTCAATGCATTGTCTACGGCCGAAGCCTATGGGAAACACTTGAAATATTTGAGAACAGGCTCAAATTGTGCACTGGGTGCACCATTCACATCGAGTAGCCATAATGTGTTGCTAAAGGCAAGTTAAGGGATAAGAGCGGCACACATACAAGGCAACTAGCGAGCAAGGTGCACAGAGTCATTTCTTTTAATCAACCTTACAGTTTTTAGGTCGAGCCTACAGCGTATGCTCTGTGTGCAAGACCTTCTGTTTTCACTTACACCAAATAATTCCCGCCTGCTGCTTGCCATAGGTTCCCCTCCAGTGCCCCTCTTCATTGCTGAATCCTGACTCGTTCTGGAAGCCGATAGCTCACGTCCGCTCAAGGCAGAGGAGCACCGGCCAATTACAATCTACTTAACATTTTATTCCTTATCTGTTTTTTGGAGTACTCTTTTACTTATTCACTCCAGTCACGTGCAGCCTTTTTTTTGTAACATGCACTTAATGGGGATGGTCTGCAGCTTGATTGTCTACGTGCAGTGGCAGTGCTGGTGTCAGAACCCGAATCTATCTCGAGCTGTGTCTGTGTTCAACCCCTCTTCCAAAGAAATTTCCCTGCAGGATCCGGTCGGACCATGTATCTTTCATCTCTGTTCTGAGATCTTGAAACCCTTTGCAGATTCCTTAGTGTGCAGAATGAGATTTGCATTTAAAGGGGTCCTTGGGGAGTATTTGCATTTCTGTGTTAGTATAGGGCTCAGCGTTTTAATGGTTGGGTCTCTGTTACAACCCTCCTCACTGCCCTAATAGACACCACGCGGGACTCCTCATGGTCCAAAATCTCAGGAGTTGGAAGTGTCTCAGGAGGCGAAAAGCGGCAGGAATACATACAAGCGACGCAATCGCACTGCCCATTTGTTTATATTTTTTTGTAATTTACTGCACTTGTAGAAACAATGGCTGATTTGTGTACTCGTTAACGTTTAAAATCTTTTAGGTAAGGGTTTGTTTTGATGCTGTTTCAGTACAAAAGTTGAGACTGCCCTCTGACAGAAATGTCGTGCCACACATGCCCTTCTATTTTTACAAGCCATTGATTATTGTGGTGTTGAGGATTAACTTCATTCATTTTAGGGAAACTGAATGTCTGAATCAGAGTTTTTGAAAAGTAACACATTAGAGGCTTATTAACTGGAGGGCCTTATGATATCTGTTTTTATGTATTTCATCTTGGACACAGCTTGTAACTAATAGGCTGTAAAGTACATTGCCTTGAGTTATGGCAAATGTGCGGTCAGTTTGCTGCAGTGCTTTGAGATGTTTCAATTACTTATCAGTAATTTCAGGGCTTTAAGTGGGATGAAAAAACTAGAAGTGTCTCTCAAAGGGGCGAGGCCAATATAATTAAGGGTGTGGCCAATATAATAAAGGGTGTGGCTTAAAAAATGTATGTAACATTTTTTTGCTCAGCATAATGTGCCACCCGACTGGTATTTTGCTGCTTCTGTTATTGCCTCCACAATATAATACAAAAAGTAACATTACACCTACAACAAGCCAGGACTATTGGTTTTGTCAAAGGTTGTTAGTTGGATAAGATAAATATACTAAATGCATACATACAACTATGGCTTTGTTTGTATATAATATTGAAAATGCTTTAGTTCTTGCGAGAAGTTGTGGCCCAATGGCTAGAGCTGCCAACTTTAGAGCTGAGGAAGCAGGTTTGAGTTGCAGCGTCGGCTCAAGATCCTGTGTTTCTGGGCAAATCATTATTGAATATGTCCTTGTTGGTGCTCATGTAAAGCACTTTCAGTTTTGCAATATAGAACTGCAAAAATAAAAGTTACATCAAAAACAGTGAACTACTGCAGAGTATAAATTATTTTTTCATTCTGAGAGTGAGGACGAAAATGGAGAGGCCGAAAGAGACCTGTCTCGGCACATGCTTTTAACCCCTTCGACGCTGATGACGAGCTGGGCTCGTCATGAGGTAGCCTCCTCGCACGCTCATGACGAGCCCAGCTCGTCACGTAAAGTGCGCTTTTGAAAAAGTCAGCGTACGAGCGGAATTCCGCCCGCACGCATGCGGTTAAGAACTGCTACGGCAGAGCAGGACCCAGCCCACTTAAATCCCTGGTAATTGCATTACTCCGAGTAAGTTTTCACCCCAATTAATGATATGGTACAGTGCAAAGGCCTCACTATGTAATTAATTAGGTGGAAAATGTAACAAGGTTGTAATGGTTTATTATAAAATTTGTAAGTATTTGCATTTTTTCATTTAATGCAAATTCCTTTCCTCTCTTGGGGCATCTGACAATACCGTTTTCAAATATAGGGGCAGATGTATCAACATTTCATTTTGCGAGTCCTTAATTACGATTTATTGCGAATCGCAATGTTGGATTCGCAAAATGGAATGTATGTACATTATTGCGAGAAAATAGCGATTTCATAAAAATCGCAGAATTTATTGCGATTAAACAGCGATTTCTTAAATAGCAAATTTAGCAAATTTAGAAATCGCAAAAACGGGATCATGCAATGCAGGAACAGTCTGATGACATCACAACCAGGAAGTTCCAGTGATTGCTTGCACCTGCTTTCCTGAGCCACACCCAGTGGCAGTTGGAAGAGTGTTGTGAGGCAGAGCAGACCTGTTTGGAGAGCAATGGAGTCTCAAAAGGCACAGGAGGAAATGTTAGCAGAAAAGAGGAAAAGGAAACAAACATTTTCTGAAAAAGAGCAAGAAATCCTCATAGAAGAAATGGTTTGTAACCATGAGGTTCTTTTTGGCAAGAAAGCACTAAAAGTTCATGATTCAAGAAAAAGGAAAATCTGGATGGAGATTCAGGAAAAGTGAATTCAGTTGGAGTTACCACTCGCTCCATAGATGAGATCAAGAAGAGATGGTATGACATGCGACTGAGATCTAAAGAGAGACTTGCAGACAGAATTAAAGAGGCAAATAAAACAGGTGGTGGGACTTCATCTGCAGACCAACCAACACCCCATGAGGAATTAATTGAATCAACCCTGCTACCAGAGAGTGTGAGTGGAGTGGCTAGCATTGATAGCTCTGATCCTACAGCAACTACACAAGGTAAGATGCATGTAAAGTAGATTAAATAATGTGTGTAATGAATGTGTGTGTGTTGTGTGTTTATACTCATTGCAAGTAACATAGTAATCCAGTGAGACTATAAAATCTAAAGTAAGCAATGCATCATGGGAGTTGTAGTGCCATATTGATCCTCACAATTGTCAGCATAGGAACACAAGAGTGTTGTGCAAATAATAGTTTTGGTAAATAAAACAGTGTAGTGCAAGGTATTGTCTGCATTGAAATTAATTTATTTTTAACAAACACAAATTCATTATCACACTCTACATACAGAAAGTGATTTGGAGAATTCTCCTCAACATGTTACCACTGACACAGAAGATGGAGTCACTGATGCCACTGCCAATAATAGAAATATACATAGAAAGCGCAGACATGTTGCTCCTCTGCCAGCAATGGAAGAAGATGAACATTTAAATGTAGTTTCAGTATCCAATGAGACTGACACAGTGTTCACTCAAGAGTCACAAGAACAACCACAAATACCAAGGAGGACACGATCATTCGGTTTGGATACATGTAGGAGCAGCAGTGGGCCAAATGATGGAGGGACTGTTTTTGCTGGCCTTGAGCAGAATATGCTTCATGTTCAGCGCCTGCAACACAAGGCACCGAGGTCAATAAATAGGCAGCTCTTAAAATCTAATAAAAATCAAGAAGGCATGGCTGCATCAATTGAGAAACTCTGCCTGACCCTTGCACAAACAGAAAGTGCTCGCAACAGGGCTGCACAGACAGCACATGTAAGGATGCTTTCTTACACTACAGCAATTAACAGGCTTTGTGCTGTCACCAGTAATTTCACTAGGCGCAGCATTAACATGCAGCGTGAATTGAGCGACTGCACACGTGAAATGGCAAAAAGTTTGGACAAAATGACTTCAGTATTAGAAACAATGCAAACATTAAACTCTAGTGCAAGCGCTCTCCTAGGCTCAACTGAAAGTGAGGATAACTCCAGTAGGAGCAGTAGAAACCCCACCCCAACATCCCAATTAAGCCAACGCCGAAGTGGAAGGCGTGCCAGTGCAGGACCAGAACAAGAAGCCATGCATTCACAGGAGCAACATGCTTCAAGCCGCCAGCGCAAAAAGTAACATTTGGATTAGAACCTTAGCATAACTTCATTGTGGAATATGTCTTGTGTTCCACGTATGATTGTTTACTTTTACTTCTTCTTAAAATTTACTTTTCCTGACATTGCACGGTTTGTCTGTTGTGAATTAAAACAACATTTGCAAACATGAGTCTGTAGTTTGTCTTTTCTTACCTAAAAATAATTTCGTGTAATCTCTATCCTTCTCTGTCGGCCAGCCATTACTCCAACTCCTGCAACAGCCATTCTAGGTGGTGGTATGTCTTCATCATCAGTTGAGTCAGACTCACTCACTTCAATCTCTGTGCCTTTGCGCATGGCCATGTTGTGGAGCATTGCACATGCTGTAACAATCTTACAACAGGTTTCAGGATTGTATTGCAAAGCACACCAATTTTGTGTATGCATCTGAAACGGCTTTTTAAAATTCCAAATGTACGTTCAATTACCCCACGTGTGGACCGGTGTGCCCTGTTGTACCGTCTTTCACTTGCATTTGCAGGATTCAAATATGGTGTTAGAATAAAATCACGCACTGCATAGGCACTATCACCTGCATGTTAAAGAGAAAATCGAAACTGTATTTTAAAAATATAAAAGAAGGATGGAAGGATGGATGGATGGATGTTTGCATGACTGTTACTCACCTAGCAGGTATCCGTCTCCACACTGACCAGCACTAAGACGTCTATGTATTGCGCTATGTCTGAAGATAAAGGAGTCATGTCTACTCCCTGGAAACTTTGCCACAATGTCATTGATAATGTTTTTGGCATTGCATATGATCTGAATGTTGAGAGAGTGGTAGCTTTTTCTATTCCGAAATACATATTCTGTGGCAGCAGGTGGAGTGATAGCAATATGGGTACCGTCAATGCATCCTATCACATGTGGAAATCGTGCTATTTGATAGAAATCCAACTTTGCTCCCTGTAAGGCTTGTGGTGTATTTGAAAAATATATATGACGTTGGAGTCTCCTTAGCATTGCATCCAGGAACACATGGAAGAAGCCTGATAGTGCACTTTGCGACACTCCACCAACCTCTGCAATCACACTTTGAAAAGACCCTGAAGCCAAAAGGTGCAGTGAACACAATACCTGCACATGTGTTGGGATTGATTGTGTCCTGCCTGTAGGATGTTCCAAAAAAGGTTCCAATTCATTAATCAGGTCCAAAATGGTGTGTGGATGAAGTCTGTATTTGTAATATATATCCTCCTGAGTCTGCTGGAACAGCGTAATGCGTATTCTGAAGATTCCCTCCTGTCTTTGTCTTCTTTGAGCAAGAGCTTGAATGCGCAGCCTCCTGGCAATGAGGTACAGTCCCGCCATTTTGGAATGCAAAATAATGCATTCTGGGTGCCTTTTTATATATTTTTTCAGTTACCACCTGCTTCTATTTGTTGTTAATTGCGATTTCTAAAATTGCGAATTTTGGAAAATCGCAATTTGCGAATTTTTCATACATACTGATGCGATTTCTTACGTTGCGATTTCTAAAATGCGAAAATCGCAAAAATTAGAACATGCAAAATAAGGAATTGCAAAGAATTCTGAGAAAATCAATTCTCGCAAACTAAGAAATCGCAAAAATTGCGAATTCTTAATAACTGATGCAAAATGTTTCATACATACCAGACACACTTTATTTTGTCACAAACGCTGCGAAATGCGATACGCAACAATTGCGACAAAAAAACACCTTGATACATCTGCCCCATAGACTTTACAAATCTATTCATTCTCACTTTTTGGCGTCTCTGTGGGAGACCAGTGATTTAATTTGTAGAGCCACACTTTATAAGTGCAATAAATTATCCACCAGTTAATTCAACCAGGTCCACATTTTTCTTACTCAGCTCTCGGCCTGTTGACCTTTGAGGGGTAAAAGATTATCGATAATCCCCCACGCCCCAGGTGCAGGGAACAAAGGCCGGTGGCCTGAAGCTGACACTGCATCTCCGAAGGAGCACTTGGGAAGGCTGCTGCACCACCACTGTCCGAAATAGCAATTCCTTCTCTGCCTGCCTTCCAGGAGCCCATTTGAAAAAAGTTGGTTCTAAGAAACAGGATTGCTGAAGGACGGCTGGGGTTATAGGTCAGTTGTTATCTGAGCTGATAAAGAAGATGCCTTCATTGCAGCATTAGAGTCTGTGCGTCAATAGAGTTCAAGACTCAGCCTCGCGTATAAAGCAATACGATATTCAGCCAAATGGATGAATGTTTTTAGGCTCAATTAATATATGTAACCTCCATCCAATCAAGTGGTATATATGTAAACCACAATTGTAGCTGTTAATGCTGGAGTTAGTACGTTTCCAAGCATGTTCAGTTTTTAGCAGATATTTTTGTTATTTCTTTGATCAGTTCTTAGACGGATATATGACGTTGCAACGCAAACAATTAAAACGCATGCTTTTACATCACAGTTTTTACAACGCAATAACCATTACATCGCATGATTTTACCATGAATACCATTACAACGCATTTTTTAAAACAACCATTACAATGCATTCCATTACAACACATTCCATTACAACACATACCATTACAATGCATAATACTTTTTGTGCAACCGTAGGGTAAGTGTTGGAAAGCGTAGGGTTACAAATTTCTAATCCCCCTCCAGTGAGTGTCACAGTAGGGAGAGTGCTGGATAGCGTTGGGGTAAAAATTACTATTCCCACTCCAGTGAGTGTAAGAGTAGGGAAAGTGTTGGTTAGCGTAAGGGTAAAAATTACTATTACCAACTACCCCAAAACCTATACCCACCCTAAAACTTAAAATTCTCCATTACTTACCTTATAATGCATTGTGATGGTCTGCTTTGTAATTGCATGCGTTGTAATGGCATGCGTTGTAATGGCATGAATTGTAATGACATGCGCTGTAATGGCATGCGTTGTAATGGCATGCGATGTAAAGGCATTTGCGTTGTAAAAGTTGTGTTGTAAAGGCATTGCAATGTAATGCCTGTATTGTAATGGACGTTTCCCTTCTTGGACTACTTGCTTTACCAGGCCAACACACTTGAAGGCCTACCATTGCAACTGTGGCCTTGCCACATAGTCTGGTGAATGACACACAGAGGCATACCATATTAACAGGGCCCCTGGAATTATGCGGCATGCGAGGTTCAAATTATGAGGCAGGGTTACATAAATTACGTGGCAAGACAAAGGCAAAATATGGGGCACATTCTTTGATAGTATTATCATGTGAAAGTGCTGCTATTTCTAGGTATCTGGTCTGGCTTCTTTCTTTGCTTTTTTTACATGATATAGTGTGTATCATCCGGTCACGGCGCTCACATTAAGATCATTCCACAATCTTTTTTTAATGAAGCTGTAATATGAGCCATGTTGTGCACCTTTTTTTTTCACTGTTGCACAGTATTCTCCTATCGCTCTTTCTGAGACGTGATCCCTTCTACTTGTCTAACATTCTTTTCTTCGTAGTTTGAGAGAACGGTGTGTGGGTGTGAGCAGATCACCAAAGTAGATTACATTAAAATGTTTACCGTGCACAGCAACCCGTCGGATTTGGGTAGCATCATTATTCATCAGGTCACGGTGGCCAAAGTGTTTTTGTTTTTGCTACTTGAAAGTGTTCTGTGTGCCTTCTACATTAAAATACATGTGTTGCTAAGCAGGAACTTGCTCTAAAATGAGCTATTTTGTCTGTATCCTTGTAGTGGTGCCAGTGTGCTTCTTCTACAAACCTGGAAAAAACACAACTTTCAGAACAATAGTCCCTTTACTATAGACCCTGCACATTTAGCTAGGGTTTGCAATAGACATTTATGAAAGAACATGATTTATTTCGTACAGTCTTGGTAGTGCTAGGCAGCAAGACAACTTCCTAATTGCATATTTATTATTGGTTATTATGTGAACCATCTGCCAGTGTGCATTTTGCAAATTTTTCAATAAAGTACAATTTAAAAAAAACACATTTTTTTCAAAGCCAATAGGTCTGGCGTTGCCCGCCAGCCTGTTGACAATTCTTGTTCTGTTTCATTGTGGTTTCTGCAAAAGTTTGTTGTTGAATAAACTGATGGGCCCTCTGCAATAGGTCTTGCATTAGTGAAAATTTGACCTATTGAAGTTGCAAATGATAATGGTTGTTAAATATGTTTTTTGTCAAAAAATATCCCAGAAGTGTTCTTATTGGAAGTATACTCAGTTGCAATCTTTCTCTTTATAATTGCAGTTGGGGTGTAGTATCTTATGTGGCTAGTGGAGGTAACTTTACAACTCCACAGGGACACCTAGTAACAGCCTGTGGTACTGCACCATTTCCTTGCTTTGTGGACTTTCTTTTAATACCTATGCTACTGCTGGGATATTTTTGCCAACAAAAAATCTAACCAACATTATCATTTGCAATGCCAATAGCTCAAACGCTCACTAATGCGAGACCTATTGCATTGTAAATGCTTATTTGTTTAAAGGGAGAGGCAAAGTAGTGAAGACCTGAAACGTGGCTTCAAGTGGGCAAGTTTTATTTCCTCTGTCTAGATTATGTATAATTTCTAAAACTAGGTGTACAGACTAGCAAGTGCAGAATTCACTTCAGAAGCCATGTATGTCTCACTGGGTGCATTTATATAACTTTATTACATTTGTAATTAAAATAGGAATATTTCTAAGACGGGCGCACATAGCGTATCACAAATAATTCCTCTCAAATTTTGACGCACTGTGCAAGTTTCAAAAGTGGGAAATGTAGATGTAATAGATTTTCACCTTTGGTTTCTATAGATTTGCTACTTTCTGTGATTCACAAATCTATGCAACAACGCACTGTCATTATCTGCACTTACTCTTGTGAATTATCCGCGAGATGGATGAATAGAGAAAGGGCAATTCTACATTTACACAGTAAATATATCTATTTTTTATTTTCACCAATGGAAAGTATTTTTTCTTGCACAGCAATATCTTTCTCTAGAATCCCATGAAATTTTCCACTGTTCCACATGAATGTGAACATGTTCAAAGGCAGTGATTCCATGAATGTTGATCTAAAGATTTGCAAACATCTGTGGGGTTTTTTGCCACACCTGATTTCAAGTAAAGTGAGCAAAGCTGCATGTATTTGATTTGCCGTGGCTTACTCCTGGCCTACCCCTGGGATTCAGTAGTAAATCAGGGATTTTAAGAGAGTAAGTCACACCTAGTGACAGAAAAATCTCAATTTATCAGGCCCAATGTTTATACTTGTAATTCTTCAGCTGGGAAAGCTTTCCCCTGCAAGTAAGAAGGTACGTATTTGTAACGTTTTAAAATAATATGGGCACCTGCTATTTAATATGTTTCATTCATGGGAGGCAGCGTTTAATTTGTAAAAGAATAAGTACTGGTTCTCGTGGTCAATCCAGTTATGGTCGGGCCATGGAATTCAATGGCTGAATAGTGATAAAACTACCTGAAGCCTCTTTAATTCACTACCAGACACCCCCTGCCCCTTTATCTTACTCTTACAGGCTCCCACTTTTCCCCTTTCTATTCCTCTATCTTACCATTTTTGTTTTGTTTTTCTATCTCTTGCTCTCAAGAAATGTCCAATCAGGAAATATAAGTACCGATGGTCCCCACCAGCAACCACCATCTCAATTTAAGCACTGGGGTCGGGGGGGTCGGGGGGGTTGCAAAGTTCTGCATGCCACTATGCATTTTTTCTTTTTTTATAAACAAAAACAAGTCTAGGCGCCAAATTCTAGGTCCACAATCGAACATAAAGAACCAAACATTTCTTTTTAAATGGCCCTTGTGATTTATTTTACTTTTCTTCAGTAATAATCAAAAAATCTTTAGAACATTCTTCACGTGTCTTTTTTAAGGGCAAACTTTTTTTGCCGTTAGACTGTACATTTCAAAACACATTATGACATCAAAATCAATATGACCACATATAATGACAAACAAGAACAATAACGTTTTTTACAATTCAAGAACAAAATGAAAAATGGACATACTACATTTACACAGAATGCCACCTTTGGTAAGGCAATATGTCCTGCCGGTGTAAGCTACTGGGAGTTACTAACCCTAAATATATTATGCTAAAGGAGTAGGCACCCTGTCGTATCTCCCTGCTATTGCCAGTTAAGTGCAAATATTCATCCCCCAGATGCTGGGTCAACACGTTTCAAACCCTCTGTAATTATTGGGGTTCTCCTCAGGACCGCGACTTGGTCAGTTCTTTAAACCTCCTCATGCTGTCATTAGTCTGTGGAAATTCCTTGTTGAAAACCACGTGTATGCAATCCCCAAATTTCAATGGTATGTCACAGTTTTCTGTTTCAATTAATGTGACTGCAAAGCTTTCACTTTTCTTTAAACTCTGGGCATGTTTATTATATATCCTGTGCCTGCACGTCTCGGGCATCAGCGCAATGCAGTTTGTTCTTCTCCATTATTGCTCGTCTCGTGCTCAGGCATCTGTTTGAGAGTCATAGAGTTCCTCTATCTTACCATTTTGGTTTTGTTTTGCTATCTCTTGCTCTCAAGAAATGTCCAGTCAGAAAATATAAGTGTTGGTGGTCCCCACCAGCAACCACCATCTCAAATTATTTACAACAAGGGGTGGTGATGGACAGAGTCTCTGAATTAAGCAGAGTACTCTCACCCAGTCAAGAGATCAGGGCTAGATCCAACACCGTTTTTTAGCTCATTGCACCATCCCAGTTTCAGAACCTGGCTGTATGCAAATTAGTCTGTCCCTGGCCCAGTGCATCATGGGAACAGGGCAGACCAGACTACAAAAGCCAATTCTTACACTGGGAAGGAAACAAGCTTCCGGGGACCGGTTTCTGGCATTTCAGCCGTCTTCGGCCCGGCTTGCTTGAATCCTGATGGTGCAATGAGCAAGGGACTCACATCTGAGTATACCCTTCCACGCTTAGGGTGGACAAAATTATTTACAACAAGGGGTGGTGATGGACAGAGTCTCTGAATTAAGCAGAGTACTCTCACCCAGTCAAGAGATCAGGGCTAGATCCAACACCGTTTTTTAGCTCATTGCACCATCCCAGTTTCAGAACCTGGCTGTATGCAAATTAGTCTGTCCCTGGCCCAGTCCATGGGAACAGGGCAGACCAGACTACAAAAGCCAATTCTTACACTGGGAAGGAAACAAGCTTCCGGGGACCGGTTTCTGGCATTTCAACCATCTCAAATTAAGCACTGATGGGGGGGTTGCAAAGTGCTGCATGCCACAATGCTTTTTTTTTTTTAAACAAAAACAATGTCAAGGCTTCAAATTCTATATCCACAATCGAACATAAAGCACCAAACATTTCCTTTTAAATGGCCCTTGTGATTTATTTCACTTTTTTTCAGTATTAATCTCAAAACATTTTAGAACACTTCTTCACATGTCTTTTTGAAGGGCAAACTGGTTTTTTTGCCGTTAGACTGTACATTTCAAAACACATTTTGACATCAAAATCAATATGACCACATATAATGACAAACAAGAACAATAACGTTTTTTACAATTCGAGAACAAAATGAAAAATGGACAGATACTACATTTACACAGAATGCCACCTTTGGTAAGGCAATATGTCCTGCCCGTGTAAGCTACTGGGAGTTACTAACCCTAAATATATTATGCTAAAGGAGTAGGCACCCTGTCGTATCTCCCTGCTATTGCCAGTTAAGTGCAAATATTCATCCCCCAGATGCTGGGTCAACACGTTTCAAACCCTCTGTAATTATTGGGGTTCTCCTCAGGACCGCGACTTGGTCAGTTCTTTAAACCTCCTCATGCTGTCATTAGTCTGTGGAAATTCCTTGTTGAAAACCACGTGTATGCAATCCCCAAATTTCAATGGTATGTCACAGTTTTCCGTTTCAATTAATGTGACTGCAAAGCTTTCACTTTTCTTTAAACTCTGGGCATGTTTGTTATATATCCTGTGCCTGCACGTCTCGGGCATCAGCGCAATGCAGTTTGTTCTTCTCCATTACTGCTCGTCTCGTGCTCAGGCATCTGTTTGAGAGTCATAGAGTTCCTCTATCTTACCATTTTTGTTTTGTTTTGCTATCTCTTGCTCTCAAGAAATGTCCAGTCAGAAAATATAAGTGTTGGTGGTCCCCACCAGCAACCACCATCTCAAATTAAGCACTGATGGGGGGGTTGCAAAGTGCTGCATGCCACAATGCTTTTTTTTTTAAACAAAAACAATGTCAAGGCTCCAAATTCTATATCCACAATCGAACATAAAGAACCAAATATTTCCTTTTAAATGGCCCTTGTGATGTATTTCACTTTTCTTCAGTAATAATCTCAAAACAATTTAGAACACTTCTTCACATGTCTTTTTGAAGGGCAAACTGTTTTTTTTTTCCGTTAGACTGTACATTTCAAAACACATTTTGACATCAAAATCAATATGAACACATATAATGACAAACAAGAACAATAAAGTTTTTTACAATTCGAGGACTAAATAAAAAATGGACCAGTCCTATATTTAAACAGAATGCCACCTGGCGGAAATGCCATTTGGTTGGTAATGCAATATGTCCTGTCGGTGTAAACTACTGGGGGTCACTAACCCTAAATGTATTATGCTAAAGGAGTAGGCACCCTGCCATATCTCCCTGCAATTGCCAGTTAAGTGCAAATATTCACCCCCCAGATGCTGGGTCAACACGTTTTAAACCCTCTGTAATTATTGGGATTCTCCTGTGCCTGCATGTCGTCGGCATCCGCGCGATGCGGTTTTGTTCTTCTCTATTACTCCTCGTCTTGTGCTCAGGCATCTGTTTGAGAGTCACAGAGTTCCTCTATCTTACCATTTGTGTTTTTCGATCTCTTGCTCTCAAGAAATGTCCATTCAGAAAATATAAGTGCTCGTGGTCCGCACCATCGACCACCAGCCCAAATTAAGCACTGATGGGGGGGGGGTTGAAAGTGCTGCATGCCACTATGCAGCACCCTCAGAGCACTTTAAGTAGGTATGTAGGTGAGTATAGAATAAGTTTAAGAGCTTGACGGCTGAGTGATGGGCAGTCAGCAATTTAAGGTTCATGCCAGCTGGTGTGATTCATTATCCAATGTGATGGTGTAAAGGTTTGGCGGAGTTAGCAATGGTCTAAGAAGCCGGGGAAATTGAAGACAAAAGTGTCATTTGTATGACTGACTGGAGTTAAAAGACAGAGGACATGTGGGGACAGAATTAATAATGTTTCAGTCTATGAAGTGCAGCAAGGCAAAGTTGCTGTGCTGTGTTGCGTGAAATGGAGAGATCAGAAATGTGCCATATCTTCTAAGATATATCTTCTTAGCCGTGGTGCACTGTGTGCTAGCAAGCACCAATGCAGGCACCATTCTGCAATGCTGCAAGGTTGCCTGCATTATGAGCAGGATACTTTTAGTGCAGGAAAGGATACATTCCTGCCCTAAAACAATACAAAGAGGCATTTCCCTTCTTTTAAGTGTGATATAGAATGCATCACATATAGAAAAGGAAGTAACGGGGAGAAATAATATTCTCCAGGACACATACTGATTTGATACAATTCCAGGATTACAAACCTATGTAAATTTGGTATTGTATCAAATCTATGGGTGGATGCACGGGAATGCCCTTGCTCCACCCATAGGACACCTGTGAGCTCAAAATGTAATGTAACACAGTGCAGCCTCTGCGTTGCGTTACATTTCTTTACAAAGCCATGTAATGTGGCGCAAATTGCCCCTTGTTTGCCTTTGACGCAAGAACAGCACAACTCCTCGATAAATCTGCCCCATTATCTAAATGCAGTGAGATGAGACTAACCATATGGTAGGTTGAGTAATTGTGTTTTGTGAGGTGTCTCAAAATTAGTACCTGACAAGGAATCATATATTTTATTTGAAAACATTTAATACACAGAACCAAATATTGGTAACTTATTTGCTAAACATGGGCATTCTCAGAAAAAGCAACAATAACTTGTATTGAAAGTTAGGGGCATATTTACGAAATTTCATGAAACGAAAGGCAGCAAGCAAAGTTGCTGCGCTGCTTTGCATGAAAGGGAGAGAGCAGACATGCTCAATATTTATAAAGATATGGAGCATTTCTGCCCTCTCCTGGTGCAGGTGCAATGGGTGCTGCCTAACACAAATGCAGGCACCCTTGCACCATAGTACAAGGGTGCCTCTGTTACAGAAAGGGACACCTTACTGCACAAAACCAATCTTTAGAAGCATTTTTCTCTTTTTCAGAATGCAGAACACGTGGAAAGAGGAAATAACAAGGAAAAAAATAAAGATATTTCTCCTTGTTAAGTCTCACTGTGGAAGGTGTAGCATTTTGATGCATTCTCAGGTTTAGTAAATTTGGGAATGTGCCAAACTCCATGAATGGATGTCTGGGAACGTCCATAGTCCCCCCACGGAATGCCTCCCATGTTAAGATGTAATGTATTGTAACGCATTGCAAGCAGCTGTGTTTTGTTACATTTCTTTACAAAGCCATGTAAGGCCATGCAAATCAGTCCATGTGTGTCTTTGTAAATTCCTAATAAGCCTCTGAGCAGTCCTGGGTCACGCTGTGCAAATCAAGGGTGACTCAAAGGCTCAATAAATCTAGGCAGTAGGCTGAGCTGACTGAGTTTGAGAAATACCAGGTGAATGATGGTTTTGTATCTCTAAGAACCTGGTCTGGTGAAAATTGTAAATACTTGCACTACTCTTACCCCAGCTACTCTGCTATGACTAACCAGATGTGAAAGGTAATCAAAATGTTTGCATGAAGTGGGTCACTAGAAATTTGTAACTTACTGTACTATTTGTTTATGTTTATGCTACTAAACCCTACTAGAACAGAAACGTAATTAAACTGCCTTTATCTTGTTTGAACTGCTCATGCTGTCTATTCAAACAATACTGTAATGTTCCTTCTATGCCTACTCTACTCCCATCCGCTAGATTGGAAATGTAATGAAACTGATTGAATTAAACGGGCTGCTAGGACATTTGTAACTTGACGTACTACTCTTGACCTGCTTCATGTAAGTAAGCCCCTACAACTGACCTGACATAATTAAACTACCCAGGTAGGAGCTGAACTCTGCAGAATAGAACTGAATCACTTTGCCAAGAAGGCAACAGTAATGGTAGGTATACACTTGCATGACTGCATGCATGATTGCATTTCTTATGCTTAAGCGACCTCTTTCTCATTCATTTTCACCTCATGCTAGTGCATAAGCATCCATAAAGACAATACGTTATCAAATGACACACAACATTATGACTAGGAACCAATACATTTCATTTCTCGGAGACTGGAAAGTGGTTTCTAATTTGAAAAACAAACTGCTGTACATTCACTTTTTATTTTTTCAACAATGATATCCCAGAACGTTTTGTAAAAAATACAGAATGTATTCACCTATCACATACGAAAATATATTCTCGTGTTCTGTACACAGTCAGAATTAATGACCCTTAGAGTTTCTGTGCTTCAATTTAATGTACCAAAGATATTGTGGTAATGGCTTTACTCAGGCAGGTTCATAAAACCCATACAAAGAATGTCCTTTATTATTTTTCAAGCATACACTGATAGCTTGGAAAATGAAAACACAACTCAGAATGCCGAGTCGAAAATCAGCAGGAAACCGTTTTATTTTAAAAGCGTTTCTCATGTCATTAAAATGGTGTCTTCCTGAGCTAAGCACAAAACGGTTCTGTATATTTATGGCAACAACAGGGTTTTCTGTACAACAGGTCAACCATGTATTCTTGACATGATTAACGAAGAATTTTGCATTTTTTTCATGGCATTGGCAATGTAAACACAGTCAGCTTGGCATATGCCTTTTAAGGGCTTAACTACAGAAATCTTATCTCTCTTTTGTCAAAGGATTTAGGGCTTGTTTTAGAGTTTGGCAGACGGATTATGTACTGCCACCAAGGTGGAGTACTTTACTCCCACCATGGCGAGGGTCTTCGCCTGCCAAATTTAGAGATGTCCTCCGGCCCAGCGGACATCTCCTCAGTGGCGTAACAAAACTTGAGGGGCCCCCCTGTACAGTACAAGGAGGGGCCCCCCTCGGACTCACCATTGAGCTCTCAGGCCAGGGTACTGCATCTCCTGCATCTCCAGGAACTGCCATCATGGAGGGTTCAGTTAATATATTGAAATGAAAGTTAAATGGACGGCAGAGCCATTCGTCAAACATTCAATTTTTTTTCTCCAGAAATAAAATCCTAAAGTGAGATTTTGCTTTTGAAAACAAAAAAAAGCAATGTGAGTTTTCTCCTATTTTCACTGCCCCTTACGGCGGACAGTGAAAATTTGCCATTTGTCGGACCACTCTAAATAGGGAGGGCAGACAAATAGCAAAACCTCTACTATCCATTACTTTGTAGGGCTGTCAGGTGTATGTCCATGGCGGAGACAGAATACTATCTGCCATTGACATACTGAAGCTCCAGCAAACTCTGAATGAAGTAGGTGAACCGCCACTTTGGCCGAGAGGGTATACTCCGACATGATTGCGATGGAGTACCCACTCTGACAATCTTAGTCTAGCCCTGATTATGTACAATACCAGTACTTAGAGTACGTTCTACTTCGGCTCATTGCTTTCTTCATATTCAATTACTAGCTTTCCTTTTATTTGCCTGGAGCATAGGTTCTTTACCACCCCTTTGAGCGGATGACTTATATCATTCCATATTGTACATTCAGAAAATTACTTTTTAGTTCTCAACTAAGACAGCAAATGCTCTGTCTGTTGTGAGACATCACTATCTTAAAGTGATCTTAGAGCCTACCCGTTACCTACCATTGGGTGGCTTCATTGGCACTTTGATTTGCTTGCTTCCTATTCGTTAGCAGTGGGGGCTTTCCTTCCTCTTCCTGTGTTTGTAGCACCCCTGGAGCATGAACGGATTACTATGCCCTTCTACTGTTTGTTTTTTCAAGTATTACCATCTCTTTTTCTTTAAGCACTCTACGAGAGTGCATGTGTTTTCCTACGGTCTCCCTCATGTGCTTTTTCTGCCATGCTCTGTGGTACTGTTGTCGCTCATGTGCTTCAGCCCAACACTCTTTACACTTCGTCTTCTCACCCATGTGTTTTTTCCCTGGTAGCTCCACGGATAGTGTGGCCTCTTTAAAAGCCTTTTTTGTAACTTTACATTTTTTTGCCTTGCAGCACAGCAATGGGGATGGTTTGTCGTGTGGCTAAAACTGTTGACAAAGCCAATGGGGCCCAAGGTTCTGACCTATTGGCTTTGCCATAGATTATTTCTTTAGCTTTCAACACTAAACATGTTCTCTTTCTCTCTCTCTCCCGGTGTGTTGCTTCCCTCCCTCACATTCTGATCCCCACACTTCTGTGTTGCTGCCCTCAAAGCTTGTCTGCTGTTTCTCCAGTCCCTCCTTGTCCTGTACAGTTTTTTTCTGGGTTTTTTCATTCTCTCCAAGTTTTTCCATTTCTTTTCTGCTCCTCCCTGCTAAACATTTCCTCCATGGCACTCATTGTATTTTGCTGCTATCCCATACTCTTTTCTAGCTCTCCTGCATTTTTTTTCCCGTGAGGTCTTGTAGACAGAATTTGCTATTGGGCCCCTCCTTTCTAAATAATGCATTTTCATAGACTTTATTCTTTCGTTTACCTCTTCAAGATGGGTGTCCACTATCTTGGAATGGTAAATTAAATGTTTAAGAAAATGGCCGCTGCAGGGCCATGAAGCATGCATGTGTATGCATGATGATGGATGCGCACATATATGACATCTTGCTGGGGCCAGGACAGTTTTATTTATTTTTTAGTCTTTCTGATGGTGCTTAGTATGAGCAACAAACAATTGCAAAGTCAAAAGGTCAACTAATTCCTTTCTAAATTGAAACATTTTGGCTTTGCCACTGCTCACTTCGCAAGTCATGTGGTTTTTAGTCCTTGGCCGGCGATCTATTTCTGGCATCTTCCAACACTCGTTTTAAGACACTCTCAACTTTCTTTTTTTGAAGGATGCTTTGTGATGTTGAATGTCTACAGGGGAACACCTATGGTAATCACCGTGCATCTCCCTTTGCCATCACTCCGCTCATTGGTGAACATAACAACCCATTTGTTCACCGTCCTTTGCCAACTTTTTTTCATAATTCTATTCTTTCAGCCACCCCCTTCTGCTGTCTCCCATGCAAAATCATCTGCTTTGTTCTGCAGCTGTAGCTGGGATAGAAGTAGTAACAAGCATTTGCAATGCTATAGTTTAAGCTATTGGCATTGTAAAAGACAATGCCTTTTATTTATCTGTTTTGATAAATAACACGTAAATAAAAGGCATTGTCATTTACAATGCCAATAAATCAAACTCTTGTAAATGCGTGACCTATTGCATTTAAAACAAAGCGGCAGTTATTGTCCCAGGCTGCTTGGAAAGTGAAAGTGTGCATGGCGTGCTGAATGTTGCAGAAACGCATGTGGTGTCTGCAGTAGGAGAAACGCTTTAAAGAAAATACAGCCAGATTCATGAAGCAAAAGTGCGAGCGCAATAGCTGCGAATTAGCTATTGCGATCGCAATTTACAGAAAAGCAATTCATCATGTGAAAAACACTGTATTTGCGAGTTCGCAAAAAAAATTTGCGAATTCGCAAAATAAATCGCAGAATTTAGGAGGAACCCCAATAGCGATTCGGAAATAGCAGAATGCATGGATTCTGCGATTTATTTAGCGATTCCGCTAAATATCTGCAAACGCTATTCATGAAAACTCGCAAATAGCGAAAAACCCGAAAATCGCTATTTGCGAGCTGCAATTTAAGGAGAACCAAAAGTAGGTGGTAACCATTAAGGATTTTTTTTTTTTTAAACCTTTTTAAACCTAATGAGCCACAGGTGCAGTCCTGAACAAACACACTTAAGGAAACACAGTAGTAGCATGAGGACTCTCACAATGCCAGGACTCTACATGGTGGTCAGGCGGCGCAGGCTCCAGGCTGCAGCACGGAACAGACGCAGGATCCAGGAGAGAATATTCTGCTTGCGGGTCACCCTGCTGGGCCAAAGAAGGGAGCAAATTTACGCTAAGTACCGCCTGAATGAGCCAATGATTCTTAAGCTGACCCGGGACCTAGACCCCCTGATGCAGCACCCAACAAGGAGGACCAATGCCGTGCCTACACATGTCCAGGTCTTGTGCTGCCTGCACCAACTGGCCTCCGGAAGCTTCCAAGGGGTTGTTGCTGTTGCAGGGGGATATCCCAGAGCACCATGTCCCGCTGCCTAAAGAGTTTCCTTGAGGCAATGCTGAGCCGCCTTCACCACTACATCTCATTCCCGACCACCCAACAGGACTTGAATGACACCAAGCTACAGTTCTACAACGATGCCCAATTCCCACAGGTCATTGGATGCATTGACTGTACCCACATCCACATCTGCCCACCAGCACAAACGGAGTACATGTACCGCAACTGCAAAAACTACCACTCCCTCAATATCCAGATGGTGTGCAATGCAAAGACTTGCATCATGGACATAGTGGCACAATATCCGGGGAGCACACATGACTCCTTCATATTCCGGCACAGCGGCATACACACACGACTGGCCAGGGGAGACTTTGGGGAAGGACACCTACTAGGTAAGTACACATGCCCCCATATAATACACTGTGATCATGTAGCTGCGCAGAACATGCACTCACCCTCTGCTCCTTTCATTCAGGTGACAGCGCCTACGGTCTCAGTGAGTACCTCCTCAACCCTTACCTCAACCCTGCAACACCACAGCAAGGGCGTTACAATGCAGCACACATCCGCACTAGGAATTGCATTGAGAGGACATTTGGGCTGTTGAAGAGCCGCTTCTGCATACTGCATAAGACTGGTGGGGCCCTCAAATACGACCTGAGGTCTGCTGCCGCATTGTTGCCGTGTGTGCAATACTCCACAACATTGCTACCAATTGCAGGATACCTGTAGAGGTATGTGGCAGTGAGTCGGAAGGGGACAACCGCCCACCTCCACATGCGCGTCATGCACGCGGGGAAAATCCAGCTGAAGGACACAGACGCCGCAACCAAATCACTAATAACTTTTTCTAGTCCACCCACTCCCCTCACCCAACACTGCACTCATGCATGACAAATGTAATAATGACATGAGTCGGATTTACGTTCAACCATAAATTCTTATTGTTCATTCACAATAATGTGGTTTTTCTTTTGTCCATGGGTGCACATGGGAACAGTATTGCTTCATATGTCCACATGCTGGGGTAGAGGGCTTGCTTGCAGATTCTGCATGGCCCTGCAGGCAGAGTGTAAATTGTCAATGGCGCCTCCGTCCAGACGCACCCAGTCGCCTCTCGCTGTCCTCATTTGCAGTGTTGGCCCGTGATGCTGCAGTGGGCCTGCTGCTGCGGCGGCGTTCTGTCACCGGCGGCAAGGACATGCTGCTGTGGCTTGACGTGCCCTCGCTGACATCATCACCACCCCCTAGTGCAACATGGGCAGTTGGCTGCATACTGAGCACAGCTGCTGTCACCTGATCAAGTGCCCTTGCAACGTCCTGGCAACATTGAACCATTTGTACCTGCATTGCAAGGGACCTGCGGGAAAGCTGAGATGTTGCGTTGCCGATTATATGATTTGACCTGGTGTAGGCGGACAGGCGGGTCAGCATCTGGCGGTGGTGCCGCCGGGTGATGTCCTGCTGAGAGACCAGGATCTGGTTGTTCTCTCGCACAGCTGCGGTCAGCTGTCCAACATGCTGCGCGGTATTGGTGAGCTGCAGATGTATGGCAGCCAGGTGACGCGCCTGCTTTAGGTGTACCGCAAGCATGCGGCGTTCAATTGCCAGACCAGTATCATGTGCATGGACAGCCCTGCCCGCGCGTGTTGAGATGTCACGCAGCTGGCGCGACAGTCCGCTGGACTGCGACCTGATGGCGGCTGAGCGTCTCGTCTGCTTCCTGTAGCTGGTGGGGTGGCCTGTACCACTGCCGTGGGTGTCGGTGGGGGTGGTTGCTGGGCACCTGTGGCTGCAGGGTTGACCCTGGTCACATGTGGGCGTGGTGGTGGTACAGCTGCAGGTGGCTGAGATGTTCCTGGTTCAGGTTGGCCCTCACCTTCGGTGTCCTCCTGGTACTCATCAATATGTAGGGCCTCGCTGTCGGTGCTGGCCTGTTCTGCTGCACTTGTGATGTAAATGGGTGCATGATTAATGATATGTAGCGTGCACATGAGATGTTGCTACATGCATGCAGGCCTGCTGTCCCTGACTGGCTTTTGGAATTACGTTGAATTTACAGGTCTGCCTGTGTTGGGCTATCTGGGAATGTTTACTACACTACAACTCTCACAATGCAATAGGGCATTTCAGGTGTGCATGGCCTGCATTACTGGGGTTGTCAATTTGCTAGCTCAGGGGTCATGGGCATTGTTAGGGGACGGGCTCGCAGTCGCACGGCACTTACCTTTGGATTGTAGGGTGAGTCGGGATGAGTCCAGCTGGGTGACCCCCACGCAGGCTTCAGGAGTCAGGGTGTCCTCCACGAGGTCCTCCAGTGGGTCCCTAATGTTTTTAACTACAGTTTAATATGTCTTTGTGTGACACACGCTATTCCTAATTGGTAGAAAATAGCCAATTGCACGGTATCATTTTATGTTGACTATTGGTTACCCACAGAAACAGCCATTGTTGGACCAACAGTAATTCTTCTAAATGCAATGAACAAAATGTATGAATGTTTTTTAACTGAACTCCTTTCCTGCCTTTGTCAGCAGACGCGTCACCGTGGTAACGCTCGACGCTCCCTCCCTTCTCTTTACCCAGACACATCACTAAGGACACGCCCCCTCACACTGCCCTCCCCGCAGAGCTACTGCTGCTAACGTCATTCGGGCACGCCCACCTTCCGCCTCCCTCCCTTGTTCTAACTCCGCCCAGACGCGGAAGTCAAAATCCACCCCTTGTCGGTACCGGCTTCGCCACGCTTTGATTTCTCTGAGCAACAGCACGCCGATTTACTCAGGTACGTGCTCGCTCAACGCGCCCTTCTCTTTGTTCCCCCCTTATTGCACTTACTACCCGGATGCTTTTCAGCCGGAGTTACGAGCCAACAGTAAATGCCCCATTTTTTACAGGCTACGTGCTGGAACAAGGCTTATCTAAAGACGGCCGGCGAAAGCACGGATTTTTCGAGGTACGTTGCTACTTTGTCCTATAGCCCACGGACACACCGCCCAACTCGATTAAACCTTGACATCTACTGCCAATCAGTACAGCCCCTATTGGAATTACGCTGATTACAGACAGCGGAAATTTACAATTATAGCACGCTAGTTCAATTCTCCCCAGCCACTCCAATTAAACTGCTCTTCATTGATCCTTCCTTGTCTTCCCAGTGCCCTCATGCAGGCCCCAGATGATCCTTGACTTGACCAGCCAAATGTACCTCAGGCTGCCCATCCTATTCGTAGAGGCTTGCTAACAACAATTATGCGTCTTCCCCCATCGGACTCCACCCAAGGTAACTTGACTACCACCCCGACATGTCCTTCCTCCCCTACCTCGCCAACCCCACTCCTCACTCTTTTTCCTTTCCTTGCAGCACGCCCCAATTCAGACAACCAAGTCCTGATGACGATCCAAACTAATGGGGATCGAAACGCCGTCGACTTAACAGCCCAATAACTGGCGCACCCCTCCTGTGTGGCTCTACGTCTAATTGAAAGAATCTCTGTTTACTGTGATATCACGTTGTCACATGTTTCTGAGCCACTCACTGTAAATTATTTGCACTTTGTTCACAGTGCGCCGTCCACGCTGTTCACCTTTGCACTTGCGTCACCACTTTCACTTTGTACACTTCTATGCACCAAGTATTACATGGTTGTCACCAATTCATTTGATGCAGTGCTGCTTCTAACTGTATAACGTCCGACCATGAAACTAATACCATAAGATAAAGATGATTAACTATCTTTTTTCATACCAACGAGTACTCTCCTTCTTTCTTTACTAGTAATGCTGTACGCATGCATGTTTAATTGTCTATATATCCTTACCTCTCAGGACATTGTTTCTTTGTTGCACAAATGAAGACAAGGCGGTACCAAGGAGGGACTAACAAGCCTATTAACGAATCAGAAGCCAACATTTACGAAGGATAATAGCACAAGCCAATTACAAATATGGGTGAAGAGTGAGCGGGCTTCAAGTCCATTCTCAAATACAGCATGCGCTGCCCAGGTTCAACCTAAAAAGAATATGGGATTCCAATAATACTTTTCTGTCTGTTCATTCTAACTTCTTTAACTTTCAGTTACTTTAATTTTAGGAATGGATGGAAATTATTTGCAGTCTTCTTTCAATCTGATCCCAGAGTTTGGGCAGAGAGCAGGGAAATGTTTAATAACATTCATGAGGTTTTAATCAATATTGCATTTTTTCAATTTTAGCTTTCACCAAGTTGCGGATTCTTCTATCCTGATTTGTCATTTTTTCTCCTTGTTAATGCTCTGCTGCATATATCGTTTACCACTTTACAAGTTTATACTTTACCGGGTGGAAAACTCTTTATTTCTGAAATGGTACAAACTGTAGGTTATGCACTTCACTAGTCAAATAAACTGTTCACTTTTTAACGAATATGTGTACCCATGTTTTCATCTTTTTGTTAGGTGTGCAAGTATTGAATAAGCATAGATCTCTTTTATTGGCCTTCACAGACTTTCTCAAATCATTTCCTACATCTATTCCCTGACATGGGTTTTCCATGCTAATTGGCAACTTTGCAGTGTTTCCAGCTTTTACTGTGCCATACCCTGGGGTAGTTTTCCATGCAAACTGGCAATATTTCTTTGCAAGTTCTAGATGACATTGAAAATGAAAGTAATGTTTTCTTGCAAGTCAACGTTTCCCTCACAAATTTGAAATTGAATGGACTTAGGCAAAGTTTTTTCTCAAAACAACTTAAAAGTGTAACAAAAGATCCAATTTTAATGTGACTCCCAATGCAGAAGATTTTGGGAGCTGTGGGTTGTAAATAACTGTAGTGTGTGAGAGAGTCAAAGGAAGTTCGCAATAGATCTATGTAATACCCCTGTACTTTAGTTTTCTATTTTCAAAGACACATTCATCACATTGGATTTGAGTTTTCCAAAAGGCCTGTAAAGGGGGGCCCAGGCCCCCGCAGGATACGAGAGGCCAGGGAGAGCTAGGAGCTCAGGTCAGGGCTTGAGAAGCAGGCATGATTGTAAATTCTGGTCAACACTTGACAGTGGTCAGTGCCCAATGGTTAATACACTTTTGTACATTCTTCATACAAAGTGACTTCTCGAAGTGTGCAATTAAAGTGCCAAGTTGGAAGTTCCAGAACTATATTGCCCAATGCAAAATGAGTGACAGGTGTCCACAGAAGTAGCTTTGTGCTCCTTCCAGCCATACTGTGATGTGGTCCTGAACTCTGTGTTGATCCAAATTGAAAATGCCAACCCCCTTACCTCCCGAAAGATCTGTTTACTGCAAATAATCTTGTGAAATAGAAACACCAGCTTGAAATGGAGTTTCTAAAATGTTGATCTTTCTTATTTCACTCTTTACCTATCATAGTTATTACAAATGTCCTGATAAAGAAGGTGTGTTGATACAATTGATCCAGTTGTAGGCTGTTTGTGGTTTCTGGTTACAGCTTCAGGACAGTTCATTTTACCTTTCCTTGATCCCAAATAAATACAATCCTTACTAAGGAAGTTGGTAATAAATTAGATTAAGTCAAGCACTTATTGTCCTGCTACACTAGGGGCAAAAGTGCTGCCCATGGAAGTCCCTGTTGTCTGAAGGAACAGGTCTTCCTCATACTCAAAGAAATTCCGTTTAAGAGCCAGGGTGGCACATTCAATGATGAATTGTTTGGGAGTTTGGTAGTCCCAATTGGCTTCTTCCAGTACCTTATGCAGTACCCTGATGGTGTCATCTTGAAGTGATACTGGTGTAAAGACTCTCAATGTCCAGGGACACCAGGACAGTAGAATCCTCATCCACCATCAGATCTTGTAGGAGGACCAGTAGACTTTTGATGTCCTTGAGGTAAGTAGATGTTTGCTATATGAGAGGTTTCAGAAAGAAATCGCAACATCGCGACAAAGCCTCTAATAGAGAACCAATCCCCAAGACAATTGGGTGCCCCGGCGTAAAGTGTAGAAGTATGGAATTCTCCCTTCACCAGTCGTTAAAAAGTCTGCCTCTTTCTTTGAAATGTGACCATTGGTTTCCGCACCACTCACCATACTGCCTGTTATGGATTTGAGTTCTGGCGATGGATCCGGTAGTCAGGGGGGTGTAGTTCTGACGTCATTGAGAAGACATCTACATTTCCTGTCATAGTCCATCTTATCTTGTATGACCACTTCCCCCTCCTTTGTCTGCAGGCTTTATTACAATTGTCTTGTTGGCTTGTGAGGTCTTGAGGGCTTTGAACTCAGCAGCACTCAGAGTTTTTTAATGTACCAAAGTCCTCCAATTTCTCAATATCGTTAAAAACTGCCTGCTCAAAAGTTAAAGTTTTGCCAGGTGTAATGTGTGGAGGTGGACAAAAAGTGGATTTGAGTCTAAACCCCGTGTCCCCTGTGGATTTGGAATCTTTCATAGGTATTAGTTTTTCGAAATAGGCCTTTAGTCTCAGCTTCCTAAAGAAATTAGGCAGTTCACAATGTAGTCGGAACTTGTCTAGATGGGCAGTGGGTACATAACCCAGGCCCTTATTAAGTACCTTTTCTACTGTGGGAGTGAGACTCACTTTGGATACGTTTGTGATCAGACTCTCGGGTTGCTTGTCCCTGCTTGCTGTTCCCGGGACTTCCTTCAAGTGTTGTTCCCTACTGGGTCCTCCTGTTCCTAGTTGACTTGGCTTGTCTCTCTTCTTCTCCCTCTTCCACTTCTGCCCCTCTCTAAAAAATGTGGCCTGTATGTAATCTGAGGGAAAGGTAGGGCCTGCATAAAGGCTGGATTCCAGCCCATCATTGGATACTGTTGATATTGGAAGTGGTTTGGAAAACCCCCAACTCCTGGTGTAAGAAAAGGGTGCCAGGATTGGTGTTGATTTTGGTATCTATTCCTTTCCCTTTGTCTAGCTTTATAGCTGCTCCCACTCCAACCACTGTTAGTGGAGCTGTCATCCTCAGAGAGGTCTGAGTTACTTGTATTTTTTGAGGGAGGGATGTAATCAGGATCTGCATAGGCATAAACCTTATTGAACGAGAAGCATTTGAGGTCTTTCTGGAACTTCTGTATTTTCGATTGAGTCAGATTCTCTTTATACTCGTTCACCTCTTTGTTAAGCTCATCTAATTTTTTCTTATAAGCTGTCAGTGTCATCTTGAAATGGTTCTCAGTTCGTTGTATTTCCACTAGCATGGCATCAGACAGTCTTAACGTAGTTTAAATAATCAGCACTAACCAGTCGCGGGTACAGTGCCACACGATCTGGGCCCATTCTTTTCTAAAAGTAGCGTCTTCTAGGAAAATGCGAGGTGCATTAGTTACCAGAAGGCCTTTGGGTGCTGTGTTGTTACGCAGTACTCAGAATAGTACCGTGCAAAATATTCCTGAATCTATTGCGTTTCTGTTCGGTCAGTTTTTCCCACACTGTGGTCTGGGTAATCGTCTGCTCTATGGTGGGGTCCGCAAACAGAGAGGGGCCTGCCAGAATGGCATCCACCTCTGCATCGGTAAAAGATAAGCCTGGGTTTTCCATATTGATGCAAATAGTAGTCAGTGGTTCACCTCTCTCGTGTTCTCTCGCAGCTGCACACTGCCTAGATATAGCCAACCAACAAAAGAGCAAGGGAATATAAATGGAGCCACTCTTGGTTCCCTGCGTATCGAATAGACAAATAAACAACAAAAGAGTGAAATTCTAAATGGAAGAAGAGCTGGCAGGAGGAGACACTCATGTTTATTAAAAAGAACCCTCACTCACCAACCTAGTTGGTGACATGCTTCGTCTTTGGGTTCCCACCAGGGAGGCCGAATTCCCCTCTGGTGTGCGACGATGACTGGTTACAGTGGAGCAGGTTTTTTGATTTTTTGTGGGAGTGCAAAACGTGATGGTGCAAAGCTTAAAATGGCCTTTATTTGTCCTGAAAGAGATATATTGGTGGAGAAGTAAGGCAAGATTAAAAAGTGTTGAGGTGGATTTATAAAACAGGTTAGATTGGCTAGTCACATCCCAAAGTGGTAGTGAAAAACGTGGTCTACATGTTTCAGCATACTTATGCCTTTAGCAAAGCTTTCTTCAGGACCAATGTCACGGCAGTATGCACACACTAAGGTGCACCTTAACCTGACATAAAACACCGCACAACTTACGGTTGGGAAGCTCTCAGGTTTTCTGAAAGCAACATAACTCTAAAAGACAAAACACATATAGAGACAGACATGCCACATTAAAGGTTTTGTACAAACAAGAGATTACAGAGCTGCAGTGTGGGTGACATTGCTCATGCTGCCATGCATGCTCTTCTGGGTGTGTCCATAAGTTATACATACTTAACCTATGGTGGTGGTGGTAGGATAAGTGCGTGAACTTTTATCACTTACTGCGGTTGAATTTCAAGTGAACTGGATCTTGCCCAGGTAATCTGACTAAATATGCCGGTTACCGGGGGCGTGGCTAGGTGCCGGCTAAGATGGTCGCCTGAACCGAGTGCTCCGGTCGACCGAGCCTCCAACAGCCAAAAATCCGACCTAAATCTGCCTAGTCCTGCAAATGAACTGTGGCGCTGGATTCCCCCAATAACGCTGCATCTGGCGGTCCGACTCCGGCCCCGCTGCGCTCCTCCGCTGTCGAGTGGCGGCCCTGAGAGCTGTGACCCGGGAGCAAGTACGGAGCGAGTGCGCGCCGCCGGCGGCCCTCCTCATCAGGTGAGCCCCCGGGTTTGAGGCCTAGTCGGGACGGAACGGGGCCCGTCGGGTCATGTAGGGAGCCACTGCATATCTCCGGTGACACGCTCCTCAGGGCTGGTGCCCTTGGGGTGGGGCAACTCCTACCACAGCACCCGCGGCAGACACACGATCCGAAGGTGAGGCGCTTAGGCCCGAACGCTCCGTAGGGGGGGCCGAAGGCTGGAAAGCGGCGCTGCAGTGCGGCGGGGGACGGCGACACTGGCCAAGACCCACTACACCACAAGACGCCTTCCTTGGGCCCTACGAACTGTGCGACCCAGCCCCAGTAGGTGGTAAGGCCTGCGCAGGCCGAAGGTGGGCCCGAAAGTTACAACGTGGCGCTGTGGCACGGCGGGGGACGGCAACACTGGCCAAGACCCACAACACCACTGGACAACTTCCCTGCGCCCTACGAACTGTGAGACCCGGCCCTGGGGGGCGTAGAAGTGCATGCTGACACAGGCTGGCTGCGGTGAAACTAGACCTGGAGTGGCCGGGCCGACTGGACGACCTGCAGCGCTTATCCAGTGCGGGCCTGCCCCTGCGAGGTGAGGGTTGCCACAGAGAACCGGACCTGGGCGCCCACCTGCTGGTAACCGCTGAGGTGGATGGTGCCTGTCACTATACCACGGCGGCTGGGGGCTTCTGGAGCTGGAACTGAGAGGGGGCAGTGTATATCCTCAAAGCTCAGGCTTCCCAAGTGACAGGCCCAACCTGCCCCCCCCTGAAAGACCCGGATCATAGACACAGGGCTTGACCGCACCATTACACCGATCGCCTCGACGGACCCGGGCCAAAAAACGCGCAGTCATGAGGCCCAAGCAGGGCACGTTCACTCAGACTAATAAGCTTGACAAATACACAGTGCAGAAGGAGACGCAGCGGACGGAGGTACCAGCAGGCGAACAACAGAGCCAGAAAGAACCGTCGCTGGCCAGCATCATGGCGGCCATTCAATCATTGGACGCAACCCTGGAAACTAAAATAGACAAGATGTCCATAGAAGTCAATCTTCTCCGCACGGACCTTAACAAAACGTCGGTAAAGACAAAAGCTAACGAGTCAGGTATTGCGAAGCTGCAGACGTCGACGAAGCAATTGGAACAGCGAGTGAATGATCTGGTCCATCAACACCGCCAGATGGCACCCCGGCTGGAGGACCAGGAAGGAAGGGCCCAAAGAAGTATCATCCGCCTGGTGGGCGTGCCGGAAGACCATGAGGGGCCCAGTATGGAACTCTTTGTTGAGGACTTGATCCTCAATCACCTCAAGCCCAAACGTCTGTCTAAGATATTTACTGTCGAGCGAGCACACCGGGCGCCCATCACAAAGCCAAAACCAGGGGCACCACCAAAGACGATCATTGCAAAAATCCTTAACTACAGGGATAGAGACGCCGTCTTGCAGGCAGCTAGACAGGCTAGGGACCTACACTACGAAAACACCACGATTCGGTTCTTCCCTGACTTTACCCTTCAGGTCCAACGGGAGAGGAGATCTTTTGTAGGTGTAAAGGCGGCGCTTAGAGAAAGAGGCATCAAGTACATGATGTTTTTTCCTTACAGGTTAGGCACTACCTCCAGGCTAACATCCCACGGGAACACAGCCCCCTGACTCCTCCCCACTAGAGAACAGGCTTCTAGATGGCAACCTCCCCGAACATGCCATATCACTCAGGTACAAAAAAATCATTAACAACTCCCCGGACCTACTGCTCCCCCTCAAAGGGAAATGGGAAGCCGACGGACTGGAAATAGACGAGGAAGAATGGAGAATTGCACTTGCCTCCCCTAAGGAGATTGCCATATCGGCCAGACTCCGGCTCATTCAGCTAAAAATCCTACATCGAGCTTACCTCTCAGGGACTAGACTGCAACGAATGGGCCGAAGTGAAGATGGGCTTTGTAGGCGGGGGTGCGGAGAGGTGGGGACCTACTTTCATATACTGTTGGAGTGTCCACTGTTGAGTAATTACTGGGCCCGGGTGACCCGCTGTATGCAGGAGGTTTGGGGAGTGGAGCTCAGACTGGAAGCAAAGAGGTGCCTGTTAAACATATGGGAACCAACAGACCTGTCACCTTGTGGGAAGTTATGGGCGACTCTAGGGTTTGCAATCGCCAAAAGGAACATTGCTAGGCTGTGGGGGGCGGTTCGGCCTTCTAGAGTGGGCTTATGGAAAACTGATATGGACTGGTGCATGCTCCAGGAAAAAACTGTGTACGTGGCACGGGGATGCCCGCGGAAGTGGATAGAAGTATGGACCAACTGGAATGAATACAGAGGTAACATCTGTGATCCCCCCAGGCTATCCCGATAGACGAACCGCTTGCACTGTGAATGCAATGTGATGTACTGTCATTAATGCTTTTATATCATGATTACTGTGTATGTATTGTAAATTCCTGTGCTGCACATGTGGATATTCTATGCCATGAATGTGATGACCACCACCGATTTCTTTGTTGTTAATAAAAAGAATTTAAAAAAAAAAAGATGCCGGTTACCAAAAAATGCCATTTGCACTCTAGTCCTGCACACCGATTCTGGCGTTGCTGGTATTTGTAAAAAAAATAGTTAAAACCGAGGTGAACATGACTACTTAAAACAGGCTGTCTTTAATCATATGGTTCATAGCGATGGAAGGAAAACAAGCATTTACAATGCAATGGTCTCGGCAATATTATAGGTAGAGCTATTGGAATTGCTCATTATTTTTTTATCTGTTTTGTATCCCTAAATAAATGGCATTGTCATTTGTATTGGCATTAGCTTTGTATTTTGCATATGTGATACCTATTGCATTAGCAGAGAGAGAGTGAGGTAGTGAGATAGAGAGAGCGAGTGAGGTATTGAAATAGAGAGAGTGAGGTAGTGAGAGAGAGTGAGGTAGATAGAGAGTGAGGTAGTAAAGAGTGAGGTAGAGGGATGTTGTGAGGTAGTGAGATATAAGCATAGAGTGATGTTGTGATGTATTGAGATAGAGAAAGAGGTAGTGAAAGAGAGTGAAAGTGAGTTAGTGAGATAGAAAGAGTGAGGCAGTGAGATAGAGAGTGATTGAGGTAGTGAGTTAGAGAAAGAGAGTGACGTTGTGAGCTAGAGAGTGAGGTAGTGAGAGAGTGAGGTAGTGATGTTTTGAGAGAGAGAAGTTGTGAGATAGTGAGATAGAGTGGAATAGTGAGGTAGATAGTTATGTAGTGAGAGATAGGTAGATAGAGAGTGAGGTAGTGAGAGACAGAGAAAGTGAGGTAGTGAAAGAGTGAGGTAGAGGGATGTTCTGAGGTAGTGAGATAGAAACAGTGAGTGAGTTTGTGAGGTAGTGAGATAGAGAGAGAGTGAGGTAGTGAAAGAGAGTGAAAGTGACTTAGTGAGATAGAAAGAGAGCTAGTGAGGTAGTGAGACAGAGAGAGTGAGGTAGTGAAAGAGTGAGTTAGTGATGGAGAGTGATTTTTGGTGGTAGGGAGATAGAAACAATGAGTGATGTTGTGACGTAGTGAGATAGAGAAGGATTGAGGTAGTGTAAGAGAGAGTGAAAGTGACTTAGTGAGATAGAAAGAGAGAGTTAGTGAGATAGAGAGTGACGTAGTGAGTTGGAGAGAGCGAGTGAACTTGTGATCTAGTGAGATAGAGAGTGAGTCAGCGAGAGAGTGTTGTAGTTATTTTTTGAGTGAGTGACTTGTGTTATAGTTAGGTAGTGAGAGTGATATCGAAATAGAGTGATGTTATGGAGAGTTAGTGAGAGAGTGAGATAGTTTTATAGATATAATTTGAGTAGTGATGTAGTTATTTTTGTTTTGTGGGAGAGTGAAGTAGATATAGAGTGAGGTAGTGAAAGAATGAGGTAGTGAGGGTGAGAGTTGTTGTGCTGTATTGAGATAGAAACAGAGCGATGTTGTGAAGTAGTGAGCTAGAGAGAGAGTGAGGTAGTGTATGAGAGAGTGAAAGTGAGTTAGTGTATTTGAGAGAGAGAGTGCGGTAGTGAGATAGAGAGAGTGAAGTAGTGAGTTAGAGAGAGAGTGAAGTTGTGGGGTAGTGAGAGAGTGATGAAGTGAACTTTAGAGAGAGTGTGTCGTGATATAGTGAGAGAGATAGTGAGATAGAAATAGAGTGAGGTAGTATATAGAGAGAGTGAGGTAGTGAGATAGAGAGTGAAGCAGTGAGTTAGAGAGAGAGTGAAGTTGTGAGGTAGTGAGAGAGTGTTGTAGTGAATTTGAGAGCCCTCTCTCCTCCTCCCTTCGAGGGCTTTATTGCCATGGAGATGCCTTTTTCTAGCTGTAACATCCACCACTACCTCAGATATAACAGGAACACAGACAATATAAATTATGCCCAACCCTCCTGGACGCAGGCTGGCGAGCAATTCTTGGAAATCGAAAAACCAAAACCCTTTTAAAATGGCATAAAATATTAAGTGGTAAGTGCTATCAAGCCAACAATTCAAACAATGCCACAAAAGGCAAAACATGAACAGAAAAAAACACACATAGAACAGCGGCCTCTTATCGGTGTTATTTATGTGCGTGGTATAGCCATATTTGTTTTTCTGCCAGTCACCTTCTAAAAAGAAAATAGTTTTCACTAGCTTCTCTTATGTCAATTCTAACATCTCTTCCTTGTTACGCTGAATGCAGTGTGCTCAGACTTGCACTACCAACACTGTGGGCCTGATGCAGGACCTGTCAGCATGTGAAGTGCCTTCCTTCATAAAGAGACATAGCACGGAAGTGTACTATTGGGAGGGTGGCGTCTGCTGTGCAACCATTCCTAGAGCACAGCCCACAAATGCCAGGATTATTAGCGCTGGCAACTGACTCAGGATATAAGAATACTACCATATAGAGAGGGCACAAAATACCCAAGATTAAACAGTGGCTTGGTACACGTTTGTTAGCGTTAATTTTCTTATAGAAGCACAGCATATGACTTATGCCAAAGGGCGATTGCATTTCCAGGTTGGATGTTTAGTGCACCCACTTGGAGTTAAATATAATTTGACGCACACACTTGCATGAATGGTGTAGATTTACACACACCCCCACACACGTTTCAATGTGCGCACAAAAAGAATTTCAGAACGGTTCAGAGACAAAAATAAACTACGTAATTTCTGTTCACGTGTTGCACCGAACGTTTAAGTCTACACAGCAGCTTAAAAATTAGATATATTCTCATCGTACAGTCAACACCCGAATCTCTCGATTATGTCTGATCATTTGTCTGTGTCACACGCACGTACAGACCTTTTAGATATTTTGCGAGCTGTGCAATTTCTATTATTTTAAAGCTACACACCTATATGAGCTGTTGGCAGCCGATTAAATAGGGAGGAGTAGTAGAGTCAACCTGCATACATGGGCTAACGGTCAGTTGATGTAGAGTATCAGTGGCTATAAAAAGAGTTTGCACTTTAAGGTAAACATAACCCAGGGAACACTGTTCGCGGGAACCGAGATTCTAAACGCCTATTGATTAGCGCGTAAACAACGTTCTCGTTTTAGCGGGTGGGGTCCCCCGTCGCTTCGAAAGTGATCATATGAAGGGGGTCAATTCCCAGAGGGATAGGATTGTCGTAGGAAGCGTAACCCGAGCTCCCAGGGAGTCCGGATGAAAAGGCTCTTGTAAGAATGTAAAACAATTATTTATCAGCGCTGGAGGAGCTACTGAGGATATTGAGGTCATGCAGGGGAGGCTAATAAAAGACAGAAAGGGGTAAAATAAAGATGAACACAGAGGCTTACTGTGAATGCCAATGCTTTAGTACGTTAAGAGTTATAACCAGGATGAACCTTGATCGCTGCTTGGCAGCCTCAGCCCAGCCCATGGCACCTGACGGGGGGGGGGGGGGGGGGGGGGGGGATTAAAGGGGTTGAGCACTTTCAGCCCAATGGTTGCTGCACGCCTGTCTAGAGGTAATAAGACTCTCCCACCCCATGCTTTTTACTTTGAGACTTGTCAATAATACTGAACCAGGCACACGAATCGACCATCATATCAACATTCATACCATTCACAATCAGAAAACACTGTATCAGGGTTAATATTTTTTCCTTCTTCCTCTTCTTCTGTTATGATGTCAACTTTATTTATATGAAAGACTTTGCACACCCTTCCAAATTCCCCTTTCATTTGCCTCTATAAAAATAATTGCAGTGGCGTAACATTCATTACTCCCCCTGCCCCCCTCCTCCCTCCCCTGCAGCCCCTTCGGACCCCCGATGTCAATGCTGCCCCTCAGCACAGTACACTGCATCTGGAACCAAATTGATAGGTGGTGGGTTTTGGGGCCTCCATGTACTTTGCAGGGGGACCAAGTTTCATCCATGGCAGCAACACCCCTTAAAAATGCTCACATGGTAGGAACTTCCACATCTAAACCAAGAAAGTTTCCTGTCTGACGTCTGTAGAGTCCTAGCATGAACACGGTCTAGTGTTCAGGAGTGATGTAACCCACTTTACACACACCCACCACAGACGTCATGGTGTCACATGACGCTGCTAATAAAAGGGACCGAGCGCACGTGCTCGAGGCCATTCCCACTACCCCTAACTGGTGTCTGTGTCCACATCATTGCTGCTATCTACCATGCGGGCCTAGGGCCCTTCCCAACACTACACTGGCGACGAGGCCGGTGGTGTAGCCCATGCGTGCCACTACCCACAGCTACACAATAAGAAAAAGGGGAAGAGAGCTGCCCGCCTAGAGGGCATCCCCTGCAGCAGGGCGCAGAGCGCCGAGAAGCCGGTGGGCACGTCAGAGCCCCGCAGCGACCGGGAGCCCCACAGCAAGCCGACCGGAGCCCACCCGCGTCGACCGCCACCAACGAGTGCCACCTGGAAACAGCGGACCGCCCAGAGCCCACCTGCGACGGCCGCGAGGCTGAAACCCCCACCGGAGAGGTGCACGGGCCGGGCGGAGCCCACCCGCCACGACCGCGACAAAGCATCTGGCCCGCCGGCCGAAGGTGAGCCCCAGGGGCGAAGTGCCCGCCATGAACTGTGCCAATGTGAAAGCAGGACCGGCGGAGCCCACCCGCGGCCTGCCCGAGTCGTCCCCTGCCCCCGCCGCATGTGTGCTTAGAAGCGGCGGGGCACAGAGACAAATGACCGCGTGAAAAAGTGCGGCCGGACCCGCAATCACCGAAAACAACGAGGGGGAGGGAGCGGAGTAGCTAACCGCCTCCCGACCCCCCTCGCAATGTGATCCGGGCCAGTGGCCCGCCAGTAGCCCCCCCCCCAAAGGAAGACTCTGCAGCGCCAGCGGAGCCCACCCGCGGCCCGCCGGTGGCTCCCCAACAAAAACACTACAAGTCGTGACAGCGGAGCCCACCCGCAGCCTGCCGGCGGCACCCCCGACAAAGGACACGCACTGCAGAACCAACGGAGCCCACCCGCGGCCTACAACAAGCATGGCAGGTCCCTGCCGCGCAGCGTGTGCAAAGTGAAGCTGCTGCGGCGGGAGACCGGAAAGTGGAGCCTGCAGGGCCGGATCGTTACCGGCGTGTAAATAGGCAGAGCCGGCGGAGCTCACCCGCGGCCTGCCTCAAGAGCCCCCCCGCATTGGCAGATGAGTGACCGGAGCGACGCGCTCAGAACAGTTGCCCCCCCCCCCCCCTGCCCACGCGAGGACTGCAGAAAGCTGCCGCGGGCCGGGAGGGCTGAAAGAAGTGAAGGCAGGACAGGCGCCGGCAACAGGAGTGTGCCCCCACCTCTTTGTTTCCCCGGCAGGGCAATGAAGCGCTGATAAGCGGCCAACGCCGCCGAAATTACCTATCTGTGCCCCCAGGGACACTGGCTGCCAGAACGCTCACACACAGGAGAAAGTGACAGTGCTGGTGCACCCGGCAAGATTCAGAACACTTGCATCTCTGGCCCCAAAAGTGAAAAAAAAAGCGACTCACCCATTCACAGCAGCAGCTCCAGCCCCTGTGTGCACTGAGGGACAGACTGTAGAGTGCACATCAGGGGAAGACAAGACAGGCTGCTAACAAATCCAGCAACACTGCCACCCAGTGGCCAAAAGCAGAAGTGCACTTACATCCACCAGTACTAAAACAAGCATTGTACAACGCAAGATAAATTAGCAGCATCTAGAGACAACAGACTGAGTAGCGCCCCCAGGGAAAGCATCTGAACTCCCACAGCAAGAAAGTGCGCAACAGCGCAGAAGACACCCACACACACCAGCAAGGAGTCGGCTGCTGCCACTTCCAACGCGACGTGGGAAGAGGCACCAATGCCTCATTAAGCATCCAAGCACTGACGTCTGGAGAAAAGACTGCCAAGCACTGGAAGAACGTCCAGGGAAAAGACTGCCGCGATCAAAGGACGGAGAGAGCAGCGACGCCTTGTGGCCACAGGCGCTCACCGCAGCGTCAACTACTCCCGCCAACGGTCCAAAGCATCAAGTACCTGACGACAGCCAAAGCAGCAAGTACCCAACGTCATGCAACAGGCGTCCCAGAACCCTGAACAGTAAGTGCGCAAACAACGCGCCACGTGGCGACGCACGGCCACCGCAAGCGAAAGAAGAGCGCAGGCAGCGCCATCGCGCAGAACAATTATCACGCACGACCACACGATGTGGCGCCTCCCAGGAGCCGATCCGCAGAATGATCGCCCATCAAGTGCTGACCCACAACGGGTCCCCAGGAACTGTTGTAGCGCAAAGTCCGACAGGACGACCGAAAGCAACCTGCCAGGCATCGGCAGAAGTGGACCACCAACCGGTCCAGGACGTTTAACCATGAAGAGGTCTACGGACGTGGACCCCCGAACGTCACCAACAAGCATCAAGAAAAGAAAGCATCAAGAAAAGAAGGTTCGCGACACCAACTCTGGCTGCTGAGGAAGAAGGAGAAAGTGTCCCCGACGGGGACAAGACCAGGGGTACACATGCAGAGTGCGCGCACTGCATGGAGGACCCAGGTCAGGAGAGAAGACACAAGATCGGTCCAAGTGATGTCGCGATGCAGGAGGAAGAAAAGAAGAGATCCGAGTGGCACATCTGCCACCGCGAAAAGAAAGAAAAGAAGAGATCTGAGTGGCACGTCTGCCACTGTGAAAAGGAAGAAAGAAAAGAAGAGATCCGAGTGGCACATCTGCCACCGCGAAAAGAAAGAAAAGAAGAGATCTGAGTGGCACGTCTGCCACTGTGAAAAGGAAGAAAGAAAAGAAGAGATCCGAGTGGCACGTCTGCCACTGTGAAAAGGAAGAAAGAGAAGAAGAGATCTGAGTGGCACGTCTGCCACTGTGAAAAGGAAGAAAGAGAAGAAGAGACCCGAGTGGCACGTCTGCCACCGTGAAAAGGAAGGAAGTATATCCACGTGGCCTGTTGCCACAGTTAAGAGTAGAAGGAGAAGTCAGGGCGAAGCAACGTCCCCACAGTGAACCAACTTAGGAAAGAGAGAGGAGTGCAGGAAGACCACTCACACTCCCGAAGAGAAGGGAGGCGACAAGTGCCAGGACAACGGTGCGAGGAACACGAGGCCGGAAGAACACCAGTGGCAAAGAAGACCAGCTGACAGACGATGTTTCCGCACACCCAGGATCTGCGGAGAGGAGCAAGCGAGACCGTTTGTGACATCCACCTTTGGGGTCACACAGGCACTGGACACATGCCAGCCGTGGTGACTCAGGGGCAGAGGCCTCCGGGATGCATGTCCCCGCGACGAGAGACGGTCCTCCGACGCCCATCTGAAAGGTCCGGGGAGGGCGAAGACATCGCAAGCAAAGACAGAAACCAACAGCTACCTCGGGACGAGGCTGCGGAATCTGAGGTGAGGCACATGGTCTGCCCCATACCCCCACTGACGGCGGCGCAGGAGCAACCTGATGTGGCACATCCAGCCCAGCGCAAATCCGAGAAAGAGGACCTCAAGGATATCCCGTGGCAGGGGAACACCGACGAGAGGGGTCATCCTAGTGAGAGGGATGCCTTGCAACGGATCTGCCTTTTGCCAAGTAGGACACAGACTACAAGTGAAGCTAAGGCCGAGACCGGAAATCGTGCATCATTCCCCGGCGAACGACAAGAACTCTAACTGCACCCGTCGCCATGGAAGTGAGCAAAAGAAGGACTGTGAGGACAATCTTGTCGCAGAGTCGTCAATAGACTGGTTCCATCGAGCACCCCCAAACCGGTGCCACTGTGAACTGACGTTCCCCGCGGCAGATTGAACATCATCTGTGATTCCAAGCAGCGGCGGATAAAGGGACTCAGCGGAAGTTGAACACTTTACTGCATCCTGATACAGTTTGTTTTTCCCACAGGTTGATTTCCGTATGTGGGTTTTTGCGATTAAAAAATGGGAGGGATGTAGAGTCCTAGCATGAACACGGTCTAGTGTTCAGGAGTGATGTAACCCACTTTACACACACCCACCACAGACGTCATGGTGTCACATGACGCTGCTAATAAAAGGGACCGAGCGCACGTGCTCGAGGCCATTCCCACTACCCCTAACTGGTGTCTGTGTCCACATCATTGCTGCTATCTACCATGCGGGCCTAGGGCCCTTCCCAACACTACAACGTCTTACAGTAATTTTCTGTCATTGTCTTGAGTGTTGAGGTTTCACAGCATTTACTTCTGGTACCATTTCTGCTTTTCTGCATGCATTCACATGTCTCAACATGATTTCTTACCTCCTGGACGAACATGAACACAAAAAACAGATTTCAAAATTCAGATGGCTGAACATGGTCCCATGCTCCGTGGACTTAAATTCGGGTCTGCAGCTCCTGTACAACAGAGATGACATGGGAACTTGGGGGATATCATGCCCCATTAGGTTACTTCAGTGGAGGGCTGTTTTCAACTTCCTGTGCGTATTTAATATCCAGAGACCTGAAGGTCACGCGGTCGGAAATGGGAAATGGGCAACGGGTCACGGGGCATTTGAAGGCCACGGAGATACTAAAGGGGGGATATTGGGCACACCACATGGCTAAAGGCCATTTTTAAAGAACACTAACTTGGAATGTCTGACCAACATTTTAGACGCGAGGACTGAAGTGATGATTTTGAGAGTTCGAAAGGGTACGTTTCCATGACAACTGTGCGCCCATGTGTACTTGCGGTGGTGAATCCGGCTGTACTAAACTTAAAAGGTGATTTTAATGTATAGGGTGAATCAGTTTTGCGGAAAGAGTAATATTGAGGGGACAGCCTTCGAGGGTTATTAAGTTCACATGGGAAATAAATAATTCCTCTACGTTTTTTTCTCCAGTTAATTCATTGTTTTATATCTGACTTGTTACGTTATGATCCATAATATATCGGTGTTGTTTATTCATACATGGAAAAGTTCTGACAATGCTATATTGCGTTCCTGGAATCCCTCCTTGTGATTTGCCGGCCCTCCTCGGAGGGGAGGGGCCTGTAGTTTTCACCTCGGTCACGCACCTCTCGACTCAGCTTCGAACCCCGGCGGGTGCAGCCGGGGCTGGGTTGAAAAGTTAAAGTTGAAAGTTTTTGCGCCGGTGCAGACAGCAGCGCCATCCCTCATCCGCGCCCTATAACGTCTGATCGCTGTTCTGATCTTCAATGCATGCAGGGCTTTTAGAGTGACACCTTGTGATACATTGATGGCGAGGGGGCGGGGCGCCGAGGAGAAGGGGGTATTTGATCCCATTCCCAGACAGCGGAGCTTTGATCAGCTGGGTGAGACTGTAGCACCTCCGGGCAAACAGCCAAGGGGGAGGGGCTTTGAGCGAAGGCAGTGCAGGCCAGTGCTTCCGGGAAGACCGACAGGACACCCCTCAGCCACCCCCACCTACTGCGACTCGTCTATGTATACCAAGCCGCCGCTGAAGTTAGACATACATACGCCTGGTCACCATAGACATACTGGGTGCCACCGCTGAGATGACACATACTAGGCGCTTTACCAAGGCACTGCAGAAATAGATGGCGGTGCTTCACCAAGCCACAGTTTAGATTACAGACACACGCTGTATAACAACAGCATACACTGAGACAATCTATGCATACGCCACAACCTTCAGTGTGAACAATACAACATGTGTGTTTTGTCCTACACCAAATCACTGCACCTGTTCTCCCCTCCCTCCGCTACAGTTTTCCCGCTCCAATGCTACTCTGAGGCGCGAGCGGCGGAAATTGTTCTTTGCAAAGTAACTGCTGAAAATACATGTAGAGCGGGAGGGGGGCGGGAAACAGACAGGGGGAAGAAGGCACGGAGGGAAACAAACAAAATACACGGAGAGCGGGAGGGGGGCGGGAAACAGACAGGGGGAAGAAGGCACGGAGGGAAACAAACAAAATACACGGAGAGCGGGAGGGGGGCGGGAAACGGACAGGGGGCGGGAAACAGACAGGGGGAAGAAGGCACGGAGGGAAACAAACAAAATACACGGAGAGCGGGAGGGGGGCGGGAAACAGACAGGGGGCGGGAAACAGACAGGGCGAAGAAGGCACGGAGGGAAACAAACACGGGCTTACCTTCACTGCGAAGGATAGAAAATGGCCGACACAAGCTTCCGGATTTTGAGGATTTGTGGGCGTGGTTTTGCTGTCCTGAGTGACGGACTACGTCACAGGGCTAAAGAATGCAAAAAATCACGCCCCCAAATCCGAAAAAGACGGGGCTTGTTTGGAGTGACGCATCTCTCCTCCAATGGCTGGCCTCCGTTTAGGAAGCCAGCCAATGAAGGAGAGACAGGGCAGGGAGGCGGGACCTTTTGCCCTACTAAGAGTCATTAAATCCCCGGCCTAAGACTGCGCAAGCGCAGCCTTTTAGGCCTTCGACCTAAAAGGGGGAAGCTTACATGCGATGTAGGAAGACCTTACATCTTATATCCTAGCGGGGGCGGTGGCTTGTAGTCACACGCTAGGAGAAGGAGAACGTCCATTGTTAAAATAGAGAGAGCAGTACAATTACCTTAAGGCTGCTGCGATCTACCGTATACATACTAGGCCAAAGCCAGACGCCCATATGGCACATGGTTCAACCCGACACACAGGACCTCGAGGATGTTGGTGTCCTGACTCGGGCAGCTATCAGTACAGCGTCAGCCACATTGAAAGCGAGTCGGCTCGACGTCGGAAAGTGATGCACGCGTGCATGTACGAGTGCATCTCATCAATCATACCCAGTTCGAGGAATGCAACGTCGACCTTCATTGCAGGGTTTTTTAGACAAGAAAACTTTATTGGCTGATGCGACCCACAGTCCGAGTGCTTCCAGGATAGTCCATTTGAGTTAGTCGGTTTCGTTTTCGATTAAATGAGTACTAATTTTTGTTGTGCTGCAGCCGCAGCGTATGTTGCTTTTGTGTTCATTGATGCAAATTTTGACTTGTTTGGGTGTCATACCCATGTAAAACAAGTTACATGGGCATTTGATTAGGCAAACACAATTCTTTATATTGCAATTGGTTTCTATACTTTGCATACGGGAAACATCCTTTACAACGCAACTTTTACCACGCAGTGCCTTTACGACGCAACTTTTACAAAGCAAACCATTACAACGCATTGCGCTGGGGGGTGCTCTAGGATAGGGAATAGGTTTAATTTACTGTCCAACACCTTCCCTACTATCCACGGGGACTGGAGTTGGAATAGTAAATTAAACTATTCACTATCCAGCGCCCCAAAGCACTATGCGTTGTAATGGTATGCATTGTAAAAACAGCGTTGTAAAAGCATGCGATGTAAAAGCATGCGTTGTAATGTCATACATCCTTGCATACGGACGAAGAGACGACTTCTTCTGGCCAACCTGCCTTTCAAAGCTATCATCTGCATAATTATCGTCATAATAAGATGTTTGCAAGACACTATTCCTTTTGTGTCTTAGAACGTTTCTCTGTCACTAAAAAACGAACATATAACGTGCTCATAATTTTGAGCCCTGAAGAAGTCTCTTTAGAGACGAAACGCGTTGGCTTAAATAATTTTGAATAGTGGATTTTAACAACTTTATATGATCCTCAATAAAAGAATTTTTGAGATCATAAGAAAAATGTTGACCTGGCATTTTCTTCAGATCATCATGGACAATTAATGTTTAATGAACTCTAAACAGATATACAACTGGTGGGTGCTGATTCCATGTTTTTGTGATTGTTTTGGGGATTACCCTAATAGGAAGTGGAGAGGGGTGCACTTCCTGGTTTCCTTGCACCATCATCATATTGACGAATTACCTTAAGTGACAGGTTCGGCATCATTGCCTCAATCCTCTTTGTGTGTTTTGTTGAATGAGAATAGGGGCTTCTCTCACATTCTGTTGTTGGTTTCCAGTATTTTCCAGTGTTTATTGATGGACTTAGTTATGGTGTTAGATGCTGTGCCGTAAGTTGTCACACAGGTTAGGGGGATCTCATTGGTGTGTTATCCTCCAAGAGTACATCCCTGGACTGGTTTCTGGCTCGTTTTTGGCTTTTCTTCAAAATGCTCTCAGGGTAGCCACGATTGCGCAGCTTGTTGGACAATTCTGCCGCCTGCGTACAGTAGTCGTCCACATTACTACAGTTCCTCCTGACACGGAGGTACTGTCCGTAGGGGAGGTTCTCCAACAGTGTCCTAGGATGGAAGCTAGAAAACTCAAAAAGGTTGTTTTCAGCGGTCAACTTGTATTATGTTTTTGTTACAAGTTTGCCTTCCACCTTGGAGATGGTGACGTTGAGGAAAACCATTTCCTTCTTGTCACAGGCATGGGTGAATTTCAAATTGGGATCACAGATATAAGTCACACGCTAGGAGAAGGAGAACGTCCATTGTTAAAACAGAGAGAGCGGTACAATTACCTTAAGACTGCTGCGATCTGCCGTATACTTACTACTCTAAAACCAGATGCCCATATGGCACTTGGTTCAACCCGACACACAGGACCCCGAGTATGTTGGTATCCTGACTCGGGTGGCTATTAGTACAGTGTCAGCTGCATTGACAGCGAGTCAGCTCGATGCCGGATGATGACGCATGCGCGCACGTACGTACGCGTCGCGACTATCATACCCTGTTCGAGGAATGCAACACCGACCTTCATTGCAGAGTTTTTTCGACAATAAAACTTTATTGGCTGATACGATCTACATTCCGGGTGCTTCCAGGATAGTCCATTTGAGTTGGTTTGTGAAGTGGTCCGTTTTGTTTTTGATTAAATGAGTACTCATTATTGAAGTGCTGCGGCCGCAGCAGATGTTGCTTTTGTGTTCATTGATGCAGATTTTTACTTGTCTGGTTGTCATACATATGTAAAACAAGTTACATGGGAATTTGAGTAGGTAAACACAATTCTATATATTGCAATTGGTATGATGACGTTGGGTCCAGGTCAGGTTGCCCAACTGGAGGTTCTTGGTATGACTGGTGGATGTGCAATCATTACAGTTTCCACACATTGACTTTCAACATATTCGAACACTAAGAGGATCCATTCATGTGAAGAAACAAAAATCAAACACACAAATGCTTGCAAAGTCTAACCACTGGCATCCCATGGTGCAGCATTGCAACCAAACATTATTTTGACCACCTGCCCCCTGAGATTAGATCCAGCCATTTGCAAACCAGTCTTGGTCCTGGGACAATAGGAACAGTGCAGCCCAATCTGCCAAGTCAGGTCCTCTCTGAACCGTAACACAATCAACCCAAGACCAGTATTACCGTGATTGGTGCTCTTCGGTCAGCTGTAGGTGATGCTATTGACAGAGAGCATGGGACTAATTCGTGGGCATACTCTTGCATGTAGGGCCTTACATTAAACACAAACAATGTGGCGGGGGTAATGCTTGCAATAAATCTAACCACTAGCAATCGCTTGGAGTAGCATTCCAACTTATCGCTGGTTTGCTCACTCACCATGCCACCTCAGATTACACCCTGCCATCTGCAAATCAGTTTTGGCACTGCTCTTAAAGCAACAGTCTAGCCTGAAATGTGAGTCCAGGTCCTCTCCGTACCAGAACAGAAGTACCCCAAGAACGGATAGGGGGTCTTCATTCGGGTGTAGCTTAGTTCCAGTGACACAGTGAGCATGGGCCCCAAGTCTGGGCACACTCTTACAAATTAGAGAATTACTTCAAACACACAGAAGGTGTTGTGATGAATGCTTGCAATAAGGCCCTGGTTTGGAAGTGTGGGGCAATATTGCAATCCTTGTGCAAACAGATGTTAGCTTTCCCCTGACACATTCAGGCAGGCCAAACCTGTCCATATTTATCAGGGGGAAAATGCCTATAAAATGGCAAAAAAGTAGAATTTAGGGACATATCTATGAAAGGATTTAGCATTCCTTAATGGGCCAAAATTGCAAATTTGGTCAGTTAACAAATTCTAAATTGCCTTTCCATAGGTAGAAAGGCAGATAGAGAATCACAAACTGCAATTTCTACCCAGAAGATATCACATTTTGCGATTCCCTAAATAGAAAATCACAAATAGGGATTTCCTATTTGCATTCTCTTAAGCACATGTACAAAGCATTTCCTAAATGCGAAATGGGCATTTAGGAAACGCTATTATCATTGACACCAAGTCAATGGTAACCATATGCAATTTTTTTTGAAAAGCACCCAAAGGGGCATTTGTGCGCTTTACACATGCATAACCTTTTTGGGGGGTGCATCAAGGGGGGCCTTAGACCTTAGACTTGGGGTGAGCGTCTGAAAAGGTTCAGAGCTCCGTCCATCATCTCCTTGTGCTTGCTTTGTTCACCATAAGTTGGCAGGGTATGCGAAGACGTGGGTCACTTGCTCGCTGTGCCAATGGATTCAAGCTAGCCTGGCTGATGAGGGGTGTGGCCCCGAAACCAGTCCCAGGATGCTTGTTTCTGGCTCAGGGAAGACCTGGCTTGGCAGTTCGGGCTGGACTGTTTCCATGAGGAACAGGGTCAAGACTGATTTGCGTAAGGCTGGGTCTGTACTGCGGTGGTGAAGTGAGCTAAAGAATGATGATGGATTCAACAAAGATCGTCTGAAAAGGTTCAGCGCCCCGTCCATCATCTCCTTGTGCTTGGTTTGTTCGCCATAAGTTGGCAGGGTGTGCCCAGACGTGGGTCCCTTGCTCACTTTGCCACTGGATTCAAGCTAGCCTGCTGATGAGGGGTGTTACCCTGAAACCCGTCCCAGGATGCTTGTTTTCTGTCTAGGGAAGACCTGGCTTGGCAGTTCAGGCTGGACTGTCCCAGGAAGAACAGGGTCAAAACTGATTTGCATATGGCTGGGTCTGAACTTGAACTTGATAGTGAGCTTAAGAATGATGATGGATTCATCTCAGTTCTGTGAATGGGGGGGTGTCTGAAAGTTTCAGTGCCCCGTCCATCATCTCCTTGTGTTTGTTTTGTTCACCCTAAGCTGGCAGGGAATGCCCACACATGGGCCCCTTGTTCACTTTGCCAGTTTATTCAAGATAGCCTGGTTGATAAGGGGTGTTACCCTGAAACCGGTCCCAAGGCGCTTGTTTCCGGTCCAGGAAAGACCTAGCTTGGCAGTTCAGGCTGGACTGTTCCCATGAGGAACAAGGTGAAGACTGATTTGCATATGGCTGGGTCTGAACTGGGGAACGAAGTGAGCTAAAGAATGATGATGGGCTTAACTTAGATCTTTGACTGGGGGTGAGTGTCTGAAAAGTTTCAGTGATCCATCCATCATCTCCTTGTGTTTGCTTTGTTCGCCCTAAGTTGGGAGGGTATGCCCAGACGTGGGTCCCTTGCTCACTTTGCCAGTGGATTCAAGCTAGCCTGGATGATATGGGGTGTTACCATGAAACCGGTCCCAGAATGCTTGTTTCCGGTCAAGAGAAGACCTGGTTTGGCAGTTCGGGCTGGATTGTTCCCATGAGGAACAGGGTCAAAAGTGATTTGCATAGTGCTTGGTCTGAACTGTGGTGGCGAAGTGAGCTAAAGAATGAAGATGGATTCATCTCAGATCTGTGACTGGGTGTGAATGTCTGAAAGGTTTCAGCGCTCCGTCCATCATCTCCTAGTGTTTGCTTTGTTCAGCCTCAGGCCTAGAGGCACCCTCGGTTTTACATTTCCTAATGTGAAATTTGGTTTATTTGGGTTTTGATTTAGGGAGGACTGACTTGGCAGTTCAGGTTGAACTGCTTCTATTTGAACAGAGTCATGACGGAAATCGCTAATTTGGAATTACAGAACCGTTTGCACCCATGTGCCTTTAGGCCCATAGGAACGAATGGCTTAGCATTTCCTAAATAGCGATTTCCTAATACCAGTTTCTACTGTAGGAATTGCTATTAAGAAATCTCTATTTTTGTACATTCCATTTTAAATTTCCTAAATAGCGATTTCTTGGTATTTGCTATTTAGGAAATCAAAATGGAAATTTCAGGCCTAAGTCTAACCACTAGGAATCGCTCAGGATATCATTCTAACACATCAATCTTTTGCCTACCAACCCACCTTAGATTAAACATAGCCATACGCCACTCATACTTGGTACTGCTCTAATAAATACAGTCCCACCTAAAATCATAAGCCATGTCCGCTACAAACCGTAACAAAGGCAACCCAAGACCGGATCTGCCCTGACTGCAGCTCTTCCGGTGGGGGACCTTGGTTCCTGTGTCACAGTGAGCATGGACCGAAATATGGGCATATCATTGCCCCTTAGGGAGCTATATAAAACACACAAAAGGTAATGGGAGAAATGCTTGCAATAAGTTTAACCACCAACAATCACTTCAGGTAATATTCTAACCCATTATTCTTTTGAAACCATGCCACATTAGATTAAACCCATCCATATGCAAATGAGTAATGGTCCTGTGCCAATAGGAACAGTCCACCCAAAATGCCAAGCCATGCCCTCAACGAACCCTAAAAAAAAAAAAAACCCTGTTTCAGACTGGTTTCACTCTGATTGGGACTCTTCAGTCAAGAGTAGCTTGGTTCCATTGGCACAATGAGAATGAGACCATTGTCTGGGCTCACCCTTGCCACTTAGGCCATTACAACAAACACACAAAAGGTGATGGAACACATACTTGCAGTAAGTCTAACTCTCAGCAACCACTCATTGTGATATCCCAAACCATCTTTATTTTGCCCTCATACCACTTCAGATAAAAATCATTCCATAAGCAAATTAGAAATAATCCTGCTTCAATAAGTACAGTCTAGCACACACTGCCAAACCATTTCCTCTCCAAACTGAAACACAGGCAAGCCAAGACCAGATTCATCCTGATTGGGGCTCTTCGCTCAGGTGTAGCTTGGTTCCAGGGGTACAGTGAGCAGAGGACTGGTGTCTGGGCATAATCTTGCCACTTACGGCATTACATCAAAGACACAAAGGTGAAGGGAGGAATGCTTGCAATAAGTCTAACCACTGGTAATTGATCAGGGTAGCATTCCAACCTATCATTCATTTGTCCACCACGGCACCTCAGATTAAATTCAGACATATGCAAATCAGTCTTAGTCCAGCTCCAATATGAACAGTCCAGCCTGAACTGCCAAGTAGACCCTTTCTGAACCAGAATCCAAGCAACAGAAAAAACAGTTTCATCCTAAATGGGGCTCTTTAGTCAGATGTAGCTTGTTTCCAATTGCACACCATGTTTGGCCTTACCCTTGCCACTCAGGGTGTTACATCAAAGACACAAAAAGTGAAAGGAGGATTGCTTGTAATAGATCTAAACACTGGCAATTGCTCTGGGTAGCATTCAAATCCATCCATTTGGTGCCCACTGTGTCACCTCAGATTAGACCCTGCAATATAAAAATCATTCTTGGTTCTATTCCAATATGAACAGTCCAGCCTGGAGCGCCAAATCAAGTCCTCTCCAAAATGGCACACAAGAAACCCAACACTGGTTTCACTTTGATTGAGGCTGTTCATTCAAGTGCAGCTTGGTTTTAGTGGCACAGTTAGCATGGGACCCACTTCTGGGCACAACAGGTCCACCAATGGTGATACATGAAACAGACAAAAAGCGATCATGTGAATGCTTCCAATAAGTCTAACCGTTCACAATTGGGGCATCTTGGTTCCAATGGCATAGTGTGCATGGGAACCAATTGTGGACAGTCCATTGTCACTTAGGGCATTGCATCAAACACACAAAAGATGATAAGAGAAATTCATACAATAAGTCTTACCAGTGGCAATTGCTTGTGGTAGCATTTCAACACATCATTATTTTGCGCACCATGTCTCTGCTGATTAGACCCATCTATATCTAAATAGGACTTGGTCCTACACACGAAGGAATAGTCCAGCCTGAACTGTCAATCCTGGTCATCTCCGAACGTGAAGACAAGCCACCAAAGTCTGGTTTTGCCCTCAATGGTTTTCTACATTAGGGTGTAGATTGGTTCCATTGTAACAGTGAGACTGGGACCTATTTCTGGGCCTACCCTTGCCACTTAGGGCAGTAAATAAAATACACAAAAGGTGACAGGAGAAATGCTTGCAATAGGTCTAACCACTGACAATTGCTCAGAATAGAATTCCAACCCTTTGTTCTTTTGCCCACCATGCCAACTCAGATGTATCCCAGTTACATGCAAATCAGTCTTTCTAATGATCTTGTAGGAATAGTCATACCTGAACTGCCAATCCAGGTCCTCTCTGAGCCAGATCAAAAGCAAATCACAACCAGTTTTGCACTGATTTATGCTTTTTTTTGTTGGGTGTGGCTTGCTTCAGTGGCACATTAAGAACATGGACCATGTCTAGGCATACCCTTGCCACTTAGGGCATTACACCAAACACAGAACAGGATGTAGGAGAAATGCTTCCAATTAGTCTATTCACTGTCAATCGTTGAGGGTAGAATTCCAACTCATTATGCTTTTGACCACCATGCTACCTCAGATTAGAACCTGTCATAAGGAAATCAGTCTTGGTCCTGCTCTGATAAGAACATTCCAGCTCAAAGTGCCAAGCCAGGCCCTCCCTGAACAGGAACACAAGAAAAGAAAGACTGCTGTCACTCTGATTGGAGCTCTTCAGTCGACTGACACGTGGTTCTTGTGGCACAGTGATCACAGGACCAATGTCTGGCATATCCTTGCCACTTCCGGTGTTACATCGTCACACAAAAGATGGTGAGAGGAATGCTTACAATAAGTGTAACCACTAGCAATGGCTCAGGTAGTATTCTAAATTAAAGGTCGTTTTGTACTCCATGTCACCTCAGGATAGACCCATCCATATCCAAATCTCTTGGTCTGGCACAAGTAGAAAAAGTACAGCACAAACTGCCAATACAGTTCCTTATTGAGCTTGAAGGAACACAACGAAAGTCTAGATTCACCTTGATTGGGTTTCTATGTTCAGGTGCAAATTGATTCCATTGCGAAAGAGAGATTGGGATCCACGTCTTGGCATACTTAGGGCAGTAAATCAAACACACAAAAGGTGTTTGGAGCAATGTTTACAATAAGTGTAAACACTGCCACTCACTCCTTGTAGCATTCCGATCCTTCGTTCTTTTTCCCACCATGCCACCTCAGATTAGACTCAGCCATATGCACCAGTCTCTGACCTGTTTTAATAGGAACAGTTCAGCATGGATTGCTAAGAAAGGTCCTTTCCCAATCCGAAACACAAGCAACCAAATACTGTTTTAACCCTCATTGCGCCTCTTCAGTTGGTGTAGCTTGGTTCCTCTGGCACAGTGAGAATGGGATCCATGTCTGGACATACCCTTGCCCCTTATAGCATTCCATCAAAACACAAAATGTGATGGGAGGAATCCAATAGGAACAGTCCAGCCCAAAATGCCTGGCTTGGCAGTCCGGACTTAAGCATTCCTACTGAAGCAGGATTAGGATTGATTTGCATATGTTGGAGTCCAAACTGAGGTGGCATTCTGGTCAAAGGACAATAGGTTGGAATGCTACCCCACATGATTGCCATTGGTTAGACTTATTCCAATCATTCCTCCCATCACCTTTTGTGTCTCTGATATACTACCCCAAGTATCAAATGTATGCCCAGATGTGGATGCCATACCCACTGTGCTACTGGAACCAAGCTACACCCAACTGTCAAGCTGTGATCAATTCATAATCGTTTTGGGTTATTTGTGTTCTGATTCAGGGAGGACTGACTTGGCAGTTCAGGTTGGACTGCTTCTTTTGGAGCAGGGTCATGACTGATTTGCATAGGGCTGGGTCCAAACTAAGGTGACATGTTGATCAAAAGAACAATGCTTTGGAATGCTACCCCAAGTAATTGCCAGTGGTTAGACCAGGCTTCTCCAACGAGTAGCTTGTGAGATACTGGTAGCTCTCCACCTATTAAAAAGTAGCTCTCCTGTCTGCAGCCCAGTCTGATAATTAGAAGCTTTTGCTTGTTTGAATTAATATGTATGTATTTATATAGCAAAATTGAAAAGTGTGTATTCGAGACAAAAATGTGTGTATTTTCAGATCTCATAACCTGATGTCTGGAGATAAATGGGCGAATGTCTAAAATATGTTTAAACCTAATATTTGAGTGTTAAATCATGTGGTGTGAAGAATTATTACTAATATCATTAACTTGGTGCCTGGGCATTGCAGTAATGGCTATTATGTATTATCCAGGTAGAGGCATTCCACATTTCTAAAGCATTTTTCATATTACTGCTGGCAAGTGGCAACCATGACTGATGCACTAGGGTGATCACTGCTGTAATAAACATGCTTATGATTGTCAATGCAAACTTATCTGATGTGGTCACTATTATAACACATATAATATTAGCAGCTCATGTTGGTTCTCACTGAATATAAGTAGATCTTACATAAAATGTTGGAGACCCCTGGGCTAGACTTATTGCAAGCAAAATTACCCCAATCACCTTTCACGTGTTTATAGTAAGAATTTAGCACTATGTTAGAGTAATGCAAAACGTCTAAATAAATAAATGTAGATTTTGAATAAGGAGTGCTAGGGATCAGGTGCTGCATAACCAGGCCAGAATTTACAAGAATAAGTGTTAGTTAAAGTGGTTAGTGTGTTCAGGAAACCTGTATTTCGCATTTATGTGAAACCTAAAGGTGTTGTTGCTGCATGTGAAGCAGCGTGTGTGTTCATCTGCGTGCATTAAAATGTCTATTTTGAGGTGTATATATTACTTGCTATTTAAAAACATATTCAGCATTTAAGCTTTTTCCCCCATTGTATGCAGGTCAGCTTAGAGCGGGGAGTGGTGGACAGAGCGGCAGGCAGTCTGCCATCTGATGAGTACTAAATCCAGGTCACGCCTTCGAGTGTTGTGTGGTTTGTCCACCTGAAAATAATCGAAACATCTTGTTTTCTGTTTTGCAAGTAAGGGTGAATGAAATCTGCTAATGCCATGCAGCGTGGGGAGCGTGCATATGCATATTCACGAGGCAAGGAGCAGCTGGTGCCACGCACGCCGTGAAGCTGAGAGGGTTTGTGTTTAGACAGCGCGCGCCCATCATTAATCAACCGCCAGACTCCGGAGATAGCAAGAACACTCCATCAAATGGCAAATATGTGTATAGAAAGTAACAAACAACACAAAAGTGCTGATATAAGGCTCATCTAAACGTCTCGTCATCAGCCTCCACAGGGAGAAGAGTCATAATTATGTGCGTGTGCGCTCTAATTTTAGACTTTGAATAATTGCTACCATTCTTTTGCTTTTTATGAACTATAACAAAAGCTACGAGTTACAGAAATAGTGCAGTTCTTGCTTTCTTCCCCTTAATGAAGCTCGCATTAAGTTCCTTTAGTGAGCTTTGTCTAACAAATCAGGAAGCTCTCCCATGTTGTGTCCAATGGGGAAAAAGCCCTGGCAAGGCCAATAGGTCTGGCCTTGCCACCAGCCTTTTGGCTTTGCCAGTACTTTTTTTGGTCTTTCACGGTCTTTGCAAAACATTATAGTTAAGGAAGCTATTGGCTACTCATTAAAAAAACAATCTTGGCTAAAAGCAAAAATAATTTTTGGTCTCGCAAACCTCACGTTATGCTTGCTAGCCCCTGACACTTAAACTAACTACTTTGTGTGTAGATTTGTTCCTTGTGAAAATGCAGAAAGCCATCGCTCACAGTTAAGCTAGCCAATGGCTGAAGGGGCAGAGTCTTTGCCCCTTGCAGTATGCTGTTTCAGGTTGAAGAAACATGAAAATGACAGGATAACAGACCAAAGAGTGAAGAGGGCTGGCTGAAAGCCCCTATACGTGAGTCTATAATACATATAATTTTACCAAGATAAAAAGGTCTTGGCCAACACCAGACCTACAATGGTCTGACCCTTAGAGATAGCATATGGATCTGTTGTTGTGCAGGTTTGGAATTATGAAAATGTCAACTCCAAAGACAGTAAAGCCTGAGCTGTGCTTGAATTATTGCGAGCTGTGAGTAGGGCCATTTTTTGATCAAGCCTAAACACAGCTTAACTGTCTCTCCCCGACGGAAGAATAAAATAATTGGAAAAAATGCAAAAATATATGCATACATAGAGGAGCATTGGTTCAGCCCTCTTCATCAGTTTGTTTGTACAACTGCCATTCACATTTTACTTCTGCTCACTCCAGCATATAGGATAGGTCAATGTCAGGGCTGGAGGGCAATTAATGTACTATGCCAATTATTGTACTATTCCATTCTTTAAGTATTTTTATTTGTTTTTTAGTCATGCTTATGTGTTTGAGCTATGTCTATAAGTTACAGTTATTGGTACAGAGGATTGAAAGGATACTTTTTTTTGTACCAGTAAGAATCCGATTTCTGTCATCTGCATTAAAACTGAAAAAGGTTTCAATACCTGTCACAAGTGCATATGACTGCTAAACGCACCCAAACGGTTCAATTAAAGTTAAATACAATAGTAATTTTTTTAATTTCAAATGTTCATTGTAAGCTTAGATCCAACAAATTTTGCGTGCAGCATGTTTCTTTTTTAATTCTTTTCATTTTTGCTCCATAGGCTTGCAATAAAAAATACAAGAAAAATAATAACCCTTGCACCAACTTGCTAAGGCCAGACCAATTATTTTTGCTAATGCTTGTTATGTACATGTTCTCTCTCATATTTTAGGGAATGTTCCCCTCACCCCATTTGGGTTCCCTTTCCTTGGCAAGTACTCTGCTTTCTATTTTAATTTGTTGTTTGCTTGGCCCCCTTACTCATAAGAATAAAGCTAATTTTTCATACTCTGTGAGGTGGCATGATGTTTGAATGGCCAGGTATATAATAGTGATATACATGTTGCACATTTTTAAAATATCACCAGACACATTAGCATGGCTACATGTAGAATAATTGCACGATACATACTTGATGATGTTCTAGTACCTAGGGCCACTTGCACAAACATTTTGGACGGTCGAAAAGGGTTTGCGAACGCATAAAGGATTTTTGCCATGTACAAAGCCCAAGTTAAGATTCTGTAACTTGTTAGAAGGGGCGAGTTAAGGTTGTCCCTTCCTAATAGCGACTTGCTGTGCCATGTATGAATGTTTTGAGACTAAAATGCAATCACAAAACATTTGCTTTTTACTACCAAATTCAATTTGGTAGTAACCCATTCGCAAACGAGAAAGGGTCACCACAGGACCCCTTCTCCTTTGTGAATGCATGCAAAAAAATGTTTTAAAGCAGGAAGCGGTCCTATGGACCACTGTCTACTCTTACAAAATGAAACTGAAACATTTCATTTGTCTTTTTGAAATGCATCCCGTTTTCCTTTAAAGAAACAAAAACGTTGCTTTATTCAAAAGCAAACACAGACTTGGTGGTCTGCTGTTCCCAGCAGAACACCATCCCTATATTTTTAGCGATTCCCAATGGGTCGCAAATTGCGACCTACCTTATGAATATTATTGAGGTAGAGCTATTTATGACCCAGTAGGAATCGCAAGTGAAACTCAATAGAGTTTGGAACATTTTAAATTGCGAATTCCTGATTGCGATTCGCATGGAATTGCAATTAGGATGTTGTAATTTCTAATGTACATACATGTGGCCCCTAATTACATAAATGGAGTCCCGTTTCCAGGTTTTTATCCAAACAGTGAGTCATGTGGATTGCGATGCTGATCATGGAACACAAATGGAGGAAGACGTGTGCAACATTGGTTATGTGTGTTGAACTGAATAACTAAACGTAGTGTGCTGAGTCAGGTGTGGTTTGTGATTTATTGATCGTGTGTCAGAGAAACGATCTTGTCTCACACGGAATGCCTTACATTTCTTTATAAATCAGGGGGTAATGGCAAACAGAAATGTGAAGAACATTTTATAGTACTACCTCTAAATTTATTGTGTAAGAGCGATTACAGATAAACTAATGTGTTTTAAATAAACCTTAAGTAAGGCATATTAGAAAACACAAAAGGTTTAGAGTAAGAACTATGCAAACACCCAATCAAAAGTTTTAAAAATGAAAATCATAGCCAAAAAACATAATATTGATAAAAATGAAAGAAAACATGTATTTCACAATAATCATACAAAACAACCCAAACAACACTGCTTGACCTCAACACCCAATTATCTACTACCAAAATCCTTATGTGTTACATAAGCCAACTCCATGATAGTTAGTGAGTAACTTCAAATCCAGACAGGTATCAGTTGCTTTAATGGACGCATTGTGACTTCCATGATTAATATTCATTAGATGTGTCATTTTGAGACTCCCTGTGCATGTACAGTAGGCAATGCAGCCTCTTAGTGCAAAGACTGCATCACAAATTGCATAACCATTCACAAACCAGTCAGTGCATAAATTGCACATCCTAGTTTATATTATATTTAATAATGCCCTTTAATAATGAAGAAAAATGAAAGACAAATTGCAGTAAAAGCAAATTAAAAACATGCAATGTGAAAAAAGTATATAAAAGAAATTTAATAAATGAAAAATGCAGAATTAAAATGCAGGAATCTCCAGGAATGTTTCACATGTCCCGAAAGTCATTACATAGGAAGATGGGACCAGCTTCCGCAGACGATGTTTCAGTTGAGGCCCGACCCACAAGTTCCAAAGAACGAACGTGGTCCTATCCAAATCAACCAGCAGCCACTGATCGTGCACCAGCTGGTAGTGTAGCCACAGACGAGGAGCCAGGATCCATCCATCAATCCAGGTACTAAAGCATCCATCAAAGGCTCATAATATGCATTCTGTAGCAGCGTCAACCGCTTAGGTCAATACTGAGAATGAATCCTCAGCAGACACATCATCAGATCCATATTGTAGATTGAACCAGTTGCATCTCAAGGCATATGTCCAGAGCACACTCGAAAGTGCACAGCAGACATTGGAACACAGACTGATTGCAATGTAACCGTAAAGGTCAAAAGGACAAAAATCAGTTGTCATTTAGTTCGTGAAGAAAAGACGCACCAAAACACTGCATCATACGTTGAGCACACAGCAGCAGTTCCATCACCATTTGGTCGCGAGGCGGAACATCCATTGCGGAGCAGCAAACATAGGACCAAAATACCTACAATCAGAAGAAGCAATGGCATAGCCAACAGGTCACACCATTTGGACCTTATAAGTATTTAGAAATGCAGCATATTATCCATAACACAGTAGGTTTTCTTTATGGGTTGGTGGTGTTTTTTTGCTTTAGGCATCGAATTGCCAACTTTTAACTTGCACTGCCACTGAAACTGTAGATTAAGCAAACAATATCATATTGATCTAGAAAACACCTACATCCTGATGGGTGCTGGTAAACACAACATGAGACATACAATATATGTAATGAGTGGTGTCAGTCGGGTCACACATCCTTGTAAGTAGCACGCACAAGCTAAGTGCAGTGAAGCCTGATTGTTTCACAATGGTAGCACGGCAAAGCAGGCCCTAACCTTTTGTGAAAGTAAGATGTAGATTGAAAGTTGGTGGGTAGCATGAAAGTTGAAGAAAAGCAGAATGTATTCTCAAAAAAAGACGAAATATCGTAATGATACACATTATAAGTTTTTGTCCACAGAACCATAAGTCATAAAAAGTGACAAAGGCAACCTTCCAACATGGCATCTCTCACTTTAAATTCCCTTTCATAAAGCAACACTGAGTAAAGTGAACAGGGAGAGCAAGTTTACGAATACCAAATGCCGATGTTTTGTGGTTACACAGGGGACCGGTTACTATTTAGTTCAAGACAGTTTATTTTTGCTTAAGTCCCAGAGACACAAAAGTTACAACAAATGTAGCTTGAAATGTACATCAAATAATTTACAAGGTTGCCAACTCAGTTCATGTCTCTATGTGAAGTTTTAGAGCCGGTGATTCATGGCAATCCATTTAATGTTTTCATGGCAACGAAACACACATTTGCAAGTGTGAGCAGCGATACAGATCTTTATGGCTAGTCATCGGTATCGGATTTTAAAACATATGTGAGTGCATGGCAATTGTTTTCAAGGGCAAAGCTAGCCTAAAGGCATAAAAAAGAACACATTTGCCCTTTAGAGACATCTGATGCAAGTGTTTCCTACAACAGTAAAGTAGTGGCAAGTAGTCTGGCGGGCGGAAGAGGGTTAAATCGTTTGTAGGATACCTAAAAAGAGAATTTATTTAACAGAAAAGGCCTCAATACTATTTAATGCACCATACAAACCATGTCATTTTGTAAAGTTTAAATACAAAATGTATTTATATCGCTCCAAATATACCTAAAGGCTACTGTATGGTTACCATTCGATGGATACTTTTTTTTTACCAACAGAACAGCATTCTATGACATAGTATTAATATGCTTGGTATTTCTGGATAATTTTTCTTAGCTTTTTTGGGTGCACAGCATTAACACCTCTTCACGAATCCATGTTGTGTGCAAACATATTTGCATCGCCATTACAATGTTGCCCTTCATCTGAAACAGCTTAATTGGTATGCAGCAATTAGACACTTACTGACCGGAAGCTGTCTTAATATTTGACTTGCATACCTCAGAATGTGATGTCACATTGGAACTGCTAATGACTGCACTCAGATCAGTATATCCAGGAGACAAAGCTTTGAAAGAAGCACAAAGAAATTGCTGACATGAATTGCGGCTATAATAGAAAAGTAAATACAAGGGGCCTCATTTATGAGGCCTTGCGTCAGTTTTGCGCTTCCGATGCGTCACTTTTTGTGACGCATCGGCGGCGTAAAACATGCCTCCTGATGCGCACTATTTACAAAGTGACGCATCTAAGCAGATGCGTCACTTTGTAAACCCCTGCGCTACATTATACCTGCGTCAGGTATAATGTATGCAGAGGGGGCGTTCACCCGGAAAAAGCCTCGTAATAGTGACGCAGTGAAATCTATGAGATTTCACTGCGTCACTTTTAGGACGCTGTTGCGTCAAAATCCTGCGCCTGCCTCACAGCAGGCGTAAGACTGACGCAAGCCCTTTCACATGGGGCTTCCCCATGTGAAAGGAAGCATTGCTGGAGTTGCGTCACTTTTGTGACACACTCCAGCAATGCGTCACTTTTGCGCCTACAGATACGTCAGAAATACTGACGTATCTGTAACTACTTGCGACATGATGCGTCATATTATAAATATGACGCATCAATCATGTCGCAGGGAGAGCGCAGTGAAAAGTGACGCATCGCTGTTTTCAAGCAGCGATGCGTCACTTTTCATAAATGAGGCCCAAGCATTTTTTTTAAAACGTAACTATGAAATTTAAAAGCCAAAAGGCATAGAACCTGCGAATGAAGAAAGGAAATTAATTTGTTACATTAATAAAATACATATACAGGGGGATTGAGGAAAGCGTTGAACATACTACACCTACTGGCTTGCAAAGAAAACGTATTTCTAGTAACAACAAAGTACACCATAAAAATGTTTGAGATGAAAGAAATGTGTACTAAAACCAGAGAAAGCACATTTCTTAAATTCCTTAAATGCAAGAGCAATTTAAGGAATCGCTATTTAGAGATTCCTTAAATTGCGATTTCTGCATTTGGGATGCTGCATCCCAAATGTAAAAATACCGGGAGCAAACGGCCAGATTCTGAGAATATGCCCGTTTGCTCCAGGTATTTTCTTTGATGCATCTGCCTGAATGTTTGTTGTACTGTTTTATACAGACAAATCATTTGTCTCGGTATTAGACACACCCTAAACAAAGCCTTTTTGCCCTGAACTTGCCAATCTTTTGTTCCCTAAACAGATTTCAAATACTGTCTTCCCAAAAGTTGCAACCCTGTACAGACAACTGGGAAATAAAGGGAGCCGACACTGGGTCTATGGAGTTATTGTCAGAAAAATATGCAAACTTTTGCAGGTATGTTTTTGAGTTACCCACTGGTGGTGTTTTGTCAATGTTCCGATTGTGTATAATTAAAAAACGCATACATAGTACTAGCACTGTGTAAATAATGGTGGGCTTAGTGATGATAACAGAACATTTCTCCATAATTAGCTGTTCCACTATACATATCTTCACTTACAAGTACAGTATAATATTCTAGCTCAGCAAGATAGAAATAACAAAAAGGAAAAGCAATGAAATCGCAATCCTATTATAAATCCAAGGTGGAACAACGCAAGTTTGTTTAAGCCAAAAATTAAATGCACAAATCCCATGCAATGGCGTATCTGACAATGTGAAGAAAAGTCATCTACATCGGCAAAATAGACAGAGGCAGTCTGTGTAAAATCAGGAACCTCACGGGGCTGTGTAGAACTGGTAGATACCTCCAAAAGAGGACCATAATAAACAACTTGGTTGTTAGGAGTGGTGTCGAAGACATTGAATTCATATACTGTATGCGTATTGTGTTGGTAGTTGAAAATGAAAGTAATAACATTTCTGTGTCTGATATCCACCACCAGGGAGAAGAAATTTCAGCTTTATTTAATGCTTGCAAAGGGATTTCCTGTATGGTAGCGAGAGGAGACAGGTAACTACCCAGGAGCTCTCGTGGCCTACTGTGTAGTACTGGTCACATGATGTGGTTTTATGAGATTTATGAATACAAATCTCTTGTGTCTGGCAGCATAGTGGACTAATGTGTCTACTGTAGGGCCCTGTATTTGTCCCCATGGTCACAGGTTCAAATACTGGGGTGTCCACTCAGTCTTTCCTCATTCTGAGGTCAAGAAAGTGAGTAACATTGAGTTGGGTGAACGTATGCTTTGTAATTTCAAATGTTATTCTATGCGATGGTGCTCTGTATGATGGGCAAAATTCCTTCTTGTAGACAATCTTCTCTCAAACTAGAACCCTAATCTTTGGAATCCAGACAGGAGTTTCTGGTTGTACCTTCACCTCTCCAGTGGTAGAACACTTCATGTGTAAATTCAAGCGGTCATCTCGGAAGCCTTGCAGTTCCTGTAAGACAGCCAAACGTTCATTGATGTCAAAAGGCATATCCATTGCCACTATACCAGGATTATCAAAGTCTCAAACCCACATCTGGATGCCAAAAAGAACCTCATCTGGAGACCGGCCACCCAAGGACCTTCTAGACAGATTATTTAGAGCTCTCTGAACTCCATACAGATGATGGATCCAACTTCGACCTGGACCTCATATTCTAGCTGTTAAAGACCAGGTTAAATACTGCTTTACGTCATGGTTTCTCCTCTCCACTATCGATTTTCCCTCAGGATGATATGGGGAGAAATACTGCACAGCCACACCCAGGGTGCCCATGGTATCCTGGTAAGCACTAGTGGCAAACGCTGGTCCCTGGTTCGAGTGGAACTGCATATGTCCCGATGGAGACTTGCAGATCGTTTGTAACAGTTTGAGCATCGGCTGATCACTGTAGCTATACCCATAAGAATCTAGAACACACATCCACTGCTAACCGGATGTATTTAAAGGAGCCATCAGAGTTGCATGGCCCGCAGTGGTCGAGCCAACAGCTTGTTTGAAACCAGGAGAGGTGCCTGCAGTGAGCATGGTGTGGTGGAAGCTTTTATCTTTTGCCAAATGTCACAGCTGAGGACATATTGCTTGGTCTGTTTACAGAGATCTGGCCATCAATAGCATTGCTGTAGTAGTGAAACTGTAGCACCACACCTGCATGGGCAGAAGCTAACCCCTCATGAGCAGCTATGACAATTCTAATCTGCGGTCTGAATTTGGAATCACTCTGTCCCCCACTACAGGAATACGAGCAAATGGCATGTTTTGTGCACTCAGTAGGTAGTATTTTGCTGATTATGTTTTAGGTAATGGAGTGCCAGTGTGTGAAGCATTCACAGCTGCCATGATGTCTCCATCCACTCTCATATGGCAGCAAGTATTTGCAGCTATGACAGTAGTTTGAGCTGCTGCCTCTGTGGCTTCATCAGCCAGTGAATTCCCAGCACTGTGTATTCCAACAAGTTGGTGACTCAATGCATGTAATACATGAGCCTGTGACAGGCATTCTTTCAAATGTGCCACCTGTCCCCAAAGCAACATGTGCTTGATAGTATTCCCTTTAGAGTCTCTGAATCCATTCAGACATTATTAGTGTAAGTGCTCATTGTAAGACTGGACACGGTAATACGAATTGTACACTATCGGTGTGGGGAATTCAAGATCGGTATTTTCTAGTATCAGAATTAGAGCTTTGAGTTAGTCAGTTGTGCAGTACAATCACCTAGTGATTGTGTATATTTTTAAGAGGATGGAAGACTCCATCTCCAATTTTTCCCCTCACCGCTGTGCAAGTGACAGAGTATGGATGTTTAGTTCCAGCAGCGGGCTGGGCAGAGCCATCTGCATAGACAATGAAGTGAAACTGGCCAAGAGGCAAAAAAACATTGAGCACAGTGTATTCTTGCTCATATTGTAGGAATTCATGTGTTTGTAGCGTATGGTCAAAGACATAGTCTACATCAGTAGCTGTTAAGGAGGTGGAACACTGTATCCATCTAGGATGTAAGGCTTTTGCGTTAGGAATATTGGCCTTTGTAACAACCTCTGAGGCTGGTATGAGAGTCACAACAGATATGTATTTCCCCTAAGCCATGATCTTTGCTTTATAATAGCCGTTTGAACTGCAGACAGTATTTTTTCAGAAGGTGCAAAATGCATTTCTGTATTGAAATATAAATGCAATTTATATGCAATTGGTACTGTATCACCTTTACTGAAAGTAATATATGTGTAGGCTGTGGTCCCCACAATTACTTGGATCGCCAAGTTTGTGGTGTTAACACTTGTGTGTAATTGTTTTGATGCAAGCATGTCAGTTTGTAGTGATCTCAGAATCTGTGTATGTTCTGGTGTCCAACAGCATTTACATTACATTGCAGGGGATTGTGCAAGATCCCACTCCGTGGCATATGCATGTTTAACTCCTTCAGGAATGAGAACGGAGAAGGATGGCATTATTACATATTCCTCTTGAGGGAATTTTCTAACAAACTCAAGTGGCAAACTCCTTTCAGGCAAGAGAAGATCATATTTTCCCAATAAAGGACTTTAATGATTTGGGGCATATTGCCCATAATTAGGATGTTCTAATCATATAATCTACCAGGAGAGCTAACTTTCTGATCTGGCGTTTCCACCTGAACAAAATCATTAGTTGCTCTCACCACCAGAAACTCTTGAAGATTCTGGTAAACAATTGTGACATCTTGCAGAATCTGTGCCCACTCCATGTTTCGAAGCAGCGTCCTCAATATGTTTAGCATATTTAAGTGGAAATACCTGCCAACTTCTTGTTTTTGAATTGTGGCTTCTGTTGTGGAAGTTGTTCTTCCCTTTTCATTATAATGTCAGATGAACGTTGTAAGTCCTTTTTCGGTTTCACATACTATTCTGATTTGCACCCTGATAGTCAGTCTCTCTGTGAGTGTTTTTCTGACGTTTTCTTAATGGAACTTGAAGGACGTATATCAGTATACTGATATCTATTAGGCCGTTTAATTGTTTCATGATTACAAAAATTATAGTGTTTTTCAGATGATCCGGCTGCGGGCTGTGACTTCGTTTTTTCTTACTGTTTTTGTTGATCCTAGCAGTTTTTTGAAGATTCTGGTCCCTGTTTCGAGTTATCCTTATCGAAATTATTCTTCAGTTGTGGTTTATTATGAAGGGATCCCAAATTATCTCCACCTGTAGATGTATAGGTTTCAGCAATTATTTTTGGTAGTTCACGCTCCTGATCTGCTAATGGAACCTGCACAAGGTGTTGGTGTACGGCCAAAGCTGCTGCTTACCCTTTAATGTTACTTAAAATTATTGAGGTCACTGTAGCATTGTTGCCAATATTTTTCATCCTCAAATCCCGGACAAGGGCAGCCCCATATTCATTTTGAATCTGCTTTAGCACTTCAGGCAAAACAGCTATGGATGGTGTACCATGCGTGATGGTAAATATTGCACCAAAAACTGTGCCCAAAGTGGCACATTCATCTATTGGGGGAACCATCCCTGAAGGTAGGCACATTTTGAGAATTCTGTGTTTATCTTGGGGTTCCACATGGGGAAATACTGCTACAAGCTGATTTGTTTTTGTGCAGTCCAGAGCATAATTTCTTCCCATCTGGTGTGAACCTTGCCCATTGTTGGGTTAATAGTAATTGCAGGCATTGCTAAATGTGGCAGCAGAGGTTGAACAGCCCTCGCTGGGTTTGTTGTTATTGTTCGCATAACGAACTGTGTTAAATGTCTTTATAGTCTAACTATACCGCCATTACCCATTATTGGGTTAATAGTAATTGCAGGCATTGCTAAATGTGGCAGCATAGGTTGAATAGCTCTTGCTGGGTTTGTTGTTATTGTTCGTATAACGAACTGTGTTAAATGTCTTTATAGTCTAACTGAACCAATAAGACTGGCCATGTTGCCCCATAGTTGCCCCTTCAAACCAATTTGTGCGGTCCTGAAATGTTATTGGTATTTCTAAATCTTCATAGGCATTGGATTGGCCTGGTATCACTGTTCCTTTGTATGTATTAAATACTCTGGTGTTAGCATCTGCTGCAGGAAAAGTGACCCATGAATAAAATACCTCTATTTTATACACTTTATGGGCCTCTTCCACAAAGGTAGCATTTCTTCCAGTAAGAGGAAGCCCTTGGTGTTGTAACAACTGTGTTACTGCATGTCTGCAAATTCAGAGAAGGGAAAAAACTATAGTGGGGTGATCCGTTTGAAGGTTCAAGCTTGAACAGCCTACCGGTCAAAAATAGGGGTTCCCCATTTAGCCGAGGATGCTTATTCCCTAACAATATGGATGTCTCCATAAAAGTTGACTGTGGCCTCTGGGCACACGTCAGAACTATTCAGGAGACCCATTAAATAAGTACCTGACCTATAACGTTGGTGGCGCCATGTTGTACAGTTCCTACTAATCAAGTAAGACTGTACATTTGGACAACATATGCATCAAAATATGGGAACTGTGTTGTTCTGAAAAAAAAAAAATATGGGAACTGAGTCCACACATATAATCAGAATACATTGTCCCAATTCCTGGCTAGCTCACAGTGTGCCATTTGGACACCTAAGCCTGACCGAGTACTGGATGGCGTCTGCAACCTCAGAACATGACCACACTTACACCCCCAAGGAAACTGTGAAAACAGTTCTACCAATTCGTGATGAGAGAGGCACAAGAAATACCCAAATTGGCATTTCAAACTTTATTGAAGCAATTGGATTTTTGTGTAATATACATGAGCTGCATTTATTACTAGAAGGAAACCAAGCATTGTTAACAGCATTGCAAAAATATTTATTTATTCAGTACAAAATGTCAGAAATACACTCTTTTTAAAACATATTTCTTTAACCTAATCCTCCCACATCAAATCAAATGAATATACATGTTTTATTGTTCTCACTCCAGACAAACAATAATAATTAATTCCCTTCCTTTCTAGTATCTATGCAAACAAAGAAGTAGTTTTTGCCCTTTATTAAAAATATACTTGCATTTCTCAACCTGCTTAATTACCATTTAATTGCCTTTTCTATGAACATTTCCAGTCTAAGAACATCCTGTGAAGTAATATTACTTACAGAATGTAGTACTCCTTGGACTGCTATGCTTTGAACAACATGGCCATGCTTAATGTCCATAAACCAGACCTTTGCTTTGAAAGTTGACAGTGAAGGCGGCAGAGCATGTCGACAATAAACTCTGTTAAATTTTAAATTTCTTCCTCCCTTAGGTAGAAAATAAATCCAATTATTTTGGGGTGCAAAGATGATATCCAAATAACAGTAGTATTTCACTCTCTCAATGTGATATTGACGAATAGAACAGATACCCATCCTCTGTTTTCTTCCTAAAACATAATTTCCACAGTAAAAAAATAACCACAATCACATGAACAATATTGGTTTAATCTTCCAGAATAATGAACCAATGCTGCAGGTAGACTTTAGTGTGATCACATAATATCAGTTGACCTGCATAAATAAATGTGCTAATCCAGTCACACACTAACGAGGAGGAACCATTGAACAAACTATTACATTATTAGAAATACAGACTGTGAACCGCAGTGGTGATAGGACACACTCCTGTTTAAAACATATAATCATAGAATTAGACCTAATTACAGTTCAACCGTGTACTCACTTGAGTCTGAAGACAAGGAAGTGATCGATGAGTGTAATCTGAGATCTTAACTTTATTTTGCTAGTTTCTTGCAAAGATCCCTTCATTTGATAGAGTCAAAAGCAGAAGCAGAACAAAAACATTATGACCAAAATCTTCAACTAGTTTACAGAGACCTCACAATATTGATTAGGGTGTAAAAGCATTTTAAATTGTGCCAGCTTCTTGACGAAACCGTGTTTGGTGTGACAGTATTAAATTCGTTTTCTTACATGATCTTACAAAGTTGTTGCAAATGCCTCAGCTTTGGCAACCATTTGATAATTTTGAGCAGATAAACAAGAATACATTTTGTAAATAAGGGTCATTGTACTCATTTCAGACTACCTACGTTGCCCATGGAACCAATTGCAAAAATACCTTCAACCAGAATTTGGTGTTCGCTTTTAGCACATTATTAGACTGCCCACGCAGTCCATGAGGCTGTGAAGGCTGAACATGATTAATTATCTGATGAATTGTTTCACCATTTGATTGCAGCTCTATGTTATTAAGGGAAAGCAACTATTTTCACTGATTATATTATGCAAGAAACAGCTTCTTCAATACATATTTTCTATAGTTTACGTTTTCGCTCAGAAGCACTGCAACTACTACTAAGAATGAATATCACATGATTGGTCTCAGTAGAATCACCATATGAGATCTTATCCAGTCTGGCTTAAATTATAACATGAAAACACACATAACAAAACAGGGGTGAAGTGGCAATTATTTTCTTTCTACATCTAACCCACAATAAAATGCAAGAATTATTATGCTCATCAGTCAAACCATGACGGCGTGGTAATCAATTAGATCAAATAATTATTTTATTACCTTTGTGGTATACCACCATCCAGGCTACAATACCACCTTCATTGATTAAATTCTTCTTCAGGCATTACATCTGTAAATCACAGATCAGCAAATAAGTATGCTAGTCTGTGGCTTCAAACTTTGGACTGACCAAATAATCATTGACCCTCAAAGGAAATTTAGTTTCCTTGGCAGTTAACCAACTAGTCAGCAGACTCAAGTATTCAACACGGCACAGAATGGATCTGGTGTTGATACATAACCTTGGAAATAACAAGCCATATGGACCACCCACAGATTTGGATGGGTAATTCACTAATCAACCTCTCTTTGCCTGAACGGCTCTACCAATCTATTTCTCAAAAGGGCAGAACCCAAAACCATTCTGAGCTGATGTTAGGATGAAAGCAGCAATGAAGCATGTAAAGTCTACTACAGCATATTTATATCTGATCTGCATAGCTCTTGCAGAACTCTTCACTAACCTATTGTGATATATATTTCGGAATGTCTTAAAATTAGGAATAAACTTAAATAGGAGTTGAACTCTCAAGTTGGAGAGGACGTTCCTTTTAATTTTGCCTTTGGGTATGTGCTTATTGCCTCCTTCATTTCCAAGATCTAATCCTCAGGGGTACTTATTATGATGAAATATTTAATTACAGGAAATTAATCTACACACAAAGATGGCCCCAGTACAAAAATATGAAATCATATATGAGTATTCTGGGCCAAAATAATGTATCCATCATGTGCACTAAAGATTTTAGTTTGATTATGCCTCGAAATATCATCACTGTTAATCTTTAAATAAATGTCCAAGTAATTTGCAGACAGATGCTACCCACAGAATTTACAATCAAGAGCAGCCAGTATCATTGACTCATCTTGGTATAGCTTTCCGAGAGTCCCATGTTAAAAACCCTTACATAATTCCTTCACTGTGCAGACTAAGTACAATAATGTCCATTAAAAAGCACTACTGATTTATTCCTTGAAGTGTGCAATCTGTACATTCCATGTTCTGTTTTGTGACTATACAAAATCAAAACCAGTTTGTTTCCTATTGTTATCAAGCACTTCCTAAAACTTAAAGTACAGCTGTAAAATATTACACTTGACCTATTTCCGGCTTCCTGGTGTACCATAGTTGAAATCCAGCCCACTGAGGATTCCTTTGACTTCTACAGCATTCGCACATATGGGGCTGATTCACAAATTCACTCGGGGCTGATTGACAAAAGCAATTATTGGCACACTAAGTAGGGGACCTTGGAGGCATACGCTTGTGAACCGGCCTGAAACTGCCAGGTCCATATTAGTAAAAGCGCAAAAAGGGCACAACTCTTACTCTTTGTATTAGATGTATTTAAATCTCTCCTGAACATTTCTTTTATCCCATTGTAGATATTCTGGAGCCAATTTACAAAGGCACACAAACGTATGTAAAACATACAAGAAAGCTGCTTTGCTTACTCCAAAATGTTTTTGTTAATAGGACCTACAGTGTTCAAAATAGCAGCATTAATTTCTACTCTCCTTTTGAGGAGCCACATTTTCAGAATGTCAATATGCATTTGAACATTTGTCAAAATAAAGTATTGTGATCACAGCAGTTTGCATAACAAATGCAATTTGTCATAGAGGGAAGAAAACCCTTTAATTCTCAGCTGTTATCTCAAATATTCCAGCGATTGTAAATCGTGTGCTTGTCACTTAGAACCAAAACATGCAATTTTAACTGAAGTACGTTCAGATAAAGATTAAGAGTCAGACAGAAAAAGAGAGAATGTGTGTATTTATACTCAAGACTATAACAAACATGTTGTTAGAAAGTTGCCCGTCAAAGCACACTCGTCTTTGTAACCCGTAGGTAGTTTCAGAAGGATACATTAGAATAGGTTCAATGGTATACTTCCCTACAAGAAAATAAGTAAATCTATTGAAATTGATTTATCTCATTTTCACTCTGATGTCAGAAATTTTTGCTCAAATCAAATATGTGTTGGGGGTAATAAAATAGGGAATTACGGGGCATATTATCAAGGATGGGCGATACATTATCGCCGCTTTTATCGGCAGGAAACTGCCGATAAAGCGGCGATAATGGGCTTGATAATATGCTCTATGAATTCCTATCGAAGCCCATGTTAGATATGAAGACATATAACATGGGCTTCGATAGGAATTCATAGAGCATATTATCAAGCCCATTATCACCGCTTTATCGGCAGTTTCCTGCCGATAAAAGTGGCGATACATTGTGTTCTACGTTTATGAGATGTTCTTATTTTTACTATTTTTTCCAAGTGATGATTCTGACAGTGGCCCACATGGCCCTGTCCTGTGTAAGTAATCCCCTGTAAATATTGCGCAGTGCCAGTTGGCACAGTGTATATTGTGTGATTACCATCTAATGTGTTTATGATAATACAAAGGCTATTTTAATATATAACCTTGTGTGGAGTTCCTTTTGTGGTGTGCCTAGTATGTTGTTGCTGTGTGTGTTGCGCACATGCTTTACACATCGCCACCGAGATAAGCCTGACTGCTCGTGCCAAGCTACCAAGGGGGTGAGCAGGGGGTATCTTTGGCATGTAACTCACTTTCCCTGACTAGAGTGGTGGTCTCTGTCTGGCTTTGGCGCAAGCCTTAGCCAACCAGAGATCCCATTTCTAACAGGGACGTTATAGTTTGTTGAACATTTGACTGATATAAAACCAGAGAAATTTACCTGTTATAGTTAGTTGACCTAACTATGACTTGCGCGCCCGCAATGCACTGCTGATGATGTCACGTATTACATCACTCATGACATGGTCAGTGACATCACTGATGACATCACTGATGACATCTCAAATGACATCACTGGTGACATCACTCATGACATCATCCAGTGAATGTGTGTTTCTGTAAAAGTTAAATATGTTTTATATATAGATGCCAAGGTGTATTGAAAAATGAATATATTTGCAAGTGCATAAAGGAAATATTTCATATGTGCGTAACTGACTGTTTAAGTAAGTGATTGAACGTGTCTGACTGAATGCATGGGTTAGTGATTAAACTGTGTAAAAGTCGGTATTAGTCTCTCCATTGGTGTGTAAGCAACTGCATTGATTGCTGAATAGATACATGAGTGTCTATCTAGGTTATTTATTTGTAGTCTGAGTATCTCTATGGGTCCCTGAGTGTATGTGTAGGTGGGTGGGGGGTGTATAAGTCTGTGCATAGATGTCTGAGTGGGTGATTCAGTGGTTGTATGGATTAAAAAGTGCATCTGCAAAGGGCTGTATGGGTGAGTTAGTGTGTCTATGGGTGTGTTGGTGAGTGAATAAATGCCTCAGTAGTATATCTGTGACTAACTACATATGTTTAAAGGCTGTAGATGTGAGAGTTGGAGTATATTAATGACTATACATGAGAGTAAGTTATTTTAAGAGTGGGTGTATAAATAAGTGTCTGCTTCTATCAGTGATTGTATAAGACAGTAAATATGTGTTAGTATCTATATAAATAAGTGATGTGGTATGTCTAAAAATAGCGAAGTTGGTGTGTATAACTGTATACATGACTAAATGGGTATGTGATTAATTCTTTGCATGACTGACTAGGTGTGTGAGTAACTCTACGGATAAGTGGCAGAATGTGACTGTATGTATAGATATGTGAGTGCATATTATAGTCCTGTATTGATGAGTAACTACAAGTATAAGTGACTGGATGTGTGTGTAGACCAAGGAAATAATGAGTGCTATGAAGTGCATGGCATTCTTCTGTGTATGTTTTCAAAAATAGTAGTCAACATTTTAGAATGGGTGTATCAAAGTTTACTTTAGAGCATTGTCACTAGCATGATGTCATGAGTGATGTCATGAGTGATGTCATTTGAGATGTCATCAGTGATGCCATCAGTGATGTCACTGACTATGTCATGAGTGATGTAATATGTGACATCATCAGCAGTGCATTGCGGGCGCGCAAATTATAGTTACCTCAACTAACTATAACAGGCAAATTTCTCTGGTTTTATATGAGTCAAATGTTCAATTAACTATAACGTCCCTGAAACCTATGTTTTTTTTTGTGAATTTCTAAGGTTTTTTAAATGCTAATTCCTAACTATAACGTGCCTAAATCCTATGGGTTTTTTCTGTGAATTTCTAAGGTTTTTTTAAATGTTAATTTCATATTTTAATGTTTCTAAAACCTATAGTTTTTTGCAAATATTTTTTAAATATTTTGCAACTCTATTGTACTTCTTTTTTTTAACTTTAAAAATGATGTAATGTTTTATATCTTCCCCAAAAAATATGTATATATATTGTTTATACGGAGAAAACTGCACTCCAATACCGGTAGCGTACTAAGCTCCATCACCATGCAAATCCTATCCGCTATATTGCTAAACTCGTAAATAATACGCATTTCGTATCCGACGACTTCGTGGCACTGCATCCCGCCTAAGATCATATACGCATGTAGTCACTCCAGCTGCTACTTTGGTATCCGACGGGTACACAGTACCAAGCCACGTGTTACGTCATGTAAGTATGGGGGCGCGCCCGCTGCATGTTGCGTATTCGATGAGTACACGCTGCCAGGCCCTGTGTTACGTCACAGACGTATGGTGTCACGCCAAGTACGCCATTCCCTCATTTTTTTTTCTCTTAAAAGTATTTCTAAATAACTTTAAACAGTATGGGCCAGATGAAGGTCGCCAATTACCGGTCGGTAACGGCCGATTTCGGACGTTACCGACCGGTAATTGGTTTTCGAGATGTAGGGGCCAATATTTTACAGATTCAGTAAATTTACCGAAACGGTAAATTTACTGAATCTGTAAAATACCGAATCGGTTAATTTACCGATTCGGGAAAACCCAGATGTAGGTAGCACTGTTTCCAGTGCTACAGGCCTTCAGAATTCGGTATTTTACCACCCAATCCTATTGGGTGGTAAAATACCGAATTCAGGTGTTCATGCACATCTGTGCATGCACACCTGTGCCATGTGACACACAGACATGCCCTTAGGGCATGTCTGTGTGCCACATGGCACACATGCCTGTATTGGGGGTGCTAGAGGGTGTCAAAGTGACACCCCCTGCACCCTTGCTGAAATCGGTATTTACCGAATCCGTAAATACCGATTCGGTAATGCCCATTGATTCCTATGGGCTTCAATGCCCATAGGAATCAATGGGCATTACCGATTCGGTATTTACAGAATCGGTAAATACCGAATCTTAACGATTCGGTATTTACCGAATCTGAAATACCTACAACTCCCCTCCTCTTTTTTACCACTTCTTAAATACCGATTCAGTATGAATCGGTATTTAAGAAGTGGTAAAAAAGATTTACCTACATCGGGCCCTAAATGAGAGCAAGCAATAATCTAAAATATTTCAAACATTTATATATTTCTAACTGTAATAAACGTATACTATAATAAATATATTTTGTCAAAATCGCGTCAAGTGCGGCCTCCTTGCGCGCTCGGTGCGCAATTGCCATGTGACCTTAAAAAAAGCATTTGATTGCTTCATAACATTTCCCATTCTAACAGTTGGATGACCCCACCCATTTTACTCATTCTATCTACAGCGTTGAGACACCTCTTCTGCTTAGTGAGCTTTCTTGAAAAGTTTTTTTGCTGTGTACACATATCTTATACTACACACAACATAAAACGATCCTCTTGATCAATATTCATGGTCTGTACATTAGCCTTCCATGTGTGATTGCCATGCATCTCAAACGTTCCATTAGAAAACAAATATGTGTTACACCATGCCCCTGGTGTGTGTGTGTGTGTGCACATTATTGTGCTCCCTTTCTGGCCTGGGTATTCGTGGCTCTAAGAAGTATCAGGAGCCGCGGGCAGAGTGCACATTCTAGATCACATGTGACAAACAGTAAACAGCAATGTGTAAATTTCTTTTGCTGTACGCTCTGTTGTCAGGCTTTACCAATATACTAATGTGTTGGGTGTGAGACTTTCAGATTCACATTTGACATGTATTCCTTGACTGTAATGCGTGTTATCACTGTGTATGACGTAGCCTCACTGCTAATCCTCCCTCCATCCGACCACATTCACATGTGTATGCTTCGCGATAGCAACACTTTCAATAATACCACACACCATTGACATGCGTGTCTGCGCATATCCACAACCTTGACAATGACATGTAATGTTCACCATTCAATCTTTTCAAACACCATCTCATTAACGATAGTTTCCGCCCTCCCGACACATGCTACACTAATGTAAATTGCACACTCTGCGAGGTCAAAACTACAAAAGAAGACAGGAACTGAACAATACCCAGGTCCCCGGAATAATTATTCACACGCCTACGCTGGCCTGGCGTACGCAAGCCCAGACCACTTTGAGTACGTATAAATAGGATAACCACGACAATGCACGTCCCTCTTCTTCCACACTGCCTCACGTGATACGGCCGCATCCACCGCCCATATCACAATGCGCAATAAAAAAGGGATCCATGAGGTGTACACCATCCTGGCAATCAACACGGGCTCTAAATTGTGAGCCCTACTGCCCGTCGTCTACGAAAGGGATCCATGAGGTGTACACCACCCTGCAATCATCACTCCACCCAAATTGTGAGCACTGCTGCCCGTAGTGTTTGCTCACACAACAATGACAGCAGGTAAGCAGAGCAGCCTGGGTGGACAGGTCCTCCAATTAAGCATGGTGCAGCGGGACGGGAGGGGTGCAGCACCCTGGCTGCGCAGGTGCAAAAAACGATGTTGCAGTGCATAATGAAGTGATCTCTGTCCTGATTCAATCTCATCTCTGTCTCATTTTAAAGACCTTCCTGGACCGTACTGTAGACCTGAGCCAGCGGGTAGCGCTGCCCTACAGACACCTCTTGAGCGCGATGCTGCGTAAGGGGTGGGATGCATCAACCTGAGTGTGCATGTGCGAATAAGCAATTTTGCCGTGTGTAATGATGTGATCTCTGACCTCATTCAGTCACATCTCTGTCTCATTCTAAGGACCTGCTGTACCATACTGTAGGCCTGAGCCAGCGGGCAGTGCTTCCCTACAGACACGTGGCGTTGGCTTTTAGGGCACTGTAGTGAGCTTGTTACGAAGTGCACTTGCACACAGGCTTCCACCACTGAATTACATGCGCACATTATGCTTCTAGCATGCGCTCTGTTCCTTTCTATATAAACCTTCGTATAACGTATTATTATTTAACCTTGTGAATTCTCGAGCACTCCAACTCCTCTTTGAACCATGATTACCACTAACAGTTGGTAGATAGTACTTCAAAAACGAAGGATGCACTCAACTCCTGTTTTCTATCAAGCTTGAAATAAACCTTCATTTACCTCCAGACGTTTCCACCATAAAATTATTTCTCCCTTTTGAGACATTCAATTGATTGCCTCAAGAAGGGCAGAGTGGGAGCTGACCCCGCAATGATGCCCTGGGCATTCTGACAACTTCCATCATGGTATCAAGACACAGTCCCCGACCGGAGACCTGGTCTACCGTACAAACGTACCCAAGACTCGGAGCTTGCACCATCACGTCATGGGACACACTGGTGGTGGCAGGTGAGCAATCAAGCCTCGGTGTGCAAGACCTACAACTGAGCACAGTGCGGGGGATGGGTTCTGGGGTGCAGCGCCCTGGGTACACAGGTGCATGCAAGTGATTTTTCTGCACCCAATAATGTAGGACTATATTATCAAAGAATGGTGCTAACATTATCGCCGCTTTAGTGGCAGGAAACTGCCGCTAAAGTGGCGATAATGGACTTGATAATATGCCCATGTGAATTCCCTTAGAAGCACAGGTTCACACCAGAACCTGGGCTTCTATAGGAATTCACAAGGGCATATTATCAACCCCTTATCGCCGCTTCAGCTGCAGTTTCCTGCCGCTCAAGCGGCGATAATGTTATCGCCATTCCGTGGTAATATGGCTCCTAATCTCTGGCCTCATGTGTTTCATTTTAAGGACTTGCTCAACCACACTCTTTCTAGCGGACCCCAGCGTCCTAGACAAACAGGTGACGGGAGGGTAAACACTAAGGGTTTGGCGCAGTAGGCCGACGCTCTGTCTCCTCCTCCCTCTCTTCTTTTGACTCTCCCTCCCCTTCTCCCTTCCACCCACTCCCCCTCCCTTTCATTCTCACTATCGTCCTTTCATTCTAACTACCTTTCTTTACCTCTTCCACATAGCACATATACTTATGTTTCATTTTTGTCTTGCAGGTTTCCTGCGCTGCTTCCATGGGAGTCCAACCCACGTTATTTATATTATACTGTTTGTTTTATTAAACTTATGTTTCTATTTATTTGTGTTTTAATAAAGGTTAGTTTTTTTTCCAAATAAATAACTGAGTGTATAGGTCTTCTTTTTATGACAACACTTGTCTATTAATTATTGTGAAAATGATCTGTTTATGGGACATTTTAAGGGCAAACTTTTCTACTATTACAGTGCTCCTACCAAACATAATCTAACTGGCTATTAGACAAATGAAGCCTGGGTAATTCTACAACTTCAAGAGTTCTATGAGTGTATCACTTTCTAACACCATAAGTACTGCCCGTGTGATTACTGAACAAATAAGGCATGCTTAGGACCACCGAAGCTTCAGATACTGCAGAGCCCCACCCTGCATATTTAAATAAAGCCCCAGAGTGTTGCGATCCCCGGACTTCAGTTGGCCTCGAACGCCCCAAACAATTAGTAAACAATACCCGGGAAGGTGGCCGTCCCTAGGCTGCAAAACTTCTCGGTGCCCTTCCTCGCCTAATTTACATGTGACATTAAGATCCCCAGTCCTACAGAGACCCCGCAAGATAATAATTGGATTGGCCACGGAACATTACCCACCATGTAATTTAAAAGAACGGGTGAGACCCATTTTTTTTGTTTGTTTCTTTTTTCTCTCCATTTTTACCATCCGCATCCCCTCTATTAAAGCGATACGAGGTTTTCCTCCTCTCGCTTCAAGTAGTCAAACAAGTATTTGCTATCACAGGGTGGAACCCATGCACCAGCCCTCTAATAGCAAACACAAATGTCCTGCGAATGCGCACCCCAGGACATTGTATGAGCTGCGCCTGACATGTCGCCCTCCCTAGGACCATGATGCATTTGTTACTATAAACGCATGCTAACACTACTTATACAGGTGTAGTGCAGCGACCAGAATGTAGTGAAGAAGCAGAGGAAGCGCAAAATCTAAAAATATAAATCCTACCAGAAGTCGGATGACATAGTTCAATGAGCCGACGACCCTGGCATCAGTAGAAACAACCACACAAAGAAAACGGGTCTTCAGCACAACACAAGCTATTTTGAAATATTGGTGAGTAGTGCTTTCTTTTTTCCTTCTCCCGCACGTCGCCAAATTTATGTAGTGTAGAGGCAGACAGCAGTGGATCCAATAAGTACATTTATTACAGAAAAACAAGACACCTGAAACAGCCACCAACAGTAGCAGACAGCAAGGCAACCGTCTTCTCCAGCACAGTGTACAAACTGCGCAAGGTTCCCCTCATGACAGCCCTACATTCTAACATTACATACTTAGATTCTAGTAGAATTACACACTAACATTCTACTATAACTTACATTGGAATACTACACAGAGCAAATGACTTTACAGCAATGAGCTCATGGTTTCATCCACGAATCTTGAGTAAGTATTTCGCTTCCCACTCCCTATATTCTATACACGCAAACTAACACTACTTCCACGGGTATGCTACAGCGCCCAGAGCACATCACTTTACAGCAATGAGCTCACAATTTAGGCTCACGGTTTAATCCCCAAGTCTTCACATCAGTACGGGTGAGTAGTTTGCTTCCCACTCCCTATATATTATAAACGCACACTAACACTACTTACACACTTATACTACAGCGGCTAGTATCCTACAGCGTCCAGAGCCCATCACTTTACAGCCATCAGATTGGTTTGATCTCCGAGTCTTCACACTGGTAGGAGTGAGTACTTCGCTTCCCACTTCTGGTATAGTATAAACGCACAGTACCGGTCAGTAGTTCGCTTCCCACTCCCTGTATGGTATAAATGCCTACGAACAGTACTTGCACACGTATACTACAGCGCCCAGAGCCCATCCTTTTACAGCAATCACCTCTATTTCATCCATAAGTCTTCACACCGGTAGGTGTAACTACTTTGCTTCCCGCTTCCGGTATACTATCAACACACAGTAGTGGTCAGTAGTTCGCTTCCCACTCCCTGTATGGTATAAACGCCTACTAACACTACTTGCACACGTATGCTACAAAGACCAGACCACATCACTTTACAGCAATGAGCTCATGGTTTAGGCTCTCGGTTTCATATCCGAGTGTAGTAGCATCTCATCTTAGCACCATGTCACTCTGAGCAATACTGCACTTTCAGACTGGTAACAGTGACTACTGCGCTTCGCACTCCCCCACAAAGCTTACAGTGCTCCTACCCTCCTTTCCTACTTTTTCCCCTCTTTTTTCCCTTACTCGCTTTAATGGAATCACAAAATGGCAGCCAACACTTCCTAGTTGCAACACCATCACAGCCAATAAGCAGCAAGCTCCTGCTCGTAACGCCTTAGCCATTCAGATGGCAGAATTTCCAAATATCGATATCTGTAAATTTCGATATTTCTCAAAAACTACTGATTGGATTTACACCAAATAAACAAAAGTGTGCTTTCTACACCAAGACCCTTCTCCCTGCCAAATTTGGGGTAATTCCGTTCACCTGTTCGACCTCTAGCCTTGTCTAAACTTTCCTAAGGAAATTAACATGGAGAATACACGTTTTGGGACCCCCCTTTTATCTCAGACCCCCCTTGACAAATCAACCCCAAACTTTCAACATAGGAGCTGATATAAAAAAAGAATTAGTTTTCAAACTTTCATAAAGATTCATCAAATGACGCCAAAGTTATAAGCAAAACAAAAAATGTTCTTCCTATGGAAACTCGGTCCTAACTCTATAACTACCTACTGACGACCGCCAGTAGGTAATAAAGAACACATTATAATAGTTCCTTGATTCTTTTAGCTTTCAAAACTTCTCCCTATCACTGTCTTTCTAATCTTCCATATAAACAATTTTTATGTTATGTTATGTTATGTTTTTTTTTTAGCGCGACAGCTGCCCCAGCAACGGGGCGTCCCGGCGCTGAGAACCATAGCACAACCAACTGGGGTGGGGGGGGGGGGAGAGGGGGCCTACCAACAAGGAAAAAGGTGGGTTTTAATGACTTTACGGAAAGTGATCAGGTTGTCGATACAACGTATGTGGAGGGGTAGAGAGTTCCATAGTTTTGCTGCCCGGAGTCTAAAGGAGCGACCTCCGATGCGGCTGAACTTAATGCGGGGGACCACTGCTAAATGTTGACCTATGGAGCGCAGGTTGCGCTGGGGGGTGTAAGGAGTGAGCAGTGATTGAAGGAGTTCGGGGCCCTCCGCATTCAAGATTTTAAAAGCGGTCGTGAGGGCCTTAAATTCTATGCGAGCTACCATTGGAAGCCAGTGTAGTCTCTGGATGGTGCTTCTAGCGGAGCACCTTCTGGGGAGACCTACAATTGCCCTGGCCGCGGCGTTCTGTATTCGCTGGAGCCTAGTTGTTTCGGCTTTGTTAGCGCCTAATAATAGAACGCTCGCATAGTCCAGACGGGACAGGATTGTGGCTTGGACAACGAGCTGCCGTGTTTTGGGGTCAAAGAAGCCTAGAATGTGGTGCAGACTTCTCAGTATCCCAATGCATGTCGCTGCTACCTTTTTGGTGTGGGTTTGATAATTGAGTGCGGAATCCAGCCATACTCCTAAGTTTTTGACAAGGGCTTTGGGAGGAGGGGTGGGTCCTAACAGAGGGGGCCACCAGTGGTCACTCCAGAGGTTGGGATTCTTACCTAGCAGTAGTACCTCGGTTTTTCCTGCATTCAACTGTAGGCAATTTTCAGTCATCCAGGTGGCAACAGCGGCCAGCCCGTCCCTAAATTTTGTGGCCGCGGTAGAGGGCAGTTCAGTGAGGGTGATGACAAGCTGTGTGTCGTCGGCGTACGACACCAGCGTGAGGTCCCATTCTTTGGCCAATGCCGCCAGGGGCTGCATATATAAATTAAAGAGGGACGGACTGAGGGCAGATCCCTGTGGTACTCCTTGGTTAATCTCATGAGAGTGGGAAATGAACGGGGGGGCAGACACACGGAAGGATCTACTCGAGAGGAATGAGCGAAACCATTCTAGTGCCCTGTCCCTGATCCCGATACCCTCCAAACGGCTCAACAGAATCTCATGGGACACCGTGTCAAAGGCCGCGCTGAGATCCAGTAATATCAGCGCAGCACTCTGACCGGCGTCCATGATCATCCTCAGATGTTCGGTCGTGAAGAGGAGGGCGGACTCCGTATTGTGTCCAGGCCTGAACCTGTGTTGGGAAGGGTCCAAGATGTTATTTTCGGCCATATGGGCAGTGAGTACGGTAGTCGCATGAGCTTCTGCCAATTTGGACATCCAGGGCAGCAGGGAAACGGGTCTGTAATTCTCCGGCTTTGTGGGGTCCAGAGTGGGTTTTTTAATGATGGGGGTAATCCAGGCCTGTTTCCAGTGAGTGGGTACTATGGCGGATGAGAAAGAAAGATTAAGGAGCATGGCCAGGGGGGGAAGAAAAAAATCCAGGTGGTCCAGAAACTGGACTGGTTTCATGGGATCAGAGGGGGCGCCGGATTTCACCTTTCTGCATAGTTTAGCTAGCTCCTCGTGGGAGATGGATGGCAGATGCGTGAGCCTGGGGCCTTTGGCAGGGACCTGAAGAGGATTGGAGAGAACAGAGGGGTTCTGTGGGAATGTGTTATAGATTTTCCTCACCTTTTCTGTAAAGAAGGTGGCGAGATCCTCACACTGCTGAGTGGAGGAAATACCTGTGGCAGGATTGCCGCCGTTTTGTAATTTTTGGACCAGTTTGAAAATTGTTTTAGTGGGGTTGGGACTGGAATCAATTTCATTGGCGTAGAAGGACGCACGGGCAGAACGAATGGCTTTGTGGTATCGCTTGAGTGTGGTCAAATAGGACACTTTGTCCATGTCCCTATACTCCTTCCTCCAGTTGCGCTCCATTCTTTTACATTCTTTCCTAAGGATTTTTAGCTTGTCATCATACCATGGGTTCGAGGGGGTGATCCGTCCTCTCGTCCATTTCGCTGGAATAATGGTATCAAGACCTGTAGTAATCCATTCCTGAAAGGAGGCATATAACATGTTGATGTCATTAGTGTTTTCAAAATTAGGTTCTCCTAGACTGGCAGGCAAGTTTATGTTTTGGAGCTTGTGCCAAGGCCGTCTAAGGCAGGCGGTGGGCGATGTCTTGTTAGGTTGGATAGTTACCGGAATCGCGAAAGAAACAAGGAAGTGGTCCGTCCATCCCATAGGAGTAGGAGGGTCGGCTTTGGCGTCTGTAATATTCGTGAAGACCGGGTCAAGCAAGTGACCAGCCGAGTGTGTAGAGGATTGTATGATAGGGGTCAACTGTAAGGCAGTTAGGTCCGCTAAAAAATTGCTAATGGTTGGATCTAAAATGGCGTCAAAATGGAGGTTTAAGTCCCCCAGGATCGTGAAGTTAGCGGAGCTCATAACCAGGGCATGGGCTATTTCTAGGAGTTCCTCAATGCATTTCGAGGAGGGGCCCAGAGGTCTATAGATAAAGAGGCCTGAGAGGGAGAAATGGGGACTCGTGGTGATTTTAAACCGTGCGCCTTCACAGCCCGTAATATCTTCCTTTATGAAAGTGCAGGTGTAAGATGTTCTATAAATGACGGCGATACCGCCGCCCCTTGAGCCTCTGTTGATGGAGGTCATGTAGAAACCGTCTGGTAGAGTTAGGTTGGGGATGCTGGTTAGATCGTCCGTGAGCCAGGTTTCACATAAGAATAGTATGTCCGGGTTCTTGTCTGTAAGAAGAGGGTGTATCTCCGCATAGTGTTTAACCAGGGACCTGACGTTGAGCTGAGCAATTAAGAGCGGTGAGAGGTTCTTACTGGCGGTTCTGTGGCAAATTAGTCTCGGCGCAGGTATGAATAGGCTACAGGAGTTACATTGGAGAGCAGTCTGTCCAATGTAACCCTCCAATTTGTCACATCGTTGGTACGAGTTAAGAGCACAAAGAAGATTTCTGTCATAATAGTATGTCGTCCGCGTATTTTGGGCAGGGGGGGTGGCGAGAGGCAATGACTTGGCGAGGACGGGCGAAGACGGGCTTGCCTTAGGCGCGCCTTCGACGCGCAGACGGCGCGCCCGCTGCGCCCGTCCGCTGCGCGTACGGTATAGACACATACTTTTATGGGAAAAATAGAGAGGAAGGGGGCGTGGCCTCCAAGGGGGCATGGCCAATCGGCACGCCGGCAATGGCGCTGTGTTTGTTTTGGGCGTTCGTGAGGCCAAGTGAGTACAACTTTAAAATCAGAAGGGAACTCAAGTGACACAATAACAGTATAAAAACAGTTTTAAAACAATTTAGAGCCTATCTCCCGGCTTTCCGCCTCAGGAGTTGCGAGGGTTCTAACAGGCGGCGCTTGTATTCAGCCCTTAAATACCTGTAGAGAGGCAGGGGGCGTGGCCTCCAAGGGGGCGTGGCCACTCGGCACGCCGGCAATGGCGCTGTGTTTCTTTTGGGCGTTCGTGAGGCCAAGTGAGTACAACTTTAAAATCAGAAGGGAACTCAAGTGACACAATAACAGTATAAAAACAGTTTAAAAACAATTTAGAGCCTATCTCCCGGCTTTCCGCCTCAGGAGTTGCGAGGGTTCTAACAGGCGGCGCTTGTATTCAGCCCTTAAATACCTGTAGAGAGGGAGGGGGCGTGGCCTCCAAGGGGGCGTGGCCAATCGGCACGCCGGCAATGGCGCTGTGTTTGTTTTGGGCGTTCGTGAGGCCAAGTGAGTACAACTTTAAAATCAGAAGGGAACTCAAGTGACACAATAACAGTATAAAAACAGTTTTAAAACAATTTAGATCCTATCTCCTGGCTTTCCGCCTCAGGAGTTGCGAGGGTTCTAACAGGCGGCGCTTGTATTCAGCCCTTAAATACATGTAGAGAGGGAGGGGGCGTGGCCTCCAAGGGGGCGTGGCCAATCGGCACACCGGCAATGGCACTGTGTTTGTTTTGGGCGTTCGTGAGGCCAAGTGAGTACAACTTTAAAATCAGAAGGGAACTCAAGTGACACAATAACAGTATAAAAACAGTTTTAAAACAATTTAGAGCCTATCTCCCGGCTTTCCGCCTCAGGAGTTGCGAGGGTTCTAACAGGCGGTGCTTGTATTCAGCCCTTAAATACCTGTAGAGAGGGAGGGGGCGTGGCCTCCAAGGGGGCGTGGCCAATCGGCACGCCGGCAATGGCGCTGTGTTTGTTTTGGGCGTTCGTGAGGCCAAGTGAGTACAACTTTAAAATCAGAAGGGAACTCAAGTGACACAATAACAGTATAAAAACAGTTTTAAAACAATTTAGAGCCTATCTCCTGGCTTTCCGCCTCAGGAGTTGCGAGGGTTCTAACAGGCGGCGCTTGTATTCAGCCCTTAAATACCTGTAGAGAGGGAGGGGGCGTGGCCTCCAAGGGGGCGTGGCCAATCGGCACGCCGGCAATGGCGCTGTGTTTGTTTTGGGCGTTCGTGAGGCCAAGTGAGTACAACTTTAAAATCAGAAGGGAACTCAAGTGACACAATAACAGTATAAAAACAGTTTTAAAACAATTTAGAGCCTATCAATTATTATTATTATATTGATTCGAGGTCATAGGTCGAGGTCAAATCCCTCGATCTAAAGACATCTAGTCTCGTTACTGACGTCTCCGATTTACAGGCAGAGGTCGGTAACTTGCGAGCCGCCCGTGACTATCTCACTAAAGTTAGAACCCTCGCAACTCCTGAGGCGGAAAGCCGGGAGATAGGCTCTAAATTGTTTTATAATAATATCATTATAATATTTATGTACACATAGAAGTCAGAAATGCAATGTATTCTATCAACACACTTTTCTAAAACATTCTACAACACGTAGAGGGTAAATCTAACAATATTTTTTTGCAACATTTTCTCGAACAATTAATGGCACATGCAGGTTAAAAGTTCACAATTGTTTTAAGTTCGAACACTACATTCCAAATGCAAGTAGCAGGTGTGGTTGACTTGATCAAATGTTATCCTATAGGAGGAGCTTAGCGCGTACCCAAGATAGTCGCGTGAGCTTAGGGCTCCCGGACCTTCGCCACCTCCACCGACTATCCTGTAACCTATCCTGACTTGGAAGACGGGTTATTACTCGCACGACCCTGCTGATCATTTCTCCGCTTTCAGACTTCGATTTGGACTTCGGGAGCCGAAGATACGGCCTGTTGAATTTTTCCGGCCTGCTCCATGGTGCTGCCCCCGGGCCCGGCTTCTCTGCCAGCCGGACAGTAATTGAACAAAAACGGATCATGCGAGCCTCCTTCGCCCCGTCTTCTACTTTCGGTTTCGTTTCTCACACTATGACCTACTTGACTTTGTCTTGATCGCCCTGCCTTGCTGCTTTCCACCTACCCACGATTCACCAACTGGCGACTTGGCCTCCTGTTACTCATCACCTGGTGATAGGTTCTCATCTTCGTTTCCACATTGTTACGGGCACACCGAGTTTAGCCATTTTTACTAGGTCTCAGACTACCCATCGGGGCGCACGACCTAAGATGGCCACCAAGCCCGAGGGAGAGAAACGTAAGACCAGGCCGGCAATGAGAGGGGGCCACGTGCAATCAAATGTCATGGACAGGTACACCCTCGCCAAGGGCTCCCCGGGCGGATCGACTAAATCCCCGGCAACTGTGGGAGAAGAATCACTGATGGATGAAGAACTGTCGTTGAGAGACGTCATGGGCGCCATTGCTGGGATGAAGGCCACTCTGGGTCAACAGTATGATGCCCTGGCCCACAAGTTGGATACGGTCGCTATCGATGTTACCCTGATCAGGGCTGACCTTGCGAAAACCAATGAAAAGGTCAAATCCCTCGATCTAAAGACATCTAGTCTCGTTACTGACGTCTCCGATTTACAGGCAGAGGTCGGTAACTTGCGAGCCGCCCGTGACTATCTCACTCGACGCCTGGACGATTTTGAGGGCCGTGCAAGACGGAACAACGTCCGTCTGGTTGGTGTCCCGGAAACATCGGAAGCATCCTCGGTGGACCTGCTGGTGGAAGATCTGGTCCTGAATCATCTGGCACCCAAGGGCCTCAGCAAGTTTTTTGCTGTGGAACATGCACACAGGATCCCGGGTGGCCCGCCTAAGCAGGGAGCCACTCCGCGTCCCATCATTGCTCGGATCTTTCATTTTCGGGACAGGGATGCGATCCTGCAGGCGTCACGCCTATCTGGCCCAACGGCATATGAGAACACTACAGTCAGCTTCTACCCGGACTTTACCCAGCAGGTTCAGAAACAGCGACTTGGATTCCAGGGTGTAAAAAGAGACTGAGGACTAGAGACTTGAAATATGCCATGCTTTTCCCGGCCCGGTTACGTGTGGTGTACAACGAACAAACATTTTTCTTTGATCATCCTGGGGCGGCAAGTGATTGGCTGGACACGCTGCCTCCGGGACCAGATCATTCTGAACACTCTGGACACTCCGGTGGAGCGGAGGGAGGCCCGGTGGAGCAGGAATAGGGGGGGAATCGGCTCCCGGTCCATCGTATTGACTTTTGGCAGTGGTTTGGTGCTATACTACTATTGCTTGCTGACATGCTGTCTTATTGGGGTATGGGCGGGGGGGTGGGTGAGTCTTCCTCCTCTGGGGTTCTTTTCGTAGAATAGTTGTATGTTAGGGCGACAGGCACACTGCAAGTTGGGAGGGCCTTCGAGTCTTACGCAGGGGTGCGAGGTGGGGGGTATGATGTACGGGGTCCTTTGGGGGTTTGGGGGTTGCAGTTCACGTTTCATTGTTTTTTCAAGGCTTATTATCGATGATCTCCTGCTGTACAGTGTCGCCTCCGGTGCGGGGTGGGGATGGGGTTGATCTCTGGGATGGGGGTAGGGGACTTAAGGTACTGTGTTGGAACGTTAATGGGTTGGGGGATAGGATCAAGCGGGGTGTGGTGTTGCAATTGTTGAGTTGGAGTCCGCTGTCACCCCGGAGAGGCTGCACCTTTTGGGTCTTAAACAACTCGAATATAGGGCGATGGTGACTGATGCGGCGAAGGAGATGAGCAGGGAACAGCAGGGACGTCTGTATGATGTGGGGGATAAGGCGGGGAAATTGCTTGCTTGGCTGGATAAGAGGGAATGTGCGAGTCGGGTGGTCCCTGTGATTGTGGATGTGAATGACGTGAGCATCACCGACCCTGCTGATATTGTCGAATGTTTCGCTGACTATTTCCGGGAAGTGTACTCCCCCCACTCTGATAGACCTGAGCAGGACTCCCACTTGCTTCTGCGCGATATCTCACTGCCACGTTTGTCCGACCCTGAAAGGGATCTCCTAGAGGCTCCGCCTACAGTTGATGAGGTCGCGACTGCCATCCGCTCGGTTCGTTCGGGGAAGGCCTCGGGCCCTAATGGGCTCCCTATAGAGCTCTACAAGCTCCGCCCGGATGTGATAGCACCGTATCTGCGGTTGATGTTCTTGGAATCCCTGGAGGCAGGCTCCCTCCCTCCTGACCAAAGATTGGCTTCCATAGTAGTGATCCACAAGGAGGGCAAGCCACGTGACCGCTGCGCCTCCTTTCGGCCCATATCATTGATTAACGCTGAACCGAAGATCCTGGCCAAAGTGCTTGCCAATCGCTTGGTCAATGTCATAGGCGACCTGGTTCACCCGGACCAATCCGGATTCATACTCCATCGTAACACGGCACTCAATCTCCGGCGCCTGCATGGAGTCCTTGCGCGAGCGGCGAGTCTGCGTGAACCGGCCATCTTGGCGTCTTTGGACGCCACCATGGCGTTTGATACGCTGGAGTGGCCTTATCTTTGGGCGGTTCTCTCTAAATTCGGCTTCGGCCCCACCTTCATTGAATGGGTGAAACTGCTCTACACCGACCCCTTAGCCCAAGTGGTGGTAAACGGACGTGTTTCGGCCTCCTTTGCTCTCGGTAGGGGAACGCGCCAGGGCTGCCCTCTGTCCCCTCTCTTCTTTGCCTTTGCTTTGGAGCCACTGGCGGCATGGCTGAGATGGGAACCGTCTTTGAAGGGCATTAGATGGACTCCGGAGTTTGAAGACCGAATATCCTTATACACAGACGATATACTTCTATATCTTACGTCGCCTCGGAAATCGTTGATAGTCCTTTTTGACGTTTTGACTTCTTTCCATAAAAACTCCGGTCTTGTCATCAACTGGTCTAAGTCTTGCATCTATGTTCTCTACGGCGAGGCTCCTCTCCTGCCTCGTGGTTTCCCATCTCGGTGGTACAGGTGGGATTCAAGTACTTGGGGATCTTTATCACCTTGGACCCTGTGCTTCGTTATGAACGCAATCTGTTGCCCCCTCTCCAGCGTCTCCGTGCCGATGTGACTGCGTGGGGTAGGCTCCCTCTTTCTCCTCTGGGACGGGCGGCGTTGTTTAAGATGATGTTGCTCCCCCGGTTCCTTTATGCGTTGCAAAATACACTTGATATTGTGCCTGCCCGCTACTTCCGGGAGATTGAAAGTCTACAGAGACAATTGGTATGGGGGGGCCGTTCTCGTATTGCTCTTGCGAAGCTGACGCTCCCGTGGTACGACGGGGGTATCGCGCTCCCGGACATCCGCCGCTACTATTGGGCCTCTCAGCTGGGGGCCATCAACCACTGCACTTACGATTCTTTGCCGAGCCCGGCGTTTGAGATGGATAGATGGCTGCTGCCTGGTGGAGATTACAACAGGGCTCTGTATGCAAAATCTGCTGGCAGATCTCTCACGGGCCCCACTAGGACAGCGGTGCAGGTGTGGTATCGCGCTACAGCGGCCCTGGGCTGGGCTGATAAGCTGACCCGTGCTACCCCGCTTTACGCATCGGAAAAACTTGGCTCCCTCTGGCATTCGAAGGGTTTCGATAGGTGGGATGTGATCGGTATCAGCAGGGTGAATGATGTGTGGATTAAGAGTAGAATCAAGACGTTTGAGGAGCTGAAAGTTGAGTATGACTTGAATGATAGAGAATCCTTTCGATATGTGCAAATTCGGCATGCGATTTTGTCTGTCTTTCCCCTGGGCTCGGATATTCCGGAGGCGTCCCCGCTCGAAGATCGGATACTAGATGGGCATGTCCCTGATAGCACGATCTCACTCATATATAAAAAGTTGATCAATGCCAGAGCTGACCCACTGAGTACCCTTCGAGAGGTATGGACTAGTGATGGTCTGGAGCTCGATGACGAGGACTGGCAGGCTGCGATCTCTTCCCCGAAGGAAGTAGCTATCCCGGCGCGCCTCCGGTTTGTGCAGCTCAAAATACTTCATAGGGTCTACGTGACTGGTCCCCGTCTGGTGCGCATGAGATTCTCTGTGGATGGACTGTGCAGGCGTGGTTGTGGTTTGGTGGGTACGTTTCTCCATATCATTTGGGAATGTCCTGCTGTGATGCGCTATTGGACTCACGTGCATGAAGTTATGAGTGAGGTTATGGGGGTGCAATCGATGCCTGAGGCGCGGAGGTGTCTGTTGAATGTCTGGGAGCCAAATGCTAATGACCGGGCGCAACTTCGATGGGTGACCTTGGGTAATATGATTGCTAAGAGAGACATTGCTCAGCTTTGGGGTGCCCAGAAGCCACCGACAGTTCTGGTGTGGCAACACAACATGGACTGGTGCATGTTTAGGGAAAAGACCGTGTATGTTTCCCGTGGCACACCCCGCAAGTGGGGGAAAATCTGGAATCAATGGAATGCATACCGAGGTGGTATATGTACTCCCCCCCATTCAGCATTGGACATTGACCTGTCATCCTCCCAGCCCGATGTTTCCTCCACGGGACTCTAGATATTTTGTTTATTACTGGTCTCCTCCCCCCTCCCCGATCTCACCACATACTTCTGGCATCTGATTTGAATGTGTGCCCCCCCCCTGCGCCGAAATGACACGATGTGATGTACTGCCTTGTTTTTTGTTTTCTTCTTTATGTTTATTGTTATTTGTATTCAATAAAAAGATTCAACAAAAAAAATTTTTTTATCCTATAATATGTACACGTTCAAACTGCTTTTTCTTAACCAATCACAAAGATGCTTTTCCACAAAACGAATGTGCACTCTACTTTTAAAAAACAATGATTTTCATCTCCCAATCAGGTACTGTTTTGTATGCGAAAAGAAACTAGTTCCCCATCTTTAAACATATCTCTTAATCTGCGAAGGTATTGTATGAGCTACAGACATCTTTCCATACCTTCCAGCCTTACCTTCAAAATGGTAGTGTGGATCGTAGGACATAGCTATGTTTTCTGGTGCAAGTGGTATGCAGAACAGAGACGTATTGAATCAGACCTAGGTTTACAAAATGTGGACATTAAATGGTTTGGACAGAGAGGATTGAAGTAGCACCAATTGTTGCCTTTGGTTAAAACCTGTTTGGATCTCCAACACCTTGACCTCATGATTGTGCACTGTGATGGAAACGACCTAGGCACATTGACTGGGGTAGGTTTGGAAATGCTTATGAAGGACATCTTTGGACAATTAATGTTACTTTTGCCTCAACCTGTCTTTGTATAGTCCAATATATGCCAAAGACAGAAGTGGAAATGGTCCAAACAATTTTGTCCTCAGATTGAAAAATCTCGGAAGAAAGTTAACAAAGCTGTGTCTGCATACCTCAGAGACCACAAAATGGGCTCCATCTACAACAACAACATACATTTTTATATGGCGGATATATACAGAAGTGATGGAGTACACTTCACAGATCAGGGAAACCGAGTTTTCCTGAATAACTTAAAGCTATGCATCCGCACTTATACGTAGCTCCAACTAATGAACACAAGGGCTCTTTTTAGAGCCACCCTATAACTTACAACTTAGGGCTGCTATTTTAGGGCCAGATAACAGCAACTCCCGTACCCTCGCCAAAATGTATTCTCCACACAGCTGTGGCGCAGCGGTCAGACCATCTCACTTTGCAGCACAGACCTCTCGCTTTGATCCGCGGCTCTACTCACCCATAAGGGTGATTAGTTTGAACTTTACAAATACCGTATTGATTTACCTTTGCACTCCCTATACAACACCACCTAAGCACCATATACAAGTTGAACACATGTGGCACAGTGCCCAGATCACATGACTTCACAGCATAGCACACACAGTTTAGGCTCACGGTTTCATCCCCTAGTCCAGCAGCAGCTCAATTTAACAGCATGATACTCTAGGTAATACCTGACTTAATTTCCGTACCCAGCACTTTCAGACTGGTATGGGTCAGTAGTTCAACGGTTTTACCCCGAGTCCATCAGCATCTCAGCTTACGCCCCCAGCGCCATCAGACCCGTAGGAGTGAGTAGTTAGCACTTCACAAATACCGAACTGATTTGATATACACAAATTTACTTTTGCTCTCCCTCTATAACACCCACTAACCACCATACACAAGCTACAATGTTCGATACAAAAGTTCATCCAAGCAGCTATAACTACATGATAACCCTACTTGGACAGAAGTGGCACAGCAGACAGATCACATGACTTCACAGCATATGACACACAGTTTGAGCTCACGCTTTCATCTCCGAGTACGGCAGCAGCTCAGCATAGCAGCATGAGACTCTAGACAGTACCTCACATATTTTCAGTACCCCAGGACTTTCAGACCAGTACGGGTCAGTAATTCATCCTAGTAATTATAAACACATGCTGACACTAGTTCCACAAGTGTAGTGCAGCGGCCACGGCACATGACTTCACAGCATAAGACGCACAATTTAGGCTCACGCTTTAATCCCAGAGTCTGCACCAGCTCACCTTAGCAGCATCAGACTCTAGGCAATACCTGACTTAATTTCCATAGCCCATCACTTTCACACCGGTAGGCAGCCGCGACCCGTAGAGGGAGCTCCGGTGGGGCAGAAAGGCGGGGCGGGGAAGGGGCAGGGTGGCGGGTGCTAAAAACCAGAATATGGATAATTGGAGGTAAATAAACAATTTAATTAATAAAACGATTTTGGTAGCGCATGCTGCATCGCATTTTGCGATGCAGGGAGTGTTACGAAATTCGTTTTATTTATTAAATTGTTTACTTACTTCCAATTATCCATATTACGGTTTTTAGCACCCCCACCCTGCCTCTCCACCGCCCCACCTTTCTGCCCCACTGGATCTCCCTCCACGGGCCGTGGCTGCCGGTAGGGGTGATTACTTCACTTCGCACCCCCTCTATAGCACACCCTAAACACAGTGCTCCTACCCTTCTCTTTCACACTTTTTTTTGCCCTTTTTTCCCCATACTCACTTCAACGGAATCACAAAATGGCGGCCAACACTTCCTAGTTGCAACCGTTCGCACCGCCCGCAGCCAATCAGCAGCAAGCTCATGCTTGTAACGCCTCAGCCAATCAGATGGCAGAATTCCCAAATATCGATATCTGTAAATTTAGATATTTCTCCAAAACTACTGAACGAATTTACACCAAATAAATAAAAGTGCGCTTTCTATACCAAGACCCTTCTCCCTGCCAAATTTGGGGTAATTCCGTTCACCTGTTCGACCTGTAGCCTTGTCTAAAGTTTCCTATGGAAATTAACAAGGAGAAAACATGTTTTGGGACCCCCCCTTTTTTCTCGGAACCCCCTTGATGAATCACCCCCAAACTTTTAACACAATAGCTGATATCCACAAAGAATTCATTTTGAAACTTTTACGAAGAATCGTCAATCGGCGCCAAAGTTATTGGAAATAGAATGTTGCCATTTTCCTATGGTAACTAGGTCCTAACTATAACTACCTACTGGCAAACCTGCTCTCGCTTCTACGAAGCAAAACAGATTGCTTTTTGACAGGGGGAGCTGCATTTCAGCAGCTCCCCTTGTCCAAAAGCAAAGCCGGCTCCCGTAGGAGGAACGCAGGGGCATTGGGGCTCCCCCCGCAGTCCCCAACGTAAGGCCAGGCCCTGTAGGATGAGATCCCCGGGGCCAATAGTGGCCCAGGCAAGGAAGGGTCCCTCCCTTTTTAATTTATTATTAAAATAAAAACATAAGGAATGTGGTCCTTGGGGCCATAATTGGCCTCAGGAAGGGGGCCCCATGGCCCCCCTCCAAAATAAAAAGACTAAAGTCTGGCCAGGCCCCTGGGGATGGGGTCCCCGGGGCAAATAGTGGCCCAGGGGAAGGGGGGCCATGCAGACCCGGCCCGGGGCCAAAATTGGCCCAGGGAAGGGGGGGCGCGCGGCCCCCCTACCGTATAAATAATTTTAAAATAAATAAAAAATGAGGGGATCGGGTACCCGGGGCCAAACTCGGCCTCTGGAGGGGGGCCACGCAGCCCCTTTCCCGTTTAAAAAAAATTAATTTAAAGGCTCGTGCCCTGGGGATGGGGTCCCCAGGGCCCAAACATTACTAAGAGAAGGGTTGTCACACAGCCTCCCTTCTAAAAAATAAATAAAAGAGAAGCCGGCATCTTGTCAGAGGCCCCACCCCCTCCCTGCACCACTCTGCAAACACGCCTCGTGGCACGTTCTGGGTTGGGGGATTAAGTCCCCTAGAATCTCAAGGGTCCTTAGGGGCCAACTAGTCCACCAGGTACCTCCAGTAAGACCCACACAGTGGGATCGCTGGACGGTGGTCCGAGGCCACAACCTTTTTGACACCACTCTGCAAACACTCCTCTTAGCGCTCTGCTGGTGGCGCAAAGAGGTCCTCTTGTGTCCTGAGGACCTCAGGACTGAAGTGAACTTCATTCCCCAAGCAGCAGTGTACCAGGAGGTGCGTTTGCAAAGTGGTGTAAAAAAGGATCGTGGCCTCGGACCACTCTCAGCAATCCAGCTGTATGGGGCTTACTGGAGGTACCTGGTGGGCTAGTTGGCCCCAGGGACCCGCAGGAGGCAAGGGGACTTCATCTCCCAACCAAGAGTGTGCCAGGAGGCATGTTTGCAGAGTAGTGGACAAAGGAGGCATGGCGTGTGTCCACCTGTTCGCAATCCCATTATCTGGGGCATACTGGAGATATAAGGTAGGCTAGTTGGCCCCCAAGGACCCCCAGCAGCAAAGTGGACTTTAATCCCCATCCAAGAGCGTGCCAGGGAGCATGTTTGCAAAGTGGTGAGAAAAAGGGGCGTGGCCTGATAAAATAACCTAGCAATCCTGCTGTGTGGAACTTACTGGGGGTAATAGGAGGGGTAGTAGGCCCCCAATGTTATCCTTGTGGGCCAACTATCCCTCCTGTTACCTCCACTAAGTCTCACACATTGGGATTGCTGAGAGGTCTTCAGAGGCCATGCTCACCTTTCTCCACCACTCTTCAAACGCACCTCCTGGCACAGTACTGGTTGGGGGATGAAGTCCACTTACTCCTGTAAATCCTACGCAGCAGAATTCCTGAGCGCTGGTCCGAGGCCCAGGCCCCTTTCTCCACCTCTCTGCAAATGCGACTACTAGTTAAAGAAGCAGTTGCAATGTAATAGGTTTCACATTTGCGAGAGTTAGAGCTATAGGCGTTGTAAATGCAAAAGTGTTTTACTACTGTTTCTTGGAGTGGAGTGGATGTAGGTCGTGTGTAGTGGAATTATGTGGTATGATGTGCAGTGAAATTATGTGGATAGACTTTGACTTTGATGTGGATAGGAGGTATGTGGTGTTTAGTTTATAGGAATTATGTAGAGCGGTATTATGTGGTATGGAGAGTAATTATGAGGTATGGTAGCCTATGTTGTGGAGTGGTAACCTCAGGTTTACTCTTCCTTGTTTCCATAGAAGCTAAACTATAAACTCACTGAGACAAAAAAAGAAGGAACCACTGAGGAGCACTTCTGGACCTAGTCAGATGTATGAGCAGGGCCACTGGAATTATGCAACTGTTTGGCTGCACTGACTTTTGCACAATAATAAATTTTTCCACATTGGCCACATAATCCATCATCTGCTGCATAATCTGCAGATTTGAACAAAAAAAACTTGTTTCTAGCTCAAACTGCTCAAACACTACCAAAAATGCAGCGACAAGTGTTACAGCATGGTGGAAGGCCCTTTGCAAACCTAGAATAGTCACCTGTTACTTATTGCTAAATGTGGGTATTCAATTGGTACTAATGGTGTGCAAACCACTCTTGCTTCTTTCTGCACCTCTTTTGCCTCTTTCCTCATTTCTATTGCTTCCTTCTCCACCTTTCTTTTTTCTGCACTTCATTTGCCACTTCCTGCTCATCTCTTCTACTTTCTGCACATCTCTTGCCTCTTCCTGCACCTCTGTTGCTTCTTTCCGCACCTCACTTGCTTCTTCCTGTTCCCCTTTTGCTTCTTTCTGCACTTCTCTTGTCTCTTTCTGTACCCCTCATGATTCTTTCTGCACTTCTTTTGCTTCTTTCTGCACTTCTGTTGCTTCTTTCTGTACCCCTCTTGCCTCTTTCTGCACCCTTCTTCCCTCTTTCTGTACCTCTCTTGCCTGTCTGTCCACCTGTTCCCTCTTTCTGCATCCCTTTTGCCTGTTTTTGCAACTCTCTTGTCTCTTTCTGCTGTTCTCTTGCCTCCTACATCTCACTTGCCTCTTTCTGTAGTTTCCTTGCCTCCTTCTACACCTCTCTTGCCTCTTTCTATACTTCTTTTGCCTGTTTCTACAGCTCTCTCGTCTCTTTCTGCACCTCTCTTGCCTCCTTCTGTACCTCACTTGCTTCTTTATGCACCCCTCCTGCCTCTTTCTGCATTCCTCTTCCCTCTTTGTGCAACTCTCTTGCCTCTTTCTACACCTCTCTTCCCTCTTTCTGCACCACTCTTGTCTATTTTTGTACCTCTGTTGCTTCTTTCTGCACTTCTCTTGCCTCTTTCTGCATCCTTTGTGACTCTTTCAGCACCTCGGTTGCTTCTTTCTGCAGTTGTCTTCCTTCTTTCTTCACCAATCCTGCGTCTTTCTGTACCCCTCTTGCCTCATTTTGCACCTCTGTTGGTTCTTTCTGCACTGCTCTTGGTTCTTTATGCACCTCTTTTGCAAATCTCTGCATCTCTCCTGCCCATTTCTGCACCCCTCTTCCCTCTTTGTCCACCTGTCTTGCTACTTTCTGTACTTCTCTTGCTTCTTTCTGCACTGCTCTAGCTTCTTTCTGCAACTCTCTTGCAAACTTCTGTATCCCTCTTGCCTCTTTCTTCCCCCCTGTTCCCTCTTTCTGCACCTTTCTTGCCTGCTTCTGCACTCGTTTTGCCTCTTTCTGTACCTCTGTTGCTTCTTTCTGCATGTCTCTTGCCTTTCTGCACCCATCTTGCCCCTTTCATCCCCTCTGTTGATTATGTCTGCACTTCACTTGCTTCTTTCTGTACCCCTCTTGCCTCTTTCTGTACCCCTCTTGCCTCTTTGTATACCTCTCCTGTTCTGCCTCATTCTGCAACTCTCTTGCCTTTTTCTGCAGTTCTCTTGCCTCTTTCTGCACCTCTTTTGCTTTGTTCTGCGCCTCACTTGCTTCTTTCTGTAACCCTCGTGCCTCTTCCTGCACCTCTGTTGGTTCTTTCTGCACTGCTCTGGCTTCTTTTAGCACCTCTTTTCTAAATTTCTGCATCCCTCTTTCTTCTTTCTGCACCCCTCACCCCCTCCTTTTGCACCTCTCTTGTCTCATTCTACCCACCTGTCCCCTTTATCTGCAACCCTTTCGCTTGTTTCTGCAATTTTCTTGCATCTTTCTGCAGTTCCCTTGCCTCCTTCTGCACTTCACTTTCCTCTTTCTGCACCTCTGTTGGTTCTTTTGCACTGCTCTTGCTTCTTTCTGCATCTCTCTTGCATATTTCTGCACCCTTCTTGCCTCTTTCTTCACCCCTCTTACCTCTTTCTGCACCACTCTTGCCTCTGTCTGCACCCTGTTCCCTCTTTCCGTACCTCTTTTGCCTGTTTCTACAACCCTCTTGACTTTTTCTGCAGTTCTCTTGCCTCTTTCTGCACCTATGTTGCTTCTTTATGGACTTCTCTTGCCTCTTTCTGAACCCCTGCTGCTTCATTGTGTACTTCTCATGCTTTTTTCTCTACCTGTCTTGCTTCTTTCTGCACCCCTGTTTTCGTCTTCCCTCTTTCTGTCTCTCTCTTGCCTTACTACATCTCACTTGCCTTTTTCGGCACTTCTCTTGCTTCTTTCTACACCTTTGTTGCTTCTTGCTGTAATTCTCTTGCCTCTTTCTGTACTTCTTTTGCCTGTTTCTGTACCTCTTTTGCCTCTTTCTGCACCTCAATTGTTTTTTTCTGCACCCCGCTTACCTCTTTTTGTACCCCTCTTGCCTCTTCTTGCACCCCTCTTGCCTCTTTCTGCAACCCTCTTCCCTTTTTCTACACCTCTCTTGCCTGTTTCTGCAACTCTCTAGCCTCTTTCTACAGTCCTCTTGTCACCTTCTGCACCTCTGTTGGTTCTTTCTGCACTGCTCTTGCTATTTTCTATACATCTCTTGCAATTTTCTACACCCCTCATGCCTCTTTCTGTACCTCTCTTGCCTCTTTGTGTACCTCTACTGTCCTGCCTCATTCTGCACCTCTCTTGCCTTTATCTGCAGTTCGTTTGCCTCTTTCTGTGCCTCTCTTGCAAATTTCTGCAACTCTCTTGCCTTTTCCTGCAATTCTCTTGTCTCTTGCTGTACCTTTGTTGCTTCTTTCTGCACCTCTCTTGCCTCTTTCTGTACCTCAATTGCTTAATTCTGCACTTTTTTGCATCTTTCTGCACCTCTGTTGCTTCTTTCTGTACCCCTCTTGCCTCTTTCTGCTCCCCTCTTTCCTCTTTCTGTACTTCTCTTGCCTGTCGGTTTACCTGTTCCCTCTTTCTGCATCCCTTTTGCCTGTTTTTGCAACTATCTTGAATCTTTCTGCCGTTCTCTTGCCTCCTGCACCTCACTTGCCTCTTTCTGCAACTACCTTACCTCTTTCTGCAGTTCCCTTGCCTCCTTCTGTACCTCTCTTGCTTCTTTCTATACTTCTTTTGCCTGTTTCTGCACCTCTCTTGTCTCTTTCTGCATCTCTCTTGCCTCCTTCTGTACCTCACTTGCATCTTTATGCACCACTCCTGCCTCTATCTATACCTCTTTTCCCTCTTTCTGTACCTCACTTGCATCTTTCTGTACCTCAGTTGCTTCTTTCTGCACTTCTCTTGCCTCTTTCTGCAGCCTTTGAGGCTCCTTCAGCACCTCGGATGCTTCTTTCTGCAGTTTTTTTCCTTCTTTCTTCACCCATCCTGCGTCTTTCTGTATCCTGCTTGCCTCTTTTTGCACCTCTGTTGGTTGTTTCCGCACTGCTCTTGGTTCTTTCAACATCTCTTTTGCAAATTTCTGCATCCCTCTTGTCAATTTCTGTACCCCTCTTCCCTCTTTGTCCACCTCTCTTGCTTCTTTCTGTACTTCTCTTGCTTCTTTCTACACTACTCTAGCTTCTTTCTGCAACTCTCTTGCAAATTTCTGTATCCTCTTGCCTCTTTCTTCCCCGTTCCCTCTTTCTGCACCTTTCTTGCCTTCTTCTGCACTTGTCCTGCCTCTTTCTGGACCTCTGTTGCTTCTTTCTGCTCGTCTCTTGCCTTTTTCTGCATCCATCTTGCCTCTTCCAGCTCTCTGTTGCTTATTTCTGTACTTCTCTTGCTTCTTTCTGTACCCCTCTTGCCTCTTTCTGTACCCCTCTTGCCTCTTTGTGTACCTCTCCTATCCTGCCTCATTCTGCACCTCTTTCGCATTTTTCTGCAGTTCTCTTGCCTCTTTTTGTACCTCTTTTGCTTCGTTCTGCACCTCACTTGCCTCTTTCTGTATCCCTCGTGCCTCTTTCTGCACCTTTGTTGGTTCTTTCTGCACTGTTCTTGCTTCTTTCAGCACCTCTGTTCTAAATTTCTGCATCCCTCTTGCCTCTTTCTGCACCGCTCGCCCCCTCCTTTTGCACCTCTCTTGTCTCATTCTGCCACCTGTTCCCTTTTTCTCCACCCCTTTTGCCTGTTTCTGCAATTTTCTTGCATGTTTCAGCAGTTCCCTTGCCTCCTTCGGCACCTCACGTGCCTCTTCCTGCACCTCTGTTGGTTCTTTTGCACTGCACCTCTCTTGCAAATTTCTGTACCCTTCTTGCCTCTTTCTGCTCCCATCTTACCTCTGTCTGCACTACTCTTGCCTCTGTCTGTACCCTATTCCCTCTTTCTGTACCTCTTTTGCCTGTTTCTGCAACTCTCTTGACATTTTCTGCAGTTCTCTTGCTTCTTTCTGCACCTATGTTGCTTCTTTATGGACTTCTCTTGCCTCTTTCTGAACCCCTGCTGCTCCATTCTGTACTTATTTACAACAAGGGGTGGTGATGGACAGAGTCTCTGAATTAAGCAGAGTACTCTCACCCAGTCAAGAGATCAGGGCTAGATCCAACACCGTTTTTTAGCTCATTGCACCATCCCAGTTTCAGAACCTGGCTGTATGCAAATTAGTCTGTCCCTGGCCCAATGCATCATGGGAACAGGGCAGACCAGACTACAAAAGCCAATTCTTACACTGGGAAGGAAACAAGCTTCCGGGGACCGGTTTCTGCCATTTCAGGCGTCTTCGGCCCGGCTTGCTTGAATCCTGATGGTGCAATGAGCAAGGGACTCACATCTGAGTATACCCTTCCACGCTTAGGGTGGACAAAATTATTTACAACAAGGGGGGCTGAAGAGGCTGAAATGCCAGAAACTGGTCCCCGGTAGCTTGTCTCCTTTCTGGTGAAGAATGGGCTTGGTAATTTGGTCTGCCCTGTTCCCATGATGCACTGGGCCAGGGACAGACTAATTTGCATATAGCCAGGTTCTGAGCTGGGATGGGGCAGTGAGATAAATAACGGTGATGGATCAAGCCCTGATCTTTGGACTGGGTAAGAGTGGTCTGCTTAATTCAGACACTCTGTTCATCACCACCCCCTTTTCTGTACCATTCTGTACTTCTCATTCTTTTTTCTGCACCTGTCTTGCTTCTTTCTGCACCCCTGTTTTCTCTTTCTGCACTCGTCTTTCTTCTTTCTGTCTCTCTCTTGCCTTACTACATCTCACTTGCCTCTTTCTTCACTTCTCTTGCTTCTTTCTACAACTCTGTTGCTTCTTTCTGCAATTCTCTTACCTCTTTCTGTACTTCTTTTGCCTGTTTCTGTACCTCTTTTGCCTCTTTCTGCACCTCAATTTTTTTTCTGCACCACTCTTGCCTCTTTTTGCACCCCTCTTACCTCTTCTTGCACCCCTCTTGCCTCTTTTTATACCCTCTTCCCTTTTCTACACCTCTCTTGCCTGGTTCTGCAACTCTCTTGCTTCTTTCTACAGTCCTCTTGTGTCATTCTGCACCTCTGTTGGTTCTTTCTGCACTGCTCTTGATTTTTTCTACACCTCTCTTGCAAATTTCTACTCCCCTCATGCCTTTTTCTGTACCTCTCTTGCCTCTTTGTGTACCTCTCCTGCCTCATTCTGCACCTCTCTTACCTTTGTCTGCAGTTTGTTTGTTTGCTGTACCTCTCTTGCAAATTTCTGCAACTCCTTTTCCTGCAGTTCTCCTGCCTCTTTCTACACCTATGTTGCTTCTTTCTGGACTTCTCTTCCTGCACCCCTGTTGCTTCAATCTGCACTTCTCATGCTTCTTTCTGCACCCTTGTTGTCTCTTTCTGCACTCGTCTTCCCTCTTTCTGCACCCAACGTGTCTCTTTCTGCACTTCTCTTGCTTCTTTCTACACCTCTGTTGCTTCTTTCAGCAATTCTCTTGCCTCTTTCTGTACTTCTATTGCCTGGTCCTGCACCTCTCTTGCCTGTTTCTGCACCTCGATTGCTTCTTTCTGCACTTCTTTGGCTTCTTTCTGTACCTCTGTTGCTTTTCTCTGTACCCCTCTTGCCTCTTTCTGCTCCCTTCTTCCCTCTTTCTGTAACTGTTTTGCCTGTCTGTCTACCTGTTCCCTCTTTCTGCATCCCTTTTGCCTGTTTTTGCAACTCTCGTGCCTCTTTCTGCCGTTCTCTTGCCTCCTGCACCCAGGGGCGTAGCTAGAGCTTGTGGCGCCCGGGGCTATCCCTCAGATTGCCGCCCATGGCATCCGCAGCTTTTGCGCTACAAGATTGACGGCCCTGGGACGGGACCCACAAGCAACCAGAAACGGGGTACGTAGCGCATGCTGCACTGCAGGCAGCATTTACAAGCAGGTGCTCTTGCCTTGCTCTTTACACGGGGGCTGCGCGGCACTGGGGGCGGCCTTTATAATTTATTTGAGGACACTGACTGCAGTCACTGACAGTGAGTGTCCCAAATAAATTATAAAGGCCCATAGCTGCCAAGGTTTCAGATTGCTTATGTGCGACATTTTCGTAATTTGAGTGTAATTATGAGTGACATTCAACAACTACGAGTGACACTTTCTCACAAGCAAAAATCAAACAATTAAGATGAGGGAAACATATATATATATATATATATATATCAGAAATTACAGCCATTTCAGCAACGAGAAACACTACGAAGATCTTAAAACTATTGCAAACCACCAGAAATGGAAGGGCACTATCTGACAAGAAACACAGACTGCGTAGCTGCCACGTTTTAAGAGTGCTTATGTGTGACGTTTTCAAGGTTTTAGGGTACCTATGAATGGCATTCAGCTACTAAATGTATGACACTAAGAGTGACACTTTTTTGCAAGCAAAATCAACAATTTAAGTACATGGAAACAGATAAACATAACAAATTACATTAATTTGAACAATCTACTCTAGTGATTTCACACTTGTGATCATTATTGATTCTTGCAGACCCACAGAAATTGCATTTGCCAGTTTAAAATTGCTAGACCATGTTTGGCTACGGAGCACCTTATCGCACTATGTTCAGCAATCCAACTCCTATTCTGTTTGTAATCTGATCCTTATTGCATGCTCTGTTCCTAAACACAAACATCACTGATTCTAGCGCTTGCCCCGTAGTGTAACAGGCCACTTACCAACGGGAAAATCCTGCCTAGGGCTGTAGTGTCTAAGCTGCAATGTGAAACTCACTGCTGACAGCTGCTCTGCTCAGAGCTGCTCAAAGAGAGTGCTATGCTCGAGTCTGTCGGGCAGTCGATACACCACAGTGCTCTGACGTGGGCAGAAAATGGCAAATGCTCTCAGCAGCAGAAATAACTTACATTGCAGTGTGCGGTGGGTGTCTTTTAAAAAGCAGCGCTCAGTAATGAAACGTACAGTCGAGTACTTCATTTTGTCTATGTCTTCCTGTGGCTCGGCAGCCACAGGACTTGTAAAAAAACATACCTGATCCATCCAATTAGGAGTTTTTTGTTTAATTAGCTTTTAAAAGACGTATGCAGTAACAAAACAAACACAGTATAGCCAGTGATCATACATGTACAATAGTGAAATCAATTGCAGACTTGTATAATCTCCATAGATGATAATCAGAATGCAGTGCCATGCCCACATCGAAAATCAAAGTGTCACATATATGCCAACAGTTAACTTTGTTCACGACCCGTGCCCCCACTGCCCCGCAGTACACAGAGCCACTGTCCATAAACAATGCAAGATAACAATTAGAATACATTGCTCTGCTTACTTTTATCTGTCATTTAATGCTGGTGAGCGCGGCAATTAAATAAAGGCCTCTTGTGGACGCAATCACAAGTATGACACAGGCCGCAAAACGCCGGGCGGGATGACATTCAGGGCGGCTCACTTCACCTCTGTACATGCTGGATTAATGTGGTGTGCTGCTGGTTGGGGGAGGGGGCAGGGGGAGCAGTGAAACCAGCTCTCTCTATGACCCCTGCCCCTCTCTACCGTGGGGATTGTTCAGAGACTTGTAGATTATTTTTTCCTCGCTTAAATAGCAGTCTACTCCGACTGTGCATGTAGCATACGTATACTACTATGACTACACACGAAGCTAGCAGGAAGTATTTAAATTCCTCTGTATTTACATTTAGCAAAAAAAAGTCCCACACGTGGTGCAGTCTACTCATTCCATGTTCAGTAAGAGCAAATCAAAGAAAATGCAAAAGTATATTTTCTTGTCACTCACGTTCCCTAATTGAGATGCGAGTTGCCCAGGCTGTTGAGTGAGTCCCGAGCGTGGGGCTGTTTCGTGACAGACTGGAGTCTGTCCTGCCGGCTGGTGCCCCGCGGGTCACTGACTCCTTCTCCTCTGTGTCCCTCGCGTCGGCCTCGGCTGTGGCAAGAATTGAATTTATTTGCCAGGGTGCAGCAGCTGACAGCACAATTCGCCCGGGCCTGGCCAGGCTGGCTAGAGGCCGATGCGAGCTGCAGCAGGAAGCTACGAGAGCCGCCAATGGTTTGCAGGCAGCGAGACAAATTTAGCAACCAGCCTGCGCCGTCTGCAACAAACTGAACTCCCCGCTCAATAACAGACAGGATGTGACGACGGTCACGTCCACCGTCGTGCTGGCACGTGCTTACTAGTACACAACCTGACGGGTCCGATAGACCGCCGCCTCCAAAATAGTGCCGCCTGGGGCGGCCCGCCCCCCCGCACCCCCCTAGCTACGCGGCTGCCTGCACCTCACTTGCCTCCTTCTGCACCTCTCTTGCCTCTTTCTATACTTCTTTTGCCTGTTTCTGCACCTCTCTCGTCTCTTTCTGCACCTCTCTTGCATCCTTCTGTGCCTCACTTGCTTCTTTATGCACCCCTCCTGCCTCTTTCTGCACCCCTCTACCCTCTTTGTGCAACTCTCTTGCCTATTTCTACACCTCTTTTCCCTCTTTCTGCACCACTCTTGCCTCTTTCTATACCTCTGTGCTTCTTTCTGCACTTCTCTTGCCTCTTTCTGCACCTTTTGTGACTCTTTCAGCACCTCGGTTGCTTCTTTCTGCAGTTTTCTTCCTTCTTTCTTCACCCATCCTGCGTCTTTCTGTACCCCTCGTGCCTCTTTCTGCACCTCTGTTGGTTCTTTCTGCACTGCTCTTGCTTCTTTCAGCACCTCTGTCCTAAATTTCTGCATCCCTCTTACCTCTTTCTGCACCCCTTGCCCCCCCTTTTGCATCTCTCTTGTCTCATTCTGCCCACCAGTTCCCTTTTTCTCCACCCCTTGCCTGTCTCTGCAATTTTCTTGCATCTTTCTGCAGTTCCCTTTCCTCCTTCTGCACCTCACTTGCCTCTTCCTGCACCTCTGTTGGTTCTTTTGTACTGCTCTTGCTTCTTTCTACACCTCTCTTGCAAATTTCTTCACCCTTCTTGCCTCTTTCTGCACTCCTCTTACCTCTTTTTGCGCCAGTTTTGCCTCTGTCTGCACCCTGTACCCTCTTTCTGTTCTTCTTTTGCCTGTTTCTGCAACTCTCTTGCCTTTTTCTGCAGTTCTCTTGCCTCTTTCTGCACCTATGTTGCTCCTTTATGGACTTCTCTTGCCTCTTTCTGAACCCCTGTTGCTTCATTCTGCATTTCTCATACTTTTTTTCTGCACCTGTCTTGCTTCTTTCTGCCTCCCTGTTTTCTCTTTCTGCACTCGTCTTCCCTCTTTCTGTCTCTCTCTTGCCTTACTGCACCTCACTTGCCTCTTTCTGCACTTCTCTTGCTTCTTTCTACACCTCTGTTGCTTCTTTCTGCAATTCTCTTGTCTCTTTCTGTACTTCCTTTGCCTGTTTCTGTACCTCTTCCCCCTCTTTCCGTACCTTAATTGCTTTTTTCTGTACCCCTCTTACCTCTTTTGCACCCCTCTTACCTCTTTCTGTACCCCTCTTCCCTTTTTCTATACTTCTCTAGCCTGTTTCTGCAAATCTCTTGCCTGTTTCTACAGTCCTCTTGTGTCCTTCTGCACCTCTGTTGGTTCTTTCTGCACTGCTCTTGCTTTTAGTTTTTTCTACACCTCTCTTGCAAATTTCTGCTCCCCTCATGCCTCTTTCTGCACTCTTCTTCTATCTTTCTTCACCTCTCCTGCCTCTGTCTGCACCCCTCTTCCCTCTTTCTGTACCCCTCTTCCCTTTTATGCACCTCTCTTGCCTGTTTCTACAACTCTCATGCCTCTTTCTGCAGTTCTAATGTCTCCTTCTGCACCTCTGCTGGTTCTTTCTGCTCTGCTCTTGCTTCTTTCTGCACCTCTCTTGTAAATTTCTGCACCCCCTTGCCTATTTCTGTACCTCTCTTCCCTCTTTTTGCACCTATCTAGCCTCTGGCTGCACCCCTGTTCCCTCTTTCTGTACCTCTTTTGCCTGTTTCTGCAACTCTCTTGCTTCTTTCTGAACTCCTCTTGCTTCTTTCTGTACTCAAATGGGAAGTGCATGCTGTCAAGTTTAAAGGTCTGCATGCTCACGTGACTGAGGTATATGTCTACTTGTATATGTATTCTTACATGTGTTATGCATCTGAAGATGGTAGCTTAAAAAGTGTGTAACTTCTCCTATAGGTGGTCAAATTGTTTCAGTTCTGCTCTGTCATTCGGCTGCACAGCCAGACATGTCTCATGTATATATGTGTTATAGAGACCCTCAAATATACTATTGAATACCCATGTGCCCTGTATTGTGAGCAGAAAGAAATGCATACACTTTTTTTTAACACACATTTACAGAGTATGCTGTTTGAAACTCAAGTATTCAAGTGTTTGTATGTTTATTTTGATTTAACATGTCACTAGGTAAAAGCATAGACACGTATGCATACCTTTACAAACTTGGTCATACAGTGATATGCTTAAGATTGCTGTTTTATATTTGGTAGACATAACATTCTGAGCGGTCAATTAATAGTGAACCTTCAAGAAAAAAGTGAGGTTTAACACATCTTCGGAGAAGGATTAGTGATTAGGGTACTTTGTATGAGTCTGTTGTAAGGTATAGTCAAAGTAGGCCTCTTTCTGCACCTCTATTGGTTCTTTCTGCACTTCTCTTGCTTCTTTCTGCACCTTTCTTCCTCTTTCTGCACATGTCCTACCTATGTAGGTATAGTTAGAAATTAGCATTTAAAAAACATTAGAAGTTCACAAAAAAAAAACAGAGGTTTCAGGGACGTTTTAGCTATGGATCATCATTTAGAAAATCTCAGAAATTCACTTAAAAAAACACAGGTTTCAGGGATGTTATAGTTAGGGATTAGCATTTAAAAAAAACTTAGCAATTCACTGAAAAAAACACAGGTTTCAGGGATGTTATAGCTACTCACCAACCCATGCAGCCACTTACACACCGACTGACAGACTGATACAGACATTCACACAGATTAATCATTCACCCATGCATTCACTAAGAAACGTTTAATCACTCACTTATAAGGTCAGTCACACACCCACTAAATCATCCATTCAGACACTCATACACCCATTCATTCTTCAATACACCTTGGCATATATATATAACATTCTTGAACTTGTTAGAAACATACAGTCACTGGATATTGTCATCAGTGATGTCATCAGTGATATCACTGACCATGTCATGAGTGATGCAATATGTGACGTCATCAGCAGTGCATTGCGGGGGTGCGAGTTATAGTTAGCTCTTCTAACTATAGCGGCTAAATTTCTCTGGTTTTATACGAGTGAAATGTCTAACTAACTAATACATCCCTGAAACCTGTGTTTTTTTCAGTGAATTTCTAAGGTTTTTAAAATGCTAATCCCTAACTGTAACGTCCCTGAAACCTGTGTTTTTTTCAGAGAATTTCTAAGTTTTTTTTAAAGGATAATCCCTAACTATAATGTCCCTGAAACCAATATTAATAAAAAGTATAGAAGTCTGATTATTTGAAAGAATGTTGCTCTATAGAATATTTAAAAATGAAAGTTTTAGCCAAAAGCAAGATTAGAAATACGACATACTACTTCTTGAAAGATCTGACAGCTTTACATTGCAGAATTCAAGACTCTGACTAATGCCAGGAGAGGCCCTCACCAAAACACCTCCTTATTTGTATGAATACCATCAGGGGTGCATCTCCCGGGGCTGTTTGGGATGTTACACAACCCAAGTAAGTGCATTCTTGGCCTGGTAATTGGTCCGGTAGCCTTGAGTCAGGTCTGCTGTCTCTGTGGAAGTTGTACTCCTCCTGAGCAAAGAATTAAAGACAAACCAGTGACCTTTTATGCAAACGGGAGAGGGAGAGAGCAAGAGATACCCACCTGGTGAGTGAATTTTTAAATGTAAAACCAGATAACCTGGAGTCAATCCTGCCTCCCTGTTTGCTCAAATTGTAGGATTCCAGGCACATATTTTATTTCATATATTCATTTCTTTATTTTATGACAAGGCACGGATGCCAATATTATGCACAGTTCCTTTCTTGCCCTCACACACAGCAGCAACAAATGAAACTCAGAATTAGAATTAGATCATTAGACATTCTGGAACTTCCTAGAACCCAGAGCTATCTTCTTTCTTTGTTGCTGTTCATACACAGATAAGTGCAATTTCATTACAAGACCGGAGGCTACCATTATGCATTAAACCTTTAATTGCCACTCCGCAGCATCTTTAAAGAACCACAACACATCAAAACACTAGAACTAGAACACAGTAATCCATAAATATCCCTGCTACTGAACATTCTTCCTCTCTTCTAATTGCTGCTCAGGACAAGATAAGTACCTTTTAAATTTCTACTTACTTGTATGTTTAAATATATATGTTAACAGGTAATATTGTTTGTAGTTAATTATATGGTTTTAAAGAAAATGTAATATATGTGTGTACATTGCAGCTTCTAATTTTCAGGAGCTGCAGTGTAGGTTTGAGTTAATTGGTTTAATTTATGGGTCAGAAAAGGTTTTGGTTGTAAGGATTTTGAGAGTTTATTTGAGCGTTTTAAAAAAAAAAGTAAAGGGAAAGGTAGGCATCCACCATTTGTTTGTTTTAAGGTCAAGCATTATTTGAAAAGAAGTCTGCTTACCATTTGAGCGCATGAAGGGTTGTGCGGTGTTGAGAACACGATATTGACGCGTGAGAGAAGCAGAAAGCTTATACAGCTTCCCCGCGCTGCAAGGCATCTTGAGGGGATCATTGTTGGAGCCCTTTGCACTTGTGTAGCACGTTGTGCAATGTCAGCGTGTTGGGTGTTTGTTTAGATAATCGCACTTTGGGGAGCACGTTATTACATGCATAATCAGTGTGTGATTGAAATAACGCAAGTGTTTGGAGACATTTTGGATTGGTTTTAGTTAGACAGAGGATAATTGAAGTTAAGTTAACAAAGGTAGCAGTTTAACGGTCGGTCAGATCAGTTTAACGGTCGGTCAGATCGAAGTGGATTAGGAGAGAAGAAGAAGTTTTAAGAGGAGAAGCAGGGCATTTTATGAGGAGTTTGGTTAGTAGGAGGTAGTTTGAGGAAGTAAGTAGGAGTATTTTTGGAGGAAAGAAATCAGAATGTCAGAGGAGCAGAATATTAGTGTAAATGGGTCAGTTGAATTGGTTAATGAGGTTGTGGTAAAAAGATTGATACTGCATGAAATGAAAAAACAAGTGAAAGAAGCTGTAGATGGGGTTTTAGAAAGTAGGAAGAGAGATGGTGGAGAAGAGTATTTTTCGTTATCTGATGGTGAAAGAGTAAGTGTAAAAGAGGGAAGAAAGAGAACTAAGAAGATAAGACATGTTGAAGATATTTTGGAACTGGATGTTTTAGGTCTTAGCAAGGATCCTAGATATGGCAGAGGAGGCATATGCCAATGAAGCAGAGGTAGACATAGAGTTGCTTAGAGGTTGGAGCCAGAGGGCTCTAGTGCTGTTGGGAAATGCTAATGCTGGAATTTTATCGGAGCGTAGAAGGGCTACCTTAATGAAGATTAGACTGAAGTTAGGTGACCTGGCACAAAAGGAAGAGAGCGAGGATGTGAAAGGTCTTCTCTTTGGAGAGGGACTTGTAAAGAGCATTGGAAAATATGTGAATACATTCAAAGAGCTAGATAAAGCACAGGTAAATATGAGGAAGGTCTTTGGAGGAACTGTTTTTGGAAGGGCCGGGAGAAGGGGACTATCTGCTGGCCAAGGATTTCAAATGTCCCAGTGTGGTGGACAATATTATAGCCAAAGCGATTTTTTTATTCAAAGGTTTTTATTGCATTTAAACCATAACAAGAATTAACAAAACATCCCAGTTCACAATATATTTCTATAAATAGCACATACAGACCAGACATTACACAGATGTGTAATACATAATATATCTTAAAGCTTTTACCATTTTCTTTACCATAGCACAACATGCCTATTTATACTGTATCAGACGTCAACAAATCTGGATTAGAACGCAAGTATTCTGTAAGCGGCGACCAGTATTCTTTGGGTCTGGAGGCTATCGGTAGTTCTTCCTCATTTTTTTTAGAGTGTCTTTACAATATATTAGGTCAGTTAACCACTGTTTCTTTTTAGGTGACCTCTTACTATCACAGTACATAGATACCCATCTTTTGGATGTCAATAACGCTATTGCACATAGTTTGTGTTTCGTAGATTTCAAGTGTTCCACTATACCTAGCAGGCATTTGTGCAGCTCCATGCCAAATGCATAAAATCGGCATTGTCTGTACCGCATCGGCAGCATCTAGCCTCTGTCCTCAATCTGCATTTTTTTAACTTGAGTGGGGTGTGGTATGTTTGATGTATGTACTTGTAATGAATGATGCGCAGGTTACCATTTGGTGTTAATAAGGATATTACTGCAAGCAGCTATGCCATTCCTCCTCACATCAAGGTATTTCTAATTGGGCATCCCAACGATCTCGTGCTTTACTGGTGTCATTCACCATATCATCCTGTAGTAGCTTATATAATTTGGATATCATGTGTGTATTTTATAATCTTGTAATGATCAGTTGCAATGCAGCCAGTGTTGGCAGCTCCACAGGGAATGTGGGGTATAAGTCTCTGATGGTCCCCCGCAGTCTATGATATGTAAATTTAAAAAAGAGCGTTTGATTATGGATGTAACTGAGGCCTGACTCTTCAATAAATCTACCCTCAATGTATAGGTCTTCCATAGTGGTTATGCCGACTTGTTGTAACATCGCCATACCACTACCTGCATGTGTCACTGTTAATGCTGGATGATGACGTAGAGGGATGGCTAGTACATAAAGTGGTAACTTCTGCATCAATTTCCCCATGCGTTGCCATGCAGAGTTTGTGGTTTTTATTGTGTTCATTTCATTTCTAGTGACATGTGGTCGAGGATGTGGCAGGATACAGCGTAATGGGAGTGTGTGTGCCTCCCCATCTTCTATTGCAGTAAAAGGTAAGTATCATACCGGATGAAACCAGTAATGCGCATATTGCGCTGGCGCACATAGGCAATAGATCCGACACCGCAATTCCACCCTTATTGTAAGGCAACATCATTGTCCTGATCTTGAAACTCTGCACTCCAGAGCGGCTAAACTCACCCAGAGCATTCATAGCTCCATTCTGGACTTTATGAACCTCCTTCACCTTGCCGAGCTCTCCCTTGTTAACCTCAAGCCGCCTCATACCTCCCCCCACCGAACACCGAGCCTCCCAAGCACCCACTCCCGCTACCTCTAAGACATCTTCACCCGCGCAAACAACCTTGCCACCTCTCTGAGGAGGAATCCAGAGCTCTCCCACTCTCCACCGCCACCTCTAATCCTCTAGACCTCACGGGAAACTAAATTCTAGCCATCCTCTAAGACCACAACTCTGTCCAAGCCACCCCCCGTCCACTAGATATGAGTCCTGAACACTCCATCAGCACAGTCACCATCAACCCTAACAGGCCTGCTACCCTCCATAACAGAAGTGTGGTAAAAAGCAACCTCGCGCCTGTATCTCTGTCCATCCTGACTCATGATACTTCACCACACACCCCCCATCTGGTCTTTTAATCAAATGCCGCTCAGCAGTCAAGCATGCCGCTGATATTGCTGACCTCATCCTGAACAAAAACCTTGACCAAGCTATACTAACTGAATCTTGGCTCAATTAATACTCTTCCCCTTGCCTGGACTTATTAGTCCCTCCCAATTACAGCATCGCCAGACTGGACAGGCATTCCAACAGGAAAGGAGGAGGCATTGCCTGCATCTACCGATCCTACCTTCTTGTCTCAGAACTCTCAGCGGACTCCACCGACTCATGCGAATACCTCGCACTCTTCATCTGCAGTAACTCATTACACCTTTGCAACTTGCACATTTTTTACCACCCTCCAGGTTCTAACGATTCTGTTATATCCTGGCAAAGAGTTCCAGAAGACTTGGATGGTTTAGAGGTGATAAGTGTATTCTTCTTAGAAGGTTAGATAGGTTTTCCAGTAGATATGTAATCAAAGCCCCACCAGGAGCATCCTCTCTGCTGCTCAGCCCAGGATCCAACTGACAGTCCACTCACAGCATACCAAACATTCCAATGACATCACATTCACACTAACATTCTATACTCACTGATTCCACCTGAGTTACTTATGGAAGCTGAAACTGGAATATGCTTGTTCCACCCTTACAGGATTACCCAAGATCTCCTTAGCCCCTCTGAAAGCCTGCCTCAACGCGGCCGCCAGACTACTCACAGGCACCAGGAAATTCGACCACATCTCCCCACACATGAAAGCACTGAACTGGCTCCCTCTTGAGACCAGAATTCGGTTGAAACTGGAATGCATTACACACAAGGCTCTATACACAAACTCCCCCGCTTATCTGGCACAGAAACTAGTGGTATCTGAAGGAAGCAGGAACTACTGGTCCGCTAGAAACCTCTTACTCCAGCCTGCCTTCTTCCAGAAAAAATAACCTACAATAGGGCGCTCACCGGAGCAGCACCAAGAATTTGGAACTCTTTCCTACCTGCAATCCGAAGAATCCCTTCTCTAGCACGTTTCAAAAAGGAGGCCAAAACCTTCCGCATGGGTAAATTCTTCGTCTTAGGCCTACCCTCAACCACCACATTGTGCCAGATGAATCTAAGACTATCGCTTCTTCCACAGATCACCAATTCTCCCCGCAGAGAATATGTGGGACCTTTGTTTTAACTGACTCTAACTGTGATTGTAACTATACACCTGTATCCCCTTTTTCGCTATGTTCTCAGCACCCCGGCCCCTCGCCATCCTTTTGTATTTTCGGTATAATTCTGCACTTTAAACGTATTGTTTGTTGTCAAGGAGAGTTGTCATGAAGTGTTCTCTTGCCACGACTTGCACAGGAACAGGCGGTTGCTCTTTTCCCAGTTCCGCCTCCAAGGTACCCAGAGTCTGTTACGTGATAAACTAGACCCTGAAGGATCCCAAAGGGGGAACGGGGAAGTGGATAAAATAATAAACCAAGAAGAGACTGCTCTGGATCTGTTCTGTTCAGCTTCTTCTTTCTAGTCGGTCTTCTTCTGATGACTCACAGAAGGTCCTAATGCACATATGACAGGGAAACTTCAGTTCTCTTCCTAACCTTAATGAAGATCTTTCTTTTACCTTAGTTCTACCCTTCTTACCAAACTATTCAGATCCTAGCGCTACTCTTCTTCTGTCTTTTCTGTCTTCTAATTCTTACTTCTGAGCTTCTGGAGATAAAACTGTTAAATTGGTTTAGTTAGATTTTCCTCTATGTTTTCTGTTCTAACCAATCTAAATTATAACTCCTATGTTTGTCCTTACCTCTCTCTAGGCTCTTCGTGTATTAGAAGATTACTGGAAGAATACTTTTCCTATAAACGTTTCTCCTTGGGTAGAGGAATGCTTATTATCTAAAGGTAATTCTCTTGTCTTATTAGCTATTCTTGTCTAGAAGATTGTCCTGTAGTGTTGATATTTATTCTTGTCTAACAGAGATCTCCTGGACTTCGTCGAATATTTTCAGGTAAGCAACAAGTTTTGTTTCGTACTGGTAAATATTCGGTAACCCTCTTGTTCTATGAGTCTTTAAAATCGTTTCTCTAGAATAATCCAATAGGTTAATACTTGTAGTCGCTTTTTCTTTAGTACTGTAGTAAGCATGCATGCACTTATCTGTTTTCTTCTCTTCCTTCTTTTGTCTAGGCTCCTCGCAGAGTTCTTTGAATTTCAACCGGCACCCCCAAGGTTCAGCTGAAGTGCTTTGGCTCCAAAACTCTTCTTCGAAAGGTTAGATTCTCCGTTATCTAACCTGCAATAACACTGACACTCGAACTAAAACAAATGTTTCGTCACAATCATTAATTTACACAAATGCCTCGGAACTCCGTGAAGAAACGTCTTCCTCCGTAATGAATCTTAGTGAAGTGCGCATTAGTCTCAACGCGCGCGCCTCACTAAGATTACCTGCACCTGGAATTCCCAAAACAACTAGACCGCCGACTCGTTTTCCGAGTCGGCGGCCATCTTGCAATTCCGCTCGTGAACCGCCGAACTCCAATGGCGGTTCTGAGCTTGCTTATCTTTGCGGAGTCTGTCGTTTACCCTCCTCTGGGCCATCATTGAGCTTCTGATAGCTCCAACGGTTCTAACATTTGTTCACCACTGTATACCGTGTAAAGCGCTCCGATGCTTTCACGGGTCAAGTTTGCGCTCTATCAAACACAAAAACAAATAAATAAATAAACAAAATGTGAGCTATTTTTCTGGCTCATATTAGCTGGGTTATGTTTGTAGTGAGTCTCTGAAAGACAGTTGCAGGTGGTTGTATTGGTATATTGTTGAATAGATATAATAGCTTGGGTAGCATCACCATTTTTACAATGGCCATTCTATCCGCCAGCGACAATGGTAGGCAAATCCATCTGTCTATTTTCTCTTCAAATTTAGTGATTGTGGTTCCATAGTTTACTTGGATCACTACCTCGGGGTCTTTATGGTAGCAGATACCAAGGTACTTAACCGGTTCTGTCTGCAATTCCAATGGAAACTCTACTTGGTGCGGCTTAGTTTTGTCTGTGAGAGGGATAGTGGATATTTGTAGGCCAGACTATCTACTGAATTTAATATATTCACGCAGCAAAGGGGATAAATGTATGTGCGGTTCTCTTACATATAGCACCATGTCATCTGTGTACATGGATATCCCGATTGGGCGCTGTATAAACCATAGTGCCGTGTTCACATTTTTTTACGTATCTTACACACCAAAGGTTCCAATGCTATAGCAAATAACAGGGGCAACGGGACATCTCTGTCTAGTACCACGCTGTATTTGAATTGGGCCGGAAACATGTTGGTTAACTTTTATTCGCACAACCGGTTTGCTGTAGAGAATTTTAATCCATGTCATAAGAGTAGGAGGCAATCCCATTTTATGCATTACCGTGAATAGATATTCCCGCTCTACTGAGTCGAAGGCTTTGGCAGCGTCTAATAGCACTGTCACCTCCTCCAACTCTGGATTGATTTGGTGAGATAATGTAAGTAATGAATGTATGTTATGAGATGTGGATCGGTTGGGGATGAACCCTGACTGATCTGGAAGTATTATGTTTTGCATCAGTGGGTGTAATCTTGTGGCTATAATTTTTGCTAAAATGTTGGCGTCTGTTTTTATTAATAAACACGGGCGATACGAGTCACAGGTAGTGGGGTCTTTATCTGGCTTTAACAGTGCTATGATGGGTGCTTCCCGTAGTGTAGGTGGCAGGATCTGTTTATTGTGCGCATCCCCATACATCTCGACTAAATAGGGGCACAATAGTTCTACGTACGTCTTGTAAAACTCCCAAGTGAACCCATCCGGTCCAGGGGCTTTACCATTGGGAAGTGTTTTTATAGCCTCTGTAACTGTCTCAATAGTGATCGGTTGCGCTAGGTACTATCTCTGGTTGTCTGAGAGCCAAGCAATGGCTATTTCCTCTAAATAGTCGAGGATTTCCTGGTTGTTGGCAGTTTTGCATGTTGCATAGAGCTCCTCATATGTGTTCATGAAGGCTTTTAAAATATTTGCTGTGTCATATTGCTGTGTACCTTGTGCATCTTTAACGGTGGTGACCACATGTGTAGTGCGTGGGTTACAGATTTTCTGTGCCAGGATGCATCCTGATCTACCTCCCTCTCCATAGGTACGAGCAATTTGACGATGTGAGACATAGTGGATCTCATTATTTGCTAATTCCTGATATTCGGACAATAGTTCTTATATGTCTCCCAGTATGGCTGCGTTCTTTGTGTATTCAAATTCCGTTTCAAGCTGCTTTATTTTACTTTCACAATTGTTCAGTTGGGTGCGTATATCACACAGAATTCCAGCATTAGTGCTAATACAGACTCCATGCAATGTGGCTTTAAAAGCTTCCCACAAAATACTTGCATCTGCCACCAAATTTTTGTTAATTTCAAAGTATTCCTCTATTGCTTTATGTATTGCTGAGTTGTACAGTGGGTCTAACGTGGTGTTTAATCCGGAAGATTTAGTGAGATTACTATGGGTTTATGGTCTGATAATGTCTTAGGAAGGTGCTGTATGTCACAGATTCATGTGCTTGCTGTTTCTTTGGCCAGCCGATAATCTATTCGTGCCCAACTATTATAATGCTTAGAGGTGTGTGTGCCCTCTAGCCTGCCTGGGTTATCATGCCTCCAGACATCTAACATTCCAAATTCAGCGATACCATCCTTCATCGTTTTAACAGCTTGTTTATGTGGTTCTTTGGTTTTGCCTGGTCTGTCTTGTTCGTGGTTTAGTGAGAGATTTAAGTATCCCCCCCCCCCAAAGGATATCTATTGATGGCAATTCTCACAGTTTGTTATACATTTCTCTGAAGAATTCAGGGTTGTCTGTGTTTGGGCCATATGTGTTGACCAGACCCACACGGATACCCCGCACATGGCCTGTGATTATCAAATATCTTCCCTTATCATCATTTATCATTTGGACTATTAAAAATTGTGTGCCTTTCTTTATAAGTATATGAACCCCTCTAGCATATGATGAGTAAGAGGATTTCAGTACTGTTTCGGCCCATCTACTCCCCAGTGGGCTCATACTATCTTTTGCCAGATGGGTTTCTTGAAGCATCACTAATGCGATTTGATGTCTATCTAAATATGCAAATATTTGTCTTATCTTTAGGGTATTATTCAATCCCCGAACATTGTTATGTTATGTTATGTTATGTTACTGGGGGTTTTGTAAAGCGCTCAGCTGCTCAAGAGAGCGTCCCGGCGCTATAGATCATCACACAAACACCAGCAACTAACAAGACAGCCAAAACGACACTAAAAATCCAGAAAACAACTTACAGGGCAAAGAGATACGTTTTAAGTCCCTTTCTGAAAGCAGACAAATTAGAGCACGTTCGCAACGTCAGGGGCAGAGTGTTCCAAAGACGGGGGGCAAGGTAACTGAAGGAGCGACCTCCACAACGAACACGTCTCACTGCCGGCACGATGGCATTGGCCTGGGCAGCCGACCTCAAGGGTCTAGACGGAAAATAGAAGTTGACCCTTCTCTGCAAATAGCCAGCGCCGAAATTGTGAAGCGCCTTAAAAGCTGTAGTTAAGGTCTTGAAGAAGATGCGCTTGCGAATCGGCAGCCAATGCAGAGTCACAAGGAGGGTGCTAGCCCTGGCTCTTCTGGTAAGACCAAAGATTGCCCTGGCTGCCGAGTTTTGGACTATCTGCAGGCGGGTAAGCAGGTATTCAGGAAGACCCAGATAAAGGATGTTAGCATAGTCTAGGCGTGAGCCTATCAGGGCCTGTACCGTAATCTTCTTGTGCTCCAGAGATAGGTACGGCAGAAACTTTCTCAACATCCTTAAGATGGCAAAGCACTTCCCCGTCAGGCCAGCTACCGGGGCCTTGAATGAGAGGGTGTTATCGACCAACATGCCCAGATTCTTAGCTGTAACAGAATCGCTGGCAGGGGGGAACATGGCCGAAGGCCACCAGTGCTTCCACCTCGGGTCGGCAGAACAACCAAAAAACAATATCTCGGATTTGTCTGAGTTGCATTTGAGGCCACTTTTCCCGAACCAATCAAACACAAACTCCAGACACTTCCGGATGGCCGCTCCGTCGAAATCACAGCCCCTGTCACAAGTGAACAGGAGCTGTGTATCGTCCGCATAGGACACGATCTGAGCCCCTAGCTCCTCCACCCGTGCCGCCAAAGGTGTCATAAAGATGTTAAAAAGGGAGGGGCTGAGTATGGAGCCCTGCGGGACCCCCATCTCAAGCTGCGGCATAGGGGCGGAGAAAGGGGGGGCCCAGATCGTTTGTCTGCGGTCAGCCAGGAAAAATTGAAACCATTCGAACACCGTTCCCCTCAGGCCGATCTCCCAGAGACTTGTCAGGAGAAGGTCGTGGGGAACGGTGTCGAAGGCCGCCGACAAATCAAGCATGATGAGCAAGGCCTTTCCACCCCTGTCCAGAGTTTCCTTCACAGCCTCGCTCACCTCGAGTAGCGTGGTTTCTGTACTCAGGTTAGATCTAAACCCAGACTGAGACTGATGTAGTAAGGAATTGACCTCTAGAAAGTTGGTTAAGGTGGTGTGTACATGTTTTTCCGCTATTTTGGCCAAAGCGGGCAACAACGAGATAGGCCTATAGTTGGAATGCAATTTGGCATCTACATTCGGCTTTTTAATAAGGGGAAGGACTAGGGCCTGGTTCCAAGATGAGGGGACTTTTCCCGAGCTCAGAGATGAATTAATAATAGGATTAATAATAGAATTTAGAGCAGGCGCCAAGGTCGCAAGACACTTGGCGGGGCAAGGGTCAAGTGGAGAGCCATATTTCAAGTTGGACAAGAGGTCAAGCGAAGCCTGAAGCTCTAGAGCAGGGAAGCAGTCAAGGATAGGTGTATCCGTATCCATTGCAGATGAGTGTATCCAGGGCTTAAGAGAGCCAACGGCCACAAGGCCAGAATCCGAGATGTTATGGGCTCCTTGCAAGGCCAACTGGATGGTACGGATTTTATTAATGAAAAATGCTGCAAGCTCCGTGATCCATGGTTCCGAGAAGACAGACGTAGGAGTACAACAAGAGGGAGAGATACATTCTTTAACAATCTTAAAGATCTCTTTGCAGGAGTTATCTGCTTCCTCAATCCTTTTAGCTAAAAAGGATTTTTTCTCTGCAGTAATCTCCCTATGATATTCCTTCACTGCTTCTCTATAAGACTGCTTAGCAGATGTATCATACTGCCTCCGCCAAATTCTCTCCAGCCTCTTGCAGTGCCTTCTCTTGCCAGCCAATGTAACCGAGAACCACGGAGCCGACACTCTTGCCAGTTCTGATCTAACCTGGCGGGGTGGTGCCAAGGCTTCCAGACGTGCGGTGAGCCAGTTCTGAAAACACACTACATCGTCCTCCAACCTGCCTGTGAGAACACAAGGATAGGTTTCTAAGGCCCGGGTAAGCATGGCTGGGGTGACTTTGTGAAAGGCTCTAGGTATACGTGCTGTTTGCCGCTGCACATTGCGAGTGGCCGCTAGCTGATGTACTATCACAAAGTCCGCTAGGAAGTGATCCGACCAGAGGACTGGGGCAAGGGAAGAGAGAGACACCGGAACAGTTGAGAAAATTTGATCTAAAGTATGCCCTTTCTCATGTGTAGGTGCCTGCAAGTACATATGAAATCCCAACGAAGATGTCGTATCCAGGAATTTTTGCACTTCAGGATCCTCGCCCTTATCCATGTGGATGTTAAAATCCCCTAAGATTAGGCAGTGTTTTGCCCTGAGACTGAGTGTGGAAATAATCAATAACAAATCCTTGGTAAAAGAGCCGAGAGGACCAGGAGGTCTATAAAGCAAGATCCCCAAGCAGGATTGATGGGGGGAGAAGGCCAAGGAAAAGGCAAGGGTCTCACAGCCTGGTAGCTCGTCCACAGACAAGATAGTGCAAGGGATGTGCCTCCTAATAACAAGCGCCACTCCACCTCCCCTTCCCTTACTTCTGTCTCGACGGAAAATAGCATGCGTAGGAGGGATGGCAATAGCCAAATCAGGTTCCGATCCCTCACCGAGCCATGTCTCCGTGAGAAAGAGACAATCCATTTCCTCGTGTGTTAAAAGATTGTGGATGTCATTCCATGTTAACATGCGCAGTGGTGACGTATCTTTTTTATTTTCCATTGTGGGCCACATGTCTGACTAAACTGTTATTTTCCATGTGTTTCGCAGTATATATATCCTGCAAAGTGTGTTGTAGTATAGTATTACAGCATAGGGTGCCGCATTTGCCAACATTGTAGGTTATGCATTGTGTGTCTGTGTCTGGAAAAACATTTACATCCCCTCTTCCCCCACCCACTTTGGCAACCCAATTATGCAGAAGACATATCCCTGTAAGCAAAAATAGGAACATCATAACGTTTCTGGGGAACACCCACTTGGGGGCCGCTAAGCACACGCCTTAACATCCGCACAGCGGCTGCAGACGGAATATTTTAGATTATCCAGTTACCTTAATACTGTTAACAATAATGCAGGTGTTTATCCATTCATCTCAATATGAAGAATATCCTATATACTTTCAATATGTATTCTGAACTAGTATATACTGTTTATAGTCTTATGGATGACAATCAATTTAAACATATGTATATATCTCCAGATAGTCTCACTCCATTGACTATTTTTCTACAATAATCTTTGTCACTCTTCACTGTGGCTATGGTCATCAGTTGCAACTTTTTACAGAGGCTGTACCTGTAGGGTCCATTAGAGTCTCAGCGTTCATGTCTGGGAATAGTCTTGCCTGTACTGTACATAATACTTGTACTTTTACATTCCGAGGTTTATAATATCCAATGGCCAGTAACTTATAGTTACTCATCTAAAACAGAGTAGTCCATTTATTAAATGAGTGTCCTGCATTCTTGTAGATACTGCCTCTCTTAAGTTACGGTAATTGTGTTTAGACTGTCTAGGATCATCTTGTCTTTGTTTTTTTTTTGTTTTTTTTTCAGTTCAAAGAGATTTTATTGGAAGAAATATGTCAACAATACAAGTCGAGTGGAAATACCATATGATAAATATATGATTTATAATATAAGAATTGTAAAACCATTGGAACAAGTGTGGTTCAATCATAGGAAAAAGACGAAAAACATTATAAATTATCATACGGAAATAGAGAGAGTACCAAAAGTTAAACAAAATTGCATCTTGTGAGAAATATTCAAATACAACAAAATAATGTAGTAAAAGATAAGATATAGCATGCTAAAATACCTTGGAATTATGTCACGGAGGATTAGCCACTTCTTGTTGCATAGGAGACAAACTTGGAGAGCGACTTGCACTTATGTCAATAAAGAGCGTAACAGGTGACCATAAATGTATACGATTAGACGCCATGTGTAATGGATATACAAAAGATGTGTCAAGTCTATGGTTATAACAAACTGCATACCACCATGCCTGAAATGATAATTTGGTAGAGTCCTTCCAATTTTTGGTAATTTGCTGGAAAGCCACTGCCAACAGTAAATCTATGATTTTAACATTAGACTCACAATTTTCCCAAATGGGGGATAAACTTCCTAAGAAAACATGTTAGGGAGTAAAAGGGTGATTGGTATCAAAGATGGAGTTTATTTGAGCCCATACTTTAGTCCAAAAATCCTGAACAGAACTACATGTGAAAAGCATATGAAAAAGGCCCACCTGTGGTGTTGAGCAGGACCAGCATAAATCTGGAATGTGAGCAAGTCTGGCATGGAGAGTGAGTGGAGATAGCAAGAGTCTGTTATAAATGAAGAAGAGGGTTTGTATGGTATTAGCCGCCCTCGAAGATTTACGAATTTTAAGCCAAATTCTACCTAAAAAATCTATCGGCCAAGAAATTCCTAAATCAGTTTCCCATGCTAATTCCACTTTAGTTTTATCTCTTGGGCGAGAAGGAGTATGTAAAAACTTGTAAAGTGAGGAAGCTCTGGAAGCATTGAGAACAAGAATCCTAAGGTTATTCATGTGCATAAGCTCATGCGTATCAGTTGGTGTAATTAATTCAAATTTTGACTGGGCAGTGTGAATAGCTTCCGACAAGAGGAGAAATTTGGATTTAAAGGAGAGAGGCAAGGTAAACAAAGATCTGACCTTTTCAAAAGATATGATATGATCTTGATCACATAGTTGATGAACCCATATTATACCTTTCTGTCTCCATGCCTTCCAGAAAACAGGTTTGTTGTGTGCTTAGCGGCCCCCAAGTGGGTGTTCCCCAGAAACGTTATGATGTTCCTATTTATGCCAAATAGGTGAGGCATTGAAGTTAGAAGAGCGGGTGGTATTATCTTGAGAGTATGTTTTATTATGGGAGTGGAAACTGACTGAAAATGAGAAAGGTGAAAGAAAAGATTTCTCAAGTAAGGTCCATTTAGGGAGATATGTATCAGAGTCAGACAGCCACTTTGATGCCTGATGTAAAAGATATGATTTGTGATAAGTGGGAAAATCCGGAAAGTTCACCCCTCCATCCGATTTTGAGCGAATCGATTTTGAAACAGCCATACGTGCCTTTTTGGCACTCCGTAGAAAGGATGATAAAATGGAAGTAAGCTTCTTGAAATATTTGGAAGGAATAGTTAGTGGAATGTTAGAAATCGTGTACAAGACTATGGGTGAGAGCATCATTTTAATGGTATCCAGACGGCCCCACCAGGATAAATAAAGAGGATGCCACTTCGACGTTAAGGACGACAATTTTTAATGCAATTATCCAGACAACGGGAAATTGTTTCTGAGATGGTTGGGGAGAAATGTAGACCTAATATTTAATGTAATGGGGCTCCACGTGAAACCTGAGGAGGCAAAATCAGCACTAAGAGTAAACTTGGTAAGAGGTAGAATTTCACATTTATCCCTATTCAATTTATAACCAGAAACAAAAGCAAAGGATTGGACTTCTGCCAAAAAAGTAGGAAGAGAAACCTGTGGACGAGATAAAAAACATAAGAATATCATCAGCATATGCTGCCATCTTAACCGTATTATCTTTGAAAGTAAAACCATGAATGTCAGCATTTTGGCGAATTCGTAAATAAAAAAGGTTCCAAAGCAAGTTTAAAAAGAAAAGGAGAGAGTGAACATCCTTGCCTGACACCCCTGTGTAAGGGAAAATAGGAAGAAAGGCCACCATTTGCTGACACAGCTGCTCTAGGATTAGAATATAGAAGAGAGATTAAAGTATTAATCTTTGGGCCAAAACCAAACCAACGAAGGACACGAAAAAGATAGGGTCATTAAACTCTATCAAATGCTTTTTCTGCATCTAATGCTATGGCCGCTAGAGGGTTAGAAGAGTGTGACGCCTTAGACAGAATATAAAAAAATAAACGTGTATTGTCCGTGATAAAACGTCCTTTGACAACCCCAGATTGTTCTGCTCCTAGCAAATCAGGTAAATGAGACTCCAGTCATAAAGCTAAAGCTCTTGAGAGGATCTTATAGTCAATATTGACTAGGGAAATATGACGATAGTTTTTGCAATGTTGTGGATCCTTACCTTCTTTAGGGATAAGGCAAATCAAGGCATCTGCAAATGAGCTAGAAGCTTTATCCGACTGCATAAAATCAGAGAAAAGGAGACATAATTTAGGTAATGATAAATTTGAGAAGTGAGTAAAGAACTCTACAGTGAAACCATCTGGGCCAGGAACCTTGTCTTTCTTAAGTGTCTGCAAAGCCTTCGAGAGTTCTTTCGGTGAGAGATCAGTTTCTAATGATGAGGAATCCAGATTAATAGTGAGAGTATATTGTAATGAAGAGAGAAACTGGGTAATGTCATGGTCAGAAGAAGAAGTTTCAGACGTGTAAAGTGATTTATAGAAGTGAAGAAATTCAGTCAGAATCTCTCCATCTTTAAACTTCAATTGAGCATCTCTACCAAAAACAGATTCAATGTTGAGTTTATTTTGTTTGACCTTTAAATAATTAGCTAATAATTTACCTGCTTTATTCTGGCCTCCATAATATTTGGCACTAGATCTAAGCAGAATATTGGAAGCATTATTGGTGGTATCTTGATTAAATTGAAATTTGGCTTTAAGAAGGTCAGATAAGCAGTCATTAGATTTGGAAGAGTAGTAGGAGTGTTCCAATGCTTTAATTTTGGATAAAAGAGTACTAGTGGTGTGTCGTGCTGTTCGACGTTTATTGGAAACAAAACGGATAATGAAATCTCTAGCTGAGGCCTTAAATGCATCCCAGACCACAGGAAAATATATAGTGCCTGTGTGATTAAGGAAGAAAAATTCATGAAAAAAAGGGGTAAAAGATGATGTAAAGACCAGATCTAAAAGCAGAGAATTGTTAAAACGCCACTTGCGATTTGATTTGGGTTTTCTCAAAACATCAAGTTGCATAGAAACTGGTGCATGGTCGGATATTAGAAGGGAATCTATATCGGCCCCCACAAGTGACTGAGTTACATTATGGGAAATAAAAAAGTAATCTAATCTAGACTGGGTGTGGTGTAATGGGGAATAGAAGGAATATTCCCTTACTGTAGGATTACAAAGTCGCCATGCGTCTATCAGTTTGTGTTGTTTTACGATTTGTGTGAAGAGCTTATGAGATCTGTGAGGAATAAAAGAAGATGAGGAATGACGATCAAGAAAGGGGTCAAAGATTTCATTACAGTCACCTGCAAGGATAAAATGATCATCGTAGTATTGTGTAATGTGTGAAGCTAGAGATTTCCAAAAAGAGGGATCACCTACTGTAGGCGCGTATATGTTTAACAAGAAGAGTGGGATATTATCTATCAAACATTTAACTAGTACCCATCTACCATTGAGTCAGTACAATGGGAAAGTATCTTAATAGGGAGTGATTTACGAAAAAGAATAAGTACACCATTACGTTTGCCATCCCCTGGAGAGAAGAATAATTCATTTACCCAACTTCTCTTTAACTTTGCTGATTCTCCAGATGACAGATGGGCCTCCTGCATACATGCAATATCTGCATCCAATTTGGCTAGATGAGTTAAAACCTTTTGTCTCTTAATGCACGAATGCAAACCTCTGACATTCCATGAAACAATTTTTAAAGGCATATAGGAAAACTGTAACACAATGATGCATGCAAGGATTTACAAACATTTTTTGAACATATAGAACCATTGTTAACAATGAACCAATAAAATGCAAAAAAAGAAAAGGAAAAGAAAGGAGAAGAGAGAAACAGAAAGAGGGAATAGAATAGAAAAATAATGCAGTAAGCAATAGGATAGTAAAGAAAGAAAGTAAAGAAAGCTGAAATAGATAAGGAAGGAGACCAAGGAAAGAAAAGAAAAGAAAGAGAAAAAGAGAACCGAATATGTAGTAAGCGAGAAAATGAAGGGACAAGAGACTTACAACAAATCCAAGACATACGAGGGATGGAGGGATGGAAGGCCACAACGAATGATGACGCGCTCAGGACCCATAAGGGAGGACGGAGAAGAGAACACACAACCAGCGAGCTGTAAGAACACGAGTGGAAGGACGAAAGACTCTGAAGTAATCTGTGAAAGGAGGAGAAAAGACGTTAAACAAATGCAAAAAACAATAAATAAATAAATAAAAAAGACATAAGTTACTAAGCATCTTAAGGCTTAATACTCTGTAAATGAATCATAATCATAATGTAAACTTGAGAGAACAAAAAAGAGAAGGAAAAAGAAAAGATCGTGTGAAGCAAAGAGACAGATGCAAACAGTAATTTGGAATGTGATGTCGAAGCCATTTCCATTGGATGAGTCTGAAATGAGTATAAGAAACTTTTGAGTTGCATTGGGTCTTCATACGTATTAGTTTTGTTGTTTATAGTCACCTGAAAAAGGCAGGGATGGAAAAGACCATCGCGTGCCCCTATTGAACGTAACTCAGGCCGTAGTGACAAGAATTCTTTGCGACGATCCGCTGTTGATTTGGCATAATCTTGTGTGAAAAATAAGGAGTTGCCAAACCAAGTGATTCTACTGAGTGCTCTGGCTGCAGATAAAACCTTCAACAAATCAGTATACTCCAGAAAGTATATGATCACTCCTCTTGGTTTCCTGTTAGAGGATGATGAAGATGCAGACAACCTTGAACCTAAACGATGAGCCCTTTGAATATTGAGGGTGGTGCTTTCCGGGAGCTTGAGAAGTTGCGGAAGAAATGACTGAAAAAAAGTGATAGAGTTAGACTCCTCCGTTTCCTCAGGCAGGCCGTAAATGCGAAGGTTATTCCTTCTAGATCTATTTTCCAAATTTTCCACTTCCTTATGAAGCATCAATACCTGAGAAGGCAAGGGCTCCATTTTGGATGTAGAAGAGGACAGAGAGTCAACGCTTTGTTCTAATGTAGTGACACGTTCTTCCATATTAGACCATTTATCGGTGAGGCCCTGAATCGCTGAGTTAGTTTCTTCAATAAACGGGTTTCCTCCAACAGTAAGTCCAAAGTAACCGAAGAATTTGGTGTCGTAGGAGACGGAGGATCTTTTTTTAGCCGCTTAAAGGATGACTTCGTGATAGTAAAAGAAGCAGCGTTTGCTGATACTGTTGACACTGTTGAGGTTTTGGATGAAGTGCTGGCAGAATCATCCATTGCTAAACACTGATAACGTGAACCAGTTTGAAGCAAAAACTTACGCTGCACAGGCTTGGACTGAGATAAAGTCTTTAGCTGCTTACCCATAAGAGGGCGGAATGAGGACCTGAAAAGCAAAGAAGTTACCAATAGCAAACGACTGTTAACATGTAGTTCTTAAATTGCAAAAGACTACGTCTAGGCTATCAAAATTACTATATTCAAGAAGTAGAGAGCAGGTGTCATTAAAAGAAGAAGCAACCAATAACAAAAGGAAGTATGTGAGCATTCAAGCAAGAATACTAAATGATTGCGCATTTGAAGCAAAATGGATTTAAATCTGAAAGGCATGCAAGGCAATCTATCAAATACAGTAACAAAACACCTCAGAGTATCACAGAAATATGAGCAATGCCCTTAAATGTCAATAAAACTTGTGAAAGATTGTTTAAAGAGAATGCTATAATGGGGTCGAGATAACCCAAAAATAGTGTAACGCAAAAAAGGCTCCGTCCATAAGAAAACAAAGTAGAGGACAAAAATGACAGAGTCTCTGTGAAATTATGACACTTCCTGTTTAGGAGAGAAGTGAATTCTGCAGGCCATGAAGGTGCTACTGATGTATAATCTCTCAAAGAATTTGTGAATCTCACATGTCATACATGAAAAGGGCAGTATCCATAAGGTACACCACTATGAAGAAGTTATGGCAGCAAACAACGCAGAGATAAAATTGTTGTCATACCCAATGATACAAAAACTTCATGAAAAACATGTTGTTGAGAGTGGTGTAAGTTCATTGATAGGACACATAAAGGAATAAATGTGCCATATTGGAGAAAGCTACCGTCAGAAGTAAACAGAGAAAAAAGCCACATAGGTAAGTGAAAGTTTAGCAAAAACGAAATACCCTTGGTATAAGGGTGTAGAACTGTTGCAGGCCGTAGCAAAACTTCATTAAAAAAATTCTCCTCAATAAACTGTGCTACCCAGAGCAACTTTTGTGGGCAAGCGTCAAGTTTACCAAATAAGAAACCGCATTGGAGACAACTCCGTCGGCGGGTATCGGAAAATGGCGGGCGCTTCCTTCCTGAGTCTGTGCTGCCACTTGGACAGAGGAAAAGCCAAATACTTGCAGGGCTGAGGAGGAGCTCAATACAGAGGGTATAATTGAGGAGACGTTTACCACATTTCTGCCGAGCCTACCGCAGAAGCATCAGGTGGAGGGTCGCGCTGGGGTCGGCATTCCTGTCAGCGGCAGAATCAAAAATGGTGGGCGCAACCTCCGTGACGCCGCGCCAGTACTTCTTCGTCGGAGAAAAGCAGTTTCCGACCTGTCTAAGGAGAAAGGGAGGCTTCCCTTAGATCACGGCGAGTTCGCATTCCACCTTCGTCAAGCTAGAGGTGGTGCGGGCGATCAAAACACCACATTGATCCGTGCTCGCCTCCGTCCACTCTGGAGGATCACAGAGCAGCCGCCATTCCCGTTGGGCGCAAGCCACGCCCCCTTGTCTCTTTTGTTTGTCTATAGATATATGCAACCATTGTATGTTCTCATTACTTGATAGTGCCTCTCTGGTAGGCACTTATGCCATCTTTTAGTTATTGAGTCAGATTCTATCTTTTTACACAGTTCATACATGGGATTTAAAATATTGTCTCAATGTCCGTGTAAACTGCTGATTCATTTTGTACAGTTTGTCGTATCTAGCTCTCTGCTGGATGCATTTTATATTGACAGCCTAGAACCCTCAATAGCTTTTCCCTCCTCACTTTTAAGTCAGTCTTACCTTTCGACAGATATTGTATACCCAACTAGCCACTGCCTCCGTCTGATTGGGAAGAAGAGGAGGCTTGATCCTTAGCTTTTCATTTGTGTGTTTAGGAAGTCCTGAACGGCCCTCGTCGTATGGAGTATTTTTGCTCATCCGTCATGCATGATCCGTAGTCTTGTGGGATAGAGCATAGTGTAGGGTATTTTCAATTGTCTGAGCTTTTTTTTCACAGATGTGAACTGTCTACACGCTGTTTGTACTGCCTGCGTAAAGTCTGGGTAAAATGAGACTTCATCGTTTTGAAATATGACCTGTTGTTTTTCACACACTAGGCACAGTATGGTATCTCTGTCTCTATAATTCAGCACGCGGGCTATTATTGGTCATGGGGGGTGTTCCTGGGGGTGGTGGTGGAGCCAAGGATTGATGTGCTCATTCGATAATGAGCAATGATGAAACATTTTCCGCTCCAAAGCAGTCCTGCAGCATTTATTCTATGTACGTTCCCAACCTCCCAGTGTTTGCGCTTTCTGCTATTCCCATCACGCGTATATTGTTCCGGCGTGACCTCGCCTCTAAATCTTAATTTTTATTTTTAATGACCTCCAGTAATTTCTCCATGGTGGCACATTTTGTGGCTGTGTCGTTGGATACATCTTCAACTATCGAAATTCGTAGTTCCGCTGCATCGAGGCACTCGCCTTGTTTTTCAATTTTGCCGCCATGTGGTCTACTCGTAGCGTTAGGTTGTCGATATTCTCATTGATTGCTTGCAGGCTTTGTTGAATTGCGTTTAGAGTAGATTCCATGTTGGATCCTCTGGCGCCTTCAGGATCGAGTTCAGTATTTGAGTGTGCTTACATTGGCTTGGGCATGAGTCGCATTTCAAAAGATAATTTAGGTTGTTGTTTATCGGATTTGCCCATGTTGGTGGGCCTTGTGGAGTGCCTTAAAACTCAAAGGATAAGTAGAGTAGTACGCTGTTGCAGGGTAGTGGAAGTGGTATTCTTGGTGAGTGTCGCTGTGGCCTGCAGCCATGTGTCACCGTTTCTCATATGACTTTACAATTAGAGCATGTGCGTATTTTGAGTACTTCCCAATGTGCTAATGCCTGGCAGTCACTGAGCTCCATGTCTGGGATCGCAGAGGCGATCTCTGAGATCAGGACAGTAGCACAATGTCAATCCCCTGGCTAGTGCCTGGAAGGTCTTCAAAATGCTTTTCTGTGGTGTCTGAACCAGCATTGGCTCTTACTTATGCTGAACTCATGCGGTCCATCCAGCAGTGTAGCTCATTCTAACATAAGGCACCTCATTTATGCACCCCAGGCGGTCTCAAGATGCATCTACTGTGCAGCAGTATTTGGGTGTGATGGTGCAGCTGCGTGGTGCTCTTGGTGTCGTCTGTTGGTCACTGTAGTGTCCCTTCATCTGTTGTCGACTGCTCTGCGCCTATTTCCTCTCTGGGCCACCCTTTGTATTATGTTGACTTCCAGTGCCACGGTATGTTAGATCGTTAAAGTGGCATTGCGCCTGCACCACTCCGCCATTTGCTTTTTCTGAATGTGCGGTATCGTTCCGCTAGTACTGAGTCCCCAAGTGCCTCAGAAGTGCGTATATATAATTTTGCAGCCAGTATTTGGGATTACTTTGCATTGTAGGGTTCACATGCACTCACCCTATGGTCTGCTACTGGTCAGCGGGTCGATCAGGGTCGGACGGTATCGCTGCTCTGCTCAAGAAGACTGGTGGCCGCCATCTTGTTTCGCACCCAATCTTCACATGCGTCATCCTCAAAGTTAATTTACAGCCGTATCATGCCTGGGACCCACCTCAATCCAATATAATTCAAATGTGCCAGCGTTCCGATGTTTAATTATGGATGAATGGCATATTTCCGGTACCGTCTGCAGGTATTTTACAGTAGATGGTTGTTCCAGATGGGCGGGGCTGCACCAATGTGAGGCCATTATGTTGCACACCCTCTAGCTCCCCCCTTCCTACAGCATAGTTAACTTAAGTAGGTCGGCGATTTCAGCAAGTCATGCTTTGGTAGATGTAGTACCAATAGGACAACATGATTTGGTGAGAAGGAGAATTGAGAGTGTTCTTGTGGAGGTTCCCCCAAAAGGAAAGTGTACATCACTATGGGATGTGAACAGGTATTAAAAGAGGTTGTGAATTGTGGTAGTAATGAAATTCTTCAATTGAAGCTGTTATCTTGGAAGATGACTATATAGCTTTGTATTGTTTCTTTCCGGGAAAGTGTAAGACATAAGGGATTTGGAGGTGTATTCAAGGATTTATCAGGCTTAGGGCATACGTTTTTTATGTAAGGAAGCGTACTAAGAATATGTCATGGACAATGTGTTATCCTAGGATGGAGGATCATATTGATCTATGTGTGGTTAGATGTTTAAAGGAATATGATGAAAAAACTTCAGGGTTGAGAGTTGCTGAAAGTTATTGATTTCTTTAGACACTCATATCGTGCAGTAGCTACTCCAACTCTGGCTATACGGGTTAAGGAAGTAATGAAGAAGGCAGGGATTGATGTCAGTAGGTTTGGAGCACATTCTACCAGAAGATCAATGGCAAGTAAGGCTTTTATAGTGGGCAGCAGTCTTAGCATCAGATTGGCAAAGTTATTCAACATTTAAGAAAGTTTACTTTAAACCTGTGGCGATCGCTGTGGAGAATATTATGAATAGGCTTTGAACATGCATAATATTGGTCTCTGTGCATTGTTATAAAATGCAGATATTACCACAAATTTGGTTTCCTGGTCAATATTAAGAAGATACCTAGGAATATGGAGAGTGGATGAGTTGTAAATATTATGGAAGACGAACATGGACAGACAAAAAAGTGGAATTCATTTTTATGAGCTTAAGTTGATCTTTTGAGTTATTTCACAGCAAAAAACAGGAAGATGGTTGTGGTTCTCGGCTTATCTGCATGTTCAAGGAAGTTCCAGAATGTTTAACATTCTACTTCTAATTCAGAGTTTCATTTGTTGCTGCTTTGTGAGAGGGCGATAAAGGAACTATGCACAATATTATCATCCATGTCTTTAATAAAAACTTAATTTCTGCCCATTAAAACTGTGGAAAATCTGCATTCTCACATATGAGTTCACTTTTAAATACTTGAGTTCAGGATGTGCAGTGTACAGCACCTCTTATATTTGATTAAATAGACTGTAATGTTTCTCTATTTATAATAGGAATTTAGGCCAAGTTTAGGGTTTACATGATTACTAACTTGCCTCTAAGTTCACTAATGGTAATGTCGCTGGGTGCGAGCCATGAATGTTTCTAAAAATCACGTTTAATAAATGTCTGTCTACAAAGTGATATAACCTGATTTATTAAGGTGAAACACTTTGTGCATGTTAAAGAAATACACGTTTTTTAAATTTTGAAGAGAATGCATCATTATTTTGGTTGCACAATACACTTCTGAAATGTTTGCATGTATCAGCTTGTACTTAGAGCCAAGCCAGACCCATTGCTCTCGGCTCTGGCTTGGCTGTCTCTATTAACTTGCCTGCGTGCCCCCCTCTATTTGTGACTCGAGCTTAATACATGTGGCCGCCAGTCACTGGATAAAATTACTTGGAAAAGTTGAGGACTAGAAGCCCATAGCCCTGTCCACATGGACCAATTTACCAACTTTACAATCAAGACTTCTTGTAGTAGAGATGAAAAAAGTGCATGCAGTGACAATACATTTAAAATAAGGGATCCCAGGGCAGGAATTGCAGGCCGTTGAGTTGTACATGACTGTAGTCATGAGTTCCCAGGGAGAACTACCAGGCATGATGGGTAAGGGCTTACCTTCAGAGAGGGTATTTGGAGTGTGACACCTCTCAAATGCATTCCTGGTTTGATAGTTGAGTATGAGCGCTCCTGAGCTGGGTCTGCTATAACTGTGTTGGCTTTCGTTTCATTCTCATTTCACTATGAGGTTTTTACTTGTTCATTTTTTGGGTCCAGATGTTAAATATATATAGTGACCAATTTAAAAATGAAAGTAGTAAATCTGCACCCACAGAGGTCCTCCTTGAATGGGTGCAAATGTACTACTTTTTGGAATTCACCAACTTTGCCAGTAGTTGACTTGAAAGCTCTGCCAATCTCACATTTCCAAGCATAGTATTGCCAATACAACACACGAAAGTTAATGGGATGAATGCTTGCATATAGTATAACTAATGGGAATCGCTCAAGGTAACATTTCAACCCATCATTTTTTGTCCATTGTGCAACCCTAGACCGAGGGCCACCTAATGGAAATCAGTAGTGACCCTGGAAACAGTCTATTCCAAACCTTGTCCATCTCACCCCTTCACCCTGCAACCCACTGTTTTTTAGTGGGGAAATGTAAGCTTCACACCCCCAGAATCTCATTGACTAAGCTATGCCCCTGTCACCTCTATTTTAAATGAAAGCGTGAAACTGCTGCAACTCTTCCTTCCAACTATGGGCAATATACAACTATGATTCAGGAACTAGGGATCGTTCTACAATATGTAATGGTCAATCAAGTCTGTGGCCTTGGGTGTCTGAACAACACTGTAATATTGCCCACTGGTTTCTGTTTCTTCCAGTCAAGTATTTCAATAACTTTAAGACATACATTGAGAGGCAAAAAGAAACGAATTTGTAGTAAATAATGATTAAAACACAAAAATGAGAGGAAAACAAGACAAGTCAGTCACTGCTTGTTGCATTTTATTTCTTCAGTCCATTCCTTTTCAAGAAGTGCAGCCAATGCGTTTGTCCTAAACATGGGCTTCCTCAGTGCAGCAAACATGCAAAAAACAAATAACAGACATAAATCTAAAATAACCAATTCATATACATATGAAGACAAAAAGAGTTTTACTCCACATTATACCATTAATATATACATCTAGTCAAACATACATGTGTACAATATCACAAAGAAACATATAATAAAAAAAAACTAGGGACTTTTAACACCATATTCAGTGGACTCATATACGTACTAGCCGTAATGCTAGAAAGTGCATCTGGAAACTATTTCATTAAAGAACATCTAAAAGCATGTGTTTGACATGTTATATAACATTAATCAACAACCACCTCCCATATTTCAGTAAGGAAGGAGAAAAGAAACATACATATATTTCCACAACCAACCGGTGCAGGTCACATCTTCACCCAAAACCCGTGGGTAAGAGAAAAACAGAAGAAAGGTAGAGACAAAAAGATATTAAAAACATACGCGCATGACTCTCAGATTAACATTCTCTTTATTTCACAAAACATACAGAAACCACAAAACCATGTTTTTTGATTGCAGTAAAAAACATAACATGGCCAAATACGGCATAAAGCGTTGTGTGCGAAGGGCTGCATGTAAACTCATCATACCGGAACTGGATGTGCATGGCTAGTGGGATGTACAGACACAGGGTGAGGAAGGTGAAAAAACAGAAGAAAGAAAATAGGTCCCAAACCAGAGTGAACATTCCAACTGTGAAGTGAGAAAGAGTACACAAGATAAAATAAGGCAAATAATATATATGTGACATCTGATAGGGGATTCGCGCAAAAAATTCCAAGAGCGTGTCTCATCAATACTCAAAGAATAGCATTCAACATTAAATTTAAACTCTTACCTCAAACATGTTCATGTGCTTTTTCCCCCTTACTCTGAACCACATTGTCTCAATCTACCACAGCGTTCTCCTCCAAAGTGTGAAATATCGAGATGTACCTGTATCAAAATCTGATGCAATGGCACTACACTCCTAATGCAGGGTACGTAAGGGGACAAGGTAAGAAATAGCAGAGTATCATAGTTAATGCTGAGTGAGAAAGCAAAACAAAAAAGAGAGAGAGAATAGCATGATACATCAAAGTGTCAAGAAAAAGGGCACCCATATATAAATCACTTTCCTAAGATCAAAGTTTGGCGATGTTATACATCCACTGTAAATTCCTGCCAGAAGCAAATACAGCCTCCGACACCCTTCGAGACGGGCATGCAAGCATGCATGCGTCAATCATCCCACACCGTATATATCCCCTAGCCAATACCGTGTAAAGGGGAAAACTTAAAGGCACCCAAGAAGAGTATATCTGCCCTGCCCCATATACAAATAGAGAGAAACATAGTAGATACAACAGAGACTACTCATCCACTACTATCCATTCCATAACTTCTAGCATGCAAACACTCACATTAACTTACCCATGTTCAGCAGTGAGAGTATCGCGGACCAAGGCATCTTGTACAATACACGTAGTTAGCCAAGTTCTCTGCATGCCAAACTTTTATAGAAGCAAGCCACACCCTCTGATAATTCTAGACCGCAAACCTTGCTCTCAAATGCACCTGTGTGGGCACTCTGCAGTGCTTAATTTGTGCTGGTGCTTTCCGGTGCTCAGCACTAGCACTTATTTGACAGGGCCGGGGCTATTGAATTATGCTCCTGTATGCGAAGGGCCCAGGAATGATAACAAATTAATGTACCTACCTGTATTGCTTTGGCTTCATGTCTGCCTGAATGTCTAGAGAGTGGCCCACCAAGGTCCAGGCACAATCGAGGGTGTGAGACTAGATTGTGTCTTGCGCAGTCAATGTAAACAGGATGTACGTTGTACGTAGGATAGGACCAATTTGCTAGCACCTGCACTGCTACACGTGGTGAGATCAGCCACCCCGCCGGTGATTGTTTCTGGTCAGAGGTTGCTCTGCTTTATAACGGCCCAGGACATCTAGTGGGCAAAATCGAGCATGCCTGCTGCAGAGAGAGGGGAGGATCGCTCAATGACATCATGGTCCATAGAAAGATGTTTCTGCAGAACATGGAATTGTTTTCACTTTTGCCCATTTAATCCTCGAGTTCACCCACACCTTTCTGAAGTGAGGCACAGTGTCCTTCTACCACCAATGCTACCATCTGTTCAAAGACCGATCATAATCAACATTTCCTTTCTTGTGCTGCTGCAGCTGTCATAAGCACAGCTGAAAGGGTAGGAGAATATCTGGTTTTGTTTGCAGATTTATGTAGCACAAACTCGACGACCCAAAGGTTACGTTTACAGAAGGACACATTCATTCTTTGCTAGGTAAGGGGAGATTAAGGGCTAGATGTAGGTAATTCCGATTTACCTACTCTTAAATACTGAATTTTACCGATTTGGTATTTAAGAGTAGGTAAATAGGAAGGAGGCAGATGTAGGTAATTTTAAATTCAGAATTACCGAATCTGTAACATTTGGTATTTACCGATTCTGTAAATAGAGATTCGGTATTTCCCATTGATTCCTATGGGCTTTGAAGGCCATAGGAATCAATGGGAAATACCGATTCGGTGTTTACAGAATCGGTAAATACCGAATCCTGCAAGGGTGCAGGGGGTGTCACTTTGACACCCTCTAGCACCCAAAGTGCAGGCTTGTGTGACATGTGGCACACATACATGCCCTAAGGGTATGTCTGTGTGTCACATTGCACAGGTGTGCATGCACACCTGAATTCGGTATTTTACCACACAATAGGATTGTGTGGTAAAATACCGACTCTTAAGGGCCCGTGGCACTGTAAACTGTAGGTTAATCAAAAAAGGGCCACCTCACATTGGGTGGATGTGTATCCAGATGTCATTGGAATACACCATCTTTGTTAAAATACCCCTCACACACCAAAAGGGCCCTTCGTGTCATGCTTCATCATCGGGGTCTTCCCGTCCCGCTGCGGGGCGGGGCAGTGCTGCGACAAGCGGATACGCCGGAGCACCTTTAGATGGAGGTGCTATGTGTTGGGAGTGAGTGTCAGTGGGGTCAGGAGTGATATAAGTGTGAGTTAAAAAATACCTGGCCTAGTGGAAAAAAGAATTTTATTAAACACTGGCTGGTATTATTAAAAGAAAAGTGAAGCGGAGAGATGGAGCAGGTTAATGGGCTCTCTCTCCTAAGTGGGTCAACATGTTTCGAGGCGCGGGGCCTCTTCGTCAGGACCTAGGGGAGATCCCCCTGTCACTCACTAGTGTTTCTCCACATAGGTAGAAAAGTGTATGTACAAAAAGTGAACAAAAAAGGACTATGTGAGTAACTACAATTAATAATTACAACACTTATGCTACCACACTAATAATGTAGTTTGCCTGCAAGGTAAGAACAGTAGATTAAAAATGCGCCGATCCCAAGGTGCGCTTAACTCTAATTCACCTGTAATGGAAAATGAGAAACACACAAAAATATACAAGATAGGGGTATGGGATCAAGCGTAAACAGTGAAGATTGTTGAAGCATTTCATCAGAAAACACAAGGTCAGTCACACACAGAATAAGTAACACAAGGAGGTTGAGAATAGCCAGGGGTGAAGGTATTCAAATGCATACTTATCAGTGGGGGGGTCAATGCCTCATGAGCCAGCTTAAGACAGAAGGGTATGGTGGGGTCCCAACTGCAAAGAGGGAGAAGAGGGAGTATAATGTAATTCTGTCCCAAAAAGTTATATAGTTCAGCTCAACCCGGTAAGGTTGGGATACAGGCTTCATCCCAGTGGAGACGGCTATGCCGTACTTACTGTGCCCCTAGCACGCTTGTGCTTCCTCCTTCGTCCGCGGCTTCCGTGGATATGAGGGAGGGAGAGGGCGGCGTGTTTATATACTGGATAGTAATTGGTTAATTGCTCAATTAAGTACTGCGAAAGCCCGCCGAATATATAAGGGCCAGAAAGAGAAATAAAGCGGGCGGCCATGTTAAAGTGTTAGGTAGTGCCTATGGATGTAGTCAGGATCTTCGGTTCTCAGATCGGGTACCCGGTTAATACCGGGTGATGACACTATTCTTATGTCTACGGCAAATCTTAGGTTACTGGTTTAACGGGCTCAGAAGATCAGCCGGTAACAGCGCACAGTGCAGTCCGCTATGTCCCCGCGCATGCGCCGTAGCATTTGCACAGTGCGCATGCGCGTCGGACAGTCACTGAGGCCGGCGCGCATGCGCACAGTTACCCTAGTCCGGTGTCTCTAGCTGACACGCGCGACTCGGGAAGGATTGACAATACTATTAGGTTAGACATATTATGGCTGTAGAAACGCTGATACAGATAGAAATAAATCTTGTCCATATTAATATTACTCTGTTACATCAATGAGTCACTGAAACTGCAATGTCCGATATAAGAGGACCAGTGGGGTTAGAATTTTAAGGTGCTCAGATGTTTAAGCAGGAGTGTGCCAATTGTTATGATATGTTCATATATATAAACACAATTAAGTTCCGGGGGGGGGGGCTGGAAGGGGTGGAACCTAAGGGGAACTTTTACTGTAGTACCTTTATGCTACAGTGGCTATTTTTTCAAAAGGAAATTTCTTTTTTGGATATAGAGGTGTCTGCAGTAATAACACATAGCGAGCTCTAAGTGTTCAATTGAGCCCACGGGATGTCATCGTTCAAGCCAGTGCGATGTGTCCCTAAGCGGAACACCCAACGTTGTTCTTTCGATAGAAGGTCTCTATCGTTGGGAAAGGCCTCAATGACAGTCCACTTCAGGTCATGGACACTGTGTCCTACAGTGGCAAAATGTGCAGACATTTTCGTAGTAGACCTGTTGCAGCGTACATTGCTGCGGTGTTCACCCATTCGAATTTTCACGGGTCTGCTGGTCATACCTACATACTCCTTGTTGCAGGGACAGGTGATTAGGTACACCACATTGCGACTATTGCAATTAGTGAAGGCTCGCTGCTCCCATGTAGTCTGGTTAGAAAAAGTGATGCTCCTGCTCTTCCTTGTGTATTGGCAAGATACACAGGTCCCACAAGGGTGGTGTCCACTGACCCCTACGACTCTAGAGGGTTCAATTGCACCCGTTGCTTTTGGTCTGGTGTGGACCAGGAGATCCTTGAGGTTCATTCCTCTCCTATGTGCAAACATGGGTTTGGGAAAGTCCAGTTGGCCACATGATAACACCCTCCAATGTTTGTTCACGATCTTCGTGATCTGGTTGGAGTTGGTGTTGTAGGTGGTTACGCAGATTGGGCGTAGGTCTGGTTCTTTCGCTTCCGTGTCATCCAAGAGGGCTTCCCTGTTGTTATTGCGTGCACGCTTAAGGCCTTTACGAACAATGTTCGCCGGGTACTGTCTGTTCAGGAGTTTGCACTCCAGGTCTGCTGCTTGTGTCTTAAAATCCTCTATGTTGCTACAATTGCGCCGTAGGCGGAGAAATTGTCCGTACGGAAGGTTCTCACGTAAGTGGCGCGGATGGAAACTACTGTACAAAAGCAGACTGTTCTTGGCTGTGGGTTTGAAGTGAGTGCTAGTTGCAAGTTTACCTCCTTTGGGGAAGATGTTTAGATCTAGAAACACCAGATTTTCGTTAGAAGCAGTGTGAGTAAATTTTAGGAACCGATCTTGTTGGTTCAGCCAGTTCATGAAGCAGGTAACGGAGTCTAGATCGCCCCTCCAGATGACAAATATGTAATCTATGTACCTCTTCCATGTAAGTACATGATGCCTATGGGGATTGCTCTGATCCAGAATTTTGGTGGATTCCAGGTGGTGTACGTAAAGACCTGCCAGACTGGGGGCACAAGTGCTCCCCATACTGGTTCCGTGTCTTTGGAGGTAGTAGGTGTCCTCATATTGAAAAAAGTTCTTTGTGAGGGACAAAGAGATGCATTCGAGGACCACTTGTCTGGGGGTGTGGTAATCCCAAGGTGTGGAAAATAGTACTTCCTCTATTATCTCCAAGGTTTCTCTATGTGGAAGACTTGTATAGAGGCTCTCCACGTCAAGTCCCACAAGAAGATCATGTTCCGGGTCAAAGGGAACATCCTTGATCAATTGGAGGACTGCCTTGGTATCCCTTAGATAGGTGTCGGTGGTCTGCACAATTGGCCGGAGGAATGCGTCTGCAAATTTAGATAATGGTTCCAAGATCGAGTTTATGCCAGACACTATCGGACGCCCAGGTGGATAAGGGGCGTCCTTGTGAATCTTGGGTATAGTGTAAAAGTACGGTACTTTTGGTTTGTCTTGGATTAGAAAATCACTCTCTTTTCTAGTCAGCCAATCGTGAGCTCTGGCTTCCTCAATCATTATCAGGATCGATATCCTCACTTCCTCAGTTGGATCTTCTCTTAGCACCTGGTAGTTACGCTCATCGTTCAACAGTTTCCTGCATTCCCTGTCGTAGTTACTATAGGTCTGTACAACTGTAGCCCCACCCTTATCGGCTGGTTTGATCACAATAGTTTGGTTATTTGCAAGTTCCTGCAATGCAGCCTGTTCTTGTCTAGAAGTGTTCCGAAAGGAGATCTTGTCACCGTTGGGTAATTTCTCAAGATCTTCCATTACTGCTTTTTCGAAAGTAAGGAGTTCTACAGGCATGGTGGAGTCTAGCGGGGTAAAAGTCGACTTTTTCTTTAACCCTGTATCAGACTGTTCGGTACCTTCGTTGGTAGAGTCCTGAAAGAAAGCCCGAAGTTTGAGTTTCCTCATGAACTCTTTCATCTCTTGGCAGATTTTAAACTTGTCCATTTTGTCCGTGGGAACATAGCCTAGACCTTTTGACAGAACCTTCTCTTGGTCTTCTGTTAGCTCTTGGTCCGACAAGTTCACTACTAGGTTCCCCGGCTGGTGGAGGCTGTTTGGCTCCGGGTTGATACACCTGGTGCGGTCTCTGGTGCGGTCTCTGGTGGTTGGTTCCAATGAACCTGATTTCCTTTTCGATTTCTTCCCCTTCTGGGGCCTCGGCGCTGGCCTAAAAAAGGCTGCTGCCCATAGTAGTTAAACTGGGGAGCCTGTGGGTCCCAAGGTTGGAAGGGATGACCCATGAAGGGTGGAGCCGGTGGGTATTCCATGTATCCTGGGGGTGCCTGGTATGGTATCCACCCTCTTCCACCCCTTGGGAATTGCCCTCTGAAAGAGGGTTTCCCTTTGTTTGCACCCTGATTGCTATTCCTACTCGAGTTAGAGCTATTCGAGCTAGTATCAGAAAGGTTGGTGTCTTGATCACTGTTTTGACTTCTTGACACATAATCTTTCTTAATGTACGGGTAAATCCGCTCATGTGTGAACTCCTCTGTGTCTTTTTTATGTTTTTTACTTTTGCTTTTTTTCAGAGTGAGTTCGAACTCTGTCATTTCTTGGTTTAGTTCCTCGAGTCGTTTTTTCAGTGCAGTAGGGGATAGGTAACTCTTGATTTTAACTTCCAGTTTCGAAATTTCAATTTTAAGTTCTTGGGTCAGCTTTGTCGCTGTCTTCACGATGAGAACCAACCAATCTCTGGTGCATCTCCAGCTAATCAAGGACCAATCTCGTTTAAATTCGAGGTCGTGGGTAAAGATGAAAGGTTCATTCTTAACTATTAGCCCAGATGGGGCTGTCTTGGACTTCAGATATTCCGACATGAATAGACCGTGGAGGGCCGTCTTGATCTGTGTTCTTCTTAGCACAGCCAATTCGTCCCAATCACTATCGTTCATGCATGGTTCGGTGTTACTTAGCCCTTCAAAAGGGCGGAGCGTGGCTAGAATTCTATCGACTTCCTCATCGTCAAATGTGAGGCCTCCTGCATCCTCCATGATGGATGGCTACTTAGAATGAGTGTGTGGTGACTATGTGTAGGTGTTTAGCTGTGATGTGCGTGAATTTTTTTTATATATAAACACAAGGCAGCCTAATGGGGTGCTATGTGTAGGTCCAGAACTACTGGTGTCTCGGTCAACTCGAGAGAAAAAGACTCCCACAGCTGCACGCTGTCTAAAGACTAAGGAAATCAAAAGGGGGAGTGAAGAGGTGGTGCCGGTGGGCACCGAGGTGGGCACGTCCTCCTCTTATCAGGGTTGTAGGTTAATCAAAAAAGGGCCACCTCACATTGGGTGGATGTGTATCCAGATGTCATTGGAATACACCATCTTTGTTAAAATACCCCTCACACACCAAAAGGGCCCTTGGTGTCATGCTTCATCATCGGGGTCTTCCCGTCCCGCTGCGGGGCGAGGCAGTGCTGCGACAAGCGGATACGCCGGAGCACCTTTAGATGGAGGTGCTATGTGTTGGGAGTGAGTGTCAGTGGGGTCAGGAGTGATATAAGTGTGAGTTAAAAAATACCTGGCCTAGTGGAAAAAAGAATTTTATTAAACACTGGCTGGTATTATTAAAAGAAAAGTGAAGCGGAGAGATCGAGCAGGTTAATGGTCTCTCTCTCCTAAGTGGATTAACATGTTTCGAGGCGCGGGGCCTCTTCGTCAGGACCTAGGGGAGATCCCCCTGTCACTCACTAGTGTTTCTCCACATAGGTAGAAAAGTGTATGTACAAAAAGTGAACAAAAAAGGACTATGTGAGTAACTACAATTAATAATTACAACACATATGCTACCACACTAATAATGTAGTTTGCCTGCAAGGTAAGAACAGTAGATTAAAAATGCGCCGATCCCAAGGTGCGCTTAACTCTAATTCACCTGTAATGGAAAATGAGAAACACACAAAAATATACAAGATAGGGGTATGGGATCAAGCGTAAACAGTGAAGATTGTTGAAGCATTTCATCAGAAAACACAAGGTCAGTCACACACAGAATAAGTAACACAAGGAGATGCTACGGCGCATGCGCGGGGACATAGCGGACTGCACTGTGCGCTGTTACCGGCTGATCTTCTGAGCCCGTTAAACCAGTAACCTAAGATTTGCCGTAGACATAAGAATAGTGTCATCACCCGGTATTAACCGGGTACCCGATCTGAGAACCGAAGATCCTGACTACATCCATAGGCACTACCTAACACTTTAACATGGCCGCCCGCTTTATTTCTCTTTCTGGCCCTTATATATTCGGCGGGCTTTCGCAGTACTTAATTGAACAATTAACCAATTACTATCCAGTATATAAACACGCCGCCCTCTCCCTCCCTCATATCCACGGAAGCCGCGGACGAAGGAGGAAGCACAAGCGTGCTAGGGGCACAGTAAGTACGGCATAGCCGTCTCCACTGGGATGAAGCCTGTATCCCAACCTTACCGGGTTGAGCTGAACTATATAACTTTTTGGGACAGAATTACATTATACTCCCTCTTCTCCCTCTTTGCAGTTGGGACCCCACCATACCCGTCTGTCTTAAGCTGGCTCATGAGGCATTGACCCCCCCACTGATAAGTATGCATTTGAATACCTTCACCCCTGGCTATTCTCAACCTCCTTGTGTTACTTATTCTGTGTGTGACTGACCTTGTGTTTTCTGATGAAATGCTTCAACAATCTTCACTGTTTACGCTTGATCCCATACCCCTATCTTGTATATTTTTGTGTGTTTCTCATTTTCCATTACAGGTGAATTAGAGTTAAGCGCACCTTGGGATCGGCGCATTTTTAATCTACTGTTCTTACCTTGCAGGCAAACTACATTATTAGTGTGGTAGCATATGTGTTGTAATTATTAATTGTAGTTACTCACATAGTCCTTTTTTGTTCACTTTTTGTACATACACTTTTCTACCTATGTGGAGAAACACTAGTGAGTGACAGGGGGATCTCCCCTAGGTCCTGACGAAGAGGCCCCGCGCCTCGAAACATGTTGACCCACTTAGGAGAGAGAGCCCATTAACCTGCTCCATCTCTCCGCTTCACTTTTCTTTTAATAATACCAGCCAGTGTTTAATAAAATTCTTTTTTCCACTAGGCCAGGTATTTTTTAACTCACACTTATATCACTCCTGAACCCACTGACACTCACTCCCAACACATAGCACCTCCATCTAAAGGTGCTCCGGCGTATCCGCTTGTCGCAGCACTGCCCCGCCCCGCAGCGGGACGGGAAGACCCCGATGATGAAGCATGACACCAAGGGCCCTTTTGGTGTGTGAGGGGTATTTTAACAAAGATGGTGTATTCCAATGACATCTGGATACACATCCACCCAATGTGAGGTGGCCCTTTTTTGATTAACCTACAACCCTGATAAGAGGAGGACGTGCCCACCTCGGTGCCCACCGGCACCACCTCTTCACTCCCCCTTTTGATTTCCTTAGTCTTTAGACAGCGTGCAGCTGTGGGAGTCTTTTTCTCTCGAGTTGACCGAGACACCAGTAGTTCTGGACCTACACATAGCACCCCATTAGGCTGCCTTGTGTTTATATATAAAAAATTTTCACGCACATCACAGCTAAACACCTACACATAGTCACCACACACTCATTCTAAGTAGCCATCCATCATGGAGGATGCAGGAGGCCTCACATTTGACGATGAGGAAGTCGATAGAATTCTAGCCACGCTCCGCCCTTTTGAAGGGCTAAGTAACACCGAACCATGCATGAACGATAGTGATTGGGACGAATTGGCTGTGCTAAGAAGAACACAGATCAAGACGGCCCTCCACGGTCTATTCATGTCGGAATATCTGAAGTCCAAGACAGCCCCATCTGGGCTAATAGTTAAGAATGAACCTTTCATCTTTACCCACGACCTCGAATTTAAACGAGATTGGTCCTTGATTAGCTGGAGATGCACCAGAGATTGGTTGGTTCTCATCGTGAAGACAGCGACAAAGCTGACCCAAGAACTTAAAATTGAAATTTCGAAACTGGAAGTTAAAATCAAGAGTTACCTATCCCCTACTGCCCTGAAAAAACGACTCGAGGAACTAAACCAAGAAATGACCGAGTTCGAACTCACTCTGAAAAAAAGCAAAAGTAAAAAACATAAAAAAGACACAGAGGAGTTCACACATGAGCGGATTTACCCGTACATTAAGAAAGATTATGTGTCAAGAAGTCAAAACAGTGATCAAGACACCAACCTTTCTGATACTAGCTCGAATAGCTCTAACTCGAGTAGGAATAGCAATCAGGGTGCAAACAAAGGGAAACCCTCTTTCAGAGGGCAATTCCCAAGGGGTGGAAGAGGGTGGATACCATACCAGGCACCCCCAGGATACATGCAATACCCACCGGCTCCACCCTTCATGGGTCATCCCTTCCAACCTTGGGACCCACAGGCTCCCCAGTTTAACTACTATGGGCAGCAGCCTTTTTTAGGCCAGCGCCGAGGCCCCAGAAGGGGAAGAAATCGAAAAGGAAATCAGGTTCATTGGAACCAACCACCAGAGACCGCACCAGAGACCGCACCAGTTGTATCAACCTGGAGCCAAACAGCCTCCACCAGCCGGGGAACCTAGTAGTGAACTTGTCGGACCAAGAGCTAACAGAAGACCAAGAGAAGGTTCTGTCAAAAGGTCTAGGCTATGTTCCCACGGACAAAATGGACAAGTTTAAAATCTGCCAAGAGATGAAAGAGTTCATGAGGAAACTCAAACTTCGGGCTTTCTTTCAGGACTCTACCAACGAAGGTACCGAACAGCCTGATACAGGGTTAAAGAAAAAGTCGACTTTTACCCCGCTAGACTCCACCATGCCTGTAGAACTCCTTACTTTCGAAAAAGCAGTAATGGAAGATCTTTAGAAATTACCCAACGGTGACAAGATCTCCTTTCGGAACACTTCTAGACAAGAACAGGCTGCATTGCAGGAACTTGCAAATAACCAAACTATTGTGATCAAACCAGCCGATAAGGGTGGGGCTACAGTTGTACAGACCTATAGTAACTACGACAGGGAATGCAGGAAACTGTTGAACGATGAGCGTAACTACCAGGTGCTAGGAGAAGATCCAACTGAGGAAGTGAGGATATCGATCCTGATAATGATTGAGGAAGCCAGAGCTCACGATTGGCTGACTAGAAAAGAGAGTGATTTTCTAATCCAAGACAAACCAAAAGTACCGTACTTTTACACTATACCCAAGATTCACAAGGACGCCCCTTATCCACCTGGGCGTCCGATAGTGTCTGGCATAAACTCGATCTTGGAACCATTATCTAAGTTTGCAGACGCATTCCTCCGGCCAATTGTGCAGACCACCGACACCTATCTAAGGGATACCAAGGCAGTCCTCCAATTGATCAAGGATGTTCCCTTTGACCCGGAACATGATCTTCTTGTGGGACTTGACGTGGAGAGCCTCTATACAAGTCTTCCACATAGAGAAACCTTGGAGATAATAGAGGAAGTACTATTTTCCACACCTTGGAATTACCACACCCCCAGACAAGAGGTCCTCGAATGCATCTCTTTGTCCCTCACAAAGAACTTTTTTCAATATGAGGACACCTACTACCTCCAAAGACACGGAACCAGTATGGGGAGCACTTGTGCCCCCAGTCTGGCAGGTCTTTACGTACACCACCTGGAATCCACCAAAATTCTGGATCAGAGCAATCCCCATAGGCATCATGTACTTACATGGAAGAGGTACATAGATGACATATTTGTCATCTGGAGGGGCGATCTAGACTCCGTTACCTGCTTCATGAACTGGCTGAACCAACAAGATCGGTTCCTAAAATTTACTCACACTGCTTCTAACGAAAATCTGGTGTTTCTAGATCTAAACATCTTCCCCAAAGGAGGTAAACTTGCAACTAGCACTCACTTCAAACCCACAGCCAAGAACAGTCTGCTTTTGTACAGTAGTTTCCATCCGCGCCACTTACGTGAGAACCTTCCGTACGGACAATTTCTCCGCCTACGGCGCAATTGTAGCAACATAGAGGATTTTAAGACACAAGCAGCAGACCTGGAGTGCAAACTCCTGAACAGACAGTACCCGGCGAACATTGTTCGTAAAGGCCTTAAGCGTGCACGCAATAACAACAGGGAAGCCCTCTTGGATGACACGGAAGCGAAAGAACCAGACCTACGCCCAATCTGCGTAACCACCTACAACACCAACTCCAACCAGATCACGAAGATCGTGAACAAACATTGGAGGGTGTTATCATGTGGCCAACTGGACTTTCCCAAACCCATGTTTGCACATAGGAGAGGAATGAACCTCAAGGATCTCCTGGTCCACACCAGACCAAAAGCAACGGGTGCAATTGAACCCTCTAGAGTCGTAGGGGTCAGTGGACACCACCCTTGTGGGACCTGTGTATCTTGCCAATACACAAGGAAGAGCAGGAGCATCACTTTTTCTAACCAGACTACATGGGAGCAGCGAGCCTTCACTAATTGCAATAGTCGCAATGTGGTGTACCTAATCACCTGTCCCTGCAACAAGGAGTATGTAGGTATGACCAGCAGACCCGTGAAAATTCGAATGGGTGAACACCGCAGCAATGTACGCTGCAACAGGTCTACTACGAAAATGTCTGCACATTTTGCCACTGTAGGACACAGTGTCCATGACCTGAAGTGGACTGTCATTGAGGCCTTTCCCAACGATAGAGACCTTCTATCGAAAGAACAACGTTGGGTGTTCCGCTTAGGGACACATCGCACTGGCTTGAACGATGACATCCCGTGGGCTCAATTGAACACTTAGAGCTCGCTATGTGTTATTACTGCAGACACCTCTATATCCAAAAAAGAAATTTCCTTTTGAAAAAATAGCCACTGTAGCATAAAGGTACTACAGTAAAAGTACCCCTTAGGTTCCACCCCTTCCAGCCCCCCCCCCCCCCGGAACTTAATTGTGTTTATATATATGAACATATCATAACAATTGGCACACTCCTGCTTAAACATCTGAGCACCTTAAAATTCTAACCCCACTGGTTCTCTTATATCGGACATTGCAGTTTCAGTGACTCATTGATGTAACAGAGTAATATTAACAAGGACAAGATTTATTTCTATCTGTATCAGCGTTTCTACAGCCATTATATGTCTAACCTAATAGTATTGTCAATCCTTCCCGAGTCGCGCGTGTCAGCTAGAGACACCGGACTAGGGTAACTGTGCGCATGCGCGCCGGCCTCAGTGACTGTCCGACGCGCATGCGCACTGTGCAAATGCTACGGCGCATGCGCGGGGACATAGCGGACTGCACTGTGCGCTGTTACCGGCTGATCTTCTGAGCCCGTTAAACCAGTAACCTAAGATTTGCCGTAGACATAAGAATAGTGTCATCACCCGGTATTAACCGGGTACCCGATCTGAGAACCGAAGATCCTGACTACATCCATAGGCACTACCTAACACTTTAACATGGCCGCCCGCTTTATTTCTCTTTCTGGCCCTTATATATTCGGCGGGCTTTCGCAGTACTTAATTGAGCAATTAACCAATTACTATCCAGTATATAAACACGCCGCCCTCTCCCTCCCTCATATCCACGGAAGCCGCGGACGAAGGAGGAAGCACAAGCGTGCTAGGGGCACAGTAAGTACGGCATAGCCGTCTCCACTGGGATGAAGCCTGTATCCCAACCTTACCGGGTTGAGCTGAACTATATAACTTTTTGGGACAGAATTACATTATACTCCCTCTTCTCCCTCTTTGCAGTTGGGACCCCACCATACCCTTCTGTCTTAAGCTGGCTCATGAGGCATTGACCCCCCCACTGATAAGTATGCATTTGAATACCTTCACCCCTGGCTATTCTCAACCTCCTTGTGTTACTTATTCTGTGTGTGACTGACCTTGTGTTTTCTGATGAAATGCTTCAACCATCTTCACTGTTTACGCTTGATCCCATACCCCTATCTTGTATATTTTTGTGTGTTTCTCATTTTCCATTACAGGTGAATTAGAGTTAAGCGCACCTTGGGATCGGCGCATTTTTAATCTACTGTTCTTACCTTGCAGGCAAACTACATTATTAGTGTGGTAGCATATGTGTTGTAATTATTAATTGTAGTTACTCACATAGTCCTTTTTTGTTCACTTTTTGTACATACACTTTTCTACCTATGTGGAGAAACACTAGTGAGTGACAGGGGGATCTCCCCTAGGTCCTGACGAAGAGGCCCCGCGCCTCGAAACATGTTGACCCACTTAGGAGAGAGAGCCCATTAACCTGCTCCATCTCTCCGCTTAACTTTTCTTTTAATAATACCAGCCAGTGTTTAATAAAATTCTTTTTTCCACTAGGCCAGGTATTTTTTAACTCACACTTATATCACTCCTGACCCCACTGACACTCACTCCCAACACATAGCACCTCCATCTAAAGGTGCTCCGGCGTATCCGCTTGTCGCAGCACTGCCCCGCCCCGCAGCGGGACGGGAAGACCCCGATGATGAAGCATGACACCAAGGGCCCTTTTGGTGTGTGAGGGGTATTTTAACAAAGATGGTGTATTCCAATGACATCTGGATACACATCCACCCAATGTGAGGTGGCCCTTTTTGATTAACCTACAACCCTGATAAGAGGAGGACGTGCCCACCTCGGTGCCCACCGGCACCACCTCTTCACTCCCCCTTTTGATTTCCTTTGCACTGTAAACTGTGCCACCTACATTTGGAATTACAGAATCGGTATATTTACCGATTCGGTAATTTACCGAATCGGTAATTTTACCGAATCGGTAATTTTACCGAATCGGTAATTTTGCCGAATCTGTAAATATACCAATTCTGTAATTTTCAGCCCCCTACATCTGAAAACCCCAATACCGGTCGGAAACGGTCGGAAGCGGCCGAAATCGGCCATTTCCGACCGGTATTAGGGCTCCTACATCTGGCCCTAAGTGATTTTACCAGATTCTCAGGTTGTTGAGCCCACACCAAGACCTGGTTCCCCAGCACAAAAGACGGCAGCGCTGCCCGCAAGGTCATAGTCACTCCACAGTTAGTTATTTCTATCAACCCAGGCATACCTGAAAATGAAGATATTATCACAAAATTTAAGGTAAATGAGAATGGCACTTCTTTCAACAACATACACCCATTGTGAACAATTTTACAGTTCACATACTTTTTAAGATGCTCCGAATGCCATAATTCTTTCCTGTATATAATCTGTATGTGGCCACAATCTACTACTGATTTTTTAAAAGGCAGTACATATTATTTCTTTTTCATAACTAGTACATTTTAATGTCAAAACTGTTTTAATTTGTAATGGTAAAATGTGACAAAACTATGTGCGTATGCTATATTCCTAAGCATCTGAGTTGTAATTTTAATCAGTTTAACAGATAACATGTGTATTTTTGCACGGTTCCTTGGTTGCAAGGAGCTGCTGTTTTATGACCTCCAGGTTACTTAAATGACAAAGTCAGCATATCCTCTTTGTTTAAGGTTTGTGGCAGGTGTTATGAAGACTTGGGGGTAAGTAGCAAGTTGCAGCTTCAGACAGTACTAGCTTTGCAATCAACATGCCTTTTTTTAGTTTTTTTTTAAGCCCATGTGTGTTTCACAAAACTACAAGCCCCGTGATACAAAGTGACGTTGACGTTGTGTACAAAGCCAGGAGTGATTGAATGTGTCAGTCAAAACACCGAGACTCCCAGCTGCATTGAACTTGACACTCACCTTTAATAATTATACAAATGACGGGAGAAGGCTTGAGTTTTAGGAAGGAAAGACCAGGAACATTATAAGGATTTTGCTATCCCCGGGCCAAACGTATTTTGTGGGAAACTGTCCGGAACAAGTTTGAATTTATGATCCAGTTTCAGCTCTTTCATGCCCTCCTCGGCCAAGTCATTGACAGTGCACAGGCATGCTCTCCAAATTATAAATGTGTTTTCATCAAATATTCATGGATGGTGATGTGTGTTTTCAATATTGTAATATAGCAGCTGACTAAAAGTATTGTAAATAATCTCTGTGACCATTTCCTGTTTTGAATATGTGAGGTCTTGTTTCAATCTAAAAGAAGCTTTATGAATGTTACATGGTGTGTATGATCAAAGTCCCACAGGGCCAATGGCTGTGTGATTAGTTCTTCTGGTAAAGGTCTTGTGGTAAGACAGACACATGTGGGAAAAGGTGACACATCAAATTAATTGGCTAGCGCACAACCTGTTTTTTGGTGAACTATCCTTGGTCTTTCTGTGATAATTTTACTTCTTTATTGGGTGCTCCTTGAGGTGACGTTTCCGTCCTGCGAGTAACGTCTTGAAACTGAATTGCAAATTAGTGCTTTCAAGAATCTTGGTTGCATCGCCCTATGGGCACTCCGCTTACATCCTTGAATAATTCAAGCATTATTTTCTTTTGTTCTTTCATGAATTTATTCATTCATTCTATTTCATTGAAATTATTTGCATTCCATAGTTTTTTTTTTCTTAGTACATTACTTCTTCAAAAAACACTTTTAGTACTTGATACACTCCAATGCATTTCGAAGAGGAAAATATTCTGTCAAACCAAGAATGGAAACATCACATCAAAATGGATCATAGATACATTGATGACATATTCATGTTGTGGAAGGGAACAAATGAAGAGGCTAAGACTGCTATTGAAACCTGGAACACTTTCAATGAACATTTACAATTCACGAGTGAAACGTCAGAAACACAAATCACATTTTTAAATGTATTAATTACTAAAACAGAGAAAGGTCTGGAAACAGATATTTACCAAAAAAAACCTGATAGAAATAATGTCCTTCACTACTCAAGTCATCATCAAATATCCCTAAAAACGCATTTACCAACCTCACAGATGATGAGAATCAAAAGGATAGTATCCAACACGGAAAAGGCTACTCAGAGGATTACAGACATAGCACAAAGACTCATGGACAGAGGGTACCCTCCATCGACAACAGAAAAAGCCAAAGTTAAATGCCAATCAGCCTCTCCTGAGAGAGTTCTAAATCCCATTGAGAAACAAGAAAATACCAGAACTGTGGTAGTATCAAGATTTTCTACATCCAGCAAAACCTTTAAAAAGATTATCAACAAACATTGGCCAATATTGACGATGGAGCCAGATTTCAAGAATGCATTCTCACAACCCCCAATATTCGCCAACACCAGAAACAGAAACATAGGTGAAATACTTAAACAGAAAGTCCCACAAAATAAATTACATAGTGGCACTAAACCATGCTTAAATTGTCAGAATTGCAATAATATCATACGCGGAACAGTCATCAATCACCCTATGAAGGGGCACAAAATTAAACTTCAAGTAACTGCCACCTGTGAAACAACCAACGTCGTTTACCTGTTAAAATGCCCCTGCGGCAAAGTGTACGTGGGGAAAACTGAGAGGAAGTTCCGGTCCGCTCTCCCTGCCGGCCCGCCCACCGCCCTCTATCCTTCCTATAATTAGAGTTATATCTCCCGCAGCGAGGGACGCAGCCCGGGACAAGACCGGGCTAAGAGCGGGCCGTTTGAGGCCGTTCGAGGACGGCAGTGGACGGCCCCGGCCCATATTCCCTGTCCTGTTATTCCCAAACAACCAAGGTAGGCGGGACTCTTATCCGCTATTGACTTTTATTATAAACTCATAATTTTTAATCGTTTGGGACATAGGAAATATTCTATTGCCTGTCAACGCATTGATGTTAGCATATACTATTGTGTAAATAAGCGTGTTTTAGTTGTTACCTCCCATATTTGTTTTACTTTAGATAATATGCCATTACGCTCAGGCAAAACACGCATTGTTAAAGTCCAGACCCCTAAAGGAGTGGTTTCGGGCCCATTGGATGTTTTTATTTCTCGTGCCACAGGTATACTAGAAAAAGAAATTGCCATGGTTGAAAAACGCCTTTCACTTGACCTACTTAGTGAAAAACGCTCTTCATTGGGTAGGCTGGCTACGATTCCTAGCCCTGTGACACAACCCCATGCAGCTTTTAATTGTATCCATTCAGCAACTGTCGAGGCGCTAGTACATATAGACAGCGATGGGGTTGATTTGTCTACACATATACCAACTCATGTAGAACATAATTTAAATGATTCCGAGGCAAGTAGTGAAAGTGAATCTCAGGATAGTTTTGAATCAGACTATACCCCAGAAACGCCCAATTTATCTCCCGAGCCCCCTAAGACAGTTTCCAAAAGAGTGATACATATGAACTCAGTAGGTGCCGATACGGCAACAAGGAAGAGGAAGCATGATATGAGTTATTTAGGGGGGAGAGAACGAAAAATGCTAAAATTAAAAGTAAAAGAAACCGCCGATATTTCTCACGATAATCCTATATCATTGGTTATGGGCAAACCTGGCGATAACACACAATGTCTTAGTACTTTTCCTAATATCCCTTGCCCCTCCCTCACCTCGCTTGGATCCTCTGATCCTTGCCCCACCTGTCAAAATAGTGATGAATCTTTGTTGGTTAAAATTGAGGCTTTGATGAAAAACCTCTTATTGCCTGTTCTAGAGCGGACCAGGTTAATGACCCAAAAAATTGAAACCCTGGAGGCAGTTGTAAACACTAACTCAGCTCTACTAGTATCCTTAACTAGTTTGAGCCAAGGGGGGGCTAATCCAACACATCCAGCAAATATTGCTCAAGTAAATACTTCTACATCCCTTAGTGATAAACCCCTTGGGGTAGTAACTGATAGACCAATGAGGGGAGGAGATCATAAGGTTACAACCAATAACCAACTAGTGGCCGCGTCCCAATCATTGCAGAAGAAGCGGCCAGTAGCAAAACCAGATAGCTTAAACCCCGCTAGACTACAACCAACTGGATTGCCTTCCCGGGCTCAACCGAGTCTTAATACTTCCCGGCCTCTTATTCAAGGGTCTATGGCTAATCAAAAAGGTAACAACACAAAAACCCTGGTTGAAAAACATCGTATACACACTAAGCCGCGGGCTGATCTCCCTACTGAGGCTGCACTATACACAATAGTTTTGACTGGTGTAGCCCCTCTTCAACCGGGTAAGAGGGAGACTTTCGATGATCTGCGCAATAAGGTGACCTTTTGGTTAAATAAAAACCGACCATTACCCCCCTCTCTGCCAACCGAAATTTTGTTTGTGAGAAGGGTGGACTGGGTGGGTCATGGTACAAAAGATCTGGAGGGTGATTGTGTATTGATCTCGTTTAAGGATCCTTGGGTGGTGGAAATGATTAGCAGAAAAGCGAGGTTTGCCAGGCAGGGGGATGTTCAAACATTGAGCCTATCATATTTTTACCCGCATAGGCAGAGTAGTACCCTGGCGGGTTTCAGACATGGCCAACCCAACATTAGGAGGCATCCTACTATAATGACTCCCCAGCCCACTACTTTCCCATTTCTTTTCAACCACTTTGGCCCATTATCTGATCTTGAGGCAAATGATTGACTTCACTCCCGGACGTGCATAACTGCCCATATAGTAAATCCTAGTTCCCCGCCAGATAGGCCGTCTAATGAGCCTCTGCAGTTGGTATTTGTAGAGGAGCAGCGACTGGGGGCCTCAAAAACAGCAAGTTCTACTAGACTACCGTTAAGGGAAGTAGAAAGGACCCGGAATGAAGGGGAAAATTGGGGCACCCTCGGGTGCACCACAAATGGGTGTGATGCTGAGAATAACTTAAATGCACTAGTGGCTCTGGACTCAGTGGTACCCTCTGTGACCCATGGTCCAGAACTACTATCTATTGTCTCCTGGAATGTTGCGGGGGTTAAAAGTCGTACCTATTCAGATGACTGGCTGGAGTTTATAGATAAATATGATATTATCTTACTCCAGGAAACCTGGGCAACTGAACCAACATTTAGGCAGGGATACATCAATTTTTTTAAACCAGCAATTAGAAGCCCTAAAGGGAGAGCCTCAGGGGGTTTATTGATCTGGGTGAAACAATCCCTGGGATTCCATTCCACAGAAATAACAGTATACAACCCCGACCTCCTTATTATTAAGTTGAGGAAGACTGGCTGTCGGGACATGATTTTGTTTAATGTATATGCTCGAGGTTTACCAGGTGGCCGCTCACCTCACCTGTTGGAAACATTGGACCCAGTCTTAGACAATCTTGATAGTGATCTTGTAACCCTCCTGGCTGGAGACCTAAACTGTACCTTCGAGCCATTGCTCGATTCAGGAGACAGTTGGGGCTATGCGGAGGATGCAGTATGGGGTATTCCAGAACTGATGCCCTGTAAATCAGTAACTGCAACTGAGGCTGCAGTGAATTGGACGGCTCTTTGCCTCAATAGGGGCTTTCGGGCTGTCAATGGCCGCGCTAAATCAGACCAGGAAGCAAATTTTACATTCGATAACGGGCTTAGAAAAAGCCGTATCGATTATATCCTATTAAAAGTAGGAGATTGGCCCCTTATGATAGACATGATAATCCTCCCCCGCCCAGAAAGTGACCATAACCCCCTGTCCCTAAAATTAAAGTTACCAGGCTTAGTGAGATCTGAGAACCCTGGTACTGCACAAACTGGGGATGCCTTCCTAACCAATGATAGGAAGAGACTTAAATGGTCTAAAATTGTGGAGGATGTTGCTCTAAGGGACAAGGTAAACATAAAAGTCAGCAAAACATATAGAGAGATGCTGGCATATGATCATCTGGGGGGGAACCCCGAAATGGCCAATGATATGAATCTCCACAATGGTTGTTTTGCCGACCTCAAATCTCTACTTTCTAAACCCCGACCTAAGGCAAATCCCAAAATACGGAACTGTCCTAAGAAATGGTATAATATTAAATGTAGGGAAGCCCATACTAAACTTATTAGGGCAGTTAAGTCTGGAGTTATGATCTCAGTGAAAGAAGCGAGATCTAATTATAAGAAAACACAGAGGGAAGCTAAGCGGGTGTGGGAGGATAAACACTGGTCGGATTTATTGGAGGCTACTACTTCAAATAACCCCATTAAGTTTTGGGAAATAGTCAAGTGGGGGAAGGATCCGGATGCTTGCATCCCTGTAAATTATGTATCCCCTGTGGAATGGGTCACGTTTTATTCGACCCAGTTTTGTGCTGAGAATTCTAATCCGCCCAGTACCACGGCGTTGCTATCCCAGCCCCCCTTGCAAACTAAGATTATTACCTTTACGGAAAAAGAGGTCGAACTGGCCATAGGTCTTACAATGCAAGGGAAAGCACCGGGCATGGATCTCATACCAGCCGACCTGTTCAAGACAGACCCCGGCTTATGGATACCCTACCTTACTAAAGTGGCTAATTCGATAGCCGCTGGTGCAAGTATACCAGAATCCTGGAAGGGGGCTGAGATTTTACCCATCTACAAAAAGGGCAGTAGGTCAATTCCGGGTAATTATCGCCCAATCAGCCTCATTGATACAACCCAGAAACTTATTGCACGTATGATTTTAGGTAGGGTCCAAGGATGGATCGAACTAGAGGACATACTATCTCCAATGCAGGCAGGCTTCAGATCGGGAACAAGCACCATCGACCAGGTGTTCAGATTTTGTCTGATCTACTGGAAGGTGGTTCAGCTTGGCGGTGGTACAATCTACGCAGCGTTTCTTGATCTGAAGTCCGCGTTCGATCTAGTCCCGAGGGATAAACTATGGGGTGTTTTGAGGAGCTTGGGAATGCCCGAGGAGTTATTGGTCTTAATAATTAAATTGCACGAAGACAATTTTGCAAGGGTAAGATGGGGTGCCCAGGGGCAAGTGACAGAACATTTTCCAGTAACCCGAGGTGTCCGCCAGGGGTGTGTTTTGGCACCAACTCTTTTTTTATTGTTTATTGACCAAGTGGTCAAATTTTTTAAGGAAACGCCAACGGACGCCCCGATGCTTGCAGGACAACGTTTCCCGATGCTCATCTTCGCTGATGACACCCTCCTCCTTTCCCGGACACGCTCTGGCCTACAGCGGGCGTTGGACCGGTTTGGGGAGTTTTGTGTCATCAGCGACCTCAAGGTGAACGTCGAGAAAACTAAGCTGATGGTACTAACAAGGAATCGCCCTGTCCGGTGTACAGTTAATATGGGTGGTGTTAAACTGGACCAAGTGGAGAATATGGTATATCTAGGGGTTACCCTAGACAGTCGACTGGGATGGAAAGCACAAGTCGAAGCACAACAACTAAAGCTTGCCCGCCTTACCGGCTGCCTACTAAGTGAACAAAAGAGATCTATCACTAAGCGGGTTTGTCCGGTTCTTAAGATCTATGATGCTAAAATTAACCCAGCAATTTTATATGGTGCAGATTTGTGGGGTTATATGGATCTTATGGGTTTGTACAAAATACAATGCAAATTTTTGCGTAACCTCGTGGGCTTGCCACAGTCGACCCCATCCACCCCTCTCTGCTTGGACATGGGATGCCCCCCGATTAATGAAATGGCTAAATTTAGATTGGTGGCCTTTTGGAGGCGTCTGTGGACAACCCCTGAACTTACCCTATTTGCCAAAGAGGTAGCCGAAGTTAGGTCACTTGGGGGTTCAGGAAAAATTAAATGGTTCAAAATGGTGAAATCTATCCTGACGGATATGGGGCTAGAGCAACTCTGGATATCCCCTTCTACCAACACCTTTCCATCTAAACTAGCTTTCAAGGAAATGTACTGGGCCACTGTCCGTCAGAATAGAGTTAATGCCTCAAGCTCTATTAATCTTACGGGTAGGTTCCTGTTATTTAAGTTGGACTTGTCCCGTGAACTCTATTGGGATTTAATTTCTAAAACCTTGGACAGGAAACTATACCATCAGTTTCGGGTGGGTGCATTACCCTTGAATACATTTACTAAAAGTTGGAAAACGAGTAATGTGGATGATTGTGGTTGGTGCCCGGGTCATAGGGAAACAATAGGACATTTTTTGTTTGTTTGCCCTAGATACCGAGCACCTAGAGCCAAATGGTTAAAACCAATGTTCCAACGGTTGCCCATTAGAAAATCCGAAGAGGCTATCTGTGTACTAACTACCAACACCTCTGAGTTCATTTCAGTGTGCCTGGCCAAATACCTGGGGTGGGCCTGGATACTAAGGTCGAAACCATAGTATAATTACTGTACTGATCATGAATATGCTTTTCCATGATGTACTGAGTTTTTTCAAAATATGTTGTCCATTTTTTGTCTATACCATCGAAAACTGTTTTGAACTCAATTGTAAAACTTTTTTGTATTTATTTTACAGGTTTGTCTTCTTTGTCATTTAATACTAGTTTTATGAATTTAAAGATTATGTATCTTTTTTTAAATTAGGTAATAATGTTGTCAAATGCTTGTCTTTTATGATTTTTTTATGAATCGAAATAAAGACTTTAAACCTGAGAGGAAGTTACGACTAAGAATTAATGAACACAAGTCGAACATATGAACCAGAAATACGAAGTCAACGGTTGCGACACACTTCATGGAAGAGAAGCACAACATATCTCAGTTGAGATTCATGATTTTGGAGACAATTGACAGAAAAGAAGGCAGGGATAACAATAAACATCTATTGAAGAGAGAAAACCATTGGGTAATGAAGTTACAGTCTTACAGACCATATGGCCTCAATGAATGAATCGAATATGCCTGCTACCTCTGAGTAACGCATTTATTTTTCCTCCCAGGAACTGTGTTAGTTGCTTAGCAATAAGCCAACATCCATACTGTAAATATTGATTCTAAAATTATTCATGTTATGGACACAATGTAATGTATTATTTCAATGACACGCGGCTAATTCTTTTAAAGTATGCAGTTGTTATTTAGTATTGTCTTCAAGACACTTATCCATTCCACAACAAACATGTCCGCCATTATGCACTTGCGTTAAGTCCATTTTCACTTTTACTATCCCAAACAGCGCCACCACTCACACGCATGGCGCTGTTTACAAGCGTATCGCGGAAACAGCACCCTCGTCGCTGAACGGATTCGCCGGTCACAAAAACTTCGACTTTAAACGCTTCGTGGAAACGGCGTATGTAGGAGGATGGATATCTGACTATGGTTACCCCAGATTTTTTGCCTTGTGTTTAGATGGTTTTCGACTTAGTTGGCCTGGGATCCTGCTAATCAGGACCCCAAGCTATCTGCTCTCACTGAAAAATGGACTCCATGTACTCTAGGTACATCTCCAATTGGTATTTGGGTCACCTTATCAGCCCCTGTACAGTGTGCCATAGGCACCCACGGCATAGGTGCATCCAAAGCCTACCAGGGGCTGCAGCATATCTTTTGCCACCCCTGGCTGACCTTCCAATTTGACACAACTGGCTGATCACTCAGCTGGGGCATGGTGGTGTAATCACCCCTTGCTTAGATATAGTATTCCTATATCTACCTTTACATATAGACACATATGCACCTATAAGTCACTCCTATGGCAGGCCTTAACAATCCTGAAGGCAGATTGCTTGGTTTTATGTGAGATGGTGCTCTAGCATGAGCTGAGCCTGTCTGCAGCTTTCGGAATCATGTCCTTATAGCTGTTCTATGATATTGCTATACCATATACTCTTAAGTGCATTATAATCCTCGCAGTTATTGCTAACTTTGGTTTGGCTTTATCAAAACATGTCGTGTAAGGTGTCATACACTTTGGAATACTACCCCCTTGCCAGTTCTGGTGACGGGGGTAGCATGTTACTTTCCTTAAACGCGGTTAAAATCAACCAGAGCCCCAGCATCACAAAATGGATGTTGCTGCCACAGACACAAGTCTGACCTCCTGCTGCTGGGAGCCCTTCCAGCATGGAAGGCTTGGACAAAAGGTTTCCTGTCACAGGGAGGTGCTAGCACCACCCCAGACAGGAGATAGTGGATTGAGGCAGGGAGGGATGAAAGAAACGAGACATGCCTGGAGCGCACAAGGTGCCCCATGCATAGGCCAGTTCAAACCGGTGCTGGGACACGCCAGCTCTGGCGTGAAACTGGACAAGAAGAAAAGGGTGTAACCACCCCCTTCCCTGGTCCCACCCATAGGAGGGACCTAGCAGGTAATCCAGCCCCTTGATTTGGAATAAAGATAGGAGCTGCGTCCTAAGACATCAGATTATCCTGACTGATCTTTGAAACAGAACTCTGGACCTTCTACCATCTACTTTACAAGAAGATACTGAAGAATCTCGCTTGTGGCCAAGGAGTGGCCATCCTGCGCAAGCAGGCACCATCAAGCGCTCAGCAACTTGCTTTGTCCGACGCTCCCGCTGGAGCCTGACCACAGAGCCTGACAAGACCCAGACTTTCAGACTTCCTTCAGCCCGATCCACAGCCACAGCAAAGCTGAGACCCGTGGAGGCGACGTGTAATGTGGGACCGGCCATCTTGAAAAGACTGCGAGACGCTTCCTGTGCAGCACCCAAGGCACCCTCGAAACTGTGCATTGGGGATTGAGAAGCCCAAGCCCCGAGCATCAACTGCACCGAAGATCACCCCTCCACACTCACCGAGTGCTGCGTGGGGCCCTTTTGCATTTTCCTGCTTGACGCATCTGTCCGGTAAATTGATTGTTGGTTAGTGGTCTCTGTGACGACGAAACCCGAAATCTACACTGCTGGTCTGGTTGCTCCAGACTGGCCCTTGCTTCCCTGTGAAGGAGAAGTCCCTCAGTCCTTGCTGGCCTGAATAAGAAGCCCTCTTCAGTTCCTGCATGGGTTGCCTTTGCCAAGGCTTGTTGACTCCAATCCAGAAACCGACATGGCCGACAGTGAGAACCTTTGTGGGACAGTCCGTGCCCAGCTCCTGGTCATCATCGATGCCTCCTGGTCCACGTGATAGCAGAGACAAGCTTCGCAACAACCACCTGATTGCGCCCGACATCGCCTGGTTCCTTCCTGGTTCCACTCTGGTCACTGGCTAGCGACCCAGACTCTGTCCCCTCTGCTTTCAGGTACTCTACATCTTCGATCCGCCCTTGGATCCAACCGGACGCCTCTCTCCTGGTCGCCTGCAGCATCTTTTCTCCAAGGCTCCATAGAACTCCACGACGAAACCCGACACACTTTGACACCTATGCACCCGCTTTCTGTGGGTGAGGTAACACGAGTATCACGGTGCTCCTGTAGAGATTAACATCCCTAGTGTCCTAGTCTTAAGTGGTTAAATTGTAGTCCAGTCGGAAGACTTCCAAATCTGCAACTTTCTAACTTTTATGCACTATTGACTTCTATTGGTGCATGCGTGTGCATTTAGACACTGCACCCGCATCCTGTGGGCCTCCCACGTCCTAACTGCTGTTAGTCCAGTGTAGCCCCAGCGATTTCCAAGGCCCTAGGCCTTACCATTGTTCGTGACGTGGTTCTTATACCACTATTTTATTATATGGTTTTACGGGCCACCAGGGCCTATCCATAATTGTGCAGCTTATTGTATGTTATTAAGTTCTTTTGTTTAACGCTTGTGCTTCTGCCCTCATAAAGAGTACAGAGGATTATTCTAGTAATATATACATATATTTTTTATAATATATAACTTATGTGGTGTCCTTTCATTTGGTATTAAAAGGATTGCATATGGTAAAACAGCTGGCTTCACATGCCCTCTTGAGTTTAGCCTAAGACTGCTTTTGTCCATGCTACCCCTAGGATAGCTGGTCTATAAGGTTGACTTACAACCAATCACCATAAGGGTTGTTTGGACTGGTGCAAGGTGCTCACTAGAATAGTTAACATCACATACCAGGCAACTTCTCACAGCGTACAAGTAAGTTCTACACATGAATTAAAGGGCTTTCGTAGAGCGCGATGGTATAGAATGCCACAGAAGTTGACACGCGTTGAATACTAGCGTGTTCTAGTCATTGAGGACGACCGCATCAAATACCTTTCTTCCAGCATTGACGTTTTTTAAATTCCCTCTATTATTCTTTTCACAGTCCTTTGTGAAGCATACATAGCAGGTACTGAACATGAGTAACTTTATATATATTTTTTAACACCCTGAACACCTTGAAAAATCACGAGCAAATAAGGCACGTTTCGCGGTCACTACATTACACACATATGATTGCATAATGAGCACTATATCAAAACGCATGTCATCTAACATGATCGAAATTCAGAGAATGTATTTATTTATTTATTTTTAACACTTATAAAGCGCACTAATACCAACCGGTGTCCTGGCGCTGAAGTGATAACTCCCTGAGGTTAAGATTAATGGTTAAGGTTAATAAAATGAATAAGTCCTGTTATCACAATGCATTATTATTTAACTTGGAGATTGTACTCCGTGATGAAGAGCACATATGCTCGAAATGCATTGGAGTGTATCAAGTACTAAAAGTGTTTTTTGAAGAAGTAATGTACTAAGAAAAATAAACCTATGGAATGCAAATAATTTCAATGAAATAGAATGAATGAATAAATTCATGAAAGAACAATAAAAAGTATTGCTTGAATTATTCAAACCTTTAAGGATGTAAGCGGAGTGCCCATTGGGGGATGCAACCAAGATTCTTGGTAGCACAAATTTGCAAAAGCTGACAAATGGCAGTGTGGTAAAGTTCCCAGTGGAAGGCTTCAGTTCTGTACGTGTGGTAAAGAGGCTGACGTGTGGCAAATGTCTGTGTGGTAAAGTAAGTCACGGGGTTAAGATGATCCTGCTTCGTGATTGTGTGTTAAACAGCCGAGTACAGTGTATTAAAAATGTGTTGTGTGGTGCATGGTTCCTTCCATGTGATAAATGTTCATTTGGATAAAAGGTCTTCCTTGTGCTGCAGGGTCCCACTGGGTAAAAGTGTGTTTAGAGTGTTGTGAACTGTTACTTACTGTTCATCAGGCAGACTGGCGTTGAAGCACTACATGCGCCCTTGAGGCACTGGGATCCACTGTATCTGTGCAGTGGTATTACATCTGGCTTTTAGCAGTGCCAGTTGAGGATGTGTGTGAAGCCAATAGAGTAAGTGGATGGGGCTAGTGGAGGAAGTGGGTAGAGTCGGGGGAAGTGGGCGTGCCCTCTTAAAAATATTTGAGTACTTGCACTTAATATTTTACAAATTAGGCACTGGTGCTCTGGTTATTGCAACGGTGATCATAGCAGACTTTCCACAACATTGTCATCAGAGAGAGCTCATAGGGGTAAATTCAAGGGAAAATGCCCTTTAAACAAGTGCACCAAATCAACATTTATTTCAAAGGATCCCTTACAGTGGCATTTCTAAAATCCACCTTCAATTGCGTTATGGATGGGCCAAGTAATTGCATCATCACCCTCTAGGAAACATAAGTTTCTATGTAATCCTTAAAGTAAACACTGTCAGTCCAAGACCATGAAAGCCGTATTACACGTTGCCATACACATATGGTTGGACAGAACTTACCAAATGTCATGTTTTCAGTCTATTTACTCAAACACGTGTATCCAAAATAGAGAGCTGTTTCCAAAACATTCCCAACAAATCACATACGGGGCACGCAGTCTGCTTTCCACAAATGTAGAGAAAGGTATTTACTTCATTCTCAAAATCACAGTAATGTAGGCGAATGAACCCAGTACACAGTAAGGGTATGACATTATTTTGTGAAAAGGGCAGAGAGAGAAAGAAAAAGAGCACTCAGAAAGTTCTTGTCCCTCATATGCAATTTTCAGAACTGCAAAGCAAGAAAATGATGAGATATAATTCCTCATCCCTTCGGGGCCACTCTGACTTGTGGTATGATTGCACCGCAGTGGTGGTAGTATATGTGTTTATTATATGTATCATGATATTCATGATGTGCCTTTCTCTATGATCTAGTGAAACAGTGAAACTCAGGCTATATTGAGAAGAACACTGTGGTATATTGTGACAATGTGGTTCACACTAAGGGAATAAATCACACTCATATATTTTTGGGAAAGAGTTTGAATTTAATGTTGAATGCTTTTCTTTGAGTGTTGGTGAGACTCTCTCTTGGCATTATTTGAATGAATCCCCCATCAGATGTCACTCACTTATATACATTTTTTGACTTTTCTTATCTTGTATTCTCTTTCACACCTCCTTGTAGGGATGTTCACTCTGGTGTTGGACCTATTCCATTCACCTGTTTTTTTCACCTTCCACACCCTGTGGATGGACATCCCACTAACTATGGACGTCTAATTACGGTATGATGAGGCTACGTGCAGCACTACACACATGACACATTATGCCATACTTGGCTCTGTTATGTTTTTTTACTGCAAGTAAAAATATTTGTTTGTGTGGTTTCTGTACACTTTGTGAAGTAAAGGGAGTGCTGATCTGAGAGTCATGCACTTATGTTTTGAATATGTTTGTGTCTCTTCCTTTCCTCTTTCTGTCTCTTACCCACGGGTTTTGGGTGCAGATGTGACCTTCACCGGTTGGTTGCGGACATATGTGGAAAAGTAAATATTGCCATGTTCTGTGTCCCTACGCGTCCTCCATCATATGTTATATGTGCATGATTAATATGCATATGTTATTCCCCATGTTTGATTAAAGACGCAATTACAGTTGTGTCCATCTCTAGTATGCCAGTTTCCAGTTCTCGTGAATACCACGAATATCAGGCCTATGTAAAGCTACGTTGCCACGTTTCTCAGTGTGCACGTTATTCCATTGTAAAGTCCCCGTTTCTAGGCCTCAAAAGGGCCTGGACACCAGATTCAGCTCCTGTCTCCTGTCTCCTGAAGCCTCGCGGAGGAGCGATACAGCCCCCACCTGTATCCTCGACCCTTCACTTACTTCCTGCCTCACAGTGCCCGGTTCAGCCTGGCTCTGCCTCTGAGTCTGCCAAGAGTATGTTATGATTCCAGTTATCAGTTCAGTCCTCCTCCTCTGCATTCCTAAAGCTACTGAACTGCATCAATAGTTTCCGTCATTGTCTAGCCTTTACGGCCCCATGTTAGAGAAATACTGTATTAATGGTCATTTAATATTCTTCATCACGCACTACATGTAGAATAATGCATGCTCCAGTCTTAGAGTCTGTTAGCTTTTCCCCTCCTGACTTCTAGTTTATATCAACATGTTCCCTAAACATCAGATACTAGATAGGGTTTAGGTACATGTCGCCCTGACTCTCCAGACTTCAGTCTCTGCTCCTAGCACAGAGTTCATAGCCCCCAGCTTCTCCTAGTAACACGTCATTGCCAGTTTGCGCGCACCATCAGGTTAGAGGTCCCGGCTCCTCAGGTAGCCCCCTCCACGGTTTCCGCCCCATTCATGACATATTCTGTTACGTTTGCATCACATGTCTGTGTATACGCCCTGTTACACCTCTTTTCACCCTTATCTTTCGCGACTGCTACGCGTCACGCCTATTGCTCCACCCACTGCTACGCCTATTGTAATGTAATGCTATGTGTTTGCGTTATGTATATATGCCCATGTACTGTTATTAAAAAGTTATCCCTTGTCCCGATCCTGACCCCGGCAGCGCTGTCGGGCCCTGCCATCCTATTCCTGTGCAGGTTGTCCTGTTCCTGTCCTTTATGCTGTATTAAACCTGCAAAACTCCTACTACCTCGAATCTTGACTCTTATTTATTGAGCTATCTGTTACTCATTTATACATTCAAAAAGAGAGGTATTATTTATTTATTTACCACATAATGGCGCCCGAACAGGGACCTGCCCTTTCCCCACGCGTCGGTGAAGCCACGCCGACCCCCTGACCCTCTGCAGTCGTGACGGAACTCTTCTGCGCACCGGCAGATATTTCTGCTTCAAGTATCCCTCAGGCCCACGGAGGAGACGGAGGAGGCGGTCCAGCATCCAGACGAGACGGTGGAGGAACGCGGCGAGTCCCGACCAGAGCCCAAGCCGAGAGTCCAAGGTCCGAGGTATCCGGAGGTCCACCCGTAACAGAAGTCCGAAGTTCGTCCGTCCGGCGTCCAAGCAGTCCCGTCCAGTCTGAGGCCTTCCGTTCTTACTGCCCGGTGAGTACCATTACTGGGGTAGTATCTAGACAGGGTCAATTTAATTGACTCTGGTCCGTGGGTTGGTGGTACACAGACCCACAAACGAAGTGTCCACTGTGGTGGATGCGGGTCCTGACGTGTCTCTTTATGAGACCGGTAAGTTTCGTACTGTTTCAGCAGTGCATCTAGTTTCTGTTCCAGTCAGTTCTGTTCTCGAGAAAATTCATGTATTCTGTGTTCCGTATTCCAGGTAGTATTCTGTTCGAACTGTTATTTTAAATGTTCTTCATGTATTTTAATGTCGTGGTATGAATGGGGAATAAGTATCGTGTTCATTGTGTATTGTATTGTGTCTAGATTACAGTCCAGTCATGCCCTTGTTTTCTAAGTTACGTCAGTTAAAAACTAGAAAGGGTCTGCTGGAAGCAGCAGTTCCAGTTCCGCCTAGGGACAGTCCAGGTCATTTTATGTATCAGAAGCATGGCATAAGTGCCATATTATATCTAGATTTATGGGTAGAGTATACCAAACAGTTAGAAGAAAAGTATAGATGGCCCGTATCGGGTACATGGGATGCCGAGTGCATCATGAGAGTAGAAGAAGCATTATGGAAAAAGAAAGCCAGACAGTCACAGAAAGATGCCATCGAGTTATGGCGCAAAGAATCTCATAAAAGAACCGAAAAAGAAATCAGAAAGTCAGAATTAAGTAGAGAATCCTTGGAACGAGCCCAAGAAAGGGAATTAATCGAGATTGGTGAACAAGTTAAAGCCGAACAGTCAGACAGACAGAGGCATGCTCTTATTAGGGGTATGTATCCTCTTCTTGCCGAGGGCTTGCCAAAAGCGACCCCAGAGGCATCCAGTAATTTCCCGCCACCATTAGTTCCGACCAAGCTACGTCACAAACCGACCGCAGCTGATATTTTTATTTCGTCCTATTTGGACGACACAGTCCCAGAATATGCAAATCCTGTTCGCGCTCCGCCAGTCCCTGTAAATCAGGCACTTCCCGTTCCTCCAGACACCGGGGTACCCCTTGCAGTACCTGTTACGGTACCCCCGGTCCAGCCCGCCATACAAGTCCAGCCTACATTTCCATTTCCCACTCTGCCAGGACGAAGAGCATCAGTAGACGACTCTAGTTTAGGGGCCGCAGGGGGAGGTCCTCCTCAGACCCCGCCGCCACATAAGCGTTTAACGTCAGCCGAATTACATGCACAAGCGTCACAGCGTACGCCCAGACATCAGTCTGTAGCAGAAATAAGAAAAGCCCTTAATGAATGCGGCTATGATCCAGTCCCAGGCGAGGATAATATGGTTTTATATTCATTCCGCGTAAGAAAGGTGGCCGAGTATCTAGTCACCCTACCGAATATGAAAGAAGATCTAGACAGAATATATCGTTTCATCCGTACAGGGGATGATCCAGAAAGCATTGGCGAAGTCATGTCTCAAAGGAAAGCCGAGATCCAGCTCATGATACTAAAGTTTTTGATTAATTGTTTAATAAGAGAACAAGATTACCCGTCCAAAGATCAAGCCGAAATGAGAACCCTGACAAGGTGGAGTGATAATATAGCCGAGGGTAAGCACAAGACCGTCGGTGCTATGGAGAGTATGTACAAGAAAATCCGTAAAGAAATAATAAAGTTACACGAGCAGCGTAAAGCAGCACAAGTAAGCGAGAAAGAAAGTAACTCTGATACTGAAGAGGTAGACGACGAGAATTCCGCCAGAATAGCGTATGTAGGAAAATCTAGATTCCCAGATCACCATTTACGCCTAGAACACAAGTCAACTTTCCATCATCCAGCACCAGAACAAGGTTCTCTAGAACAAGTGTTTCAAGCCACCGATCACATTCTGAAATCACGAATCGGTTACAGTGAGTTAAGTACTATGCATGAACAAGAACTAGCCCGATCAGCAGTCCGATGGATTACTGATTCTACCACTTTTCCAGACGAAATAGTGGCACAAATGTTTCTGAAACTGCCCCCAGCCGAGCAACGACTGGCGGGTATGTATATGATTCAGCACCTCATTACATTGTATGAGGGTCAGCACTCTGATCCAGGCCCGTTACATGATATCCTGAACGAGTTACTCCAGTATAGATGGAAAGGTCTAGGTACCGATTTAATTAGTGTCATTCTAGAACAGCGTCACAAATATAGAACGTTTCTGAACCCGCATTTTGTTCATGTCTCACCCCCAGAAAGTAAACCATTTTACATGGAGAGACAGAATCCGTTACGAGAAGTCCACCCAGTTAGAGGAACGGGTGGCGAACTAGAACGAGTGTTTGTTTACACTCCGATTACAAAGATGGAACTCTTAGAGATGAAAAAATTAATCCCCTGTCATGATAAAGATCCAGCAGGGTTCCATCGAGAATTAAAAGACATGCTCCGTATGGGAGAATACACGTATCCAGATATAATTAAAATGTTAAAGGTTCTGCTGCCCGCAGGGGTGTATGAAAAGCTCAAGGAAAAAGAATGGGAGGTGGGAGAGAAAAAGATCGATTGGGCAGTTCTAGAAGCTGAAGATAAGGCACGAGTACCAGGTACCGGTCTTGGAGCGGAATGTAAAGAATTACCAGAATTATTGATTCAAGTTTTACCCAGATTGTTAACAACGAAAAAGGAAGACTGGGATGCAATCTCAGCCTGTAAACAGAAACAAGATGAAGACATTAGTGATTTTTATTCTAGATTTGAGAAATGTTTTAGCATCAACAGTGGCCTCAAGACAAGTAGTGAGTCATACCCTCACCTTTTTGTTACTAAATTAGTCGAGAATTCAAGTCCACCAATTAAAAATCGAGTTTTGAAAGTCGAAAGTACCTGGCAAGCTAATACCCCGTCCCAGATGTTACAGATGCTCCAATACCACCAGAATAGAATCAGGGAAGAGCAAGAACACGAGAGAAAACGTATGAAAGACACGAAAATGAAAGTACTAGTTGCACAATCTGTTCCTCAAGACAGTCAGAAGAGGGGTCCGAATCAAGCCAGTCATCCTGCAGCTCCCGTTAAACGGAACTGCAATTATTGTAAACAGCCAGGTCATTTTATAAACGAGTGTGCAGTTCTGAAACACAACATAGCTACTGGTAAGACTAAAGAAAGACCACGTCCGCCTAGACAAGAACAAGTTTCACAGATTCCTCAGCCACAGAATGCACCACAGACAGTTACAGCACCGCAGCCTATTGCTGCAACACAGCATGTTACACAGCAGATATACCAGTATGCACAGTCCGAGTATCCAGAGTACCAGCAGTATTCATGAAACAGCCTAGAGAGGGAGGTAGGCTTGCCTCTCATCGAGATACCTGTAGATCAAGAAGGTCCCTATGTTCACAGTCAAGTATTAGGGAAAGACAGAAAGTTTTTGATTGATACAGGGGCAAGTAGGACCACAATTAGTCACGCCGAAGTTCCAGGGGCTCCGCTCTCAGGCTCAAGAAATGTTTCCCTTGGATTTTCAGGAAAACCTATAGTAAATGAAATATCAAAGCCGGTTACTCTAGAAGTAGGTCCATTGTCCCGTACCACTGATCTGTTACTTACTAAGTCATGTCCAGAAAACCTATTAGGCATTAAAACACTGAAAGAATTAGGTGCAGTTATATGCTGTTCCCCAGAGGGAATACGTCTGTTCCTGCGTGACTTTAAGGGTCACTATGTATTACGAGATTTTGATCCCAGATTGTCCAATGTTCCGCAGCATTTATGGGCGCAAGGTCCAACTGATGTAGGTTACATGCAAATCACACCCCATCGTGTGACTCTCAAGCCAGGTGTAGTGTTACCACGAATCAGACAGTATAGATTGCCACCGGAGGCTGTAGCAGCCTTATCCAAAATTATTGACGAGCTCATCGCTCAAGGAGTGGTTGTAGAAACTGACTCCAATGTATGCAATTCTCCGATCATTCCAGTCATGAAACGGACTGATCCAAATGCACCCCCAGTATATCGATTAGTGATTGACCTACGAGAACTTAATAAATGTATTATTCCTCAGTACCCAGTTGTCCCAGATATCTCTTCCCTATTGACAGCCATTGATTCCGAAGCCACGTTCTTTACTGTAATAGACCTCAAGAACGCGTTTTTCAGTGTTCCCATTCATCCAGACAGCCAGTTTCTTTTCGGATTCTGTTTAAATGGAAGGAGCTATATGTTCACACGAGCTCCTCAAGGTTTCACAGAAAGTCCTAGTATTTACAGTCAAGCACTCAAGAGACAACTAGACAACATTCACATGCCAACTGACACTGCCCTGCTCCAGTATGTCGATGATCTACTGATCACAGCCCGTTCTGAACGTGACTGCGAGCGAGCGTCACTGACGGTTCTGTATTTCCTAGCCGAGATGGGGCACCAGGTGTCCCCTTCGAAGCTTCAATTCTGTGTCCAGCAAGTGGTATACTTAGGACACTTACTGTCCAAGAGGGGTAGGCAGTTGACACCAGACCGTATCCAGTTAATAGCGAGTCTTCCTCAGCCCAAGACCCAGAAGGAGGTACGTGCTTTTATCGGCCTTACTTCTTATTGCCGACAATGGATTCCTCAGTATGCATTTCTAGCCAAGCCACTGATACAGTTAACGACACAGGAGGCAGCCGTACCGACTGTCCTCCCTTGGACATCTGAACATACACTTAGCTTCAATGAGTTAAAGAAAGCTTTATGCCAAGCTCCAGTTCTAGCTACACCAAACTACAGTAAGCCTTTTACACTTTTCGTCACAGAACGCGAAGGTACAGCATTATCTGTTCTCACACAAGATCAAGCAGGACAATACAAGCCATGTGCTTATTTTTCGAGCACATTAGATCCTGTAGCCCAGGCTCTGCCTGCGTGCCTCAAGTCAGTTGCAGCCACAGCACTAGCTATCAGACAAAGTGATTCCATAGTATTAGGACATTCCTTGACAGTACAAGTTCCACACTCCGTGGAAGTTCTTTTAAATCGAACACAGACCCAGCACTTGACAATTGCACGTTTAACAGGTTATGAATTGACACTGTTCCAGCCACACATAGAAATCAGACGCTGCAACGTTCTCAATCCTGCTACACTGTTACCATCAGCTAATCCAAATCCTGCCACACATGACTGTGTGGAAGTAGTTAATATTACGACAAAGCCAAGACAAGATCTGACAGATATTCCGTTACCAGATCCCGACCTGACACTTTATGTGGATGGTTCATGTATGAGAACAAGTACAGGAGAACTAGTCGCCGCGTATGCAGTGACTACCGACACCGAAGTTATTGAGACACACCGTATTGACACCCTGTCCGCTCAAGCAGCAGAGCTAGTTGCTCTGACACAAGCCTGCATACACGCTAAGAACCGGAAAGTTAATGTTTACACAGATTCACGCTACGCATTCGGAGTCGTACACGACTTTGGAGTGCTCTGGCAGGAGAGAGGTTTCATGACTTCTCATGGAACCAAGATTCAGCATGGTCTCCTTATTCAAGCTCTGTTAGATGCAATACATTTACCGACATCCATTGCTATCATGAAATGCAAAGCACATACGAAAGTTACTAACATTATTTCCCAGGGTAACGATCTAGCAGATCGCACAGCCAAGCTTACAGCACAGACTCCAGACATTCCAGTTAACATGACACACACTCCAGATCCGACTACATGTATGACAGTTAAGGACCCTACTCAGGATGTCATAGATATCCAGTTACATGCTACTCCCGATGAAATCAAGAAATGGTCCGAACAAGGAGGGGTCCAGACAGATCAGGGATGGGTAACGAAGGGTAAAGCCACTTGGTTTCTCCCCGACTCTATGGTTCAAGTCATTATCAATACTGCACATAGTCCAGCACATTTAGGAGAAAAAGCTATGTTAGACAGTATCCAGAACATTTGGTTCAACAAGCATTTACGAGCTGCAGCCAAGCAGAAAGTCCGTACCTGTATGATATGTTGTCAGTTTAATCCAGGTAAAAGTGTCCCGGTGGAACAAGGTGGATTCCAACCTCCTGACCACCCTTTTGAAGTCCTCCAGATGGATTATATTCAGATGGAGCGATGTCGAGGTTTCAAGTATGTCCTTGTAGTTGTATGCGCTTTGTCCAGGTGGACAGAAGCATATCCAGTCCCAGATTACACAGCCACGACCACTGCCAAGCAGTTGGTTCGTGAATTCTTCCCCCGTTACGGACTCCCTAGGGTCGTATATTCTGATAACGGCCAGCCATTCTCATCAGAGTTAATGAAGCACGTTTCCCTTTTGTTAGGATACCAGTGGAAGTTCCATTGTGTACGCCACCCTGAAGCAGCAGGTCTCGTAGAGAGACATAACCAGACCCTGAAAATCCGCATCGCCAAAGTATGTAAGGAGAAAGGTGTGGACTGGCTAGTAGCCCTGCCAGTCGCTTTGTTCTATATGCGCATGGTCGCACATTCCAGATCAGGTCTGTCCCCGTATGAGGTCGTTTTCGGCCGCCCCCCTAACATGTGGGGTACACCCAGACCCCGAAGTATTACCGATGTTTCAAGTAATATGCTGACAGATTACCTAGCTTCCTTGATGTCTGCCCTCAACTCTTGTCGTTCACAGGTTGCCGCCGCATTTCCAGACAATACCGAGGTGGCACCGCATGAAATCGTTCCAGGATCCATGGTTCTTGTCCGGAATTTTGACCGCTCAAGTCCGCTGGAGCCACGCTGGAAGGAGCCCCGACAGGTCCTCCTCGCCACCCGTACAGCCGTGAAGTTGGAGGGTCGCAAAGGCTGGGTGCACCTTTCGCACGTAAAGAAATTTTATGGACTGAAACCCGTCTCAAAGAACATTTCCCAGGATTTGAAGGATTGCCAAAGTACTATTCTCAAGGACTGTCCCGCAAAGAACAATGATACTGCACCCTCCCTGTTAGAGAAAACTCCACAGCAGGAGTATAAGTTGAAACTCCGGTCTAGTAAAATAAGTCAGCCAGTTTGATTGTCTAAGTCCTCCCCTAGTTGAAACGGTTAGACTGTTTCTGACATGTATAAAATAGACCCCCATAGTGAGAGAGTTAGTCAAAACTCAATCCGATGTATCGTTTTTCTATGTTTCATATTATTTCTCAGTATTATGATTTCCTGCACCAGTTATGCATTCTACTTGTATTTTCCAGTTTCTCATGTAAATAAGTCTGCCAATGCTACAGTAGAGCATACGTTTAGTGATCTGCCTCCTCATGAACTCTCTTACCGCCTCGCTATGCGTAACAATTCTTTCATCCGCATGTTACATTATTCACACCAGACCAGCAATGCCACTAATTGTTGGGTGTGTGGTCGACTCCCCCCTTTTCAGACACCGAAGGGAGTTCTGCCACTCTTTCCTTATCCATTTTCACATAATGGTTCGTGTGGAGCATGGTCCACGTTAACGTCATCCTCAACAGATATGTCTTTTCTTAACAGTACATGTTTTCCAGACAAGCAAGGTCTCCCCCACAGAACCGGGTTAGATCTAGAAAATGAAGTGTATAATTTAGGTAATTATTCTTCGAATTTCATGGTCCTGAATGTTCAGTCTGATACTACTCCAGACTTACCTGCTATTTCAGTACTACCAGTCAAAGGCGAATTATGTGTCCGAAATAATGGTTCCATACATGTAGGACATAGTGATTGTACTACTATTGTCAAGTATAGTGACAGTAGGAAATCTATTTTCAAAGCTTCACGTCATTCTTATTTTATTTGTGGTCAGACCGCATATGTTCGTCTGCCCCTCGATTGGGAGGGAACCTGTTACATTGCCTTCCTACTGCCACCTGTTTTTCTAGCCCCACCCGACTACCATAGGAATTCCCACCTAGTACATACTAGACACAAGAGAAACCTCCCGATTGTCGATTATACTGAAACTGTTCTAGAACAATATATAGATATCAATAAAGGTGTCTTCCCTTATTTAGGTACAGTCGTGAATAGTAAACTGATACGTAGATTAACCAGAACACTCGAAGCAGTAGTAATTGAGACTACTTCTGCTCTAAGTAATTTAACCGAAGAACAATCCTTTATGAGAATTGTCGTGCTCCAGAATCGTCTCGTCCTTGACGTCATATTGGCCGATAGGGGCGGGGCCTGTAGAGTCATCGGATCTAGTTGCTGCATTTTCATTCCAAATAACGCGCCGTCTGTTTATTCAGCTATAACCAGACTCCATAAAATTGCCCATCTGTTACACCAAAATCCAGGCACCTGGACATGGTCCGGTTGGTTCTGGAATATAATTTCCGCTTGGGGATGGAAAGTCTTGTCCTTTCTAGGTATTGCAGTAGCGATCATATTTAGCTGCTGCCTCTGTATACAATGTGGCCCTGCGATTTGCGGCATTTGTGCTACATCATGTATTCCTAGTCCCAAACCCCGTTCTAAAACCCGTTCCAAGAAAATTCGAGACGAACAAATGATACTGTATGAAATGATAGATGGTATCATGAATATTGATGTTTCCTGAAGGAAACGTAGTGACAAGGAGGGAATGTGGAAAAGTAAATATTGCCATGTTCTGTGTCCCTACGCGTCCTCCATCATATGTTATATGTGCATGATTAATATGCATATGTTATTCCCCATGTTTGATTAAAGACGCAATTACAGTTGTGTCCATCTCTAGTATGCCAGTTTCCAGTTCTCGTGAATACCACGAATATCAGGCCTATGTAAAGCTACGTTGCCACGTTTCTCAGTGTGCACGTTATTCCATTGTAAAGTCCCCGTTTCTAGGCCTCAAAAGGGCCTGGACACCAGATTCAGCTCCTGTCTCCTGTCTCCTGAAGCCTCGCGGAGGAGCGATACAGCCCCCACCTGTATCCTCGACCCTTCACTTACTTCCTGCCTCACAGTGCCCGGTTCAGCCTGGCTCTGCCTCTGAGTCTGCCAAGAGTATGTTATGATTCCAGTTATCAGTTCAGTCCTCCTCCTCTGCATTCCTAAAGCTACTGAACTGCATCAATAGTTTCCGTCATTGTCTAGCCTTTACGGCCCCATGTTAGAGAAATACTGTATTAATGGTCATTTAATATTCTTCATCACGCACTACATGTAGAATAATGCATGCTCCAGTCTTAGAGTCTGTTAGCTTTTCCCCTCCTGACTTCTAGTTTATATCAACATGTTCCCTAAACATCAGATACTAGATAGGGTTTAGGTACATGTCGCCCTGACTCTCCAGACTTCAGTCTCTGCTCCTAGCACAGAGTTCATAGCCCCCAGCTTCTCCTAGTAACACGTCATTGCCAGTTTGCGCGCACCATCAGGTTAGAGGTCCCGGCTCCTCAGGTAGCCCCCTCCACGGTTTCCGCCCCATTCATGACATATTCTGTTACGTTTGCATCACATGTCTGTGTATACGCCCTGTTACACCTCTTTTCACCCTTATCTTTCACGACTGCTACGCGTCACGCCTATTGCTCCACCCACTGCTACGCCTATTGTAATGTAATGCTATGTGTTTGCGTTATGTATATATGCCCATGTACTGTTATTAAAAAGTTATCCCTTGTCCCGATCCTGACCCCGGCAGCGCTGTCGGGCCCTGCCATCCTATTCCTGTGCAGGTTGTCCTGTTCCTGTCCTTTATGCTGTATTAAACCTGCAAAACTCCTACTACCTCGAATCTTGACTCTTATTTATTGAGCTATCTGTTACTCATTTATACATTCAAAAAGAGAGGTATTATTTATTTATTTACCACACATATATGAATATTTCTTTTCTCCTTCCTTACTGAAATATTGGAGTCGTGTGTTGATTAATGTTATGTAACAAGCCAAACACATGCTTTTAGATTGTTTTTAAAGAAGTAGGTTCTAGGAGCACTTTCTAGCATTATGGCTAGTTTGTATATGAGTCCACTGAATATGTTGTGTCAAGTCCCTAGTCTGCTTTTGTTATATGTTTGTTTGTGATATTATACAAATGTATGTATGACTAGATGTATATATTAACACTTTAATGTGGTGTAAAAATCTTTTTGTTTTCATATGTATGTGAATTGGTTATTGTACATTTATGCCTGGTATATGCTTTTTGCATGTTTGCAGTCCTGATGAGTCCTATGTTTAGGCAAAACACGTTGGCTGTGTTTGTTGAAAATAAATGGAATAAAAAAAGAAAAAACTACAAGCAGTGACTGACTCATCGTGTTTTCCTCTAATTTTTGTGTTTTAATCAATGCTTACTACAATTTGGTTTCTTGTTGCTTCTCAATTTATCTGTTAAAAGTGTCTAATGTATGGCCAATTGGCAGCTGGTCATTTTGAGGTGGGCAACTGTGTTTAACAGTTGGTGATTACCTCTGGTGGTGCAGCGATAGGTCCCCTGGTTGCCAGAATTTGTATATGGAGGCTATTAAAATTATTTTGTATATTTTCCCAATAGAGACTTATAATTTCTATTGCAGAAAGATGTGTTGTCTGTTCTTGAAACATCTCTGCGGCCTCCAAAGGCCTTTTGAACCTTTTGAATGTTTTCGACTGAAAGTGTTACTCCTTTGCTTCGTTCAATGCAGTAAGTTGGAATTACTCCTTCTTTTGTTGTTTACAGTGGAACTTTGAATCCTCTCATGTGCTTACCGACACAAACCCATACCTTACAGAGATTTACAATGGAAACTTTACATTGATGATATCCTGATTTTCTGGGCAGGCCCAGGAAAGATGCAACAAATTCCACCTTTGGATCAACACCAAGGACCCCTACCTAACGTACACCCTCTCCAAATCCAAAAAGGAGCTCTGTTTCCTGGACCTCCTCTTCTCCCTGGATCAAGGTAATCTCAAAACAAAAACATATAAAAAAAACAACTGACTGCAACAGCCTTCTTCCCTTCAACAGTCTTCATCCCAAGGCACTCCAGGAGAATTTACCATACAGACAATTCTTGAGACTGAGAAGGAACTGCAGTAACACTAGTGACTATGAGGTACAAGCAGTTACTCTCAGCAAAAATCTCCAGAAAAAAAGCTATCCCAAAAAGGTCAATAGAAATGCAAGGAAGAGAGCTCGTAATAACTACTGCGAAGCGCACCTGGAAACTACCACGAAAACACCAGCAGATACCACGACCTGTGTCACAACATTTACCCCTACTTCCAATCAAGTAAAGAACATTGTACTCAAGCATTGGAATATTGTAAATACAGGGGGCCTGCAATTAGAACGTCCCAGATTTGCTTTCAAAATCTCAAAGACATGCTGGTCCATACCAGACCACCAACAAGAAAAGTAACCACCCTATGTGATCTCCCCTCTGTCAAAGGTCATTACCTGTGTGGAAACTGCAACCCCTGTGCATCCACCAGCTACACCAAGCATCTCAAGGTAGGCGATCTGACCTTGACTCAATGTCAGCATACTAACTGCAACACAAAGAAATGTATTTACCTAATCAGATGCCTAGGTAACTTGTATTATGTGGGAATGACCACCAGACAAGTAAAAATTTGAATCAATGAACACAAAAGCACAGAACAACTAAAAGGAACTCTCACTTCATTGAACATAGCCACACCATTGACCAACTCACATGGATTGTCCTTGAGGCCAATACCGCCTCAAACACCACCACTCTGTTCCACAAAGAGCAATGTTGGATGTTCAGATTACTTTCAAACATCAATGGAATAGAACCCCAGAGCTGAACTTTATCCTTCTGAGCAACATCTTCTCCCAATACATGCTGTGACCATCCTTAACTAACCAACAGACTATGATTAACAATCATGCTTTCGAGCAATATCCGGATTATGACCCCCACCCCCTTTTTTCTGGCAATGAACTCATAAGTCATTACATGCCCTTATGGCCTCACTGACCATGTTCCATAATCATACTTTCTAACAATGACCTTATCACAACCGCCCCCCCCCCCACCCCTTGTTTGGTAGTGAACTCATAGACGTCTACACACTGTCATGGCCTCATTCATACATTCATTACTGTTCCTATTACTGTTATACCACATACACAACGTGGTTACCTAGCAAAGGTTCTGAATGCCATACGGTAATTCTCATTGATAACGATCTGACTTTTCCCATAGCTACATTTTGAAACATACACCTTTCCAAGATGGCGCTACCAAGTTGTGCCATCACACGCACACACCTTTTGGTTTTTTAATGAGGACAGAGGGATTTTTTCTTATTAAACCTACCCTTACTCCCCTCTAGAGCGGTAATTGCAAACACAACAATGATGGACAGAATGTGGATCAATGTCACACATTCACCCCAGTCCAAAGATCTGGGCCCAAATCCATCGTTTTTCCACTCCACACCACCCTGGGTTAGACAATGGCGATATGCAAATCAGCGCTGACCCTGTGCCCCATGGGAACAGTCCAGTCCGAACTACAAAAGCCATGTCCTTCCCAGAACGGAATCAAGCATCCGAGGACCTGCCCGGTTTCGAGGTAACACCTCTCATCAGCCCGGCTAGCTTGACTCCAGTGGTGTGGAGTGCCTGGGACTCACGTCTGAGCATCCCCAGTACACTTAGAGCGGTAATTGCAAACACAACAATGATGGACAGAATGTGGATCAATGTCACACATTCACCCCAGTCCAAAGATCTGGGCCCAAATCCATCGTTTTTCCACTCCACACCACCCTGGGTTAGACAATGGCGATATGCAAATCAGCGCTGACCCTGTGCCCCATGGGAACAGTCCAGTCCGAACTACAAAAGCCATGTCCTTCCCAGAACGGAATCAAGCATCCGAGGACCGGCCCGGTTTCGAGGTAACACCTCTCATCAGCTCGGCTAGCTTGACTCCAGTGGTGTGGAGTGCCTGGGACTCACGTCTGAGCATCCCCAGTACACTTAGAGCGGTAATTGCAAACACAACAATGATGGACAGAATGTGGATCAATGTCACACATTCACCCCAGTCCAAAGATCTGGGCCCAAATCCATCGTTTTTCCACTCCACACCACCCTGGGTTAGACAATGGCGATATGCAAATCAGCGCTGACCCTGTGCCCCATGGGAACAGTCCAGTCCGAACTACAAAAGCCATGTCCTTCCCAGAACGGATTCAAGCATCCGAGGACCGGCCCGGTTTCGAGGTAACACCTCTCATCAGCCCGGCTAGCTTGACTCCAGTGGTGTGGAGTGACTGGGACTCACGTCTGAGCATCCCCAGTACACTTAGAGCGGTAATTGCAAACACAAAAATGATGGACAGAATGTGGATCAATGTCACACATTCACCACTGGAGTCAAGCTAGCCGGGCTGATGAGAGGTGTTACCTCGAAACCGGGCCGGTCCTCGGATGCTTGATTCCGTTCTGGGAAGGACATGGCTTTTGTAGTTCGGACTGGACTGTTCCCATGGGGCACAGGGTCAGCACTGATTTGCATATCGCCATTGTCTAACCCAGGGTGGTGTGGAGTGGATAAACGATGGATTTGGGCCCAGATCTTTGGACTGGGGTGAATGTGTGACATTGATCCACATTCTGTCCATCACTGTTGTGTTTGCAATTACCGCTTACTCCCCTCTTGCCATCTTTTAAGAGTGCACTGTACACCACTTTAAAATCAGACCCTCACACACCCATACAGCTAGATCAAAAGATCTCAGACAAAGTGACCCTTCTGAGGACCCGTAGGGCATTGCAGTGCTGTCCCGATGGCGAGCACTGCCCCATGATGAAGCATGACATCCTTCGGGGGTGTGTGAGGGCATCAAGAAATGGACACACTGTCCTCTACCATTGCTTTAAAAGAACAACACTGATATATCTCTCTCTCCCTTATTCCTCCTTAGGAACTGTGAATCCCCTCAGCAACAATAAAGATTGCAGTCAAAATAATAGTACAAAAGAATAAGATTCAGGGTTCCTCTGAGAAACTCCCCTCCCGCTCCCTAAACAATCAATCAATCAATCAATCAAAGCATTTATATAGCGCACTACTCACCCGGAGGGTCTCAAGGCGCTGGGGGGAGGCGGTCCGCTACTGCTCGAACAGCCAGGTCTTGAGCTGCTTCCTGAAGGCGAGGTGGTCTTGGGTCAGGCGGAGGTGGGTCGGAAGGGAGTTCCAGGTCTTGGATGCCAGGTAGGAGAAGGACTTTCCTCCCGTGGTGGCTCTTCGGATGCGGGGGACGGCGGCGAGGGCGTGGCTGGTCGATCGAAGCTGGTGTTTGGGAGCGTAGAAGTTGAGGTGGCTGTTGAGGTATCCTGGGCCTTGGTTGTGTAGGGCTTTGTGTGCGTGGGTGAGGAGCCGGAAGGTGATTCTCTTGTTGACCGGGAGCCAGTGCAGGTCTCTCAGGTGTCCGGAGATGTGGCTGCGGCGGGGGATGTCCAGGATGAGTCGTGCTGAGGTGTTCTGGATACGCTGGAGTCTGGCAGTGGTTCCGGCGTAGAGGGAGTTGCCGTAGTCCAGACGGCTGGTGACGAGGGCCTGGGTGACCGTCTTCCTGGTCTCGGTGGGGATCCATCGAAAGATCTTACGTAGCATGCGCAGGATGTTGAAGCACGATGAGGAGACGGCGTTGACTTGTCTGGTCATGGAGAGGGAGGAGTCCAGGATGAAGCCCAGGTTGCGTGCGTGGTCCGTGGGTTTGGGTGCGCTGCCCAGGGCGGGGGGCCACCAGGAGTTGTCCCAGGCGGAGGGTGATGATCCCAGGATGAGGACTTCCGTCTTGTCCGAGTTCAGTTTCAGGCGGCTGTTCGACATCCATTTGGCTACGTCTGTCATCCCTTCGTGCAGGTTGGCTCTGGCGGTGGCGGGGTCGTTGGTGAGGGAGAGGATCAGCTGGGTGTCGTCGGCGTAGGAGATGATGTTGAGGTTGTGCTGGCGTGCGATGGCTGCGAGGGGGCTCATGTAGACGTTGAAGAGTGTTGGGCTGAGTGAGGAGCCTTGAGGAACGCCGCAGATGACTTCGGTGGCCTCCGATCTGAACGGGGGGAGACGGACTCTCTGTGTCCTTCCGGCGAGGAAGGAGATGATCCACTCCAGTGCCTTCTCCTGGATTCCGACGTTGCTCAGGCGCTGTACTAGGGTACGGTGGCAGACAGTGTCGAAGGCCGCGGAGAGGTCCAGGAGGATGAGGGCCGCTGTTTCTCCGTTGTCGAGCAGGGCTCGGATGTCATCGGTGGCTGCGATCAGGGCGGTCTCTAGGTGCTGTGGTTGGCCCGGAAGCCAGACTGCGAGAGGTCGAGGGAACCGTTCTTCTCGAGGAAGGCGGCCAGTTGCTTGTTGACGGTCTTCTCGATGACTTTTGCCGGAAACGGAAGCAGCGAGATGGGGCGGTAGTTCTTGAGGTCGGTGGGGTCGGCTGATGGTTTCTTAAGTAGAGCGCTGAGTTCGGCGTGCTTCCAGCTCTCCGGGAAGGTGGCGGTGTCGAAGGAGGTGTTGATGATGTACCGCAGGTGGGGTGCGATGACAGCGTCGGCCTTGTTGAAGACGTGGTGAGGGCAGGGGTCTGTCGGAGATCCGGAGTGGATGGAGTTCATCGTGTGGATGGTGTCTTCGGTGCTGATCGGGGTCCAGGCACGGAGGGTGGTTGTGGGGGGCGGTGGTTCGGTCGTGGCGTGCGTTGGTTGAGTGCTGAAGCTGTTGTGTATGTCCGCGATCTTGTTGTGGAAGTAGGAGGCGAGGGAGTTGCAGAGGTCTTGCGAAGGGGTGATGTCGTTGTTTCCGGCGTTGGGGTTGGAGAGCTCTTTCACGATGTTGAAGAGTTCCTTGCTGTTGTGTGCGTTGTTGTCCAGTCGTTCCTTGAATGCGGTTTTCTTGGTGGCGTGGATCAGTTGGTGGTGTTTTCGGGTGGCGAGCTTGAGGGCAGTCATGTTGTCCGGTGTTGGGTCTCTGCGCCAGGTTTTCTCGAGTGCTCTGCAGTTCTTCTTGGAGCTCTTGAGTTCGTCGTTAAACCATGGGGCTTTCTTGCTGCCGGGTCTGCTCGGCGGGGTCTTCAGAGGGGCGAGGTCGTCTGCGCAGTCGCTGATCCATTTCGTGAGGTTGGTGGCCGCTTGGCTGGGGTTCGTTGTGCTGGTGGGAGGGTTCTTGCTCAGGGAAGTGGCGAGCTGGTCTGCAGTGATCTTGTTCAAGCTTCTGCGCGGAACCTGTTGCTGGTGGTGGTGGATCGTGTTCTTTCTGTAGCTGAAGTGGATGCAGCTGTGGTCCGTCCAGTGGAGTCCCGTGGCGTGGCTGAAGGCGATGTCCTTGCTGGAAGAGAAGACCAGGTCGAGTGTGTGTCCGGCGCGGTGGGTGGGGGTGGTCACCAGTTGCTTGAGTCCGAGGTTGGCGAGGTTGTCCAGCAGGGTGGTGGTGTTGCGGTCGTTGTTGTTCTCCAGGTGGAAGTTGAGGTCCCCGAGGAGGATGTAGTCGGCGGAGGGGAGGGCGTGTGGGCTGATGAAGTCGGTGATGTCTTCGCTGAATTGTGTGCGTGGTCCCGGGGGTCTGTAGATAAGGGTGCCTCTGAGGGTGGTCTTGGGGTTGACGTGGATCTGGAAGTGCAGGTGTTCGGCGGGTGCGAGGGTATCGTCGGTGTTGGTCGTGACGCGGATGGTGTCCCTGTGGATGATGGCGATGCCTCCTCCGGTCTGGTTGACGCGGTCCCTCTGGATGATCTTGTAGCCGTCCGGGATGGCGATGGCGATGTCGGGCGCTGAGGAGTCGTTCATCCAGGTTTCCGTGAGGAAGGCGGCGTCTGGGGCTGTGGTGTCGAGCAGGTTCCAGAGCTCGACGGCGTGTCTGTGGACAGAGCGGGTGTTGAGCAGGATGCACTTCAGGTGGGTGCTGCTGGAGTTCGGCTTGGTGGGTGCTGGTGTGGCGTGGGTCCGGTTGCAGGTGAACTTGCAGGAGTGGCAGCTGAAGGGTCCGTGGTTGCGTCTCGGTGTGGATCGGTAGCAACCTGGGGTTCGGCCGGTGTTGAGAGTGTTGAGTTCGGTGGCGTCGTAGGTCCGTCGGGTCGGCTTTCGTCGGTGGGGGCCAGGGGTCCTGGCACTGGGCGCGGTCCAGGCGCGGACGGGCGCAGACGGGCTTACCTTTGGCGCGCCTTCGGCGCACAATCGGCGCGCCCCCGCTGCGCGTCAACGCTGCACGTTTGCCACTCTGCCATATGAGGAGAGTGGGGGGGGGGTGGAGCGAGGGAGGCGCAGCTGGGAGGCGGGAGCGGGGCGGCGAATGGGAAGGGTCCAGGTGGAAGGGGGCCGGGCCGCAGGGGATCAGCGGCGGGGAGCGGGGAGGTGGCGGGAAACGCGGCGGGGGCACAGGGGGTCAAAAACAGCGGACAAATAAACTAAACTAAAAAGAGAAAGGCTGGGCACAGAAGGGAAGCAGGGGAGACAGCACCAAACACAGGGGATACAAACGTGCAACAGGGGAGAAAGTCGAGCAGACAGCAAGAAGCGGCGCTGCGCTACAGAGGCTGAGACCACTCCTAATGGTCAGGGGCACAGCTGCGGCCAGCGGCGGGAACGGGGCAGCCTGGGCACACCCGCGGGGAGTGTGCGCGGTGCGTGGTGGTGTGACCGGCCCAGAGGGACGGATAGATCTAAAGTAAGTTAACCTAAATTTAAATCTAACTACAAAACAGTTATAGGAACAGGTCAGCTGGGAATTTAAGAATGTAGGAAGGTGTCAGCATAGTAAACATATCAGTGAAAATCTTCTAAAAAGGGACGAATGATTAGCCTACAACCTTACATTTACAAGAATGGAGCAAGCAGAGAGGCCTGTACCTCCCAAAGTCCAAAGGGATCTGCTCTACATGCTAACAGTGTATACATTACTTAAAAGCATAGGACCACATCAGCATCACCATATACTTGCACCATCTTTCCACTGACCAATGGTGGCAAACCTATGTTTAACTAGCAACATTCCCAGTTTTTCTCATCACACGGAACCTGGGCATTCACTCAAACTTGGATGCAGCAGTGTTGCTGATATGCGATGAATAGGAAGCTTCTTCCTAGGGCTCTCTATCTCTAGTACAACAAAACTCCTTTCTCTAACTAATGAAGCTGTCACACTGCACTTGCAGAGGAGACAACATGCATTTCAAGCAGAAAATGCACTTTGGTTACATGATTATATGTGCAAGTACAACTTCGAAATAACTGTTAAATGCATAACTGAAATAATTGTAACATGTGTAATGCACTTTTCCTTTATGTGCAGCATATCTTGAAACATAACAATAAATGTAAATGAGGACTTCAAATCTCCATGTTAGGCTAAACATTAGTGTACACACGTATATGAATCTTTAGTTATACAGTGAATGCACTTCAGTAATGCGTTCCAGTGCAAATTAATAACGTTAGGGCACACAGATTATATATGGTGCTTATTGCACGTATGTATTGCACAGTTGTGACATGTAAGGGAGGAGCCAAAGTTGCACCGCTCAAATCTCCCCTACAAAGGCAAATCAAGCCATCACAAATCAAAGTCTCTTATCAGATAGTCCAGTCAAAACCTTGTGGGTTTCATAAAGGTTGTCTAGATTCCTCCTGATGTTTCATGTCATCATGGTATCTGCACTGATTCTCCTCTAATTCTAATTCTACATCTACTCTCTTTGTTTTCTCTCCCCTCCTTGCTTGTAATATCTTATATCCCTTAAAGATCACAACCAGGAATACTCCACAAAGAGCAATTATCACAAAGGGCTTCAAAATAGAGTCAACTATTCCACTTATCACTTTTTCAAACCATCTACCTACTGCAGCAAATCCATTCTCAACTGCTTCCCAAGCACCTGTTGCTTCTAATTCCTTCAAATCTCTTTTCAGACCAGTAATGTACTTTGTATACTTCTTCAAGTCTTTACTCCTGTCAAGGATGTACGTCCAACACTGTTGAACATTCAACATCCGACAGGCTCCACCCTCCTTCCCAAGAAGGATGTCTATAGCAAGGCGGTTCTGCAAAACCGTGGATCTCACAGAAACCATTTTAGTATCTACAACGAATACAGCTCTTGCTGTAATGGTGGACAATTCATCTACAATGGTAGAGAGCTTTCTAATCTTTATGTCATTTAAAATCACTCCTACAGATGAAATCACTGCACCATAAATGTCTCCCACCATTTCTGCACCACGAGCACCTCTTTTAGTTTGGTTATTTGCTTCCCACACAGGAGCATTAGAATTTTCTACATGATAAATCTTTGGAAAAACTATACTTAAACAACATGTACCATACCATCCTTTGGGCAACCTAAACAGTCTATGATCCCCACATGTATAATGAACTCCAGAAATTGCAGGATTTTAACCTGCTAATTATAAATCCCAATTTCCCTTTGTTTCAAATGTATTGTCACATTCACTTTTTCACATACATTTTGTGTCAACTGCAGATTTGTCCCTAAATGGTCGTACTTTCCCTACGTTTCTATTGTAATGCCAATGCTGCTTGATTCCCTGCCGCTTGATGCTCAATTTCTTCTTTCTCCAACTGATATCCAATTTTAACCTTCTTTAGATTTGATACCATCCCTCTTCTATCTTCAACCAAATTTAGGAAATTTTTCTGAACCCCTGTTAAAATGTATGTCAAATTGTTTCGGTGAGCATAAACAGTGTCTAGTGTCATGGTGGGTTTAAATAATCCATCAGCTGTCTCAAAGTTTTTAGCCATGGGATTTCTATTCAAGTGCTTAAAGATGGGAATTTCTGAAAAAGAAAAATCATAATTTGAAAAGTATAAGCGGTGATCTACGGATACCGAGTTTGAATCACTCAAGACCGACTCATTCTTGATTCTGTACAGCTCTGTCTCCTTCTTTACATTCTCTCTGGGTCACCTAGCCCCTCGAACTTGCATCGTGCCAGCATTCTTTTGTCCTAACACCATGTACTGTAGATTGGACGGATGCTTAAACACAAAGATGGTGCCCTTCCAACTACTGAAAATATCCTGGGAGACTTCTCATGTGAATACATCCTGCTTTTAAAGCAAACACAAAGAGATGATGGATGGAGTGACAAAACTTTTCAGACACTCACCCCCAGTCACAGATCTGGGTTGAATCCATCATCGTTCTTTAGCTCACTTCGCCAATCCAGTTCAGACCAAGCCATATGCAAATCCGTCTTGATCCTGTTCCTTATGGGAACAGTCCAGCCCGAACTGCCAAGCCAGGTCTTCCCTGGACCGGAAACATGCATCCTAGGATCGGTTTCGGGGCAACACCCCTCATCAGCCAGGCTAACTTGAATCCAGTGGCAAAGTGAGCAAGGGACCCACGTCTGGGCATACCCTGCCAACTTACGGCACATAAAGAAAATACAAAGAGATGATTGACGGAACACTGAATATTTACAGACACCCCCAGTCACAGATCTGGATTGAATCCATCATCATTCTTTAGCTCACTTCGCCACCCCGGTTCAGACCCAGTCATATGCAAATCAGTCTTGACCCTGTTCCTTATGGTAACTGTCCAGTCCGAACTGCCAAGCCAGGTCATCCCTGGACCGGAAACAAGCATCCTGGGACTAGTTTAGGGGTGACACCCCTTATCAGACAAGCCGGCTTGAATCTAGTGGCAAGGTGAGCTAGGGACCCACGTCTGGGGATACCCTGCGAACTTAGGGCACACAAAGCAAACCCAAACAGATGATTGACAGAGCAATAAATCTTTTCAGACGCCCCCAGTCACAGATCTGGGTTGAATCCATCATTGTTCTTTAGCTCACCTTGCCTCCCCAGTACAGACCCAGCCATATGCAAATCAGTCTTGACCCTGTTCTTTATGGAAACAGTCCAGCTCGAACTGCCAAGCCAGGTCTTCCCTGGACCAGAAGCAAGCATCCTGGGACCGGTTTCAGGGTAACACCCCTCATCAGCTTGAATCCAGTGGCAAAGTGAGAAAGGGACCCACATCTGGGCATACCCTGCCAACTTAGGGCAAGCAAAGCGAACACAAAGAGATGATGAACGGAGCACCGAGTGCTTTTAGACGCCTTGTGATCAATGGCGAATAAAGCTCAGTGTGTGGTAGTTTGAATGAACTGAACATCACCTCCAGCACGTGTGCAGGTGAGAGGCCACGGCAACCTTTCCCATTTACGGTGAGGGTGCCTCCTGGATTCTTATTTGTAGGCGTTGAGCATCTGTTAAGGACTACCGAGAAGGTGTGGAGCAATGTGCGAGTTTTCACTCGCAGGAACATAATGAAAGGCTACAGTAAAATCCACAGCTGATTTTTACAATTGTGACCCCTTGACAAAAGAAAGGGAAGCCAAGAATATGGAAACTGGTTTGGCAATTACACATCAATAATGCTCCAATATAAGTTTGTGTTACATCAGCGATCTATCGTTTTGGTGTAGGAGGGCAGAGGTAAAATTATACACATAGGCTTAAATCATCTGCAAGAAAACATTTTATGGCACAACATTTTTCGAGATAACTATAGGGTATGTAATATTGGTGTGGTGAATACACAAAATGTTAATAAAAAACATGGAAAAAACTAAGAATCACTAAACGACTAATCTTTGTCCAAAAGATGCCAAAACAATTAAACCACTGCTCACATCATGTAACAATGACAAACCATGGGGGGACCCAGGGAGAGCCGTGCGCGAGCCGGTCTCTCCCTGGGTAGGTTCGCGCAGACGGAGTGGCCACAGGTGAGGTTGATTAGGGAGAGAGACAGAGTCTATATATAGGGCCAGGGCAGGGTTTAGAGAGGGCTTTTCGGCGGGAGGCGCACAGCGGAGTTTGTTTTGCGGAGGTTGGGTGGGCTCACCTAGTCCTTTCGGGAGGGGGGCCGGGAGGACCCCCCCTTGCGGCTGGAGCTCCTGGTGTCGCTGGTTGGGTGCGAGTCCTTGCAGGACGGCGGCTGGAGGCGTGGCTTAGGCGGTCTCTGCCTGCCTGTCTACGCCGTCGACTCGACGGACGGCGCTGCTGCCATGCCCCATGAGCCGGTGAGTGGGGGGTCGGGTGCAAGCTGGTTGGTGATGCCCCCGCGTCGCCGGGCGCTCCTCCAGAGGTCTGTTCTGCCCCCCCCCTGGGGCGGGGGTCGCTGGGGGGCGTCTGGTGTGAGGCGGGGGTCGGTCCTTTGGGCGGGCTGCTCTGTCCAGGGAGGGAGGGGGGAGAAGGTGGGGGGAGCCCTGTCGTTGTGAGCAGCATTCACTTAACTGTTTCCCTCCTCCCAATGCCCCTGCTTCACGGTGTGTCTTGGTGCTGGCCGGGTTTTTTGCTCGGGCCATTTCAGTGTCCTTCCAGGACTTTTGTTGTGTCTCCTTTCCGTCCTTGGTTTTTGGTACCTATTGTCTGTGGGAGGGCCCTTTCGTATGGAGACTTTCTAGTCTCCATGTCTCTTTATTTGTGCGATTTTGTATGGCGCGGACTTTGCACGAGGGTGGCGGAGCGATTTACATGGGAACCAGTTGAAAACATAAGGACTTCAGATTACATGCGTTACATTCAGGATACAAACGAAAAAAACAAAAATTTGCAAATGTACAAGAGGTAAAGTCACACAAGGAGGAGATACAAACGTCTCTGGACGTGTCTTCGCAGTGTGTTCGTGTGGTTTGAGAGACTGCCATTTATTGCAGTAATGCCTCCCTTTTGCCTGTGTTTGGTGCTCTTTTGAACTGTGCACTCTTCTTTGTTCTCTTGTGACATACTGTTTGCTGCCTCTTATCTTTGTTTGCTTTAGATACTGGCTCAGGTGCCACCATGGCCTACGTACGTTGATTCTTGTGTTTGAGTGTCTTCCATTCAATGCGGTGATCAACTGCTACTTGTCCTTTGTCCGCTTTTGGGGACCTGCACTCGTCATTTTTCTTCCTGTTATGCACTGTTTGCTACTTCTTGTATTTTGTTTGCCCACGATTGACACTTTCGTCTCCTGTACTGTACCTTTTGTTTTGTTCTTGTCATGTTCTCATTTTTCGGCTGTTCCTGTGGTGAGGCGCTCTCATGCCTTCGGGTGGGGTCCGCGATCTGTAACCACGCATAAATGAATAAATGTACACTCTGTTTCCCCAGCTGGCTTGGTTGTGGGGCATGGGGGGGTTTGCTGCTTCAGGGTGAGCCGCTTCCGTTGGGTGGGGTGGAAGGGGATGCCTTTTTTACCGCCTGCGGTGACGTTGTCAATTTGTTCTTTGCCACGACATTGCGGACTGCGCATGAGGCGGTTCGGTCTGGGGAGGTGTCTCAGGAGGTGGGTTCTGGAGCGGATTTCTCTTCTGGGGTGTGAGGCGCAGTGCGCAATGACGATTTTATGACATTTTTTCGGACATTGCTGCAGTTGGCCTACAGGTAAGGCGGGTTGGTGGTAGGTGTGGCACTAGGGGGAGTGTCTCCCCGTTCAGCGCATTCGATCTATTGATTGGGGATGGGGCTGTTGGTGAGCAAGTTGCTCTTACGACGCTACCGGTGTGGCAAGCTGATGTGCATGCTGAGTCTGGAGGGGACACCACCGCCATTCAGGATGGGCGGACAGGGGATGCTACTACACCTATGGTTCATGACGAGGGAAAAGAACATGCACTACAAATTACCCTATACAGGAATTGGTTCAGTCTGGGGGGGGGGCACAGGAGGAGGATCTGGAGCGGATTTCTCTTCTGGGGTGTGCGGCGCAGTGCGCAATGCCGATATTTTTATGGCACTTTCACGATGGTGGGAGTGCTGGAAACTGGCCCAGTGGCAGGGGTTTATGCTGGGCATGCAGATGTACTGCTTCTGGATGTTTATGATGATGATCTGGAGGAGGGTGCATTACGAGATGTGGAAGTTCCACTTGTGACTCGGAGGGGAGTTTTGGGGCGTTTCTGGTTCACTTCGTCTTTTGCAGGAGTCTCGTGCGGACCACGCGAAGACACGTGTTTCATCGTTATCTCTTCGTCCAGCAAGCAGCGACAAGGGGACCCTGTGGTGTTTCGACGGAAATTGTTTGACAAGGGGAGTGTCTCCCAGTTACGTGTACTTGTTGGGATTGGGGATGAGCATGTTGGGGAGCAAGTTGCTATTAAACCGCTGCCTGTGCGGCATGCTGGTGCGAACGATAAGTCTCGAGGGGACGATGTCGCCATTTCACATGTGCGGACAGGGGACTCTGATCAACACAAGGCCCAGGAGGATGAGGATACGCTCAACCGTATGAAATGGCCTTATTCAGGTATTGGTAAGCCACTGGTTTCTCACTTGTCAGGCAAAGCAAAAATCCAGGATTTGATATAATGCCGTTGTTGATGTGTCACCTGACAGTACGGTAGGTATACACATGTGTTCCCAATGGGGGCAGGCACCCTTTCACATACCGCTTCCTGGGACAGCTTTTTGCATTTCAAGGGGGGGGGGACAAGGGGGCAGAGGCCAGTTCTTTCGGTTTGTCCCAAAGTGCTCCTACTCCTTTCAAGGTGACGGTCTTGGAACAGTGGTTGCAGGATTTCTCTGGACTTTGATGCAGCAGTGCGCTTGTTATGGGGCTTTGCGGTGGGTTTCACGATTGGTTACTAGGGACCCGGCAGGGTAGGGGTCGGATGCCTTGCAGTCCGCGACCAAGAGTCCCCAGGTTGTGGGGAATGACTTGGAACTTGACCTTGTTGGGATTTGCATCTTCTGGGTGGGGCGCTGGTGCGCTGCAAGCTGGCCTGTTCACTGCAGCGTCAGGGTCGCAGTGTTGCAATTTTAGAGTTGTTCCATTTGCTGGTGGCCCTGTACATCTGAGGCGCGGAATTCCAGAACAGGACTGGGTTCTTCCAGGTTGATAATTTGGCATTTGTGGACTCGGTTCCCGGGCGAAGAGCAAGGGCTTTGTGTGTGCTGCAGCTGTTGTGTGCTTTCCGTTGCGGTGCCTGCAGCTGCATATTGTTTTCACAGCACGACATATTCCGGGGACCTCTCATTACACTTGGTGGACACAGGTTTTTCGCACACCACTATCCTGGTTACATGGCCGGGATTTCTTTTTATGGGCAGCTCAGGTGGGGGAGGGATCCGGTGGGGGGTGTTTTAGGTTGAACAGGTTTTTGAACGTTTTGGGTAGACTACAGGCTGTTTCTTTTGCCTTACTTCGGCACATGTTGTCCTAGTTGCCTTCTTGCTGTTCTGATGATTTTGAGTGCGTTACGTTTCGGTTCTGTTTTGTATGGTTCTTTTTGGGGCGTTTTGGGCTTCCGAACTCTTGGGTTTGCGTACCGGGTCGGGCATGTCCAGTACGGAGGTATTTGTGGAGGGGTATGGATTGCGCCTTTGGCTAAGTGTCTGAGATGGATCAGTTGGGTGGGATACGCAGATTTTCCTTGGGAGGAGTGGTTTGGTTTCTTGTTGCCCGGTTTAGGAATGGGAGGTTTTTCTGGATTCCTCTGTTTTAGGCCGGGAGTTCATTTTGCTGTGAGGATGCCAGCCCAATTTTTTGTTGCCCAGTTGTTGACCGTTTTCAGGAAGGTACTTTTGGGGTTGGGGTTGACTCCTTTACACTTTAGCGCTCATTCTTTTAGGCTTGGGGCGGTTCTGAGGCTGCAAGTTTGGGGGGGGATTGGTCTCAGATACGCAGAATTGGGAGATGGAGGTCGAGATGCTGCGAGAACTTTGTCAGACGGTAGTGCACCTTCTTTTGTTGACATGTGTTTTTTCTCCTAGGTCCTTTTGCGCAGGATGGTCACAGTTACACGGAGGGTTTGGTTTGTTGGTCACTCCTTCTTGCAATGGGCCGCAATCCCTGCAGAATGCCATAATTGGTGGGAGGTTTCTTGGTCTCAGCAGTTCACGCATGAAGTGTATTGGCATGGTAATTGGGGCCTGTGTTGGGGGGCTTGTTTCATTTTTGTCTCCGCTCTGTGAGGGAGGGGGGGGGGTCCGCCAGTTTTGCTAGAACTTCAGCTGAGTGAAAATTATCTGGTTTTCTCTATCTGGTCTGTCTTTGTTAAGAATGATGCAGATGGATCCGGACGTCATCACGGACGCCTGGGTGAGCACCATGGTGATCTGGACGACATTTGTGCCACGTCTCCGCTGGAATGGAGCTCTACATCGCACAGCTCTGGGCGGAGCGAGGACACTGAACAACTCTATGCAACTGTTTTGTAATGGCATGATATTTTCTTTTTGGCTCATCCTCACTTACAGGTTTCTGAGCGTCACTTGTTTCATGAGGATGGGGTTCACCTTTCTCAGATGGGTCAGTCCTTCTATCGATTGGAATTGCGGGATTTGATAGCAAAAGTTCTGGATGTGCAGTCGTGGTGTTCTCGGGCGTTGTTTAATTTACTGTTTTGGTGGGGCAGGAAAACTCTAAAGGTTTTCCTGGGTGGCGGTTTTTAGTGGGGGGTGGGCAGCCTGGAGCGGGTTGGTCCATCCTCAAAGGGCAGGTAAAGGACTGGAGGGGATAGTACAGGATTCAGTTGCCTGTGTTTGTTAGGTTTTATTTGGTGGGGGGTTGACTTCTTATCAGGGGTGCTCAGTGAGCGGAAGGATTTGAGTATTATTAAATAAATAATCGAAAAATGTTGAGAGATGTTTTGCCTACACCTGTCTTAATAAAGTGGCCTTTCTTGCTTACCAAGAAGTTGTGGACAATAAGTTCTTGCGCGAGGGGGGACCCAGGGAGAGCAGTGCACGAGCCGGTCTCTCCCTGGGTAGGTTCGCGCAGACGGAGTGGCCACAGGTGAGGTTGATTAGGGAGAGAGACAGAGTCTATATATAGGGCCAGGGCAGGGTTTAGAGAGGGCTTTTCGGCGGGAGGCGCACAGCGGAGTTTGTTTTGCCCCACCCACCCTCCCCTCTTTTTTGTCTTTTAGGCCTTTTTTCTTGCGATTGTGCTTTAGATAATTTTGTTGTTAGGTTTGCCACGGTAAGACAGGTTGTAATTTTTTCTTTTGTAGGCAGTTTTTAGTGGGGGGTGGGCAGCCTGGAGCGGGTTGGTCCATCCTCAAAGGGCAGGTAAAGGACAGGAGGGGATAGTACAGGATTCAGTTGCCTGGGTTTGTTAGGTTTTATTTGGTGGGGGGTTGACTTCTTATCAGGGATGCTCAGTGAGCTGAAGGATTTGAGTATTATTAAATAAATAATCGAAATATGTTGAGAGATGTTTTGCCTACACTTGTCTTAATAAAGTGGCCTTTCTTGCTTACCAAGAAGTTGTGGACAATAAGTTCTTGCGCGAAACAATAATAACATATTTTTGTGTTGACCTGGACCATGAAGAAGAAATGGTTATTACATTTTCTTGAAAAAGTTGTCGCTTTTTCGTTCTTCTAACATAATTCTAAAAATGGGGACAATATACACTGCATAATGATTAATCAAAAAGTTCAAACTCTTCCCGTGTGTACAGGGTCATTCCAAAGTAAAAATGTAAAGCAGTACTCTCCCTGTATAAAACTGAAAGGAACATTGCGAGTGGCTGAGTAGAACATGAAGACTATGGGCTTTTCAAATCAGATCTCCGGCCTTGGAGGCAAGTGGCAAATACTTGCAGTACATATTTTTGGAACATGAGGCTCATTTGCAAGCAGTATGTCCTCACACATCCTGTTTAGTACAGTTGGGTCTCACAGTGCCCTTCAAATTCTGGTTCTTTGCAGCGGTTTTAAGACCTTAGAGTTTGTCGTTGCTCAAATGGCTTTAATTTCTCATATTTATATGTTTCCCTCGGCTTGATTTTGCTTGTGAGAAAGTGTCACTCATAGTCGTTGAATGTCACTCATAATTACACTGAAATTATGAAAATGTCATACATAAGCAATCTCAAATCTTGGCAGCTGTGCACAGAAGGTAAGCAACACAGGGCCAAGGTTACACTCAACTGGCCAATGCCATGGGAGATCAGGACAGGAACGGCATAGCGGGCACAGCATGGAAGATAGCAGGTTCCGGGTTCACATGTCTCAGAGTGTGGAATGAGAACCTGGATGGGAAGGTGGCAAAGCAGGAACCCTAGAGGAGAGGTGGTCCAGGGTTCTGTTGAGGGTCCCGTCGAGGAGGTCCATGCTGGCTAGTGCAGGGGCCCCGGTGCATGAGAGCAAGATAGGCAGAAGAGAGCAGCACCCATGCATTTTGCAGAGAAGGTGAAGGCTAACAGGGAAACTCCCCACCTCAAGATGGCCAACGAAGATCCGGAAGAACGGTTTCAGGCAGGGGGCCCAGGAAGAGTGGGACTTACAGGAAGTAGAAAGAGAAGTGATGGAGCCAATAGTACATTTGACTGGTCTCATACTTTTACAAGGGGGTCATTTACTTGCAAGATTGAGTTGCACACCAGAATAGCAATCAGGATGTGTGGTGGTTGAGGAAGACATAGAGGAGACAGAGGACGCTGCAGACAGAAAGGATAGCTAGTAGGCGGTTGGTGGCATTTGCACTGGGCCACGTGGTGGATGAGGTTTAAAGGGTACATGTTACACTAAGTAGGAGTAAGTCTGACCAGAGGAGCACAATTATACCTACATGATTACGGGGATTGGTCGTGGGCAGGTAGGTGCTGGAGGTCCTGCAGAAGTGTCAGAAGAAAGAGGAGTAGCAAGTTGGACAAATTGGCATATGTTCCTTCTGGATGAGAGCAGCTATTTCCTGCTTTAAGTTGGGTTTAGGCGAGAACAGATTTGGGGTCTCCAACCTTTTCTGTACTGAGAGCTACTTATTTTCAATGAAATGCATTGACAGCTACTAATATTATTAGTGGTGTATAATTCATTTTTTTATATGTATAATAATTCAACCGAGCAAAAACCTGTTAATTTAATAAGTTGGGCTGCACAAAGGTGAGCTACTCTGAGGTAGCTGGAGAGCTACAGTGGCTCAGGAGCTACTGGTTGGAGACCCCTGTTCAGCGGCTATTAGCAGGTAGAGATCAAAAATCATGTAGGGGGTAAACAGTACAAGTAGTGATGGATTTTTTATTGTTTTTTCACCTGCAGAGAGGTGCTTTCGGATGGGCAGGAAGAAATTAGTCTTAATTTGTGGTTACTCTCAGTGCTTTATATGGGCCGGTACTGGGTACTGGCACTTTTTTATTTTGAGAGGGAGAGTTCCTGCACTTCTCAAGAGTGACATAATAATTTTAATTGGAGAGTACCAGCACTTCTCAGAAACAAGAAGACACTCTGCACTTCTATCTTTCCATTTCAAGCACTGGCCACTCTCTAGTGAAATGGGCGGTGGACACACAGGCAGTATTGCAGCTAGCAGCTGGAGCTGGACAATAAAGAGTAGGGGTTCACTGGTTTAGGAAGGGTAACATGTGGTGGGTACAAATGGTACCTGCATTGTATAAAAAAGCAGAGTTGTGGCCTATGCCAGATGTGATGATAATTCCTCTGGAGAAAATTACTTGCCCCAGAGTTCCAGATTGGAACTGATAAAGAAAGTGAAATGAGACTTGAAGGTGGTGCAGGATAAGTGGGAGAGGACATGGCTTTATTGAACACACTGCTTCCAAGGAGAGGGTGGCACAGGGTCAGGAAACCAAAGGCCATAAATTGGGTAGGAAGGAGGTGAACAGGGAGCTGTTGAGCTTTTGCAGACCCATGAACATGAAAGTGGTGAGGCATGTGGACATTGTCATTAATATGCTGGTACTCTTTAGCATGGGTGGGTGCTTTTGTCCCTGCTTCAGGATAGGATATATTTGGTGAAGCTGATGGAATTTTTGGAGGAATACTTAAGGGTGGAGAACACTTTAGGGGCGGGGGGTTCTTGTAGTGGGGAAGGGAGAGAGAGAGAGCTCAGACCAGTCAGAGGGGTGGGAGGGATGATCTTAGGAACAGGACTGCAAGGGAGAAAATGCTGCAAATGGAGGACGGAGAGGCATTCCTGGTCCTTGGGTGGGCAGACTAGATGCAAATAATTCTAGGGTTTCGGAAATTAAGGGGTTAATGTTAGTAATCAATAATATTAGGAATAAGATTGCTGACTTCACAAATTTGAAGTAAGGGGTTACAAATATTTAGGGGTGGGAATGTACAAGAAGAGTGGCTGGAATGTTAGTTAAAGAAAGTTGGTAGGGATGCTTTGATTGTACCACCAAAGGATGTTTCACTGTGTGAGCTTTGCTTTCTCCTTATAAAGCACCCTTTTTAGGTTTCACCTGCACAGCACTTGCACTGTGCTTGTGAAATCTATTGTTAATATATATCTTAAAAGGAGTTTACACCCTGCCCCCTTGCTTTTCATTGGTTTTAGTGCTTGCCACTTACTTTTCCTCACTTTCCATTAGCTGTACCATACTATTTCCTGTTCTTCCTCGTGTGTTTGCCATTATCAACCCGCCAATGACCAAGTACTGTATTCATGCGGGGAAACAACTATTACAACGCAATCATTACAACACACTACATTTACAACGCAACTGCCTTTACATTGCATGCCATTACAATGCAGCCATTACAACGCATGTCACTACAACGCATGCAAATACAACGCATAATAAGGTAATAAATGGGTAACAATAATTTTTAACCCTACAGTATCCAACACTTACACTACTGACACTACTGTTGCACTCACTGGAGTGGAAATAGTAATTTTTACCCCTACACTATCCAACACTTACCCTACTGTTGCACTCACTGAAGTAGGAAGAGTAATTTTTACCCCTACATTATCCAACACTGACCCTACTGTTGCCCTAAAAGTAGATTGCTTTGTAATGGTATGTGTTGTGATTGAATGAGTTGTAAATGTGGTTTCTAAAAATGCGTTGTGATGGCACGCATTGTAAAATCTTGAGTTGTAATGGATGTTGCAATGTACAAACCGCGCTGTAAAGGCATGCGTTGTAAATGTTTGCGTTGTAACGTGTCCTATTTATTCATGCACTTTCGTGGAACTTTTTTTTTAAATGCACTCCTGCCTTCCGTTATTTTTAATCTGCCTGAAGCACTGCCTCTTCTCCCCCTCCCCTGCACTGTCTGAAACACTACTTAAATGCCGCCCAGAGAATTCTGAGCCTGCCTTGACCGAGTTCAGCACATCACCTCGAAAGCTGCTGCATCGGCTCTCGTCGTGGCTCTCTTTTTCTCAGATGCACATGGGTGGTGCTTTTAGGGCAGAAGGCCTGTCAATGCTACGGGACGTCTGTGCACGTCTTTGAGCGCATTTGAGGATTATGGCTTTATGACTCACCTGCAGATAATCCACGTGGCTCAGTCTTAACTCCATGGTGGCGAAGGGTGCGATGGTAAGGGGATGTCTCTGTTACTCTGGCTGCTCACTGATCTGAGATGCTGCTCCTAGTTCCATAGGTCACCCAGATTCCCTCAGGCTACACCAAACCAACTTTCCACTCAGAGATCCCAGGATCCCTCTCCAGAGACCAGCAGACAAGTGCCTTATAAAGCCCAGGTACTCGCTCTTGCTCCCTGGGAGGAGCCACTGTGATCCAAATTTCCTCCACTGATCCACCGTATCGCTGCAGCGCAGAGGTCGAAGCTAAAGCCGTCATCATGGAGATGGAGGGTAGGGAATGGAACGGGAGACAGTCAGTTACGTGTGCAGCCATTGGGCCATTGCAATCTGGGGGGGCTTCTGACTGGAGCCTATAGGATGAATGATTGTAGAAAGAGAACATGGTTTGAATACAAAGAGCATTAAAAAAAGATATACTGCTCACCGTCTCAGGAACTGCCATGTTGGTATGGTACAGTAGTTTATTTGAGATTCCTCATTTAGTAGGTGAGTAGTTTCTTCACCTAATCCATGTTGCCAACAATCATGAATCCTGCTCACTCTGCTTCGAAAAGATCTATTGCGGACTTCACGAGGAATTTACAGTGGACAAAAAGTTCGCCCATTGATTTCTATTGGCAGCATTGATAGTCATTCTTGTTTTCTTGATTCTTATTCATTGTTCTTCTGCTGGACCAATGCCTCTTTAACATGCTCTGGATTTGCTGGCTTGTGTTCTTCTACTACTCATTTTTAGGGAACTACTCTTTTTTCTAGGTTTTGCCTGTTAAAATGCCACACAGAGGATTCTGTGCCTGCCTTGGCTGAGTTGAGCATGTCACCTCTAAAGGCGCCACAGCAGCTCTCTTTTTCTCAGACGCTTTGTCCCAGTAACTAAGGGAGGATCAGAGATGCAGGGATATTTTATCCTCTCAGTCCGCTCTTCGCTGAGGCCATAACCATCAAAGATGCTGTGTGTGTACCTTGCTGTCTCTCTTTCCTCGCTGAGGTTGGTGCAGTGCATTTCTTCTGCAGATGGTGACCCATATATGCATAAAGAAGAGCCAACTACACTGTCTTTCTTTGAGCTGCTTTGCTGGAGTAATTTCACTGAGGCTTATAATTGTTCTTGTAGCCTCTTTTTTTGCAAGTGGATTAAACCCAAATTCACCCTCTCTTCTTCCTTTTTATCTGCGTTGTGCCCCCAACCCAAGTTCTGTCCTTCCTTCGCCCTATTACATGTTGTATGCCCCAGTACGAACTCACTGCCTCCTCTACCTCATTAGGTGTTTTTGACCCTCTCACCCCCACCTCCCGGAGTGAGTCCGTGGAAACTACTTTGGAGCAAAGCGTGTCCTGGACGTGTCACATGAACTGGTAGAATGATTCATCACACCCTCCCATGAGGACCGGGCATCATAACCTTTCAGGGCTGCTGAGTTACTGCGCGACAGACAGAAGACTGGTTGGTTGCTACAGCTTCCGGTGGGGGATTTGTCGTCCTTAGCTGCCCGTACCTACAGAAGAGGGGGTCCAGCGCAGTGCTGGCCTCGGAGATGTTGGGACTCTCCGACCCATGAGCTCTGCTGCTGCCTAACAGTCCATGACCTCCTTCTGCTTCTCTACTACCTCTGCGTGGACTCTGGCAGCCCTATGCCGCCCACATCACAGCATAAATAAGAACAGGGGTGGGCAGGCCACCAGGTAAACAAAGGGCCGGGTACCGCTGTAGAGCATTGAAGTAGGGCTTGTGGGTTATTCAGGCCCTTGTCGTCTTATTCCTTTACACAGTCAGTGTTACAGCAGATTTCATTGTGCATATGGTACGACTTTAGAAACTGGCCTGCGGGCAATGCAGTGCCCCCTCTGTTTTGTTGTTAATTGCTCTTCTACTGCACAGAGAGCACTCACACCATTCTCCCTGCACTCATACACTGCTCCCACACCTCTTAACTTATTATTAATCCCATCAGCAAAACCTAATGCATTTACCAATGCTTGTTCACCTTCCAATAAGTTTTCCTTTCACTGTGGTTCCTGCGACAATCCGGGGCGGCCATTATTCTGTCTGAAATTTTTATTCTGTGCTTAGACTGCCCCATACATGCGTTGGTTATAAATTTAATTGCGCCTCCTGACAATAAATGCTCCTGACAGGCATGTGCTAAGTTTAAGTCCACTCATAACAAACATGGCGGCGAGTTTATAAGCGCCCCCGGGCTTGTTGAAAGTGAGAGAGCGCAAACTGAGATAAATATATGAGTACATCACACTTACCTATAGAGAGCATAATTCATGAAGAGAAATGCCATGAGTGCTAATAGTATCTGAAATTATATTCTAAAATGTATAGCTAATATAGAGATTTAAGTAGAAGTGGAACTAATACAGAAATGTGTGACATTATATGATTTTAGTAGATGTGATTATTTTGAATCTATGTCGTGTAGCTGTTAACATATAAGATGGTCTGTGGTAAAACGCAGAACGTGGTAGGCCTCAGGGCCAGAGCTGGAGCTAAAAGGGAAGGTGTTTCTTTTCACGACACAGATTGTTTAACGTTTTTGGTCATTGCATTAATGGGCCATGATTTAGAGTAATGTTTTCTAAATAATAGAATAAGAGTTTTAACATGCTTTAATTAAATGAAGAAATTGAATGCTATAATCATAATGTGAAATATTGTAGGCCTGAAATGTTTTAGCATTGATTTACACGTACATGTCTGGGCTGAGAAATGTTGCAAGCCTTTTTAGAAGTCTATGAGAGTTGGGTTCTTGGCGGCAGATATCTGTCTGCAACAGGAAAGGGGGGATCCAATTATAAGTGAATGAATAGAGGTCTGTTCAAGTAGACGGCCCAGACATGGAGGAGGGTTCTGGAATGTTTAAGGGGTATCAGCGGGCCGGAGAAGAGACTGAGAAGCAAGGTCAACTCTAACGTCTGAGGCCCAATACAAAGCATCATGGAAAAAGCCTGAAGTTGCACCACGTGAGAGGCGTTTCGCAAGGGGCGTCTCAAATGTTGTTGACTGTTTTGTATTAGGGACAGCACCCCTGGGTGGAGTTAGAGCAGAGACCTGAGGACCCTTTAGAGAGCGGATGGGTAGGCAGTGAGGGGTCATGACTGGAGAACTTTAGGTTTTCACCAAGAGACTTAGAGTGGGTGACTTCCCTTGGGGGTCATTCATTGCTGACACCTTTGTTAGGTTGGGATTTGGTTAAGTAGGGATACCATCTAGAACAGGGTAGGGACGCCTAACCTGTGTTTGTTTTCCTCCAACCTAAATGAAGGAGAGATATGCGTCTATGCTGATAGCTTTGCTATTTTTAGAACTTGTGTTAGTGATTTCTGTTGCTCGTCTGAGGGCTTTCCGAGAGCACATGTATGTAATTGGACCTGTGTACCTCGTGAATCTCATTCTGAGATGCTTGTATTTGCAGCTCATTATATCTTTACAATAAACTTTTGAAACCTAGAAGTTGTCCGTGATCTTTGAGAGTAGAGTCCTTTCTTGGGTGAACTAATTTGCAGATAGGTGTACTGTTTCCTTCCAAGACAGGCAATAAAGGTTCAGTCGACCAGATCGAGGTTTGGATCAATAGATATAAGGTATCGATCAAAATCTCGCCCTTTCAGTTGGTAGCTATAGAGGATGGTTGCCTTCTTGAGGACGGTGACCTAGGCCAGGTTAGCTTACCCCAAGGCCCCTAGAAATCGATGATCGGAAGAACAGCCCGCAGATGAAGATCCGGATGACGTGAGACAGAAAAAGCAGCAGTATCGGTCGAGAGTGAGTATAAAGGGTTATGCGTGTTAGATTGCGGTGTTTTTGTATTGTATCTATGTTGTAATGTCTGGCGGAGTTGAATGTCTGTAGAGTGACTGTGGAACAGGTTGTGAGCGCGCGCAACCGGTGGAAATCTTAAGTTCAAAGAGAGCTTAAGTGGTTCGGGTGTATCGGACACCCAGAGTAATTGTCAACTAGTGTGAAGGGGGTCATGAGGTACCATTGATCACCCGAGAGACCGAGATAGGGGGAACGTAAGAGTGAGTGCGTGAGTAACGGACGCTGGTCGGAAGTTACTGTGTGTGTAAGTAACCTATCAGAGAGACGATAGACATCTCGTCAGTTGAGTTGACAATTACAGATAGACTGTGGACGTACAGTCGAGAGAAGTGACCGCTTGGTCGGAAGTAGTCATTTTTCAGTGTATGAATGGGACGCATGCATAACCGGGAGACGAGTTGAGAAAGGAGGGGTGCTGCTGCGAAGCGGAGAAAAGAGACGTCAGGTGGTGTCGCGCAGTGATTGGCTGACAGGAGAAAGACCGCGCTGTGATAGGCCAGCTAGCGAACACGTCATACAGGGTCGCGACGTGATTGGCCAACAGGAGAAAGACCGCGCTGTGATAGGCCAAGCTAGCAAAGCCGCGACAGGATTGGTGGAGTGTCACCAGGAAGTAAACAGAGTAGCGAGGCTGGATTTTGTGCGCATAATTATGAAGTGTTTTAAATGGTTGAAAGCGCTGTTTAAGAAAGAGAGGCGAGGATCGTATGAAGGGGAAGAAGCCCCGCCGGAGGGTACGCCAGCTCGTTATATGGCAGTAAATGTTGGGTTGCATACGATCCTTTGGATATCAGAGTGGAGTAAGATTACTGAAGGAAATGAGGAACTGACGTTCCCGAAGTACGGGACGTTCAGATTAGAGGTGTTACATCGATTGAAATCAGTCATGACCTCAAAGAGACCCTTGCCTAGACCAACCCAGTTTGAAGCCCTTGAAGCATGGCTTAGGGCAGCGCATGAAAGGAATATGAACAGACGACAAGAAAGGGTGAAACGCTCGGTAAGGGCAGTACAGGATGCCAGGTGGGATGCGGATGCTAAAAGATGGAGAGTGCATAATTTGGAAATAAATAAACTGTACCCAGTGTTAGAGGCGCCAGTAAATAAAAGCCCCCTAGAAGAAGATGATGAGAGCGAAACAGAGGACAGCCTGATAAACAGATTACTGACAGACAGGCCACCCCCGTATAATAGAGCAGGGGGAGAGGTCGAGAATACTGAAGGAGAAAAGGGGGGCAATGCAGGAGAGCATAGACCGCTTCCCAGTTCACAGTGGGATCCTGAGCCAAAGAAAGAGTTGTTCCAGCCTAGTCAGGTGCAGCAGGTGGTCGGTAGGTTTGTGGTACAAAGAGCGCCGGAAACGGAAAGCGCCACATCCTACCCATTACCAGATGCACTACAGGTACCTGTTACCATAGGTCCTATAATATCGATATATGACCAAGAGAGAGCAAAAGGGGAAGAACGGAAGCGGAAAGACAGAGAAAGAGCAGAGCAGGCAAGGAGGAACGATACCACTAATTCACCAAGTCAGATGCCGATACCCAGAGAGTGGAGCACCCCGATGCACACAGCAGGGGACCCAGGAGGAGATCCTGGGGGCCCTAGATGGCCAATGGATCTGAGGGGATCTGGACGAAAATCCTTTCAAGAGCTAAATGAGTACATGAAGCAGTGGGATGAGGCAGTGAAGGCTCAAAAGTGCATCAATGCTGCGGAAGCAGAAAGAGAAAGTCAGGACAGCAGAGCAAGAACTCACTGCGGGGCTGGGGAGAGTAGCCCGGAGTGGGACTGTAGAGGGAGTAGGGGAGTCACCCATTGGGCCCGGAGTGGAGGTAGAACAGACCTGGAGAACGGGGGCCCCGGGAGTGGAGGGGTGGCGTGCCCGATACTCAGTGAAGGGGAGAGGAGAGCGCAAGAGTACAGGAACAGCTTTAAGTGTCCACACTGTGTGCCCGGCACCAGAGAACAGAATGGGAGTTGTGAGAGGTCGCACCATAGTCCCTGTGATGACAGAAATGAGCGCAGCCCAGGGAATATGGGGAACCAGGAAGGATCGTATCGGATACTGAGCGATACGAGGCAAAGGGAGTGTAGCGACCAGAGGGAAAATAACAGAGAGATGGGCGGTGAGAGGAGAGAAGAAGACGAGAGTAGGCAGAGAGAGAGTAGGGATAAAAGGCCCGTGTTCCATCACCTTCCAAGATTGGATGGCCGAGCATGGGACCTGGAGAGATGGGAGCAAGGGAGGCCACCCATTAATTCTCCTGAGCCCAAACGCAGAGCTCGAAGTTGGGATGGTAGGGAGACCAGCGAGCCCCCTTCGAAAGACATATTGCGAGCTGAGATAAAAGCCAAGAGACTTGATGTCTCCAGTTTAAGGTCAGACCTGGATGACATGGTAGATGGTACCCTGCCTTTGGAAAGAATGGAAATGTATGAACAGGATGAAATACTGTATATGGCAAAGGACATCACACGAAAGGCGAGAGCAGTCCATGAGAAGTTAGTCGAACTAGCAGGCAAATATATGGTGGACTTGTCAAGAACCAAGGCATTACAGGGTAACCACAGGCTACATTACTCAGATCGAGACCTAGATGAGAGGAGAACGATTGGGCTGAAAACACACATAAGGGAACTGATTACTGGAATAAGGACATGGAGAGCACTAGATAAATGGGAAGAGAGGTGGTCCAAGAAAGGGACCGGCAGGAGAAGCATGATTGGTATGACTCCAGGACAGCAGGGAATAGAAGCTTACCCTTTGCGTGAAGTTGCCAATGGGAGCTATGTACATGTCCCTTGGAGTAGGGGAGATTTAGCTGCTTTTACCACATCTTTCCCCAAGTTACGAGAGAGCCCCGTGGAGTGGTACAAGCAAGTCGAGAGGTTTGTAAAGATCTCAAAAGTCCTATGGATAGATCTGAACACGCTGTTTGACATTGTAGTACCAGGAGATCTGTGGACAGCATGCAAGGTTAGCGCTGAGTGGCCCACAACGGAGCCAGAGAGAGATGCTAGGACTAATGGGCCGTCCGAGATCGTGATGGCAAAATTCGAGAGAGTGATGACTTGGCTGAAAGAAAAGGTGCCAATGCAAGACATAGATTGGGTCAGAATAGACAGAACGAGACAGGAACCCAAAGAGACAGTCCATGAATATTACGAGAGATTGCTGAAGGCGTTTAAACAGTATAGCGGCTTGGATGTAATGGATCCAAAGGACATAGGGCAATTCGTGTCCAAGTTCGTCCTGGGACTGAGACCGGATATTAGTTTAATGATTCAGCAACACTCGATTTGTTGGCAAAGTAGACCCCTAGATGAAATACTGAGATATGCTAGGTACTGCTGTGATGAGGTAGACTCCAAGACTAAGAAACTAAAAGAGAAGCTGATGGTGGTACAATTGCAGACAGCAGGAAAGGGGGGACCGCAACAACAGCAGCAAGGGACAGGTACAGGAGGTAAGAAGCAGTACAGTCAGAACAAGGGTAATGAGGAGAGTACTACCTTTAGACCCAGAGTAGACATAGCTACCTTGAAGAAAACGACTAGGTGCCACCAGTGCAACGAGTTGGGGCATTGGAAACGCGAGTGCCCTTACAATGTAGAGATCGGAGAGCAAGAGATAGAGGAGGAAGAGGTCCAGAGCGCACCTATGAGAGGGGCGACGCCATACCAAGGAAAGGTGCTCAAAGGGGGGGGGGCTCCTCCCCGAGCCCAGTTCCCGCAACCTCCTCGAGTAGGGAGTATGGGTAAGACCTATAGACAAATGCCCCTGTTTGTGGAAGGTGAAGAATGCTATTATGTGGACCCATTAACCGGACAGAGAGTGGAAAGAGAAGACTGCACCCTCGGGGCAGCCTTAGAGGTAGATCAGAGGGGACCCTATGTGGAAGCAGAAGTAGCAGGGTGCCCTACGACATTTCTGGTGGACACAGGAGCCACTAGATCCACGATCAGATCAGCTGCAGTTCCAGACCTGCCCATGTCTGGAGAGACCATACAGGTGGTAGGGGTCGCAAACAGGAGAATAACCAGTCAATTGACAGAACCGGTACAGGTGAAAATAGGGAAGTACAGCGATGAGCACCAGTTTGTGGTTTGCGATTCAAGTCCTGTGTGTCTGCTAGGAAGAGACCTGTTGTGCAAATTGAATTGTACTATATATTGTACACCCCAGGGAGTGGAGGTATTGACTAATGATGATGATGCAGATTTCAAAGTTGCAAACTCAAGAATATGTGTGGAGCTGTACCCTACTTTGACAGTGGACGAGCTTCCCTGGGATTTGAGAGAGACAGTGGCATCAGAGGTATGGGATTTCACTGGGGAAGAAATTGGATTGGTCAAAGGGGTGGACCCAGTGAAAATTGTAGTGAAACCGCATGCTGAGTTCCCAAGAACACCCCAATACAAATTGACTCCAGAAACGATTGCAGGCATAAAACCCGTGATCGAGTCCATGATTAAACAGGGAATACTGAAAGAAATTGTGGGTAGTCCATGCAACTCCCCGATTATGGGTCTGCAGAAACCCAATGGGAAATTTCGGATAGTACAGGACCTGCGAAAGATTAATAACATAGTCGTTTCATGTTGTCCAGTGGTACCGAATCCATCAGTGATACTGTTTCAGATTCCATTCCAAGCTGAGTGGTTCACTGTGATAGATCTTTGTCAGGCTTTCTTTTCGATCCCTTTGGACGAAGATAGCCATTTTCTTTTCGCATTTAAGCTGGAAAATCGCGTCCTAACATGGTGTCGTATCCCTCAGGGGTATACAGAGAGTCCATCGATCTTTAACCAGCTTCTGAAGAAAAATCTTGAAAGTCTAGTGCTGCCCCAGAAGTCAGTTCTGGTCCAGTACATAGACGACCTCCTTGTGGCGTCAGAAACAGAAGAAGCTTGCAGGGAAGACTCCATTGCTTTGTTAAATCACCTAGCTGCCAATGGGCATAAGGTATCCCCGGGAAAATTGCAGTACTGCCTGACAGAAGTGCAGTACTTGGGACACAGAATTGAGAAAGGCAAACGAAAAGTGTCACCAGATAGGATAGAGGCGATCATGAAAATGAATGCGCCTCAGACACAGAGAGAGGTCAGGATGTTCCTAGGGATGGTGGGTTATTGCCGACAGTGGATCGTGAACTTTTCGCTGAAAGCAAAGCCCTTGCAAAAACTGACGCACAAAGAGGTGAGTGATCCGGTACCATGGGACAAAGACTGTTTGATGGCATTCTTACAGCTGAGAGAGGACCTGTGTCGTGCTCCGGCATTGGGAATGCCTGATTACAATAAACAATTCTTTCTTTACTGTTGTGAGAGAGAAGGTTGTGCGTTGTCTGTGTTGGTCCAAATCCATGGGAATGCCCGTAGACCAGTTGCTTATTTCTCGGCTACTTTAGACCCAGTAGCCGCAGCGTTGCCCGGATGTCTCAAATCCGTTGCTGCAACGGGTGTCAGCATTGAGAGATGTGAAAATATTGTCATGGGGCACCCGTTAGAGGTGTGCGTGCCACATTCTGTTGAACTGTTGATGACCAGGACCAAAACACAGCATCTGACCAATAGCAGGCTCACGCGCTATGAGCAAGTTATTCTTGCTGCAGAGAACGTGACCCTCAAGAGATGCTCTGTTTTGAACCCTGCTACCTTAATGCCACTTCCAAATGATATTGATGATGATGATGAATATACAGACCATGACTGTCTCGATGTGACTGAACTATGCACCAAACCCAGACCCGACATCGTAGATGAGCCACTGACCGACCCAGATGAAGTTTTCTTTGTCGATGGCTCATGTGTAAGAGACGAAGTTGGGCAGTTGAGAGCAGCTTATGCTGTTTGTACAATTGAAGGAGTTGTGGAAGCAGGGTGCCTGGAAGGAGTACACTCCGCTCAGGTAGCCGAGATTATTGCCCTAACACGTGCTTGCTTAGCAGGCAATCAAATTCGAGTCACCATCTACACCGACAGCCAATACGGGTTTGGGGTAGTTCATGATTACGGGCAGTTATGGTCTCAAAGAGGGTTCATGACTTCTTCAGGCTCTCCCATTCGCAATGGAGAGTTTGTGCGCTTGTTGTTAGAAGCATTGCAATGTCCAGCAAGTATCGCAGTTGTAAAGTGCATCGCACATACCAAAAATGAGGACTTTGTTTCAAAAGGCAATAGATATGCTGATGAAGTTGCGCGGTATTGCGCAGAACAAGGTTACTCTTTCACAGAGGTGGATGTGGGTGGAATAAATGTAAGAACTGAATTAGCCATGATACTGGAAACTGTTGATACTTGGGATGAACTGTCAACCATGCAAGAAAATGCTCCTGATTCTGAGAAAGAAACATGGGAAAAGGCAGGATGTGTAATGGGTGAGACTCATTTTTGGGTCTCAGCAGACGGCAGAGCAGTGTTGCCCAATGAGATGGTGAGTCCAATGGCTAGACTCATACATGGTCCCGTACACTTAGGGAGAGATGCTATGCTGAGAGTGTTTAGACAGACTTGGTACAATCCTAAGTTTAGAATAGCAGCAGAAGCAGTGTGCCAGCGTTGTGTGACCTGCCAGCAGCTGAATGTAGGGAAAAGAACACCAGTTGCACTAAGTCACATAGGAAGGTCTGGAGGTCCATTCAACAGAATGCAGATAGATTTCATTGAAATGCCAAGATGCAACCGCCTCCGCTATGTCCTGGTGGTTGTTTGTGTGTTCTCCAGATGGGTTGAGGCATACCCTACACGTAGGTGCGACACCCTCACAGTGGCTAAGTTACTGCTTAGAGAACTTATCCCTCGGTTCGGGGTGCCGGCCTTTTTGGAATCAGATAGGGGAACGCATTTTAACAGCGAGCTTGTGAAGATGATTTGTGTTGCACTGAATATAGACCAAAAGCTCCATTGCAGTTACCGACCAGAAGCCTCAGGAATTGTGGAACAAATTAATGGCACGATCAAGTCCAGAATAGCGAAAGTTTGCTCCTCAACGACCCTGAGTTGGCCTGATGCCCTGCCATTGGTACTCATGAGCCTTCGTAGTACCCCAGACAGAAGAACAGGGTTGTCACCACATGAGGTGTTAATGGGGAGAGCAATGAGACTGCCATCTATTCCAGCTACTGCACTGTTAAATATCACAGATGATATGATCCTGGACTATTGTAAGGGGCTGTCTGACGCCATGCGTTCTGTGTCCCTTCAGGTGCAGGCTGCAGAGGTTCCAGCGTGCCAGGGCCCTTGCCATGACCTGTATCCTGGGGACTGGGTCCTGGTGAAGAAACATGTGAGAAGAAGCTGCTTGGATATTCGTTGGCGTGGGCCCTACCAGGTCATCCTGATCACAAGTACAGCTGTAAAGGTGGGAGGCCTGCCCAACTGGATACACGCGTCGCATACGAAAAGGGTTCCAGCACCTCTGGAAACAGCTCCTCTCTCCGATGGACGTCCAGCTGAGGACCAAGAAGCCATAGAGGGGGCTAGCCAAGCTGTAGAGGTGCCAGTGGAAGCAGGGAACGAGTCTGACCAAGCTGAGGACGGTCAGTACAACAGCGAAACAGAAGACGCTACAGAAGGAGAAGACAGCTGGGAGTACGAGTCTGACCCTGACAGGTCTGAAAGAGAGCGAGAACAGACCAGAAGGAGAAGGAGTAGAAGGGCACGTGGAGAAGCAAATTGGCCGCAAAGAAGAAGTTCTAGCCTGAGGTCAACTCCAGAAGCAACCCTTCCTCCGATATCAGAAGACTCAGACCCAGAAGAAGGTGCTCAGGGCGCTGAAGCACCAGACCGAAGGAGGTCAAGTAGAGTGCGTGTGCCTAACAGAAGATACTCCACACCTGAGTGGACATATCTGGCGACAAATGTCTGTGAAACCGGAGACAGGGAGGATCCGAGCGGTGGTGGTGTCCAGTTCTGAGCCCATTATCACCGTGGAAATACAACTGTTGGTACCCGGTGTCGAACAAGAAGGGTCACTAACATTCGTGCTCCCCAGACCTCCCCGCCTCAGCAAGTTAAAACACATGTTTCTTACAGAATTGAAATTCCCCGACTTTGGTACCACGATAACAGCACATGAAGAGCATACTCTTCGCATGGAAATATTGAATTATGCTATTGAAGCTGCAACCACAAATCTAATAGTCGATTGTTAAAGGACTTTTGTAAATAAAGCAAGCAGAAGAAAAGAAGATTACCTAGCGCCCAGGAAGCAGAGAATTTTAGGGAACCCCTTGAGTGGATGGAGAAGGGCTAGGGTTGTCTTTTTGAACTGTGAAAGGATTTTTTGCGAAAAAGGCTGTCAGCCTCCAGCTGAGTGGATTCTAAAGACAAAAAGGATTGAAAAGAGACTGCAAAGGAACGAGAGGAAAAGAACTTTTTGCAAAGAAAAAGAGGGAACTATTTTGTCTGACGAAATGGAGGCCGGCACCCCGAACCGCAGAGCTAAATGTATAATAGGTACACTAATAGTAGGAGTGATAATATTAATAGCTTTAGTGGTAACAATTTCTTATGTAAAGGGACATGAGGAAGAGGTAAAGGTAACTGATGCGAATTCTGTAGTAACACTTACACCCACTGTTGCAGGTGAGAAAAGGGAAAACACTCAAGAGAAAGCGTTATTGGCTGCAGAAGCCCGCAGGTTACATGTAGACGAGTCCCAAGGAGACTTTAGGTCAAATGCTTATGCTAAACTTTTGTATGAATACGTGGATGCCATGGAGGTTAAGGATTGCTACGTCTGCATGCAGTTGCCTGCGTCTGTAGATGAAGGAATTCGATATCATCACCTCCCTCTGACATATGGCATTACATGTAGCTTATTGCTTAGTATATTTTATGAGAGAGATAGTTTTGAATACTATTTCTCCAATTATGATTCTGTGTTGCCAGAAGTCCCGAATTATAAGCAGATGAATAAATGGGATTACTGGAAGAGTGAAGACAGATTGGCCAAGTTCTTCATTCCTTGGATTACCTTAGATACTTCACATGCCCGTAGAAATAACCTGACATGCAAGGTGTCAGAAGTCGAGAAAAAGTTCATAGGGCAGGTGGATGATCGTTACAGGAGACAAAAGATTTTGAAAAAATCAGGACAAGGGAAATTAGATTGGACCGAGGAAGAGAAGTCACACAAGAGAAAGGGTAGTAGTGGTCCAATAGCTTTAGATAAAGCGCAGAAAGGAAAGTTATGTCTTCACCGAGCCAAAACGTATTATGAAAATGTATACGTGGGTGAAGTTGACTGTGAACATGCTTTTAATTTAGAGTACTACACTAAGGATTTCCTGAAGGGAATGCAAGTGATTCCAAATGTGTATTTTGTATGTGGAAGAAATGCGTACGTGAGACTACCTGACAACTGGTATGGATCATGTTACTTGGCAATTGTCTTCCCCAAAATATATCATGCACAAGACTTATTGATCATTGAGGGCCAGACATCATCGAGGGGAAGGAGAGATTTAGGAGATGCAGAAATGGTTGGAGATGTCTTTGGAGCTATGTTCCCTCTTTTGGGAATAATCCTTAATGATGTTAAAATTAGACGACTGGCAACAGTTGTCGACAGGTTGTCTGCCAGCACTGCTCAGTCCTTAATGCTGGTAGAAGGAGAGATGCAATCGATAAGGGCTATGGTTCTTCAAAATCGGCTTGCATTAGATGTCTTATTAGCAAAAGAGGGCGGAGTCTGTAAGGCTTTGAAGGTTCAGGAATGTTGCACTTACATTCCAGACCTTTCAAAACCCCTTGAGAAAGTTATTAAGAACATAACTAATATACACAAAGAGATCGAAGACTTGAGTAGAGAAAATGTCTGGGAAAAGGTGGGCCACGGAATGAGTACAGTTGGAGGGTGGTTTTCCACCTTGGGCAAAAGCTTTATTTGGTATATCCTAAAGCCTATCATCATAATATTGATCTGTGGGATAATATTGTGGGGATTGGTGAGGGTATTCAAATGGTACAGAGCAAGAAGGTCAGAAAGGGCCCAAAGAGAACAGTTGCAGAGATTGGCTGCCATACAAGATAATCAGTACAGGAGCCTGAGAGCTCTGGAAGCGCAGAGAATGCCAGCAATAACTGCAGTTTAAATGTTAGTGATGACCCCGAGAGGTCATCAAAGGGGGGAACTGAGAGAGCGCAAACTGAGATAAATATATGAGTACATCACACTTACCTATAGAGAGCATAATTCATGAAGAGAAATGCCATGAGTGCTAATAGTATCTGAAATTATATTCTAAAATGTATAGCTAATATAGAGATTTAAGTAGAAGTGGAACTAATACAGAAATGTGTGACATTATATGATTTTAGTAGATGTGATTATTTTGAATCTATGTCGTGTAGCTGTTAACATATAAGATGGTCTGTGGTAAAACGCAGAACGTGGTAGGCCTCAGGGCCAGAGCTGGAGCTAAAAGGGAAGGTGTTTCTTTTCACGACACAGATTGTTTAACGTTTTTGGTCATTGCATTAATGGGCCATGATTTAGAGTAATGTTTTCTAAATAATAGAATAAGAGTTTTAACATGCTTTAATTAAATGAAGAAATTGAATGCTATAATCATAATGTGAAATATTGTAGGCCTGAAATGTTTTAGCATTGATTTACACGTACATGTCTGGGCTGAGAAATGTTGCAAGCCTTTTTAGAAGTCTATGAGAGTTGGGTTCTTGGCGGCAGATATCTGTCTGCAACAGGAAAGGGGGGATCCAATTATAAGTGAATGAATAGAGGTCTGTTCAAGTAGACGGCCCAGACATGGAGGAGGGTTCTGGAATGTTTAAGGGGTATCAGCGGGCCGGAGAAGAGACTGAGAAGCAAGGTCAACTCTAACGTCTGAGGCCCAATACAAAGCATCATGGAAAAAGCCTGAAGTTGCACCACGTGAGAGGCGTTTCGCAAGGGGCGTCTCAAATGTTGTTGACTGTTTTGTATTAGGGACAGCACCCCTGGGTGGAGTTAGAGCAGAGACCTGAGGACCCTTTAGAGAGCGGATGGGTAGGCAGTGAGGGGTCATGACTGGAGAACTTTAGGTTTTCACCAAGAGACTTAGAGTGGGTGACTTCCCTTGGGGGTCATTCATTGCTGACACCTTTGTTAGGTTGGGATTTGGTTAAGTAGGGATACCATCTAGAACAGGGTAGGGACGCCTAACCTGTGTTTGTTTTCCTCCAACCTAAATGAAGGAGAGATATGCGTCTATGCTGATAGCTTTGCTATTTTTAGAACTTGTGTTAGTGATTTCTGTTGCTCGTCTGAGGGCTTTCCGAGAGCACATGTATGTAATTGGACCTGTGTACCTCGTGAATCTCATTCTGAGATGCTTGTATTTGCAGCTCATTATATCTTTACAATAAACTTTTGAAACCTAGAAGTTGTCCGTGATCTTTGAGAGTAGAGTCCTTTCTTGGGTGAACTAATTTGCAGATAGGTGTACTGTTTCCTTCCAAGACAGGCAATAAAGGTTCAGTCGACCAGATCGAGGTTTGGATCAATAGATATAAGGTATCGATCAAAATCTCGCCCTTTCAAAAGTCAGCCCTGTTATTTACAGCACTGCCGGTTCGGGGCAGCAGTATGGATATATATGAATGCCCCGAGGACATTGTTCTCTGCAGGGCTCGGCTATAGCCGCTTCATTGTGACTTTCTCACCGTAAGAATCCGTGGTCTAGACGGGCTCAGCCCTAAATTTCCCATATTAACACTTGAGCCAGACTGCATTTATCATCACCTGCCCGCAGAGCCGACTCATAACTCTGCTGCCTCTGGTGATGCATTGAGCCAGCCGCAGCTCTGTGGGTGCTGCCTGTGTGGAAACCACTCACAATCTGCGTTTGAAAAGATTTCACAGAAAAGAAGCAATTTGTAAAAGTTACATTTGGTGTTTTATCACATAACACGAGGAGGGCGTCCCGGGGGAGTCGTTATGGTGGCTAATTTGGGCACCGTTGCATATTTCCTGCTGTTCACTCTGTTTAAAGAGCGCCTTTGGCTTGTTTAAAGCACACATTTAACTGGTCGTGTTCTGAAATAGAAGTGCATGGCTGGCTGGCTGGCCTTCAACTCTCTCGCGTGTGCTCGCTCTCCTCCAGCCTGTGGTTTGGAAGCACAATCAACATCCCTGTCAGGATGCTCATTGAAAGAGGAAATGACGTGGCTTGTCTCCAGAATCAAAGCTGTGATGCCCCTCCACCGACAAATGGGATGTTGAACTTTTCATCATGATCCAGTGATATACAGAGATGTCTGATGCTCTGAGCCTCTCTTTTTATATGCAGAGTTTGTGCTTGATGCATTGTATTGCAACATTTATATAGGGTTTACTACCCTTATGTGGCCCGCTGATGGCGCTACCCCACATCTGTAGTATGTAACACTGTGTTGAATGTTTGGTTGAAATAGTGTTGTCTTTGTTTCAATCCTATGTGAAAAGTTTTTCCATGCTGTGAGTGAGGACCACTGGAATGAAGATCTTAGCAGTGTGATGGATGAATAAGTGTGAGAGACAGGCGTACTGTTTATGGTTTTCAGTAAGCTACCATGCCATGGCTTGACATGCCATTCCTCATTATCGACCCATTAAGGAACTACAAGGTTTGAATATAACATGAACAAGCTAGTATTAACTCCAAATGGCTAACAAGGAATAGTCCTACATTTTACTTGATTCAAAATGGTGTCGCATTTTTTGTCGTCCCCCCATACGGAGAGCATTACATCACTGAGATAGTCAGTCCTGGCAAGGACCAAAGCGGTGATAGAGCGCAGGAAAATATTGCTCTTTCATGTGTAGGGATGCACTGTAATCATGGTTAGTCCACATCCACATGTAGCCTTTGTTGTGTTAAAAATTAACGTAATGGAGTGTCAAGCAATAATGTTTATTGGAGTATTAGAGATTTCTTCATGCAATCAAAGTATTAACATAGTAAATTAATGTATTTAGTTGAATTATATACGTGTGAAGTTCATTTATGACTACTGAAATTTTATATACTCATATAATGTGTGTATTAACAATTCAAATATTTATCCATATTATAGGCAGGTTTTGCTCTTATGATAGCTGAATCGGGTAGGTCTGATTTTCATCTCTCCCTTGATAGAGCGTCATGTTATCCTGAAATTTTTTAGGGGTGCATCATAATCACCGATAGTCAGCACCTGCATATCTAAAGGAATGTATTAACGTGTAGTCATTAGAAATGTAGTATTAATGCAGCATATATTAGTGTGAATAGAAATGTAATCATGTCAATTGTGAAGATCAATGGAGTGTTTATTAGAAATGGTATTGTCGATGATGCACAATGAATTAGTTCACATATAAAGTGCTGCATTAGATTTAAACGTGCGCCCTATTAAAGTCTGCACGTGTAGGTTTGCTTATTCATTTAAGAAAATGTAATGCATTAAATGTTTGTAGATGTAATGCTATTAATGTGTGATCTAAATGTGTAAAGGCCTAATCGCATATACGTTCAAGAGAAGGCCTGTTTGTGATCTCTTATGTTAGCTGAATTTTGTAGGCCTGAAAGGTATTTTCCTTGGGAAAGCTCTCAGTCGAAGGTAGTCAGCAGATTTTGTTTGCATGCAAGGTTGCTTCGCTCACATGCTTCTTGCTGCAGGTGTAAGGACATACATCTTGTTAGGCAGAATAACCCTTTTGTTTTAGGAGTTAGGATGGTAGAAGAAGTCGCCATGGGAGTGTACATGAATGCAGATATGATACTTTCATCGAAGAAGGTGCCTGGGACCCAAGGACACACCAACGTTTTTTTTAAGAAGTCGGAGTTTCGACGAAAAAGTACAGGAGGAAGACGTTTCCGAAGGGGCGTGTAAAGGGCGTGTTCGACTGTTTGTGGATTCTGTTAGGGACAGTGCCCCGAGGGTTGGGGAGCAGTCTTGGGCAGTGTTAGGCAGAAGAGTAGAAGGAGGAGTCTTGGGTAGTCTTAGGCAGAAGAGGAGAAGGTGCAGTCTTGGGTAGATTCGGAGAGAGATTTGGGTAGGAAGGAGCATCTTAGAACAACCTCAATAGCTTTGGTTATTGAATCATGCAAAGTGAATGCACTTCTTAGGAAGTCTTCTCTACAGACACCTTTCTCTCTTGCCTGGGTATGATGTTAAGTAGAGATGTCATTTTAGCGGCAGTGTAGGGACAGATTAATTATTTTTCTTTTCTAGGCTAATGAAAACTAAATTAGAGATTGGAGCAATTGTTGGATGTCTGATGCTTTTAGAATGAACTATTCTTCTTATTCTGAGTTGGATGAGACTCCTGCGTAGAATTATATTTGAATTAGTAGCCATTTATTTTCTTAACCTCTTGTTGAGGTGTTTGTATGTTCAGTTATTTTGGCTTTGTAATAAATCCCTTAACCTTTGATTTCTGAGTCAGTGGTCCTTTGGAGTTACAACATTGAACAGGTTAATTATGTGGTAAGATTGAGTTTTTCCCCTTTACACTTCTTAGCAGATAATAAAGATCCAGTCCACAGAGATTTCTTAAAAATTGGTACGGTAAGATAAAAGATAAGATAAGAATCCGGCGTTATCATCCTGTTTGCTCTAAATGAAACTAGAGTTATGTGTTCATGGAAAAGTTTCTTTCAAGTTTCTGTTGCAGGAGCAAGAATTCGTCCTCTTTAGTTAGAATAACGTCTTTGTTTTAGGAGTTAGACAGACTTAGGGAGGAGAGGATGTCTTTGAACAAGCAGAGCTGATAATTAAGGAGGATGTCTTCCATGTCTGGAAGCCCAGGGAACCAAGGACATCAGGCAAGAGCCTAGACATACTGTTGCTTCATAGAAAATTACCTACAAAAAGGTGTTCCACTGGATGAAATAGTCATTTGATGTCTTTGTGGGTTTGATTTTCAACTTTTGTATTAAGGCTAGGGACAGAGCCCAGGGGACCTCTGCCTGCCTAGAAGAGGGAAGAGCATCTTAGAATGAGCTATAAAGCTTTATGCTTTATGACCCATTCAACGTGATTGTGCTGCTTAGGAAGTCTTCACATGCTGACACCTTTCTGGAGCTTGCCTGGGAAATATTAAGTAGGGATGCCACCTTAGAGGTAGTGTAGGGACAGATAAGGTCTTTGTTCATTATTCATAAATGAAGAAGAACCTGGATGTGATTTCCATGATCATTTTCGTCTTAATTTTGGAATTGGCTATTATGTGCATGTTGCACAGACTAAATATTGGTAGTAGGTTTGGCTTTGTATTATTGCCCTTTTATCTTTACACTCTCGTTTTGAGGTGTTTATATGTCCAACTGTTACTGGCTTTAAACTAAAATAATAATAATTGTGTTCCTTTGGAGGTCATGGGCAAGGTTAAGGTGGATGGTTGCCTCTTGAAGTGAGGGGAGAATCCAGAAAAATCTAGAATAGTTTTAGATTTGTAGAGTCCCAAAATAGTGCAAAAGATTGAAAGGGGAGAACAACGGGCTTTGGCGAAGATCGATGAAGACTGGCGGTGCGGCAAAGACAGTGGTGAACGGTGGCGTGCGTATGAACAGGGATTTGAGTGTTATTTTGCAGGAATGATTTGATAGTGTGATATCTTGCGGAGTTGGGATGACAGTCGAGTGAATGTGGGATATCAGGCCGAACGAGCACGGTTCATGTGTTTTTGGTTATCGGGATCAAGAGTAGCCTAAGATTCCTAAGATTACAGGATAGCTTTGTGGTGTAGAAGACACCACTTTGTCGTAATTGTTTGCCATTGGTTTGTTGGGAAGTCGTGGAGTGCTATCGACAACCCACTTGTGACAGGGAACTTTGTGTGAGTGAACTTGTTAGACTTTGTGTGGAAAGCCTCATGCTCAGGGGTAGACTGCAGCGATTCGAGTGGCTAGTGCAGGTCGTGGGTCCCGGGGTATGAAAGTTGTTAAGTGATGGAATTCTATTGATCTTTAGTAGGGCCCACAACTACTTGGTTTTGGTTTAACCCCTTGGCTTCGGGGCCGATTCCCCCGCTGTGCTGGGGGTAGGGGGGTGCGCACAGCGCCCCGGTGCTCATGACGAGCTCAGCTCGTCATGAGCCACGTTTCTCGTGTGCTCATGACGAGCTGAGCTCGACATGACCGTGCCCGTTCCTTGGAACGCCCAGCACAGCAGGGGAATTAGCCCCGCACCTGAGCGTTCTAACGGTCATGACGAGCTCAGCTCGTCATGAGCACATGAGAACCGTGGCTCATGACGAGCTGAGCTCGTCATGAGCGTCGGAGGGGTTAATGTGACCGTTGGGTCGTTTGGAAGGTAGACTGTTACTTGGTTCTATGAGTGTGAGAGTGCATGCGTATGGAGAGATTGTGAAGGAGGGTGAACCACTGTTAAGGGAGAAAAGGTGACGTCGGGGTGTGCCATACTGGGATTGGTGGAATGTCGCAGGGAAGTTGAAGTACGGTAAATTGTTAACAAAAAGGATTGATTTAAAAATGCAGTGCTTCAGGGTATTATGAGATTTGTGAAGGGGAGACACAGGTGTAGTAACTAGAGTGGGTGAAGAAGCACCGCCCGAGGATACTCCGGCACATTATATGGCAACGAATGTAGGTCTCCATACCATAGTCTGGCTTCAAAATTAGCAGAAGATAACTGAGAAGGAGGGAGCCTTGGCTTTTCCCCTTTATGGGCCGTTTCGACTGGATGTCTAATATCAGTTGAGGGGAGAAGATGTCTTCATTACGACCTCCACCTAGGCCGACACAATTTGAGGCATTAGATGCTTGGATGCGAGCAGCTCATGCAAAGAGAAGGGAGTACAGGCAAGGCAGGATGAAAAAAGCAATGCAGACATATCAGGATGCCCGGTGGGATGCACAATTGAAAAGATAGAGAGTGGATACCATTGAGGGGGAAAGATTGTACCCAAAACTGGTAGAGGAAACAGACACCTGACTTAGGAATGAGGATGATGGAAGTGATACAGCTGATAGCTTATTGGACAAATTGTTAGCAGAACGTCCTCCACCTTATAATCCACAGTCAAAAAGAGGTAATCAGCCAGAGGGGGGTGGTGGGGGGGTGGGGTTCCCGGGTAAATCTAGAGGAAAGAAACCTGGTTCCGTCAGTGGTAAGGAACAATGACAGGAAGGGTGGATTAAGGGATACTTTTCTGGAGTGAGGGGTCCACCCAGATGTCCATCAAAGAATATCCATGTGGTACAGCAAGCAAAGAGATACAGCCCGGAGGCATCAGAGAAAGCTACTTTCACAAGTACACTAGGTACTGTACACCAAGCAACAATGTGAGATGGATTGGTTCCACTTGGGTGGCTGTAGCCTCTTTGTACAATGGTCACACTCTGTTGCTTCTCGTGCCCCTGCTAAGAAAATCCATTGCATGCAGGTATATACTCTCACCCTCCCAAACTTACAGAGTTCTGACTTTATTGTAGTTTTTATTGTCTACAATTCGTTCAAAATGTCTTGAAAACACATGATTTCTCATTTTTCAAAACCACATCTCACCATCTATTTATATGTGTAACCAAGATTCTGTTCTTATGTACCATCTTGCTACTTTGTACAGCATTTCCCCCAAAGAACTCCTAAATATCAATGCATGCAAATATGTGCCAGTGGCCACACAGCAGTGACTCAAAAGATCCTCCCTGGTGCAATGCTTTGTGAGTCTACATGGAGAAATCAGTAATTCTTGCAGTGCAACCACCATTATTTTGAAGAAGGACAGTTGCTACCTAGAGACGCATACTTTACTACATTTGTAAAAAAAAAAAAAGAATTTTTTAAAGTGCAGAGGCCTAAAGTTTTTCTTAGGATTCCACTATCATCAGTGCTGCCAAATGCCGGGGCTTCTGCATACCAAGCCTACCTAGACTTCATCCAACCACATTCCTCTTTCATCCACCAGCTTATATTACTTTATTATTTATCTTTCCCTTGCAGGTTCCTTTTTACTTCTGTTTCTTTCCATTATCACTGTTTTCTTATCTTTCTCTTCTTTTCGTCTTTCTTCTTTCTCTCTATTCTTCCCCTCTCTCTCTTGTTTTGTCCTCCACCCCCTCGAACTGGACCCCTCTCAGACATTGTCCTTATATTGGGTCTTGTTGGAGTAAAATGTAGCATCGCTGTTGCTAACATCTGTGAGCCATGCGTCAAAAGTTTGTAAATGAGGCCCTGTGTTCTTACCAAATGACTTTGTCACGAGGGCATAAAACATCCCTTTTTCTTTTGCTTTGCAGATCTTGTCCTCCGTGATTATGCTGCTGTGTGCGTCTGGTGTTCTTTGAATGTACAGGTTTCACACTGCAAACAAAAGTCTATGCTTTTGGATCCGCAAATTCGAATCAAGTGTGGTCTGTAGGAGAAAGAAAACTGGAAAATGTGTGTCCATAAACCTCTCTAGGGCTAGCACAGGATAGCAAGTTGAAAGGGGTTCTCTAGTTCATTGCAATAAAGTTCAATGCTTTGCCAATATTATCGACCTTTTATTATAGGTATAATGGGGAAAAAATAGCTCCGTGTTGCAACATATTGAAGAATTGTGTAAAGTAGAATTTGCATGAATTTTCATAACAATTAAAGATATACATAGCAAATGAAAACATTTTATTTGCAGATCAGGACACGTTTGCAGGCATGTGTAAACTATTTATAAATGTGACACCATATAAAAATATTTGACTGAATGTGTAATTGTCATGAGACTGGTTGAATTAAATCTGTTTTGTATTTAGTTGGATCTTGGTTAGGCGGGGTGAGCATATTTGTAAATCATGGTGTCAGGCTAAAGCTATTTTCTGATAACTGTGGATGAGTGAACGAGAAGATGGGTGAATGCTGGTAATAGAAAATGTAAAAAAGATGAGTACAAGAGATGATGACCCTATGTTAAGGAACAAACAGCCTTTTGATGGATGAAAGTGACTATAAGATGCAAGTCACTGAAGAATGCACAGGAAGAAAGGATACAGCAGAAAGATGAACCAGTTTATGATTGTAATGGGTACTATTTAGTTAATGTCACATTGGAAGGTAATATTCACAGTTTCACCACGTGATACCCAGAAATCTCTGGTCTCGAATCTGGGAGACTATTTTTTTACCAATTTTTATAAAGACTGCAGCATGATATCTATGACTGATAACAGGCACAACAGAACGCTAAAACAATGTAAACACATGTTCACTTGTAAAAGGTAAATAATCGGAAAAAATTAGATTGCAGACAGTGCGGAGCAGTTGTTGCGCCAGCTACACCAAGTGGATGCCTCTGGATTCAGACCCATTGACAGAATAGTCTAGATAGCATGGGCTAGATTAGCAGGATTTCCTAACTGGCATTCAGTAGGGGGTAGTAACACCTGCTATTTACAAAGCTTAGAAAAGACAGAAGTGTGGTAAACAACTTATTATGATGAAAATTGTTATTTCTATTATTATTATTATTGTTACCCCAATGTTTGGATTCTAAGAACGGAAGTGTTTAGTTTCTTTGCAGTCCTCTGCTCATCGCAAAACTGTTCTTTTAGCTACGTAAACCTTAGTTTGTGCCTATCATAATAAACGATAGTGTGATGTCACGCTAGTCTGTCCTCAGGATCGGTTTGATGCTTAGTATGGTCCACCTCTAGATCTATCCAAGCCTGAACAGCCGTTATGGCACAGGTCATTGGAAGAATCAAGTGGGGGAAGGAAAGGAAGGGGACAGCAGGGAGGCAGAGCTGTAAAACAAAATAACATACACTTAAGAACACACTTTATAACTGTTCTATGGAATCAAGGAATACATATAGACCATTACAGACTCTGTAGGAGTCGTCAACCTCTAAATACCTGTAAAACAAAATAAGGAACCTTGGTAGTGGTTGTCGGTTGGCTAGACAGTTGTGCCTTCTGTGTAGAAGTTTGGATCTGGTTATAACTGCATGAATAAGAAAAGAACATAGAAGCATGTACTCTCGACTCTCACTTTTGTGATACAATCGGAACAATATGTTTAATCACCTTGCATGAAACGTAGCATGGAACATACCCTTATCAAGACTCCATTGCGTATCACAAGGGTAGAGCGTAGACCTCTACCACTCGTGGGAACCCCTGTTAAAATAGAGCCAGAGACATACTAGTTAATACACCATTCATTCTCTTCTACACACACACTCTTTCCTTGCAACCACCTCCATAGGATTGTCAAATCAATATGTTTAAGGTTATGCCCAGCTGATGATGACAGTGAGCACGTAGTATTCTTCAACCGATTACTTTCTATATAATGCCTCTTATACTGCAGTAATTGTTGCCCAAAATGCGGAGAATTAACTGTAGCCAAAAGTATATATATTGGCCAGGTTAGTTCTACAAGAGATGGGAGCTGTACTTTCCAGGACCTCTCCCCACCGGCTGACAATACTGACCAAAACAAGGATCCAGAGCAAACCAATATGGCACCGTGCTGTGGAAGTTGACTAAAAACTCCCTCTTCCGCCTGGTGTCCCATCATGCACCCTATTCACCCTAACACCGACTAGGCAAGCCGATTTTCCTACTTCAAGCACAGATCTTGTTATACCCCCTCTTGCCTATTTTTATCTTCGTTGTACTGGCACCTGCAAAGAAAATAATGGCCAGCCATTGTGTATCTTACGGGTTTCCGTCCCGTTCGATATTTTCCCTTAGACCAGAACGGAGTCAGTTAAGATGGTTGGCTCGCCAAAACCCCCCTCTCCCCAACTCTGTCACAGAACGAGCAGCTCTCGCTCGTCAATGATCTCTCAGCTTGCGGGGGCAGCCACGGGTTGGGTCAACAATCAAGGGAAAACCTGATCAAGCACACGAGACAGCCATGAATGAGAATAGTTAACCACAGCCCATTCTCCTTCCTCCCAGCTGCACACATATACCATTGTGAGACATCACCGCCCTTGTGTAAGAAGTAAAGAATGCACAATGCCTCGTCCTCTTTACCTTTCCGACAGAAACGACCCTGTAACAATGCCTCGATTCTCTGTCCCCAGACACTAGTAACTCTGCAACTTGTCACCACAATCACTCCAATGCAATATGTTTGTCTATGTGTAAATGTAATCCAAGCTATTCTTTAAACAAGAACAAGCATGCTATGTCTTCCGTATGATTACATCATGAATGATTGAATCAAGTCCGGGGGAACTCCTTCTTTTGATTGTACTCATAATGTATATAAGTGCTGTTATGTTCCAAGTAAAGCAGACTACTCCTGAAACCGCTTGGTGAAGGAGCTCTCCCTTAACTCGAGTTCTGGAATAAAACCCTTTCAACTTGAAGACCACGGACTCTGCTCCTCATTTTATGTATTACCATTTCTTGGGTAATTATAGAAATTCCGACAGCGTAAATAATTAGTTTTTTATTTACCACATCAATTGGCGCCTGAACAGGCACTGCTCCCTCTTCCCTACGCGCCGGCGATGTAAGTCGGGTCCTTGTCCCTTCCATACTTTCGACGGACTTCAAGTGCACAACAGCGGGGTGTTCCCGCTAACTCCCTCGAGATGAGGAGGAGACAGACTGCGACTGATCATCCACACGAGGCGGTGAAGAAGATAGCAGAGCGTCCCAACCCAGAGCCGGACCAGTGAGAACGCCGAGTCCGAGGTCTTTGGAGCCCCGATATTCCTGCGCAAGCGTCAAGAGTCCGATGACCAGGTCTTCAAGTTTTGCTTCTTGGTGAGTACCACTGGGAAAGTATAAAGACGGGTTCCATTTTTGGAAAACGGTAAAGACGTGTCTCATTCGTGAGACCGGTACGGTTGCACTGTATTCTAGTGTATAAAGTGTTTGTTTTGTTTTTGTATATTCCAAGTCTTTTTAACCGTAATTAGTTGAGTTTAAGAATGCCTCTGTTTTCCAAATTACGTACGATCGGCACCAAAAAGAATCTATTAGAGAAACCAGTTAAAATCCCGCCGAGAGATACACCTGGACATTTCATGTATAACAAACATGGATTGAGTGCCATATTATTCTTAGACCTTTGGGTAGACTATACCGAGAAATTAGAAATGGTGCATAGATGGCCCGCCGCAGGTACCTGGGACATAGAATGTATTATGAGAGTAGAAGAAGAGTTATGGAAACGAAAGGCGAGGCCCTCACAGACAGAAGCCATTGAGTTATGGCGTAAGGAAGCACATAGGAGGGCCCAGAAAGAACTAGGGAAAGTCGAGAAAAGTAAGAGAATGTCGGAACAGGCTAAAGAAAAGCAATTACAGGAAGAAGGTGAGAAGGTTTTAGCTGAACAGGCAGATAGAGAAAGAAGCGCCCTTGTTACTGGCATTTATCCCGTTTTGTCAGAAGAAATTATAGAAGAACATCCCAAATCCCCAGTGAAAGTAATTCCCACTGCTCCCGACAATTTTCTCCCTGCCTATCTGTCGGAACCACCCCCCGCTTATGTTAACATGCCTAGAACACGCCCGTCTACACGTGCTCCAGAACTAGTAGCCGGTGGTTCCACCTCTGATTTAGGAGCGTCCGGGAACGGGGCTGAGGATAAAGACGATGTCCCGCCTCTTGAGTGTCCTTACGACCCCGAACCCGGTAGTGGCCCAATGGCCACGATATCAGAGAGATTAAGACAAGCCCTGGGTCAACTCCAGAAGGTCCCTGATATAACGAAGCATTTGGATAGAGTTTATGAGTTCATACGAACAGGTGAAGGTCCGGATACTCTGGTCCAGGTCATGAAAAATAGAAAAGTTCCCATCAGAGGACTGGTCCTGCGGTTCATCATAAATTGTCTGATCCGGGAACTAGACCCGGGTAATGGAAGCGTAGACTCTGAGTTAATAGACCTTAGTGATCAGGTACACAGGGGAGCACACGATCTGGGACATCAGATCGACAAAATAACTAAAAGACTGGTTAAGAAAATTGTCACCATCCACTCTGAGAAAGTCACACAGGAGGACGACTCAGAGGAAGATGAGGGTCCGACACTAGGTAGAATAAATTTCCTGGGTGTAGCGCGACATTGTCCTGGCTCCAAGTGGCGAACCCCGCGAGTGTCGCGGGAAGTTAAAAGATTAGATCCTTCTTCGGAAGACCTTTTTCAGTCCACAGAAAGAGCCCTAGATGAATGGATGGACAATGAGCCTCCCCTTACTCAACAAGAAAAGGAATTGGCCCGGTCTGCCACCCATTGGATATCACAGCACCGGGTATACGGCCCAGATATAGTAGCACAAATGTTTCTGGCTCTTCCCCGAGCAGAACAACGGCTAGCAGGTATTTATATGATCCAACACCTGGCTACCTTATACGAGAATAACTTCCACCGATCAGATAAGCTATACAAACTGTTACAAGAAGTAGTGACAGAAAGATGGAGGTCTCGGGGATCGGAATTGGTCAATACCATTCTGGACCTGCGCCTCCGTTACCTCCAACTTACCTTAGCTTCATCAGACCATGAACCTTACAGTATAGGCCAATACCCCTTACGAGAAGTCCACCCCATACCCCAGCCAGATGGTACACTGCAACGAATACATGTGTATACTCCCCATACCAAGTTAGAAATATTGGAAATGAAAAAGATGGTGCCCTCTCACGAAAAAGATCCCGGAGGATTTCATAGAGAGTTGAAGGATATCCTCCAAATGGGTAGTTTTACATATCCAGATATAATCATACTACTTAAAGTAATTCTACCTACAGGCATATTTGACAAATTGAAGGAAAAGGACTGGGAGGTGGGTGGTAAAAAGATTACGTGGACTGCCCTAGAAAAAGAAGAGACAGACCGAAAACCAGGTGAAGGTCTAGGTGAATGTGTAAAGGAATTACCCAGTCTCCTCATACAGGTCTTGCCTCTGTTATTGGCAACAAAAAAGGAAGATTGGGATGCCATTTCTGCCTGTAAACAAAAGCCAGACGAGGATACGGGTGATTATTATACCAGATTGGAGAAATGTTTCTCTATAAATAGTGGACTTGCACATAGTAGCGAGGCATATCCTCATCTTTTTGTGTCCAAACTGGTGGACAACGCCTTACCCCCCATCAGAAATAGAGTGTTAAAGATTGAGAGTACCTGGCAAGCAAATAATCCTTCACAAATGTTACAAATGTTACAGTACCACCACAACAGAATAAGGGAAGAACAGGAACAAGAAAAGAAACGAGTAAAAGACACAAAAATGAAGGTACTGGTTGCACAGACGGCACCAGTAAACACGGACCCCAAAGGTAATGTAGGGGCCAATAAAGGTACTTGCAACTACTGCAAGCAACCAGGCCATTTTGTGAGGGAATGCCCAGTCCTGAAACATAACATAGCGACAGGAAAGACAAAAGAACGCCCTCACACTCCCAGACCAGCTAACACTCAGCAGCCTCAGACCATTACCCCTCCACAGGTTCAGACGCCTGCTGCTGCTGCCACACAGATGTACCAGTACGCATAGTCAGATTACCCCGAGTTTGAACCATATACATGAGACAGCCTAGAGAGAGAAAGTGACTTGCCCCTTATCCCAGTTCCAGTGGATCAGAAAGGTCCATATGTTCAAGCTCACTTACTGGGACAAGACAGAAAATTCCTCATAGACACGGGGGCGAGTAGGACTACCATAAGTCATAAGGAAGTCCCAGAGGTTCCTCTCTCTGGCTCACATAATATATCTCTGGGCTTTTCAGGAAAACCGATCATAAACAAAGTGTCTGAACAAGTCTCGTTAGGAGTAGGTCCTCTGACACGTACTACTGATCTAGTCCTTACGGAAACGTGCCCAGAGAATTTACTAGGAATCAAGACACTCAAAGAACTAGGAGCAGTAATATGCTGTTCACCGGAAGGAGTAAAATTGTTCCTACGAGATTTCAAAGGACATTTCACAGTCAAAGAATTCGACCCCAGACTAAATGACATCCCACAACATTTGTGGGCAAAAAGCTCGACTGATGTCGGATACATGGATATCACCCCACATCAAGTCACACTCAAGGAGGGTGTAGTCCTACCCCGTATACGACAATATAAGATTCCACCCGAGGCTGAACAAGCCTTACTCAAGATAATCCAAGAACTCATACAACATGGAGTGGTGATAGAGACGGATTCAAATGTTTGCAATTCTCCAGTTCTTCCAGTCCTCAAAAGGACTGACCCTCAGGCACCCCCGGTCTACCGCCTGGTGGTTGATCTTCGAGAACTGAACAAATGTGTGATCCCACAATATCCAGTGGTCCCAGATATTTCCTCACTACTGACTGCCATAGACCCCGAAGCTGCATTTTTCACAGTCATCGACTTGAAGAATGCGTTTTTCAGCATTCCTATACATCCCGACAGTCAATATCTATTTGGATTCAGTTTAAAAGGACGAAGTTTCAGGTTCACTAGAGATCCCCAAGGCTATACAGAAAGTCCAAGCATCTACAGCCAAGCACTAAAAAGACAACTTGACAGTATCAATATGCCTACCAACACAGCATTAATACAGTATGTAGATGACATTCTCATCACAGCAAGGACAGAACCAGACTGTGAAAAAGCATCTCTCACAGTTCTACACTTCCTGACAGACAAAGGTCACAAGGTGTCTCCCTCAAAATTGCAGTTCTGCGCACAGCAAGTGGCTTACTTAGGACATTTGCTGTCCAAGGAGGGTAGGCAACTGACACAAGAACGAATCCAATTGATCTCGACAATTTCACAGCCAAAGTCACAAAAAGAAGTGCGTGCATTCATTGGTCTCACTTCATATTGCAGACAATGGATCCCTCAGTATGCCCACATAGTTAAGTCACTCATACAGTTAACTACAGTGGAAGCAGCCACTCATACAACTCTCCCTTGGACATCAGAACACTCCCAAGCATTTGAAGCTCTGAAACTAGCTCTGTGTCAAGCACCAGTTTTGGCCACCCCAAATTACAGCAAGCATTTTACCCTGTTCGTGACAGAACGTGACGGAACAGCACTATCTGTCCTCACACAAGACCAAGCAGGAAGAAATAGACCCTGTGCTTATTTCTCTAGCACATTGGACCCCGTAGCACAAGCTTTGCCTGCATGTCTGAAATCCGTTGCGGCTACAGCCCTGGCCATAAGACAAAGCGATTCAATAGTGTTAGGACATCCCCTGATAGTACAAGTGCCACATGCTGTGGAAGTCCTTCTAAACAGAACGCAGACTCAACACCTGACTGTAGCAAGACTGACAGGATACGAACTAACGCTCTTTCAGCCACACATAGAGATCAGACGGTGCAACATATTGAACCCCGCTACCCTTTTGCCCTCAAGCTCAGATGACACGACACAACATGACTGTGTGGAGATGATCGATGTAGTGACAAAACCAAGACAAGACCTAACAGATGTTGCACTCCCAGATCCTGATGTAACACTTTATGTGGATGGATCGTGCATGAGGACAAGCACTGGAGAGTTAGTGGCAGCCTATGCAGTAACAACGGACTATAAAATTATAGAGACCCAAAGAATAGACATCCTGTCAGCCCAAGCAGCAGAGCTCATCGCCCTGACACAGGCCTGCATATGGGCAAAACAATTGAAAGTGAACATCTACACCGATTCCCAATATGCATTTGGTGTAGTTCATAATTTTGGAGTGTTGTGGCGAGAAAGAGGTTTTCTTACCTCACATGGGGCCAAAATGCAACATGGTCCCCTGATTCAAGCCTTACTAGATGCCATACACCTGCCTACAGCCATAGCTATTCTGAAGTGCAAAGCACATACCAAAGCTACAGACACTATATCTAAAGGAAATGACTTAGCGGACCGGACTGCTAAACAGACAGCCCAGAATCCAACGAATACCACAGACTCTCAGTTACCCACACAGACTGTCACTATGATAGTGAGGGACCCCTTGAAAGATGTGCAAGACATACAGACACATGCCACCGCAGATGCAATAAAGAAATGGACTGAACAAGGAGGGGTCCAGACTGATCAGGGTTGGATGACCAAAAACCGAACAGTGTGGTTTCTCCCTGACTCCATGGTACAAGTCATAATTGACACAGCCCATAGCCCCGCCCACCTAGGCGAGAAAGGTATGCTGGATAGTTTACGGAACATCTGGTTTAACAAACACCTAAGAGCTGCAGCCAAACAAAAGGTAAAAACTTGTATGATATGTTGCCAATTTAACCCTGGTAAAGGAGTACCAGTAGAACAGGGTGGATTCCAGCCTCCTGATCATCCTTTCGAAGTCCTCCAAATGGATTATATCCAGATGGACAGATGTAGAGGGTACAAATATGTACTGGTGGTAGTGTGTACACTGACACGATGGACTGAAGCATACCCCGTCCCAGACTATGGTGCCCAGACAACCGCTAAGCAACTAGTGAGAGAATTCTTCCCCAGGTATGGGTTACCAAGGGTCATCTATTCAGAGAATGGACAGCCTTTCTCTTCCAAACTAATGGAGGCTGTTTCTCTACTACTGGGATATTCCTGGAGATTTCATTGTGTCCGACACCCTCAAGCAGCGGGCCTGGTAGAGCGACACAACCAGAACTTGAAAACGAAACTAGCCAAAGTATGTGCCGAAAAAGGGATAGACTGGGTCACTGCCCTCCCGGTCGCTCTCTTTTACATGCGGATGGTGGCACATTCCCGGACGGGACTGTCCCCTTTCGAAATAACATTCGGGAGACCTCCTAACATCTGGGGTGTCCCTTCTCCTAGGAAACTGACTGAAATTGATTCTAACATGTTGACAGATTACCTGGCTTCCTTGATGTCTGCACTCCAATCTTGTGGTTCGCAGGTTGCAACAGCTTTTCCAGACCACACCACGCCTGAGGAACACTCCATAAAGCCCGGAGATTGGATACTTGTACGGAACTTCGATCGTACCAGCCCCCTGGAGAAAAGGTGGATGGCTCCGAAATTAGTACTCTTGACCACGAGGACGGCCGTCAAAGTAGAAGGACGCAAGGGATGGCTCCACGCTAGCCACTGCAGAACATTTTTTGGACCAACACCAACAGACACTGTGCCCTGTTCAACGGCTATAAACGCCCCGGATATAATTTCCCCACTTCCAGAACTCACTCCTCAACAGGAATACAGATCGCGGCTGCGATCTCACCAAAAATAGACTAAAGACATTACACCTGATCGTAACGCACCGGTAGCTAATTAAGCCCAGGAACAAGCTCTTGGTGAAGTGGCTGCTGGGAGACGTTTTGATCTCGTGTACAGAGACATTTTGATATTAAATTCATAGACAAAATGAGGAGAAATGACATGATGCGCAAATGGAAAAAGACTAATTATGTAAAATTACTGCATAGCAGGTTCTCGATTTTCCTACTGATAATGTTACTTGTTTGCTGTGTAGCAGCTTGTCTGGGTTGGATCTTATGTACAGTTTTCCCTCCGCATTCTTCCACACTTGTAAAGAATACCACTATGCATTCCCATGTTGATCTTCCCCCACACCTCGAGGACAGAAGAAAGGAGTTTATAAATAATACCTTCATTTCCACCCTCCATAAACACCAACTCATAGTCAACAAGACGAACTGTTGGGTTTGTGGCTTGATGCCACATTCCGTACATAAGGGAATGCCCTTTTTCTCTCTCCCGTTCGGTTATTCAGGGTCCGCCTATGCATTAGCCATGATATTTTCTGCCTCAGTCAGAAACATTCCCCCGACAAAATTGAAAAACGAGAGTAATTGGAACGAAGTAAAGACTAAAATAGTAAAGGCTGTTTCTAAAATGGTGGATCTTACTGTAACCTGGGGGAGGGCCGAAGATCACGAAAATATCAGTTACTCTCAGTTCCATGACATTGCTTCCTTCAGGGAAATGTTTTCCGCCGATCAAAGACGGACAGATCAAGGAGGTTGGGTAGTACCGCAAAACGGCCGGTTTTGCATAAGGGGGAAAGGAAAAGGGGAAGTAATGGGGAACAGCGAGTGTGATAGGACATATACACTACCCGCTCCCGATTTTCCGACCATAGTAACTGCCCCAAACACCTATTTCATCTGTGGACCCCATGCGCGCACTTGGTTGCCTCAAGGCTGGTCTGGAAAGTGCTACATCGCATTCCTTTTACCACCGACTTACACCGCCCCTGCCGATTACCACCTGATTGACCCTCTGACCCAAGTTAGAAGACCGCGAAGGGGGGTCATAGATGCAGAAGATACTGCAGGACAAGAAGCTGGAGACTTCTTTAAAGGTTTTCTCCCTTTCTGGGGACCTATGGCAAATAGTCGCCACATCCGGCAACTAACCCGTGTAGTTCAGGCCGCCATAGACGAAACAACTGGCGCCTTATATAACATTACAGCTGAGGTAGCTGCAGACAGGCTCATGACACTGCAGCACCGTATAGTTTTAGATGTCCTGTTAGCCGACCGTGGTGGTGTGTGTAAGGTAATATGGTCCAGTTGTTGTGTATTTATTCCAGACAACGCCCCATCAGTTTATTCTGCTATCTCCCGCCTCCATGTGCTATCCGATAAGTTGGATATGGACACCGGCACATGGTCCCTGACCGGCTGGTTGTGGGACCTCCTGTCCACCTGGGGGTGGAAGGCATTAACAGTCCTGGGCCTCGTTTTAGCGACTATTTTCACCTGCTGCCTCTGTGTCCAGTGTGGCCCCACCCTTTGTGGACTGTGTGCCACTTCCTGTACTCCTCGTCCACGAAACAGAGGAAAGAAAAATGAAAAGATCATGTTGCAAGAACAAGTATACGACCTAATGAATATAGAAATTGATTAAGAATGTCTGTAATAGGGTTTCTATGGGACAAGGAGGGAATGTGGAAGTTGACTAAAAACTCCCTCTTCCCCCTGGTGTCCCAGCATGCACCCTATTCACCCTAACACCGACTAGGCAAGCCGATTTTCCTACTTCAAGCACAGATCTTGTTATACCCCCTCTTGCCTATTTTTATCTTCGTTGTACTGGCACCTGCAAAGAAAATAATGGCCAGCCATCGTGTATCTTACGGGTTTCCGTCCCGTTCGATATTTTCCCTTAGACCAGAACGGAGTCAGTTAAGATGGTTGGCTCGCCAAAACCCCCCCCTCTCCAACTCTGTCACAGAACGAGCAGCTCTCGCTCGTCAGTGATCTCTCAGCTTGCGGGGGCAGCCACGGGTTGGGTCAACAATCAAGGGAAAACCTGATCAAGCACACGAGGCAGCCATGAATGAGAATAGTTAACCACAGCCCATTCTCCTTCCTCCCAGCTGCACACATATACCATTGTGAGACATCACCGCCCTTGTGTAAGAAGTAAAGAACGCACAATGCCTCGTCCTCTTTACCTTTCCGACAGAAACGACCCTGTAACAATGCCTCGATTCTCTGTCCCCAGACACTAGTAACTCTGCAACTTGTCACCACAATCACTCCAATGCAAAATGTTTGTCTATGTGTAAATGTAAAAATGTTCACTTCCGGATTATCGTGAAGTCGGCTCACTGCCATTGAGCACACCGTTTGATTCCTGCTCGATTCTGGAGCAAGGCAGCACCGTCTGCGCATTAAAGAGTGTGCCAAAATTGAAAATCCGCCCTCGTGAGACCGGAACTAACTCGCATTATTGCGGCACGGAAGAATCCCTAAAGACTGGTGACATTATCATGTCTACCAAGTAGGAACCGAGGCATCGCCCACTTCCATCATTTTGACTCGTTGGAACAGAGTAATCAAGGCTCTGAAAGGCTTATGACAAAAGTATTTACAGGCAAAAAATTAGAAAGTCCTGATGATGATCCCAGTTCAATAGGAGCCCGGGGATCGAAACGCCGTCGACACTTTTTACAATTCTGTAACCTGTCTATTATGTTATTTTTGTTGCAGTTATTGTTTGTCTTTACTTTCTTTGAAACTGTATTAATGATGCAAGGGACAATTGGCTCCCACGTTCTTTTTGCCTGAAATTCTTTACCCCCGCTTTTCTCTTCCTAATTCCCTACCCCCGAACCTTGTTCGAGTGTGCTCTGGATAGGTGCAGGCTTGTACCCTATCAAATTCTAAATCAGACCTCTTGTTTGGTCGCTGTATTTATACCTATACTTGAATAAAAATTCAGGCCCGGCTGGGTACTGAAAAAACTCTCAGATATAGTACTGATTGGAGTCTATATGCCATTTGAATTGTTAGTAATCCTTTACTCTAAGGACCACTGTTTTCCTTAATAATAATATATGTGTAAATGTAATCCAAGCTATTCTTTAAACGAGAACAAGCATGCTATGTCTTCCGTATGATTACATCATGAATGATTGAATCAAGTCCGGGGGAACTCCTTCTTTTGATTGTACTCATAATGTATATAAGTGCTGTTATGTTCCAAGTAAAGCAGACTACTCCTGAACCCGCTTGGTGAAGGAGCTCTCCCTTAACTCGAGTTCTGGAATAAAACCCTTTCAACTCGAAGACCACGGACTCTGCTCCTCATTTTATGTATTACCATTTCTTGGGTAATTATAGAAATTCCGACAGCGTAAATAATTAGTTTTTTATTTACCACAGTGCAAGCAAAACACTCAGACTGCCACAAAAAGCGAGCATGAACTAGCAACTCCAAAACTGCGAGGGAGTAACAAAGACTGGTGCCAAGCACCCTTACCACCACCTCGTTGAATAACGAACCAGCCTGGACTCCGGGGAAGAAGAGAGAATCTCCGACGCTGGTCCCGGTAACTGCTTCCTCCTTTATGTGGTCTTCTCGCGATGTCTCACGTGACTCGCTAAGGATCATGGGGGATGTAGTGCATTACCGGGATCGCGTTCATAACAGTACATCCCCTCTCAAAAAGCGCACTACCGACCTGGTTTCATAGGTTGAACCCGATGGAAGGTAGCCACAAGTCCGGGAGCATGGATACCCGCCGTGGGTTCCCAAGAGTTCTCCTCCAGGCCATACCCCTTCCATGCCACCAAGTACCACAACTTCTGGCCCCGCAATTTAGAGTCCAGAATCCTGTGAACCTTATATTCCAACTTACCATCCGCCAGTAAAGGTGGGGGCCGTTTTCTACCTTGTGCAAAAGAGGGCTTCAGCAAGGACACATGGAATACAGGATGGATCCGCATATGCAAAGGGAGTCTTAATCTCACCGTTACCGGACTTACACGTTTCACTATTCTATAGGGCCCAATGTATCTAGGGTTGAACACACTATGTTTCCTGAAACGTATGTTCCTGGTGGACAACCAGACTGCATCGCCCGACTGTACAACGGGCCTTGCCTCCTTGTTTGTCTGCTGAAGCTTTATACTTGACTTTGACTGATTTGAGATGTGCCTGCGCCTTTGATAAAGTTTCACGAATATGCACCACTCTCCTGGCCACCTCTGGAAGGTTGTGATCAGCCCTAGGATGAACGAAAGGGAGAAACCTGGGGTGACGCCAATAGTTACAATAGAACGGCAAAGTCTTGGTGGAACTGTGAGCGGCGTTGTTATAAGCCACCTCAGCTAACCAAAAATAATCCACCCAGTTCTCCTTACTGTTGTCAACATAGCATCTTAGGTACTGTTTAAGTGTCTGATTGAGCTGCTCAGTTTTTCCGTCCATTTGGGGGTGGAAGCTAGTGGACAAAGCAGTGCCGATATGTAGGGAAGAACACAATTTTTTCAGAATTGAGCTGTAAACTGCGAGCCCCTATCGGACACTATAAGACTTGGCAGTCCGTGTAAGCGAAACACATTCACCATGAGTAACCCTGCCAACTGACCAGCTGATGGCACCTGTTTACAAGCAATGAAATGCCCCATTTTTGTTAGATAATCGATCACCACCAGGATAGCCATACACCCCAGATCTTTAGGCAAACCCATGATGAAATCCAATGAGATCCTGTCCCATGGATCCAAAGGAGTGGGAAGGAGCTGCAACAGACCTTGTGGACGACTATGATCAGATTTCATCATTGTACATTGGTCGCACGAAGACACCCAGGTCTTCACATCCGGTCTCAATGAAGGCCACCGAAAGTGTCAGGTGATGCGTTCCACAGTCTTAACCACACCAAGATGGCCTGCACAAGGCGAGACATGGCACCACACAAACACCTGTTTCCGCAACCATACCGTGGGTACCAACAGCCGGCTGTTATGCATCGGAAAACCCCCATGTAACTTCCACTCTGGGTGACTCCTGAGCCAGGACCTCCAAGTAAAAGAAGCAATCCCTCTCAACACATCTCTGAGAAAGGTATCAGGCTGTAGAGCGCACAACACCCTTCGCGTTCATAACATGTGAGGACTAATAATTTCCCTTTGTTTAGATGATTTCCTACTGTCAGCTGCAAGCCCTAATATAGGAATTGGGACATCAATATGTTTTTGATTAATTTTGTATATTAAGAACTCCACTAACTATTTACCTCTAACTTGTGGACTCCAGAATAGCGTGTTACTTGCCGCAAAGCACTTCTAAGTGAGCGTGTGTGTCCCACAGTCAAGGACTAAAGGACGCTCCTTAAACTAATTTTTAACAAACTAAACATGTGCACCTGTAACAAGCCGTAATCCGCTGGTTGGAGGACACATCCAACATATTGATTTGATGAGGGATACATGTTTCTTTCAAATAAGTAATCTCCTCCGAAAAGTAGATCCCCAATATTCAAATGGCCACACAAAGGGACGGTGCAGAGCAGGAATATCGTCAGAGAAATATCGTCTGACATAAATATCCCCGCAGAAATATCGAATAGAAGAAATATCGATAACAAAAATATAGTTTGACCAGAATATTGACAGACAGGTAAGTAATATCGATAACAATAATATAGTTGTAATAAATATCGTTTACAAAAATATAGTTTAAAAAATATCGATTTTTTAATAATGTCATGTATTTTAGTGTTTTTAATGAGAATTGTTTGTCATTTTAATATATGTTGTAGAATTTTAATAGTTATTAATGTATATTATGTTGAATTTTGTGTTATTAGTTCCGTAACGGGTTGTGGGTTTATAGGGGAATAGGGTGGGAAGTCATTTAAATATATAAAATTAATTGATTAATTAATGTGTTAATTTAATAATTATTTGTTAATTAATTTCAATTAGTAAATTATTAATTAATTATGTTAATTAATTAATTATGTTAATTAATTATGTTAATTGTTTAATTAATTTTAGGTGTGTGTAGTGCAGTTTATATGTGTAAATGTTGTGTAGTAATTAAATAGTTATTGATTTATTATTAAATACTTTATAAATTAATTACCATTAATTAATTAGTGATTAATAATTGTAAATGTGTAATTAAATTTAGGTTTGTGTTGTGGTGTTTATAAGTGTATATGGTGTGAAATCTGTCAATTAATTAATTAATTAATTAAAACATTTTTAAATTATCATTAATTAATTAGTAAATATTAAATGTAAATGTGTAATTATTTTTAGGTGTGTGGTGGATATTATAGTGTTAAATAATGTGTAAATATATATTTTTTTATTATCTTTGTTAATAATAAATTATTTAAATATATATATTAAGTATGTTTGTATTGGAAAATAAATGTAATAAAAAATTTGATAGTTTTTTTTTTATTGTTTTGGGTTCCAGCGCTTTCCCTACTGTTGTACCCTGTGGAGTGGGAATAGTAATTGTCACCCCTACGCTATCCAACGCTTTCCCTACTGTTGCACTCTCTGGAGTGGGAATAGTAATTTTTACCCCTAAGCTATCCAACGCTTTCCCTACTGTTGCACTCACTGGAGTGGGAATAGTAATTTTTACCCCTACGCTATCCAATGCTTTCCCTACTGTTTCACTCTTTGGAGTGGGAATAGTAATTTTTACCCCTACGGTATCCAACGCTTTCCCTACTGTTGCACCCTCTAGAGTGGAAATAGTAATTTTTACCTCTACGCTATCCAGCGCTTTCCCTACTGTTGCATTCACTGGAGTTGGAATAGTAATTTTTACCCCTACGCTATCCAACGCTTTCCCTACTGTTGCACCCTCTGGAGTGGGAATAGTAATTTTTACCCCTACGCTATCCAACGCTTTCCCTACTGTTGCACCCTTTGGAGTGGGAATAGTAATTTTTACCCCTACGCTATCCAACGCTTTCCCTACTGTTGCACCCTCTGGAGTGGGAATAGTAATTTTTAGCTCTACGCTATCCAGCGCTTTCCCTACTATTGCACTCACTGGAGTTGGAATAGTAATTTTTACCCCTATGCTATTCAACGCTTTCCCTACTGTTGCACCCTCTGGAGTGGGAATAGTAATTTTTACCCCTACGCTATCCAACGCTTTCCCTACTGTTGCACCCATTGGAGTGGGAATAGTAATTTTTACCCCTACGCTATCCAACGCTTTCCCTACTGTTGCATTCTTTGGAGTGGGAATTGAAATTTTTACCCCTACGCTATCCAACGCTTTCCCTACTGTTGCACTCTCTGGAGTGGGATTAGTAATTTTTACACCTACGCTATCCAATGCTTTCCCTACTGTTGCACGCTGTGGTGTGGGAATAGTAATTTTTACTCCTACGCTATCCAACGCTTTCCCTACTGTAGCACCCTCTGGAGTGGGAATAGTGATTTTTACCTCTACGCTATCCAGCGCTTTCCCTACTGTTGCACTCACTGGAGTGGGAATAGTACTTTTTACCCCTACGCTATCCAATGCTTTTTATACTGTTTCACTCTTTGGAGTGGGAATAATAATTTTTACCCCTAGGCTTTCCCTACTGTTGCACCCTCTGGAGTGGGAATAGTAATTTTTACCCCTACGCTATCCAGTGCTTTCCTTACTGTTGCACCCTTTGGAGTGGGAATAGTAATTTTTACCTCTACGCTATCCAGCGCTTTCCCTACTGTTGCACCCTCTGGTGTGGGAATAGTAATTTTTACCCCTACGCTATCCAACGCTTTTCCTACTGTTGCACCCTTTGGAGTGGGAATAGTAATTTTTACCCCTTCGCTATCAAATGTTTTAACTACTAATGTTTTAATTGTGTTATTAAATGTATGTATTATTATTTTTAAATACTTTTATGTGTTAATTAAATATAGAAAATGTTATTGTATTCAAAATGTTTTATATAAGTTTTTTATATATATTTATTAAAGTGTATTAATTAAATAAAGATAATAATAAAATGTATTTAAGAACATATATGTATATGTACACATTTATTAAGTTTATAATGATTAAATTAAGTTTATTTGTTATAAATAGTTAAAATATAAATGTAATGTAATTTTTTTTAAATAATATTAATAATATTTAATTATTTAAATTAAGTTATAATATTTTTAAAAGTCGATATTTTTACATCTATATTTTTCTACATCTATATTTTTGAGTCGATATTAATGTACTTACCTGTTTAAGTATAGGGAGTCGATATTTTTGTAATCGATATTTTTACATCTATATTTTTGTTAACTATATTTTTGTAATCGATATTTAAACATGGAACCCAAAGGGACAGCGTTTACAAACTTTTAATGGAATGAATTTACCAGAAATTAGTGCTTACTCTTTATGTTAAACACTGCAGATGCAAATCCAAAATATTTTACGGAAAATACAAAACTTTTTAACTTTTGTAACACAGAATATTTTATTAATGTGATAAAAAAAGAATATTTTATACACTGCACTTTATGGTTATGAAAAAAACAGATAAAGGACTTTTTTATTGACTGACTGACTTGGTGCTACATACAATTTACAATATAACCAAGCCTAATTGTAATTAATATATTTTTCATAATTTTAAATTGTATTTCTTGTGCACTAGCCTTTTGCATAAATGAATTTATGCTGAATAGGATATATATCATTTGTCTGGAAAAGCTCTTGTGGCCTCATGAAAGCGAGATTACCAGTCTGGAGGGCTTGAAAATATGCAAACAGTTTACGTTTCAACCTACCGTGCGGTGCAACAAATGGATAAGTATAATCATGCCAAATAACTCCAATGGAATAAGAACAAAAGAGTTTAATCAACAAAATACAAGCACAAGAGATAAGAATTTCACAAATACTGCCCCTTCACCAAAGCCATTTTAATTGCACAACTGTCAAACAAAACTTCCAGAAACCCTGTACATTCAACCCACAACACTCCATAATGCACCAAAGAGGTATCAGCCCACCCTATCCATGCCTTTGCAAACTCATATCCCAGAGGCCATATGCTCCTATAGACACATTGTGGCCAGGTGGATTTCTAGATAAAGCAAATCAGAACTACAAATCCAATGTAAACTTGCGAAATGCTTCAGTTTATCTTTCCTGAAGGATAGAGAAGAATTGGACATAAGATAGCAGGCCTTATATCCGAGCTCATCTGGAAAGGCCAACCAATGAGAAAAGAATAGCTCCAATCACATTTCCAATCGCCTGTCAGCTCTCATAGAACACACTGAAGAACAAGGCACACCAGCTACAAAACTGATGACTGCAATGAAATCAGAAAGAAGCAAAAACGGACCTTTCCCAGACAAGCCACTTTCAGGAAGGATAGTTTCCCCTTCTCCACAAAAAAAAGTTAAAGGCAGCCGAATGAACCAAGTTGCTAAAAAGTTCTTGAAAATAAAACTTGAGGGGAGGAAGAAATGAACTGGAATCCTTTATCAGTAATCAAAACTTGTGGAACACAATGTAAATGAAACATGTTGCAAATAAATCTGTTCTATCTCTTTAGCCATGGGCAAGCCATACAGTGATATAAAATACCCATCTTAGTCAAATGGTTTACAACCACTAGAATCATTGTAACAACCTTTACTCTTAGTAACTATAATAAAATCCCTCTACACCATTTACCAAGGTCTAGAAGGAACACGTGAACGTGTCAACAACTCAACTGTTTTACTTTGTGAATTCTTGATTTGAGCTCAACTTGAACAAGCTTGTATCTGTATTTTAACATTAGAACACACAATTGACTACCAAATGTACCTTTGTACTGCTGTTAGTGTCTTAGCAATTCTTGGATGCCCTTCCACCTTTGAATCATAAAGGCAATGAACAGCACTTTCCCCGATACAAGAATCTATCTTTTTATGGTGATTTCATCTTTCTATTTTTCTGTAAGTATGTTGGTCAAAAATTAATACACGTTGATTATTGCAATGGAATGATCACACACATTCTTTGGAGATACAATTAAAGATGGACCTTCAGCCACTTGGTTTTCACTTGTCAACAGATGTGAAAAGGCACCGACCTTCCAACTTATTACAAAATGGTGAAGAAAAACAGAGTACTTCTGATTTGCCTAGGGATAAGTGCTGCAACTGATTTCAAGAACTGCACATTTCAGAAGACACTTTTAAAGTGCATTTGGCTCTAAGCAAATAGTGTCTCCCTTTGTCAAAAGATCTCCTCTTGTCAAAAGCAGCACATTTATAATGCGTTCAGAGGAGCTGCCATAGCAACAGCTCCTCTGAAGGCTCTGCTAGGCCAATGTTTTGATTAGATAGATGTTACTTAGTTTAACGCACCTCAGTGTATGCCCTGAATAAGTCTACATAACCTTTGTATTGATGGGGCTCACAGGACAGTTCAATCCATTTATGATCATTATCAGAATATTTTGTTATAAAAAGCCTTACAAAATTCTTGGTAGCCTTTGGGGCATAGAACTAGTACACCCAACTGCTGGCAAAATACACACTTTTGCAAATTGCTTAGAATAACAATTTTCTTTTGATGGACATGAACTCATAAAACTATTCTGGCTGTAATCATAATTTGATTTCACTGTACTGGTGGCATTTCTATGACTTCTTGTCCATCAAGTTTCTTATCATCTGTGGGTAAGGGTACTTGACTTGTCTCGCTCTTCTCTGCCTTCAACAAATTTACCAATAAATGAATTGTATTTAGTTCCACGTGAAGGCTATAATTCTCTGATATAACAAACTGACGTACTGTATTATTTAGTTATGACTTCCAAAATCTGAGACAGAGTAGTGTCAGAATCCATTGTTTAGATTGAATGATAATATGAGCTAGATAATGTGTCAGGTTGCGCTAACTGAACAAACAGGTGCAATTCCCTTTCCATCTTTTACCTTCCCTAACAATGACCACAGATGCAAGGATATTAATGTCAATGGAAAAAGTAGAGAAAGTGAAACAGGATAGAAGAGAAACAGAAATAGAGGACTCCACACTCTGCCTCGTCACATTCCGGGTCTAGGAGGTCTGTGGGTGGTGGGCTGTAGGGAATCCCTGCAAAATAAAGAATGATATTAGGTAACTTGGTATTCAGAATAGTAAGTATAATTGTAATGATGATTTGATCCTAGCATCTGTGTAACCAACTCTGTACTTTGAAACTGAAAATTCTTGAAACCTAAACAGATGTATAAATAAATATCTCAAAACATTGCACATTCACCTCTCTCTATGTTTTGAATATCAACCTTAAGCTTCATCACTATAGACTCTTTTGAGAAAGAAGAGTATGGTTTATACTTGATTTCTTTAGGATTAAAAATTATTTAATACTATTAACATCTTGTTGTTTTCTACACTTAGCGATAGTTAAACAGACTGGAAATCTAATAACCTGTACACAACATCCATAAATATATACACATGTGCAATTGTCCTCTTAAGAATATTTCTCGTTTCCTTTACAGGAACTTTTAGCAGAACACACAATGTAAGTCTTAAGTGTTCAGCTCATTTTAACCTAGTCTTATGGGTTCAAATAAATGTTCAATTAATAGATCAAATGTTTGCTTTCAACAACACATCTTCAGGGTACTTCTCTGTAAACCGGAATGTTAATTGAGGAACCTTTTAGAACATAACAGGGCTTGGCAAATTACATCAGAGTTTCTTGCAGCGAGGTCACTGGCTGCAGCGACAATCTCACATGTTTATACAGCGAGGTCACTGGCTGCAGCGACAATCTAACATGTTTATACAGCGAGGTCACTGCCTGCAGCGACAATCTAACATGTTTATATAGCAAAGGACGTCATGAAGCATGAGAAGAGTTATACCTGATGATCCAAGATGGCTACTGTGTCTCTAGATACGTTATTGATGTGGTGAATGTGCTGCTTATAGTTGCTGGCAGTACCGTGCTGGCTATACCATCCCACACATTGCATGTTCAATGAAAAGCCACAGACAGTGCTAGCAGTTTGAGAGAGCGCAAGTTAAGAAAAACTGTAGAAGTGCACCATATTTACAAGCACGTCATATTAGTCTAGTAAACACGTTATAAGAGTGTCGATTTAAGAGAGTGAAAATACATAAGAGTGTTTAACTAAATGTAGAATGCATATATCTGTGTGAGAACTAATGTAGAATTGTGTAGAAATACTAGGATGATGTTGGAATCCTACGTTATGTGGCTGTTGTAAGGGAAAATGTAATTCTGCTAAACGTAGAAATGTGTAGGCCATATGGCAGTTCACATAGAGTACAGGATGCTGTTACATTTTCTTGTGAGATAGTGGATTTCATTGTTATTGTAATTCAAAGTAGTATTGATCATGGAACTGAAATATATTTTATAGAAGTGTTTTCCATATAATTAGAGTGTGTAGTAAGTTAGATTTCTGTTTGACAAAGAAATTTAATGTTTTACAGAGTGCATAGGCCCGTCTCATGGAGTCCTAACAGGCCTGAATAGATAAAGTCATTTCTTTTGATCTGCATGTGCTCGTTAGAGAAAAGTCGTGTTAGGCACAAACTGTAGAGCCTGTTCAAATGGTTTACGACTTCAAGATATGGTGGAGGCCGGAATTTGGGGCCCACAGAGAAAGTGTCTTTTGCAGGTGCGAGGGGGTCTAATCAGGAAAGTGATGAATAGACTTTTGTTCAAGAGAGCCTGGCACAGGCCTGGAGGAGTCTTCAGGAATTTCCTGGGGGTACCGTCCTGCCGGAGAGAAGCCTGGGAAGCAAGGTCAACGTTAACGATGGGCCTAGAAGGAGTACCAGCATGGAAGTTGCCGCCAGAACCAACACCACGTGAGGGGCGTCTCTAGGGGCATCTCTAGGGGCGTTTCTAATGTAAATGTGATTTTATATTAGGGACAGCACCCCTGGGTGGAGACAAGGCAGATGATCTGAGGAACCTAAGAGAGCGGATGGGTGGGCAGATAGGGAACTGCGAGACATCGACTTTGAAACAAAGACTAAGGGAAGTGTGTGATCTTCTTTGGAAGTCACCACTGCTGACACCTTTTTAGGTTAAGATCTTGCTAAGTAGGGATGTCACTTAGTCTAGAGTAGGGACAGACTAATCTGATTTTCTTCTTTTCTGTAAATGACTCATAAGCTACAGCTTGTGTTCATCCTCGTAACTTTGCTAATTCTAGAATTGGTTTTGGTGATATTCTTCTGCCGACTAAGAACATTTAGAAAATTCATGTTTGTATTGATACCCGTATATCTTTTGAATCTTATTTTGAGATGTTTGTATCTCCAGTTAAGTTTGGCTTTGTAATAAACTTTTAAAACTTTTAAGCTTCAGTGGTTCTTTAGAGTGGAGTAAGTCATAAACTGATTAACCTAGTAGTGGATTGCCTTTTACTCAATGACAGGTACCAACGGTTCAGTCGACCTGAGTTGGGATCTAGATCTATAACTATAGCTCAGAAATCCCGCGTTAACAGTTGGTAGCAGAGTGAGGATGGTTACCTTCTTGAGGAAGGTGATCTAGACTAGGTTAGTTTACCCCAAGGTCCCTAGAGCTCGAGAGGTGGCCTGCCGAAGAAGGTGCTGACGGCGCGAGAGAAAAGCAGCAGTATCGGACGAGAGTGAGTATAACAAGGGTCATGCGTGGATAGATTGCGGTGTTTTGTGTTGTATTTGTATTGTAATGTCATGCGGAGTTGAATGCCTGTAGTGTGATTGTGAGAAGGTTGTGAGCGCGCGCAACCTGGTAAAATCTTAAGTTCGGGGTAGAGCTTAAGTGGTTCGGGTGTATCGAACATCCAGAGTAATTGTCAAGGAGGTCATGAGGTACCATTGACCCCTGCAGGACCGAGATAGGGGGAATGCAAGAGTGCGTATGTGGGTAACGGACGCAGGTCGTAAGTTACCGTGTGCAAGTAACCTATCAGAGAAGGCGATTGTCTGGACGTACAAGAAAAGACATTTCGTCAGTCAAGGTGACAATTACAGTTAGACTGTGGACGTACAGTCAGAGAAAGGTGATTGCTTGGTCGGAAGTAATCATTTTTCAGAGTATGAATGGGACGCATGCATGACCGGGAGACGAGCGGAGAAAGGAGGAGAACTGCTGCAAAGGGGGACGAGTGACGTCAGCGAGAGCCGCGCTGAGATAGGTCGGTCAGTGTGAAGCTGCGCTGGGACGAGAAACGACGGCTAGAGCCGCGCAGTGATAGGGCGGTTGGTGTGACGTCAGCGAAGAGCCGCGCTGTGATAGGCCAGTTAGCGAAAACCGCGCTGAGATTGGTGGATTGTCATCAGGAAGTAAACGAACGCGGAGAAAATAGAAATTTGTAGATTTTGAACATGAAGTGTTTTAATTGTTTGAGAGGGATTTTTAAGAGAAAAAGAAGGGAATCTTATTGTGGGGAAGAGGCACCGCCAGAGGGTACACCAGCTTACTATATGGCAGCAAACGTTGGGTTGCATACTATACTGTGGCTCGATACTTGGAGTAAGATTACAGAAGGGAATGAGGAATTGACCTTTCCGAAATACGGAACTTTTAGGCTAGAAGTGTTACATCAGCTGAAAGCAGTCATGTCCTCACTGAGACCTTTGCCTAGACCAACACAGTTTGAGGCCCTTAATGCGTGGATTAGGGTGGCGTACGACAGGAATCAGAACAGACGCCAAGAGAGGGTAAGGCGATCAGTAAGGGCAGTACAAGATGCTAAATGGGATGAGGAAGCCAAGAAATGGAGGGTACGGACGATTGAAGTAGACAAGTTGTACCCCTTAAGAGAGGTTACAGGTGGAAAGAAACCCATGGAGGAAGATGATGAGAGCGAGTCGGAGGACGGCCTCATAAATAGGTTGTTGATAGATAGACCACCTCCAGACAATGGGGAGACAGAAGGTACGGGGCTCCCAAAAGAAGACAGGGTTGGCATAGAAGGGTATAGGTCACTCCCTATAGCGGATTCGGTACCTACCAAAGGTGAGGAGACACCTCAACAGGGTCCTGTACAGAGTGTGGTCGGAAGGTTTGTGGTGCAGAAGGTGCCAGAAACAGAGAGGGTTGAGTCTCATGGATTGCCAGATGCTCTTCAAGTACCTGTTACTAAGCATGAGCGCTAAATCCGCTCCGATCGCGGATTTTGCGAATTTTCGGTAAATTCGCGATCCGCGAACTCTCGCGAATTTGCCGAAAATTCGCAATCCGCGAGCGGCGGATTCCGGGGGCAAAAGTTCAACCATTCCTGGCCTGTTGTAACTAATTTACGATGGCGCCGGCAAGCTGCCAGCGCCATCCTAAGATAGTTACTAAATTAGCTTCAACAGGAAGCTCTAATAGATAAGATAAAGCAGGTCATCGAGCGCCTGCTTTATTTAATCTATTAGAGCTTCCTGTTGAAGCTAATTTTGTAACTATTTTAGGATGGCGCTGGCAGCTTGCCGGCGCCATCGTAAATTAGTTACAACAGACCAGGAATGGAATAATACCGATTAAGCATGTGCCCTAGTTGAAGCTTAAATTCAGTGACTCATTCAGCTGCCCAAAAACAATCGTGAGCGTTGTGGAGGCTGGCCAGGTGTGCCTTCTTCCCAAATATACCGGCGAAAATCAGCTGTGACGCTGGACAAAGGCCTTTGCATCTTTGACCTTCACGAGCGCAATCCCCGTGCTGTTATGTGACCAGGAGCTTCTGTCTCTACATCTGCTGCTCTGATCAGTCTCTGACCTTTTATACACACAAGAGCCATGTGCACTCGCATGGAAGCGCCGTCCGTTTGGCCCCGCCCACACACTTGCGGTGTGCACCGTCTTCCCGCCATTTACCCACTATGATGGGCAGATCACTCAAGGGACCACTGCGCCCTTCGGCGCAATTGCATAGTAACACACACCTGGTCGCTGTAGACAACTCTCTGGCACTTTAAGCAGCTGTAGTGTAGTAAAAGCACTATACATTTACCCAACGAGGTAGCACTTACTGATTATCCAGTAGAAAGTACTCCAGTTGAGTAGAGGTATGGCACAAAACGGTGGCTTCTTCTTGAATAAATATGAAGGGCAGGGTTCATTCTGGCACGATGGTCCTGGCACAAAAATTAAACCTCAACAGAAAGCACTTACAGATATCAATACAGCACGTGCCCTAGTTGAAGCTTAAATTCAGTGACTCATTCATCAGCCCAAAAACAATCGTGAGCGTTGTGGAGGCTGGGCAGGTGTGCCTTCTTCCCAAATATACCGGCGAAAATCAGCTGTGACGCTGGACAAAGGCCTTTGCATCTTTGACCTTCACGAGCGCAATCCCCGTGCTGTTATGTGACCAGGAGCTTCTGTCTCTACATCTGCTGCTCTGATCAGTCTCTGACCTTTTATACACACAAGAGCCATGTGCACTCGCATGGAAGCGCCGTCCGTTTGGCCCCGCCCACACACTCGCGGTGTGCACCGTCTTCCCGCCATTTACCCACTATGATGGGCAGATCACTCAAGGGACCCCTGCGCCCTTCGGCGCAATTGCATAGTAACACACACCTGGTCGCTGTAGACAACTCTCTGGCACTTTAGGCAGCTGTAGTGTAGTAAAAGCACTATACATCTACCCAGAGGACTGTATCTTTCATCTGCTGCTCTGATCGGTCTCTGACCTTTTATACACACAAGAGCCATGTGCACTCGCATGGAAGCCCCGCCCCAAATCCGCGGGTACGCAAATACGCAAAATCCGCGGATTTTGCGGATCCACGATCCGTGAATACGCAAATCCGCGAATCGTGGATCCGCAAAATCCGCCCATGCCTACCTGTTACCATAGGTCCTATACGGTCGATTTATAACCCAGAGAAAGGGAGAGAGGAAAACCAGGTACAGATAGACAGAGAAAGAGTTGAGATGGAACGAAGGAATAACGCGACCAATGCCTGGAGGCAATTGCCAGGACCAGTAACTTGGAGCACCCCATTGGATTCAGCAGTGGGTCCCGTGGTAGAACAGGGGGGTCAGAGAGGACCGATGGATCTGAGGGGACCACGGCCGAAATCTTACAAAGAGCTGAGGGCTGACTTGCGAGAATGGGATGCGTCGACAGAAGCACAGAGCAACAGGCCAAGAGCAGAAGCAGAATGGGGAAGTCGAGGCAATGGAACATTGTCTCACTGCGGGGCTAGCGCAAGCAGTCAGGAGTGGGATGGTAAAAGTCAGGAGAGTAGAGGAGTCATACGTCATACAGACAGAGGAAATGAGCAGGAGCAAAGAGGCAGAAGTATGGAGTGTGGGGAAACATCTTGTTTCATTCAAAGTGAGGGAGACCGAAGGACACAAGAATACAGGGATAGGTTTAGGTGCACTCACCATGCACCTAATGAAAAAATACAGCACTGGAGTCGTGGGAGCATAGGGAACAGTGAAGGATCTTGCCATGGGTCGAGAGATCAAAGACCACCGGCAAATGATGAAGAAATGGGGAATAACGGAATGTCTTACCATGCATCTAGGGAACCCATGCAGGATGGGACTTGTGGGACTATGAGAAATGGGAAAGTGTTTCACCATACACCCAGAGAGGATGGAACTGCATGGGACCTGGAGAGATGGGAACATGGGAGGACTCCCCACAACTCGCCTGAGCCTAGACGTAGGACTCAGAGCTGTGATGGGAGAGATGTAAATAGACTCTCTAGAGATGGCGTACTAAAAGCTGTGATAAAGGCCAAAAGACTTGACGTGTCCAGTTTAAGATCTGATCTGGAAGATATAATAGATGGTACATTGGCTTTAGAAAGGATTGAGATGTACGAACAGGATGAGTTGTTGTTTATAGCAAAGGACATCACCCGAAAGGCTAGAGCAACTCATGAGAAACTGTCCGAACTGGCAGACAAGTATATGGTAGATTTGTCCAGAACCAAGTCATTACAGGGTAACCACAGGTTGCAGTATTCAGATCAGGACTTAGATGAGAGGAGGACAACTGGATTAAAAACACACATAAGGGAACTGATCACAGGAATAAGAGCATGGAGAGATCTGGACAAATGGGAAGAGAGGTGGTCCAAAAAGGGAACTGTTAGGCGGAGTACGAATGTGATGTCCCCGGAGGGAAGGCTAATGCAGATGGAGGCATTCCCATTGCGGGAAATATCGAATGGGAATTATGTACATGTGCCCTGGAGTAGGGGAGATTTGGCTGCATTTACCAACTCATTTCCGAAATTAAGGGAGAACCCAGTTGAGTGGTACAAGCAGGTAGAGAGGTTTGTGAAGATCTCGAAAGTATTGTGGATTGATTTGAACACCTTGTTTGACATTGTGGTCCCAGGGGACTTGTGGATGACATGCAAGGTTAGTGTCGAGTGGCCAAATGCAGAACCAGAAAGGAATCCTCGTACTAATGGACCGTCAGAAACAGTAATGTTAAAATACGATAGGGTAATGACATGGCTGAAGGAAAAGGTGCCACCACAAGACATAGATTGGGTAAAAATAGACCGAACAAGACAAGAACCAAAGGAGACAGTCCATGAGTATTATGAGCGATTGCTGAAAGCATTCAAACAATACAGTGGACTAGATGTAATGGACCCCAAGGATATAGGACAATTTGTATCAAAGTTTGTTTTGGGGTTGAGACCTGATATTTGTCTGATGATTCAGCAGCATTTAATTTGTTGGCAAAACAAACCCTTGGATGAGATTTTGAGATACGCAAGATACTGTAGTGATGAGATAGAGTCCAAAGCAAAGAAATTAAAGGAAAAATTGATGGTAGTGCAGATGCAGTCAGCTGGAAAGGGTGGACAGCGCCAACAGGGAACAGGGACAATGGGACGAAAACCAAACGGACAGAATAGAGACAGCGAGGAAAACCCGAGACCTAGAATAGACCTTGCTACATTGAAGAAAACGACAAAGTGTCATCAGTGTCACCAGGTGGGACATTGGAGACGCGAGTGTCCCTATAACCCTGAAAATGGAGAAATAGAAGTAGAGGAGGAAGTTCAGGAAGTTCCAGTTCAAAGGGTGACAGTGTCAAGAAGTAGCGTGGCCAAACGGGGGACTTCGGCTCCACGAGCTCAGTTCCCTCAGCCACCAAAGATTACGACAGGAGGAAAGGTCTATAGACAATGCCTTTGTTCACAAGTAAAGAAGAGTGTTACTACGTTGATCCATTGACGGGACGACGTGTAAGTAGAGAGGAGGACTGCACCCTCGGGGCAGTTCTAGAAGTGGATCAAAGAGGACCGTTCGTTGAGGCAGAAGTGGCAGGGTGTCCTACAACATTTTTGGTGGATACTGGAGCTACTCGATCAACTTTGAGATCGGGAGTGGTTCCAGGTCTACCAATGTCGGGGGAAACGATTCAGGTGGTAGGAGTTGCAAATAAGAGAATGAATAGCCCTTTGACGGAACCAGTGTCAGTGAAAATAGGAAACTACTCGGATGAACATCAATTTGTGGTATGTGATTCTAGTCCTGTGTGTCTGTTAGGAAGGGACTTATTGTGCAAACTGAACTGCACCATATACTGCACACCTCAGGGAGTAGAGGTAGAGACGACAAATGATGACGCTACCTTCAAAGTTGTAAATTCGAGAACATGTATAGAACTGTATCCTACACTGACAGTGGAGGAGCTCCCATGGGATTTACGAGGTGCAGTGTCATCCGAGGTATGGGATTTTACTGGGGAAGAGATAGGACTGATCAAAGGAGTAGAGCCAGTGAAGATTATGGTTAAACCTAATGCGGAATATCCAAGAACGCCCCAATACAAACTGACCCCAGAGACGATTGCAGGAATAAAACCCGTAATCGACTCTATGATTCAACAGGGAATACTGAAGGAAATCGTGGGAAGTCAGTGCAACTCCCCGATTATGGGTTTGCAGAAACCTAGTGGGAAATTTAGAATAGTGCAGGATCTTCGAAAAATTAACAACATAGTTGTTTCGTGTTGTCCAGTGGTACCGAATCCATCAGTGATATTGTTTCAGATACCATTCCAAGCTGAGTGGTTCACAGTGATAGATCTTTGTCAGGCTTTCTTTTCCATCCCATTGGATGAAGAGAGCCAGTACCTTTTTGCTTTTAAAATGGAGAATCGCGTTTTAACATGGTGTCGTATCCCCCAAGGGTTTACAGACAGCCCATCAATATTCAACCAGCTGTTGAAGAAAAATCTTGAAAGTCTGGTACTGCCCCAGAACTCAGTTCTGGTCCAGTACATAGACGACCTACTTGTTGCGTCAGAAACAGAAGAGGCTTGTAAGACAGATACCATTGCCTTGCTGAACCATTTAGCTGAAAATGGACACAAGGTATCTCCGAGCAAATTGCAGTACTGTCTGACAGAAGTACAGTACTTGGGGCACCGGATAGAAAAAGGAAAGCGCAAAGTGTCACCAGATAGGATAGAGGCGATAATGAAAATGAACGCGCCTACGACACAGAGAGAAGTCAGGATGTTCCTAGGAATGGTTGGTTATTGCCGACAGTGGATAGCTAACTTTTCACTGAAAGCAAAACTCTTACAAAAACTGACGCACAAGGAGGTGAGTGATCCGGTACCATGGGACAATGATTGTTTGATGGCGTTCCTCCAGCTGAGAGAAGACTTGTGTCGTGCTCCGGCTTTGGGAATGCCAGATTATGAGAAACCATTTGCACTTTTCTGCTGTGAGAGGGAGGGTTGTGCTTTATCAGTTTTAGTGCAAATTCATGGAAATGCCCGTAGACCAGTTGCATATTTCTCGGCTACCTTAGATCCAGTAGCCGCAGCGTTGCCCGGATGTCTCAAATCCGTTGCTGCAACAGGTGTCAGCATTGAACAGTGTGAAAATATCGTAATGGGACACCAGTTAGTGGTGTATGTACCGCATTCTGTAGAATTGTTGATGACCAGGACCAAGACACAGCACATGACCAACAGTAGGCTCACGCGCTACGAGCAAGTGATTCTTGCTGCGGAGAACGTGACCCTTAAGAGGTGTTCTGTTTTGAATCCTGCTACTCTGATGCCACTTCCTAACGATATAGAAGGCGATGAATGTGAAGATCATGATTGCCTTGATGTGACTGAACTATGCACGAAACCAAGACCAGATATCGTGGATGAGCCATTGATCGACCCCGATGAAATTTTCTTTGTAGATGGCTCATGTTTAAGAGACGATACTGGTCGGTTGAGAGCAGCTTATGCTGTTTGCACCATTACTGGAGTTGTGGAAGCCGCTTGCCTGGAAGGAGTACACTCCGCTCAGGTAGCAGAAATCATTGCATTGACACGTGCCTGTATAGCAGGAAACAAAATTAGAGTCACCATCTATACGGATAGCCAATATGGTTTCGGTGTAGTTCATGATTTTGGGCAGTTGTGGTCTCAGAGAGGTTACATGACCTCCTCTGGTTCGCCTATTCGGAATGGAGAATTTGTGCGATTACTGTTAGAAGCATTACAAGGTCCAGCTGAAATCGCAATAGTTAAATGTGTAGCCCACACTAAGAATACTGATTTTGTGTCACAAGGTAATAGATATGCAGATGAAGTTGCCCGCTATTGTGCGGAGCAAGGATATTCTTTCACGGAGGTGGAAGTAGGTGGGGTTCAGGAAAAGACCGAATTAAACATGATGCTAGAAACAGTGGATACTTGGGAGGATTTGAAAAACATGCAAGAAAATGCACCTGATTCTGAGAAAAAGGCATGGGAAACAGCAGGATGTGTGAAAAGTGAAATGGATTTCTGGGTTTCAGCAGATGGAAGAGCAGTGTTACCTGAGGAATTAGTGAGTCCAATGGCACGACAGATACATGGTCCAGTACACCTAGGAAGAGATGCCATGCTGAGGGTATTCAGGCAGATTTGGTATTGCCCTAAGTTTAGGATTACAGCAGAAGCAGTGTGTAGGAGATGTGTCACATGTCAGCAACTGAACGTAGGGAAAAGAACACCGGTTACAATGAGTCACATTGGGAGGTCTGGGGGGCCTTTCAACAGAATGCAATTAGATTTTATTGAAATGCCAAAAAGCAACCACCTCAGGTATGTTCTGGTGGTTGTATGCATATTTTCCAGATGGGTCGAAGCATACCCTACACGCAGGTGCGACACACTCACAGTTGCAAAGTTGTTGCTTAGAGAGTTGATCCTGCGCTACGGGGTGCCAAACTCCCTGGAATCAATCAATCAATCAATCAGTACATTTATAGAGCGCACTACTCACCCGTAGGGTCTCAAGGCGCTAGGGGGGGGGTGCCGCTACTGCTCGAACAGCCAGGTCTTGAGCTTCTTCCTGAAGGAGAGGTGGTCTTGGGTCAGGCGCAGGTCGGTCGGGATGGAGTTCCAGGTCTTGGCGGCCAGGTAGGAGAAGGACCTTCCTCCTGTTGTCGCTCTTCGGATGCGTGGGACGGCGGCGAGGGCGTGGCTGGTTGATCTGAGGTGGCGCTTGGGAGCGTAGAAGTTGATTCTGTTGTTGAGGTAGCTCGGGCCTTGGTCGTGTAGGGCTTTGTGTGCGTGGGTGAGGAGACAGAAGGTGATTCTTTTGTTGACGGGGAGCCAGTGCAGGTCTCTCAGATGTCCGGAGATGTGGCTGTTTCGTGGGATGTCGAGGATGAGTCTGGCTGAGGCGTTCTGGATCCGCTGGAGTCTCTTCTGGAGCTTGGCGGTGGTTCCGGCGTAGAGGGCGTTGCCGTAGTCCAGTCGGCTGGTGACGAGGGCCTGGGTGACAGTCTTCCTGGTCTCGGTGGGGATCCACCAGAAGATCTTCCGTAGCATGCGTAGGATGTTGAAGCATGACGAGGAGACGGCGTTGACTTGTCTGGTCATGGAGATGGAGGAGTCCAGGATAAAGCCCAGGTTGCGTGCGTGGTCCGTCGGTTTGGGTGCGGTGCCCAGGGCGGGGGGCCACCAGGAGTCGTCCCAGGCGGAGGGCGAGGAGCCCAGGATGAGGACCTCCGTCTTGTCTGAGTTCAGTTTCAGGCGGCTGGTCGTCATCCACTCGGCTACATCTCTCATCCCTTCGTGCAGGCTGGCTCTGGCGGCGGCGGGGTCGTTGGTCAGGGAGAGGATCAGCTGGGTGTCGTCGGCGTAGGAGATTATGTTGAGGTTGTGTTGGCGTGCGATGGCAGTGAGGGGGCTCATGTAGACGTTGAAGAGGGTGGGACTCAACGAGGATCCTTGAGGTACGCCGCAGATGACTTCGGTGGCCTCTGATTTGTACGGTGGTAGGCGGACTCTCTGTGTTCTTCCGTCGAGGAAGGAGGTGATCCATTCCAGTGCCTTCTCCTGGATTCCGATGTTGCCGAGGTGCTGCACTAGGGTGCGGTGGCAGACAGTGTCGAATGCCGCGGAGAGGTCCAGGAGGATGAGGGCCGCTGTTTCTCCGTTGTCCATCAGGGTTCGGATATCATCGGTGGCAGCGATGAGGGCGGTCTCGGTGCTGTGGTTGGCTCGGAAGCCAGACTGTGAGGGGTCGAGGGATCCATTCGTCTCGAGGAAGGCGGCCAGCTGTTTGTTGACGGTCTTTTCGATGACTTTGGCCGGGAACGGGAGGAGCGAGATGGGACGGTAATTCTTGAGTTCGGTGGGGTCCGCTGTAGGTTTCTTGAGTAGAGCGCTGAGTTCTGCGTGCTTCCAGCTCTCCGGGAAGGTGGCGGTGTCGAAGGAGGTGTTGATAATGTCCTGCAGGTGGGGTGCGATGACAGCGTCGGCCTTGTTGAAGACGTGGTGAGGGCAGGGGTCGGTCGGAGATCCGGAGTGGACGGAGTTCATAGTGCGGATGGTTTCTTCGGTGCTGATTGGAGTCCAGGCGCGGAGGGTGGTGGTGGGTGGTGTTGCTGTGGTTGTGGCGTGCGTCGGTTGGATGCTGAAGCTGTTGTGTATGTCCGCGATCTTGTTGTGGAAGTAGGAGGCGAGGGAGTTGCAGAGGTCTTGCGACGGGGTGATGTCGTTGTTTCCGGCGTTGGGGTTGGAGAGCTCTTTCACGATGTTGAAGAGTTCCTTGCAGTTGTGTGCGTTGTTGTCCAGCCGGTCCTTGAATGCATTTTTCTTGGTGGCGCGGATCAGTTGGTGGTGTTTCCGGGTGGCGAGCTTGAGGGTGGTCATGTTGTCCATTGTAGGTTCCCTTCTCCATACTTTCTCGAGGGCTAAGCAGTTCTTCTTGGCGCTCTTGAGTTCGTCGGTGAACCATGGGGTTTTCCTGCTGCCGGGTCTGCTGGGCGGGGCCCTCAGAGGGGCGAGTTCGTCCGCGGAGTTGCTGATCCACTTCGTGAGGTTGTCGGCGGCCTGGCTGGGGTTCGCTGAGCCGGCAGGAGGGTGTTGGCTCAGGGAGGCGGTGAGCTGGTCGGCTGTGATCTTGTTCCAGCTTCTTCGGGCAACCTGTTGCTGGTGGTGGTGGATCGTCGTTCTTTTGAAGGTGAAGTGGACGCAGCTGTGGTCCGTCCAGTGGAGTCCTGTTGCGTGGCTGAAGGCGATGTCTTTGCTGGATGAGAAGACGGCGTCGAGTGTGTGTCCGGCGAGGTGGGTGGGGGTGGACACCAGCTGCTTGAGTCCGAGGTTGGCGAGGTTGTCGAGCAGGGTGATGGTGTTGTGGTCGCTGTTGTTCTCCAGGTGGAAGTTGAGGTCCCCCAGGAGGATGTAGTCGGCGGAGGGGAGGGCATGCGGGCTGATGAAGTCGGCGATGTCCTCGCTGAATCGTGTGCGTGGTCCCGGGGGTCGGTAGATCAGGGTGCCTCTGAGGGTGGTCTTCGGGTCGGTGTGGATCTGGAAGTGCAGGTGTTCGGCGGTTGTTAGGGTGTCGTCGGTGTTGGTCGTGATGCGGATGGTGTCTCTGTGGATGATGGCGATGCCTCCTCCCTTCTGGTTGGCGGTGCGGTCCCTCCGGGTGATCTTGTAGCCCTCTGGGATGGCGATGGCGATGTCGGGCGCTGAGGAGGCGTTCATCCAGGTCTCCGTGAGGAAGGCGATGTCAGGGGCTGTGGTGTCGAGGAGGTTCCAGAGTTCGATGGCGTGTCTGTGGACGGAGCGGGTGTTGAGCAGGATGCACTTGAGGTGGTTGCTGCTGGTGTTCGGCTTGGCGGGTGCTGGTGCAGGGTAGGTCCGGGTGCAGGTGAACTTGCAGGCGTGGCAGCTGAAGGGTCCGTGGGTGTGCTTCGGGGTGGCTCGGTGACATCCCGGGATGCCGCCGGCGTTGAGTGCGATGAGATCGGCGGCGTTGTAGGTTCGTCGGGTCGGCTTCCGTCGGTGGGGGCCAGGGGTCCTGGCACTGGGCGCGGTCCAGGCGCGGACGGGCGCAGACGGGCTTACCTTTGGCGCGCCTTCGGCGCACAATCGGCGCGCCCGGGGCGCGTTCGCACGGTCGCCATATATGGCCAAGTGCGCGGGGGGGCGGAGCAGCTGGGAGGCGGGAGCGGGGAGGGTACAGAAGGCAAAAGGGGTGGGGTTAGCGGCGGAGGCGGGAAGCGGGGAGGGAGGACGCGGGGCAGCTAAGCAACGGCAATACAAACAGGAAAATACACTAGACAGAAGAAACAGGCAATATAGAATGACAAAATAAGTTAAAAAAACGGCAAAGACAACAGGGGCCGGTCAGGCGAGCACGGACCACGCCGCTCGAAGGCAGGGGGCGTGGTCATGCGGCGGTAGCGAGGCAGGCAGGCAGGGTGGGCACACGCACCAGCTGGTGGCCGTGCGGCGCGGGGGTGTCCTAGAACTAGGTCACACTCACCTGCGTCGCACGGTCGCCATATATGGCCAAGTGCGCGGGGGGGCGGAGCAGCTGGGAGGCGGGAGCGGGGAGGGTACAGAAGGCAAAAGGGGCGGGGTTAGCGGCGAAGGCGGGAAGCGGGGAGGGAGGACGCGGGGCAGCTAAGCAACGGCAATACAAACAGGAAAATACACTAGACAGAAGAAACAGGCAATATAGAATGACAAAATAAGTTAAAAAAACAGCAAAGACAACAGGGGCCGGTCAGGCGAGCACGGACCACGCCGCTCGAAGGCAGGGGGCGTGGTCATGCGGCGGTAGCGAGGCAGGCAGGCAGGGTGGGCACACGCACCAGCTGGTGGCCGTGCGGCGCGGGGGTGTCCTAGAACTAGGTCACACTCACCTGCGTCGCACGGTCGCCATATATGGCCAAGTGCGCGGGGGGCGGAGCAGCTGGGAGGCGGGAGCGGGGAGGGTACAGAAGGCAAAAGGGGCGGGGTTAGCGGCGGAGGCGGGAAGCGGGGAGGGAGGACGCGGGGCAGCTAAGCAACGGCAATACAAACAGGAAAATACACTAGACAGAAAAAACAGGCAATATAGAATGACAAAATAAGTTAAAAAAACGGCAAAGACAACAGGGGCCGGTCAGGCGAGCACGGACCACGCCGCTCGAAGGCAGGGGGCGTGGTCACGCGGCGGTAGCGAGGCAGGCAGGCAGGGTGGGCACATGCACCAGCTGGTGGCCGTGCGGCGCGGGGGTGTCCCAGAACTAGGTCACCGAATCAGATCGAGGAACTCATTTTAACAGCGAAGTTGTGAAGATGCTTTGCTCTGCATTGAACATTGATCAGAAGTTGCACTGTAGCTATCGACCAGAGGCTTCAGGTATCGTGGAGCAGATTAACGGCACGTTGAAATCCCGAATAGCCAAAGTATGCTCATCGACTTCCTTAAGTTGGCCTGATGCTCTGCCCTTGGTACTCATGAGTATGCGTAGCACACCAGACAGGAGGACAGGCCTCTCTCCGCATGAGATCCTGACGGGGAGGGCAATGAGACTTCCAACTGTCCCAACCACTGCTTTGTTGAACATTACAGATGACCTAATCCTGGATTACTGCAAGGGACTGTCTGACGCCATTCATTCTGTGTCCCTCCAGGTGCAGGCTGCTGAGGTTCCATCTTCCAGAGACCTGTGTCATGATCTGTGCCCAGGAGATTGGGTGCTGTTGAAGAAGCATGTCCGGAAGAACTGCCTATACGTGCGCTGGAAGGGGCCCTACCAGGTCATCCTCACCATGAATACCGCTGTGAAGTGCGGAGGGCTGCCAAACTGGATCCATGCTTCCCATACTCAAAGAGTTCCAGCACCCCTAGAAGAAACAGCTCCTCTCACAGATGAAGATTCAGCTGTGGACGGTGAGCCACTAGAGAGGATCAGTCAAGCTGTGGGGGTGTCTGAGGAAGTTGGGAGCGCTACAGAACCAGAAGAAGAAGGACAGAACGGCAGTGAAACTGAAGTTGCCACAGAAGGAGAAAGCTGCTGTGAAAACAACTCAGACACAGAACAAGTCCAGAGTGATCAAGAACAGAGTGAATGGACAAGAAATAGGAGGACAAGGCGTGGAGCAGCTACTTGGCCTGAAAGAAAAAAGAGGTCAAGCTTGAAGCCAGCTCGAGAGGAAACTCTTGCTCCTATATCTGAAGACTCGGACCTGGACGAAGGTGTACAAGGTCAGGAACAGGAAGGTCCAGGGAGATCAAGGAGGGTGCGAGTGCCTTGCAGAAGATACTCTACTCCTGAGTGGACCTACCTCGCTACAGATGTCCGAAGCACGCAGAACTGGGAGGGTGAGGCAAGTGACCCTGACCAGAGTTGACCCCTCATAACAGTGGAAATAGAGTTGCTGATACCAGGATTGGAGGTTGAAGGATTGCTGACTCTCAATATTGTCTATCCTCCTCTCCTGAGTGGAATAAGAGACTTGGTCTTAAACACAGTAGAATTTCCGGTTTGTTGTTCAAGGAGTCCAATACTCGAGGAGCTCCTTCTTCATTTAGAAATATTAGAAGGAGTAATGAGAGTCGTTGGAACACGTATAATTCCAGATTGCTAAAGACTTTGTAAATAAATTAATGAAGAGATAACCTAGCGCCAAGTGAAAGAAGAAACTAGGGAACTTCCATTTAGTGGACGGAGAAGGGCTAGGGTTGTCTGTTACTATAGAAAACAAAGACTGATCTTGCGGAGAAGATTCCCAGCTTCCAGTTGTGGTTCGAAAAGAGACATTGTGCAAGGAAAGAGACCTTGTGCTGTGAACGAAAACCAGAATTGCACTGTTTTGAGATCATGGAGTCTGGCAACCCGAACCGCAGGGCCAAATGTATAATAGGCACACTTTTAGTGGGAGTGATTTTTCTTATAGCTTTAGTGGTTACAATATCATATGTAGTGGGACATGAAAATGAAGAGAAAGCAACAACAAAGACAAAAATTATATCGACACAGAAACCTATTATTGCTAGTAAAAAGGTGGACAATGTAGAGAAAGATAAAGCCTTACTAGCAGCAGAGACTCGTAGGTTACATATAGATGAATCGCAAGGGAACTTTAAATCGAATGCATATGCTAAATTGCTATACGAATATGTTGATGCTATGGAGGCCAAAAATTGCTACGTCTGTATGAGACTGCCAGCCTCTGTAGACAAAGGTATCAGATATCATCATTTTCCATTGACTTATGGAATCACATGTAGTTTGCTGCTGAGCATATTTTATGAAAGGGATGGGTTCAAATTCTATTTTTCGAACTTTGACTCAGTGTTACCAGAAGTTCCAAATTACAAACATTTAAATAAATGGGATTATTATAAGAGTGAGGACAGATTACAGAAATGTTTCCTTCCATGGAAAACTTTAGATACTTCACATGCCCGAAGAAATAATTTGACTTGTAAAGTGTCAGAAATTGAGAAAAAGTTTGTAGGGCAGGTGGATGATCGATACAGGAGACAAAAGATTTTAAAATCTTCAGGTCAATGGAAAACGGATTGGACCGAAGAAGAAAGGGCACATCAAAGAAAGGGTAGCAATGGTCCAATAGCTCTAGATAGAGAGAAAAGGGGGAAACTGTGCATACACAGAAGTGAAACTTATTACGAGAATGTGTTTGTGGGAAAAGTAAGTTGTGAACATGCTTTCCAATTAGAGTACTATTCTAAAGATTTTTTGAAGGAAATGCAGGTGATGCCAAATGTATATTTTGTCTGTGGGAGAAATGCATACGTGAAACTACCAGATAATTGGTATGGATCATGTTATTTGGCAATTGTCTTTCCCAAAATATACCATGCTGAGGATTTGAAATCATAGAGGGAGAAACACCAGTTAGAGGAAGAAGGGATGTAAGCGCTGAGGAGGTAGTTGGGGACGTATTTGGTGCTATGTTTCCTATTTTAGGGATAGCACTAAATGATGTCAAGATTAGAAGATTGGCAACAGTCGTAGATAGGTTGTCCGCCAGTACTGCTAGATCACTAATGCTGGTGGAAGGAGAGATGCAATCGATAAGGGCAATGGTTCTTCAGAACCGACTTGCTCTAGATGTCCTGTTAGCTAAAGAGGGAGGAGTCTGTAAGGCTTTGAAGGTCCAGGAATGTTGCACTTACATTCCAGACAATTCAAAACCGTTAGAGAAGTACATTCGAAACATTACTGAAATACACCATGAAATAGAGGATTTGACAAAGGTAACAGTGTGGGAAAAAGTAGGTCAAGGAATGGGTAAAGTTGGAGGTTGGTTTGCCAACCTAGGAAAGAATATCATTTGGTACATATTGAAATCCATCATCATAATAGTGATCTGTATAATCACTTTGTGGGGATTGGTGCGGTTGTATCAATGGTATAAATCAAACAGGTTGCAAAGAACCATGAGAAGGCAAGAGAGGAGATTGACTGCGATGCAGGATAATCAATACCGGAGTCTAAAGGCTCTAGAGACGATGAAACGAGGGGGAACTGAAACGACTTCAGTCTGACTCAGTCCATACCTCAGGGATGGTGTTTTGAGGGTGATGACTACTGAAAGTCATCAAAGGGGGATTGAGAGAGCGCAAGTTAAGAAAAACTGTAGAAGTGCACCATATTTACAAGCACGTCATATTAGTCTAGTAAACACGTTATAAGAGTGTCGATTTAAGAGAGTGAAAATACATAAGAGTGTTTAACTAAATGTAGAATGCATATATCTGTGTGAGAACTAATGTAGAATTGTGTAGAAATACTAAGATGATGTTGGAATCCTACGTTATGTGGCTGTTGTAAGGGAAAATGTAATTCTGCTAAACGTAGAAATGTGTAGGCCATATGGCAGTTCACATAGAGTACAGGATGCTGTTACATTTTCTTGTGAGATAGTGGATTTCATTGTTATTGTAATTCAAAGTAGTATTGATCATGGAACTGAAATATATTTTATAGAAGTGTTTTCCATATAATTAGAGTGTGTAGTAAGTTAGATTTCTGTTTGACAAAGAAATTTAATGTTTTACAGAGTGCATAGGCCCGTCTCATGGAGTCCTAACAGGCCTGAATAGATAAAGTCATTTCTTTTGATCTGCATGTGCTCGTTAGAGAAAAGTTGTGTTAGGCACAAACTGTAGAGCCTGTTCAAATGATTTACGACTTCAAGATATGGTGGAGGCCGGAATTTGGGGCCCACAGAGAAAGTGTCTTTTGCAGGTGCGAGGGGGTCTAATCAGGAAAGTGATGAATAGACTTTTGTTCAAGAGAGCCTGGCACAGGCCTGGAGGAGTCTTCAGGAATTTCCTGGGGGTACCGTCCTGCCGGAGAGAAGCCTGGGAAGCAAGGTCAACGCTAACGATGGGCCTAGAAGGAGTACCAGCATGGAAGTTGCCGCCAGAACCAACACCACGTGAGGGGCGTCTCTAGGGGCGTTTCTAATGTAAATGTGATTTTGTATTAGGGACAGCACCCCTGGGTGGAGACAAGGCAGATGATCTGAGGAACCTAAGAGAGCGGATGGGTGGGCAGATAGGGAACTGCGAGACATCGACTTTGAAACAAAGACTAAGGGAAGTGTGTGATCTTCTTTGGAAGTCACCACTGCTGACACCTTTCTAGGTTAAGATCTTGCTAAGTAGGCATGTCACTTAGTCTAGAGTAGGGACAGACTAATCTGATTTTCTTCTTTTCTGTAAATGACTCATAAGCTACAGCTTGTGTTCATCCTCGTAACTTTGCTAATTCTAGAATTGGTTTTGGTGATATTCTTCTGCCGACTAAGAACATTTAGAAAATTCATGTTTGTATTGATACCCGTATATCTTTTGAATCTTATTTTGAGATGTTTGTATCTCCAGTTAAGTTTGGCTTTGTAATAAACTTTTAAAACTTTTAAGCTTCAGTGGTTCTTTAGAGTGGAGTAAGTCATAAACTGATTAACCTAGTAGTAGATTGCATTTTACTCAATGACAGGTACCAACGGTTCAGTCGACCTGAGTTGGGATCTAGATCTATAACTATAGATCAGAAATCCCGCGTTAACAGTTTAAACATTAACTCTCCTGCTCCCCTTCTTGTAACACTTTTCCGTCTAAAATGAGACACATGATAATATGGTAATTATGTGGTTTTTTTTGCTTGACACACCACAGATTCTCACAACAGTGCTAGCAGCACAACTCTTTAAAGAGTACTATCATACTCTTAAAGATCTGCAAATGCCCACCATCCTCAAAAAAAGGATGCACCCCCTAAATGCAGTGTTAAATGTAATGCTGATGAATGTGATCAATATAGCCTTTGCAGTACAATTCCACAAGCAGGCGAGTTACTGCCACCCTCCAGTAACTATGACACTTCCTCCAAGAAGTAGTGGTTGAATTGTAGTGCAGGCTTATGTGACTAATGTAGCGTTTGGTGGAGAAATCCACATTTATGCCATCATCTTTTTCAAATGTCACTCACATTTTGTTTTCACCCACCACAGCATACAGTAAGAGTGAAATCCTCCACTCACTAATTCATTGGTTCTCTTACTCTGTGAGTGGTGGCATTTAGCAAGATCACATATGCAAAGTTGCAGAAAAGAGGCGCACTGCAGTGATGTGGCTGGTGTGCATGGGATGTTAAGCCATATCTTCTTTTTTATGTTTGTTCTATATTTGCCATATGTTGTACATGAGTCACACCTTTGTGAAAAAATGTGCGCTTGCAAGGGTTGGACCTATTGGTTTTGTCGGTGCTAGCTCTTCTTTGTAAGCAGGCATCAGGCCAGGTACCTGTTCTAGCTCAAGGTTTTAAAATTAACAATTTGAGCACCACATCATAATTTTGATATGCCTCAGCAGGCTGTCTGCATTACTACATATTACATTTGACATAAGAGTGGGTTCAATGCTTATTTTGTGTGCATGGTTGCCACTGCTCGACACCAGCACTTATTTCTAAATATACTGGTAACAGTTAATGTAAACCATCCAGAGTCCAACACTTTCCCTGCTTTTTCTTACATTGGAGTGGGAATAGAAAACGTAACCCCTCCAAAGTCCAAACTTTCCCTAGTGTTACTCAGATTGGATTTGTACTAGTGAATCTAACACCTCCAAAGTTAAATACATTCTCATATTTTACTTTTGTTGGAGTAGAAATATTAAAATTCACCGGTCCAATGTGCAACACGTTTCCTACTGTTGCTTAGAGGGGAGAGGGAGTAGTAAATCTAACCCCTTTAAAGTCCAACACTTTCCCTACTGTTGCTTAGATTGGAGTGGTGATGGCAAATGTAAACCCTCCAAAGTCCAACGTTTTCCCTGCTTTTGCTTACATTGGAGCATGGGGAGTTTGTGAAATCCCTCCAAAGGCCAACACTTTCCCAACCATTGTTCAGATTGGAGTTGGAATAGAAAATCTGACTACTTCAACGTCCAACACTTTCTCCAGTGTTGATTATTTTGGATTTTTTTTTATTGTTTTAATTGTTTTTTTGTTTTGTTAATTTTTAGACTATAAAATTTTTACTTTTTATGTAAATGTTATTTTTTTGGTTTTTATATTATTTTGTGTATTTAAATAACTTTGACATATGTTTTTGTTCGATATATGTTTGTTAATTTTACTTTTTTAAGGCATTGCTAATTTGTTTACATATTTGTAAAAAAAATGACTTGTTTTCTATTTCTAAATCTATATATATATTACATTCATATTTAAAAATATTAATTTTTAATTACCTTCATATTTTGTGGTTTAACGTTTTAAATAAATTACATATAATGTGATATATGTACATATGTATTTAAATATACTTACTTTTTGGACAATACTTTTGATACAATATTTAGCAAGTTTACATTCAAAGTATGTAAACTGGATATTTTAGTTGAGGATTTATTTTTGACATAGTATTTTTGCGGCACAATATTTTTCCCTGGGATATTCTTCATAGAAACACCAACAGTCCACCAGCACACTACACCAGCACATTTATGAGGATCTCAGTGTCATCAGCATACATGAAACTAATAGCTCCCAGCTAAATGAACTTGCCAGTAGGGCACAGTTTCAAATGTAAAAGGCTCAGGAGAGAGAAGATGGAAGGAGCATTCAGTATTGCAGAATTCTGAAGATAAAGGAAGAAGTGACACTGCATGAAACCGAATTGGCATATACTATTAATTCTAAAAGAGGACCCCAGTACCAATCAACAATGCCTATTTTTGACCTGCATTCTATCACAAATACACAAAACAGACCCTGGTGAAGATTTGTATCTATCTTAAAAATCACACATGCAGGCAGCCAATTAGGGCCTTTTTTGACCTAATTGCATTCATGACTTCGAGTTCAAATTATAAAACCAAACGTTCATAACGGTTTGGTTTTGAAGGTGTCAGTAATAGTTGCAGTAATCAGTGCCCCACTTTCCACGTCCTTCTTCCCAGAATCTCTGGCTTCTCCCGACTGTATGCATCAAAATGGGTCAAAATGGCGCCCATGTGATATCCCCTGATTTGAGTAACAAGGAGTAAAATAAAATGGATCCCACTTGGTGATGTGAATCGAGGAGCGAACATTAGCTAACCCCTTCAGACGTTGGTCCCCACTAATGAGGTCAGGCCTCAGTGGTTGTCCCATGGAACATCCTATATGCCCTGCAGCCATCTATAAATGCAAATCTATTCCACGACTGCGAATTTAAGGACATCTGACCTCAGTCCTGCTACTTGTGACACGCAGGCCTGTCATATGCAGGGCTGGTAAGATAAAGCATAACACTTTTAATTATCGACAAATGCACTAAGGACCTCGACCAAGATAAGCTAATGCAAGGATGTGGACTGAGATGTGATCTAATTGCGAGGATGCAGGCCATCTCCCGGGCAGATCCTACACGCTGCCCTGCAGAGAGGGTGTCACCACTGACAAGATTTATGTTAATGTCATTCTGGAAGTATTCAAATGGCTACCTGTAATGGAATGGCTGCTGAGAGAATTAGCATACTTGTCGTGTCAAGGAGCCTTTATCCTTCACGGTGAAGGGTCACTGAATAAAATATGTGCCGCTATCCACCTCCTCTACTGGCAGGTAGTAACTTTTTGCCTGGGTTACATTATGAAACAAAAACATCCCGTTTACATTTATAAAATATTTTTAAATTATTCATAGTTTAGTATTTGGCAAAAAGGGCATAAATTCTCCTGGAAATCTTACTCAACATTTGAACCTATGGTTGCATTCTTTTCGGATTACCAAATTGTGCAGAGATTGTCGGAGGCGTAACTTAATGGGGGGGTATTTAGCAGAAAATATATGTATTTTCTGCTAAATAGTTGGGTGCAGGTGCTCTCATTCGGGTATGGTGAGGTGTCAATCGGATTTCACCAGCTATTTTTACATACACAAGGAGAAAAATGCACACACATTCTAACTGGTTTGTTAATCCTCAAACATGTTGGTTATTTTACAAAATATTGTGTTTTATTTTAGTACTCCTACTAATCCGCATTCTTATCTCTTTCCTGCCTCTTAGGCCCCTCTCATGCCCTCTGATTGCCATATAATGTTATTAACCATTATATGCCAGCGTGATTGTTGGGCAATCTGAAGCGCACAACTCCCTCCCACCCAATCTTACTAACAAAGCTCCGCCCCTGACGATTGTCCACGCAATTAGGAGTTTTCTGGTTTAGGGCTTTCACCCAGAATGTACTCTGTTTCCTCTCACATATTCCACCTGCTGAAAGAAAGAGCTGGTGCGATTTGTCAGAGGAAACGAGAGCAGAATGTGGGAAAAGGATGAGGAAAGGGAGTGGTGCTGTGGAGCCGTTTTTAATTCCCCATTCTAGGTCTGAAATATGCCCTGCGAATGCAAGGAAAGGGAACCTCCTCTGGGAGGATTATTCAGGCCAGGGAGAAAGAGGGGAAACAACCATAAATACAATAAACAATAAAGCTCCCTCGCAACCAATATCTCTTTGTAAAATAGACTAAATCTAGTGATTATTATATGTAACTGCCAGTGCCGGACTGGCCGTAGTGGGCACCGGGTGTTTCCCCAGTGGGCTGCTAGGGTCGGGCCGGCTTTAGACCCCTGGGGGCCGTTTTGTTACAGGGGGGAATGGTTTTGCAGCGAAGCTACAATATCGGCCCCCTGCAACAAAAGCGAAAAGCGGCACAAAGCTTTCCACCAGCACCCTCCCCGCCCTCCTCCAGCCAATATATTTGCCAGGGCCGGTGGTGGTTCCCTGCCCGGCCCTGGTAACTGCTGAGAGAGCGCAAACTGACTTAAATGTATGAGTACATCACACTTATCTGTAGTAAGCACAAATCATGAGGAGAAATGCCATGAGTGCTAATAGTATCTGCAAATATATTCTAAATGTATAGCTAATATAGAGATTTGAGTAGAAGTGGAACTAATACAGAAATGTGTGACATTATATGATTTTAGTAGATGTGATCATTTCTGAATCCATGTCGTGTAGCTGTTAAAACATAAGATGGTATGCAGTTAAACGCAGAATGTGGTAGGCCTCAGGGCCAGAGCTGGAGCTAAAAGGGAAGGTGTTTCTTTTCACGACACAGATTGTATTAATGTTTGGTCATCGCATTAAATGGGCCATGATTTATAGAGATGTTTACTAAATAATAGAATAAGAGTATTAACATGCTTTAATTAATGAAGAAGTTGAATGCTATAATCATTATGAGAAATATTGTAGGCCTGAAATGTTTTAACGTTGATTTACACGTACATGTCTGGGCTGAGAAATGTTGCAAGCCTTTTTAGAAGTCTATGAGAGTTGGGTTCTTGGCTGCAGATATCTGTCTGCACAGGAAAAGGGGGGATCCAATTATAAATGAATGAATAGAGGTCTGTTCAGTAGACGGCCCAGACATGGAGGAGGGTTCTGGAATGTTTGAGGGGTATCAGCGGGCCGGAGAAGAGTCTGAGAAGCAAGGTCAACTCTAACGTATGAGGCCCAATGCAAAGCATCATGGAAAAAGCCAGAAGCTACACCACGTGAGGGGCGTCTCGCAAGGGGCGTCTCAAATGTTGTTGACTGTTTTGTATTAGGGACAGCACCCCTGGGTGGAGTTAGAGCAGATACCTGAGGACCCTTTAGAGAGCGGATGGGTAGGCAGAGAGGGGTCATGACTGGAGAACTATAGGTTTCACCAAGAGACTTAGAGTGGGTGACTTCCCTTGGGGGTCATTCACTGCTGACACCTTTGTTAGGTTGGGACTTGGTTAAGTAGGGATACCATCTAGAGCAGGGTAGGGACAGCCTAACCTGTGCGTTTTCCTCCAACCTAAATGAAGGAGAGATATGCGTCTATGCTGATAGCTTTATTATTCTTAGAACTTGTGTTAGTGATTTCCGTTGCTCGTTTGAGGGCTTTCCGAGAGCACATGTATGTAATTGGACCTGTGTATCTCGTGAATCTCATTCTGAGATGCCTGTATTTGCAGCTTATCATATCTTTACAATAAACTTTTGAAAGCTAGAAGTTGTTTGTGATCTTTGGGAGCAGAGTCCTTTATTGGGTGAACTAATTTGGAAATAGGTGCACTTTCTTTCCTCACAGACAGGCAACAAAGGTTCAGTCGACCAGAACGAGGTTTGGATCAATAGATATAAGGTATCGATCAAAATCTCGCCCTTTCAGTTGGTAGCTATAGAGGATGGTTGCCTTCTTGAGGACGGTGACCTAGGCCAGGTTAGCTTACCCCAAGGCCCCTAGAGATCGATGATCGGAAGAACAGCCCGCCGAAGAAGATCCGGATGACGTGAGACAGAAACAGCAGCAGTATCGGTCGAGAGTGAGTATAAAGGGTTATGCGTGTTAGATTGCGGTGTTTTGTATTGTATCTATGTTGTAATGTCTGGCGGAGTTGAATGTCTGTAGAGTGACTGTGGAACAGGTTGTGAGCGCGCGCAACCGGTGGAAATCTTAAGTTCAAGGAGAGCTTAAGTGGTTCGGGTGTATCGGACACCCAGAGTAATTGTCAACTAGTGTGAAGGGGGTCATGAGGTACCATTGATCACCCGAAGGACCGAGATAGGGGGACCGTAAGAGTGAGTGCGTGAGTAACGGACGCTGGTCGGAAGTTACTGTGTGTGTAAGCAACCTATCAAAGAGACGATAGACATTTCGTCAGTTGTGTTGACAATTACAGATAGACTGTGGACGTACAGTCGAGAGAAGTGACCGCTTGGTCGGAAGTAGTCATTTTTCGGTGTATGAATGGGACGCATGCATAACCGGGAGACGAGTTGAGAAAGGAGGGGTGCTGCTGCGAAGCGGAGAAAAGTGACGTCAGAAAGTGTCGCGACGTGATTGGCCGACCGGAGAAAGACCGCGCTGTGATAGGCCAGCTAGCAAAGACGTCAGACAGGGTCGCGACGTGATTGGCCGACCGGAGAAAGACCGCGCTGCGATAGGCCAAGCTAGCAAAGCCGCGACAGGATTGGTGGATTGTCATCAGGAAGTAAACAGAGTAGCGAGGCTGGATATTGTGCGCATAATTATGAAGTGTTTTAAATGGCTGAAAGCGGTGTTTAAAAAAGAGAAGCGGGGATCGTATGAAGGGGAAGAAGCCCCGCCGGAGGGTACGCCAGCTCGTTATATGGCAGTGAATGTTGGGCTGCATACGATCCTTTGGATATCAGAGTGGAGTAAGATTACTGAAGGAAATGAGGAACTGACGTTCCCGAAGTACGGGACGTTCAGATTAGAGGTGTTACATCGATTAAAATCAGTCATGACCTCAATGAGACCCTTGCCTAGACCAACCCAGTTTGAAGCTCTTGATGCATGGATTAGGGCAGCGCATGAAAAGAATATGAACAGACGACAAGAAAGGGTGAAACGATCGGTAAGGGCAGTACAGGATGCCAGGTGGGATGCGGATGCTAAAAGATGGAGAGTGCATAACATGGAAATAAATAAACTGTACCCAGTGTTAGAGGTGCCCGTAAATAAAAGTCCCCTGGAAGAAGATGATGAGAGCGAAACAGAGGACAGCCTGATAAACAGATTATTGACAGACAGGCCACCCCCGTATAATAGAGCAGGGGGAGAGGTCGAGCATACAGAAGGAGAAAAGGGGAGCAATGCAGGAGAGCATAGACCGCTTCCCAGTTCAGAGTGGGATCCTGAGGCAAAGAAAGAGCTGTCCCAGCCTAGTCAGGTGCAACAGGTAGTCGGGAGGTTTGTGGTACAAAGAGCGCCGGAAACGGAAAGCGCCACATCCTACCCATTACCAGATGCACTACAGGTACCTGTTACCATAGGTCCTATAATATCGATATATGACCAAGAGAGAGCAAGAGGGGAAGAACGGGTACGGAAGGACAGAGAAAGAGCAGAGAAGGCAAGAAGGAACGATACGACCAATTCCCCAAGTCAGATGCCGATACCCAGAGAGTGGAGCACCCCGATGCACACAGCAGGGGACCCAGGAGGAGATCCTGGGGGCCCTAGATGGCCAATGGATCTGAGGGGATCGGGACGAAAATCCTTTCAAGAGCTAAATGAGTACATGAAGCAGTGGGATGAGGCAGTGAAGGCTCAAAAGTGCATCATAGCTGCAGAAGCTGACAGGGAAAGTCAGGACAGCCGAGCTCGGACTCACTGCGGGGCTGGGGAGAGCAGCCCGGAGTGGGACTGTAGAGAGAGAGAGAGTAGGGGAGTCACCCATTGGGCCCGGAGAGGAGATAGAACAGACCTGGAAAACGGGGGCCCCGGGAGTGGAGGGGTGGCGCGCCCAATACTCAGCGAAGGGGAGAGGAGAGCGCAAGAGTACAGAAACAGCTTTAAGTGTCCACACTGTGTGCCCGGCACCAGAGAACAGAATGGGAGTTGTGAGAGGTCGCACCATAGTCCCTGTGATGACGGAAATGAGCGCAGCCCAGGGAATATGGGGAACCAGGAAGGATCGTATCAGATACTGAGCGATACTAGGCAAAGAGAGAGTAGAGAGCAGAGGGAAAATAATAGAGAGGTGTGCGGTGATAGGAGAGAAGAAGAAGAGAGTGGGCAGAGAAAGAGTGGGGGTAACAGGCCCGTGTTCCATCACCTTCCAAGATCGGATGGCCGAGCATGGGACCTGGAGAGATGGGAGCAAGGGAGGGCACCCATTAACTCTCCCGAGCCCAAACGTAGAGCTCGAAGTTGGGATGGTAGGGAGACCAGTGAGCCCCCTTCGAAAGACATATTGCGAGCTGAGATAAAAGCCAAGAGACTCGATGTCGCCAGTTTAAGGTCAGATCTGGATGACATGGTAGATGGTACCCTGCCTTTAGAAAGAATGGAAATGTATGAGCAGGATGAAATACTGTATATGGCAAAGGACATCACTCGAAAGGCGAGAGCAGTCCATGAGAAGTTAGTCGAACTAGCAGGCAAATATATGGTGGATCTGTCAAGAACTAAAGCATTACAGGGTAACCACAGGTTGCATTACACAGATCGAGACCTAGATGAGAGGAGAACGATTGGGCTGAAAACGCACATAAGGGAACTGATCGCTGGAATAAGGACATGGAGAGCACTAGATAAGTGGGAAGAGAGGTGGTCCAAGAAAGGGACCGGCAGGAGAAGCACGCTTGGTATGACACCAGGACTGCAGGGAATAGAAGCATACCCTTTGCGGGAAGTCGCAAATGGGAACTATGTGCATGTCCCTTGGAGTAGGGGAGATTTAGCTGCTTTTACCACCTCCTTCCCCAAATTGCGGGAAAACCCCGTGGAGTGGTACAAGCAAGTCGAGAGGTTTGTAAAAATCTCAAAGGTCCTATGGATTGATCTGAACACGCTGTTTGACATTGTAGTACCAGGAGATCTGTGGACAGCATGCAAGGTTAGCGCTGAATGGCCCACAACGGAGCCAGAGAGAGATGCTAAGACTAATGGGCCGTCCGAGATTGTGATGGCAAAATTCGAGAGAGTGATGACTTGGCTGAAAGAGAAAGTGCCAATGCAAGACATAGATTGGGTCAGAATAGACCGAACCAGACAAGAACCCAAAGAGACAGTCCACGAATATTATGAGAGATTGCTGAAGGCGTTTAAACAGTATAGCGGCTTGGATGTAATGGATCCAAAAGACATAGGGCAATTTGTGTCCAAGTTCGTCCTGGGACTGAGACCGGATATTAGTTTAATGATTCAGCAACACTCGATTTGTTGGCAAAGTAAACCCCTAGACGAAATACTGAGATATGCCAGGTATTGCTGTGATGAGATAGACTCTAAGGCTAAGAAACTAAAAGAAAAGTTGATGGTGGTACAGATGCAGGCAGCAGGAAAGGGGGGACCGCAGCAACAGCAGCAAGGAACAGGTACAGGAGGAAAGAAGCAGTACAGTCAGAACAAGGGCAATGAGGAGAGTTCTACCTTTAGACCCAGAATAGACATAGCTGCCTTGAAGAAAACGACTAGGTGCCACCAGTGTAACGAGGTGGGGCATTGGAAACGCGAGTGCCCCTACAATGTAGAGATAGGAGAGCAAGAGATAGAGGAGGAAGAGGTCCAGAGCGTGCCTACAAGAGGGGGAACGCCATACCAAGGAAAGGTGCTCAAAGGGGGGGGGGCTCCTCCCCGAGCCCAGTTCCCGCAACCTCCTCGAGTAGGGAGTATGGGTAAGACCTATAGACAAATGCCCCTGTTTGTGGAAGGGGAAGAGTGCTATTATGTGGACCCATTAACCGGACAGAGAGTGGAAAGAGAAGACTGCACCCTCGGGGCAGCCTTGGAGGTGGACCAGAGGGGACCCTATGTTGAAGCAGAAGTAGCAGGGTGCCCTACGACATTTCTGGTGGACACAGGAGCCACTAGATCCACGATCAGATCAGCTGCAGTTCCAGACCTGCCCATGTCTGGAGAGACCATACAGGTGGTAGGGGTCGCAAACAGGAGAATAACCAGCCAATTGACAGAACCGGTACAGGTGAAAATAGGGAAGTACAGCGATGAGCACCAGTTTGTGGTTTGCGATTCAAGTCCTGTGTGTCTGCTAGGGAGAGACCTGTTGTGTAAATTGAATTGTACTATATATTGTACACCTCAGGGAGTGGAGGTATTGACCAATGATGATGACGCCGATTTCAAAGTTGCAAACTCAAGAATATGCGTGGAGCTGTACCCTACTTTAACAGTAGATGAGCTCCCCTGGGACTTGAGAGAGACAGTGGCACCAGAAGTATGGGATTTCACTGGGGAAGAGATTGGATTGGTCAAAGGGGTGGACCCAGTGAAAATTGTAGTGAAACCGCATGCTGAGTTCCCAAGAACACCCCAATATAAATTGACTCCAGAAACGATTGCAGGCATAAAACCCGTGATCGAGTCCATGATTAAACAGGGAATACTGAAAGAAATCGTGGGTAGTCCATGCAACTCCCCGATTATGGGTCTCCAGAAACCAAATGGGAAATTTCGGATAGTGCAGGACCTTCGAAAGATTAATAACATAGTCGTTTCGTGTTGTCCAGTGGTACCGAATCCATCAGTGATACTGTTTCAGATTCCATTCCAAGCTGAGTGGTTCACTGTGATCGATCTTTGCCAGGCTTTCTTTTCGATCCCTCTGGACGAAGAAAGCCATTTTCTTTTCGCATTTAAGCTGGAAAATCGCGTCCTAACATGGTGTCGTATCCCTCAGGGGTATACAGAGAGCCCATCGATCTTTAATCAGCTTTTGAAGAAAAATCTTGAAAGTCTAGTGCTGCCCCAGAAGTCAGTTCTGGTCCAGTACATAGACGACCTCCTTGTGGCGTCAGAAACAGAAGAAGCTTGCAGGGAGGACTCCATTGCTTTGTTAAATCACCTAGCTGCCAATGGGCACAAGGTGTCCCCGGGAAAATTGCAGTACTGCTTGACAGAGGTGCAGTACTTGGGACACAGAATAGAGAAAGGCAAACGAAAGGTGTCACCAGACAGGATAGAGGCGATCATGAAAATGAATGCGCCTAAAACACAGAGAGAGGTCAGGATGTTCCTAGGGATGGTGGGTTATTGCCGACAGTGGATCGTGAACTTTTCACTGAAAGCAAAGCCCTTGCAAAAACTGACGCACAAAGAGGTGAGCGATCCGGTACCATGGGACAAAGACTGTTTGATGGCGTTCTTACAGCTGCGAGAGGACCTGTGTCGTGCTCCGGCATTGGGAATGCCTGATTACAATAAACAATTTTTTCTTTACTGTTGTGAGAGAGAAGGGTGCGCGTTGTCTGTGTTAGTCCAAATCCATGGGAATGCCCGTAGACCAGTTGCTTATTTCTCGGCTACTCTAGACCCAGTAGCCGCAGCGTTGCCCGGATGTCTCAAATCCGTTGCTGCAACGGGTGTCAGCATTGAGAGATGTGAAAATATCGTCATGGGGCACCCGTTAGAGGTGTGCGTGCCCCATTCTGTTGAACTGTTGATGACCAGGACCAAAACACAGCATCTGACCAACAGCAGGCTCACGCGCTATGAGCAAGTTATTCTTGCTGCAGAGAATGTGACCCTCAAGAGATGCTCTGTTTTGAACCCTGCCACCTTGATGCCACTTCCAAATGATATTGAAGATGATGATGAATGTACAGACCATGACTGTCTCGATGTGACTGAACTATGCACCAAACCCAGACCCGACATCGTAGATGAGCCACTGACTGACCCAGACGAAATTTTCTTTGTCGATGGTTCATGTGTAAGAGACGAAGTTGGGCAGTTGAGAGCAGCTTATGCTGTTTGTACAATTACTGGAGTTGTGGAAGCTGGGTGCCTGGAAGGAGTACACTCCGCTCAGGTAGCCGAGATTATTGCCCTGACACGTGCTTGCTTGGCAAGCAATCAAATTCGAGTCACCATATACACCGACAGCCAATATGGGTATGGGGTAGTTCATGATTACGGGCAGTTATGGTCTCAAAGAGGCTTCATGACCTCTTCAGGCTCTCCCATTCGCAATGGAGAGTTTGTGCGCCTGTTGTTAGAGGCATTGCAATGCCCAGCAAGTATCGCAGTTGTAAAGTGCACCGCACATACCAGAAATGAGGACTTTGTTTCGAAAGGCAATAGATATGCTGATGAAGTTGCGCGGTATTGCGCGGAACAAGGTTACTCTTTCACAGAGGTGGAAGTGGGTGGAATAAATGTAAGAACTGAATTAGCCATGATACTGGAAACTGTTGATACTTGGGATGAACTGTCAACCATGCAAGAAAACGCTCCTGATTCTGAAAAAGAAACATGGGAAAAGGCAGGATGTGTAATGGGTGAGACCCATTTTTGGGTCTCAGCAGACGGCAGAGCAGTGTTGCCCAATGAGATGGTGAGTCCAATGGCTAGACTCATACATGGTCCCGTACACTTAGGGAGAGATGCTATGCTGAGAGTGTTTAGACAAACTTGGTACAATCCTAAGTTTAGAATAGCAGCAGAAGCAGTGTGCCAGCGTTGTGTGACCTGCCAGCAGCTGAACGTAGGGAAAAGAACACCAGTTGCACTAAGTCACATAGGAAGGTCTGGAGGTCCATTCAATCGAATGCAGATAGATTTCATTGAAATGCCAAGGTGCAACCGCCTCCGCTATGTCCTGGTGGTTGTTTGTGTGTTCTCCAGATGGGTTGAGGCATACCCTACACGTAGGTGCGACACCCTCACAGTGGCCAAGTTACTGCTTAGGGAAATCATTCCGCGCTTCGGGGTGCCGGCCTTTTTGGAATCAGATAGGGGAACACATTTTAACAGCGAGCTTGTGAAGATGGTTTGTGTAGCGCTAAATATTGACCAGAAGTTGCATTGCAGTTACCGACCAGAAGCCTCAGGAATTGTGGAGCAGATCAATGGCACGATCAAGGCCAGAATAGCCAAAGTTTGTTCCTCAACGACCCTGAGTTGGCCTGACGCCCTGCCATTGGTTCTCATGAGCCTTCGTAGTACCCCAGACAGAAGGACAGGGTTGTCACCACATGAGGTGTTAATGGGGAGAGCAATGAGGCTGCCATCCGTCCCAGCTACTGCACTGTTAAATATCACAGATGATATGATCCTGGACTATTGTAAGGGGCTGTCTGACGCCATTCGTTCTGTGTCCCTTCAGGTGCAGGCTGCCGAGGTTCCAGCGTGCCAGGGCCCGTGCCATGACCTGTACCCTGGGGACTGGGTCCTGGTGAAAAAACATGTGAGAAGAAGCTGCTTGGATATTCGTTGGCGTGGGCCCTTCCAGATCATCCTGATCACGAACACAGCTGTGAAGGTGGGAGGCCTGCCCAATTGGATCCACGCGTCACATACGCGAAGGGTTCCAGCACCTCTGGAAGAAACAGCTCCTCTCTCGGATAGACGTCCAGCAGAGGACCGAGAAGCCATAGAGGGGGCTAGCCAAGCTGTAGAGGTGCCAGCGGAAGCAGGGAACGAGTCTGACCAAGCTGAGGACGGTCAGTACAACAGCGAAACAGAAGACGCTACAGAAGGAGAAAGTAGCTGGGAGTACGAGTCAGACCCTGACAGGTCTGAGAGAGAGCGAGAACAGACAAGAAGGAGAAGGAGTAGAAGGGCACGTGGAGAAGCTAATTGGCCGCAAAGAAGGAGCTCTAGCCTGAGGTCAACTCCAGAGTTAACCCTTCCTCCGATATCCGAAGACTCAGACCCAGAAGAAGGTGCTCAGGGCGCTGAAGCACCGGACCGAAGAAGGTCAAGAAGAGTGCGTGTGCCTAACAGAAGATACTCCACTCCTGAGTGGACATATCTGGCGACAAATGTCTGTGAAACCGGAGACAGGGAGGATCCGAGCGGTGGTGGTGTCCAGTTCTGAGCCCATTATCACCGTGGAAATACGACTGTTGGTACCCGGTGTCGAACAAGAAGGGTCACTAACATTCATGCTCCCCAGACCTCCCCGCCTCAGCAAGTTAAAACACATGTTCCTTTCAGAATTGCAATTCCCCGACTTTGGTACAACGATAACAGCACATGAAGAGCACAATCTTCGTTTGGAAATACTGAACTATGCTATTGAAGCTGCAACCACAAACCTGATAGTAGACTGTTAAAGGACTTTGTAAATAGAGCAAGCAGAGAAAGAAGATTACCTAGCGCCCAGGAAGCAGAGAATTTTAGGGAACTTCCCTTGAGTTGATGGAGAAGGGCTAGGGTTGTCTTTTTTGAACTGTTAAAGGACTTTTGCGAAGAAGGTTGTCAGCCTCCAGTTGTGTGGATTCGAAAGACAAAAGGATTAAAAGAGACTGTAAAGGAACGAGAGGAAAAGAACTTTTTGCTAAGATAAGAGAGAGCCATATTGTCTGACGAAATGGAGGCCGGCACCCAGAACCGCAGAGCTAAATGTATGATAGGTACACTAATAGTAGGAGTGATAATATTAATAGCTTTAGTGGTAACAATTTCTTATGTAAAGGGACATGAGGAAGAGGCAAAGGTAACTGATGTGAATTCTGTAGAAACGCTTACACCTACGGTTGCTGGTGAGAAAAGGGAAAACACTCAAGAGAAAGCGTTATTGGCTGCAGAAGCCCGCAGGTTACACGTAGATGAGTCCCAAGGAGACTTTAGGTCAAATGCTTATGCTAAACTCTTATATGAATACGTGGATGCCATGGAGGTTAAGGATTGTTATGTCTGCATGCAGTTGCCGGCATCTGTAGATGAAGGAATTCGATATCATCACCTCCCGCTGACATATGGCATTACATGTAGCTTATTGCTTAGTATATTTTATGAGAGAGATAGTTTTGAATACTATTTCTCCAATTATGATTCAGTGTTGCCAGAAGTCCCAAATTATAAGCAGATGAACAAATGGGACTACTGGAAGAGTGAAGACAGATTGGCCAAGTTCTTCATTCCTTGGATTACCTTAGATACTTCACATGCCCGTAGAAATAACCTGACATGTAAGGTGTCAGAAGTCGAGAAGAAGTTCATAGGGCAGGTGGATGATCGTTACAGGAGACACAAGATTTTGAAAAAATCAGGACAATGGAAAACAGATTGGACCGAGGAAGAGAAGGCACACAAGAGAAAGGGTAGTAGTGGTCCAATAGCTTTAGATAAGACGCAGAGAGGAAAGCTATGTCTTCACCGAGCCAAAACGTATTATGAAAATGTATACGTGGGTGAAGTTGACTGTGAACATGCTTTCAATCTAGAGTACTATACTAAGGATTTCCTAAAGGGAATGCAAGTGATTCCAAATGTGTATTTTGTATGTGGAAGAAATGCTTACGTGAGACTACCTGACAACTGGTATGGATCATGTTACCTAGCAATTGTCTTCCCCAAAATATATCATGCACAAGACTTAGTGATCATTGAGGGCAAGACATCTTCGAGGGGAAGGAGAGATGTAGGAGATGCAGAAATGGTTGGAGATGTCTTTGGAGCTATGTTCCCTCTTTTGGGAGTAATCCTTAATGATGTTAAAATTAGACGACTGGCAACAGTTGTCGACAGGTTGTCTGCCAGCACTGCTCAGTCCTTAATGCTGGTAGAAGGAGAGATGCAATCGATAAGGGCTATGGTTCTTCAAAACCGTCTTGCGTTAGATGTCCTATTAGCAAAAGAGGGCGGAGTCTGTAAGGCTTTGAAGGTCCAGGAATGCTGCACTTACATTCCAGACAATTCGAAGCCCCTTGAGAAAGTTATTAGGAACATAACTAATATTCACAAGGAGATCGAAGACTTGAGTAGAGAAAATGTCTGGGAAAAGGTGGGCCACGGAATGAGTACAGTTGGAGGGTGGTTTTCCACCTTGGGCAAAAGCTTTGTTTGGTATATCCTAAAGCCTATCATCATAGTATTGATCTGTGGGATTATATTGTGGGGATTGGTGAGGGTATTCAAATGGTACAGAGCAAGAAGGTCAGAAAGGGCCCAAAGAGAGCAGCTGCAGAGATTGGCTGCCATACAAGATAATCAGTACCGGAGCCTGAGGGCTCTGGAAGCGCAGAGAATGCCAGCAATAACTGCAGTCTAAATGTTAGTGATGACCCCGAGAGGTCATCAAAGGGGGGAACTGAGAGAGCGCAAACTGACTTAAATGTATGAGTACATCACACTTATCTGTAGTAAGCACAAATCATGAGGAGAAATGCCATGAGTGCTAATAGTATCTGCAAATATATTCTAAATGTATAGCTAATATAGAGATTTGAGTAGAAGTGGAACTAATACAGAAATGTGTGACATTATATGATTTTAGTAGATGTGATCATTTCTGAATCCATGTCGTGTAGCTGTTAAAACATAAGATGGTATGCGGTTAAACGCAGAATGTGGTAGGCCTCAGGGCCAGAGCTGGAGCTAAAAGGGAAGGTGTTTCTTTTCACGACACAGATTGTATTAATGTTTGGTCATCGCATTAAATGGGCCATGATTTATAGAGATGTTTACTAAATAATAGAATAAGAGTATTAACATGCTTTAATTAATGAAGAAGTTGAATGCTATAATCATTATGAGAAATATTGTAGGCCTGAAATGTTTTAACGTTGATTTACACGTACATGTCTGGGCTGAGAAATGTTGCAAGCCTTTTTAGAAGTCTATGAGAGTTGGGTTCTTGGCTGCAGATATCTGTCTGCACAGGAAAAGGGGGGATCCAATTATAAATGAATGAATAGAGGTCTGTTCAGTAGACGGCCCAGACATGGAGGAGGGTTCTGGAATGTTTGAGGGGTATCAGCGGGCCGGAGAAGAGTCTGAGAAGCAAGGTCAACTCTAACGTATGAGGCCCAATGCAAAGCATCATGGAAAAAGCCAGAAGCTACACCACGTGAGGGGCGTCTCGCAAGGGGCGTCTCAAATGTTGTTGACTGTTTTGTATTAGGGACAGCACCCCTGGGTGGAGTTAGAGCAGATACCTGAGGACCCTTTAGAGAGCGGATGGGTAGGCAGAGAGGGGTCATGACTGGAGAACTATAGGTTTCACCAAGAGACTTAGAGTGGGTGACTTCCCTTGGGGGTCATTCACTGCTGACACCTTTGTTAGGTTGGGACTTGGTTAAGTAGGGATACCATCTAGAGCAGGGTAGGGACAGCCTAACCTGTGCGTTTTCCTCCAACCTAAATGAAGGAGAGATATGCGTCTATGCTGATAGCTTTATTATTCTTAGAACTTGTGTTAGTGATTTCCGTTGCTCGTTTGAGGGCTTTCCGAGAGCACATGTATGTAATTGGACCTGTGTATCTCGTGAATCTCATTCTGAGATGCCTGTATTTGCAGCTTATCATATCTTTACAATAAACTTTTGAAAGCTAGAAGTTGTTTGTGATCTTTGGGAGCAGAGTCCTTTATTGGGTGAACTAATTTGGAAATAGGTGCACTTTCTTTCCTCACAGACAGGCAACAAAGGTTCAGTCGACCAGAACGAGGTTTGGATCAATAGATATAAGGTATCGATCAAAATCTCGCCCTTTCACTGCCCTGTACAGGGGCGAGAATACTGAAAAGAAATGGCAGTTCCAGGTCTCTTTACGGGGCAACTCGGAGTCAAGTGGTAATGGGGGAAACGAAAACTGCCCCTCAAAGTTACAACGTGATCCACAAGAAACAGTGGGCCTCATTTATGAAAAGTGACGTATCGCTGCGTGAAAACAGCGATGCGTCACTTTTCACTGCGCACTCCTCGTGACACAAATGATGCGTCATATTTACAGTATGACGCATCATGGCGCAAGGAGTTACAGATACGTCAGTATTTCTGACGTATCTGTATGGCGCAAACGTGACGCATTGCTGGAGTGTGTCACAAAAGTGACGCAACTCCAGCAATGTGTACTTTCACATGGGGCAAGCCCCATGTGAAAGAACCTGCGTGAGTCTTACGCCTGCTGTGAGGCAGGTGTAAGAAATTGACGCATTTGTGTCCTAGAAGTGGCGCAGTGAAATCTTATAGATTTCACTGCGTCACTTCTATGACCCTTTCTTGCGCCAGAACGCCCCCCCCTGCATACATTATACCTGGCGCAGGTATAATGTGGCGCAAGGGTTTACAAAGTGACGCATCTGCCTAGATGCGTCACTTTGTAAATATGGCGCAACAAGGCACATTTTTTACGCCACTGGTGCGTCACAAAAAGTGTCGCACCAGCGGCGTAGAAGTGACGCACAGCCTTATAAATGAGGCCCAGTGCTTTTTGGCACCTTCACTCATGTGTGGCAGTGCAAACAAAGAGAACTGCAAAAGCAATATCAGTAAATAAACGCATAGTTACTGCAAACTTAAAATAAATTGTGCGCAACTGACCCCAAACATCTACGCTGCACTCCCTAACCTGAATCACCCCCAGATCAGCTGTTTCACACTGGTGCCAAGTCATTGATGAAGGGCTTGGTGGGGATGTGGGGCAAACGGAGAAGGGGGAGAATGAAGGGGGTTGAGGGAGTGCAATACACGGGCGTCTGTATTGTAAGAAAAATCAATAGATTAAAAACAGATGAACTAGAACGCTGGAGCCGGTGGGGGGTGGGGGGAGACTGCTGCGTGCATGTCCTTAATGCAGGAAGCTTGGCGCTCCCCCTCAAGGTCAGCACACTAGACGTGCTCTGAGTCTCCCATACCGAAGGCTAGCCCTGCTTACAGAGATTTCATTCAGTAATTGAAAATCAAGGCAAAAACACCAAGGGGCTCCCCTAACCTGTTCCTTTCCCGCCATATCGTACTACTTAAATGCCATCATCACCCACCACCTTTGCCCTCATCCCTCTTCTCTCCACTCCTTTATAGAATCATATACTTTTTAGAAATTCTGCTCAAAGTTGTCCAAATCTTTTACTTTTCTCCATTCTCTTGCAGCATTACATTCACTGTTGTCAGATATAAGCCCATTGTGTACATTTCGACTCAGTACGGCGTCATCTTCCTTTTAAATGGTCCCCTTAGGGATGCCTTCACAGAGTTCATGCCCAGTTGGGGGAAATACTCTATCCTGTAAATGTGATGACTGGTGAAAGGATTGGTCGTCATCCAATTGCCCATAGGAAAGGCCATGAGTCCTGTCTCCCACTATTCCAGGGTTTAGCACGTAAAGCAATTGTGCCATCCTCACTCAGATCTTTGTGCTGTGGAGGTCACTGTTGCCTATTTCAGATAGCTCGTAAAGTGCCTCTGTACTGCCAGATAGTGGGTATTAATTTGTAACCAAAGGATGGGCGTCATAAAACATGCAGTTGGGGCCTGATTTAAAGTTCAATGGTACTGAATAAACCTGAAAAGGTTAGTATGAAAATATTAAATGCAGAAGAAATTGACAATTCTATTGACTGTATAATTAATTAAAATCGTTACAGTAAAGTCAGCAATGAAACAATTTCTTGTATATATAAAAAAATAGATAGTTAAAAAACTGAGTTTAAAAGCTAGTGCTAAAATCAGAACTGTAATTAGTTACATCTGTGATGTATTCCTATAGGTACTGTATCGATTCCCCTATTCCTGACCCTGATTTGGTTAATAATTAACTAGCAGCCATCCAACGGTGCAAAAACCGTTATCTGATTAAGCCACACCACGGCACAGAAGCACGTTATCTGATTAGGTCATAACGCATGCCATCTAATTAGACAAGCGATATTCCTCCAGCCCCTGATAAGGCATACGGAGTTCTCAAAACAAATCAAACCTACAGTGACCTGGGAAATTCCCATAGCCATTGTTTTGATTTCACCGAGAACTTCAGCAAAAGAATGTGCGAACGAGCCCGTTCATATGACATCCTTATTGACGTATATATGTCCATCCTTACGTCAATCTCGGCACCTTTCAGGTATAAATATTACCGACATTGCCTTAAGCAAACACATGCGGTGGTGACGAGATCGGAGCAGCGAGACGTGCTGAGGAGCCCAGCAGAGAGCAAAGCCCACAGACGCTGCCCCGCCTTCCTGACGCGCTGAGAACGAGACGCTGCCTTTCTCCTGCCGAGAAATCCAGCTCCGGCGCTTCCAAGCAGCCCTCGCAGGCAGCTGGAATATCAAGACCTGGGATAAGAGATACCAGCCCTCCATCATTCTAGATCTCAGGTACAGAACTGAATAACCCCTTGCAGAGAATTCTCGAATCAGTCCCTTGGCAAAACAAACTTAACTTAAACTGCTACTTATCTACTCCCGCCCACGTATTAGGCTTAGGTCAGGTACACTGGGGTAGGCGTGGTTAGAAGCACCAGTTGAGTATGATTAGTCAAATGTATATATGTATGTATCTATTTTATCCATTTTAAAGTATCATATGGCTCAGAAACCATATCAATGCTTTTACAGTATTATTTTATAATTCTGTCTCTACTGTATGCACTTTACTTAACTACAAGTATTGCAATAATAGCGATTCATTTCTCTTGTATGAGAAAAGAGACTGATCAATAAATAACATCTTTTATTGAACCACGCCCATCTCTTATTTCTCTACAAACTGGTGAAACTAAGAATGCACGTACTGACTGAGTAAAATAAGTTGTCTATTGTTTTCACACGACTCTAGAGATACACTCTTGATTAGGGGAGAGCAAAGTTGTCATGTTCTATGGTTGTCAGAAACTAAATCCCTTCTTGTCTATCCAGGGAGGTTAAAATCCTCCTTGCCTATTCGAGAAAGTTTCTAGTGAACTCTGAGCTAGCTGGCAAACACAAAACTTTAAGTCTAATATCGTCGGTAGAAGACCTAGTTAACCTCTGCCCTAGGTCTATACTATTGAAGATATTATTCCAATGCGCAGAGCCTATTGGGATAATAGGAACTACACTACACATCATTTACTAGCATTAAGTATTTTATTCGAATGACTGAGACCCACATGATTGTCCGTTCCCCAACTTATGTGCCTCGGAGTTAGCCTGTTGCAGGTGAGCGTATAAGCTACTATCGATGGTGCATTGAGTTTCTTACTAGGTGCGTTGTTTTCTTGGAAGGGGACGTGCAAATGGGACACTGACAATGGAGCTGCGTGAATGGATCCCGTCCGCTGTGGCCCACAGCTTTTAGGGCCAGCCTGATTTGGTGGATGAATTTCGCCAGTCTTGCCAGGATCATTGTGCTGGTATTAGACAGACATAGTGCTGATGCTTCACTACAAGACTTAATATTCATGCTGAGGCAAATTGGGCGCAGCAGTCGCTGTTGAGGTTTGGGCAGCAACAGAGAAGGTGCAGCCAGGATTCCTTCTTGTAGGTACACAATCTGCACGTTATGGATTCCCCATTTCGGGCCCAAACGGGATTGAAATCAGCTCTCCCCAGCATGGTCAGCCTCATGTATAAAATTATGCTTCAGGTCTGAATTGTGAGGGACTCACTTAGGTAGGGTTGTGCTGTTCCTGCCCTTTATGAGTCATTTAGTGGGGCCAAATGCGGGCTTCGGCGAAGTGATTTGTGGTCAAGGTCGAAGGAAGTTTCACGCACTTGTCTATTAATGGCTTTCCTCCATGCGCTCAGGGGGATGTCCTGCCTCGGCATGCTTTCTTCCTCGATCTTCAAGACTCGTATTGCCTTTCCCAGCCATGTGTGCCATTCCGAACCTGGCCGCTCGAAGATAGATCTCAGATGATATTTTAAAGAGTTGGACGGAGCCCTTAATATTCGTAAATATTGCTTTATAGTCTCACCCTGACATATCAGGTCTGGTCTTGCAAGGCCGAGCTCCAGTCTTAGCCTGGTTTTTCTTGCCAGCTTTGGAATTTGTAGCACCGATTTATATGCCTTGGCCTGAGCAAGATTGAGAAGAGTATCCAGTTTCCCGGGGAAGGCTAGGTGGCCATAGCTGATTGCTGGAAGAAGTTTTGCTCTAAGGGCTATCAGAATAGGGCTGGCGGAAGGGCTAGTCAGGTTCTGGCTGAGTTGTCTTAATGCGTGGATGACCTTATTGGCTTTAGAGCTCTGCTGGTTTATATGAATGTTCGCCTTGGCCCGTTCAGTGAGCCAGACCCCTAAGTAGTTATATGAGGCCACCAAACTAATTAGATCGTTCCCCAATTGCCACTGTGCTTTCTTTTTCCGTTGGTAGGGCCCAAAGAGAATGACCTTGGTTTTCCCTTGGTTAACTGTCAAGTTGTTTGCTATGTTGAAGCTGTTTAGAGCGTGTAATGCTCTTTGTAGTCCCACCTTCGTATGGTCCAGTATGACTGTATCATCGGCGTACTGGAGAACAGGAAGCCTCACGGTTCCTAATCTTGGAGCTATTAGGCTGGCGCATTTTAGTACCTCTCCCAGGTCCGCCGTATATAAGTTGAAGAGGGTGGGGGCCAGCACGCACCCTTGCTTCAGCCCGTTCTATATGCTTATTTTGGGGGAGACTGTACGGGCACTTGTTTTTACCCTCACCCAGGTGTCCTCATGTAATGACCTTATTGCCTTCAAAAGATTTGGAGGGATGCCCCACTTTTCTAGTTTCCACCATAGTCGTTTTCTGACTACTTTGTCGAAGGCGGTGCTGTAGTCCACGAAGCAGCAAAAGAGTGGGAGGTGGTTCTTCAATGTTGCCTGGGCTGAAATGTGTGCAAGCGCCATGACATTGTCCATTGTTGATGCCTGGTGCCTAAAGCCTGTCTGGTACATGGGTATTATGTTTCTCTCTTCTACCCATTTTTCTAGATCGTTCAATAGTAGGCAAGCGTAAGCCTTAGCTTCCAGATCTAACAGGGCGATGAGCCTGTAGTTTGTCGGCTTTAGGCAATCTCCTTTTTTGAAGATTGGGACTAGTATGGAGCCCCTCCAGGACTCAGGGATTGTTGCTATCGAAAAGGAGTAGTTGATGAGCGGAGTCAGGAGTTTGGCCCAGAATTCCGGTGCCTGTTTGAAGACCGGAGCTGGAATCCCGTTGGGCCCCGGGGCCCCGTCGTTCCTCATGCTCTTGATGGTTTTGATGACCTGTTGGGTGTTTACCCAAGTTGGTAGAGTATCATCTACGATGTCCGGGGATCTATTTCCCACCGGGGCCATGTCTGGGCACGGAATTGGATCTCCTGGTTTTGTGCCGCTCAGTTGCGCCGGCTCTGCAGACTCCGCTTTATCGCTTGGTGTGGAGGCCGTTACATATAGCTGCTTCACATGTTGTGTCCAGACCCTTTCTGCAATCCCATTTTCTCGTGATGGGCCTCAGTTGCTCAGCTGATTTATATATCTCCAGAGTTGTGCTGAGTTCTTTTGTTTAAGCAGGGAGAAGACCTTGAGCCACTTGCTTTCCGTGTCAGCTTTTTTGTGTTCCCAAACCTTCTTCCTGTGTGAAGTCCTCAGTGAGGCAATCGATGCTCCCTCGGTTTGGGGGCGTCCTCTTTTCTTGTCTGCAAGTGCTTTGCGCAACTGTCTTTTATGGTCACGTATGTCCTGTGGGAGGGTACTTCCTGGTCTGTGTGGCCGGTCTATTCTAGGGGTTTGGGGTTTGGGGTTCACAAGCTTGGATTGTAGATCCTCTATTATATTATCCCATCCTTTTATGAGTGAGGGCTCTCTCAATAAGCTACCTTCCTGTGCCTGGTCCAGCCAAATTTGAAGTGTACTGTTGATCTTTTCTGACCACTTGATCCTCCGCAGGACGGTGTGTTTCTCCTCCCCACTTGAGTTCCCGATGGATTGGTAGACGATGGCGGGCGGTACATCCAGCTGGAATGCTGCTCTTAGTGGCCGCTTTCCTTCCTGTCTTCCACTTCGAATTCATCCATTCTGGCCGCCAGCTCTTCGCTGATCATGATGTAGTCTATTCTTGAGACGTCCCGGAATGTGGGCATGGGCTGCAATCCGGTCGAGCGGGCTCTCTTCAGTTCGTTGGTGGATATCAGCTTGTGATTGTTTAGAAAATCGTGCAGGGAGGCTGCCCTGCCCAAGCCCCCAGGAGATGTTTCGGTTTTGTCCAGATTTTTCAAGTTGAAGTCCCCAGCGAGGATGACCTGAAAAGTTTTGTGCTTGTTTAGCAGATCTTCAAGTTTCTGTGCCAGAGCCTCCAATTGGACTTTCATTAAGGTCTGTGCAGGGTTGATGTAACAGTTTATTACCAGTAGGCTCATCGGCTGTTTATTGAGACTCAAGCCTCTTATCTGCACAGCTTGCAAACCGGGGAAGTTCAAGTTGATAGAGGTGACTGTGAGTGCACACTCATGTTTTGTAAAGACGGATAGACCGCCGGCTGGACGACCGAAGATATTCCTTTTTACGGCTGGTATTTGATGTTCGTAGTACCCTGCCAGAGGAGTGGTAGACAAGGCCCACGTTTCTTGGAAACAGATTATGTCTCCGCTTTCCAGAAACTGTTTCAGGTTTTTGTTTTTACCGATTTTGCTGATCCCTGCTATGTTCCAGGATATTATAGTTAAATTCGGCTTTAACGTTGATCTGGGCTCGGCGTCTCCTCTGACGGGCTGGCTTTTGTCCAGGTTAGGAATGCTGTGTACTCCTTCTTGCGTGTCCCATTTGGTCAGGGGGGGGGATATGGTGCAGATGACCCGTTGGTTGTTTTGGCAGGAAATTCTAATGCCCAATTGATCCCTTTTATCCGTCTGGTTTCTGTCTTTAGGGCCCGGACTGTTTATCCCATGCAGTGCCGACCAAGTGGCCTTTCTCCCTCTTTCGGGGGCCAGTACGTGTGGATATTTTGGATTCGGCAAGATCCAAACTTCAATGCCCCATTCCGCGAATTGGGTGGTGTTGTTCACTACAGCTTGTTGTATTGCTTTGTTCTTCAGGCCCATCACTGAGGAGTCACCATGAGTGTCCCCCTTCATGCTCTCGAATTTCACCCATTCTATGGCGCCAGTGCCCATCTTGTCTAGGGTGTCCAGATGTTTAAACAGGCGTAGGATGTTTCTCCGGTTCATGATGTCGTGGTTTCCCGTGCTCGGGAATCTAGGTGGGAAAACCACCTCGTAGACAACTTCGAGCGGAGCTGGCGTTTGTGCTCTTTCTTCCTTTTCTATAGCAGGCGCTGCTGAAGTTGGCTCTTTGTTTACACTTCCTTGATGGCTTGAGGGGGAGCTTCCTTGAGGCCTTACGTTTTGACCGCTGTTCATCCAGGTAGCAAGCTGGATCTGCATGTTTGGAATTAATTGGTTTAAGGTGATCCCTTGCTGCTTCTTTGTTGCCAGAGTTATCTGGGATGGCGGTTCTATAGTAAGTGGATGTTTTCCGACCGTTGAGTGGATATCAGTGAGATGGTTTTGCCTCTCTGGTGACTTTTGACCATTCGCTTTGGAGCTCCTTAAGGGGGTTGTTAATTTGAGTTGGGCTTCCGTTATCGAGGCGGCCGGGTAGGCCCTGTTACCCCAGTTTTTTTCTGTAAATATTGGATACAGCTGGGTTGCTTTTGTGCCCGGTTTTGGGGGCGGTTGATTGATTTTCAATAGCTGGGTTTGTCTCACTTTTAGCTTTGTTTTTTTCTGTGGTGCTTTAGCTTCTTTTTTGCTCTCCTTGATAGTGATATTTCTTGCGTATCTGTTGCACGTAAGCTATGCTCCTGCTGGACTGTTCCGGAAACATCACCGTCCCCGAAATTTGGGCTTTGTAGGTTTTTAGATGCTTTTAGGCTACTTTCTAGTATGTTATTTGTAGGCTCTTCGCTTTTGCCGTTGTCGGCGGTGTTCTGCTGTCCGAGTGGGACCACAGGGTGCTGTGTTTCCCTGCAGATGGAACTATTGTGCTTCTCCTCTTCTTCTTGCTTGTTATGGGTTGGAACCGCCTTGCTTCCTTTCACTATTTCCACTATATCTGCTAGCACCTCAGGAAGGCAGGCCCATTTCTCGATGAGCGTAGAGCAGGTTCAGGAGCAATCGCTCCGGTGGAAGGACGCAAGTTCGGAGATCCTGTCGTCAAGGGCCTCCACCTTGGAGCTTATGTCTGCTATGCGGCCTGCAATAGCTTGTAGGAGATCTATTTGCACTTCCATCTTCGTTGATTGCCATAGAAGAGCTTTATTGGTGGCACTATTAGTCTCCGTCAAGAATGATTTCTCTGGAGTCAAATCCGCACTGCTATTACAGGCGAGATAGAGCGATTTTGTGTTAGGGGCCCATGGGGATGTCAAAGGCCATGACAAGTTTGGGGTTAGGTCGAGGGTTTGTTCGATCTTTTGTTCCAGACTATGGAGAAGTGAAATTGTAGGATCGCCTGCCGCTACGGCCGAGCCGTCAGGCTGGGGGGACGTTGATTTAGAATGTTTGGGTTCATCTAGCGGTTCGCTTTTTCCCGTGGACTGAAGGTGAGGGCCGAAGTCATTGGTCTGGTGGATTTGAGCTGTTGTCCATACTGTGTGGCCTCCTGTGGGTGTTGCTGTTTTGATGGTTTTGCGGTTTGTAATGTTTGGCCCGTTGTCTTTGGGCGGAGATAGAGTTCCACCCCTGGGTTGATTTACAGATTGCGTTGGGTAGGGCTGTTCTTGGACTTCACTGGCCGTTTCCTGGTTAGTCCTATGTATTTCACCTGTGACAGTCTCGTCCTTAGATTTGCTGGAAGAGGGAGACAAAAGTCTACTGTTGTGGTTAGTGCCGTTTTCTCGGGCTGGGCGTGGAACATCAGGGGAAGCGCCCTGGTTAGTATTTTGGTTGCTGCTTAGGGGATCTATTTTCATGAGGAATTTTCTGATCGAACCCCTTTGATCTACCTCTTGCGGTTTTTCGTTTAGGCTGTCGGTAAGTGATTTGCTCCTTGTGACTCTGGTTGGTGGCGGATTGGTCGGCGGTTGCATCTTGGGGCTTTTTTCCGGGGTCATAAGTGATCGCCCCTTATTTTTGAGGCCCATGTGGCCAGGGACCTTCGGGGGTTTCGCTTCCCTCTGGCTGGCAGCAGCACTGAGTCAAGGACCCAGCCTCTGCTGTCCTCCGTAGACTGTTACTTTGTTGTCGGGCTCCCCGCTCTGTCCCTGTCCACTCTCTCCCCTCTTGCTTTGTGGCGGAAGAGGGGCCTATCAATTTTCCCTGTCCGTCGCTCTCACCAAGGTCGCAGCCTATGCACCCCTCGTGGCTGTTATCGCGTTTAGCGTCGCTCTCACCTGGGTCAGTTGGATGGCAGATCTACTTGGGGGTGGTGAGGGTGAGCGTGGCTCATGATACAAGGCACTGTTAGCACCCCGCCCTGACAATCCGGGCTTAGGCTGCCTCTTGCTGCTGGTTGCTTGTTGCTGTAGGCGCTGTGCTTGCTGCCAGAGCACCACTCGCGGCTGCTGCCTCGTCCTGCAAGGCTCTCCCAAAGCGCCACTCGCGTCCTGTAGGGGCTCGCGGCACCGGCCGCACCCAATGCGCCACTCGCGGCTGCTGCCGCGTCCAGCTCGCGGCTCCGGCCGCACCCAAAACGCCACTCGCGGCTGCTACCATGTCCGGCGGACGCTCGCGGCTCCGGCCATGGCCTGAGCACCCCTCGCGGCTGTTAACGCGTTTCAGCCGCGCCCGGAACACAGCTCAGGCTCCCACCGTGCCCGCGATGTTTTTCGGCAGGGGGATTGCCTCGGGGGGATTGCCTCAGCGTCTCGGTCCGGGCGCTTTGGTCGGCGTCCTCCTTTGCGTCTTCCTCATCTCCAGAAGAAATTACAACAGCAGAATTCCTCTACCATAGTCGCCCAGCCGCTGATTGTGTTGAATGTTCGCTGCTGAAACATGCAGTGATCAGCAGGTCATGAACCCCAATCTAAGCCATTCATTATTCAGAGTTCCGTGAATGGGTGCCATTTTATTTGGTTATGATAGCACATGCAATTTACTATTCTAAAAAAAAACCAGCAGAGGTCTGTTCTGAGGGCTGCGCAAAAAATAAGTTAATGCACACGTTATTATACCGTGCATACCAGATAGATTAGTGGTAATGAAGGTGACAAAAAATGGCAGCTATTACATATATTTGGCGGTGGGCGGAAGTGGCAATTTTACTCTGCTGGATTCCACAGTGTTACATGGAAAATCCACAAGATTCTGCGGAGTTCCACGAGCAGTGGAATTTTTGCATGTTGCACTGCTCGCATGGATATTTTGTGCCGGCAGTTTGTTCTGCGCTGTAAAAACATCACGAATGCCACCATGCGCCATGCCAGAGGGCGCTGCTTCCTTCTGCAGCTCGCAGCAGCTTTCTCAATTCAAACAGCAGCGACCTGCTGCGACCGCCGGCATCGAAAAGTTGCACTGGGACTCACCGTTGTGCTTGATTATCTAGCTTGAGCATGCCAACTTAAAGCTGGTGAGCTGCGTGGGAGAGAAAACTCTGCTGTGCGGTGGTTCGCTGAAGTTTTCAGGAACTCCATGCTCTGGGCAGAGTGGGCAAAACTCTGCCAATTCTGCCGGTGGAGCAGAGTTTACCATCCACTCCTACATAGAATCTAGGCAACAGACATTGACTCATGTTTCACATCATACATTAAGGGGTAAATTCACAAGAATGTGTAATAACTACCGCAAGAGTAGTGTAACGCAACTTTCAACATCGCAGCCGATCTCGGGAAAATAACCCTGCGTCAGCGTGGAATTCACAACAAGGCGGTAGAATGTGATGGACACCAGATAATGCGGCAAATGCCCACATGAAAATCAACACCACGCCGCAAAAATGCAATACGCGAACGCAAAAAAACATGCTTGAGGCCAACTGCGGGACAAAAAGTAGCGAAACCCAGCCACAGGCCTGCTAATCCCATGTGTCTGGGGGGACAATGCACCATAAAAACCTCATGAAAAATAGACCAGAAACAAGCCAAAGCACATAGCAACATGGGTGCACCCTAAGCCAGCTCAGAGACCTACTTGAACGCCACAACCCCCACAGACCACCAGCAAGGAACAACGGGGCCGGGGGAGGCCAAGGAGAAGATGGAGAGGAAGACGGGGTGCAGACCGCAGGAAAACAAGACCAGCGTCATGGAGGTGATAGAACACTACCAGGAACTGACCCGCAAGCAGACCACCTGGAATGCAGTTGGAGTATCGAGGAGGCCAAACCAGGAGGCCAATAGGCAACGGCATGACGTGACACCCTAAACCAGGCACCAACCTGCTGCCAACAGGAAGGCAGCAACGGTGACAGGAGGTGGCAGTCCAGTGCCACTGGAGGAGCTGGAGGAAACCCAGCCTGCAGTCATCAGTGTGGGAACGGTGCAATAAATAGGGAGTACGGACACAGTTTGAGAGGACCAGACACAACTCCAACAGGGAGTGCAACAAACAGGGCCTGGGGGGATGGGGAGAAATGGGCACAATGGCACACATGCACAATGAGGCGTAGCACACTGCACACCCACAAACACCCAGGATCATGTCCCAGATCCCCTTGGCACACTGCAGTAGACACACATAGCACGAATAGCACACCCACATTGATGACAACGTGGAACTACCCCCATTGCCGACACTGCAGAACAGTGGACACAACTGACTCCGCACAGACACAGAAACACGCCCACTACAGTGGCCAGAGTCGGTAACAGTAAAATGGTAATGTACGTGTACGACCTCACATTCGTCATGTAGTCCAAATGTACACATACCGGCAGACAAATCCAGCACCCCCAAACAGTCACAATGTACACTGCCATACAGTCCCCGATTTGGGGTCACTGCAATTCAGGAGCCAGGACACAGTCTAACATATGGGACCCCCTGGGCCACAGAGGTCACCAGTACAAATGCATAATGTGGGCCAGCGTCGGGGGGACAGCGGTGGTCTGAAAGGCTGGCTGGGTCACAGGCCTCGGTTTGGAGCTTACACTGGCACATGGTGGGCCCTCCATGACACATACCGGTGTTGGATGCTGATTAGTGTGGCCTGCCTGCGTAGGGTCAGGCCTGACGGGTTTGTGGTCCAGCGGGCCGGGGTATGGCAGGCGCACAGGATCTCAGGCAACTCCACTAACGAGGACGGCATCGGGCTTGTGGCGGGGTGGGAGGCACCGCCATGGCAGAGACATTGGGCTTTCCGGAAGAGGACAAAGCCCAGTGCTATGTGCTTTTTATTCAGACCCCTATACTGGCCTGGAGTACGCCGGCCCATCCCACTCTGCTTACACTTACGGGTGGGTCGTAACAGGCAACATTTCCGCAAGGACACCCCCTGGCTGGGGGGACATGTTTGCGTCCACTGTCCACTACACTCAATTCATCAGAGGTGTATGTCGCCGTGGATATGGGTGTGTTCTGCATACTGCGGTTGGTTCAGCACTTCACCGCCACTCTTGGCATTGTGTACTTTCCCAATCATGGTTCTACTGCATCCTTCACATATGCCTGGTTGCAGTGCTTAATTTGTGTCGGTGCTTTCCGGTGCTGAGCACCAGCACTTATTTCTTAGGGCCGGGTCTACACTCCATATTGCCTCACTTAAATTCACATGGGTCTTCCCGGTGAACGCCATAAAATATTTAAAATTCGATGCTGCTTGGGCGCATGCCTTATTATGAGGCACATTCCATCACTCTGGGAGCAAACAGCTGAGCAGTGCCTGCCAATGTTCCTGCCTAAGGCTGATGATGGAAAATACATTGTTTTCCGCGGCTGTTATCACGTCCCTGTCCCGCCTGCTTGAAAAGCTGCGCAGCCCCCAGAACAAGTCAGCCTTCTCGAAAAGGCACCTCCCCCACTCTCTAACTTCTGCCCGCCTCTCTGCTTCTGCTTCCTGCCCCTACAGTAATCCTGACGTCACTCTGATAGCCGAAAAAGGCGGACATTTCCCTTTCTAGAGGCAGCATTTGAAAATAAATAATTCAGTGACTCCCAGCATGCTCTTCTAGTCCTGAACCCTGTCTTCCACGGTGCCACCAGACTGCCCTTAGAAGCCCTGGGAGCAACCACTGTAAGAGGAGGGGCAAATGCAAGGTGCAGCAGCTTCTATATCATGTTTCATGTTTCAAGACTTGGCTGTAGCCGCCGGCACTCCTTCTATCACACAGGGTTGAGGGCTCCTGTGATCCGAGAATAGTGGGAGGCTGAGCAGTTGGCTGCTTCTCTGGGTGGCTTAGGGGCTCCTGGGCTCCCTCTGTGTGTCACTGTCTCCGTCACTGAGAGCAGCATGGCCCGCCACGAAGCACTCCACATTGCTGGTCGCTGCTCTTCCTGGCACTGGTGGGCCTCCAAGCTGAACATTCCCAAGGTACTGCTTCCCTACTCTGCCGTCTGTGGTACGAGAATGAGCTTCACGCTGAAGGTCATTGAGGGGTACTACTGATGGTGAGTGCTGAGGTTTCAGGGCAGGTGGGCACATGGTGAGGTAACAGAAAGTAGAGCATGCCTGCACTATGAAGCAGGAGCAACGGGTTTATCAAACTGATTCTAAATTTTCTTACATTATCTGTGAGATCAAGATGTTTATCAACTTTTGTAGCAGAAAACAACAAAATGGTAAAGTCGCCTATAAATTGTTTGATTTAAGCATGATTTTGAAGGTGATTTAAACGTGGTCAGCATGTTGCTAATGGTCTGCATCGGAGCTCTTAAAGGTTGGAACACAGATGAGCAAGAGGAAATACGAAATGTGACAATAGATGCTCGTACTATGTATGCTGTAAAAGGCACTCTGCATAGGCCAGGGAGAATAGAGGGGTCTTCAGGGCATTCCTTCTTTTAAAACACTTCTCCTAAAGAAGGCAACATTACACCCCTTGACTCAGCTGACCCATGAGGGTCTGTCCCTTACCATGGCAGTGTGCTTGATACTTTCTCGCTCCATGTCTCTCGTTGTTTGCAGTGATATTACTTAATTATTGTGCCCAGTAAGCACTGGACAACAGCACCGCGTTTTTCATCTTCAGTCGTGAAAATTATAGTGCCAGCCAGACATGCTGCACAGATGCCAAACAAGTTAATAGAGTAGACAGTCAGGGAGTAGTGGGGGTTAAAAACAACAGATCGGTTTGGTATGAGACAAACACAGAACATCTTGGGTAGCTTAGAAAAATGTCAGAATGTATGCAAGATCTGTGGGGTGTTGGAATGGTCCGGTAACTCCTGGGCGAAACTTATTGCAGAGCATATCTGGCTCCCTTGTTGAATTTTCCTCTCCTTCTCCTCACCACCCTACAAGGCTGGTTGCTTATATGTGTCATTTACTTAATTGTTTAACACTGTTTAAAAATTAAACCTTATGAGGTAACGGAGCCCTTTGTTCCACTGTCTGCTACCCTTTGACACTGCTAGTTCTAGCTGACTTTAAATCAGGTATTCTTAAAATATTGCGTGTGCAGTCCAAATATAGGAGTCTGCCTTGAGAAACCACATCAACTTTTCAGACAAGGTCAGGTGGTACAGAATCTTTCTGGAGAGAAATCATGTCAGCAGACATTTTTAAAAGCTTAACATCTGCAGAAGCTCATGCAGCAAAAATATCTTTAATAACCCTGAAAAGTTGGAGCTGCTTTATCGCCTGCATCGGCCTTAGGATTGCAATACGTGACTGGCCTAAAATTTGCCCACGAAAACACTAATTAATGTTGTGATAGGAAACACAAAAAATTACAAAATTAAACTAGGCAAGCTGTAAGAAACCTTTTGTTTGTGACATGGTATTTGCACAAGTGTATCTCTAATTAACTGTCTGGACTCCATCAAGGACCAGTGTCCCGTCTATGTCTAATAGTGGCTGAGAGGCATTTTTCACCCACTTCTGTTTTAGTTATGCAGTTCTGATACATTATATGGTATTTGTGGATTCAGGTGTGCAATTGTTATAGCCTAACAACACTGTCCGGTGTGGTAATTGCAGAATAGTCTGGTTAGTGGATTTCAGTAGCTTCTTATAAAATGGAGAGAGAGAAGTGCACCTGAGAAGGGCTAGGGGACATCCAGTCAGAAGCTGGGAATAGCTTGAGATTAAAAAGGAGAATGCTTTGTAATGTACACTGTGGTAGTGCTCAGGACAGAAAGGCGCATTGCTGATTTCATGTCAAGGGAAGAGGTTGTGGCATAATGGCCACTTTGGAACGGAGGAACCAGATCCAGCTTCGACCATCATGTAATCCACCCTTGCATAACAAACAAATGACTGTGGCCCAGTGTAACGTAACTGGTGCTCATGTAAACTGCTATAATAATCTGAAGAAAAAAGGGTGAAGACGAGATGGAGAGTAAAGATGCAGTGAGTATCCTGGGCCTCCCGTACCCTAATCCAGAGGAGAACATTACCTCCCAAGTAGTCAGCAGTGCCAGTTGAGGATGTGGTTGGAGCAACTAGAGTAAGTGGGTGGAACCACAGGTGGAAGTGGGTGTGGCCTCCCCCAAAAATGTGAGCACCTGCACTTCATATTTTACAAATTAATGCACTGCCTGGTTGACTCCTTTCCTAACATTCGTCTATTGTGTGGCTGAGGTGCCATGCCATAGATTGGTCATGTTCACGGCTTGCCCAGGTTACCATTGTGAGCTGTTCTATCGTGTCTGGTGGGTGGGCACGTTTGTTGTGGACTTGTGACGTGTGCTTTGCCAGAGTTGTGGATTGCATGGTTGTGGAGTTGAGGTGAGTGGGAAGTTGCCAAGGGGCTGTGCATTTCCCTTGGTGCCATACTGGGATGGCTGGTTGCTGTTGGACTGCTGGAGGGTGAAGGGATCACCCACACTGGCTGTTTATTTGGAGGCGACATTGGTGAAGGTCCCACGGTGTTTGGATGTTGCCTGCACATTGATGTGTGAAGTGTACTTCCTGTTGCGCCGATTGTGTGCTGTGTCACCGGGGGCACAGGTGGGACATGTGGGCAGTGGATTACCCTCTACACGTGCATGCATTCGGCTATGGCATATGGTCCCTGCTTGGCCTCCAGCGGTTCCTGTGCATTGTGTTAGCCGTACAGGGACTGGGGTGCCAGGATGATGGTGATGTCTAGGACAGGTGTGGGGGTCTTGGATGTGGATGGGCTGAGACTCCGCCGACTCTGGCGGGTGTTGTTTGTGGTGTGCCAGGGGCAAACAGGTGGTGCACAGCCAGCAGCTTGGTGTGGGGTGGGATGTTGGTTGTCCACTGTGTTGGTGCAGTTGGCCTGTTGGGCGATGACGGCCAGGAAGCATAGGATGGTTGTCCCTTTCAGCCTGTAGTGGACAGTGACATTGTCAGATGTTGGGCCTGTGCGGCAGGTGCGTTTCCTGGGGGGGGGATGTCTTTGTCTGCGCTGCCTCTGTGCTGGCCCGGGGGGGACGGTGTGCCGGGTGGGTGTTGTGGCCCTCTTGGGTGTCTGTGCTGCATGATGAGTGGCTGCATGGCATCTGTTGCCCTTCCGATGACGCCCAGGGCAGGGTTCCCTTTTGTGGTGCAGGCTGCCGTCCGACTTTACACCAGGTCAGAGCCGGTGGAAAATTACTCCTGCTAACGTGCCTTATCGTGTGTTTTGTGTTCTTATCGCCGATCTGTCTGGTCATTGTGAATGTTGCGGTGTGGTGTTGTCACTGCTTTTTACACGGGAACGCCTACTCTGCATCTCATTAGCGATAGTTGCAAGGGTCCTCTGTGGCGATGTTTTTTGCAAAACCAAATGGGATGATGGACAGAGTTTTGAGCATTGCAAGCACTCACCCCCAGTCAACTTATCTGGGTTTAATCCATCATCATTCTTTAGCTCACTCCGCCACCCCAGTTCAGACATGGCCATATGCAAATCAGTCTGACCCTGTGCCTCATGGGAACAGTCCACCCACACTGCCAAGCCATGTTTTCCCTGGACCGGAAACAAGCATCCTGGGACCGGTTTCTGGCTAATCACCCGTCAGCAGCCAGGCTAGCTTGAATCCAGTGGCAAAGTGAGCAAGGGACCCACGTCTGGACATACCCTGCCAACTTAGGGCGAACAAAGCAAAACCAAAGGGGATGATGGACAGAGTGTTGAACATTGCAAGCACTCACCCCCAGTCAACTGATCTGGGTTTAATCCATCATCATTATTTAGCTCACTCCGCCACCTCAATTCAGACAAGGCCATATGCAAATCAGTCTGACCCTATGCCTCATGGGAACAGTCCAGCCCGAACTGCCAAGCCATATCTTCCCTGGACCGGAAACAAGCATCCTGGGACCGGTTTCTGGCTAATCAGCTATCATCAGCCAGGCTAGCTTGAATCCAGTGGCAAAGTGAGCAAGGGACCCACGTCTGGGCATATCCTGCCAACTTAGGGAGAACAAAGCAAAACCAAAGGGGATGATGCACGGAGTGTTGAACATTGCAAGCACTCACCCCCAGTCAACTGATCTGGGTTTACTCTATCATCATTCTTTAGCTCACTCCGCCACCTCAATTCAGACAAGGCCATATGCAAATCAGTCTGACCGTAAGCCTCATGGGAACAGTCCAGCCGAACTGCCAAGCCATGTCTTCCCTGAAGCGGAAACAAGCATACCAGGAGCAGTTTCTGGCTAATCAGCCGTCATCAGGCAGGCTAACTTGAATCCAGTGGCAAAGTAAGCAAGGGACCTACGTCTGGGCATACCCTGCTAACTTAGGGCGAACAAAGCAAAACCATAGGGGATGATGGATGCAGTGTTGAACATTGCAAGCACTCACCCCCAGTCAACTGATCTGGGTTTAATCCATCATAATTCTTTAGCTCACTCCGCCACGCCAGTTCAGTTTTTTGCAGCTGCTATTGCGGGAAAACTGGTGCTGTGGGCTTGTGAATGGTGGGGTAAATTTATCACGACTTTGGCTGTGATAAAGTGCTGTTAAATTCGGCAATAGCTCCTTGTGAATATGCCCCTCAGTATTCCCACCACAATAAGATAATCTACAGTTGGCTCAGTTCCAAACTCATGTCTATACATGGAAACTGGGCTTTCACAGTCCAAGCAAGGACCTAGTTATCAGTAGTGCTGCAAGTGAAAAGAAGTGTAAGTGCCTCACTGAGCTCCAAACATGTCTTTACTACCCAACTTGGAGTCAAGGTGGCATGTTCCCTGTTTGCTTTAAAGCCCATAGTACACCTGGCCATGCCACTGGATCAAACGTCAGCAACTTCGTTAATAAACCACAGCCCCTCCCATGATTCGAAGCACTATGCAGAAATGCAAAATGTCAGTATTTTTTTAGGGGTATTTATTAAGCATGATGTCCACTCTCTAGGCATCACTTGCCACTTCCCCCATGGGAAAATATCTGAGCCTACCGAAGTTTCTGGGGATGTCCTCATCATCCTAAGGACTTAGGCTCCCACCATGTTCCCCTACACCGCATGGAGAAAAACTTTTGATTTCACTAAAATGATATGCTATGCTTGCTGATAGAGGCTGTCAGCCAGTCCTCTTCATCCACTAGTCTGTTGTCTCATTCAAATGTTTCTTCTTTCCACTGCAACATACAGAATGGGGCAGTGGGTCAGCCCACTTCAGCCACTGGATCACTTCACTGTGAGTAACGCATTCTTCTCTTTCTGAAGGAGCAGCTTCACACACAGAGTAGATCGCTTCAGTGCCAGGGACTGTCCTACCAATTTGTACCTTGGAGACCCGCAAATTATTTTTGCTTCTAACAAATGGTTTTTTTTCAGAATGGTAGGCATCTAACAGCTCCCCCTCCCATAATAACATGTTGCAAAAACTGTGAAAACAAGCATTGTCAACGTCAAAAGGCTGCCACCCAATACCAGTACTATTAGTTTTGCCAATTATGTTTTTCTCTTTTAGATGGAGAAAGGACCAATAAATATGACTGCAGCCTTTGTAATCTGTGAGATAACATCCGGGAAAAACGAATTATGCTGACTACTTGCTAAAGCGTGTACCGGGATCATGATTGTATAAGCACCTGAAAATGTGTTAGTTTCTCAATTGCCATTTTATAAACCCTGACAACCTGCGGGACTAAGGCAAACATTTGATGGAGGCAAAACGTTTACAATAGAATACAATTCTTGAATCAAGATGGATAAATGAATCTCCCTTGCAACAGGAAGTTTCCAAACCTCCATGAAGGCCTCTTGACTGCTCCATATTGTTCCATATGCTTCATGTATCGTATTCTATTTTTGTATTTATAAATTGTATATTTCATATTACTGTTTTCAATTTTCTGAATAGTTTATAGGTATACTTTTTTTTAATGCTTCTCAGTCATGCTTACAGTCTACTGCGCACCTCCAGTCGTTTTTCCTTTATTTCCCCCTTTTTTCTTTATGACTTCTACCAAACTTTATGTTTTTTTGCCATCAATGACATTATTGTATTTTCTTTCTTTTTATTTTTTTACTGTATTAGTGCTCGATCTTATGTAACATTTTTATTGGTTTATTGTGTTCATTTTGTCTGCAATTACTTTAATAAAAATTTTCTTGAACTGAAAAAAAAATATGGATAAATGAATAATTAAATTTAAATCACATTTGACGTAGCTGACTGGACTACAGCAACGTCTTTGTAAGGCAGCAGTCAGGCCTGCGCGTCCAAATAATCAGATAATATATGCTGTGAAAGCTGATAGAGGGGCATTGTTATCTGGGTAATAAATAACACGGCCTGTGAATTCTCTGCGAGACTCTGTTAACAATGTGCTCGTCTTCCAAGGAGCCTGACCACATCATGAAAGGTAAGACAATGTTTGGAAACGGCACATTATGCATCCTGGGAACGGGCCTCGGGCGTACTAAGCTCTCAATTTGAGACTGATTTACGGTGAATCAGCTCTATGTGAACTCGTGGAATTTTAATTCCCCGACCGCACCTGACATTTATATTGTCCGCCAGAAGCAAAAACAAACGGCGTTCGTTTTTTTAGGTTATGAAAAGGATTAGAATTTTGAGTCATAGATATGATGGGTACGGGTGTGACAGAAACGTGCAGTCGTTCCTTTTTTAAAGTCTTATATAGCGCTAACTGGACCCGAAGGTCATCAGAGTGCTTTACATGAGCACCAGTTAGTTGCGTTTCTGACAGATATACATATATTTTGTTAAGCACGAGGAGATAAGGTGATTTGCCCAGAATCACAGGATGTTGAGTGTCACTGACGAGCCTCGAACCCGGTTCTCCAGCTTCGAGGTCGACCGCTTCTCTAGCCTTTATTGAATGGAGATAACATGACCCGAGTCACAGAGACCATGTCCTGACCAAATCATACTTGTTTATTTCTTTGGAATGTATGCTAAGCAATGGACTTTGGAAAACAATCTAGGGGCCTCATTTATTAGGCTGTGCGTCACTTTTACGCCACCGGTGCGTCACTTTTTGTGACGCATCAGTGGCGTAAAAAATGCGCCTTGTTGCGCCATATTTACAAAGTGACGCATCTAGGTAGATGCGTCACTTTGTAAACCCCTGCGCCACATTATACCTGCACCAGATATAATGTATGCAAGGGGGGCGTTTTGACGCAAGAAAGGGTCATGGAAGTGACGCAGTGAAATCTATAGGATTTCACTGCGCCACTTCTAGGACACAAATGCGTCAATTTCTTACGTCTACCTCACAGCAGGCGTAAGAGTGACGTAGGCCCTTTCACATGGGACTTGCCCCATGTGAAAGGACACATTGCTGGAGTTGCGTCACTTTTGTGACACACTCCAGCAATGCGTCACTTTTGCGCCATACAGATACGTCAGAAATACTGACGTATCTGTAACTCCTTGCACCATGATGCGTCATACTGTAAATATGAAGCATCATTGGTCTCGCAAGGAGGGCAAGTGAAAAGTGACGCATTGCTGTTTTCACGCAGCGATGCGTCCCTTTTCATAAATGAGGCCCTAGGTGCTCAGTGAAACAGTATGAAGTTTGCACGCACCAGCATGTGGAAAAGTAATGTGGGGGAGGAGCACGAATTACTAAAATTGCCGATTTGCCCTATTACTTTATCGGGTGCTTAGTCCAGGTCTGCGACACCCTAGCCCTTGTTAGGTGCGTCACGCACACATGGGTACAATGCACCCAATTATGAAAAAAATTGTTTTCCCCAGTGCAAGAACAAACTCACCGCTGCACTGCAGACAGTGGCAAAGTCAGTGCTTCGTTTGTATGGTAGGGTGATCTACTGGCATAAGTGCAAATTCAGGGTGGTCAGTGTAAACATTCAGGAAAAAGGGTCAAAATTCAGGACAAAAATTCAGGACAGAAGGTCAAAATTCAGGACACAAAATTGGGACACAACATAGTTTTACAGACATATCAGAGGAGGTCGCACAATAGTATGTATGTAAGTAAATAGACAACCAAAATAAGAACAAGTCAAAATAAGTTTATATAAGGTTGAGACAATCGTGCACTTCACAGTTTTTCAGTATGCCTGCATCATTGCAAAGCGACATCAGGCCCTTTCTGCAATCAAGATTTGTGAAAATGTAACAATAAACATTAAATAGTATTTTTGTATTTGTATGTTTCAATCTTACTTTTAAATGTAAAGTGAAAACGCCTTTCGGGTTCCATGACATTAAGAAGCACTGCGCCGAATAGGCTATTGTATTCATTTTTACTCAGAATTCATTTACCCTGCACCTTATATTTATTAAGGGATAATATTTTCAGGGATATCAGAAACTGAACTGAATTCTATTTTAAAAGTGGTTATCACTTCTACCCTTCACAAATATCCACCTTGACAATGTGGTAAATGACCTATAGATGGAGGTTTTGCACAAATGATTGCTCTTCCTCCGACAGTTATTTTATTTGTATTTTCTCCAGCATGGAGCCAAGACAAAAGCAGAATGCCTTGCCCTAGTCTGATGCTGGAGAAGGCACACCACATGCTGTCACTACAATAGGGCCCATTGCCATTCTATATGTGATAATTAGCTGCAGTCTCAAAATGACAATGGGCCAGTCCACAGTCTGTGCGAGGTTCGGGAGGGGCTGTGCGAGAAGCCCCCTGTGAAAACTTTTAAACTCATGGGGCCTCTCGCAGGGGAACAGCATACCTTCTTGGAATTCCCCAATTTGTTTTTAGTATGATGTCTGTAAGGCGTCCGTAATTTGGGGACCCCAAATTACAGACGCCTTACAGACATCATACTAAAATAATGGATATTCCATGAAATTTACAGACGATTGGTCGCCCTATTGTATGGAGCTACCACACCCCAGCAAATGAGGAAACGCCCCTTCATATTTCGCTGTTGAAAAACGTGCACATGCACAATAGCCACTGTTCATAAAGGTACATTTCCTTTGTATACCTCCTCACATGCAGACCTACAACCGCACCTAGAACTAAATCTCCTCATGGGCCGAATTCATCATTGCCAATCGTAGAGTCACACCTAGATCTATGCTTTCAAGTCTCCAGTCTCTCAAATGAGCGAATGGAGACTCCTACAACCAAATTTGTGACTGAAAAGTTAATATTAGTTACTTTCCGCCTGTTTTGCGGAGATCACCGACTCTGGGTCGAGGATCACAGAAAATTTGTAGAAAATTAATTTTTATTAAAAAAATTAAAGATTCTGAATTCATTAAAAGAACTATCGAAATACATGTCGCTGTCTTCAATTTATCTTGGACTATTGCAGTATCAGACCTTTGCTAAAATTAACCGGTTCTTCAATTTTAACATAATTCTCTCTTTTCTCATATCAAATTAATCTATATTACGTTAAATTACATGTACATTTTTTCTTCCCTACCCTTACAATATCATTTGTGTTGAATGACTCACAATCTTTTTATTATTTTATTTGTGCTTTCATTAAAAAAAATAGCACACACAATATATTTTATGTACATGTTATCATGTACATTAAAAACATTAGCGTTCATTTTCGAATTACAAAAAGTATTTAATAATAAACCTAAAATAATTTAAAGTTTAAATTGAAATTTATTTAATTCAGTTGATATTATAGGTTTCCTTTTGTGGTAAAGGAGGTGTGTAGCTACCAGTGATGCAGCCGCAGCAGTGGTGCTTGGGCCCAGATAGCCAAGGCTCCCAACCTGCCCTGTGACAGCTGTTGTTTACCTAACTGGCTGAAAGCACAGTTTTTTCCCTTTACTTGCCTGCGGACAGGTTCTTTATTTATTCTATGGCAGGGAGATGGGCGCCATACCATAGGTACAGAAAGAGGAGAGAATGAAGCGATACAATGGGAGAAAATAAAGATAGATGATAAAATACAGAGATTATGGGGACACTGGACAGATAAAGGGGGGACAGACAATGAAGAATGGGGTGTTGCAGGGGAGAAAGGAAAGAGGAGGGTGGTGTGATAGAAGGGTGGAGAGATGTATGCACGATCTGAGATGCACAAAGATAAATAGATACAGGCAAGAGTGGTGAAGTGCAGGGGAGAGTGTAAAGAATTACAAATGAGAAGACAGAAGAGAGCAAAGAGATGAAAGGGAGAATAGAGAGATAGAGCAGAGAACAAATGAAAGGGAGGAGAAATACCGACAGTAAGCAAAAGAGAGCAGAGTTTAGAGATACAACGGAAAATGGTAAAGTACATGGGAGAGATTGATAGGGTAGGAAACTAAAGCTGGAGTGAGGTGATATGGTGAAAAAAGGATAAGGAAAAATGATTGAATAGAAAGAGAGAGGAGAGAATGTTAATAAGGGAAGAAGAGCGGAGCTATATCACATAGCATAGAAGGAGGGCAAACGGTGGAAAGTAGTAAGGTAAAATATGTGCACTACAAAGACTATCCTTTGATGTATGCCTACTTCAAATGCAGAAAGGATTATAAGAAATGGACCTGTAACCCCACATTTTTAGAACACTTCTGGATCAAGAGGAGAATGCCAAGAGGAAGAGCTGGAGAGCTGTCAGGAGAAGTACTGCCCCTTTGCTGTGTTGCTTTGCTGAATTGGCCTTCAATTGTCACTTCTGTCTTAGAGAGACTAAAGTACTGGTCTTTGGCTTTGGTTTCCTGCTTGATTCTCTGAAGGGCTTGTGTGTTCTTGCCTCCTGATAAGAAGTCTCAGGGGCATCAAAGACTTCACATGTAGCCCTTGAACTCCTCTGCTGGGAGTTCTGACCTAACAAATGGTGCCAATTCCAGTTCTGGGTGGCTTTGGCAGCAAGAAGAGCTGAAAATCCACGCATTGCACTTCAGCAGGATTTTCCTGCAGCAAGCTTTTAGTGCGTTTGAAAATCCAATGCATTGCCGCGGTGTGGCAGAAAAGATCGACGCAGCGCCTGTTTGTGGGCAGAAGAACCACTGCAGCCCGAACTAAGAGCACCGTGTCTCCGGTGTCCAAGACCACCACTCAGACTCCGATGCAGGTGCTGCTGGGCGGCTGAAGGATTCGATGCATCACCTGTTCGTAGCTGGAAGAATTGATGCGGCGGCTGTTTCGCTGCCGCATCAACTTCAGCACGTCAGGATTTTCCATGCATCACACCTGTGCACCAAGTCTACATCGACACTGGGCTTCAGAAAGTAACTGAGGCTGCGTGTCTAGAGGAATGATGCATCACCTCCCCGCGCAGTAAGAAACTGACTCATCACCTCCTCCCACAGTAAGGAACTGACGCATCACCTCCCCTGTGTAGAAGTAAGGAACCAACACTTCACTTCCTCTTGGAGCAAGGAACTGATGCACCTTCACTGCGTGTAAGGATCTGATGAATCAGTTTGCTTTCCTGCACTTCACCTCCCCTGCTCCTGGTTTCGTCTTGTGATTTTGACACTTCCCAGGTACTTTGTGCTGGATGTGATGCATCCATAGTTTTATATGGGCTGAACTGTTTTGAACCTTTTAAAAGTGATATTTTGATTTATGTATGTTGGATAATTGTTATTTTGGTCTTCTTTGGTTTAGAAGAAGATTGGTTATTTTCTAAACTGGTGTGGTGTCCTCTTGTAATGTTTTCACTGTTTTACTGTGTGTGTACAATGCTTTGCACATTGCCTCTAAGATAAGCCTGACAGCTCGTTCCAAGCTACCAAGGGGTGAGCATGGGTTATCTTGGGTGTGTATCTCCCTTACCCTGACTAGAAGGAAGGGTCCCTACTTCAACAGGGTGCACACCACTGTCAACTAGAGACCCCCTTTCTAACAGTGAGGGAGAGCTAAAGATGCAAAGCAGCTACGTAAAGATGGATGTCGAGATACAGGAAAAAGTGGATGAGAGTTACAGTTGCAGAACAGCTAGATTCTGATGGATACTGAGATACAGGGGATAGAAGAGGAGAGCGAAAGGGGGAAACAAGCTAGATAGGAGATAGAGAGGAGGGCCACAGATGTAAAGCAGCTAGACTCAGATGGGTTGAGACTGCAGCAGAGATTGGAGTGCGAAAAGTATAAAGTAGCTATACACAGATCGATGAAAAGATACAGGGGAGAGTGGAGGAAAGCAAAAGGTGTAAAACAGATAGATACAGGTGGATATAACATAGAGGGGCCAGTAGGGAAGAGTGAATGGTGTGAAGCAGCTAGGTACAGATGGATATCATGGTACAAGAGTGAGTGGAGGAGAGCAAAAGGTGTAAAGTAGCTAGATATTGATCGATATCAAGATACAAGTGAGAAGAGGGGAGTGGCTAACCACCGAAGATGGCGGATGCATAGGCTCCAGACCTGAGGCCCAATATCCCCTCCACATTGGCCTACTGCATGAGGCATCGACCTAGGCCCATAGAGCAGAGGGCTTATGCTATCACGAGAAGCCCACAACTTGATGTTCGTGACGATATTCGTCTAAAAAATGAAGAGTGCAACAGACATACAGCCTTGGCAAAATGACAAACCTCTACCAACACAGAGGTGACTGACAACTGAAGCAATGTATGATTACACTTGACTTCCACCCCGGATGCTAGAGCTCTCCCTCCACTGCCACTGCATAGGCTGGGACTCATAGACATCACAGAAATAAACTACGTTGCTTTGGATTGGTGGAGGGAAGGCCCGAAACAGCGCTCATTGGGCCGCAACACCCTGAAGTAGGGAGGCTGTGGCCTACTTAGGCCACAGCCGGCGCTTTCATCCGAAGTCCTCTACACATCAACATCAGTGCCCGCGATATAAGGGGCAAGCTTACCTGTACAAGGGAATCAGCTCATCACACCAAAGATGAACATCGGGAGGCCTCAATCTAAGACAGCGTTCTTGAATGACGGCCCTCTCTGCCCGTGCATGGGCGTATGACAGCTCCGGTGAGTCCGTGGTCTCTGAGCTGCAGCAAGAGAGGCAAAATAATTGGGCGGGAGGGCAACCGCTGCCTGGTAAGTTAGGTCCGGAACATAGCTCCCTCCAGAGCCATAGCTCATCCTCAGAGCTGAATGCTCGGGCCTTCTGAAGTACGGCTGTGTTTGCTGTCTCCGCCGCCCCGACAGGTGTATACTCCCCACACAAGCCGGAATGAGCCCGCCATGAAGAGGGGATTGTGTACTAGGCCTGGAGTCTGGCACCCAATTACAATGCATGCAGCGTCCAAGGGGCATGCCCGGGCAGTTTGTGAGGTGGGCTGTTTGTAACCCAAATCCCTCCTTGACGTATAATCTGGAGGCCGTATTTCCTGTTGTGAGGAACCCAACTGCCTCATCGAATATCCGTGGGGCTAGAAAGACTGTCATGGAGATTATTGATGACGTGTGTCCCCTGTACAGGCACAATTCACTTGCAGCATTTAGGGGACACAAGCAAAACTCCCCATATACCAGCACCAAAGGGAGTTTGGTTGGACCAGACAGTTATATGGGCTCTACCAAGCCCCTGCATACCACCAGACTGTGCTCCTGCCCTTCATCAAGAGTAGAATTAACCACAGCTCCACACAAATTACCCCTACCGGGCAACAGGGTGGTGAACAGTGACCACCCTGATCCATTGTGCCTGTTAGTGGATTGAGCTCAGCAAGCTACTGCCCATGCACCATCCTGGAAAGAAAGTGCACCCCTACACATTCAATACCCCCAAGACGATAAACCACAAGGGCAATCTTACTGACAAATTACAGATCCGTTTCAAGTAGAGCCACTAATTTCCAAAGAGACTATCATTGCAACATCTTATCAGATTAGAGGGCACATACTTCTGCTTTTCATCAGATCCAGGAAAGTGAAGCCGCAGAACAATGGGATGGACAAAAGGAAAGCAGCAAGACTCCGAAGGAATAACAAACATTGACATTAATGCACCTCCTGCAAGTGCAATAACAGATATGGCACACCCACTGCTAGCAGTGCACAGTCGGACAAATTGGATCTCATCCTGCAAGAAATAAGAGAATCTCGCACAGTAATGGAACAGCAACTTGGCTAGCTTGCTACCGAGGTCACCCTAATTAGAGCAGACAACAAGAAACGCACAGCAAAGTAAATACTAACACAGCCACATTACAAGACTTAGCCCCATGGCGGAAAGAACACTCTGGAATAGTGGAACATCTTCTGCACCAGGTCACAATACTACAAGAAAGGATGGAAGATGCAGAAGGGCATTCCCGCCGCAACAACATACACATAGTAGTTCTACTGGAGAACAGCGAAGGCCAAAATGGAACACTATTCATAGAGTCTTGGCTGCGAACAATAATGCCACCAGGAGGATTATCCGAAACTTTCTGTGTGGAAAGAGCTCACAGAGTCCCTACCAGGAGACGAGCACCCGGGATGCCACCTCAACGGAGACCGTGACCAGATCCTACATGTGGCACGTGAAAAAGCACCCATCCAACGCGACAATGAATGCATTTGAATCTTCGCAGACTCCACTCTACAGGTTCAGAAGAAGCGTGCATCATAACGCGGCACAAAGCAACACCTTCAATTACTAAATCTGAAATATGCCCTCCTCTATCCAGCTAACCTCAAGCTCATCCATGACCATAAAAGCAATTTCTTTACACTCCAGCTGAAGCTTGGGAGTGGATCAAGCACACCTATGCCGAGGTGCCCATACATGTGGCTCTACAACAGAATATGGCACTCAAAACCAGAAGATGCCAACCTCAGAGTCGGTGCCTGAAAGTACAGAGACAAGAAGAGGACCTGGACCCACACTGGCGCAAATGCTGGAGGGACAACGCTCAGCTCTACTATCCGCAGCCACATTCAGTGAAACAAGAACAATCACAGATGATGAATCCTTCAGTGGCGACACAGTCCAATTGGAATCGGACAACAGTCAGCCACTCTTCCCATCCATGATGCCACAGACCGCAAACAAACTTTTGAAGTGAGAATCAGTGCCACTGAAATATCACCATCACACAGATCAACTCAAGAATCAGCACCCTCACTCCTTCATGGGAACTAATCAACAACATAGGGGACATGCTAACACCACATGGTTTAAAGGACATTCAGGAGCAAGGTGAGAAGTCCAGAATAGAGTACCATATGAGGCGTTCACTGCTGATCGCCTAGGGTTCCCTTGGTAGGCAAAATAACTGTGAACCGTAACATGCTCCCTCCACCACGGAAGCCCACATAGACTAGGGGCTATGTAAGTCTATCACAGAGGGGCGTCTACTAGATGCTTACAGATGTTATTTTTTAATGCTATGTTGGGGGCAGGCTAGGCCCCGGGGTGGGAAGTCAGACCCCTTAAAGGAGACATACCTAGGAACGCCGCTATGACCCCTTTTGCAGCTGCTTGTTCTGCAACCAGTTGGTTAATTAGAATTGTACAAAATGTTTAGTCGAACAAAGTTCCACAGTTGGACCTAGTATTGGGTTGTTTAAGGGGAATACTGATGGGTGCTAGAACTTTTCCACCTAGAACTGACCGACACAGAGACACACCTACAGTATTATGCAAGAGAATCAAACATGGAGTCAAAACAGCATTATAACTGCATTACCTGGAACATACGAGGCATGGGCTCACCACACAAAAGGCACAGAATACATGCACAATTGCCAGGCATAAAGCACATATAGTGTTACTGCAAGAGACCCACCTAACGACAACAGAGGTCACTAAATTACAGAGAAAGTGGAGGGGACAATTGTATGCTACAACATACTCCACATTTGCACGAGGTGCTGCGATATGGATATGGTCAGCAATTCCTTTTATTGTAAAGGAGAAGCGTATTGATAAAGAAGGCAGGTATGTTTTGGTTCGTGGTACACTAGATGGTAGCCCAGTAGTGATAGGGAGCCTATACGCCCGCAATGTAGACCCGGACACATTTTAAGCTCAGGTTTGAAAGGTCCTCGTAGACTGGACCCTGTTCCCCTGGCTACTAGGGGGCGACTATAATGCAGTTTTAAATACCTCATGGACCGAGCCCATCCCCCTCTCCCTGGAGTGGCCTCTGTACGCCAAGCTAAGTCATTACAGAGCTGGTCACTAGGATGGTCCCTGAGGGAAATATGGCATAGCTACAATGAGGGTTTGCAAGAATACTCACCCACACATGAGCTACATACTCAAATAGATCACATATTTTGCAGTTCATTGCTCTTAATGCAAATCACCCACACAACATACATTGGTAAAACCATATCGGACCACAGTGGTTTAGAGACCACTATCTACTAGGGAGGCTAGACCCTCACATCCTGGAAGATGGGGCTTTCCGGGACACTATGGCATTCACCATTGCAAATTATTTCACTGAAAACTCTGGCACGGCCTCCTTGACAGGGGTGGAGTTGGAAGAGCTCAAGGTGGTGGTGTGCGGAACCGCAATTGGGTCTGCCATGGGTGCTCGCCAAACCATCAACACAGAATTTAAGCAGGCAGAAGACACCTTAGGCAGACTTGAACGCGAAGCAGTCCAAAACCCTGATGCCAAAATTGATCTTCAGGAAGCTCAAATAAAATAGCAGAACTGCTGGAGCAACTGTGAGTTATAGATTATCGTACATATACGCAAAAAGTTCATACATAAGCAGACAGACCAGGCACATTATTAGCACGTCTCGTTAGGAATGCGCCCCCTCCATGCCGTTAATAGAAATAATTACACCACAACAGACCTGTGCAACCACACAAGATGTAGTAAACAAAGCCTTCTACAATCACTACAATACACTGTACACCGCCCCACGGAAAGTAAACCCGCAAGAACTTAATACCTTCTTGGCCTCAGTTAGCCTACCTCAAATTACAATAGAGTCATGAAAGATACTAGCTGCCCCAATTATAACAGCTGCAATATGCAAAGCAATTAAATATCGCCCTAAAAATAAAACTCCTGGCATGGACGGCGTATCAGTGGAATTATACGCCACGCAAGCCCAACAGTTGCCCCCCGACTTAAGAAACTCTACCAAGAGGCGTAAAAAAATGGATCCTTACCCCCACTACAGTACAGGCCTTAATAATGTCACTGCCTAAGCCTGGTAGGGATCACACTAATATGACCGCTCTCTTTGTTGAATACAGAATACAAAATACTCATTACAATTTTAGCCATGGGGTCTTCAACCCCTTTTACCATGATTAATACATACTGACCAATGTAGATTCATACCAGCATGGAACACATCCCTCAATATACTTAGACTATGCAACAGTATGTTTGCCTGCACCGCTGAGATGCTCAAAGCGGGTTGTATATCACTTGACATCTGCCAAGCCTTTGATACTCTAAGCTGGGACTATATGCTAACCGCACTACAGAGATTTGGGGTTCCCCCAAATGTATACAATGGCTATATATACTCTACGATTCCTCAACAGCCAGGGTACGTACGGGGTTGCTCATATCACAAATATGTCAAATACAAACGGGCACGAGACAGGGATGTCCCTTCTCTCCCATGTTATTTGTGCTTGCACTTGAATCACAGGCCCACAGAGTGTGAGAGGTTTCCAATAGCTGGGGTATTACAATTAATCATACACTCCACGCAATATCCCTATTTGCAGATGATATTATACTGTATTCCAAAAACCTACAGGTCAGTCTACATGAGGTAGCACAAATCTTTACCCAGTTCGAATCCATAGCAGGCCTTGCCATCAATTACGAGAAATCGCATGCGTTCCCCTTTGGAAATGAGATCAACATGCAAACTATTCCCTAAGGAGGCTGAAACATAATGGTTGCCTCCACTACCTTCCGGTACCTAGGGGTACAAATATACAGAAACCCACAGGACCTCATCAAAGGGAATTTACAAAAAGCAATAGGCTCCTTGCGGGCTTAGATAACCTTCTGGACATCCCTACCCCTTTCAATCGCTGGTCGTCTGGCGATATCCAAAATGGTGATGCTCTTTATTACTTCACCAACCCGCCAGTGGTGATTCACAAAACCATCTTCAAAACACTGAACACGTTACTGACTGATTTAATATGGGGCACTAGTCACAGACGTATTAGTCTGGCGAAGTTGCAACTCCAGTCGGATGCCGGCGTCTGATTTTTATGCTTACTACTTAGCATGCCGAAATTTGCATGAAATAGCCTACACGATTCAGATGATTGCTCAGGGTACATTACAAACTTTGCTTTGCCCAGGTAGCACTGTCCCATCTTTAGCTTCAATGTTGCTCAGGAATGCACTCACTTACTGGAAGCAGGCACTAAAATACACAGCAATCTCTCCAGTGTATGCTCCTAATATACCACTTCTAGGTATTTCAACTGCTATGGACAAACCGTAGCCTATCCCCGTGGACACTGGCAGGAGTATCTGCAATAGGAGACCTGTTTGGTGACGGGATGCTATTGTCACATTCAGACTTCATAAACTAACAGGGTACTACGGGAGCACTATTTCTAATACATGCCACCTTGGTACGCTACGTTAAACGGCATTGGGCAACTCATTGGGCAACTCAAGGATCAGAACGTGCCACAAACAAACTGGTTCACCTAACATAGCTTATGGGAACGGGGAGACACATCATCCGGTGGTTTTATCGAGGGATCCGCACGGATCAACCATCCCCCTTGACTCAGTATGCCTCCAGTGGGAACTAGACATTGCTAGACCACTCTCAGATAAAGATTTTTATAAATTTTTTACACCAATTTTTCTGAAATGGCTGAACAGAATTAGAACAGATCACAAAAAGCAAATTTTCTGGATAAATACCCAGCCTTCTGCAAAATTTGGTGTAATTCTGTTCAGCTGTTTGTTTGCCAGTGTTTTCTGTACTGTTGCCTACTTCTTCCTATGGAAATTGAACGGGTAAAAAGCTATTTTCGGATCCCTCTTTCTCTCAGCCCCTCTTAGCGGATCACCCAAAACTCCAGGAAGCAGTTGAGGCGGAAGACCTTTTTTGGAAAGTTTCTTTCTAAGGGCGAGCACGTTATTAGCAAAGCAAAACACACTTTCTATGGGAACTCTGGCTCACAAACAACTACGCATTGGCAGTATTCTTAATTTCACAATATTTTGAGTGTCAATATTTTAGCTATGATATTGTTGTAGCACAATATTTGAAATAAGACAGTCTGGGCTGAGTCTGGTGATATATCTATTAGTGATAGACAGGAAGAGATCAACTTTCACCCAGTTGTGGCGCCACAGAAAAATCGATAGCTCTCTGTTCAGGAAAAGGAAACAATGCCAATGTGTATATGTTGTACTTGTGCGCAGTTTTCAAGAAACAAACCCTACTGTATCACCTTTAAATGACGTAACAAGAGCACTGAAGTATTTTATAGATTATGGCTGTTTTGGTCATACATCTGGGTTAATAGGTTGACACAGAGAACGTGGCTCACGTGACTTTGCAGCCAGTTTGTCAAAGAATGCTTCAAAGACTATGCACATTAATTTTAAGTGATATTATCTGAATCTGTTGCTCCTTGCCATCCACGGCATGTACCAGACGCATTTGACCATGTTTTATGCGCGCGAACTCCATTTGATCTTTTGATGGTTCATTATTTTCATGAAGATATTATCCTCCAGAGACATACTGATCATCCGTGCAGGGGCTGGCTCGCTGCGAGAAGAGACACTAAGTTTTATGGACACTGGAATCCAGTCTCTTACTCAGCAATCAATGACTTCTATATCAACATTTTGATTAGCCAGATTAAGACTTTATGAGAGTGAATGATGTAAATCACATGCACGAAAAATTTACTGATTTTCACATTTAATGCACTACAGCATCCAAATGAACACACAACTGCACAGACTCAGCAAATAGAATAAAACATGAATCCAAGATGTTGATCTTGGTAATTTTCATCACGCCACGTGCTCAGTTAGACACAATGTACAGCAGCAGGTTCAGCTCCTATGCTGTGGTGCTGAAAGAACACCTGCAGTGAATTAATACCACTATACCATGCACGTGGTATTGGCCTATACAATAATAATGCATCCATTATATTGATCTTACCACTAAGTTGCAAGGTAATTCCAAATAAATGGATGTGGATGTGAGAAAAACAATTATATACTTACCCTGACCATGTACTGGTAGGGGCTGTTGTTAATGCGATACTCGATGGAGGTTCAGGGACCTAAACCCATGTCTTAAGTATTATAATTAGCTGACTGAAGCTGGAAACCTTCTGTTGCAGCTGCCATTTCGTGGCATGGTACTTGGTGCACATGTTGTATTAAAACAAAAAAGAGATTACGGCAGGCATCCCTGAACGCTGAAACAAAACGATCGGGGGTCCGAGGGCTAGTTCAACGACCTCCACAAGGTACATGCCCCAATCCATGTAACTTATAACACCAAGAGTACCTGAAAGTCAAAATATATCTGTCACTCAACTGTTAGTCCGACACCAACACCCTACATGTGATAGTATAGTGGGCACAAACAAAATGATATAGCTAGGTGAAAGAAAAAGCCCAAGAGCAGAGGGAAATATTCCCATCAGAGGCCACACTGTACCGCCCTATTTAGCATCATTTGGGTGCCCCTTTGCTCACGAGGCAGAAAAAGTAGTCTCAGTAGTATCACTGTGACCAAATGTAAATGTGCTCAAGGTGCAGTACGAAGGAAAGTTATCAAAAATAAGTGTGCCTACTGAAAAAGCAGTGTAAAAGTATATGAGAAGTGAAAAAAACTAAAATTGAATAAACTGAGTAGATATCAGTAATTTATTATTATCTCCCAGTTTCCCAAGTCTAAAAACAAAGTGAAAGGCACAGATTTAACATAATATCTGTGGTTAGTAGTGGTCAACATGTTTCAGCATATCGGCGAAAAAATTTTCAATGCATTCTTCAGGACCCGACAGTTCGGATGACTGTTAGGAGACACCGACGGACAGAGCGGTGCTCCCCTTAGACCTGAGCTGCAGCCAGGTGGGGTGAGGCGCAATAACCACAACTAATGGTGTGTGGTTGAACGGACAACCTGACCTTTGCAGGTGATATCTTTTAATTCTCACATTGAAAAGCAGTAGTCAAATAACATCGGGTCCTGAAGAATGCATTGAAATTTTTTTCGCCGCTATGCCTCTGCTCTTGGGCTTTTTCTTTTACCTAGCTATATCATTTTGTTTGTGCCCACTATACTATCACATGTAGGGTGTTGGTGTCGGACTAACAGTTGAGTGACAGATATCCCTGAACGCTGGCCAATGAGGGTGGATGGGGAAAAAGGGACCAAAAAGTCCCAAAATGTATAAAAATACTAAATTTCATGCAGACTTTGTGGGCCTTACAGTGGGTTGGAGGACGCTGGCCTGATGCCAAAAATATATCACAAAAAACACGAGGACATAGGCCAGGCTCTGCAACTGTATGGGGAGTAGGGCAACCAACTCCAAATGAAGGTGACTAAGAGGCTGTCTACATGGGTGGGTGGGTACATAAACTGGCTAACCCGTCTGACCCTTCAGTCAGCTCCCATTGAATGTTGGAAAAGACCAGGTGCTGTGAGGTGTTGATATCCTGGCGAGCAGAGGGAGAAAGACCTGGCCAAAGGCCAAGCATTGCAGCCAACACCACAGTGCACACCCGCCCACCCTACACACTGCCAGCGGGGCACAGAAGAATTTGTCTGGGTTGATTTCACAGTTGTGCATAGGGCATGGTCGAAGGTCAAGACCTATTGCCAAATGCCACTCTGCATGCAAAAGGCCCTGCTTATTGGGGTTGGGCATCCAAATTCCTGGTGATGAAAAGTCATGTGCAGAGGGAGTTGGTGGCCCAGATGGCTGGGCTTGGCTGTAGACTAGGCCCTTTACTACCCCGCACTGTGCATGGCCAAATGCCATGTGCTGGAGGGCTTCCTTGTAAGGGCAGTTGATGCACAGGGCATGAATGTGGCCAACCCCCTTTGGGCATCCATGGGGAGGGGGGTCGACCACCAGTCTGGTTAGGTGACAAGGCCTGGTCAAAAACAAATGTCACTATTAACTGATTTGGGCAGTGATTTGAGAGCATATGCTGTAGTGTCTAGCTGAAAACTATGATCAAAGTATGTAATGACACATTATGATTCTGGTTTCTGTGGTAAACGCCATAGTAAATAAGTAATAAATAAACAGCAGTTGGGTGCATTGCCCTTTATAATTAGAAAAACGGAAACAAAACATACAGAAAGGATATTTTTGATCATTGGAGGGAGGAGAGAAACACATGAATAATTGAGAGTGGAGCTAGAGAACTTTGGGTAGACACAAAAATCAATGTGATACTTGCACTGCCTGTTGCGATGTCAAATTGTTGGATAATAAGATACTGTGGTTGTTAAAACTGGGGTTTTTGGTTGGCAAGGGTATGTTCCTAAGCCAAGCAGAACCCACCACTCTTGTCAGGGCAAGTCAGTTAAACACCAGAGATAATATGTGCTCTCCCTCTGGTAGCTTGGTGCAGAGCAGGCAGGTTTATCATCAGAGGCAATGTGTAAAGCGATCTCGCAACATACTCACACAGCAACACAATAAATACACCAAAAAAGAAACTCCACACAGAATTATATAAAATATATAATATATTATACAAAAAACAGACCAAAACAACAAGAATCATAAATACTTGGCACACTATGCAGTTATCCAGATAGTACTCGTTGTCCTGAACAAGGCAAGACTAAAGAAATCGACAATCATCATATCATTAGTGCATGTAATGCAAGTTAAGCTACAGAAAGCACATTTATATCACTATAAAACCATAGGGCACAGGGCGCCTGCACTCCTATTGAACTTTAGATGGTAATCAAGTGCAAAACGTAGGGCACAGAATTACCAACGTACCTATTACCTTTAATATGGTAACCCAAAGTTTTCTTAGGTCAAGCAAGTTCCTAGCAGATGTTCCACCACGTAATGCCCACAACCAATCCAGTGCCTCCAAGGTATGTCCCGAAGGAAGGAAGGCACAAACTGAAAATTGCATGGGGAGATCTCGCCTGGTTCCCCTTGTTCAGTGTACCCAAATGCAGCTGCCCAAAACTGAGCCATCAGTAAAGGAGTGTAGGAAGGATCCATAGGACCTTGGAGGTCTGATCACCCGCGCCCTGCACTCACACGCAGGGCATTGCAGATCCTCTGGTAATAGAGCCGCCCGCGAAGGAGCATGGGACATCGGTACCTCCCCGGTGACCCCCTCAGTACCCGCTCCCCTGTAAGTAGAGCCTGCTGCCACTGAGGAGAGCCTCTCACAGAGGCAGAGCCCCATGGCAGAGGTGCTCAGGACACAATCTTTAATGGCCCTGATATTTCAGTAACAGGGGACAAGCCAACAAGCCTTTGAGGAACACTTGGTGCACAAAGCGAGTAGCAGGCAAGTCAGCACATAAAGTTACTTTTGAGAGTGGTAGTCCCTCCAGCAGCCCAGCAGGCCAGCACATCAGAGCAAGTTGTCCAAATGGCAGTTCCTCCTAGTAGCACAGCAATCCTCTGGCAACGTGAAGTTTGTAGAGCCAGAAGCACATGGGTACAAGTCCCACGCAGTGTCTAAATACATGGGGTCAGAGCCCCAGCACTAATACTCTAGAATGTCTTTGATGAAGGGGTAACTTCAAAGGAACCATTAGATGTCTGCAACAATCCTGTTCAACCCAGCCCTGGCTCCAGACGATCAGTAGAGCGTAAATCAGCCCTTTGTGTGAAATCCGGAAGCCACCTTTTCAAATGTAAGTGTAAACCACCTCTCCATCTCCCATCCCAAGAAGATTATCAGTATGCAGATGAATGCTGATGTATCCCCTGTCACACCCAGCCCTTCCTGTGTTGTGACTGTCTAGAAAATATGCTCGAAGTGTAGCTATCACCTAGCGTGGACATGTATTGGAGTCAGGCTGCAAAGCACAAAGAGTCAGAACCACAGAGTAAGGCCCACTTTCTAAAATTGGCATTTCTAAAATAGTAATGTAAAATCCAATTACACCAGTAGGTAAGATTTATCACTACTATTCGAAACATACCAGGCATGGCAATGCCGCTCCTTTCTGATTAAGAATTACCACTTTAAAGCATATCAGGTAATCATACCTTGTTTAGAGGAGAAAGCACATGCACTTTAGCACTGATCAGCAGTGGTAAAGTGCCCAGATTCCTAAAGCTAGCAAAGAGAAGGTCAGAAAACCAGGTGGGGAAAGGAAAACAGTTTGGAGATAACCCTGCAAAAAGGTCCAGGTCCAACAGTGGTGCTCTCCCTTTCAAATGTAAGTTATGAAATGCCTGCAGTACCTTCTTAGATCCTGGAAGAGATGGTTAAGATACTGCTCTTCATTAGAGCTCGCACTAGCAGTCACCTCATCTTCCACAGATGTTACCTATTGTAGCAGTGATATAGACGTGGATAAAAACCTTTTTTTTCATGGGATCTTTTCCGATTTTCATCCTGAAAAGCAGTCTTGTGCTTGGTGTTGAGGGGCAGGCTCAATGAGAAAGTGGCAAACTGTACTTACTTACAGAGCCTCTACTGAGAGTTTGGTAACATAATAACCACATAACAAATCAGGCATTCAGTTTATACTCACTTTCCTGAATTGGAAATAAAATTCCATACACTGTATTCAAAGATATTTTTCAGTCTTCTCTTTTAATCCATTCTCCGTCATCCTTCTCAATAGAGTTAGGTTTCTCAGTGTCCAGTGGTGGGTGCTGCCATCTGAAATGGCCGTAGAATGTCTGTCGGCAAAATCTGATAGAAAAATTGAAAATGACTTGATCAAGTAATGTGGGATCCTCGCGCACTGAAACAGTAATGAGGTTTGCAATTGTGTGCAAAGAGAACAAGGACATTATTTAATAAACCAATGTAAAACTTCGCTTGATTATTTAAGGTTTCCGCAGCCTATTCCGGGGCTCACAAGAATGCAGAGGCAGAGAATGGCCTTCTTATTTTACAGGTACGCAGTTTTCCTGTTCCAGGCCTGTGAACACTAATCATAAAAATAACTATTTTTTTTAAACAAATCCATGGTTTAATATATTTGATGGGTAGCTGATGTCTAAAGTTATGTTGATGGTTTCACAGTATATTTATAGTGAATTTTTTTAAAAGTGCACTAAGCTTGCAGGCTTAAAACAGAAAACCTGTAAGTTTCAAATAATAAATCCCACTTTAAAGCATCATCTGCGACTTTGGAATGTCCTGATTAGGCCTGCAGATTTTCTCTTTCCAGGCCCAGCAAATTCCTGTTCCAGGCACCTGGAAAAGCTCTGAAAACCACAAGGGATCTCTTGTGTTAAATATATAAATGTTCTTCCATCCATAAATCAGTTCCTGTTTCATGGACAAAGATCCTCTCTTTTCTAAGGTGCTGACATTATTGTTTCCCCCTTTCCCGCCCAGTGGACCGATCTTGCCGCCACTGTCGTGCCCTTGTCCTCGAGTGGCGCTGTGAGGTTGACCGCCCCGTGCTTTAGTTATGGTGGACCAGATCGTTGCCTTGCAGAAGGCGACAGACTATTCCAGCTCCATCATGTTTTTTGGAATGGGCTGTGTGTAGTGTAACGCACCCTGCTGTAGGCTCGCCGCTATACTGACGCACGACATCCTACCACACCACATATAGATCAGATACCGCACATGTTGAAGGTTAATAAAAATGTAAAACGCAAGACGAATTGCCTTGTTCATGTTGAATATGCATACTGTCATTATGTTCAGATAACGATTACGAACCAATGTACGTAAAGTTTTCGTTTGCATTGCACCATCCTGATGATTGTACAGATAGCGGCCGGCCTCAGGGTTGTAGGCATGACGCTGTGTACCTTTGACAGTATTTAATAAACGTCTTGGGAAAAAAAAAAAAAAAAAAAAGATCCTCTCTTTGCAGTTGGACAATTATTCACCTGTGAAAAGGGAAATCTGCAATACCATATTGAAAAGAAAAAGAAGACTGTAGTGTGCCACCTGGCCTCTGCTATACATTGTTGCAACTGGCACCCTGAGGGCCGAGCTCAGCATGATGGTTATAAATAAATGGGCTAATAGTCTCTTGTTGCTACTGCTAATATATTTTTAGAGTGTATGTGCCACTTAATACAGCACATGTGTAGAGATCGGGAAACAACATTTTCAACACAACTTTTACAACGCACTACCATTACAACGAAACTTTTACAATGCAACATCCATTACATCGCATGCAATTACAACGAAACCATTACAACGCATGACACTACAATGCATAACACCACAACGCATGTCATTACAACGCATCCCATTACAACGCATAACATTACAATGCATAGTACCCTTACACTTTCCAACACTTACCCTACTGTTGCACCCCCTGGAGTTAGAATAGTAATTTATACCCCTACACTATCCAACACTTACCCTACTGTTGCACCCCCCTGGAGTTAGATACTTACTATACATGCAATGTAATGTTATGCGTTGTAATGGTATGCATTGTAAAGGTAGAATGCGTTGTAATGAAATGCGTTGTAAAGGTAGTTTCTAAAAAATCGTTGTAATGGCATGCGTTGTAATGGAATGCGTTAATGGATGTTGCGTTGTAAAAAATGCGTTGTAAAGGTATGCGTTGTAAAAGTATGCGTTGTAACGTCATACATCCGTAGAGATCTCCTGAAGACCTGCATCACACAGTGCTCAATGTAGGCGGCCCAGCTGGAGTGTGCCTGCCTACGACCTGGGTGAGCCCTGCTCGTGACCATGGGGTCGCTCTGAGCTGCCCCTCTTCAAGTGGTGGTGCACTGGAAAAGACTACCTGGCTGTTTGTGGTGGCGGCACGGTGAAGTCTGGGCCACACGGTGAAGTGCAGTTGCAGTGCCACCTACAACCGTACATCTTCACCCCCCCTCGTGGCTGGGGAACAGGTTGTGTGTACACGGTGGTGCAGCCTGCTGTGAAGGAGGAGACTGTCATAGGGGAGATGGCCCACATTATTAAAAGGGTGGCACTGAAAAAAAGAGATACTGGAATTTTGATGAGTAGAAAAGAGAGTAAACACCTGCCCGTGTATTTAAGGTATACCAGGAGAGTCTATTGAAGGCAAAAAAGAAAGAAACGATACAGTGAGATAAAGCCCATGAGTGCCGGGTATAGTGTATGAGGATCATTGGAGACATATAAGAATAGTGTGTTTTAAAACCTAGGAGTAACTTGCAGAGCGTGTGATAGTAATTGCAATAGCGCCACTGAGTTGGCCAAATCAAGTAGAAGTTAAGGGCAAGGTACAGGCCCAGAGTATCCAGGAGGGGAGTGAGTCATGTCCATTCGCTACTAGCGCCGGTCACGTGATGGATCAACTACCATCCGAAGCACTGCGGGCTCCAGCCCCATGTGCTCAGTCCTCAGTTGCAGCCCTGCCACCATTTAGTGAACTAGCTGAACCAGCCACGTCTGCACCCAGATGGCGCTCTTGGATCAGATGCCTACAACACAATTTTCGTGCCACCAGCTAAACTGATGGCGCAGCGAAGAGGTTTTTGCTGATACATTTTGGTGAGACAGAGATATAAGACTAATTTGATAACTTGCCTAACACGGGGAGACAATGATTTAGACAATGCCATAGTGACCCTGAACAGAAACTTTGACCCCCATCTCAACCCTGATTATGAGCATTTCAAACTATGCCTAGCCCAGCAGGCGGAAGAAGAATCTGTCAACTTGTTCTATGCAAGGCTCCGAAGACTGGCATGCATGTGCGTGAACATCAACCAACCTAAATAAATCCTTGCCCAGATAATCCAGGGCTCAGACACCTTAGGTTGAGGCAGCTAGGCATCTACCTGGACGACCTCCTTGTCCTAGCCCGTGTACATGAGCTGTCAAACAGTAGGGCAGATGGTATGGAGCTAGCCTTATGGAGGAGTTCTGGCTCAGGAGGGGCACCGAAAATGGGAAAGGTGAAGGAGGTAAGGGTTGATGCGATCCTGAGACACTAGCAGCCTTCCCACTTGCAAGGCAAGTTGAAGCAAGGAAATCACTGTGGCAGCTGCGGTCTGGAGCATTGGACACCAAAAGTCTGCCCTGCAAGAGGGCGAGCCTGCTCCAACTGCGGAAAAATTAATAATTTTGCCAAGGTATGTAGAGGCGAACGGCAAGGGACCCCAGGATGATCCCCGAGCAGGACATCCACAACTCTGCATGAACTGTCTTTTGATGAGAGGGGGGCAGAAGATACACACGATGTGGGTGCCCCATGGGGTCCCGTGGATGAGGAAGAGGACAATGACGTGTTTGTGGTGTCGTTCCCTGGGAAGGAGAGCAACAGAAAATGGCCCCGTCCCATGTGTACTGTGGAGATTGAGGCACTAAGAAACCAATCGACCACCAACCGAAGAAACACTTAGTGGTGAATCTGACAGATCAAGATTTGACAGCGGCACAAACCCGCATCTTGGGAAAAAGTTTGGGTTTTGTACCATCTGAAAAAACTTCACAAATTCAAACTTTGCAAGGAAATAAAAGAATTTATGTGGCAACTAAAACTCAGAGCCTTTTTCAGAACAGAGCGGAGGATGACACAGGCCTCAGAGTTAAATTATCTTCACACCACCAAATACTATCTTACCCGTAGAGCTACTCACTTTGAAAAAGCTGTGATGCAAGAAATAGGTAACATTGACCATGACACCAACCATATTTTTCATAACACGACAAGAGAGGAAAAACAAGCCATCAGAGAACTGGCTAATAACAACAATCTGATCAGAAAGCCAGTGGATAAAGGGGGTGCAATTGTGATCCAGACCTCAAAGGCATACGATCAGGACTGCCAATGACTATTGTGAATTAAAAATGTCTAAAAGCTGTACCACACAAAAGTTTTATTCAATGGTCAGCCAGACATGATTAAAAATATATGTGTCGGGAAATCTACCAAACAATGTTTTGGATATTCCCACTTAGAGTGGGGTTCACATTCTTTTCACACTATTGCCATGAAAAACCAGCTCCACACACCAGGGAGGCATTCGGCATCTCCTGGTGGGCCCGATGATGAAGCATGTCACCACCCAGGGTGGTGAGTGAGGGCTTCCTAAAGAAATCCCTAATGACTTCCAATGTGAATCAATTAGGTTTATTCTTCCTCCTCTGTTACTGTGCTTAAAACATTTGTTTCTCACAACACTCTTCTGTTGTTTGACATACAGGTCCTGATGAGAAGCCAGGGGGATGGCTTCGAAAAATGTAGACTAAGGAGGTAGTAGCCCATCATAGCACACATTCTCCGCTCCCCATTTTTAACAATACCAGCAAGTAGGAGTATTATATTTTAGTTTCCACATTAGCAAAGTATTTTTTAATCCCTTTTCATCTCACTGTGACCCCTCCACTCTCACATTACACATAGTATCACTCATTTCTAAGTGAGCCCACATCCCGGTCGGTTGTAGCACCCCCACCCCGCAACGGGGCGGAAGGAACCCGATGATAAAGCATGCCACCAAGGGACCTTTTGGTGTGTGAGGGTTATTTTGAAAAAAACATTGAAAAACATTGTGTTCCCCCATATATCCTTAGGGGACACGTAGTTTCCTACAAGTGTAGAACAGACCTAGGAAGGATAATTTGATTCTGTAAAACTACTGTGGATAATTTTTGGTTACTTAGGATACACAGAGGAGGGTGAGTCCACCACTTTCTGACCTCTTCACTCCCTCTCTTGTTGATAATTACGAGATTGGGGGTACTTCATAACTGCCTTAATAGACACTAATGCATCTGTAAACCTAATGGACTCTAGCTGCCACCAAGGCATGAATCTGCGCCTACGGGGCCACTGAGCCACTCACTCTGTAAGAAACCACGGTGGTTCACACTGTGAGCGAAGGCTGCTCCACCAGAGCACAGTTTCACTTCACGTAGGGAAACCATGTTGGGGTGCCACACTGCGGAAGACCTAGGACTGGAGTTCTGTGCAAAACAGGTGCACGGATCACATGCCTCGGATGTGATGTGAGTCTTTCCCCAACTAATCAGAGGCCTTGGTTAGCTCAAAAGCACCGATATCCACCTGCACATTTATGAAGCAATTCGACCCATAGCACCACAACATCAAAGGGTCCCATTTAACTTGAGGCAGCTGGTGGAAAAGGAACTCTGGGAACTGGAGCAAAAGATGGTCATTGAGAAAAGTCATAAGCCCCTCGCCCTGGGTGTCCCTGTTAGTCATTGAGCCTGCCTAATCAACTCAGAGCCATCAGACTTTGTGCTGATATGAGGCTCCAGAACCAAGCCATCCAGTGGTAGGCACACATTACGCTGACCATGGACAACATTGTTGCGGACCTGAATGACGCAATGGTTTTTGATTCTCGATTTAAATGTGGGCTATCACCAGCTGGAGTTGTAGCCTGCTAGCAGCTATATCACCATTGTTTCCATCCACATACGCCTCAGGAGGTAGTGGAGGCTCATTATCAGCATCTTGTCAGCCACAGAAATGCTCCAAAACACCATCCGGGAGGGGAAACATCCTTTACAACGCAACTTTTACCACGCAGTGCCTTTACGACGCAACTTTTACAACGCAAACCATTACAACGCATTGCGCTGGGGGGCGCTCTAGGATAGGGAATAAGTTTAATTTACTATCCAACACCTTCCCTAGTGTCCACGGGGACTGGAGTTGGAATAGTAAATTAAACTATTCACTATCCAGCAACCCAAAGCGCTATGCGTTGTAAAGGTTTGCGTTGTAAAAACTGCGTTGTAAAGGCATGCGATGTAAAAGCATGCGTTGTAATGTCATCCATCCATCAGGGAGACCCTCTCAGGGCTGGTTGGGGTGGTAAACATACGTGATGACATTCTGATCTTCTTTGAGAGCCTGGAATATCACCATGTGCGACTTCATGCTACGTTGCAGTGCTTGCAGAGTGTGGACCGACACTGCACCAGAAGAAGTGCTCATTCTACCTAAACTCCATCAAGTTCTTTAGTTACATCTTTTCAAGGGATGGCCTGAGAGTGGACCCGAGGAAGGTTGAGTTCATTTGGAATGCGGCCATTCCGCAGAATGTAACAGAAGTCAGGAGTTTTGTAGGCATGGCAATGTACTGCAGCAGGTTCTTCCCAAACCTGTCCACCCTATCAGAGCCACTGAAGGTCCTAACATGAGCAGACTCCCAGTGTGGATAGGGACAATAAGTGGACACATTCTTTAGGTATGTGAAAGAGGCAGTGCTTAAAGATGCCACAATGGTGTATTTTGATCCCCAGTGAAAAAGTGAGCGTGTGGTTGACGCAAGCGCAATTGGGCTGACAGCAGTGCTCCTACAAGAGAAAGCAGAAGGCTCATGGGCCCCCATCACCTACGCAAGCAGGAAGCTATCTGACACAGAGACACAATATGCCCAAATTGAGTGGGATGGGTTGGCTATCCGATGGCCATGTCGCCACTTCCACTTGTACCTGTGTGGGCATCAATTCAGAGTGGTCACAAACCACAAACCGTTGATCCTGTTGTTTGAGGCATTTCCCGGCTGGTGCCCCCTAGGATTGAGCAATGGGCTGTACAGCTCTATCCATACTCTTTTGAAGTGATCTAACGCCCAGGGGCAAACAGTCCCACAGATTACTTGTCCAGGCACCCATCTGCGCCAGAGGACCGAGAACAAGCAGATGATGATGAGGGTGCTGAGGACTTTGAGCAGATGGTAGTACACAAAGTATTCCCCAAAAATCTGTCCATACAGGAGATAGAGGAAGCAATAGCAATGGATTGGAGCCTCGAAATAGTGAAAAAGGCGCTTTCCAGGAAGCAATGGAAACACTTTCTCGAAAAAGCCAAAGCGCTTATGCAAGCTGAGCAGGAACCACCTTTGGCAAGTGCGGGATGAGCTAAGTACCAGTGAAGATGGCCTGCTTCTCCAGGGCCGGCAGATCATGAAGCCACAGAGCCTATGGGCCTGAGTGATCGACATAGGACACCAAGGTCACCAAGGTGTGGTCAAGACAAAGGCACGGGTGAGGGACAAGGTGTGATATCCCAGGATGGACACCCAAGTGGAAGAGAGGGTGCAAACTACCACTCCTATGTCATAACCAATTGGGACCCACTGCCGACTCCTGTGATTACAGAAGAACCATGCCTGAAGACATGGTGGAAGGTGAGCATGGACTTTGCACATTTTCCCGGAAGCCCGCCTAACAGCTGTGTTCATTGTCTCACATTCAAAATTCTGCATTTTCCAGAGTCACATCAATGTTGGAGAAAGTATTCACTCTGGTCGGTCTGTCAGAAGAGCTGAAAATGGACAATGGGCCCCTGCTTCAGGGACAAGAGTTCCAAAAGTATCTGGCCTCCCTAGCGATCTGACACTGGAAAGGGATGCCACAGTAGCCCCAAGTAAATGGAAAAGTCGAACAGTATATGAAGACCTTGAACTGGGTCCTCATGATTTGGGTAGAAGAAGGAGAAGATGCCAATTGTTGCGTGCATCAGTTCCTGAGGGCCTACAGGCAGACTCTGCATTGTCCCGCCAACTGCGTGCCAGATCCAGAGACCCCTAAGAGACAGGGTCCTGACGGGCCCAGAATGGCAACCTTCCATCTTGGCCATCCAGGCGATGCTGGAAAATAGGAGAGCAATTAACAAGAGTCTGGACAGAGGTGCCGGCATCCTGCAATCCCAAGTGGGGATCATGTCATCATGAACGACTGTCACCCAGGATGGAAATTCCAGACCCCAATTGAGACCAAAACATGGCAAGTAGTGAAGCTTTGCAGTACCATGGTCACAGTTTAGTGAGAACATCACACCACTGTCAGGAACATATCATGGTTCAAAAACATGACAAACCTGTCAATGGGTTTTGACAGGGAAGATGAGAATGGTTATGATGACAGTGTCAAACATTCATTTATGTCTCGTTCACCAGGGCGGGGTGTACCAACATGGTCCCAGAAAACAATCTCCTCCCCTTGCAGCTGGAGCTCAACACTCTTAATGGCTGATGCTCAAGTCTCAGTCCTGACTCAAGCAAACCTGGGCACCCTTGTTCAAGCCAATGGGAGTGAAGGAAGGGCAAGAAGTCAGAGGTACGTTCTTGGCCCTAACCTGGCACCCAGCTAGCAGCTGAGAGACTATGTCTGCCATGTTACGATGGGCAAGTGGCCAGGAATATCTCAGTAAACGCTGAAAGGGATGTAGAGTGCCATTCCTCTACTATACATTGTTGCAACCTGCCCCCAGAGGGCCGGGCTCGGCCTGAAGGTTATAAATATTATAAATAAACGGGATAGTGGTCACTTGTGGCCACTGCTGACATATTTTCAGCTTTTCACTTATTACTGCTTGGTGTCTGCGACTTAGGCCTTGACTTATGTCCGAGAGCCCGTGGACACGACAAAGACTATGGCTGAAGTTAATCAAGCTGAGGAGGATGAGGCAGAACAGGAGAATGCAAGCACAATTGAGGCCTCAATACCACAGCCACCTATTTCTGATGATCGTAACATTGAGGACAGTACAGAGAAAGATCAAGAGACAAAGGAGTCATATACATGAGAGTGTTTTACTATACCCACATCAAAAAAACTGAATGCTTACAAGAGTACATGCAAACTTGGGGGCTAATCCTGAGTTGGAGTAATTCTTGTCAGAGACTGCACTTAAAGAGGGTCTCTCTAGTTTCCTTTTTGATTGCCCGGGTGAATAATGACAACTCCAAGTACCCAGAGGGGCACCCTCCTTATGAAATATGCCATAGATATTCTTAAGAGGGTCCTATTACAGAGGAAATAGCCAAAAGTGCTTCAATGTCAGCACCATTGACAGTCTTAGTTGGTCTTAATAGTAGTTGCTAGGCATGGCAAAGGTTGATAAGCAAACATCAGACCATTCTGAATCAAACTTGGCTTCTCAGTTGTGAACAGAGAATCCATGTCCTCTTTTCCTAACTAGAGTGTGACCATAGGATGGCACCCAGCGCCAGATACACATGACCTTCAGAAAACCCAGAAATAGGGTAAGAAGTAAGAATGTGAGCTCATCTACTGATTAATGCATGCACAATAGACATCCCCTTATTTCCATTTTGTCATGTAACTGTGCAGGTGATCCTCCATCTTTTTGTAATATAATGGGTTTCCCATGCCTTTTGCTTCAGACAATTGCTAAAGAGCACTCTTCGCTCACGTGTAAAACAGATTTTAGGATGTAATTTTACACTGTATCTTGGAAGGCACACACAAATTTAAAATGAACAGCATACAACACTGAACCTGTGTGGTGAGGGTGCAATGCTGAACAAAAGGTGCATTAGTCATATTGTGGAGACTGAAGATAGACCATGGGTGTATGGACACAAAATGATTTTATGTCCCTTTTAATATGCCTATAGTTTTTTTTCCATAGGCATCTTCCACTGACAAAGTTTTGACCCAGGTGAGAGCACCAGGCCTCATATATATGCATGGAAAGCATGTGTAGTTAAGCAGGAATACACACACAGCCCTAAACAAGGTCCCAGATCCGATTGGACTCTTTGGGTAGGCCGAACATTTTGGCACTGAAAACAAGGGTGAAATGAGCAGTTACATTTCAATCAAAACCCTGTAATATATTTTAATCACACCCCCGGTACCCTACTAATAAATAATCTTTTTGGGTATACTGTGAGGTATTTTGTATCTCTTTTTCTATTTTCATCTAGATCCCTGCATTATCCATTCAGATATTATCTAAGAAGTAACACCTTCCTTTTGGTTGAGTCTACCCTAGTGGTATCACCCTACGATGGTGTGGATAGGCGCTGATGATGAAGAATTTCCTGATTAAGTGAGTGAGGCATCTACTCCTATATCTTTAGATACCCCAGTGGGACAGTGAAGTAGTGCCCTCATTTGACCCTGCCCCTTCTCCCCTTCTTTCGCCCAGTTGCTGGTATGTGAGATAGCACTTACCATGTACCTCATTTGAACAAAACTGTTCCAGTTAGCCAACTTTTTACATATTATTCTTACTTTGTAATATATATATGCTTCACCATAAGTTAGAATGTGCCTACAGCAGGAAGTGTAAGAACAGAGGTAAGATATGTCTGTCACTTAAGAAAAAAGCTTGGTCTAAGCAGGCAGTGGTAGTTTACAGAGGACGGCTTGTCCAGGTCCTTTTAGTAAAAGTGAAATGCTGAATCTCTTCTTATTTGTCCAAGGAATGGGTTGGCGCCGCATAACCATTACCATTGAAAGTGTTAGGTCAGTGCAGCTACTGATAGCACGAGGAGTGGACTCAGTCACAGCACTGTCCATTCAATAAGTGAACGTAACCAGGCATATACTCAGAGAGTCAACTCTACTCATGTAAGCATTATTAGTGCGAAGGAAGAATCATCCATACGCCATTACAAAGGAGAGGTAGGGGGCTCACACAAGTGCTGACAGGGTGTGGTGCATGCTCTGTCGGGGACAGTTAAGAATAGGGTGTGGCTCCGCCACTCATTGTGAGTCAGTTCATCAGAGGAAAGTGGGAGGAAGAGAAGCTTTACCACTCACTGAAAGTGTAGGGCAGGACAGGGGGTTCAGCTAGTCACCGAGTGTGTCAGATTAGTTATGGGAAAAAGGGGTAGTTACAGGTTCTGCCAGTAGGAGGATTTTGACTCAGGAGGGGAAAAGCCACTTCTATCCATATTCACAGGGGTGGAGCTATCAACTCCTCTGCTGCGCCTCTTTCATTAGTGCCCCTTCCGGAAGTGTAGGTTCAGTGGTGTGTTTGGGGTGTTACTCTCCCCCCATAAATGTCATTTCAAATGACTAGTTGGGTACAGGTGCTTTCAGTTGGGTATGGTGAGGTGTCTGTCGGATTTCACCTGGGATTTTTGCATACACATGCTGACAAAAACACATACACACACACTCTCTCATATCTGTTATTGAAATCTCTAAAAATGTTTATTTTACTAAGTATTGTGTTTCTCTCATCTAGTACTCCTATTAATGTGGATTCCTCTCTTTTTCCACTCCCTCTTAATCCTCTCTCATGCGCCCTGCTTGTCATATAATGTATTTTAACATTATGTGCCAGCACAATGGTCGGGAAATCTGATGCTCACACTGCCCCCCAATCCTACTGACCAAGCTACGCCCCTGCTATCTCTAGATGTGCAGGCTCCTTCCTAAGCATGCGTAGGCCAAAAACCCAGAGCCAATGCACCTCAACAGTAGCATAGCTACCACTGACAGAAGAGTCAGATCATTGTAATGTAATGGGAACCTGGGAGATGGTGTTTACAAGTGCATGTTTGGTATGAGGACACTTAGTAAATAGACATTTTAGGATTGTTCTGGTCATATACAGTAAAACCCAGTAACCAAAGCTGATGTGAAATGAAAGATTCCCCATAACATGATCAACAGCCAGTCTTTTTTAAAACATGTTTGGCTATTGCTATGTTTAAAATTGTCATTTTAGAGTACATATAACATGGTTATGTTAAAATAAGGGAATTCTACTGTAGTTATGCTGCGCTTAAGCAACTTTGCTCTTTGCGTTTTGAAGTGTACAGCGGGGCTAATATACAAGCTCCTTGCGCCGCTGGTATCTCACTTTTTCCCAAAATTTTTATATTTTGCGTAGCAGCACTACAGTGAGTAGACTGCCTGCGCAGTACCTGGTCTGTTTGCAAGGGAAGTTTGTATTTCATTTGCTTTATCTGTTGAAGCTTCCACTGATGCTGCTTCTGCTGCAATTGTGCTGTTTTTATAGGCGCCTACAGCAGTTCTGCCTGCGCTGCACTGTTGTCCTGTTTGAGGGGACGGATTGCGCTACTGAAGCCTGCATTGTTCCCCTTGTGTTTTTTCTGGAAATCTTACACTGATGCAGCCTGCCATGTATGTGGGCCTGATTCACAAAGGTAAACTTAGACTTTTGTGTAAGTTTAAATTTTTTAGTATTCACAAACAATGAGTTAATAGTAACTTTACAACCGCGGAGATTCTGCAGTAGGGGCGGTGAACTCCGTACATAAAAAGAAAGGAGAGGTCTATCTTTTTATGTACAGAGTTCTCAGCCCGTCTGAGGAGTCCCCGCAGTTGTAAACATATTATTAACTTGTAGTTTGCGAAAACCAAAAAAAGTAAACTTACACAAAAGTCTAAGTTTACATTTCTGAATGACGTCCATGTATCTAAATGTGTTTTGAGGCAATCTTGCATCACTGCTGGCTGTGTTGTATCTATCCTCCTCCAAATAGATGCATGTCCCTCTGCCTGCCTTGCAGTTAGCTTGCTTTTGAGAGGGTGCTGCTCTGCAGTTTGTGTTGTTCCTGCCTTTGTTTGTGAGAGAAGCCTGCATGGTGGCTTCTTTTCTTTCTGTGCCTGTTCTGCGTGGGAGCGAAGTTTGATTATCTGTTGCCCATGCAATGTCTATCTCATTGAGATTAAAATACATTTTCACCACTCAAAAGAACATACTATTCGCTTTACCAATGCTTCTTTTAAAAGAGATTGGGATCGCTGATTTATTATTCCAGCTGTGGTCTACATTTCAGAAACCGACAGCCTGGATGAAAATTGTGAGTGTGGTCTTTGTTCTGAAGAAAAAATGCACTAGATAGCATTTCTGTTCTTATCTCCGGCTATCAGAGCTGGGAGTCAGAGGTCATTCTGAGGCATTGATCACGTCACGTTCCTCAGCTGATGTGCTTTGCCTCACATTAAACTAAGAATAGGGTTCTGAACAGAAACTGGCTCTCTTTGTGTACTGTGCTGCACAACATGTGTGACTGATTAACTGTGTACACCATCTTTGTTATTCTTGATGGCAGTTGCTTGCTGTTATTGATCATAACATTACAAAGTACTGATAAGGACCGAGTGCAGAGGTCATGAACCTCAAAATGCACTAACTCCAGAGACGTGCTCTGTGGAAAGGGGTTCCCGCAGATGCATCAATGTTCGAACACATCCCAGACTTGTGCTAATTCCACCACTTGTATCAGTTTGACAAGTCAAATGTTTATTGGCTTTTCACGTACCATTTGTTTCCGGTTCAAAGGGCCATACCCTGAGAGGATTCGTGTCAGCACCAGGTGTTTGTTTATACGCCATTCATCACGACCATATCTATAGCTCATTTACTCAGTACGGACCTTTGCTGGATAACCTGTATTTGCTAGCTAGTTAAAACACTCCGAGCATAATGCAGCTTTAGAGGGAAAAATTAGAGAACAAAGTAATGTTTATATCTATCCTAATCTAGGCACAATCTTAAAAGAAAAAAAAATGGTCCAGGTGCTCTTCTAGAGAGGTTCTTGACGAATAACTCTTCCTTGTACTTCTGCACATGCTCAGTAAGAAAATAGGGAGTGTTTATGCCGATGAAGGGTTGAGATTTGAGAAATCTAAGGGAGCACAGTCTGTCAGCAGCAGAAGGACTCCACGGATGTGGGTGTGAGTCTTTTTATGGCCAGACTGGTTTATTTATTTATTTATTTTTATTTATTTATGCGTTTTTATATAGGGCGGACTTTACCCGAAGGTGTCAGAGCGCTTCACAAAAGGAACAGAACTGATACATGAGAACATTACAAGTGAGCAAAAAACAAAAGCAAACGTTACATTAAATGAAGCAAAAATGACAATCGTGAGCCAGCAAAATACAAGAGGTAGCAAACCGTGCAATGCAAAAGTGACAATCGTGAGCCAACAAAATACAAGAGGTAGCAAACGGTGCATTGCAGGAGGAAAAAGTGACGTGTGCAGGTTACAAAAGCATACAAAATAAACAGAGGTATAATACTGCAATATATGGAGGACACTCAAGCACAAGAACAAACGTTACATAGGCACTGGTGGCACTTGTGCAGGTATCGAAAAAACAAACAAAAGTAAGAGGTAGAAAACAGTGTGTTACAAGAGAAAGTGACGGGTGCATGTTACGCAAGAGTCCCAAACACAGGTAGAAGGATAATACTGCAATAAATGGCAGACTCTCAAACCACAAGAACACAATGGGAAGACACTTCCATAGACATGCAAAGTAGATTTTTCAATAATTGAAGGGCTCCTTCAGATAATAGAAAGGGCATGGATTACATTTGGAAGTGTCTTTGAAGGAGGAGAACTTTGAGGTCAGTTTTGAAGGCCTGGGAGGAGGTGGTGGTCCGGAGCTGAGGCGGAAGTGAGTTCCAGATTCCCACTGCGCTGCCTGAAAAGGATTGGGCCATCGATCTTTCCTTCTTGAAAGTGGGAGGTTCAAGCAGTAGATTTTCCGCATTTCGTGATGGTCTAGAGCCTCCAGACAGTTTCAGTTTATTCGCCAGGTAGCGCGGAGAGGAGAAGTGCAAGGCTTTGTGGGTGATGCAGGCAGTCTTGTAGATAGCTCTAGCCTCGATGGGAAGCCAGCGAAGGGAGGATAACATGGGAGTGATGTGGTCGCTTCTTTTGGCGCCATAAATGAAACGAGCTGCTGAATGTAGAACAGACTTAAGGGGGGATAGGTGGTAATTAGGGAGGCCAGTCAGAAGAGAATTGCAGTAGTCCAGTCTGGAGAGGGCCAGGGTTTTAAGGTCATGCTCCGGGAAGAAGCAACGAATCCCCCAAAGAAGGCGCAGTTGGTATCGGGCAGACTTTGCAATTGAGCTAATGTGGGAGAGTAGATTGAGTTTTGTGTCGAGTATGACACCAAGGGATTTTGCGCTGTCGACAGTGATGGGTTTATTGTTCAGCAGATTCATCTGGTCCATCCATGATTGAACCGGGGGAGGAGAAAGTGAGGAGGAGAGGAGTCGGAATTCAGTTTTGGAGGGGTTCAGAATCAGTTGATGTGTTGACATCCAGTTATGAATGGAGTCGAGGGTAGAGCTTAGGACAGAGAGATCGTGAGTGGAGGCTACCTTAAGGTAGATTTGAGTGTCGTCTGCGTAGAGATGATAGTTGACCCCAGATTCACTTAGGAGATTTCCCAGAGGTTCCAAATAGAGATTAAACAATGTGGGTGCAAGAATAGAGCCTTGGGGAACACCTTGACCCACCCCCAAAGGCGATGAAAGACTGTCCGCTATTTTGATCATTTGGGATCTATCAGAAAGGAAAGAAGCAAACCATTTAAGCACAGTGCCCTCAATGCCCAATCTCTGTTGAAGAGTGTTAAGGAGGGTGTTGAGATTAACAGTGTCAAAGGCTGCCGAAAGGTCAAGGAGAATTAGAAGACAAGACCCCCCCGAGTCTAGTATTCGCAGCGCGTCATCGATCACTTGCAGCAGGGCAGTTTCAGTGCTGCAGTTTTGGAGGAAGCCGGACTGAAAATTGTCAAGAAGATCATTGGTTTATCACAGCTGGCCTAATTTAAGTGTCACTTGAGCTGATTTACTCTAAAGCATTTTGCCATTTTCGATATATGCTAATCTTAGCTTTCATAAATTTCCCTTCCTTGCTCATGCCACATAAAAAGTTAGGGCCTCATTTACAAACTTTTGACGCAAGGCAGCGCAGCAGGTCTTCCTGCTGCACTGCCGTGCGTCAAAAGGAAAAGCAGGAATGTGCTGTATCTACAAGATACTGCCATTCCTGTCCTTCTCCCCTGCACAGGTGCACAAACAGCAGCCTTGTGCGAATGCAGACACCCTTGTGTCATGTTGCAAGGGTGCCTGCATTGTGGGGATTATTGTTTTTGTGCAGGAAGGGGCACCTTCTTGCACAAAAATAATAATTTATGGCATTTTCCTCTTTCTCAGTGTGCTGCAGAATGCATCACGCATAGAAAGAGGAAATAACGAGGAGAAGCAAAAGTATTTTTCCTCATTGCATCACTCCTACGCCTCCCTTGGGGAGGCGGAGGATTTTTACACATTCTCAGGTTTACAATTCCTTGTAAATCTGGGAATGCTTCAAATTCCATGGGTGTTGAGTGAGAACACCCATAGCAACACCCATAGAACAACAATTTCCTGCAGTGTTCTGCGTGATAGAGGCACATATTTAGAAGGCCATGAAAAGCCAAATGAAGTTGCTTTGTGTGGTCTTGTAAATATGCTGCAGCATAATGCACCACCAGAGCGTAAAAAAAGTGATGCTTCGGCTGTGCAAAAGTGCCGCTAGGGCCTCAAAAATGAGGCCCTTAGTATGGGGAAAACAGAGTCATAAGCTGCTGCAGCAGTCACATACCCCTGACAGAAAAGCAGTCATACACTCCTGACAGCTCTATCACAGGCCATCAGTCCACCACTCATACTCACTCACATTCTAGGCACACCACTGAGTTCACTCTCATGCCTCTCACACAGAAACAGTCACTCTACAGAAAGCACCATGACAATCTTCGTTCACTAGAAGTCTCACACTAACAGAACCCTCACAAACCTCCTCTTATACTAGCATTTCACAATAACAACGTCACTATCATACATCTCCTATTCTAACAATCTCACACTAACAACTGCACTCTCATTCACCTCCTATAACTAAAGTCTAACTCTACCGACATCGTTCTTACAAGCCTCCCATACTAGCAGTCTCTCTAACTGCAGCACCCGTCACTCCTCACAGACTAGCTGTCTCATTTTACCAACAGTACTCTCACATATTTCAAAGACAACCAGTAGCACTCTACAGAAAGGACTCTCACACCCTTAACAAAGTAGTAGTCGCACACTGCCGGAAGCACTCCTACTCCCCTAACTGACTAGTAGTCTGCCAACAGCACATTCATACCCAATAGAGTAGCACTAACACACTACAATAAGTACTCTTGCACCCATGATAGACTAGCAATTATGCAATACCATCAGCACTCTTACACCATCACAGACTAACACGAACACAATATCAGAACCACCCTTAGCTCACAGAGTAATAGGCACACAGTACTAAATTCATTCTTGCTCCCCTCACAGACTAGTGGACTCACACTACTGACTACGCTCTGATAGCTATCAGAGACCAGTGGTCACACACTACCGACAGTACTCTCACACCCTCACAAAATAGAAGTCTCACACTATCAATAGCAGTTTTACACCCCTCACAGACTATCAGTAACACTCCAACAACAGCCCTTGCACTTCCTTCATTATATAGGAGTCTCACATTACCAACAGCAATCTCACACTAAAATAAATACTGCTCCACCAGTCACAGACTAGCAGTCTAATTTTCCCACCAGCAGTCGGCAATAATCACAAAATAGGAGCCACACTATCAAAACCATATGAATACCTGTCACCTAATAACAATCACATCACACACTCACTCTCACACCTTTCAAAGAATAGAACGTTCACTCTATGGGCAACTCTCATACCCCTCACAGTATAGTAATCACAAAACAGACAATGCTCTCACAGCCCACACAAACTAACAATCACAATCCTAATGGGTCTATCCTTTTTGGAGAAAATAAGCTTGTGAAAGTACTTCTAATAGCATGCAACTACCTCTCTTTGGGCCTGATTCACAAAGGTAAACATATACCTTTGTGTAAGTTTACTCTTTTTCGGTATTCACAAACTATGATTTACTTCTAACTTTATGACTGCCGAGGCTCGTCGGGATGGAGAACTCCACAAATAAAAAGACAGGAAAGACATTTGAATAACTTTGAACCCTCCTGAGGCACAGCCGGGAGTAGCAAGAAAGACTGAGCATTCTTTTTGATTTAAAACTGTAAAATTTCACTTTGCTTTTAAAATCACTCACCTTCCCTGTCACACGATTACAGTGTGCAGGCACCCTTTCCTGCTGAAAAACGAGCGCTGGTAAGGGCGAAATCGCCGTTTTCCCGCCAACTCCATTCCCCTCGCCCTGACTGGGACACGCCCACTTCGAGGCCACGCCCCCTCTTCAAAGTTATAAAAGACGCGCTGAGTTACTAGTGCTTAGATAACTTTGAACCCTCCTGAGGCACAGCCGGGAGTAGCAAGAAAGACTGAGCATTCTTTTTGTTTTAAAACTGTAAAATTTCACTTTGCTTTTAAAATCACTCACCTTCCCTGTCACACGATTACAGTGTGCAGGCACCCTTTCCTGCTGAAAAACGAGCGCTGGTAAGGGCGAAATCGCCGTTTTCCCGCCAACTCCATTCCCCTCGCCCTGACTGGGACACGCCCACTTCGAGGCCACGCCCCCCTCTTCAAACTTATAAAAGACGCGCTGAGTTACTAGTGCTTAGATAACTTTGAACCCTCCTGAGGCACAGCCGGGAGTAGCAAGAAAGACTGAGCATTCTTCTTGTTTTGAAACTGTAAAATTTCACTTTGCTTTTAAAATCACTCACCTTCCCTGTCACACGATTACAGTGTGCAGGCACCCTTTCCTGCTGAAAAACGAGCGCTGGTAAGGGAGAAATCGCCGTTTTCCCGCCAACTTCATTCCCCTCGCCCTGACTGGGACACGCCCACTTCGAGGCCACGCCCCCCTCTTCAAAGTTATAAAAGACGCGCTGAGTTACTAGTGCTTAGATAACTTTGAACCCTCCTGAGGCACAGCCGGGAGTAGCAAGAAAGACTGAGCATTCTTTTTGTTTTAAAACTGTAAAATTTCACTTTGCTTTTAAAATCACTCACCTTCCCTGTCACACGATTCCAGTGTGCAGGCACCCTTTCCTGCTGAAGAACGAGCGCTGGTAAGGGCAAAATCGCCGTTTTCCCCGCCAACTCCATTCCCCTCGCCCTGACTGGGACACGCCCACTTCGAGGACACACCCCCCTCTTCAAAGTTATAAAAGACGCGCTGAGTTACTAGTGCTTAGATAACTTTGAACCCTCCTGAGGCACAGCCGGGAGTAGCAAGAAAGACTGAGCATTCTTCTTGTTTTAAAACTGTAAAATTTCACTTTGCTTTTAAAATCACTCACCTTCCCTGTCACACGATTACAGTGTGCAGGCACCCTTTCCTGCTGAAAAACGAGCGCTGGTAAGGGCGAAATCGCCGTTTTCCCGCCAACTCTATTCCCCTCGCCCTGACTGGGACACGACCACTTCGAGGCCACGCCCCCCTCTTCAAAGTTATAAAAGACGCGCTGAGTTACTAGTGCTTAGATAACTTTGAACCCTCCTGAGGCACAGCCGGGAGTAGCAAGAAAGACTGAGCATTCTATTTGTTTTAATACTGTAAAATTTCACTTTGCTTTTAAAATCACTCACCTTCCCTGTCACACGATTACAGTGTGCAGGCACCCTTTCCTGCTGAAAAACGAGGGCTGGTAAGGGCGAAATCGCCGTTTTCCCGCCAACTCCATTCCCCTCGCCCTGACTGGGACACGCCCACTTCGAGGCCACGCCCCCCTCTTCAAAGTTATAAAAGACGCGCTGAGTTACTAGTGCTTAGATAACTTTGAACCCTCCTGAGGCACAGCCGGGAGTAGCAAAAAAGACTGAGCATTCTTCTTGTTTTAAAACTGTAAAATTTCACCTTGCTTTTAAAATCACTCACCTTCCCTGTCACACGATTCCAGTGTGCAGGCCCCCTTTCCTGCTGAAAACGAGCGCTGGTAAGGGCGAAATCGCCGTTTTCCCGCCAACTCCATTCCCCTCGCCCTGACTGGGACACGCCCACTTCGAGGCCCCGCCCCCCTCTTCAAAGTTATAAAAGGCGCGCTGAGTTACTAGTGCTTAGATAACTTTGAACCCTCCAGAGGCACAGCCGGGAGTAGCAAGAAAGACTGAGCATTCTTTTTGTTTTAAAACTGTAAAATTTCACTTTGCTTTTAAAATCACTCACCTTCCCTGTCACACGATTACAGTGTGCAGGCACTCTTTCCTGCTGAAAAACGATTACTGGTAAGGGCGAAATCGCAGTTTTCCCACCAACTCCATTCCCTTTGCCCTGACTGGGACACGCCCACTTCGAGGCCACGCCCCCCTCTTCAAAGTTATAAAAGACGCGCTGAGTTACTAGTGCTGAGATAACTTTGAACCCTCCTGAGGCACAGCCGGGAGTAGCAAGAAAGACTGAGCATTCTTCTTGTTTTAAAACTGTAAAATTTCACTTTGCTTTTAAAATCACTCACCTTCCCTGTCACACGATTACAGTGTGCAGGCACCCTTTCCTGCTGAAAAACGAGCGCTGGTAAGGGCGAAATCGCCGTTTTCCCGCCAACTCCATTCCCCTCGCCCTGACTGGGACACGCCCACTTCGAGGCCACGCCCCCCTCTTCAAAGTTATAAAAGACGCGCTGAGTTACTAGTGCTGAGATAACTTTGAACCCTCCTGAGGCAAAGCCGGGAGTAGCAAGAAAGATTGAGCATTCTTCTTGTTTTAAAACTGTAAAATTTCACTTTGCTTTTAAAATCACTCACCTTCCCTGTCACACGATTACAGTGTGCAGGCACCCTTTCCTGCTGAAAAACAAGCGCTGGTAAGGGCGAACTCGCCATTTTACCGCCAACTCCATTCCCCTCGCCCTGACTGGGACACGCCCACTTCGAGGCCACCCCCCCCTCTTCAAAGTTATAAAAGACGCGCTGAGTTACTAGTGCTGAGATAACTTTGAACCCTCCTGAGGCACAGCCGGGAGTAGCAAGAAAGACTGAGTATTCTTCTTGTTTAAAAACTGTAAAATTTCACTTTGCTTTTAAAATCACTCACCTTCCCTGTCACACGATTACAGTGTGCAGGCACCCTTTCCTGCTGAAAAACGAGCGCTGGTAAGGGCGAAATCGCCGTTTTCCCGCCAACTCCATTCTCCTCGCCCTGACTGGGACACGCCCACTTCGAGGCCACGCCCCCCTCTTCAAAGTTATAAAAGACGCGCTGAGTTACTAGTGCTGAGATAACTTTGAACCCTCCTGAGGCACAGCCGGGAGTAGCAAGAAAGACTGAGCATTCTTCTTGTTTTAAAACTGTAAAATTTCACTTTGCTTTTAAAATCACTCACCTTCCCTGTCACACGATTACAGTGTGCAGGCACCCTTTCCTGCTGAAAAACGAGCGCTGGTAAGGGCGAAATCGCCGTTTTCCCGCCAACTCCATTCCCCTCGCCCTGACTGGGACACGCCCACTTCGAGGCCACGCCCCCTCTTCAAAGTTATAAAAGACGCGCTGAGTTACTAGTGCTGAGATAACTTTGAACCCTCCTGAGGCACAGCCGGGAGTAGCAAGAAAGACTGAGCATTCTTCTTGTTTTAAAACTGTAAAATTTCACTTTGCTTTTAAAATCACTCACCTTCCCTGTCACACGATTACAGTGTGCAGGCACCCTTTCCTGCTGAAAAACGAGCGCTGGTAAGGGCGAAATCGCCGTTTTCCCGCCAACTCCATTCCCCTCGCCCTGACTGTGACACGCCCACTTCGAGGCCACGCCCCTTACATTGTCCCCTCCCTATAAAAATGTGCATGTTCCGGAAGCGCAGCGGACGAGCGCAGCGGGCGCGACGATTGCGTGCCGAAGGCGCGCATAAGGCAAGCTCGTCTGCGCTCGTCCGCGCCGAGTCCCGGCCCTGGGCCACCTCCCCTGCATCTCAGCCATTAGAGCACAGATGCTACAACATGGAAACCCTCTATGGCCTTAGGCCTTCTGCCAGCCTTTGCACTCTGCATATTTTTCAAGCCGATGCTCTGCCACAAATCTGCCCCAACTGCCTTCTCCCCCTTAAGCCCAAACCTAGCTCTGAACCCACACACGACTTTCGCATGTTCCTACTTAACTGTCGCTCCCTGCCAAAGCACAGTGCTGAAATGGCACTTTTATTAGAGGAACACACTCCTGACATATTGTTCCTGACAGAAACCTGGCTTACCTCTGAGTCCGATCCTGCTGTAGTAGATGCTCTCCCGTCAGGTTTCCAAATCACACGGCAAGACCGACCTAAAGGGAGAGGAGGAGGCCTGGCCATCATTTATAAGGAACAATATCACTGCCGAGTCGCCTCTGAAACCATCCCGGACTGTGAGAGCCTTGGCTTTAACATCGAACTCTCGCCCAACAGTTGCTTCTCAGGTACTCTTATTTACCGCCCTCCCGGCCCCTCGAAGCAGTTCCATGAAAAACTACCCTCAAGTGTGGCCGATAGAGTCAGCACCACCTCTAATTTTACTCTGCTAGGCGACTTTATTCTTCATTTTGACTCCCCTTCTGACCACACAGCCGCCACCTTGGCAGACGATCTAGCAGCCCTGCAACTCACCCAGCGTGTCACTACCCCTACTCATGTTAAAGGCCACCTGCTGGACCCTGTCTTCAGCAACTGTCCCGATCTCGTAGCCGGCCCATTAATCCCTCTGCCTTGGACAGACCACTTCCTGGTCCCTATCAGCTGGACATCGCTCAAACCAGTGTCATCCGCCCCTACTTCTAGGCTCAGGCGAGCCTGGTCCCGTCTCGAGATTGATAACTGGTCTATGAAACTTGCCAGCTCTCAACCCCGTGATCAGGAGGATCCTGTCCTAGCAAATCAGGCCTATGTCAACTGGGTCACTCAAACCCTTGACGCAATTCTCCCAATGAGCAAGACTACGCTGAAGCGCTCCCACAAAACTGCCCCTTGGTACACGCAGGCTCTCAGGGACAAGAAACGTCTATGTAGAAGGTCGGAAAGACGCTGGCGTTTAGATGACTCGGCAGACAATAAAACCCGCTACCGAGAATCTGTCGTCGAGTACAAAGCTCAAATAAAAGCAGCCCAGGCCACCTATTTCTCCAATAGAATATTGCGGGCCAAGTCTAAACCTAAGGAGATTTTCCAGATCGTCAAAAAGCTAACGAATTCCCCCCCTGCGCTGCATGCCGAAAAATCCGTCACTCACTGCAATAACGTTGCTGAGTTCTTCTATCAGAAAGTAAACACCATTTACTCTGCCTTCCCCCCTAAAAAGATCAACTCCTCAATCCAACCGAACAACCCCCCGGCTCCCCCCCTATCTACCTCAACCCACCCTGACCCATTTTCCCCCACTAGATCCCACTACCCTTGAATCACTAGCGCACAGTGTCAAATCCGGCTCACCGGACGATCCTGCTCCACCTGACGTAATAATGGCTGCCTCCCAGATCACCTTGCCTATTATTAGGGAGGTACTAAATGCATCCATTAACTCCAGCACTGTTCCGACCGTCTGGAAACAGGCTATGGTCAGGTCGTTACTCAAGAAACCCAATTTAGACCCGTCTGACTTGGGTAACTACCGCCCCATCTCCCTACTCCCATGGGTGAGCAACGTCTTAGAAAAACATATCAATCAACAGCTAGTGAACTTCCTGGAAAATAATCACTTACTAGACCCCACCCAGACGGGCTTCAGACCGAGACACGGGACTGAGACCGCTCTCCTCATGGTCACCGAGGAAGCTAGAAAAATCCTGGATCAAGGAGGATCAGTGGCAGTGATCCTCCTTGACCTAAGCGCGGCATTTGACACGGTCAGTCATGACACCCTACTGGACCGTCTGTCCTGCGCCGGGATTATGGACAAATCCTGGTTGTGGTTTAAGTCCTTTCTGGAGGACAGATCCTTTAGAGTCTTTGAGGGTGAGTCCGTGTCCTCTAGCAGACCTTTAAAGTGCGGAGTTCCGCAGGGCTCCTCTCTGAGCCCCGCACTCTTCAACCTGTATATGAGGCCACTGGCTGAGGTCGTCCGCCCATTCGGGGTTAAGATCATCTCTTATGCAGACGACACGCAGCTGGTGGTCTCACTGGCGCAGGAGGCAAGCCGGCCTGCGCCAGGGGGGCTTAGAGAATGCCTAGAGGAGGTGAAGACTTGGATGTCCTCATCATCCCTCAAGTTGAATGGGGACAAAACGGAGCTGATGCTCCTAGGCCCCGCAGATCTTGGCCTCCCCCCTTCCTTGTGGCCTCCGTGCCTGGGTCCCCCTCCAGCCCCCAAAAACAATATCAAAAGCCTTGGAGTGTGGCTGGACAGATCTCTGTCCTTCAACGTTCAGGCCACAAATCTATCTGCCACCTGTTTTGGCATCATGAGGATGTAAAATAAAATCTTTCCCCTCCTTCCCATGGAAGCCAAACAGGTAGCTTTACAAGGTCTTATACACTCACGCCTTGATTTTAACAATGTGCTCTATCTCGGTGCCCCAGAGTACACCGTGCGCAGACTGCAGATAGTGCAGAACTGCGCAGCGCGTTTACTGCTCAAGATCCCTCGTAGACAATCAGTGAGGGCCGGACTGGTTAGCCTTCACTGGCTACCGGTTCGGCAGAGAGTTCTTTTTAAGGCAATGTGCATAGCCCACCAAGCTTTCTGGGACACAGGCCCCAGCATTACCCGCGACCTAGTTACTCACTACATTCCCAACAGAAGCCTTCGCTCCAGCCAGACCTTTCTAGCAGTGGCTCCGAGAATAAAAAGATCCAGATCAGGCGGCAGGACGTTCGCCCACAATGCGTCCAGAACTTGGAACATCCTGCCACTACATCTCAGAGCCAATCCCAACCTTTCTGTGTTTCGTAAACAATTAAAGACCTTCCTTTTCAATTCCCCCCTTTAACCCTAGGTTCCTCCGCCTCTGTTCTCTGGTAGGTTCTGGTTACTCTAGCGCTTGGACGCCTCCGGGCAGCAAATCGCGCTCTACAAATTTACAAATTTACAATTTATTTACATTTCTTTTTATAAGCGGAGTTCTCTGCCCTGACTTCAGAATCTCGGCAGTCATAAAGTTACTATTAAATCATAGTTTGTGAATACCGAAAAAGAGTACACTTACACAATAGTAGATTAGTATATATGTTTTACACCAATAAATGAATTGGAATACACTTACACTCACTGGATAATGTCATCAGTAATGTCATTTGAGATGTCATCAGTGATGTCACTGAACATGTCATGAGTGACTTAATATTTGAGGTCATAAGCAATGCAGTGCGGGGGCATAAGTTATGGTAAGGTGAGGTAAATATAACTGCTGAATTTCTATGGCTTTGTATGAGTGAAATCTGAGCCTAACTAACATCCCTGTAACCTTTGTTTTTCCAATGAATATGTGTGTCTTAGTGTGTGGTTGGGGTGTGTGTGTGGGTGTGTGTGCATGTGTATGTGCATGTGTTTTTTTTATTTTTATGGTTTAAGGTAAGGGGCTTGAATACAGTTTAAAGGACTACAAGAGCTAGACCAAAGTTAATTAGTTATTGAAAGAGAGTAGGCTTGAAGTTCACCTAATTTCCATTTAGAATTAGTTGCAGACGGTGAGTGCTAATAAATTAATCACCTAGAGCCATCTAGATGATTATACAAATGAATATTCAAATCACCTAATTAATGCTAATTATGTTTCACATTCTAAAATAGTACAATTTCACCTTTATTATCTCCCGTGTGGTTTATTGTTGCAGACAAAAAGATTGTAAGCAAAGTAGGATTCTAATGAAATTGTTCTCCACAGTAGCCTACTGGTGCGGTAGAGATAGAACTGCAGAGGCCTGCTGGTGACGCCTGCCTTTGGGACTCTTATATCAAAGCTCAGTGCTTAATAGTACAGCAGTCCCATGGCGTACATTTATTATCAGCTCCTACGAACTAGCCATCACACCCCTAATCGCCTGAACTGCGCAAAGAAGATACAAAAAAATCTAAATGAAGACGTAGGAAGCGACAGTAATTTGAATAGAATTAAATATGTTGTTTTCATATGCGCAAGGGAGACGATAATGAGGTGTTTCTATAACCCAGCCACATTAATCAAATCATCTCGCTGGCTGTGCTCCAATTAATCACCTTGTTGTAAATTATGACGGATTCAAAGCAGGACTTAACTCAGCATGGAGCCCATAATTTAGAGCTGTGGCATTTGACAAACAGACCCGACTGACATGTAAATAGGAAACCGACTCGTAGGAGAAGAGCAGACAAAGGCCTGCACGTGAAGTTCTTGGTATTGAAGGAAAGAAAGAGCGTCCCCTGTGACGCAAGCACGCCTAACTTCTGTACGGTCTGACAGCATTACACCTTCCAAACCGCAACTATAACGAATTTGCGTCCACTCTTGCTGACTTATTAAATATGGCACTAGTCTTTGCCCACAAAGTACTGGCGACCTTTAATGCTGTAACTGTGGTCTCCATAAATTTGCATATTTTTTATAGAAATTCTGAACTGCACGAATAGCGCAATGTAAACTAAAAGTAACTCTTCTTCCACACCGGACTCACTGACATACTTTATTCTTAACTCGATATGTCTAAATATGGCGAACGTTTGAAATTATGAACAGAGATGTGAGAGCAGCACGCTTTCTGGCACTCATTTGTTGTCGTCACAGAGCCAAGTCAAAATATGATCAGTTATCCCACGTGAGGAGTCAAATCAATGTTCTAGCATAACGTATTCCAGTGGAAAATGAAGCCATCGCTCATATTCAAATATAAAACTATCCTCAAGATAGTTGAAATGTTTACACCCTCCACAACATGTTTACACCCTCCACAACGCTGTGTTACAATGAAACCTGCACCATATTTGGATCATGTATTTGAACCACGTGCACCCCTACCAACATCTCTCATATAGAACATACTACATACAACATCGTGCTCATCACACTCCGAAAGTGCACCCAGGAATCCAATGTCAGTTGGAGAGAGCGCTTTGTGGCTTCATCAGCGGTATGGACTAGGCGTAGGCGTGACCTCCGCAGAGTTAGCAGAGTTTTCCGCACTCTGCACTCCGCTACGTGGAGGCAATTTTTTTTTCCTCGCTTGCGCTCGCCAACGTCAAGTTGGGTAGCATGAGTGACGAAAATTCAGCTCCCGGCAAGATATCTCAACACGGGCGGTGAGATTTCTCAAAGCAGACGGTCGCAGATGGTCGTGACCGCTGCCATTGAGAAACCTTCAGCTCCCATTGAGAAAGCTGCCGCTCGCGTAGAAAATCTACTCGAGCTGCAAGAAAATTAGCAGCACCCTCTTGTGCTGCGCATGGTGCCGTTCACGCTGATTTTACAGTCAGCGCTGAAAATCAATGCGAACGGCATGACCAAACCAAACACACTCCGCCGCTTGTGGAACTCCGCATATCGTGGCGGAGTGTTTTGGTCACTTACTCTGCGAACTCCGCCCAGGCCTAGTATGGACCTCCACACTGCACAGCAATATACAGATAGAAAGCTTCAATTAAACTATCTTTTCTATAGATGTTTACAACGTGCACATTATGTCTAAGCAATTGCGCAGACACAGAAAATGAATGGTAATGCACCAAGGAGTTTTTGTACTTTGCAAAAGTTAGAGCTATTGGCATTGTAAATGATAAAATCTTTATGTATGTGTTGGTTTTGAAAACAGATAAATAAATGACATTGTCATTTACAATGCCAATAGCTAAATCTCTCGCAAATGCGAGACCTATTGCAATTGCACCCACACACACACACACACAGACAGAGCCACACACACACACAGAGCCATACACACAGAGCCACACACACACAGAGCCACACACAGAGCCACACACAGAGCCATACACACACACAGAGCCACACACACACACACACACACACACACAGAGCCACACACACACACACGCAGAGCCACACACACACACACACACACACAGAGCCACACACACAAACACACACACAGAGCCACACACACACAGCCACACAGAGCCACACACACAGAGCCACACACACAATCACAGGGACTCCCCGGGACGTGGCACAGCTGAGGCTCTGGCGCAAGCAGCACATCTGCTTGTAGGATTTATACTATGGTGTAAAGTGGTGGCAAACGCTTGCGATATTTTGTAAGTTGCAAGAGGATGGGGGCGAGAATGATGTGATCTGGGTCAACAGCAGATACTGAAAACAAGATATTTTATTTTTTTGGTGCATACACTTAATGAAGCAGGTGTGGCTCTAAAGCCATGGCATACTTTTTCAATTCACCCTCCAAGCCCCAAAACGATGGTGATGGCCCTCTGATTGTTATTAATGCAATCACCGCCATCAAACCTCCACTCCCACCCATGACACAAAACAAGCAGCTGGTACTGAAGGAGGACCAATACTTCAGAGTTACCTCCCCACCACGCAGGTACCACAAACACTCATCTATTGTGGAGATGAAGGTGATGTTGAAGGCATCGTCGGAGAAGCAGAATAGCACGCAGGTCTGCCGTGAATGGGCTGGAGTGGAGGGAGGGCGGGGGAGCAGAGGAGCCTGAGTGCTGGGCAGCGGGGATGGGCAGTGCTGCTAATCCGCCGGGACCTCTCCCGGGACTGGCCGATTAGCTTTCATTGAGAAACCAATTAGAGCTGCCCTCGCCCCCCGGGGAGACAGTGAGATATTCCGGGAAGAGTCCACTGGAGCATGGAGCTGCCAGGCTGGGTCAGGGCAGCCCCCCACTTCCAACACGGGGCGCACGGGAGAGCTTTGTGACACTTTCAAACAATTAATACTGGAAATAGAAGCAATCAGCATGTGATCCCGGGCCAATTATGGTTATCCCAATTCATACAGTCATCTTTACACAGGAAGCATTCGCGCTGTGGCACTGATTAGCAGTGGCACAGCGCCCAGCGCATCTAAATCCAGCCAACATAAAAGATAGGAAGTGAAAAGAGGAAGGGAGGCCCACGCCAATGATGCCAGGCCTAAAACAATGTCTACCAAAATCCAGTTGTGGCATCAAATATTGGTATTAGCTTTGCCAAACATACCTTTCCTATTGCCCTATCGGCCCCTAATTTGCTGGTATTAGTGAACTTTAATGTCGGATTTTATGACTCATCCCTTGCAGCTTTCACCCTTTCTTCAGGAGAACATCCATGCAGTGTCCAGCCCCCATTCAAGCCCCTCTTGTGTGGTGTCCCAAATAGTTTGTTGCTCAGCCTCACCATTTTCAGTATTTATGTGACATCCCTAGCTCTACTTATCATGATACTCATATTATCATGCATCTTCATAAGGATGTCCCCATAGATACATAATGGCTGTGTCCTCTTGGAAGAATTCCAACAGCCTGGAACATAATTTGAATTTCACATTTGATAACAAGCTGCACTGCTCTTTTCAAATTGCAAAGACATATCTGACCTTTTTCTATCACCTAAAGATTCTTTAAAAAAAAACTTCCACTCTTACCTACAAGTGCTTCCTTTCCTGTCGTCGGAACTATCATTGACTCTTGTATTGATCACTGTAATGCTCTCTTCTAGGGCCTTCACCTCTTTCAATTCAAAAGACTCCAGCTTATCTAAAACAAGTTGGTGACACCCAGTGTATGACCATCATAAACTATTTAACAAGAAACACTGCATGTCCACCCTTTCAGACCAATTTTAAGTGGTGACTGGAGCACAAGGTATATTTTATTTATGCTAATCCTCTTATTCCTTTTATTATCAGTTTTCATTGGTTGGGATTTTAAGCTTACATTTAGGGCATCTTATTATCAGAGCAAACACAAGGAGATGATGGACAGAGTGCTGAAACTTTTCAGACACTCACCCCCAGTCACAGAGCCGGGTTGAATCCATCATCGTTCTTTACCTCACTTTGCCACCCCAGTTCTGACACTGCTATATGCAAATCAGTCTTGACCCTGTGCCTCATGGGAACAGTCCACTCCGAACTGCCAAGCCATGTCTTCCCTGGACCGGAAACAAGCATCTGGGACCGGTTTCGGGCTAACAGCCCTCATCGGCCAGGCTAGCTTGAATCCAGTGGCGAAGTGAGCAAGGGTCCCACGTCTGAGCATACCCTGCCAACTTAGGGCGAACAAAGAAAACACAAGGAGATGATGGACGGAGTGCTGAAACTTTCCAGACACTCACCCCCAGTCTTATTATCAATTCAGAATTTTGAGTTGGCCATTTAAAGGAGGGTTACCTACTCTTGTATTGCTATTTGGCCTACAATCACATAGGTTCTTGGTGAATGTGTGGAAAGAGCGTTACAGAGTGTACAGCAATTGAATTTGGGTGCAATTCTGGAGCTTAGCACTCTAGATCTTTGGTACTTCACTGAGCTTGTGCAATCCCTACATAAACTATTTAAAAGGAAATACTCCGCGTCTGTCAGAGGACTCTTGCAGCAGGTGGGCTGATGATGCAGAAAAGGAAAGCCAAAGGCAAGCTCCTCTATACCTGCCCACGTTACGTTCATGAGATTGGCACAGTATGTTGACCCTCTACTGTCAAGCATTTGAGAGGGTGAGCTAATTTATTCAAGTAATTCTTCATTGCCCTTTAACTGCAATAAATAAGAAGGAATATCCCTTTTTATACCATTATTTGGGAACTTGGGACAAATATCAGCAATAATGAGGGTACCTATGAGGCACAGCTCCCATACATATGGATCAAGAACCCAAAGCCGATGATACAGGAATCAGAGCAGCTTTATTAAAGGTCTGTTCTGTCCCAGAGATTTTGGTTCAGATTTTTGATCGGAAACATGGTTAAATGAGTCCTTGTGCCCTCACTTGCTGTTAGTGATTCGTGAAGGCTTTAAAATCTTGCAGGTAGATGAAGCAAGCTGTACAGGTGGTGGGGCAGCTTTTATTGTTAGATAAAATTTAAATAGCACTTTCATTGTTTCAGAACTGAGGGAGATTTTGAAATACTAGTTTGCAGATGTTTTTGGTCAGCAGAGCTCTCCTTATATTTTGTAATGCTTTATAATCCACCTAAATTAGAAGACTGTTCTTGGAATACAATCTTCAACATGATTGGTAATTTAGCACTCGTCTATCACAAAGTGATGGGAGACCTAAATATACATTTTGAATACTAAACGATCACAGAATACATCAGTTCTGAGAAATAGGTGCTATGTATGGAATATCTCAATATATCTTGTTTGCTGTTGACCTAAAGGATCTCTTCTTTATCACATTTGGGAATGCATTGGTCTTATCCACATCAATTCAAATTCCACCTTGCCATGAATGGCCAACGATCTGATTATTTTTTAATTTGGGGGATTTTTACCAGCCATCCTGCAGGCCTAGTCCAGAAAGATATGCCTGAGCTTAATGTAGGTTTAGTATCTGCAAAAATAGAAAATACATTAAGAGATGTCCTGAACTGCGAATCTGTTATGGAAGCATAGCTGGGATTATATGAGGAGGCCATAAATATTTAGAGAGAGAGTTAACTAAACAAGTGGTTAAAAATAGAGTCTCAGAAACGGTATTCTGATTCCTTAAGTCAGTCTACAGTCCATGTTAAACAAGCTGAGAGGGAATGGAGGATGACCTAATTATACAGTGTTAAAAGTTTATTTAAAAGATGCCTACTCAGTAAAACCTAATTACTGGTTTAATCCTGTTTTAGGGTCCCAAAATACTACTAGAGAACTGTTTTATACCCAAAAGTAATTTATTCAACCAAGCTGTACTACTGTAATTGCAGCACCTTCTGAGAAGTTTTGTAATGGTCTAGCCCACCATTTTTGGAGGGAAATCAAAATGATCTACAACAAGTATTGTGCTAAAAATCATAGTATGGTACTTTTTCCACCCACTCAAATTAATTGAGCTATTTTTAAACAGGTCGAGGAAGAAGGAATTTAAAGTGTTATTTTAAAGGTTAAGTCTGGTTCTACTGATGATTTAAATCCAGTGGCGTTTAAAAAAGATAAGTGCACACCAGCATTGGCTGCTTTTATTGCAATGATTGTTGGTCTTTCGTTCTGGACAGGATCACTTCCTCGCTATTGGAAGAAATGTATATTGAAACCTCTTTTGGTAAAAAGAAAAAAACAATTGAGATTTCTTTATTGTGGATGATTATAGACCCATAGGTTTACTAACTTTAATGAGTAAATCAACAAAAGATGTGTTGCTAAACAGCAGACCTCTCAATTAGAGGATAACAACTGGCTTGATGCTTGATTTTTGCCTGGGAAGAGGGGTGGAGAGTGTCCTAGCCCTTACCCTAGATGAACTGAAGAAGACTATGGGCACGGGCAATGTTGCTGCCCTGATTGTTTTGTTTTATCAGTCTTTCAAACAGTAGATCATGATATTCTAATTGAAAGCTGGTTAGTTTCATTTTTAAAACTCCTATTCTACTTAGTGATGTTTTCTCTGTATACTTTAATCAACAGGAAACGATGTGTTGGGTATTACAATGATCTTCCATGTCACCCATATCTACGTAGGACCTATATTCCTACTTGTCATAACATCTGGGTGTTCTGTTGTCTCTTATGCTGACAACACAGAACAGATTTTAAGATGATTGGACCAAACACTTCCTGTCTCTGTAGGCAAAATGAGTGAGTGATGATACAGCAGTACATTCGTGGGTGGCATAGAATTTTCAGCAGCTCAATTTCAGTAAGACTCAGCTCCTATTAGTGGGAAAAATGTGACCAGATAGAATAATGCCATCTTGTCTAGCTACCTACGTCCTGCTCCTAAGCCCCTGAGTAAAGTTAACTCTTTAGGGGTCCTTTGGAATGATCATCTCCAAATGACTTACCAGATTAAAGCTGTCTCATTAGCCTGCTTCTTCCAAATGAAGATACTTAGACAGATTCTCTCTTCGTACCAAAACATTTGCATTCACAAGTTTTCTCTGCAACTGTTAGGTCTAAAGTAGAGCATTGTAACCTATTTTATTTAGGTTTGCCGCAATTAATCAATCAATCAACAAATCTTTATTTGTATAAAAAATGTCCCTGAAAGAGCCACAAAGATAGAATTATACAACGATCATAATAAAACATTCACATTTAAAAATGGAAGAATAAAATTCATACAAGATGGTCTAAGGACATAGACAGATTTACTATACAAAACACAACACCATACACAGAGCTAGGAATCAACTCAGTAGCCAATGAGTGAGAAGCATCAGATAGAGGATAGTCAATTGACATATATTATCACTGTTAAGAGTATAATATCCTTGGCTACTCATTTTCATATCTTAAAACATACAGGTAAAGGAGCTGTTTCATTCCATTCTTTGGATGGCATAAGAAACATAAACAGAAACTCTATAGCATAAATTCATATTATCAAGGTTACTGATGAAATTAAAAGCATCTTTATGAGAATTATTTTTTTCTTTTAAAATCAATGGCCATAATATTTGTTTCCTCAGATCCCAAAATAAATTACAAAAAGGAATAAAATGCATTGTGTACTGATTGCACTTGCCATTGTATGGCCATTTGGGTAACATTTGGGAACAAAAGTCCATCTTTGAAGTCCATCTTTGCATAATCAACAAGACAGTGCACTGTGCCTATTCGCAGTCTAGTTAGGCAAGACCTATGTTGGATGTTTGGTACTAGGATAAAGTAGCTCTGGGAACTTGGTTGTATAGGACCTGAGAGGTACATTGACACAGTCGGTTTAAAACACTCTCTGTTTTCCCTTATCAACCATCTTTTTCCCAATCAGAATTATTTTGAACTCTTTCTTACTAAATTGTAACACTCCAAATGGATCCTCAATGCTCAATTTACCAACCATCTCCTTTAGGAGGCTGTTTACGTACACCAGTCATGTATTCTTGCTCTATGTTCCAAAGTCAGACAATCTGTTATCATCTGAATTTAGTGCCATCTTTACTTTGTATATTATACCGAAGTGTGGTGGGACTTGTCTGCAAGCTTCCCTCTAAATAGGGGACAGCTTATTCCTTGTGAGCAATATAAAAGGAGGTTGAACAGGGCACTTCTAATAATCTACATAGAAAAAGGTTTTCCTGGGTCTACAGTAATTTACAGTTTGTCAGGCCCACTGAGAGACTCCATAATTGACATTTTTGTATTTGGTCAGCAGCTCTCTAATGGGCTTGTTTCCAATTTTAAATGCAATACTGAAAAGGGCTTCTGAGGATCTTATGAATTTCAATGTTGCTGCTTCCACGTGTGTCCCCCATTGGCCATTGTGAGATAGATTTACACCGAAGTATGTAAAACAATTTGTTGAAGCAAGTGCTTCTCCTTTGATATGATGGGTTTTCTTTTTAACACTCCCTTTCCAGCATGTCATGGTGAATGATTTCTTTAAATTGATTATCATGTCCTTGTCCTACATATATATAGTGAAATCATTGAACAAAAGATGGAGGTCATTACCTGTTCTAATAATTTAGACCACATCATCTGCATATTGGAGGATCAGAGTTAGACATTGACCAACTTTTGGAGCGTCTGCATTGATCTTCTGCAAGAACTCATCTTCCCCATTAATACATAACAAAAATAAAAGAGGGACATGGATGCTGCCATAATCAATTCCTCAGATGATTTTAAAATATAGGGTGAACTCTCCTCTTGACCCATAGCATACCCTTGATGATAGCTGTGGATATAGTTGTGACAGATTAGTCACAATCTCAATGGGGGCACCTCAGCTTTGAGTGATTAACCAGATTAAATGCACTGATCAAATTAGCAAAACATAGGTAGATGTGACCCTCTTTTGACAGGGTATATTTCCTGATGAGCAGATGGAGATTGATACATTGTTCCATAATGCCCACATCCCTTCTTAAACCATAATAGGCATCTTTAAAAATCTGATTATCTACCATCCAGGATTCCAACCTCTCCAGTAGGACTCTGCCCATTAATTTAGCTGACGGGTCCAGGGGGGATATTGGGCGATAACACCTTGCCTCACCCCTGTCCCCTTTTTTAAAAAATCGGGACTATGATGCTTTCTGTCCAAGCTGCCACGTTGCACACCTGTGTCAGTATGGAGGCCCTTAGGTTAATGCATGATTTAAATGTGTCAACTGGGACCCCATCAGGGCCTGTTGCCTTCGCAGCAGCAAACTTTTCTATGGAGGTAGTAACTTGGGTTTAGATTTGATGGTCCTACATAGCATATTGCCCCATGGGTAATGCCCAGGCCATGATTTACTGGGTTAAAATTTCCTTCATAGTGGCTCAACTAATCAGCCTGTTGGACTCGCGCCTCTACCCTGGGGGCTGATGAATCTTTTAAAAAGGGCTGGTTAATTGTTTTCCAAAAAAGAGTAATGTCCCTTGTTTCGGCTGCCTGTTGCAAATGTGCCCATGCTTCCTCCTGCAGATCCGCCCTTCTTTTCCTTAGAGCTTGCTTATAAGCAAGTCTCAGGGTTGAAATCTCCTCACTATTTCCGACGAGGGTCTGGAGAGCTTTCTTTAGATTCTGGTTTGCACTCGAACAATCCCAGTTAAAACACCTAATGGGTTTATTATCGCACCTCCTGTTGGTTGATTTCATGTTACGAGCAATAGCTATTAATATGTTGCTGAAAGTGTCTATAATTTGGTGGGGCTTTAAATTTTGGTTGGTGCAAGTGGAAAATTCAATGGGTAGTCCTTAATAACTTTTTCTAGAAGGGCAATTCCATTGACGTCTGTCCATTTAAGACTAATACCATTTGTGCCTTGGGTTTCTATATGTTCAGCAAGTTGTGGTCCCTTGGTCCACTGTGATTTAATACTGAGTGACATCAGCAATGGGTGATGAATGCTAAGCATTCAGTAGAACCGGCCTTAAGAGGAGGGACGTTTTCCAGCACTACAACATAAGGGGCTGTTTTGGATGGCAGGTTAGGTATAAAAGTGTTTGACAAATGAAAACGTGTCACCCATCTGTAGAAAATTGGGTTGCCCCAGGATGAGCTGGATCCACGAAGGTGAAGCTTCAAAGGCCTGCTTCCTTTGTAAGATGTCCCTGCCTTTTGCTGCCCCCAGCAACTGACTCCCACCGGATCGGACCCCCACTTTGGGTGGAAGAATCGGCGGGAAAACCAAGTGTGAGGAAAGGTGTTTCCACCTTCTCCAACCACACCCCTAGCCCTACCGCCTGTCTGTAGTTTTCAGAGATCCTGCACCAAAGGTCAACTTGTCCTGCAGCCAGTGACCTCCAGAACCCCTGGGACGACTGACTGCCTTCTACAAAGACCGGATCTCCTGTGAACAGCAGCTCTGTTCAGAAGAAAACTCCAAAGACAAACTCTGAGCCTGCTGAGGACGAAGAAACTCAACACCTGGAACCACCACCTGCACCTGTCACCTACAGACTGAGTCCAGGTGTTCCACCGGTCCCAGAGAGGTCCCCCAGGGCTCTAGAGTCCGAGTCCACTGAGGGTTGATTCCTCCAGGACTTCCCGACGTCACTTGCAGCCTCTGCATGGAGACCCCCCAACCGTGAGTGGCCCAGTATGGTGAAATCCAACCTCAAAGGCACCCCTGCATCTGCCCCCCTGCACCCCGTAGAAGAGGGCCTGAGGTGCACCTACATCCCTGAGCCCTTCTACTTACCAGCCCAGCTGTTGGTTCCTCCCGGAAGACTTCCTGGACCGAGTCTGCAGCCAAAATCCAAAACGGGCAACCTCTATAGGATTGCATTCGGCTCCCATCCCCTCCTAAGCACCCTGTACCCGGCTGCCCCTGCCCTGCTGGTGTTGTGGACTTGGTGCAAACTTGGGACCACCTTTGCCCTGACCTTAACTCTAGGAGCTTGGCTCCAAGACCGAGGAGCCTGCCCATGAGCAGCCCCCAACCGAAGTGCCCCCTAGCCCCATTGACCAACATTGGGTCTCTGCACTGTTCACCCAGCCGCCCCAGTGTCGCTGGTGGTGCAATTTGAGTGCCTATCTAGACCTTGGGGAACCCTGGTCCTAAGCCCCAAAAACTATTCCTGTAGGTTGTTTACTTACCTGCAAACTGATAATCTTATTTTTGTCTGTAGAAACCACTGTTATGATTTTTGTTCCAAAAATGTGTTGACCAGACTTTTTGTATGAAATCCAAAGTAATCATCTTTGAACTAAAAACTGTCATACTTACCTGTATTTTGCAAGACCCACAGTGGGATATCTAGGCATATCATCCAAGTAGTAAAAGTAACTAAAAAGTAATCTAAAAGTACTCTGAAGTAATTTCTAAGTATTCTAAACTGTTTTAAAAGCAGATACAAACCTGCAACAATTCCAATTTCAACCACAACTGCATTTCCTTGTAAAGTTTTGCATTTGACAGCATATCCTACTTACCTGTGCCAAGGCCTGCTTGGTTCTAGAAATAAAACCTAAGTGTACCTTTTTTATCCTACCTAATTGGCCTGGATCCTGTCTCTGAGTGTGTGTAATCAGTCCTAGTTTGAGTGAATACAATAAATGCTTAACACACCCTCCTGATAAGCCTAACTGCTGGACCACACTACCACAAAAAGAGCTGTTACAGATTATCTAATTTAGCCTCTGCTATACCTATGGGGATCCCCTGGACTCTGTGCACACTATACCCTACTTTAGTGTCGTATATACAGAGCCAGCTTCCTACACCATCTAACACGCATAGTAGTTTGGGCCGCTTCTGACAGACCTTAAAGGGAGATATGTGACTGATTACAACCCCCAAGGTTCACCCCTGCCCCACAGCAGCAACAATAACAGTGTCTAAGGCTGGTGGGGGAATTGGGCAATCAAGCGCCATGAAGCACTGCAGAGCCGCTAGTGTAGTGCAGCAAACAGCAACCATGGTTATCCACTCACCTCTTCTCCCTGCTCTTGAGAGTCAGCCACCTCCACCACACACCCCAAGACCATGGGTTGTAGGGCAGAAGATGGCCCCGTAGTGGCATAAGTGACTGTAGCAGCTGAAAATGTAAAGGTCACTGACCCAGCACTAATAGCGTGTTTGTTCATAGCAAACGGCTGATTTGATTGGGCTTGGGGGTTGGGGCTGGCCTATCTGCTCTACCAACAGCCAATACTAAGGCCCCTCTGCAAGAAGAAGTGCAACAAGAAGATGCCGCAGTGAGCCCAAAGAGTACAGGGCAGCCCCATGCCATCACCATGCATTTGCAGCCGCTGCTCACACCTTGCCGTATGTTGTGTTTATGTATTTGTCTTGTGCATGACCTCACGGGATTCCAGTTCTTAGATCCTTGAACTGTGGTATCCTGTGGATGAGTCGTGTACAGGCAATGCTAGAAGAGGAGTTTCAAGCTGTCCTCCTCACTTAATTCTGGGTTCAAGATTAAACTACAACTTGGATTTACTCTACATGGCACAGTGTATATTTATTTAACACTGGCGACGAGCTTGAACGCAGCGAACCCACGTGTCTAGAGTCCTGTAAGGGATTTACAGTTGGTATCCAGCCTTTTAGCATCAGGGTTCCAGATTTTGCTGTATGAAAGAACCTACTTTGCCATCGGACCGCTTCTATGAAATTGCGTTTTTCTCCGAATTAAGGTCAGTTTCAGGCCTAAATTCTAGACTGGCGGTTGAGTGCACGTGCGGTTTGAAACTTACTGTGTTCTTCACCGTGGGACACTCCTGCCTCGCTCTCTTCCACGCGACACATCTTCTACAGCAACCTAGCAACAAGTGCATAACATGGCTTTAACGCACTTACGTTTTTTTTCAATGTGAAGTCTTCTCACAGTCTACGGAGGGCATTATTACCTACTACGGCGTCTGGGATCTTCCAGAACGACGCTGCTTCAGGCATACTTCCTTTCTGGTTTCCTCGCAACGTATTGGGCTACGTTATTATAGAGTCTGGAATCTTCCTGATCAACGCGATCGTAGCTATCTTCCACTTTCAACAAGTTCTTCGTTATTACAGGCATACAAGTTGTGGAAGTGCTCTACTCTTCGTTCCAGTTCCTATCTTCAGTTCTACGGTGACACACACACCATGGGGCCGATTCCGATTCGGGAAAAAACGCTCCGAATAGCCGTTCGGAGCGTTTTTCCTGTACGAATCGTACCCTGCAACGTCCCCTGTACGTACGACGAAGTACGATTCGTACCAGGAGCCGTACTCCGTACGAGTCGTACAGAGACCGTACGGCTCTAATCTCCGTACGATTCTCCCTCGGAACCTGCTGTACGCGACATCTGTACGGTTCGCGGCTGGTTTTTACGACCCAGCAAGTACGATACGTGTCGGGGACGCACCGTACGACCCTTTTTCTACCGGAGCTGAAAACAGCCGTAAAAGCAGAGTTCCCGCCGAAACAGGTACGGAACGGCCCCCCCGGGTACGGTGCATACCCCCCATGATCTCAGGGGTACGGTGCGCACCCCTGCGATCATGGGGTGTACGCACCGTACCCCATGTACAAGGGGTATACGCACCGTACCCCATGTACGATGGGTGTACGCACCGTACCCCATGTACGATGGGTACACCTATCGTACATGGGGTACGGTGCGTACACCCATCGTACATGGGGTACGGTGCGTACACCCATCATACATGGGGTACGGTGCGTACACCCATCGTACATGGGGTACTGTGCGTACACCCCATGATCGCAGGGGTACGCACTGTACCCCTGCGATCATGGGGGGTACGGACCGTACAGTGTGTATGTGTTTGTGTGCTTTTCCGTACGACTCACCCTTACCTGACGTGGACCGTACGAATCGCGTCCTCATACCCCGGTCCGGATCGTACTCGTCGGGTCGTACGGCTGTGTACGAGTCGTACGGCATGTGTACGAGTCGTACAGTTCACGGTTTCAGCCTTGCAATACGTACGGATGGACGGATTCACGGAATACGGATCGTACTACGCGACTCGGACGGACGGGTACGATTTGTACGGAGAGGGCTCCGGATACAAATCGTACGGACGTTTTTTTTCCCGAATCGGAATCGACCCCGTGTGCCAGCAAACTGGTGAATTTTTTTTCTTTTCTTTTCCTTTTTTTTTCTTTGACTATAACAATCTACATACTGAACAATTAGTCAATTGTTTTTATAATTGTTCATATTCTACCACGCTCTAGGTGTGCACCATATTATTTTACAATTATTTTGAACATGGCCACAATGAACATACCGGCACTTCAACCTTTTATGGTCAAGGATGGTCAAGTTTTCAGTTTACAGTGGGAGGAGTGGAAACATTATTTAATTAACTATTTGGATGCCTTTGAGAGTGAAGAGTTTTCTCCTATATAAAATACTATTACATTGTTTAGGCTCAGGAGGTTTACGTATTTACAACAGCATAGAAAAAATAAACAAGAGCTGGTGATGAAGGTGATGTTTTTTCACATGCTTTAGCAGACCTTGATGTATATTTTGCTCCTAATGTGTGTAAAGCTTTACATCGTTTTAATTGTTATCATCGCAAACAGGGTGCAGATAAAAAAGTTGGGGATTACATTGCTGCATTAAAAAATGTAGCTATTCCTTCTAAATTTGGGGTCATTGAAGAGTAATTGATTTGTGACCAATTAGTTATGCATTGTAACGATACACATTTACAGGACAACTTGTGGATTAAAGGGGACGCTAGTCTCAGAGAAATTACTGCCATTAACTCTAAAGCTGAGCTTACATCTAGATGTGCTAAAACTGTGGTTTCTTCATCTAAATGTGTTCAATGTGAAGAGGTTATTAAGATTGTAAGATCTCGTGTTCGTCCTGATGAACATGGAAAAAAAAGAATTGAGAGAGACATAAGTAAGGAGAAAATTTTTTTTAAGACTTTTCAGAATGACAGATTTACTGAATTGAGAGGTAAATGTTACAGATGCTGTAGTTCATCGCATTTTGCTCATGATAAAAGGTGTCCTGCATTGGGAAACAAATGTGCCAATTGCAAGGTTTTCGGGCACTATGCTAGTGTTTGTCAGAAAAAATCTAAATATGTCAAATGTGTAGTGGATGAACTTCGTGAAGAAGATTGCTCAGATTCTGAAACTGTAGAATCGAAAATCCTGTGTATAAATGAAGAATCATACGGGGATCGCAGTAAGATTAGAAAAAAAACCAGTTTGTAATATTATGACTGAATCAGGTTCCCCTTATTCCATCGTAAATCAGAATACATGGAGTGAAATATTTGAGGGAAAATGAAGAAGTTTTTTAGAAACTCCTGATATTCATCCAGTAAGTTATACAGAAGAACCCATTGATTTACTTGGGTTTCGGAAACTACCTTTTGAATTTAAGGGAATATAAGCTTTACATATCCAAATCAAGTCCTTGTGTTCTTGGGTGGTGGGATCAAGGTGAGTTATGGATTCTACTTGATCCTAATAGTTCAGATCCAGTTTTAAGCATCTCTGAAACCAAAGGCAATGAGTATAATATGATTATATCAAAATTTCCTAAAGTATTTTCAGGTTGTGTTGGGGAATTACAAAGTTTACCACATAAAATTATTCTGAAAAAATATGCTTGCCCCTGCATTCACATGGTTAGGAACATCCCTATGAGTGTCAAGGAAGAAGTTATCAAGGAATTACATAGGTTAGTGGACAATGGACTAATTGAACGGGTTGAATCATCTGATTGGGTTGCCCCCTTGGTGGTCGCTCATAAGGCCTACGGCCGTATCCGTCTCTGTGTAGAATTGCGAGAGCTCAACAAGAACTTCTTTGTAGACATCTTTCCTCTCCCAAGAACTTCAAAATTACTTTCAGCTACTAGGAATAAACATTGGTTTTCCACCATTGACTTAACCTCGGCTTACCACCAGGTTCCTCTTCATGTTTTTAGCAGACATCTTACAGCCTTTGTCACTCCAATTGGTCTTTTTCAATTAAAAAAAATTGGATTGGCATCGGTGGCAGCCATGTTGCAGAGGCTCATGCATCTTATTTTCAAAGATACTGAAAACATGGTGTTTTTTCAAGATGATATACTTGTTATGAGATCTGATAAAGCAGGGCATGATGAAACCTTGATTAAACTTCTTAAAGTCTTGGAGCAAAATGGTCTCACAGCTGAGGAATCGAAATGCAGGTTAGCAAGAAATAGCGTTACGTATCTGGGGCACAAAATTAATTCTGCTGGCAATTGTCCCAAATCTGAACTTGTCGATGCTATTAGGAAGGCACCTGTCCCTCAAAACAAGGATGAAGTCAGATCCTTTCTAGGGTTGGATGAGTTCTACACAAAATTTGTGCGCAACTTCTCGAGCAAAATGTACTTCATTAGACATGTTCTGCTCCTGCACTTAAAGGCTTTTCCTCACATCTTAAGAGCATCATCACCACCGATGCTAGAGTTAAAGGCCTTGGTGCTGTATTATCTCAAATTCAATAAGAAGGTAATGAATATGTAGTTGCATTTGCCTCCAGAGCTCTTACCAATACTGAGGAGAAATAGTCAGTAATTGAATGTGAAGCTCTAGGCTGTGTCTGGGCTCTTAAATATTTCAGGCAATACATATGGAGCACATGTGTTACTGTGAGGACTGATCATAAGCCCCTGACCAAAGTAATTACTTCCACAGGTCTCAGCAATGTTTCACCTAGAATTTCACGTATGTCTGATCAGCTAGGGGCGTGGCCTAACAAGATGGCCGGCTAGATGTGTTCGTGCTCAGCTCCTGCCCCAATGGTGAAATAATCCTACTTTATCCTGGCGTAGTGGTGTTGCCGTGCTCGATTCTGTGGTGGGCCCCCCCAACCCCCGTGGTCCTGGAGCTGTGATAGCGACACTGCCCGCAACCAGAGTACAACGTGCAGCCCCTGATGGACCCGCCGAAACCCGGACGTAGAAAATGGCGGCCTCCACGATGAGGAGCGGGTGAGGCGCGCCGCAGAGCCTGAAGCAGCATCGGAGCTGCTGTGAGCTGCTCCTACGGCGGACGTGACGTGGTGCGGGCCCCGCGGGGGAGTGCTGGTGATTTCAGGCGGCGGAGCACGGCCGGCTGGATGCCCGCTGTGGAACCAGTGGGAGGGTCCACGCGAGGCCGGTGCTGAGAGGCCTGCTCGTGCCCCGGTCACTGCTCCCAGAGGGCGGCGTGGAGGCCCGTTTTTTGAACAGTGCCAGTGGGGACCGGGCGGCCTGGGTGCTCTGGGCCCCCCCGCTGGAGGACGATGGTGCCCTTCAGCTCCTGGAGCTGCTGGAGGTGAGCCTGGGCGGGCCTCCTCTTGAGATCCTGGTGACGGGGGTACAGCTCGATTTCATCCCGGCGGTGGCTGCCTGGAGGCGCCGCAGGGGCCGGCGACCTAAACTTCTGGAGATACGCGACCTGCCAGACTGCCTGAAAATTCCCCCCTTCAGAGAACTGGTGTGCCTGGGCAGTCCCCGAGTCCATAGCGGGGTGGAGTGGTGGTGCACTGACGTGTGGTGGCCCAGTGGCTGAGATCCTGAGGCCTGGTGAAGAGGTCCACGCAGAGCAGGGGTGTTGCGGCCTACCATCGCTCCGGTGGTATCAGCCTGACAGTGACTTGAGGACCCACGGGGTGTCCCGTGCTCGGGGCAGCCTGGCTGAGGGGCTGCTGGTGTGTGGTGGCGCATAAGCATGGGCGTAAAATCCGTTCCGCTCGCGGATTTTGCGGATTTTCGGTAAATTCGCAATCCGCGAACTCCCGCGAACTTGCCGAAAATTCGTAAAATCCGTGCGAAGCGGATTTTTTGCTTGGTCGCACTTGCCAACTAGAATACTATACAATTTCGCGGGAGTAAACACTTGCGAACACGTAGATGCGGCGGGCAGCGACAATCTCGCAATTGCGAGATTGCAAAATTTGCAATTTCGCACAAGAAATCCACCAGCAGGCAGCATAAACCTTGAAAATTATGATTTTTATCAGAATAACTCCTCAGGTTGACATTTGCCTGCACTTTTTCTTTGCAAGGAGTCCATTTTGGGGGGTGGGGGTGGGAGGAAGGAAGTGCCCCACAGTCTCCAAATTCCTGTTCCTGTCCACCAGGCTCCTCCCAGTGCTTTCTTCATGTGCTGGTCACTTTGATTTGGATCTTGACCTGGAAGGATTACTTTTTGTGGATGCTGCTGGATATTTGGATTTTTGCAAAAATGAAAGCACTCAGCAGGTGCAAAAGTTCAATCTTATCATTAGTAACCATTCCCTGTAGTGCTTCCTGAGGGGCCCCTTCAGAGGTCATTTGCCTACTTGCAACTATTCTATGACCCTGCTCTGACCCTCACAGCAGGCTCAGAGAATAGCTACAAGTATACAACAAAGGTCCTGTTAAAAAAATTACACTGCAACAGAAAGCAAATACAGACCAAACTGAAAGCACTCAGCAGGTGCAAAAGTTCAATCTTATCATTAGTAACCATTCCCTGTAGTGCTTCCTGAGGGGCCCCTTCAGAGTTCAGTTGCCTACTTGCAACTATAGGCCACAAAGGTCCTGTGAAAAAAAAGTGCACTGCAACAGAAAGCAATTTACAGATAAGGAAGCAGGTGCCAGCCAGACTGGAAGTTTAAATTCAGTGACACATTAATCAACCCCAAATTAATTCATGTCAGTTGAAGCAGGGCAGGTGTGCTTGCTTTTTTTCACCCCCATAATCTACAGTGATAAACCAACCAGAGGGTGGCAGTGATGTACCTGAGGGTGGCATGGGTGTACCAGAGGGTGGCAGTGGTGAAACAGAGGGTGCTGTGAACCTGTGATGATGAACCAGATGTAGAAACAACATAGTCGCGGCCGTTGCGAGCCGACAAGTAAGTTCGCAATTGCGAACTGGTACAGAACCCTCGCGAACTGGTAGAAATCCTTGCGAACACAAAAAAAAAAAATCCGCTAATTCGCGAGAGTTCGCGGATTTTGCGGATTGCGAATCCGTAAATACGCAAGTTCGCGGATTGCCAATTCGCAAAATCCGCCCATGCTTAGTGGCGCAGCGGGGCCTGAAGAGACCCAGAGGTGGCATATGGATCGGCCTGGGCTCCACTGAAGAGACAGAGACATCATCACAGAGGCCGTAGCGCGTCTGACAGGGTCGTCCCGGCCTTGTTTTGGATTGGATGACAGTTGACCAGGTCGCGAAGGACGCCTAGGAGACCCGTGGGGTGGACGTTACACCCGGAACTCCCCCACCTACCGACAGCGCAATCCCCTGAAAAACTACCCTGGGACAACCGCGCTGGATATGGGGAAAGACCGGCCCACAAGAAGAGCCCAGTCAAATAAAATCATGCAATTTACTGTCCCAGGCCCGATGGCGGCGGAGCGCCTCGGAACTGATCGGGAGTTGGGGACCCGCCAGGATGCAGCAGCCCGGGACAAAGCCGATCTCTTGGATGGGATCCAGGACTCTAGGGTGGCGCTAGAAACCAAAATGGACGGGATGGCAATGGACATCAATCATTTGCGCCTGGACCTCAGGAAGGTGGTGGACAGGGTTACCACCATAGAGGGGGACCTGGGCGCACTGAACTCCGAGGTTCGCCAGTTGAAAGACACGGTGGCGGCGGGTGTAGAGGGTGGGTGGAGCTTTAGGGCGGGGTTCTGAGTCCTCTGGCCAGGATCGGGTTAGGAGAATGCAGTACTACCACCTGTGGGTGGGGGTTTTTGGGGTTTCTTGGGGTTTCTTGTTCTGGTTTTGTTTGGGTTGCTGCCGGGTCTCACTGTAGGTATATTACGAGACACACAAGATGTTTGCTTTTGCGGGGGTCACACTGCCTGGTTCTGGGGGGTCCCTTGTGTGATAGAAGGGTGCTGCAGTACCACCAACTACTAACAAATGGCGGGTGATACACAAAGGTATAAGTTGATAACATGGAACGTCAGGGGGCTCAATAATATGATTACGCGGATTAGGGTGGCCACTTACCTCAGGCGCTATGGGGTTAGCATAGCCTTGTTACAGGAGACACACCTTTGGGGAGACTGACTCAAATATGTCCAACGTAGATGGCGGGGGCAATTTTTTGCTACATCTTACTCGGGGTTTGCCCGAGGTGCACTGATTTGGGTGGCACCGGGAGTCCCCTTCAAGGCCATACACACTAAGCAGGATCCGGACGGGCGGTTTGTGATGGTGACGGGGACTCTGGATTGGCGTAGTTTATGCCTGGTAAATATTTATGTTCCGAGTTTAATTACGCATACATCTCCTTTACATCCCATTGTTGTTCCTCATATGTGCTGGGAAAGGATTGGTATTGATGTTTTTGGCCCAGTAAAAAACTCTCTAGGTACGTTGAAATACATTTTGGTTCTGGTGGATCACTTCTCAAAGTGGCCTGAATGCAAGATAGTTGATAAATCTGATTCAGAATCTGTTCATTTTTTTTTTTACGTGTTTGGACGTGAAGGTTTGCCTAAAGACATTATTTCTGAAAATGGAGGACAGTTTGTTAGTGAGGTTTTCAAGAAATGTATTAAAGAGTCTGGTATTAACCATAAAACAACTTCTGTGTACCACCCCGAGGGTAATGGTTGCGTGGAAGGCTTCAAAAGAGTAATCAAAGGCGTTATTGAACTTTCCTTTAGCAAATGTTTAGATTGGGAGGATTAATTAAGGAAAACTATTTGTGCATATAGAGTTACACAATGTGCATCATCAGGACATTCTCCTTTTGAGTTAATGAGGGGAAAGTCCCCCCGCACCAAGGATAATATGGGATGGTTATAAAGTACTAATCCTGTATCATGGTCTGCCAAAGAGGTTAGGGATTTTTAGAAGCTGGACAACTTAGGTACAAGGACAAATTTGATCAATCCCTTAACACAAAAAGTACATCTATGTGTAGGTGATACAGTCAAAGTTAAAAAAAGGTAGAATTACACGGAAAGGAGAAAGTAGGTTTTCAGTTCCCCTCAAAATTGTAAAAGTTATGTGTAATTCTGCTTTACTAAGTGATTGAAAGGTGTGGCATGCTAGTAGAATTGCCAAATTTTGAGGTGGAATTTTACCAAATTCCTTGGAAAAACGTCATGATTCTTGTTTTGGTTTTCACCCAATCAAATATGATTGGATACAAGATTGTTGCAATAATTTTTCTAATGTCACAGAAGGGGAAGGCGGTGATAGCAACAATGTTGATATTTTCAATTTTAATGTGAATGATCATAACAGAACCAGTGCAGGTAATTCTAAAACTTGCAATCCTAGTGCAGTTTATGTACCTAAGGAGGGCACAGTTTCAAATTGTTACGATTTAACCAGAGCTGGCAGAGTGTGTGTCAAACCTCTATATTTGAAAGATTATGTTACACGTTTGCCGCTCTTAATTTGTACCTGTGTTAGTTTCCGCATATATAAGTTATAGTTTTTGTTGTAACTATTTTTTATTTATTCTCTGCATATTTATACTTTTGTGGGAAAGAGGAAGATTTGTGTTTATGTATTTGTCTTGTGCATGACCTCACAGGATTCCAGTTCTTAGATCCTTGAACTGTGGAATTCTATGGATGAGTCGTGTACAGGCACCGCTGGAAGAGGAGTGACCAGGCTGTCCTCCTCACTTCATTCTGGGTTTAAGTTTAAACTACAACTTGGATTTACTCTACATGGCACAGTGTATATTTATTTAACACCATACACCAGTACCACTACCTACCCGCCTCCAGGAGCATGCCGGGTACAGTGATTGCAGCGGGAACAGCAGCAACGGCGTCGCCAGTTGGCAGTTGCTGTGTAAAGTGCTCACAGTAAGGGGCTCAGTTAATGGCTATCGCTTAAGACAAGATTCAGGGGGCAAGAATAAGCAAGCGGAGCATACCGCCAGCATGCACCCCCCTCAGTATGCATGCACAAGGAGAGCTCAGACCGTTCGTTAAGCTTCTTCAGAGCATAGCTATCCCTCCTGGCCCTCTCTCTGAAGACGTGCATGGTTTGTGGAGGGCACGAGCACAGCATCAGGGGGAGGGGCAATCATCTTTAACAGCTTTGTAGAGAATCTAGGACATGACGTTCAGACTGTTATGTGGGTCAACAAAATTGATTTGGCTTCCCGTTAAACCGAGGATTCAATTAAATTTGTTTAAAACTATTTGTTTAATGTTTAAAGTTTTCAATGGTCTGGGAAAATCTCCCTAAGCGGATCATTTTCAGCCCTATCACCCACAGAGAGATCTCAATTACTACCTGAGAGAGCGCAAATCAAGGAAAATTAGAAGTGCACCATATTTACAAGCACGTTGCATCCGCTTAGTAAAGATTTCATGAGAGTGTCGAATTTATAGAGTGAAAATATATAAGAGTGTTTAATTTAAATAGAATGCATGTATCAGTGTGAAAAGCTAATGTAGAAGTGTGCAGAGATGTTAGAATGATGTTGAAGTCCCATGTTATGTGGCTGTTGTAAAGGAGAATGTAATGCTGCTAAAAGTAGAAATGTGTAGGCCACGAGGCAGTTCACAGAGAATGAAAGGTGTTGTTACGCTCTCACATGATATGGATTTTTAATGTTGTTATAATTCAAAGTATTATTGATCATAAGACTGAAATATATATTTTATAGAAGTGTTTCATATAAACATTGTGTGTAATAAGTTAGAATACTGTTTAGACTAAGAAATTAAAGGTTTACAGAGTGCACAGGCCCGTTTCATGTAATTCTAATAGGCCTGAAAAGATAAGTTCGTTTCTTTTGATTTGCATGTGTTAGTTAGAGGAAGGTCATGTTAAGCATAAATTGCAGAGACTGTTCGATGGTTTACGACTTAGAAGATACGGTGGAGGCCGGAATTTGGGGCCCACTGTACAAGTGTCTGTTTGCAGGTGCGAGGAGGTTCCAATCAAGAGAGTGATGAATAGAGTTTTTTGTTCAGGGAGCCAGGCACAGGCTTGGAGGAGGCTTCAGGAATTTCCTGGGGGGTACCGTCCTGCCGGAGAAGAGCCTGAGAAGCAAGGTCAACGCTAACGATGGGCCCAGAGGAGTATCAGCATGGAAAATGCCAGAACCAACACCACGTGAGGGGCGTCTCTAAAGGGCGTTTCTATTGTACATGTGATTTTTGTATTAGGGACAGCACCCCTGGGTGGAGTTAGGGCAGATGGTCTGAGGAACCTAAGAGAGCGGATGGGTAGGCAGATAGGATAACTGCGAGACATCGATTTACAACGAAGACTAAGGGAAGTGAGTGATCTTCTTTGGAAGTCACCACGGCTGACACCTTTTTAGGTTAAGATTTCACTAAGTAGGGATGTCACTTAGTCTAGTGTAGGGACAGTCTAATCTGTATTTTCTTCCTTTCTGTAAATGACTCACAAGCTACAGCTTGTGTCTATTCTTGCAACTCTGATGAGTTTGGAATTGGTTTTGGTGATATTCTTCTGCCGACTAAGAGCATTTAGAAAATGTATGTTTGTATTGATACCAGTATATCTTTTGAACCTTATTTTGAGATGTTTGTATCTCCAGTTAACTTTGGCTTTGTAATAAACTTTTAAACTTATTCGTAGTAAGTGGTTCTTTAGAGTGGTGTAAGTCCTTATTGATTGACCTAGTAGTGAATTGCCTTTTACTCTATGACAGGTATCAACGGTTCAGTCGACCTGAGTTGGGATCTAGATCTATAGCAATAGATCCGAAATCCCGCCGTAACAGTTGGTAGCAGAGAAGGATGGTTACCTTCTAGAGGAAGGTGATCTAGACTAGGTTAAGATTACCCCAAGGTCCCTAGAGATCGAGAGATGAGCAGCGGAAGAATCGCCTGCCGAAGAAGGTGCTGACGGTGCGAGAGAAAAGCAGCAGGGTCGGACGAGAGTGAGTATAACAAGGGTCATGCATTGACAGATTGCGGTGTTTTGTGTTGTATCTGTATTGTAATGTCATGCAGAGTTGAATGCCTGTAGTGTGATTGAGAGAGGGTTGTGAGCGCGCGCAACCTGGCAAACTGTGAAAATCTTAAGTTCGGAGAAGAGCTTAAGTGGTTCGGGTGTATCGAACATCCAGAGTAGTTGTCGACCAGAGTAAAGGGGGTCATGAGGTACCATTGATCGCCCGCAGGACCGAGATAGGGGGAACGCAAGAGTGAGTGTGTGGGTAACGGACGCAGGTCGAAAGTTACCGTGTGTAAGTAACCTATCAGTTAAGGCGATTGTCTGGACGTACACGGAAAGACATTTCGTCAGCTAAGGTGACAATTACAGTTAGACTGTGGGCGTACAGTCAAGGAAAGTGATCGCTTGGTCGGAAGTAATCATTTTTCAGAGTATGAATGGGACGCATGCATGACCGGGAGACGAGCTGAGAAAGGAGGGGAACTGCTGCGAAGGGGAGACGAGTGACGTCAGCGAGAGCCGCGCTGTGATAGGCCGGTTGGTGTGAAGCCGCGCTGTGATAGGCCGGTTGGTGTGACGTCAGCGAGAGCCGCGCTGTGATAGGCCGGTTAGCGAGAACCGCGCTGAGATTGGTGGATTGTCATCAGGAAGTAAACGAACGCGGAAAAAATAGAAATTTTGTAGATTTTGAAAATGAAGTGTTTTAAATGTTTGAGAGCGATCTTTAAGAGAAAAAGAAGAGAATCTTATTACGGGGAAGAGGCACCGCCAGAGGGTACACCAGCTCACTATATGGCAACGAATGTTGGGTTGCATACTATACTGTGGCTTGATACTTGGATTAAGATTACAGAAGGGAATGAGGAACTGACTTTTCCGAAATACGGAACGTTTAGACTAGAAGTGTTGCATCAGCTGAAAGCAGTTATGTCCTCATTGAGACTTTTGCCTAGACCAACACAGTTTGAGGCCCTTAATGCGTGGATTAGGGCGGCGCACGACAGGAATCAGAACAGACGCCAGGAAAGGGTAAGGCGATCAGTAAGGGCAGTGCAAGATGCCAAATTGGATGCGGAAGCCAAGAAATGGAGGGTACAGACGATTGAAGTGGATAAGTTGTACCCAGTGAGAGAGGTTACAGGAGAAAAGAGACCCATAGAAGAGGATGACGAGAGCGAGTCGGAGGATGGCCTAATAAATAGGTTGTTGATAGATAGACCGCCTCTGGACAATAGGGAGATAGAAGGTACTGAGCTCCCAAGGGAAGATAGGGTTGACATAGAAGGGAATAGGCCACTCCCTATAACGAATTGGGTACCTACTAAAGGTGAGGAGACACCTCAACATAGTCCTGTACAGAGAGTAGTCGGAAGGGTTGTGGTGCAGAAGATGCCAGCAACAGAGAGGGTTGAGTCTTATGGATTGCCAGATGCTCTTCAAGTACCCGTTACCATAGGTCCTATAGTGTCGGTTTATCATCCAGAGAAAGGGAGAGAGGAAGAACAAGTACGGCTAGACAGAGAAAGAGTTGAGATAGAAAGAAGGAATAACACGACAAATGCCTGGAGGCAATTGCCAGGACCGATAACGTGGAGCACCCCATTGGATTCAGCAGTGGATCCCGTAACAGAACAGGGGGGTCAGAGAGGACCGATGGACCTGAGGGGACCAATGCCGAAATCCTATAAAGAGTTGAGGGCTGACTTGAAGGAATGGGATAGGTCCACAGAAACACCGAGCAACAGGTCAAGAGCAGAAGCTGAATGGGGAAGTCGAGGCAACGGGATATTATCTCACTGCGGGGCTAGCAAAAGGAGTCAGGAGTGGGACGGTAAAAGTCAGGAGAATAGAGGAGTTACACATCATATTGACGGCGGAAATGGGCAGGAGCAAAAAGACAGAAGTACGGAGCGTGGAGAGACGTCTCGTCTCATTCAAAGTGAGGGAGACCAAAGGACACAAGAGTACAGGGATAGGTTTAAGTGCACTCTCCACGCACCTGATGATAACGTACAACACTGGAATCGTGGGAACATGGGGAACCGCGAAGGATCTTGCCATGCGTCGAGTGATCAGAGATCACAGGCAAACTGCGAAGGCATGGGGAATAATGGAATGTCTTATCATGCACCTAGAGAAACAAGGCAGAATGGGAAATGTGGGACTATGGGAAATAGAGAAGTGTTTCACTATACACCCAGAGAGGATGGAACTGCATGGGACCTGGAGAGATGGGAGCATGGGAGGACTCCCCATAACACGCCTGAGCCCAGACGTAGGACTCAGAGCTGTGATGGGAGAGATGTAAATGGACTCTCTAGAGATAGCATACTGAAAGCTGTGATAAAAGCCAAAAGACTCGATGTGACCAGCTTAAAATCTGACCTGGACGATATAATAGATGGTGTGTTGCCTTTAGAAAGGGTTGACATGTATGAACAAGATGAGCTGCTGTTTATAGCAAAGGATATTACTCGAAAGGCAAGAGCAACTCATGAGAAACTGTCTGAACTGGCAGACAAGTATATGGTAGATTTGTCCAGAACAAAGGCATTGCAGGGTAACCATAGGTTGCATTATTCAGATCAGGACTTAGATGAGAGAAGGACAACTGGATTAAAAACACACATAAGGGAACTGATCACAGGAATAAGAGCATGGAGAGATCTGGACAAATGGGAAGAGAGGTGGTCCAAAAAGGGAACTGTTAGGCGGAGCGCGAATGTGATGTCTCCGGAGGGAAGGCTACTGCAGATGGAGGCATTCCCTTTGCGAGAAATAGCGAATGGGAGTTATGTACACGTGCCCTGGAGTAGGGGAGATTTGGCTGCATTTACCAACTCATTTCCGAAGTTAAGGGAAAATCCCGTAGAGTGGTACAAGCAGGTAGAGAGGTTTGTCAAGATTTCAAAAGTATTGTGGATCGATTTGAACACCTTATTCGACATTGTGGTCCCAGGAGACTTGTGGATAGCATGCAAAGTTAGTGTCGAATGGCCAACTGCAGAACCAGAAAGGGATGCTCGTACTAATGGACCGTCAGAAATAGTAATGTTAAAATATGAAAGGGTGATGACATGGTTGAAGGAGAAGGTGCCAGCACAAGATATAGATTGGGTAAAAATAGACCGAACAAGACAGGAACCCAAGGAGACAGTTCATGAGTTTTATGAGCGATTGCTGAAAACGTTCAAACAATACAGTGGATTAGATGTAATGGATCCCAAGGAGATAGGACAGTTTGTATCAAAGTTCGTTTTGGGGTTGAGACCTGATATTTGTTTGATGATTCAGCAACATTTAATTTGTTGGCAAAACAAACCATTGGATGAAATTTTGAGATACGCAAGGTATTGCAGTGATGAAATAGATTCCAAAGCAAAGAAACTAAAGGAGAAACTGATGATGGTGCAGATGCAGTCGGCTGGAAAGGGTGGACAGCAGCAACAGGGAACAGGGACAATGGGACGGAAATCAAATAGTCAGAATAAGGACAGCGAGGAAAACTCGAGACCTAGAATAGACATTGCTACATTGAAAAAAACGACAAAGTGTCACCAGTGTCACCGGGTGGGACATTGGAAACGCGCGTGTCCCTATAACCATGAAAACGGAAATGAAAATGAAGTAGAGGAGGAGGAAGTTCAAGAAGTTCCAGTTCAGGGGGTGACAGTGCCAAAGAGTAAGGTGGCCAAAGGGGGGACTTCGGCTCCACGAGCTCAGTTCCCGCAGCCACCAAAGATTACGACAGGGGAAAAGATCTATAGACAAATGCCTCTTTTTTTAGACGAAGAAGAGTGTTACTACGTTGATCCATTGACGGGACGACGTGTAAGTAGAGAGGAGGACTGTACCCTCGGGGCAGTTCTAGAGGTGGATCAAAGAGGACCGTTTGTTGAGGCTGAAGTGGCAGGGTGTCCTACAACATTCTTAGTAGATACCGGAGCTACTTGATCAACTTTGAGATCGTCAGTGGTTCCAGATCTACCAATGTCGGGGGAAACAATTCAAGTGGTAGGAGTCGCAAATAGGAGAATGACTAACCCTTTGACGGAACCAGTGCTAGTGAGAATAGGAAACTACACCGATGAACATCAGTTTGTAGTATGTGATTCTAGTCCTGTGTGTCTGTTAGGAAGAGACTTATTGTGCAAACTGAACTGCACAATATACTGCACACCTCAGGGAGTGGAGGTACAGACTACAGACGATGATGCTACCTTTAAAGTTGCAAACTCGAGAGTATGCGTAGAACTGTATCCTACCCTGACTGTGGAGGAGCTTCCTTGGGACTTACGAGATACAGTGTCATCAGAGGTATGGGATTTTACTGGAGAAGAGATAGGATTGATCAAAGGAGTAGAACCAGTGAAGATCATGGTAAAGCCAAATGTTGAATATCCAAGAACGCCTCAATACAAATTGACCCCGGAGACGATTGCAGGAATAAAACCCGTAATCGACTCTCTGATTCAACAGGGAATACTGAAGGAAATCGTGGGTAGTCCATGCAACTCCCCGATTATGGGTTTGCAGAAACCTAGTGGGAAATTTAGAATAGTACAGGATCTTCGAAAGATTAATAACATAGTTGTTTCATGTTGTACAGTGGTACCGAATCCATCAGTGATATTGTTTCAGATACCATTCCAAGCTGAGTGGTTCACAGTGATAGATCTTTGTCAAGCTTTCTTCTCAATTCCATTAGATGAGGAGAGCCAGTATCTTTTCGCTTTTAAGCTGGAAAATCGTGTCTTAACATGGTGTCGTATCCCACAGGGGTATACAGAAAGTCCATCAATTTTCAACCAGCTATTGAAGAAAAATCTTGAAAGTCTAGTACTGCCACAGAACTCGGTTCTGGTCCAGTACATAGACGACCTACTTGTTGCGTCAGGAACGGAAGAAGCTTGTAAGATAGATACCATCGCCTTGCTGAACCATTTAGCTGAAAATGGGCATAAGGTATCTCTGAGCAAATTGCAGTACTGTCTGACAGAAGTACAGTACTTGGGTCACCGGATAGAAAAAGGAAAGCGCAAGGTGTCACCAGATAGGATAGAGGCGATAATGAAGATGAACGCGCCTACGACACAGAGAGAAGTCAGGATGTTCCTAGGAATGGTTGGTTATTGCCGACAGTGGATAGCTAACTTTTCCCTGAAAGCAAAACCCTTACAAAAACTGACGCACAAGGAGGTGAGTGATCCGGTACCATGGGACAAGGATTGTTTGATGTCGTTCCTACAGCTGAGAGAGGACTTGTGCCGTGCTCCAGCTTTGGGGATGCCTGATTACGAAAAACCATTTTCACTTTACTGCTGCGAAAGAGAGGGTTGTGCTTTGTCAGTTTTAGTACAAACTCATGGAAATGCCCGTAGACCAGTTGCATATTTTTCGGCTACTTTAGATCCGGTAGCCGCAGCGTTGCCCGGATGTCTCAAATCCGTTGCTGCAACAGGTGTCAGCATTGAAAGGTGTGAAAATGTAGTCATGGAACACCAATTAGTGGTGTATGTACCTCATTCTGTAGAACTGTTAATGACCAGGACCAAGACACAGCACTTAACCAATAATAGGCTCACGCGCTACGAACAAGTTATTCTTGCTGCGGAGAACGTGACCCTTAAGAGGTGCTCTGTTTTGAATCCTGCTACATTGATGCCACTCCCTAATGATATAGAAGGCGAAGAATGTGAAGATCACGATTGCCTTGATGTGACTGAACTATGCACCAAGCCAAGGCCAGATATTGTGGATGAGCCGTTGACTGACCCTGATGAAATTTTCTTTGTTGATGGCTCATGTTTAAGAGAAAATACTGGTCGGTTGAGAGCAGCTTATGCTGTTTGCACCATTACTGGAGTTGTGGAAGCCGCTTGCCTGGAAGGAGTACACTCCGCTCAGGTAGCCGAGATCATTGCATTGACACGTGCCTGTTTAGCAGGTAGCAAAATTAGAGTCACCATTTATACCGATAGCCGAAATGGTTTCGGTGTAGTTCATGATTTTGGGCAATTGTGGTCTCAGAGAGGTTACATGACCTCCTCTGGTTCGCCTATTCGAAATGGGGAATTTGTGCGACTGTTGTTAGAAGCAATACAAGGTCCAGCAGCAATTGCGATTGTTAAATGTGTAGCCCACACCAAAAATACAGATTTTGTGTCGCAAGGTAATCGATATGCAGATGAAGTTGCGCGCTATTGCGCGGAGCAAGGATATTCTTTCACGGAAGTGGAAGTAGGTGGGACTCAGGAAAAGACAGAGTTAAACATGATGCTAGAAACAGTTGATACTTGGGAGGATTTAAAAGACATGCAAGAGAACGCACCTGATTCTGAGAAAAAGGCATGGGAAACAGCAGGTTGTGTGAAAAGTGAAATGGATTTGTGGGTTTCTGCAGATGGAAGGGCAGTATTACCTGATGAATTAGTGAGTCCAATGGCACGACAGATACATGGTCCAGTACACTTAGGAAGAGATGCCATGCTGAGGTTATTTAGGCAGACTTGGTACAATCCTAAATTTAGGATTGCAGCAGAAGCAGTGTGTCGAAGATGTGTCACATGTCAGCAATTGAATGTAGGGAAAAGAACACCAGTTACAATGAGTCACATTGGGAGGTCTGGGGGGCCTTTCAACCGAATGCAATTAGATTTTATTGAGATGCCAAAAATCAACCGCCTCAGGTATGTTCTGGTGGTTGTATGCATATTTTCAAGATGGGTCGAAGCATACCCTACACGCAGGTGCGACACACTCACAGTAGCAAAGTTGTTGCTTAGAGAGTTGATCCCGCGCTTTGGGGTGCCGACCTCCTTGGAATCAGATAGAGGAACTCATTTCAACAGTGAAGTTGTGAAGATGCTTTGCTCTGCATTAAACATTGATCAGAAGTTGCACTGTAGCTATCGACCAGAGGCTTCAGGTATCGTGGAGCAGATAAATGGAACTCTAAAGTCCCGAATAGCCAAAGTATGTTCATCGATGTCCTTAAGCTGGCCTGATGCTCTGCCCTTGGTACTCATGAGTATGCGTAGCACACCAGACAGGAGGACAGGTCTCTCTCCACATGAGGTTTTAATGGGAAGGGCAATGAGACTTCCGTCTGTTCCAACTACAGCTTTGTTGAATATTACAGATGACCTGATCCTGGATTGTTGCAAAGGACTTTCTGACGTCATTCATTCTGTGTCTCTTCAGGTGCAGGCTGCTGAAGTTCCATCTTCAAGAGACCTATGTCACGACTTGTGCCCTGGAGATTGGGTGCTTATTAAAAAACACGTCCGGAAGAACTGCCTAGATGTGCGTTGGAAGGGGCCCTACCAGATAATCCTGACAACGAACACTGCTGTAAAGTGTGGAGGGCCGCCAAACTGCATCCACGCTTCCCATACTCGAAGAGTTCCAGCACCCTTAGAAGAAACAGCTCCTCTCACAGATGAAAATCCAGCTGTGGACGGCGAACCACTAGAGGGGATCAGTCAAGCTGTGGGGGTGTCAGAAGAAGTTGGGAGTGCTACAGATCCAGAAGAAGAAAGACAGGACGACAGTGAAACTGAAGTTGCCACCGAAGGAGAAAGTTGCTGTGAATACGGCTCAGACACAGATCAAGACAAGAGTGATCAAGAACCGAGTGTGAGGACAAGAAATAGGAGAACAAGGCGTGGAGAAGCTAGTTGGCCTGAAAGAAAGAAAAGGCCGAGCTTGAAGACAACTCCAGAGAAAACTCTTGCTTCTATATCTGAAGACTCGGATCTGGACAAAGGTGCACAAAGACAGGAACAGGAAGGTCCGCGAAGAACGAGGAGGGTGCGAGTGCCCTGCAGAAGATACGCTACTCCTGAGTGGACCTACCTAGCAGCAGATGTCCAGTACAGAGAGATCCGGGAGGGTGAGGGAAGTGACATTGACCAGTACTGACCCAATCATAACATTGGAAGTAGTGTTGCTGATACCCGGAGTGGAGGTCGAAGGGTTGCTGACACTCACTATCCCTAATCCTCCTTATCTGAGCAGGATAAGAGAACTGGTTTTAAACAGAATAGAATTTCCGACTTTTTGTTCAATGAGGCCGACACATGAGGAGATCATTCTTCGTTTGGAAATATTAGAATATGTGATTAGAGCCGCTGGAACACATATCATTCCAGATTGCTAAAGACTTTGTAAATAAACAGATTGAAAGATAACCTAGCGCCAAGTGGAAGAAGAAGAAATTTAGGGATTTCCCATTTAGTGGACGGAGAAGGGCTAGGGTTGTCTGTTGCTATAGAACTCAAAGACTGATCTTGCAGAAGGGATTATCAGCTTCCAGGTGTGGTTCGGAAAGACTGAATAAGCAAAGAAAAGAGACTTTGTGTTGTGAAAGAAAACCAGAACTACACTGTCTTGAGATCATGGAGGCCGGCAACCCAAACCGCAGGACAAAATGCATAGTAGGCACACTTTTAGTGGGAGTAATTTTTCTTATAGTTTTAGCAGTTACTATATCATATGTAGTGGGACATGAAAATGAAGGGAAGGCAACAAAGGAAGAAAAAATTGTATCGATACAGAAACCTACTACTGCTGGTCAAAGGGGGACAATACAGAGAAAGATAAAGCTTTACTAGCAGCAGAGACTCGTAGGTTGCATGTGGATGAATCACAGGGAAATTTCAAATCAAATGCATATGCTAAATTGCTTTATGAATATATTGATGCTATGGAGGTAAAGAATTGCTATGTGTGCATGCAAATGCCAGCCTCTGTAGACGAAGGTATTAGATATCATCATCTTCCATTGACTTATGGAATCACATGTAGTTTGTTGCTTAGTATATTTTATGAACGTGATGGTTTTGAGTATTATTTTTCAAATTTTGATGCTGTTTTACCAGAAGTTCCAAACTACAAGCACATGAACAAGTGGGATTATTATAAGAGTGAAGATAGATTAAAGACATTTTTCATTCCTTGGAAAACGTTAGATACTTCACATGCCCGAAGAAATAATTTGACTTGTAAAGTGTGAGAAATTGAGAAAAGGTTTGTAGGACAGGTGGATGATCGGTACAGGAGACAGAATATCTTAAAGGCTTCAGGCCAATGGAAAACAGATTGGACGGAGGAAGAAAGGTCACACCAAAGAAAGGGTAGTAATGGTCCAATAGCTTTAGATCGAGAGAAAAAGGGGAAACTGTGTATATATAGGGGTAAAACCTATTATGAGAATGTGTTTGTGGGAGAAGTAAATTGTGAACATGCTTTCCAATTAGAATATTATACAAGGGATTTCTTGAAGGGAATGCAGGTGATCCCGAATGTATATTTTGTTTGTGGAAGAAATGCATACGTGAAACTACCGGATAATTGGTATGGATCATGTTATTTAGCAATTGTCTTCCCCAAAATATACCATGCTAAGGATCTGGAAATTATAGAGAGAGGAACTCAAGCTAGAGGAAGAAGGGATGTAAACTATGAGGAGGTAGTTGGAGACGTATTTGGTGCTATGTTTCCTCTTTTAGGGATAACACTGAATGATGTCAAGATTAGAAGATTGGCAACAGTTGTAGATAGGTTGTCCGCCAGTACTGCTAGATCATTAATGCTGGTGGAGGGAGAGATGCAATCGATAAGGGCAATGGTTCTTCAGAACCGACTTGCTCTAGACGTTCTGTTAGCCAAAGAGGGAGGAGTCTGTAAGGCTTTGAAGGTTCAGGAATGTTGTACTTACATTCCAGACAATTCAAAACCTCTAGAAAGGTATATACGGAACATCACTGAAATTCATCATGAGATTGAGGATTTGACACAGGTAAATGTGTGGGAAAAAGTAGGTCATGGAATGGGTAAAGTTGGAGATTGGTTTGCCAACCTAGGAAAGGGTTTCATTTGGTACATATTGAAACCTATCATTATAATAGTGATTTGTATAATCACCTTGTGGGGATTGGTGCAGCTGTACCAATGGTATAGATCAAATAGGTTGCAGAGATCCATTAAAGAGAAGGAGAGGAGATTAGCTATGATGCAGGACAATCAGTACAGGAGTCTGAGGGCTCTAGAGATGATGAAACGAGGGAGTACTGCAGCGAGTTCTGCTTGATTCAGTTCATACCTCAGGGATGGTTTTGTGATGGTGATGACTACTAAAAGTCATCAAAGGGGGGAACTGAGAGAGCGCAAATCAAGAAAAATTAGAAGTGCACCATATTTACAAGCACGTTGCATCAGCTTAGTAAAGATTTCATAAGAGTGTCGAATTTATAGAGTGAAAATATATAAGAGTGTTTAATTTAAATAGAATGCATATATCAGTGTGAAAAGCTAATGTAGAAGTGTGTAGAGATGTTAGAATGATGTTGAAGTCCCATGTTATGTGGCTGTTGTAAAGGAGAATGTAATGCTGCTAAACGTAGAAATGTGTAGGCCACATGGCAGTTCACAGAGAATGAAAGGTGTTGTTACGCTCTCACATGATATGGATTTTTAATGTTGTTATAATTCAAAGTATTATTGATCATAAGACTGAAATATATATTTTATAGAAGTGTTTCATATAAACATTGTGTGTAATAAGTTAGAATACTGTTTAGACTAAGAAATTAAAGGTTTACAGAGTGCACAGGCCCGTTTCATGTAATTCTAATAGGCCTGAATAGATAAGTTTGTTTCTTTTGATCTGCATGTGTTAGTTAGAGGAAGGTCATGTTAAGAATAAATTGCAGAGACTGTTCGATGGTTTACGACTTAGAAGATACGGTGGAGGCCGGAATTTGGGGCCCACTGTACAAGTGTCTGTTTGGAGGTGCGAGGAGGTTCCAATCAAGAGAGTGATGAATAGAGTTTTTTGTTCAGGGAGCCAGGCACAGGCCTGGAGGAGGCTTCAGGAATTTCCTGGGGGGTACCGTCCTGCCGGAGAAGAGCCTGAGAAGCAAGGTCAACGCTAACGATGGGCCCAGAGGAGTATCAGCATGGAAAATGCCAGAACCAACACCACGTGAGGGGCATCTCTAAAGGGCGTTTCTATTGTAAATGTGATTTTTGTATTAGGGGCAGCACCCCTGGGTGGAGTTAGGGCAGATGGTCTGAGGAACCTAAGAGAGCGGATGGGTAGGCAGATAGGATAACTGCGAGACATCGATTTACAACGAAGACTAAGGGAAGTGAGTGATCTTCTTTGGAAGTCACCACGGCTGACACCTTTTTAGGTTAAGATTTCACTAAGTAGGGATGTCACTTAGTCTAGTGTAGGGACAGTCTAATCTGTATTTTCTTCCTTTCTGTAAATGACTCACAAGCTACAGCTTGTGTCTATTCTTGCAACTCTGATGAGTTTGGAATTGGTTTTGGTGATATTCTTCTGCCGACTAAGAGCATTTAGAAAATTTATGTTTGTATTGATACCAGTATATCTTTTGAACCTTATTTTGAGAAGTTTGTATCTCCAGTTAACTTTGGCTTTGTAATAAACTTTTAAACTTATTCGTAGTAAGTGGTTCTTTAGAGTGGTGTAAGTCCTTATTGATTGACCTAGTAGTGGATTGCCTTTTACTCTATGACAGGTATCAATGGTTCAGTCGACCTGAGTTGGGATCTAGATCTATAGCAATAGATCCGAAATCCCGCCGTAACACTACCTATGGTACCAAGGATTAGAAAGACAGAAATGGGAGGCGGTGTTCTCCCCTACTTGGGACCTTTAATGTGCAATGAATTGTTAATCGGAATTAAAGCAACAGCTATTTTGAAAGTCCTTAAAAACATAGATCTTTACGTGGGCAAGGTAGTCTTTCCTGTGTATCCTCTTTCCTAGCTTCTATTGGTCTTTAGTATTTGATTTAAATGTTTGCATTCTATAAATGTTCCTCTATTCTATTCTATTCTATTCTATTCTATTCTATTCTATTCTATTCCACCATGATTCACTGTTCTCCCTTCTCAAAAGGCTGCATTGGCACTCAGTGGCTAAACACAGTCTATATCAACACCTGTGTCTCTGTCACAAAGCCATATATGGCCGTGTCACTGAGTTCATAATTAACAAATAAGAAAAACTCAGGCAACTAGTGATTCATGTCACTGGTCTTGAGGGACATACTAGGACAGTCAGTGAGACAGAAAATACATCAAATAGAAAAACATATTCTTATTTATTATTGTGATAAAACATGAAGATAACTATATATCTATAATATATTATTTGTGTACAGATACATACATATTGTTATTGATTACACAAACAACCCTTCATTCAGAAATCATAATTTCTCCACCTCACTTAGTCCTTTTGTAACACATCTCTCTTACACACTAGTGGGAACAACAATCATTGTAAATATATATTGTAAACCACACTGATTATTAAAGTAATTCTTACATAGTAGTGGCCTGACTTATATATTGTTCATTATTCACTGAGTCCAACATAATCCTTCCTTGTCAGCTGACATGGACCCTCCATTCGGTATCATCCATGTTGCTTGTGATTCCCAAGATTAAGAGCCTTTGCTTTGGAGGCCATGCCCACTCTTTGAATGTTGCCAAGTATCAGAATTCTCTTCCCCTAGAATGTCATCTCCATTCCTAACAATCAGGCTTTTAGGAAATGCCTAAAAACCTGGGGGCATATTACCAAGCAATAGCGATAATTATCGCTATTGCTTGGTTAGCGATAAAAATGTATCGCCGAGCTGCGACGATTTTTATCGCAGATAAACCTTGCTATTAGCAAGGTTTATCTCTGAAACGATAAAAATCGGCCGGAATGCATGAATATCGCTGTAAAGTCAGCGATATTCATGCATTACTGAGCGAATGCTCTTAGCCATGTTATCCACCTCCCATTGGATAACATGGCTAAGAACTGCTCAGGGCAGGTGTTAGCTTTTGGAGATATTCGCGCTTAGCGCGAATATCTCCAAAAGTTGGTAATAGGAGATAGCGATGTTAGCGACTGTTTCCAGTCGCTAACATCTTGGCACGCCCACTTTGCATGTCATTAGTGATAAATTTCTCTGACATGCAAAGCGGGGCCCAAGATGGTCGCTATCTCCTACTAGCTGTCGCTAACTGGTGTTGGCGACAGCTAGGTAATAGGGAGATCATTTTATCTCTGCTTTCTTGGCTTTTAAAGCCAAAAAAGCAGAGATAAATCCCTTGATAATATGCCCCTCGTTCTTCTATTGCTAGACTCATCCTCAGTTTCCTAGCTCTTCAACCATTTTACAGTGCCAAAATTCGCTCACTCATAATTGCACGCACTGAAAAATAAAAAATATATTCATACATAGATAGGGGCTATAGGCCAGTCCTGCACATTGATTGACCTGTTCAACAGTCATTTACATTTTGCTTACACACACCTTAGCAGAAAGCCTAGCGCAATGGTTCAGCTCTTCAGTCAGTGGTCCTCTTGCAGTGTGAGTGACAGCATTTTGCCCCATCACGTGCAAATCTGCCTCAAAAGAAATGTGCTAAAGGGCTAGGGCTGGATACTACTTTATTTTGCCAAAGCATTTTTCTTTCCATGCTTTAGCATTCTTTTAGTCATCTTTGTGTGTTTAAACTATATCTTCAGTTTATAGTAATTGATAAAACAATAGTGCCTTTTCTTTCTGTCATTGAAAATCATATTTCCCGGTAACATGGTTTAGATTTAAGTACACCTGCCTGCTCGAAAAAATGTAATGTCATTGTTATATATTTTCATCTAAAATTCATAGTGCATGCGCGTTTTCTGTTTATTAACTGTTTATTATAGTGGCAAATCTCTCGTGCTGTCATTTAGAGCTGTCCATGACCTAGGCCCCGGCTACCTGAGGAAGCGCTTCTCCTTCTACACTCCTTCTCGCTGTCTCAGGTCAGCCTCGATGGCCAAACTGACTCTTCCCCGCTATAAGCGGGCTAGGCTGGGCCGCCAATCTATTTCTGTGGTAACTGCGAAGGCTTGGAATGCTCTCCCTCTTCATTTGCGTACCGCCCAGTGTCTATCCAAGTTTAAAAAGGATCTCAAGACCCATCTGTTTGTTTGTCAGGCCTAGGTTGTCTCTCTGTGTTATGTCTGGTTACCTCCACAACGCGCCAGGATACTCTCCAGTAGCAGAGCGCGCTACAAGACTACCTATAACATAACATTATGCTTGAAAATGAAAATTAAAAAATAACCATCACACCAGCTTGCCAAAGTCAGACATATTGACTTTGCCTAAGCTTGTTCTTTGTTGGTTGTCTTTCAACAAGTATATGTAGTTGTTTTTGCAACTTTTCGTGCACATTTGTTTCTGCGTGGTTGCATTTACTGGACATGGCCTGCGCTAGAGTTTAGTTCTTTTCGAAAAAATGCCCAGGTATACACCATCAGGCTTCCCCCTGCCCTGAATAAGCGCACAGACACAGATACACTAATTTGCGTCTTCTTTTCATCATTATGCCCTCCTCTCTCCATGTTTCCTGCTGCTCTTCCGCCACTTTTCCTTGCATCATCACTCCACCCTGTTTCCTCTCTTCAGTCCTCCAATTTTTGTTAGTCCGGATTTCTCTTACACATCCTTTTTCTGGGTCGCAGAAAAAATCAAATACCCCCAAACACAGCAAAGTCATTTGAAAAATAATTTAAGTAAAAATAGAGTAACAAACGTTTGTGAGAACAGAAATGTTGAAAAAAGGTTTTATTAGCAGCCGTTTAAACTTGCGCTAAATGTCTAGAGCACCTTTTCTAATGCCAAAGATGCCCCTGGAGGGCTGAAACAGGCACACACACATTTAGCTTTCACATATCACCCTTACTAACATGGCCCGTGACATCAGTGATTAATCTGAGCCGGTGGATGGAGGTGAGGCCCACCGGCGTCTATTTTGCCTCATGATCCTTTGACTCAGAACAAGAGAGAGCCAAACACAAAAGGGGGAAAGAAAGGCGGAAACATAGTAACACGGGGAAAAGCAGGGACGAAAAAGAAAGCACAGGCCCGAGTTTGAGGAGCAGGGAAGTGCCTAGTCATGTAAAAGATGCATGAGGAGGAAGAAAGGCAAGGGGTATTGCACACCAGGGGCCTCATTTATGAAAAGTGACGCATCGCTGCGTGAAAACAGTGATGCGTCACTTTTCATTGCGCCCTCCTTGCGACACCAATGATGCGTCATATTTACAGTATGACGCATCATTGCGCAAGGAGTTACAGATACGTCAGTATTTCTGACGTATCTGTGTGGCGCAAAAGTGACGCATTACTGGAGTGTGTCACAAAAGTGACGCAACTCCAGCAATGCGTCATTTCACATGGGGCAAGCCCCATGTGAAAGGGCCTGTGTCAGTCTTACACCTGCTGTGAGGCAGGCGTAATGTTTTGACGCATTTGCATCCTAGAAGTGGCGCAGTGAAATCTTATAGATTTCACTGCGTCACTTCTACGACCCTTTCTTGCGTCAATACGCCCCCCTTGCATACATTATACCTGGCGCAGGTATAATGTGGCGCAGGGGTTTACAAAGAGACGCATCTATCTAGATGCGTCACTTTGTAAATATGGCGCAACAAGGCGCATTTTTACGCCACTGGTGCGTCACAAAAAGTGACGCAACGGCGGCTTAAAAGTGACTCATAAATGAGGCCCCACGAATTTATGCAAAGCCAGCGGCAAATTTTGAACAAAAGGTTTGGGCACCGCCTCTTGTTATGTTTCAAATTAAGCACTGCCTGCATGTGTTATATTTTACAGTTAAAGGATCAGAATAACATAATATAAAATCCAATAATGGTTCAGTACTCCCCATTAACCTGAATTTGGTATACGGTGCATAATAATTTATTTTGCATAGCCTTTGATTATAAAGCGGCATTAGGTAGGCTGCTGAACAGTGGCCAAGTCACTTCACAGGGCTGTGTTTGCACAGCATTTGAGTGTGATCTGATCAGTTCTTTGCGGTGTGTTATATACATATATATATATGTCAATTAGCCACATGAATAGAGTCTAACGGTATGATCAAACCTGCCTCAATAGTCATGTGACAGAATTCCTTCTATGAAATTCTCGTGACAAAATGAGAATGCAGAGATGGCAGCCTCCAAAGGACAGCAGACCTCCATCACTACAGTCAGAAGTGAAAACTGCTGGTATTGCAACCCTTGTCCTTGGTGGCGGGCAAAAAAGTGGTACAATGTTAAAGGGACATTGTGGCATCATTCAGTTGTACATGGGACCAGTATCTGCTCCCAAAAGATGCCCCCGCCGTCACTGCCACAGAGTTCGGTATACAGTCTTTACCAGTGGCTTGACAATTGCCCCCGCAACCCCTGTGGTGCGGGGGCCCCCCAAGCACCAGGAGATCCCCTCTGGCACTACAAGCAGGACACTGGCTTGGAAGCTCCTGACTGGGCCTGGAGCGTGGGGGCCCCCCTTCACGTACTTTGTAGCGGTGACCCCTCAAGTTTCATTACGCCACTGTTGTTTAAATTTGCAATTTTCCTGCCTTGCTCTTAGCATACACGCTTACTTTAGCATTTTGAGCGAGACACACCACAATGTTATTCTGTTTCCTTGGTATATAATCTCTGGGGGAACGGCAATACGAGTGTTTATTTAACCTTTAAGAAAGGTGTCAATTGGTTTCTATATCCCATGAGAAAAGTATTAACGGTTGAACAGGCTGGAGCGACAGCGCTCTCTAAATGGGTTCTAAGAACACCACCCCTCCCCCCCCCCCCTTTTTTTGCCGCATGTACGCTGAGGCGTGTGGGGCTTGTGATGATGGGGACATGCACACTAAGACAAACATGTTTTCTCTGTTTTACATGTTTTATAGAGCGGTGCTTCACTCTGCTCCTGAGCCACTGCCAGGTGGGGTGAGGCTTTCACGTCTCGCAGACTATGGTAAGATGTGATTTCTTTCCTTTCGGCATATAAATCTTATATCCTGATATTGATTATTTAACTATACCACTTTGGGGTATACCTTAGTCATTATGCTTGACTTGTCCTAAGGCTTAGACTATGATTACCTAGTACTTGTGTGAGTCATGGTGGGCACTAATCCGGTCGAATTTTTGACCCTTGTTTATTCTGACTTTACAGTGAAAGACACGAGCTGTGAGCTAGGACAAGACTTTTTTGCCTGGAGACTGCAGGTGATTTTAAGTATTTGTCCTTTTATATTCACTTTTGATTTATTCTTTGCAGTAGCAATTTATTGTTAAGAGGTCCTGAAGAAAGCAAGGATACTATGTCCATAAATTGCTGAAACATGTTGACCTGATTCCACCTCCAGACAGCGCATTTTTCAAACTGTCTCTACACAATAATTTTTAAACCTGGAAAGCGAACATCATCCTAATAAAATTTGTTATATGTTCCCTTATCCAATTTTAGACACCTTTTTCTAATTATTTCTCACGTTAATTTTGGTTTTTGCACTGCACTCCCTCAGTCATACCACACCTTCACCACTTATCAGTCTCAATAAGTGGTAAAACCATACTATTGCTACTCAGAAAGGGAGAACTATTAACCATCTAGTCTCCCTGTGCCTGTGCATTACCAACTTGCATTGATGGTTTCACAAAAAATCCCAAATGATGAAGGGCGATCTCGAGTGGTGACTGATGGGTACTTTTTGACCATCCACTGAGTTGTCATTGCGTACCCTTTAGTAGTCAGTCCATGGTCTTTTGTTTGATTAATCTCTGCTCACCGCTGACTCACTTCTTTTTCTCTCTAGACCCTCTGGAACCCTGTAGTTTGCTATATATTCTTGGGGACTGTTCACAGAGGTGGTCTTTGAACATTCCCCAGGGTCCTATCTCACCGTAGTGTTTATGTAGCCTCCAAAGGACAGCAGACCTCCATCACTACAGTCAGAAGTGAAAACTGCTGGTATTGCAACCCTTGTCCTTGGTGGCGGGCAAAAAAGTGGTACAATGTTAAAGGGACATTGTGGCATCATTCAGTTGTACATGGGACCAGTATCTGCTCCCAAAAGATGCCCCCGCCGTCACTGCCACAGAGTTCGGTATACAGTCTTTACCAGTGGCTTGACAATTGCCCCCGCAACCCCTGTGGTGCGGGGGCCCCCCAAGCACCAGGAGATCCCCTCTGGCACTACAAGCAGAACACTGGCTTGGAAGCTCCTGACTGGGCCTGGAGCGTGGGTGCCCCCCTTCACGTACTTTGTAGCGGTGACCCCTCAAGTTTCATTACGCCACTGTTGTTTAAATTTGCAATTGTTACTGATTGATAAGAAAAGTCGATAATCTTTCAGTACTTTTTGATCTTCAGATCAGATATTAGAATTAGGCCAAACTGTTCGTTCAAGAGCATATTGGGTGCTATAAACGTCCAGGCTAATGTGGCCATCCTGTGTTGTAATCATCAACCAAATATATAATACATAAAACAAATCCACATCAAATATGAAAAGGAAGAAAGGAAACAAGTGATGCATAGACAAGAAGGGATATAGGTTTCTGTAAGTTGAGCTAAAGCATCTATATTGCGGGACAAGGTCCAAGAATACAGAAAATCAAATCTCAGCAAGTAAAAACACGAACATTTCAATTGAAGTTTCACCAATGCTGTCATCAAATAATCTAATCCTGTTTTTACAGTGTGTTGAATCATTCACTCTTTTACTACAGTTACTTGTCTTTGATGTCAGGTTCAGATTTTGAGTAGTCGAGTAAATGCACAGCCCATAAGAAAAAAGCTGCAGCCCTTTGGCAGTGGATTTGGACCTCATGGCCACCAATATTAGCAGTAATATTTGGAAATGTTTTACTATCATCCTTCAACTTTATGAGGTTATACATTTGGGAATAAAAGAGTGGAAGCAAGCTTAGCCCATAGCACTATTGGCTGCCATTACAACAGTACTGAATAAAGTACTGAATTCCTTTGCTCAGCAAGGAGCGGCTAGTAGACGTCTGACGGGCACCACAGTAGGTCAAATCAGTTTAAGATCCAAATGAACTAAAAGCTGTATTGTCCAGGAGCGAATTCCCTGAAATCAATAGACCTATTTTTTAAAAGATACTCCATTTCTACCTTCCTTTCTAACATTTGTTTCATTATTTCCATTTGAAACACCACATCCTGACTGAACTCCTCATGAAACCATTTGCAGACCCAAATACAGTCTAGTTCTATGATGTACTGTTAAAATGTATCCCATCCCCCAACTTGCCCTGGTGCAAGTTTTTTTTATTTTTGCCCCTGTTATGCCAAAGAGGGAAGGTGTGTTTACTTTCATACCCATGGCCAAGGGTGGGTGGTGTATTTTTCTATTTTCCCAACCTTATCCAACGGCAAGGGTAGTGCATGTCTGGTCCCCCACCTTACCCAAGACGAGGGTTAAATTTAATTTACCTCCTAGTCCTAGGGCATGGGGACTTGTTTTCTAAATACTACTGTCTTAACCAAAGGAAGTGAAATTGTGTACCCCGTTTCCTGATCTTGCCCAAGGGATGAGGGTATATTTATTGTCTCCACTTTGCTGACAGCCTTGCCCAAAGGCAGGGACAGTGTCTACCATCTTCCCTCTGACATGCCCATTTGTAAGACTTTATTAAGAATTTCCCCACCTTGAATTTGGGCAGGTGTAGTGTGTGCAGTAAGGGATACTTTTGAAGGATAAAGTCAGTTGAAAATGTGAGAAATAGTAGCAATTATGGTTAAAGAAGGTAGAGATTGCCTATACTATAGGACAGGATTATTGCATTTTCCTCTGCTACAGGGGTGCCTACGGCTGGTCCACAAAAGACTAATGCATTCAAAATGTACACTAAATGCCCAAATGATGCATTTCCTTGACTACTGGATTAGAACTTAAAAGTCCAGCCTTATACTATTTCATAGAGATAATTTGCATCTTCCTTTCCATCTCTACATATATAGATCTATTTGTAGCATATAAACTGTTGGACTTGGCTCTTCTGGCAGGTTCACCCCTAATCTTTTTGCTTTTAATATGTGAACAGTGTTAGTGATTTTTGGGTCTCTGCGCACTTTTTACCTGTGTCCCAGGGTAAAGTGCGTGCGTGTAGTATGGCTGGCCTTCCCTCCCCTAGGAATGCATGGGGAATGTGTGTGTCCATGTTAGTTCCTGATGTGTGGGGAGTGCAGGCTCGAGTTTGGTATGTGCGAACTCGTGAGAGGGAATGCTGCGCAATGGTATGTGCGGCTTGTATGTGTCTAGTAGGAAAGTGCCACTTCTAGACATTGATGTGTGTGTGCAGTGAGGGTGCTGGAGCGTGATTGGCTGGAGCTGGCTGGCAAGCCTGGCTCCAGGAAGTCTGGATGGGTCTGCCCAGGAGTGAGTGGAGAGATCAGCATGAGTGATGTGTGGGAGGGCTGCACCTGGTTCCTGATGGGGCTGGGCTTTCCCCACACAATGCTGGCTCCGGCCCCTGTGGTGCGTCTAACGACCCTAGCCTCCCCAGTGAATGAAAGGGGTGGTTGGGCCATCAAGGGTGCTCCAAAACCAGCTGCAACTGGTTTCTCCCCCACCCTGCACCCTGAAACAAAGGATTTAGTAGTATAAGAAGGGGCTGTGTCCCCTTACAATTTGTTCTCTGTTCTGTTCCAGGATCCTGAGGGGGCTGCTGCTGTTGCTGGGGCCAGGAGGACCGCCACTTGGATTGTCTCCCTGCCTGGAGACCCAGTGAGCTGGCTCTGGGCCCAGCCTTGCCCCCCTGCCTGCCTAAAAGGACTTTGCTGAAGCCCTACTTGCTGATAGCGCCTGGGAGCGCCTTATTTTGCCTTCTAGCGCTGGAGGGCGCTTTTTCTTGACCTTCGGTGCTGGGAGCGCTTTATTTGCCCTAGCGCTCCAAGCGCTTTATTTTGACTCTAGCGGCTGCCCACGCCGCATTTGCCCGCTTTTCTTGCCAGTTAGTCCCCTGGCAGGTGCCCACCCCGCCAGGGACCTCGCTGCTATCTTTGTGGCCCACCCGGCATTTGCTTCTTTGTTTTCCCCCGCCGGGCCGCCGCGCTGCCTGCGACGACCCGGAAGTGTTGGGCTGGCCGGCCAATTGCGGCGCGGCCCCGAGACCAGCTGCAGGCCGGAAGTCCCGCCCTGCCGCCACAGAGCGAGAAGGAGCCCAGCGTCTGATCTTAGGCGAGGCTCTCACGAGGGAGAGAGCCCCGCCCGCTGTCCAGCAGTCGGAGAAGCCCAGCAGAGAATAGCCGATGCCACGAGGAGACGCCACCTCCCGAAGTATCTGGTGAGTGCGGGCGTGCCCCGGGTCGCGTCTCTGTCGGGGGCATCTTGTGCTCGAGTCCCCCGAGCGGGACTCCACCGTAACGGCCGAATTTCTGAAGAGCCCGGAGGCTCTTGGGGGGCATTTGTAGTTGTTCCTGAGTCCCCAGCAGCGGGACTCCAACGTCGCCCCGTAGGTGCTTGAGGCTCACAGCGCCCAGTATTTGCAGAGCCCCGAGAGGCTCAAAGCCCCGCATTTGTTGTCGAGCCCCGAGAGGCTCCAAGCCCCCAGTTGTATTTAGAGCCCAGAGAGGCTCTGGGGGCATTTCATTGTTTGAGAGCGCTGAAGCTCTTAAGGGCCATTTCCTTGCTTCATGAGCCCTGAGAGGCTCTTGGGGGGACACAGGTCGTTGGTCAGAGCCCTGTGGCTCCCACGCTGTGTTGCCCTCACCATTGTTCTTGAGCCCACAAGGCTCCAACATTGGCCATCAGTATTTACAACTGCCCAGCACTTTGTGGGCAGTTGCCACGTTTAGGCTTGTGTTCTGTGCTGCCTGCGCAGCTCGCCCTGACATTTTGGACTAAGGGCATTTCAGCCCTTGCGAGGCCAGTTGGCCTGGGGGACATTTCTAGTGTTGTGCCATGTGCACTTTGCGCAAATTATGGTTTACTTGATAATATGATTCCTGCACAAATGTTCTACCAGCACCTCTGAATGTGTTTTAATGCCTCATGTGCAATTGTTTATGTTTTATCCCCTTTGCTAAAAGTGACCTGCTTAGAGGATTGTTTATGTCCCATTACCTTTGCTAAATGTGACTTGCTTAGGTGATTATTTTATGTTCTTCCCCTTTGCTAGAAGTGACCTGCTTAGAGGATTGTTTATGTCCCATTACCTTTGCTAAATGTGACTTGCTTAGGTGATTATTTTATGTTCTTCCCCTTTGCTAAAAGTGACCTGCTTAGAGGATTGTTGATGTCCCATTACCTTTGCTAAATGTGACTTGATTAGGTGATTGTTTATGTCCTATAGGTCCTGATAATAAGGTTCTAGTTCCCTGTGTGATTTTCCTACAGTGTTTAGGGTTGCGTAGGAGGTATTTACCCTTTACCAGTAATTACTGGTTGTGTGCTACATTTACTATTTTTAATGATACAGTCATTATATGTTTATGTGCTAAATGTTATACCTACAAGTATTCTTTCTAAAAAGTGCATACCCCTGACAGCAGTCCAGGTGGCCCTGTCCTGTACATAATCCCTTGTAAATTCTGCCCGTGCCTGTTGGCACATTGTAAAATGTGTGGTGTTATCTACTGTGTTTTATTATAATACAAAGGCTATTTTTGATATAACCTTGTGTGGAGTTTCCTTTGTGGTGGGCCTTCGGTGTTGTTGCTGGGGGTGCGTGCGCAAACGCTTTACACATCGCCTCAGAGATTAGCCTTGCTGCTCGCGTCACGTTACCTAGAGGGTGAGCAGGGGTTATCTTGGTGTGTAACTCCCTTGCCCTGACCTTAGAAATGGTGATCCCTGACTGACTTTGGCGTGAGCCTTGGCCGGCCGGGGGTCCCGTTTCTAACATAAACCATTCTTAAATTATGGAGAATGTGACAGAAGCCAATGGTAGAAATCTGTCTGGATGACCCAACTAATCTAGCATTCATAGATGTGACACTACACTATCCTAGTCAAATTTAAAAGTTTGATGCTATTTAGAATTTCTTTGAGGAGTATTAAGCGTGGGCATCTGTTTTTAAGCTGACACTTCCTCTGTTATGTTCTAAGCAAAATTGGACCCTTTCCTTTTCTTTTGCACCCCTATGGCTATTATAGATTTAGGAGGGAAAGGACTAGTTCTGTTTGGAAATGTAAATTAAACTTTTGCAATATTTGGCTAACGTGAGAGTTATAATAATATCAGGGCTATTATTTGGTTTATTAGGTTAATTAGGTACTTAACTGGTTGCATTGGATTACAGACAATTGGCTCACTTTTAAATCTAAGTAATGTGCTTATAGTGAATTTCCTTTGCATTCCTCTTTTGCGTCAAATACAATTCATAAATTAAAAAAATACTGTATCTCTAAAATGATTCTAAATGGGAATCATCTATATAGTCAGTGTTTATCCTTAAACCCTGGCATCTATCAGGACTCAATTGACCAACGGTGAACAGCCCTGCTCTATATGCAGCTCACCTATGCATCCATCTCAAGTGTATAAAGGATGCCAAACATTGGTGCCCACCTGATAGCAAAACTAGAGCTGTTAAATTATGTAACTCCTTTACTAAGATCCTTCCACGTCCAATCCAGAAATCAAGTGAAGTCAATGTTATTGTTTTAATGGAGCAATACCTGGCAGTTCAGACAATGACATATTTAAAGACCAACATCAGTTCTCATGACTCCAATTGTGACTTTTGCTCGTTTACACAGGCTTTAACTATTGTCCTTAAAACATTATCTATGGACGGTTGGACATTAATGTTGCCAGACCACAATTGTTGAATGCCTTGCAACTGCACCTGTACTCTATCCCAGGTTTGGAAAAAGGCTCAAATTCCACTTTTTTGAGTGCCTATCCCAAAAGATTGCCATTGCAAATGTTTAAGCCAGGCAAAAAGACAAATTAGAGGTTTTTGAATTTGCAACTCTGTATGAAACATCAGTTCAAGACAAATCTGTCAGACATCATAATGCTTCAAAAATGTTAAAGAATATGAGCTAGAGCTTGAATTGCATTGCAGCAGAATGTATTACATAATTGTGGTTTCAGAGTCACCGGGCGAGGCATTGCCAACAAACCTAGCAGGCAAGCCTTATAATCCCCTGACGCCTCTGTTTCACAATGTTTTTTTACCGCATCTGAATGAGAGTGTTTGCCTGAGGTGTGCATTTTAAAATGGTTTCAAAAGAAAGCAAAAGTATTCACACATAATCCCTACTATCCCAGTAACTTGACAAGATTCCCACCTGTCCCTCCAAGGACTAAGAAATCCCCAAAGGTACCCTGTCAGCATAAAAAGGTGCTATTTCCTTCGTTCAGTTTCGAAAAGTGTAGAATTCCCTGATGTCGATTCAAACTTCTGATTTAAACTTTTCTGTAGGTTTACAATGAAATAATCAATTTGCCATGTACTAAAATGTCTTTATGCAGCACACAGAGTGTGTTGCCTTTTATTTACAATTACAACACTCAGAAATTCTTGCAAACAACCATATAAAAATAAATAAATAATTATTTAAGGTGGTATGCCAATTTAACATTTATTGTTTTTGTACATATTGGAACAAGCTGCTTCTTCAACAAACAAGAATTCCTCAAGTGTTCATCGCCGACATACATTTGATAATCCTCCAATGTAGAGTGATCTGAGAGCAGGTGGCTGTGTGAGTGCCATATTGTATGAAAAAGACAGAGCGACCATTTCCAATTTCTGACCCGGGGAAACCAGGCTTTATTAACTCCTTTGTTGCTTGGTTATTTTTGTACCCGGTGCCCAGACACTTTCCCAATGATTTATTGATTTTGTGTAAACAAGTCTGCATTGTATTCAATTATTACTTCTACCGATATTACTTTAACTGCCTGTTACTGACCCTGATAAGCTGTACTATAACCAGTGAGGCATGGGAAGCCCATTTCTCCATGATTTATGCAGCCCCAGTACAAGATGAAGATCTCTTAGAGCATAGGGCCGCCACTGGGATATTAATATCTGAAGTTGAGGAAGCCATCCAACAGAGCCTGGGTAACAAAGCCCCAGGTACCAATGGGTTACCCATTAATCTTATTAAGCACAAGCCTGATTTTTGACCACCACTTCTGTTAAATGTTTTTAATAATTTAACTAATGCTCCGCTACCAAACTCGTGGTCAACAAGTATTATTGTCCCGATTTATAAAAAGGGTGATCACTCCCAACCCAGCTGCTATTGACCGATCTCCTTGATAGATAACACCTTGAAAGTCTTAGGCAGAGTTTTATCTAGTAAGATTAAAACATGGACTGAGGAAAATCGCATTTTAGAATCATGTCAACTGGGGTTTAGGAGCAAAATAGGCACAAACGACCAATGCCTAAATCTTAATTTAATCATTGGGAAATATACCATAGCACAGCGAACCCTAATATACCTAGCCTTCATGGACCTGACCTCAGCTTTTGATTTTGTTAACTGGTCATGATTATGGTCCATTCTGTTAGAATACGGTTTAGATGAGGTCCTAGTACTTTTTTTGGCCTATTTACGTAAAGACCTGAAAGCTCAGGTTAGGATCAACAATGGTGGTGAGGTTTCCGACAACATCAAAGTTTGTAGAGGGGTGAGGCAAGGATGCCTCTTGGCCCCTCTCCTTTTTATCATAAATATTAATAATTTGCATAAATCATTGACCATGCTCACCAATGATGTTCCTAGAGTTAATGGCAATACATTCCCTGTGTTAATATACGCTGATGATGCGGTCTTAATGAGCCGCACACACAATGCTTTACACATCCTAGTGCGGGGTTTTGTTAATTTTACGGCCAGTCTAGACTTTTGCACTAATTAAAAAAAATCTTTTAGAATGTCTTGTGGGCAGAGAAAACATAATTCCTTAAACTGTATATCAGTGGGCCACCAAACGTTACAATGCACTAGCACTTTTCCCTATCTAGGGCTGGTCTTTGCTGCAAACAGCACCTGGTCTGATCATGTGGTGTTTTGTAAGAATAAGTTCATAAAGGCTAGTAATTCGATCCACAGTCTCTCGCGGCCTAAGAGGACAGGGGCCATTTTAGCAATTATTATTTTTTTTAAAATCTCAGTGCATACCTACAACTACTTATGGCGCAGAGGTCTGGGGCATCTCAAAAAGCTACAGCATCCAGTGCGAGGAAAACAGATTTTGCAGGAAACTATTGGGTGTACCGATCTCCACCTCTCATTATGTTTGCCATAGTAAATTGAAATGACACTACATTGAAGATTTTATAAAGGCGTGCCCTGCTCTATTTTGGTTAGCTATTTGGAAAAACAGAGCAGCGTCCCTGACAAGAGAGATAATAGGAGACTGCCTCAATTGTAAAAAGGGATGGATATTCCATGGTTTGCCGCGGTGAGCCAGAGTTTAAGTAGTGTTAATTATGGTTTGCTTTTTTCAAACCCAAACAAAATGCATACTGTACACAAAAAAGCCCTTAGGACGGTATTATACACACTTTATAGCAGGCAAGACTTGATAGTGAGTCTAGGAAACCTACTGTTGCAAATTTTATGACCACTGAGCACATCTCTTACTTGCCGCCTAGTTATCTAAAAAAAAACATATGTCGTTGGGAGCGGGGACTCCTCTTCCTTTTAAGGGCTGGTCCAGTAAAATTCTTGCTCTGCTTTCATCTTGGTACAACGCCAACCTAGACTCCTTGCCATGCCTGTGCGATGGTCAGAGTGGCCAAATGATATTACGCTTTTTATTCTTCTGTAAGTATGATATAAAATATGCAAAATGGCTTGCACTGGTTTTTAAATGGTTATTATGAACTGTAGGGGCTCCTTCTTGAAATTAGCTGTAAGCCTTTCTAAATATATTTTACACTTGTGACTAATGTTTTATTGAATTCGTTTTATCCTTGGCATGAAGTTGTGTATTTTTTATCTTTTGTAATATGATTGTGCTTTCATGGATATGGTCCTATCCGAATAAAGTAATTTGAACTTGAACTGCCTGTTACCTCCACCATGATCGTTACATCAACCTCGAGATGGCTCTAATTTTCCAATGATTAGCAGTATAGTTAAACATGTGCATCAGTCCAGCCTCAACAGTAACAGTTGTCTCTGCAATGACCAAGGTTTGGTAAGCTGAAGTAAAGGACAGAAGTAATAATCAAGTGGTGACATGTATCCTCTAGGACACTTACTTTTTAGGTTTCGCCTGCACATCGCTCACTGTGCTTGTGAAATATGTTGTATTTAATATACATTTTAAAAGGGGCTTACATCACACCATTACTTTTAATTTGTTCACGTGTTTGCCACTTACTTTTCCGCCATTTATATTGGTTGTAGCATACTTTTTCTGTTGCTCCTAATGTGCTCTTTCTGACCAGTGTCCCTTAGCCCAAGTACTCCTTTGTGGAACTTTTTGTTAATGGTTTTGCCTGCATCTTTTGTTTGTACTCTGCCCTTTACTTAATCTCCCTGTGGCTGCACGCATTTTAAGCATGGTTGTTGAGTTCAGTAGTTGTGGAAGGTATTCATCAATACCGTCGTGTCTCTCCAGAAGCTTCTTTTTTAGTGCTACATGTGGCTGCCTAGAGCCTTGCTAAATTGGCCGGTAAGCTTCTCTCAAAGCTCTTTCTGAGACCCGGACACATAAAACAGGACCTGGGCTAGAAAGGCAAGTTGCAGTGAAAGCAGTAGCCGGACCTGCGTACCTCCTGCCCTTTCCTCACTTGGGAGCCCATAAGGATGGCGGGTGGATCGCCACCGCCCGCCATTCTCCACCACCCGCCTAACAGTTACCGCCACTATAATACGATGGCGGTGGGGAGCCTGGCAGACGGAAAGATTGCCTACTGGGCAGAAAAGGCCAGCAATATGGCAGCGGTGCATTGCAGGCACCGCCATTCATATTAGGATGATGGCGGTGAATCGCCTTTCCATGGCGGAGAGTCCGCCATGGAAAGGCATGCGATCTTTTCTTTGGGGATGCCTTGTGGGCCCCCAGTGGGTTGGGGCGTGGGTGGCTGCACTTGGGGGCTACTCATGGTATCCCCTGACCTTTGCAAGAACAGCGAGGCAGGCACCGCGCAGTGCCTGTCACCTAAAGAACGGTGATGGATTAAACCCAGATCTTTTGACTGGGTGTGAGTGTTTGATTGATTCAGATGCTCCGTCCATCACCACCCCCTTTTGTACCGCTTTTGGCCGCCATAAGTGTGGCAGGGTATGCTCAGACGTGAGTCCCTTGCTCACTTTGCCACTGGATTCAAGCAAGCCGGGCTGAAGACGGCTGGAATGCCAGAAACCGGTCCTCGGAAGCTTGTTTCCGGTCCAGGGAAGACATGGCTTGGCAGTTCGGGCTGGATTGTTCCCATGAGGCACAGGGTCAGACTGATTTGCATATAGCCATGTCTGAACTGGGGTGGCAGAGTGGGCTAAAGAACGGTGATGGATTAAACCCAGATCTTTTGACTGGGTGTGAGTGTTTTATTGATTCAGATGCTCCGTCCATCACCACCCCCTTTTGTACCGCTTTTGGCTGCCATAAGTGTGGCAGGGTATGCTCAGACGTGAGTCCCTTGCTCACTTTGCCACTGGATTCAAGCAAGCCGGGTTGAAGACGGCTGGAATGCCAGAATCCGGTCCTCGGAAGCTTGTTTCCGGTCCAGGGAAGACATGGCTTGGCAGTTCGGGCTGGATTGTTCCATGAGGCACAGGGTCAGACTGATTTGCATATAGCCATGTCTGAACTGGGGTGGCAGAGTGGGCTAAAGAACGGTGATGGATTAAACCCAGATCTTTTGACTGGGTGTGAGTGTTTTATTGATTCAGATGCTCCGTCCATTACCACCCCCTTTTGTACCGCTTTTGGCTGCCATAAGTGTGGCAGGGTATGCTCAGACATGAGTCCCTTGCTCACTTTGCCACTGGATTCAAGCAAGCCGGGCTGAAGACAGCTGGAATGCCAGAAACCAGTCCTCGGAAGCTTGTTTCCGGTCCAGGGAAGACATGGCTTGGCAGTTCGGGCTGGATTGTTCCCATGAGGCACAGGGTGAGACTGATTTGCATATAGCCATGTCTGAACTGGGGTGGCAGAGTGGGCTAAAGAACGGTGATGGATTAAACCCAGATCTTTTGACTGGGTGTGAGTGTTTGATTGATTCAGATGCTCCGTCCATCACCACCCCCTTTTGTACCGTGCCTGTCACCTTGTGCATGAAAATGCACAAAGTGCATTCCCAGCATTGTTGCGGGCGGTGCTGTGTGCACTGCCCTCCACAATGCTGGGAATGGGGGATGCCACAGTGGCATCCTAATTGCAGGTTTGGGACCCCTGCCCCCCTGGCAGACGGTCCCGATTACCGTTACGGTAGCAGGCGGACTATGTCTGCCTGCCATCGTAATAGGACCCACTGTCTTTACAAGCTTCCAGTGAAGCTTATTAGAAACCAAGTTTCTTTCTCTTCCCGCTTCTTGCCACATCCTACTTCATCCGCTTCAGACCACCTGCTTTGCTTGTTTACATCCCAACCAGAGGCAACGAAAGTAAGTCCAATTTATTAGCTGGCATTTATTAGCCTTAAAACCCAGCTCCTTAAATGTTTGTAAGGCCCTTCTTATGCCTAGAACGATAAATTAATGTGACCTTGTTTTATTTGTAGTCTCGCTCTCCATCAGAGTACATGTGCTTGCAGGCCCTCGCTACCACTCCCTGTATCTCCAATGCTTTCCTGGGTTTATCTTTACACTTTTTTTTAGTGAGTATTAGTGCAGCATAAGTCATAGTGCTGTAGAACGAGAGTGGCCTGCTACAAGCATTTTTTCTTCCAGATAATGTTTTTATAGATGTTTTGAAAGCCTAGAAATATTCCATTAAACAAGGCAAGGTTTTTTGTACCTAAAAGCCCAATGACTCCGCCGTTGCGGGCTGTTATTCCATTTACGAAATCAAGAATTGCATTTTCCCAGCGGCAAGGCCAGCAGCAACCTTATCCCCCAATCTGGTGAGTTTTTGTTGCACTTTTTTATAGTAGCAATGGCCCTACAAAAATCTATGATTAATTCAGAAAATATGTATTCTGCTGTGTCTTGAGCGTATGTTTTATTAGATACGGCACATTAGTTTATAGGGAGTTGGACTTTGCAAAAATGCACTATTACAATTTCATATGCCTTGGAGGGGAAATCTACCTTTTTACTGTTTTCTTGACAAAAGTTGAGTCACCTGTTACTTGCCGTGATCTTTCGTGCTGGGAGATGATGTCTTATGACTGCTGGTGGAATTCACAGTATATTGTCAAATGTGTCATGGAGCCCCTCAGCCTTCACTTATGTGCTGCATGCTCGTTCATGCTAAGGAGCTGCTCTGAAAGATACTGAACTGGGCATTTTGAATAGCAGTGCTGTAAAGAGATTAAGCTGTAGACAGCCGTGATGAGATGTATGATGTGGCACTCAAAACATGGCCTAGAACATAGCATTTCTTACAGAGGAGCCTGGATGGGGGAGAGGATGTGGTGTTACACAGGGCACAAGTCCTAAAAAAAGAAGTGGGGGGACGCTGTCCCTGGAAGTGACGTCACGACAGAAAGTGACGTCACGAAAGGTGGCTTGCATCATGACAATAACATTCTGCCCCCACCCCAGGAAAAATTTCTGCCGACGCCAATGACTGCAGGATCAATATATAAAGGAGACGCAGGGTGAAGTGAGTGCCTGGACTGCAGGAACAATATATAAAGAAGAAGCCGCCGAGCTCCGCAGACTACACTGGATGCAGTGCTCTGGAAGGGTGTGGGGGGGGGGGGCTGTGAACGCCTCGGCGTATTTTTTACTCGCAGCGCAGTGTGGGTGGAAGAAACCTCCAATTTTAATTTGGATACTGCTTTGTGCACACTTCGAAAATGTTCCATGGTAGCAGCACTCTGCCCCCCACGAGAGTTTTTTACCCCAGACGGTCCGGCACAGATCTGAGTCCGCATTTCATTCACTCAGTAAAATGACTGATTTTTCCTGGCAGTGCAGCTGCAGTAACCAGGGGGCCACGGGGGCTTTAGTCCGTCTCACTGTCGTCCCAGAGAGGCCAAAGAGTGAAGTCCAGCTGTTAGGCATGGGGAACGGCGTCCACCCGGTAAAATAAGTGGGGGGACGCCGTCCACCCGCGTGGTACCCCGACTCGAGCCCTGGTGTTACAGCCAAGTCTGTCAACTTTGGTGCTGGGGAACCATGTTTCAGTGTTGGATCAACATTCTGTGATGCTGGGAACATCACTTAGGGCCAGATGTAGGTAGCCAAATACCGGTCGGTAACGGCCGAATTCGGCCGTTACCGACCGGTATTTGGCTATTGAGATGTAGGGGCACGGAAACAGGGCAAATCGGTAATTTTACCGATTCAGTAAATATACCGGTCGGTAAATTTACCGACCGGTATATTTACCGATTCGGTAAAATTGATATGTAGGTGGGACTCTTCTGAGTCCCACAAGGCCTACAAAATCGGTATTTTACCATCAAATTCAATTTGATGGTAAAATACCGATTCAGGTGTGCATGCACATGTGTGCATGCACACCTGTGCCATATGACAGGCAGACCTGCCCTTAGGGCAGGTATGCCTGCCACATGGCCCCCGAACCTTTTTTGGGGGTGCTAGAGGGTGTCAAAGTGACACCCCCTGCACCCTTGTCAAAATCGGTATTTACCGAATCGGTAAATACCGACCGGTAATGCCCCATTCATTCCTATGGGCTTCAGGAATGAATGGAGCTTTACCGGTCGGTATTTACCGATTCGGTAAATACCGATATTTACCGAATCGGTAAAAAACACATCTGGATGGACCTACATGTCCACCCTTCATATTTACCGATTCTTAATTACCGAATCGGTAAAATTCGGTAATTAAGAATCTGGAAATATGTTTTACCTACATCTGGCCCCTAGTCTCTCCAGTGCCTATTAAAAATGAATGTGTCCTTGTGTAATGTAACTGGTGCTCATGTAAAGCGCTCCAATATCTTCAAACTGAGTTTGTGCTACATAAAACTGCAAAAAAAGTCAAGCCCATATATCACTGCCATGTATGAAGTTAGTGCAGGTCTCCGAAGCACTGGAGCTCAGGCATGGGGAGGTACGTTGAGATTCTGCTTCTTAATTATAGAACTTCTTTAATTTCTGAGTGATTTAAATGTGCACACATACTATTACCAATGTGCCTTTACAACTTGCTTAACCCCTTGGCTGCTGGGGTCATTCCCCTGCCGTGCGGGGGGAGGGGGGCGCGCACAGCGCCCCGGTGTTCTGAGCCATGGTTCTCGTGTGCTCATGACGAGCTGAGCTTGTCATGAGCACACCCGTTTCATTAGAACACTCGCACAGCAGGGGAATTTGGCCAGCGTGCAAGCGTTCTAACGGTCATGACGAGCTCAGCTCGTCATGAGCACACGAGAACCGTGGCTCATGACGAGCTGAGCTCGTCATGAGCGTGGGAGGGGTTAAAAAAATAATTAAAATTAATGTATGTCTGCTTCTAACAAGATGGAGGATCACTATACAAGAGAAGGTCGCAATTAAAATAGTAACATAATTATACCACTTAAATTTATGTTTAGCCATGTTTTTAAAGATACAATTCAAGTTTTTAGATGCATATTTTCAAATTAATTTAGGTTTGACCTCACATATAATAATAAATATACAGACGTCCACTATTGTGTAAACAGTGTGCCATTATCCACTGAAGTGACTTCCCACAGAGTACCCACAGTTGAGCAAACAGCAGCATCTATCTGATTGACTTCGTGTTCCCAGGACCACCTATCTAAAAAACTGTTCCGCAGACTGAGACATTGATCCTCATCTGTGAAGGAAATAATGAAAACCAGTTCAAGTAATAAAGTAAGTTACATTTAAAATATTGATATAATATTTCAAAAGCTCAGTATTTTTTTAAACAAAGTAATATTTTTTCTTAAAAAAAGGTTGATTATGTTACTACAAGAACACAAGAAGGTGCTGGACACTGACTGAGACAGATTAACTATTCTCAACTCCGCCATGTGCCAACTCGAGGAAGGTAATGGACACTGGCTGGGGGCAGATTTACCATTCTCAACTCTATTGTGAATTAGTTCCCGGAAGGTGCTGGACTCTGGTGGGGGGCTGATTTACAATTCCCTACTCCGTCCTGTGCCAACTAGGGGAAGGAGCTGGATATTGGCTTGCGGGCAGATTAACTATTCCTTACTCCACCATATTCCGACTTGGTGAAGGTGCTGGACACTGGCTGGGAGCAGGTTTACTATTCCCAACCCAGCCCTCTGCCAAATCGGGAAAGGTGCTGGACACTGGATGGGAGGGGTGGGGCAGATTTATTATTCCCAACACCGCCCTGTGCAAATGTTTTGTGAAATGTGCTTGACACTGGACTGAGGGGGCAGATTTACTATTCCCAACTCCAGGCTTTTTCAACTAGGAGAAGGTGTTGTGAACTGGACTACATAAACTCATTTAGTAATTGCATTTGAAAAATATTAAGTTTTCTTTTTTAAATTATAAATCTATATCAAACCATCCAAAAAACACAGACAACTCAAGTTTTTAAAATAAACCAACCTGCACATCAAATTGCCAAACCATTAGGTCAAACAGTTCCAAAAAAGTTCAGCCACCTTTTGTTTGTACCAAATCATTATAGGTGGAAAACACTAAGAATTACTATCTAAAAGCAGAATAAAAAACTAAACATAAACTTCTCTGTTAAGAATTAACAATTATTTTCAGCCACACAACCAGATCTTCAATAACCATTTTTAACTCCCTTTTAAACAATAAACCTTAGCATGATAAACATATTCTAAACGTTGCAACCCTTCATAACAGAGTTACTCTAGAAAACAGTAACATTTTTACGATGGACAACACCTTTAAATAAACACCCCATCCCTTCACCCAATTTTACACATTACTTGCTAACATTAATCCCACTACTGCCACTAACTAATGGTTGACTCCCTGACAAGAAAACCTCGACCTAGAGTTGTCAAATCAAAAAATATAACTAAAAGTCCAAGGAAAATAATAAGTGATTTGAATTAAATCATTGTTAAACTGTACTCAAATCTCCAAATTAAAACATCTATTTTTATTTTCGCCAGACATATTGGAAACAAATTCAGAAAACATTCTTAGCGGAAGATTACGTGTCAAAAAGTAAATTACAATTCGAACTAAGAAAATTAACTGCTTTGTGATTTTTCACTTCCTGACTGAGTGGATGACTTCTACACATAAGAGTTTTTCCACAAAATGAGGAGAAATTGCCCTCACTTCCTTTTAAATTAATTTGAAGATACATGATTGGCCATCTAAGCAAGTCGGGTCATAGGAGGAAACCATGCTTTACAAATGAATCATGGAACCACTACTCGACCTGTTTAGAGGGAGGTGCAAAAACAAATAATGCCATTGGGGTTTGGCATAATTCCTTAAACAGTTGCATTGGGAAACAGCACCCAACACATATAATTTCCTGGGAATTTAAACAAAGGACCATATTTTTAAGGAAATGAGACAGGCACAATCTTTAGCAGGTAGTCTGAATCCTCAAGTATCTAAAAAAATGAAAGAAATATCTGAACGACTATTGGCCAATGAACAACAATTTTCTTTGTTGGGAGATTGAGACTACCTGGAAAACATTGCTTTCATCCTACACTATTGATCTTACTAACTACATCCTACACTATTGAGCTTACTAACTTTTAAAGTGCATTACTCTCCTGTTGTACACAATATTTTAATTAAGTTGGCTTTTGAAATTGTTCGAAAATGACATTTTTTAAAATGTTTTACTGCTGTAAGTTTTGTTTTTTAAACTCAGTGATATTTTTAACAAATCCTCACCGACAGTCTTTGGTAATTGCATAGAATAGAAATTCAAACCAAAACCATGAAACAAATGTAAATCTGAAATATCAGAAAACTACTTTTATTAATTCTTCATTTTTCCCCCGAAAAAACTGCCACTAAAATCAATTTAAACCCAATTATTATTTTTCAGAAGTGGTCTTTTAAAAGGCAAAGAAAATCCAAATTTCTAAAATGTTACCGATTCCTTTATCTTGATTGTTGTCCTCCTCGTCAAAATACTAATAAAAAGACACAACGTCAGAAATTCAAAAACAGTTTTTTATTATCTCTAAATTAATGACCCTTCTTTTTTGGTCTAAAATTAAAAAAAATAATGAGCATCCCAATGTGTGCATATGAACACAACCTGTAAGGAGATATAAAACTGGTAAAAAGTAACATTATATAAACATAAATAAAGTGCCTAAACTGTATTTGATTTTTTTTAATGAAAGGTCAGTCTTTCCTGACCACAGCACCTCCATGCATCTGATATTGACAGTGATGCTGAACTCTCTATAGAGACAGATGCACAAGCAAGAACCCCAGCCTCAAAAACAAAACGTATAAAGGATAATTTCTCCCATTTAAATCAATGTAGAACTGTGGGAAAAAATGTAATAAATGTTTTCTAAAAGTTCTATTATATATTTGCAATTTCTAATTTAATAAATACATTTGTTTTATAAAAAAAACATTTTATTTGTTTTTATTCGTTATTCTACTTTTAATAAAAATATTTTAATTACCTAAATAGTGTTTTTTATTCTAGTTTGAAGCATTTCTATAACTGTTTTATTTAATCATATAATTTGCTTTTAACATTGTTTTATATGTTTACATTATTTTGAGATTTTTTTTAAAGATTTCCGTATCAAAATGTATTTCATTTTAAATATTACTATTGGGGGCGGGCCAAGATGCCGGCAGCATAGCAGCTTGATTCTGGAGCTCTGCCGAGCGAAGCCCTTAACGGCGATGAATCCAGCTTCCCCAGTGCTGTAGCTGCTCTGGAAAAGCCTGTGAGATGTGCTGACTAATGGGGTCGACTGCTGGGTTAAGATTGTTGTGGTGTGAGGCTGCTGCAGGGATCACCGCAGCCCTGAGTGGAGGGCGCCTGATGGCGGATCGCAACCCGGCCTGAAGGGGAAGACGGCGGCTGGACTTGCTGAGCAGACCCCTGGTTCGGTGATGGATCATGGGCGTAGTGCAGAACCCTTGGAGCAGCAGATGAATGGGAGCGCAGAGGGTCTGCCCCCGCTGAGACCAACATTGCCCCCAGTGTGACCACTGAGCCTGGACTGGTGAGATGCATAGAGGCCGCTTCGGGGCCTCGAAAAAGAGGAGGCATTTCCCGGTGTGCGGTCGGTGGTGACTGGGAGCTCCAGTGAATTGGGGCAATGGCAAGCGGACAGTGAGGCCGCCCTGGAGACTTGATCCAAGTCAGAGTGACAAAGTCAGTCTTCCGAGCAGGTGAGGGACTTTGAAGGTGCACTGGGCCACCCAGGGATCCTGGAGTAATATGAATGCAAGAAGGTGTGCTTTTTGGAGCTGTCAGGGCCTCTCATGCCCATTTGTGAGACCTGGCCTGGGGAATTGTCAGGCGGGCCCAAGCAGAAGTGGAAAGGTCTGCTTTGGTGTGTGGCAGCCCGGGCAGAGGAGATCAATTGCGGAGAACATCCCGTGGCTCCGACTCACATGGACTCTATGTTCACCACTCTGAGCAGGTGAAGCGGTGCTCTGGTGGGGATCTCAACTGGCAGGCCTTGAACGCTTACTGTATGTTGTGTGCTGAGGTGAGGGTCCATGTTATGACCTGAAGCATGTGGGGCAAGCGTTTTCCCCCGGTACTGGTCGCAGCTGCCAGCCACTGACACCAATTGCCTTTGAATTAGTCACACGTAGGTAGTCTCTAGGACTTGTGCCAGCGACTGCCCCAGTTCTTCTCGGACCCCCCACACAATGGCCTTGGGTTGGGCGAAGAAGGATGCATCCACACAGGAGCTCTTGGGCAAATCCAGCATCATGTAAAATGAAGTATGTACTGACTCTCCACCTAGAGCATCTGCTAGTGCTCTGACCCCAAACTGCAGATATAGCTAATGCGGAGGAACCGCTAACTCACCAGTTTTTGGAACAGCTGTTTGGCACTCTGCGGGATAATTTCATGGCCCTGCGCCTGGAAGTTGCCATTGACATTAGAACCCTAAAAAAGGGTTTGTCTGAGCTGGGGGATAGGGTGGATGCCCTTGAAAGAATGGGGATGGCAGAGAGGGAGAACTCCAGGATCATGCTCATGAACTACTGGAGCTGAGGGACAGGAACAAGGAGCTGTGCTCCCGTCTGGAGGATTTGGAAAAAAGATCCAGATGCTCCAACATCCGAATCAAGCGGGTTCCACTTCAGGCAAATGCGGGGAGACTGGAGGACCTAGTGGTGTGGCTTGTTGAGCAGGTGGCACCAGAGTTACGAGATAAAGAATTCCCTCCAAACAGCACTCACAGGGCTGGGCATCCATCTGCAGGGCCGGAACGGCAACAGGACATTCGCAACTGTCTACATTCCTTCTCACCAAAGGAGAAGATCATGGCGGCGACACAAGACATGTCTGCTATATGCTTGAAGGCATGCAAGTTGGAATCTTCCAGGACCTCTCTTCACTTACACTCAAAAGATGCAGGGCTTTGAGGCTGGCCACTACCTTTCTGAGGGAGAATGGAGTTCACTATAAGTGGGGCCACTCTTTTTGGCTGACCTTCATATGGAATCAAGAAAAACATGTGGTCCACATTTTGGAGGAAGCGCAGTCTCTCTTGGGTTCCGACATAGCATCAGATGGTGAGTCCGACTGCACACAAAGGACACAGATAGCTCGGGCTGGGAGCAGAGGAGCAGATCACAACATCGGCGACAGACAGGCAAGGATCTTATGATGAACCCAATGGAGTCTGAAAGTACCAAGGAAAGGGAAGCGGTCCTACGGCAACTCCAGAAACGTGAGGAAGTGTCGAAGTTTGGGGGATCGTAGGCCCATGTTAGAACTTGTCTAGTGACTTTTTCCTCACTTCACCAGGGAGGGAAGTTGGAGGTCTCCATCTCTGTTGGCTTTGCCTGGCGGGGCCTCCATCTTTACCTCGAGCTCGAAACATGAAGTGGGCTGGACGCCGGGCTGAAGGACCCACCTTATCTGGTGATATCTTTTCTCAGTTATGGGCTTATTGTTATAAAAGTGGTTTATTTGTTAATGTTCTCCTTTATTTGGCTTCTTACTTCCTCCCCATCCAGCCTTTTGGAAGAACCGTTTCTGTATTCCTGGGGGGGCTATGATACAACGCTACAATACAGGCCTCCCACTGTTTGTAATGGTGGATGCAGAAGTGCACTCTATGGGAGTAATCTACCCAAACCAGGTTTCACTAACTTGCCCTTCTGTAGGATGGGAGTGTTCATCAGCGGGATTGGAGTTTGGTGTGCTCCCTCCACATAGGTTTCTGTTGGAGGCCCTTGCTTCTTTTTCAACTGCACCCACTGTGGATTGTGCTGTTAATTGGGTCGAAGTAGACCTTTTTTCCTTTGTTGACTCGATGGCCCCTTTCTTCTCTCATTAGGGTGCTCTTGCAGCCACACATTCAAGCTCTCTGCTCTGGGAGCATTTATTGCTCTACACACAGGCTACTCCTACTATATACATGCACGAACACCGTCTTAAGATATTGAGCCTCAATGCTAGAGGCCATAATGCCCCAGCAAAGTGGTTGGCCTTGCTTACATTTCTCAAGGAAACTAAATGCATCTACTGCACTCTGCCTGGAAGCACCTTAGATCACAGAGGTTTTTGTTTTTTGTTTTAACATTTTTATTGAAATCAAACTTGTCACTTTCAGAAGTATAGTTGCATATGTTTTGTTACAGATAAGGCATTTATACATCAACATTTATCACACACAGTATTTTAGGTCATCTGTACATGTTCACGGTCCCCCCTTTTTGGCATTTCCAATTCCACCGTTGGTGAAACACAAAAGTCCCTCTGAAATGCATTCCATCTGCCCCATTTTTGTCCCATTTTTTAGGACAGCCCCAGGACTTATAAACATCTTTTTCAGCAATCATACATTTGTCAATTTCTGCCACCCAGTCTATTGTCAATGGTCGATCTGCTGCCCCCTATTTCATAACGATTGCTCTCTTCACCAGTGTGTAGCCTAGGGTGGCTACTTGCTGCTCTATTTCTGTTAAGTCTGTGGCCTCCAAACTATTTAAAATCACCATTCGTGATGTTAGGATAATTTGTTTCCCCAACGTGTCCTGCAGCTTCTCCGTGGCTCTCTCCCTCAGGAGTCATATCTGGGGGCATTCCCATAGGATATGGTAAAATGTTGCCTCTTTGTTACATTGACGTAGACGGAGTGCGTCCTGCCTTGATCCTGATAATACCCGGTCCTCTAATGGAGATGACTCGGGCTGTGTTGTAAGTATGGGAGTGCTGTCCTGGCTGGAAGGGAAAATAGAGGTCTGGTCTAGACTTCCTGTCTCCCTGGCAGACCGCATCGCCATAGCTAAGATGATTGTGCTTCCTAAATTCTTATACCTCTTCATTAACATACCTCTACAGCTCACATAATCATTCTTGAAAACATTAAGTTCCTTGATGATCTCCCTCATTTGGGCCGGAAGGAAGCCTCGCATCTCGTGGGAAATACTTTCATTGCCATTAGCACAGAGCGGACTCGGAGCCCCAGATCTGGCGCTATACGCATATTGCACACAAGCGCAATTCCTACACTATTGGATGTTTCCCACCCCATTTCAACCACACACAGCTGTAGAGGCCAATATAGTTGCCCCATTACCACTGACAGTTGCCCTATATCAACCCCACAAACGATGCCAACTATTATACACAGGCCCGACACGCTCCGGTGGGCATTGAACCAACTCCAAATCCGAGTACATCAGTCAGTTCTATATGCTCCGTCAGTCCTATTGGCACAAAATCCACAGATTCCCAAAATGGAAGATAAAGGCAGCTCTGCTCATGCACGGGCCTTGGGTTGGGAAACACTGGGTGACCTATATCCAGGAGACTCTTTTTTGACTCCACCTACACCTTCGCCAGGCGGCACTACTAACTTCTCCAATATGCTATTATATTATTCAATAAGGGGCACATGCCGTACATGACACATTCCCAAACCCACCCACCCGGCTTCCAGCTCTAGAACTCATAATGACTAACACATCCCCGAACAAACTGATTACCAAACTTTACAGTAGTATGCAACATTCCTCACCAATCACACAGCCACACGCTTGGGCACGGTGGAATGATGATCTAGTTGACAGTTCACAGGTGATTTCCTGATTCCAGTATACAGTCATGTACACAACCGTCCAATGTATTGCTTCCTCCTGTATATTCGTAATGTTCGCAATTAGCTAGATGCCTCTGTCTTGGATTGTTGTGTTATTTAAATGTCATTGTTTATGCTATATTTCTGAGCCATCCTGATTTATACTTGTATAGTCTTTTTCAAAATACCAATTAACAAATTAATTTAAAAGAGTCTGGGAGTGCTGTCTTAAGAGCATGACTATCTCCAGATACCAAAATATCTCACACTGCGCTAGTTCGTATTATGTTTGTAGTTATTTGAATGTGAGAATCTGACCCTTATGTGAAAAGTCCAATGGTGTTCCATTTGTCAAAACCTCTATGGTAACAAAGCTACCCCAGCCGCTGAGAAGACCACAAGGGTGTGGCTTTCTTCATTACTCCTGTTCAGCTCAGACGCTTAGTTGCCTTGTGCCAAAGGGTGATTGTTTTAGCCATAGGGCCTCGATATCTCCCTTTCTGGTCCTTGGTGTAGAGGGCCCCAAGATACCCTTCACGTCCTGTCTGATATCTTTCTAGTCTGTATGTTAGGTTCGTAGCCATTGATTAATTGCCACCAGTTGTGATGACCAATAATAGAGCTGTATGTCGGGGAGTGTGATTCCTACGTCGTACCACCCGTTTGTTAATTTCCCCAGAGCTATTGTGGTGTACCTCCATCCCACAATGAAGTACGGACCTCCACCTCCATGCTATTAAAATATGAGTTGGGAACTCGGTAGGGGCAATTCTGAAGCAGATAAAGAAATTGCGGCAGAGCCAGCATTTTGAATAGGGCTGCTCGACCTAATAACGACAATGGCAACAACCTCCAATGTTTGACATCTTCACAAAATCTTTTTAAGGGGTCTGCTGAATTATTGTCCAAAAATATTTGAGGGTCAGGTGTAATGAAGATCCCTAGATATTGGAATCCTTCATAGGTCACTTCGAGGTCACATCCCCGGTGTAATATGGGTGTGGGGCCATGCAGAACAAATAACACTGACTCAGTCCAATTAATAGCGTATCCGGAATATTTGCCAAAATTTGTGAATATATTTAGCAATCTGTGTATGGGGGTGGCTTGGGATGCTAAGTAGATCAGGATGTCATCTGCATACTGTGAGATTCTGTCCTCATTATCCTCTTTCCAGTTAAGCTCCCGAAGAGCCACGTCTCGTCTCACCCAAGATGCCAGTGGCTATAGTACTAAGGTGAAAAGCAGGGGGGACAGGGGACAGCCCTGCCTAGTCCCTCAACCCAGCTGGAACGTTCGGGACGTGCCGTTGTTCACCCTAACCTGACCCGCAGCTCAGTGTAAAGCAGTCTTATGCACTGTAGAAATCACGGGCCAAACCCTAGACAAACCAGGACCTCAAAGAGATAGGGGCATTTTATAGAATCGAATGCCATAGAGGCATCTAGTGACAGTATAACGGCATCTTCTTCTATATATCGGCGAATATTTAATGCTGTGTTCCAAGGTTTTCGGATTACCACTATAGAGGCTAGTCTCTGGTCTTTGGTCAGAATTCCCTTCTCCAAGCTTTCTGCATACATATGTTTGAGATGGGGCACTACCCGCAAGACCATCGATTTGAGGAACTCAATAGGGGTCCCATTGGGCCCATTGCCTTCCCTGATTGTATGTTGAATATGGCTTTACAGATCTCGTCATCTGTTATATCTGCCTCCAGTTCGGCCCTTTCCGTATCTGACAGTGAGGGCAAAATCATGTCAGTCAACAGTTGACGGGAGTCTTCAGATGTGTACGTGGTGGAGGAGGAATACCCTGCCTCTAGATAATCCGCAAAGCCTCTGCTATCTCTTGGGGGTCAGAGATCCTAGTATTCTCGTTTTTGGATAGTTCATGCACTACCGTTCCCCTTGTTCCCTCTGTTCCAGCCATGCAAGCATTTTCCACACTCTATCTCCCAATTCGATAACCCTATGACTTGTGTGAAGTAGTTTCGCTCGGGTTTTGCCCCGCACCATATTTTTATATTCAAGTTATTTAATGGTTAAACGGTGTGTGGTGGCCTCGTTAAGTGAGGAGTTATTACTTGCCTCAACTATTTGCTGGTTATGCTGTCGCATATAGCCTGTAATGCCAGAGCATGCCCCTTCAGCACCACTTTATAAGCTTCCCAAATGGTTTGTGCTCAGTCCACTGAACCGAAATTTTCAGTGAAGTAGAAATCTGCCTGCTTAGTAAGATCCTCCTTTATGTCTGGAACCGTTAGGAGACATGGATTACTAATTATGGAGCTACGCTGTCTCGGTTGGTTAAAGGTGAGTTCAAGCCATACCGGGGAATTATTTGAAATACCCCTTGGGAGTCCACGAGGGTTTTGAAAGTGGCCAAGGTCTACTAGGTGCGTAAGGAAGAAATCAATACGGGACATACTGTTATGTGCGTTAGAGTAGTGAATGTAATACATCATGTTTGGTTGCAGTGAGCGTCATATTTCAGTCAGTCGCATGGCTTAAGTAAATTCCTCTATTTGGGTGCTATGCCTTGTTGGGGGTCATCGGGGGTATCCATCTAGTGCATAGTCCATGGTTATGTTAAATTCACCTCCATGGATTAATGTACCTTAGGAAAGATCAATCAGGATTTTGCCTAAATCACTAAGTGCTTCTTTCCCCAGCGCAGTTGGGAGATACACCGACAGCACATTTATCGGTTTTCCCTCCCAACTAGCCTCCATCACCGCGAATCTGCACTAGATCATGGTGGTTTTGTCATCAATACTTTCCATCCACGCTGGGGAAACAGGCAGGGGTGGCCATTCTGCTTGCAACACACTTTCCAGGGAGAGTTCTTTTGACTCAAGCTGAAGTCCCAAGCCAATTGCTATCCTTGCGAGTGGAGGTTGGGAATCAAACGTATACTATGGTTTCCATATATGCACCTAATGACTCACAAGAAACTTTCCTTAGGAATGCTCTGGGTGAGGTCTTGCCTCCCTGGATGATGAGTAATAGGTGGGGACTATAAGAAAGTACATGATCCTCAGATGGATCAATCGGCATCAAGTGTGGGAAGGACTTGGGCTTTCTTGGAATTCATGCAGAACTGGTTGACGGAAGTGGGACTGGTGGATATATGGTGCTTGCGTAATCCTTCTGCCAGAGAATACACATTTTCTCAGCAGTACACCAGATTTATGCTGGCTTAAACCTATTTCTGACATCCCCTTGCATCTCCCAGGCCACGGTAGCAGCAGAGATAGGAGTGGCGGCATAGTCAGACCACTCCCCTCTCACCCTCTCATTGAGATTGCCGAGAGCCCCGGCTCCTCAAAGGGGGTGGCAACTGAACCACAGGCTACTCACATACGACCCCAATGTTGTGGAGATACGGAAATCCATTCAGGATTTCCTGGAAATAAATGATGATGGCTCTACACCAGTTACATTATTATGGGATACATTAAAGGCAGTCCTCTGAGGGCAGTTACTGGCTATCGCAGCTGGACTAAACAAAGAAAAGAGGGCCAAGCAGGAACAACTAGAAGGTACGATTATAGAACTAGAGGATTTCTTCAATGCACAGGCTCTACTCAGGCAAGGCGTTAGCTTATGGTGGCCCGGACACAATTGAAGGCACTGGACATTTACCAGGCAGAATTTACTCTCCTGCGTACTAGACAAAAGTACTACAAAGGAGGAAATAAGGCAGGTAGATTGCTGGCACACAAACTGCAAGCATAGGTGGAGCAAAGTCGGATGGTGGAGGCCGGGGGTCTGGAGGAGAGAGGATTGCAGACTGATGACCTTATAACGGGTGGATTCGAATGCTTCTACTCTGCACTTCACACTGGGGAGACACTGGACAAGGTGGCGACCTTGAACTATGTTACGGGGGCCCCTGTGGCTCAACTCCCAGAACTAGAAGTGGTTAAAATCGTCGTCGATATTAGCCCCAAAGAGGTACTCCGGACCATCTGGAATCTTCCTACGAGCAAAGCTCCTAGAAAAGATGGCTTTACCACTGAATTTAATCAATTATTATGGCTTGCCCTTGCCCCTCTCCATTGCTTGCATCTACAACTCATTCAGTGAGACCGGGTGTCTTATGATGTCTATGCAGATGGCCTCCATTGTAGGTGTCCCGAAGCCGGGCAAGGCTCTGTGGAGATGTGCCTCTTACAGGACTTACTAAACGTTGACTTAACATTTTGTACCAGTGTGTTGGCTGCACACTTGCCAACTTATTGCACGGTCTCATTGACCCAGATCAGTCCAGGTTCATCACGGAGAGGGGTTGTAGTGTTGGAACCCAGAGACTTTGCCGCAACCTTGATAAATCACAGTACTCCCAGGTGCTAGCCTTGCTCCTGGTGGTGGAAGCTGAAAAAAGCCTTTGACAGGGTACACTGGCCCTATTTGCAGTCAGTACTTGCTACATTTTGGCTTGGGGAGAGATTTGAATGCTAGGTTAACTGCAACTATGCTTTCCCTGCGGCCAAGGGCAGAGTGAACGGAACCTTTACTGCCCCTTTAAGATTTCCCGGGGAACTCAACAAGGGTATCCTCTGACCGCTTTATTATTTACACTCTACATGGAGCCATTTGAAGAGTGTATTCACCACCATGCTGGTATCACTGGGATACACAGGGAACACAAAATATTGCTTAATGCAGACAATGTGCTATTAATCCTCGTGCAACCATTCACATCCCTGTCATTCCCCTTTTACAGGAAATGGCAGACTTTGGCAGAGTGTCAGGCTTTAAAGCTAACCTGCAGATAACGCAGGCCCTTAGCATGATGAACCTCAGGACAGACTGGTTAAGACCGTCGGACATGTTTCCCTTTGAGAGGGCCCCTGATAAGGTGTTATTCTTGGGCTTTCGGATCGTATCCACACCTGAGCGTACAGCACGAGAAATCTATGCTACTCTTCTTAACATGACGAAATCAGAACTCTCGAACTGGAATGCTGACACATTGTCCTGGCTCGGCGGCAGTTAAAATTATATACTCCCCCGGATTTTATATGTCATGCAGACTCTGCCCTTACAATCCAATCCCCCCCCCCCCCCGTCGGTGTTATTCAAATTAAAACATTTTATAAGCGATTCCATGTGGGATGGGAAGAAAGCTCGCCTGGCCCATAGTCTGACGTATCTTAAACAAAAATAAAGGGGGGTTGTGTTTTCCTCACTTGGAAAGATATTATCAGGCGGCCCAGCTCTGCTAAATGATAGAATGGTAAAGAACAACATCCGAGAAACATTGGTGTTTCATCGACCACTCGGTTGCTGGGATTCATATGTGGTAGGTGCCATTGCTTCCAAAGAAATTCTGACATATTGGAGTATATATCTCGCCCATAACTAGGCCTACAGTGGGGGCTTGGGATAAGGTGCAAGAAAAAAAACCTCTCCACACCGTCATCTCCTCGGACCCCTTTTATAGGTCAACCAGAATTCCCTCCGGTAGCGACTGTGGATGGCTGTATCAAGTGGCAAGAAGCCAACAACGAGAGAGCAGGAGACCTTTTTGATGAGAAGGGGGTGATGGACCTTAAAGAGCTTCGCTTCGGGTATGGACTACCCCCTGATACCCACTGGCAATACATCGCCCTGGGACATTGGGTTACACAGCCCCACATATGTCCATATGCTAGCCACCCACTGACAGAGTTTGAAAAATGGTTTGTCACCCACCATGCCGATAAACGACTGCCTTCAGATATATACTCCTTTCTCACTACACCCTCACACCACGCTAAATCACCAGTTCAGAGTAGGTGGCAGAATGAATGTGAGAGTGAATTCTCTATTAAGGAATGGCAGGACATTATACATAGAGCAAGGGCGTCCTCATGTAGTACTGCTGGTAAAGAAATGTTTCTCACAATTTCCCATTATTGGTATTATACCCTGGAGAGAGCTGCGCCATGGAGGACTGGCGGGGATACATAATGCTGAAGACAATGTGGGCAGGAAGGCACTTTAACACATTTATTGTGGGGTTGCTTGCAAATCCAACAGTTTTGGTCAGCTGTCCTATCGGACATTGATAATATTTATGAGACCGAGCTGCCTAGATTTCCAAGCTACATATATTTGGGTTTACCCAACGCTTTGACCTCCCCTATGGTCCTGCCATGGAAGAGCTTATGCTCTGGCTCTGAGAGCAGCCAAGCAGATTCTTCTGTCTATGTGGGACACAAGGGCAGTTCCGACCCACTTGGACTGGCTGCATAAAATGTGGGAACTTTTGTGTATGTAAAAGTTGACGAGAGGAGTCATGTGCATGCTCCCACCCTTTGATAGAACATGGGGCTCAACCATTAGATTACTAGCGAGTGAGTTTATCAAACTGACGTGTCCAGCATATCTACGCATGCTCCGCCTTACACAGGTGGTTCACTCGGAGGAGTGATTTGCTTAACTATGTTGAGTAGGACACAGTTGCAGATGTAATGCACACAAGTGGGGCGATTCCTATCTTTGGCTTTTGAGCTCTTTCTTTCCCTTTCCTGTCTTATGATTTGTCCCTCTTCTCTTATTCCCCTCTCTCACCTTTGAAACAGTTATTATACTCCACTGGCCTATGGATGTAGGTGATTCTCTGTTCTAAAAAATCAATTAAAAGATTTATACCATAAATATTATTATTAGACACAAATTAATACCCAAATATTAATAGTTTATTTCTGAGCAATAATAAACTTCCCCACCCAATATCTCTTGGACTCCACCCCTAAAACTATTTATGCATATTTTAAAATGTAATTATTACTTTTATGTATAATTTTATTTTTATTAATTAATGCCCAAGTATTAATCTGTAATACCACAGTATTAATACACTTCTCTGCCCAATACCTCTATATACTTTGCATCCCATCCCTAAAAAAAGTATATTTTAAAATGTTTTATAGATTAATCAACAATGTAATGACAGTTAACCGTTAATACCTGAGATGAATGCGCTTCCCCACCAATGTCCCTATATCCTTTGCATCCTGTCCCTAAAACCTATTATGCATATTTTACAATTTATGCAATTTTTACTTTTATTTATAATTTTATTTTTAGAAAGAAATGCCCAACTATTATTAGTTAATGTCTGATTAATAAAAAACTTCTGCACCCAATATTCAAGTATTATTAGTTAATGCCTGAGTATTAATACACTTCCCCACCTAATGCCCTATATCCCTTGCACCCTATCCCTAAATTGTAATATTCATATTTAAAAAATATGTAAACATATCTCATAATAAATATTCAATATATTTTCAAAATCCTAATTAATTATTCCTTAAGTTACTAGAATACCTTACCTATACTTATCAATAAGTGTGGTAAAGCAATATGTGGTAAAGGCATGCATGGTAAACACACATAGGTAGTAAAGGCTATATGCTAATGGCCTCTCATGGTAAAGGCTGTATCCCATTAGTGGAACCCCAGAATATGTCCCTGCACTAAGAAAAAATGTCAAAACACAAATGTGCATGTAGGCACGTTGAGAAACGACCAGGCATCTCCATACCTGTCCTCACATATTGGCTCTGGATGGCTTGCTAGTCTGAGCAGGAGAGCATTAGAGTTTGTGCAAGTTTAGAACTCCCACTTTTCCATTGTACCGTTAACATGAAGAAACAGATGTGAAGCAAACTGTGTTCTTCCCTGCTGAAGAATACATACATTGCATATATATTATGTCACTTACCATAAAATGCCTGTAATTGTTTTTTGTCTAACAGATCTATCAATACTTGAAGCTGTACTCAGTGCTTAATTTGAGCAGGGGGATGCCGGTGTTGGGCACCAGCACATATTTCTGGGGGCAGAGGCTTCTTTTCCATCATCAAACTTTCACCGAGAGACAAAATAAAAAAAGCAAAAAATGGAACAAATGAAAAATAGGAGACATTGAGAAATGGAATTAGCATTGGAAAAGCCAGGGGGTCTGGCCTAAACTGTGTCTTTTATATGGCAATTGTGTATATTTATAGAGATCATGTGTAATGGTGCTCGCACCAGTATTAGGTTTGACATGTAATGGTGCTTGCACCAATAACCAAACAATTGTATTCAATACATACTCTATACCAGTAGAAAGGTGCTTCAGGTCAGCCTTCTTCGGCTATTGGCAAAAGACATTTGTAAACACATCTTGGATAATCCCACAGTAGTATTTTATTCTGATGTCATTCTATCACCTTGAATATGTCTTTTTACTTTTTGTGGCATGCATGAGGAACTATTTTATATTTGAAAAGAACACTCTGTCATCCCAAATATAATTCTTTATGTTATTCGTGGATTGTTTATACAGAGCAACTTTTTGTTTTGCATTGCAGCAGAATTTTATTTTTGCTTTTTGCATTGGTGGACTAGGCAACATTGGTCTCTTCACAACCTAAAGATATAAAAGGCTGGTCCTCCTTTTTCCTGGAGGGCTATGAGGTTTCTACTGGCAATCAAGAAAGGACAATGAAAGCTGCAGATCTACTCACAGAAGAGTGCAATGGAGATGAAAAGCTGCAGTTGCACTAACAAATCACAGATGAGTACAATATAGATGGAAAACTTATACACCACTACTTGTCATGCCGAGGGCCACTCACCTGAATTCCCAGGACTTCTGCAGAAGCAACAATCTTCCACCACTTCCTCTTGAGGTTAATCCTTAGTTTCAGAAGAGATGACTGACACCGGTGAATAACCCTAAGGGGGAGGAGGGGTTGGAAAGAGAGAGAGCAATGATTCTAGTGTACCTTGGAGCTCCATGAAAAAGATAGCGAGGGGTGTTAATCCTTTTAATCAGGATGCCTCAAGTTCTAGTCGCAAGGTGCACCCTTTCAGTCATTATAGGTACTCTGCAACAGAAACACTTCATTTTAGATAACCCTTCTTGAAAGCTTTATATTCATCCTCAGATGTAAGTCCTTAATTAAATATACCAGGCAAGAATTACTACAAGTAATTCAAGTCCATATGAAAGGCACATGAGAAAACACTCCTACACTGAATCATGACAGTGTATCTTTAGCTTCTGCTCAGAAAAATCAGAAATCTTTAACTGTCCTTAATGCTGTGTTACGCCACACAATTAGTCCTTTTCGTTTAGCCAAGGCTTTCTTAATCAAACTCAAATTGCCAGGGTGAACTTGAAGATAAAAGGGTAAACCAGAAACTAGAAGCTCCTGGTTAGTGAAAAGATGGTCGTAGTAAAGGCCATGGGGGCTTGGCGGTGCTGGCTGATCGACCAGGTTCCAGGGTTTAACATTGTTGGAAGCTGTCTCGAAGGGACATAGTTATAAGAGATGTTATTTCTAGACAAAGATGTCCAGTTTATGCTTGTCTCCGGGTGGCAGGGCTCAGAAAACAAAGTCGGCACCAATGGGAGACACAGCTCTCTCTCAAGGCAAATCGACAAAGCCAAGCAGGTGATTGTGTTTGAGAGCTGCATTTATAGCCTGTCCTGCAAATATTTATCTGGAGCCTTCTAGATGATTACTGAGTGCTTTCTGTCAATTAGAAGGCTATCTCCAGTGAAAGACCAGGGCAGGGAATTGAATGTTGAGTAGACAAACACATTAAGCAGGGTAGTCTTCCGGAAGATTATTGATTTTTTTACTGTCAATTAGAAGGCAGTATCTGGCGGGAAACTTCGGCAGAGATTGGATGCCTATTATTAGATGGTATGGCAGCTCAACAAATAAACAATAGGCAAGCATACCAGATGACCTTGAAGTAGGCAGGAAGCAGAGGTGTTTAGCTAATTTGCTCCACCTGTTTGAACTAGCACTTAGGCAAATAGATCTTTAAACTTTACACTCAAACTAAAGTACATAGCATGCCTAAATAAAGTAGCAGAATACATGGCACTGGCCCACCTAGAAAACAACACCTGCCTTGCTAGAAAACAGTGAAAGTGCACAGCAGAAACTAGAAACTAGAAAACAGTGACAACAATGGAGACCAAACATCACAGACAGACAAAGTATGAAAATAGCAACAAAGGTCCTCACATAAGAGCACACTGGAGAATTAGTTGATAAGCTGCACTTGTGCTATACAGCTAACAGAGGTCCTCAAAGAAGAATGTAATGAAGGTAAAAATCTGCACTTACACAATACTACCAACAGAATAATACAATGTAGACGGAAAACATGTTGAACTCTGATAGAGGTCATCACAGAATAGTACAATGGAGATGAAAGCTGCAGTTGAACAATAGTAGCAACAGAGGTCCTCACGGAAAAGTGCAATGGGGATGGAAAGCTTTTTTTTAAAAGTATATTTTTATCAGATTTGCAAAATTATCAGCATTTTACATTATATTCACCACCATGCATCGGCAAGTAACATGCGTTACATCAGGTATGATTTAAGGATTACAGAATCACATCAGTATACATAGTAGGTGTTACTTAAATGTGATATGTAGTATTTATTCATGGTATACTGTCTTACCCTCGTGAGCGTAAGCAGACCACCTTTGACTGTGACGTTGTTGCATTATTTGTGATGCATAATGTCCAGAGGCATTTTGAGTGGGTATAGCTGATGAGCTTAGCTAGGACCTTGGAAACAAAGTAAAAAGGCGGGAACATTAAACAAACCCAGAGCACCTCACCCACCTCCCTATACAGATCTTGTTTATTTATCTTGTATCCATTGCCTGCACACTCATTCCCTGCGGTATCGTGTACATATGTATGTATGTACCCCTTGTGCGGTTACTTACCAAGTGTTACGGTTAATCTGGAACAGCGGTGTGTGCATGGACTTCTAGTCTACTGGGTTAGTCCTCAGGGGGTATCTCCTCCTGTTTCCCCTGTTCCCTGCTGCAGTTCCGCTAGGATTACATTCCAGCTTGTGGCAATGGGAACTTTTCATAGGCCTACTGTGTCTTCCCATCTAATAGCAATGCTTTCGGCTTTGGCCCACACGAGCATAGAGCAGCGCCATGCCCCTACATGCGGAGGGTCTGGTACTTTCCATCTCTTGGTGATTAACCTCTTGGCTGTCACTAGACCTAGATCTAGGAACCTGGAAGTTACTTTAGTGCTACGGGTTCTACAAAATTTGTGCAGGATGTCTACCGCCCATTCGAAGGGTATCACACATTCAGTAAAGGCAAACAGCACATCCGCCACCTCTCTCCAAAATGTGCCAAGGTGTGTACAGCTCCAGAGCATGTTTATCAGGTCAGTATCTGTGGTGGCACATCTTCGGTCGGCCAAGTCCATGTGATTAAAATATCTATTCATTTTGGCAGGTGTGAGATATGCTCAATGAGTGATATAATGTTGTATTTACCGATACCGCATGTTTCTGGGGATATGCACTGGGCTTTCAAGCACCTGAGCCCACTCTGCATCTGTAAATTGGCGGTTTACATCCTGCTCCCAGTTGCGCCTAAGCAGGTCTAAGCTAGTAGCTGCGTGTAATCTGAGCGAGGCCACGAACCACCGCGTGAGATGTCTCCCCCTGTCCCGTTACATGCAAGTATTGCATGGTGAGGTGTGTTTTAGGTTCAGTCGCAAAGTTGCCCCACTTAGCTGCGAGTGTAGCTACTAGTGATCGGTGTAGAAGGAATTGGCCCCGGGAGCCCTTCGCCCTCCACCAATGACATATACGGTATGAGCATCCCATCTCGGTACAGGTCTCCGAGGGATGCAATGCTCACCTCGTGCCAATCCAGAAGTTCTGCAACTGTGAGTACTGACTGGCCTCTGGGGGATCCCTTGTGGGGCATCACTGGTGCATAGGGTGTAATATGTTGAGTTATGTAGAGGTTCCAATGGAAGCATTTATATGCCACTCCAAGCATCAGGGGCTCTGTAGGCCTCGCCCTGGCCCCTGGATGAAAGAGCCCGATGAGCCATGATAAGGAGTAGGGCGGCCGTGCGGTTGCCGTGTCTTCACACGGTTGATCAGTCATCCACATAGCTATCCACTGCAATTGTACAGCCAATTAATAGTGCTCAAAGCATGGAGCTGCTAGAACCCCCTGATCCGTAGGCAAGTATAACTACTATAGTGCTACTCTGTGAAAGGCACTGCCCCATATGAAATTCCTGACCAATCTCTCCAGCATTGCAACTAGGGAAGCTGGAATATACAACGGTAGGTTCTTGACATAGTACAGAAGCCTTGGTGGACTACCATTTTTGTGAGCGCCACTCTACCTGTTATGGTGAGTGGAAGCGTGCTCCAGAACTGCATGTGGGACCTGTTGGCCGTTAATGCTCTGCCCAGATTTCTGTCTAATAGGTCCTTGGGCTGACGGTATATCCTCATACCCAAGTAACGGAATGTGTCTGCCTTCCACTGTACCCTTCCACCATTAAAGATGTGGCCCCGGTCACGGTTCCCCTCACCAAATGAGTATATGCAAGATTTATTTGCATTTACCCACAACCCGAGAGTGCTGCAGTGTCACGTAGGATATGCACCAATTGCCAAGACACATTTTCAATGTCTCTAAGCTATACTAAGAGGTCATCTGCATAGAGTGATACCCTGTGTGTGCCATCCCCCAGTAGGATACCATCACCCAGCTGAGTGTGTATTGTCTTCGCCAGTGGTTCAATTGCCAGCGCGAAAAGAAGGGGGGACAGAGGACATGCCTGCCTCGTCCCTCTCCGCACAGGGATTGCATCCGATTTGTAGGAGCCCAGTTTGACTCTGACGACCGGCTCAGTGTAGAGCCGGTGGGTCAGCTGCATGAAAGTGGGACCTTTGTTGTATTTCTCAAGCGCCGCAAACAGATAGTCCCACTCCAGGGAATCAAAAGCTTTTTCGAGATCTAATATGAGACAACCGGCCATCGGTCAGGCGTGCACAGAGTTTGTCACTATCCTGAAGAAACAGTGTAGGTTAAGTGAGGTATTGAGAGATGGCACACAGCCATTCTGATCCGTATAAATCAGCGTGGGGGCCACCTGGGCTAATCTATCTGCCAGAACCTTTGCTAGTATCTTGTACGAGCCTACTTCCATAGGGTCTTTATCTGGCTTTAGTAGTGACACCAATTGTGCCTCCTGTAAGGAGGAAGAGAGTTGTCGCCCTTCAGCTGCGGCCATATATAGGGCATGCAGTTACTGCGTGAGTGACCCCTGGTATGCCTTATAATATACTGTTGGAAGCCCTTCTGGTCCCGGTCTCTTTCCTGTGGCTAGAGACGCAATGGCCTCTTTGATCTCTTCTGATGAGATCTGCTCATTGAGTGTTTCCCTATGCGCTGTTGTTGCTGAGGGTAATTGTATAAGACTTAAAAACAGCTCCAGGCTCTCTTCGCTGTGTTGCAGCTGAGACTGGTACAGCTGAGTATAGTGCTGAGTCATGGCTGCATGAATTTCGTGTTGTGTATATAGTATGTGGCCTATGTCTGCACGTAATGCACCTATTGGCTCGTGGGTGTACTCTTGTCTTATTAACCAGAGGAGCATCCGTCCTGCCCGGTCTGCGGTGGCGTGTGTTTGTGCTGTGTGCGCTGCATAGTTATGGCATCGGAGGCATTCCAGCTTCTCTGCGTGCTCTGTGCGCAGGGCCTCCAGGCGCTGCGTGTCCTTGCCTGCCCCCTCCCCACTTTGTTTGTGCCGCCGCAGTTGCGCATCTGTCTTTTAAGGGAGTCTGACAGCAGCTTGCGTACATTCCAGGTGGCTCCAGGGCAATGCCCCCTCATCGTAACTCTTAACGCTTCCTATTCCACTAATGCATCACCTGTCGTGCCTTCATTAACTTCAAAGTATTTGAGGCTCACCGTCCCTAGGGATAAGCGGAATGGCCGACCTAGTTATTCTATCTTCCGCACCTGGGGGAGCAGAGCTTGCGAGCCCACCATATGGTCAAGTCTCACATGAAGTCCATGCACCACGGAATAGTGCGAGTAGACCCGCGCATCTGGGTTGAGGGTGCGCCATATGTCCAATAGGGACCAGTGAGCGAGCCAGTCCATCAGGGCCTGCGCATTAAAAGTAGACGTAGTTCTGGTGAGGAGTGGGAATCATCTGTCTTGGTCAATGTTCAGCACTGAGTTAAAGTCCCTCCCCCCCAGCAACCATGGGACCCCACTCCACTGGGTGAGCACCCCTATTAGGCTATTTAGAAAAGAGACGTGGTCCACATTTGGGGCATAAATGGAACCTACCTGCAACATCTGACCATTCAGCTCCCCTCTCACAAATGCATACCTGCCCTCAGCATCAACCGCTTCCTCCTCACTTATAAACGGGACTCCTGCCCTTATCCACATTAAGGCGCCACGCACGTGGGCCGAGTTGGAGGTGACATAAGCTTGGCCTCTCCATCTCCTACACAAGCGTCCCAGTTCAGGACATGCCATATGTGTTTCTTGCAGAAGAGCTATACCTGCAGACCTGTGCTGTAGATGAGAGTATATTGAGTATCTACGCGTCGGCATATGCATTTCGCATACATTCCATGTGACTATGTTTACTTGTGTCATGTCTGGGTGTTGCGCCGTGCAGGATGGCCTGGGCCAAAGGGTGCGTGGCAGTTCATGCGGTTCATGAGTGTGCTCCGGGATATACAGTGCTAAAAAACAAAGCATGTGTTTGAACAGTAACATGCATAACTATTAGGGGTGAATTCAATAGTGACATTCGTCCAAACTGGTATGCCCAACTGCTGCAACAACTATGCCAGTATAATGTCTAGTATGGGTGTGTGGCTAGTTAGGGTTTGGGAATCCCTCTGCATAGTAGTATTACTGTAGGCCTCCTCAGCCATCATGTGTTTGCCGGTATGTGTGAAGCTCACATGTCTCAGATAATGATGCTATACGCATACTACTCTTGCCAGTATTTAGGGTGTCCATATTGTTCATCATGTGTGCGAGCAACTAGGTGTCCTAGCAAAGTGCACCAGTGTAGCTGCTACTTGCATGTTTGTTTCCCCTCTCAGTTCTGCAGGCCCATTCTCAGTCGTATGATGTCATCAGCCATCTGTGGCGTGACATCTGGTAGCTGTGGATCATCAAGTTCATCTAACCCGGAGGTTGCCGAATCACTGGCTATCGTTGAGCCAGGGGGACTAGGGTCATGGTCTCCTCGGTGCTCCTTTGTTCACAGTCGGGAGCCGCAGAAACCGAGGCGGCCCCTTTGGGGCTGCCACACCTGCCTCAACATCGACCCCTCCTGCCTTGTGTCCTTGGAGCATCCTCTGTGTGTGGTCTGGGCCCTGTCCACAGTCCTGACTCCTCTAGCCAATCCCAGACCTCAGAAGAAGAGTCAAAGAAGCGGTCCACACCTTTCGCCACCATCCTTAGTCTGGCTGGGAATAGCAAGGAGCAACTCAGTTCTAGGTCGCAGAGATGACGCTTCACTGTGGTGTAAGTGCTCCTAAGGGGCTGCACCTGTGACATGTAGTCTCGACAAACCATAACCTGGTTACCATGGACTTTAATCTCTGCAAGCTTGCGAGGTTCACGTTACACCACATCTCTGTCCCTGTAGTTGAGTAATTTAAATAGAAATGGGCATGGGCGAACACCTGGGGGAGGGTTATGAGCTGGTACTCGGTGTGCCCTCTCAACTACAAAGTACAGTGACAGCACTCCAGCTGGCAGGAGATCTTTGAGCCAGCGCTCGACGTACTCCTCTGGATTGCGTCCCTTTTCTCCTTTCGGGAGACCCACCACCCAGACATTATTACGACGAGAGCATCCTTCCACGTCCTTGACTCTGTCTTCTAGAGCATTCATACTGTCCAGCAGGTCTTCTAGGGCTGCAGTGTGGCTTTTTGTAATGGGCTTCACCTCCGTGACAGATTGATCTTGCTGAGTGCACCTTTTCTGCCAGTTTATGGTGGTCGGCGAGTAGCAGGGTGAAGTCAGAGGTAACTTTACCGATTTTAGATTCCAGTGAGGACCTCGTCTAGTCTAGTGTGGCTCCGACCTTTTCCACTGCCGCCAGTCCCGAGTCTAGCTTAGTGGAGAGAGCTGCGTGTGGCAATACTCCGGCTTTGTCTCTCTCCATAGGTACTGAGTCTGAGCTGCCAGTGCGCGTGTTAGACTGTTGCGTGTTGGTGTGTAACCGGCCCATAACTAACTGTTGTGCTGAAGGTCTTCCCTGTAATTGTCTAATGGTCTCTCGAGCCACAGGGCAGTGTGTCGGTACTGCCTCTAGGTCCAGAAGGGCCTCAACTAATGACTGGCGAGGGCTCAGCTAGGTGTAACCAGGCTTTGGCATGCTGCGTGTGCTTTGTGTTGTGGCCCCACTAATCAATAAAGGGGTCTTCGGGGGTTCGATTGGTGTGCCAAGCACAAAATCACCATATTCCTCCTTAGTGATGGTTTTTGGGTGCTAGATGTCTGTCAACCACCAGTTCATGTTTGGCATGACCAGGGCACATCGCGGTCAGGGCTATCCCAGGGGTGCAATGTTTGTGGGGCTCACCAACCGTGACCCAACACCTCTCACAGTTATCATTCTTGTTACGCCCCTATCTCCTCATGTAAATATGGCTCTGTGATAAGGCCCCGAGAAGGATTTCTGGCTCCTGACTTGTTCTTGCAATGCCTTAAGATGTCGCCTTTGTGCACAGCTACCGTGGTCTGGGTCCGATCTGACCTGGAGACTCACAGAGCCGTGTCTCAGGCGGGAGCGGGAGCTGTGGCCGCTATTTGAATTTCCCACCGGCGTACCACTATGCACGTGTCTCACAGGCATGACACTAACCTGTCTTGTGGACCCACTTGCCCACTCAGTGCGGCGCAGCCCCCTGCAGGGCCCTTGCCGATCTCTTCCTCCGCTGCCATGACACTAGCGTCGCCTGGATTGTAATTCTGCCACTCCATGCTCCAGCAGCCCAGTTCAGGAGTCCCCTGTTGTCAGGTATGACTCGCTCTATCCACTCATGTGTCGCGTCAGGCCTGCACACCTTGTGCTCCACCGAGTCTTTGCCGGTCCAGCCGACAACAGCAGCGCTGGGTCCCTCTGCTCTGTGTGTGAGAGAGGCGCCTCCTTTTTGTCCTCCCCGTCGCCGCAGGGCCTATGCTTATGTTGCCTCCGTCCTCAGCAGGGGGGCAAGTTCTCACCCGCTCGTCTTCTCACCTAGCAGTGGCCTCGCGCTGCCTTATGGAGCTCTCCATCCCGCCTGAGGTTCAGGTTGCAGGAATCAGCGCATGTGTCCAGCCGATGCACAGGCCGAACCTTTTCACAGGGGGGGTTTCCAAGGGCAGCACGGCACGTCCGCGCCGGTCTCCAGGCCATTCCGTGCTTTCCCCCGGCAGGTGCTCCTTTCAGCTATGCGTCCCCCACTTGTGTACATGCTGAGGAGGCCTCAGGCTTCCATTCCACCTGTAATCCATGTTTTGACGGGCTCTTTGGGACATGATTAGCAGCTGCAGTTGTTCACCAGCCTGCTTCCTAAATTTATGTGCTGAGATGGCACGTGATTGCAGGAACTAGCAGCTCGTGTCCGCCATGTTGGCTTGCTATCCACGCCCCCCAAAGGAGATGGAAAGCTTGTTGCACTAAACTACCAACAGAGGTCTTCACTTAGGAGGAGCGCAGTATGCAAATGGCACCCAACGATGACATTTTGCCAGATCGTATTTGCCGTAGGCTGACTTGCATAGTTACACTTTTCCTTTCTTTTACGAACTAGATGGTACCTCCAAATGGAGAATGGCAACTGCACTATGATGACTTGATGACTCTAACATCCTAGTTTTGTTTTAGACAGTGGTAATGCCAAATCTCTCAATTTTGTAAAGGGGTAAAGGCATGACATACCGGGATACTGCAGGATTTTAAAAAATACCTGAATACTTGACGATAAGTCCTCTAATACTGTGTATCTCGTTTTCTTGGAAAATGTAGCTCTTTGCAGAAAAAACTGTAATCCAACTGACTATCCCCAATCGTAAAATTTAGCAGGAAATAATCATAAACTGTACTCGCTGCTACTAATTGGACCATAACATTAGCTAATGTGGCCTGATATTATGTCTGAAAATGCATCTAAAATGCAGGAATGCTAGCACCCCACCCTACCCCCCGAGGTTGTGTTGAGTTGTAGAGTAGACGTTTTTACCATGGGTTGTTTGTTGGATCTTATAAAACTTATAATGATTGTGTCTAATTCTTTCAAATAAACACTAGGGGCCAGATGTAGGTAATTTTAATTTACCACCTCTTAAATACCGATTCATACCGAATCGGTATTTAAGAGGTGGTAAAATTGAGGGGGGGAGATGTAGGTATTTCAGAATCGGTAAATACCGAATCGTTAAGATTCGGTATTTACCGATTCTGTAAATACCGATTCGGTATTGCCCATTGATTCCTATGGGCCTTGCAGCCCATAGGAATCAATGGGCAATACCGATTCTGTAATTACAGAATCGGTAAATACCGATTTTAGCAAGGGTGCAGGGGGTGTCACTTTGACACCCTCTGGCACCCCAAAAATAGGCATGTGCGCCATGTGGCACACAAGCATGCCCTAAGGGCATGTCTGTGTGTCACATGGCACAGGTGTGCATGCACACATGTGCATGCACACCTGGATTCGGTATTTTACCACCCAATTGGATTGGGTGATAAAATACCGATTCTTAAAGCCCTGTGGCACTCTGACTTGTGCCAGCTACATCTGCATTTACAGAATCGGTATTTTACCGAGCCTGTATTTACCGATTCGGTAATTTTACCGAATCGGTAAATACAGAATCGGTAAAATACCGATTCTGTAAATGCATGCCCTACATCTCAAAATCCAATTACCGGTCGGTAACGGCCGAATTCGGCCGTTACCGACCGGTAATTGGCCACCTACATCTGGCCCTAGGTATTTTTTAAAAACTATTAAATAAGAGAAAAAAAAACAAAGGAAGAATAGATATTTTGACTATAACAACCCTACCAATAAAAGACAAAGGTTAAGGGTTCATATTTCTAGCAGTTTCTTTTCTTGGTGAGCATTGCTGCATAATTTAGCAGAAATAATTGTGAAAAATTATTTAAGGCATGAATACCTAAGCAACTAATGGGCATTGCGCAATCAGCTGTAAACAGGTGGGAAGCTCAGAGCACAATGAATTAAACAGTAGGAATAATAATAATAATCTTTATTCAGCATATATAAAAAAATATGACCATAAAAGATACACATCCATCAGCACAGCAATACAGTATAATGATCATCATGGGCAACCAGGGCACAGCATCAGCATAAGAAGCAATACTCAAAAACATCTTAAGACATCATAAAAACATTAAAAAACGTTAAAAGGTGTACCACACACTATCCCCAGTAATGCACCAGGTGCTTGAAGGGCTCCTCCGTTTATGTTCCCCTCGTATTTCTTAACTTTACTGCAGATCTTAAAAAATGTGTGGCACGAAATAACGTAAAAACATCAGGGGACAGTTTCAAAAAAAGTAGGGCCACCCGGGCCTGCTTAAAATTATGTTTCCTTAAAAGCCCCTTAAGATGCACTCTTCTCGGGAATGAGTAATACAAACACAGGAGCACAAATGAAGGGTGTCCTGTGGAGATCTATTGTCGCAGCCACAGGGCCCTTTTTGTTCTGAGGGTGCTGTATACCCCGCCGGTACAGCCAGTAAGTGGTGTAACAAGTTCAGTCTAAACTGTGTGATTACAAATCTGTCATGGGCACTGGTAAGAATAGTTAAATAAGGTTCTATGCTTTGAGTCGACCTAACTAAAGTATGATTTCTGACCGAGGGCCTTTTCAGTTCTTTTTTTTGGCCCGATTAATTTAAAAAACTGATCTTTAATAAATGCTTTATCCCATGGGCTGACCATATCTGGGTGAGAGAACAACTCTGCCCTACTCAGTGTGGTAAAGGAATCCTTTACATATTTTAACCATGGGATTTATAAGACATGATCCAGGGAGAGACAGTCTTTAATTACTTTCCTATTAAAACCTGTCTCCTCATTGGACCACATGCTCACCCAGCACAGGAGGGGTTTCACCGCCACCACGTCAGAAATGTACTTAGACCCCAGCTCCTCATGAACAATAAATGAGGGGGTACTTTGGGAGACTCTCAGCAACCGCCTGAAGTACCTGTTTTCTTCACTCTGTATTTCTCTTGTCCCGGTAAAACCCCACACCTCACTTCCGTATAGAGTTTTGAGCTACAGTTTTAGGATTGTCCCCGTGACCACTTGCCTAACCTGTGAGCAAAAGATGTAATTGCTCCTGTGGTCTTTACCATACCTAGACAGTTACTCTCCACTAACTGTTTAACACTCAATTTTTCATCGAACAGGATGCCTAGGTATGAAAAGGCCGGCACCATTCCCAGTGTGTGTGTGCCAACTACATAAGAGTTTGCCTTCCTGCTCCTTTTCCCTAGTACCATTTGTAGGAAGTTGGGTGTCAAATCCAAATCATTCATAAATCCCAAAAACCCGTCTAGTAGAGTCTGCAAAGCCTTCAGTGTACGAGAAAGGAGGACTGCGTGGTCCGCGTAAAGTAAAACAGGGACCGGTCTTAAACATACTTTGGGGGAGTCAACTTGTAATGCGGTTAATGCCAGGTCACGACTATTAATATATAATGTAAATAAAAAAGGAGCTAAAATACATCCCTGTCTGACCCCACTTGAACATGTAAGAAACTGTGTAGTCTTCCCCTCTTGCGTGTATCTTACTGCAGAGGAGGTATTATAGGGTAGAGCCATGAGTACATTAATTAAGGCCGGTTCCACCCCCATTGATCCCATGAGCTTCCACTGTTTTGTATGATTTACACAGCCGAATGCTGCAGTGAGGTCCATAAATGCAAGATAGAGCCCCCGTCTTTGGCTACAGTATACTTCGCCTGGATCAGGTAGAGATTTAAACATTGTGCAACCGTGGATTTGCCCGTCCGGAACCCATATTGGACATCCGGTATTATTCCATGGGCCTCTGCCCACTTGGACAACCTATTCAGCACCACTCTGCCCAAAACCTTAGCGGTTACATCTATAAGGGATATTGGGTGGTAACAATGTGGGCTATTCCTATCCCCTTTCTTGTATATAGGGACAATGGTTGCCGTGGACCATGAGGGGGGCATTGCTGTTGCAACTGACGTGCTTATTACCCTCACCAATATTGGTGCCCATACCTCTGGATTGTTACAAAATAGGTCTGGGGGAATTCCGTCTGGTCCCGGGGCTTTATTGCACATGAGACAATCTATTCCTAATCTCACCTCATCTAGGGTAATAGAAATAACACCAGTTCTCTGGGCCTCGATCTGTAGCTGTGGCTCGTCTCCTCTCAGGGGCTGCCTATACAGACCCTCATAATGAGCCGACCATTGCTCAGGTAAAATATTATGGGTCATACATGTATTGTTTCAATCTTTAAAACAGGGGTTATTTATAACCTTCCAAATTCGTGTGGAATCCTTCAGCTTAGCGGCCTCTTTTAGATCTTCCCAAGCCTTCAGTTGTAGTTGGCATTTGTGTGTCCTAACGGCCTGTTTGTACATTTTGCTGCAGGTCGTAATCTACCCTTTATCCTCGGTGATTGTTTAAGTGCCGTCTTTAAAACTCTGAGGGCTTTTGAGCACTGCCCATAAAACCATCTTGGCATGTCCCTGAGGTGTGTAGGTGCAGGTGCTTTTAAAAGGCTTATGCGCGATAGCTGTATATGGCTGAATTAAATCCTATATCTGTGTAGCTAGGTCTAGACAGTTCTGTATGTCCTGCTGACCTCTCCTAAAAGGGGATTTATTAAAAGCAGCCGTATCAACCTGCGCCCAGCGCAGCCGTCTTCCTTGATCCGTTAGGGTAATAAACCCCCCCTTCAGACTGTGCGGGACCAGAGACTGTCATGGAGCAACAAGTGACACCGTTACTGGATTATGGTCACTGAATATACTATACCTAATATTAAAACTAGTAATAAATCTCCTCTCTGTATAAGAGACAAAAATTAAATCAATAAATGATGCACAGCCTCTACCCTTATACGTGGAGGCACAGGTGTATCTGGGTGCCCGGCAATCAAATCCATTGTGTGGGTCAGTCCAAAGGTATTTAAAAGCATGCTCAGCTCCCTTCCTGACTTAGTGTGCTCCATGTGAGGCACTTTGCTTAGTATACATGTCTGCCAATCACATTCAATCACCCTCAAGTTAGGACACAGGTGGCAAGTAAAGTCTCCCACTACTAATAGATGGGCTTGGGCACGTCCTTCTGCTTGTAGTTTCCCTAAGCAAAGGCTTAGTTCCTCAAAGGGTTTTGAGCCTTGCAAGTTTGGCTGAACGTTATAATAATTAAGTAATGCTAAATGGTCGTTTTTGCTCACAAATGTTAGACCCTGTACTACTTCTGACTCCCATGGGATCGAGTTCCACTTCCCCAGTATCTTTATATCTACAAACATTATCCGACCCCCGCAGGCTCTTCCTGCACTAGACCTTCTTGCTGGGCAAAAGAACGTTTTGTACCCTGCTGAAAAGAAATGTATTTACTGGTTCCCAAGTTTCCTGGATAGCTATTACGTCAAACTTTCTGATATAATGGAGCCACTGTTCGTCCTGAAACATACTCGCCAAACCTGCCACGTTCCACCAGATAAGTTTTAAATCATCCCGATTTCGCCTAACCTGGTGACCTGAGGCATCGCTCTCATCCCCATCTATGCTGGGAGACCTGCATTCCCTAAGGTCCCTATATCCTTCAACATGGGTGTCAGTAAGTCCCCCAACGTCATCAGCCACCTCACTCCCCCTTGGGCCTTGGTATGTGTTGCCTCTTTACCTTTCAGTCTTGTCGCACTCACTCCCTCTACAAGTCAATCTATATCGTTCAGTTCACTCAATGGAGCGAATGCATTCCTTAGCTGCAATGGACCCCCTCTCCAACTCGCACCCGCTTCCTGTGTAGCCACACCGTGGGGGAATAAAGATTTAGGTGGGGGTTTATAAAAGAATCCCAATGGTACTGGTTTAATCCCGGAGTCTAGCATAAATGTTTGAAAGGACGAGAACAAAATCTTCTGGGCCATTGAAGGGTACCTCAGCGTGACAATCACGCAATCCCCTTCGAATATTTTCTTGAGCCTGCCAATCCACACAACCCTTCTTACCATCAGGACATGTCTGTGGTCTGAGCTATTAAAGCCAAAAAATTTCTTAGCCAGTAGGTAGCCTTATTTATCAACTGGTGACTAGACTCTTCCTGTGAGCTATCAAGTCCTGGTACCCCCATTAATACCACCGTGTGCGGGAAAAAAACAGGTGGGAGATCTATTACTGGCAAATTCCGTGTGTTGTGGGCTAGTTGAGCAGCACCACTAGCTCGCTGCCCCCGGTGGTGAGCACCCTCCTGATTACCTCTTTCATTCGGATCCCTGCTGTGTTGGATCGGCTGGCCCGCCCACAACAAACCCCCTGTTCCCCTGTCCCTCATTCCCTGTTTTATCTGTGGCCACTGACGGGATCTGGGGCTCAGAGCCTATCTCTGCGTGTGGCATAACATTCAAGCCTATTTGTTGCTGGGAGGTGTGAGTAGACACATCATCCTGCCTGGGCTCAACAGCCGGTGGCAACACTTTCTCAATATTCAACAGAGATACCTTAATGTCGGTGACCGTGTTTGATAGTTTACTTAAGAAATCCTTAAAGAGGCCAGTCACCAATGACACTATTTTTCCCCTGAGAGACCCCCAAAGTTCTTCTACATTGTTGCCCAACCCCATTCCACTAGCGTCCAAGTCTTTAAGATTATCCTTTGCCGCCTTGGGCGCAAATTTCCTCTGCACCTTGCACTGTCTCTTGGGGCTGGCGGACCACTCTGCTCCATACATCGACTAGCGGAGAGTGCGGCCCTGCTCCGTTTGATCTGCTCCACTACTTGGGTATTCAAGCTGCTACTGGTACTAGGCCTCTCATTTGCATTGCAGGTCTCTTCACCTTCCTCTCTCTACCTCTGGCTGAGGGTAGTACCTGCTCCATCTCAATCCATGTATCCAGCTACTAGTGCCGGGTCCTCTTCTAATGTCAGCACTGATGAACCAGTCCTACCCAGCGAGAGCTGTCTCTCTGCTTTTTCAATTTCTTTAGTGATTGCACCCACTGCCTTTATTAGGAAGGAATCAATAGTGCCCTTGGGTGTGTTCGGGGATAAACCCATAGGGGGTCCTTCCTCTTCCCCATAACCTGCTCAAAAGTTCTCCCAAGCGAACCTCACACAACAACTGCTAGCGCAGCACAGGACACAGGGCACAGAGCAGTTGCAGGGTCTTGATGCCACTACACAGCACTTCAAGCACTACTGATAGCAATTACCGGCTCAATCCCGCCCGGGCTATGCAGGAGAAGACCGGCGTTTTTCAGCGCACCACAGCAGCAGCAGCGCGCTCCTCCCTCCAGGGAGAGCATGAAGACCTGGGACCTGGAGTCTCCTTGAGGCTGGACAGGCTGGTTAAACAGTAGGAGCTCTGTTTTTGCTTATGTTTGTAGCCCCCTATTCGTGTGAAGCCATTATTTTCATCAAGGGCATTCTGGATGTTTGAACTATTTGCCCTCAAATTTAAAATCGTATTGTCAATAAATAACTTAATTTTTGCCATCTTTTCTATGGGTGCCACAATCAATGGATTATTGCGGATCTTGGTGGCTAGAGGTTCAATATGAAAAGTAAAAAGAATCGGGGATAGAGGGCATCCTTGATGAGTGCATTGGTTTATCTTTACAGTCCAAGCCTCCTGTGAATTAATAATAATCCTAGTCTCAGCCCCATTGTAGAACTTCTTGAAACTGTTTATTATTAGGGACAGAAAGTCAAATTTATCCAAACTAAAAAATACAACGCTTTCCAGTTAACAAGGTTGAATGCCTTTTCTGTGTCCATCATTAAATTGCCTCCTTGTTAACTGTAAAATCCATCAATGGCTTGGATCAGAAAATAGGTCTCAGAAGCCATCGATCTTTTGTGCAAAAACCCAGTCTGATCCTGATGGATCAGTGATTGATCATGCAGTGCAATCCAATCCACCCAGATTTTCATAAATAATTTATAATCAACATTTAATAAACGTATTGGGTGTGATGAATTAGGACCTCTAGTGTCTTTATATTTTTGGAGGAAACTCACTATCACAGATTGTTTGAAGTTTTTGGGAATTTCCTCCCAATCCTTGATATAATTAAAAAGGACTATATCAAAAGGAAGAAGCTCATTTAAGAAAGCTTTATAGCTGTATATACTTCAATAGGGATCCCTTCATTCCCACTGGCTTTAGCATTTGCCATATTTTTTAGGTCAGTAGCTACATCAAGGGGCTCTATTTTCCGAATCAATGCTTTTTTTTGGGCAGAAGAAATTTTCAGTAGCTACAATGTAGCAAACTACTGTTCTAACTCTTGCTTCATGGCCAAAACTCAGTTTCTTAATGCATATGCCTAAAGTGGTGATAAAAAACCTCAGCTACCCCCTTGCTTTTGACCTCAATTGCCCCTCTGGCAGAATTTCTGATTTTCTTAATTAACTATCTATACCTCTAAGTTTTAGTCAACCGGGCCAACAATTTCCCTACCTACTGACTCTCCTCGTGGAGCTTCTGCTGAAAGGCTCTACTACTTGCAATTTCTTCTAGCAGAAAGAAACCTCTGAGCTCCTGTTTTGCCCTTCCTATCTGGTTCTGTATTTACTGATGGTCTTTTAAGGAAAAAGGGCCTCCCATTCACCCTGTGAGTGGGCTCCTAGCACTATCTACGGCTGCTTGAAGATTCTGAATTCTGCTAGAGCGGCCCTAGTTAACTTAGTTTTATAAGATATCACCTACCCCCTAAAAGAAGCCTTGAACCCTTCTCATATTATAAACAGGGGAGCAGTGTTAGTATGCATCTAAAAAACTCCTGGATAAAGTGCCTCATTTCATTTAGCCAAATTTGATCTGTAAGTAAAGATTTGTCAAACTGCCATCTTGGTCTCTTTCTCTGTATCACTTCTAAAATCAACACCAGAGAAACTATTGAGAGATCTGAGAAGGGGTTAGCCATCATCTTGATTGTGCCTCTCTTTAATACATTCGTCATGAGAAAAAATCTAATCGTGAAGCTGACCCAAAACAAGGAGAATAATATGTGTATCATTTAAAATTGGGATAGTCTAGGCACCAAGATTCCACCAGGGTAAGATCTTGCTGAATTATTTTTAAAAACTTAGCTGTTTTTGGCTTTACTTGCCTCCTGACCCTATTGGAAGTATGAAGACTCAGATCTTGTATAAAATTAAAATCCCCCTATCACTAGTGATCCGTCTTCCTATCTTGCAATATTATAAACTTGCTCAAAATTCTCTGTTTCATCTAGTTGCGCGCAATAATAATTTGGAAAATGTGAAACATTGACTTCTATGCAGACCTTTATTCAAATCCACCTGCCCTTGCTATCCCTTAGTACCCACTTTAGTTGCCCATCCAAAGAGTTAGATTGTGACTTCCCCCGCATCCCTTCCGCTGCCAAGGCTAAGTATGTCTGTAAATATTTCCCCGGGATACACATTTTGGGGGTATTGCTCTTAAGGTGAGTTTCCTAGAGGAAAATCGCCTCAGGTTTAAATGATGCTAACCTCTTCAGCAAGGCACCACACTTTTGCTTATTTATCAAACAATTCGCATTACAGGTAATAACGTTTATATGCTGAACCATTATCAACAAAATGATATAAGGTTCCTCACGTCAAGGCCCATATACATCAACCTCGCTATTGCATAATTCCCCTTAAACACCCAGGGAGAGCTCAAAGTAACCTCCTGCTGCATTTCAGTCATGATTTTCGTTAGACAGAAACTTAAAAAGAACTTACTTTCTTCTTTCACCCTGCTCATTTTTACTGCACATGACCCCTCCATAACGCCTACCAAACCCACTCCTAGCCTGCCCTCAATCCGTGGACTGTCCACCTTCCCCCCGTGAGCCACCCCTTCGACAGAGAGTGCCTTGACCAAGCACCCGGTGTCCCTCATGCGACTCCTCGATTTGCAATTGAGCAAGAAAAAATAGCCAACCGAGGGAAAACCCACCCCAGATCAAGAAAGAAACCCTTTACCTAACCCTAGTGGCCAAACAGAGCTGCTCCCTTCCTCTTACACTTTTCACATCCGTGATAAAATAGAGCATCAATGAGGACCTTCAGTTTAAACTGTTGTGCCAGAGAGGCTTGACCCTCCATGAGGTTTTTTCTCTTCTGGTTTGCCCAGTGAAGATGTAGTGCTTATATACACAAAAGGTACCCTCAGGATTCCTACCTAGAAGTGTACTCTGGGCATGTCGGACAAGAATGACGATAGAGGGGGCCCTTATACAGAGTTATTATGCAGAAGAGTGCAATCTTGCTGTGATACTGGGAATCCTCATGCATAATACATGAGGCTAGTTTAAGAAGAAAGCCATACAACAGTCATGTAGCACCTAACTAGATGAAAGGTCAGCGTCAATCCTGTTATGTAGAATAATGGTAGGACAGATGTAGGTAAAAGATCGTGTAATTGCCTAGGCCTATATTGAGGTACATTGGGGTTCATAACACTGCCAATTTTTAATGATGCTGCTGCAGACTGCTGAGCCTCATGTACACCCTGCCAGGTCCCTCGGGCAGAGCTCCCTCCCAAGACTCTGCACAACTGGCGCTCTCCTACCTTGTGACCCCCGACTAAGCCATCCACTTCTGAACCGCTTCCTGCACCTTCTAGCCTCCGGCATCTTAGCCTATTCCTTCCCCATACACGACTGCTTCACTCTCAGACTGCATATTTTCTGGATACGGTATTAAGCACGTGGTTAAGCGCCCATGTCGCCTAGAGCACACTGGCATCTCCAGACTCATTGCCCCTAGGTCTCCTGAAGAGCTGGTCCACAACTAACTTAGTCCACCAGGCATAAAGGGCAGTACTCAGACGGTGAATTCAGCGGTTGGCAAAAAATGTCAAACTCAGGGTTCTTCTTCATGTAGGAAATGTACACCATGAGTTTCAGGAAAAGGTGGTTGCTGTGCTACAGTGCCTGACAATTAGTAAACTTGCCTTTTCTTAGTTAGGAAATTAATAAGACTGCTGAAAAGATATAAATTGTTCAAGGCTCACCATTACCTTCTCCATTGCAAGTCACAGTTAGGGAGGAGATTTGTGATCTTTTGATATTGCTGACATTGTTGCCTTTCCCAATTATTCTGTATTTTCTTTCCTTGGTATACAAGAGCACTATATTTGCCATCACAGTTTGATCATATTATAAACCTCGAAGGTTATCAATCACAGAGTGAAGAGATAAAGGATTTTACATCAAATTTTAGATAGCTAATATTTAATTATGCATTTTCTCAAGTTTTTCCTAAGCTTAACCTTTGTCCAGTTCATCATGGGGAATATGTTTACACTGTACCACTCAACTCTGGCACTATTGGTTCTTTTGGATATGTTTAAGCCTTAACTTAGAAAGAGAAGGGGATACTGAGGGATTATTTACAAGAGAATCCTTATCGCCTTTGTTTTTCGTACCGTAGAAAGGAGAAGCTCTGTGATCTTTTATTGATTATAGAGGTTTAAACGAGATTATGATCAACAATAATACCATGACCACTACTATTACTACTACTACTACCACCGCTACTACCACCACTACTACTACTACTACTACTACTAATACTACTACTACTACTACTACGACTACTCTACTACTACATGTATCACTCATGTTTGCATCTATTATTTGGAACTGCTACTGGATCTATTTCTGTATTCTCTTGCTAGGTGTTTTCTGTTTTCTGATGTTAAGGGGTTTGGAGTCTTTCTAATAACTTCAGAATTATTCTTCACCTTGAATTGAAAGCTACAAGATTACCAAGGAGGAATTCAACCCTTTGTGCCTTTTTTCTTCAATTTGGCACCTTCCTAAGGAGACAATGGACACAATTCACATGTATTATTCAGTGCAGGGTGGCATCATGACTATTGGGAGAAGGCACCCTCAACAGACCTTCTCAGTCTCCAGTCTTCTACACCAGCCAAATGGAACCGTCATTCTTATGATACAGCCAAAACTGATGAGCACATTGGTATATTTCCCTCAATTAAATTTAGTAAAAGAAGCAGTACATAGCATCTAGACTTTCAATTATTTTTTTACATCTGCTGGATGCAACAGATGTTGGTAAATTTATAATTGAGAAGAAAACGGGCAGATTATTATGAAAACTGTAATTAATTTGGTTCCATACTTCAAACAGATTTGATGCGTCTGTGGTCAGGAAAAGAGAATATGAAAGAGATCCGCTGAGGGCGACTTACACAACCAACAATCAGGAGAAATGGTGGAATCAATTTTGTTTAAAGACATAGGTGTCAAGAGAAGTCTACTATGGATAAAAAATATTAGAATAGTATTTGCTGCTCTAGGTGATTTAAGAATTTTTGTCAAAATTGTATTCCATAGGTGTGTTGACCATGAAATATTAAAAATAAATTCCATTGGAGTTCAAATTTAGTCTTATCTCTTGAACCATTGGATGCATTGAGGGCTCGGCAAATAATGGATACAGAGGATGAGGATGTTATGAGGTGTGTAGAAGAAGCATCCGACCTACCTGTGGGAGTGGAGGTCAGTAATACTTTTGAAATGACCTCTGTTAAGATGGAATATTTCTTAGCATAAGAATCTGGTAAATGAAAGCAAGATTGGGCCTGTTGAAAGGAACTATAATGACCATTACTGACAAATTGTTTAGATGCACATGAGTCCCTTAGCTCCCCAAGAGTTTCAAAAACTGGCTTCACCCTAATTTTAATCAGTGTAATATACCACAAAGGCACAAAATATTGCGTCTGGTATTCATGACTAGACGCAATATTTCCTGAGAGGCTTTAAGAAAAGGGTGAATAGACAGGGTGGTTTAGAAGAAAAAGTAAAAAAAAACTTCAAGTGGAAAAATGGTGTAATGTTTGAGAGTTTGAGTTCTGTTCACAAAGCAGGAAGAGCTCTAATGTTTCCTGTAATCAAATATTTGGATTTATTTAGAAAAAAGTGATGTGATACAATAGACAATTTGGAAAATGTACACCACCTAACTCTTTCAGCAGTCTAGAAAGAAACATCAGAGGTTTCTTGTTACTTCATAAAAAGTTTAAGAGACTATATATGGATTTAAAATAATGTACAGTTTGAGGTACTTCTCCTAAAAAACCCAGAGGTGTTATTTTTCTTTTTTTGGATTATACTGATCTTCCCAAAATTCTCAAGGCTGCCAAAAGTAAAGGTCAGGTCGATTTGTCTGTAAACAATGTATAGTTTTCTAAGGATGTAGCTAAATCAACAGCAGATCAAAGGAAGAGAATCCTAGCAATGTGGTATACTTCACGCTCCATAGACACTAGATTTGGACACATTCATCCGTGTTTGTGTAAAGTAACGTATAAAAATAAAACCACAACTTATGAAGATCCTGACCTACGACAGAAATTAATTCTTAGACACTTGCAAAGAAGAACGGATAGCTACATCAAGACTTTCTTCTTCTTGAAGTGGTCTCTCTTTAACTCATACAACAGTGTTGTGTTTGACTTATTAACATGCTCGATATTTTATGTTTTCAATTATAGCTTGTAATATAAATATTTTAGAGACATAACCAAACCTTAACCATATTCTCTTTTTCTTCCCTTAGGTTGTTCCATGTTCTATTGATGTCATTTGCGTCCTTCTCATTGACACATCCCCCTTCTCTGACCTGCCTTGGACTCTGAGCGTGTCCTCTTCTCCTTATTGATCCTTCGCCCCTGCATATTTGTTTGTCAATATGTATGTCTTGTTTGTTTCTTTGGTTTTTGCATTTTTATTGTTTCATTGTACCTTATTATTCTGTTTCTCTTTTCATATTATCTTCTCTTTTTTTCTTATCTCTTCATGTCAATATTCTTCTATTTTTTTATATATTTCTTTTTATTAAAACAAGGCATCAAAAAGAAATACAAGACATGGAGAAGGTACTCCCCCCTATCACACACCATCACAGAAGGGGAGGGGGAATGAGGGAACATGATACATAATTATAAAACAATCACGGAGAGGCGGGAATATCAATGGGAGAATCAACAGGTGGCACACAGATGTCTCCTCTATAGCTGTTCCATAGCCCCCACACAGATGCCCACTTACGGGGGCGGCCTCTAGCCGTATAAACAGTATTTTTGCGGAACATACACCAATCCATGTTCTATTTCCATTCTTCGATGGTCGGTAGCCACTCGGATCCCCACCGCTGTGCTATATTCCGTTTCGCTATCATATCACCTAGAATTACCCATTTGGTCTGTGGGGTATTAAGATCAGTGGGTTCCCATATATTTAAGAGGCATCTCCTCGCCTCCGGTAACACAGCCATAACCTCCTGCATGACGACATCGATCCCACTCCAATACTCGGCTACAAAGCGACACTCCCAAATGATATGGAGGAATGTACCCATCAGACCACACCCCCGTCTGCACAAATCCGAGTCTGACAACCCCATCCCGACCAGGCGAGGTCCCGTGACATAAACTCTGTGCAGCACCTTCAACTGAACAAGCCTCAACCGCGCTGGGATCGCAACTACCTTCGGCGAAGATACAGCAGACTGCCAGTCCTCATCATCTAATTCAATTCCATTATGCGACCATTTTTCCCTCAATTCAACCAGTAGATCAGCCCTATTATTAACCAATTTTTTGTAAATCAGGGAAATAGTTTTTTCGGGTAAATGGCCATCTAAGATTCTGTCTTCAAGAGGTGACGCCTCGGGCGGGTCCGCCACCGCAGGCAGCGCTGCCATCAACGCATGCCCAACGTTTTAATCCTCCCCTTAACCCTAACGTCGCCAATAGTCGAAATCCCAATCAGGTCCCATTTGTCGAAACCTTTCGTATTCAAAAGCTTGCCCAACTTTTCGGAATCGAACAGTGGGGTAACCAGGGTCGGCCCGTCAAATTTTTCCCGGCTGACCTAGCATATAGTGCCCTATTGTAGTTGCCTCCAGAAAGAAGCCGCCTGTCCATCGCATATTCAGGATCAGAGGGGGGCCCACAAGTACCGAGGTTGATAGCAGCCAATTGAGAGGCCCAATAATATCGCCTGATATCGGGAAGTGGGATCCCGCCGACATACCATCGGAGCGTCAGTTTGGCCAATGCAATCCGGGGTCTACCATCCCATAACAGACTACATTGTAACCCTTCAACCTCACGAAAGTAACTAGCTGGCACAACTTCTAATGTATTTTGAAGGGCATAAAGAAAACGAGGTAAAGACATCATTTTAAAAAGTGTTTCACGCCCCAGCAGGGAGAGAGGGAGCCTCTTTCATCCGGCCACATCACTTCTAAGTCTGACCAAGGGGGGAAGGAGATTCCTAGCATAACGGACTGTGGGGTCCAATGAAACAAATATCCCCAAATACTTAAATCCGTCTTCAGCTATTTGAATCGGGCAATTTCGCGGGAGAAGCGGAGTTTCCCCAGTAAGAAGGAATAAGAGCGATTTCCCCCAATTTATAGATAACCCTGAGTTTCTACCAAAGGAAGCCAACACATCACAAACAGCATCCAGGGATTTCGTAGGCGAGGCCAAATAAAGTAACATTTCATCCGCATACAGAGAGATCCTGTCCTCCCACTGTGGTGACCACCTGAGACCCCGAATAGAGGGCTCCCAGCGGATGCAGGCAGCCAGCGGTTCCATAGCCAATGAGAACAAAAGGGAGAAAGTGGGCAACCCTGTCGGGTGCCCCGTCCAAAACAAAATGGCGACGAGACCCGGCCATTCACCACTACCTGGGCAAGGGGTTCAGTATATACGGATAAAATCTGAGCCAAAGCCGAATTTAGCCAGGACGGCCCACAAATAAGGCCATTCTACCGTATCAAAGGCCATCGTCGCATCAAGCGATGCTATTACGGTGGGCTCCAAAAAGCACAGTTGATGGACAGAATGTAGAACAATGTCATACATTCACCCCAGTACAAGGATCTGGGCCTAAATCCATTGTTTTTTTGCACTCCACACCACCCTGGGTTAGACACTGGCTATATGCAAATCAGCTCTGACCCTGTGCCTCATGGGAACAGTCCAGTCCGAACTACCAAGCCATGTCTTTCCCAGACCGGAATCAAGCATCCAAGGACCGGTTTCTGGCTATCAGCCTTCATTCAGCCTGGATAGCTTGACTCCAGTGGTGTGGAGAGCCTGGGACTCACGTCTGAGCATACCCAGCCCACTCGGGGTGAAAATTGCAAAAAACACAGTTGATGGGCAGAATGTAGAACAATGTCATACATTCACCCCAGTACAAGGATCTGGGCCTAAATCCATCGTTTTTTTGCACTCCACACCACCCTGGGTTAGACACTGGCTATATGCAAATCACCTCCTTCTTTCAGGAAAAGATTTCCAAACTTATAGAAAGTATGGAGGACGCCCCGCCCCCCTCCATAGTGCAGCATCAAAGCAGCATGGAGAATGAAAAGAGGGATGAGGAAATGGAAGAACGCATGAAACCAGGGGCTATCCTGGATACATTCGATACCCCCGCAGAACAAGAGTTCGCGCAATTAGCCCTTAAGGTAACATCTGGATCCCCATTGGATCCTCTACCCCATAAAATAGCAAAAGAATTGGGGGCTGAATTCTTTCCTGTACTGCGCCAGCTATGTGCCCAATCCTTCGGCACAGGTACTGTGCCGAGGGAGTGGAAGCAGGCAGTGGTCACACCCCTGTTAAAGAAATCCAATCTGGACCCCAATTGCCATAAAAACTACCGGCCTATTTCTCTCCTGCCGTACCCAGTTAAGATCATGGAACGGATGGTCAGTAGGTCTCTGTCCCTCTTCCTGGAAACTAATAACATCCTTGAGGAGGAGCAATTTGGGTTCAGACCAGCCCATGGAACCGAGTCAGCATTACTGATGGTCCTGGATGACCTAAGAATGAGGGCGGACATGGGAGAGTCAGCAATTTTGATTCTGCTTGACCTGTCCGCCGCATTCGACACGGTGAGCCACGACATCTTGCTGACTAGGTTGAAAACCACTGGAGTAGAGGGTACGGCACTTGAGTGGCTCCGCTCGTACCTGTCAGATAGATGGCAGGCAGTGGCATTGCCCCCGTATCAGTCTGAGTTTGCTATGGTCCCACATGGGGTTCCTCAGGGGTCTGCGATCAGCCCGATCCTTTTTAACGTCTATATGCAGCCCCTGATGGCCATCATCAAGGCTCACGGCATTAGCGTGATCAACTATGCGGATGACACGCAGCTGATGATTTCCCTTGATGGTGCCCATGCAGAATCTCTTGAGACCTTCCACACCTGCATAATGAAAATGGCAACCTGGCTAAAAAAAAATTCACTACAGTTTAATAGCAGCAAAACTGAGATAATGCAATGCAAAGTGGGAAGAATAGCCAGAAACCTGCCTGTTGGCCCCTGGACTCATGTGAGCCATTGGCACCAGTAAAAACAGTGCGGAATTTGGGGGTCAGTCTCAATGACAAACTGAGTCTTGAGTCCAACGTCAACAGACAGGTGAGCAGCTGCTTCGCTCTAATGCGGGGCCTTCGAAAACTGCTGCCCTTACTTCCGGCATACACCAGAGCAACCGTGGTCAGAAGTACCATCCTCAGCCGCCTGGATTACTGCAATGCTCTGTTACTGGAATCTCCTGCTTATCTGATTTCCAGACTCCAGAGCATCCAGGCGCAGCTGCAAAGATGGTGCTTTCTCGAGGACGTCGGTCTTCTACCGCCCTTGCTCTGGCTGAGTTGCATTGGCTGCCCGTTCATCAGAGGATCTGGTTCAAATCCCTGTGTACCGTTTTTAGGGCTCGGCTGAAACGCGCGGAAGCGCGTCTCCGCCGAGAACTTATTGTGGCCGTGTCTCCTTTCCAGGAGACATTCCTGGGCGCGCGCATCGCCTTGGAGGCGATTCGAAATGAGCACGCGCACGCGAACGCGCTAGCTGCATTCTTTTAGAATCACACACAAGCGCCCATGCACGCACATACAGGCCCCCCCACGCTGCATTCTCTCACACACACACAAGCGCCCATGCACGCACATACAGGCCCCCCCCACACACATACACACGCGCACGCACACAGACACACGAGTGCCCACATCGCAGCGTTTTATTTTTTCAAAGGATTCTCTGCGCCGCATGTAGTCTGGTAGCCGGAAAGAAGCAACAAGTCTTTTCCCTGGAGCATTGTGTAATTGCCTGTACCGGTTTATTGTCCCATGACTGTAGATCTTTTGTTCAGCTCAAAGTGCTGGCCGCGGTTTAAAAGTCCAGTTTTGGAAACATGCCCCGTTTTCATACATTGTATTGGCATCGAGGTAAAGGGACACCCCCCAGGTGATCTCCCCGTTCCTGAGCACTTCTGGAGAAATCCATGTTGTGGTCAAGCACATCACCCCAAACTAGTATGAAGAAGCGTGCTTACCAAACTGGGTAGCGCCCAATTCAACTGACCTTATGTACTGTGTGCGCACACGGTAATTAACAAGCCTATCCTGTGTTTTTTTTTTTTTTATTTATTTTTTTTATTTGTCCTGCCTTGCCCCGGGCGATCCGATGTAGGCGTTTGCGCAAACTCTAACTTCCTACTCCGGTGTTAACATTTAAAGACGTGCTTCTTATTCAACTGTTGTCTACCTGTGAGTTTCACTCTAGGTTCTCTTAACACACGTCTTTAACAGACATTTTTTTTTTGTCACCCCCGCCCATACACCTAGGAAACTGAAAACCAGAATGCGCTTTATAACAAGTCTCCCGTGGAACATTTACTTCTTGTTAATGAGCTTGATTTCATAGCCCAACTCCCGCTTATCCATTGACTTGGACTCGGTTCTCTTGCTCTTGACGTCCAGTTAATTGTTAACACCTGCGATATTGGACTTTCCTTACTCTCGGATTTAACTCCCCGGATTGTAGCTTCCCTAGATCCCTTGTTTCAGGGATTTAGTGATGTGCGTTAGCAAGATCTTTTTGATTTTACTCCAGCATACAATTACACACACTTATAGGGACTTGACGCCATTGGCGTTTTCTTCTGTCCACTACAGCGAGCAGCCTGGGGAGGTGGATCAGCCCACATTAGTCATTGGTTCACATCACTCTGCGAGCATCTAGTTCTTTCAAAAGACACACAACGTGCACAGTGCTGTGGACTACAATTTTAACCCAGATGTTGCTTCTAGCCACTTGTTTTTGGTCTAGCGTTAACCAAGTCTCTTGATTATATTAAAATGAGATATAAAATAACGTAATTAATTAGTTGTACATGCATAGTCACTTGGAAATCAGTCTCTTAAAAAGGCCGTGGCAATATCCTGGACCTCTATCCAGGGCTGTGGTGTCCGAGACATTACTTTTTTCCTGTGTATTTGTCTAGCCAGCTTAAATTCAAAGGATTCCTTTCCAGCAATGCCATTTCCACGTGTATCCAATATATGAGTATCTCCGTAAACATTACAAGAATATTCTAAATTGAGTAGGGTGTTAATTTTAGAGATCTGTAAGCCCTATCCTCGATATGAACAGTGGCACCAAGCATTACATGTCTCCTGATTTCTTAAACTAGCTCAGGATAGTCCAGGCCGTGTAGGTTTTGCAATGTAGACAGAATATTTCCAGATAACTAACATCGCAAAATTTTAAAATGATTTGAAACCATTTTACTATTGTGCACATTATCTTTTTTTTTATTTCAAAATATTTGTATTCAATTTTTCAGGGAAGTACATAAGCTTTACAGTTACGGGGCACCAGCCAAGCTTGGTTGGTGATGCCTCTTTCCTTAATCTGTCCTAATCTTCTAGCAAGACATTGTAAAGGGATGCAGTCAAACATGTGCACAGCATTATCAATTTTTAGGGCTCGGCTAGAAACGCGCGAAGCGTGTTATCGCCAGAGAACTATAGCGATCGTTTCAGCTGAGAAACTCTGACAAAACGAGACAAGAGCTGTGCACTCGCGCAGCGTTGTGAATGGGAGAGGAAGCGACAAGAGCTGGCCACGCACAGATTTGGTCGGGCGCACACTCACGGCGCCAGCGTTTCCGCCGCGCGCCAATAACTGCTCTCTTCCTGGCCGGCTTCACGGAAGGCAGCATGGCGTGCGGTGCCACTCTGAAGCGGCCCATGGAGTTCGAGGCCCTGCTTAGCCCCCAGTCCCCTAAGCGCAGGAGGTGCGCCCCGCTGCCTGGGTCCCCTGGGGAAATTCCCGCAGCGGTGCGGTCTGATGTCTCACGACGAGGAACAGCCTCATGGAACACCACCGCCTCTGCCTTTTGTTGGGGAGCGACGCCTCACCCCAGGTAACTGCAGAGGAGGCTCAGGCCGGGTGGCACAGGGAAAGCGACGACATGTGATATCCGGGGACAGCGATCTGGTCAACGTGATTGATGGTGGTCTATCAAACTGGGAGTAGAAAACAAGGTCAATAGTAATTTATAGAAATTACCATCAACGCAGAAGAAGCTCGAAATTCAATGTGTCTGTCTTCTAAATGAGCAATGCTGTTTTGTGGGGTGTGAGTGCAGGGCTTCACTGTTGGTTAATAATTTGGTGTGGGTAGGTGCACAGTTACGTTTCTGGGTGTAAGTTTCGGCTGCAGTCGCTCGGCACGGGGCTGACGCAGTTATTCACACAGCTCTGATGCACCTAGGTCACGGGGCTGATGCAATTATTCACACAGCTCTGAGGATGCACCTCGGGCACGGGGCTGATGCAGTTATTCACACAGCTCTGATGATGCACCTCGGGCACGGGGCTGACGCAGTTATTCACACAGCTCTGAGGATGCACCTCGGGCACGGGGGCTGACGCAGTTATTCACACAGCGCTGATGATGCACCTCGGGCACAGGGCTGACGTAGTTGTTCACACAGCTCTGATGATGCACCTCGGGCACGGGGCTGACTTAGTTATTCACACAGGTCTGATGATGCGGCTCGGGCTGACGCAGTTATTCACACAGCTCTGATGATGCACCTCGGGCACGGGGCTGACGTAGTTATTCACACAGCTCTGATGCGGCACGGGGATGACTCAGTTATTCACACAGATCTGATGATGCACCTCGGGCACGGGGCTGACGCAGTTATTCACACAGCTCTGATGATGCACCTCGGGCACGGGGCTGACGCAGTTATTCATACAGCTCTGATGATGCACCTCAGGCACGGGCTCACAGCTGTTATTCACACAGCTCTGTTGCGTGCTCTAATACTCTTTACTAATAACTCTTCTACTCACTATCGACTTCTCACTCTACTACTTACTGTGTGTGGTTGCTAATGCCATAGGTCTCGCATATGCACTTGAAGCTATTGGCAATGTGAATGACAATGCAATTTATTTATGATTTTAAAAAAAAGAGCAATGCCAATAGCTCTACCTTAATGCTGCCGAGACCATTGCATTGTAAATGCTTGTTAAGGCAGCACATGGTTTAGGTCCTAAACCCCTTCAGGCCAAATTCAAGTGGTATGAACCTACACGGACCCTCCGCTCCTCATCCACTAATCTCCTTAGTATACCTAGGATTAGGAAAGATACTCATGGTGGCAGAGCTTTTAGCATAGCGGCAGCCCACCTCTGGAATAGCCTTCCTTTGGCAATTAGGAAAACCAACGAACTGCTGCTCTTCCGCAAAAGGATAAAGACTTGGCTTTTCCCTAACATCACACCTCCCTAGAGCTTTTCCACTCACTTGCCCTTTACTGTTCAGCTCTTTAGTTGCACTTTCCAGCGCCAGGATGCCCGTAGGGTTGCAGCGCGCTTTAGAAATGATATAAATAAATAAAATAAATAAGCTCTGACCCTGTGCCTCATGGGAACAGTCCAGTCCGAACTACCAAGCCATGTCTTTCCCAGACCGGAATCAAGCATCCAAGGACCGGTTTCTGGCTATCAGCCTTCATTCAGCCTGGATAGCTTGACTCCAGTGGTGTGGAGAGCCTGGGACTCACGTCTGAGCATACCCAGCCCACTCAGGGTGAAAATTGCAAAAAACACAGTTGATGGACAGAATGTAGAACAATGTCATACATTCACCCCAGTACAAGGATCTGGGCCTAAATCCATCGTGTTTTTGCACTCCACACCACCCTGGGTTAGACACTGGCTATATGCAAATCAGCTCTGACCCTGTGCCTCATGGGAACAGTCCAGTCCGAACTACCAAGCCATGTCTTTCCCAGACCGGAATCAAGCATCCAAGGACCGGTTTCTGGCTATCAGCCTTCATTCAGCCTGGATAGCTTGACTCCAGTGGTGTGGAGAGCCTGGGACTCACGTCTGAGCATACCCAGCCCACTCGGGGTGAAAATTGCAAAAAACACAGTTGATGGACAGAATGTAGAACAATGTCATACATTCACCCCAGTACAAGGATCTGGGCCTAAATCCATCGTTTTTTTGCACTCCACACCACCCTGGGTTAGACACTGGCTATATGCAAATCAGCTCTGACCCTGTGCCTCATGGGAACAGTCCAGTCCGAACTACCAAGCCATTTCTTTCCCAGACCGGAATCAAGCATCCAAGGACCTGTTTCTGGCTATCAGCCTTCATTCAGCCTGGATAGCTTGACTCCAGTGGTGTGGAGAGCCTGGGACTCACGTCTGAGCATACCCAGCCCACTCGGGGTGAAAATTGCAAAAAACACAGTTGATGGACAGAATGTGTTTCTGGGAAAGACATGGCTTGGTAGTTCGGACTGGACTGTTCCAATGAGGCACAGGGTCAGAGCTGATTTGCATATAGCCAGTGTCTAACCCAGGGTGGTGTGGAGTGCAAAAAAACGATGGATTTAGGCCCAGATCCTTGTACTGGGTGAATGTATGACATTGTTCTACATTCTGTCCATCAACTGTGTTTTTTGCAATTTTCTCCCCGAGTGGGCTGGGTATGCTCAGACGTGAGTCCCAGGCTTTCCACACCAAAGGAGTCAAGCTATCCAGGCTGATGAAGGCTGATAGCCAGAAACCGGTCCTTGGATGCTTGATTCCGGTCTGGGAAAGACATGGCTTGGTAGTTCGGACTGGACTGTTCCAATGAGGCACAGGGTCAGAGCTGATTTGCATATAGCCAGTGTCTAACCCAGGGTGGTGTGGAGTGCAAAAAAACGATGGATTTAGTCCCTCATCCTTGTACTGGGTGAATGTATGACATTGTTCTACATTCTGTCCATCAACTGTGTTTTTTGCAATTACGGTGGGCTCCAGCAGGGTGTGGGCCCTAGCAATCACACCATGCAACCTACGCAGATTGAGAGCCGTATTCCTATGAGGGATAAAACCCGATTGATCGGGGTGTATCAATCCGCTGATCACCTTAAGCAATCTAGTGGAAAGGATCTTAGCAAGGATCTTGGGCTCAGCGTTTACTAACGAGAAAGGCCTATATGAGGCACAAGTAGATTTGGGCGTGCCCTCGTTATGAATAACCACTATAGAAGCTACTCTATGATTAAAGGGCAGTATCCCCCTCTCCCTGGCTTCCATGAACATACGTCTCAGGTAGGGAGCAATCTTATCAGGTTGAAGCTTGTACAGCTCAATTAGGATCCCATTGGGCCCCAAACGCCTTACCCGAATTCAATGAGCGCACCACCTGGGCTACCTCATCTACTGTGAGGGCACTGTCCATAAACTCACGGTCCTCCCTGGTCAAACACGGGAGCTGCAAGTCTCGCAGCATCAACCGGGAGTCCTCCTCCGGGAGGTCCGAGACTGAAGTGTATACAGTGTGAAAGTAACCCGCAAAGCTATCTACAATATTCTGGGGGTCTGTGAGGTGCAGTCCGCTCTCCGTCACAATCTCTGGGACAACCCGATCCGCCCTGTCCTTCTTGTCCAACCAAGCGATAAGCTTTCCTGCTTTATCCCCGACGTCATACAGCCGTCCCTGCTGCTCTCTACTCAAGTCTTTAGCACTATCTGTGACTAGCGATCTATACTCATGCTGTTTAAGATTAAGGACATGTAGCTTAGCACAAGTCACCTTCCGCTCCAATTCCGCCTCCAGGTCCCCTATCTCAGCCTCCACATCAACAATTTCCTTATTGCGATCTCTCTCAGCTCCTGCAATCAACGAGAGAGCCTGACCCCTAATAACAGTCTTAAATGCTTCCCAGAGTGTGATTCACGAGGACACCGACCCTTCATTTTCTGAGAAATAGTGATCTAGCGCCTTGATCAGGTCCCCTCTAATTTTGGGATTACGCACATGCCAGGGATTGATGGGGGCCACCCTACCCCCAGACCGCAAGACAACACCGAAATGGAACCAGAGCAGCAAATGGTCAGAGATACCCCTAGCGAGATGTGTCGCCTCCACTACATAAGACGTGTGAGCTGCAGGCACAAGACAGTAGTCTAACCTAGACAGACTACCATGAGCCCCCGAATGGAAGGTGTACTGTTTTTGGTCCTGATGGAGCAGTCTCCAGCCATCAATCAAACCCATGGCTTCAAAGAAGTCAGGCAACCATCTTTGAACCTGTCCCATATCCCGCGGAGGGTGCCTATCCATAACTACAGAGACCACCGCGTTAAAGTCACCTCCCAAAATCAATAGGCCACGCGGGAGATCTAGTAGAGCCTTACCCAATTCGGCGAAAGTGAGAGCTTGCATACCCGGAGGCACATAAACCGACAACAAAGAGAGAACATGTCCCTCCCAGCGACCTGTCACTACAACATACCTGCCCCTGTCATCCTCGGAGACAGAGTCAACTACAAAAGGAAGCGCCTTGCGTGCAAGGATTCCCACCCCCCTGGAGCCTGAAGTAAAGCCTGCATGCGCCACCAATCTGTATCCCATTCTATGCATCGACTTACACGTATTCCCAACCAGATGAGTTTCCTGTAACAAAGCAACATCAGGAGCATATCGTCTAAGATACTGAAGAACCACACTACGTTTGATTTTGTCACCCAACCCATTGACATTCCAACTCAAGACCTTTAGTTCCCTACCCCCATCGTCAAAGATGCAGAAGAAGCGGCTGTCCCCAACCATTGACCACTCTCCAATTCGATGCCTTGATATACAATAAAAATCAATACAAAAAAACAACAAAATACACCACCCCAATCAAACCCCACACACCACACCCCTCCCTGCACCCCTACTCACGGTATTCATCCACCCCCAACTCGCAGTGTGCCTGTCGCTTCATAATCTAACTACTGAACTGTCAAAAAGTAACTCGTGAGGAGGAGTACGACCCCCGATTCCCCGCTTAACCCCAAAATTACTATCAGACCTGTATAAGCCATTTCTACAGCTGACTTAAATGCGTATTCTGTTCAGCCAGACCCCACCCCCAACCCGGCCCAACACCACCCGCAGCAATGCTAGTTCTTATTCTTGCTCTTGCGCGCCTTCATCTTCATCTCCGCTCCGTCGCCGCTGCTCATCCCGAGAGAAGAGAGTCTCCAACCAGTCCGAGGCAATTTCGGGATTGTCAAAGAAAAACGCCTTGCCCGCATGTTCGACTCGCAACTTGGCAGGATACATCATAGCGTACTTCAGCCCTTTATCCCGAAGTTTCCTTTTGACACCCATGAAGGTTTGCCATTGTCTCTGCACCACCTGCGTAAAGTCCGGAAAAAAACTTAGAGTAGAGTTTACATACTGCAGAGGACCCCCGGTTCTAGAGGCCTGCAGAATAGCGTCTCTGTCCCTGAAGTTAAGCACCCTCGCAATCATCGGCCGGGGTGGTGCCCCTGTACGCGGTCTCTCTCCCGGTATCCTGTGCGCTCTTTCCACTGTAAAAAAAATTCCCAGGCCTCTGGGTTTCAAATGATTGAGAATGATGTCCTCAACAAAAAGGTCAGAGGCCTGTCCCTCAGCCTTTTCAGGCACACCAATAATACGCACATTGTTTCTACGGGCCCTCCCTTCATATTCGTCCGACTTGCGACATCACTGGCGGTTTCAAGATCACAAACTTCTTGTTGCAACAAAGCCACATCATCAGTGAGACTGGGCGTTTTGATATCTAGTGACTTTACCTTTTCACTAGTCTTGGTGAGGTCCGCACGGATTAAGTTAACCTCAATCGTGACCGTGTCAAGCTTATGATCTAAAGACTCCATCTTCTTACCAAGGGAAGTTTTCACCCCATCGATCGCTGCCATCACATCCTGCAGCGTAGGCTCTGTTGTACGGCCGACGCCTCCGTGTTAGGGCCTGTGCACAGCAAAGGGCTTGTCCTCTCTCATTGAAGTAATGTCTCCTTTAAATGCTCATTATGTGCTTTGCTTTGTACCCTAACATTGATATATGCCCACTATATTCATTATGTTAACTATTGCCAGGAATACTAGAACTTGCTTTTGCCAAGGCTTCTTGTTTTCTTTTCTTTCTTTTGGCCACGTGTTGTTTCCTATCGTTATGCCGCGTGTTTAACATTTACATATAAACAGAAGCGATGCACGTCTTTCATGAGACACGTGCAGCGCTGGTGAACCACACCCAGTACTGGCTATAAAAGGAAGCCCTGAGCGCTATTGTGTGCTTGTGCTCGTCTTTCCTCCCGCTAACCTGATGTCCTGATCCTCGACTCCGCCTTCCTGCATACCTGAAGAACCGTATCTTCTTCTCCACGTCCCCTCGGTTTCCAGCACTGACAGTCCTCTCTCTTCTTCGGAGCTGCATCCTCTTGGAGGGGCTGTACTGGCTTCGATTCCCTTCTTCCTGTTTCCGGCACATCTTGATTCCGGTCCCCCAGCAAAGCGTACTCGACCTGCAGTAAAGAGAAAAAGGACAAGGTTAGACAAATACATTAACCCCTGCCTGGCAAGTAAGTGCATCGAGATGCCTAACTCTCCCAAGTCTTGTTTTTTTTGCTTATGCTCCAAGAATCTTGTTACAGACTTTAGAGAGAAAGAATCGAACATTGTTTACAAGAATTCATTGTTGGAACATTGTGATTCAAACTAAAAAACCTGCAAGACTTGTATGTAAACAGAGTCACATACAAACAGAGACCCTTACAAATTACACCTGCTATGTTTTGACGAAAGAATACAGCACAGGAGCCATAAAGACTTTGTGGGCAAGTGAAAGTGAATTATAAACAAGCATTGAAAATGCAATAGGTCTCGCAATAGAAGAGTTTGAAATTTTTCATTTTGCAAATGGATGAGTGGCGTTGCGTGGATGAGTGGCGTTGCGTGGATGAGTGGCGTTGCGTGGATGAGTGGCGTTGCGTGGATGAGTGGCGTGTGTGAGTGGCGTTGCGTGTGTGAGTGGTGTTGCGTGTGTGAGTGGTGTTGCGTGTGTGAGTGGCGTTGCGTGTGTGAGTGGCGTTGCGTGTGTGAGTGGCGTGCGTGTGTGAGTGGCGTTGCGTGTGTGAGTGGTGTTGCGTGTGTGAGTGGCGTTGCGTGTGTGAGTGGCGTTGCGTGTGTGAGTGGCGTTGCGTGTGTGAGTGGCGTTGCGTGTGTGAGTGGCGTTGCGTGTGTGAGTGGCGTTGCGTGTGTGAGTGGCGTTGCGTGTGTGAGTGGCGTTGCGTGGATGAGTGGGGTTGGAATGCAATAGGTCTCGCATTAGAAAAGTTGTAGTTATTGGTCTTGTAAATGACATAATTTATTTATTTTTTCGTTGTTAAAATTGCTAAATTGATGGCTTTGTCATTTACAATGCCAATAGTTATAACTTTCGCGAATGTGACACCTATAGCATTTGGAATGCAACATGTTTTGTATTTACGTGACTTATATGGCAGCTCTGGTCGTTATGCTACATCTCTAGATAGTTTTATCTTTCGCAAATGTGACACCTATTGTAACACAATATGTGTTGTGAGGGTGAGTGAGGGTGAGGGGTTGAGGGTGAGGGGTTGAGGGTGAGTGAGGGTGAGTGAGGGTGAGTGAGAGTGAGGGTGAGTGAGGGGTTGAGGGTGAGGGGTTGAGGGTGAGTGAGGGTGAGTGAGGGTGAGTGAGAGTGAGGGTGAGTGAGGGGTTGAGGGTGAGGGGTTGAGGGTGAGTGAGGGTGAGGGTGAGGGGTTGATGGTGAGTGAGAGTGAGGGGTTGAGGGTGAGTGAGGGTGAGGGTGGGTGAGGGTGAGTGAGGGTGAGTGAGGGTGAGGGGTTGAGGGTGAGTGAGGGTGAGTGAGGGTGAGTGAGGGTGAGGGGTTGAGGGTGAGTGAGGGTGAGGGGTTGAGGGTGAGTGAGGGTGAGGGGTTGAGGGTGAGTGAGGGTGAGTGAGGGTGAGTGAGGGTGAGGGGTTGAGGGTGAGTGAGGGTGAGGGGTTGAGGGTGAGTGAGGGTGAGGGTGAGGGGTTGAGGGTGAGTGAGGGTGAGGGTGAGGGTGGGTGAGGGTGGGTGAGGGGTTGAGCGTGAGTGAGGGTGAGGGTGAGTGAGGGTGAGGGTGAGGGGTTGAGGGTGAGTGAGGGGTTGAGGGTGAGTGAGGGTGAGTGAGGGTGAGTGAGGGTGAGTGAGGGTGAGGGTGAGTGAGAGTGAGTGAGGGTGAGTGAGGGTGAGTGAGGGTGAGTGAGGGTGAGTGAGGGTGAGTGAGGGTGAGGGTGAGTGAGGGTGAGTGAGGGTGAGTGAGGGTGAGTGAGGGTGAGGGGTTGAGGGTGAGTGAGGGTGAGGGTGAGTGAGGGTGAGGGTGAGTGAGGGTGAGGGTGAGTGAGGGTGAGGGGTTGAGGGTGAGTGAGGGTGAGGGGTTGAGGGTGAGTGAGGGTGAGTGAGGGTGAGGGGTTGAGGGTGAGTGAGGGTGAGGGGTTTAGCAATGGCAGCTGTTTTAGATGTTGCTAATTTGTTGTAGTAAATAAGTATGCAAAACAATGTATAATTTGTATATTAAATTTTAATGTTTAATACAGCATTTTTGAAAAAGTTGTTCTTTGTATGTAATAAAGTATTGTGAGAGTACTTGGTGCTTGGTGATGTGAGAGTGCTTAAAGGGTGGTGAACTGAGAGTGCTTGGAACATGAGTATGTGACAGTGCTTGAAGGCTGGTAATGTGAGAGTGCTACGAGAGGGCAAAAAGTTTTTTTTTTTATTGGGGGTTGTGCGCCTCTCGAAAGAGGTGCAGTAACCCTATGTTTCTGCAAAGTTATTTTGGTGAATGCTCCTTTTAAAGCGTTGTTGTTTTAAATGTAATGCATGAGAAGTAAAGGGGGTAGCAAGTACATGAGCTACAGCTTCATTATAGTGGTATGCTTTTCCACGTAAAATGGGATGTACTTAAAAGTTGAAGTTTTTTTTCATATTTTTCTTTTGTATTTTTTGGCAGTAGGGAATGTGAGAATGCGTGGACGCTGTGAATGTGAGACTAATTTAATATTGGTGATGTCAGAGTGCTTGTAGCCTGGTGATGTGAAAGTGGAAAAAGTGTGGAAGCGGACAGTGGTTAGAGTAAGGCGATATGATAGTGCATGAAGCATGGTGATGTGGCATTGTTTGGAGGCTGGTGATGTGAGACAGGTTGGAGCCTGTTGATGTAAGAGTGCTGTCCGCATATTTGCTATTTGGAAAAGCATGTTGCAAAACGCAAGGGGTGTTAGACGCCTGTCGACAAAGAGGGGTTTCCGGATTTTTTTAACCGATTTCATTGAAGTAAAAAGCAATTTCTGGGGCCGGCGAGATGCCACTTTACATCAGCTTGGAGCAAACGTATTTGGCATGCACCTCTTATTGAAAAAAGCGATTACATTCACTCCGCATGCACGCCCTTGAATTGTTTAAACGTAGAGTGCAAAAAACGACACGGGAGGCCTAAAAGTCTTTGTTGTATTGGGGAATGTGGCCCTCTGGAGAAAGAGGTGCAGTAAACCGGGCAAAAGCGAGACGGCAGTTTACCGACAGTCAGACGCCACTTCATTGCAGGTCACGGCGGGAGTGCTAAGGGAGACTGATTACTTTGAAAAATAAAGACGTGTGCACGGCCTGGGCCTACTTGTGACTATCTTTGCGTAAAAGCAATTTCTGGAGCCGGCGAGATGCCACTTTACATCAGCTTGTAGCAAACGTATTTAGCATGCAAAAGGCGATTACATTCACTCGCATGCACGCTTTAGAAATGTTTAAACGTCTTATTGTAACAAGCTTCTGTGATCTGCGACACGGCGGGCAGGGGAGGGGGTGGAGCGGGGAGAGGGGAGAGGTGCGACACGGCAGGCAGGGGAGGAGAGTAGGAGGAGGAGGGGGGAGGAGAGTAGGGGAGGCACGGCCTCGCGGCCGTGCGCTTCAAAGTAGATAAACAAGCTTATGTGATCTGCGACACGGCGGGCAGGGGAGGGGGCGGAGCGGGGAGAGGGTGTGAAAACAGCAGGGGCCTGGAGTGCGGCTGAGGGAACTGATGTGCACGCGCTTTTAAGCTCAATGCACATGCGCATTGAGCTTAAAAGTCACGGGCACTGCAAGGAATCGCCACGATTCCTTGCAAGTTAGTTAAAGAGTGGTTAAGCCGCAATAGTCTCGCAAGCTCGATGCGCATGCGCATCGACAGGCGAGACCTAAAAAGCAAAAGTGATTTTACTGTTTATTTATGAACAATTGTAAACTTGACTGTGGTTTATTTTATCATCCTAGTACAGCATCAAGCCTTGTAGAGAATTACACCATTGTAGAAAGCCCAGCCTGGAAGCAGAAGACCAGGAACAGAGAGGTACTTAGTAGAGTTAAGACATCTGATGGTTGGTTAAAGAAGTCAGGTACTAGTGTAGGGATAGATTGTACTTACCTGTTCTTTGTTTATGTTTTATTAGGTAAGAGCGCTCACATCCAACCTGACTGAACCACAGTTTACAGCTAATCAACAGTCGTGGGTGAACACAGGAGCAGTGTTATCTCTCTTTTATTATTTTATCCACTTCCCTCTTCCCTGGAGCTTCTTATCTTTGCACATTGTATACAATTAGTGTGCTGGAACAAGAGGTTTCAGGGTGGGTACGAACTGTCTTCTGAATCCAACAGAACTGTCGAGACTCAGGTGAGTCGGAGTGTGACATCCGTAAAACCCATCTTGTGATTTCCCGAGCCCTGTCGGGGACCCTCTGGGTTGCGTGTAATGGTCACAACTTGTTGGCTTGAGTGTATCTGGCCCCTCAAGCCATCTTAGCTTGTTGTTTTTCCGAGTCAGGTCTCGTTGCCATTTTGAAAACCGCTGAGAGTGGCTCAAGCAGCCGCAGCGATCCCACGACAAAGCGCTAGACACTGGTCACAGCTGCATGGGCTATACTGTATTTGCTCCTGTTCAGATAGCGCTGTCTATCATCCGCTGCATGAACCCAAGTTCCAGGGGGATAGGAATCGCCCAAGCCGCACCCGTCACCCAATATACAGCGCCGACATGCAGTACCCAGCGCAATGGCCAGGCAGCAGAATGCACTCTCCTGACCCGGCTTCTGTGGTTGATTCTGGCCCTGGTCCAGCCCCCGGCCCGGCCTCTGCTGTTGATCCCGGCCCCTGCTCGGGCCCTGACCCGGCCCCTGCTGTCAATTCCGGCACCGGTATGGGCCCTGACCTGACTTCTGCTGTCGACGCTGGCCCCAGATTGGGCACTGATCTGGCCTCCGCTGCTGATCCCTGCCCGGCGTCTGTTGCTGGTTTTGTCCAGGACGCTGACCGAGGCTCTGACCTGGGGTCTGTGTCGTCTTGTGGTGCTGCTGAGTCTGCGCCTGATTCTGATCGCCTTTCTGTTGACTTTGGCCTTGATTTGGACCCCCTTTTTTCTGCTGGGTTTGGTTCATTCTGACCAGGCCTCTACAGGTGCCGGCCCGGCCCCCGCGGCCACCGGCTCTGTCCTGGCTAATTTTGCCGTGAAGCGGTAGGAGTCTGAGCGGTGTTTCCCTGCAGCACACTAGGAGATCAGGTCGGCCTCGCCCCCCCGTCCGACCGGGGACAGGGCATGCCCGCCCGGCTGAGATGCAGGAGATTGAACTGGCTTGCCCGGCTGAGCGGCAGTAGAGTGGGCAGACCTTGGAGGTTTGTGGTGTTGTTCGGCGACCGTCCAGGCTTTCCAGGTGTCCGACCTGGTATATTTGCAGCTTATTCTGTAGTAGGAGTCTGGCCCGACTTCTGCGCACCACCAGGGGTTGATGCTGTGGCTGGGTCCTGAGGAGTGGACGCCGCTGATCCCAGGGTGCCTGGCCCAGCAGCGGCGTTACTCGATTTTGTCGCGGCAGAAGTGGCCACAATGGTGTGATCAGCAGACTTAACGGGGGTGGTATCGGCCGCAGAACCCACAAGGGTAATTGAAGCCTGTGATGGCTTAGCTGGGGCCGCAGCGGGTAACGGCTTAGGAGGATTAGGTGCCGGCTTGTTGGCGATCAGCGATATCTGTGGCCTCGGAGGGGCTTACCCAACCCCGTTAGCTGCGGCTTGGGCTCCGGTCCATATAGGGGCTGCGCCTATCCCCACGCCTATCCCCACGCCACCACGGTGCTCGCGTGCCGCTATCCCTGCGCCCAATCTCGAAATACCGTGGGGGGCAGTGAGGAGGAGGCAGTCCAACAGGTGCAGGGAACGAGGCCGGGACTTCCACGGGGCCGAGCCGGGGACTTCCGAATTCGGTCCCCATGTTGACGAACTGCGGCCGGGGCTCGATTACAACTTGAGGCCCCGGCTTCTGGGCACGCAGGCCTCAATCTTCTCCGACCCCTTCCTCCGGAGCTCGGCGGCCGATTGGGACGTAAATTGCAGCACCCGGCACCGCTTTCCCATGCAACCAAATCTCACGGTCTAGGACAGGATGAATGACAGGATACGCCCCAGGGCAGCGGGGGTCTCTGGAGCCCTAAGCTCACGTGGCCATTTTGGACGCGCTCATAGCTCCTCCTCCCATGTCAATATTCTTTATTTACATAGCATGTTTAATATTAAACAGTTACAGGGTGGTGCTACATATTGTTCCTTAAGACACTCTTTTACCTATTAGTGTTCTGTAAGACAATGTTTTGTCTACTATTGTTCTGATAGATATAATATTATTACCATTATTGTGAATGTATGTTAATGGTTTTACAAGTAACATCTTGGAAAGTTGAGGGGCTAGGTTGACCTATCAAAAGGCAAGAGTTTTATCTCATTTGGCTACATTAGCTACGGATATGACCAGAGAATTTTGAGTAGATGGTCTTTAAGGGCCTTCTAGGAAATTGTACAATAAGTATCTAGTTTAACATTAGCATTTCATATAAGACCTGTCCTTGAAAAAAATATTAGAGGATACCTCTCTTTCTGAAATGAGGAACCTCAACTTCAGCAGTGTTTTTTTCTGTCCAATAACAGCTCAGAGTTAATTGCCAAACCCTTCTTATTCCGCAGTTATCTCAATAAGGCAATACTTATTTTAGCCAGGCTGTCCTGTAGCTTAAATCAAAAACATGGTCTGTTCCATAAACCAAATCCCAGGCAGAAGGGCGTTATGCAGGAAAAGAGAACCACTGTAGTTCAAAAGGCAGAAGTAAAATAGAGAAAAAGTTGCTAAATTGTCTGGGCTTATGTAGAGTTGAAGGAGAAAGGACTGGGGTAGACAGAGCAGGGGCATCACCATTCTACGAGATCCTCAGTTGCATTGGCTAAGCCTTTAGGTTTGATAATAGAAACAGTGAGGGTCAGGGGCTGGTAATCTGGGTTTTGGGCAGGAGAGAGGGATGGAGCGGAGCATAGAGTATTAAAAGAATAAAGAGATGTTTGGGAACCTACGGACCTTGGTGCGTATGGGAAGCAGTGGGTGACCCTGGCATGTATGATTGCTAAGTGTAACATTGCTCAGCTATGGGGAGCCAGTCAGGCGCCCCGGATTGAGAGGTGGATGGAGGACCTGGACTGGTGCATGTACAGAGAGAGGTCGGTATATGTTGCTAGGGGCTGCCCCGCGAAGTGGGGGAAGGTTTGGGGAGCCTGGAATGTTTACAGGGGAGACATATGTGTCCCTCTAGTTGTTCGAGATGTAACTGTAGCGTTGGAATCCCCATGATCTCTAAATGTTATTCTATTTTTATCATCTTGTAGTACGAAATGTATAAATGGCAAATGTGGAAGCTCTGTATTGCACCTGATGCTTTTTCCTTTGATTTTGTTAATAAAAAGATATTTTTTTTAAAAAAGAATAAAGAGAAAGTCGGCATCTAGCTAAAAAGTAATTATTTCTATGAAATTGTGCTCTGTTCCTACATAAGGGTTTGTTTTTATGAGTTCTTGTACTGTATTATTTATTATTTTGTTGTTTTCTATTTGGAGATAAAACAGAGGTATGGATAATAAAAGGGTGTCATAGTCGCAAAAAAATAATACTTGGGGCAAAAGTGCCTTTAGTGAGTACACACTGATGTTGTATGCATAGGTAATAATGTGCGTGATGTACAATGACTAGTAGATTTCCTGAAAGTCTAATGTAAAAAAAGTATGGGTCACCCCTACAATGGCTTACTGTTACTTTTTGTGCTGTTTATAGACCCAGTGAGGAAACCCAATCAATCAGTCTGGAAAGGTGATTGAAATTACTCACCTTCCACTGCCATATATCATGGAGGAGACATTAGTGTCTCTTTAAATCTGAAGGTTAATAAGGCTTTCATGGCCGAATGAAAGAATATAATACTCACAGTCAATTTTATCATCATACACTAGTAGTTCGTATGAACACCTTTTGCCTTTATAATGTTTGGTGAGAGGCTAATCCTCAAAAAATAATATTTATCTTCTACTCCATCTTTCACCCAACTTTTTTTTTATGGATTTCCTTTAACTCTACATCAACATTGGGTCACTGTCACAGTAATATCCACCCATATCTGGTATCAGATATGGCAAAATCGTTTACTAATATCTTGTCTTTCAGTGTTTTACTACTGTTCCAACGTGATATTTTACTTTAAGTAAAGGTATATAGCTAGGTCAGTAAAACAATTGACATAAGCAGTTCTAGTTCTAGTGGTAACATGTGACACCCCACCAGGTTAGCAAAACTCGTCACCCATAGACCAAAATTATCACACATGAATATTAGAAACTATTTTCATTTTATTAATTAATGTCTTTTTGGGTTATAGGTTTGTTGTGGGTCATATATCACTATTTCAACCTCACAATGTACATTTCAGTGCAAAATTGATATCAAAAATAGTATTCGTGTTCACATTCATATATACATTTCAAAAATATTTTTCATATTAAAAACAACACAAATAACCATAGACAAATGTTGATGGAGGCAATGCGGTAGATGGGAACTACGCGCGTTTCGGCATTGTGGCCTTCATCAGGTAACCGTCTATTGCACTGAAACTGGTTGGAGATATAGCTGATCCAAATGGGTTGTCCTAATGTAATGGCAGTTGTAGACACACAGAAGAGAATGGGCCACCGGGAGGAATAGATGGTCCACTAATTGCGAGAAGGTCTCATCATAGGAGGTAGAAGGTTTCCCAAGGGCGATGGAATTATATAAAATATTGAGCAGAAAATGTCTTAAAAATTCGCATGGACGTGAGTGGCAATAGCCTGGTTAGACGAAGATCCAAGAAGTCTGATAAATTAACAAGATAGCGAGGGGTTGATGCCCTGAACAAGGAAAAACAACCTTTCCACATATGGTTATGCTCAGCATATACCGTGGCCGCCAAGATTAGCCGCGCCACTTTGTCAGGAGAATGAGGGATGAGATACCTGAGTGATGAAAAAGCAGTACAGTCACTGGGGATTCTGATACACGCCTGCCTTATGCGTGTTATCGGGTGACCGCCAAAGTGATATTTTAGCCAGAAATGTTTGACTTAATTGTGTTTTAAGGATATGAATAGTTCTGAAATAGAAACTTATTTTTAGAGTACTGCTATAACAGTGTTTTGGGCTTAATTCAAACAAGTGGTGAGAGAACTGTGTAGGTTTTACAATTGGCAAAGCCAGGCAGCCAGGAAAAAGGTGGTAAAGTTTGGGTACTATTTAACAATGCTTCAGAATCTGCATGCTCAGAGGGTTGTCAATGGTCACAGCTAAGAGAAAAATGTACTTGAGCAATTCAACTACCAAATGAAACCAACAACCAATTAGTGTAGAATATGTTCTACGATGTTTGAAAATAGACAGTTTTCGAGAAAAAAAAGATTTGTAACTTTTCAAACTTAAGAAGCAGCAGTTCAGAAAAATATATTAAAGAGAAAATGTCATTGGGGGAGCACTTGTGAAGGAGCAATTAACATTAGCCAGGTATTTGTTCAGGTGTACAAGCCCCTCTTTACTGATGAACTGAGATGTTCAATTTCCGAAAAATAGACCTCTCTTTATCAGTTTAACTTTGTTTGTGTTGCTGAAGACCAAAAATCTACATCTACACATGTTCTCCCTTCAGGAACTAATAGATCTTAATATGAATCTGTTAGTGAAATGAATATGGGGAATATTGAATTCTTATTGAATTATATAATTGAATGTTTTTAAATGACTTAAGCCAGCGTTTCTTGACATTAATATCACAATGTTTAAAGCTCTAAATGGTCCCTCCCTTTGTTGTCAGGCAAAGCTAACATTACAGTTTTCTTTTAGAAAGAGAAAATACCAAATCATCTGTCTCAGTATAGAATGCAGATTGGAAGATTTGTTCAGAATTTATGATGTACCAAGTTGCCCCACTTGTTACCTTACCAGTTGTAATTGAGCATCATAACTTTATACAGGCCAAAATACAATTGAAGAACAATTTGTTGTTTGTTGCTCTTACTGACGTAAATCAGTATTTTATCACAGATAAGGCTTTCAAAGGCAAATGTTGGCAATGTCTATTAGTGGCGATCTTAACACCTTCCATGCTGGTGACGGAACCGTTCCATCACCAGCCTCGGTCGCGCTGTGCTAGTGTCGGAGCAGTTCCGTCACGGCCCGCTTGCTCCGTCACGAGCATGGGAGCGCCGCGCGATCCCCCCTCCCCTCTAGCGCTGCGGCGGAATTACCGCCGCAGCAAAGGTGTTAAAGCTTGGATTTCTTATTGAAATGCTATTCGCTGCCCAAATATTCTTCAACAAGCATGTTGCATTGCTTTGTGTCAATCAGGGCTATTCCTGGTTCAGAGAAGTACTACTCCAGGAGTGCTTACATTGTCCTGCTTTATCAGCCTTATACATGGAACCCTTGATAGCAATAATTCAATACTCACTTGAGGTTATACCTTTTCAACTTTAAGAACAGGATTTTGAGGCATGTTTTCGTTGATGACATCATGATTATTACAGAAAATCAATTTTGAATTCTGTCTACTGCATCTTGTTTAACAGACCAATTTCATTTCTAATTTTGTTATTCTCTTATTAAAGATAAATGAACTGTGCAGACGTTAACTTATCTAACATTACATCAGACTATTTACATAAGAAAAAACCTGCTTCCACACTGTCTCTTCGTGTTCCACTGTGACAAAGTCTTGTATATGATATTATGATTAAGAATGCAGTCACTTGCTGGATGTAATAGGTATTAATGCTTCTTGTATACTGAGCAACAGTTTAATAAAAATATCTTCTTTTTTTAGAGAAAGCTACCTAGATGATGAACTTCATTAAAATTGTCATGAGACAAGGCATATCAATTCTGAACCACTTCTACTCAGCACCATTTCGAAATTAAAGAAATGGCATCTATTTTCATTATGATTAGCAGAATAGCCATGATTAACCTTTTGAATGCTATGGGGATTTTTCCCCTGTGCTGGAAATTCATGAACCCCATTATTCATGACGAGCTGGGCTCGTCATGAGCGTAGCAGGAGGCTACTGCATGACGAGCCCAGCTCGTCATGAGCGTCGAAGGGGTTAAAAGGATCTTTGCCCCTTATCTTCTATATTTCTCTCCTGCCGTTCCATGCTACAAACCTATCTATTTGATCAATACACTGCAATGCACCAGTTAAGGGTTCATTTGGAAGACAGAACCAGCTGAGAGAGCCAGTACATTATTAAGATCTAAACCTATCCAGGGTGGGCTTTTCATTCCAGAATTTTTTGTCATTATTGGTCATTAATTGGTTTTTGTGTAGTGCATAAAATGACCTCTGATGAAATTGATTATTTACCTAATTCGATTAGGCCGGTGTTTTAAGATATCACATTTTGTCACAATTTTCAGTTTTAATTTAGGAAACTGTCATCCTATTAGCAGGCACAATGTAAGACTATCTTCAGTCTTGAATTGCTAATGGGATTGTAAGCTTTCAACGCTTCAAATGGGAATAATAATTTGTTCAGTGAGCCTGTAAATGTTGTTAGTCAATATTGAGAGAGGCAGAGAATTTGTATAACATACCACTCTGGTAAAAATCATACTACCACAAAGTTTGAGACTGTTGAGAGGCGACCAAATACCCCAAGACTTAGTATTTCAAAATATCGATAGTGTGTGTGTGGCAAAATTGATAGAGTCTTAGTTATCTTTGTCCATCATCAGGATTACAAGTTCTGGACAGGGTGAACTATTGATAGGAATTAGTAAAGCAGCAGGAAAGCATCCTGTAATAATCCAGCATGATTTCATAGCTGGTGTCTATTATTATTAAGAATACTCTGAAAACAGAGTTTTTATTATCTGAAAAAGATCCATTATCTGCCAACTTCAGCAACATCGGCTAATACAAAAGCTCAAGCTTGCATCGAAAAATGTATTTATAAATAACAGCTCACTGGTACATTTTCTGAGATGTGGTGAAGCAAATGTCAATCTGGTTCATGATATGCTATCCTCCCAACATTTAATTGGATGTTTCATGTAAAATCAAGGATATCTGCTAGTCTGATATCTCTCTCACCAATAGGTCATTCTACTGGGGATACTGAATGAAACAGAGATGACTAAGAAAGAAGGAATTTTTGTTTCTCAACTCTTAGCAAAGGATGGTTAGGGAACACTCATGCTCTGCTTTAGTGCTAGAAGAGGCAATGTGGGCAGGCTGGAACAGAAGTAAATGCACAAATGTTTATCTCTAAGTGAGTCATTAACTTCTATTGGCACTTGAGTAGATCTGTTGTTTGCCTATTAATGAAATTATTTATATCATGTTTTGTTATCCCAATTTATAAGCTATCACTTATCAAATAAAATAAAAGTGTAAAATAACTAGATAATAGAACATGATGCATACATAATTTGAATTTAATATCATTATATTTTACATAATTTGCCTGTCTTTGTCACATCATTTTTCTGTCCTTGTCTCATAATTCAGTGAACCCTGACTCATAAATAGGCACTCCACTGTTGCATACTTTCAGAGGCCTACAATAAGTGTTTATAAACAATCAAAAGGCTATGAATAATTGCCACTACTCTGCGCCTTTGTGTTTGCCCAGAGGGAAGATCCTCAACGTTTTGGTGGTGCATCTTAAAATGAAGCATGTAACCTCACTAGAAGCCTCATATGGAGTTGAAACGTTGGTTTGCTTGCTGGTGATACGACTGGCTGGATTAAATATGTAACTTCTGCACTATCTAGATGGAAATTCAAAAAACAAGAAACAGGGTTTTATTAATATACAGGATTTAAGGTTCTTCTGGGCCTGACTAAGACATATGCTTAGCATCTAGAACCTGAAACAGTCTTGTGATAAAGTTAACTGTTAGACTTAATTAACTTGATTGCTAATATGAATTTGTGCAGCCTAGAAACAAATAATTCTCTTTAGTGATATTAATATATAGGCAAGTAAGCAACATCTGAAGACTGAATGGTTTGCTAAGGCGTAATTGGTGTATTTAACAACAAGGGGTGGTGATGGACAGAGTTTCTGAATTAAGCAGAATACTCTCACCCAGTCAAGAGATCAGGGCTAGATCCAACACCGTTTTTAGCTCACTGCACCATCCCAGTTCAGACCTGGCTATATGCAAATTAGTCTGTTCCTGTCCCAGTGCATGATGGGAACAGGGCAAACCAAACTACCAAGCCAATTCTTACACTGGGAAGGAAACAAGCTTCCGGGGACCGGTTTCTGGCATTTCAGCCGTTGTCGGCCCGGCTTGCTTGAATCCTGATGGTGCAATGAGCAAGGGACTCACATCTGAGTATACCCTTCCACGCTTAGGGTGGACAAAATATTTAACAACAAGGGGTGGTGATGGACAGAGTTTCTGAATTAAGCAGAATACTCTCACCCAGTCAAGAGATCAGGGCTAGATCCAACACCGTTTTTTAGCTCACTGCACCATCCCAGTTCAGAACCTGGCTATATGCAAATTAGTCTGTTCCTGTCCCAGTGCATGATGGGAACAGGGCAAACCAAACTACCAAGCCAATTCTTACACTGGGAAGGAAACAAGCTTCCGGGGACCGGTTTCTGGCATTTCAGCCGTCGTCGGCCCGGCTTGCTTGAATCCTGATGGTGCAATGAGCAAGGGACTCACATCTGAGTATACCCTTCCACGCTTAGGGTGGACAAAATATTTAACAACAAGGGGTGGTGATGGACAGAGTTTCTGAATTAAGCAGAATACTCTCACCCAGTCAAGAGATCAGGGCTAGATCCAACACCGTTTTTTAGCTCACTGCACCATCCCAGTTCAGAACCTGGCTATATGCAAATCAGTCTGTTCCTGTCCCAGTGCATGATGGGAACAGGGCAAACCAAACTACCAAGCCAATTCTTACACTGGGAAGGAAACAAGCTTCCGGGGACCGGTTTCTGGCATTTCAGCCGTCGTCGGCCCGGCTTGCTTGAATCCTGATGGTGCAATGAGCAAGGGACTCACATCTGAGTATACCCTTCCACGCTTAGGGTGGACAAAATATTTAACAACAAGGGGTGGTGATGGACAAAGTTTCTGAATTAAGCAGAATACTCTCACCCAGTCAAGAGATCAGGGCTAGATCCAACACCGTTTTTTTTGTTTTTTTTTTATTGGTGGCAAAATTCATTGAGCTCTATGCACAAAGATTTAACAACAAAAAAGTGTGATTTGCTTGATGGTTATTCCTGGCTTACTCAAACATTCTGCGAGTATTTGTCAAATACTCATGCCTTGTTCCTGCAATTTAGGGAAAAGGCAGAATTACTACAAGAGTAAACTACTCCTACTCAAACCAAACTTTTTGTGAATCGGACCCATAGTGTTGAACTGGAGCAGACAGTGAGACAAACGGGGGTATAGGTGTTGGCAGGATAGGTAATCTCTAACTTGAAGCCTTCCAATATTGCACATCACAAAGCCTCAGCTTTAACGCACTAACAAAGAGTTGGACACTAGTCTTTTGTGCTCCCAGACAAGCTGGGTCGAGGGGCAGGGTGGGCTTGAAATTTGAAACATCTCTGTGGGTGGAAACCTCCAGAACCTACTCTTACTTCAAAGCTGGCTCCAGGTATATATGTTGGACCCTCAGACCTAACTCTTCAGTACACCTCTGGACCTTTGGGAGACTCAGAAGGACCGATGTGATGTTTGTCTACAAGACGAACAACTACTCTGCTGCTCTGCCGCCCTATTGCTTGAGTGAAAAGGACTGGACCTGCTTCTTGATTCCGGACCCCAAGAGTAACTCCAAGGACTAGTTGGTTGGCATCCTGATCAGTGCCTCAGGGACAGAAAAGTCTCCAACATCCTTGAAGCGATCCACTGGACTCTATCTAATGTGAGTCTTGCCTCCCAAGTGGTGCCACCCAGTCCAGGAACCTTGGAAGTGGGCCTGAAGCTGTTCTGCCAGTCCAGCGGTGGTCCAAGCACAACTAACGCAGTTAACGCAGTAGTAGTGTTAAATAGTGAAAGAATAGTGAAAGTGGCAAAAATAAGCCATGTGTATCTTTTTGCAGCACACACGGTAAGGTGTGCTGTGCTTGCAGTGGTTAGACTGTACTTACAGGCCCACTGCTAGGATAAAACTCTTGCTACGTGATTCTCGTAGCTATTCAAATCCTGAGAGGAGCGTACACCTTTAGTCACACATTCGTCAAGGTAGAGTGCCCGCTGCCACACCTACTCCGGTCTCCCTGAAGAAAACCTCCACAATTTTTACACAGGCTGAAACATGGCGACCAGTAAGATAATGAAGACCAATTATTAATTCTCTTTTATATCCCTGTCTTTTTTAATATATCCTGGGCCGCTGGGAATAAAAAAATTGGTCAGTAGGAATCCCAGAGATATTTTTAATGTCACCACTTCACAACACACCACCAAAAATATCTTGCTCTGCTGTAATCAGGCATTGTAGCACAGCTGGGTAGCTTTCGGCTACCCAGTTGGGAACCCGAAGATGAAGCATGCCACCAACTAGGTTGGTGGGCGACGGTTCTTCTTACAAAGCTAAGTGTTGCCCGGCACTATAGGTGTTACAGAGTCGTCTGCAGTGGGTTCGTCCACGTTGTTCATAAAATAAGCATTCAGGGATAAGGACGTTCCCAGTATCTGGTCCTTGCTTTCTCTTGTGTTTTCTACATACGATTTCTGCTTCTAGACATTATTTTTTTACCTAAATGTTTAAAGATGCATATCTTCGGTCTACTAATTGGATTTTTGCCGTTTTGATGTCAAATAATTTATTAAACTTTTTTTCTGTTTTCTTAAACTGGTGTGGAATTATTTCTTGTGTAGTGTTTTCACATTATAACTGTTAGAAGTGCTGCATAAATACTTTTCACATTGTCTCTAAATTAAGCCTGACTGCTTTTGTGCCAAGCTACGAGAGAGTTAAGCAAGCACAGATTAATTTGGGGTTGCTTGAGACTTCACCCTGGCACGATTTGTGGTTGTTACTTGAGTAGGGTTTCACCCCTTCTGTCAGCCAGGGACCCAATTTCCTACAATCTGTATCTTGAGTTTTAATGAAAAAGTAAGTAACGTGTACAAAAGAAAACAAAAACAAATCAATTTCCAAAGCTGATGGCAATACCTGTGCAACCATAAAAAAAAAAAATTACTTTGGTTACTGTATTTCAAGGACAGAACTCTTCCTTTCTCAGGCAGAGACGCTGTCCTTTGTGCTGCAGTCAACTGATAAAATGTCGTGGGAAATGTAGATAATGTTTAGTAATTATGGGCTTTATAACAAAGTGTTTCGAACAATGCAATCAAAGAGGAGTGGACACAAAGAACTTGCACCAGGACGCACTGCTAGATTTAGAAAAACTAATAACACGAAGGAAACTGCTTCTTTCCTACTATGTAATTAACAAAACGGACTCCCTCCATTTTATGCTTAAACTGCACATTGAAGTTCAGTGCACTAAGATGGGGGCAGTCCTGCAATCAAATTAGCCGATTCACCGGGCCACTTCCCATAGCTTCAGCGAGGCCTTTTCTCGCCCTCTGATAGCGTAAAAAGTGGGCGGGCCGACTCAGTCAATGCGATAATTACATATCGTGCGTGCGAGGGCACGAGGATAACAAATGAAGACTAGAGAATCGTTTTGTGCTTTAATTCATCCTCTCTGTTGCTGCCGAAAAGAATGGATGAGCCCTGGCGGTGCATTTTCCTGTCTGACAAGCGATATGTAACAAATTGGAACTGCTTTCTAATTAAGATATTGTTTAATCTCTTTAGTTGGCGGATTTCAACATGCTAATTACAAAGCTTAAGCAATCATTGTTCATCTAATAAACAATTAGGGTGATTTGCGATGTAGTTTTGAGAACCCGGAGCAAATCCCACAGCTGACTGTCTGAATTTCCCCCAGGCGTTTTACAGTAAGGCACAACATCTGTGAATGCAGATAGGTTCAGGGGCGTGAGTGAGAATTGGTAAAGAAAAACACAGAATGCCTCTACTGATAGCAGCTAGCTACCAGAGACATGGTCTACATACATTCACCAGCGTACATGAAGTCAATGGTGGCTGTATTAAAGGCAATCAAATATTGAATTATTAATATGAACTAAAGCCGGCTCAATTTCCGTTGCATTATTCATCAAAAACCCATCTCATATAAAGCTTGCTATGCAAAAAGTGGCACAAAGCCCCTGAAATGCATTTGACCATCAAGTTAACCAATAAAACGAGAGCACTTAGGGCCATATGTATGAACACATTTTCCCAAAGAGACAGAATGGGTAAAACCCTTTGATACATCTGGCCCTTAGCATTTTGTTATCCACATCTTCACTGTGCATCGACGCCCTAGTGAGCAAAAAAACAGAAGGTGGAAAGAAGACAGACTTTGTGCTGTTTTTTCTTGAAATTTTAAACATGCTTTTTTCTCTACCCATGACTGCTTAATTTTACCTCCTGGTTTGTGTGTTTTGTGCTTTAAAACAGCTTTTTTACCTGCCCATGACTGCTTAAATTTACATCTTGGTTTGTGGCCTTTGTACTTTAAAACTGCTGTTTTACCAGCCAGTGACTGCTTAAATTTACCTCTTTGTTTGTGAGCTTTGCACTTTAAAACTGATGGTTTTTACCGGTCTGTGATTGCTTGAATTTCTCTCCTAGTTTTCCCATGTACTGTGCTAAGGCATGTTTGAAGGCAAGTGACCTCCAGCTCCCATTTGTCTTATCAAGGGAAAATGCCAAATACACCTCAGAGGCTAAGCAAAGGGTACTTTGAGACTGCTTAAATCTGCTCTTAGGGATTAAACTGTTTTTGGAAAGTTTATGTAGCACTCATTTTTCGCTCGAATAGTGAGTTGTTGATTAACTGTGCGAAAAGCAGTATTGTTAGTGACATAATTTGACCCTTACTTGCAGAGATTTCAAGGGTAGTTACCTGTGGGGGCCTCGGGCCAGAAATACTGTGGATTTTTCCATTCACCTTCAACAACTATAACCCAGCCACATCCACAAACATATTAAAACACTCACATTAAATGCACTCTGCTCATTTACTACAAACAAACCCTAACCACTTTTCATTGTCTCAACAACCAATACAATACACCACAAACCACATGTATGCACCCTTCTACCCCATCTACCACACAATGGCAACATCACTTTCACACAAAACACCACTCTGACCTATACCACACATCACCAACACCACACAAAGCCATACTACAGTTAACTTTAATCCATCCAAACACACACTTCCTGTTCATACCTCCGCCAAACCTATTCTCAGCCCTTCATCATTTCATCCATCCTCCTCTTTTGACCAAAAAACACAACCAAACAACAGCCGCGGCCCGTGGAGGGTGTTTCGGTGGGCCAGAGAGGCGGGGTGGGGGAGGGACAGGGTGGGGGGGGGGGCTAAAACCGCTCTGCTCATTTACTACAAACAAACCCTAACCACTTTTCATTGTCTCAACAACCAATACAATACACCACAAACCACATGTATGCACCCTTCTACCCCATCTACCACACAATGGCAACATCACTTTCACACAAAACACCACTCTGACCTATACCACACATCACCAACACCACACAAAGCCATACTACAGTTAACTTTAATCCATCCAAACACACACTTCCTGTTCATACCTCCGCCAAACCTATTCTCAGCCCTTCATCATTTCATCCATCCTCCTCTTTTGACCAAAAAACACAACCAAACAACAGCCGCGGCCCGTGGAGGGTGTTTCGGTGGGCCAGAGAGGCGGGGTAAGGGAGGGGCAGGGTGGGGGGGGGCTAAAAACCGGAGTATGGATAATTGAAGGTAAGTAAACAATGTAATTAATAAAACGAATTTTGTAGTGCACCCTGCATCACATTTTGCGATGGAGGGAGCGCTACGAAATTAGTTTTATTAATTAAATTGTTTACTTACCTTCAATTATCCATACTCCGGCTTTTAGCACCCCCCACCCTGCCCCTCCCCCGACCCGCCTTTCCGACCCACCGAAACTCCCTCCACGGGCCGTGGCTGCCAAACAATCCATACACTACACTACACCACACATATTACCTCTTCCAGCTATCAAATCTCACACAAACACTCATAACTCGTGTCGTTTCCTCTCACACTCTGCCTACGCTCTTTTCCAAAACACATTACCATCTCTTTTAACATTCAACTTTTACTCACCAACAGTACCTTACATACAAATCCTTCTCAGAAATCCACTACATCATTGTCTCCTCTCACTACTCCTCAAAAACAAAACATAACACACACACTAGCGCACTGAAATCTCACACACTAGTTCATAATGCACTCCATCACAAAAAATACACATACTCCCACCCTCCTGACTACAGAAATAATATACATCCTAAACCACCTAACACAAATACACCAACACAACGCCGCTCATTCAAACGCCTCTCATCCATTGCACAACATAACCCACATGCTGCACCATCACCCCTAACTCATACACCTTCCACCATAAACAGACACAAACAAAATAAACAACATTCCACTCTTCACAAATTCGCATCTCCATGTCTATTAATCAACAAGGCTACTCTACAAAAACAACACAGCTCACCAACTCACTCTCAACCACCATCTCTAAACATACCAACCTATCAAATGCTTTCCAGGCCTGCTGAATGAGGAATACAATATAGAAAAGCAGCACTTTTGCTCTCCACATACAGATAATACCAGCCCTAATGACAAACCTGCTACAAGTGAAAGAAATACTGCTCACTCTTCTACAAAACAAAGTCACAGTGAAGACAGCTGGCTCTCTATATAGTGTACTGAAATGAAGTATACTCTCCAGAGAGTCCAGTGGGTTCCAGATTGGTATAGAGAGGCAAAAGTAGATAATACTAATGTCCTAGATGTGGTAGTGTGGGCGCGCAGTTAAGCTTATCAGAGGGTAGTGCTACTCATTTGTTGTACTCACAGAGGCAATACATGAGACAAATACTCAAGAATAAAGCTGAGACTAATTTACAATAATAACACAGAGTTTTATACAATTTTCTAGACCAAGAATTTTGTTCACAGGTAAATAATTTTTAAGTTATGAAATTTCAAAGTTTGCAAAATACCTCACAGTTGTGGCAATAACGCACAATGGATGTGTATGGAGAAAAGTAGAAAATTGTACAGTTGGTTCTCTGGGATCACCTTCGCGATTGAGGGAAATAGCAAGGCCAGGTCTAAGGTTCCACCAGAGGATCATTGGGAGCATCCCGTATTTGGCCGGAAATAGAGTGCTGAGTTCATTGGTAACTGGTGTGCTAAGAAAAAGGGGGCCACCTACAAACATGCTGCACAGTAGGAGTTACAGGTAAGTCCAGGTGGCCCCAAATGAGGGAGCAGGCTGCAAGGGCCTCAGGACCACAGGAGCACAGCTGGTTCATCAGAACCAGGATCAAATAAAAAAAAGGAGGGGGAGTAGAAGAAGCAATGCTCCATTCAGCTTCCTGTCAGTCATTCATAATCAATAGGGAATGGATCAATTGTACCTGCTACCAGGGTCCAGATAGCTCTGTCCGTTAGGACTTGTGAAGTACTTAAAAAACCCTCATTCACGTATACAAGTCGGTTGTTGCATGTACGGTCCCAAGAATGGTCCCATTGGTGGTGGTCCGGCATTGTATGGGTTCATCCATCTATGATAGTTCGGTGTAAAGGGTTGGAAGGGGGGCGGGTGTTGGTCACCATATTGTGGATTACGCCAGGTGTTTGGTCTGCGGCGTTGTTGACGTCTGTTCATCCCTCATTTCTCCTTGGTTGTCTAGTCTCTTCATAGCTCCAGTCTGAGTTGTCCGTTGAGTTGCCACGGGTATCATTGTCTGTTAGGTTATCTGGGGCTTCGTAGTCATCCTTACTGTATGGGTGCATCTTTTCGATTGAAAGGTGTTTCAGATCTTTACCTATTATCTGTATTTTGTTTTGGGTTATGTATTCTTTTGTTTCATTCATATCTTTATTTCTACTAGTCTTTTTTTGTAGGCTGATATGTGTACCATATTTTTCAGTTTTGCCTCACTCAGTTGTATCTTTATTGTTAGTGCCTCAGTGAGTCTCGTTGCTGTCTTTATAATGAGAACTAGGTAGTCTCTGGTGCATTTCCAGAAGATAGCTGACCAGTCTTTCCGGAAGGCTAAGTCTTTGAGAAAGATTTGTGGTGCATTATGTACCCAGAGACCCCTGGGTGCTGCATTCGCGCGGAGATACTCGGTCATGATTACACCATGAATAGCAGTTCTAACTTGTTCTCTTTTGGTTTCAGACAGGTCTTCCCAGTCGGTATTCTGTTTAAGTGTTTGGGATAGATCACTATCCTGTAGTAGTGATGGTAGGGAAAGAATTGCATTTATCTCATCTGTTGAATAACGCAGACCTAGGTTCTCTGCCATTGTTGAACCTCTTCTCTGTCAGTCCTGATTTGGTGGCTTGTCTGGTAGTATTACCAGTTGAAGTATCAGGATTCCAATTTAGGAAAAAGGCTCCCACAGCTGTACGCTGCTAATAATGATCAAATAAAACAAGCACTGGCGTTGCCAATAGGTCTCGCAGTAGGAAAGTTGGAGCTATTGGTTTTCTAAATGACATTTTATTTTTTTGTTTTGTGATTTACAATGCCAATACTTTTAACTTTAGCATATGTGACACTTTTAGTATTTATAATGTCACATGTTTTGTATTGACTTGACTTAGATGTATTGATATTACAATTAACATTGGCTTTTAATTTTTCTAAATAATTAATACTTAAATAAAAGTGATTGTAATTCTTAATGGCAATAGCTTAAACTTTTGTAAATAACTGTTGTGAAGATTATGTTCAGTGACTAAAATCCAAGAACAGAAGTGAAATATGAACATTGTTTTGTGACATTTGCATTAAAGCTTCAAACATTGAGAGAACATATTTAAACTAGTGATGCTGTGGTGGTGCTGAGTGATGCGGTGGTTGCACTGAGTGATGCTGTGGTTGCGCTAAGTGATGCAGTGGTTGCGCTGAGTGATGTTGTGGTTGCGCTGAGTGATGCTGTCGCTGAGCTGAGTGGTGCTGTGGTGGTGCTGAGTGATGCTGTGTTGGTGCTGAGGGATGCTGTGTTGGTGCTGATTGATGCTGTGGTGGTGCTGAGTGATGCTGTGGTGGTGTTGAGTGATGCTGTGGTGGTGATGAGTGATGCTTGGTGGTGCTGAATGAAGCTGTGGTGGTGCTGAGTGATGCTGTGGTGGTGCTGAGTGATGCTGTGGTGGTGCTGAGTGATGCTGTGGTGGTGTTGAGTGATGCTGTGGTGGTGCTGAATGAAGCTGTGGTGGTGCTGAGTGATGCTGTGGGGGTGCTGAGTGATGTTGTGGTGGTGCTGAGTGATGCTGTGTTGGTGCTGAGTGGTGCTGTGGTGGTGCTGAGTGGTGCTGTGGTGGTGCTGAGTGGTGCTGTGGTGGTGCTGAGTGGTGGTGTGGTGGTGTTGAGTGGTGCTGTTGAGTGGTGGTGTGGTGGTGTTGAATGGTGCTGTGGCGGTGCAGAGTGGTGCTGTGGTGGCGCCGAGTTTTTTTTTGCGACAAGTGATGCAGTGGCGTTCAGTGTTGCTGTTGTAGCGCATAGTGATGTTGTTGTGCCCCTGAGTGATGCTGTGGTGGTGCTGAGTGATGATATGGTGATTGAATAGATAGAGTGAGTGAGATAGATAGATAGAGGGAGGGTGAATCATAGAGGGAGGGCGATAGAGGGTGAGCAATAGAGGGAGGGCGATAGAGGGAGGGCGATAGAGGGAGGGAGTGCGATAGATGGATTGAGGGGGATCGAGTGATGGAGGGCGGTAGAGTGATGTTGTGCGTTAGAGTGATGTAGGGCGATAGAGTGAGGGAGTACGATAGAGTGAGGGAGGGCGATAGAGTGTGTGAGGGCGGTAGAGTGATTTAGGGCGTTAGAGTGATGGAGGGCAGTAGAGTGATGGAGGCCGATAGAGTGATGTAGGGCGATAGAGTGAGTATGGGTGATAGAGTAATTGAGGGCGATAGAGTGTGTGAGTGCGATTGAGTTATTGAGGGCGCTACAGTGAGTGAGGGCGGCAGAGTGTTTGAGGGCGTTAGAGTGAGGGCGGTAGAATGATGGTGTTAGAGTGAGGTTTGTAGAGTGAGTGCGTATGAGTGAGTGCGGTTGAGTGAGGGCGGTAGCGTGTTAGGATGAGGGCGGTAGAGTGGTAGAGTGAGTGCGGTAGAGTGAGTGCGTTCGAGTGGTAGGGTGATGGTGGTTGAGTGTCAGAGTGAAGGCGGTAGAGTGAGGGTGGTAGAGTGTTAGAGCGAGGGTCGTAGAGTGGTAGAGTGAGGGTGTCATAGTTGTAGAGTGAGGGCAGTAGAGTGTTAGAGTTAGGAAGGTAGAGTGAAGGCGTGAGGGTGGTAGAGTGATTGCGTTAGAGTTGTAGAGTGATGTAAGTAGAGTGTGCGCCTGATTTTTTTTTTTTTCCGAGTATTATCTCTCCCGTACATTGAACTACAAGTTAGTGTTATTTTTTCCCATATATCTGTATAAATATATATATTTTGCAAACATGCGGGTGAATATTCATTCCTGTTTGTCCGCCTAGTGTAATAATAAAATACATTTAGTGTGCGTCTTTTATAAGTACAAAGTGATGTTGTGATTTGTGCCGATTTTTTTTTTTTCTTATTTAAGCATTATTATTGTTGAGTGTTGCAAGTGTTGTGCTGAGCGATGCAAGTGTTGTGCATAGTTTTGTGTTGTGTTGAGTGTTGCATGTGTTGAGATGAGTGTTGCATGTGTTGGGATGAATGATGTTGTTGTTGTACTTAGTGATGCATGTGTTGTGTGTTTTGATGCTGTGGTGTTGTAGATTTGTGTGTTGTTGGAGCCTTTGATGTATAGTGATGCTGTATTTTTGTTGAGTGGTATTTATTTATTTTTTTTAAAACCTTTATTGACATCAAAAGGAGAGACAAATCAAGGCCTACAACCAAGCCGGCCGGCCGCTATGTGCAAAACAATCAGGAGTCGCAAGGCAAATATTACATAATCAAGCAATACAAAGCAGAGGCCGTACAATCGTAAAAGGGGGAAGAGATACAGGCATCAAAGGGCTGAAACACAGGAGTAAATAAGGCTTAATTTTATAATATGGGAAGAAGACACATGACAGGCTCACTTTCAATACGGAGGCATCCGACATCCCGTAACCAACCTCAACATTAATAAGGGGGCATGGGGCCAAAATATCGGGGGGACAATACAATGTATGCAAGAAAATCAGGATATGTGAGACACAATCGGCCCCTGAGAATTAACTTCGTAACACGTCCGCCACCCAAATCACAACCGAACCAGAACAGAGGGATCGGAAAGACAATGCATCAAAACCAGCCCGTCATAGTAACCTCTGGGACACAGGGAGGAAAAAGGGGGGGGGGGGAACGAATAGGGAAGGGGAAGAGGAAAGGAAAGGAAAAAGGAGGGAAGACAAAATAAAACAATAAAAAGGGATTGAGGAAATGTGAAAAACGAAAGGGAGAAGACACGCCGACACAGGCCCCGCGTGGCGGGAAGACAGGAGACAAAAGGAATAGCGGCCCAAGTGGGGTTATGGCGATCGGGGAGAAAGACAGCCAAAACATAGCAGGAGGATTAATGACGCCACACTCCCCACCCGTAACACACCAGAGGAGGTCGGGACAGACGCGGCCTCACGAAAAAGAGATACAAAAGGGCCATAGAACTAGAAGACAAACAAAAAGTAGAACCCAAACCACCCGTCCCACCCTGCACCCCTGTAGAAGGCTATGGCCTACCCTTCAAACAGCGTGCCTGTCGCCCTAAACCAGAACCCGAAATATAGCGAGAAGTAAGAAAGAGAACGAGACAAAAAAGACAAAAAAAGAAGACAGGAGGGAGGAGAAGAATAACTATAATCAAAACGGTCGGCCGCAGCCCTCCGCCCAACCAGACAAGCACAGTCAAAAACAGACCAGGACGACACCCCATCACGAGCCACAAAACATTATGAGAAGGGGACCTCCCACCTTTCCACGATTAGAAACAAGTGTGCTACTAAATCGTATACCGGGAATCAAACATAAGTCGTACAGTTCACCCCCAACCCTTTCGAGCGACAAACCCCACCCACCACATGGCAATGTATAACCACATACTAAATACGAGATCAGCATATAATCGAGTGGAATGGTGACTAGCATAGCTACGTGGGGGGTAGACAGATCCGCAAGGGAGCCGAAGCTCAAACGGAAAGTAGAGATGCATCAACAATCGCAGCACGAGCAATGAAAAACAGGAGTTCAGGTGCGCCACTGGAGCGGACGAGGTGGTCCCGAATATAGACACGTACAAAGTCATCGAAGCAGGCACAGGAGGCAGTCCACCAATAGTTCCAGGCAACAATGTCAAACAGGATTGTGGTACAGCATCCAAGTCCCCGGGGTCCGAACTTTGAAAAGCAGGGCGCCCCAAAGTCACCGGCACACTACACGATCTTCGATCAGTGGTGGAGACACTCAAGTCAATCGAGGGGGGCGAGGCAATGGATTCATCGAAACAAGAGGGCGACAAGAGGAAATGGCCGCCCAAAATGGCGGCAGATCGTGGCGGACCCACCGAGACGCTCAGGGCCAGGGATGCGTGCAGGGATCTCAGGGCTTCCAGGATATCTCTGACCGTCGGCCCACGCTCACCATACCCGATCCCCACACAATTAGGCAACACGGGCCCGCCGCCACAGGGTGATTCTCGTTCCAGAGGGCCGGCCGCCATTTCGTGAATCAGCCCAATCGCCGCCCACCAAGACCCCCGGAAAGAACAGTTCACAAATGTAGGACTTTACAAGCTCCGGGGGTCCCAGCAAGGGCGGCCTCGATGCCAAAAGGATATCCGCCCAAGACGGGTCTCCGCCAGCACCAGCACCGGTGCCCCAAACACGCGGAGTCCGGGCACCGAGGGCCAGGGCCGCCGGACAAAGCAGCGGCGGGGGGAGACCCCTTCACAGAGTCAGGTCCCGGGGCCTCTCACCCACATCGGCCGCGCGGCCACCAGGGCAGGCCCGGGTCAGGATCGCCGGGATCTTCGCACATCGGCTCCCAACACTGGTTCTCGCTCTCGGCCGGGGCCGAGAGCCGTCGGATCCCACCGGCCAGGTCCCGGTCCAAGTCTCGCAGAGGCCCCGATCTCTCGAAGGACAGAACTCCGGAGCCGCTGCACACCGAGACCCCGGGGTCAGATGGTAAGTACAAACAAGCCGTTATGTTTCCAATTCCCCAAAAATGTGTCGTCCCCGGACAGGATAGAAGACAGGATAGGCAATCAGGACGGAGGGCTGCGGGAGCCGAGCTAAAGGGCGACCATTACGGCCGCGAGCTAGGCTCCTCCCCCTTGTTGAGTGGTATTGTGTTGTTGTTTAGTTGTGTTGTGGTGTTTGTTATTGATGCTTTGCTGGTGCTGTATGAGTGTATTTTAGTGTTGCTATGTTTAGTGTGTGATGTGTATATTTGTAGATGTGATGTTGTGTAAGTGTTTTTTAGCATTATGTAATAAATGTAATGTGTATATAACTTTTTTTGTATTTTTTGTGTTTATTAAGATGTTGACTGCCTTTTTTGATGCTTATGTATGTATTTAAAAAAAAAAATGGCGGACGCATTGCGTCCCCTTGACGCAACCTACGTTTAGTAGGTCAGCGGTCTAGTTTTTTTTTGTTTTCCTCTTGCAAGTGTACCATTTTTGATTGACGTTTTATTTCAGCCAATCGGAGCGCTACGTTTTTGACGTTGCGTTTCGATTGGCATGCGTCAACGGTGGAATTCCCCAGAAGATCGAGAATCGCGGGGCGCGGAAGGCGTGTTCTCGTTCCTGTGCTGTTGTTGCATCGTTTGACAGGTAAGACTTTATTTCTAACTGTTTTATTTATTTAATAGAATGTACTATTGATAGTATGTATAAATTAAGTAAAGAATATGATTTTTTTGTATAAAAATTTAAATCTTTTGTTCCCGACTGTATTACTTTTTTGTTATTTACTTAAAATATAGTTAATTAACTGTTTATAAAGTTGATATATAATGTCTGTTTGTGACAATTTTAATGTATTTATTGGTTGTCTTCGTATTTTTACGTACATGATCTGTATTTTAACTTAGAAGGGGTATGTACTTAGACTCTATTTATGTAATAATTGGATGTGCTAAGTTTTAATGATTTAAATTGTTTATCTTTACAATGACAATGTTTGAAAATTATAGGAGGCACAGTGTTTAATTGAATGTGTGTAAATGTATACTTTTGCGAATGTCATTTATGTTTTTAATCTTTATTAACGAAATATGCGAATAATGTAAGGCAACTGCAAATGTGGATGTTTCTTTGTGTTTTAATTTGCAAATGTATGTTGACGTTATTTCCATTAATCCTTCTTTTATCTGTGTTGATTGTTTAGCTTTTCAATTTTTAGTTTTGTGAGTGTTACCTAAAGGTGTTAATAATGTACATATTATGCTGCGTTAGTTATGTGATTGTTAGCTAGTGTCGTTTTTATTTACTTGGTGCGTAACAGATCTTGTGCATTTTTTTGTTATTTAGAATTTTTTTTTTTGCATTTTCGTTTTGTTGTTTGGCCTTAGTTTTGTAGTTGTTTGTCTAGGTCTAAAAAGGATAGCGTAGATTCTTTTTTTTTAAGTAGTTGATGCGAAACTTTAATAATAGTGTGTAAAAAACTTGCTGTATAGTACTCGAAGAAAAAGAGCAAGCTAGTTTAATAATGAGCTGAATTTTCTAAACGCCGGAAGTTGTCTGTAGGTGTTAATTGGAGGTGAAGATAGTTCCAGACAATGGACCCTTCAGAGTGAAGGTATCTTCTTTTAGCAAAACATTATTGGTAGGTTGATAAGTTGGCAGAAACCTTTTAGATGTTTCCTATTTGTGGGTAAGCTGACATTTTCAGAAGGTTCTGAATCCATGATCTGCGGGACTCCTGTGTAGTGCCTTGTGGACGATGCAACGATCCACAGTCTGAGCATGTGGTCTAAAGGGTGCTACCTGTAGCTTGGTTGTTTGATGATGAACAAGTTGTGTGTGATAGTAATGTCATAATCCAGTCTAGGAAGGTTCACCGCAGGAGCAGGGTGCCTCTGTGGGGGAGAACAAGAATTTTCAAGAGTCCCCAAAGTAAGCTTAGGTGATAAAAGACACAATTGATTACGTCCTTGACATTAGGAATGAAAGTGAAGCATAATATTAGAATGTTTATATTCAAAGCTGAAGTTATTGTGTGTGCCACGTTGAAACATGTGGTGAAAGCGTGCACTGACGGCCGGTGGTGTGTATGCCTGGTGAAAGCGTGCACTGATGGCTGTTGGTGTGTGTGTATGCCTGGTGAAAGCGTGCACTGATGGCTGTTGGTGTGTGTGTATGCCTGGTGAAAGCGTGCAGTGATGGCTGTTGGTGTGTGTGCCTGGTGAAAGCGTGCACTGATGGCTGGTGGTGTGTTTGTGTGCCTGGTGAAATGTATTGTAAAACTGTGCACTGAGTTCACTTGACACACCACTATAAATGGTGCAATGCTGCTGACTGTATTCTGTATTGTAGGGAAGCTTGCAATGGTGTTGTGTGCACTCTATATACGAAAGAAGCTTGCAATAGTGCTGAGTTTTTCTGTGTAATTTTAGACTGGTGGTGAGTGGTGCCTATTGTCAATATGTCGCTTGTGAATGATGTTGTGTTGGTGCAAAGTGATGCTGTGGTGGTGTTGTTGAGTGGTGCTTGTGGTGGTGCAGAGTGCTGCTGTGTCGGTGCAGAGTGATATTGTGGTGGTGCTGAATGATGCTGTTGTGGTGGTGTGGAGTGATGCTGGTGTGTTGCAGAGTGATGTTAGTGTGGTGCTGAGTAATGCTGTTGTGGTGATGAGTGGTGCTGTGGTGGTGATGAGTGCTGCTGTGTTGGTGTCCACTGATTACCACCACAGCATAACTCAGCACCACAACAGTAGCACTTATCACAAAAACTGCATCACTGAGCCCCACCAATGCACCACGCAGCAACACCACAGTATCACTCAGCACCCCCACGGTACCACTGAGCACCAACACAGCATCACTGTGCACCACCACAGCCGTACTTAGCACAACAACAGCCTCATTCATCAACACTACTGCACTACTCAACAGCAACAATGTTGTTGACGTGTGCGTGTTGCCGTGCGTGAATGGGAGAGAGTTTGTGCCGTGCGTGAATGGGAGAGAGAGAGTCTGTGGGCTGTTTGTGTTTGGCGCGCGTGAATGGGAGGGAGAGAGTCTGTGGGCTGTTTGTGTTTGGTGTGCGTGTTGCCATGCGTGAATGGTAGAGAGAGAGTCCGTGGGCTGTTTGTGTTTGGCATGCGTGTTGCCGTGCCACTACTCAACAGCAACAAAGCATGCTTTTATACCTGTTATTGTGTGTGCCACGTTGAAACATGTTGTGAAAGCGTGCACTTACGGCCAGTGGTGTGTATGCCTGGTGAAAGCGTGCACTGATGGCTGTTGGTGTGTGTGTATGCCTGGTGAAAGCGTGCACTGATGGCTGTTGGTGTGTGTGTATGCCTGGTGAAAGCGTGCAGTGATGGCTGTTGGTGTGTGTGCCTGGTGAAAGCGTGCACTGATGGCTGGTGGTGTGTGTGTGCCTGGTGAAATGTATTGTAAAACTGTGCACTGAGCTCACTTGACACACCACTCTAAATGGTGCAATGCTGCTGACTGTATTCTGTATTGTAGGGAAGCTTGCAATGGTGTTGTGTGCCCTCTATATACGAAAGAACCTTGCAATAGTGCTGAGTTGTTCTGTGTAATTTTTGACTGGTGGTGAGTGGTGCCTATTGTCAATATGTCGCTTGTGAATGATGTTGTGTTGGTGCAAAGTGATGCTGTGGTGGTGTTGTTGAGTGGTGCTTGTGGTGGTGCAGAGTGCTGCTGTGTCGGTGCAGAGTGATATTGTGGTGGTGCTGAATGATGCTGTTGTGGTGGTGTGGAGTGATGCTGGTGTGTTGCCGAGTGATGTTAGTGTGGTGCTGAGTAATGCTGTTGTGGTGATGAGTGGTGCTGTGGTGGTGATGAGTGCTGCTGTGTTGGTGTTCACTGATTACCACCACAGCATAACTCTGCACCACAACAGTAGCATTTATCACAACAACTGCATCACTGAGCCACACCAATGCACCATGCAGCAACACCACAGTATCACTCAGCACCCCCACAGTACCACTGAGTACCAACACAGCATAACTCTGCACCACCACAGCCGTACTTAGCACAACAACAGCCTCATTCATCAACACTACTGCACTACTCAACAGCAACAAAGCATGCTTTTATACCTGTCATTGTGTGTGCCACGTTGAAACATGTGGTGAAAGCGTGCACTGACGGCCGGTGGTGTGTAGGCCTGGTGAAAGCGTGCACTGATGGCTGTTGGTGTGTGTGTATGCCTGGTGAAAGCGTGCACTGATGGCTGTTGGTGTGTGTGTATGCCTGGTGAAAGCGTGCAGTGATGGCTGTTGGTGTGTGTGCCTGGTGAAAGCGTGCACTGATGGCTGGTGGTGTGTGTGTGTGTGCCTGGTGAAATGTATTGTAAAACTGTGCACTGAGCTCACTTGACACACCACTATAAATGGTGCAATGCTGCTGACTGTATTCTGTATTGTAGGGAAGCTTGCAATGGTGTTGTGTGCACTCTATATACGAAAGAAGCTTGCAATAGTGCTGAGTTTTTCTGTGTAATTTTAGACTGGTGGTGAGTGGTGCCTATTGTCAATATGTCGCTTGTGAATGATGTTGTGTTGGTGCAAAGTGATGCTGTGGTGGTGTTGTTGAGTGGTGCTTGTGGTGGTGCAGAGTGCTGCTGTGTCGGTGCAGATTGATATTGTGGTGGTGCTGAATGATGCTGTTGTGGTGGTGTGGAGTGATGCTGGTGTGTTGCAGAGTGATGTTAGTGTGGTGCTGAGTAATGCTGTTGTGGTGATGAGTGGTGCTGTGTTGGTGATGAGTGCTGCTGTGTTGGTGTTCACTGATTACCACCACAGCATAACTCTGCACCACAACAGTAGCATTTATCACAACAACTGCATCACTGAGCCCCACCAATGCACCACGCAGCAACACCACAGTATCACTCAGCACCCCCACAGTACCACTGAGCACCAACACAGCATCACTCTGCACCACCACAGCCGTACTTAGCACAACAACAGCCTCATTCATCAACACTACTGCACTACTCAACAGCAACAATGTTGTTGACGTGTGCGTGTTGCCGTGCGTGAATGGGAGAGAGAGTTTGTGCCGTGCGTGAATGGGAGAGAGAGAGTCTGTGGGCTGTTTGTGTTTGGCGCGCGTGAATGGGAGAGAGAGAGTCTGTGGGCTGTTTGTGTTTGGTGTGCGTGTTGCCGTGCGTGAATGGTAGAGAGAGAGTCTGTGGGCTGTTTGTGTTTGGTGTGCGTGTTGCCGTGCGTGAATGGGAGAGAGTTTGTGCCGTGCGTGAATGGGAGAGAGAGAGTCTGTGGGCTGTTTGTGTTTGGTGTGAGTGTTGCTTTGCGTGAATGGAAGAGAGAGAGCACTGATTGAGGGCTGTGTGCACTGTGAGTTAGGGCTGTGTGCACTGAGTGTGTGCTGTATGCACTGAGTGAGGCCTGTGTGCAGTGTGAGTGAGGCCTGTGTGCAGTGTGAGTGAGGCCTTTGTGCAGTGTGAGTGAGGCCTGTGTGCAGTGTGAGTGCTGTGTGCACTGTGAGTTAGGGCAGTGTGCACTGAGTGTGTGCAGTATGCACTGAGTGCAGACTGTATGCAGTGTGATTGAGGGCTGTGTGCACTGAGTGAGGCCTGTGTGCAGTCTGAGTGAAGCCTGTGTGCAGTGTGAGTTAGGGCTGTGTGCACTGAGTGACGGCTGTATGCAGTGCGATCAAAGACTTTGTGCAGTGTGAGTGAGGCCTGTGTGCAGTGTGAGCAAGGCCTGTGTGCAGTGTGAGTGAGGCCTGTGTGCAGTGTGAGTGAGGCCTGTGTGCAGTGTGAGTGATGTCTGTGTGCAGTGTGAGTGAGGGCTGTATGCACTGTGAGTGAGGCCTGTGTGCAGTGTGAGTGAGGCCTGTGTGCAGTGTGAGTGAGGCCTGTGTGCAGTGTGAGTGAGGGCTGTGTGCACTGTGAGTGCGGCCTGTATGCAGTGTGAGTGAGGGCTGTGTGCACTGAGTGAGGGTTGTTTGCACTGAGTAACGCCTGTGTGCAGTGTGAGTGATCCCTGTGTGCAGTGTGAGTGATCCCTGTGTGCAGTGCGAGTGAGAGCTGTGTGCACTGAGTGAGTGCTGTGTGCACTGAGTGAGTGCTGTGTGCACTGTGAGTTAGGGCACTGTGCACTGAGTGTGTGCCGTATGCACTGAGTGCGGACTGTATGCAGTGTGATTGAAGGCTGAGTGCACTGAGTGAGGCCTGTGTTGCAGTGTGAGTGAAGCCTGTGTGCAGTGTGAGTTAGAGATGTGTGCACTGAGTGACGGCTGTATGCACTGAGTGAGGCCTGTATGCAGTGTGAGTGAGGGCTGAATGCACTGTGAGTGAGGCCTGTGTGGAGTGTTGAGGGAGGCCTGTGTGCAGTGTGAGTGAGGCCTGTGTGCAGTGTGAGTGAGGGCTGTGTGCACTGTGAGTGCGGCCTGTATGCAGTGTGAGTCAGGGCTGTGTGCACTAAGTGAGGGCTGTTTGCACTGAGTTACGCTTGTGTGCAGTGTGAGTGATCCCTGTGTGCAGTGCGAGTGAGAGCTGTGTGCACTGAGTGAGAGCTGTGTGCACTGAGTGAGTGCTGTGTGCACTGAGTGAGTGCTGTGTGCACTGTGAGTTAGGGCAGTGTGCACGGAGTGTGTGCAGTATGCACTGAGTGCGGACTGTATGCAGTGTGATTGAAGGCTGAGTGCACTGAGTGAGGCCTGTGTGCAGTGTGAGTGAAGCCTGTGTGCAGTGTGGGTTAGGGATGTGTGCACTGAGTGAGGGCTGTATGCACTGAGTGAGGCCTGTATGCAGTGCGATCGAAGACTTTGTGCAGTGGGAGTGAGGGCTGTGTATAGTTCCACAATATTTGCACTTTGTGTTCACGATTGAGGTTTGCAAAACATGGCGATAAAAACTGTGAGCAAGTGTTAAAGCAGCACTCGCAACACAATTATACAAATACAAAAGTGTTTCGCGTAATCCTAGTACTCATTACGTAAAATGTCTCGGCATTTGCAGTGTTGATGTGTGTGCATGGCCTAAGCAGGCACTTACGACTGGTGCTATGCGTGTTTGGTGTGTAACTTTGCACTAACAAACGTAAGAATAACAAAATACCATTTTACCTGTATGTAATAGTATGTGTAAAACAACGTGGTGCTTTCCACAGTGTTTCTAAAGTTGCTTCCCTTGTATTTTATGGTATTCGGTGAGAAGGCGAGTTTCGCTCCCTTTAGTTTATATGTGCATTTCTCAGCGGATGGCCGACAACAGATTAGAATCTTTACGACTGTGATTAAAGCACTCCAGTCTCCTGGGGTGGTTAGGCCCCAGACGTTTTGCTCTCGCCCCCTCCCCACCTTAAAGAGGGTAGAAGGAAGAAGCAGATGGTGTGCGTGAATGTGAAAGAGTCTGGGGACTGTTGGTTGTGTTTTAAAATGTTTTGAGAGAAAAGCGGGCATAAAAGTAGAAGGGGGGGTGGGAGAACGTGCAGATGAATGAGAGAGAAGCTATGGTGTGCGTGTTGCCGTGCGTGAATGGGAGAGCGTCTGGGAGGGGGGGGAAACGTGCAGATGAATGAGAGAGAAGCTATGGTGTTTTTGTGCGTGTTGCCGTGCGTGAATGGGAGAGAGACTGAGAGTGTGGGGGGGTGGGAAAGAGAGTCTGTGGGCTGATTGTGTTTGGTGTGCGTATTTCCACGAGTGAAAGGCAGGAACGTGCAGATGCTAAGGCAGGGGGGGTATGCTTGGAAAGAGTGCACGTCTGAATGTTGTCGACGTGTGCGTGTTGCCGTGCGTGAATGGGAGAGAGTCTGTGTTCTGTGTGAGCTGTTTGTGTTTTTGTGCGTGTTGCCGTGCGTGAATGGGAGAGAGTTTGTGCCGTGCGTGAATGGGAGAGAGAGAGAGTCTGTGGGCTGTTTGTGTTTGGTGTGCGTGTTGCCGTGACTTTGGTGTGCGTGTTGCCGTGCACGAATGGGAGAGAGTTTGTGCCGTGCGTGAATGGGAGAGAGAGAGAGTCTGTGGGCTGTTTGTGTTTGGTGTGCGTGTTGCCGTGCGTGAATGAGAGAGAGAGAGAGTCTGTGGGCTGTTTGTGTTTGGTGTGCGTGGTGCCGTGCGTGAATGGGAGAGAGAGAGAGTCTGTGGGCTGTTTGTGTTTGGTCTGCGTGTTGCCGCGCGTGAATGGGAGAGAGAGAGAGTCTGTGGGCTGTTTGTGTTTGGTGTGCGTGTTGCCGTGCGTGAATGGGGGAGAGAGAGAGTCTGTGGGCTGTTTGTTTATGGTGTGCGTGTTGCCGTGCGTGAATGGGAGAGAGAGAGAGTCTGTGGGCTGTGCGTGTTTCCGCAAGTGAAAGGCAGGGTGGTATGCTTGGAAAGAGTGCACGTCTGAATGTTGTCAAGCTACGGTGAGATAAGCAAGAGGCGCGCGCAGGACAGAGAGAAGGTGGGCGGAGGGAGCAGCTTCAATGAGGCGTGGACAAAGTGAAGAGCCAATGAAAAACAACAAAAGCTTGTGAAAAAAAAGTTTATGGCACAAAAGCGCGTGCCTGTGGCCACGTGAACTCGAAGAAAACCGCACAGAAAAAAGCCTTAGTTTGACGAGTATTTTGAGCACTAGAATTCTCTCCATTTTCCATTCCTGCGGAATGGAAAAGGCGAGACCTAAAAAAGAGGGGGGGAGTTAGAAGAAGCGATAATCCATTCAGCTTCCTGTCAGTCATTCATAATCAATAGGGAATGGATCACTTGTACCTGCTACAAGGGTCCAGATCGTTCTGTCCGTCAGTACTTGTGAAGCACTTAAAAAACCCTCATTCACGTATACAGGTGGTGTGGCGGTATATTTTGATTTTCCGCCTGTTATCTCATACGTGACAGCATCATCATTGGGTCGCTTTTTGGTATGCTTCCTCCACCAGGAGGGAACCACTGGTTTATACAGTAGTGACCAGTTATAGGTGACACGTGAAAAAGTGCTCAAGTGAAGTTAAAAATGAATCCTCATACTGCCTAGGAATAAACTTCATTCTGTTAGGTGTATTGGGAGGCTATTAAAATGGTGAAGGTGTGCAGAGTGGGACCAGTTATGAGTCCACTGCACCTTAGTGCTCTGGTTTGGTGGTCGACATGTTTCAGCCCTTTTTGTTGCCCCTAGGGGGTCATGGGGCTTTCTTCAGGACCTAGAATAGGGCAAGAACAATTAGGTCTTGTCCCTGGTGAGTGACTAAGTGTTGTGCACTCCTATTTGAGGTCAGCAGTACCTGAAAGTAAAAGACAGAGACAAACAAAAAGTGCTAGTTGTAAAACAGTGCAGGTGAGAATAAAAACAACTTAATAAGACCAAGCTTAGGTCTTATGATGATGTGTACCATTGTTCAACTTGAACACGAGATAAGTGACAATGAAAAAATGGCGATTCTTTTGAACTGTTACATCTGGGTGAAACTCGTTCTCTACCATCTAGTTCTTAGTTTCCTGCAAGCCCACTACAATGAAGAAAACCCCTAAACAGGGTGCGCAGGTGTGTGAGATCATGCCTCAGTGCGTTTTGAAATCTTTAGCATCTTTTATGTCCTTAGTGCCCGTGACTGAAAAAAAGTTCCCGCGTGGAACATGTAATAATAAGGTTATATTTGTACTCTTTTATATAGCAGGCGTATTTAAGGTGGTTGCGTCTGAGCGTATAAAGTATCTACGGAGGCCTATACTCAGAGCGTGCTGGGTGCAGGGTGTCGAGCCTCATACCGCTCTCAACCATGGTATTCGCGCTCGTATGTGCATACCTCGTTAAACCCTAATGAGGGCTTGAGCGGGCGTCTGGCAGCGCAGAGTCATGCTGTAAAGTAAAGCAATATTAGTCATACATCGTTCAAATGTACGTTACGTGTCTTGCAAGTGCGCAACCAGCGGCGGTCGTACCTTGTCTGCAGGTAGCACGGCTAGTGCTGGCACTGTGTGTACTGGGGATGCTCAGACGTGAGTCCCAGGCACTCCACACCACTGGAGTCAAGCTAGCCGGGCTGATGAGAGGTGTTACCTCGAAACCGGGCCGGTCCTCGGATGCTTGATTCCGTTCTGGGAAGGACATGGCTTTTGTAGTTCGGACTGGACTGTTCCCATGGGGCACAGGGTCAGCGCTGATTTGCATATCGCCATTGTCTAACCCAGGGTGGTGTGGAGTGGAAAAACGATGGATTTGGGCCCAGATCTTTGGACTGGGGTGAATGTGTGACATTGATCCACATTCTGTCCATCACTGTTGTGTTTGCAATTACCGCTCTAAGTGTACTGGGGATGCTCAGACGTGAGTCCCAGGCACTCCACACCACTGGAGTCAAGCTAGCCGGGCTGATGAGAGGTGTTACCTCGAAACCGGGCCGGTCCTCGGATGCTTGATTCCGTTCTGGGAAGGACATGGCTTTTGTAGTTCGGACTGGACTGTTCCCATGGGGCACAGGGTCAGCGCTGATTTGCATATCGCCATTGTCTAACCCAGGGTGGTGTGGAGTGGAAAAACGATGGATTTGGGCCCAGATCTTTGGACTGGGGTGAATGTGTGACATTGATCCACATTCTGTCCATCACTGTTGTGTTTGCAATTACCGCTCTAAGTGTACTGGGGATGCTCAGACGTGAGTCCCAGGCACTCCACACCACTGGAGTCAAGCTAGCCGGGCTGATGAGAGATGTTACCTCGAAACCGGGCCGGTCCTCGGATGCTTGATTCCGTTCTGGGAAGGACATGGCTTTTGTAGTTCGGACTGGACTGTTCCCATGGGGCACAGGGTCAGCGCTGATTTGCATATCGCCATTGTCTAACCCAGGGTGGTGTGGAGTGGAAAAACGATGGATTTGGGCCCAGATCTTTGGACTGGGGTGAATGTGTGACATTGATCCACATTCTGTCCATCACTGTTGTGTTTGCAATTACCGCTCTAAGTGTACTGGGGATGCTCAGACGTGAGTCCCAGGCACTCCACACCACTGGAGTCAAGCTAGCCGGGCTGATGAGAGGTGTTACCTCGAAACCGGGCCGGTCCTCGGATGCTTGATTCCGTTCTGGGAAGGACATGGCTTTTGTAGTTCGGACTGGACTGTTCCCATGGGGCATAGGGTCAGCACTGATTTGCATATCGCCATTGTCTAACCCAGGGTGGTGTGGAGTGGAAAAACGATGGATTTGGGCCCAGATCTTTGGACTGGGGTGAATGTGTGACATTGATCCACATTCTGTCCATCACTGTTGTGTTTGCAATTACCGCTCTAAGTGTACTGGGGATGCTCAGACGTGAGTCCCAGGCACTCCACACCACTGGAGTCAAGCTAGCCGGGCTGATGAGAGGTGTTACCTCGAAACCGGGCCGGTCCTCGGATGCTTTATTCCGTTCTGGGAAGGACATGGCTTTTGTAGTTCGGGCTGGACTGTTCCCATGGGGCACAGGGTCAGCGCTGATTTGCATATCGCCATTGTCTAACCCAGGGTGGTGTGGAGTGGAAAAACGATGGATTTGGGCCCAGATCTTTGGACTGGGGTGAATGTGTGACATTGATCCACATTCTGTCCATCACTGTTGTGTTTGCAATTACGGCACTGTCTCCAGGGTCCCGGTTGGAGGGCGAGCTCCTGGGAGGGCATGATATGGAACTTCCTTGTTGCAAGTGAAGAAAGACCATGGCGCGGACATAAAGAGAGCCTGTCATGTTTTTAGGGAGATATGTCAATCGGTCTGAGATGGCATTATCTATGTGTAAAAAAGCCAGTATGATGTTAAGAGATATAAATCTCTTATTATTTTGGGCACAAATGACAGATGATAAGGGGGGAACCTCCCCTCTTAGTCAGTCGTTAAGGTATACCTGTCTTGGTTTTAGGAGCAATATTCACAAGACCAAACAGAAAGGTCACCATTGTTCCTTATAGTCTGAATGGTAGGATGAGTAGGGAATTGTCCATATCTCTGGAGTCGAAAACAGGGATAGGAATGTATTAGGTCAAAGTGCTGCTATTTGATACTGAGCCAAGGAATGCTATCATTCACACCTGATGATTCTGGTTTTAGACAGTGTACCCACCTCTGTTCCTTTTCAAAGAGGATCTTCTCTGCATTTAGGGGGGACCCTGTTAATGTCTCAAGGATCACCCACCTTAGAACATTGGTAGAATGTTTTTGTTCAATGTAGTGTCTGCTCATTTTTGTTGTTTCACGTTTGCATTTGACAATACTTTTGTGCTTACTGATCATCTGCTTTATCTTGCGGCAAGTCATTCCGATGTACCTGAGTTGGCAGGGACAGGTGATCATGTAAATGACATGTGTAGAGTTACAGTTAGTGTGTTCTCCTATTGTCCAAACTCAGTTCTGGTGTTAGTTGAATTGTCTTGGTGGCGGTGGTTAATATGCAAACTGAGCACTACCCACATGGATAATGGCCTGTTACTGGTTGCATATTCCAAAAGGTATTGGTAATCTTGTTCGCTTGTTGTTTCTGTGGTCGTGTATGCACAAGGATGTCTTTAATATTCGTCGTCCTTCTATTTGCAAACCTAGGTTTTGGCCATTTTAGAGATCCCGATGTTACTATGCGCAAGTTCTTATTCATGATGTTTTTCACTGCATTGCTGGCTATGCTGTAGGTGGTCACACATGTCAGGGTGTTCTCTTCTGAGGTGTTTATGTCTCTTCAAGAAGGCTTTCTCATGGTTGATTCATGGCTCTCTTTTGGCATCTGGCTATTGTTCTTGCTGGGTAGTCTCTCCTCTGAACTTTGCTGCACAGATCTTTGGCTTGTGTCTTGTACTCTGTTAGCTCACTACAGTTCCTTTTGAGGCGTAAAAATTGACTGTAGGGTAGATTGTCTCTGAGTGGGCGTGGGTGGAAGCTGTTGTAAGATAAAAGACTGTTTTTCGCGGTTGGTTTGAAGAAGGTCTTTGTTTTGATTACTTTGTCTTCAGCATAGACTGTCAGGTCCAGGAAATCCAGTTGTTATAGGCAGTGTAGGTCCAGAACTAGGGCCAAACTGGCTACCGGGCGTTTTGGAATGCTGCCGAGCTATGGGGGCTGATTTCTTGATGGGGACCTGCATGTGCAGAACGAAATTAGTTTTGCTTTGTTTATTTTGAAGCACACGCAGGCCTCCATCAATGAAATTAGCCCCCACCGCAGTGACATCAGTCCCCAGCTCGGCAGCATGCCAAACGCCCCGTAGCCAGTCCGGCCATGATCAGAACCACGAGCGGGCGGGCTGGGTGCAGAGCAGATAGGTCAGCCGGATCTGTGCTTCAAGATGATCTTCGCGGTCAAGGGCAGGCAGGTTGCAGGGACGATTTCGGGACAGCTGGGCCACTCACAAAGTGGGACCCAGGGTTCTTGATGTCCTTCGATATGTGCTTGCTTCTTGGGCAGTTGGAGCCCAGATTGGATTCTCTGTTTCAGTGTCAGTTGCAGGAGGTTCAGCACCTCAGGTATTGCTTCGACACAGCTCCAATACATCCTGGTATCCTCTCACTCGATGGGGGGGGACAGATATGACCCTCTGGAACTGGTGTACCTCTTCTTGCTTGGGTGCTGCATCGAAGTTGCCGGGGTGCAGCAAGTTGGTAAACCGGACTCTGCGCAATCAGTGCCTGCGGACTGGATGGGAGTAGTTCTACTTCTCCAAAGGAGTTCTCTGGTAATTGGTGAAGGGCTGGATCTATTCCAGGGTTCTTGGAGGCCTCACAGAAGCGGGACAAGACAGCATACCTTGATGGTCGAGTCCCTGAGGCAGCAGACAGGGTTTTACTCCATTATTTCTGCAGCAGGTACTCTGTTCTCTGGTCAGCAGCTCTTCTTTGTCCGTTGTCTTCTTAGGCCCCTTGAATCTCAAAATCAGGGTCAAGGGTTGTCACCTAAATACTAAATTTAGGGGCGTTACAGGGGGAGACAAGAAGTAGCCAATGGGCTACCTATCTTTAGGGTGCCTACACCCTCTATGTGACCACTTCCTTTAGTGAGTGGGCACATCTAATTGGCTAGTTACCTCTCAAATAGGATGGAGGAAACTGAAAGTTGGGGTCCACACCATCTGGTGGTACTTGCTGAATGTGGATCCACCACCTAATCTAATTCCTTTTCCCACATGTCCTACTGCCAAATGTGGAGCAGGACCAGAGGGTTGGCATCCTGCAATATCTGGAGATGCCTGTGTTGCATTATAAAGGCGGCATCGGCTTTGAAGATTCCCACCTTGAGATGCCATTCTGGCCTGGAGGAGGTGTGAAGCACCTCCGCTCAAAGCAGGCAATGTTTCTGGCCTCTGAGAGCAAAGGCTCACACCTCATGAAGTCAGATGTCTGGTGGTAGCAGGCTGGCTAAGACTAGTCAGAGACCACACCAGTCTTTGGTAGGTTTTAGGGGACCCTCTAAGGTGTCCCCTGTGTGCATTTATTAATAAATCAAACACTCCCATCATTGTGAATTTATTAAGACAACTCGTATTGATGGGCTTCCAGCCCATGTACTCTATGGCTTCCACGTGCACTTGCAATATTCAAGAATGGCTTTAGATATTGTAGGGTTATATCTGCTCATGCAGATATGTCCACATATGGGATATAGTGCGCCCTGCCTTGGGGCTGTAAGGCCTGCAGTAGAGGTGACTTACCTAAACCTCATGCGGTGTCTGTGAGTGCAAAAACAACAGTTGGGAACTGGGGTGTTGGAGTGAGCTAAAGAATGATTATGGATTAAACCCAGATCAGTTGACTGGGGGTGAGTGTTTGATTTTCTCCAACGCTCCGTCCATCATCCCCTTTGATATCGCTTTGTTCGCCCTAAGTTGGCAGGGTACGCCCAGACGTGGGTCCCTTGCTCACTTTGCCACTGGATTCAAGCTAGCCTAGCTGATGACGGCTGATTAGCCAGAAACCGGTCCCAGGATGCTTGTTTCCGGTCCGGGGAAGACATGGATTGGCAGTTCGGGCTGGACTGTTCCCATGAGGCACAGGATCAGACTGATTTGCATATGGCAATGTCTGAACTGGGGTGGTGGAGTGAGCTAAAGAATGATGACGGATTAAACCCAGATCAGTTGACTGGGGGTGAGTGTTTGATTTGCTCCAACGCTCCGTCCATCATCGCCTTTGGTATCGCTTTGTTCACCCTAAGTTGGCAGGGTATGCCCAGACATAAGTCTCTTGCTCACTTTGCCACTGGATTCAAGCTAGCCTGGCTGATGATGGCTGAAAAGCCAGAAACCGGTCCCAGGATGCTTGTTTCGGGTCCCGGGAAGACGTGGCTTGACAGTTCGGGCTGGACTGTTCCCATGAGGCACAGGGTCAGACTGATTTGCATATGGCCATGTCTGAACTGGGGTGGTGGAGTGAGCTAAAGAATGATGATGGATTAAACCCAGATCAGTTGACTGGGGGTGAGTGTTTGATTTGCTCCAACGCTCCGTCCGTCATCCCATTTGGTATCGCTTTGTTTGCCCTAAGTTTGCAAGGTATGCCCAGACGTGGGTCCCTTGCTCACTTTGCCACTGGATTCAAGCTAGCCTGGCTGATGACGGCTGATTAGCCAAAAACCGGTCCCAGGATGCTTGTTTCCGGTCCAGGAAAGACATGGCTTGACAGTTCGGGCTGGACTGTTCCCATGAGGCACAGGGTCACACTGATTTGCAAATGGTCATGTCTGAACTGGGGTGGTGGAGTGAGCTAAAGAATGGTGATGGATTAAACCCAGATCATGTTGACGGGGGCTGAGTGTTTATTTTGCTCCAACGCTCTGTCCATCATCCCCTTTGGTATCGCTGTGTCTGTGAGCATGGCACACGTACATACCCAAGTGGCTTAACGCCGTCTTGTGAATAAGGCGAGGCCCATATTGCTACAAAAATGTCTAAAAATGTGACGTTCCTGTGGAGATAGGGGGATGTAAATATGCCCCTAAGTGTCCTTAGTTATTGTTGGTATTAAGGACTAGTCGTGTGCACTCAATTAAAGAATTCCATCCATTCACTCAAGTTTTTTTGTGGTAGATTTAATTAATAGGAGGTAAGTGTGATCTTTATGTTTGATCAAAACATAACTATGACATTCAACTCTAAAATAGAAGTCTAATTGGTGCTATAGGCGAATGTCCACTGCTAGACTTATCATTTAATGACAGGAGGAAGGGAGCGAGAGAGAGTGAATAAAACGTGCATGGGTACATGTTAGTTATTTATACATTGTGTATATATATATATGTATATATATATATATATATATATATATATATATATATATATATATATATCCACAGAATCCTCTCGTTCCAAACAAGGATGACAAGCCACACCATCAGGTACTTTGAAAGTTGTTTATTTGGGCATAAACAAACGACGCGTTTCGAGCTCACGGGCTCTTGGTCACATATATATATATTCACTGAAAAAACCATGGGTTATAGACCATATATAGTTAGGAATTAGCATTTACAAAACCTTATTTTACTCACACAAAACCATTGAAATTCCATATATAGTTAGTTGCACTAACTATATATCGCGCACCCGCAATCCACTGCTGATGATGTCACATATTACATCATTCATGACATGGTCAGTGACATCACTGATGACATCACTGATGACATCTCAAATGACATCACTGATGACATCACTGATGACATCTCAAATGACATCACTGATGACATCACTGATGACATCTCAAATGACATCACTGATAACATCTCAAATGGTTTAGAACTATTGTTTTTCCCAAATGATGAAAGCCCCCTTCCTTTTTTCTCACTCTGACTTTCAACTTTGTGAGAGGAAGACCTATTTTACTTAATAAGAAATGGCTTCATTAGTAGCTGCAGCTGGTGCACCCCCACCACCACCACCACCACCTCCTAGGAAGAGAGGACCACCTCCTCAGGTGGTGGTTGAGCAAGAGGTGGAAGAAGAGGAACAAGAGGAAGAGGAAGAAGAGAGGCCCTTTTTGCCAGAAGAGCCTAGGAGGTCCCGAGTGAAAGAGAATTTTATTTGGCAATTTTTAAAATATCCCCGGGGCCAAAAAAAAGTGAATGCCCGCTACGTAACTTGCCTGATATGTAAAAATGATCTGTCCAGAGGGACAGATAAAAAATATAGCTATGGAAATTATACGATGCATCGCCATATGGAGAGGAAGCACCCTATCAACTACAGTGCTGCGCAAGTACGTGACCTACACGATAACCCTCCTCCTGTGGCCAGAAGATCAAATGTACAGGCAGTGACGGGACCAGAGGCGAGGGAGACGGTCCCAAATATACAGATGAACTTTGGGGAAATAAAGCAAGTGTGTGTATATTGCGGCCAAATAATTTGCTACAGAGAAAGTAGCATTAATTTAATCAATTTAGCTATTGGGAATCATAATTGTTCAAAACGTCCCAGAAATTAAATTATCTTTTTTTTTGTTGCTCCTGTTGAGCCCTTTACAATGAATCATTTTCGTTTCTCCCACCCCCCAAAAAAAACAAAAAAAATATAAAACCGTTCAAAAAATACAAAAAAAGTAAAAAAATGTTCAGAAAAAAAATAAAAAAAATATAAAACAACAAAAACAATTTAAAAACATGTTCTTTTCAGAACTACCTCCCATTTGTAAAAATTGCTAGAATGTTTAGCACTCTTGCAACCTCTATTTCTTTTGGTTCGCTTCCCGGTTCGCTCGCCGGTACGCGAACCGGAAGCGAACTAAAACATTTTTTTTTAAAAAGGAGTAAGTATAAGGGAAGGAAACAGAGAGTAATGTTAAAAGAAAGACAGCTATAGGGAGTAACACAGAGATACTGTTTAATAGATCTATTTACCAAAGAAAAGATGGAAGAGCGTATAATTGTGAAAAACAAAATAGATAAGGAAGTGAAAGAAAAAAAGGAGAGTAGAAGAATAATAAACAAGAGTTTCTTAGAGAATGTGAGTGAATGTTCAAAATAAGATTAAAACATGTGGAATAACAGAGAAAATAACAGAAAGCAGAAAAGAAGAAGTAACAGAAAAGGAATGATTGAAACAGCAAAGAAATGTAAATAACATAGGGGCATATTATCAACATAGGCGATAAAATTATCGCTGCTTTTATCGGCAGAAATCTGCCGCTAAAGCTGCTTTTGCGGCAGTTTTCTGCCGATAAAAGCAGCGATAATTTTATTGCCTGTGTTGATAATATGCCCCTTAGTATGCTTGAACTACAGGGAGAAAGCATAATGAACAAGTAGTGAAAGAGTGATCAGTCAGAGACAGTGAGAGTAATAGAGACGGAGTGAGTGAACAAGAGTGAGTAACTATGAGAACAGAGGGACTGAGAAAAGGAGTGGAAGGAGTAGAGTAAGTAAGTAATAGAAAAATGAATGAGGTAAGTAGCAAAGGCAGAAAACTGAGGGTTAAAGAAATGAAGCAGTGGAACTAATAGAAGTTAAATGTGATAGAAACGTAACGAAAAGAGTACAAAACATTTACCTTATAATTGTCGTTAACTTAGTCACTTGTTATTTTTATACTTTCAATCTGTGAAAGAAAGAACAAAAATTTGAAAAATATTAAAACGTATTTAAAAATTAGAAAAGAGAAGGGAAACGATTGACAATCATCCAATTTTACAAAGAAATAAAGTTAGAGGCCTCCGCTTCTCCATGCCCCCTACACAGTCCTAAATATATACATTTTAAACTGACGGTATCTTGTTGAAGATGAAGTGAGGCCTATCTTGCAACATGGTGCATCTTTTGCACTGCTGCTGCGTCACAAAAGTTTCTAGATGCTGATAAGGTGTGGCCTATCCACAGATTTGTTTCAGGTGAGTCCAACTCAGAGTTACAGATGAAATGTAAGTTATTGAAGAGTACAGAGGAGATAATACATGAGCAGGCCTACCAACGAAGTGAGTCATGTCCACTGCACTCTTGAACAAACGTCAGACCGCCTCTATCTCCTTGAACAGGCCTAAATCTCATCTACACAATGTGATTCGTAATGTTATGAAACACAGGTAATGTAATTGAAAAACGTGCAATTTTTTTTGCTCATTCCACAATCACATCACTTGTGTTTTTCCTTTGCTTAGGTATCTCATTGTACAGATGTAGTCTAGCATATGAAAGACTACGCAAAAGGTGAGCACTCTATGCAACAACTTTGACACTTACAGAAGCCTCAGCTTCTCCATGCCCCCTACACAGTCCTAAATATATACATTTTAAACTGACGGTATCTTGTTGCAGATGAAGTGAAGCCCATGTTGCAACATGGTGCATCTTTTGCACTGCTGCTACGTCACAAAAGTGACGCAACGGTGGCGCAAAAGAGGCGCACGGCCATCATAAATCTGCTCCTAACATTTTAAATGATTGATTCAGGATGATGATAAGGTGTGGCTTATCCAGAAGTTTTTTTGAGGTGAGGCCTACTCAGGGTTGCAGATGAAATTTAGGCGTGTTGAAGAGTACAGAGGAGATAATACATGTGCAGACCTACCAATGAAGTGAGTCATGTCCACTGCACTCTTGAACAAAGGCCAGACCTCTTCTGTGTCCCTGAACACGCCTAAACCTCATCTGCACAATGTGATTCGTAATGTTAGGAAACACAGGTGATATAATTGAAAAACAATTATATACCTACATTCATGGGGAAGTGACTTAAAATGCCCTAACACACATGAAAGCTTTTTTTTAAGGCCCTTGCACCTTTTTTTCCATCACTTTTAACATGGCTATATAACTCAAAGAATCAAAATATAAATTAGCCAAGCACACATGGGGGCGTATTTACAAGGACCTTGCACCACGGGGAAATGTCTAAAATTAAAATGGGAAAAATAACATCAAAGGGACTCAAAGACCTTGTAAATATACCCCAAGCAACCTATCAAACTCTAGCAGTACATATCAAGAAACCTAATTGATTTTAAAAAACGTTTTTAAACCTATCATATAAAACAATTATATACCTACATTCATGGGGACATGACTTAAAATGCCCTAACACACAAGAAAGCGTTTTTTTAAGGCCCTTGCACCTTTTTTTCCATCACTTTTAACATGGCTATGTAACTCAAACAATCAAAATCTAAATTTGCCAAGCACACATGGGGGCGTTTTTACAAGGACCTTGCACCACGGGGAAATGTCTAAAATTAAAATGGGAAAAATAACATCAAAGGGACTCAAAGACCTTATAAATATGCCCCAAGCAACCTATCAAACTCTAGCAGTACATATCAAGAAACCTAATTGATTTTAAAAAACGTTTTTAAACCTATCATGTAAAACAATTATATACCTACATTCATTGGGACGTGACTTAAAATGCCCTAACACACAAGAAAGCGTTTTTTTAAGGCCCTTGCACCTTTTTTCCATCACTTTTAACATGGCTATGTAACTCAAACAATCAAAATCTAAATTTGCCAAGCACACATGGGGGCGTATTTACAAGGACCTAGCACCACGGGGAAATGTCTAAAATTAAAATGGGAAAAATAACATCAAAGGGACTCAAAGACCTTGTAAATATGCCCCAAGCAACCTATCAAACTCTAGCAGTACATATCAAGAAACCTAATTGATTTCAAAAAACGTTTTTAAACACATCAAGTAAATCACTTATTTACCCACATTCATGGGGAAGTGACTTAAAATGCCCTAACACACGAAAGCGTTCTTTTAAGGCCCTTGCACCTTTTTTTACATCACTTTTAACATGGCTATGTAACTCAAAGAATCAAAATCTATTTGTAAAACACTTAGCAAAGCAACATTTTAAATACACAACTTTCTTCTTAATTTTCTCCCTAAAGCATACTATTCTCTATTTAAATTAAATGAATCTTTTCTCACCTTAGCAAATACTTTTTGAGTTTCAAAACAGTCTCAGACACACACCAATTTGTCTTCAGCAGAACAAAGGGTATGCACTCCAGAGGCTGCAGCCAAAAAAGCACAGAAATGCTGTAATTCATCACACATATCTCTCATGTCACCCAATCAAAACTCTTCCCTCAATTTTTTCAAATCAACACCCTTCCCCCTCTGCCCTTTCTGCCTTTTTTGCATAGCAACCACCTCCTGAAAGACCTCTCATGTTTGCAACTTCACACAACAATGTTTCAATTGAACTCTGAACTCTGAGTGCACCTGCGTATCCTGTGCAATCTTTCATAAAATGATTTTTTCTTAACCATTCAAATTACATCTTTCAAAGAACTCATCCATGCACCCTAACTTTCTGTTTTCAGCAATCAAAATCCACCAATCACTGCTACTGATTAATTACCACAGAAACTCCACAGTTTTGTTCATTACAAACTCCTACTGTTTGAACTGCCATTTCATTACCACACTTCATCTGACTGCAGCAGAACCTCCTCTCACCATGTTTTCTGTCTGGATTGTTGGACATAGTTACATTCACTGGGCTCAAAGGTATGCTGATAACAGAAATTTACCTAACCTCAATTTACAAAACGTGGAAATCAAGTGGATTGGCCACAGAGGATTAAGATGTCACCAATTGATACCATTGGTGAAAACCTTTTTGCATTTGCCAAAACCTAACCTGTTAATTGTGCACTGTGGAGGAAATGACTTGGGCACTTTGACTGGGGTAGGTCTGGAAATGCTTTTAAAGGACACCTTTGAGCAATTGATGGCACTTTTTCCTCAAACTGCCTTGGTATATTCCAATATATGCCAAAGACAGAAATGGAAGTGGTCCAACGAATTTTGTCCACAAATTGAGAAATCGAGGAAGCATGTAAATAAGTCTGTTTCAGCTTACATGAGAGACCATGGAATGGGCTGCATCTACAACAATAACTTGCGTTACTACATGCAAGATATCTACAGAGGAGATGGAGTTCACTTCTCAGATGAGGGGAACAGAGTTTTCATCCTGAATTTAAGACTATGTATTGGTACCTACTTATAAGTACCTAAATGTACCACAGACCCAAAAGCTCTTCTCAGAGCTACCCTAACTATTATCGCTATAAACAAATTTTAAATGTAACTTTTTTTTACTAATTTTCACAATTTACGCTTTCCGGAGCGCTACCCGGTACGCGCACCGGACGCAAACCGCGCGAAAATTTGTAAAACAATGTTTTTTTTCGCACACATGGGCCTCCTCAGCCACCCTCAGAAAACCTAGGGGGTCAGGATACGTCTACCGTGCCCCCTTCTACCCATTTTGAACATTATTTGCCGTCCATCTTGTATCTCAATTCTACCGAAACACAAAATGGAGGACTCCCGTAACGCTGCCCGTTCGCGTACCGGGGCACGCACTGGGAAGCGCCCGCTCAAAAAAGGTGGGAAAGTAATTTACAGAAAAACGACTGGAGACACTTTCACCAAATAAAGATTAGCTCATACTACATACCAATCCCTACCATTTTCACAAATTTGGTTGGAATTCCATTTAGCCATTTAGCCTGTAGACCTCTCTAAATACCCTGAGGTAAATTACTTCACAAAACACATCTGAAGTGTTGGAATTGACAACCAATTAAAATGTTACTTTCATTTTCTTTTTTTTTTACCTGACATTTGATTGGTTATGTACCTGAATATATATAAAGAAAGAGAGGGAAACACAGCCATTTTCACTACTACTTCCTGAAGTACATTTCAAGAGCATTTTCACCTCTCTGTAAAGTAAATTGATAATTTGTAAGGGGCACTTTAAATTAATTTGTAAAAACGTTTTTTGATAATTATTTACTGTCCCCCTGCTATAGTTATAGATACAGATAGGCTCCTCTGTTATATTTATTGATTGACTTAGGCTTCTCTGCTATAATTATGAATTTACTTACTTTAACTTCACTGTTAAAAAAACAGAACTACCTGTCTGAACTTAAACCCAACAGTGCCCTAACTCTTCTGATATAATTATTTTTTTTATGCAATTTACAGCAAAAAATGGAAGGGGAGCACGAAAATATCAATGTTTCCTTCGACATTACATCTGAGGAGATTTTAAATGAAGAATTTCTAGATGAAGATTTTATGGATCAGTCTTTTGATGAACAATTTATTGGGAGATTCCAGATGATGTAATGCTGGAAGTTTTATTGAACTATGAAAATTCTGACCAATAAATTTTTATTTAATAATTAAAAATTGTTTGAGACATTATTCATTTTTATATCTAATTCATGAAGTACAACCAAAATAAATAAATAAATTAAAAAACCCCCAAAAAAAACAACAAAACGAACAATCAATAAACATACAATATTAGAAAAGTCTATCATTCTTTTTTCCTCATAGTACGCTCCCCGGACCGCTTTCCGGTGCGCGTACCGGGCGCACCCCACGCAAAAAAATGAATTTTTTTTTATTTTATTTTTGCCCCACGGGGCCCTTTTAAAGCCTCCACATCAAACCTAGGGGGTCAGGGAGGATCTACTATGCCCCCTTATGGTCATTTCCCCCTTTGTTTTGGCCTCCTCTTGTCTCTCGATCCTACCGAGAGACAAGATGGTGGCCGCTCCGCACTGTTTAGAATGTTGACAGACACCGGAGAGCCCATCAGCTTCGCTTCGCGAAGTTCCGTTAAGCGTCAGGTACGCGAACCGGAGCGCTACCCGGAGCTGGTTTTTTTTAAACGTTAATTTATCAAAATCCACTGGAGCACATATATTGAGACCTAGCAAAGGCACATCGGGCTACCAGTCCCTACAATTTTGCCAAGTTTCGTGCAAATCCATTCAGTCGTTCGGGCTAAAAGTGAGGCCAACCGCCCTATGGAAATTAACATGGGAAAAACGCGTTTTGGGACCCCCCTTTTTTCTCGGCCCCCCTTGACAAACCCCCCCCCCCAAATTTTCAGGGGCTGCTCAGAAACAAAATGTTCCATTTTCCTGAAAATTTCAGCCAATTCCGTCCACAAACGCCAAAGTTATTAGACATAGAATTTTCAAAAATCCCATAGAGAAAAAATCCTAACTATATATACCTACTGGCGACCGCCAGTAGGTAATATATATATATATATATATATATATATATATATATTCACTGAAAAAAACGTAGGTTTCACACACGTTATAGTTAGGAATTAGCATTTAAAAAACCTTAGAAATTCACTGAAAAAACCATAGGTTTTACACACGTTATAGTTAGCTGGACATTTCACTCTTACAAAACCTTTGAAATTCCACCGTTATAGTTAGTTCAGCTAACTATAACTTGCGCAACCGCAATGCACTGCTGATGACGTCACATATTACATCACTCATGACATGGTCAGTGACATCACTCATGACATCACCCATGACATCTCAAATGACATCACTGATGACATCACTGATGACATCATCCAGTGAATGTGTGTCTTTCTGAAAATTAAATATATTTTTATATGTATATCTAAAGGTCGATTGAAGAATGAATGGGTATATAGGTATCTAAATGGATGTTTTTTTGGTAAAATTGATGGTATAACTGACTTATTAGGTGTATCTTAGTGAATACATGTATTAGCGAGTAATCTGTAAATATTTAAATATCTGTATCAGTGTCTCACATTATGTATAAGTGGCTGCATGGGTTGGTGAGTAGCTACATGAGTTTGTATATGGGTTCTTAGTTGGTTTTTTGAGTATCAGTATGTGTGTCTGTATGGTTCGGTGGGGGATATTAGTTAGCGCATAGATGCATGAATGAGTGAGTCACTGTTTGTATGTGTTTTGAAGACAGCATGTGTGCAGGACTGTATGAGTGAATGAGTGTGTGTATGGGTGTGTTCGTGAGTGAATGACTGTCTCAATAGTGTCTTTATGAGTAAGTTTGTTTTAAACTAGTATATGTGAGTATTGATGTATATAAGTAAGTATATGTGAGAGTGAGAGATTGGAAGAGTACCTGTATAAATTAGTGTGTGTTTTTATAATTGATTGTTTAAGAGAGTAAGTATGTGTACGTTTCTGTAGAAGTAAGTGTAGTGGTGTGTGTATAGCTGTATATACAAACAAATGGATGTTTGATAGTTTATTTGCATGTGTGAATATGTATGTGAGTAACTATATGGATGAGTATTAGTGTGTAACAGGATGTATAGGTGTAAGAGTGCATATAATCAGTGAGTACATGTATGAGTGACTATATAGAACTGTTGGTGAATGAGTGGATCTGTATGTAGATGTTAGAATTACCTAATAGGTTGTTGTAAGTGGTATTGGTATCTCTATTTTTTTTTAAATTGTAGTTTCCATTTTTGAACGTGTGTATCTAAGATTATATTAGGGTGAGAGGAAGTCTGCCACTCTTTCACAAGGATGATGTCATCAGAGATGTCATTTGAGATGTCATCAGTGATGTCATAAGTGATGTCACTGACCATGTCATGAGTGATGTAATATGTGACGTCATCAGCAGTGCATTGCGGTAGCGCGAGTTATAGTTAGCTGAACTAACTATAACGGTGGAATTTCAAAGGTTTTGTATGAGTGAAATGTCCAGCTAACTATAACGTGTGTAAAACCTATGGTTTTTTCAGTGAATTTCTAAGGTTTTTTAACTGCTAATTCCTAACTATAACGTGTGTGAAACCTATGGTTTTTTCAGTGAATTTGGAAGGTTTTTTAAATGCTAATTCCTAACTAAATGCTAAATCCCCACTACGGCCCCTCGCGGCGGGATGCCTGGCTTTCACCTTGTGGATACCCTGCCGGGGTATCTCACAGGGGAATACCAGGACGGGTTCCCTAAGCAAGCGCCTTGATACCTTCGGGTGATACGTGCGCTATATAAGTCGCAATATATATAACGTGGGTGAAACCTATGTTTTTTTTCAGTGAATTTGCAAGGTTTTTTAAACGCTAATTTCTAACTATATCTGGTCTGAAACATATGGTTTTTCGATAAATTTCAAAAGTTTTTAACATGCTCATTATTGTATCAATTTTTATATTTTTTATATATTTATTTTTCACAAACTGCCTTTGTATATTTTAATGGATTGACTGTATCCAGTAATATGCAATGGCACAGCACATTTTTATGTTTTGGTTAAAGTTGAACAGTATAGTCTACATCTTCAATCAACAATAACTACTCAAATTTGTTATTTACATTTTTTTGTGATTTTATTCACCGTGCGCGCACCTGCAATTTTTTATTTGAAAAAAAATGTTTTTTTTGCTCTTTGGGGTCCTTCAGGGACCCCCTGAGAAAGCCTAGGGGGTCAGGGAGTCTCTTCCCTGCCTTCTTTTTACGTTTTGAAACTTTTTCGAAAATCGGGCAAAAACGCCATTTTGAAGCGACGTTCGCGCACCGTGCGCGCACCTGTGCGAGCACCCGTGCGCGCGCGTCAAGTCATGTGACTCAAAAACAACACTTTTGATTGGTTTATAGTAGTTACTGTTCCAGAATCTTCAAAAACCCCACCCACTTCCCTCACTATCTGTTTCACTCTCTTGGGGGAAGGACCTTTCCAGCTATCTTCAAGGATTGTTCCAGAGATTTCAAAAGATGGTAGAAAGAATGGATTCCTCTTCGGAATCAGATGTCCAGGAACATCAGACAGCTGCAAAGAAGACCAAACAATCATTCATTTGGCAATTTTTTATATTTCCACAGGGGCAGAAAAAAGGAAATGCCCCAAAGATGACATGCACCATTTGTGGATCTGTTCTCTCGAGGGGAAACCCTCAAAAGAAGTATTCCTTCTCATTTTATACTATGATAAGGCACGTGAGGAATGTGCCCCCTGCACAGTACGCACAGGCTTCAACCAGAGCCTCCGCGTCTCAACTACCATCTGCTGTGCCCAGCACATCAACAGGAGCACCTTATGCCTTACCATCTACATCAGCATTGGATAAACGCCCGTTCCTGAGCAGAGTGAACATGAGGTGCAATATGTGCAATGAGATACTCTGCTAAGGGGAGCAGAGCCTCAACTTAATCGAAATTAAAATTGTGCAGCCAAAGAGTGACTGAACCAAGGGGACTGAGGGTAGGGGAGTGAGGTAAGGTGAGTGAAAGAGTAAGGGAATGGCAGTAAGGAAAGGCAAGTGAGGTAGGGGGAGTGAGAAAAGGGGAGCAGGGGACGTACACAGGGTAGGGGAGTAAGAGACAGATAGGGAGAAGTAGACCAGGGTAAAGGGAGTGAAGGTAAGAGAAGTGGAGTGATGGTGGTAGAAGGGGTATAAGGATGAGAAAAGTGGGGTAAGTGAAAGTGAGAGGTAGAGAATGAGGAGAGAGAAGTGGAGTGAGGGGATGAAGGGAGTTAGGAAAGCAGAGTGAGGGAAGGGGAGTCAGGATTTCAATGAGGAATGGAGAGTGAAGGCGAGTGAGGGTAAGAGACTGGAAAAGACGATGGGTGTGAGATACAGACAGGAGGTAGTGTAGTTGGGTAAAGGGAGTGACGGTGAGTGAAGGACAGTGACACTTATGGAAGGTGTATGAGGGTGAGGGAAGGGAAATGAGAGAGAAGGAAGGAGAATAAAAGAGAGGAAAGGGGAGTGAGAGATGAAGTAGGAGTGAAGGAAAAAGAAAGGGAGAGACAGGAAGGGTGAGGGAGAGAAAGAGAGAGAGAGTAAGAGAGAAAGAGAGGGAGAAGAAGTGACTGACAGGGAATAAGGTGGTTACACTGAGTGAGAGAGAGGAACAGAGAGAGAGAGAAATGGAGTAAAGGAGAGTGGGGAACTAAAGGAACTTCATCATCTGACTCAAATGTGCAGTTTTTTGAAGAGCAGCCACGTGGTAATAAGACCCAGGAGTTCTTTATCTGGAAGTTTTTCACCTTTTCAGAGGGGCACAAGGAAGTAAATGCACCAAAGTTCACCTGCAAAATGTGTGGTAGGGAGCTATCTAGAGCATACCGAAAGAAACACTTGTCTTTTAGTATACATACATTGATTAGACACATAAAACATGTATAAATGTACATTCTAACAACTATGCAAGGGCATCTACCCAAACCCTTGCAGCAAACCCTCCAGTTGCTGTTCCCAGCACTTCATCTGCAGGAGCATCTCCTTCATCGACTGCTCTGAATATCTGACCACTTTTCGCCAATGTCAACCTCCGATGTTACTTCTGCAATGAGATTCTTTGTTATCTCTTAACTGAATAGGAGTAAAGCAGAGTGAGTGAGATAGAGGTAGAGAGGGAGAGAAACAAGGATAAAAAAAAGAGTGAGGGAGTAAACAAAGGGGAATAAGTAAGATGGAGTGAGGGTGTGATGAAAGAGGAATAAAGAAAGGAAACTGAGGGAAGGGGAGTGACAGAAGCAGAGTGAGGGGGACTGAGGAAGAAGGAGTGGGAAAAGTGAAGTGGTGAAAAATACAGATAGGATGAAGTGCAGACGGAGAAAGTGAATGATAGTGAGTGAACAACAGTGATAGTTAGGGAAGTAGTAAGTGGAAAGATGAGTGAGGGAGAAGGAACAAAATTAAGACACAGGGAAAGTGAGTGAGGAATAGAAGAGGAGTGATAGAAAGAGAGAGAATAGGAGTTTAATGGTAAAGGAAAGAGAAGATTTTAACACAGCAACAACAATAGCGCAGACTACAGATTGGGACACTCTCACTGAGAAAAAGCGAAACAGGATACGCACTATTTTGCATGGCGTTATCCTCGCACAATACCTGAGGACCAACACAGCGCCTAAAGGCTTACTGGTCACCAACGCTCCCAGAATATTCCTTGATGATGTCACCTTTAGGAAAGACTGGGCTCAGATAGCCTGGCACTGCACCAGGGACTGGCTCATCTTGATAATAAAAACTGCCAAACGCCTTTCAGACGCAGTTATAATAGAGATCCAGGCAACTGAGACCCACTTCAAAACCACTCTGACAGGATACAAAAAGAAATTGGAAGATCAAAATCGGGAGATGAACGATTACAAAGAATACCTAACCCAAACCAAGATAAAGAAATTCGAGAAGGATCTAAAAAACTTCAGCTATCTAAAAACTTATCCCTATGCTGACGACACGTATACTGCACCCACAAGAGGCCAGAACACGGACAGCTCAGGAGATACTAGTTCCATTTCCAGTGGCTCCAGTAATGGATCCCACAAAGCCAGAGGGAGAGGCCGTGGAGGGAAACAACAAGCACAACCTTGGCAAGGCCCCCCGCAATTCCAGAACTTCGGCCCTCCTCCATTTGGCCCAATGCCTCCTTATTATGGATATCCACCTTTATATCCGCCTGGCCAGGTACCATACTACCAGAACAACCCAAATCAACGATATCCTTTTTTAGGCCAAGGCCGCAGACCCCGTGGCAAGAGAAGGAATCCACCACAGCAAGTGCAGTGGGCGCCTCAACCAGCACAGTGGTCCACAGAAGAGGATCCGGTCAGTGCCAACACGAGGAACAAAGCCAAAGAGCAAGCGGGCCCCAGCAAATAGCTGAACCAACCAATACCGGCACCCTGGTATTCAACCTCTCCGACGTACCCCTCACCAATGAAGAAACCAATGTCCTGAACAAAGGACTGTCATTTGTCCCGACCATCAGACTAGATACTTTCAAACTCCATGTCGAACTGGCCGAGTTTTTTAGAAAACTCAAGCTAAAAGCGTTTTTCGAAAACAAGGAGAAACCTCTTGACTCAGAAACCACTAATGAGACTGGGTTGAAACTCAAATCCAACTTCACTCCACCACCTGCCACCGTGCCAGTGGAGATCAGTACCTTCGAGTTGGCAGTATACTCAGAAGTCGAGAAATTGCAACCCCAAAACCATTTCAACAATCTGTCTTTTCAAGATAGGGAGATCATCAAAAAACTCCAAAATGACCCTACCCGCATCATCAAACCAGCAGATAAAGGTGGAGGGATAGTCATCATGAACAAAATCGACTACGACACCGAATGCCGCAGACTATTAAGCGACACTCGTAACTATAGAAAATTACTGAGAGACCCATCCAAAGATCTACAAAAAAAGATCACAGAACTAGTACAGGAGGCTTCTGACGCAGAATACATCTCAAAGCAAGAAGCTGAGTATCTCAACACACGTGATGCAAAAGTACCCTACTTTTACATCATGCCCAAGGTGCATAAAGGGGTCACCCCACCACCGGGCAGACCCATAGTGTCAGGGATAAAGTCCCTCCTAGAACCGTTATCACGGTTCTGCGATCACTACCTCAACCCATTGGTTCAGAAAACTCCATCCTACGTCAAAGACACGAAGCACCTCCTTAACATCATCAAGGATGTCAGTTTCGATAGAGACAAACACCTCCTGGTGGGATTGGACGTGGAGAGCCTATATACGAGCCTCCCTCAGGATGCCACACTGAAGGTACTCCATGATGTCTTGATGGAGATTGACTGGCAACATCGTACACCCCGTCACTTCATCTTGGATTGCGCCACGCTGGCATTAAAAGAGAACTATTTCCAATACGAAGATACATTCTTCTTACAAACGAATGGTACCTCGATGGGCAGTGTCTTTGCGCCGAGCGTGGCGGGGCTATATGTCCACCACTTTGAGCAGACAAATATCGAAGCCCCCACGAACCCCTACTCAGCAAATATAACAATTTGGCGTCGATATATTGACGATATCCTCATTGTCTGGGAAGGCAATGAGGAGACATTGAAAGATTTTCTCACCTGGATCAATAGCCTTGATCCCTTTCTAAAGTTCACCTGCACTAGCAGTTCTACTGAACTGGCGTTTCTGGACCTCAACATAAAAGCTGATCAGGGGGGTCTGACCACAACGACTCATTACAAACCGACTTCCAGGAACTCGTTGTTGCGCTTTGATAGTTTCCACCCCAGACCTTTGAGAGAGAACCTGCCATTTGGACAGTTCCTGCGCATTCGCCGGAACTGCAGCAACCTCCATGACTTCAAACACCAGTCCAAAGCCTTGGTCCACAAGTTGGGAGACCGTGGCTACCCATCCAGAATCATCACAAAATCCTGTAAACGAGCACGCAACCAAAACAGGGAGGCCCTTCTTGAGACCGTGGTCAGACCACCAGAAACACCCATCATGACGTGTGTCACCACCTATAACACCGCCTCCAATCAGGTCTCCAGCATAATTCGCAAAAATTGGAAGATCATCAATTCAGGCGCGAGGAACTGGGACCTCCCCCGCTTTGCTTACAAAAGAGCACAAAATCTGAAGGATCAGCTGGTAACCACGAGACCCAGAAAAACACAGCAAACCGGCCATACAATTTTAAACACTTGGGGCCTACCAGAACTAACAGGCCACCAACCATGTTACAACTGTAGCGTCTGCCACCTGACTACCCCTTCCAAAACATTGTCGTTGGAAGATGGTAAAACCTGGACACAACGACAATTCACGAACTGTAATTCATCTAACCTAGTATACCTAATCACCTGTCGCTGTGGCTTGAGATACATAGGCATGACGACCAGGAAGGTTAGAACCAGGATGACTGAACACAGGAGCACCATGCGCTGTGGTAAAAACATCAGCAAACTGACCCAGCACTTCATCGTGCAAAATCACACCCCGAATGATTTCACCTGGACGGTCATCGAACAATTCGCACTTTCAGCTTGTGATGAGAAGACTCTGCTCACCAAAGAGCAACGCTGGATTTATCGCCTTTCTACCCATATAGAGGGGCTCAATGATTCCATCCCGTGGAATGCTCTGGCGAGATAAACACTCCTATGTAAAGTATTGGTCAGTATCCCTGTCTGCGCTCAGACTCGTGATCTGTCCCTACTCTGTAATTGCCTTCTTTGCCTATATACCTTGCAATCGCTGTTGTTGCTTTTTAAACCTTAAAAGACCCACACGGGCTTCTTTTCCTTTTTTTGCCCCAGTTGCGCACGCACTCGCGCGCACATGCCACTACCAATGCTAACCTAGTCCTGGTACCATGGCGCATGCGCGAATGGATAGCGCTCGCACACACCTCTACCACGCATGCGCTGGAAACCTCACATCGCGCATGCGCAACGCGCAGACCGCTAGCTCCCAGCGCCCGCGCTCTAAAAAGGAAACGCGACCGCGCCCTCTCCCCTCTCCAGGTGATAACAATCAAACCGGCTATTTAAGCCCATACCTGACTCTGGCAAAGCTCATTCGGGACACTGGAGCAGGACGATAGGTCGCAGGAACCGCTGATCGGAAATACCGTGAGTAAGCTTGATCTCTGCACAACGCTCTGGGTAAGCAACAATTTCTCTCCACAGGTACTATCCTAACTGTAATCCTCTACAAACATTTAGGATCTTCTTTCCCTCCCTGCCAAGTGACCCATGAGGCTTTAACAGCAAGTAGCAAGTGTGAGGAATTATGTACCATACTTACCTGTACCTCACGCTATGCCTGTTTCGCTGTGTAGCCCACCACTGCCACTGCGTTTAATATTTAACCGCCATAGTTCACCTTAGCCATGGCACACTCATGGCATTGTTACTTGCCGCTCTAGGTCGCTCACGCACACCAGAAGCCGGCTATTTGTTGTGTTTTGGTTAATACCATTCTCAATGACTCTTTTTGTATGTCTGTACTGTCTTTGTGTTTTATGTACAGTAAAGCAGAGGGAATCCCCCTCTTACACGTACGGCACCTTAGCGAGTGCAACACTTTTTTACCACACACTTTCACTTAATATAGTTTATTTTCACCCACACATACTCATTTGGTCCTGAGGAAAGCCAGTTTTAATCAAAAGGCCTGGCTGAAACATGTAGACCACAAGGACGTAGGAGCCCCTAATATACTCCACATCGTCCACAGCCTTTTTATCTTGCTAACAGGGGCCCAGGTATTAAATTTACCTCTTACCCTCGGGAACTGGGACCACCTGTATAGCTTTTAAAACCTTTCATCTTCATTCTCACCAACACTGCACACTCAGTAAGAATACCAGCTCCTCAGTAATCTGGAGTCGCAGCACACCCGGGACACATTCGGTGTCACTGTGGTGGGCCCGATGATGAAGCATGACACCAACTAGGTTGGTGTGTGAGGGCTTCATGACCAAACCTAAGGGTTTGCCTACAGATATACCTTCTGAGTTTCCTCTAACACAACATAGCTAGTCCTATATTGATATCTCTACATATAACCAGGGGACCCGGACTGGCTTACCTAGTCCTCTCTCTCCCTTTTGATTTGCTGATAATTGGCAGCGCGCAGCTGCGAGAGACACCTGACTGATACAAGATGGCACAAAACACAGGCCTAACATTCACCGAGGATGACGTCACTGAAATCCTCGATGACCCCACACTCTTGGCAGATTTTAACACAGCAACAACAATAGCGCAGACTACAGATTGGGACACTCTCACTGAGAAAAAGCGAAACAGGATACGCACTATTTTGCATGGCGTTATCCTCGCACAATACCTGAGGACCAACACAGCGCCTAAAGGCTTACTGGTCACCAACGCTCCCAGAATATTCCTTGATGATGTCACCTTTAGGAAAGACTGGGCTCAGATAGCCTGGCACTGCACCAGGGACTGGCTCATCTTGATAATAAAAACTGCCAAACGCCTTTCAGACGCAGTTATAATAGAGATCCAGGCAACTGAGACCCACTTCAAAACCACTCTGACAGGATACAAAAAGAAATTGGAAGATCAAAATCGGGAGATGAACGATTACAAAGAATACCTAACCCAAACCAAGATAAAGAAATTCGAGAAGGATCTAAAAAACTTCAGCTATCTAAAAACTTATCCCTATGCTGACGACACGTATACTGCACCCACAAGAGGCCAGAACACGGACAGCTCAGGAGATACTAGTTCCATTTCCAGTGGCTCCAGTAATGGATCCCACAAAGCCAGAGGGAGAGGCCGTGGAGGGAAACAACAAGCACAACCTTGGCAAGGCCCCCCGCAATTCCAGAACTTCGGCCCTCCTCCATTTGGCCCAATGCCTCCTTATTATGGATATCCACCTTTATATCCGCCTGGCCAGGTACCATACTACCAGAACAACCCAAATCAACGATATCCTTTTTTAGGCCAAGGCCGCAGACCCCGTGGCAAGAGAAGGAATCCACCACAGCAAGTGCAGTGGGCGCCTCAACCAGCACAGTGGTCCACAGAAGAGGATCCGGTCAGTGCCAACACGAGGAACAAAGCCAAAGAGCAAGCGGGCCCCAGCAAATAGCTGAACCAACCAATACCGGCACCCTGGTATTCAACCTCTCCGACGTACCCCTCACCAATGAAGAAACCAATGTCCTGAACAAAGGACTGTCATTTGTCCCGACCATCAGACTAGATACTTTCAAACTCCATGTCGAACTGGCCGAGTTTTTTAGAAAACTCAAGCTAAAAGCGTTTTTCGAAAACAAGGAGAAACCTCTTGACTCAGAAACCACTAATGAGACTGGGTTGAAACTCAAATCCAACTTCACTCCACCACCTGCCACCGTGCCAGTGGAGATCAGTACCTTCGAGTTGGCAGTATACTCAGAAGTCGAGAAATTGCAACCCCAAAACCATTTCAACAATCTGTCTTTTCAAGATAGGGAGATCATCAAAAAACTCCAAAATGACCCTACCCGCATCATCAAACCAGCAGATAAAGGTGGAGGGATAGTCATCATGAACAAAATCGACTACGACACCGAATGCCGCAGACTATTAAGCGACACTCGTAACTATAGAAAATTACTGAGAGACCCATCCAAAGATCTACAAAAAAAGATCACAGAACTAGTACAGGAGGCTTCTGACGCAGAATACATCTCAAAGCAAGAAGCTGAGTATCTCAACACACGTGATGCAAAAGTACCCTACTTTTACATCATGCCCAAGGTGCATAAAGGGGTCACCCCACCACCGGGCAGACCCATAGTGTCAGGGATAAAGTCCCTCCTAGAACCGTTATCACGGTTCTGCGATCACTACCTCAACCCATTGGTTCAGAAAACTCCATCCTACGTCAAAGACACGAAGCACCTCCTTAACATCATCAAGGATGTCAGTTTCGATAGAGACAAACACCTCCTGGTGGGATTGGACGTGGAGAGCCTATATACGAGCCTCCCTCAGGATGCCACACTGAAGGTACTCCATGATGTCTTGATGGAGATTGACTGGCAACATCGTACACCCCGTCACTTCATCTTGGATTGCGCCACGCTGGCATTAAAAGAGAACTATTTCCAATACGAAGATACATTCTTCTTACAAACGAATGGTACCTCGATGGGCAGTGTCTTTGCGCCGAGCGTGGCGGGGCTATATGTCCACCACTTTGAGCAGACAAATATCGAAGCCCCCACGAACCCCTACTCAGCAAATATAACAATTTGGCGTCGATATATTGACGATATCCTCATTGTCTGGGAAGGCAATGAGGAGACATTGAAAGATTTTCTCACCTGGATCAATAGCCTTGATCCCTTTCTAAAGTTCACCTGCACTAGCAGTTCTACTGAACTGGCGTTTCTGGACCTCAACATAAAAGCTGATCAGGGGGGTCTGACCACAACGACTCATTACAAACCGACTTCCAGGAACTCGTTGTTGCGCTTTGATAGTTTCCACCCCAGACCTTTGAGAGAGAACCTGCCATTTGGACAGTTCCTGCGCATTCGCCGGAACTGCAGCAACCTCCATGACTTCAAACACCAGTCCAAAGCCTTGGTCCACAAGTTGGGAGACCGTGGCTACCCATCCAGAATCATCACAAAATCCTGTAAACGAGCACGCAACCAAAACAGGGAGGCCCTTCTTGAGACCGTGGTCAGACCACCAGAAACACCCATCATGACGTGTGTCACCACCTATAACACCGCCTCCAATCAGGTCTCCAGCATAATTCGCAAAAATTGGAAGATCATCAATTCAGGCGCGAGGAACTGGGACCTCCCCCGCTTTGCTTACAAAAGAGCACAAAATCTGAAGGATCAGCTGGTAACCACGAGACCCAGAAAAACACAGCAAACCGGCCATACAATTTTAAACACTTGGGGCCTACCAGAACTAACAGGCCACCAACCATGTTACAACTGTAGCGTCTGCCACCTGACTACCCCTTCCAAAACATTGTCGTTGGAAGATGGTAAAACCTGGACACAACGACAATTCACGAACTGTAATTCATCTAACCTAGTATACCTAATCACCTGTCGCTGTGGCTTGAGATACATAGGCATGACGACCAGGAAGGTTAGAACCAGGATGACTGAACACAGGAGCACCATGCGCTGTGGTAAAAACATCAGCAAACTGACCCAGCACTTCATCGTGCAAAATCACACCCCGAATGATTTCACCTGGACGGTCATCGAACAATTCGCACTTTCAGCTTGTGATGAGAAGACTCTGCTCACCAAAGAGCAACGCTGGATTTATCGCCTTTCTACCCATATAGAGGGGCTCAATGATTCCATCCCGTGGAATGCTCTGGCGAGATAAACACTCCTATGTAAAGTATTGGTCAGTATCCCTGTCTGCGCTCAGACTCGTGATCTGTCCCTACTCTGTAATTGCCTTCTTTGCCTATATACCTTGCAATCGCTGTTGTTGCTTTTTAAACCTTAAAAGACCCACACGGGCTTCTTTTCCTTTTTTTGCCCCAGTTGCGCACGCACTCGCGCGCACATGCCACTACCAATGCTAACCTAGTCCTGGTACCATGGCGCATGCGCGAATGGATAGCGCTCGCACACACCTCTACCACGCATGCGCTGGAAACCTCACATCGCGCATGCGCAACGCGCAGACCGCTAGCTCCCAGCGCCCGCGCTCTAAAAAGGAAACGCGACCGCGCCCTCTCCCCTCTCCAGGTGATAACAATCAAACCGGCTATTTAAGCCCATACCTGACTCTGGCAAAGCTCATTCGGGACACTGGAGCAGGACGATAGGTCGCAGGAACCGCTGATCGGAAATACCGTGAGTAAGCTTGATCTCTGCACAACGCTCTGGGTAAGCAACAATTTCTCTCCACAGGTACTATCCTAACTGTAATCCTCTACAAACATTTAGGATCTTCTTTCCCTCCCTGCCAAGTGACCCATGAGGCTTTAACAGCAAGTAGCAAGTGTGAGGAATTATGTACCATACTTACCTGTACCTCACGCTATGCCTGTTTCGCTGTGTAGCCCACCACTGCCACTGCGTTTAATATTTAACCGCCATAGTTCACCTTAGCCATGGCACACTCATGGCATTGTTACTTGCCGCTCTAGGTCGCTCACGCACACCAGAAGCCGGCTATTTGTTGTGTTTTGGTTAATACCATTCTCAATGACTCTTTTTGTATGTCTGTACTGTCTTTGTGTTTTATGTACAGTAAAGCAGAGGGAATCCCCCTCTTACACGTACGGCACCTTAGCGAGTGCAACACTTTTTTACCACACACTTTCACTTAATATAGTTTATTTTCACCCACACATACTCATTTGGTCCTGAGGAAAGCCAGTTTTAATCAAAAGGCCTGGCTGAAACATGTAGACCACAAGGACGTAGGAGCCCCTAATATACTCCACATCGTCCACAGCCTTTTTATCTTGCTAACAGGGGCCCAGGTATTAAATTTACCTCTTACCCTCGGGAACTGGGACCACCTGTATAGCTTTTAAAACCTTTCATCTTCATTCTCACCAACACTGCACACTCAGTAAGAATACCAGCTCCTCAGTAATCTGGAGTCGCAGCACACCCGGGACACATTCGGTGTCACTGTGGTGGGCCCGATGATGAAGCATGACACCAACTAGGTTGGTGTGTGAGGGCTTCATGACCAAACCTAAGGGTTTGCCTACAGATATACCTTCTGAGTTTCCTCTAACACAACATAGCTAGTCCTATATTGATATCTCTAAAGGAAAGAGAAGGACAGAGTGAGAGACAGGGAGAGGGAGAGCAAAGAACTGAGAAGCAGTGAGCCAGTGAGACTGAGTGACACAAACGGAAACAGGGAGAGAAAAATGGATGAAAAAAAAGTGAGGGAAGGAATAAGTAAAGGGGAGTAAGTAAGATGGAGAGAGGGAGTGAGGAAAGGGGAGGGAGGGAAAGTGACTGAGAGAAAAGTACTAAGGGTGAGTGAAAGGCATTAACACTGAGAAAAGTGGTATTAGGAATACGAAAGGGAATGAGAAAGAACAAAGGAGATTAAAGGAGAGGAAAGAGGACTGAGGGAAAAAGTAGAAGTCAAGGAAACAGAAAGAGAAAAACAGAAAGAGTGAGGGAGAGAGAGAGAGAGAGAGGGAGAGAAAAAGAGAGGGAGAGTAAGTGACTGAGATGGAGTAAAGTGGTTACACTCAGTGAGACAGAAAAAGAGACGGAGAGAGAAATGGAGTGAAGGAGAGTGGGGGAGTAAAGAAACTTCATCATCTGACTCAGATGTGGAGTTTGTTGAAGAGCAGACACGTAGTAAGAAGACCAAGGTGTCCTTTATCTGGAAGTTTTTCTCCTTTCCACAGGGACACAAGAAAGTATATGCAACAAAGTTCACCTGCAAAATCTGTGGTAGTGTGCTATCTAGAGCACACCAAAAGAAACACTAGTCTTTTAGCATACACACATTGATTACACACGTAAAAAATGTAAAAATGTACATTCTAACTATTATGCAAGGGCATCTACCCAAACCCTTGCAGTGAACCCTCCAGTTGCTGTTCCCAGCACTTCATCTGCAGGAGCATCTCCTTCATCGACTGCTCTAAATATCGGGCCACTTTTCACCAATAGGTAGAGTCGTGCTTGAGCATCTCCAGTCGTGGGCCGAGGACGGGCAGGTCCTCTCTGACCTCCAATTCGGTTTTAGGGAGGACTTTGGCACAATAGAACAGGCTTTAAACCTTTCCATGATGCTGGAGAAATATGTTCAGGCAAAGCAGGGCAAGCTATATATGGTTTATGTAGACTTGTCCGCCGCGTTTGACTGTGTCTCCCACGCAAGGATTTGGACTGTCCTGGGACAAATAGGAGTAGATGCTCCCCTCGTAGATTTTCTGAGGGAGCTATATTCCAAGGCCTCCGCAAGGGTACGTTTCGGCACAAAGGGCGAGCTATCGGCGTCGTTTGGAGTGGAGCATGGCGTTCGTCAAGGGTGTGTCCTGGCCCCCTTTTTGTTCTCCCTCGATACAAATGGCCTAGAGGCGGAGATGCTGAGGGGGGCTCAGGACCTACCCCAAGTGCGAAAGCCCCCGATCCCTGCTCTGCTATATGCAGACGACGCCGTGATACTGGCTCGTACCCCACACAAACTGCAGAAGGCCTTGGATAGGTACGAACACTTTATGGGGACCCTTGATTTACACATAAATACAAAAAAGACATATGTAATGACAGCAGGAACAGGGGAAAAACGGGTGAAAGACATTTTCCTCAGCAATCAGAAACTTGCATCAACGGCCCATTACCCCAACTTGGGCATTTTAATAGACCAGAAATTGAATTGGAAAGCCGCAGTTGAGGCAAGGAAACATCTTTTTATGAGAGCTAACACCGCTCTCATAAATTTCTCACAAAGGTTGGGAAAAAGGCCTCCCGTGGAACTACTAAAAATCTATTCTGCTAAATGCCAGTCAATAGCCCTATAGGGGGCTGGAGTGTGGGGGCACGTCAACATTAGCTCCTTACAGGTGGCAGAAAACACTTTTTTAAGGTTTCTTTTAGCGGCACCCAAACGTATCTCCACATTAGCGTGTCACTTGAAATTAGGGATACCATACTTGGGGGATTTGGTAAAAATCCAGCCACTTTTACTTTGGCGGCGAATATGGATTTCTGAAAATAACCTAATAACAAAGGAAATTATGGCAGATTGCATGGAATTAGATTACTCACTGAATATTAGTTGGCTGTTCTATGTGAAAAACTTTCTTACTGACTTAGGGCTCGAGTCTTATTATATAACACCTGAGAAGATTTGTGACATCTCGAAAAAGGACCTGAAAGCAAGGGCACTGAGTCATCTGGAAGGCCTAAGGCTTGCTAGTGAAGCAATGAAACCTTCTGCCCAACATGTAATTGCTGTTCAGATTACCCTGTCTATTCAGCCCTATCTAACACATGAGTTTAAAGTATTTGAGCGACTTCTTTTGACGAGATTTAGACTAAATCTCTTCAACCGTTTAGTTACATTCCCAACTAGAAATAGCTGGGACTCAATTCTTATGCCCTGCCCCTGCGATGATACATCAGAGCAGACGACGATACACACTGTTCTGTTCTTCAAATTTTATCATGTTCATCGGAGACTTTGGTTGTTACCTTTGTTAAAACAGTGGGGTTTTTGGCAATGTCGCCCAGCGATGTTGCGATTACAGTTTTTAGAGTCTGAATGTATTTGTTATTACGTCATCAACTTTCTGAAATGTATTTTTAAACACAGAATTAACCTATAGAGTATTTTTACAATTTATGAACTGGATAACCTTTATCAATCTCCAAATAATGATTTTCAATGCTAGTGTGGAACGATTACCTTTTAAATTGTAATGATTGTGTATTAATTGTTAAAAAAAATTCTTTTTTATCTGATTACAACACTGCTTTTATGGTTTTCTATTTTGTAAAACCGAATAAAGAAATATTTACTTACTTTTCACCAATGTCCACCTCCAATGCAACTTCTGAGATGATATTCTTTGTTATCTGTAAACTAAGAAGCAGTAAAGCAGTTACAGTAAGTAAGACAGAGGTAGACAGAGAGAAAAAAAAAGAATAAAAAAAGTGAGTGAGGGAGTAAACGAAGGTGAGTTAGTGAGATAGAGGGAGGGTGTGATGAAAGAGGAGTAAAGGAAGAAAAGTGAGGGAAGGGGAGTGAGAGAAGCAGAGTGAGGGGGAGTGACAAAAAAGAAGCTGGGTAGTAAAGTGGTGAAAAATACAGATAGGATGAAGTGCAGAGAGAGAAAGTGAATGATAGTGAGTGAACAACAGTGATAGTTAGGGAAGTAGTATTAGGAAGAGATAAGATGAGTGAGGGAGAAGGAACAAAATTAAGAGACAGGGAAAGTGAGTGAAGAATAGAAGAACAGTGATAGAAAGAGAGAGGAGAAGAGTTTAAGGGTGAAGGAGAGAGAAGGACAGAGTGAGAGAGAGGGAGAGCTAAGAACTGAGAAGGAATGAGCCAGTGAGACTGAATGACACAGAGACAAACAGGGAGAGAAAAATGGATGAAAGAAAAAGTGAGGGAAGGAATAAGTGAAGGGGAGTAAGTAAGATTGAGTGAGGGAGTGAGGAAAGGGGAGTGAAGCAAGGTGACTGAGGGAGAAGTACTGAGGGTGAGTGAAAGGCAGTAGCACTGAGGAAAGGGGTATGATGGTGATGAAAGAGAATGAGAGAGAAGGAACAAGACTAAGAGAGAGGAAAGAGGACTGAGGGATAAAGTAGGAGTGAAGGAAACAGAAACAGAACGACAGGAAGGATGAGAGAGAGAAAGAGAGAGAGAGTAAGATAGAAAGAGAGGGAGAGCAAGTAACTGAGAGGGAGTAAGGCGGTTAGACTGAGTGAGATACAGGGAGAGAGGGAGAGAGAAAAGGACTGAAAGAAAGTGTGGGACTAAAGGAATGGGAGTAAGCAAAAGTGAATGAGGAAAGAGGAGTAAGAGAAAGGGACTGACAGACAGTGAGGTAAAGAAAGTGAGGGGAGTGCGAAAAGTGGAGTGAATGGAAGAGACTGAGGCATGATATGAAGAAGAATCAGTAAGGAGAGGGAACAAATAAAGGAAGAGAATTGAGCAAAAGGGAGTGAGGGAGTGAGAGAAATGGAGTGAGTGAAGGTCAGTGAGGGTTAATGTTATGGAAAGAGAGTAAGGAGGTAGTGAGAAGAGACTAAATGATACAGTAACACAAAGGTAGTGATGTAGGAACACGGGAAAGAGAAGTGAGAGACAGACATGGAAAAGAGGGAGTTGGACAAGGTGAGTGACGGAAAAGAGAGAGTACTGATAGTCACAGAAAGACTATAAAAGTGAATGAAGGGCAATAATGAGAATAAGAAAAGGAGAGTAAAATGAGTAGAGGAAGAAGAGTAAGGAGAGATTAAAGAATATGAAAGAAAGAAACACAAGTAAGAGAGTGAAGAAAAAGTATTTTCTGTTTGTCATACTTTCCTTTTTTTTTACGTTTTATTTTTTTATTGCAAGCAAGTCAGATACAGAATTCATGCATTATAGAAAATAGACAGAAAACCAAAACAGAAAAAAGAGGAACAGGTCATTGTAGGTGCTCATAGCATAACACAGAATCTTATTAGTACACGTTTGATGTATATCATCATCTAACCCCCCAATTTTCCCTGGATCCATTGCTGGATTGGAGCCCATATTTTTCGGCCCGCTAATCTTCTAGCACGACCTTTTACAGCATAGATAGCATGTTCTAAATTAAACTTAGCTAACAGCCGAGCCCTCCAAGAGTGAAATAATGGCAGATCTGGGCTTATCCATTCCTGAGTAACACAGTCAGGAAAAACAGACATACATATAAATATCAACTTTTTTTTATCCTCAGAATGTTATCGGAGGTTGTACCTAACAAAACCATCTCTGCTGTTATGGTAACAGTGCAGCCAAGCATTGATGTAAAAAAAGTCTGTATTTCAGTAAGTACTATTGATAAATGCGGACATAGAAAAAACATGTGGATTGCATCCGCAGCTTCTAGCAAACATCTCTTACAAGTGGTGTCTGAAAATGAACCCCATTTAGAATTTTTCCCCGGAGTATGATGAAGATCAAAAAGGACCATATAGTGCTGAGTACGAGATCGACCCGTTAATAAAATGGAGTTAGCCATTGAAATAGAATCTTCTATCAATACATTTGCCTTCCCCAACTTTGTTACCCATCGCTCTTGTACTAATGATAGATCATCTGACTAAGACGAAATCAATAAATTATAGAAAAAAACAATCCTTCTTTTAAAATATAGAGATTCAATCAAAGGTACTTTCAAGAGCCCTAAACGTTGATCAGGTGATAAAGTATTAAAATAACTATGTAATTGGAAATATTTAAAATAATCCAAAGTTGAGATATTAAACTTAGTCTGAAGAGACTGAAAAGAGATAATTTCATCATTACTCCATAAATCACCAATACAGTTAATTCCTTGTTTACTCCATGTTATCACAGTATGGTCCCTACAAATAGCAGGGAGAATGTACTTAGATGACAGGGGGGTATATCTCAAACTTTTTGGAATCCTCATATGTCGTTTGATAATCTTCCATGCTCGATATGCTGCAATTACAATCTTAAATTTAATTTTCTTGTAATAGCTCGGTTCTATATTTTTTTAGAAAACATCCACGAGCCTCTACCCCTTAAGAAAATTCATGAATGGAGGGGGAATGTGCTTCATAAATTGGGGCTTTGATACCAATAATTAAAGGATTGATAAACTGCAGTATTGATGCTAAGTAATAAAGCAAAAAATGTGGTGTACTCCATCCTCCTCTATCCTTTGGGAGAGTCAGCTTTTTGAAAGCTCTGCAGTGGCGTTTGTATCCCCATAAAAAATGTCCAGCCCTTCTCTCAAGTTGTTTAAAAAATTCTAGTGGGAATTCAAGTTGTATGGTACGAAAAAGATACAGAAATCGCGGAACTATAAGCATTTTTAGTACATTATTTCTACAGTATAAAGACAAATGTAAGTGGTTAATGTGTTCCAAAGTAGAGTTTGCTTTCTTAAGTATAGGGATAAAATTAAGTTTGGGAATATCAGAAATCGGGGTTGTAATCTTGATTCCCAAATATGTTGCTGTAGAGACTATATTCAGATGTGTGGGTGGGTTTTGACCTACAAATTGGATTTGAGTTTTTGAAGAGTTTAATTTATAACCTGAGAAGGCACCAAACTCCTCCGCTACCCCTTCAATCTTTGGCATTGCCCTTGTAATATCTGTGGTGACAACCACCACATCTCAGCGTACGCCAATGCCCTATATGGAACCCCCGCAAGCTCCACCGGGTTTATTTCCTCCTCTCGATTTAGTTGATTTAGATAAATATCTATATATATAGAGAAGAGAAGTGGAGATGACGGGTACCCCGAAAGATAGAAAACGGACTAGAGTTGCTGTATCCAAGTTTGACACATGACGTTGGTGATTGATATAAAGCTTTCAGTGCAACAATCATTTTTGGTCCAAAGCCTTTCAAAGCCAAGACATCCCAAAGATAAGGCCATGCCACCCTGTCGAATGCCTTCTCGGCATCCAACAGGGTGATTCCAATGGATGTATTAGTAGCCTGCGCCCAATCCATCATAGCAATAACTCTTCGGACATGATCCACAGTGTCCCTGTTAGGTATAAACCCGTGTTGCCATCGTGAGACGATAGAGGATATTACTGTTGACATGCGGGTAGCAAGTATTTTTGAAAAGCCCTTACTATCAGCATTTATCAAGGATATTGGTCTGAATGACGCCGGATTTAGAGGGGGCTTATCCTTTTTAAGAAACGCCATCAGTATAGATTGACTCCAAGATACTGGTGGGAACCCTCTCTGAGCTTCCTGGAATGTGATTAGTAAGTCTTCTTTCATAACATTTCTAAAAATCCTGAAAAGAGAGGGATACCATCAGGACCCATGGCTTTCCCCGTAGCCAGTGAAAGCAAAGCTGATTCAATCTCCTCCCAAGTAATATCAGCTTCCAGGGAATATGATTGTAAATCATTCAGTTTTGTAAAATTATTTTCTCCAACGAAGTTTAACAGCATATCCGAAGAATAAGCCTCGTTATCATTTTTATAAAGCTGGGAATAGAATTGCCGAAATACCTCAAAAATTTGGTTTGGCTGACTGTGGACCTGACCTGCCTCATCTTGTATCTCATTTATAGAGTTTAGAGTTTCTTTCTCTCTAGTTCTTTTTGCTAATATCTTTCCTGAATTTTCTCCCATTTCATAGAACTCAGATCTATATGTCGCAAGTTGTTCCGCTAGTTTAACTGCAAATGTCTCATAGAGCTTAGCCTTGTGGATATCCAATGTAGTCTTGATTTGTTCAGTATCTTGATGTTTAGAGGTAGCTGTAGCTAATTTTTCCTCCCATTCTCGTACTAAATTAAAATTATGATCTGTTTTTTCTTTAATATTTTTTTGTTTCTTAATTGAGTAGGAAAGTGTTTCCCCCGGATCCTAGCTTTAAAAGCATCCCACACACTTTGAATGGATGTAGTACTTCTATTAAAGAGAAAAACTCTTTAATTCATTTCTTCATGGTTTCTATATACAGAGGGTCTGCTAGTAATTTCCGATCAAATGACTAGGTTCTTAGCAATGGGGCAGAGCCGTTTTCTGTCGCTACCTCTATTACTATTGGGTTGTGGTCAGAGATTATACGGGGAAAGATATCAAATACGATAATGTTAATTAATCCGGAATTCACAAAAAAATAATCTAGTCGTACAAATTTCTGATGGGGATTTGAAAAAAAAGTAAAACCGGGTAAAAGAGGGTTTTTTGCATACCCCACATCTCTTAAACCATATTCAGTTACTAAACCTTTAACTGCATTGTATGTCTTCTTTTTTAAACCTGGATATATAGTGTCACTGGATATATCTATTCCCCCTTCAAGATGCATGTTCAGATCTCCACAGAGAACAACAGAGGACGGCCAATCCGCTAATTCTAAACTTAAGTAATTCATAATCTCTGGGTCATCTGAGTTTGGAGCATAGACTGCACATATTGTCCATAGCTTAGCATCTATCTGAAGCTCAATTATTGCCCATCTTCCATATTGATCAACCTTAGTGCGTTTTAAACATCCCCATCCATGACTCATAAGAATAGCCACACCTTTTGTGGTGGTACCTTGTCGAGTACAGGCTAATAACTGCAAACCTAGGGGCATATTATCAAGGGGGTTTATCTCCGCTTTTTTGGCTTTAAAAGCCAAGAAAGCGGAGATAAAATTATCTCCCTATTACCAAGCTGTCGCTAACACCAGTTAGTGACAGCTAATAGGAGATAGCGACCATCTTGGGCCCCGCTTTGCATGTCAGTGATATTTATCACTAATGACATGCAAAGTGGGCGTGCCAAGATGTTAGCGACTGGAAACAGTCGCTAACATCGCTATCTCCTATTACCAACTTTTGGAGATATTCGCGCTAAGCGCGAATATCTCCAAAAGCTAACACCTGCCCTGAGCAGTTCTTCACCATGTTATCCAATGGGAGGTGGATAACATGGCTAAGAGCATTTGCTCGATAATGCATGAATATCGCTGACTTTTCAGCGATATTCATGCATTGCGGCCGTTTTTTATCGCATTTGCGATAAACCTTGCTAATAGCAAGGTTTATCTGCGATAAAAATCGCCGATGTGCGGCGATAATTTTTGTCTCTAAACAAGTTAGAGACAAAAATTATCGCTAGTTGTTGGTAATATGCCCCCTAGATCTTTAAACATCTGTCTATCGCTCCATCTGATATGTGTTTCTTGAAGACACACAATATCTAATTTCATACTCTGCATAATCTGGTTACAGATCCCCCTTTTTTTTCTGTTATTTAAACCACAGACGTTCCAAGAGCAGATTCGGAGTTTACCCATCATCAATAATTATACAGTTTCTCCATCTATCCACATTCATACATCCTTGATAATTAGCACATTTGATATTTACATAAAAAATCATAATTCCATTTTCGTCCCTTTTAGTCAGGAAAGCCAAAAACTTTAATAGAGCACCAATCAAACAATTGTTCATTTTTTTCTGATTTTGCTTGCACCCCCACCCACCCTTGTGACCCCCCCACCTCCCCTCCCCCTTCCCCTTGACCCCAACCCTGGTCGGGCATAAGGACTGGTAGTCCCTAGTATGGATGACATGAGAAGCATCTGGTGTCTCACTGCCTTCTCCCTCCATAATTGGTCTGTTGCCAAGCAACCACTATGAATCCTCTTTTAAGTCTAGTTCAGGTAAGCAAAGCAAATTTGTTTTAATCATCAGGTACCAGATCTCACCAAATCTTAATAAACCATTTGTACCCCGATAACACGTGAAGGGAAGAGCTATCAGAATGAGGCCAAGAGCTCTTTAGCTGCAGCCTCTAAAAGTCAGAAAATACGATTTCTCTCTAAAGATTACTTTAAGTTTAGAGGGGTTCAGGAGAAAGGCCTGAGCTCCTTTAGCCTGAAAAGCAGGGATAAGCTGTTGAAACTGCCAGCGTTGCTCCACTGTGGCGTGACAGTAGTCAGGCCGAACGAAGAATTCCACGCCTTTCCCCCTTCTTTTCCGATCTGGCCTAGCCAGATCATAAAGAGCCTCTCTTGCCAGAAAATTGTTTAGACAAATTAAGATTGCCCTAGGTTTAACAATAGTATTCTGTGTGGTGTTTTTTTGAAATGGGAATCTGTGTACCCGTTGAAGTTCCATATCCCATTTCCAATGCACGAGCTCTGGAAAGGCTTCCGAGAAAAGTTCGATTACAAATTGTCTTATATTCCCGCCTTCACTACCCTCTGGAATACCTAAAATTCGTAAGTTATTCCGGCGAGACCTGTTCTCCAAGTCCACCAGTTTCCAATTTATCTCATCTCGCAGCCCTACAAGTGATGATATTCGGGTTTGTTGGTTTGTCACTGTATCTTCGATCGCTGAAATTCGACCCTCAGCCTCTGTCACTCTGGCGGACGTTTCATTACAAGATTTAGCAACCTTTCTGAGGTTATTTTGAAGCCGGCGAATTGCTCCATGCGTGCGAAGATTTTCTACCCTTGTCTCCTCCCGATGCTGAATCATGAGCTGACAGAGTGTATCTAGGGTAGTGGCAGTTGGTTGCATATTGTCCTGAGTCCGTGGTTCCTGTGGTGTACCTGAGATTGACAAATTAAGGAGAGTATCTCCAGATAATGTAAGTACTGTATTATCCTCAGCACCACGTTCCGAACTATGTTGAGGGACATCCTCGTCCTCCTCCTCGTCCTCCTCATCCTCCTCCTGTCCCCCTGAGCCAAGCAATTCATGTTGTGAGCCTAGGCTCTTGCTGCTTAGGTCGTCTCTCCATCCCCCGTCAGCCTCGAGAGTTTCAGAGTCTAGAGCCGCCGATAGGTCAGTCATGGAGCAAAAGTTACCCGCAGAATCAATTGACTCAGCATCCTCCAGAATTAATAATGTCTCTGGTGCTTCCTGTATGTCATACTTTCCTTATAAATAATGACAACTTAATATAATTCTTTTGTTATAAATATAGTATCTGTTGAAGACAAAAAAAAAATGAGTTACAATATATTTTTCATAATACATAAGAAAGTAGAAGTGAAAAAAAACAGAAAGGGAAAGAAAGGAAGGGTGAGGGAGAAACACAGAGGAAGAGAGCAACTGAGTAATGGACTGAAAGGAGTAAGAGACTAAAGGAATGAGAGTTACTAAAACGGATTGAGGAAACAAGATTAATGGAAGGGAATTGATGGAATAGGTGCTGGAGAAATGGAATGAGAGTTATACTGACTGATACTGAAGAACAGACTTAGACACAAATGGAGAAAAGGGCATTCAGCGAAAGGGAGTGAGGAAGTAAAAGAAGTGGAGTGAGTGAAGGTCACTCAGTGATCATATGAAGGAAAGAGAGTAAGGGGGCAGTGACAAGAGACTGATCGATACAGCAAGACAAGGGTAGTGATGGAGGAAGATAGGAAAGAGAAGTAAGGAACAGACAGAGGAAAGAGGGGGTTGGACAAGATGAGTGAGGGTGAAGGAAGAGTACTAATGGTGAGAGAAGCAGAGTAAAGGTGAATGAAGGGGAGTAAGTAGAATGAGGGAAGAGGAGTAAGATGAGGGAAAGTAAAAAAGTAAGAGAGACAGTAAAGAAAGGATAGAGAGAAATAGAAGTAAGAAAGTAATGAAAAAGTATTTTTGTTTGTTGTACTTACCTAAGTATAATATCTGTGGAAGAGAAGAAACAATTGAGTTATAATATATTTTTCCCAATACAAAATACAAAATAATTTGTACAATATATTATATATTTTATTTTGCTGTTCTCAGAATATATTGAATTTCACTAAAAACAGTGAGTTCAATACAACTCAGGTTCAGGTTTTAATGTCTTTATTTAGATGATAAAATCATAAAAGACAGAGTTAAAAAACATTGCATTACAATACAACTCATCATATGACAGCGGGCAAAAAAAAACACAATCAAAAAGATTTTGTTTAAAAAAACCATTCAACATTTTCATTGACAATGTAACAATTAGATAAAAACATATCTTAAATGTCTTTTTCAAACAGCAATTTCTGACGTAAGTAAAGAATGTGAAAAACATTCACAAAGTAAAAAAACAATACTACTTCTTTCTTATACACTCTAAATAAAGTAATGTCCAAACATATGCTAATAACATTTACTCGAAATAGTCATTTGTTTTTGATACTATTCCTCATGGCCAAATAGTGTCTGCAAAATCCTTAGTTTGGAAGTTACTTAATAGTACTCTTAAGCATCCGTATCCCGACCTTCTGAAACAAAAGCACCCATATCTTTTGGACCATCTAACAATGGTTACACCTCCACCGGATAGTATTTATCATGAACATAGAACCCTAAACAAATAGCATGCTATCAAAACCTCAACATCATCTGGTATGCCGATGACACTTTGTTCATCCTTTATTTCACCAAGGAGCTGTATACCACAAAAAGAAACCTCTACAAGGGAATAAAAAATGTCACCAACATCTCCAACCACTACAACAAATCTAAAACACCACTGCCTCACTCATGATCAACATTTCCTGTAATACTCATATCACTCACTATATGATACACTTACACTACCTCTATGACAAGTTTAAGTTTTTTTTTATCTTGATCACCCTGACTAACAAAGTAATTCTCAGCAGCAGATTAACCTTTTTTTACAGCACTAATCTTCCTAGGCCAATTGTTTTCCCTAAAATTTGGGTTCTAAAAACACTAGGTAAGAATTTGGTAAGTCAAAAGGCAAACGTTGTTTAAAAGTTAATTGAGTGTCATTACAATGAGTCCAGCCTTTTGCACATTTTAAGTAATCTGTATAATGTCCTGATGTTGTAGAAGAACCATCATGGAAAATAATTGCTACAGTTACAAAAGTTCTTCCTGAAATTGATATTTGAGAAGCCACAAACTTTTTAATTAAAGTTGTCAATTTTGTTCCATCAGGTCTGCATCGTTGGAGCATTAAAATTATACACTGTCGATATCTTTGTATAAATAATGTTGATAACATTTCTGAGTTACATTGGGTACAAACCATGTTTTGATTTGCTTCTCTAACTAGATTATTAAAAGTCACTGATTTGCAGTCTGGTAATGTCAAATATATAAATCTTTCTGTGTCAATTTGAGTACTACTTGAAAACGAACAATTATCACAGTCATGTTGCCATTTATAAGATACACCGAATATATTTTCAATATCTATATCTTCATCTTGCAATAGAACAATCATATACATAAGAAATTCCTGACACTCTTGCTGAATATTCTGTGAACATTGATTTACTCCAGAACATATGTCTAAAACATTTCGAATATCAGAAACACTTTCTATTTTTGTTTTATCACTGCTACATTTCCCAAAGACAGAATTCAACAAACAAAATCTTTGATCCTGATTATCAACAATCTGTTGCTGTAAAGTTTGAAGAAAAAAAACAACATTAACCACTACATTAGCATAGCAGTTGACACCAGTACTCTTTTCAAACTGAAATCCAAGAACCTCTTCAATACTATCCTTTTTCTTTTTCCTTGCAATTACTGGTTCGTCTAGTTTTTTTCTTTTCTCTACAACCTCACTACAATTTTTCTCCAATCTTCTTTTTCGACGTACCACAACCTTTTCAAATAAAAGATATTGAGGTAAATTTGGAGCATATTCTCTTCTTAACCTATTATACTCTTTCACACAATTCAGATCTGCACTAATCTTTGTCTCATCAAAATCAATCAAGTATAATCCAGATAAAGTTCTGACTCGAGATAAAGCAACATATGCCATACCCTCTTTGAAGTGAAGAATTTGAGAAGTCCCAAAACATTCAACTATTAAGATACCCTTTAGTGTATTGCCCTAGTAACTCACAATGCCGACTTAATAGAAAAGTATACAAAATTACTCAGTTTTTAACGTATAGTGAAAACATCAAAATACCAAAGATCATAAAAAAACATGTGTATTGTATTAAAAAAGCTATTTATTACAAATCAATGGAATCAATGTTATATAACATCAGTACAGTGCCATACAAACAAATTAAAATACAGTTTTTGTTAAAAAAGTGTTGCCGTTACAATTTCAAAGATAAAAATCACATAAAAATCACAGTTGTTAGGGTTGTCGACGCAGCGTTTCGGTGTGTAACGATACCACCTTCATCAGGACAAACAATTCTGTGAGAAATTATTATTCCTCTCTTGTTAATTGGAGATAGTTAGATCGATGTCCCTCAACTGATAGAGGATCTGGTGTATTATTTCCAGTGTGACATTGTTCTTTCAATATCAGGAACTCAAAGATGAAGAGGATATCGCTGGAGGGGGGCCACCGTGTTATTTAAAGAATATCACCTTAAAGCAGGGTTATGTGGCCCTCAGTGCAGCGTCACTGGATTCTTTTAAATCTGCTACCAGCGCTGGGTATCTTTACACAGTGTCTATTTTCAATTTGACCTTGTGTTTACAAATCGGCCTCCCTGCTCCCCTCACAGCTCCTCTCGTTCTCGATCCGGATTGTTTGTATGGCACTGTACTGATGTTATATAACATTGATTCTAATGATTTGTAATAAATTGCTTTTTTAATACAATACACATTTTTTTTAATGATTTTTGGTATTTTGATGTTTTCACTATACGTTCAAAACTGAGTAATTTTGTATACTTTTCTATTAAGTCGGCATTGTTAGTTACTACGGCAATACACTAAAGGGTATCTTAATAGTTGAATTTTTTGGGACTTCTCAAATTCTTCACTTCTATTCTCCTTGTCCCGATTGAATTAGAAAGGGGACCTCCCTTACTTTTTACTTATTTATACCCTCTTTGAACACAGTGCTTCTAATATTCACCAAAGCACTATCTACACTCAAACCTTGTGATTTATGAATTGTCACCGCATATGCCAAACAAACAGGAAACTGTTTTCGGTGGACATATAAATCTTTTACTAGCAAAAATCGAGTCGAACAACGACTCAATTGTTGTACTTCTTCAATATCATCAAATTTGATTTTCAAAAATTCAATCTCATTTCTATTTGGGTAATTCACAAAACCAACAACATGTCCCATTGCTCCATTTACTAAACCTCTTTCCACATGTAAATTACGTCGTAAAATTATCCGACAATTTAAACATACATATAGATTATTTTCTAAACCAGCTGTTTTAGATATTGATTTGTCTAAAGAATCCAATTTTGACTTTAACTTTTCTGACAAAATAATAGTAGCTCCTTCATGCTCTATTCTATCAATAGCTTCCAATTTTATAATTTCTTCATTTTCTAACTTCAACATTTTTTCATTGAAGATTGCACATTCTTGCAGAGTTGGCATTAAGCATATCACTGATTTATTTTCAGCAATTTTTCTATATATATTCTCTGCACCAACATTTTCCTTTGGAAACAAATTTGAAAGTAATCGTGCCTGTAAAGCTTCTTTGCCATGTTCACTCACTTTTCCAATTCTGATATCTTCAAGAATACTTGTATAATCAGCATCCTTTGCCTGTCGCATATTTTGAGTTAGTTCTGTATATTTGAAATATAACCATATATTAACATTTCCAATGCTTCCCAGGCACTTTCTGGTATCTTCATGTGTAACGGTTTTAAACACTGGTTGTCCTTTTACAGGAGTTAGCTGTAGTAGATCTCCAAAAACGATGATATGTTTGCCTCCAAATAACACATCATACTCTGTTTTAAGAATTTGTTGCATTCTTGAATGCACAAAGGCAAGCATTAAATTTGATACCATGCTTACCTCATCAATAATGAGAAGTTTCATTTTTTTCAATACTCTGGAAACTTCACAACAAGCGTTTCCAGATAGCTTGTGGTATTCTAATTTATTTTCGTGCTCTACTGGCAGCATCAATAAACGATGTAAAGTAATCCCTTTAATGTTATGTGCTGCCAACCCAGTTGGAGCGGTAACAACACAAGACAGTGACGATTCAGTTCTTTTTTGTAGATAAGTTGTAATTACTTTAATTAGAAAACTTTTTTCAGTTCCTGCTTCTCCACTCACGTACAGTCGGACAGGTTTAAATAACGTACATGAGCACTCTTTTCAATCATGACATAAACCATGCTCAATCTGCTCTGTCACTTCATTGTATATTTGTTTTTGCTCAACATTTAATTGTTTTTCCAATTCTTCTAAGTTTATTACATCCACCTGAGCTTGTTCCATTGCTCTTTCCACCTCATCCATGGCAGTGGCTGCTTCATTTTGGATAATTGGTCCTCCTAGTGGATCCTGACTCAACGAAGCTTAACTTTGACTGTCTTGAGAACTGTCTCTAGCAATCTCTGCTGCAATTGTAGCTTCTTGCTGTATTTCCTCGTTCAACATTTGGAGATAATTAGTAAAAACAGGACATTCTATAGTATTTTTGATTGCGTTGAATGAATCTTCATAACTGAGAAAATCTCCAAGTAGTTCCTCTTCCGTACGCCATGGCTTAAAGAGTTGCAAAAGAGCTAAATAGTAAAATTCCCTTTTGTCAGGAGTTTCGCAACTCAGTTTTTGATGATTAATCAAATGTCCTTTTCTTTGTTTCACCAGATATACTTCAGATCCAATCACAGCATATACTCCTTTATTGATATCTTCTGTAATGTTCTTCTTAAGAGTATAGCTTTGCAGTACTTCATAGAGACAAACATTCTCAAGATGATTACTTCTAATTGGATAGTATGTATCCAACATATTTGTCTTCAAAATATCTGTACTTTTTGGTCCTCTCTCTGCTAAATACTCAGTTTCTTGTACAGATTTCAAAACTCGATTTCATGTTCTTGCAAGACCTAAACTCACTCAAATGATTGTTCTAGATTTGGCATATAGACTTGCAGATGATAAGCGATCTGAACATTCATATGCTCCGATTTCTCGATGAGACAACATCTTCAAACTGTAGCTGTACAATTTCTTGCTTAGGCTCTTTTCACGAGAAATTTCTTCCCACATTTCCTTTAGTTCTGTCTTTTCAGATTTCGTAATGTAAGAAGTTACATATCGAGCCACAGCAATGGAGTTGTCTGCAACATGTTGAATATCCATGTTTGCATTCCATATGGACAAAATGACTGGGTTATAGTCATTTATATATTTTGACTCTTCATTTCTTCTTAAGTTATAGGTATTTTTCAGTGATTTTCGTGTCACAGTATGTCGCAAAGATGACATAAAATTGTTCACTCTTCCTTTTGATGTTACTGGTCGTGGAACTCCAAAACGACATTTTGTGTAGAACTTGTCCTTTGATTTGTACTTTTGACGACAGAATTTTCCACAACGATGGGTTTGAAACCGCAAGACTTGATGTTTTAAATTCTTTTGTTCTGTGTTTTTAGGAACAGCTCATGTAGAATACTGTTCAATAAAACTCATCACTGTGTCATCCGAATCTGTTTCAAATTTGGGGGCATCTTTGATCCATAGCAGCATATGTATGCGAGGAGCACCTCTTGCTTGATACTCCTTTCTCCAAAAGAAATCCAGAACCTCTCCAAGAGGAGGATTTTTTTTACATCATAGCTTCAAATCTATGATTAAAACACCTGCATACATTAACTGGATCCAAAGAGCACAATTCTCCAGGTGTCTTGTATTCTATATTTTCTATGTTTGCATTTGCCTCTCGAAGAAATTGAAGTAAATCATCCCAAGCATACTCAGCACAGCTTAGAGTAAGGAACCATGTAGGAGTTCCTAAGTTTCTTAGCATACATTTCAATTCCCCATGACGACGGTACCAATACTCGTTAGTACCACGCTGACATGCCATGAGATTAATTAGCTGAGATTCCAAAACAGTGTCATTCTGTTGGACTTTATTCATAAAGGCCCTTCCAAAAACATTCTGCAGATGTACTCCACTTTTTAGTATGTGGTTCACTGCATAAGAAAGTCCAGACAAGTCACTCTCAAACAGAAGATGAAACAAATATGGAATACATTGACGAAACCTTGGATCTTCTGCATATAATCTTGATGTCCGGTATTCAGATGCTGGTATCTGCACAGGTCGCTCATCATATCGTCCACCTTGACCTGTTGGAAATAACTGAGGAAAACAACGAGCTTCCAAGCTTTCTTCCCATACACTAATGGGACTTCCTTTTGCTTCTTTCATTTGAAATAACTCAATAGCATTCCCTATTACTTCTTTGGAATGCAATGGATGAACACTGTAATGTTCGTATATTTGTTCACTTCTGGACACATCCACTTTTGCAATTTATCCAGCTGACAAACCACTGTCCTCTTCTACAGTTATTTCCTCTTCTCCTACATATACATTTTTGCAGTATTGATTGTTGTTTTACCAAATACAACGTTGCCTTTCTCACTTTCCTAACATCCACTAATTCTTGCCAGATTTTCTTGCTCTTCGTAGGTACTCCATTAACTAGAATAACTAGAGGTTCCTCTTCCACATTTTCAACACCAATTGTTTCAATATTTTTCTTTAAATCTAGAGGCAACTCTTCCCTTTAATCCTCTCTGTAAATCAGAAGGAGGCAATTTCCCTGTCTTAGGCTCCATACGAACAATAGCCTGAAATGGATGCACACATTGAATCAGAATAGACTCATAAATATTTAAATCCATCAGTTCAGAAAGAATATTTACCAACTCTATATAATTATGTACAGCTCTAGCTGGCATTTTGTTTTCATTTAATTTATTATAACAATATTTACAAACACGTTGATCAGAACCCAAATCAAAACAATTCTCTACCAACAAATGAGTAGCAAATTCCTCCCACTCATTATTATTCTCCTTTTCACTTAATAAATATAGATCAAATAACCTGGTCTGATTTTTATAATGAATTCTTCTACAACAAATACAAGAAAAATTGGGCCTTTCTCCTGAAATGACCTTAAACCTTGTAATTTCTTGGTCAAAATTTTCTGTACTAAAACTTTGTACATTTTCTTCCATATTTCCTTCTATTACTGTATCAGCTTATGCACTGCCCTCTTTTTCACAAAAGTAACTAACCTCAATTTCTTCACAAATGTTCTTTACATCTAATACAGATCCATGTAAAAGAGCCCTTTTTAACTGTTTTAGCTTAAGTGCTGGACTTTTTGCATAATACATCCTTCTGACTAATTTCCTCACTTCAGTATGATGCAAAACACTCTGGCATACATTTCATTAAACTTTATTCGGCTTCAAAAAATGAAAACCATAAAAGTTACATTTTCACAAATGAACAAGCATATTTAAAAAAGGGCATCACAAATCAGGTTACAAAGGGTCGAATAGGGTCATTACACATTAAATAAAAATATAAAAGGCAGAATGTGGCATACTTTTTTAGAAAGACAAGCCAGAGAATGACCTTGCAAACCGGTTTTTTCTCTCACTTGGCAGGGGTCTAATTCTTGCAACTTCTTAATCTTCTGTTTAATACTTTTCTTAGAATACTTACGTAAGAAATTGCGGAAAAAATCAATTGAATCCTGCCGTACACTACAAATACTACTACAATTCCAAGTGTACACTGGAGCCTTAGAACGTCTCCCTAAAACTTCATCAGATAACACCTCTTCTGCATTTCTTGGGACAATTTTCTCTTTTTCAATCACACAACCGTCCTTCACCTCATATGCTCGACCACTAGTGTCAACTGCATGCAACAAATCATTAGTCTGAAAGTAAGTCTCTTCATTAAAAAATGGCTCAGAGCTTGAACTATGCTTCCATTCTCCAGAATAAACATTACAAAAATTAGTTCTATTAATTAGTCTTTTCCACTTACTTTTCGCTTTCAAAAGATAAATTGCCTTGTCTAGTGTACGAAGTCTATTGATTACTAAAATATATAATTTCTTTTTTAATTCAAACGCTTCATCCAGGGTACCTTAAATTTTTTTTTTTGCTTATAAAAAGCTGTTTTCCTTTTAGAAGTCTTTCCAGTTTTCAACAAATTTAATACAATTCTGTTTTAAATCATTCTCTTGCGAATTTCAACAAACATATTTTTTCTTCTATTACTGTAGATACTTTGATCGCCACACATTTTTCCAAATTTTTTTTTAACTCCTTTTTTTTGTTCTTAGAGATGATTTTCTGATCTTTTCCACATTATCCATATTTTTTATTCATTCAGTTAATTTCCTTATAAAATCCTTTGTTGTCTTACCAGAAGCAATCTTCTCTTTCTCTGTACAATGTTGTTTAGATACATCTTGTAATTGTGTTGTCTTGGAAAAGTAAGCCTGTTAATATTTTCTTCTTTTAAAATCCTTAGTAGGCTTCTTGATGTTCTTTCTGTAGATAATAACAATCTATTGTGAAGAAAAGAAAACATGTTATACACCACTACTAACATACTGCATAGCAATTTCAACAACTACATGATGTAAACACTGATTCACTTCATGAGTAAGTTGAAGGTACAGCAACAGTGTCTGAGCAGAGAAGGAAATCATACAGTCACTGCTGTTCTCAGTTTATGGAAGTGCAGTGGTGTTTCAACATTATAGGGGAATTTCCTTAGAATGGGGTTTCAAGGTTCTGAACAGTGCAGTGGTGTTTAGACAGTGTAGGAAGTCATGGCGAGATTCATATTTCTGACTTTAGAGCAATACAATTGTGCTTGGGCAGTGTATAGTATCATGCAAGGGCTAGGAGTATAAAGCACTGCATGTCTTAAACTCTAACTCACTCCATGAGTACATGCATTCCCATGTCTTAAAACACATACACAGAGGAAGAGAAATTATTACTACATGCTACAGAGAGACTTGCTATGGCATTTCTACAGCACGGCCAGGATCTTCAGTACACAGCATGGAGACTATTTCCAAATTAAGAGGCCTGACACACATACTGCATAGCAGTTTCTAGTACTACATACCCTAAACCCTAACACACTTCATCAGAACATGTATTCCCATATTTTTTAAACACATCAACAGACTAAATGATTACAATACTACAAAAAGACTCACTCGAATAATTTTTAATTATAAATTATAAATGTATTCATCAAACATTTCTTATTCCCCTAAAACCTCCAACATCACTTCGTCCGGTAATTCATTTTGATTTTCCTCAAATTCAAAATTTTGATCTTCAAATTCAAAATCTTCCACCGCTTCCAGTAATTCACTGTCCAAAGTCTCATCAAAGAAATCTGCATTTTCTTTATTAATTTCCTCTGCAAAAGGTCCATCTATTAGGTCCTCTATTAGTTTGTCTGACATGTCAAAATTTAAAGCAAAGTTCTCCTGATGCTCTTCCATTGCACCAATATGATAATGTTGTTGCACCTTGCAAAAAAATATAAACACTCAATTATATCATTTTCTCTAATAGATAATAAAAAACTACCTTTATCAATTTTATAAGTACATGTATTCCCGTATTTTTAAACACACTAACTACGCAAATTATTCTGCCACCTTCCTCTTAAATGAAAACAGACTCTCACTGTGATCTTACACACATAACACTATCCTTCCAATTCAGTAAAATAATTACTACAATCAAAGGGAGTCTTCCTGGGAATATTCTTTCAGGCTTTACAAAACTGCAGTTGTGTTGCAAGAGTTTTGAATATTTTTCTAGGAATGGAGTTTCAGGGTTCAGGACAATGAAGTAAACTTAAAGCAGTGTATTGTCTCCCTGTCTACAGCCTTCCACCATCTATCCTCTGTGTGTACCATGTCTGTGTCTGCTTGCACTATCTGTGTCTCCGCTTGAACCATCTCACCCTCTATCTCCACCATCTTTTCTGTGACTGCATAATCTGTCCCTCTGCCTACAGCCCTACACCATCTATCCTCTGTATGTACCATGTCTGTGTCTGCTTGCACCATCTGTCCCTCTGCCTACAGCCCTCCACCATCTATCCACTGTGTGTACCATATCTGTGTCTGCTTGCACTGTCTGTGTCTCTGCTTAACCCATCTCACCCTCCCTCTGCACCATCTGTCCCTCTGCCTGCAGCCCTACACCATCTATCCTCTGTGTGTACCATGTCTGTGTCTGCTTGCACTATCTGTGTCTCTGCCTACAGCCCTCCACCATCTATCCTCTGTGTGTACCATGTTTGTGTCTGTGAGCACTATCTGTGTCTCTGCTTGAACTATCTCACCCTCTCTCTGCACCATCTCTTCTGTGACTGCACCATCTGTCCCTCTGCCTGCAGCCCTACACCATCTATCCTCTGATGGTACCATGTCTGTGTCTGCATGCACTATCTGTGTCTCTGCTTGAACCATCTCACCCTCTCTCTGCATCATCTTTTCTGTGACTGCACCATCTGTCCCTCTGCCTGCAGCCCTACACCATCTATCCTCTGTGTGTACCATGTCTGTGTCTGCTTGCACTATCCGTCCCTCTGCCTATAGCCCTCCACCATGTATCCTCTGTGTGTACCATGTCTGTGTCTGCTTGCACTATCTGTGTCTCTGCTTGAACCATTTCACCCTCTCTATGCACCATCTTTTCTGTGACTGCACCATCTGTCCCTCTGCCTGCAGCCCTACACCATCTATCCTCTGTGTGTACCATGTCTGTGTCTGCTTGCACTATCTGTGTCTCCGCTTGAACCATCTCACCCTCCCTCTGCACCATCTTTTCGGTGACTGCACCATATGTCCCTCTACCTACAGCCCTACACCATCTATCCTCTGTGTGTACCATGTCTGTGTCTGCTTCCACTATCTATATCTTTGCTTGAACCATCTCACCCTCTCTCTGCACCATCTTTTCTGTGACTACACCATCTGTCCCTCTGCCTGCAGCCCTACACCATCTATACTCTGTATGTACCATGTCTGTGTCTGCTTGCACTATCTATCCCTCTGCCTACAGCCCTCCACCATCTATCCTCTGTGTGTACCATATCTGTGTCTGCTTGCACTGTCTGTGTCTCTGCTTGAACCATCTCACCCTCTCTCTGCACCATCTTTTCTGTGACTGCACCATCTGTCCCTGTGCCTGCAGCCCTACACCATCTATCCTCTGTGTGTACCATGTCTGTGTCTGCTTGCACTATATGTGTCTCTGCTTGAACCATCTCACCCTCTCTCTGCACCATCTTTTCTGTGACTGCACCATCTGTCCCTCTGCCTGTATCCCTACACCATCTATCCTCTGTGTGTACCATGGCTGTGTCTGCTTGCACTATTTGTCCCTCTGCCTACAGCCCTCCACCATCTATCCTCTGTGTGTACCATGTCTACGTCTGCTTGCACTATCTGTGTCTCCGCTTGAACCATCTCGCCCTGTCTCTGCACCATCTTTTCTGTGTCTGCACCATCTGTCCCTCTGCCTGTATCCCTACACCATCTATCCTCTGTGTGTACCATGTCTGTGTCTGCTTGCACTATTTGTCCCTCTGCCTGCAGCCCTACACCATCTATCCTCTGTATGTACCATGTCTCTGTCTGCTTGCACTATCTGTCCCCCTGCCTACAGCCCTCCACCATCTATCCTCTGTGTGTACCATACCTGTGTCTGCTTGCACTGTCTGTGTCTCTGCTTGAACCATCTCACCCTCTCTCTGCACCATCTTTACTGTGACTGTACCATCTGTCCCTCTGCCTGCAGCCCTACACCATCTATCCTCTGTGTGTATCATGTCTGTGTCTGCGTGCACTATCTGTGTCTCTGCTTGAACCATCTCACCCTCTCTCTGCACCATCTTTTCCAATTTTCAGCACTATTTCTATACCAGCATTTAATCAAAACACTACAGTTGTGTTGCAAGAGTTTTCTATATTTTTCTAGGAATGGAGTTTCAGGGTTTAGGACAATGAAGTGAACTTAAACCAGTGTAGTGAGTTAAGGTGGGACTGAGAATGTACAAATCAAATTCACTGAAATGATTACTACATGCTACAGACACAGTTGCTTTAGCATTTCAACAGCACATCCAGCATCTAAATTGCACAGCATAAACACAATTTGAAAATGAAGAGGCCTGAAACACATACTGCATAGGACTTTCTACAACTACATCACCTAAACCATGACTCAGGTCATGATTTAGGTGATTTAGCACACAGAGGGAGACAAATTAGAAACAGAGACAAAATGGTACACACAGAGGGTGCGAGACTACAGGCAGAGAAGGAAAAGATTTAACATGTAAGGCTGTCTATCACACACCAGCAGCCATATCATAATAGGCCTTTGCAGATGCACATGAAAGGGTGCAGGCAGGGGGAGAGGGTTGGTGCAGACAGAAAATGAGATACTGCAGGCAGAGAGTAAACTGGTACAATCAGAGGATAGATGATGCAGGGCTACAGGCAGAGGAAGAGATGGTGCAGTCAGAGAAAAGGTGGTGCAGAGAAAGGGTGAGATTGTTCAAGCAGAAACACAGATAGTGCAAGCAGACACAGACATGGTACACACAGAGGATAAAATGGTACAACCGAGAAGAAATACTGGAAACAGTGAAAGAAATGTTACATGCAGAGACTAATTGGAGCACAGAGAGGGGGAGATAGTGAAGACAGAGATAAAATGATACACACAGAGGGTGCGAGACTACAGGCAGAGAAGGAAAAGATTTAAAATGTAAGCGCTGTCTAACACACACCAGCAGCCATATCATAATAGGCCTCTGCAGATGCACATCAGAGGATGAAGGCAGTGGGAGAGGGTTGGTGCAGACAGAAAATGAGATAAGCAGAGAGAGGTAGACTGTGAGGAGAGAGAGGGGAGATTATAGAAAAAGGTGCAAATATAATTCTTTAATTTACACAGACACTCAGTGTGATCTTAGTCCAAAATGTTAAAACCATAGATTTCACCAAAACGCATATACCACAGAAAAACCTTTAGGAGACAGAACACTATTCCTTCCAATTCAGTAAAATGAGTACTACAATGAAAGGGAGTCTTACTGGGAATATTCTTTTAGGATTTACAACTCTGCAGTTGTGTTGCAAGAGTTTAGAATATTTTTCTAGGAATGGAGTTTCAGGATTTAGGACAATGAAGTGAACTTAAACCAGTGTGGTGAGTTAAGGTGGGACTGAGAACGTACAAATCAAATTCAATGAAATGATTACTACATGCTACCGACACAGTTGCTTTAGCATTTCAACAACACACCCAGCATCTAAACTGTACAGCATAAACACAATTTGAAAATTAAGAGTCCTGAAACATATACTGCATAGGACTTTCTACAACTACATCACTTAAACCATGACTCAGTTCATGATTTAGGTGATTTAGCACACAGAGGGAGACAAAGTACAAACATAGACAAAATGGTACACACAGAGGGTGCGAGACTACAGGCAGAGAAGGAAAAGATTTAACATGTAAGCGCTGTCTAACACACATCAGCAGCCATACCATAATAGGCCTCTGCAGATGCACATGAAAGGGTGCAGGCAGTGGGAGAGGGTTGGTGCAGACACAAAATTAGATACTACAGGCAAAGAGTAAACTGGTACAATCAGAGGATAGATGATGCAGGGCTACAGGCAGAGGAGGAGATGCTGCAGTCAGAGAAAAGGTGGTACAGAGAAAGGGTGAGATGGTTCAAGCAGAAACACAGATAGTGCAAGCAGACACAGACATGGTACACACAGAGGATAAAATAGTACAACAGAGAAAAAATACTGGAAACAGTGAGATAAATGTTACATGCAGAGACTAATTGGAGCACAGAGAGGGAGAGATAGTGAAGACAGAGATAAAATGATACACACAGAGAGTGCAAGACTACAGGGAGAGAAGGAACAGATTTAACATGTAAGCGCTGTCTAACACACACCAGTAGCCAGATCATAATAGGCCTCTGCAGATGCACATAAGAGAATGCAGGCAGTGGAAGATGGTTGGTACAGACAGAAAATGAGATAAGCAGAGAGAGGTAGACTGTGAGGAGAGACACTGGAGATTATAGAAAAGGTGCAAATATAATTCTTTATTTTACACAGACACTCAGTGTGATCCTGGACAAAAAGTTTAAAACCATACATTTTACCAAAACACATTTACTACACGAAAAAGTTTAAGAGACAGAAAACAACCTATTTATTTCAGAACTACAATACAGTGCAGAAACCTGAGTCATTTTCAAAATACATTTCCAATTTACAGCATTACTTTTTTGCCAACATTACATCCAAACATGAGGCACAATATCAGAAGAAAGAACACAGTATAAGCAGAGAGAGGTACACTGTGAGGAGAGACAGAGGAGATTATACAAAAAGGTGCAAATATATTTCTTTAATTTACACAGACACTCAGTGTGATCCAGGACAAAAACTTTAAAACCACACATTTTACCAAAACACATATACCACACTAAAACGATTAAGAGACTACATTACAATGCAGAAACCTGAGTCATTTTCAAAATACATTTCCAATTTGCAGCATTAGTTTTTTTCCAGCATTACATCCAAACATGAGACTCACACTGAGACCTTAGACACATAACAGAAATCCTAGCAATTCAGTCAAATGATTACTACAGTGAAAGGGGTGGAAGAGGGGACCTTGCTAGTAGTGATGTATAAAGAGAGCAAGCGTAAGGGAAGCAGAAAGAGAGAGAAAATGAGAGTGAAAAAAGAAACAAAAAAAAATCAGAAGGAGAGAGGGAGTTAGAAAACAGGAGTGAAGAAAAGGAATAATGACAGTGAGGAAAAAGATATGAGGGTAAGAAAAGGAGAGTGGGAGAAAAAAGCCATATTAAGAAAAAGGAAAAAGGTGTAAGGAAAGCAGAAGGATTTATAGAGAAACTGAAGAAGGAAAAAGAACAGGGTTGGAGAGAAAGGAAGACAGTGAGGGAGAGTGAAATAGAGAGACAATGAGGAACATCCGCATTGCAACTCATTTTTATTATTAACTTAAAATGCACAACATATATCCCCTCACAAATTAATAACTCACCTTTAAAAATGCTTTTGAAGATTTCTAACAGTGTCAATCACACACCAGATTTTCTTAAGCAGAATCTCTGAAATGTACCTCAGACACTGAAACCACAAATGGCCCTTATTCCCTCTCATTTTTCACACATATTCCAGTACATAACCAATGAAATTTCTTCCCACACGAATTCAAAACCAAACTAACATTTTAATTAGTTGTACATTTCAACACTTTCAAACTCACATAATGTTTAACCTTCCCCCACTGCTCTCTCTGCCTGTTACCATAGTAACTCTCTATAGAACACCTAACCACACTCAAAAGGTGAAAAGTTCATCTCTCAATGTTGCAAACCAAAGCAGCAAGTGTGTTTGACTTCTCAATATTCCAGCTTATCCTGTGCAATGTTCTTTTCAATGACTTTTTCTAAACCAATAGTATTATTCCTTTTAAAAAACAGTAGTATGCACCCTAGTTTTCAATGTTAAATTATCAGAAACCACCAATCATTTCTTGTTTTTCAAATGCACTGACTCAACAACATTTTTTTCCAAACTCCAAGTTTTCAAACTGCCATTTCATTTCCAGAGACTATCTGAGTACAACCAGATCTGCCTTCAAGATGCTTAGAGTCTGGATTGTAGGACATAGCTATATTTTCTGGAGTGAAAGGTATGCAGCAAATAGATGTTTTCTCAACCTTGATTTACCAAATGTGGATATTACATGGATTGGCCAGAGAGAATTGAGATGTCACCAATTGATGCCATTGGTAAAATCCTTTATGCATCTCCCACACCCTGACCTCATAATTGTGCACTGTGGTGGCAATGACCTGTGCACTTTGACTGGGGTAGATCTGGAAATGCTTTTAAAGGACACCTTTGGCCAATTGACGTCACTTTTTCCACAAACTGCCTTTGTATATTCTAATATATGCCAAAGGCAAAAATGGAACTGGTCCAACCAATATTGTCCACATATTGAGAAAGCAAGGAAACATGTGAATAAGTCTGTTTCTGCTTTCCTCTGAGACAATGGTATGGGTTCTATATACCACAACAACTTGCGTTACAACATGCAAGGCATCTATAGGAGAGATGGTGTACATTTTACAGATGAGGGGAATAGAGTCTTCCTTTTAAACTTTAGACTCTGCATCGGTACTTACTTGTAGGTACAAAAAACACTTAATGAACACAACGGCTCTTTTTAGAGCCAACCAACATCTAAACACTCTAACTTGTTATTTAACTGTATTTTTTTTAGGGTTTTTTTCTGACGTGCGCGCACCGTGCGAGCACCGTAAGCACACGTTAAGATCTTTGTGCGCTTACCCCCGAAAGTTTTATAATCTTACAAACTTAATATCTACGTATTTATTCTAAATTTTAAAGGTAGACATTATCTTGGATAATGAAGAAAATGTTTTTTAAACTTTTATGAACCGTATATTACTTTTAAAAGTAATTTCAACTCTCGCGAGGGTACGTCACAAGTAAACGCACCGTGAGAGCACTGTAAGCACACCGTAAAACCTTTGTGCGCTTACCCCCGTAAGTTTTATAATCTTAAATACGTTATATCTACGGATTTATTATAGATTTTAAAGGTAGACATTATTTGGGCTAATGAAGATATACTTTTTAAAAACCTTTTAAGAACCGTATATTACTTTTTTATGTAATTACGAATCTCGCGAGGGTACATCGCACGTAAATGCAGCGTAAGCGCATCGTAAGAATACGTAAGCGCTCCGTAAGCGCTCCGTAAGCGCACCGTAAGATTACCTCCAACCATGTGACTTTAAAACAAGAGATTCTATTGGTTTATAATACTTCCTACTCCAATTGCTGAAAGACCCCTCCCATTTTAATCATTCTTCTTTGACTTTCACAGAAGAACCATCTTTTTTCTTCAGCTCCTGAGCTTTAGATAAAGACTTTAAAATGGCTGGACTTCCAGAAGAACCTTCTGATCATTCTTCATCTGAAGAATTTGTGGAAGAAGACCCACGGCCCAAAAAAAAGAAAGAAGCCATTGTATGGAAATTTTTTACCTTCCTTGAAGGTGAAAAAAAAGTTAACGCCCCACTAGTCACATGCAAAATATGTGACACTGTTTTATCAAGGGGTAATGCCAATAACAAATATTCTTTTGGCACAGCAAGCATGGAACGCCATGTTAAAAACCTTCATCCTAACAATTGGGCAAGAGCAGTTGTCAGAAGATCAGAGGAGGAGCAGGGCTCTGCTCCAAGCACTTCAAGGGCACCACCACCACCAACACCATCAAGTATGATTCCTTCTTTGCAGCCAGAGTTCTTTGTTCCTGTTGAACACTTGTTTCATTTACAAAGTTCATTTTTCCTCCTTTTTTGAAGCAAAAACAAAAAAAGTTCTTTTCAGAACTACCTCTACCAGTCAAACAAAAAGAACTATATTTGTATGTTTGTATGGTTTAGTTTGTCATAGTGAATGTCTAGTTCATAAATGAATGAATGAATATGAAAGTGCAAAACTATAAGGATGTGGTACAGTATAAATCTATAGGGTGTTTACCTATAGTATACTGTAGTACTTCCAGAACACTAAAATGTAACATATGTATATAAATATGTTACAACTCTATGCTTCAATTTGCACTATTAATAAAAATGTGCGGATGAATTTATATGTATTAAGGGCAGTTTTATAATCCCCTTGTGTCACTTTTTTTTGCCAACGCACACGCACCGTCCTCGTACGGGTGCGTGCACCGTGCGCGCACCTCGCGATTTTTTCAACAAGAAAAATTGTTTTTTTTGGCCTTTGGGGTTCTTCGGGGACCCCCTGAGAAGGCCTAGGGAGTCAGGGGGTCTCTACCATGCCCCCTTTTCGTGTTTTCCACTTTTGTTTTGGGCTCTCCTGTGCCTCAGTTCTCCCGAGAGACAAGATGGCGGCCAACACTTCCTGGTTTGGACAGTTTGGAATGTTGACAGACGACTGACAGCCAATCACAATTTCGCTCGTGCACTCCAGGGTCCGCGTACGGTGCGAGGACCGTGCGCGTACGGTGCGCGGCTCTAGATATATACATTTTTAAAAACTTGATTTTCTTAACAACTACTGGACGAATTACACCATTTAAACAAAAGGGCGATCTGCGAATAAGACTCATTTTGCCAAATTTCATGTAATTCCATTCAGCCGTTCGGGCTGTAGCCGTGTCTAATCTTCCTATGCAAAATTGCATGGGGAAAACACGTTTTGGGACCCCCCTTTTTTCTCAGCCCCCACTTGACGAATCCCCCCAAAACTTTCAGGGAAGGAGCGGAGCGGAGCAGGCCATCTTCTTTGAGGAATTCGCGAAGATTCATCAACCGGCACTAAAGTTATTCCCAATAGAATGTTGCGGGTTTCCTATGGAAACTAGGTCCTAACTATAACTACCTACTGGCGACCGCCAGTAGGTAATAAATATATAAATAAATATATATATATATATATATATATATATATATATATATATATATATTCATTCACGTACAAAACCATAGGTTTCAGAGACGTTATACTTAGAAATTAGCATTTAAAAAACCTTAGAAATTCACAGAAAAAAACATAGGTTTCAGGGGTGTTATGGTTAGCTGGACATTTCACTCGTACAAAACCAAAGAAATGCCTCCGTTATAGTTAGTTCTGCTAACTATAACTCTCGCACCCGCAATGCACTGCTGATGTCTCATATTACATCATTCATGACACGGTCAGTGACATCGCTGATGACATCTCAAATTATATCACTGATGGCATCACTGATGACATCATCCAGTGAATGTGGTTTAGTTTGAAATTTAAATATGTATTATATATATATATACACCAATCTGTATTGAAGATTGAATGGAAATATAACTGTCTAGATGGAGAATTTAGTAGCTGTCTGACTGTCTGTTTAAGTGAGTAGTTCAAAGTGGCTCATTTAATACATGGATTAATAACTAAACTATGTGAACGTGTGCATCACTGTTTCTGTTGTTGTATAACATGCTGCATCAGTTGGTCACTAACTACATGAATGTGTATATTAGTAATTGATTAGTTGGGTGACGTGCGCGGGCCAAAGGCGGCCCGTCCTTGCCCGTCACAGCCCGGAAGAGGCTGGGCTGGGCCCTGTCCCTTGGCTTCCTGCTTCCCGACTTTCTCCTGCCCGATTGCTGGGACTGCACATATTGATTGGTAAAAAGTCATTATACGATAAATAAAACTGGCTGCCTGTGCAGAGATTAAGTATATATGTTTTTAAGATCACAACTTAGTATCAATGGGAAAGAGGAAATTAAATAGGCCGGATCCGGGCCGACTGACAAATAAGTCAAAAACTGAATCCATGTCATTAATGAATTATCTGACAGGGGTGGTAGGGGCTATCAAAAAACAAATTTCTTGCTTTGAAGACGCTTTGAGTAAGGACAAGGAGGCAATAAATTTTGCGGAATTGAGTGGGACTTTTAACTGCCCTGGTGTGCCACCCACTGGGATAAATAATACAACTAACACTTGTAAAAAGTCCACTGAATTATCAAATGGCTGTATCATTATAGGAGGTGACGACATTTCACTGGACGAATTAGATTCGGCTACTCCCCCACCTTCCAAGAGATCCTGCAATAAGAAAAAGAGTGTGCCGCCTATTAGTTTGCCTTCCTTGATACATAAGACTGCCGCTTCACTTAAAACCCCCACCCCTGCCCCAACTTCTAGAATGACTAAGGAATCCATAGGGCCAAATAAAGTTAAAAAACGGGCAAACCATGTGATGAATAGTATTAACAATAAGGGCAACCATACAAGGTATTTAAATAATGCCCTCGCAGAAATTAAGTGCTCTGTTACTGAATTAATCTTGACTTTAAAGTCGTTTTTTGGCCCATTAGAAACCCGGTTGAAACAGATTGAAGCTGGACAAGCATTAATTATGGAAAAACTGAGTAAAAAAACTACAGGACCCCAAGTGTTAAATGAGAACGAGAGTAGGGAAAAAAACGACTCACAGAACCCTGCTCAGAAGGCTAATGGAGGAAATGATTCCAGTAATATGCTAATAACTGCTAGAAAGTGGGTGATAGATAACCAGGGGCAGCTACTCCACACCAAGGCCGATCAACAGCAGAAGTGCCCGGGTATTGTTGGGGAAGAGGTCCTTACTGATCCTATTACTTTAAATCTCCCGCCCGCAGCAGCCCCATACACCATTATCCAGGCAAATGTCCCACCTTCATCTGAGAGGGAGGAACGAAACTGGGTAAAGTTGCAAAATAAGACAATCCACCATAGTATTAGGACAGGCTTGACGAAAGAGATGTTCGACGCATTTAAGATGGTGCGACGCGTCTCTTGGGTTGGCAACTGTAAGAGGGTTTTGGTGGGAGACTGTGTGGTTTTAACTCTTGGTTCTCCGGCTCTAGTCCGAAAAATTCTTACTCGTGCGGGGTCTGAAAAACTAAGGGAAGAAGGAATAAACATCCTCCCTTTGGGCTTCTTCTACCGCCCGGAAGGAGATCGACCCCCATTCTTTGGCCTTCATCGTCCTATTAACAAGTTGTCCCACAGAGTAGAATTAAAAAACAGGTGTGACTCGCTACAGTACCTCAAGGATGTAGATTGACAGAAGGATATTTACCTCAATAAGGGGTCGTCAGCGAAAGAATGGAACACAGTAAATTTAAATATAGATCATACTAATGACCAGCTGCGACAGAATCTTGAAAAGGTTTATGGCGAGATTTCGCAAATCGAGCGTAGCCCCTTATTACAGACGGGGAACATCTCCATTCATAAAGATCAAGGCTATGAGTTTCCCCCTCAAATTACACCAAGTCCCGGGGTAGTGAGGATCGTCTCGTGGAATATCTGCAGCCTTGAGTCTAAAGTTACGAACAAAGTATGGGTCGAGTTTATACGCGACCACAACATTCTGTGTCTCCAAGAAATGTGGCTATTAAATGCGATACATCTGGATGGCTTTAAAACCTTCCATACCCCAGCAGTTCATTCAACTCATGGGAGACATAAAGGGGGACTATGTGTATATATATCTAATATAATGAGGGTTACGGAAATCAAGATGTCAACAAGTACAGAACACTATCAAATGGTATCTATATCTTTGTCTTCACCGGTAAAATTGTTGGTTGTCAACTTTTATAACAATATTGATAAAGCTAAAGTGCTTGAAGTGTTAACAACCCTCGAAGGGGATCTGAAGGGTCAAAACATTGCTAAAAGAAAGGATGTAATATTGTTATGGGTTGGGGACTTTAATACAAGTGTTTGTGGCTCGAATGTGTGTGGCCTTGAGGAAAACTATCAGGATGATTATGGACACTCGGATCATTTTGTACATTCAGTCAGTGGGGATAAGCTTAATGAAATCATGGCCACGCTCGATCTTGGGTTTGCCAATATATTGTCCATCCCAATAGTGTATTTTGATCCAACTTTTATAGGCAGAGGATTTAAGTCCGTGATTGATTTTATCATGATCCCCTCCCGTTATGCTGACCGGGTGGAAAAATTCACGATTCTCCCTAATGGTTTGAGTGACCATTTGCCACTATCTATACACTTAATGGTGTCCGATAATAGTGTTCTTTCAACCGTAGGGAGTTTGGCATGGTCCCAGGAGATTACATTGGTCCGTCAGAACATTTATGCACTAAGGTGAGGGAAAAAAGATCCAATCAGAATGAGCAAGGATATTATATCAAGGGCGTTAACCCCGATCTTAGCCTGTTTAAATGAAGACATTGATCATGTGGACCTCTTACATGCTTTTACGCAGATCACCCAAGTTATTCAATCTACTCTATCCACTTCTAATAAAAAGTGCATAAATAGGAGCAAAGGGTGGTTTGACAGTCAGTGCACCAAAGCGTACTCACTCCTTAAGGCCGCCCTTTCTAATCCTACGAAAGATGCTGAGAATATTAGAGCCTGTAGGAAGGGTTACACTATAGCTAGGAACAACCGAAAAAAGGAAATAAAGGATCAGGCGTGGGAGAATCTCTATGATGCGTCACAACTCAGAGATTCATATTCATTTTGGAAAGCGGTCAAGGCTTCTTTTTTGCCAACAGAGAGGCGGCGAGGATAGAAGTAGCAATTGACGAGAAAACCTGGATAAACTTTTTTTCCACGGTATATAGCAGCGAGGACTATGAACCAGCAGGCCATCTAGAGACTAGTGAAGTAGTTGGGGGTCAATCAGCTCATTTACCTATTATCCTCGAGTTTTCTCTCGAGGAAGTTCTGATGGCCATCAATAAAAGTAAAGGAAATAATCCCCAGGTCCTGATGGGATACCCATCAATTTAAATAAACTGACCACTGACCTTTGGGCTCCACTCCTGAAACGAGTTCTAGAAGCATGCTGCTCAACGGGGTTCATAAAAACGTGGTCTGAATCCGTTATAATACCTGTTTACAAGAAAGGGGATCGGGATAACCCTTCTAGTTACAGACCAATATCGCTGCTGGATTCATTCTGGGCTGAGGACAATAACATACTGAGCCCGGTCCAGTATGGTTTCAGGGAGGGGATGGGCACTACCGAGCAGGTTTAAAATTTTGTTTTACTCCAAGGGAAATACACCCAAGCTAAAACAGGGCATTTTTATGCAATATTCGCTGATTTCAGCCGCCTTTGACTGTGTGGACCACAGTAAGCTTTGGGAAACACTGGTGGATTTGAAAGTAGAACCCCCACTAGTACAGTTTTTACGTCAACTGTATGCAGGTGCCACAGCAAGGGTGAGACATGGCCTTAAAGGGGAATGCACTAAGTCATTCCGTGTGGAGAGGGGAGTCAGGCAAGGCTGCGTCTTGGCCCCGTTCCTCTTCTCCATTTATACCAACACTTTGGAGAGGGAACTGGGGGCAAGCGTAAGTGACCCGCCGACATATAACAACAATTGGATTGTCTCCCTTCTCTACGCGGATGACGCGGTGCTAATGGCCAGAACTAAGATGGGCCTACAGAGAGCATTATCCACATATACGGAGTTCATGGCCGATAGGGGTCTAAAATTAACGCAAAGAAAACGTTTGTGATGACGTGTGGAAATGGGAGGTCTAGACTTAAGCACTTAGCTGCAGGTGGGACCAAAATTGATAACACCAGAACATTTTCCTACCTTGGGGTACTTCTTAGCGACACAGGTTCTGGTGACCCAGCAGTTAAAAGTAGGACTCTCCTATTTAAACGCTCTATTATGGCCCTAATGAATTTTGCACTAAAACTTGGTAAAAGACCACCAGAGATCTTATTGAAAATTTATACTGCGAAATGTAGAAGTATAGCATTGTACGGGCGGGCATTTGGGGCTTTTACAACGTATCCTCCATTCAAAAAGTAGAAAATGCATTTCTTAGGTACCTTTTAGCTGTTCCGCAGAGTACTTCAGTTTTTAATTGCCACGCCGAGTTAGGCATTGAGTTTATCACTGACCTTATGAGAATGCAACCGATTCTGTTGTGGCACAGAGTCTGGTCTGAGTCTGCATTGGTCTTAAATCGAGAAATTATTAAGGACACAATGTCTCTGGATTACGCCAGCAAGATTCCATGGTTAAAATATGTTAGAAACTTTATGAAGGATTTAATTAGACCAGAATTTTACAACAGGCCGGAAATGATAGTCTCTGTATCTAAAAAAGAATTGAAGACATTGTGTATGAATCATTTGGAATAACTCAGATTGTCGCGGAAAATTATAAAAACCTCTGAGTATCATCACCAAATGATCCTGACCTGTTATACCATCCAGCCTTATCTGCGTATCTGTCTAAAAGGCTTTGATAGATACGTTCTGACCAGGTTCAGGCTTGAGACCTTTCACCGGCTGGTATATTTCCCAAATAAAAATGACTGGTCAAGGAAGTTAATACTCTGTCCCTGTGACAATTTGGCTTTACAATCTACTATTCACGTGGTTTTATTTTGTAAATATTACACTGGAGAACGTGCAAGATGGATTAAGCTGTATTTGAAGCAGGACGACTGGCGGCAATGCCGACCAGCCTTCTTATTTTTACAATTACTGAATGATTAATACTGTGTTGGAATCATGACTGGCCTTTTAAAAAGTATTTTAAAGAAGCGGAACAGTATAATGGGATAGATACTTTGTGTCAATGCACTACTTCTTCATGAAATAACTGTTTTTTAATTATGAAATTGTATGAACTTGATTATTTATTGTAATTTTTATTGTTGCTTTTATGATTTTATTCTTTGCTAAAATCGAATAAAGCATTATATTGATTGATAGTTGGGTGAGGATTTGTATGGGACACTGAGTTTTTGTGTGGTTGGATGGGGTGTGTGTAACTCTATGCATAGATGTGTGAATGGTTGATTGACTATGTGTATAGGTTTAAGAGTGCATGTGGAAACAGTTGTTTGGGTGACTGAGTGTATTTATTTGTGTGTTGGTGAGAGAATATATGTTTTAGTTGTACATCTTCAAAAAAGTAAAAAAATAAAAGGCATTTTTTGTGAGAGTTGGTGTATATAAATAAGTATATGTAAGAGTCAGTGATTGTCAGAGTAACTATATGAATGAGTGTATAAATGTAATGGGGATTTCTTAACATATTAACTTTGAGTTACTATGTGTTTGAATAAAGGAGGTGTTGTGTGTATAATTGTGGAAGTGAGTAAATGTAAGTGTGATTAATTTTTTTCATGAGTGAGTAGGATGACTGCATAACCGACTCAGATGGATGCTGATGTGTCAAGTCTATATATGTGTATAAGTGCATTTGATAGTGTTCTATTAATTAGTGACTTCATGTATAAGTGATTCTGTTTTTGAATGGGTAGTTGTGCGTGTAGACTTAGGAATCATTGAGTGGGTATGTAGTAACTGGTATTGGTGTGTCAATGGTTTCAAATATGGTACTCTGTATTTTACAGTGAGTGATGAAAGGTTATACTAGTGTATGATGAGGTGTATCAGATTGTCACGTGGATGATGTCACCAGTGATGTCATTTGAGATGTCATCAGTGATGTTATCAGTGATGTCACTGACCATGTCATGAATGATGTAATATGTGACATCATCAGTAGTACAATGCGGGTGCGCGAGTTATAGTTAGCAGAACTAACTATAACAGAGGAATTTCTATGGTTTTGTATGTGTGAAATGTCCAGCTAACTATAACACCCCTGAAACCTATGATTTTTTCTGTGAATTTCTAAGGTTTTCTAAAATGCAAATTTTTAACTATAACGTCTCTGAAACCTATGGTTTTTTCAGTGAATTTCAAAGGTTTTTTAAATGCAAATTTTTAAGTGCAATAGTAGTTATACCTATTTTTTTTACTGATTTGCTACAGTTTTTTAACTGTTTATTTATAAATATTTTATTCATTATATATTTTTCAGAAAATTGCAAAAAAAAGATTATTTTAAAATTCAAACTGAAATATTGTTGAATTTTTCTATTTTTTTTATTTTAATATTTGTATATAATTTTCCAATTTTTTTTTCGGAGTCGCACAACCAAAGCGTACACATCACGGTGGGTGCGCGGATTCTAGCCGCCATTTTAGAAAAGTCGTGAAGGTTCCGCATACTGTGTACGACAGCTGAGTTTTTCAGTTACATCATATACATTTAATATTACGTGATGTGCGCAATTGGTATGCGACCAGTCAGAGACCCCCTCTACCGCGCATTCGCGACAAATGCGCATTACGGTATGCGACGCATGCGTGGTGGCGGGTCATCGTGATGTCATATACGTGCTGGGGCGCGCGACTCTCGCAAAAAAGTTTTATGTTCTAAAATGATATGTATGTGTCTTTAATATTCACATTAAGGCAAGAGATTATCTAAGATATTAATAAAAATAATATATTTGTACTTAAAATAAAAGTATAATATTTTTAAATACATTTTCGCGAAGTCGATTTAGTTGCATGCTTCATGAGCGCAGAGTGCACAGATCCCATGTGACCTAAAAAAAAGAGATTTCTTTGGTTTATGACATTTCCCACTGTAACTATTGAAGGACCACACCCATTTTAATCATTCTTGTTGGAGCATCTTTTGAGAGATATCTCTTTTCCTACAAGAACCCTATTTGCTTCCTTTTTTGATGTTTTTCAACAAATATCAAACAACATGGCATCTGGACAGCAGCAGCAGCAGGAGGAAGTATCTTCTGAAGAAGAATTCTTGCATAAGGCACCACGTCCACAGAGGCCCGGAATCTGTCGCGTGGAAATTCTTCACTTTTCCACTTGGAGAGAAGAAAGTAAATGCGAGAAAGTTTGTGACCGAGTTCTGTCAAGAGGCAGTGAAAAAAGAATACTCTTGTGGCACTGCTTCTATGTACAACCATCTGCGGACCACACATCCTCTCTATCTTGCTAAGGAGGAAATGAGGCGAGCTGCTTTGAACCCCTCACCTGCTGTGGCAAGTACGTCTGGAGCGTCCTTAGGAACACCTGCAATGGACATTAGGCCAGAATTCGCCTTTCTCGAGCAACACTGCATGAAGTGTAAGAAACGTATATGCTTCGGTGAGCAGTCTGTGAATGCAGTTTGTGCTGTGCAACACAACCATCATTGTTAATTTTTTGTTGTTGTTGTTTTTGGAATGATAAGTAATTCCAAAAGTTGGGGGCGGAGCTTGCTCGCGACCAAGATGGCCACTTGAGCCCTGAGCTCCTTTTCGTTGTTCATTTATACTGCAATTATCGGACAGTATCATAATAATTATATGCCTCCCGCCTGAGAATCGGACATCGGAAAGCGAGAGCGAGCAGCAGCCCTGAATTTTACCGGCATCCACCCAGCCACGCCGGAGTAATCGCTGTGGGAGGCAGAGTGACACGTAGGCCGGCAATCCCGGGCTCGAGTGAAGAGAGGTCTTCCACGGTCCTGCGGTCACTGGGGACGACCGTGCTCCCAGTAGGGATCATCATTTGCTGCAAATTCTATGGCCCGGGTGCTGCGCAGGAAAGAACGTCACTGCGGAGAACGGGAGAGGTGGTGAGGCAATGGAGGAGGCCCCGCCGGAGAGACCGGACATTGCAAACACCACCGGCTGTGCAAAATACTGGCACAGTTGGCGGCATTGCGGGGCACGCGGACACTGCAGAGGTTGCAGTGCTGGACAAAGCAAATATAAGTGAGTCTGCCCACAACTGTACTCTTGGTGATTGGACGCGTGATGCATTTTGAAAGACCTCAAATGAGGAACCGCCATTTTAATGCTGGGAGGCTGGGAGAGCGGAACTGCCTGTATGGAATGATTGATGCTGCAGCGGCTAGAGGCGAGTGTCGATATCCTGCCCGGAGATAAAGCGGCGGTGTGTCTCTCATGGTGAGCAGCCATACCTGATTAGGCTGATCACCCAGGAAGCTCAGGGACTGTAGCAGTGACCATGAGGCAAGTGAATGGGCCGACTTGAATCCCCTGAGAAGACCTCAGTCACTCACGTGGTAACATCTGGTGCCAACGCGGTGGTGAGTTCACTGGAGAGCGTTAACCCCACATTCCCCCTGAGTGCTGGGGGTACATGAGAGCATGGAGGAGCTGTTCCTGTGACTGGGGTGGACGCTGTAAATACCTGCAAGGCTGAGGAGACAAGAAACCTGCGAGAGGTGCGAGGCAGCAGCCCCTCCCCTAGAGACCTTTAAAACTCAGATCGGGCCAACGCGTCGCGTGACGCTGTAAATACCTGCAAGGCTGAGGAGACAAGAAACCTGCTGTGCCCTGGATTGATCTGCTGCCTGTTGCTCTTTCCGTTGCTGGGGGACTGTTTGCCTGCCGAGGGTGCTCAACTGCCAAAACCCGCCTCAAACCATCCGCGGACCGCGCGCTGCCTGACTACAACGTCCAGCAGGCAGCGCGGTCTCGCGAGAGGTGCGAGGCAGCAGCCCCTGCCCTAGGGACCTTTAAAACTCAGATCGGGCCAAGGCATTGCGGGACGCGCGCGGGCTCGCCCAGTGCGGGCCCGTCCTTGCCCGTCAGTGGCCGGAGGAGGCCGGGCCGGGCCCAGTCTATTGGTCCTGTCTCCTTTTATAGATATCATTACTAACATAAACTAGGTTTAAAAAACTGGTCTGAACTCTACTGCGACTAACGGAGAGGGTAAGTCCTTTGCTGCTACCATCACCCAGCCATCCTCCACTGTGAAGAATGGGAAAAAGAAAACTATCTAGCCCCAAGGGCATAAGATCACTGACAGAAAAACAGCAAACCCTATTAAGTTATTTAACTGGGGCGGTGGACGTCTTGGACAAACAGATTCTCTCAGTGGAGGAATCGATTGCCGGTTCCTCATCTAGTATAAGTCATGTACCACCCCTGAGTGATGAATTTGTCAAAACGAATCCAGGGAAAGAGAATACTATTCCAGCAAATGGTTGTATTCAAACATCTATTGATGAGATTCCCTCAGTAGGTAGTGACTCGCCAACCCAACCCCCACAGAAAAAGCAACGCAAACCGAGACCAAGAGCCTCCAATTCTTGTATCTCTCAAAAAGCTTCCGATCTAATTACAGTCCACCCGGTCCAGTTGATACAAGAACTCAACTAAACTCCTCACCTTTAAGGAAACACGTAGTTTCTACTAAACAACACATTAAACAAAAAACGAGTAGGCAGGATAATTTATTTGGTCAATCACGTTCAGACATTCAGAAGCTGACAGCACTAGTGGAACGACTTGACTCATTCCTTAGAGTCAGGCTCGATCAATTAACTACCAGGGTAACCAGCATTGAAACTTTTTTACACACTAAACCCAGCGTATCGAGGATGGTGCAGGTACAGCAGTTACACCATAAGACCAATAGGGTCCTTGAAACATGGAGCATGGTGCAGTTACACCATATGACCAAAAGATGTTCCTGTTGCATGGAGCATGGTGCAGTTTCACCTTGCCAGAATAGATGTCCCCATAGCTCAGGGCATTGTGCAGTTACAGAATAAGAGCAATAGATATACCAGTAGCACGGAGCATGGTGTAATTTCACTATATGACCCACAGATGTCCTCTGGGAATGGAGAATGGTGAAGTTACACCATGCCAGCAATAGATGTCCCAATAGCACGGCGCATAATGCAGTTACATATTTAAGCCAACAGATGTCACTGTTACACTGAGGATGATGCAGTTACATCATATGACCAATAGATGTCCCCGTAGCAAGAAGCATGGTGCAGTTACACCAAGTGATCAATAGATGTCCCAGGAGCACAGTGCATCATGCAGCTACACCATATGACCAATATATTTCCAGGTAGGATGGAGCAAGGTGCACTTACACTATATGATCAATAGATGTCCCCATAGCATGGATAAATGTGCAGTTACACCATATGATTAAGAGATATCCCCGTAGCAGGGAGCATGGTTCATGTACACCATATGATGAATTGATGTTCTCACAGCACAGATTATGATGGTGCAGTTACACAATATGACCAAGAGAGGCCTGGGCATGGTTTGCGGAGTTTTGCTACGCGGAACTCCGCGAAGTTACAAAAAAAATCAGCGAAGTTCCGCGAGTGGCAGAGTGCAGTGCAAACTGCCGTTTGTGCTGGTATTCCTTGAGCTCGGGTAGAAATTCTACCCAAGCAGCAGCTTGCGATCGCAAACTTACCTTTCACGATTGCGAGCGGGGAAAAAACTCTGCTGCACATTACGAAGCGGAGTTGTCTGCACTCCGCGAGCTCCGAGTAGTGCACCAAGCTCGCAAACTCTGTGAACCAAGTGAAGTTCACCGCCCAGGCCTAAAGTCCCCATGGCATTGATGTAGCATGGTGCAGTTTCATCTTGCCAAAAGTAGATGTTCTCATAGAATGGAGCATTGTGCAGTTACACTTTGCCACCAAAAGATGTAACTGTACCACAGAGCATGGTGCAGTAACACCTTAACACTAATAGATGTCCCTGTCACATGCAGCACGGTGCAGTTACACATTTACACCTAAGTATGTCCATGTAGCACAGAGCATGGCACAATTCCGCCATCAGACTAATTGATGTCCCTGTTGCGCAGAGCATAGTGCATCACCGCCACATTACCAAAAAAGGTCTCCACAGAACAGAGTCTGGCACAGGCAAACGATGCATGGTGCAGTTACACCAAGTGTTCAATAGATGTTCCCGGAGCATGGTGCATCTGCAGTTACAATTCAATAACACAAATAGAAGGAGTGTTCCCAGGACAGGAGGTCCTAGCACAGAGAACGAGGATTGTGAAAAAAGAAAGTTCTTTCTTTTTAAGCAAACCCCTCACTCACCGACCTGGTCGGTGACATGCTTCATCATCGGGGTCCACCTGAGTGACCGAGTGCCACTCAGGTGTGCTTTGATGCTGCAACTGCAGCGGAGCTGGTTTTTTGTGAAATGAGTGAAGTGGTGAAGATTAAAAAGTGTGCTACGTGTCCTCCCTATAAACTTTATTGTGGAGTCAGTATGACACTAATAAAAACAGGTGGGATACTACTGTTGGTGTAATTTGACCAAGAAGTATCAAACTTTGAGTGAAAAGATGGTCAACATGTTTCAACCGTGTGTGAATTGTCGGTTTTCGTCAGGACCAAAGAGAAATGAGCCGGGGGGTCTGAATGCGCTAAGGTACACCCGTCCCTGAGTCACCAATGTGCTAGACCGTGTACTTACCGTTTAGCTTTATTACAAACTTCCGTGTAAGCGTAATCTGAAACAATAAAACAAAGCATAGTGATGGTGCAAAGGTATACAAATGTGGTACAGTTTTGCTCCATGCTGTATGCTCAACGTCTCCGTGATGTTTCAATGTTTCATGCAAAAAATATACTCAAATATGCATGTTATGTCACACCTTTTCTTGATGTGCCACGTTGTGACCCAGCTGGGTGTTTGTCTTGAGTTTACGTATATACCCCACTGTGGATTCACATTCAATCAGTGGGTGTCTAGCGTACAACGTAGTGATTTTTGCGGACGCTTATCTGACTGTATTCAGTCAAAGTGCGCATAAAGTCAACAGACATATATACACTCAATCTTGCAAAATAGGGCGAGGTGGCCGAGGTATCTTTCACTAATGTATTTTCAAGTGTGGTTTTAGAGTACACTCAACGGCGGACTTACTAGTTACTATTAGTAAAGGAACCCCATGGATGTCAGTCGGGGGCCGCCTATGGGCGTTCTGTGGACAGAAAGACAAAGTAATCATGCGTTTTAGGTAGGCGTGGTCATAAAAGCCCTTGAGCGTTATTTATGCATGGTCATGACAGCATTCTCAGATCTCGGTGCCTGGGCAGAGTTTACCCGGCATCTCCCCCCGAAACTTACTTGTCAAAAGGCAGTGGCCCGTCATATACCTATCCATACCGTACGACATCACGAGGATAGTGCAAGCTGCACTTCCGTGTGTTTTAAAGGGTGTCATGCTATTTGATCAGCGCTGGCCAATCAGAGCGCGTAGTTCTTAGTCAGGTGATCGTGACTCAGATGGCGTGTGCGCAGCGTTTCTTAGGGATCGAGCCTCAACTAACTGGTTGTTTTTAACAGCAAGGGGATCTCTAGAAAGTGTAGTACACAGCGTTTCTTAGGGATCGAGTCTCAATTAACTGGTTGTTTTTAACAGTAAGGGGATCTGTAGAAAGTGTAGTCACATTTCAAACTTTATTGATCGATCTTTTTAGGTGACGTGGTATTAATCCTTGTGTAGCAGCCTAGGTACGAGCTAATATACATTGTAAAGCAGAGGGACCAGGCATGATTACCCCATCTCTGACAGCGAAAAAAATATATATTCCAGATGTTTTCAGAGATTTTCGGAATGCCAGAAGATTGGGCTGTGCATGAATATCGGGAGGGAGAGAGTTCCACAATTTAGAGGCGTTGTAGGAGAAACGCCGACCTCCCGACCAGCCCCCCCAGCCTTCTTGCACAACTATCTTTTCAGGTGAGAGCTCCAATGCTTTCTGCCCTCACTGCCCATTTAAATTCACTTCAGTAATGAAAAGTCAAGCCCCCCGGACAATCATTAAGATGGCCTTGTTAAATTGCAGATCCCTGCCCAAACAAAGTCATGAAATCCATATGCTTCTGGAAGAAGAGCAATATGAGATCCTGTTTCTCACTGAGACATGGCTCACCCCAGATTCAGACTATGATGTGGTTCAGGCGCTACCTCAGGGCTACCTCGTGCAACACCTGGACCGAGTGAAGGGAAAGGGAGGAGGGATAGCTATTATCCATAAGGAACAACTTTCATGCAGATTTCATGACAGTCCCTTATTGGACTGCGAAAATGTACATTTTAGCATCCAACTGTCCCCATGTAACTCACTCTCAGGAGTCCTCATCTACCGCCCACCAGGAGCTACGGGTCAATTCTGTAGCTCCCTCATGGAATTTTCCACCGCCATCACGAGTACTCTGCCTAATTTACTAATCTTAGGGGACCTTAATATCCATTTCGATAATAGGGACGATAATATCGCTTCTGAGTTGCTCCTATACCTTGCTACCCATCATCTTCATCTTCAGAGCGACCAACCCACGCACAATCTTGGACACTTACTCGATCCTATTCTTTGTAACATCGGTGCCCTGAAAACTAATGCCCCGATCCCTCTACCTTGGTCAGACCATATGCTTATCCCCTTCAGATGGGAGATTCCGACCACTTCTCCTCCCATCCAACCTCCTGGTAGACCGGCTCGTCCTTGGGCAAAACTAGATTCCAAAAAATGGGAGCAGGTCTTGGACTCCTCCAAGCCTAGCCATACAACTGACCCCATAATAGCGGACACGGATCGAAAGCTCCCTTAACACCATCCTCCCCAAAAAAACGTATCGGACATCCCGTAAAAAAAACTTCCTCCCCATGGTTTACCCAGGAAACCCGCCTTCTGAAAAAGTTATGTAAAAGGGCTGAAAGAACGTGGCAGAAAGACTTCAATCCTAATAGCAAGAAGGATTATAGGTTGGCCATTCTCAACTATAAAAAAGCCTTGAAAAATACCCAAACTGTCTTTTTCCAGGAGAAAATTAATGCGGCATCTTGCTCGTCTAGGGAGACATTCCAAATTGTAAAACTACTTTTGAAAACCCCAGAGCCCACACGTTCGACTAACCCCGCAGATAACCACTGTGATAAGCTGGCCATGTTTTTTGATCAAAAGATTCAAAACATCATCCAGCAACTCCCGTCAATCACCTCTTTGGATTCACCATCTACGCCTCTAGCGCAGGCCCAGAACCTTAACACGAGACTTGAGACATTCACTCCCATAAGTAGGGATACCTTGTCCCCCATCTTCCAATCTCTTAAAAGTGGCTCACCGTCTGACCCTGCCCCAGTTAAAATCTTAAAGCTGGCAGCACCCACTATCCTTGCACCTATAGTAAATTTAATCAATGCCTCCTTAGCAGACGGAGTGGTGCCCCCTAGCTGGAAGAAGGTGAAGGTTAGAGCCCTACTTAAAAAACCTAACCTAGACCCCCTTAATCTAGCCAACTTCAGGCCCATATCTCTCCTCCCCTGCATCAGTAAGATGACAGAAAAATTTATAAATGCCCAGCTGTCAAATTATCTCGAAACTAATGAATTACTCAAACCCTCACAGACAGGTTTTCGCCCTGGCCAGGGCACTGAAACAGCGATGGTGACGGTGGTCGAGGAGCCCAGGAAGATCATGGACGCAGGAGGATCAGTGGCAGTGATCCTCCTGGACCTGAGCGCGGCCTTCGACACGGTCAAGCACCAAATCCTGGTCCAGCGACTCAGAGATCTTGGAATTACAGATACTGCCCTGGCCTGGTTGAAATCGTTTCTCCATGACCGTTCATTTCAGGTGATTGAGGGTAGTTGCACATCCAGGGAGACCCCTATACGTTGCGGAGTGCCACAGGGCTCTTCTTTGAGCCCCACGCTCTTCAACGTATATATGTCTCCTCTGGAAAAAATAGTTACCCCTCATGGCATCAAACTGCTAATGTATGCAGACGACACCCAGGTGGTTGTCTCTCTCTCTCAGGAGGAAAATCCTACCATCGATCTTTGCTCCTGCTTGAGAGACATAGTCAGCTGGATGGACAGATCTCACTTGAAGCTCAATAGCGACAAGATGGAGATACTAGTAATGGGCAATCAGTCTTACTTTCGTCCGGACTCTCTATGGCCCCCATGTATGGGTAAGTCCCCAACCCCCAAATCCGAGATTAAAAGCCTCGGACTATGGCTGGACCAAAATCTTACCATGCACACCCAAGCTAGGAAAACGGCCGGAGTCTGCTGTGGGCTCTTGCGATCCGCCCGGAAAATTCTACCACTGCTCCCTTTTACATCAAGAAAACTCCTGATCCAGAGCCTCATTCTGTCATGGCTGGATTATGGAAACGCACTGTTTCTGGGCGCCCCGCGGAAAGTAACCACTAAACTATAGGTGGTGCAGAACGCGGCCGCACGGATCCTTACCAATACCAAAAGTCGGTGCTCGGCAAAACCAGCCATTAGAGCGCTTCATTGGCTGCCCATGGTGGAAAGAGTGCAATTTAAGGCGCTCTGTCTAACGCACAAAATTCTCAACGGGAAAGCCCCTCCCATCTTCAGAGACCTGGTAACTCCTTATACCACCGCCAGACCTCTCCGATCCTCTAACGCCCACTTAACTTTGCCACCTAAGATCAAGAGAACACGATTGGGAGGTGACACATGTGAGAGGTGGCTGTTTGACCTCAAACAGCCACCTCTCACATGTGTCACCACTTTTAACACATTATCAAACAAAATGACGATATGCATCAAAAAAATGGGAAAATACTGAACACTGGGAATCTTCACTGGGAAAAACCATTGTTCTCATTCAAACGAGCAAGAAGTATAAGAGACACACTTGTACACACCCGTCGTTACCAGGTAGGGCAATTAAGGAAACCACAGTACTCACCGCTTGGGGCCTACCTAAAGTCACTGGGTATTACCCATGTGGCAATTGCAGTGTGTGTCACTTGACCACTGCCACAAAAACCCTACAATTAGAAACAGGTAAAGTCTGGACACAGCGGACCCATACCAATTGCAATAGTCAAAATGCGGCCTACCTAGTGACCTGCCCTTGTGGCCTACGATATGTGGGCATGACAGGGAGAAAAGTGAAACAACGCATCTGTGAACATAGGAGCACAATCAGGTGCAAAAAGGCGACCACCAAATTAACAGAACACTTCCTGGCGATGAACCACACCACGAATGACATGAGGTGGACCATAATTGAACTTGTCCAACCAGGCGGAAACACCACAGAGCGTCTGTTCGAAAAAGAACAAAGATGGATCTATGGACTTTCCACCAACACATCTGGTTTGAACGATAATATACCCTGGAACGCGGTTAGACAGAGATGATCCATCCATTGGCCAGTATGTATAATCTTGGGACTAAAGAACACAGTATGTGGCCTCTTACACCATGCCCTTCCAAGTAATACACATCTGTATGAATCCCATAGGCATAGAATATTACCCAGAACATTGAACAGCAATTATTCGCCCCCAACAATATCCGCCCGTGAGAAATCCCATGGAGAGACCATTTGCACCTGGGACATCTGGAATATATATTTTTTTCGCGGTCAGAGATGGGGTAATCATGCCTGGTCCCTCTGCTTTACAATGTATATTAGCTCGTACCTAGGCTGCCACACAAGGATTAATACTACGTCACCTAAAAAGATCGATCAACAAAGTATGAAATGTGACTAACACTACACTTTTTACAGATCCCCTTACTGTTAAAAACAACCAGTTATTTGAGACTCGATCCCTAAGAAACGCTGTGCACACGCCATCTGAGTCGCGGTCACCTCACTAAGAACTACACGCTCTGATTGGCCAGTGCTGATCAAATAGCATGACACCCTTTAAAACACACGGAAGTACAGCTTGCACTATCCTTGGGATGTCGTACGGTATGGATAGGTATCTGACGGGCCACTGCCTTTTGACAAGTACGTTTCGGGGGGAGATGCCGGGGAAACTAGGCCCAGGCACCGAGATCTGAGAATGCTGTCATGACCACGCATACATAACACTCGAGTGCTTTTATGACCACGCATACCTAAAACGCATGATTACTTTGTCTTTCTGTCCACAGAACGCCCATAGGCGGCCCCCGACTGACATCCATGGGGTTCCTTCACTAATAGTAACTAGTAAGTCCGCCGTTGAGTGTACTAAAAAAACCACACTTGAAATTACATTAGTGATAGATACCTCGGCCACCTCGCCCTATTTTGCATGATTGTGTGTATATATGCCTTTTGACTTTATGCGCACTTTGACTGAATGCAGTCAGATAAGCGTCCGCAAAAATCACTACGTTGTACGCTAGACACCCACTGATTGAATGTGAATGCACAGTGGGGTATATACGTAAACTCAAGACAAACACCCAGCTGGGTCACAACGTGGCACATGAAGAAAAGGTGTGACATAGCATGCAAATTTGAGTATATTTTTTGCATGAAAAATTGAAACATCATGGAGACGTTGAGCATACATCATGGAGTAAAACTGTACCACAATTGTTTTCCTTTGCACCATCACTATGCTTTGTTTTATTGTTTCAGATTACGCTTACACGGATGTTCGTAATAAAGCTAAACCGTAAGTACACAGTCTAGCACATTGGTGAGTCAGGGACGGGTGCACCTTAGTGCATGCAGACCCCCGGCTCATTTCTCTTGGTCCTGACGAAAACTGACAATTCACACACGGTTGAAACATGTTGACCATCTTTTCACTCAAAGTTTGATACTCCTAGGTCAAATTACACCAACAGTAGTATCCCACCTGTTTTTATTAGTGTCATACTGACTCCACAATAAAGTTTATAGGGAGGACACGTAGCACACTTTTTAATCTTCACCACTTCACTCATTTCACAAAAAAACAGCTCCGCTGCATTTGCAGGCCTCGAAGCACACCTGAGTGGCACTCGGTCACTCGGGTCGACCCCGATGATGAAGCATGTCACCGACCAGGTTGGTGAGTGAGGGGTTTACTAAAAAAGAAAGAACTTTCTTTTTTCACAATCCTCGTTCTCCGTGCTAGGACCTCCTGTCCTGGGAACACTTCTTCTATTTGATGTTATTGAATTGATTCTAGGGAATAAGGAGTGGAACCCCTTTACAAAAAACCCTCACTGTCTCTTTGTTTATCTCGCATCTGCAGTTACACCAGATGACCAATAGATGTCCAAGTAGGAGGGAGCATGGTGCACTTACACTATATGACCAATAGATGTCCCCATAGCATGGATAATGGTGCAGTTACAGCATATGATTAAGGGATGTCCCTGTAGCAAGGACCACGGTGCATGTACACCCTATGGCCAATTGATGTTCCTGCAGCACAGAGCATGGTACAGTTATACAATATGACCAACAGATGTCCCCGTAGCATTGCTGTAGGGAAGGAGAAGTGTGGCTCACTGGTTAGAGGAGGCAGATCCTGAAGCAGAGGTCAGACCCGGGACCAGGGTTCAATTCCCGACGCGGCAGGGTCTTGAGCCCAAATATGCACGGACTCGATAATTCTCGTTTCGGTGCCTACTCGAATCATGGGTTCACACTCTGCAGCTCTGGGCATTAGCCTGCTTAATCTCCACTACGGCCCCCCCGCGGCGGGATGCCTGGCTTTCACCTTGGGGGAAGCCAGGACGGGTTCCCAAAGCAAGCGCCAAGATGCCTACGGGTAATCGAGCGCTATATAAGAACGCATAATAATAATTGCTGTAGCATGGTGCAGTTTCATCTTGCATAAAGTAGATGTTCTCATAGATTGGAGCATGGTGCAGTTACACCACAACACCAATAGATGTCCCTGTCACATGCAGCATGGCGCAGATACACCTTGCCACCTAGAGCAGAGTATGTAGCACAGAGCATGGCACAATTCAGCCAGTTGACTAATAGATGTCCCTGTAGCAAAAAGCATGATGCAGGACCACCGAATGACTACAAATTGTCCCTACAGAACAGAGTATGGTGCAATTCCACCATATGACCAATAGATGCACCATGCTAAGTGCTACATGAACACAGATTGGTGGCAAGGTGTCACTGCACCATGCTATGTGATACAGGGACATCTATTCGTAACATGGTGTAACTGTACCATGCTATGCGCTGAATAAATTTCCAGTGGTGGCTAGGTGTAACTGCTCCATGATATGTGGATATCTATTGCTCATCTGGCATATCTGCACCATGCTTTGTGCTACAAGATCGTCTATTTGTCATAATGTGTAACTGCACTATGGTTTGTGCTGCAGGAACATCTATTAGTGGCAAGTTGTAACTGCACCAAGCTATCTTCTGCAGGAACAACTATTGGTTATATGGTGTAGGTGCATCATGCTAAAGTGCTAAAGGGACATCCATTGGTCACATAGTGTAACTGAAGCATGCTAAGTGCTACAGGAAAATCTATTAGGGGTAAGGTGTAACTGTGCCATGCACTGTGGACAAAGCATGGCACAGTTACACCTTACCCCTAATAGATTTTCCTGTAGCAGGGAGATTAAGTGATTTGCCCAGAATCACAGGAGGTTTTGGCGTCGTTACCGAGACTCGAACCCAGATCCCCAGGTCTGAGGTCGAGCGCCCTAGCCGTTAGGCCAACTCCTTGTATCCATGATTCATATACAACTGGTAAGATATGTGTACACAGCAAAAAAACTTTTCAAAAAAGCTCTCTAAGCAGAAGGGGTGTGTCTCATCAAACGCTGTAGAGAGAATGACTAAAATGGGTGGGGTCCTCCAACTGTTACAATGGGAAATGTTGTGAATGTAATCAAATGCTTTTTTTTAAGGTCACATGGCAATCGCGCATCGAGTGCGCAAGGAGGCCGCACCCAACGCGATTTTGAGTAAATATATTTTTCATAATATAAGTTTATTACAGTTAGAAATATATAAATGTTTAACATATTTTAGATTATCGCTTGCTCTCATATACACTTTAAAGTTATTGAGATATAGTTTAGAGACATAAAAAAAAATGAGGGAATGGCGTACCCGGCGCGACGCCATACGTCTATGATGTAGCACAGGGCCTGTCAGCGTGCACTCGTCACATACGCAACACGAAGCGGGCGCGTCCTCATACGTACATGACGTAATGCTTGGCTTTGTACTGCATACCAGTCGGATACCAAAGTAGCAGCTGGCGCGACTTCATACGTATATGATGTTACGCGGGACTCGGTGCCACAAACCCGTCAGATACAAAACGCGCATCATTTACGCGTTTAGCAATATGGCGGATAGGATTCATGTGGTGATGGAGCTTGGTACACTACTGGTGCGGGACTGCAGTTTTCTCAACAAAAAAAAATATATATATTTTTGGGGGGAAGATATAAAACATTACAGAATTTTTAAAGTAAAAAAAAAAGGATAATAGAGTTCCAAAATATTACAAAAAAAATTAGAAAACATAGGTTTTATAAATATGAAAATATGAAATTAACATTTAAAAAACCTTCGAAATTCACTGAAAAAAACATAGGTTTTACAGACATTATTGTTAGTAATTAGCATTTAAAAAACCTTTGAAATTCACTAAAAAAACATAGGTTTCAGGGATGTTATAGTTAGTTGGACATTTGATTCATAGAAAACCAGAGAAATTCGCCTGTTATAGATAGTTGAGGTAACTATAACTTGCGCGCCCGCAATGCACTGCTAATGATGGCACCTATTACATCACTCATGACATGGTCAGTGACATCACTGATGACATCTCAAATTACATCACTGATGACATCACTGATGGCATCATCCACGGGATAATCTGATGCACATACTGATGCCCTATTATATACTTTGATATACCCATTCTAAAATGCAGACTACTATTTTTAAAAACAATACACACAACAATGCCATATACTACATACCACTCACTATTTCCAGGGTCTACACACACATCTGGTCACTTATACATGTAGTTACGCATCAATACAGAACTATAATATGCACTCATACATCTATACATGCAGTCACACTCCACCACTCATCCATAGAGTTACTCACACACCTAGTCAGTAATGCAAATAATCAATCACATACCCATTTACTCACGTATACAGTTATACACACCAACTCCGTTATTTATAGCCACATCACTTATTTATACAGATACTAACACATATTTACTGTCATACAATTACTGATAGACGTAGACACTCATTTATACACCCACTCTTCAAATAACTTACTCTCACTTATAGTCATTTATATATCCCAACACTCACATATAGTGCCTTAAAACATATTTAGATAGTCACAGATATACCACTGAGACATTCATTCACTCACCAACACACCCATACACACACTAACTCACCCATACAGCCCTTCCCAGATGTACTTTTGAATCCGTACAACCAGTGAATCGCCCACTTAGACATCTATGCACAGAGTCATACACCCCTCCCACCCTCCCACACAGACACTCAGGTACCCATACAGATACTCAGACAACAAATCAATAACCAATATAGACACTCATGTAGCTATTCACCAACCCATGCAGTTGCTTTCACACCAACTAAGAGACTAATACAGACTTTCACACAGTTTAGTCACTAACCAATGCATTCAGTAAGACATGTTCAATCACTCACTTATCTAGTCAGTCACGCACCTACTAAATAATCCTTACAGGCACTTGTAAATCCAATATACCTTGGCATAGATATATATGAAAAATATTGAAACTTTACAGAAACACACATTCACTGGATGATGTCATCTGTGATGTCATCAGTGATGTCATTTGAGATGTCATCAGTGATGTCATTAGTGATGTCACTGACCAGGTCTAGAGAGAGGTAATATGTGACATCATCAGCAGTGCATTGTGGGCGCACGAGTTATAGTTAGCTCAACTAACTATAACAGGCGAATTTCTCTGGTTTTTTATGAGTCAAATGTCCAACTAACTATAACGTCCCTGAAACCTTTGTTTTTTTTAGTGAATTTCAAAGGTTTTTTAAATGTTAATTCCTAGCTATAATGTCTGTAAAACCTATGTTTTTGTTAGTGAATATATATACGCGTCAGGCGGAGGAATTGACTGTCATAAGTAAGCGGAGAACAGAAGTCCCTCCATACCCGGATTAAAGGCTTACCACCTTATGTTTGTGGCCGTGTGCTGACTCACCGAGTGGGAACTGGTAGTTTGGAGCATAGAATATTGGGCGGCTACCCAGCCGCCGAGTCGCGCACTGCCCCAGAACAGGAGGGACACACAGCCAGGAATATTCCATGCTGAAATGTGGGCCACAGACAAGGGATTGAGGAGAGACACTGCTCGCCGCGGCCCATCCGCGGGCTTGAAAGGAAGACAGGAATTAGTGCTACCATCGAGGGATGCAAATGCCGGGACCTCAGTTCCCATAATGCAGCAGTAAATAGACTGGCCAATTGAGGGCGTAATTATAGCATTAAAGGGGCTGTAACCGGATGCACGCATTCAATTCTGAGAAGCCTCTGAAGAAGAAAGAGTGGACTTTCGAAACGCGTCAGGCGGAGGAATTGACTGTCATAAGTAAGCGGAGTGGAGTTCTGGACTTTTTGGTTCCGTCCAGAGGTGTCAGGGATAACACCCGAAGACCCCGGAGTTCCACCTGTCTCGGTGCACAAAACAAACAGAAACACGGGCTTCTCGATGGTGGCGTCAAAGACCAAAGGTTTATTACTGCAGGGACACAGAAGTCACAGAAACTACACATGGGCAGTATCTAGGAGCCTGTTCAATTTGTACAAAGAGGGTTGCTCCTTATATACTAAATATTGGGCTTCAGGCAAATTCTTTACATGTTACCACAGTTCTAAACATTCGTGTCTTAAACAATAAATATTTGGCGTTGCACAGGAATCGTCAACAGTATCTGATGTCAAAACATTACGAATGAGGGGTTCCCACTAGTCCATCATAATCCCATGCCAATTCTTCATTCAAGACCCGGACCGCCTCATCGTAAATTTCGTTACCTCCCCCTAATAAAGGCCCAGAAGGAAAGGAGCAGAGCCAGGTGCAGAAGATAGAAAGACAGGATAAGAAATGTTTGTGGGTCGTAAATGGGCACGGTTACCAGCTTCGGCCGCCTAATCATGATCAGGCCAACGAACACAAGAACCAGTATAGCAGGACTGGCCTCAGGCTGGGGAGGCAGTTCTTGCCGAGTCATGCTGCCACAGCGTTGCTGGCCTAAGGTGCATGTGTCACTAGCAAGGTGAATCGCCGGTTAAGGCCTACGTGTCCTTAAATAAGAAGAAGTCATTGCGTGTCCATTGACTATGTGAGGGCAAGGAATACAAAATGGCTTCCGTGTTCTAAGATGGATGCCATGGGTAAATCACAAATGTGTTGGTAACAGGAGTGCTCTTGCTCGTAGCATAGCGAAAACACCAGGATATACTAAATGGATCATTTGCGGTTCACTGATACCAAAATTATGTATTTACGACAATGTTAAAAACACGAATAAAATCGTCACGGAACCTCAGACCCTCCTTTTGCCCTTACATAGGCAATTACTCAGTCTATATCAGAGTCAGAGTCTAATTCTATGCTCATTAGGTCAGTGACATGTTGTTGTATCATCATCCTGTCTCGTGCCTTTTCTCCTAATGCAGGTGGTTTTCTGAAACAGGTTGCAGCACAGAGGCTACACAGAGCGGGACCGCATTGGATAATAAGACAGCACGAGAACAGAAATACTAGGATGACACCAATAACCATCAGAACCTTCCATCCCCACGCTGATACCAGAGTCCAAAACCACTCCATGAAGGACCAGTTTCCCTTATCTACGTGTATAGAGTCGGAAATCTTATGTAGCTTAGAGATTGCTTCATAGACTGTTGGAGCATTATTTGGAATAAAGACACAGCAGCTCGATTGGATCATTCTGCATACCCCACCTCGATCTGCAAGTATTACGTCTAGAACCATACGGTTCTGCAACGTCATGAGACGATCCGCCTGAAGCTCAGCTGTTAAGTTACTAAGGGCACCTGCAGTTTCTGTAATAGTAGATTCAACTACCCGTGTTAGTTGACGAAGATTTCTACTATTGGCCATAGGCCCCCAAAACGGAAGGAAACCTTTGAAAAAGTCTCCAGCTTCTTGACCAGCGGTATCTTCCTTGCTGAAGACACCTCTTGCTACTCTGGTTTTGTGATAATCTGAAGAAGCAGTGTATGTCGGGGGTAACAATCGAGCAATATAACATGAACCTGAAAAGTCAGCAGGCAGCCATGTATATGCTCTGTCCTGACAAATGAAGTAGGTACCCCTAGCAGTCAGAAAGGCAGGGGAGGAGTTAGACGGAAATACGTAAGTCTCAACGCACTCACTCCTCCCTAGCTGAGCTCTCGGATTTCTCCCATTTCCTTGCAAACAGACCTGCCCTTGGTGAGGCACGACCCAAACTGAAGTGGAGCTTTTACGCTTGCTTTCTCCCAAACTAAGGCGATACTCTGTAGAGTTCCAACTCAAATACACCAGTAATTCATCTCTAGGATAAGATGGAGTATTATTGACGTCTTTAATCATGTCAATAATTCCCTGGACTAAAGCTTTGTTGGCTGAGTTGTATTTAGTGGACCGTGGTGGACGCGGAGGATAGGTTTCAAGGGCATATGAAAAAATGGTCTGAAAGGCCTGAAATGATCCATTATAGCTGAAAGGCAAGACTAGATAGGGAATGCCTTTATCCATAGTGTGGGGTATCAAGCCACACACCCAGCAGTCTGTAGTATTAACTATCAGTTGGTGTTGATGCAAGAGCTGTACAAATGTATTGTTAATAAATTCTGAGCGTCGAGCTTGTTCGTGTTCAGGAAATGAGTGAAAAGAATGCATAGAAGAAACCGTAGAAGTAGTAGGATCAAGGGGAGGTACTGTAGTTACTGGCATAAAAATCAAATGTACACCAAAGATGATTCCACCCACCAACGTTATCAAAACAATTAAAAATGTAACTGCACATTGCATTAGAAAGCATCTGCTGTGGAGTATTCTGTACAGTCTATTTCTGCGAACATAAATTACATTTTCTCGTTGTAGCTCAGGAAGCTCCATCTTCTACGACCGTTCGCGACCACTGATGATGTGTACGTAGATGAAAATGCCTCTATCAGCCCTGGGAGTTCCCAGAACTAACAGAAAGATCGACCTTGTGTCTGACCCCCGCAGATTCAACTAGGCACACAGCCACGACCCTACGGCTACCCAGACGGCAAGGCAATTTTAAAACAAAAAGAAACAATACAAAGTATTAGCAAACTTCCTGGCTGGAGGCAATGTATAGCAAATTCAAATCTGAAAATAGGCAGTTTCCTGCTTTATTTGTCCATATTGCGAGAACGTAAGTTGTATCTCAGTTTTGCAGGAGCTGTCTGATCTGGAAACAATGTATTTTCAGCTGACGTTGCAATGTTCACGTTCGCCGATGGCAAATGTTCTTTTGGTGCAGATGGCAAATGTTCATTGGGTGTGGATGACAAATGTTCAGGGTTCAAAAGAGCAGTTTCAGGAGGAGAGTCAGAATTTGGTGAATTCGTGATTAGTTCTGCATCGCTGAAAGGTATGAACCTGGGGACTTGTTCCGTTTCAGAGGCACCGATTCCTTTCTTTACCCAGTTGTCGTAAGGAAGTGGCAGAGGCACACGTTTAGCATGTGTCGTATGGATCCAATTTTTCCTTCCGGCCACACGAATAGCAGTTCTCGTTGCTAGCAGGACTTGGAAAGGGCCAATGAATCTGGGCTGAAGATTTTTTGTTCTTGCAAAATTTCTGATGACCACCTGATCACCCGGTTTCAGCTGATGGCCTGGACTCTCCGGTGGCTTTGGCAATGCATCGAAAACCTGTTGGTGAATAAGACTCAATTTAGCAGTCAAGTCGAAAAGGTAATCAATTAACATTGGGTATTCCAGCTGCTTAAATTCTTTCGGTCTAGGTACCCCCCAAACATTTGCAGGACGACCAAAAACTATTTCATAAGGACTAAGCCCTACTCTAGAATGTACAGTTGCTCTTGTTGATAGCAAAGCCAAAGGCAATGCGTCTGGCCAGGACAAACCCGTGGATGCTTGTATCTTAGCAAGTTTCAGTTTAAGGGTACCATTGTAACCCTCGACTAAACCCGCGGACTGGGGATGATTCGCACTATGAAACTTCTGTCTAATCCCTAGGCCGGCACACACACTCTGCATAACTTTCCCTACGAACTCACTTCCGTTGTCTGACCATACAATCCGTGGCATTCCGTATCTGGGGAAGTATTCTTTAAGAAGAATTTTGGCAGTGGATAAGGCAGTATTGTCCTTCAGTGGGTATGCTTCGATCCATCTGGAGAAAGCACAAACTACCACTAGGACGTATTTCAGATTATTGCAACGATCCATGTGAATGAAGTCTAGCTGGATCACCTCAAAGGGGCAGGAAGGAGGAGCGAAGTGACCTGCAGGTGTGGGGATTCCCTTGCCAGGATTATGCATCAAGCATACCATACAATTCCTCACCACTCTCTCTGCACACTTACTAATCCCGTCATTCTTCCAGACCGGAGCCAACATCTTACAAATCCCTTTTGAACTGATGTGCGCTGTTCCATGTGCCATCGTCACTACTGCAAGCACATACGCATCAGGCAACATCCAACGCTGTTGTTCCGACAAATCAATCCAACACCCACTCGAGTCCAATTTACCCGTGCTCTCTCTCCATGCAAGTTTTTCCTCCTCAGTCGCCTCTTTCTGAATTTCCTTCACGCTTTCCACTGTGTTCTCACACATTCCAGACTCAGAAATCCATCTTGCAGACGTTGCAACATACATTCTACTCATCATATTTCTAGCTGTCTGTTTTGCAATCTCATCAGCAAAAGCATTCCCACGACCAACATCATCCGTGATTGCTTTATGAGCACTGCATTTCACAATCGCAACTTCAGTCGGCCAGGTTAGAGATTCCAACAGGTCATTAACTAGTTGACCATGTTGAATCTTAGTCCCATGGGACGTAATGAAACCTCTTTCTTTCCACAAACGGCCAAAACTATGGGCCACGCCGAACGCGTACTGACTATCTGTGAACACATTCACTCTCTTTCCCTTAGCTAAAACGCACGCTCTTGTTAGCGCGATCAATTCTGCAGCCTGGGCAGAATTCTGACTCACTCTTGCAGTCTCCACAATCGTACTCAAAGTTGTTACTGCATAAGCAGCAGTCACATCACCATTCTCCAATTTGAAGCAAGACCCATCAACATACAACGTGCCATCTGGATCTGATAACGGAGTGTCTTTTAGATCGATTCGTCCTTTTGTTTCTTCCTCAGTTTTGAAACAACAGTCGTGTGGTTCGGAATCACTCGACTCTTGGCTAGTCGGCAACAATGTTGCTGGATTCAATACATTGCATCTTTTGATCTGAATATGACTAGCTAACAGTGTCAGTTCATAACCTGATAATCTAGCACTGGTAAGGTGTTGCGTCTTGGTTCGGTTCATGAGTGTATCCACAGCATGAGGAACCATAACTACTAGCATGTTGTTCATTACTAAACCAGCAGATTGTCGAATGGAAGCTGCAGCTGCGGCTGTAGCTCTCAAGCAACTAGGCAACGCTCTAGCTACTGGATCTAATGTTGATGAAAAATACGCACAAGGGCGTTGTTTATCACCAAATTTCTGCGTCAAAACACTCAATGCACAACCTTCTCTCTCGTGGACATAGAGCGTGAATGGCTTACTGTAGTCGGGTGTACCCAATACAGGTGCTGAACACAGTGCATTTCGTAACTCAGAAAAACTCTGCTGACATTCAGCAGACCATGGTACCGGACTCGGAACACCTTTCCCAGTCAAGGCTACCAATGGTTTTGCTAGAAGAGAAAAATTTGGGATCCATTGCCTACAATATGAGGTAATACCTAAAAAGGCACGTACTTCTCTCTGCGTGCTAGGAACATTCATCTGTGTAATTGCTTTTATTCTCTCTGGGGTCAACTTCCTTCCCTCCTTTGACAAGAGATGACCTAGGTAGGTCACTTCTTGGCAGCAGTATTGCATTTTTGAAGGTGACACCTTGTGATTCAAATCTGACAAGTGATGCAATAAAGAAATCGTAGCTGTTTTGCAAGTTTCCTTGTCATCGGCAGCCACTAGAAGATCATCGACATACTGTACTAAAGCAGAACCACGAGGAAGTACGAAGGAATCTAACTGGCTTTTTAATGCTTGACTGTAAATGGATGCGCTTTCACAATAACCTTGTGGAGCGCGTTTAAATCTGAAACTTCGTCCTCCTAGAGAGAAACCGAAGATATCTCTGCTTTCCTCGGCTATCGGAATGCTGAAAAAGGCATTTTTCAAGTCGACAACTGAAAACCATGCTGCTGTAGCAGGAATCAACGTTAACAATGCAGTAATGTCTGGTACCACAGGAAACTGTGGGATCACAATTTTATTAACCTCTCTAAGATCAATTACGAACCTATATACTGGAGGCTTTGTTGGGTCAGTTCGTTTCAAAATAGGCAGTACAGGACTATTACAGACATTACCTCTAGTTTCTTCTATAACGTCTTTCTTGATCAGGTCTTGTACTATCAGTAGGAGCGCACGCTCACCTTCACTAGAGATTCTGTATTGAGGAATTCGTGGAAGTTTGACATTTGCTTTCAAAGTTACTACATAGGGTGGAATTTTTAATAGACCTACATCATTAGGACCAGTCGCCCAAAGAGTATCAGGGAGTGAACGCAGCTCTGGTGGGAGCGCATCCATCGACAAGTACATCGGGGAGATTATTCTTTTACCCAACGTAAGCTGTACTCCTGCTGGAGAACAGTACAATGTCGCGTACAGGCGTTTTAACAAGTCTAAACCAAGCAGATTTTTGTTACAACCTGTCGTCAAAATCAGGGGTGCTTTCAATTGACGGGGTCCAACAGAAATAGACAAAGGACCAGAAACAGGGTTGTGAACAGGGGCGCCCGAAAAACCTACTGAAACGTTTGTTGAGCCAGACAAAGGTGCGCCAGGGAGTTTCGCATGTATGATAGAACTTTTTGCTGCACCAGTATCCAACAGAAACGGTTCGACTATACCTGACGTTGCTACTGCGACATAAGGCCCACTCTGATCTACTGGTACTGATACTACTCCCTCTCTTTGTCCATGGCTGTCCTAGTATTCACTTTGCTGAACTTCCTCACTAGTTTCATAATAGTCTTCGACATGATACTGTGGAGACCTATTCTGTTGGGCAGATTGTCCATTTCGCTGGTCGAAATAATTAGTGGGGCGATCACTTGTCTGTGGAGGCATAGCACCTCGTCCTCGACCTCTAGAGTTTTGCATAGAACTACCACGACCTCTCTGAGCTGCCGCAGCATTATTTTGCGTTCGAACTGGACACTCACTTTTGTAATGACCTTCCTTTTTGCAATAAGCACATTGATTCCATTGGTATTGTGGCCTTTGAAAATTATAATCCGTTCTTTGATATGACCCTTGCTGCATATTAGTTTGATTCATGCGAGGCGGATAAGCTTGTTGTAAAAGTACTTTAGTTTTTAAATCTTTCGTCTTTTTATCTGATTTTTCCTTCTCTTCTTTATCCCTATTTTCATAGTACTGAGCAGTCGCAAGTATTTGCGCAGTCGTAGAGACAGCCCACGCACTTTCAGAATTCTTTAATTTACTACTAAGTTCTGGCAACAGATTGTGCACAAATTTATCAACAAATAATCTCTGGCCTCCTTCTGTGCTCATATCCTGACCACTATGATCCACGAAAGTCTCCTCGAATCTTGTGAAAAAGTCGGAGACGCTTTCGTCTTTCTTTTGTTTGCACGCGGACAATTTGTCCCAGTTAACGCGCAATGCTGGCATCAAGGTTTTCATTAAATCGATTATTCTACCAGGCAAGTTAGCAATTAAAGGTTCAGGTTTGGAACCACCTATTTGTTGACCATCCGCTGCAATTATAGCTGCCCAGTCACCACCTAGGGCAACTGGATGATTCTCTTTACGAATTTTAGCCCAAATTGGTTGCGGTACTACATTACCAAATAGCAGATCTATGTCAGCCAAATTCAATACACAAGCGTCAACTGTCTGAGCCAACTCTTTGTAGTACCCTGCAGGATTTTTACGCGGATCTGGCAAGGCCTGTTTTACTGCTAACACTTCAGCTCGCTTCCATGGAATATGTATCCATACTCTCTGGAATTGGGCCGGAGCGGCTGCAATACCAAGGTTTACATTAGCTTGCACAGCTTCACGCCAAATTGGTGGAACCTCTCTCATTGGATATTGACGATTTTGTTTCGTACTACGTTTCTCTAATTCTCTTGGTGAACGAAGGGCTGGGTCATTCCTATAACTTAAAATCAGTTCCATCACTTCTTTTATATTTTGTCCAACTATCATACCTGCAGCAAACTCTTTCTGAACATTAATTAATTCTCCTAGATTTGATTCAGGGTCATCCTCTTCCAATTCCTCACGTAGAAGGAAACACATTTCATCGAACACATATCGTTGTGTCGGTTCGTTCCATTGCATAAATGTATCTAATACATCTTGTACATTATATCTTCCAACTTTCGAAACCCATCTAAGAGCAGTGGAATCTAATATTCCTCTTTCTTCAGTACTGGGAAGCTGACTACGTCTCTGCACAGAGTCAGAGGTAGGAGTCTTAATCAGAGTTTTATAGAAGGGAGATAGAATATTAGAGACAGAATCAGTGATTCTTCGACGAACAGAAAGCGGAGTCATAATATTAGCAGAGGCAGTGAATAGAGTAGCAGTTGGAACAGATAGATCAGGAACAGTAGGAGTAGCAGGCAAAATAGCTTGTGAAGTAGCAGGTGTGAGCGACACAGGCATAGGTAAAGAAGCCGGCAACCCTAGAAGAGGGGTTGTCGAAGGAACATTAATATTGACTACAGGAGGTACAGGAACTTGATTCAGGGGAGCGGGAACAGGGACACCAGGTTGTCCAGCAACCGGTAATTGAACATTCGGTATAGGTGGAGCCGTAGCACCCTGTGCATACGGTGGGGGTGATCGTAACAAGTAAGACAACAGGGGATCCTTTTCAGGGTCCTCTACTATCTTAGCCGTACTCGATGGCAAAGCAGGATAGCACTTGTCTATCGCTAAATTACGCTCTCTATCGGCCACCTCCATCGCTTTCTCAGACTCGTTGAGTTGCAGCTGCCTAGCAGACTGTTCTAAAGTCAACTCTTGCTCTTTCTGTTCTTTCTTCAACTTTTTAATTTCTCTCTGTTTAGATTCTTTTCGCCAATAACGGAAAGAATCAAACATTGCCGGCCGGGCTTTCTTCTTAAACAACCTTCTTTCTAGATTATCGAGAACTTCAGGTTCAAAACTACCATGTAGTGGCCAACTAAGGACACCATCTTTCTCTGTGTAGTGGATCCATATCTCGTTATAAGAGATAGGGCCCACACCAAACTTGCAATAAAGATCATAAAGGGGAGTTCCAATCGGAGGAACCAAACACGAGTCCTCCAACTGGGAATCACTGTTGCAACTAAAACAAGACAACATACAATTTTTCCGACTTACCATTTTATAATCCGGAACACAAAACAAACAAGACACAAACAGAAAAGATGCGCACTCGAACCAAGAACTTAGGCCTACCAGAGCTGACAAATGTACTCCGCCACCTTCCCTGAGAGCTGGAAGCACGCCGAAATCAGCGCTCTCCTCAAGAAACCCACAGCAGACCCCACCGACCTCAAGAACTACCGTCCCATCTCGCTCCTCCCGTTCCCGGCCAAAGTCATCGAGAAGACCGTCAACAAACAGCTGGCCGCCTTCCTCGAGACGAATGGATCCCTCGACCCCTCACAGTCTGGCTTCCGAGCGAACCACAGCACCGAGACCGCTCTCATCGCCGCCACCGACGACCTTCGAACTCTGATGGACAACGGAGAAACAGCGGCCCTCATCCTCCTGGACCTCTCCGCGGCCTTCGACACTGTCTGCCACCGCACCCTAGCACAGCGCCTCAGCAACATCGGAATCCAGGAGAAGGCACTGGAATGGATCACCTCCTTCCTCGACGGAAGAACACAAAGAGTCCGCCTACCACCGTACAAGTCAGAGGCCACCAAAGTCATCTGCGGCGTACCCCAAGGATCCTCGCTGAGCCCAACCCTCTTCAACGTCTACATGAGCCCCCTCGCGGCCATCGCACGCCAACACAACCTGAACATCATCTCCTACGCCGACGACACCCAGCTGATCCTCTCCCTGACCAACGACCCCGCCACCGCCAGAGCCAACCTGCACGAAGGGATGAGAGACGTAGCCGAATGGATGACGACCAGCCGCCTGAAACTGAACTCAGACAAGACGGAGGTCCTCATCCTGGGATCCACGCCCTCCGCCTGGGACGACTCCTGGTGGCCCCCCGCCCTGGGCACCGCACCCAAACCGACGGACCACGCACGCAACCTGGGCTTCATCCTGGACTCCTCCCTCTCCATGACCAGACAAGTCAACGCCGTCTCCTCGTCATGCTTCAACATCCTGCGCATGCTACGTAAGATCTTCCGGTGGATCCCCACCGAGACGAGGAAGACGGTCACCCAAGCCCTCGTCACCAGCCGACTGGACTACGGCAACGCCCTCTACGCCGGAACCACGGCCAAACTCCAGAAGAGACTCCAGCGGATCCAGAACGCCTCGGCGAGACTCATCCTCGACATCCCCCGACGCAGCCACATCACCGGACACCTGAGAGATCTGCACTGGCTCCCGGTCAACAAAAGAATCACCTTCCGGCTCCTCACCCACGCGCACAAAGCCCTACACGACCAAGGCCCGAGCTACCTCAACAACCGGATCAACTTCTACACTCCCAAGCGCCTCCTCAGATCAACCAACCACGCCCTCGCCGCCGTCCCCCGCATCCGAAGAGCGACAACAGGAGGAAGATCCTTCTCCTACCTGGCCGCCAAGACCTGGAACTCACTTCCGACCAATCTGCGCCTGACCCAAGACCACCTCTCCTTCAGGAAGAAGCTCAAGACCTGGCTGTTCGAGCAGTAGCGGCACCCCCCCCTCCCAGCGCCTTGAGACCCTACGGGTGAGTAGTGCGCTCTACAAATGACCTGATTGATTGATTGATTGATGTATCGATACCTGAACTGAACAGAATGATTATCGTAACCAGAATAACCAGTGATAACCTTACAGAACTGAACTGAACTGAGAACTAAAAGGATTATCCAAATAGGAGCAACCCTTACAAAATAACCAACTAGCAACCACTGAATACTTAACTGAGGCACTGAAGACGTCACCAAAGAGAAACCCGTCACGTTTCGCCGTACTGAGGACTGCACCTCGGGTCCAAGACAGGGCGACGGTCAAGGCAACGGACCACTGCAGCCGTCTGAACGGGAACCCTCGTGGAAGAGAACGTCGGGGCCACTTTTGCGATATGCCGGGATTGATGAAGTGGGGCGCCTCCCTCTGAAATCTTCACACGAAGCTCCTCGAACTCTTCAGGCTTTTGGACCGGTACCGAATGACGTCGCCCCACGTTGGGCGCCAATTGGAGTTCTGGACTTTTTGGTTCCGTCCAGAGGTGTCAGGGATAACACCCGAAGACCCCGGAGTTCCACCTGTCTCGGTGCACAAAACAAACAGAAACACGGGCTTCTCGATGGTGGCGTCAAAGACCAAAGGTTTATTACTGCAGGGACACAGAAGTCACAGAAACTACACATGGGCAGTATCTAGGAGCCTGTTCAATTTGTACAAAGAGGGTTGCTCCTTATATACTAAATATTGGGCTTCAGGCAAATTCTTTACATGTTACCACAGTTCTAAACATTCGTGTCTTAAACAATAAATATTTGGCGTTGCACAGGAATCGTCAACAGTATCTGATGTCAAAACATTACGAATGAGGGGTTCCCACTAGTCCATCATAATCCCATGTCAATTCTTCATTCAAGACCCGGACCGCCTCATCGTAAATTTCGTTACCTCCCCCTAATAAAGGCCCAGAAGGAAAGGAGCAGAGCCAGGTGCAGAAGATAGAAAGACAGGATAAGAAATGTTTGTGGGTCGTAAATGGGCACGGTTACCAGCTTCGGCCGCCTAATCATGATCAGGCCAACGAACACAAGAACCAGTATAGCAGGACTGGCCTCAGGCTGGGGAGGCAGTTCTTGCCGAGTCATGCTGCCACAGCGTTGCTGGCCTAAGGTGCATGTGTCACTAGCAAGGTGAATCGCCGGTTAAGGCCTACGTGTCCTTAAATAAGAAGAAGTCATTGCGTGTCCATTGACTATGTGAGGGCAAGGAATACAAAATGGCTTCCGTGTTCTAAGATGGATGCCATGGGTAAATCACAAATGTGTTGGTAACAGGAGTGCTCTTGCTCGTAGCATAGCGAAAACACCAGGATATACTAAATGGATCATTTGCGGTTCACTGATACCAAAATTATGTATTTACGACAATGTTAAAAACACGAATAAAATCGTCACGGAACCTCAGGAGAACAGAAGTCCCTCCATACCCGGATTAAAGGCTTACCACCTTATGTTTGTGGCCGTGTGCTGACTCACCGAGTGGGAACTGGTAGTTGGGAGCATAGAATATTGGGCGGCTGCCCAGCCGCCGAGTCGCGCACTGCCCCAGAACAGGAGGGACACACAGCCAGGAATATTCCATGCTGAAATGTGGGCCACAGACAAGGGATTGAGGAGAGACACTGCTCGCCGCGGCCCATCCGCGGGCTTGAAAGGAAGACAGGAATTAGTGCTACCATCGAGGGATGCAAATGCCGGGACCTCAGTTCCCATAATGCAGCAGTAAATAGACTGGCCAATTGAGGGCGTAATTATAGCATTAAAGGGGCTGTAACCGGATGCACGCATTCAATTCTGAGAAGCCTCTGAAGAAGAAAGAGTGGACTTTCGAAACGCGTCAGGCAGAGGAATTGACTGTCATAAGTAAGCAGAGAACAGAAGTCCCTCCATACCCGGATTAAAGGCTTACCACCTTATGTTTGTGGCCGTGTGCTGACTCACCGAGTGGGAACTGGTAGTTTGGAGCATAGAATATTGGGCGGCTGCCCAGCCGCCGAGTCGCGCACTGCCCCGGAACAGGAGGGACACACAGCCAGGAATATTCCATGCTGAAATGTGGGCCACAGACAAGGGATTGAGGAGAGACACTGCTCGCCGCGGCCCATCCGCGGGCTTGAAAGGAAGACAGGAATTAGTGCTACCATCGAGGGATGCAAATGCCGGGACCTCAGTTCCCATAATGCAGCAGTAAATAGACTGGCCAATTGAGGGCGTAATTATAGCATTAAAGGGGCTGTAACCGGATGCACGCATTCAATTCTGAGAAGCCTCTGAAGAAGAAAGAGTGGACTTTCGAAACGGGTCAGGCGGAGGAATTGACTGTCATAAGTAAGCGGAGAACAGAAGTCCCACCATACCCGGATTAAAGGCTTACCACCTTATGTTTGTGGCCGTGTGCTGACTCACCGAGTGGGAACTGGTAGTTTGGAGCATAGAATATTGGGCGGCTGCCCAGCCGCCGAGTCGCGCACTGCCCCGGAACAGGAGGGACACACAGCCAGGAATATTCCATGCTGAAATGTGGGCCACAGACAAGGGATTGAGGAGAGACACTGCTCGCCGCGGCCCATCCGCGGGCTTGAAAGGAAGACAGGAATTAGTGCTACCATCGAGGGATGCAAATGCCGGGACCTCAGTTCCCATAATGCAGCAGTAAATAGACTGGCCAATTGAGGGCGTAATTATAGCATTAAAGGGGCTGTAACCGGATGCACGCATTCAATTCTGAGAAGCCTCTGAAGAAGAAAGAGTGGACTTTCGAAACGGGTCAGGCGGAGGAATTGACTGTCATAAGTAAGCGGAGAACAGAAGTCCCACCATACCCGGATTAAAGGCTTACCACCTTATGTTTGTGGCCGTGTGCTGACTCACCGAGTGGGAACTGGTAGTTTGGAGCATAGAATATTGGGCGGCTGCCCAGCCGCCGAGTCGCGCACTGCCCCAGAACAGGAGGGACACACAGCCAGGAATATTCCATGCTGAAAGGTGGGCCACAGACAAGGGATTGAGGAGAGACACTGCTCGCCGCGGCCCATCCGCGGGCTTGAAAGGAAGACAGGAATTAGTGCTACCATCGAGGGATGCAAATGCCGGGACCTCAGTTCCCATAATGCAGCAGTAAATAGACTGGCCAATTGAGGGCGTAATTATAGCATTAAAGGGGCTGTAACCGGATGCACGCATTCAATTCTGAGAAGCCTCTGAAGAAGAAAGAGTGGACTTTCGAAACGCGTCAGGCGGAGGAATTGACTGTCATAAGTAAGCGGAGAACAGAAGTCCCTCCATACCCGGATTAAAGGCTTACCACCTTATGTTTGTAGCCGTGTGCTGACTCACCGAGTGGGAACTGGTAGTTTGGAGCATAGAATATTGGGCGGCTACCCAGCCGCCGAGTCGCGCACTGCCCCAGAACAGGAGGGACACACAGCCAGGAATATTCCATGCTGAAATGTGGGCCACAGACAAGGGATTGAGGAGAGACACTGCTCGCCGCGGCCCATCCGCGGGCTTGAAAGGAAGACAGGAATTAGTGCTACCATCGAGGGATGCAAATGCCGGGACCTCAGTTCCCATAATGCAGCAGTAAATAGACTGGCCAATTGAGGGCGTAATTATAGCATTAAAGGGGCTGTAACCGGATGCACGCATTCAATTCTGAGAAGCCTCTGAAGAAGAAAGAGTGGACTTTCGAAACGCGTCAGGCGGAGGAATTGACTGTCATAAGTAAGCGGAGAACAGAAGTCCCTCCATACCCGGATTAAAGGCTTACCACCTTATGTTTGTGGCCGTGTGCTGACTCACCGAGTGGGAACTGGTAGTTGGGAGCATAGAATATTGGGCGGCTGCCCAGCCGCCGAGTCGCGCACTGCCCCAGAACAGGAGGGACACACAGCCAGGAATATTCCATGCTGAAATGTGGGCCACAGACAAGGGATTGAGGAGAGACACTGCTCGCCGCGGCCCATCCGCGGGCTTGAAAGGAAGACAGGAATTAGTGCTACCATCGAGGGATGCAAATGCCGGGACCTCAGTTCCCATAATGCAGCAGTAAATAGACTGGCCAATTGAGGGCGTAATTATAGCATTAAAGGGGCTGTAACCGGATGCACGCATTCAATTCTGAGAAGCCTCTGAAGAAGAAAGAGTGGACTTTCGAAACGCGTCAGGCGGAGGAATTGACTGTCATAAGTAAGCGGAGAACAGAAGTCCCTCCATACCCGGATTAAAGGCTTACCACCTTATGTTTGTGGCCGTGTTCTGACTCACCGAGTGGGAACTGGTAGTTTGGAGCATCGAATATTGGGCAGCTGCCCAGCCGCCGAGTCGCGCACTGCCCCAGAACAGGAGGGACACACAGCCAGGAACATTCCATGCTGAAATGTGGGCCACAGACAAGGGATTGAGGAGAGACACTGCTCGCCGCGGCCCATCCGCGGGCTTGAAAGGAAGACAGGAATTAGTGCTACCATCGAGGGATGCAAATGCCGGGACCTCAGTTCTCATAATGCAGCAGTAAATAGACTGGCCAATTGAGGGCGTAATTATAGCATTAAAGGGGCTGTAACCGGATGCACGCATTCAATTCTGAGAAGCCTCTGAAGAAGAAAGAGTGGACTTTCGAAACGCGTCAGGCAGAGGAATTGACTGTCATAAGTAAGCAGAGAACAGAAGTCCCTCCATACCCGGATTAAAGGCTTACCACCTTATGTTTGTGGCCGTGTGCTGACTCACCGAGTGGGAACTGGTAGTTTGGAGCATAGAATATTGGGCGGCTGCCCAGCCGCCGAGTCGCGCACTGCCCCGGAACAGGAGGGACACACAGCCAGGAATATTCCATGCTGAAATGTGGGCCACAGACAAGGGATTGAGGAGAGACACTGCTCGCCGCGGCCCATCCGCGGGCTTGAAAGGAAGACAGGAATTAGTGCTACCATCGAGGGATGCAAATGCCGGGACCTCAGTTCCCATAATGCAGCAGTAAATAGACTGGCCAATTGAGGGCGTAAATATAGCATTAAAGGGGCTGTAACCGGATGCACGCATTCAATTCTGAGAAGCCTCTGAAGAAGAAAGAGTGGACTTTCGAAACGCGTCAGGCGGAGGAATTGACTGTCATAAGTAAGCGGAGAACAGAAGTCCCACCATACCCGGATTAAAGGCTTACCACCTTATGTTTGTGGCCGTGTGCTGACTCACCGAGTGGGAACTGGTAGTTTGGAGCATAGAATATTGGGCGGCTGCCCAGCCGCCGAGTCGCGCACTGCCCCAGAACAGGAGGGACACACAGCCAGGAATATTCCATGCTGAAATGTGGGCCACAGACAAGGGATTGAGGAGAGACACTGCTCGCCGCGGCCCATCCGCGGGCTTGAAAGGAAGACAGGAATTAGTGCTACCATCGAGGGATGCAAATGCCGGGACCTCAGTTCCCATAATGCAGCAGTAAATAGACTGGCCAATTGAGGGCGTAATTATAGCATTAAAGGGGCTGTAACCGGATGCACGCATTCAATTCTGAGAAGCCTCTGAAGAAGAAAGAGTGGACTTTCGAAACGCGTCAGGCGGAGTAATTGACTGTCATAAGTAAGCAGAGAACAGAAGTCCCTCCATACCCGGATTAAAGGCTTACCACCTTATGTTTGTGGCCGTGTGCTGACTCACCGAGTGGGAACTGGTAGTTTGGAGCATAGAATATTGGGCGGCTGCCCAGCCGCCGAGTCGCGCACTGCCCCAGAACACGAGGGACACACAGCCAGGAATATTCCATGCTGAAATGTGGTCCACAGACAAGGGATTGAGGAGAGACACTGCTCGCCGCGGCCCATCCGCGGGCTTGAAAGGAAGACAGGAATTAGTGCTACCATCGAGGGATGCAAATGCCGGGACCTCAGTTCCCATAATGCAGCAGTAAATAGACTGGCCAATTGAGGGCGTAATTATAGCATTAAAGGGGCTGTAACCGGATGCACGCATTGAATTCTGAGAAGCCTCTGAAGAAGAAAGAGTGGACTTTCGAAACGCGTCAGGCGGAGGAATTGACTGTCATAAGTAAGCGGAGAACAGAAGTCCCTCCATACCCGGATTAAAGGCTTACCACCTTATGTTTGTGGCCGTGTGCTGACTCACCGAGTGGGAACTGGTAGTTTGGAGCATAGAATATTGGGCGGCTGCCCAGCCGCCAAGTCGCGCACTGCCCCAGAACAGGAGGGACACACAGCCAGGAATATTCCATGCTGAAATGTGGGCCACAGACAAGGGATTGAGGAGAGACACTGCTCGCCGCGGCCCATCCGCGGGCTTGAAAGGAAGACAGGAATTAGTGCTACCATCGAGGGATGCAAATGCCGGGACCTCAGTTCCCATAATGCAGCAGTAAATAGACTGGCCAATTGAGGGCGTAATTATAGCATTAAAGGGGCTGTAACCGGATGCACGCATTCAATTCTGAGAAGCCTCTGAAGAAGAAAGAGTGGACTTTCGAAACGCGTCAGGCGGAGGAATTGACTGTCATAAGTAAGCGGAGAACAGAAGTCCCTCCATACCCGGATTAAAGGCTTACCACCTTATGTTTGTGGCCGTGTGCTGACTCACCGAGTGGGAACTGGTAGTTTGGAGCATAGAATATTGGGCGGTTGCCCAGCCGCCGAGTCGCGCACGGCCCCAGAACAGGAGGGACACACAGCCAGGAATATTCCATGCTGAAATGTGGGCCACAGACAAGGGATTGAGGAGAGACACTGCTCGCCGCGGCTCATCCGCGGGCTTGAAAGGAAGACAGGAATTAGTGCTACCATCGAGGGATGCAAATGCCGGGACCTCAGTTCCCATAATGCAGCAGTAAATAGACTGGCCAATTGAGGGCGTAATTATAGCAATAAAGGGGCTGTAACCGGATGCACGCATTCAATTCTGAGAAGCCTCTGAAGAAGAAAGAGTGGACTTTCGAAACGCGTCAGGCGGAGGAATTGACTGTCATAAGTAAGCGGAGAACAGAAGTCCCTCCATACCCGGATTAAAGGCTTGCCACCTTATGTTTGTGGCCGTGTGCTGACTCACCGAGTGGGAACTGGTAGTTTGGAGCATAGAATATTGGGCGGCTGCCCAGCCGCCGAGTCGCGCACTGCCCCAGAACAGGAGGGACACACAGCCAGGAATATTCCATGCTGAAATGTGGGCCACAGACAAGGGATTGAGGAGAGACACTGCTCGCAGCGGCCCATCCGCGGGCTTGAAAGGAAGAGAGGAATTAGTGCTACCATCGAGGGATGCAAATGCCGGGACCTCAGTTCCCATAATGCAGCAGTAAATAGACTGGCCAATTGAGAGCGTAATTATAGCATTAAAGGGGCTGTAACCGGATGCACGCATTCAATTCTGAGAAGCCTCTGAAGAAGAAAGAGTGGACTTTCGAAACGCGTCAGGCGGAGGAATTGACTGTCATAAGTAAGCGGAGAACAGAAGTCCCTCCATACCCGGATTAAAGGCTTACCACCTTATGTTTGTGGCCGTGTGCTGACTCACCGAGTGGGAACTGGTAGTTTGGAGCATAGAATATTGGGCGGCTGCCCAGCCGCCGAGTCGCGCACTGCCCCTGAACAGGAGGGACACACAGCCAGGAATATTCCATGCTGAAATGTGGGCCACAGACAAGGGATTGAGGAGAGACAATGCTCGCCGCGGCCCATCCGCGGGCTTGAAAGGAAGACAGGAATTAGTGCTACCATCGAGGGATGCAAATGCCGGGACCTCAGTTCCCATAATGCAGCAGTAAATAGACTGGCCAATTGAGGGCGTAATTATAGCATTAAAGGGACTGTAACCGGATGCACGCATTCAATTCTGAGAAGCCTCTGAAGAAGAAAGAGTGGACTTTCGAAACGCGTCAGGCGGAGGAATTGACTGTCATAAGTAAGCGGAGAACAGAAGTCCCTCCATACCCGGATTAAAGGCTTACCACCTTATGTTTGTGGCCGTTTGCTGACTCACCGAGTGGGAACGGGTAGTTTGGAGCATAGAATATTGGGCGGCTGCCCAGCCGCCGAGTCGCGCACTGCCCCAGAACAGGAGGGACACACAGCCAGGAATATTCCATGCTGAAATGTGGGCCACAGACAAGGGATTGAGGAGAGACACTGCTCGCCGCGGCCCATCCGCGGGCTTGAAAGGAAGACAGGAATTAGTGCTACCATCGAGGGATGCAAATGCCGGGACCTCAGTTCCCATAATGCAGCAGTAAATAGACTGGCCAATTGAGGGCGTAATTATAGCATTAAAGGGGCTGTAACCGGATGCACGCATTCAATTCTGAAAAGCCTCTGAAGAAGAAAGAGTGGACTTTCGAAACGCGTCAGGCGGAGGAATTGACTGTCATAAGTAAGCGGAGAACAGAAGTCCCTCCATACCCGGATTAAAGGCTTGCCACCTTATGTTTGTGGCCGTGTGCTGACTCACCGAGTGGGAACTGGTAGTTTGGAGCATAGAATATTGGGCGGCTGCCCAGCCGCCGAGTCGCGCACTGCCCCAGAACAGGAGGGACACACAGCCAGGAATATTCCATGCGGAAATGTGGGCCACAGACAAGGGATTGAGGAGAGACACTGCTCGCCGCGGCCCATCCGCGGGCTTGAAAGGAAGACAGGAATTAGTGCTACCATCGAGGGATGCAAATGCCGGGACCTCAGTTCCCATAATGCAGCAGTAAATAGACTGGCCAATTGAGAGCGTAATTATAGCATTAAAGGGGCTGTAACCGGATGCACGCATTCAATTCTGAGAAGTCTCTGAAGAAGAAAGAGTGGACTTTCGAAACGCGTCAGGCGGAGGAATTGACTGTCATAAGTAAGCGGAGAACAGAAGTCCCTCCATACCCGGATTAAAGGCTTACCACCTTATGTTTGTGGCCGTGTGCTGACTCACCGAGTGGGAACTGGTAGTTTGGAGCATAGAATATTGGGCGGCTGCCCAGCCGCCGAGTCGCGCACTGCCCCAGAACAGGAGGGACACACAGCCAGGAATATTCCATGCTGAAATGTGGGCCACAGACAAGGGATTGAGGAGAGACACTGCTCGCCGCGGCCCATCCGCGGGCTTGAAAGGAAGACAGGAATTAGTGCTACCATCGAGGGATGCAAATGCCGGGACCTCAGTTCCCATAATGCAGCAGTAAATAGACTGGCCAATTGAGGGCGTAATTATAGCATTAAAGGGGCTGTAACCGGATGCACGCATTCAATTCTGAGAAGCCTCTGAAGAAGAAAGAGTGGACTTTCGAAACGCGTCAGGCGGAGGAATTGACTGTCATAAGTAAGCGGAGAACAGAAGTCCCTCCATACCCGGATTAAAGGCTTACCACCTTATGTTTGTGGCCGTTTGCTGACTCACCGAGTGGGAACTGGTAGTTTGGAGCATAGAATATTGGGCGGCTGCCCAGCCGCCGAGTCGCGCACTGCCCCAGAACAGGAGGGACACACAGCCAGGAATATTCCATGCTGAAATGTGGGCCACAGACAAGGGATTGAGGAGAGACACTGCTCGCCGCGGCCCATCCGCGGGCTTGAAAGGAAGACAGGAATTAGTGCTACCATCGAGGGATGCAAATGCCGGGACCTCAGTTCCCATAATGCAGCAGTAAATAGACTGGCCAATTGAGGGCGTAATTATAGCATTAAAGGGGCTGTAACCGGATGCACGCATTCAATTCTGAGAAGCCTCTGAAGAAGAAAGAGTGGACTTTCGAAACGCGTCAGGCGGAGGAATTGACTGTCATAAGTAAGCGGAGAACAGAAGTCCCTCCATACCCGGATTAAAGGCTTACCACCTTATGTTTGTGGCCGTGTGCTGACTCACCGAGTGGGAACTGGTAGTTTGGAGCATAGAATATTGGGCGGCTGCCCAGCCGCCGAGTCGCGCACTGCCCCAGAACAGGAGGGACACACAGCCAGGAATATTCCATGCTGAAATGTGGGCCACAGACAAGGGATTGAGGAGAGACACTGCTCGCCGCGGCCCATCCGCGGGCTTGAAAGGAAAACAGAAATTAGTGCTACCATCGAGGGATGCAAATGCCGGGACCTCAGTTCCCATAATGCAGCAGTAAATAGACTGGCCAATTGAGGGCGTAATTATAGCATTAAAGGGGCTGTAACCGGATGCACGCATTCAATTCTGAGAAGCCTCTGAAGAAGAAAGAGTGGACTTTCGAAACGCGTCAGGCGGAGGAATTGACTGTCATAAGTAAGCGGAGAACAGAAGTCCCTCCATACCCGGATTAAAGGCTTACCACCTTATGTTTGTGGCCGTGTGCTGACTCACCGAGTGGGAACTGGTAGTTTGGAGCATAGAATATTGGGCGGCTGCCCAGCCGCCGAGTCGCGCACTGCCCCAGAACAGGAGGGACACACAGCCAGGAATATTCCATGCTGAAATGTGGGCCACAGACAAGGGATTGAGGAGAGACACTGCTCGCCGCGGCCCATCCGCGGGCTTGAAAGGAAGACAGGAATTAGTGCTACCATCGAGGGATGCAAATGCCGGGACCTCAGTTCCCATAATGCAGCAGTAAATAGACTGGCCAATTGAGGGCGTAATTATAGCATTAAAGGGGCTGTAACCGGATGCACGCATTCAATTCTGAGAAGCCTCTGAAGAAGAAAGAGTGGACTTTCGAAACGCGTCAGGCGGAGGAATTGACTGTCATAAGTAAGCAGAGAACAGAAGTCCCTCCATACCCGGATTAAAGGCTTACCACCTTATGTTTGTGGCCGTGTGCTGACTCACCGAGTGGGAACTGGTAGTTTGGAGCATAGAATATTTGGCGGCTGCCCAGCCGCCGAGTCGCGCACTGCCCCGGAACAGGAGGGACACACAGCCAGGAATATTCCATGCTGAAATGTGGGCCACAGACAAGGGATTGAGGAGAGACACTGCTCGCCGCGGCCCATCCGCGGGCTTGAAAGGAAGACAGGAATTAGTGCTACCATCGAGGGACGCAAATGCCGGGACCTCAGTTCCCATAATGCAGCAGTAAATAGACTGGCCAATTGAGGGCGTAATTATAGCATTAAAGGGGCTGTAACCGGATGCACGCATTCAATTCTGAGAAGCCTCTGAAGAAGAAAGAGTGCACTTTCGAAATGCGTCAGGCGGAGGAATTGACTGTCATAAGTAAGCGGAGAACAGAAGTCCCTCCATACCCGGATTAAAGGCTTACCACCTTATGTTTGTGGCCGTGTGCTGACTCACCGAGTGGGAACTGGTAGTTTGGAGCATAGCATATTGGGCGGCTGCCCAGCCGACGAGTCGCGCACTGCCCCAGAACAGGCGGGACACACAGCCAGGAATATTCCATGCTGAAATGTGGGCCACAGACAAGGGATTGAGGAGAGACACTGCTCGCCGCGGCCCATCGGCGGGCTTGAAAGGAAGACAGGAATTAGTGCTACCATCGAGGGATGCAAATGCCGGGACCTCAGTTCCCATAATGCAGCAGTAAATAGACTGGCCAATTGAGGGCGTAATTATAGCATTAAAGGGGCTGTAACCGGATGCACGCATTCAATTCTGAGAAGCCTCTGAAGAAGAAAGAGTGGACTTTCGAAACGCGTCAGGCGGAGGAATTGACTGTCATAAGTAAGCGGAGAACAGAAGTCCCTCCATACCCGGATTAAAGGCTTACCACCTTATGTTTGTGGCCGTGTGCTGACTCACCGAGTGGGAACTGGTAGTTTGGAGCATAGAATATTGGGCGGCAGCCCAGCCGCCGAGTCGCGCACTGCCCCAGAACAGGAGGGACACACAGCCAGGAATATTCCATGCTGAAATGTGGGCCACAGACAAGGGATTGAGGAGAGACACTGCTCGCCGCGGCCCATCCGCGGGCTTGAAAGGAAGACAGGAATTAGTGCTACCATCGAGGGATGCAAATGCCGGGACCTCAGTTCCCATAATGCAGCAGTAAATAGACTGGCAAATTGAGGGCGTAATTATAGCATTAAAGGGGCTGTAACCGGATGCACGCATTCAATTCTGAGAAGTCTCTGAAGAAGAAAGAGTGGACTTTCGAAACGCGTCAGGCGGAGTAATTGACTGTCATAAGTAAGCAGAGAACAGAAGTCCCTCCATACCCGGATTAAAGGCTTACCACCTTATGTTTGTGGCCGTGTGCTGACTCACCGAGTGGGAACTGGTAGTTTGGAGCATAGAATATTGGGCGGCTGCCCAGCCGCCGAGCCGCGCACTGCCCCAGAACAGGAGGGACACACAGCCAGGAATATTCCATGCTGAAATGTGGGCCACAGACAAGGGATTGAGGAGAGACACTGCTCGCCGCGGCCCATCCGCGGGCTTGAAAGGAAGACAGGAATTAGTGCTACCATCGAGGGATGCAAATGCCGGGACCTCAGTTCCCATAATGCAGCAGTAAATAGACTGGCCAATTGAGGGCGTAATTATAGCATTAAAGGGTCTGTAACCGGATGCACGCATTCAATTCTGAGAAGCCTCTGAAGAAGAAAGAGTGGACTTTCGAAACGCGTCAGGCGGAGGAATTGACTGTCATAAGTAAGCGGAGAACAGAAGTCCCTCCATACCCGGATTAAAGGCTTGCCACCTTATGTTTGTGGCCGTGTGCTGACTCACCGAGTGGGAACTGGTAGTTTGGAGCATAGAATATTGGGCGGCTGCCCAGCCGCCGAGCCGCGCACTGCCCCAGAACAGGAGGGACACACAGCCAGGAATATTCCATGCTGAAATGTGGGCCACAGACAAGGGATTGAGGAGAGACACTGCTCGCCGCGGCCCATCCGCGGGCTTGAAAGGAAGACAGGAATTAGTGCTACCATCGAGGGATGCAAATGCCGGGACCTCAGTTCCCATAATGCAGCAGTAAATAGACTGGCCAATTGAGAGCGTAATTATAGCATTAAAGGGGCTGTAACCGGATGCACGCATTCAATTCTGAGAAGCCTCTGAAGAAGAAAGAGTGGACTTTCGAAACGCGTCAGGCGGAGGAATTGACTGTCATAAGTAAGCGGAGAACAGAAGTCCCTCCATACCCGGATTAAAGGCTTACCACCTTATGTTTGTGGCCGTGTGCTGACTCACCGAGTGGGAACTGGTAGTTTGGAGCATAGAATATTGGGCGGCTGCCCAGCCGCCGAGTCGCGCACTGCCCCTGAACAGGAGGGACACACAGCCAGGAATATTCCATGCTGAAATGTGGGCCACAGACAAGGGATTGAGGAGAGACAATGCTCGCCGCGGCCCATCCGCGGGCTTGAAAGGAAGACAGGAATTAGTGCTACCATCGAGGGATGCAAATGCCGGGACCTCAGTTCCCATAATGCAGCAGTAAATAGACTGGCCAATTGAGGGCGTAATTATAGCATTAAAGGGACTGTAACCGGATGCACGCATTCAATTCTGAGAAGCCTCTGAAGAAGAAAGAGTGGACTTTCGAAACGCGTCAGGCGGAGGAATTGACTGTCATAAGTAAGCGGAGAACAGAAGTCCCTCCATACCCGGATTAAAGGCTTACCACCTTATGTTTGTGGCCGTTTGCTGACTCACCGAGTGGGAACGGGTAGTTTGGAGCATAGAATATTGGGCGGCTGCCCAGCCGCCGAGTCGCGCACTGCCCCAGAACAGGAGGGACACACAGCCAGGAATATTCCATGCTGAAATGTGGGCCACAGACAAGGGATTGAGGAGAGACACTGCTCGCCGCGGCCCATCCGCGGGCTTGAAAGGAAGACAGGAATTAGTGCTACCATCGAGGGATGCAAATGCCGGGACCTCAGTTCCCATAATGCAGCAGTAAATAGACTGGCCAATTGAGGGCGTAATTATAGCATTAAAGGGGCTGTAACCGGATGCACGCATTCAATTCTGAAAAGCCTCTGAAGAAGAAAGAGTGGACTTTCGAAACGCGTCAGGCGGAGGAATTGACTGTCATAAGTAAGCGGAGAACAGAAGTCCCTCCATACCCGGATTAAAGGCTTGCCACCTTATGTTTGTGGCCGTGTGCTGACTCACCGAGTGGGAACTGGTAGTTTGGAGCATAGAATATTGGGCGGCTGCCCAGCCGCCGAGTCGCGCACTGCCCCAGAACAGGAGGGACACACAGCCAGGAATATTCCATGCGGAAATGTGGGCCACAGACAAGGGATTGAGGAGAGACACTGCTCGCCGCGGCCCATCCGCGGGCTTGAAAGGAAGACAGGAATTAGTGCTACCATCGAGGGATGCAAATGCCGGGACCTCAGTTCCCATAATGCAGCAGTAAATAGACTGGCCAATTGAGAGCGTAATTATAGCATTAAAGGGGCTGTAACCGGATGCACGCATTCAATTCTGAGAAGTCTCTGAAGAAGAAAGAGTGGACTTTCGAAACGCGTCAGGCGGAGGAATTGACTGTCATAAGTAAGCGGAGAACAGAAGTCCCTCCATACCCGGATTAAAGGCTTACCACCTTATGTTTGTGGCCGTGTGCTGACTCACCGAGTGGGAACTGGTAGTTTGGAGCATAGAATATTGGGCGGCTGCCCAGCCGCCGAGTCGCGCACTGCCCCAGAACAGGAGGGACACACAGCCAGGAATATTCCATGCTGAAATGTGGGCCACAGACAAGGGATTGAGGAGAGACACTGCTCGCCGCGGCCCATCCGCGGGCTTGAAAGGAAGACAGGAATTAGTGCTACCATCGAGGGATGCAAATGCCGGGACCTCAGTTCCCATAATGCAGCAGTAAATAGACTGGCCAATTGAGGGCGTAATTATAGCATTAAAGGGGCTGTAACCGGATGCACGCATTCAATTCTGAGAAGCCTCTGAAGAAGAAAGAGTGGACTTTCGAAACGCGTCAGGCGGAGGAATTGACTGTCATAAGTAAGCGGAGAACAGAAGTCCCTCCATACCCGGATTAAAGGCTTACCACCTTATGTTTGTGGCCGTTTGCTGACTCACCGAGTGGGAACTGGTAGTTTGGAGCATAGAATATTGGGCGGCTGCCCAGCCGCCGAGTCGCGCACTGCCCCAGAACAGGAGGGACACACAGCCAGGAATATTCCATGCTGAAATGTGGACCACAGACAAGGGATTGAGGAGAGACACTGCTCGCCGCGGCCCATCCGCGGGCTTGAAAGGAAGACAGGAATTAGTGCTACCATCGAGGGATGCAAATGCCGGGACCTCAGTTCCCATAATGCAGCAGTAAATAGACTGGCCAATTGAGGGCGTAATTATAGCATTAAAGGGGCTGTAACCGGATGCACGCATTCAATTCTGAGAAGCCTCTGAAGAAGAAAGAGTGGACTTTCGAAACGCGTCAGGCGGAGGAATTGACTGTCATAAGTAAGCGGAGAACAGAAGTCCCTCCATACCCGGATTAAAGGCTTACCACCTTATGTTTGTGGCCGTGTGCTGACTCACCGAGTGGGAACTGGTAGTTTGGAGCATAGAATATTGGGCGGCTGCCCAGCCGCCGAGTCGCGCACTGCCCCAGAACAGGAGGGACACACAGCCAGGAATATTCCATGCTGAAATGTGGGCCACAGACAAGGGATTGAGGAGAGACACTGCTCGCCGCGGCCCATCCGCGGGCTTGAAAGGAAAACAGGAATTAGTGCTACCATCGAGGGATGCAAATGCCGGGACCTCAGTTCCCATAATGCAGCAGTAAATAGACTGGCCAATTGAGGGCGTAATTATAGCATTAAAGGGGCTGTAACCGGATGCACGCATTCAATTCTGAGAAGCCTCTGAAGAAGAAAGAGTGGACTTTCGAAACGCGTCAGGCGGAGGAATTGACTGTCATAAGTAAGCGGAGAACAGAAGTCCCTCCATACCCGGATTAAAGGCTTACCACCTTATGTTTGTGGCCGTGTGCTGACTCACCGAGTGGGAACTGGTAGTTTGGAGCATAGAATATTGGGCGGCTGCCCAGCCGCCGAGTCGCGCACTGCCCCAGAACAGGAGGGACACACAGCCAGGAATATTCCATGCTGAAAGGTGGGCCACAGACAAGGGATTGAGGAGAGACACTGCTCGCCGCGGCCCATCCGCGGGCTTGAAAGGAAGACAGGAATTAGTGCTACCATCGAGGGATGCAAATGCCGGGACCTCAGTTCCCATAATGCAGCAGTAAATAGACTGGCCAATTGAGGGCGTAATTATAGCATTAAAGGGGCTGTAACCGGATGCACGCATTCAATTCTGAGAAGCCTCTGAAGAAGAAAGAGTGGACTTTCGAAACGCGTCAGGCGGAGGAATTGACTGTCATAAGTAAGCGGAGAACAGAAGTCCCTCCATACCCGGATTAAAGGCTTACCACCTTATGTTTGTGGCCGTGTGCTGACTCACCGAGTGGGAACTGGTAGTTTGGAGCATAGAATATTGGGCGGCTGCCCAGCCGCCGAGTCGCGCACTGCCCCAGAACAGGAGGGACACACAGCCAGGAATATTCCATGCTGAAATGTGGGCCACAGACAAGGGATTGAGGAGAGACACTGCTCGCCGCGGCCCATCCGCGGGCTTGAAAGGAAGACAGGAATTAGTGCTACCATCGAGGGATGCAAATGCCGGGACCTCAGTTCCCATAATGCAGCAGTAAATAGACTGGCCAATTGAGGGCGTAATTATAGCATTAAAGGGGCTGTAACCGGATGCACGCATTCAATTCTGAGAAGCCTCTGAAGAAGAAAGAGTGGACTTTCGAAACGCGTCAGGCGGAGGAATTGACTGTCATAAGTAAGCAGAGAACAGAAGTCCCTCCATACCCGGATTAAAGGCTTACCACCTTATGTTTGTGGCCGTGTGCTGACTCACCGAGTGGGAACTGGTAGTTTGGAGCATAGAATATTTGGCGGCTGCCCAGCCGCCGAGTCGCGCACTGCCCCGGAACAGGAGGGACACACAGCCAGGAATATTCCATGCTGAAATGTGGGCCACAGACAAGGGATTGAGGAGAGACACTGCTCGCCGCGGCCCATCCGCGGGCTTGAAAGGAAGACAGGAATTAGTGCTACCATCGAGGGACGCAAATGCCGGGACCTCAGTTCCCATAATGCAGCAGTAAATAGACTGGCCAATTGAGGGCGTAATTATAGCATTAAAGGGGCTGTAACCGGATGCACGCATTCAATTCTGAGAAGCCTCTGAAGAAGAAAGAGTGCACTTTCGAAATGCGTCAGGCGGAGGAATTGACTGTCATAAGTAAGCGGAGAACAGAAGTCCCTCCATACCCGGATTAAAGGCTTACCACCTTATGTTTGTGGCCGTGTGCTGACTCACCGAGTGGGAACTGGTAGTTTGGAGCATAGCATATTGGGCGGCTGCCCAGCCGACGAGTCGCGCACTGCCCCAGAACAGGCGGGACACACAGCCAGGAATATTCCATGCTGAAATGTGGGCCACAGACAAGGGATTGAGGAGAGACACTGCTCGCCGCGGCCCATCGGCGGGCTTGAAAGGAAGACAGGAATTAGTGCTACCATCGAGGGATGCAAATGCCGGGACCTCAGTTCCCATAATGCAGCAGTAAATAGACTGGCCAATTGAGGGCGTAATTATAGCATTAAAGGGGCTGTAACCGGATGCACGCATTCAATTCTGAGAAGCCTCTGAAGAAGAAAGAGTGGACTTTCGAAACGCGTCAGGCGGAGGAATTGACTGTCATAAGTAAGCGGAGAACAGAAGTCCCTCCATACCCGGATTAAAGGCTTACCACCTTATGTTTGTGGCCGTGTGCTGACTCACCGAGTGGGAACTGGTAGTTTGGAGCATAGAATATTGGGCGGCAGCCCAGCCGCCGAGTCGCGCACTGCCCCAGAACAGGAGGGACACACAGCCAGGAATATTCCATGCTGAAATGTGGGCCACAGACAAGGGATTGAGGAGAGACACTGCTCGCCGCGGCCCATCCGCGGGCTTGAAAGGAAGACAGGAATTAGTGCTACCATCGAGGGATGCAAATGCCGGGACCTCAGTTCCCATAATGCAGCAGTAAATAGACTGGCAAATTGAGGGCGTAATTATAGCATTAAAGGGGCTGTAACCGGATGCACGCATTCAATTCTGAGAAGTCTCTGAAGAAGAAAGAGTGGACTTTCGAAACGCGTCAGGCGGAGTAATTGACTGTCATAAGTAAGCAGAGAACAGAAGTCCCTCCATACCCGGATTAAAGGCTTACCACCTTATGTTTGTGGCCGTGTGCTGACTCACCGAGTGGGAACTGGTAGTTTGGAGCATAGAATATTGGGCGGCTGCCCAGCCGCCGAGCCGCGCACTGCCCCAGAACAGGAGGGACACACAGCCAGGAATATTCCATGCTGAAATGTGGGCCACAGACAAGGGATTGAGGAGAGACACTGCTCGCCGCGGCCCATCCGCGGGCTTGAAAGGAAGACAGGAATTAGTGCTACCATCGAGGGATGCAAATGCCGGGACCTCAGTTCCCATAATGCAGCAGTAAATAGACTGGCCAATTGAGGGCGTAATTATAGCATTAAAGGGTCTGTAACCGGATGCACGCATTCAATTCTGAGAAGCCTCTGAAGAAGAAAGAGTGGACTTTCGAAACGCGTCAGGCGGAGGAATTGACTGTCATAAGTAAGCGGAGAACAGAAGTCCCTCCATACCCGGATTAAAGGCTTGCCACCTTATGTTTGTGGCCGTGTGCTGACTCACCGAGTGGGAACTGGTAGTTTGGAGCATAGAATATTGGGCGGCTGCCCAGCCGCCGAGCCGCGCACTGCCCCAGAACAGGAGGGACACACAGCCAGGAATATTCCATGCTGAAATGTGGGCCACAGACAAGGGATTGAGGAGAGACACTGCTCGCCGCGGCCCATCCGCGGGCTTGAAAGGAAGACAGGAATTAGTGCTACCATCGAGGGATGCAAATGCCGGGACCTCAGTTCCCATAATGCAGCAGTAAATAGACTGGCAAATTGAGGGCGTAATTATAGCATTAAAGGGGCTGTAACCGGATGCACGCATTCAATTCTGAGAAGTCTCTGAAGAAGAAAGAGTGGACTTTCGAAACGCGTCAGGCGGAGTAATTGACTGTCATAAGTAAGCAGAGAACAGAAGTCCCTCCATACCCGGATTAAAGGCTTACCACCTTATGTTTGTGGCCGTGTGCTGACTCACCGAGTGGGAACTGGTAGTTTGGAGCATAGAATATTGGGCGGCTGCCCAGCCGCCGAGCCGCGCACTGCCCCAGAACAGGAGGGACACACAGCCAGGAATATTCCATGCTGAAATGTGGGCCACAGACAAGGGATTGAGGAGAGACACTGCTCGCCGCGGCCCATCCGCGGGCTTGAAAGGAAGACAGGAATTAGTGCTACCATCGAGGGATGCAAATGCCGGGACCTCAGTTCCCATAATGCAGCAGTAAATAGACTGGCCAATTGAGGGCGTAATTATAGCATTAAAGGGTCTGTAACCGGATGCACGCATTCAATTCTGAGAAGCCTCTGAAGAAGAAAGAGTGGACTTTCGAAACGCGTCAGGCGGAGGAATTGACTGTCATAAGTAAGCGGAGAACAGAAGTCCCTCCATACCCGGATTAAAGGCTTGCCACCTTATGTTTGTGGCCGTGTGCTGACTCACCGAGTGGGAACTGGTAGTTTGGAGCATAGAATATTGGGCGGCTGCCCAGCCGCCGAGTCGCGCACTGCCCCAGAACAGGAGGGACACACAGCCAGGAATATTCCATGCTGAAATGTGGGCCACAGACAAGGGATTGAGGAGAGACACTGCTCGCCGCGGCCCATCTGCGGGCTTGAAAGGAAGACAGGAATTAGTGCTACCATCGAGGGATGCAAATGCCGGGACCTCAGTTCCCATAATGCAGCAGTAAATAGACTGGCCAATTGAGGGCGTAATTATTGCATTAAAGGGGCTGTAACCGGATGCACGCATTCAATTCTGAGAAGCCTCTGAAGAAGAAAGAGTGGACTTTCGAAACGCGTCAGGCGGAGGAATTGACTGTCATAAGTAAGCGGAGAACAGAAGTCCCTCCATACCCGGATTAAAGGCTTACCACCTTATGTTTGTGGCCGTGTGCTGACTCACCGAGTGGGAACTGGTAGTTTGGAGCATAGAATATTGGGCGGCTGCCCAGCCGCCGAGTCGCGCACTGCCCCAGAACAGGAGGGACACACAGCCAGGAATATTCCATGCTGAAATGTGGGCCACAGACAAGGGATTGAGGAGAGACACTGCTCGCCGCGGCCCATCCGCGGGCTTGAAAGGAAGACAGGAATTAGTGCTACCATCGAGGGATGCAAATGCCGGGACCTCAGTTCCCATAATGCAGCAGTAAATAGACTGGCCAATTGAGGGCGTAATTATAGCATTAAAGGGGCTGTAACCGGATGCACGCATTCAATTCTGAGAAGCCTCTGAAGAAGAAAGAGTGGATTTTCGAAACGCGTCAGGCGGAGGAATTGACTGTCATAAGTAAGCGGAGAACAGAAGTCCCTTCATACCCGGATTAAAGGCTTACCACCTTATGTTTGTGGCCGTGTGCTGACTCACCGAGTGGGAACTGGTAGTTTGGAGCATAGAATATTGGGCGGCTGCCCAGCCGCCGAGTCGCGCACTGCCCCAGAACAGGAGGGACACACAGCCAGGAATATTCCATGCTGAAATGTGGGCCACAGACAAGGGATTGAGGAGAGACACTGCTCACCGCGGCCCATCCGCGGGCTTGAAAGGAAGACAGGAATTAGTGCTACCATCGAGGGATGCAAATGCCAGGACCTCAGTTCCCATAATGCAGCAGTAAATAGACTGGCCAATTGAGGGCGTAATTATAGCATTAAAGGGGCTGTAACCGGATGCACGCATTGTATTCTGAGAAGCCTCTGAAGAAGAAAGAGTGGACTTTCGAAACGCGTCAGGCGGAGGAATTGACTGTCATAAGTAAGCGGAGAACAGAAGTCCCTCCATACCCGGATTAAAGGCTTACCACCTTATGTTTGTGGCCGTGTGCTGACTCACCGAGTGGGAACTGGTAGTTTGGAGCATAGAATATTGGGCGGCTGCCCAGCCGCCGAGTCGCGCACTGCCCCAGAACAGGAGGGACACACAGCCAGGAATATTCCATGCTGAAATGTGGGCCACAGACAAGGGATTGAGGAGAGACACGGCTCGCCGCGGCCCATCCACGGGCTTGAAAGGAAGACAGGAATTAGTGCTACCATCGAGGGATGCAAATGCCGGGACCTCAGTTCCCATAATGCAGCAGTAAATAGACTGGCCAATTGAGGGCGTAATTATAGCATTAAAGGGGCTGTAACCGGATGCACGCATTCAATTCTGAGAAGCCTCTGAAGAAGAAAGAGTGGACTTTCGAAACGCGTCAGGCGGAGGAATTGACTGTCATAAGTAAGCGGAGAACAGAAGTCCCTCCATACCCGGATTAAAGGCTTACCACCTTATGTTTGTGGCCGTGTGCTGACTCACCGAGTGGGAACTGGTAGTTTGGAGCATAGAATATTGGGCGGCTGCCCAGCCGCCGAGTCGCGCACTGCCCTAGAACAGGAGGGACACACAGCCAGGAATATTCCATGCTGAAATGTGGGCCACAGACAAGGGATTGAGGAGAGACACTGCTAGCCGCGGCCCATCCGCGGGCTTGAAAGGAAGACAGGAATTAGTGCTACCATCGAGGGATGCAAATGCCGGGACCTCAGTTCCCATAATGCAGCAGTAAATAGACTGGCCAATTGAGGGCGTAATTATAGCATTAAAGGGGCTGTAACCGGATGCACGCATTCAATTCTGAGAAGCCTCTGAAGAAGAAAGAGTGGACTTTCGAAACGCGTCAGGCGGAGGAATTGACTGTCATAAGTAAGCGGAGAACAGAAGTCCCTCCATACCCGGATTAAAGGCTTACCACCTTATGTTTGTGGCCGTGTGCTGACTCACCGAGTGGGAACTGGTAGTTTGGAGCATAGAATATTGGGCGGCTGCCCAGCCGCCGAGTCGCGCACTGCCCCAGAACAGGAGGGACACACAGCCAGGAATATTCCATGCTGAAATGTGGGCCACAGACAAGGGATTGAGGAGAGACACTGCTCGCCGCGGCCCATCCGCGGGCTTGAAAGGAAGACAGGAATTAGTGCTACCATCGAGGGATGCAAATGCCGGGACCTCAGTTCCCATAATGCAGCAGTAAATAGACTGGCCAATTGAGGGCGTAATTATAGCATTAAAGGGGCTGTAACCGGATGCACGCATTCAATTCTGAGAAGCCTCTGAAGAAGAAAGAGTGGACTTTCGAAACGCGTCAGGCGGAGGAATTGACTGTCATAAGTAAGCGGAGAACAGAAGTCCCTCCATACCCGGATTAAAGGCTTACCACCTTATGTTTGTGGCCGTGTGCTTTCTCACCGAGTGGGAACTGGTAGTTTGGAGCATAGAATATTGGGCGGCTGCCCAGCCGCCGAGTCGCGCACTGCCCCAGAACAGGAGGGAAACACAGCCAGGAATATTCCATGCTGAAATGTGGGCCACAGACAAGGGATTGAGGAGAGACACTGCTCGCCGCGGCCCATCCGCAGGCTTGAAAGGAAGACAGGAATTAGTGCTACCATCGAGGGATGCAAATGCCGGGACCTCAGTTCCCATAATGCAGCAGTAAATAGACTGGCCAATTGAGGGCGTAATTATAGCATTAAAGGGGCTGTAACCGGATGCACGCATTCAATTCTGAGAAGCCTCTGAAGAAGAAAGAGTGGACTTTCCAAACGCGTCAGGCGGAGGAATTGACTGTCATAAGTAAGCGGAGAACAGAAGTCCCTCCATACCCGGATTAAAGGCTTACCACCTTATGTTTGTGGCCATGTGCTGACTCACCGAGTGGGAACTGGTAGTTTGGAGCATAGAATATTGGGCGGCTGCCCAGCCGCCGAGTCGCGCACTGCCCCAGAACAGGAGGGACACACAGCCAGGAATATTCCATGCTGAAATGTGGGCCACAGACAAGGGATTGAGGAGAGACACTGCTCGCCGCGGCCCATCCGCGGGCATGAAAGGAAGACAGGAATTAGTGCTTCCATCGAGGGATGCAAATGCCGGGACCTCAGTTCCCATAATGCAGCAGTAAATAGACTGGCCAATTGAGGGCGTAATTATAGCATTAAAGGGGCTGTAACCGGATGCACGCATTCAATTCTGAGAAGCCTCTGAAGAAGAAAGAGTGGACTTTCGAAACACGTCAGGCGGAGGAATTGACTGTCATAAGTAAGCGGGAGAACAGAAGTCCCTCCATACCCGGATTAAAGGCTTACCACCTTATGTTTGTGGCCGTGTGCTTTCTCACCGAGTGGGAACTGGTAGTTTGGAGCATAGAATATTGGGCGGCTGCCCAGCCGCCGAGTCGCGCACTGCCCCAGAACAGGAGGGACACACAGCCAGGAATATTCCATGCTGAAATGTGGGCCACAGACAAGGGATTGAGGAGAGACACTGCTCGCCGCGGCCCATCCGCGGGCTTGAAAGGAAGACAGGAATTAGTGCTACCATCGAGGGATGCAAATGCCGGGACCTCAGTTCCCATAATGCAGCAGTAAATAGACTGGCCAATTGACGGCGTAATTATAGCATTAAAGGGGCTGTAACCGGATGCACGCATTCAATTCTGAGAAGCCTCTGAAGAAGAAAGAGTGGACTTTCGAAACGCGTCAGGCGGAGGAATTGACTGTCATAAGTAAGCGGAGAACAGAAGTCCCTCCATACCCGGATTAAAGGCTTACCACCTTAAGTTTGTGGCCGTGTGCTGACTCACCGAGTGGGAACTGGTAGTTTGGAGCATAGAATATTGGGCGGCTGCCCAGCCACCGAGTCGCGCACTGCCCCAGAACAGGAGGGACACACAGCCAGGAATATTCCATGCTGAAATGTGGGCCACAGACAAGGGATTGAGGAGAGACACTGCTCGCCGCGGCCCATCCGCGGGCTTGAAAGGAAGACAGGATTTAGTGCTACCATCGAGGGATGCAAATGCCGGGACCTCAGTTCCCATAATGCAGCAGTAAATAGACTGGCCAATTGAGGGCGTAATTATAGCATTAAAGGGGCTGTAACCGGATGCCCGCATTCAATTCTGAGAAGCCTCTGAAGAAGAAAGAGTGGACTTTCGAAACGTGTCAGGCGGAGGAATTGACTGTCATAAGTAAGCGGAGAACAGAAGTCCCTCCATACCCGGATTAAAGGCTTACCACCTTATGTTTGTGGCCGTGTGCTGACTCACCGAGTGGGAACTGGTAGTTTGGAGCATAGAATATTGGGCGGCTGCCCAGCCGCCGAGTCGCGCACTGCCCCAGAACAGGAGGGACACACAGCCAGGAATATTCCATGCTGAAATGTGGGCCACAGACAAGGGATTGAGGAGAGACACTGCTCGCCGCGGCCCATCCACGGGCTTGAAAGGAAGACAGGAATTAGTGCTACCATCGAGGGATGCAAATGCCGGGACCTCAGTTCCCATAATGCAGCAGTAAATAGACTGGCCAATTGAGGGCGTAATTATAGCATTAAAGGGGCTGTAACCGGATGCACGCATTCAATTCTGAGAAGCCTCTGAAGAAGAAAGAGTGGACTTTCGAAACACGTCAGGCGGAGGAATTGACTGTCATAAGTAAGCGGAGAACAGAAGTCCCTCCATACCCGGATTAAAGGCTTACCACCTTATGTTTGTGGCCGTGTGCTGACTCACCGAGTGGGATTTGGTAGTTTGGAGCATAGAATATTGGGCGGCTGCCCAGCCGCCGAGTCGCGCACTGCCCCAGAACAGGAGGGACACACAGCCAGGAATATTCCATGCTGAAATGTGGGCCACAGACAAGGGATTGAGGAGAGACACTGCTCGCCGCGGCCCATCCGCGGGCTTGAAAGGAAGACAGGAATTAGTGCTACCATCGAGGGATGCAAATGCCGGGGTTCTCAGTTCCCATAATGCAGCAGTAAATAGACTGGCCAATTGAGGGCGTAATTATAGCATTAAAGGGGCTGTAACCGGATGCACGCATTCAATTCTGAGAAGCCTCTGAAGAAGAAAGAGTGGACTTTCGAAATGAGTCAGGCGGAGGAATTGACTGTCATAAGTAAGCGGAGAACAGAAGTACCTCCATACCCGGATTAAAGGCTTACCACCTTATGTTTGTGGCCGTGTGCTGACTCACCGAGTGGGAACTGGTAGTTTGGAGCATAGAATATTGGGCGGCTGCCCAGCCGCCGAGTCGCGCACTGCCCCAGAACAGGAGGGACACACAGCCAGGAATATTCCATGCTGAAATGTGGGCCACAGACAAGGGATTGAGGAGAGACACTGCTCGCCGCGGCCCATCCGCGGGCTTGAAAGGAAGACAGGAATTAGTGCTACCATCGAGGGATGCAAATGCCGGGACCTCAGTTCCCATAATGCAGCAGTAAATAGACTTGCCAATTGAGGGCGTAATTATAGCATTAATGGGGCTGTAACCGGCTGCACGCATTCAATTCTGAGAAGCCTCTGAAGAAGAAAGAGTGGACTTTCGAAACGCGTCAGGCGGAGGAATTGACTGTCATAAGTAAGCGGAGAACAGAAGTCCCTCCATACCCGGATTAAAGGCTTTCCACCTTATGTTTTTGGCCGTGTGCTGACTCACCGAGTGGGAACTGGTAGTTTGGAGCATAGAATATTGGGCGGCTGCCCAGCCGCCGAGTCGCGCACTGCCCCAGAACAGGAGGGACACACAGCCAGGAATATTCCATGCTGAAATGTGGGCCACAGACAAGGGATTGAGGAGAGACACTGCTCGCCGCGGCCCATCCACGGGCTTGAAAGGAAGACAGGAATTAGTGCTACCATCGAGGGATGCAAATGCCGGGACCTCAGTTCCCATAATGCAGCAGTAAATAGACTGGCCAATTGAGGGCATAATTATAGCATTAAAGGGGCTGTAACCGGATGCACGCATTCAATTCTGAGAAGCCTCTGAAGAAGAAAGAGTGGACTTTCGAAACACGTCAGGCGGAGGAATTGACTGTCATAAGTAAGCGGAGAACAGAAGTCCCTCCATACCCGGATTAAAGGCTTACCACCTTATGTTTGTGGCCGTGTGCTGACTCACCGAGTGGGATTTGGTAGTTTGGAGCATAGAATATTGGGCGGCTGCCCAGCCGCCGAGTCGCGCACTGCCCCAGAACAGGAGGGACACACAGCCAGGAATATTCCATGCTGAAATGTGGGCCACAGACAAGGGATTGAGGAGAGACACTGCTCGCCGCGGCCCATCCGCGGGCTTGAAAGGAAGACAGGAATTAGTGCTACCATCGAGGGATGCAAATGCCGGGGTCCTCAGTTCCCATAATGCAGCAGTAAATAGACTGGCCAATTGAGGGCGTAATTATAGCATTAAAGGGGCTGTAACCGGATGCACGCATTCAATTCTGAGAAGCCTCTGAAGAAGAAAGAGTGGACTTTCGAAATGAGTCAGGCGGAGGAATTGACTGTCATAAGTAAGCGGAGAACAGAAGTACCTCCATACCCGGATTAAAGGCTTACCACCTTATGTTTGTGGCCGTGTGCTGACTCACCGAGTGGGAACTGGTAGTTTGGAGCATAGAATATTGGGCGGCTGCCCAGCCGCCGAGTCGCGCACTGCCCCAGAACAGGAGGGACACACAGCCAGGAATATTCCATGCTGAAATGTGGGCCACAGACAAGGGATTGAGGAGAGACACTGCTCGCCGCGGCCCATCCGCGGGCTTGAAAGGAAGACAGGAATTAGTGCTACCATCGAGGGATGCAAATGCCGGGACCTCAGTTCCCATAATGCAGCAGTAAATAGACTTGCCAATTGAGGGCGTAATTATAGCATTAATGGGGCTGTAACCGGCTGCACGCATTCAATTCTGAGAAGCCTCTGAAGAAGAAAGAGTGGACTTTCGAAACGCGTCAGGCGGAGGAATTGACTGTCATAAGTAAGCGGAGAACAGAAGTCCCTCCATACCCGGATTAAAGGCTTTCCACCTTATGTTTGTGGCCGTGTGCTGACTCACCGAGTGGGAACTGGTAGTTTGGAGCATAGAATATTGGGCGGCTGCCCAGCCGCCGAGTCGCGCACTGCCCCAGAACAGGAGGGACACACAGCCAGGAATATTCCATGCTGAAATGTGGGCCACAGACAAGGGATTGAGGAGAGACACTGCTCGCCGCGGCCCATCCGCGGGCTTGAAAGGAAGACAGGAATTAGTGCTACCATCGAGGGATGCAAATGCCGGGACCTCAGTTCCCATAATGCAGCAGTAAATAGACTGGCCAATTGAGGGCGTAATTATAGCATTAAAGGGGCTGTAACCGGATGCACGCATTCAATTCTGAGAAGCCTCTGAAGAAGAAAGAGTGGACTTTCGAAACGCGTCAGGCGGAGGGATTGACTGTCATAAGTAAGCGGAGAACAGAAGTCCCTCCATACCCGGATTAAAGGCTTACCACCTTATGTTTGTGGCCGTGTGCTGACTCACCGAGTGGGAACTGGTAGTTTGGAGCATAGAATATTGGGCGGCTGCCCAGCCGCCGAGTCGCGCACTGCCCCAGAACAGGAGGGACACACAGCCAGGAATATTCCATGCTGAAATGTGGGCCACAGACAAGGGATTGAGGAGAGACACTGCTCGCCGCGGCCCATCCGCGGGCTTGAAAGGAAGACAGGAATTAGTGCTACCATCGAGGGATGCAAATGCCGGGACCTCAGTTCCCTTAATGCAGCAGTAGATAGACTGGCCAATTGAGGGCGTAATTATAGCATTAAAGGGGCTGTAACCGGATGCACGCATTCAATTCTGAGAAGCCTCTGAAGAAGAAAGAGTGGACTTTCGAAACGCGTCAGGCGGAGGAATTGACTGTCATAAGTAAGCGGAGAACAGAAGTCCCTCCATACCCGGATTAAAGGCTTACCACCTTATGTTTGTGGCCATGTGCTTTCTCACCGAGTGGGAACTGGTAGTTTGGAGCATAGAATATTGGGCGGCTGCCCAGCCGCCGAGTCGCGCACTGCCCCAGAACAGGAGGGACACACAGCCAGGAATATTCCATGCTGAAATGTGGGCCACAGACAAGGGATTGAGGAGAGACACTGCTCGCCGCGGCCCATCCGCGGGCTTGAAAGGAAGACAGGAATTAGTGCTACCATCGAGGGATGCAAATGCCGGGACCTCAGTTCCCATAATGCAGCAGTAAATAGACTGGCCAATTGAGGGCGTAATTATAGCATTAAAGGGGCTGTAACCGGATGCACGCATTCAATTCTGAGAAGCCTCTGAAGAAGAAAGAGTGGACTTTCGAAACGCGTCAGGCGGAGGAATTGACTGTCATAAGTAAGCGGAGAACAGAAGTCCCTCCATCCCCCGGATTAAAGGCTTACCACCTTATGTTTGTGGCCGTGTGCTGACTCACCGAGTGGGAACTGGTAGTTTGGAGCATAGAATATTGGGCGGCTGCCCAGCCGCCGAGTCGCGCACTGCCCCAGAACAGGAGGGACACACAGCCAGGAATATTCCATGCTGAAATGTGGGCCACAGACAAGGGATTGAGGAGAGACACTGCTCGCCGCGGCCCATCCGCGGGCTTGAAAGGAAGACAGGAATTAGGGCTACCATCGAGGGATGCAAATGCCGGGACCTCAGTTCCCATAATGCAGCAGTAAATAGACTGGCCAATTGAGGGCGTAATTATAGCATTAAAGGGGCTGTAACCGGATGCACGCATTCAATTCTGAGAAGCCTCTGAAGAAGAAAGAGTGGACTTTCGAAACGCGTCAGGCGGAGGAATTGACTGTCATAAGTAAGCGGAGAACAGAAGTCCCTCCATACCCGGATTAAAGGCTTACCACCTTATGTTTGTGGCCGTGTGCTGACTCACCGAGTGGGAACTGGTAGTTTGGAGCATAGAATATTGGGCGGCTGCCCAGCCGCCGAGTCGCGCACTGCCCCAGAACAGGAGGGACACACAGCCAGAAATATTCCATGCTGAAATGTGGGCCACAGACAAGGGATTGAGGAGAGACACTGCTCGCCGCGGCCCATCCGCGGGCTTGAAAGGAAGACAGGAATTAGTGCTACCATCGAGGGATGCAAATGCCGGGACCTCAGTTCCCATAATGCAGCAGTAAATAGACTGGCCAATTGAGGGCGTAATTATAGCATTAAAGGGGCTGTAACCGGATGCACGCATTCAATTCTGAGAAGCCTCTGAAGAAGAAAGAGTGGACTTTCGAAACGCGTCAGGCGGAGGAATTGACTGTCATAAGTAAGCGGAGAACAGAAGTCCCTCCATACCCGGATTAAAGGCTTACCACCTTATGTTTGTGGCCGTGTGCTGACTCACCGAGTGGGAACTGGTAGTTTGGAGCATAGAATATTGGGCGGCTGCCCAGCCGCCGAGTCGCGCACTGCCCCAGAACAGGAGGGACACACAGCCAGGAATATTCCATGCTGAAATGTGGGCCACAGACAAGGGATTGAGGAGAGACACTGCTCGCCACGGCCCATCCGCGGGCTTGAAAGGAAGACAGGAATTAGTGCTACCATCGAGGGATGCAAATGCCGGGACCTCAGTTCCCATAATGCAGCAGTAAATAGACTGGCCAATTGAGGGCGTAATTATAGCATTAAAGGGGCTGTAACCGGATGCACGCATTCAATTCTGAGAAGCCTCTGAAGAAGAAAGGGTGGACTTTCGAAACGCGTCAGGCGGAGGAATTGACTGTCATAAGTAAGCGGAGAACAGAAGTCCCTCCATACCCGGATTAAAGGCTTACCACCTTATGTTTGTGGCCGTGTGCTGACTCACCGAGTGGGAACTGGTAGTTTGGAGCATAGAATATTGGGCGGCTGCCCAGCCGCCGAGTCGCGCACTGCCCCAGAACAGGAGGGACATACAGCCAGGAATATTCCATGCTGAAATGTGGGCCACAGACAAGGGATTGAGGAGAGATACTGCTCGCCGCGGCCAATCCGCGGGCTTGAAAGGAAGACAGGAATTTGTGCTACCATCGAGGGATGCAAATGCCGGGACCTCAGTTCCCATAATGCAGCAGTAAATAGACTTGCCAATTGAGGGCGTAATTATAGCATTAAAGGGGCTGTAACCGGATGCACGCATTCAATTCTGAGAAGCCTCTGAAGAAGAAAGAGTGGACTTTCGAAACGTGTCAGGCGGAGGAATTGACTGTCATAAGTAAGCGGAGAACAGAAGTCCCTCCATACCCGGATTAAAGGCTTACCACCTTATGTTTGTGGCCGTGTGCTGACTCACCGAGTGGGAACTGGTAGTTTGGAGCATAGAATATTGGGCGGCTGCCCAGCCGCCGAGTCGCGCACTGCCCCAGAACAGGAGGGACACACAGCCAGGAATATTCCATGCTGAAATGTGGGCCACAGACAAGGGATTGAGGAGAGACACTGCTCGCCGCGGCCCATCCGCGGGCTTGAAAGGAAGACAGGAATTAGTGCTACCATCGAGGGATGCAAATGCCGGGACCTCAGTTCCCATAATGCAGCAGTAAATAGACTGGCCCATTGAGGGCGTAATTATAGCATTAAAGGGGCTGTAACCGGATGCACGCATTCAATTCTGAGAAGCCTCTGAAGAAGAAAGAGTGGACTTTCGAAACGCGTCAGGCGGAGGAATTGACTGTCATAAGTAAGCGGAGAACAGAAGTCCCTCCATACCCGGATTAAAGGCTTACCACCTTATGTTTGTGGCCGTGTGCTGACTCACCGAGTGGGAACTGGTAGTTTGGAGCATAGAATATTGGGCGGCTGCCCAGCCGCCGAGTCGCGCACTGCCCCAGAACAGGAGGGACACACAGCCAGGAATATTCCATGCTGAAATGTGGGCCACAGACAAGGGATTGAGGAGAGACACTGCTCGCCGCGGCCCATCCGCGGGCTTGAAAGGAAGACAGGAATTAGTGCTACCATCGAGGGATGCAAATGCCGGGACCTCAGTTCCCATAATGCAGCAGTAAATAGACTGGCCAATTGAGGGCGTAATTATAGCATTAAAGGGGCTGTAACCGGATGCACGCATTCAATTCTGAGAAGCCTCTGAAGAAGAAAGAGTGGACTTTCGAAACGCGTCAGGCGGAGGAATTGACTGTCATAAGTAAGCGGAGAACAGAAGTCCCTCCATACCCGGATTAAAGGCTTACCACCTTATGTTTGTGGCCGTGTGCTGACTCACCGAGTGGGAACTGGTAGTTTGGAGCATAGAATATTGGGCGGCTGCCCAGCCGCCGAGTCGCGCACTGCCCCAGAACAGGAGGGACACACAGCCAGGAATATTCCATGCTGAAAGGTGGGCCACAGACAAGGGATTGAGGAGAGACACTGCTCGCCGCGGCCCATCCGCGGGCTTGAAAGGAAGACAGGAATTAGTGCTACCATCGAGGGATGCAAATGCCGGGACCTCAGTTCCCATAATGCAGCAGTAAATAGACTGGCCAATTGAGGGCGTAATTATAGCATTAAAGGGGCTGTAACCGGATGCACGCATTCAATTCTGAGAAGCCTCTGAAGAAGAAAGAGTGGACTTTCGAAACGCGTCAGGCGGAGGAATTGACTGTCATAAGTAAGCGGAGAACAGAAGTCCCTCCATACCCGGATTAAAGGCTTACCACCTTATGTTTGTGGCCGTGTGCTGACTCACCGAGTGGGAACAGGTAGTTTGGAGCATAGAATATTGGGCGGCTGCCCAGCCGCCGAGTCGCGCACTGCCCCAGAACAGGAGGGACACACAGCCAGGAATATTCCATGCTGAAATGTGGGCCACAGACAAGGGATTGAGGAGAGACACTGCTCGCCGCGGCCCATCCGCGGGCTTGAAAGGAAGACAGGAATTAGTGCTACCATCGAGGGATGCAAATGCCGGGACCTCAGTTCCCATAATGCAGCAGTAAATAGACTGGCCAATTGAGGGCGTAATTATAGCATTAAAGGGGCTGTAACCGGATGCACGCATTCAATTCTGAGAAGCCTCTGAAGAAGAAAGAGTGGACTTTCGAAACGCGTCAGGCGGAGGAATTGACTGTCATAAGTAAGCGGAGAACAGAAGTCCCTTCATACCCGGATTAAAGGCTTACCACCTTATGTTTGTGGCCGTGTGCTGACTCACCGAGTGGGAACTGGTAGTTTGGAGCATAGAATATTGGGCGGCTGCCCAGCCGCCGAGTCGCGCACTGCCCCAGAACAGGAGGGACACACAGCCAGGAATATTCCATGCTGAAATGTGGGCCACAGACAAGGGATTGAGGAGAGACACTGCTCGCCGCGGCCCATCCGCGGGCTTGAAAGGAAGACAGGAATTAGTGCTACCATCGAGGGATGCAAATGCCGGGACCTCAGTTCCCATAATGCAGCAGTAAATAGACTGGCCAATTGAGGGCGTAATTATAGCATTAAAGGGGCTGTGACCGGATGCACGCATTCAATTCTGAGAAGCCTCTGAAGAAGAAAGAGTGGACTTTCGAAACGCGTCAGGCGGAGGAATTGACTGTCATAAGTAAGCAGAGAACAGAAGTCCCTCCATACCCGGATTAAAGGCTTACCACCTTATGTTTGTGGCCGTGTGCTGACTCACCGAGTGGGAACTGGTAGTTTGGAGCATAGAATATTGGGCGGCTGCCCAGCCGCTGAGTCGCGCACTGCCCCGCAACAGGAGGGACACACAGCCAGGAATATTCCATGCTGAAATGTGGGCCACAGACAAGGGATTGAGGAGAGACACTGCTCGCCGCGGCCCATCCGCGGGCTTGAAAGGAAGACAGGAATTAGTGCTACCATCGAGGGACGCAAATGCCGGGACCTCAGTTCCCATAATGCAGCAGTAAATAGACTGGCCAATTGAGGGCGTAATTATAGCATTAAAGGGGCTGTAACCGGATGCACGCATTCAATTCTGAGAAGCCTCTGAAGAAGAAAGAGTGGACTTTCGAAACGCGTCAGGCGGAGGAATTGACTGTCATAAGTAAGCGGAGAACAGAAGTCCCTCCATACCCGGATTAAAGGCTTACCACCTTATGTTTGTGGCCGTGTGCTGACTCACCGAGTGGGAACTGGTAGTTTGGAGCATAGCATATTGGGCGGCTGCCCAGCCGCCGAGTCGCGCACTGCCCCAGAACAGGCGGGACACACAGCCAGGAATATTCCATGCTGAAATGTGGGCCACAGACAAGGGATTGAGGAGAGACACTGCTCGCCGCGGCCCATCCGCGGGCTTGAAAGGAAGACAGGAATTAGTGCTACCATCGAGGGATGCAAATGCCGGGACCTCAGTTCCCATAATGCAGCAGTAAATAGACTGGCCAATTGAGGGCGTAATTATAGCATTAAAGGGGCTGTAACCGGATGCACGCATTCAATTCTGAGAAGCCTCTGAAGAAGAAAGAGTGGACTTTCGAAACGCGTCAGGCGGAGGAATTGACTGTCATAAGTAAGCGGAGAACAGAAGTCCCTCCATACCCGGATTAAAGGCTTACCACCTTATGTTTGTGGCCGTGTGCTGACTCACCGAGTGGCTACTGGTAGTTTGGAGCATAGAATATTGGGCGGCTGCCCAGCCGCCGAGTCGCGCACTGCCCCAGAACAGGAGGGACACACAGCCAGGAATATTCCATGCTGAAATGTGGGCCACAGACAAGGGATTGAGGAGAGACACTGCTCGCCGCGGCCCATCCGCGGGCTTGAAAGGAAGACAGGAATTAGTGCAACCATCGAGGGATGCAAATGCCGGGACCTCAGTTCCCATAATGCAGCAGTAAATAGACTGGCCAATTGAGGGCGTAATTATAGCATTAAAGGGGCTGTAACCGGATGCACGCATTCAATTCTGAGAAGCCTCTGAAGAAGAAAGAGTGGACTTTCGAAACGCGTCAGGCGGAGTAATTGACTGTCATAAGTAAGCAGAGAACAGAAGTCCCTCCATACCTGGATTAAAGGCTTACCACCTTATGTTTGTGGCCGTGTGCTGACTCACCGAGTGGGAACTGGTAGTTTGGAGCATAGAATATTGGGCGGCTGCCCAGCCGCCAAGTCGCGCACTGCCCCAGAACAGGAGGGACACACAGCCAGGAATATTCCATGCTGAAATGTGGGCCACAGACAAGGGATTGAGGAGAGACACTGCTCGCCGCGGCCCATCCGCGGGCTTGAAAGGAAGACAGGAATTAGTGCTACCATCGAGGGATGCAAATGCCGGGACCTCAGTTCCCATAATGAAGCAGTAAATAGACTGGCCAATTGAGGGCGTAATTATAGCATTAAAGGGGCTGTAACCGGATGCACGCATTCAATTCTGAGAAGCCTCTGAAGAAGAAAGAGTGGACTTTCGAAACGCGTCAGGCGGAGGAATTGACTGTCATAAGTAAGCGGAGAACAGAAGTCCCTCCATACCCGGATTAAAGGCTTACCACCTTATGTTTGTGGCCGTGTGCTGACTCACCGAGTGGGAACTGGTAGTTTGGAGCATAGAATATTGGGCGGCTGCCCAGCCGCCGAGTCGCGCACTGCCCCAGAACAGGAGGGACACACAGCCAGGAATATTCCATGCTGAAATGTGGGCCACAGACAAGGGATTGAGGAGAGACACTGCTCGCCGCGGCCCATCCGCGGGCTTGAAAGGAAGACAGGAATTAGTGCTACCATCGAGGGATGCAAATGCCGGGACCTCAGTTCCCATAATGAAGCAGTAAATAGACTGGCCAATTGAGGGCGTAATTATAGCATTAAAGGGGCTGTAACCGGATGCACGCATTCAATTCTGAGAAGCCTCTGAAGAAGAAAGAGTGGACTTTCGAAACGCGTCAGGCGGAGGAATTGACTGTCATAAGTAAGCGGAGAACAGAAGTCCCTCCATACCCGGATTAAAGGCTTACCACCTTATGTTTGTGGCCGTGTGCTGACTCACCGAGTGGGAACTGGTAGTTTGGAGCATAGAATATTGGGCGGCTGCCCAGCCGCCGAGTCGCGCACTGCCCCAGAACAGGAGGGACACACAGCCAGGAATATTCCATGCTGAAATGTGGGCCACAGACAAGGGATTGAGGAGAGACACTGCTCGCCGCGGCCCATCCGCGGGCTTGAAAGGAAGACAGGAATTAGTGCTACCATCGAGGGATGCAAATGCCGGGACCTCAGTTCCCATAATGCAGCAGTAAATAGACTGGCCAATTGAGGGCGTAATTATAGCATTAAAGGGGCTGTAACCGGATGCACGCATTCAATTCTGAGAAGCCTCTGAAGAAGAAAGAGTGGACTTTCGAAACGCGTCAGGCGGAGGAATTGACTGTCATAAGTAAGCAGAGAACAGAAGTCCCTCCATACCCGGATTAAAGGCTTACCACCTTATGTTTGTGGCCGTGTGCTGACTCACCGAGTGGGAACTGGTAGTTTGGAGCATAGAATATTGGGCGGCTGCCCAGCCGCTGAGTCGCGCACTGCCCCGTAACAGGAGGGACACACAGCCAGGAATATTCCATGCTGAAATGTGGGCCACAGACAAGGGATTGAGGAGAGACACTGCTCGCCGCGGCCCTTCCGCGGGCTTGAAAGGAAGACAGGAATTAGTGCTACCATCGAGGGACGCAAATGCCGGGACCTCAGTTCCCATAATGCAGCAGTAAATAGACTGGCCAATTGAGGGCGTAATTATAGCATTAAAGGGGCTGTAACCGGATGCACGCATTCAATTCTGAGAAGCCTCTGAAGAAGAAAGAGTGGACTTTCGAAACGCGTCAGGCGGAGGAATTGACTGTCATAAGTAAGCGGAGAACAGAAGTCCCTCCATACCCGGATTAAAGGCTTACCACCTTATGTTTGTGGCCGTGTGCTGACTCACCGAGTGGGAACTGGTAGTTTGGAGCATAGCATATTGGGCGGCTGCCCAGCCGCTGAGTCGCGCACTGCCCCAGAACAGGCGGGACACACAGCCAGGAATATTCCATGCTGAAATGTGGGCCACAGACAAGGGATTGAGGAGAGACACTGCTCGCCGCGGCCCATCCGCGGGCTTGAAAGGAAGACAGGAATTAGTGCTACCATCGAGGGATGCAAATGCCGGGACCTCAGTTCCCATAATGCAGCAGTAAATAGACTGGCCAATTGAGGGCGTAATTATAGCATTAAAGGGGCTGTAACCGGATGCACGCATTCAATTCTGAGAAGCCTCTGAAGAAGAAAGAGTGGACTTTCGAAACGCGTCAGGCGGAGGAATTGACTGTCATAAGTAAGCGGAGAACAGAAGTCCCTCCATACCCGGATTAAAGGCTTACCACCTTATGTTTGTGGCCGTGTGCTGACTCACCGAGTGGCTACTGGTAGTTTGGAGCATAGAATATTGGGCGGCTGCCCAGCCGCCGAGTCGCGCACTGCCCCAGAACAGGAGGGACACACAGCCAGGAATATTCCATGCTGAAATGTGGGCCACAGACAAGGGATTGAGGAGAGACACTGCTCGCCGCGGCCCATCCGCGGGCTTGAAAGGAAGACAGGAATTAGTGCTACCATCGAGGGATGCAAATGCCGGGACCTCAGTTCCCATAATGCAGCAGTAAATAGACTGGCCAATTGAGGGCGTAATTATAGCATTAAAGGGGCTGTAACCGGATGCACGCATTCAATTCTGAGAAGCCTCTGAAGAAGAAAGAGTGGACTTTCGAAACGCGTCAGGCGGAGGAATTGACTGTCATAAGTAAGCGGAGAACAGAAGTCCCTCCATACCCGGATTAAAGGCTTACCACCTTATGTTTGTGGCCGTGTGCTGACTCACCGAGTGGGAACTGGTAGTTTGGAGCATAGAATATTGGGCGGCTGCCCAGCCGCCGAGTCGCGCACTGCCCCAGAACAGGAGGAACACACAGCCAGGAATATTCCATGCTGAAATGTGGGCCACAGACAAGGGATTGAGGAGAGACACTGCTCGCCGCGGCCCATCCGCGGGCTTGAAAGGAAGACAGGAATTAGTGCTACCATCGAGGGATGCAAATGCCGGGACCTCAGTTCCCATAATGCAGCAGTAAATAGACTGGCCAATTGAGGGCGTAATTATAGCATTAAAGGGGCTGTAACCGGATGCACGCATTCAATTCTGAGAAGCCTCTGAAGAAGAAAGAGTGGACTTTCGAAACGCGTCAGGCGGAGGAATTGACTGTCATAAGTAAGCGGAGAACAGAAGTCCCTCCATACCCGGATTAAAGGCTTACCACCTTATGTTTTTGGCCGTGTGCTGACTCACCGAGTGGGAACTGGTAGTTTGGAGCATAGAATATTGGGCGGCTGCCCAGCCGCCGAGTCGCGCACTGCCCCAGAACAGGAGGGACACACAGCCAGGAATATTCCATGCTGAAATGTGGGCCACAGACAAGGGATTGAGGAGAGACACGGCTCGCCGCGGCCCATCCACGGGCTTGAAAGGAAGACAGGAATTAGTGCTACCATCGAGGGATGCAAATGCCGGGACCTCAGTTCCCATAATGCAGCAGTAAATAGACTGGCCAATTGAGGGCGTAATTATAGCATTAAAGGGGCTGTAACCGGATGCACGCATTCAATTCTGAGAAGCCTCTGAAGAAGAAAGAGTGGACTTTCGAAACGCGTCAGGCGGAGGAATTGACTGTCATAAGTAAGCGGAGAACAGAAGTCCCTCCATACCCGGATTAAAGGCTTACCACCTTATGTTTGTGGCCGTGTGCTGACTCACCGAGTGGGAACTGGTAGTTTGGAGCATAGAATATTGGGCGGCTGCCCAGCCGCCGAGTCACGCACTGCCCTAGAACAGGAGGGACACACAGCCAGGAATATTCCATGCTGAAATGTGGGCCACAGACAAGGGATTGAGGAGAGACACTGCTAGCCGCGGCCCATCCGCGGGCTTGAAAGGAAGACAGGAATTAGTGCTACCATCGAGGGATGCAAATGCCGGGACCTCAGTTCCCATAATGCAGCAGTAAATAGACTGGCCAATTGAGGGCGTAATTATAGCATTAAAGGGGCTGTAACCGGATGCACGCATTCAATTCTGAGAAGCCTCTGAAGAAGAAAGAGTGGACTTTCGAAACGCGTCAGGCGGAGGAATTGACTGTCATAAGTAAGCGGAGAACAGAAGTCCCTCCATACCCTGATTAAAGGCTTACCACCTTATGTTTGTGGCCGTGTGCTGACTCACCGAGTGGGAACTGGTAGTTTGGAGCATAGAATATTGGGCGGCTGCCCAGCCGCCGAGTCGCGCACTGCCCCAGAACAGGAGGGACACACAGCCAGGAATATTCCATGCTGAAATGTGGGCCACAGACAAGGGATTGAGGAGAGACACTGCTCGCCGCGGCCCATCCGCGGGATTTGAAAGGAAGACAGGAATTAGTGCTACCATCGAGGGATGCAAATGCCGGGACCTCAGTTCCCATAATGCAGCAGTAAATAGACTGGCCAATTGAGGGCGTAATTATAGCATTAAAGGGGCTGTAACCGGATGCACGCATTCAATTCTGAGAAGCCTCTGAAGAGGAAAGAGTGGACTTTCGAAACGCGTCAGGCGGAGGAATTGACTGTCATAAGTAAGCGGAGAACAGAAGTCCCTCCATACCCTGATTAAAGGCTTACCACCTTATGTTTGTGGCCGTGTGCTGACTCACCGAGTGGGAACTGGTAGTTTGGAGCATAGAATATTGGGCGGCTGCCCAGCCGCCGAGTCGCGCACTGCCCCAGAACAGGAGGGACACACAGCCAGGAATATTCCATGCTGAAATGTGGGCCACAGACAAGGGATTGAGGAGAGACACTGCTCGCCGCGGCCCATCCGCGGGCTTGAAAGGAAGACAGGAATTAGTGCTACCATCGAGGGATGCAAATGCCGGGACCTCAGTTCCCATAATGCAGCAGTAAATAGACTGGCCAATTGAGGGCGTAATTATAGCATTAAAGGGGCTGTAACCGGATGCACGCATTCAATTCTGAGAAGCCTCTGAAGAAGAAAGAGTGGACTTTCGAAACGCGCCAGGCGGAGGAATTGACTGTCATAAGTAAGCGGAGAACAGAAGTCCCTCCATACCCGGATTAAAGGCTTACCACCTTATGTTTGTGGCCGTGTGCTTTATCACCGAGTGGGAACTGGTAGTTTGGAGCATAGAATATTGGGCGGCTGCCCAGCCGCCGAGTCGCGCACTGCCCCAGAACAGGAGGGAAACACAGCCAGGAATATTCCATGCTGAAATGTGGGCCACAGACAAGGGATTGAGGAGAGACACTGCTCGCCGCGGCCCATCCGCAGGCTTGAAAGGAAGACAGGAATTAGTGCTACCATCGAGGGATGCAAATGCCGGGACCTCAGTTCCCATAATGCAGCAGTAAATAGACTGGCCAATTGAGGGCGTAATTATAGCATTAAAGGGGCTGTAACCGGATGCACGCATTCAATTCTGAGAAGCCTCTGAAGAAGAAAGAGTGGACTTTCGAAACGCGTCAGGCGGAGGAATTGACTGTCATAAGTAAGCGGAGAACAGAAGTCCCTCCATACCCGGATTAAAGGCTTACCACCTTATGTTTGTGGCCGTGTGCTGACTCACCGAGTGGGAACTGGTAGTTTGGAGCATAGAATATTGGGCGGCTGCCCAGCCGCCGAGTCGCGCACTGCCCCAGAACAGGAGGGACACACAGCCAGGAATATTCCATGCTGAAATGTGGGCCACAGACAAGGGATTGAGGAGAGACACTACTCGCCGCGGCCCATCCGCGGGCATGAAAGGAAGACAGGAATTAGTGCTACCATCGAGGGATGCAAATGCCGGGACCTCAGTTCCCATAATGCAGCAGTAAATAGACTGGCCAATTGAGGGCGTAATTATAGCATTAAAGGGGCTGTAACCGGATGCACGCATTCAATTCTGAGAAGCCTCTGAAGAAGAAAGAGTGGACTTTCGAAACGCGTCAGGCGGAGGAATTGACTGTCATAAGTAAGCGGGAGAACAGAAGTCCCTCCATACCCGGATTAAAGGCTTACCACCTTATGTTTGTGGCCGTGTGCTTTCTCACCGAGTGGGAACTGGTAGTTTGGAGCATAGAATATTGGGCGGCTGCCCAGCCGCCGAGTCGCGCACTGCCCCAGAACAGGAGGGACACACAGCCAGGAATATTCCATGCTGAAATGTGGGCCACAGACAAGGGATTGAGGAGAGACACTGCTCGCCGCGGCCCATCCGCGGGCTTGAAAGGAAGACAGGAATTAGTGCTACCATCGATGGATGCAAATGCCGGGACCTCAGTTCCCATAATGCAGCAGTAAATAGACTGGCCAATTGACGGCGTAATTATAGCATTAAAGGGGCTGTAACCGGATGCACGCATTCAATTCTGAGAAGCCTCTGAAGAAGAAAGAGTGGACTTTCGAAACGCGTCAGGCGGAGGAATTGACTGTCATAAGTAAGCGGAGAACAGAAGTCCCTCCATACCCGGATTAAAGGCTTACCACCTTAAGTTTGTGGCCGTGTGCTGACTCACCGAGTGGGAACTGGTAGTTTGGAGCATAGAATATTGGGCGGCTGCCCAGCCGCCGAGTCGCGCACTGCCCCAGAACAGGAGGGACACACAGCCAGGAATATTCCATGCTGAAATGTGGGCCACAGACAAGGGATTGAGGAGAGACACTGCTCGCCGCGGCCCATCCGCGGGCTTGAAAGGAAGACAGGAATTAGTGCTACCATCGAGGGATGCAAATGCCGGGACCTCAGTTCCCATAATGCAGCAGTAAATAGACTGGCCAATTGAGGGCGTAATTATAGCATTAAAGGGGCTGTAACCGGATGCCCGCATTCAATTCTGAGAAGCCTCTGAAGAAGAAAGAGTGGACTTTCGAAACGCGTCAGGCGGAGGAATTGACTGTCATAAGTAAGCGGAGAACAGAAGTCCCTCCATACCCGGATTAAAGGCTTACCACCTTATGTTTGTGGCCGTGTGCTGACTCACCGAGTGGGAACTGGTAGTTTGGAGCATAGAATATTGGGCGGCTACCCAGCCACCGAGTCGCGCACTGCCCCAGAACAGGAGGGACACACAGCCAGGAATATTCCATGCTGAAATGTGGGCCACAGACAAGGGATTGAGGAGAGACACTGCTCGCCGCGGCCCATCCGCGGGCTTGAAAGGAAGACAGGAATTAGTGCTACCATCGAGGGATGCAAATGCCGGGGTCCTCAGTTCCCATAATGCAGCAGTAAATAGACTGGCCAATTGAGGGCGTAATTATAGCATTAAAGGGGCTGTAACCGGATACACGCATTCAATTCTGAGAAGCCTCTGAAGAAGAAAGAGTGGACTTTCGAAATGCGTCAGGCGGAGGAATTGACTGTCATAAGTAAGCGGAGAACAGAAGTCCCTCCATACCCGGATTAAAGGCTTACCACCTTATGTTTGTGGCCGTGTGCTGACTCACCGAGTGGGAACTGGTAGTTTGGAGCATAGAATATTGGGCGGCTGCCCAGCCGCCGAGTCGCGCACTGCCCCAGAACAGGAGGGACACACAGCCAGGAATATTCCATGCTGAAATGTGGGCCACAGACAAGGGATTGAGGAGAGACACTGCTCGCCGCGGCCCATCCGCGGGCTTGAAAGGAAGACAGGAATTAGTGCTACCATCGAGGGATGCAAATGCCGGGACCTCAGTTCCCATAATGCAGCAGTAAATAGACTTGCCAATTGAGGGCGTAATTATAGCATTAAAGGGGCTGTAACCGGCTGCACGCATTCAATTCTGAGAAGCCTCTGAAGAAGAAAGAGTGGACTTTCGAAACGCGTCAGGCGGAGGAATTGACTGTCATAAGTAAGCGGAGAACAGAAGTCCCTCCATACCCGGATTAAAGGCTTACCACCTTATGTTTGTGGCCGTGTGCTGACTCACCGAGTGGGAACTGGTAGTTTGGAGCATAGAATATTGGGCGGCTGCCCAGCCGCCGAGTCGCGCACTGCCCCAGAACAGGAGGGACACACAGCCAGGAATATTCCATGCTGAAATGTGGGCCACAGACAAGGGATTGAGGAGAGACACTGCTCGCCGCGGCCCATCCGCGGGATTTGAAAGGAAGACAGGAATTAGTGCTACCATCGAGGGATGCAAATGCCGGGACCTCAGTTCCCATAATGCAGCAGTAAATAGACTGGCCAATTGAGGGCGTAATTATAGCATTAAAGGGGCTGTAACCGGATGCACGCATTCAATTCTGAGAAGCCTCTGAAGAGGAAAGAGTGGACTTTCGAAACGCGTCAGGCGGAGGAATTGACTGTCATAAGTAAGCGGAGAACAGAAGTCCCTCCATACCCTGATTAAAGGCTTACCACCTTATGTTTGTGGCCGTGTGCTGACTCACCGAGTGGGAACTGGTAGTTTGGAGCATAGAATATTGGGCGGCTGCCCAGCCGCCGAGTCGCGCACTGCCCCAGAACAGGAGGGACACACAGCCAGGAATATTCCATGCTGAAATGTGGGCCACAGACAAGGGATTGAGGAGAGACACTGCTCGCCGCGGCCCATCCGCGGGCTTGAAAGGAAGACAGGAATTAGTGCTACCATCGAGGGATGCAAATGCCGGGACCTCAGTTCCCATAATGCAGCAGTAAATAGACTGGCCAATTGAGGGCGTAATTATAGCATTAAAGGGGCTGTAACCGGATGCACGCATTCAATTCTGAGAAGCCTCTGAAGAAGAAAGAGTGGACTTTCGAAACGCGCCAGGCGGAGGAATTGACTGTCATAAGTAAGCGGAGAACAGAAGTCCCTCCATACCCGGATTAAAGGCTTACCACCTTATGTTTGTGGCCGTGTGCTTTATCACCGAGTGGGAACTGGTAGTTTGGAGCATAGAATATTGGGCGGCTGCCCAGCCGCCGAGTCGCGCACTGCCCCAGAACAGGAGGGAAACACAGCCAGGAATATTCCATGCTGAAATGTGGGCCACAGACAAGGGATTGAGGAGAGACACTGCTCGCCGCGGCCCATCCGCAGGCTTGAAAGGAAGACAGGAATTAGTGCTACCATCGAGGGATGCAAATGCCGGGACCTCAGTTCCCATAATGCAGCAGTAAATAGACTGGCCAATTGAGGGCGTAATTATAGCATTAAAGGGGCTGTAACCGGATGCACGCATTCAATTCTGAGAAGCCTCTGAAGAAGAAAGAGTGGACTTTCGAAACGCGTCAGGCGGAGGAATTGACTGTCATAAGTAAGCGGAGAACAGAAGTCCCTCCATACCCGGATTAAAGGCTTACCACCTTATGTTTGTGGCCGTGTGCTGACTCACCGAGTGGGAACTGGTAGTTTGGAGCATAGAATATTGGGCGGCTGCCCAGCCGCTGAGTCGCGCACTGCCCCAGAACAGGAGGGACACACAGCCAGGAATATTCCATGCTGAAATGTGGGCCACAGACAAGGGATTGAGGAGAGACACTACTCGCCGCGGCCCATCCGCGGGCATGAAAGGAAGACAGGAATTAGTGCTACCATCGAGGGATGCAAATGCCGGGACCTCAGTTCCCATAATGCAGCAGTAAATAGACTGGCCAATTGAGGGCGTAATTATAGCATTAAAGGGGCTGTAACCGGATGCACGCATTCAATTCTGAGAAGCCTCTGAAGAAGAAAGAGTGGACTTTCGAAACGCGTCAGGCGGAGGAATTGACTGTCATAAGTAAGCGGGAGAACAGAAGTCCCTCCATACCCGGATTAAAGGCTTACCACCTTATGTTTGTGGCCGTGTGCTTTCTCACCGAGTGGGAACTGGTAGTTTGGAGCATAGAATATTGGGCGGCTGCCCAGCCGCCGAGTCGCGCACTGCCCCAGAACAGGAGGGACACACAGCCAGGAATATTCCATGCTGAAATGTGGGCCACAGACAAGGGATTGAGGAGAGACACTGCTCGCCGCGGCCCATCCGCGGGCTTGAAAGGAAGACAGGAATTAGTGCTACCATCGATGGATGCAAATGCCGGGACCTCAGTTCCCATAATGCAGCAGTAAATAGACTGGCCAATTGACGGCGTAATTATAGCATTAAAGGGGCTGTAACCGGATGCACGCATTCAATTCTGAGAAGCCTCTGAAGAAGAAAGAGTGGACTTTCGAAACGCGTCAGGCGGAGGAATTGACTGTCATAAGTAAGCGGAGAACAGAAGTCCCTCCATACCCGGATTAAAGGCTTACCACCTTAAGTTTGTGGCCGTGTGCTGACTCACCGAGTGGGAACTGGTAGTTTGGAGCATAGAATATTGGGCGGCTGCCCAGCCGCCGAGTCGCGCACTGCCCCAGAACAGGAGGGACACACAGCCAGGAATATTCCATGCTGAAATGTGGGCCACAGACAAGGGATTGAGGAGAGACACTGCTCGCCGCGGCCCATCCGCGGGCTTGAAAGGAAGACAGGAATTAGTGCTACCATCGAGGGATGCAAATGCCGGGACCTCAGTTCCCATAATGCAGCAGTAAATAGACTGGCCAATTGAGGGCGTAATTATAGCATTAAAGGGGCTGTAACCGGATGCCCGCATTCAATTCTGAGAAGCCTCTGAAGAAGAAAGAGTGGACTTTCGAAACGCGTCAGGCGGAGGAATTGACTGTCATAAGTAAGCGGAGAACAGAAGTCCCTCCATACCCGGATTAAAGGCTTACCACCTTATGTTTGTGGCCGTGTGCTGACTCACCGAGTGGGAACTGGTAGTTTGGAGCATAGAATATTGGGCGGCTACCCAGCCACCGAGTCGCGCACTGCCCCAGAACAGGAGGGACACACAGCCAGGAATATTCCATGCTGAAATGTGGGCCACAGACAAGGGATTGAGGAGAGACACTGCTCGCCGCGGCCCATCCGCGGGCTTGAAAGGAAGACAGGAATTAGTGCTACCATCGAGGGATGCAAATGCTGGGGTCCTCAGTTCCCATAATGCAGCAGTAAATAGACTGGCCAATTGAGGGCGTAATTATAGCATTAAAGGGGCTGTAACCGGATACACGCATTCAATTCTGAGAAGCCTCTGAAGAAGAAAGAGTGGACTTTCGAAATGCGTCAGGCGGAGGAATTGACTGTCATAAGTAAGCGGAGAACAGAAGTCCCTCCATACCCGGATTAAAGGCTTACCACCTTATGTTTGTGGCCGTGTGCTGACTCACCGAGTGGGAACTGGTAGTTTGGAGCATAGAATATTGGGCGGCTGCCCAGCCGCCGAGTCGCGCACTGCCCCAGAACAGGAGGGACACACAGCCAGGAATATTCCATGCTGAAATGTGGGCCACAGACAAGGGATTGAGGAGAGACACTGCTCGCCGCGGCCCATCCGCGGGCTTGAAAGGAAGACAGGAATTAGTGCTACCATCGAGGGATGCAAATGCCGGGACCTCAGTTCCCATAATGCAGCAGTAAATAGACTTGCCAATTGAGGGCGTAATTATAGCATTAAAGGGGCTGTAACCGGCTGCACGCATTCAATTCTGAGAAGCCTCTGAAGAAGAAAGAGTGGACTTTCGAAACGCGTCAGGCGGAGGAATTGACTGTCATAAGTAAGCGGAGAACAGAAGTCCCTCCATACCCGGATTAAAGGCTTACCACCTTATGTTTGTGGCCGTGTGCTGACTCACCGAGTGGGAACTGGTAGTTTGGAGCATAGAATATTGGGCGGCTGCCCAGCCGCCGAGTCGCGCACTGCCCCAGAACAGGAGGGACACACAGCCAGGAATATTCCATGCTGAAATGTGGGCCACAGACAAGGGATTGAGGAGAGACACTGCTCGCCGCGGCCCATCCGCGGGCTTGAAAGGAAGACAGGAATTAGTGCTACCATCGAGGGATGCAAATGCCGGGACCTCAGTTCCCATAATGCAGCAGTAAATAGACTGGCCAATTGAGGGCGTAATTATAGCATTAAAGGGGCTGTAACCGGATGCACGCATTCAATTCTGAGAAGCCTCTGAAGAAGAAAGAGTGGACTTTCGAAACGCGTCAGGCGGAGGGATTGACTGTCATAAGTAAGCGGAGAACAGAAGTCCCTCCATACCCGGATTAAAGGCTTACCACCTTATGTTTGTGGCCGTGTGCTGACTCACCGAGTGGGAACTGGTAGTTTGGAGCATAGAATATTGGGCGGCTGCCCAGCCGCCGAGTCGCGCACTGCCCCAGAACAGGAGGGACACACAGCCAGGAATATTCCATGCTGAAATGTGGGCCACAGACAAGGGATTGAGGAGAGACACTGCTCGCCGCGGCCCATCCGCGGGCTTGAAAGGAAGACAGGAATTAGTGCTACCATCGAGGGATGCAAATGCCGGGACCTCAGTTCCCATAATGCAGCAGTAAATAGACTGGCCAATTGAGGGCGTAATTATAGCATTAAAGGGGCTGTAACCGGATGCACGCATTCAATTCTGAGAAGCCTCTGAAGAAGAAAGAGTGGACTTTCGAAACGCGTCAGGCGGAGGAATTGACTGTCATAAGTAAGCGGAGAACAGAAGTCCCTTCATACCCGGATTAAAGGCTTACCACCTTATGTTTGTGGCCGTGTGCTTTCTCCCCGAGTGGGAACTGGTAGTTTGGAGCATAGAATATTGGGCGGCTGCCCAGCCGCCGAGTCGCGCACTGCCCCAGAACAGGAGGGACACACAGCCAGGAATATTCCATGCTGAAATGTGGGCCACAGACAAGGGATTGAGGAGAGACACTGCTCGCCGCGGCCCATCCGCGGGCTTGAAAGGAAGACAGGAATTAGTGCTACCATCGAGGGATGCAAATGCCGGGACCTCAGTTCCCATAATGCAGCAGTAAATAGACTGGCCAATTGAGGGCGTAATTATAGCATTAAAGGGGCTGTAACCGGATGCACGCATTCAATTCTGAGAAGCCTCTGAAGAAGAAAGAGTGGACTTTCGAAACGCGTCAGGCGGAGGAATTGACTGTCATAAGTAAGCAGAGAATAGAAGTCCCTCCATACCCGGATTAAAGGCTTACCACCTTATGTTTGTGGCCGTGTGCTGACTCACCGAGTGGGAACTGGTAGTTTGGAGCATAGAATATTGGGCGGCTGCCCAGCCGCCGAGTCGCGCACTGCCCCAGAACAGGAGGGACACACAGCCAGAAATATTCCATGCTGAAATGTGGGCCACAGACAAGGGATTGAGGAGAGACACTGCTCGCCGCGGCCCATCCGCGGGCTTGAAAGGAAGACAGGAATTAGTGCTACCATCGAGGGATGCAAATGCCGGGACCTCAGTTCCCATAATGCAGCAGTAAATAGACTTGCCAATTGAGGGCGTAATTATAGCATTAAAGGGGCTGTAACCGGATGCACGCATTCAATTCTGAGAAGCCTCTGAAGAAGAAAGAGTGGACTTTCGAAACGCGTCAGGCGGAGGAATTGACTGTCATAAGTAAGCGGAGAACAGAAGTCCCTCCATACCCGGATTAAAGGCTTACCACCTTATGTTTGTGGCCGTGTGCTGACTCACCGAGTGGGAACTGGTAGTTTGGAGCATAGAATATTGGGCGGCTGCCCAGCCGCCGAGTCGCGCACTGCCCCAGAACAGGAGGGACACACAGCCAGGAATATTCCATGCTGAAATGTGGGCCACAGACAAGGGATTGAGGAGAGACACTGCTCGCCGCGGCCCATCAGCGGGCTTGAAAGGAAGACAGGAATTTGTGCTACCATCGAGGGATGCAAATGCCGGGACCTCAGTTCCCATAATCCAGCAGTAAATAGACTTGCCAATTGAGGGCATAATTATAGCATTAAAGGGGCTGTAACCGGATGCACGCATTCAATTCTGAGAAGCCTCTGAAGAAGAAAGAGTGGACTTTCGAAACGCGTCAGGCGGAGGAATTGACTGTCATAAGTAAGCGGAGAACAGAAGTCCCTCCATACCCGGATTAAAGGCTTACCACCTTATGTTTGTGGCCGTGTGCTGACTCACCGAGTGGGAACTGGTAGTTTGGAGCATAGAATATTGGGCGGCTGCCCAGCCGCCGAGTCGCGCACTGCCCCAGAACAGGAGGGACACACAGCCAGGAATATTCCATGCTGAAATGTGGGCCACAGACAAGGGATTGAGGAGAGACACTGCTCGCCGCGGCCCATCCGCGGGCTTGAAAGGAAGACAGGAATTAGTGCTACCATCGAGGGATGCAAATGCCGGGACCTCAGTTCCCATAATGCAGCAGTGAATAGACTGGCCAATTGAGGGCGTAATTATAGCATTAAAGGGGCTGTAACCGGATGCACGCATTCAATTCTGAGAAGCCTCTGAAGAAGAAAGAGTGGACTTTCGAAACGCGTCAGGCGGAGGAATTGACTGTCATAAGTAAGCGGAGAACAGAAGTCCCTCCATACCCGGATTAAAGGCTTACCACCTTATGTTTGTGGCCGTGTGCTGACTCACCGAGTGGGAACTGGTAGTTTGGAGCATAGAATATTGGGCGGCTGCCCAGCCGCCGAGTCGCGCACTGCCCCAGAACAGGAGGGACACACAGCCAGGAATATTCCATGCTGAAATGTGGGCCACAGACAAGGGATTGAGGAGAGACACTGCTCGCCACGGCCCATCCGCGGGCTTGAAAGGAAGACAGGAATTAGTGCTACCATCGAGGGATGCAAATGCCGGGACCTCAGTTCCCATAATGCAGCAGTAAATAGACTGGCCAATTGAGGGCGTAATTATAGCATTAAAGGGGCTGTAACCGGATGCACGCATTCAATTCTGAGAAGCCTCTGAAGAAGAAAGAGGGGACTTTCGAAACGTGTCAGGCGGAGGAATTGACTGTCATAAGTAAGCGGAGAACAGAAGTCCCTCCATACCCGGATTAAAGGCTTACCACCTTATGTTTGTGGCCGTGTGCTGACTCACCGAGTGGGAACTGGTAGTTTGGAGCATAGAATATATATATATATATATATATATATATATATATATATATATATATATATAGATATATATATAGATATAAATATAAATATATTCCTCCAACCGCTAAGCAAAACTAAGCGTGGCGCACACTCTCTGGATGTATTCAAATTATTTTATTCTGCTCCCATCGGCAGACAAACACATTTCGGCCATGCTGGCGTTCGTAACAAAAAAAAAATATATATATATATATATATATATATATTACCTACTGGCGGTCGCCAGTAGGTAGTTATAGTTAGGACCTAGTTTCCATAGGAAATGCGCAACATTCTATTGGGAATAACTTTGGCGTTGATGGACGGAATTGGCTGAATTTCTCCAAGAAAATGGCCAGCTCCGCTCCGCCCCTTCTCTGAAAGTTTGGGGGGGATTCGTCATGCGGGGGCCGAGATAAAAGGGGGGTCCCAAAACGTGTTTTCCCAATGTTAATTTTCATAGGGGGGTTGGACTCACTTTTAGCCAGAACGGCTGAATGGATTTCCACCAAACTTGGCAAAATTGTAGGGAATGGTAGCCCGATGTGCTTTTGCTATGTCTCAAGATATGTGCTCCAGTGGATTTTGAGTAATTTAGGTTCAAAAAAATATATATATCTATAAGCGCGCCCCGGTACGCGCACCGGGCGCGTACCAGCACGCTACGCGAGTATGCGAGCGGAAAGATGATTGGCTCTCGGGTGTTTGTCAACATTCTAAACAGTCCGGAGCGGCCGCCATCTTGTGTGTCGGTAGGATCGAGACACAAGAGGTGGCAAAAACAAAGGGGGAAATGACTAAAAGGGGGCAGGGTAGACCCCCCCTGACCCCATAGGTTTGATGTGGGGGCCATAAAAGTGCTTCGCGGGGCAACATTTTATTTTTTATTTTTTCCAGTTTTTGGCGGGGGAGCGCCCGGTACGCGCACCGGGGAGCGTACCATGGAGAAAAAAGGATGACAGAGTTTCCAAAAAATGTAGCATTTTTTTATAAATTAGAGGTAGTTCAGAAAAGAACTGTTTTTTTTATTCTTTTTGTTGTTTTATATTTTTTTAATAGTTTTTTTTAACATTTTTTACTTTTTTTGGCTTTTCTGAACAGTTTTATATTTTTTTTGTATTTTTTATGGGGAGAAACAAAAAACAGGGAATTGTAAATGGCTCAACTGGACCAAAAAAAAAACAGGAAAAAATTAATGTTTCTTCGGGCACTTGTGGTGATCCCAAGCACGGGTGATAAGTGTAATGCTTTGCTCACCATAGCATATTGTCACTCCACAAAATATGCAAACGATTTTAAAATTGGAAAATTTGGATTGAATGCAAGGGATCATATCCCTTGCCTCTGGACCCGATGGGGTGGGTTGATTACTTTGGGAGGTGCTGGCAGAAAATTGGGCAGGGTTTTTGGCCAGTTCCCTGACCTCTGCCCTTGCATAGTTATTAGGGTGCCGGTGTTGCATGTGCCGAATCATGATGTTGTTGCCAAAAGAGTATTTTTTGTTAGGGTTCCCCCTTGAAAGTTGAAAGCCACAGATTAAACAAGTCACCTTTGGCGCATTAACTTTCTTCTTGTCCTTTGGGATGGAAAAAAACTGCAAGATAAAGTGCTCCTTTGGCTTATATGGGGTAGTATCTTCTGATAGGAAACTCCCCTCGTCCTCCTCCTCCTCCTGCTCCTCCTCTTCTTGTTCTCCACCACTGTGGTGTTGTGGTGGTCCTTGTGGTGGTGGTGGTGGTGGTGGTGGTGGTGGTGGTGGTGCAGATGCTCCTGCAGCTGCTCCTACTGTAGCCATTTTTCAGACAAATAGGTACAGAGAGGTCTTTCAGCAGGTCTTCCTCACTCAAAGTACAAAGTGAGAATGAGGAAAATAGGTGGGGGCTTTCATCATTTGGAAAACAAAACTGTCCTGAACCAATGAAAAGTGTTACTTTCAGGTCACATGACTGTGGCCTTCATCATTTGGAAACCATAATTGATCTGAACCAATAATAAGTGTTATTTTCAGGTCACATGACCCGACGCGCTTACGCTACGCGCCCCGGGGCGCGCCCGGGGGCGCGTAGCGTAAGCGAGTCAGGACGCGCCCGGCGGCGCTTACGTTGCGCGATCGTATACGTTCAGGCGCTTCCGGGTGCGTTTACGGCGTGCGTCATAAGACGCATCACGCGGCTACGCGATACGTCACGATGATGTTTTCGTTCGCTGCAATAGCGCTAACGGGACGCTCCCCAGTACGCGCACCGGGCGCGCCGTAACACTGCACTCACCGGTGAGCGCATCGGTACGTGCCCCGGGAGCGCTCCAGGGCAAAAAAAAAAAACATAAAAAAATTGTATTACATTATACAATATAAAATTCATTATAAAAAATATTACATTTCATACCTATAGAGATTTGCTATTAAAAAAACCTATGAAATTCACTGAAAAAACCATAGGTTTCACACCAGTTATAGTTAGCTGGAAATTTTACTCACATAAAACCATTGAAATTCCCACGTTATAGTTAGTTGGACTCACTATAACTTGCGCCTGCAATGCACTGCTGATGACGTCACATATTGCATCACTCATGACATCACTGATGACACCATCCTTTTGACAGAGTGAAAGACCTCCTTTCACTGTAATGTAACCCTTGAAACACATATTCAATAATAGAAACTAAAATTTTCAAAAAAATTGAGATACCCATACCAGTTACAACAACCAATTCAATAATTCCACCAGCTATATACACATCCACTCATTCACCAACAGTTCTATATAGTCCACTCATACATATACTCACTCATCATATGTAGTGATACACCTATGCATCCTGTTACACACCGACAGTCATCTAAAAGATACTCTGACACATACTCACACATGCAAATAAACTATTAAACATCAATTTATTTGCATATACAGCTATACACACACTAGCAATTTACTTCTAAAGAAACATACACATACTTACTCTCTTAAACAATCACCTATAGAAACACATACTAATTTAAACAGGAACTCTTACAATCTCTTACCCTCACATATACTCATATACATCAATATTCACATATACTAGATTAAAACATATGTAGTTACTGATAAAGACACTAGTGAGACAGTCATTCACTCACTAACACACACATATACACACTCATCCACCCATACAGTCCTGCACATATGCTGTCTTTAAAACACATACAAAGAGAGAGTGCTAGGTAATACCCCCACCAAACCATACAAACACTCATACTGATTCTAAGAAAAACATCTAATAACCCATATACATACACATGTAGCTACTCACCAACCCATGCAGCCACTTATACACAAAGTGAAACACTAATACATATATTTAAATATTTAAACATTACTCACTTATATATGTATTCACTAAGATACACTTAATAAGCCAGTTAACTAATCATTTTTTTATTAAATCCATGTAAACACTTATTTAAACATTTATTCTTCCATCAACTTTTACATATACATATATATCACACATTTATTTTTCAGAAAGACACACATTCACTGGATGGTGTCATCAGTGATGTCATGAGTGATGTCACTGAGCATGTCATGAGTGATGTAATATGTGACGTCATCAGCAGTGCATTGCACGCGCAAGTTATAGTGAGTCCAACTAACTATAACGTGGGAATTTCAATGGTTTTATGCGAGTAAAATTTCCAGCTAACTATAACTGGTGTGAAACCTATGTTTTTTTCAGTGAATATATATATATATATATATATATATATATATATGCCATGGTGTATTGAAGAATGAGTGGGTGTCTAAGTGTCTGAATGGATGGTTGGTAGGAATCTGCTGGCTCACTATGGATAGTTGGAGATGTGTTTGTCTATACATGAGGATACGTATTGTTCATTGACTTCAGATGAGGGGGTGGCACTGACACTCTACAGGCATGCTACAACACTCATAATCACCACCAACTTGGTTGTGCATGATGTTGATGTTAATTATCTGACACCTAGACAAGAGAATCTTACAATTGCCAATGTGGGTAGATGTAATTGTTTCCATTTGTAATGTAAGTTTTGGGTTGATAGTAATATGTTATTGATTTATTTTGATACAGAGGTCCCTGAGGAAGGGACCAATGCCACAAAACGCATAGGGCAATCCAAGAACAAAGTGGAATCCACAGGTCAAGAATCATTGTATTTTATTTGTTTTGATATTAATCAAGGTTGTTAATAACTTGTGTTCTGATTTTGAATATGCACCTAAACTTTGAACATTATAACTTATGAAGAATATTTTTGAAAAGCCATTCAAGGTGTATGTGTATACATTGTCAAAAACTGATTGTTAATTCCTACCCAATTATTTCACCCAAGGTGCAACTTAGTTGTGCATGATGCTGATGTTAATTAGCTGATTCAGAAAAGGGGGTGGTGATGAACAGAGTGCCTGAATTAAGCAGACCACTCTTACCCAGTCCAAAGATCAGGGCTTGATCCATCACCGTTTTTTAGCTCACTGCACCATCCCAGCTCAGAACTTGGCTATATGCAAATTAGTCTGTTCCTGTCCCAGTGCATGATGGGAACAGGGCAAACCAAACTACCAAGCCAATTCTTATACTGGGAAGGAAACAAGCTTCCGGGGACCGGTTTCTGCCATTTCAGGCGTCGTCGGCCCGGCTTGCTTGAATCCTGATGGTGCAATGAGCAAGGGACTCACATCTGAGTATACCCTTCCACGCTTATGGTGGACAAAATGATTCAGAAAAGGGGGTGGTGATGAACAGAGTGCCTGAATTAAGCAGACCACTCTTACCCAGTCCAAAGATCAGGGCTTGATCCATCACCGTTTTTTAGCTCACTGCACCATCCCAGCTCAGAACTTGGCTATATGCAAATTAGTTTGTTCCTGTCCCAGTGCATGATGGGAACAGGGCAAACCAAACTACCAAGCCAATTCTTATACTGGGAAGGAAACAAGCTTCCGGGGACCGGTTTCTGCCATTTCAGGCGTCGTCGGCCCGGCTTGCTTGAATCCTGATGGTGCAATGAGCAAGGGACTCACATCTGACTTCAGGCGGTTGCTGAGAGACTCCCAAAGTACCCCCTTGTTTATTGTTCATGAGGAGTTGGGGTCTAAGTACATTTTTGACATGGTGGCGGTGAAACCCCTCCTGTGCTGGGTGAGCATGTGGTCCAATGAGGAGACAGATTTTAATAGGAAAATAATTAAAGACTGTCTCTCCCTGGATCATGCCTTATAAATCCCATGGTTAAAATATGTAAAGGATTCCTTTACCACACTGAGTAAGGAAGAGTTGTTCTCTCACCCAGATAAGGTCAGCCCATGGGATAAAGCTCTTATTAAAGATCAGTTTTTTAAATTGATTGGGGCCTAATTTGCATACAGCCAGGTTCTGAAACTGGGATGGTGCAATGAGCTAAAAAACGGTGTTGGATCTAGCCCAGATCTCTTGACTGGGTGAGAGTATTCTGCTTAATTCAGAGACTCTGTCCCTCACCACCCCTTGTTGTAAAGATGTTAATTAGCTGACACCTGGACAAGAGAATCATACAATTGCAAGTGCTTGCGTTGAGAAATCTGATTGTCCGCGTTGAGAAATCTCACCAGTAGGTAGATTTTTTTCATTCGCGCTCGTCAACTTGACGTTGGCGATTAAGAAAAAAACTCTGCTCCACTATGTGGAGCTGAGTTATTCAGAATTTTGCGTTTTGCGCAGAGCTCAGGGTGTGGAAAACTCTGCAAACTCCACAAACTGAGTGTAGTTCACCGCCCAGGCAGAGTATAAAGGAGATTCTCCTCCCATTTCCATTCTCCCTTTGCCCCCTGGCTTTGTGTGATTTCTGCAATGCTGGGTCCCAGTCAGATAAGATAGGTGGGTCTACATAGTGGGTCTTTGCACTCTTTTGGTGGATTTTTCTGTCATACCCACACTCCCCCAGACGTGCCTGCTCTTTAACTGTGGGGTTTTGGATGCTTGTCAGGACAGGTTCTCCTCTCTGTTTATTCAACAAGGGAGGCCGCTTGAGTGCCACACCATGTCTCCCAGTTCAATCCCCTAGACTGTCTACTTCTTATTGGTCCCTGTATCCCCTCTGGTTTGGGCAGATATTCATTGTGCACCTGCTCTCTATGGTATTGACTGTTCATTGTTCTGTTATAACGAATTGTATTTTATTGATACACGTTACACTCATTCATGATCGACATGCTTACACCAATGCAGGAATCCATTCTTAGGGCCATCCATGCATTGACACCCTCAGACACCGCACAATAGCAACCAAAAACATAATTACTTGGAATGTGAGAGGTATCCACACACCATCTCGTACATACACAGTGTACTCCTACTTGCACCGCAGACAAACGCACATTGCCTACTTGCAAGAGTCCCACATTACAAATCTGAAGGGGTTGCAACTACAGAAAAAATGGCAAAAAGGTGTTCTCCACCAGTTACTCAGCCTATGCCTGAGGGGTCCTAATTTGGATCAGGGCAGGAATCCCTTTTGCTGCTAAACAAATGATAGTAGATCTGGAAGGTTGATACATGTTTGTAGAAGGCTATTTACATGGTAAGAGTCTGCTCCTTGAAGCGATATAAGCAACTAATGTAGACCAGGCCCCTTTTCTTCACTTCCACTCCACTACTCTGGCCCACTGCAGTGATATCCCCAGGGTTTTTGGAGGGGATTTCAATAGTGTCCTAGACATTGGGTTGGATTACTCCTTCCTTCCACTCCCTCATACTGTGGCTACTACTAACGTGCATAAGCCTAACACATGACTTATTAATAGGGGATTGATAGAAGTGTGGTCCCACCATAACACCCGTAACAAAGTGTATTTCCATTACTCACATGCACACAACCTACACAGCTGTATCAACAGGTTTGCCTGCACCTGTGATGTTGCTCTGCATATTACATACACAGTCTACCTTGGTCACACACACTCTGATCACAATTCACTCTAATTACAACTTAGCTGGGAACACGTCCATCTGCCTATAGCCCCTTTGGCGACTACAGGTAACCACAATGGAAGACTCCCCATTTCGTGCTTCCATTGATGACAATATCACAGAGAATTGTGATGCGAATTCAGGCTCAACCTCCTCTCCATTAGTAGAGTGTGATCCCTTTAAATTGACCATTTGGGGACACTGTATGGGCAACACACTTAGGATGCATCGTCACCTCTCTGCTGATATTTCTCTATTGGAGGGTAGACTTTTGGGCCTAGAGGAACTAGTTCAGGATTCCAGCACCAATTGTGAACACTTACACCGATTCTGACAGGAACATCTTACCCAATTGGAAAGGCTGTGCTGCCTTAATTATGCAGAACACACTAAACGTACGCATAGTAATGATGACCTGGCAAGGTACACTATGGGTGTGGTTGATACGTCAGGACATAGACCAGCACCGTATTCTGTCGCTTCGTACTGATGGGGGACACTTACTCCAGACACAGAGGGATATACACTCTGCCTTTACGCATCACCATTCACAGCTGTGTGCCTCAGTATCTACCACACCTTTAGTCATTGTGGGTGACTTTCTGGCTAAAGTAATCTCACCACAGATCTCACCAGAAGATAGAAAGACCTCTTTAAAGAGATATCTCAGCTGTGAGATATTAGAGGCGATCTGTGCCCTTGCCAACAGCAAATCCAAGGGCCCGGCTGGCCTACCAGCTGAGTTCTAAAATATGTATGCAACATTGCTAGCGCCTCACCTCAAAGCAATATATGATGCCTCACTCACCACAGTATCGTTATCACCAACCTTGAAGGATACCCTACTCATTTCCTTGCCCAAACTGGGTAGGGACATGCTTGATCCAGAATCCTAGGGACCTTTTGCGGTATTAAACACAGACTATAAGATCTTGGCTAAAATCCTGTTGCCTGGTCCCCCCTGATACCACAACTCATCCACTCAGACCAAAACTGTTTTATGCCAGCCAGAATTAAGTACCTCATTGAACCTTCAGCGTTGTTTCCGTATATTATTGCATGCCCCGATACGTTATCCTCACTCAAGTTGCTTAGTGTTAGATCTTCATAAAGCCTTTGACTCCCTTGAGGGGTCCTTTTAGCTTGAAGTACTTCAACGGTACGATTTGGGACCCTTTTCCTTTCGCCTGGTCAAAATATTGTACACCGACCCCACAGCTAGAGTCAAAATTAGTTGTCATATTTCATACCCTTTTGCAATACAGTGGGGCACCCGCCAGCGCTGCCCACTGTCTCACCTGTTGGTTTCTCTGGCACTGGAACCATTGATGTATAATCTATGTTTTCATGGCCTGCACTGGGGGGATCTCCTAGGAAGATGATACACACTTGGTATCAACTCTATGCCGCCTACAATCACAGATCTTGTGACCAAATTGCCACCATATCCGACCTTCAAGTTAGCTGGCACAAGTTGTGCCTCTTCTCTTTTAATATTGATACACTAGACCCACTGAATATGGTGAACGACGTCACCCTTACGTGGTAACCGCCCACTATTCGTTACTCCGGTATACACATTTTTATTGCACCCATAGATCTTCTGGAGGGCAATTTAGTCTGTGCTGACACAGCACTATGGGAAAAAGTGTCTTTTTGGCAGACTTTACCACTGTTGAAAGCAGGGAGAGTAGTGCTTACAAAAATGGCGGTTTTACTTTGGTTATTGTACTATTTCACCAACCTCCCTCTATTTTTGAACTATCCCTTTTTCTGTACCCTAGAGCACATGTAAGGAGATCCTATCTGGCAAAATACACATCGAAGAGTAGCGCTACTGAAGCTTTGCCTCACCACAGATCGCGGTGGACTCAGTGTTCCCAACTTCTAACAATATTATCTGGCCCCCTAGCTCCAATGTGTGTCACCTTGGTGTACAGGCACCAACCTGGTGGATACTGTTATGTTTCTGCCTTCTTGGGACTAGGAGATCGTTCTTGCCTTGTACCACCCTCTTGCCAGGGATCCAACACTGTACATCCACCTGCTTCTAACCGTTTTTCGATGTTATCATATGCCCCAACACGGTACATCCACCTCCTCAAACTTGCCCTATGCCTCAGCCCTGCTGCTACTTTGGAGGCCACGTGGGAGTGTGCGGTGACACGCAGCAGGCTAACACTCCTTAGGCATCCAAATCAAGTTGGGACACTCCTCTCCATAGAGGCTTTACTGGCTGGCTCGGAACTCCTGCCTGATCAATTCCACCTACATGCGTCCTTTCTTGGGGTACTAAACCAATCCTGGGGAGTGATACATCAGGGACCCCCACAACATCTTGTCATCCAATAGCTACATGTCTTGGGCAAGGGGTACATTAGACCAGTTGGTTGGCTGATGCCATGCACGTGCACTGACAGTGAATGGTGACTCCTGCTGCCTATACCTCGTTAGTGTCCATAAACACCCTTTTCAAATTAATTCCATTTTACACCCTGTGCGTTGCTTTCCTAACCCCATAAAATAAATTGTTATTGAAAGCACAATGATGCTGCATTCCCCTATTTCTTGACGCATGAAGTGGAACTGGTGCACGTGCATTGGTCTTGCGCATTGCTTGCTGGCTAATGGGACATCATCTGCACAGGATCTGTTCTAACAAATGCTTGGGAGATGTGCATCCTGCGACTCTACCATAGCATTAAAAAGTACAGGGTGGTAGCACTGTTTGCAGACCTCACCCTTTTATTAGCGAAAAAAATGATTAGCCACAAGTGGAGAGTAGCAAGCCCTCTGCCGTCCTCCGTGAGGGTCCTTTCCATGCTAGTGTGGGCTTAGGCAGAGAGTGCGTTACTGCACAAGGTAAATGTCCAATCTCAGATATGTGGAATGCCCTTGCAAACTTCGCAAGAGAGCTCCAGAGCTCCCGCACTTCACCCAATGATTCCTGTGGCACTCACCCTTTCTACTCCCCCTCTTTATCTTCCCCTGTCCCTGTATTGACTGCGATGCAGGAGTCTTAATTGTTATTTGCCATTATTATGCTCATCCCCATCTGTCCCTCTTGGATTAATTATTTCTGTGTTATATTACATTGTACTTACAAGCGAGTGTAGTTCCTATTTGAATTCTTCATATGTTTGTTGCTTACTTGCTTATTCAAATTATTCTTAGAATTGGTTTCCATACATTGCTTGCAATTTATTAGAATGTTGACGTCTTTACCTTCCAGCAGGCCCCATCTATATGAACTTTGTATCATTGTTTGATACTTTACTTGCTGCTACTTCTGTAGCTTAGCTGGAAGCCTATGCATGAATTACTACTCTGTGTTTTTAGTATTGCTGCATATTGTTGTGCTATATGCACCTGTTCTTTTTGACATGTCACTCATCTGCACATTTTGCTGTAACTTGACATGTGTTCTGTCCTGGAACTGTGTTGGTGTGCAAATACGAGAAATTAAAAACTCCACATAAATATTTGTGAACACATTAGTGTTGCAGCACTCATGTGCTAGACAATCATATTCAATGCACGAGCTTTCTTTTAGCATACATTACGTTCAAACTCAAATGAGGATCTCATTCATAGTATGGAATATGTGGATTGAAGGTGAGACAAAGATATAAAAGTTCATCCATATATCAATATCAATTGAAAAATCACACAGCTGTAGTCTCCTACTATGTATTGACTTGTGAGCACTGCACCCAAGAGTGCATCTTGGCAGAACACATGCACTCATTACAAATTAGTATGCCTATCATTGTGTCTAGTTTGTGACAACTGCCCTTGTGAATTGATTGCAAGTAATCTGTTTCAATACAAGGAAGGAAAACAGTATGTTTAATTCTACTTGTAAAACCCTACAAGTTTCAATCATGATCAAAGATGCTAACCACTTGGGGCCTCATTTAACTGAAATGACGCATCGCTGCGTGAAAGCAGCGATGCGTCCCTTCTCAGTGCACACTCCTTGCAACATTCCTGATGCGTCATATTTAATGTATGACGCATCATGTCACAAGGAGTTACAGATACGTCAGTATTTCTGACGTATCTGTAAGCGCAAAAGTGACTCATTGCTGTAGTGTGTCACAAAAGGGACACAACTCCAGCAATGCGTCCTTTCACATTGGGCAAGCCCCATGTGAAAGAGCCTGTGTCAGTCTTACGCCTGCTGTGAGGCAGGCACAAGATTGTGACGCAACGGCGTTCTAAAAGTGACTCAGTGAAATCTCATAGATTTCACTGCGTCACTTCTACGACCCTTCCTTGCATCAATACACCCCCCTTGCATACATTACACCTGGTGCAGGTATAATGTGGCGCAGAGGTTTACAAAGTGACGCATCTACCTAGATACTTCACTTTGTAAATATGGCGCAACGAGGCACATTTTTTACACCACTGGTGAGTCACAAAAAGTGACGCACCAGCGGTGTAAAACTGGCACACAGCCTCATAAATGAGGCCCTTGGTTTTGTTGGCATACTTGACTTACCGCAACTCTGACATAACAAGGAGCCTTAACAAATTGAGCATTCTGTTTCAGGACAACTTGAGTTGAGTTCACACGTCACATGACCGCTGTTGCATAACACGTGAGATGGTTAAACAGGAACGGACTGAAAACTCTGGTAATCTACAATTTGCAGGTGGGTACCCATGATGAAGTAAATTGGTGAGACAATTGGCTTTTGCTCTTGAATTTCGAGACATGAACGAACTGGTAACTTTAACTAATGCCCTAGCTATGCACTGCCAATTACCTTACATCTTACATCACTCATGACTTTCTCTATGACATAATTGATAAAAGCACTGCAATATTTGAAATCACATCATTGATGACAACACTGTGCATGGTGGAGGCACGAGACATAGTTAGTTTAGGGCTTGCGCTATAGTTACTTGAGATAACTATAAGTGGTGTATAAGTGGTTTAGTTTGTTCAAAACATTATGGGGGATATTCTCAAGAACATGCGATAATCATCGGCAAAATCGGTTAACGCAATCTTTCATATCGCCGTCTATCGTGGGAAAATAACTGTGTCAACGTCGTATTCTCAACACGGTGGTAACATGCGAATAATATCTTGTCAACGCATCAAATAAAAGCTATAAAAGTCCCTGGACGGCGATAAAAATCTGAACCCCACAACGTGAAAAAACCTGCGATGGGCACAACTGCAATAAAAGTCCAGCGAGCAGCAGCACCAGCCTGCAAGTCAGGCGGCCAAAATCACACTGATAGAGGCAACCAAAAACACAAACAAGACCCAAACAACTGCGAAGCACCACGGAGGTAGCCGGAGCAAGTACAGAGTACAACCAGAACCCCACAAGCCCCACGGAGGACCAGCATGGGCCCATCATTGGGGAGACGGTGGCAGGAGTTGTGGGACCGGACACTGCACAACATGACCTGAGCCAACAGCAACAGGGTGAGTAACGAGCAGGGACTGGGAGTACGGGGGAGATGGGCACATTGGCACACATGCACAAGTAAGTATAGCATATCTCCAGACAAACCATGTCCGAGAGTCACAACTCCGACCAAGAGTCCAATTTACTCAAGTCTGCAACATCTCAGCACTCTATAAGCACAGAAGTGAAAGGCACACCGCATGAAAGGGATAAGAAGCAGCCAAATCAGAGCCGAAGGGGCAACTCAGCCACAATGCGGCACACACACACAAGATGTAGAGAACCCCAGCATTGACAACAATGTGGTACAAACTGCAACACTTTCATAACAGAACAGAGGACACAACTGCTGCCGCTTGTGTGTAGAAAATGGCCATTCGCATTTGGCATAGCAGGAAACTGTGAGATAACAATGTGCAAGTACAACCTCACATCCCTGAAGGTGTAGAAATGTCAAGTGTCCCGCTTCAAATAAGAGTCTCCTCATAAACTGTCACAATGTACATTGCCATGCAGTCTGACAGTAAACTTGAACAATGTGTGAACATACATGTGAACACAATGTAAATCTGCATTTCCCCTTCACATTACAGAGGGAGAATGAACACCTCCTGCAGAGCAGACCCAACAACACAGCACTGATGATGAAGAGGACCTCCCCAACATCTACACCGACGCACTCCAACAGCTCAGGGACAGCTCCAGCACACCACCTCCAGGACCAGGTCAGCCCAGCTGCATCCATGAGACCACACCCCATGCACAGACCACACAGCAGGAAGCACCCACCACCAAGGCGGTCTCCCAGGACCCCCAAGACCAACACATGGCCTTCCAACGCCGTGTGCTAGGGTGCCAGGAGGAGATGTATAACCAGCTGCGGGTGGGGTTCAACCTCAAGGCAGCCAAACTAGATGACCTTTGTGGATGTCTAAGTCCCATCAGGGACCACTCACAGTGCCTAAAGGGCACCCACTGTCCACTCCTTACTCTACAACAAGCCATGTCTGACATCACTGGAGTCATGACTCTGTGCCAAGAACAACTGCCTAGTCAGAGTGGCCCCAGCGATGCCACCCGGGAGTTGGGACACATGCAGAGGATCATGGAGCGGATGCAGGTGGAAAGAATGTTTGCCACAGCTACACACCAGTGATATGTAGCTGTGATCTTCCATTCCCTGCAGATCCTCGTCATGGTATTGCCACCACAAGACCTGGTGCGGATGGATGCTGATACTACTACTACATCCGCATCTCCTCTCCCTGAAGTGTCAGTTCCACACAGCGCAGCAGACATTCCACCTACGGACCCTGATGTGTCACTGCCATACAGGGATGTCGACAAAAACCACCACCTGCATGTGAGGCACCTGACACATCAGAGGACCAAGATAATGATGAATCTGGCTTTGTGGTAAGAATGAAGTGGTAGCATTCATCTCTGCCATATGGCCGGGTTCAGCTTAGTTCTGCCCTCTGCATCATGCCCTGGAATAACACCTCCCACTGTCCCCCTGTACACTGAGCGACACTTACCTTGGACCTCGACATGGACTGCCATATTTGGTTTGGTTACCAATGACACAGCAATCACACTGTGGACTGTAGTCTTCCACTCCCTATGAACTTGTCAATCCCGAAAGGACTCTGGCTGGCCCTCCATGGGCTAACAATGTAAAGTGGGGTTTGCATGGCCCTGTACTGGTCCAGCTTCAACACTCCAATGAATGTGAATAAAACTTTCCAAATCACACAGATGTGTCATGGCCATGATCAATCAAGAATGAAAGTATGGGTGAATGTAGGGACAGTGATTCCACAAGAAGGTACTCCCTGGGTAATGCTATCAATGCGCATGTATGGCCGTGACCCAGATAGGCATTGAGACACACATTGTCATTCAAATCAACACTCATCACAGTTGAATACAAGTGAAGGTGCGTAGACTTTATTAGCATATGCATGTCAGTATGGGCAAGATAAGTGCCGCAACATGCAGACCAATGCAGCAGTATGTCAGAATGAGGAACATTGCCAAGTGCCGCTGTCCACTTTGGGGGAGTGCCTCACCTTTCACAGGTGTGTGTTAAGCCACGTTGTTGTCCAGGCGAATGCGGCCATGTCCACTGTTGTCGTGGGATATATGACCAGATCTCCAAGATGCAACAAGGTGTCGGCAGGTACATAGTTACTCGTCCATGAAAGCTATTGCAGCTTTGTAGGCTAATATTTCCAACATGAGGTCGTTGTCGACTTCACCAAACAGGACGGTGAGTCCATCCATTAGCAGGTCCGGACAGATGGGCTGCGTCCATCCCCTTTCACCAATTTGCACTACAGCCCAATAGGGGAGCAGTTCGATGTGGTCACTGCACACAATGATTTGTGCAATCTCCCAGGCCCAGCTGTCAGCATGTATGCCAAGTATCAAGGCATCCCATAAATGGGTATCACAGTGACTCCTGGTCGTGGGCCAACAGGGGGCTCACACACATTTCCAGTTGAGCTACCGTCCTGTTGGATAGGCATACATCCATGCACCACTCGAATATGCACAATCGACAATGCAACGCAGGCTGAACGCAGGTGACGTTGGCAAGGCGGAAGCTCAGCCGGTAAGTGATCCGCATCACTGCCAATGGTAGTGCCGCCAGTAAATGCAGCATACGTGCAAGGTACAGTTCCACGTGACAGGGGTTGTGCATATGTCCGGGATGTTCTGCCATTGCGTCAGTGGCACTGGTTGAAGCGGCACTATTCTGACCTGCGCCAGTTCTGTAGATGAAATGCCACATCTCGGATCAATGAGTTGTTTTAGTGTGCAACGGTTGTGCGCCTGGGATTGTGTGGAAGTGTGAAGGCCATTCCATGCAAGAAAACTTTGAGCAAGGACTTCTGTCTGTCGGGTGTTAATACGTTGTTCTTTCGTCAGGCTGTGCGTAGTGTGAGAGTCGTCATCAGCTGCTATCTGTGAGGGGGTGCAGGGCACATGCAATTCCGAGGTGCAGATGTACTTCTGCCTGATAGTTCAAACAAAAAAGCTTTCATCCCTAATGTTAGTTTGTCATTTGCTTGCATTCAGGAAATGTAATGTGGCTTGTTGGGGGTAGGGTTTTGGATGTGGGCAACTTTGGGATTCATGTTTGACATGTCTTGGATGTGGCAGAGGAGCAGCATCACTGTGTGTTACGTTGCTTCACAGCTGCTCCTCCCTCCCCCGAACCCATTTACTTATGTGCGCTGCACAATTGCATCACTTGCACTCCTAAAGGCACAATTTTGTCATGCCTGTCGGCATATGTCCACATGCCTGACAAAAACAGTGATGTTGGCCGTTGAAGGTGGTGAGCCACGTGAGTATAGGCCTATGGTAAGGATAGGGCAGGCACAGATGTAGAGTACATGCCGGGCTGAAATGGCGCTGCTAATGTGGCTAGGCATTTAGCTAATGCTGCGGCAACACAGATACACACAACACTTGGCATGTATGATCCTGGACAGCGAGCGGTCTTGCGCTCCTTCATTACTCTGTTCGTGCGAGCCAGCCCTCCGGGTGCATGCTACATTGCAACATTGTTGCTTACAGGGGGGACGACTTAGCTACATGTCCAAGCTCTTACCCACTGCCTGTGGTGACATGGTTGCATCTGCTGTCCACAGCACAATGTAATGTGGTAGTGCCCGGGGCCATCATTCATACATAATGACCCCACGGACACACTTGAATAGGTAGTGGAACTGGCTACGGGCACATGCGTCGTGGCCCCTCTTTATTACCAGGATCACATATCCAGTGATGCCTGTGCTGGATGGGTGTGTGGTGAGTGTGAGCCAGCCCTCAGGGAGTGGTTGGTGTGGGCGACAACTTGAACAGTGATCACTATTAAAGCAGAAATAGAAAACACCAGCATAACACAAACAACTGCGAAGCACCATGAAGGTAGTCAGTGCAAGTACGGAGGTCACCCAATATTCAATCAGAAGGGGCCATGACTTGTGGTGCACTGAGGTAGGGGCACCATAGCTGAACGTGCTCATGTGAAGAAATTGTCAAGGATTTTGTCCCTTTGGGATATTCCTGCTGCAGCTGCAGTGGGGTGTGTTACACCTGCCTCATATTCCTCATCATCATCCCAGGTCTTCCACACTGCTTGAGGTGACATTGTTGCATTCGCAGTACGTAACTAAATCATAAAGGGTCCATGGTTTGTGGTGCACAGAGTTAGTGGCACCTTAAGTGCTCAGGGGGTGCGCAGCCAGCGATGATGCGTATTCCGTGAAGGTCAGGAATGGATTGGATGTGTGTGATCCCTGCTGACCACAGTGTAGGCTGGAGGCAGAGGTCAGCACGTCCCACAGCCAAGTGGCGTTGACTTGTTGTGCACAGAGTTAGTGGCACCTGAAGCGCTCAGGGGGTGCAGCCAGCGATAATGCATCGTCCGGGCGGGTCGTACTGGTAGCAATGTCTGTTGCCTACTGGACTGCGTCATCTACAATTGCGACTCAATCTGAATTGTGAGCCCTGTTGACTGCAGTGTAGGTCGAAGGCAGTAGTCAGCACAGACATACCTCTGCAGTGCTGTGCCGCTGGGTTCGCTGGGGACCTGTGTTGAGGAGGCTGGCGGTCACGGTGGCGGCCTCATGGCAGGGTGCGGGGCGATGCCCTGGCAGATGCATTGGCCATCCCGAACGTGACCCATGCCCAGGGCCCGGCCTATTTATTCACACTCCTATGCTGGACTGGCGTTTGCTGGACCAGCCCACTCCGCTTATGTTTACAGGGGACGACGACACAGCTACAAGACCGAGGTCTTCCCCACTGCCTGAGGTAACATGGTTGCATCCACTGTCCACAACAGTACCAGCACCAGCAGTATATGTTTTTGGATCGCATCGCAGATCTGGCTGGTCGTTGAGAAAATCGCAAAGTGGTATTTTCATATGTTTTTGCACAGGAATGCCTACTCTGCATATCATTAGTTGTCACTCTCATCAGTGGCAATGTTTTTTGAGGAAGCTATCGCTGGAAAACTGGCAATATCTGCAGTTTGCACCAGCTTGAGAATGGGACAATAATTCTTTCGCCACTTTCCTGCACTAAAGTGCCGATAACTCGGCGATAAGTCCTTGAGAATATGCCCCTATGTTTTAACTGACATTTTCATTGAACTGTAACTACTGTCTTTTTCCGTGAATTTCTTAGGTTGTTTTAATGTAAACTAAAAAATGTATTTCAATTCCTAACTATGTCAATTTAGCCTTAGTTTTGAAGAGACCATGTATGTATATACACTGAAAAAACAATTGTTAAAGAGGAGTTATAGGTAGGTCTTCCAATAATAAAAAAAAACTGCCATTATAAATCAAAAAACTACAGAAATGTAATAGTTATATCTAACTGACAAAAGTATAACTTGCACCACCATAGATTTCAGATCTCATCAATGACGTTATGGGAGGTCATAAGCAGTGCATTTTTGTGGTATACGTTATATTTATATCAGTTAGGTATAACTGGTGAAATTCAGTGTTTATTTGGTTTTAAAACAGTAGTTTTTATTTATTGTTAGAAGACCTATGTATAACTTCACTTTAACTGTTGGATTTTTCTGTGAATGTCTAAGGTTTTGTTATGTAAGTTTAAATCTTACTACCTTACTTGCATATAGCTTCTCTTCAACCTTTGTTTTTTTCAGTGAATTTCTTTGTGTTTTATAATGTAAAGTGAAATCTTATTTTGATGTCTGCAGCCAATCCTCCTCCGTGCATTGGCCTTCAGCCTGTGGCCAGGCCCTGTTACCAAGCCTGCTGATGGCCAACCACAGGGCCACAACATTTTTCATCAGCTTGTGGCTAGCTAATCACATTGCTCACTCCCACCAATCAGAATGCTTTACTCGTTGTTATTCCTGTGGGAGTTCTGCAGGAGTCTTGTTGCAACAGATATTGCTATTTATTTAAAACTTTAATACCACTGGAACGTCTGAAAAATTGCACATCAAATCACAAATCATGCAGATTCGGAGTAAAGATCCTAATTTCTGCCAAAATTGGTGTACTTCTAATTAGCTATTTTCTCTGCATCGCTGTTGAATTTTCCCTATGGAAATTGCATGTGGAAAAACAGTGTTTTGGAAAGCCCCTTTTTCCCAACCCTTTAACAGATCACCCCGAAACTTTCCATGAAGGTGATGAACTTAACAATATATTCTTACCTTGTAAATATTTTTGTCCTTCATATTTTGTCAATAATAATACAGTAACACGATATTCTGTAAACAAAGTTTTGTGAAGTACCGGGAAGAGCCAGTTGTAGTGTGCAGTCAATGTATATTTTTTGTTATTTAGTGTCCATTAAATCTGCCTGAAAACATGTAACTGTTGTGCTAAATTTGCTGAATATTGTGCTGTAAAAAGTATCTTATGACCGTTTATTTTCACCTACGTAGAGTTACACTCACATTTTTGCTTGCTCTGGGCCATCAGGAATAGGGTTCAAAGTTTTTGCTGTTTTTATTGTATATTTCATGTTTAACCGATTCTGTAAGTTTTCTTCTAGAAAACTTGCTATTGTGAAAAAGTGATATGTTTGAGTTCATCATGGCAGTTAGCATCCTTTCGAGATTGTGATTTCTGCACAAATGTAACTACACATCGTATATTTTTTATAGTACGCTTTTTATTGTATACTATTGTAATCTTCTGTTATACTTTAAATGACATTTTAAAACTTGTATGTTTTTCTGTATTTTTCCAGATATTTACATGATTACAAATATTTAGCACCTGCTTCAGGTTTACTTGGAATTTATTATGAACCATGCATTCCATTGGAAAACCAACGTTGAAATGTATCTCACATTAGCATTGTTATAACTAAAGATCACTTGACTTTGCATTATTTCAAGCATTGGAAAAACTGTTTAACATGTCATAAAAGAATATAACTCTTACAGAAAATATTTTTAATATCAGTATAAACATTTTCTACAGTTAAAGTAAGGGTAATTTAACTGAAAAGTTGCATTTCACTAAAGGAACAAGTCTTCATGTGAACACAGTAGGGAATTGTTTATTTGACAGAATTTTCCATAAGAACCTTAAATTTTTCCAGATCACATCCGTTCATGACAAAAGCTTTGTTAGGTCTTTTAAGCTCGTCGATCAGATCCAGCACCATCATCCCTCTTGTAAATTTACCATTGAGCTCCACTGTTACCACAGTTTCTATGGACGATGTCATTGTGCTCTTATCTATGGCAGCTGCCATAGCATATGCATCGCAGGACACAAATCCAGCTCCATCCACCATTTCTTTGACCTCTTTTTCACTCCTGGACGTCTTCATGCTGACAGCATATATATTCTTAATGAAAGAAGCTTTTGCAGTGCCCATGTTCACCCATTGATCATACCATTCCTGCAAGCAAACAACAAAAAACATTACAGAAACAAGAGATAGAGGGACGATAGCCAACCACAAATTCTATTCTTTCACTTTTGTTTCTGCTGTTAGTTTTCAAAATAAGTGCTACCCTGGGTAACTGCAAAGACTTCAGAACCAGAAGTGGGTGGCAGGGATAGAGTTAGCACAAACTCCACTAAAAGTGTTCATGTTAGCCTTATAAAGTACAAGCTCAAAGGAAAGGCAGCCACACCAATGTCCTCCACACCCAGTAAACCCCTAAATGACAGTCGTTATCCTTGAATGCACACTGAAGAACACAAAGGGTCTTATTTACAAGGCCTTATGCCGCCGTTGCAATGCCCTACACTGCGCCATATTTACAAAGTGACACATTTAGGCAGATGCATCACTTTGTAAACCTCTGCGCTATATTATTCCTGTGTCAGGTATATTGTATGCGTGTGCCGCTGGGTGCCTGCCTTTAAGCTCCGTCCCAGGATTATTGTGAATGCACGCCACGGACCACTACAGCTGGGAGCTGTGGCCGCTGCGAGTCCGCCTGTGATACCGCGGCTTCCTTGTGAGGCTGTGTGCCATCCCCCTTTAAATCTCAGGTACATTGTGCACCACCGGGTCGCATGGACCCCGGCCTCAAACTAAGTCCGTTCCACACCCTTTTCATGTGCCAAGCCGTGTTTTCATTCACAGCTGCCCAGCAAGTAGGGGGCAACTGCAACGTTTAGGGTATCATTCCTTTAGGGGCATTGTGAGAGATAGGAGTGAGATGCACTCATCTGCCCCAGCGCACTGGCGATCTTTGGATTCTGCTGCATTGGCAGCGCGCCCTGACATTTTGGACACAGGGCATTTAAGCCCCTGGGAGAAGGCCAATTCTCCAGGGGGACTGTTAGGTTTATAGGGCGCCAGGCCCTAATGTGATTTATGTGGTGCTAGGAAATGTGATGCATGTATTATAATTTATGCACCCTGATTTATGCCTCTAATGTGGTTGTATGGTTATGAGGTTAGCGCAGAATGTATTTCATGCCTAAATGTGAAAATGTGCATAATATGGTTTGTGTTACAGGATGAGGCTGAGTACAGTGTTAGCCAATAATTACTGGTTGTGTTCTACGTCTATTACAGGTTCTACATTTACTATTTTTACTAAGTGATGGTTCATACAGTGGCCCAAGTTTTCACCGTGGTATTGTGCAAACGCAAGTCCTATCCTCACCGCTGACCACCAATGTTAGAAATAGGATTTCTGGTTGGCTAAGTCTTGCGCAAAGCCAGGCAGAAACCACCACTCTAGTCAGGGCACGGGAGTTACACACCAAATATAACCCCTGCTTACCCCCTCGGTAGCTTGGCACGAGCAGTCAGGCTTATCCCGGAGGCAATGTGTAAAGCATTCATGTCATGTGTATATAATCCCCTTAAAATATTGCCCAGTACCAGGTGACACAGTGTATATTGTGTGATTATTGTTCTAATGTGTTTTATGATAATACAAAGGCTATTTTTGATATAACCTTGTGAAGAGTTCCTTTTGCGGTGTGCCTAGTATGTTGTGCAAATGCTTTACACAAGGACCAATGACATCTGGATGGCCTAGGGCCTGGTCCTGGCCAACTAGGGAGTACCTGTGGGGTAGCCTAGTTGGGCCTGAGACTCTCTTTTTTTTCCCCAGAGGGAACCACGTGGGTTCAGAGTGGTGTAGAACCAGAAGGTGTCCCTGCTGTGCGGGCCGGCGTCTGTGTTCTATCGCCCGAAGCAGGGAAGCCCATCAAGGTAGTGATTGGTCAACCCTGTGTTTTGGCTGGAAGGGGGTTGTGCTGCACTTGGCCTTGTTTTGCAGGTTCACCCCTAAACTTTTTTGCATTTCTCCCAGCCTTTTTCTCTGTGTAGTGTTAGTGCGTTTAGGCCTTTGGGCACTTTAGCACTGTGGTTCAGTGTAAAGTGTTTGCGCTCTATGTTACATTTAGTGAGAGTGGCCTGCCCTCCCATAGGCATGCATGGGGGATTCCCTGCTCAGAGTGTGTCAGTGGTAATTCCGGTTATGAGAGGAGCAGTATGGTAAAGTCTGGTATGTATGAAATTGTGAGGAGAAGTGCTGCGCAATGATGTGTGCAGATTTATTATGACTATGTGGGAAATGCCACTTTTAGAAGTTGGCATTTCTGTGTGCCATGTGTCTGCCTGCCTGATGTGTATTGGCGGTCTGATTTTGGAGGGACAGTACAGGCTGAGCATGACCTGGAGTGAATAGGGAGATCTGCAGTTGGAGTATGAGGAGGGGTGACCCTTTGATCTGAGCAGGGCTGTGCCTGGCAAAGTAAAGGATGGCTCCACCTCCCACTGTGCGTCTGATGGCAAATCCCCTCTTCCTGAAAGGCAGGATGCAGCCTTGTAAACAAAGTGCTCCAGGACGACACCAAACTGGTTCTGCCTGGGGTCAGTGACTTGTGACTTTTGAGAACAAAGACTTTTGTTGATATAAATATAGGGGCTGTGACCCCATGAGGTTGTTCATTTTTTGGGCAAGAATCCTGCCAGGGCGTGCTGCTGTTGGGGCCCAGGGGGGCTGCCATGAGGGCTTGCCTCCCTGGGCCCTGCATTGTCCCTTCCTCTCTAAAGGCTTTTTGGGACCTTTTACTTTGCATGTGTTACTTCTGGATGTCAAGACGAACCTCTGTCCATGTAACTAGAGGGAAAGGACTCTGAAACGGTCATCCTTCTTGCTGAAGCAACTACCCAAGGGCCTGATTTAAGCTTGCCTCCTGCCAAAGTCTCAGGGACATTAGACTTCACCCATCAGCCGTCCGGATTTCTGTTTGAGGGGGATTCTCCTTGCAGGTGAGGCCTCTGTTGAGAATTCCAGAGCCTAAGGTTCTACTGCAGGGAACACTGGCTGAAAGTCATCGCATCCCTATTGTGGGCCGCTGCAGCTGAGGAGCTGTGACCGTTGAGTGCCCGCATTTGCCTGTGCTACCAAAGTCATCGTTATCACTATTGTGGGCCACTGCAGCTGAGGAGCTGTGCCCGCTGAGTGCCCGCATTTGCTTGTACTTCCAAAGTAATTGTTATCGCTATTGTGGGGCACTGCAGCTGAGGAGCTGCGGTGCTGAGTGCCCGTATTTGCCATCCTATGAGAATCATCGCTATCGCTATTGTGGGCTGCAGCAGCTGAGGAGCTGCGCTGGTGAGTGCCCGCATTTGTCACCACTTCGAGAATCTTGTTATCACCTGCGTGTGCCGCTGGGTGCCTGCCTTTAAACCCGGTCCCAGGAATATTGTGAGTGCATGCCACGGACCGCTACAGCTGGGAGCTGTGGCCGCTGAGAGTCTGCCTGGGATACCGCAGCTTCCTTGTGAGGCTGCGTGCCGTCCCCCTTTAAATCTCAGGTACATTGTGCACCACCGGGTCGCAGGGACCCCGGCCTTAAACTAAGTCCGTTCCACACCCTTTTCGTGTGCCAAGCCTTGTTTTCATTCACAGCAAGTAGGGGGCAGCTGCAACGTTTAGGCCATCATTCCTTTGGGGGTATTGTGAGAGATAGGAGTGAGATAAACTCCTCTGCCCCAGAGCACTGGCGCACTTTGGATTCTGCTGCATTGGCAGCGCGCCCTGACATTTTGGACACAGGGCATTTGAGCCCCTGTGAGAAGGCCAGTTGTCCAGGGGGACTGTTAGGTTTATAGGGCGCCAGGCCCTAATGTGATTTATGTGGTGCTAGGAAATGTGATGTATATATTATGATCTACGCACCCTGATTTATGCTTCTAATCTGGTTTTATGGTTATGAGGTTGGCGCAGAATGTATTTCATGCCTAAATGTGATACTGTGCATAATATGGTTTGTGTTACAGGATGATGCTAAGTACAGTGTTTGCCAATAATTACTGGTTGTGTTCAACGTCTATTATATGTTCTACATTTACTATCTTTACTAAGTAATGGTTCAGACAGTGGCCCAAGTGGCCCTGTCATGTGTATATCATCCCCTGTAAATATTGCCCAGTGCCAGGTGGCACGGTGTATATTGTGTGATTACTATTCTATTGTGTTTTATGATAATACAAAGGCTATGTGTGATATAACCTTGTGAAGAGTGTTTTTTGTAGTGTGCCTAGTATGTTGTTGCTGTGTGTTGCGCAAACGCTTTACACATTGCCTCCGGGATAAGCCTTACTGCTCGTGCCAAGCTACCAAGGGGGTGAGAGGGTTATCTTTGGTGTGTAACTCCCTTGCCCTGACTAGAGTTGTGGTTTCTGCCTAGCTTTGGCGTAATACTTAGCCAACCAGAAATCCCATTTCTAACATTTGTGGTCAGCAGGGAGGATAGGACTTGCGTTTGCGCAATACCACAGTGACAACGGGTTGCACTACAAGCTCTGCATTTAGATAGTAACATGTTTGGGATTATTGTTTCTGATTTTGTTTAAGTATCATTCCTTTGAAATCTGTTTTCTTGTTGCACTAGGAGTTGGGTCCTGCCAAGGACAGAAACCAGAGAATCTGGAGGAGTGACTGCCCTTGTGCCGACTGCTATTTTCTAGGGTTGGCCTACAGTGGTAACTTAATTGGCATGGAGTAACTGACTCGCGAGGGTAGATTATGCCCTAAGTGCAGTTTTAGTTTTCTGGTTTTCCCAGTAGGGTGGGATCCATTGGTTGCAGCAATATGTAGTTCAGTGCAGGAAGTCTCATTCCCAGTTCCCAGAGTATGGTACCTCGTTCCGGGTTAAGAGGGGAACAGGTTGAGATACAGGGGCAGTAAGATGCTGTCTCACCAGACTTGTGGCTGGAGTGTGAATGAGTGTTGTGATGCACTGGACGTTTGAGTGATTGGTTAGCACGGTAAATGGTGTTAAAGGGCTGTTCAAAAAGTTGTCAGACCGAACATGCCCCGTAATTGTTTTCCGGAGAGGCGCCAACACCTGTTGGAGTGTGTAAGTTCTTTGGTTAATAGGGAACTTGCATTGGGGAGGGATACTAGAAGAATTGTGCAGGTGTCGTCCAACCCAGAGTGGTGGAAGTGGTTCAGAGTAGCCCAATTGGTGACCTTGTAATGAGGAGGTTGCAAGACCTTACATCCGGTCTCGCAGGGGAAGGTGTGAGACTGGGCCGTATTCCGAACCTCAACCTCAGTCTCCAGTACTGGTTGGTTCTTGGAGGGAACACTAGTTAGGGAGCCTAGTCTGTCCTGTGGCCTGTTCTTCGAGGTGGATCTCCCTTGTTAGGTGAGCTGGGAGTGTCTGTAATCAGTCCTCCATCCGATTCGGTGTCTGGCAGTGCCACTCTTTAGTGGAGGGTGCAGAAGTCCAGATTGAGGGGTGAGAGGGGGAAAGAGTCCTCAGTGGAAGAACCATTGGGTCAGGGGCCAGCCAGAATTGCTGAGCCACCAATGAAATATATATATATATATTCACAGAAAAAACCATAGGTTATAGACCATATATAGTTAGGAATTAGCATTTACAAAACCTTGAAAATTCACTGAAAAAACCATAGGTTATAGACCATATATAGTTAGGAATTAGCATTTAGAAAAACTTATTTTACTCACACAAAACCATTGAAATTCCATATATAGTTAGTTGCACTAACTATATATCGCGCACCCGCAATCCACTGCTGATGATGTCACATATTACATCATTCATGACATGGTCAGTGACATCACTGATGACATCACTGATGACATCTCAAATGACATCACTGATGACATCACTGATGACATCTCAAATGACATCACTGATGACATCATGACACACCAATACCAGTTACTACATACGCACTCACTGATTCCTACGTCTACACACACACACATTCACTCATTCACCCATACAATCACTCATACATACAGTCACTCATTATTACAACACTATCATATGCACTCATACACCTATGCAGACAGTCACACACTGCCACTCATCCATGGAGTTACTCACACACCAAGTCAGTCCTGTAAAGAATCAATCACACTTCCATTTCTTCATCTATACAGTTAAACACAGAACACCATACTTCAGTGACATCACTGATGACATCACTAATGACATCTGAAATGACATCACTGATGACATCTCAAATGACATCACTGATGACATCATGACACACCAATACCAGTTACTACATACGCACTCACTGATTCGTACGTCTACACACACATTCACTCATTCACCCATACAATTACTCATACATACAGTCAGTTATTATTAGAACACTATCATATGCACTCATACACCTAGTCAGTCCTGTGAAGAATCAATCACACTTCGATTTCCTCATCTATAGTTAAACACAGAACACCATACTTTTCACACATATACTAACACATACTTACTCTCTTATACAATCACTGATACAAGTACACATTGATATGCACAGAGTCACACACCTCCCAGCCAGCCACACACACACACTCAGTCTTCCATACATCCACTCATTCTTCAATATGTAAAACGTATTTAAACTTTACAAAAACACACAGACACTAGATGATGTCATCAGTGATGTCATTTGAGATGTCATCAGTGATGTCATCAGTGATGTCACTGACCAAGTCATGAATGATGTAATATGTGACATCATCAGCAGTGGATTGCGGGTGCGCGATATATAGTTAGTGCAACTAACTATATATGGAATTTCAATGGTTTTGTGTGAGTAAAATAAGGTTTTCTAAATGCTAATTCCTAACTATATATGGTCTATAACCTATGGTTTTTTCAGTGAATTTTCAAGGTTTTGTAAATGCTAATTCCTAACTATATATGGTCTATAACCTATGGTTTTTTCTGTGAATTTCATTGGTTTTTTAACAGCTAATATCTGTAGCTGTAAAATGTATTCTTCTTTAAATCCAAAAATATATTTTATATGTTTATGAATAATTTATTTTTTAAATATTTTTTTTTCTTCGTTCCCGCTTCGCGAATCGGGAAGCTTCCCGTTAGCTGACCTTGATGCCGCGAAATAGACCGCGAGCCGGTAAACGTTTCTTTACCGCAAGTGCCGCGTTAGAAAACATCGTGACGCCTCCCGTCCGCATGACGTTTCACGTTCTCGCGTGATACGTCATATGACGTGCTACGTTAGCGAACTGGTACGCGAAGCGAGTCGCAAAGCGCAGGTTTCTGGAAGCAAACCGGGAGGCCCTGCAAAGCGCTTAACGTAAACACAGCAAGTCATGTGACTTGGTAATAACACTTTTCATTGGTTCATTTCACTTTTGGTTTCCTAATGATGTAAGACTAGGTCATATAATCTAAAATGAACACTTTTGATTGGTTGAGAACTCTTGTTTTTCCCAAATGATGAAAATCCCTCCTTCTTTCCTCACTCTGACTTTCATCATTGTGAGAGAAAGACCCTTTGTGATCACTGAGCAATGGCTTCTTTAGTAGCTTCAGCTGGTGCTTCCCCACCACCTCCACCACATCCAAGGAAGAGTGGACCACCTGCTCAAGTTATAATTCAACAAGAAGAGGAAGAAGAGGAACAGGACGACGAGCACGAAGAGAGGCAGTTTTTGCCTGAGCAGCCCAGGACGTCTCACCGGAAAGAAAACTTCATTTGGCAATTTTTTAAAATTCCCAAAGGTCAGAAAAAAGTAAATGCAAGATACGTAACTTGCCTTATATGTCAAGATAGACTGTCCAGAGGAACCGAGAAAAAATACAGTTTCGGAAACTACACAATGCATCGCCATATGACTAGGTGGCATCCTAACAACTACAGTGCTGCACAGTTTCGGAACGACCTAGATAATCTCCCTATTATGGCCAGAAGATCTGTTGTACCGGAAGTAACGGGACCAGAGGGCAGGGAGATGGTGCCAAATATACAAATGAAATTTGGTGAAGTAAAACACATCTGCGTATTTTGCGATGGATTCATTTCCTACGGAGAAAGAAGCATCACTCTGATCAACAGAGCTATTGACTATCATATGCAAGTTTGTACGAAACGCCCAAAATAATAAATACTTCTTTTTTTGTTTTGTTGCTCCTGTTGAGCCCTTTACAATGAATCGTTTTCATTGCCCCCTCCAAGAAAAACCCAAAAAAATATAAAACTGTTCAGAAAAATTCAAAAAAAGTAAAAAAATGTTCCGAAAAATAAAAAAAATATAAAACAACAAAAACAATAAAAAAAAAAGTTCTTTTCAGAACTACCTCCCCGTTATTAAAAAATTGGTACAATATTTGGAACTGTGCCAACCTCTATTTCTCTTAGTTCGCTTCCCAGTTCGCTCGCCGGTACGCGAACCGGAAGCGAACCAAAAACAGTAAGTATAAGGGAAGGAAACAGACACTTATGTTAAAAGAAAGACAGCTATAGGGGAGTAAACTAGAGATACTATTACCCGTAATCCACTGCTGATGATGTCACATATTACATCATTCATGACATGCTCAGTGACATCATCAGCAGAGGATTGCGGGTTTTTTGGCAACATGCCTTATCCACGGTTTAATAACGCTGCCTTTTGCTTTATATAAGTTTTCAAATTGTATGAAATATATACCAATAGGTCGTTATGAACCTTTAGGTAGTGCTTTTCTTCATGAGGTCTGGTCGCTTCCATACACATACAGATGTTTCAAAGATGATCAAGAAGTTTATCTGAATGGAGAGGAATGCACTGAGACGCCAGATCATTCACTAATGTGTAGGCACATACAGTTACACGGTTCATGCAACAAACACCGACCAAATATGGCTTGCGTGTTGCAAGGCACGCTAGTTCCTGCTATCATCCCCACGTTCAAGTTGTTGGAAAATGGTAGTTATTTGATGCTCAATAATGAAGATTGTTCTGAGTTAATTAAAAGTATTCCTTTTATCGTAACAGTAAGTGAACGGGTTATTTGCTGCAGAAATGTTCTATTTCCTCCCACACATGAACATAGGGAGTTTTCAATCTGGCCACAAATACCAACCTTGGGACAGATTTCAACGGCATGGCAAGAATAAGAGCTCTTTTGTCTCAGAGAGAGGTGGCCTTGAGTTCGGCCCGTGAAACTTTCGTGCTTCACATAGCGAACACCCGTACACAGGTGCAGACCCTTTTCAATTCAGATTTGCCTTTCAATTTCAGCAAGATGGTTCCGACTATCTTTAACGCATCCTCCACAAAGGCCCTGGCGCACTTTTTTAAAGTTGTTACCAGTGGTCTCGTGACTTCATTTGAGAAAATCTTTGGAGTCATCCCTGCTTCCTTTCATTCTATTTTCTCCACTCTGGTTCGTGGATTGGCATTTTTACTTGCATTACCAGCGGACGCTCTTGTGCTTTTTTACATTTTTAAATATGGATGTCCCTCCTATGCAACCTCCCACCCTGCAGCTGCTGACACTGTTCCGCAATCGCATGCTAGAATATTATGGCACAATGCCGTTGGCGATATTAAGCACGGCATATGGATTATCTTTTCGATTCTCCTACTTCACCTGTGTCCAGCCTGTATTTCACTGCCTGACCTGTGATTTCGATTGGGCCATTGATTTGTGTCTCTGCGGACCGGTTTCTCCTGACGTCGACTTTAATCAGCTGATGACTCCTATCATTACTCACGAGTTGGTTTGTCCTGGCGAAAGGATTATGGCTGTGGCATTGATGCATGGACTACTTGGTCCCTGGAATTTACTGGCGGCAGCACAGTCTTTCTTGGAACAGAGCTTTCTTGAAAACCCACCGAGCTGTCCTCTGATGGTGATAGAGGATCCGGTGCTGGGAGAGCACTTATGTTCTTTTCCGCTTTTAAATTGGATGGCTGAACTCTTTTCGGATGAAGACGGTGACTTCCTATTGGAGGCTGTTGCAGCTTATTTTGCATACACAGTTATGTCATAGACCTTTTTCATGTTTGATATGCTGAGTACTAGCATTTCATTGACAATTCATTGACTTATTTGTCAAGTTTTTATTATTTACCTTGCCTATTGGCTTAAGACTCGATAAAGTACTTGGCTGTTTTATTTTTCTTTAGCATTAAATTTTCCTAGTTTTTAATGCTTTACCTTGCGGACCGTCCACATATAAACTTGCAATCTGCTCTCATGAGATGGCACTTCTATTATCTTATTCAGTTCGTTTCCGGATCATGGGGAGGTGTCATCTAGGTCCTGGATATCTTTACACCGTGTTAAGTTAGCATGGGCTCATTACCGGTTTAAACGCCATTTTTCCTTTTTTGCAACTTCTGCACACAACACTTAGTTGTTGCTTTAGCTTTCCACCTAGTAGTTCATCGTGGTTTACATGAGAATAATATGTTATTGCTCTACTATCTGCTTTGCTTGTTAAACTATATCTGTACAGCGAGTGCTAAAGTTTCAAGAACAACACGATACAGAATTGTTATGAGGTCTGATCTCCACGACTTCATACTCATAACATAAGTGCAACTTCTGCCAATTCTGGGCATGAGGCGGGTTTTATATTGCTTTGCCGAACACACATACACAACAGTTGATGCGGTTCACATGAAGAGAGAGCTGGTGTATGCTGATGTGATTCCTTCAAATCTAAGACACTAAAGTATGGGCACGCCCTAAACCAACACAAAGAGACCTTCTTAGCAAATAATATAATATGTGTATTAGGGAGGGTGAGATATAAGCAGCCGCGGGCCGTGGAGGGAGTTACGGTGAGGCAGGGAGGCGGGGAGGGGGAGAAGCAGGGTGGAGCCCTCTCTACCTTGCCCCTCCCCCTCCCCGCCTCCCTGCCCCACCGTAACTCCCTCCACGGCCCGCGGCTGCTTATAAGTGTTGCTAACTCTTATTCATTTACAGCATGTTAACATACTGTCACCATTCGCTTTTTATGTACTAGTAACTATGCTGGTAATTTTGCTACTGATAATATGTGTACTTGTATTCTCCACCCTGCTTCTCCCCCTCCCCGCCTCCCTGCCTCACCGTAACTCCCTCCACGGCCCGCGGCTGCTTATAAGTGTTGCTAACTCTTATTCATTTACAGCATGTTAACATACTATCACCATTCGCTTTTTATGTACTAGTAACTATGCTGGTAATTTTGCTACTGATAATATCTGTACTTGTATTATCTAAGATACTACGCCTGAGAAGACGGCATTAGTAAATAAACATTTCAAATACACATGTGTTCTTCTTAACTCCATGTTCTGGTTTCTAAGAAATATATAACGACCGACTGTTCATGAGTTCCACGTATCCTGAGGTACTATAAGTTCATATTCTGGATTGTCTAAACATTGAGAGTTTGTTATATCCAATGTGACACTGTACCTAGCTTGCTAAGGAGTTTTTGATTACTAACGTGAGTTTTGGGACACCCTAATTCGCCGAGGTTCCAATCCTCTGTCCACAGTTCTGTGTGAGAACAGAAACCCTGCGACAGGGGCACCCCCGACCCTTGCTGGAGCTTCATCACACTTGCGATACAACTCCAGCAATGCGCCACCTTTACGGCACAGATACATCACGCATCTGTGCTGTTTTTGCCCCATGATGCGCCGCATTGTAAATGCAGCACACCATAGGTGACGGAACAGCGGCACAGAATGACTAACACATCCCTGGTGATGCGCCAGTCATCATAAATGTATCCCTATGCTTCTTATCTTGTTAGAGATGAACCGCCATATGTATCATCAAAGTTTTTTGCATTTCCTAAATAGCGAACTTTAAGGAATAAATAGCGATTCTTTACCATTCCTAGTTTGCGATTAGCTATTTGCTAATTACAAATTACCCATTCATTTCCTTCATTTCCATAGGGCGGTTGGACTCACTTTTAGCTCGAACGGCTGAATGGATTTCCACGAAACTTGGCAAAATTGTAGGGACTGGTAGCCCGATGTGCCTTTGCTATGTCTCAAGATACATGCTCCAGTGGTTTTTACGAAAATTAACTTTGAAAAATATATATTGGGCTACATTGGCCTATATATATGTTGGAGCCCAAATGTAGCCCAATGTAGCCCAATGAAGCCCAATGTAGCCCAATGTAGCCCAAAGATGGCCGCCAGACACACAAAAAAACAAATGTAGCCCAAATATCAGCCAGATGTAGCCCAACTATAGCCCAGTGACAGAATGACCAATCAGCTTCGCAAACCTCCGTTACGCGAAGCGGAGCGCTGTTACAGATATATATCTTTTTTTGAACGTTAATTTCTCAAAATCCACTGGAGCACATATATTGAGACCTAGCAAAGGCACATCGGGCTACCAGTCCCTAATATTTTGCCAAGTTTCGTGCAAATCCATTCAGCCGTTCGATTATTATTATTATTTTTTTTTGCCCCGCGGGGCCCTTTTAAAACCTCCACATCAAACCTAGGGGGTCAGCGAGGATCTACTATGCCCCCTTATAGTTATTTCCCCCTTTGTTTTGACCTCCTCTTGTCTCTCGATCCTACCGAGAGACAAGATGGCGGCCGCTACGGACTTTTTGGAATGTTGACAGACGCCGGAGAACCAATCAGCTTCGCTTCACAAAGCTCCGTTGCGCGAAAAGTACGCGTCCTGGGACGCTGCCAGGTCCGCTGTTACAGATATATATCTTTTTTTAAACGTTAATTTCTCAAAATCCACTGGAGCACATATATTGAGACCTACAAAAGGCACATCGGGCTACCAGTCCCTAGAATTTTGCCAAGTTTCGTGCAAATCCATTCAGCCGTTCGGGCTAAAAGTGAGGCCAACCGCCCTATGGAAAACTCAATGTTAAAAACACGTTTTGGGACCCCCCTTTTTTCTCGGCCCCCCCCTTGACGAACCCCCCCCCAAATTTTCAAGGGCTGCTCAGAAACAAAATGTGCAATTTTCCTGAACATTTCAGCCAATTCCGTCCACAAACGCCAAAGTTATTAGACATAGAATTTTCAAAAATCCCATAGAGAAAAAATCCTAACTATATATACCTACTGGCGACCGCCAGTAGGTAATATATATATATATATTTGTTGTCAATGAGCACATTTGTGGAGTTAGGCATAGAAAATCTATACTTACGTACCTTTCAATATTTTGTCCATGATATGCAGTACCATCGAGATTTCTACCTCGATATTCTGGGGGCACATCCCTGTGGGCGGGTTTTTTCAATAGGCTCCGACACTATGTGAACTCATATTTGGCAGTAGTGGGTCAGTATTTTCACATCAGCTATCAATCAGAGCACATACGTTTGATGAAATGCATAGTTCAGTCAGTTCTCATGTGCAGACCACACGTGAAAATAAATAAAAACAGTGACAATATAGGACTACGCTAAATACAATGCCGGTTGAATAAAGACACATATTCCTGGGCACTAACGTTCGTTCTTAAAAGCCACACATTATAAATGTACTGACAATAGTGCAGGTAAATGATGAAGGCATGTTAAATACAGACATTTTGGAAGGACATAGAGCCTCATTTCCAATATTTTGACGCGAAGCAAGCCTTCCTGCTGCATTGCCATGCGTAAAAATAAAAGTGCAGGAATACACCGTATCTGCAAGATATTGCGCATTCCTGTCCTTCTCCCCAGCGCTGGCGCACAAATAGCAGCCGTGTACCAGAACATACACCACTGTTTAGGGCAGGATGGGACACCTTCCTGCATAAAAACAATCATGAAAGGCATTTCCCTCTTTCTATGCATCCTGCAGAATGATCGTGAGGTTCCGCCACGACTCGCAAGGACCCCCATTGAGGACCTGCGCCCATCTCATACCCGCACATCACCGACATCATAACTTTGGAACTACTGTGCCTTGGATATTGCAAGTCGCCATTGTGCATTTTGCAAATGCAGAGCTTATATGGATTCCTCCGGTGTGGGTCTTAGATATATAAACGTCCATTAGGTAATCCATTGTTGTCCTGAGGATGAACCTTGTATTATAAATGGGTTCGAAACGTCGACCTGAATACACTAAATGCATCACTACTTTGCGATTTCATGCTTGCATATGTGTATAATGTGTACTGTCTGTGTATGATTAATGATATTCAGACCACCACAACTTGCCTAAAATCCCCCTGTTCGTCTTCCCGTGAGCGTGTTAGTCGGGCATCGGCTGGTGTCCCACTTGTATCACACTGATCCTTACCTGTACCCTATCCATTGGAAATTAAAACTGTCCGGCTGGACATAAGATATAGAACTATCTAGTCTATATTTATTTGATTCCATTGCTTTTCTGTTTAGGGACCACTGTCTCTGTTAAAACGTAACTACCCAAGGTCCCTAGCTTACAGCACCTTTGGGTTCCCTTGTGCTGTATATATGATCCTGCAGAATGCAGCACACATAAAGAGATGGGAAAACGAGGAGAAATACAAGTATTTCTCCTTGTTGTGCTTTCTTAAGCCTCTCCTGGAGAGGGGTGAGATACGGATGCATTCCCAGGTTTACAAAATGCGTCAAGTTCCATGGATGTTGCGTGGGAGAAGCCACAGCAACATCCATTGACACCCCTATCATGCAGAGTTATGCGTGAATGGGAAACATATTTACAAGGCCATGAAAAGTCACGCAGGTTGACTTTACATAGCCTTGTATATATGGGCAAGCCCATTGTGCTGCCGTGTGCCTATAAAAGTGACGCATCGACGGTGCAATGGGCTTGTAAATAATCCCATATATCGGTTTTGCACAGCGCAAGTACACCCATTTTAAATAGATTCTTCAGATGATAAAGTATAGAAAACAGCGGGCCTTGATCAGCATTCAGTTGTAAATGTGCTTCTTTGAGAAATGATTAAAAAGAATGACACTTTTTGATTTTGGGTAAACTCACCACATAAAGGCAGACTTATTGATGTTGGCAGGTGTGTTTAGAGGTTGAGCACTTGAACACGGATGTGTAAAAAAACCTCACAAAGGTAGTATATATGCTTGCACATCTTTTAATGTCCAGATAAGCTATAAAATACGCAGACATTTATTTTGTGAAATAGAGCACGTGGGATTGTGTTAAAGAGAAAATGCCTTCCTTCTAGAGAAACGAAGGTGTTGTGATACTCTTCAGGTCGATCAATTCTAAAATGTGGAAATTGCGCTTTTTGCAAGAATTCCATTTTGGCTGTTTGCTTCTCCTAAGAAAGGTTTGGGAAAGAAGTTGCTCACTTGCTCAATACACTAACAGTTGGCATTGTGGGCTGTGTTTACCATGTCTATTTAGCTCAGATGTATTTTGGCTTATTGTCTGCTAAGTGATTATACCATGACTAAGCACTCTTTTTAAAACTTCAGTTTATCTTCAAACATTTGTTTAGTTTGACCATTGCCCAAAATAGTCGACTGTGCATCTTTTATTCATTTGTCAACGTCAAGTTCCCATATTGTGTTGGCTTAGGCTTTGCTAGTTTGGGCCCACCATGTTATCGTGAACAACCAGGACCTTTACACTTCCTCAAGAAGATGCCTACTCACCAGATGGTTAGCAGTGCAAAGGAGAAGCTTGCCCTGCCAGATATTGACCACACTAGGCAGTACTTACCCATGATAATTTGCTCCGGCATGAATGCTCCCATGTTGCAATATATGTAGGACAAGTGAAATCTCTCAGCACCATGTATGCTGCTTCTGGATCAGCCACAAAGTTGAACTCTCCACATACAGTTGTGTTGCCTCTTGCTAAAAAAATACAAAGGAAATATTGCATTTTATAAATCACAAAATTAAGAGCAGAGTTGAATATTTTTTTTAAACAACTAAGCTACTTTTCACCTACACAAATTGCAAGGTTTTTATACCACATTTACGTTTTTTGCTCTATCCTTTATGAAGAAATGGTAGGTGTTTCAGTACCTAAGGGAATGCATTTACCAGTTTTGTGTGAGACGTTCCTTCGAATCAGCAGAACTCCATGCCTTCCTCCTGTCCACTCCCTTCCAAAATCACCACTGTTGCCGTGATATCTGGAACATAGGCTCTCTATGCCCTGCAGAGGAGGCGGTAAGTGGATGGAATGCAGACAGGATCCCACTGGAGTCAACCCAGACTAGAACACAGAGTGCAAAACAATAATGCATGAACTCTTCCTGAGGCTCCTGCCCAGAGGCAGGCAGCTGCAAAATGGCAGGCTATTGCTAACCCATTCTGTCCAGCCACTTCTGAGAGAGATGATATGCAATGGGACCCTGGGACTGCCAGGCACCTGCTGAAGCCATTGGGCAGGAACGATCCTCAAGTCACTTTGCAAAGAGGTAGACGTCAATACTAGGTGACCAATTCCTGTTCCCTAGAATTTCAGGATCTTGATATAAATAAGCGTTTGCCATAATTTTTAAATATTTAAAATTATTCAGCCTTTTGCTAAGTATCATTGCCACTAGCTTCTTTATTCTTTGTATTTGTTACTATACCTACTATGTACACTAAGATATGATTTTAGTTTTCATAAATGTTGCAAATATACTCCTGCTTTCCAAGCTTTTTTGAGTGTGCCTATTCGTGATGAAAGAGGGTTAGGTACCACTAACTATTCTTGTGAGAGCTCACAGGATTGATTGTTTCCTACAACGCACCTTACTCAAGTATGCTCAATGAGTTGTGGAGTGGTTCCAGTCCGCTGTTTTTTCTGTCTCAGGGTAGCATATTGACTACATTCTTATTGCCAGTGTGTCAGGAAAACTCATTTCCAGGCTGTGTTTAGGAAAGTAATCCAGAAAGCATGTAAAGATGCCAGCCATTAATGATTTCCTTATCCAGGAATATCAGCCTTCTTCCACATCACCCACTGCACTGTAGTAAACCAGCTGTGACTCAATGCATTCATCTTGCAGCCAGATGCTAACATACAAGACTGCAAAAATGATTCTGTCCTTTTTGTCCCCAGTCTGTAACGCTCCCTTCATGCCAAAGCTAGGACTGTCAGAGGGTTAAGTAAGGAATTGGCTTCCCCCCTGAGATGTCTAAGGATTATTTTATCAGTTGTTGACGATAGGTACCACATAAATACAAAAGCTTTAATTTTCTAATAAGGAGTTTTTGTTTTTTTAAACCTGCAGATTAATTTTGGTTTAAACGTGTCTTACCTCAATAAATTTAAAAGTGAAGACTTGATTTCGCAGCCCCTTAGGAATATTTTAACATTACTTCGTTGTGGGCCAAATGTATGACGCGCAAAATAGCGCCTTGCAAATTTCAAATCTTTTGCAACTCGCATTTTGCGAGGTGCTATTTTGCGTGTACAACAGTGTGTTTAACACTGTTTGTGATTCCCAATGGGGTCTCAAATTGCGAGGCTCATGAATATCAATGAGCCTCTCGTAATTTGCGAGTCTATTGGGAATGGCAGGCTCTCCCAGGTATGGGGGCCTGCTGGGCTTAGCAGACCACCATGTCTGGGACTGCTTTTAAGCACAGCAGTTTTTTTTTGTTTTTTTTGGAATGCTGCCAGTTTTCCTTAAAAGAAAACGGGATACATGTAAACAAAAAAATGAAACTTTTTCGTTTCATTTTTTAAGGGCAGGTAGTGGTCCCTGGGACCACTGCCTGCCCTTAAAAATATTTTCAGAGCCTGTCACAAAGGGGAAGGTGTCCCCTGCAGACCCCTTTCCGTTTGCGACTCCATTGCCACCCTCTTGAAGAGGGTGGTAATTTCTGAGTATTTTGCAACCGCAATTGCGGTTGCAAACCATTCGTAAATGGGTCACAGTCTCTATTTGGCATTCCAATTTTAGCATACGCAAACAGGTCGCTAAACTGTTTGCGCATGCTAAAATTGGTCGTACATCTGGCCCTTAATGTTTTGTTTACATTTTGAAAACATTTAGCTTTTGAACACTCAGCCATTTCTCACCTTTTAATCTATCCTTAAAGGTAAGGCATTGTTGTCTCAGAGCTGTTCCGTTCATCACTTCAGTATCTAATGGCTTTTGAACTCTGTACTCTGAGGCTTTGCTCTCCAGGCCTCACTGTATGTGTTCTGACCCATGGTAAAATTGGCTAACTGTTGATTGGCCTTATTAACTTCTTAGGAAGGCCATGGTATATGGTGCATGAAATACACTGATGACATAGAAAAGGTTAGCATCACCTGTGGACTGCAAAACATGTTGTGCCATCCACTAGACTCACACATGAAACATAGTTCCAGGTCTACCTCGGTAGCCTGAGTCTTGAAGCTTTTAAACCTGCAAGCGAACCTGAAAAAATAACCCTTTTTTGACAGTAAGAACCCTAATAATAAATATTACATAAGTCACCCTGTTATAATTATCTTTTTTATTCCTTTACGGTATCCCTATTTTTTAATTACAAATGTCAGATTTTTTCATATAATTGATATATATGAAATTCAAATGTATTCATGTCACTACTCATTGCTGAGAGATAATCAAGTCTGCATGAATGTATTCATGTTATTCTATCAGAATGGAGTTGTGTGTTCCATTAATTGTTTTGAAATTATGAATGACGTTTCCTTTTTTTTATAATTGAACAGAATTACGGATCAATTATATGTAAAAAAACATGCCATACCAATATTGTACATGAGATCACGTGATATTAACGAGATCATATAAAATTAAAGGGACCATCACATAGTTTAGGTATATCGATGAATTAAAAACAGTAATGCTAAGATGTATTGTAGCAAACACAGTGACTGCATGCCTATTTACATCTCCGTCTCTAAAATTGCTTTGTTCGTCTGATGATATAAATAATTGTACAATACATCAATGCCCGCAGCCATCAATAAAGTGCCATTGAGCTACGTTAAACCCCCACCTCCTTTATAAATACTTCGGGCATATTATCAAGAACGGAGTTAAGACTATCGCCGCTGTAGCGGCAGGAAACTACCGCTAAAGCGGCGATATTGGGATTGATAATATGCCGTTGAGAATTCCAATAGAAGCCCAGGTTAACACCAGAACATTGGCTTCTATGGGAATTCACAAGGGCATATTATCAAGCCCATTATCGCCGCTTTAGCAGCAGTTTCCTGCTGCTAAAGTGGCAATAATTTTAACACAGTTTCTTGATAAAATGACCAGTCATCCCTTCAACAGTAAACACAAAGGGGCATATTATCAAGGACCGATGTTGAAATTATCGCCGTTTTATCGGCAGGAAATTGCTGATAAAACGGCGATAATGGGCTTGATAGTACGCCCTTGTTAATTCCCATAGAAGCCCATGTTAACACAAGAACATGTGCTTCTATGGAAATTAACAAGGACGTATTATCAAGTCCATTATCGACCTTTTATCGGCAGTTTCCTGCCGATAAAACGGCGATAATTTTAACACCGGTCCTAGATAATATGCCCCAAAGTGTATATTATAGTCGCACTAATGGAAATCAGCACAAAAAAGCAAGCTGCACAGGCCATCTAGATCCTAAATATCCCTGTTGTGAGCAAACAAACATCCTTACCTCTTATGGCACATCCTTAAACCAGTAATCCAAATAACACACCTGACATATGTACGAGAATTGAAAATCTCCAATATATTCAGGTAGCCCTCATGGAGCAAACAGTGGCACAGCTACTACGTTGAGGCCCAACTCTTCTAGCGTATCCATAAACTGCCATGAGGCATTAAATAGTTTTGACACCCCCCACATGGCTCGCATACACCTCCTCAAATCTTTTCATCCTAAGCATTTCATTAAACCGCTCTTGATGTACTGGAACCCTAGGTGAATTTCAGTTTAAGGTCAATGAGCAGGCACTTGAAAAGGCAATCGATACAACACCTGTCCCCACTTGCCAATAATAGAGCACTGATTCTGCCTAACAAAGCCAAACAGTGCCACACCCGCCTCTGGATCTAAATATATTTGCACATGGGCTAATGCCAATCCCCCTGAATAATATATAAGAGGAGTAAAGACACTTTTACCCTAGAAGCCTTCTTGTTCCACACAAAGTGCCTGAAAAGTACTTCCACCTCCATAAAATGGCTTTTATTGAATTTTATAGGGTCATTTAAAAAAAGAAACAGCAGCAGATCTAGAACAGACATTTTGATAAGAGCTACACTACCCACTAATGAAAGGGGAAGGAGTGCTCATCTATCCAACAATACTTTGATCTTCTTGAGCATAACCAGATAGTTCAATTGAAAAAGCTGGGAGTAGTTATTCTTTATTAAGCTCCCCAGATATTGACTCAGCTTTTGCAAGCAGGCCTACTGCTGGAAGCAAGGAGGGAGATCGCTAGCTAAAGCAATCAAAAAGAAGCAATTCAATTTTAATCTGATTAATTTTATACCCCCAATCCTTTTAAACTGCTCAAACTCGTTCTGCATCCCTTGGATAATCTATTTCTCGGGGCTGAGACATAAAATATTATCAACTGCAAACATGTTCTACTTATGCATCCCAGGGGGCCTTAAGTCCCTCATTCTCCCTAATCCTAGCTGCCACGGGCTCTATGAAAAAAGTGAATACAATTGGGGACAGAACACACCCCTGGCACGTTTCCCTATTTATATTTACTATACCAGCAAGATTAGAATTTACAAAAACCTTCACTTTTGCCCCTTGATACAGATTCTCCAGCATTGAAATAAATAGGGCTAGAAAGCCAAATCTCACCAGGTCATAAAAAAGCGCATCCCCGTTAATCAGGTCAAATGCTTTGTCTGCATCAACCATTATTACAGCTGCACAAGTCTGGTTGACAGTAAAGTATTCCAGAGCATGTATTAAGAAACCAGTGTTTGGAGACTTAACTAGACCCGCTACAAACCCTGTTGGATCATTATTATGTATTAAAACCTGGGCTTCTGGGGTAATAGGAATGCCAATATTTTCATTAAAAGCTCACGACCCGTGTCCAATAATTGGTTAGTAGAAATTAACATCCTTTGGATTCTTATCCTTCTTCAAAAAGCTAACAACCATGAACTCCATAGAAGACAAGGGAACTTCCCCACCGTCTTTCACAAAATTGAACAACTCCCTCAAAAAGAGTATAAGTTCACTTGCAAATATTTAAAAACCTCAAGCGGAAATCCATAATTGGCACAAGCCTGCAAACTAGGCATTGTGGCAATAGCTGCCTGGACCTCTACCACAGATATATTAGCGGCATTCGTTCACCCTGGGAAATTGCCAGCTACAGAAGCCTGATGGACTGAAAATATTCAGATATATTGGCCTGCGAGATTGTATATTTACTTCAGGACCTTATAATTTAACTTGGGACACTCATACCATATCAAGGACCAGCTACCCAGTATCTGTCTTCTGTATCTGGCTAACATATGCAGCATCACGCTTAACACACATTGACCATGACTGAAATTTCCCAATCATCTGGCTTTCCTTACATAATCGCTGTTGAAAGTGCCACAAGCTTTTGATTTTCTCCATAATTACAAACTCCCCCAATCCAAGCTTTGCTTTGCCCAGATGGCCCTCTATGTGGGATTGTCGGTCCTGAGACCTATTCTTCACCTGAAGAGCAGTATTTACTGTGGATTGAAGCTCAGCTATGTGGTCTGCCAGCAATTTCAAATGCTGTGCCTTATGAGCAATACTATGCCCCTGAACTGTAGGCTTAAAGACTTCCCTAATTGAGAACAATTATGCCGTACCTGAATTCAGAGTAAAAGAAATCTTGAATGAAAGTTCTCATATCTTTCTGCCACTCTTGATTACTAAGAAGGTTTCCGGAAAGCTAATGATGTATCTTCTTGTTTATAATTATTAAACTATGCACATGGTTTCACTGAATAAATGTAAGTGAGAGGTAGCCAAAACCTTATCTGCAAATTTCTTATTTTAAAAATTAAACAAAAATTATCAGATACTTTACAAAAGCTATGAACAGAGCATTAAAGGTAGAAAGAAATTTCATGCCAGAGGCCAGATACTGATATTATACTGAACACTGCGTCTTTGTTTGGAGAAAGTAAGTGTGTACCATTATTGAAACTCGAATTAGGTAGAGGTGGGCGGAAGTCATGGAGTTTCACTCCACGACATTCCACGGAGTTACAGAAAAGCTCAGTAAGATTCTGCGGTGGGTGGAAAATATGAAGCTCATCCTGCAATTTAGCACAGGTAGCGTAAGCAGCACAGAAAATCAGCACGAACGGCGCCAAGCGTTGCACAAGAGCGCATGACCATTTGAGTTGATTTTGCTGCCCCTTGAGTAGAAAATCGGCTCAAGCAGCAGCAAATCTACTCAAACGGCAGCCCTCTGACCACAACCCCTTATGAACACTGGTGATCACCCACATTAGAAAATCACGCCTGGGGATGCCAAATCACACTCACAATAGCTAGCTTGCATATTTCAGAGCCTCACAGGAGAAATATTTTATCATGTTGGGATTGGCAGAATTTAGCCAAAAGTCTGTGTTAAACAGTAATGCAGAGTGGCCAGAATTACATCAGTTCCGTGGGCAGAATGAAAAATTCAGCCCACTCCTATAAGTAGGCCTTTACTTTTGTGCTGAGAGCAGTTTAGTTAGCCAACAACATGAGGATGGGATAGTAAATATTGACATAAAGAAAATCGTTATGATTTTAACAGTATCTTACAGTAATATTTATTTTATACTTCTAGTGAATTTTATTGATGCTATATTGTTTATGTTCATAATAGATATGATTTATATTGTGTACACTAGGATAGGGTTTTGGTCATTTTAAAAATAAATGTTTTAAATGTACCCATTTTTTTCTAGTGCTCTAGTGTGTCTTTCCATAATGAACAAGAGTTTGAGTTCCAATATTTATCCCTGTGAAATCTCATAGGATTGATCAGTATCTGAAATGTATCTCACTTAGATGTTGCTCAGAGCGTTGCGCAGTGGTTGCAGACCAGCTAACTTTCTGCCTCGTTTTGGCACTTTGACAAAGTCCTTAGTGCCATTGGGTCTAGAAAGCCTTTTTTGGGGTCTTATTCTAGAATATTGACCAAGTATCAACCCTACGTAGTCTGTGTATTCCACAAGGTAGGTAGTTTACCAAGTTTTGCCTAGTCCCTGTTAGGCTTGTAGTGCATAATTCCGGCAAAACTCCTCCAGCAGTGGCATGGTTGTTTCGACTGTTCATAGTGAGAAAGCTGCTGCTTGAGTAGAAAATCGACTAGAGTAACAGCAAATTCAGTTTGAGAATCCGTGCCCTCTGGCACACCATGTTCGCTGATTTTTCAGCGTGTCACAAGCTCCCAGCACTAAACATCTGCTCAATGTGCTGATTTCTGCCCGTTTGCATAACTCAGTACATTCTCAAAGATTTTTCATGTTCTTCCGCAGAATTCCAAGGAGTCAAACTCCGTGAGTTCCACCCAGCGCCAAAGGTAGGGTGCCAAATGCTTAAACGTGGTGCATTCAGGAATTTAATTATGACATGCACCTGCAGCTTGAAAGCAATTTTCACTGTAAAAGGCTGTAGTTGACCTATGAAAAAATGTAAAGCTCACAATAAAATCATAAGTCTGCTTACTTTAGATTGGGATAAACTATAGAGGCAATGTACAACGATTTTTAATATTGGTAAAAATCTGATTAAAGAAGTCTGGTTTTTAGAAAATTAAAATAGTGACTTTAAAAAAGTTCAACTTTACCTGCCTGAGCATCCAGTTGGCTAATTAGCATTATTCTGCTGGACGATGGCCCTGCTATTGCTCCCCCTAATGAGGTGTATAAACTGCTCCCGGAGTACGAACAATGGCTTGGGCCTTTTCACATGAAGACCTGGGCATGGGGTACGTGGCCGATAGTAGCCTAGGTCAGCTGGAAAGGTCCAGGATCTTTATTAACTTGAAGGGACAAGGGTGAAGAAAGGTGTCAGATTTTGAAGTGACTATGCTGTGTATGCTGAAAAACACGAGGTAGGGGAGGGTCAAAGAGGGCAATAATTTAATGACCCAGGCTACTAAAGCCCTAACAATAGCAAAACAAAGAAAAGAAGCCTGGTCAAAATCACTGTGAGTGTGCCATGTACAGTCTGAGACCATGAGTCCATTAATGACACTGTAGTGATATCACTGGGCTATAAAAATTCCCATCAGCCCACCCATCTGGTGGAGTATCGTCACGTGGGAGATGTATCATAAATCCAAATCTTCAAGCAACTGTGACTGCTGCAAAGAAGGATTTTGAGGATTTCAAAAGACCACAGTGATTCACTAGTGATGTCTAATGGGGTGCAGTGCGCGTGAAAAGGTGAAAAGTGTGTAGTAAAATTGACTCAAAAGGACCAAAAAATTCACTTTATTCAGTATGGTACTCTTGGTCAAAACTAAAAACAGTACCTCAATAGTTTTAAATAATAACTAGCCCGAGGCATAGTGCATGGTGGTCGACATGTTTCAGCTAGATGGACAAATGGTCCTAGCTTTCTTCAGGACCTAGTGAAATACTGCGACTGCAAATTTACATATTAAATACAATATCAAAAGTGTTGAATTTGTACAACAATAATGGATTAATCCTACCAGTTGTTCTGAGCCCAGATGTCTACTGGTGGCAATCCAAACATAGCGTCTATCCTACAGCAAGATAGAAAGTTGTACAACTCAATTAGCGTAAAAAATAGTCTCAAGGACCAACAGACACACAACAGACAAACTCACAGTGCGGTGGAGAACTTCCCGCCGCGACACAGTAGTTATTTAAAGTCCTACTGGAAAGGTGTAAAACAATCACCATGAATTAGTAAAATAACTGAAACTCACCCAGCATTATGTGGAATGACACCTCACCTCACCCGGTCACCCACTCGGGAAAAGGGAGGCCCCGCTCTGTCAGAGAGGAAAAATCAAGAAACCTCAGAAAAATATCAGGGGTACTTGTGTGCAAATAGTCACTATTCACCTATATTCTACTGACAAAACCTAGTCATTAAAAAAGGGATTCAACCCCAACAAAACCTGGCAGTGGCTATGCAGGGCGGTTATGATGAACTCAAAGAGATAATGGATCTCTAGCGCAGTTCAAAAACAGAATAATATTATTGCATGAAAAAGTTCTGCTGGCAAAGTCAGAGCTAACCCAAGGAAAAAGGTTAATTCATCAACAGGGGCGTCTCTGACCTAGTACAAGTACAATACCATAGTGTAGAATTGCTATTTCTATTAAAAAGAAGAAGTATTTGTATTTAAAAAGGATACTTCTGGTCAAAAAGTCTAGAATGACCCCAAAAACTGATATTGATGGTGCAAATACAATGCCATAGCATAGAGTAACTGGCTAGAGTCCTACCCCAAGCAACTGACCTGTCCGTCGGTACCTAAGTGTAGGCTTCCGAGAGGGAGTGGAGGGAAAAGACTGACAGGCAGGCTCGTCTATAAATAGCAGCGTTAATTGAAATCAGCTGAATTAAGCGTGCTAGACCTCGCGTTATTAGGATGCACTACACACCCTGCACATGCGCGGTGTATCATAGGCATGCGCGCTACATACTGTGCCCATGCGCAGTTGGAGAAACATTCAACTACTGGCCTCGCGTATGGCGCCTGCGCAATGCGGAGACACTACTCCGCAACGCATGCGCAATAGTCACTACACTCCTGGTCTCAGGCGTGATTGGCGCTTCGCGCATGCGCAATGCAGAGACACAACTCTGCAGCGCATGCGCGGGCCAACTCTGTGTGTTTGTGACCCGAGTTCAGACACCACACATGCGCAGAGGATAGCGCAAGGGTGTTGCATATACCGGGCTTACCTAAAGGTAGAAGACAAGCATCTGGCAAGTAGTGACAAGTCGTCATACACATATTTTGTCATACACATATTATGCTGATGGTCAAATGGAAATGTATGTTGTACCAATACAGTCTTCTACTCGTGCTAATAAATCTGATGATGGAGGAACAGTGTCTATATCCTGAGATACATAAGATTGTTCACCCAAAGAGATGTATACATGAATCAACCAATGTGATTGGGCAACATAATTGCTTAAACAGAGGTCCTACACAGAGTCACTTTAGGAGCTCGTACAAACCTATCAAATGTTCAATAGACTGTTAATGCACTACAGTGAACAGAAAAATGAACATGTTCTCACTCACAATTAGATGATATAGTTATCAGATGGACACAGACAGATATCCGAACATAGATAGTTATAATGATGTCCACGGAATATAAAGTGACTCTGTGTAGGACCTCTGTTTAAGCAATTATGTTGCCCAATCACATTGGTTGATTCATCTGAATATATTGTTAAATAACACTACCCCTCCCCCCTGCCCAAATGTAGTGACTATTGCGCATGCGTTGCGGAGTAGTGTCTCCGCATTGCGCAGGCGCCATACGCGAGGCCAGTAGTTGAATGTTTCTCCAACTGCGCATGGGCACAGTATGTAGCGCGCATGCCTATGATACACCGCGCATGTGCAGGGTGTGTAGTGCATCCTAATAACGCGAGGTCTAGCACGCTTAATTCAGCTGATTTCAATTAACGCTGCTATTTATAGACGAGCCTGCCTGTCAGTCTTTTCCCTCCACTCCCTCTCGGAAGCCTACACTGAGGTACCGACGGACAGGTCAGTTGCTTGGGGTAGGACTCTAGCCAGTTACTCTATGCTATGGCATTGTATTTGCACCATCAATATCAGTTTTTGGGGTCATTCTAGACTTTTTGACCAGAAGTATCCTTTTTAAATACAAATACTTCTTCTTTTTAATAGAAATAGCAATTCTACACTATGGTATTGTACTTGTACTAGGTCAGAGACGCCCCTGTTGATGAATTAACCTTTTTCCTTGGGTTAGCTCTGACTTTGCCAGCAGAACTTTTTCATGCAATAATATTATTCTGTTTTTGAACTGCGCTAGAGATCCATTATCTCTTTGAGTTCATCATAACCGCCCTGCATAGCCACTGCCAGGTTTTGTTGGGGTTGAATCCCTTTTTTAATGACTAGGTTTTGTCAGTAGAATATAGGTGAATAGTGACTATTTGCACACAAGTACCCCTGATATTTTTCTGAGGTTTCTTGATTTTTCCTCTCTGACAGAGCGGGGCCTCCCTTTTCCCCGAGTGGGTGACCGGGTGAGGTGAGGTGTCATTCCACATAATGCTGGGTGAGTTTCAGTTATTTTAATAATTCATGGTGATTGTTTTACACCTTTCCAGTAGGACTTTAAATAACTACTGTGTCGCGGCGGGAAGTTCTCCACCGCACTGTGAGTTTGTCTGTTGTGTGTCTGTTGGTCCTTGAGACTATTTTTTACACTAATTGAGTTGTACAACTTTCTATCTTGCTGTAGGATAGACGCTATGTTTGGATTGCCACCAGTAGACATCTGGGCTCAGAACAACTGGTAGGATTAATCCATTATTGTTGTACAAATTCAACACTTTTGATATTGTATTTAATATGTAAATTTGCAGTCGCAGTATTTCACTAGGTCCTGAAGAAAGCTAGGACCATTTGTCCATTTAGCTGAAACATGTCGACCACCATGCACTATGCCTCGGGCTAGTTATTATTTAAAACTATTGAGGTACTGTTTTTAGTTTTGACCAAGAGTACCATACTGAATAAAGTGAATTTTTTGGTCCTTTTGAGTCAATTTTACTACACACTTTTCACCTTTTCACGCGCACTGCACCCCATTAGACATCACTAGTGAATCACTGTGGTCTTTTGAAATCCTCAAAATCCTTCTTTGCAGCAGTCACAGTTGCTTGAAGATTTGGATTTATGATACATCTCCCACGTGACGATACTCCACCAGATGGGTGGGCTGATGGGAATTTTTATAGCCCAGTGATATCACTACAGTGTCATTAATGGACTCATGGTCTCAGACTGTACATGGCACACTCACAGTGATTTTGACCAGGCTTCTTTTCTTTGTTTTGCTATGCTGTGTATGCTTCAGTCTTGCCTCACTGGAGGATGTTGAGCTCTTTTAAAAGGTCTAAGTCCAAAGGTATGAATGGGATTTCTGGTTGGCTTGGGCATGTGCCTAAGCCAGACAGAAACCACCACTTTAGTGGGAGTTACAAGGGAGTTACAGACTAAAGATAACCCGTGCTCACCCCATTGGTAGCTTGGCAGAGCAGCCAGGCTTATTCCAGAGGCAATGTGTAAAGCATTTGTGCAACACACTCACACAGCAGCGACACACTAGGCACACCACAAAAGAAACTGCACACAAGGTTATATAAAAATAGCCTTTGTATTATCCATAACATCACGTTTATACACTGACACCTACCACTTTTCATGACTTTACAGGGATTATATAAATCATTAGGCCAATCAGGCCACGGTCATAAACATTTAGCGTCATCAGTAAATACTGGCAGGATTTCACTTAGTTCAACCTTATGCATAAGCATCCACAACAGTGCACCAAAGTAACCACTTGCAGTACACAAATCATGAGTACCTCTTAGGCATAAACATAACAACAGTACTTAGTATAGCCCAATATGTGTACAATCATCAGTGCACCTTAATGCACTTTCAGCTGGGCACACATGATAAATACATCACCAGCATGCGCATTAGCACATTACTTTGCACCAAATTGCCCCCACTAGCGAGAGACAGCTGACCACCACTTGTGATGCAGCTGCCATGGCAACTGAGGAGGGGGACCATTCTGGACTTACCCCGTGATGCCCACAGGAACAAAAAGAGACCCCTAACAGGGCACCCAACTGGCAGCTGTCACAACTCTCCAAGGCGCAGATGCTGGTGCCACATATGCTGGAGACCTCTCCCGGTCTGGTGTCTAAGGTCGGGGTAATCCCCACAATGCCACCAACAGGCAGCGCAATGCCCCCGAGGGGGGGGGGGGGCAGGGGGAGACCTCACTTGGTTACCCCCCACCTCCTGCGAAGACAACAAAATGGCTAAAGTGGCCACCCGCTACACTGTGGTGCGGCTGCCCTTGTGTAAAATGAGGGTTGGTGATTTCCCTTGGGCCGGCTCTTCCCTGAGGTACTCACCTCCCCGCCAGGCTCTTGCAGGAGGCGTTGCTTCTTACCGGCCGAGCGCCGGCACACAATCTTTTTGGGCAGTAAGTCTCTGGGAGGTCAAGGCCATCCGCCTTGACTCTCAGAATGGTGTCAGCCCACTCCTATGCTGTATAGCTGCTCTGCTGCGGGGTCACAAAGGGGCAGGACATGGGGCGAAGGCTCTGTCCGCACCGGTGTCTCCTGCTTCCGCTTTGAGCGTGGACCCACCCACAACCAGGCTTGGCCTCTGCCTGGCTTCTGGCGGCTCTCCCATTGCTACGGCAACCGGAAGAGGAGAGGAAATAGAAGCTGTGTCTCACCAGAGCTTCCCCAGCATTTTTCCATCCACCACTGAGGAAAGAGACATGGCGCTCTTTCAGCTCTTCGTGTCATCAGGGGGACAGAACCCAAAGTACTCCTGGCTGTGAAGCTCTCACCACGCACTATGGCAACACGAGCCCATGCCAGTGGCTCAAGCACACAGGGCAAAGAAATCCTGCAGCACTGAAAGCCCAGGTCCAGAGCTACAGGACGAGTACAACATTAAGTGCTCAGCCTGTCTCCCATGTCAAGACACAACCAGGGAGCAGGCAGTGCTCCTCTCCAGGAATCCACAAGGCAGAGCTGGGCACAGGCGGCCAGCATGCAGGACCTCCCAGCAGGTGGTACCTGATTCCCACTGTGGTTCCTCCTGGCAGAGTGTTCCTCAGATCCATTTCCCAAGTAAGCTCAGTTCCAAAGACATGGGGTCCCAGCCCCATTACTTTTAGCACTACAGTCTTTGTTCCCCCCCCCCCCCAGTCCAAACCAGTTCTGGGCGGCACTTTGCAGGTGCCCAACAACCTCCACTGAAGGTGTAAAGCTTGGCTCCAGACACACCGCAGGGGGGCAAAGCAATCATTGTGGAAGGCAGGCACAGCCCTATTCAGGTGCAGGTGCTACACCTCTCACCACTCCAAATGCAGACCAGGCCTATTCAGCCTAGTGCGGACACATCCTGACTCTCTCGAGCCACTCACCACCCCAGACCCTGTCAGTCAAAAGCCAGATAGACAATACGCAACTTTATATGCAGCAGTAAACAGCCCGCGCAGGCCTTGCAGTGGCAGAGGCCTAAGACAGGTTCGAAAGGCTTCTTTGGTGTGTGGCGCAAGTAGCACTGCAAGCCCAATATTAGCATTTAATTTACTGGCCCTGGGTATATGTGATACCACTGTACAACGTCCTGACAGGTACATTAAATATGCCAAACAGGTGTAGACCAATCTTGCCAAGTTTACCATAGAGAGAACATGCACTTTAGCACTGAACAGCACTGATAAAGTGACCAGAGTCCTAAAACCACCAACAACATGTTACAACAAATACAGGAGGATGGCAAAGAATTATGGGATAACCCTGCAAATAGGGCCAAGTCAAACAATTCTTGATCGGGCAAACGTTTGAAAAGTATCCTAACACGAGAAAATCAACCTCCTGGTCAAAGGTGGCCATCTGTGATAGCTCGTGGCTGCAGCTATTATATGCCAGGCATCCTTGACATATGATTTAGGCACAAGGGCATGCACAACAGATTCTGTTCTTGTGGGCCAGTAAATCATTTCAGTACTTGAGAAAAACGGCAAACTGGTATTTCAGGAACCAAACCTGTGGATCTATAAATGGCAATCTGTTGTTTGAGTAACAGCAATTACATTTTGAGATATAAAACCTTTTGTTGTAGAGAATTGAATGTATTTGGCCAAAACAAAATGCTTCTATCAGATTTCAATATTTTTTCTTTCCCTTATATATCCAGCTAAAGCGCTTGGATTTCCTATTGGGTTATTAGCCTCACTTTATATATCTTGATTGAATGTCTAGGTACAAAAATATTCTCTATTGTATAGCCCACTATATGATTTGTAGAGGCTAGCACTACTTTCCATTCTGCTTTTATAATGGGCATTTTCACCATATGGAGAGACGTGCACCCTCTCCATCCAGCATCTCCAAAAACGTACTGATGACCCTTGGAAACACTTTGTTAAATATGTTAGGAGTGAGGTGCCACCTGTCTGCACATCTCTCCAAAATTGTTTCCGAGTATTCCTTATCACCTTCGTACCCAAATCGTGTTCCCACCTAAATGTATATTTCCATACCTCTTTCCCTGGGGTAGAAGTAAAGAATTTGTAATGGTCAGTTCCCCATTACTCTGTATTTTAATAAGACATGAGCAATAGTTTAACCTGTGTCAGTGGCCATCAATAAAACCTTTTATGACATGATCAAGTGAACTGCGATGTGAAGCCAGGGCCTGCTAGGTTTGTGTAATCGTAGAGATAGATCTGCTGTCTGAGCCCAAAATGTATTTATTACTTAAGTAGTGACATTGTTTTCTGGGCCTGGTGATCTGTCTAATGTCAGGATAGCCTTGTTATCCTCTGAGTCATCCTAGCTGTTCAGCATCACCAACTGCAGCCTCCAAGATAGTACTTGGTTGAATATTTACTTGAACGCGACAAGGAGGGAAAATGGAAGGAGATGGGAGGCAGAAATGGATGAAAAATGGTATAGGTCCATCTAAACAAAATTCAAAGGCAATGTGAAATGAAATACCAGATCTTTTTAGCTATGACATTGTAAGAGACCTTTTGGGAAATTGGACTTAAACCTGCTCCATGTTGCTGACGTGTTATTTTGGATAATGGTGCCAACATAAAATCCTCTGGACTGGATGATACCTGTTTGGCCCGCCATACAAGTATTTTCAAATTTCATGAGCCCTTTTCAGAATTGCCTGCAAACTCATTGAAATTGTTAACCAACAAATTAAAAGATTCTGCTGCAAAATTGACAATGTACACCGTTTTTCCAACATGTTATTTGATGGAATAACTTCATAAATTTCTTTAGGGGCATACAGGAACCTATAGGTGTTTTATTTCATGGGTTTCTATGCAGAACTTCCTGGAAATCTTTTAGATTCATAGATATTTTCCTGGCAAATTTAGAAGCGAAACACACTATTTGGCCCAATTGGTCCAAAGGTTTGCTCTGGGGCATAACCAAACATTGCTGTGGAGTATTGCACTACCTCTTTTACTCAGTTGGTAGGTGCCATTCCAGACATGGTTGAAGTTAGGGAAATTTTACTTGAGTGACTACTCCCTGGAGGAGGAACAGCTCTGGAGTGTCTCATCAGAAAAACATCGGTCAGAAGCAGTTCAAATGTATAAAATAGGTACAGTATCCGCAGCAGGTGTAGAAGTTCCTCTACTGAATGATGAAAGTGTTCAAGCAAACAGAGCACCATAGGTGTGCTTGAATATGCTTCTTCATCAAAAGATCACATATATGCTTCTGAATCTTCTTGCAAAAAGGTTATTAAATGCAGGAAAAGTTAAATAAACCACGGCTGAATGAACATATTCAGGAAGCTCTTGTGTGTGTGGATCCCACTTTCATAATGTTAACATTTTCATTCTGTGCCAGTCTCATTCCGAGTAACTCAGGAATACAGATGCAGTATTCCCATACCTGGAATCACCAATATGATTTTATTCCAGAATGGAGTCATTCTTTAATATGTGTTGTACGTCTTGCATGTCGACCTCATTTTCTGTAAACGTCTGTAGACACCAGATGCACTCTACCATGTGCCATTAGAGAGGATTACATTGACTCCTCCTTTGTTCTTCTTGTTTTCTCTTATCTACTCCTAGGTTGCAACAGGAGCGGCCATTCAATAAAGTCATTGCCACCTTGTAGTTGCACACAGGTTGGATCGCTCTGATTTATTAGAGTTCTAGACCCAACCACTTCCACTCGCTTTTTTATTCAAGCTATTTGGTCCTGAAGAAGCGCCAGGGATCGTTCTGACCACCTAGATAGCACAAAACATGTCGACCTCTAATTACTAAGGCACATTACGCCCTATCAGTAACTCACGACCTACAGGTTTTTTAACCTGACAAGGGAACTTATACATTAAATTTTACTCACTCTGGTATCCCCTAGCCAGTTTTACCATTCACTCACCCACTCACTGTTCACTTAGAACCCTTCTTACTCACACCCACACGCATCATACGGCTGTACAAACAACAGATCTCTGCTAAAGGGATCATTCGGGGCACCCATAGTCCATTGCAGTGCTGGCTGACGAGGAGCAAATGCCCGATGATGAAGCATGAACATCCCTCGGGTGTGTGATGGGCATCAAGAGATAAAACTTGCGCTTGCTTCTAGTATGTGAGATTTAGACCTAGGATCTTACTCTCTTCCTCCTTTCCCTTCCTTCCCTTGTTTGTGGGTGACTATTTGCGCCCATACCTGAAACACTTACTCTTTGTTTAGTTTGTGATTAGCATAGGGAGCACAGGTACTAGACTACAACAAGCTACTAGTCCCCCCTCTTGTTTTTGGTGCAAAACCTGGTCTTAAACAGGTGAAACGAAGAGACATGCTGTATTCCTCCTTGTTTATGCTGTTTCCATGTGTGCTGCGTTATGCAGCACCCTTAGAAACAGCACATTTCCTATGATTGTTTATTTGCAGGAAGGGCCTCTTTCTGCACACAAATAATAATTTTAAAAAAAATGATGTTTTGCATCTTCTATGCGTGCTGCAAGCAGCACACATAGAAGTGAAAAAATTGCATTTAAAGATTTTTTAGGTGCAGGAAGGGAGACATTCCTGCACATAAACAATCTTCCCCTCAACACAGGCACCCTTGCACTATGGTGCAAGGAAGCCTGCATTGGCGCTAGGCAGCTAAAGTTAGCACCAGCGCAAAGGGAAATGCAGGGCTGCATTATATTCTAGTAATATGGTGGAGCCCTGGGTTTCGAAAGTGACGAAGCGTGTCAGCCTTCTTGGCTTAATGACATGCTTCACCACTTTATTGTAAATATGCCCTTTTGAGTGATAGTAAATGTACATTTCATAGTAATTCGCAAACATTGCTAATCTCTGCTCTTTTCTGTGTTATGTGGAAATTTATTATTCAGTGTCTAGAGAGTGTTTCAGTGCAAGTATAGTAACACATGGTTTTATATATTCAATATTCAGCTATAAAGCTATTCGCTCACAGTGTCATTGCCATTGATGTTCTGTGCATTATTGTTAGGTCCTGTGAAGCGACGCAGTCCAGCCAGCGGTGTTAAATCTAAGATGATAATTGTTGTAGAAAATAAGAACAGCATGTAAAATGTCTGAAGCCGGCTCAGGAGATCAGCACCAACTGACTCAAGAGTTGTCTCTTCAGATTCTAATCATCACATTGTGTGCATTCTAAACTACACCCTATAATACAAGCGTAACAATATTCTCCTAGTATAAGCCGTCCTACCTTCATTCTGAATATGAATGCCAAACACCACACATCTCTCCCCTTTACACAACCAAAAAAAAGCACATAATAAAATACACATATTATGAGTTGCACCTATTATGACATGCAATATTAATCATACATGCATGGTATTTTTTAATCTTCTACTTTTCCATAACATCTATTTGTTTTGGTCTCCCAAGTGTTCATCCCCATTTAATCCGCTGTTGTTTTCGCTTATTTTTTTTACCAAACAAGCCATGTTCCACCACTGCTCATTGTTGGCTTCCAATGCCGGTCCTTTTATTTCAATGATACAAGTTGGCTACCTACATTTGGATTTTCCTTTTTTCTAACAACTATGGATTTTTGACACGAACAAACTCACCCACTGCAAAATTCACAAAACGTTTCTTTCTTTGCAACTTCATTTTTTCACATCTCTCCTTACTGAACTTATAACTGGTACTCTTGGGCCTGTATGCCTCACTCAATACACCAGTCCCACTGCACAGGTTATAAGATTTTCAGAATGGGTTCAATGTAACTCAAATGATCGCTCCAGTAACCAAGCGTGCCAGTCGCTGTTGACAGGTAAAACCCAATACGCTTAAAATGTCACTTCTTAGCAGGTCTTGTCTTTAGAAAAAATTGAGCTCTTTGAATTTTGAATACCGTGCCAATCACTGTCTACCCGTGAACAAGGGATACAACCTTAAAATTATCCAAGCATGTCCATTGCTGTTGACACATGTAAGTAGCAGTAACGCAGTTAGCCACCAGGGGCCCTCCTAGAAACATCCATGAGAAAGAGAAACTTGAAATTATTTCGGTGGATTTATGCAGCAGAACGGAGGCGCAGGTAAGCCAAAGTTCTAATTTCAACTTTATATTTTAAGTTTAACCAAATTCTTGCTGTTCAAGGAGCGTTAGTATTTTCCAATTGTTGCAACAGCTCCAAAACATTAGAGTGCGATTCTCTCACTCGCTGCACACATACGAGTACATTAACCAAGGCACACCACCCTGTTATCACTAGTAATAAAAATCAAGCTCCTTTCTGCGTCACCCCCCTAGGTGCATTTTATCAAAAACGGTGTTAAAAATTATCGCCAGTTTAGCGGCAGAAAACTGCCCTTGAGAATTCCAATAGAAGTCCATGTTGTGGTGTGAACATGGGCTTCTATTGGAATTCTCCAGGGCATATTATCAAGCCCATTATCGCCGCTTTAGATTTCTGCCGCTAAACCGGCGATAATTTTAACGCCGTCCTTGATAATATGCCCCAGAGTGTCAAAAGACTCCAAAGCTATGGTGCGCAGTGACTGAATATAGTGGTGTGCCACAGGCGCTAACACTTCGCGCGCCAGGAGAAAGCTGTTCTGCGATTTCAAAAGAGGCGCCATGACTGAATATAGGGGAATGTCAATCACGCATTAACATTTTGCACAGCAGGACAATTCTACTTCGCCATTGACCTGAATCGAATGCGAGCCCTCTCCAAAATAGAATATTATTCATGAAAATGTGCCAGAAAAAAGCTGTGACATATTCCTCCACTACAAATGATCTCTGGGCCCCAAATAAAGCTAAAACAGTACCTTTCAAAGTTCATAGACAAAATCCACATCTAAAGATTTCCCAGTGAAAAAATGAATACATTTCTAGAGTAAAATCTCATGCCATATTTTGTAGAGTGGCAAAGTCCAGCCAGCAATGTTAAATCAAAGAAGATATTTATTGTAGAAAATAAGAACAGCATGTAATATTTCTGAAGGGTGCAGGAGATCAGCTCCAACTGAATCAAGGGATGTATCTCCACATCATCAGATTCTAATCATCGCACCATGTACATTCTAAAGTACATCTTATAAGATAACAATATTCTCCTAGTACGTACCTTTCTTCATGCTTACTATAAATGCTAAAACATTACAGGTCCTCAGACCATATTGACTATTTTGAGTCTAGAAAACTAACATGGTCAGACCATCAAATTTAGTGAGGACTGTCTGCCCAATGATCATCTCTATACATTGAAGAAAACAGCCATCATGGAGGTTCCCGATCGATGTACTAAAAGTTTGGTGGGTGGCCGCTGTCAGTTTTGACTGCTGTTCACCAACTTTTTACATTGCTGTTTTTCAAAAACAAACTCCCAAAGAAGGTGTTTAATGCAACAGTGACGAAACAAAGCATTTCCACAATAATGATTATGGAAAAGCCTTGAATTCCCTGAGTTTTTAGGTTGATTTTCTACTTTTAAGGAATAGCTGTGAGGATATTAATGATGTGACACCCGTTGCTTTACTGGCAGAAATGCACATACAGCCATTGATCATGTTCTGCTCTCTGCATCTGCAAGTGATTTGGTCTGCACTATTAACCCCTTTAGTGCTGCAAACGTTCAGCGGACGTCGCGTGCACTACCTCGGTAGTGCTGCGCACGTCCGCTGAACGTCGCGGCCCCGCCCGCTTAATAGAACGTCCTGCACTGGGGCGGAACGTTCGGCGCAGCCTAGGGGTTAATGTCATACCGACTGCTGTGAGTGATCACAATTCAGCAGTTTGAACTTTAGCAATCCAGGCCCACAGCACTAAAAGCATTGCATGTATCTCTAATATCACCCCTATCAAGCCTATTAGCGTTAGGATTAAATGGGCTGGGACCATGTGAGGTACTACGGGTTTTACTAATAATGACCCCCGATGAATTTAGTTATTGTTTGGACAACGAGGTAGATCATGAGGGGCTCTAAAATGCCTTGGTAAAATCGCCAGATCCCTCAATTCATTACTGTTAAGACCTCTTAGATCTGGTATTCCAGGGAAACGAGGGTTGTTTTATCATTCGTGCGCCCAAGCAGCTAAACTCTTAAGGGACACCTTTCATAGTCTCTCCAGGGATTTTCCATAAAGTAAGCAATTGTGCAAGAACTATAAGCATGTTTTTGCAGCCGGGAAAAGGGTTTTACAAGAGGAAGCATAGGCAAACCTAGCAAAGGAAACAGACAAAGGATTTTGTCCTTTTTTTAGAATATAACGAACGCCCTTTTTTTAAAAGATGACTCAATACCTGAAATTGACTTCCTAGTCCCCTGTGAAGCATGGGTATTTTGGATTCATCTATGATGGGGTCACCTCTAGAAAGTGGCAGGGGAAAACTTAAATCTGAGCTTCACCTGCCCATTACTTTAGAGGAGGTTCTCCTTGCTATTGATACGAGTGCAGGGGGAAAAGCACCAGGCCCAGATGGAGTGCCAGAAGACGCATTTAGAGCTATGAGGGAGTAACGAGGCCTCATTTTGACCAAGGAACTGAATGCAGCTGTTGAGGGCACATCTCCCCTGTCTTGGGTCATGTCAATCATAATCCCTATTACTCATTGGAAAATATATTAAAGCTAAGCTAGGATGCCTTTATCTCTGTTTTGCTGACCTCAAGTGTGCATTTGATTTGGTTGACCACACATTACTCTGGACCATATTGATCATTAAGGGTGCCCCAAGGAAGTTACTTAGCTTTTTAGCACAGGTACAGAGAAATCTATTTGGTATAGGGAGGTGTGGCCCCGATGGGGAATGTCCCCCCTCATTTAAAATCAAGAGGGGTATCAGACAGGGGTGCGTACTAGCGACCTGTTTATTAATGGAGTGGAAGGCTCCCTGCAGACCGTGCAGTCTAATGCCCCGGTCGTTGGTAGGCGTCCAGTGCCAATTCTATTGTATGCCAGCAATGCGGTCCTATTATCTAGTACACCTGTTGGCTTACAAAAAATAATGGAGTCTTTTGGGCGCTTCGTGGATTGCAGAAAAATTAAAATTAATAAGGCAAAAACCTTAACAATGGTGTGTGGGAAAGTACAAACATGTATGACTTTTTACATAGAGGGAGCCACCATTGTTAATGTTAATTCCTTTTGCTATCTACAGGTTTTATTTATAAGCAGTGGATCTTGGGCACAGCATGTTCCAAGTACACAGCTGAAATTTATACGGGGGAGTGTTGAGATTTTCTCATAAGATTGGCAGTCGCCCAATCAAGACAATGGTTGAAATTTATAAAGGAAAGTGTCTTACAACTGCTTCTTTTGTGGTAGGCCTGTGGTGGTAATGCTTACAGTCACCACCATCAGGTGGAACAGACCCGCTTCCTTAAATGCTGGTTATGTGCATCCAGATCTGCATCATCCTTTATAGTATAGGAGGCTGGGTTACACTTTCTAGAGGATACATTAGCTTTAAAACCCCTATTGCTTTAGCAGTCTGTATAGACAAAACAAGAAACACATTTCACCAAGTCAATTATATCTGACTGCCTACCTCACAACCATATTCTTGAAAATACCTTGGTTCTTAAATAAATGTTTTTTTTTTTAATTGCTGTTTAATTCACCCATCTTGATCAACCCCTCAAGTTGCTCTTCTTTGGAGAAAAGCGTAATTTTGGGTACCTTTTTGAATCACAGAACATAGTTTAGAATGCTTGAAAAATCTAAGAAGCACATTATTGTTTATTATATATGCAAAGATCAGTTGAAGGGTTGTCAACATTACCTAATTTGGGTGACTCACGTGCAGCATCACTTTGTGTTAACTAGATTATCACTTGGTATTGTCCACCACCTTGTCGCTTTTCCTGGAATTAAAAAGCACCCTCCAGCCACTATACTCTGTCCTTGTGATGGTGTGTTAGTCCAGAGCACACAGCACTTTATTTTATTCTGCAGTTTTTATGAGGGTTTGAGGAGATATTACTCAAAACCACTTTTCCTTGATGGCAATAATAGGGACTATAGAGATGCTTCAAAATGTATATTTGCACTAGAGAATCCCTTGGTTTGCGTTAGAACTGCACTCTATATATGGGTTGCTATACATTTGAGGGAAAGTATTGTATTGTAATGTATTTTCATGGGGGGGGGGGTAATTTTTTTTTATTTTTATCATTGTTTTTTAATACTAGTGTATTTATTACGTTTAGCTCCAAACATCAAAAATAACGCTAGTTCTCTCTGGACCTTTAGTCTATGACAGTACAGTTAAAAAAAGTTAGAACAAGTCTGGTGGAAAAACTATTACAAAGCCGATAAACGGAAATATTTGAATCTAATGTGTAAATATAAATATGTGATTACAGCCAAACAAAATTGTCTAGTCTCTGAAAAGTTTAAAGGTAGAAATTTATAACATTATTTTGGAACTGGCAAACCAGGAAGAATCTAAGGCAGAGATATCTCAGTCACAATAATTAGTTGATGAATAATCATCTGTCTCAGAAAAGATCTAAAAGAGAATAGCCAATTTATCCAACATGCTAGCATTAGGTTAAGAGATTAACTACAGAGAGGCTACATTGGGGGAAAAAAAAAAAAGGAATTTGGTTTTCTCTTTGCCTGGGCAAAATCTAAATTATATTGGAATAATTAGTGCAATTTCAGGAATTTCATGTTACACTTACTAGCCAAAATGTCCAAAATTACACCATTAAGCCACTTCACATAATTGTGTCCTATTCACTGTAAACTTTTGCTACAAAATCTGGCAATCAAAAGAAACATGTATTGCAAATATACAGAAACAGCATAATGCAAGCTGATGTTGTTTGCGATGCTTTTTTTTAAATGCGTTCTCATAGCATAAATTGATGTGAGGTGGCATTTCACTCTGTAATACAGAACAAAATTATAGATTTGTATTTTGCGTAATTATTCAGGATTTCTTGTAATTTTGTGAAATGTCACATTATTGTGCAAAAGCAAACTAAGCGGATTTCATACACTCCCTTTTTTCCCCGTTTCTATCGAAACCTACAAAGTAGCATAGTCAAGTCAAGCTTTCATGGTCTCCCATTTTTAATTCTGCAACTCAGTCTATCTTGGGTTCCGTAAGAGGGGCACACAGAAGTTACAATTGATCCAAAATGCCTCCATAAGACTAACTTTCAAAATAAAAAAGTTCGATAGGTATTTATTCCATCTGAACTAATTACACTAGCTAATGAGTCAATTACTTACCGGTAATCTTCATTACTCTGAATACCCTTCTTCCCGTACCAACACTTACTATATGAGGTGTTTTAGTCTCTCCCAGGCATCACATGATGTAGATAAAGCCAATCTATCTGAAAGATATCTAGTAAAGAAACAGGTTTCTCCAAATACCCCTCCTACCATAATGGTAATAAAAGGGGACGAAGCCCACAACACTTCCTGCAAATCCCCAAGCTAAATGAAGCGAAACAGGTTGTGAATGAGAATGGAAGGGAGGGTCGTAAGTATTGGTGCGAGAAAAAGGGTATTTGGAGTAAACGAGATTAACGGTACGTAGTTGAAACATTACCTCAACCATCTTCTCGTACCACTATATGAGAATATACCAGAGCTATCAGCACAACCTAATTACCGGATATACCACAAGTACTTCTAAGTGATGCAACCCAAACATTTGATGCAAACTTAGGAGACACAATTCTTTAGAGAATAGCCGCTTCCAAAACCCTAGTACCAAAATTCATAGATTCAGACTCTGAACATCCAGTCTATAAGGAAAAATAAAAGTAGATGGTGGAGCCCAGGTAGCAGCCCTGCAGATTTCCAAAACAGAAGCCCTACCCTCCTCAGCCCACCCCTGGGACCTATCCACCTGCTCAAAGTTTGGGTAGAAGTCTTTGTCCCTGATGGAAACCAGTAAAGTTCACAAACAAATTAGCTATATAGCTGGGATCTAGACAAATACATGTTTACAATTGTTAACACATCCAAACTATGTAAGGCTTTTTCTTCTGGAGTCGAAGGAGCTGAAAAGAAAGAAACCAAAATTATCTCCTCATCCTGATGAAAGGGAGGCAAAACACTGGACTCAACTTAAAGAACAACCGGTCAGAAAATATTCTCAAATAAGGGGGCCTGATGGACAATGGACCCAACTCCCGCAGCCCAGATGCAGCTGTAATAGCCACTAAAACACACTTTAAAAAGACAAATGTTTCAAACTCACTTCTTCCAGAGGTTTAAATGGAGGAAGTGCTCTGATGACTAAAGGAAGATCACAAGAAGGGTGAAAGATTTTAACATTTGGTTTCATTAATGAAAACCCCTTAAGCTTGCTTCAATAGAATCCATTTTGGGAACACCTCAAGGACCTTTGACTGCCATGCCCTTCAACAGCCATACCATTTGGCGCATTCTCTTGTATGCGTTTAGGGACAGGAGGGGAGAACAAAGAGAAGTCTGATCCAGCTGAATGACCTACTCCGGAGCTATTGCCATTAATTGCAACAATGGGAATCACCCCATCCTTGGTCAAAAAGCGACCAGGTATACATTTTTCGTCCACAGTCTAACAAGTAGTTTGAGTATCAATAGAAATGGGGAAAGGCGTAACATAGAACCTGATGCCATTGACAGATCCGTTAGACCTATCCCCCTACAACCTTCTTCTCGGAACCGGGACAGAAAGGAAGGAAGAAGGACATTGCCTATGGTGGCAAAGAGGTCTAGCTGTGGAGGATCACACCCAGTAGCAGCTCCTGGAGGGAGTGCTGCGGGGCGGTGGGTGGAGCGTGGGAGAAGCAGGGTGGAGGGTAGTAAACTCCGGCATAAGGATGAACGGAGGTAAGTACATAAATAAATAAATTAAATGAATTACATTGTGCACGCTGCACAGTGGAATTAGTTTTATTTATTTATGTACTTACTTCTGTTCATCCGTATGCCGAAGTTTACTAACCCCCACCCTGCCTCTCCCCCACCCCACAGCACTCCCTCCAGGAGCCGCTAATGATCACACCTTTGGCACAATTGCTCGAAAACACGTGGAGCTAGACAAAAGTCATGGGAGGAAGGGAATACCCTGCTGAACTTATCTGATAGAAATTGTACTTCCCTCAAATGTAGGTTGATGTGAGAGACAATAGATGGGTCTCAGCCCAGCACCCTTTCTGAAATTGCCAGGCCTGCTGAACTGTGTGATTCCCGTCCCAGACTGTTTGGTTATATAAGATTTCGAAACTGTATAGTCTGTCCTGACCGTAACTACCTGATTTTGTAACTTGGGGAAAAATGGAAGAGAAAGTGAAATACAGCCCTCATTTCTTTCCAGTTGGAAGAATGGCATTCCTCCTCCAAAAACCACTTCCTCTGAATTGACTGACTGCTGAGTGTAGCTCCCCAACCTAACCCGCTTGCACCTCTTGTTAGAATACATGGTAGTGGGCTGGACAAGGCAATCTCCTTGAGGAGGTGTGCCGGATCCAACCACCACTGCATTTGCACCCAAACATCACGTGGCACAGGTACCATTTGGTCAAGGCTGAATGACTCTGGATTCCAGTGTGCCAGGAGATGATAAACCAATGGTCCCAGAAGAAGGCACGCCCACAGAACAACAAAGACACATGCTGCCTAAGAGAAAAATGAAAAGATAGACATGAATATCCTGAAACACATGAACATCAACGTTGAAAATAGCTCTTAATAACCAATACCTTGCCATGTGACCCTGGAGGCGCAGCCACTCTATTGCAGACATCTCTGACCGATGTCCCACGAAATGGATAAGACCCTAGATAATTAGGGCTCCAGTCAGAGGCAGATTGACAATTCCCAGGTTGGTCTGAAAATGTGCACCAATGAACTCCAGATCCTGAGTTGGAGAGAGCTGAGATTTATCCACCTATATCAGAAGACAAAAGTCACTCAAAATCTCGCATACTAACTTGATATGATCCTGAAGAACTGTCTTTGATGGAGAATGGACCACCAATCGTCCAGATACGGGTGAACCAGAACTCCCTGGCTGTGAAGATTGTTCACAATGGGTGCCAGAACCTTTGTGAAGACTCGTATGGATGACATCAGCCAAAAGGAAGGACTTTGAACTACCAGTGCTGACCCCCCACACAGATTCTGAGGTATTTCTGGTGAGGAGGAAAAATAGGGATGTGGAGATAAGCATCCCTCAAGTTTAGGGCTGCCAACCACTACCTTTTGGACACCAGAGGAATTATCCTCTGCAGAGTTTCCATTTTTACACGTGTTTTACTTAGAAAAAAGTAACATTTTCATAAGTTGATAATCAGTTTGCATTTTCCAAAGATATCTGCAGAATAAAAAAAAATCCTTGTTGATTGTACAGGAAGAAACATTTTGCATTTTTTAAAACATGTTCTGTCATCTCCTTAATCAAGGTCAACAACTTGTCCAGATTTCTTGACCCTGAAATCTGGACCAAGCCTGTGTCTGCGGGAAAGTTTACGAATTCCAGCATATAACCCTTTTCCACAATCTGTTAAATCAGGAATGCTTTCTGGCCTGTGGAGGAGGAATTAGGGGTTTTGAGGTTTGAATCTGCCCAGAATAAGGTTGCGTTGACCTGTAAATGTTGATAGGAAAATTAAAGCGAAAACCTTTTTGCCGTCTTCCTCTCATAGGTCTTTTAAAAAGATCAGGCTTAATCTGGACTCTAAACTGAGCATGTGCCGCTTTTTTTAAAGCCCTTTTTAGGCAGTCCTCCAATTGATCTCCAAACATCTTGTTGCCTAAAAGAGGTATATATGTTACAGTCAAAGTGTGAAATCTCACATTCTATAGAATGCCTAGGTAATGTATAGAATGCCTGAAAATCGAACGTCAAAGTATGAAATGATTGATATTTTATACATTGCCTAGGCATTGTATACTTTGCCGGATTCTCTGCCGGCAAAGTATATAATCCGCCTAATCCCGTCATTTTATTCCTGCCTGGCAATGTGTGAAATCCAGCATTCTATAGAATGGCTAGGTAATGTATAGAATGCCTGAAAATCGAACGTCAAAGTATGAAATGATTGATATTTTATACATTGCCTAGGCATTGTGTACTTTGCCTGATTGTCTGCCAGCAAAGTATATAATACACTTAATCCCAGAGATCTCAGTCCACAGGAAGCGGCCAAGGATTCGTCAGGTGTATGTGCAAGACGAAATGCCAAAATATGAGGTGCCATTGTGTGAAAAAGAAAATTAAGTGCAATTCAAAATGTCACTCTAGCCTTCCCTGCTGCAACAAATAGGTCATGCCAGTTCTTCTTTGTGTTTTACCTGTAAAAATATTCTGTTTGCATTCTTCTTTAAGTCGTGAAATGTATGTACAAAAACAGAAGGTGTTTTTGTGCTGCAACAAGTAGGTCATGCCAGTTCTGCTTTGTGTTTTACCAGTAAGAATATTCTGTTTGCATTCTGTAGGTCATGCCAGTTCTGCTTTGTGTTTTACCGGTAACAATATTCTGTTCGCATTCTTCTTTAAGTCGTGAAATGTATGTACTAGATCAAAGTGCCAAAATATAAGGTGTTTTTGTGTGAAGAATAAAAGTGAGTACAATTCCACGTATTACTCCGGCCTTTTAGTGTAACAAGCACTTCAATCTCAGTTCTGCTTTCTTTGTTTTCCGGTAAGAATATCCTGTGCTTTATTTCGTAGTTTTGTTCTTTCAGTTTCAAATGCGTATTAGTTAATAAAGGCTTCTCATCGTGTGCCCTTTTAACACTTTGCATAAATGGTACTGGTCATTCTGTATAATGCCTAGGAATTGTATAGAATGCCTAGGAAAAGTATGTATCATTTTCACAAAAAAACGTATATTTCATAGTTTGCCAAAAACCATCAGGCATTCTATATATTACCTAGGCATTCTATACAATACCGGGATTTCACACTTTGACTGTAACATCTACATTAAACCAACCTTCTGTGCACCATCTGCCTTCGTATCCCTTAAGTATATCTGCCATCTACCAGCAACATTTGAAGCAATAGATTAATCAGAAACCTTAAGAATATCATGAGAAACGTTTGTAAGAAATGTTGCCTGCAGTAGCGGCCAGCATTGCTCTAGGGTTGGGGGGCCGGGCGCGAGGGGCCGTTGGGTGTCGCAGGGGGAATCGCGGGAGTGTCACAAGGAAATAAAAAAATAAAAGAAATAAAATGACTTACCTTTTCGCCGGGTCCCGCATCTTCTCTGCTCCTGCTCTCCTGCCTCCGACAGGAACAGGCAGCTAGGCTCCTTCCCCTAAGCCAAACATTACGTCATAATGCAATGATGTGATTTTTCGGGATGGCGCCCAGCCAGGGGCTAGTGGGATGTGCATCTTCTCCAGGCAGGCACAGCCTGCCTGGAGAAGGGCAGAGTGCGAATTACTGTTTTGGGCGGGCTGAGAGGGCAGACCAAACAGTCTTTACGTACTCAGGGGTGTGCAAACCACTCCTCTCTTGCCCTTCTCAAAGAGCAGATCTGCCCACTCGTCTGTCCGCAATGCACAAAGCAAACATAAAATGGCAATAACTTAAAGTTATTACCATTTTATGTTTTGGCTTTCATGCACTGAGAGAAAGCAGTGGGGCGACTCCTCTGCCCTAGTGGAGAAGGCGCCCCTGGGTCACTTGCCTGTAATTCCATGCTGGAGAATAAATCTTTACAATCCACCCTCCTTGAATGGCCGTAGTGATGGATTGAAAATCGTTAACCAAAGGCTGAAAGTCAGACTGTATAGATCGCAGCCCTCAAGGACAAACTAAGACCCGAAAAAGCATTTTTTTTTTTACAAAGGCTCCAGAAAAAGGCACAGAAGGAGGACTGTCCTGTATATGTCTTTCCCCATGGCCGTCATCACCCTTTTCCCTTATCCCTGAGCAGTGATGGCGAATGCAAGAGTGTTTTCTATACTCCATTATAAAGGACACCAAACTGAACAAGAGTATATAAGGGACCTGAAGGACCCACTGTGGCTAAATGAATGCCTACCTGAGAGAACAAACATTTTATTCAATAGAAAAAAGACAAATTAATAACCGAAAACTAGGAGCGCAATGAATTATTATCCTTTAATAAGAATAATGGTGTCAATGAAATTCCTATTTTCGACACAAGAGGGCAGAATTGTTAAACTTATTGTCAAATAAAGGACTAGCAAACTTCTCACATACAGAATGGATCGAATTTAAAGCATACAGAACCAATGAAACTTCAAGAATCAAATCAAAATGTTTCCGTAGTAAAATACCAAGATTAGAACCGCTGAACTTCCGAAAACGCAAACCGCCACGGCTTGAAGTGGGAGATAAAAACAGGCACCAAAGCTGTAAAAAAAAACAAAAAACAGCAACATATTCAGCCAGGCTCCAAAACCACAGAGGAATGGTGTAGATGGCAAGCTTCTCCATAAAGCCAGACGCTGCTGGGCGCTGAAGAAAATCCTAAACATAGCAGGAGAAGAACAAGCATTGGCAAAGCCAATAGGATTCACCTTTGCCAGACCTATTGGCATTGTCAAATTCAATAGGGTGACCAACCCTCCGTAAATTTCACGGACAGTCGGTTAAATGGAAGTCACGTACGTTGTCCGTGATGATCCCTCTTACTGGTGTCTTTGTCCATAATTTAGGGTGGTTGCAGCGACATGCACTCTTGACCTTTGAGATCCTTCAGTCTTCTGAGAACTCCTTGCTGGGGCCGTCTCGCACTCCTCTGTGCTCAAGGGCAGCCCCTCCCCAGCCTCTCACAGACTGTGATGGACACATTGTCATTCTGTATGCTGGTTGATTGTCCATACGGAATGTCAATGGGCCAGTCTGCTCAGTTCAGGCATGTGGTGGGCCGCAAGGAAGAAACAAATGTAACAGTAGATGGAAGTAACATTGTCTAGTTACTTTTAAATACCATGTTTTGTATTTTTTTAATTTGAAGTGGTGTTATTATATTGTCATTTGTATGACCTCGCCGCACTGGAGAACCAGAAAATGGGAAATAGTTATGAGGGAGGGGAGACAAGAGTAACATGCGGTGTGAAAAAAAAGTAACAACATCCTAGAAAAAGCAAACCCTTATAGGGAATGCAAGATTAAGTAAAGCATGGGGAATGTTAGCAGAGCAATGTGAACATCTTTATAATTATTATTTAGAAATTGATGAGGGGGCGTGGCTTGGACGGCAATGTGGACGGTCGTCTGAGTCCGTCGGCTCCGCAACCCTGAGGACAAACCAACCCGCCAAACGAGCCAAAACAGCCTGTTCCCACCTCAAAAGCACAGAAACAGGTGGGGGAAGACCCGGGCAACAAGAAACAAGACGAGCAAGAGAGGGGAGGAGCCGCAACACGGAGATATCGGCCCCACCGTCAGTCGCTGACCAGCAGCAACAGGGAAACAAGATGGCGCCCTGAGACCCTGGGGGCCTTGGAGACCCTAGGAGCGATCCGGAACAGAGAGTGAACCAAGACGCACCACCTTTCGTGCTCCGCCTGGTGTTGGAAGGCGGTGGCCGGAACAAAACTGCACCAAGCGACGAGTCACCCAACAACCCAGGAAAGGGATGCGGTAGAGCGGACTACCCAGGCGAACGGGCGGATCTACAGCGAGCACAGCGAGCGACAGGCAGCGACAGGAAGAGCCGCTCAGCCGCAAGCCTACCGAAAGGAAGACCCGCCAACCGAGTAAGAGGAAACCGGAAGTTGCCGCTGGGAAGAACGCCATTACCGGAAGTCTTCACCGACCCAAGCGGAAGTGACGGACCGGAAGCAGAAGGACGTGGCCACCGCAAGCTCCGCCAGAGGAGCTCCACCGAGAAGTAAGCAACGGAGCCAGAAGCGTGGGCCGTACTCCCGACCCAGACGAGGCACAAGAAGCAATAGCGGAGGAGAAGCCCGGCCCGAACAGCATCCCACCCGACTGTCTTCAGAGAGGCAGGGGGCCTGCGAGGCACACCACGCACAGATACCAAAAGGAACAGCGCGGAGAGGGGGGGGGCCAAACCGCCCGCATAAGCCGCGGTGCAACCAGAGATAGCCGATCACACTGAGAGCCGGCACCAGACCCTGCCCTACGAAGGTCAAAGCCCACACAAGATGGCACGGTCTCCGAGAGGGGGATGTGAGGAGACACAATCAGGAAAAGGAAGCTAATAGCCCAATCGTGCTACTCGGCCCGCAAGGCGCACTACGCACGCTCAGCAAACCGGCCCACGAGAATCCCCCACTGCCACCACGGAGAGCCGCGGTCCCGCCAGCGGAAATGAACCAGCCCTAAGGAGCCGCAAAAAACACATTAAGCACCGCAGATGAAAGTAAAGGGAAAGAAGCGGAATTAAGGGGCAAAAGCACTAACAGAAGGCACGGGATCACAAAGTAAGCGTTAACGCAGTGCAAGGGCGAGGGGGAAACACTGGGGTGCGGAGCGCCAGCGGAAAAGGCAAGGCGAGCACAGAGCTCCAGGCAAGAGGCGCACCGAAAAGAGAGCCTAACACACCAACCAGTGCTCGTTAAGACCCCCACCTAATCATGCCAAAACACCCCATCAAAGTGAGACGCAGAACAAAGAGCGTCGAAGAACGCAGGCGGCCGAACAGCCGCGAACGAGACAAAACACACGCTGGCAGGGCCAAAGGCAAGGACCAGAACAAGGCACATCAGAGAGCCCAGCAGATATAGAGGCCAAGGCACTCATACACCGGCGTCAAAAGAAACAAACCCACCAAAGGTGGCCCAAGCAGAGGGGCGGCTAGGCAACATCCTATCTAGAAGGGGCATCGGGACAATGTCAGGAAACGAAGGGAAGACGGTGGGCGACCAGAAAAAGCCCAAAATGGACAATCAAGCATCCCCACTAAAAAACAGAGGCGAAACAGTCACCCTTGAGACCATCCTAAGGAAAATAAACAAAGGCAATGAAGTGGCGAAGGAGACGAAACAAAGTGGAGAACATGCAGCTCGAGCTGGCAGCTATAAGAGCGGACCTCCACAACACAAACACAAGAATGGAGGCAGCAGAGAGCCGAATAGGCTCAGTGGAGGACGATACAAGTGGAAACACCAAGGCCATAGCAGAGCTGCAGAAAGCCACTAAGAACATACAAAAACAGCTAGCTGAGAAGGACGATAGGGCAAGAAGAGGCAACGTAAGGATCCTGGGCGTACCAGAAGGGGCAGAAGACAAAGCGGGCTCATGTGCGGCCATGCTAGAGGAGATGATCCCCCTGCTCACAGGCATTACTTTTGAGAGAGGTTTCGAAGTGCAAAAAGCCTACAGAGTACCAGCAGGAAAACCAACGACAGGCAAGGGGCCAAGGGCAATAATATGCAACCCGCTCAGACTAAGCCAAACAGATGCCATCTTTGCCTTTGCCAGGAAAAACCAAAACCTTACGTGGGCAGGGAGAAAGATCGTGCTGACCCAGGACTACTCAAAGCCAACTGTAGAGTTAAGAAAAGTATTTCTGGCCCTCAGAGAAGCCCTGCGCAGAAGAGGCGCCGCCTTCAGCTTCGTTGCACCCACCAGGTTTAAAGTAACAGACAAATGGAAAACAATGTTTTTCGAGTGTCCAGGAGACCTAAGGAACTACCTGCAAGGACCACTGGTAGAAGAGATGGAGCAAACAAAGAACCCTGGAGCGGCGAAAAGAAGTGCCTCACCAGACGTGAACGGCCATTTGGAGTAAGGCGCATTATGGACCAAAATTACAAGACAACGTAAATACCTCACCAGGCCTCTACACCACCACACGAAAAAACCATTGGTGATACAACAGAGACAGATGATGACTGTTTTTTTATTCTCAACTACCTCAAATGCTACACCCAAGAAGAACAAACTCTACCTCAGGGATGATGCGGGGCAGAGGAACTTTGTCGTCGCACACCCAATCAGCAATATATGGGAGGGAGGGGGGAGGGAAGGGAGGGTGGGGAGGGGGGTGAGGGAGCAGGGGGTGCGGGGTGCATGTACATGGGTCTACTTACTATCACTTTCTCTTTTTTCATTACCTTTCTCTCTATACACTCACATCCTGGAGCAGCAAATGCGAACGCAAGCGTAGGGACACAGATCCACACACAACACGTAACCGAGAAGCGCACAGAGAAGGGACACACAAGCCGCGAAACACAGAGATGCAGAAATGACAAACAACAACAACGAGAGCAGCATCACGGCTGACATTAAGATAGTGTCCCTAAACGTCAAAGGTCTCAACAGCCCAGTGAAAAGGAGGAAGGTACTCGAACACCTTAGGAAACAAAAAAGCGACATATATGTGCTCCAAGAAACGAGACTAGAAGCAGCAGACATCAGGCACATAAGTGCAAACTGGATAGGTGAGGTAGTGGGATCACCTGCGCAGAATAAGAAGAATGGGGTGGTAACAATCATCAGCAGAAACTCCAACATAGCAGTGGTAGACTCACAGGCAGATACCCAAGGAAGAACACTTGTGACCACACTTAGAAGAGCAGGAGAGACATTCCATGTAGCAAACATATACGGCCCCAACTGCGAGGACAAACCATTTTGGGAAGGGGTAGGTGCACAACTACACTCCCTACCGTTAGACGATCTGCTGATCGTTGCAGGAGATATGAACCAAGTTCTCGATCCATCGATCGACAAACACCCGCACAGACCCAGCCAATCAACAAACAACCCTAACATCCTAAAGAATCTGTATGCCAAATTAAGACTGAGAGACCCATGGCGACTAAGCAACCCGGATGCCAGAGAATACACGTTCTTTTCCAACCCACACAACTCATACAGCCGGATAGACTATATCCTAATGTCAGGAACACACACCCACCTCATAGACCACACGGAGATAGGCCCCAGATCAGTATCAGATCACTCGCACATAAGCCTAACCCTATCAGGCAAGCACAACGAAAAGCCAACCCGCAGATGGCGTTTCGATGATAGCCTTCTCCAACACACCTCAGCGAAGACGGAGATAGAGGAGGCAATAAAGGAATACCTGCTAATAAATGACACACCAGAGACACACAGGGAAGTACTATGGGACGCCCTAAAAGCCACCATCAGGGGTACTGTAATGACCATTAAGGGCAGGATGAACAGAGGAAGAAACAAGAGAATTGAAGACCTAGAGAAAGAGATCAAAGAGCTGGAGAGCAGCCACATAGCCAGAATGGAAGATAGCAACACACTCACGAACCTCACCAGACGGAAGTACGAACTTAACAGGATACTGAGTGAGAGAGCAGGGACCTGGATTAACAAATACAAGTCGATCAACCTCTGTACTGCAAACAAAGCGGGCAAAAACCTAGCGTCCTACCTAAAAGGGAAACAGAAACAGCACACGATAGAAGCAATCAAAGACAAACACAGCAAGTCCCAGACTGCAAACAAAGACATCCTGGAGGTCTTCAGAGACTTCTATGAGGGACTGTACACCAAAGATGACACACTCAAGAAGGACGGGGGTAAGGAGCTGCTAGGCAACATAACCACACCTACACTATCAGACCAAGAACGCGACATCTTAGAGCTGCCCATAACAGAGGATGAGATAGAGAAAGCCACGGCAAGCCTCAAGGACAATAAAGCACCGGGGCCGGATGGCTTCACAGCCGCCTTTTACAAGCAATACACGCTCACCCTCAAACAGACACTGAAACAAGTATTCACGGAATGTGTCCAGACTGGACACATGACACCCTCAATGGCCGAAGCAAACATAATCGTTATACCTAAAGAAGGGAGGGACACAAATGAGGCGAAGAATTTCAGACCGATCTCCCTAATAAATGTGGACGGCAAGATCTACGCAAAGATACTAGCCAATAGACTCAATGCGTACCTACCCAAACTGATACACAACTCTCAAGTGGGCTACATCAAAAACCGTATGTGCCATGACAACACGAGGCTACTATGCCATATAATCAGCCACTCCTCCAGAAGCAGCAACGCAGCCGTCATGATAGCCCTGGACGCTGAGAAAGCGTTCGACAGGGTTTCATGGCCCTTTTTAGACCAATGCATGGGGAAATTCGGGCTAGGGCCAAACTACAGTAGGATGGTGATGGCTCTATACAACAACCCCAAAGCACGGGTGGTGGTCAACGGAGGCACATCAGACATACTACACCTAGGCAGGGGAACAAGACAAGGCTGCCCACTCTCACCAGCCCTCTTTCTGTTAGCCATAGAACCGCTCCTCACAATGATCAGAACGAATGAGGACATAGCGGGGATACCAATAGGAGGAGAAACATTCAAGCTAGCAGCATACGCTGATGACGTACTAATAGTCACAGAAGATCCAGAAAGATCCATCAAAGCACTGACTGACACCATCGGGATATACGCGCAAGTATCAGGGTACAAACTCAATACAGACAAATCGGAGTGCAAACCTTTAAACATCCACACGACGAGAACAGTACTAGGAACGTCCGGACTAACCTGGCAACAGTGGCCCATAAAATACTTAGGCATCCTCTTTGAGAGAGACCTAAGAACTACACTGGAACATAATGAACAAGCAACAATCCAGAACATCAAGGATAAAGTAGAAGGGTGGTCCCCCAGATTCACAACATGGTGGGGAAGGGTAGAAGCGATAAAAATGATGCTCACACCGATGGTCAACTACATGCTAACCATGCTCCCACTTACCAGCACAGAAGACTTCCACAAGAGACTAGACAAAATACTGAACAACTTCTTGTGGAGAGGGAAGAAACCTAGAGTAAGCCTACACAAGCTTAGACTCTCAAAAGATCAGGGTGGGCTAAACATAGCTAATTTCAAACGATTCCAGGTAGCCTGCATAGCCAGACAGGGGCTACACTGGCTAGACCCAAGACAGGAATACACCCCAGCTTGGCTCATACTCGAGCGAGGACTACTAAAAGGCATGAACCCCATCGCCCTCCTCACCGCCACCCGACACCCAGCAACCAAAGACAACCCAGTCCTAAAGAACACGAAATTAGCTCTCCTAAGTGTTGACAAACTCCTGACAACAAGCATCAAGGGAGGCCAATTAGAATCCATCTGGTACAACCCCAAGCTAAGATACAGGGATAGGGTTCTAGACATGCACGAATGGTACAAACACAGCATCTCCACTGCCCACGACCTTCAAAAGCAGGGCGAATACACAACATTTGACACCCTCAAGGAAGATCACAATTTACAAAGCATAGAGCTCTACAACTTCCTGAAAATCAAAGTGGCAATCAGGAAGGCGAACCTCAACAACCGGTCACCCTCACTCATACAACTTGCAGCCAGTCTCAACACACTAGGACACCAAGTAGCACACCTGTACAAAACACTCCGCCCCAAAAAGACCAAACTCAACGATAAGGTCACAAATTTCTGGGGAGGTGTAGCAGGAAAGGAACTAAGTGAGACCGAGAAAGCAGAACTGTGGAGATCGACTTCTAGGAAAAAAATAACTGCAACGCTAAACCAGACCAAATACTGGCTAGTACACAAGGCGTACTGGACACCAGCCCGCCTGGCCTCCTTGGGGATCCGAGAAAGTGATGCATGCTGGAACTGTGACAGAGAGAAGGGAGACTTAGAACACCTGCTTCTCAGCTGCCCTAAGATCAGGGGATTCTGGGACAGAATTGGGACACTTATCAAAGAGATCACGGGAATAGCCATACACATAGATTTCCCAAGTCTAGTCCTAGGTTTTGCATCCCCGGCCATCACAACGAAAGAGGAACGCGACCTCATTGACCTACTGCTGACGGCTGCAGTCAAAATAGTCCTAAGTAACTGGAAGGACACCTCAAAGGCTGCGCCCAAGGCATGGCTAAACTGGGTCACGTTCCTAAGGGGGGCAGACAACATTACAGCGAAACACACGCCGAAAACTCATAGGCAGTCGAACATGTGGGAACCCCTTGACCTCTACCTATCCTCGCAGAAACCCCCATAGGCACAGATTCTAGACCATCGCAGAGGGTCGCACCCTGCGGATCCACGCGCCAACAAGAGGAAACCAATACGAAAGGCTCCTCCACTCTTTCTTTCTCGACTTCTATTCTCTGCTATCCTCGCTCTCGTCCGGGGCGTGGGTCAAGGACACCAACCGAGCCATGCAAAGGGGGCTGCAGAAGATGATAAGCTGGACTTTGAAACGGACACTCGAACAAAGCCACGGGAACGACGGTGGCCGACACCCCCCCTCTTACCCCCCCCCCGGCGCCTCTCTCTTTCTCTTGTCTTTTTCTTTTCCTCCCTTTTTCCTCCACTCATGTATATTCCGTGCTCCATGTAAATATATATTTTTTTTACACAATAAAAAATTACAGAAATAAAAAAAAAGAAATTGATGAGTGGTTTTGCCTCAAAAGTTAAGTACATGACTACAGGGCCGGAGAAGAGAGTATAGGGACCAGCTTGCAACTCTAAAAGCCAACAAAAGCTAATCATGCCTATAACGAGAAGTGAGTGTGAGAAAAGCAACAAATGAGATGAAACCTATGCAATGATACCTCTGGCTACACTACTTTACTTTAAAACTTTAAAAGAAACAAACATAGTAGACAAGCGAGGCATCAAATCTTGCCATACCCTGACTGTGTTTCCTGTCCTTTCATCTCGATGCCGGCTCTGTACTCCGAAACCAGGCTCACCTGATGAAAAAAGGTGTGTTTCTAAAATTTACATTAATGGCAATCAGTTTGCCACCCTCGAAAGGATGAAAGCGCGAGTTGGCCCTACTTGTGCCCTGCAGATCACAGTAGTTGTGAGCATTGAGCATTTAATGCCTGTAGACCTCTTGCATGTGATAGAGACTAGAGTTAAGATCTGTTTCCACCTCTCCTGTGGACAGTTTCACTGGCTATTTACATGGCGACTGGAGACTGGGTGTAGGAGGTGGCAGTGGTGTAGTTCCCATACAAGATCTGTGTAAACTTGTGCCAGATTGGAATATTTCCTACATGTATCATTAGGGTCCTTTAAAAAATCCAACAATTTTCACCCAACATATTTAGAACATTTTGCTGCACAATAAAAAGTTGACCCCGTTAAAAAAAATATCTTGGTGGTGTAGGTTCCACCTTCTGTCCCAAACCCTTTCATGATGGGCCAAGCTTGCTTATAAGCTCTGTACAATATGGGGCTTGTTCCAGCACAACCTTTGGCTGCTTTTCGCACTTTGATAAGGTGGCCTGAAGCTCAAACACGGTAGAAGAACTACAATATCTATTCCTCATCTGTTGCTGATTAAAGGCCAGAGTATGGAATGGTGCAAGATGGTTTTTGCGTTCCAAGCAAAATAGGATTCTGCTTTGGCGTGCTCACTCTGCTGAAAAAATAAGGCTGTTTTCAGGCCTTTAATTGTTTTCGGTGTAACGCAGTGGCAGTGTTTAAAGGATCCGGTCTTACCTAGCTTATGAAGTGCTGGCCCTGCCTCCTGGGTCCATATTTCCATTCCTGGTCTTTTAATTTGCAAACCATTGATATCTGTTGTGTTAGTCTAAATAGGTCAATGTAAACAATAGTTATTAGTAAAAGCAATCCCAAACCAACATGTGTTTTAAAACCTTAGTTTCTATATTTCGCCAGGCCACACACTCTTAAAATATAATACCTATCAATATGGATGACATTTGACTCTTACACCTTGTAGCCCTCATTGCCTTAAGTAACATTTCCTATACATCCAAAAAGGCACGAAGCACACATGTTACAGTTACTATCATCCAAAGATTGTCTCTATAATCACGCAAATATCTTGTTGCTAATTAAAGTCCCAACAAATGACAGTACAAATATCTTGTTAATGGCAGGAACACTTCTGAATGGTCATACATGCAGCAGCCGACACATGTTTCGTCCACCTGGACTTTTTTAAGGCTGATCAAAGTCACCAAAACACAATCACTTTTAAGTCTCTGATAAGCAAAACACCCACCATTCTAGAATGATGTTCCCATAGAACATAGTAGCACCCTAATAGGGTATAGTGAAGCTTTTCTTTAACTTATGTAGTGGTTTGGCAAGTGTCCACTTAATCCGACTTCTTGTATGCCCAGAATACAGAAAAGTTCAAAGTCACAGGGCCTTGATAAGTCTGTGATAACCCTGGAGACACCATCCAACACATGAAGTTTCAAAGTACCTATCAATACGGATGACATCTGGCTCTTACACCTTGTAACCCTCATTGTCTAAAGTAACATTTCCTGTACACTGACTTACACATTTATATGAGTTATTGTCTCTATATAATATGTGTGATTTAACTCACCCCAACAACCTGCCCTACATACTTGGCATGAATAGCACTATAAAAGAAATTAAATACGCATGAGAGAGGGTCTAGGTGAAGGTGAGGGACACTATTGGCGGATGAACCATACCAGGCATCAGGATTTTCCCCGGGAGTCTGGAAAGGTAGGGGACTGGGGGGGATATTCTCAAGAATGTGTGATAACTACCTCAAAATTAGCTTAACGCAACTCTTCACATCACAGTCTATTGCGGGAAAATAATGCAGTGTTAACGTGTTATTCCCAACACAGCGGTACCATGCAATAGTCTCACGATAACGCGTCAAATGAACGTGTTAAAATCAACACGATGCCGCAAATACGTGAAACAACCGTGCAAATAGTAGCATTGACGCCAATCTCGATACAAAAATCACCGTAAACCAGCCACTGGCCTGCAATTCCCACGCGTCATGCGGGAAAATGCACTATAAAAGTAGAAAAAAAAATAAAAACAAAAGCCAAAAAACAGCAAAGCAAAATGGAGGTAGCCAGAGCAAGTAAAGAGGACAACCAGAACCCCACAAGCCGTGTGGAGGACCAGCCTGGGACCTCGGGGTCAGGGAAAGGGAAGGACAAGAAGAGTAGGAAGAAGCGGTTCAGTCCTCAGGAAAACAGGATGCTCATAACGGAGGTCGTGGAACACCATCAACTACTGTTCATCACCTCCACTGTGTCACTGCCAGCTAAAAACGAATATGGCAGACCATCGTGGACAAGGTGAATGCAGTCGGAGTGCTGAAGAGGACAATGGTGCTGGAATTATGTGAAGCGCAAAACCAAGCAGAAACTCGCAAACAACTGGAAGGCAGCACTGCAGATTGGAGGTGGGAGTCCAGCACCACAGGAGGAGCAGGACGAGATGGAGGAAATGGTGTCCACAGTCATCAGTGGTGAGACAGTGGCAGGAGTTGGGGGCCCGGACACTGCTCAACATGACGGAAATAACAGCAATAGGGTGAGTATTGACCAGGGCCTGGAGGGATGTGAGGAGATTGGCACAATGGCACACATGCACAATTAAGCATAGGACATCTGCGGACAAACCATGCCCCAGACCCCTAACCCCCACCAAGATACGAATGCACCCAAGTATGCACCATCTCAGCACTGTATGAGCACAGAAGCCAGAGGCACACCGCATGTAAGGGATAAGGGGCAGCTAAATCAGAGCTGCAGGGGTGACTCCCGCAAAATGCGGCAAACACAATTCATGCAGAGCACATCAATATTGACAACGATGTGGTACAAACCACAACACGTCCACAACAGAACAGAGGACACAACTGGTGCCACATGTGCATAGAAACTGGCCAATCACATTTGACATTGCAGGGTGAGTGGACAGTGTACAAGTACAAACAAACATCTGTGATGTTGTTGTAATGTCCACTGTACCGCATCAAATAGGCAACTCCCCCAAACAGTCACAATGTACATTGTCATGCAGTCTGAATGTAAACATGTACAATGTGTCAACATACATTTGAACACAATATTAAACTGCATCTCCCCATCACATTGCAGGGGGAAATCCAACACCTCCTGCAGAGCAGGCCGAATCTCTCTTCTCTGATGACAAAGAGGACCAACACACCTTCGACTACGACACCCTCCAACAGCTTGTGGAGAGCCTCCGCAGCCCACTTCCAGGAGCAGGGCAGCCCAGCTACTATGAGGAGAACCCACCCCCTACACAGGACACACAGCAGGCAGCACCCACCACCACAGCTGCCTTCCAGGACCCCCACGATGAACACATGGCCTTCCAACGCCGTGTGTTGGGGTGCCGGGAGAAGCTGGCTGAACAGGTACAGGTGGGGGTCGCATAGCAGCCAAACTAGATGCCATACATGGGTGTCTAAGCCCCATCACGGACCACTCACAGTCCCTAACAGACACCCACAGTCCGCTCCATGCTCTCCAACGAACCATGGCTGACATCGTTAGAGTCCTGACTCTGCAACAAGAAAGACTGTCTAGTCAGAATGCCTCCAGCGATCTCGCCCGGGAGGTGGGACACATGCAGAGGATCATGGAGCGGCCTCAGGCGAAGAGCGGCTGCACACGAGCGAGAGGTAGCTGGGTCCCTCAAACACCCTAAAGACCCTCCTCATGGCATTGCTGCCACAAGCCCTGGCCCTGATGCATGCTCCTTCTACCACCCCATCCACATCTCCGGGCCCTGATGTATCAGTGCGACACAGTGTGGTATACATACCACCTCCGGCCCCTGAGGTGTCACTGCCACACAGTGCTGGAGACAGAACACCACCACCCACATGTGAGGCACATGCAACAGCAGAGGACGAAGATGCAGATTAATCTGCCTTTGTGGTCAGAAGAACGCAGAAACATTCATCTCCGCCATGTGGCCTGTTTCTGCTTGGTTCTGCCCTCTGCATCATCACCTTTCACTGTCCCCAATGCACTTTGCAACACTCACTTTGGACCTCGACATGGACTGCCATATTCTGTTTGGTCACAGCTATCAGACTGCAGACTGAACTCCTCCTCTTTTAATGTACTTGTCATTCCCTGAAGGACTCTGGCTGGCCCTCAACAGGCCAACAATGTAAAGTGGGGATTGCATGGCCCTGTACTGCTCCAGCTGCAACACTTAACTGAATGTGCAATAAACATTCATATTCACACAGATGTGTCACGTCTATGATCTTAAGTGTGGAAGTATAGATAAATGTAGGGTCAGTGATTCCCCCTTATGTCCATGTTGCTCATGTTGTGGGTCTTGGCCGATTGCGATCCGGGTGGTGCCGACACTACTATGGAGACACATTCATTAGTTACTTCCTTGTCCAGCCCCGGACGGAACCACGCCCAGAGCCCCAGGGTCATTGTTCACACCCTTACACTGAACTGGCATACGCCAGGCCATCCCACTCTGTTTACGCTCACAGGGGGGGCGGGGGAGGGGGGACACTACAACGCTACATGTTGCAGGTCTTCCCTGCAGGGATCAGCTGCTCACAGGTCTAGTTGTCAGCATGCCACAGCCACTCTCTCACGGCTGGTTTACACCCACACCACACCCATCCAGCACAGGCGTCACCGGACATGTGACCCTGCCAATAAAAAGGGCCTGGTGCACGTGCTGGACGCCATTTCCACTCTCTAACTGGGTGTCTCCGTGTGGTTATCATTTATGCATGAGGGCCTATGGCCCTGCCACCTCACATTGCCCAGTGCTGGGGTTGACATGATGGCGTCTGCACCACAGGACTCAATCATAAAGGGTCCATGGCTAGCGGTGCACAGACTTGGTGGCACCGGATACACCGTGGCAGGCACAGGCACACACCACGGGACGGTGTCTTGCGGTGCACTGAGGTAGGGGCTCCTAAAGTGCTGAGCGGGTGTACAGCCTGCGATGATGCACCGTTCTGGCAGTCGGGACAGGCAAGGATCAGTGTGAGCCCTGCTGGACCACAGTGTAGGCCTGAGCCGCGGGCAGTGCGGGCCTCCCGCCACGTGGCGTTGCCTCGCGGTTCACAGAGTTATGGCACCTCAAGAGCTGAGCGTGTGTGCAGCCTGCGATGATGCCATGTGCACTGATACGGTCTCTGCCATTCCTAAGTCAAGACCCAGAATCAAGTGTGTAACCTGGTGGCCCGTGGTGCGGGGCTGCATGGTGTGGAGGGTCATGGTCGAGGGCCCCGGGCTTGGAGCTCCCACCGGCACGTGGTGGGCCCTCTTGGAGAAACGCCGGTGTGGAAGGTGAGCAGTGAGTCTTGGTTGCGCAGGGGCAGGAAATCACCGCTGTGCGGCGGGAGGGGATGAGGTGCTGCAGCCTGTGTGCGCAGGGGCAGGCAAGTGCTGATAGCATGTGCAACTGTATGGACTCTTGTCATTCATGTCTCTGGAAACTGTTTCAGATAAGGGACCTGGGGGACTGCAGTGTATACTGGCACATGATTGGAAACACACCGGTGGCAGCAGGTGAGCAGTGAGGCCTGGGTCTGCAGTGTCGGCACTCTCTCTCCCTCTTACTCTCTCTCTCTCTCTCTCTCTCTCTCCCCATCTCCCTTTTTCTCTCTTTCTCTCTCTCTCTCTCTCACTCTCTCTCTCTCTCTCTCACTCTCTCTCTCTCTCTCCCTTTCTCTCCCTCTCTTTCTCTCCTTATCTCTATCTCTCTCTCTCTTTCGCTCTCTCTCCCTCTCTCTCTCTCTCCTTATCGCTATCTCTCTTTCGCTGTCTCTCTCTCCCTTTCTCTCCCGCTCTCTCTCCTTATCTCTATCTCTCTCTCTTTCAATCTCTCTCTCTATACATTGATGAGCGCATGACACAACCCTCTTATATAGATTTCTGTCTTGCAGGCTGTGACTTACAGAATCTGCCGCCATGACTCTTCAGAAGTGTTATTTTGAGTGTATTCTGTAATAAACATATTATTTGGATATTATGAGATGAATGTATGATTATCCTTTTTCTGACCACACATGTATGTTAGGTGTTGTGACTTCAGGCCAAATGTTTGGTTCTTGATTTCGTAGAGTTGATGTGCAATATCTTTGTCCAAGGGGGGGGGTGTCCGGGGTAGGGCGCGGGGAGGTGGGAGGTGGGAGGGGGGGTCCTGGGGGTGGTGGTGGATGTTGTTGCACTGTTGTGGCTCCAGACTGCATGATCAGTTGCTCTAGGGCATCTATTGTTCTTCATGTGTGGCTACGGGCTGTGCTGTCTTGTCTGGTGCCGGTTGTCGTCCAACTTTACACCAGGTAAGAGCAGGTGTTAAAATCCTGCTACTAACATGCCTTATCGCATGTTTTGTGATCTTATCGCCAATCTGGCTGGTCGTTGAGAATGCTGAGGAGTGGTGTTGTCATGGCGTTTTGCATGGGAACGCCTACTCTGCATATCATTAGCGTTAGTTGCCGGAGACATCGGTGGCGATGTTTTTTGCGACTGCTATCGCAGGTAAACTGGTAATATGGGCTGTTAGCACCAGCTTGTAAATGGGACGATACATTAATTGCGACTTTGGCTGCGATAAAGTGCTGATAATTCAGTGATAGATCTTTGAGAATATGCCCCTGGATGTGTTTCTGAGGGCCTGTTTTGTGGCAGTGCAGCAGTTTTAAAAGCACTGCAAAGTTCCTTGTATAGCCAGCAGTTTCGTACAACAATAAAAGTGTCACAATAACTCTGGTGAGTAATGTACCTGCTTACGAGAGATGGGAGTTTTGTCTAGTGGCAGTTTTGATTGATCTATAGTAGTGCAGAGGGTTAATATGCCTGCTGCAAAGAATGTTTCCCATGCATATCAAAGAACAGTATTTCATGTACACAGCTCAGTGAGTTACTGCTTTTGTCACAGAGATTTTTTTGTTACTTTGCAGTTCATAAATTGCAATCATAATCTAGCACAGTGAGCTATGAACTGCCATCAAAGAGCTGAATGCACGCTACATGGTACAGGTTAGAAAGTTATGTCTTCTTCCCAGTCTTTCTTTTGCATGATGTTGCTAAAAAAAGTGTATGTTTGTGTAGAAGTAAATTTGTTTAAATAAAGTCAACCCTACCCAGGGTGTTCTGTTCTGGATCCTGAATTTGTGCTTCTTTAGGGCAAAAACTCTGAAAAAATGCCTAACGGTATGGGTGACGTGCATCCTACACCTTCTAGTCCCTTTTGCCTTATGTAACATTTTATATTCACTGATTTCCACATGTATGATTCATTGTCTATGTGTGTGTGATGTAAAGTGCTCCAACACCTTATACTGGTATGAGAAGGGCCATAAAGCAAATGATATACATGTCAGAGAGGGACTACGAAGAGTTGAGAGGAACTGTTGGTAATAGGGAGGGATTCGTCGAAGAGCCCCAGCAAAGATTGTCATATCCTGGTCTACAGTAAGGTTATCATTTACTCTATAGAGTCTTTAATGTAAAGGTTTTCTTTCTTTGAGTTGATTGATTGTTTTCTATCTTTTGGAAACAATATTTAAGAAAGCTTGATTGTAATTTTCTTTCAAGATCAAATCAATATTAATTTGATCAGTTGTCGCCTAAACCTTAAAAGGAATGAGGCCCACAGGCCGGTGCCTAATTTGCCTATTTGGTAATCTGGAACTGCTGCCCATTTTGCACATCATCTCTTCTCAATGAAGAACGCCATTCCTCTCAAGGAAATTGTTAGTGAAGAAGACGAGCATGGAGTGCAAAGCAAAGCCACATCTCAGACAGTTTAAACTTATATTGTTCAGTACTTTTCCTGCATCAAGTGTGAAAGGAAAAAAAAACATTGTTTGTACAAATATGTTACTGACACTTGGGCGTTGCCTTTCCTGTAAATATGAGAATTTGGTAGCTGGGAGCAAAGTGAGGGAGGAGTGTGGCGGTTGGGAAACAAAGCACCATGGGGGAAAAACGAACTAAGACCACAAGCGAAAGGGGATACCCCTAATTGAATGAACGGTGGTTCAATGGAAAAGAAAGCCCAGTTATCTTCACTAAAAATCAGGCCACATGCACAAGGTATTTTTTTAAGTTCATAAAAGCCGCATGCATGTCTTGCACAGGAGTGCCTTGCAGTTACTGCTTGAATTTGCACAGATATCAAATTAATAAAGCAGACAATTATTGTATATTTTCTATTTTACAGTTTCATATAGCACAAACACGAACCAATGGCTGGCACTGGAGCACTTAACATGAGCAAAAATTAATTTACACAAGGACATATTCATTTTCTGTTATAAGCAATGGAAAATGACGTGATGTGTAGGGAATCACAGGTCCCCCCAGTTCTAAAGTCAGTGGCTATGCCTATTATGCTACATTGTCTCCTCTCAATTAATTCTGCCATTCCTCTCAGGTAAATTGTTTGTCAAGAAGATGAAGACGGAGTGTAAAGCAACGCTATATCTCTGACGGTTTTCATTTATATTGTGTGGTTCATTTCCTGCATCAAGTGTGAACTGGAAAGGGAGTGGGTTGTGAACAGCGGGGAATAACAGACAGCAAACACAATTGAAAGGGAGCAGGATCAATGAGAGGAGGGTGGTGGTGAAGGAGAGGGTCTCATTCAAAAAGAAAAGCAGATCTACGCAAATAACATGCATTCACCAAACACGCTTGCTCACAAAGGAAAAAGTAGGTCAAAGAAAGTGGATGAAAAGAAGTACTTGGGCCAAACTCCACTGTTTAGAAAAGAATCAGAAATAGCATGCTACAACCGGCAGAAACTGAAGAAAACAAAGTGCGAAGCAGATGAACTAATGAAAGTAAGGATGTGCTGTAAGCCCCTTTTAAGATGTATATTGATTACAAGAGATTTAACAAACACAGCGCAAGCTCTGTGCAGGCAAAACCTGAAAATGTGCAAAACCGTACGTCTTTTGTACACATAATAATAAACACAGTATTTTACCGAGGGCAAGGCCCCCAGAGTGACTGCATATGGCAAAGCCAGATCAACTTTCACGGCCAACATATACAAAGCCCAGCATTGCATCACTTACCAAGGAATGGAAAGAAAAAATGTCTGGAACGTATCCCCAGAAGTCCCAACCTCCCAGGGCATACCTTAAATGTTACTATAGGCACCTTCTACTTCTGTGGTGTTGAAGAGCAGACAAAAAAACAGGAAGGGTTGTGGACTCCGTTCCCTTTTATTTCCAATATGGTTGGAGGGGTATATTTTTTGCTGGATATCTTTTTGGTTGGCTTTAGCTCAATGTGATGCCTGGGGAGGCTAAAACACCTAGGGCCAGATGTAGGTAAATACTATTTACCTATTCTTAAATACCGAATCATACCGATTCGGTATAGTATGTAGGTCATTTTTCGGTAAATTTTACAGAATCTGTAAAATTTGGTATTTACCGAAGGTATTTACCGATTCGGTAATTGCCATTTATTCCTATGGGCCGGGAGGCCCTTAGGAATGAATGTCAATTACCGAATCTGTAAATACTGATTCGGTAAAAGGGGGAAAACATTGAAGGGTGGCAGGGTGTCCCTGTTGCACCCCTCAATTGTGTATGGGTGCACATGTTGCAGACATACATGCCCTTTCTGCAACATGGCACTTTTGGAAAAGCAAAAAAAAAAAATGCTTTTTCAAAGGTTTTCATTATTTACCACCAACTTGTAGTTGGTGATAAATGACGAATCCTTAACTGAGGAATGCACTAACTTGAGTGCTCCCTACATCCTGGATCCGGTAATTTACCGAATCGGTATGTTAAGAATTCGGTATTTTACCGAATCCTTAAATTACTGATTCGGTAAAATACCGAATCCAACAAAAATGCCACCTACATCTAAAAAGCCCAATACCGGTCGGTAACGGCCGCAATTTGGTAATTTCGGGCGCTACCGACCAGTATTGGGCGACCTACATCTGGCCCCTAATCTTGTAAGTATTGATATGAGAGAAGGGTTGAGGAGGTAATGTTAAATAAACTAATTCTGTGTACATATGCTTGTATTGCTTACAGAAGTTTCTAAAAATACAGACTCACCTTAGAATCAATAACAGTGCCTTTGTGTGCTATTTCATAATATAAAGTAAATTGAACAAAAGGCAGCACTTTAAAGATACTGGTATCTGAGTTACGGTACAAAACTCCTCTCTTTATCTTACAGGAGTCAACAATTCACAATTTCGGAAAGAAACTAAATATGTGGCTCTCTTTAGTTTTGCAAAGTAGCATTGTTCCCCCTGTGGCCTAACTTGAGCTAACAGATATCCAGTGGCACATTTATCATAAAGACACACTAAGCAACAGAGCAAGACAACTTGCTGCGCTGCACTGTGTGACAGGGAGAGAGCAGGAATTCACCATATTTACTAAGATATGATACATTCTTGCTCTTTCCATTGGCTGATGCACTGAATGCTGCCTAACACCACTGCAGGCCACCTTGTGCAATGGTCATGGTTGCCTTGGTTACAGGCAGGATTGTTTTGTGAAGGTAAGGACACCTTCTTGCAGAAAAACAATCTTTTGAGACATTTTACTTGTTCTACGTGTGCTGCAGAATGCTGCACATGTAGAAAGAGGAAGTAATGAAGAGAGATAAAGATATTTGTATTCATTATGCCTCTCTTAGATTTTGACGCTTTATCAGGTTTACTAGTCTTTGTAAATCTGGGATGCACCAAAATCCATGGGTAGATATAAGGGGATGCCCATGCTCCAACCATGACATGCCTTCCAAATGCAAAGTAACGCAAGGCTGCCATTTGCACTACCTTGCATTGCTCTGGATGTACTTAGCCACTCAGAACCATTCATGGTGTCTTTGAGTGGCTTAGTAAATCTCAATAAAGATGTTGCATTGCCTTGCATTACTTTTTGTGAATCACGGGCAATGCAAGGGCTTTGTCAATCTGGCCCCCTGTATTTAGCACCGTGGCTCCTTAAGAGTGTACATTGCGCTTTATAAAAACAATTACCATAACATAACATTGTCTTCCCCAACATATAACTTGGTTTTATTTAGCACTTCAAACTCCATTTATAAAAATTTCTGAGCACTGTAAAAACCATCGGTTACTATCATCTCATTTTATATTACTCAAAGAAAGCATGTCATTTTACATTGCTGATCACTGGATATATTTTTGAGAACATGGCAAAACGTAAAAAAAAAAAAAACATTTTCTGGGTGCCTTTGGTAATATAGTTCAACCCTCAAAATATTCTGTCATTCCGCTTAACAAGGCAATAGCATTCTACAAACTGAGGGTCTTATTTCCAAGCACCTTGTCCCGCTTGGGTATTACTTTTTATATGATAAAAAGTGATGCACCAGTTGTGCAAGGGGCTTGTAAATAGGCCCTCTAGTGCCTGATTCACAAAGTTAAACTTACACTTTAGTGAAGTCTTCTTGCTGCCCTGCGCCAATGTAAAGAGGCAGGAAGACACCGTATTTATGAAATATGGTGCATTCCTTTCCTTTCCCCCTGCACTGGTGCACAAATTGGTGCCTAGCGCAAATATAGGCACCCTTGCACAATCATGCCCGGGTGCCTCCATTGCAGGTAGGATTGCTTTTGTGCCTGAAGGGGTAACTTCCAGCACAAAAACAATCCTGGGAGGTGTTTTCCTCTTTCTATGTGTGCTACGGAATACGGCACTCATGGAAAGAGGAAAAAACAAGGAGAAATACAAATATTTGTCCTCAATTCGCCAGCTCTGGGGAGGCGTAAGGATTTAGCGCTGCCCCAGGTTTACATGATTAAGTAAATCTGGGGCAGCATCAAAATCCATGGGTATAGTGTGGGAGAACCTACTGCAACACCCATGGAATGCCGCTTTGGCCCAGAATAAGGCAACACAGTGACTTGCTCTGCTTTGTCTTACTTGACATCTATGAGGCCGTGCACAGCCATGCACAGTGGCTTTGGGTAGCCTCATAGGCATGATTAATAGGCTTGCGCCACCGGAGCATCAAAAAAAGTGATGCACCGGTGACGCAAGCCTCTCATAAATAAATAAACCCCTAGGATTTCGTTATTGTTGGTGAGATGGTCTGTTTCTGCATTGGTAAGTATTGTGAAAGGATGTACCTTAGGGAGTATAAAGTGATTTGGAAAAGACAAATCGTAGGAGATAGATTTAGCCATATTTGCTTGTTGTAGCCTTAGGGTGTGTGAAGTGAATAGGAAAATGCACATCATAACGGTCAGATCTACAGTATATGTGAATGATTATGGAGAAGTACATACATATTCTATAATGGGGTTGCATGAACAAACAAGCCAGGTTTGCAAGTGTTGGTTTGGAACGTCTGGCAAAGAGCTGCTATTGGAGTACATTAGTGTTACAAAGCCGTCATGATGGAAAGCTTTTAGAATGTGAAGCGTTTATTACGCGAAAATAGGATATATTATTGTCAGTTTAAATAATATCTCTAATGTTTTGAATTACATACCATGTGAGGCATCAGTTTTTTGTATGAAGAATGGATTTGGAAGGATAGGTGTGGTTTAAGATTGTGGTTCAGTGGATTTGGAGAACTATAATGCATATATCATTGTGTTACTCACCACTAAGTTGGTACTTATTTAAGATTGATTTAGGTAACTGACTTGAAATAAATAATCATCTTACAATAATAAAGCTACAAACTGAGCAGGCCTACTGTAAGTTGGATTCAATTAACTTAGTAGCTGAAAAGAAAAAAAAACATATTGATAATAGAGGAATGATAAATTTAGTGGATATAACCAAGAGGAAAATATGGCTATACCATGATGAGATTTACATTAATTATCATCATGAACGATTTAAATGAATTGCAGAATTGGGAAGCACGGAATTGTCAGAACAAGGGGAATGTGCTTACATGTTTGTTGATTTGAATTATACCTTTTTGAACGCTAAGAGCTATTGAAATTGTATGTTTTCTTGTCTAATTACCAGACTAATACCTCAATACCTCAACTGTGAACAAAAGGAGCATTTAACATGGAAAATCCTATGATGTTGTCCTTTATGGTGTCCATATGATTGACAGACAAATTTGACATCATGAAATGTACAAGCATATCTAATTTTGAAATCTATTAGGAATGCAGAATTATCTAATATTTGGGGTTTTAACTAGATGGTATTTTAAATAGTTTTTTGACTTGTGCTTGGGAATGTATGGGACGGAATGACTAGAAAAGCCTGTTCTACCGTCATTGGGCGCAGATACGAATAGAGGATAGAGAACTATATTATGAATCAATGGTTGCTATTAGTTGGATGATTATGATTTCTATTTAACAAAAAGTGTAGGTGCAATTTTGAAGTTACCAAATATTTATTTTATTTATGTTTGAACTTGCTTTTTACCCAGGGAAAGCAGCAAGTGTTGCAAAACATCTGTTGGCAAATGGCAATTATTATATTTGAATATATACAGAACATGAAATATAAATACAATAACTGAATCATCCTTATATATGTTTATGACATGGACATTTTTAAGAAAATGTTTCCAAGAATGGAATTATAAGAAGTGAAGTATTTGGATTTTGTAACGCAATGATGAACTTTAACGAAATTTGAATTCAACTACACGAGGAAACCGGTTTTAAATTCATCGCTGAAAGCTATACGATTGAGATCAATTTGGAGGTTCCCCGATTAAAAGAAATGTGAAACTCTTGTGAGCATGTGTACACATGTGTGGCGAGGAAGAGGATACAGAAGGCTGTTGAGTTACAGGTATGGTTTGCGTGTATACATAAACAAAACTTAATAGCTATGCATCTTTACTGCTTTACCATCCATGTGGAAAGGGAAACTTCAGCAGTTTGAAGTTCTATTGATATCACATTTACTATACAAATATTTCAAAACATAAAAATAACTTGAAGGATGTTCCGAGTCGAAAGCAGAATTAGCAATATTGGTAACCAAGTACACAGATTCTAAGAAATTGGGGGAGACCTGGTCATGTTGGCATTAGTGAGCGTCACCTCTGACCACTTACAATAGAGTTACGTACAGTTATCAAAGGTACTTACATTCCATATTTCCTCCCATAATATATAAATCTTTAAGTTTGCTTGGAAAGGATGGATCCATTCTCACTGCCATAGCCAGATTAGTCAATGGCCCAGTAGCAATCAGAGTCAGCTGTACAAAACAATAACAACCAGTCATTAATACTTTTGTGCATGAATAATGTATTTGCAACAAGGGCAAATTACATGGAATTCTAGAATTTTCACATAGTTAAAAGAATTTCCAGTGTACATTAAAATCCAATAGAAAGGCGCTCAATTTGCCATAATGCACAGTTCTGCAACACTTGCTGTTTAAGTAGTTCTAAATGGCACACTTCACTCTTTACTTATTACTCAGCATGGTGTTAATTATTGAAATTAACAAACATCACAAAGGCACATGTGTGTGATGGCTACTCAGACTTTATACATGTAATATGGAGATTTGTATGTTGACCTTTTCATTGACCAGATAAAAAACATCATTATGGAACCAACAGTTATTAGTAACAGTTCAATTTTCTCATTGATTACGGGTGATCTTTGATCCAAATAATTCAGGGGTGCCCAACATGGATTCAGGTAGTCCAGATCCATGCCAGATGTGTTTGATATATACACACTCGCTGATGTCTCATAATTATTAGGCTATAAAGTCAACTGGGACAAGAGTCAGGGACTGTCCCATGTCACAAAGAAATCCAGCATTGTGGATTATAGGATGCAGTGGAAATCTTAGTACTTAAGTACCCAGGGGTTTACATAACCAGACGCCTTAAAAGAATGATATGGGAAAATCTGGACTCACTCCTATTCAGAACTAATGTGGATTATGCAAAATGATCACAGTTGAATCTATCATTATAGGGCAGAATAAGATGGTGGTGGTGCCTTCATTTAACTATGTGCTATGTATGTTGCTACTACCAGTCAAAATGTCACTCTTGCGATCCAATTATAAGGGAATTAAGGACGTTGTATGGGGTAACATGAAACCAAAGCTGATAGTCTTGTGAAAGATAGCACATACGAAATGTGGAGGACTGAGCATGCCTTATGTGGTCACCGTTCATTGGCACCAACCCATAAGGTATACAGGGAAAACTCATAGATTTGGGGCTTTTATAAATGACAGGCCTCTCAGCACATCAGCCACCCTGCTAACTTGATCAAGATCATGAGCCATTTCCATCGGCTAATTCTATTGTCCCTACCTCCTTTTCCCATCTTTATGCCGCCCTCATTTCAGAAAAGAATATTATACTGGTGAGATATTGCACTCTAACTAGAGACAGGTATTTGTTTGGACTGAACATATCTCTCCTCCTCATCCCTCCCCTCTTCTTCCTTCATTTCCAGCTCACTAGGTCATGTTTCAATTGGCAATGTCAAAGTATCTTTAGCCATGTTTTTGTGACTATAAATTCACCTTTTTACATATATCATTTTTTGTATCTATTCGAAATCTATTTATGAAATGTATATTTTTACTGAATTGTATTGCGATACATAACAAACATCAAATATATACTACGATAACCTATGTTGTATCGTTAATGAATGTTTAAACCAGATTCCAAATAAAGATCAAAATAAAAATATATTTTTGAATAAAATATCTTTTGATGATATGTTCCTTCACACCTTCTATTGCTTAACCACAGTCAGTAACTTTTGTTGTCAGTAACTTTTGTCGTCAGTCCTTTTTATTTAAAACCCTTGTTCCTAAATAATCGTTCTTTCAAACATTCAGTTATCCCAATTTAGGATCTCTAGTTGGGGATACCTCCTTTTCTCACACCCATGTTTCAATTGGCAACATAGCACATTCTTATATTCCGGGACTTTTCTGACAGCACCCTTTTCTGTAATCAGCATGGCTTAACATACCCAGTCAAGTGCCATATTACTTACTGTTTGTATCTTGATAATGATTTTTCCGTTGGCTGGAAACTATGGTGACACAAGATATGCCAAGGCATAATGGCAACCATTTCATCCTTTTGTGCACGGATATGTTTTTTTGATGGAGCACATAATACATATGGTTTGTAATGTTCTGTAATATTTTGTAGCAACATGACAAAGGATACTATATCTTCTTTGTTGATTGTCCATAAATCGTAAATGTATAAAAAATGAATTTGTTAAATGATCTTGTAAAGTACACGTAAGTCTTGACATTGATTTCCCATCATCCATCTGCACAGGAAGTGACATCACTAGATATCCCATCATCTATGTTCACATATACCCCCCTCTAAGGACCTTTGCATCAAGTATTTTTCAGAAGCAGGATCTCCAGCATCTATGACAACTTCATGCCAAATTATACCATTCCACTCTTGCAGTCCTAGTGCCCATCTCAACCAACACTTAGAGGACCACCTGGCCAACCATTACCAAACAAGAAACTAAAAATGACCATGCAGTCCATACACTCTAGAGAACCTTCAGACCCCAGCCATCACCAGGTCTTCTTTAATGGACTGGACCTGATCAGCATGGCCCTCACCCTGTTTGCGAATGACTTACAGCCACCTACCCAGACACCTGAAAACATGTCACAGTACTCCTCCATCACAAGAGACCCTCAGCTGATTGAAAGACACTAGCCAACTATAGGCCTATCTCCCTGCTACCCTACCCGTCACATTTCATGGAAAAAATGATAAACAGTAACATAGCCACCCACCTCATTGACAGCCACCTCTTCAAGACCACACAATCCGGATTGAAGCCCAACCACATGCTGAATCTTGGTGAAATTTGCAAAACCAGTTCAGCGCTTACTTCAGCTGCTGTCTGGAAAGTGTCAGGTGATACGTCAAGTGGGGGCCGAGAAAAAGGAGGGATCCCAAAACTAGTTTTCCCTATGTCAATTTCCATAGGAAATTGTGAAACAAGGCTATAGCCCGAACTGCTGATCAAATTTACACCTAATTTGGCAGAAAGGTAGCTGTTGATGCATTTTTTCAAATGGTGTAAATACGATCAGTAGTTATTTAAAGAAATTTCCAGTAGTATATATAGGGAGGGGATGAATCCGCGACACCTCCCGATCTCATGCTGAGATCTGATTGGCTGCAGCACTTCAAACCAGGAACTGTTGACAGCCATCTTGTGACTCGGTTAAACTAATAACTGATCTAAATACGAACCAGTTGGTGAGGCTGGAATTCTTCCACAGAAATGGAGAAGATTATCATTGTGGTATTGAGTGGTGTTGACCCCTGAACCGAGACCAGGCAAACTCATTGCCATAGAAACATCACTGTTATCGTCCTTGATGACCATTGAATGGTGATAGACAAGGGAGATTCATCGGCATTAGGACAACTTGACTTGTCTGCTGCACTAGACATTGTCTCACATACGATCCTTTCATCCAGACTGTCAGAGGCTGGGATCTGTCGGTCAATATGCCATGATGTGATATTATCTGAAGAGTAGATGAGGCAGTTTACCTCCCTCCTTTTATCAGAATTCAAGGCACGGAACCATGGAGTGCCTCAGGGGTCGGCATAGAGTCCCACTCTTCTCAACATCTACATCTATTTATAGGTGAAATCATTACATTTTAATTGTATGTATTATATGGATAATACATAGCTAATTATAGCCATGGACAGGTCAGCATTGGACCTCCTTGAGACTTTTCACCCGTGCATGTCAGCTGTTGCTACCTGAATGAAATATAACGCCCTGAAACTTAATTTCAACAAAACGTATGAGTAATGGTTAACCATACTCAATCTATTTGACTTTTCCCTTCCATCTTTTGACCCCGGATGGACGGACCCTCTCAGCCCTAGTAAGATGGTGAAAACTCTGGGCTTTCATTTAGGCTTCTTTTGCTTTGAGTTCTGAGGGAAATTTACCACACCTTCCACCCTCGGTCTGTCGGGTGGTGGTCAATGCTACCATTCTGAGTCACCAGGACTATTGTATTCATCCTGTTCGATTTGGCCCTTTTGGCAGGTTCACCCCGAAACGTTTTGCATTCTCCTAGCCTTTTTCTATAACCTGGAATTGGTGATTTTAGGCCTTTGAGCACTTTAGCACTGTGGTCCAGTGTTACATTGGTAAGGCTGGCCTGCCCTCCCATAGGAATGCATGGGGGATTCCCTGATAAGGTGTGTCAATGGTAATCCCCGTTATGAGAGTAGCAGTGTGGTCAAGTCTAGTATGTATGAAATGGTGAGAATAAATGCTGTGCAATGGTGTGCACAGATTTATTATAACTATGGGAGAAATGCCACTTTTAGAAGTTGGCATTTCTGTGTGCTATGTGTCTGCCTGCCTGATGTGAATTGCATGTCTGGCTTGTGAGTGACCGGGGAGGTGTGTTTGGCTTCAGGAGGGGCAGGGTGAGTGAGCACTAGGTTGAATGGAACATCTGTGCTGGGAGTAGTGGGAGGGGTAATCCCCTGACTCTGAATAGGATTTTGCCTGCCTTTTACAATCCTGGCTCCGCCCCCTGTGGTGTGTCTGATCCTCTAGCCCCCCACCTGACAAAGGGGAGGAGGAGCTTGCAAAACAAAGTGCTCCAAATCCCCCCTGAACCAGATGCATCTGGTTCCCCCATGCCCTGCACTACAGACAAAGGATTAGGTGGTATAAGTAGAGGGGCTGTGACCCCATGAATGTGTTCAGTTCTGTGATGGTGTGCTGTTCCTAACTTGGGGCTTGCTGCTGCTGGGGCCCAGGAGGAACCGCCCTGGGGGGCTACCTCCCTGGGCCCAGCTATGCCCCTTGAACTTGGGAGAATTTTCTGCAGGACCCAGGACCTTTGCTGCACTTTGCGCCCTGTGAGCGCTGTACTGGTTTTCTTTTTATTTGCCAGGAAGAGGAGCGGAGCATGCATGCTATGTAGTGCTGGGCTGCCAGAGCATCTGGAGGGAATCCCAGCAATGGGATTCGCCTACACAGCGTGGGAATCAAGCGGGAACCTACCCTGCGTTTTACTGAACTAAGCAGGTGCTCACCCCGCTTTTTGGGTGCTCTAGCGGGTGCCCACCAAGCATTTATGCCGATTTGGGTGGCGGGAGCCCACCCCTCATATAGACGGTGAAAGCAGGTGCCCACCCCGCTATTGTGGTTATCTTTGATGCGGGTGCCCCCCCCTGCGTTGCTGCCCTAGAGGGAGCTCACGCCACATTCTACTTTCAAGAAAATAACCGCCGCTGGCCCGAGCAGGACGTCGGGCCGCGTGATGCCTGATGTGGGGCAGGACTGCCGCCTCCCTGAGGGAAGCCCCGCGCCCACAGAGTCGCTGGAGAAAATGAGAAGTGCTGCAGCAGTTCGGTGGGGCTCCCGTGGCGAAGGGAGAGCCCCGCATGGTGCCACGCTGACCAGAGGAGCTTGCAGCCCGTGGTGATGGAGGTGGAGGGGGCTCGAGGCACATTGTCAGTGCCTGCGCCCACCTCAAGAGTGAAATCCCCGCACATCTGGCTGGAGGAAGCCTCCCCCGAGAGGAGCAGAGCCCTGAGCAGCCCCGGTGAGTGGGGCGTTACTTACATATTGTGGGTGCCTCCTCCCCCTTGCTAAAGGGAGCACCCGAATGACCGGTGCAGAAGGAGATTAGACGCCCAGAGAGACTCTCGGTGATTGGGGGCTCCAGCTGCGCCTTGGTGTTGCCATTCTGAGGCACATTGTCAGTTCCTGGGCGGTCCCGCCAGATAGCGGGCCGCTGCAATGGGGGGGGGGGGGGGGGGACACATTGTTGGCTGAGGGCCAAGAGGGGCCTGTGGTCTCCCCGATTTGGCCAGTTTACAGCTGCCCCTCTTGCTAGAGGGGAGTTGCACTGATGGGGCAATGTGTTTAGAGATCCAGAGAGGGGCTCAGGTGGTACATTGGTGCCAGGGCTAATTTGTACACAGCTGCCCCACTGGACAGTTGGCAGCTGCCACGTTTGACGCATATCTGAATCAGAGTCCCTGAGTGGGACAGGACAGGGCACAGTGGTGCCCAGGCCTACAATTCATCCCAGCTGCACAGCAATTAGTGGGCAGCTGCAACGTTTAGGCCAGAGTGTATTGAGGAGTCCCAGAGGGGGACCCAGGATGTACAGTGGTGCCAGCGCATTGCACACTTTTTGCTTTAGCTGCAAGTGGCAGCTTAGCACCCTGGCATTCTGGACAGAGGGCATTTGAGCCCTGGAGAAGGGCAGTTGGTCTGGGGGGTAATTTCAGTGTTTAGGATCCTGAGGGTTAGGATAATGTGTTTATGCCTAATGCGATATTGTGTAATGTGTTTATGCTAAGGAGGTTTGGGGCCTAACGTGTTACTGCCTAATGTCATGTTATGATGTTTGGGGGAGTACCAATTTGCGTAAGGTGTTTATGCTTATGAGGTTATTGCATAAGGTGTTTATGCTGGTGAGGCCCATTGCGTAATGTGTTTATGCTGATGAGGTTTGGGCCTAATGTGGGTTTATATCTAGGGCTAATAGGATAATGCTTAGGTACCGGTAGTTACTGGTTGTGTTTTATATTTGCATTTACTTACTTGCTCTGATGGTTCTGACCGTGGCCCAATTGGCCTGGTCCTGTATATAATCCCCTGTGAATATTGCCCATGCCAGTTGGCACAGTGTAAATGTGTGATTGTGTTTCTAATGTGTTTATGACAATACAAAGGCTATTATTTATATAACCTTGTGTGGAGTTTCTTTTGTGGTGTACCTAGTTTGTGGCTGCTGTGTGTGTGTGTGTGTGTTGAGCATACTCTTTACACATTGCCTCCGGGATAAGCCTGACTGCTCGTGCCAAGCTACCAAGGGGGTGAACAGGGCTCATCTTTGGCGTGTAACTCCCTTGCCCTGACTAGAGTGGTGGTCTCTGCCTGGCTTTGGCGCAAGCCTTAGCCAACCAGAGATCCCATTTCTAACACCTCTCTTCCTGAGAGCCTCTTTAGAGCGGTTGTAAAGGCAACTACACATTTAAAATGATGCAGCAAAACTGGCACTTTGCTTACATAGATATGCATAGCATCTGCCTCATTGAATAAACTTAATTGGCTCCAAGTATTTTAAAGGATTACATTTAAATCCCTTTGCCATGATCACAGAACTCTATATCACACTGGGCCTCCCCAACCTTGGAAAATAGTTCACTCAGTGTGTTCCCACACATATTCTTCACTCAATTAATAAACCCCTACTGGCATAGCAAGGTTTAATCGGGTTCATAACAGAGGTAGATCCTTTTTGATATAAGTTGCCAAATTGTGGAATACTCTTCCAGGCATGTAAACTACTGCACCTTTGATAGGCCTTGAAAACCAGGTTAATTGGGCAATAGAGTTCAATCTGCTCCTTCTGATTTCAGTTTTATATTCCCCTCAGCACCACTACACCAATGTAGGTGTTAGCATGAATATTAAAACTAATAACATTAACATCAACCGAGCCATTGTCTTCGTTGCCGTGGTGCTGAGGCAGGGATGGAGACTATGTCCGTGTGTATGAGTGAGTGGCAGTGTGCAAACACATCTATGTGCAACTCTGACTAAGGGCCTGATCTCGGGGGTTGGGTTACCTTGTCACAACAGCGACAGATATCCCATCCACTGAAATATAAATCCCATAGGATATAATGGGATTTATCTTTCAGCAGACAGGATATTCGTCACCAATGTGACAGAGTAACCCGTCCGCCAGGATCTAAATCAAGCCCTACGTCACAGTGCCTTTGACTTAATTTGTATATCACTGAGTCAATAACATTGAGCATATTCAGATCCCTTATTGAACCCCTGATTGTGTGCCTAACGGTAGAGTTGTCAGTCATGTCTGTATTGAGACATTTCGCAAAATGAAGTGGGCTTCGGCTACATTAAATGTTGACTCCTTGAGACAGTCCCATTTGGGAAAATATAAAAATGTGCCTAACAGAAGTCTAAATGCCAGAGATCTACAAAAGTATCAACCATTTCAAGTGCGTTTGGCAGCTTTTTAAAAACGTAGTATCTCTTAATCTACTGGACAGATTTACATTGAACCACGCTTTCTGAGAAAAGTGCTACTATCATGCCAGGTTTGGTGTTACTCTAATTAGCGGTTTGAGATGTGAGCGAAATTTCCTATGGTGCTAAAATTACCTTCTTTTTTGACTTCCTTTAAGTTTTTTATTCATGCAAAGAACTGCATGTAAATTGGCATGCCAGACCTTAAGCTAAATGATTTTTCAAACTTAAATCAGATTCATCTACATTTTCAAAGTTATTGATTGATTGATTGATGCTTTATTTCGATATGCACATATCATAAAAGCAGTACAAAAAGATAAAAACAGCATGTCGAAATAAGTAAGACTGTACAAATAGAATGGTAATTAAAACACAATATGTCAGAATAAATTAGCTAAAAAAGAATTAAATTGATATGGACAGTCTTCTAAGTCTTATCAACCAAGCCCATTTTAAAAATTTTGCAACAGCACAGACAATAGGAGGGGCTGTGTTCGTTAAAAGAATCCGAAGGGCAACAGAGTGCTGACGAGTCCCCAGTTCTCTGCAAATGGGGGCAAGCCAACGTGATCTGGGGCGACCATAGTCCGGGCATTCGAAAAGGAAGTGTGGCACCGTCTCTGATTTGTCCGGACAAAAAGCACAAAAGCGTGATGTGTGCTGGGCTTTATTCCACCTTGAACAGAGATCCGCTAAGGGCAAGGTTCCTAGCCAAAATTTTATATACAAGGACCTATCCATGGCAACTGTTATAATATCCATATATGGCTCATACAGGGCAACGTCTTTAAACAACAGGAAAGCTGCGGTGGTTTTACAATGCTGCTGGCTACTAGAGCGCTTCACGTCAACCCACTCCCAGAAGAGTTTTTTTAAAATCCTCTTTGGTGGAGCGGAGTGACTATGCCAGCAGGAGGCCAGACCCAGTTCCCCTAGAAGATGTTTTGTGTCCTTCAGCCATTTGATGCTACTCCAACCATCGGCATGCATCACTTCTGCCAGCCCATTGGCGTAAGATTGTAGCTCCGGGACCCTCCACAAGCGTGCCCAGAGCAGAAGCGGACGAAGCCGAGCCTGGTCCCTTATGGCTTTACAGCCAGTGTCCAAAAGCATTGGGATGGTCGGGCTGCTCGATGGGATAGCAAGAAGGTCCTTGATGAATTTATTTTCGGCCTTACTCAGTGCATCGACCTTGCCCAAGCCCCACAGTTCCGATCCATATAGAGAAGCAGGGACTGCACGGGCCTTATAAATCTCAAGTATGGGTGCAACACAATGTTTTGAGGAGTTGTTGTATTCCTTCAGAAGGGCGCCCCCCACCCTTTTGTGAGCCAGAGTCATTTTATCAATATGGGCAGTCCAACTCATTGCATCATTCAGACGGATCCCCAGATAATCAAATTCCGCCACTCTTTCTAGGGGTATAGAGTTCAGAATTGGAGGGCGACCAAGTTTGCGGGGTGGGTGCATGACTAGGTACTTGGTCTTATCTATGTTTATGACGAGGCCTTTAGTGGTACAGAAATCCTGGAAGCGGTTCAGTAAAGACTGTAGACCTTGGGGGGTTTTGGAGATGAGGAGGGTGTCGTCGGCGAACAACAGAGTTGGAATTTTTACTCCACCCAGGCTAGGAGCGTCTGATGGTTCGCCCAATAGATGATCTACCACCCCGTTAATATAGAGGGAGAATAAGGTGGGGGCCAAGACACAGCCCTGCCTTACTCCCCTCTCGACCCTGATTTTATCGGTCTTTTCCCCATTCAACCCCCATCTAACCTGGGCATAGGTGTTAGTGTGCAGGTTAATGAGGAGGTTCAGTAGGTACGGGGGCATCCCTAAACCATCAAGCACCCTCCAAAGTTCCTCCCTAGGTACCAGGTCAAAGGCAGTCTTAAGGTCGATAAAGGCCAGATAGAGACTGCCTTTGCCCAGCACCACCACCTTCCAGTGTAACAACAAGAGCCTAAAGGCCTGTTCAATAGTTCCTGTACCCGAACGGAACCCAGCCTGCATGTCAGACAGAATGTGATTGTCGTCCACCCATTGAGTAATTCTCCCCAAGATGGTTTTCCCGGCCAATTTCTGACTGGAATCTATTAGGCTTATAGGCCTATAGTTCCCTGGTGAGTCCCGACTGCCCTTTTTGAAAATGGGCACCACCTCCGCGCCTCTCCAGGAGTCAGGCACAAGCCCTCCCCCCATGATTGCATTGAGGAGTGCACAGATTAAAGCCCCCCATTCTTCCGGATAGGCACGGAGAATGTCCCCCGGTAGGCCGTCCGGGCCAGCTGCTTTCAAGGGGACCAAGGTTTTGATTTGCTTTATTACATCGAGGGGGGAAAACAATTCCAGGTCTCGGTCTAGATTAAAGGATGGAATTTTAAAGGGATCATTAAGTGGGCCTTCAACAACAGAGTAAAGATTTTGGAAATGGGAAAACCAAGTCTGGGCATTAATCGCGCAAGTCCTCCGGGAATCGTCAGGACGATTCCTTTTGCCCACCATGTCCCAAAAACCTTTAGCATCTTTCCCACAACTGGCAGCCAGGAGGTCCTGCCAGAAATTATCCTCCCATTCCATCCTTGCATTTTTCTGACAGAGTGTGTAGTGTCTCCTGGCCTCCCTAGTCCTGAGCGGTAATTTGGACTTGACTTCCTCGATAAGAAGTGACTTCGCCTCCCTACACTTTTGGTTGTACCAGCCTTGACCCGGTCGTAGGTTGGGTTTCCTTCCGCTCGGGTGGGCTGGGACTACAAAGAGATCACCAATGGCCTTAATTATGGCACAAAACCTAGGTGCCACCTCCATCTGCCCTTCCTCTTGGCAGTCAAGATTGGCCAGGGCTGAAACCAGAAGCTGCCTAATCGCAGAGGTTTTCTCCTCCGAAAGAGCTAGCTTCGCCCACTTTAGCCTACGCCCACAATTCGTGACCACTAACAGGTCTGGAGCGGGGTTACAAGAAGACCCACTCACGGTACTGTTGACGCACCTGTGGGACAGGGTGAGGGACAGTAGATTGTGGTCACTCTCCACAGAAGGTAAAACTACCATGTCCTCCACCATGCCCCACAGATGTATGTCAAGGAGGAAATAATCGATCCGTGACGTGTGTCCTGGCCTATTGTAGGTGTGCGCCCCTACTTTATCGGACCTGGTCCTGCCATTGGCAGCTCTAAGCCCAAACTCCATAACTATGGAGTTAATCTGGAGGGCCACTTCTGTCCACTTTTTGACAGGGCCAAGCTCCAGGGGAGGAATCCCCCACCCATTATCAAGATCCTCTTGATCAGCTAGGATGTCCAGATCAAGAGGCTCGAAAGTGCAATTCAGGTCACCTGCCAACAGTGTGCAAGACCTGTATGGAGATGAGCGGAGTTGCGCTTCCAAGCAAGCTATAACTGGGGATTCTCTTCCCCCCTTAGTGCCGCGGGCATAGATGTTAAAAATGTTTAAGATGACTCTGCCCTGGGAATTTCTAAGCAAAATATTTAGGAGGTCAGGGCAGTTAGTGTCCTTCTCCTCCACCCTACAGTTAAGTTCGGTGGCTACCCAGATTAACAGACCGCCAGAGGGGCGGCCCCTACCAGTTGCACTTTCTGCTGCCGGCAAAAAATGGGTGGAATACCCCGCCTTATGGAGGGGCACCCGGCTCCATGTTTCCTGGAACAGGCATATGGAGTATTGCTCCACACGCTCGTTCCAGTCCGGCAACGCCAACTTCCTCTCGAGGCCCGCAACATTCCAGCTGAAAACCCTAATCGGGGGGTCCGTCACAGCTGCAATGCTACAATCCTCGACAGGGGGTGACAAGTCCGCAAAACCCTCATCAGGGGGACCAGGCGGAGAAATATGGGGAGCCCCGGTCTCCCCCTTCCCCTCTACAGACTCGACCGTAGCCAGAGTCTGCAGTGGGGAGGAGGAGCCAATGGATTTGGGGTATGACGTTGACTCAGCGACAGAGCCTGGGGCCACAACGTCCTCCCCCGGATCATAACTGAGTCAACAACTCCCAGGTCCCCAATTTGGTGTCACTGAAGCTGGGCATGGCTGCTGGGAAGGAACTCCCGGGGTCAAAAGGCCGTGGGCAGTGTTTTCCACCAAAAATTGGCCCCCCAGGCTGCCAATGAAGGAGGGTTGACCAAGATGGATGGAGGGGGTGGTCGAGGTAGACCGTGGATAAAAGAATGTCAAATCGACTATGTCGATACCCGAACCAGCCGTGGGTTGACCTTGAGAGCATATAAATTGGGCAACCCTAGCATCTTGGAAATTTACAACCACACAATCCCCTTCAAGCGATTTTTTCCCGTGTCCAATCCAACCCACCCTGCGTACACCAAGAATAATTCCATCCACTCCCGCGGGCAAGGGCCTGTTGGCTTTCAGCCAGTGGATGACCTTATTCTTTAGTGCCTGATGGTTTTCACGCTGGGTACTCCCAAGAGGGGGGACTTTCGAAAGGATAACGACATACGGGTGGCACTCAGGGGGGAGGTTGACTGGGGGGCACTTGCGTCTACTGATCTGAGGAGAACCCAAAGGGGGCCGATTCGTGGGTGGGACGGGAATAGATACAACCTTAGGAGTTGGAACAACACCACCAGTTGCATCAGATACGGCAACCCCAGGTTGCGAAATAGGGCCCGTCCCTCCCTTCTTGTGTTGCCTTGGGGCCTGGATAGCCACCGGGGATATTAATGCTGGGGGAAGGGTAGCATGCGCGTGGGCAACACAAGTAGGAACCTTCGATTTTGTCTGTCCAGGACCACCCTTAGGAGCAGCCAAAATCGTATTCCCAGGTGCAGGGTACTTGGGCGGCTGCATCAACTGGTCTCCCAGGGGGGGTCTCACTGGGGCCTCTATCCTATTGGACTCCTCTAACCTATCTGTCCTAACCTCACTGGGCTTGGGCTGGTGCTTGAGAAGGGTCTTCAGGGCATAAAAATTGTCCCTAGTAGCCTGCTCAAAACAGTCAAGCCTTTCCCCCAACCTCTTGACCTGGTCTATAAGTGGCAACACAAGAGACTTGACCATCTTCTCAAACGCCTCCATAGAGTAACCCACGTTATCCTGAACAGGCGTTGGTGGGGCCGATAAGAAAGGTGGCACTATGTCAGTAACAGCTGGAGCGCAAATGGCTGACCCTGAGGATACCGGTCCTACAGTGCTCTGGGGGGAAGGACCCCTCAAGGGCGGGTACCTGAGATGGTTAGTAGTCTTGGATGGGCAACCCTTCCGAGTGTGATTTGCCCTTTTCCCCTTCCTTTTAATAGGCTCCTGGACGGGTTGCTTCTTGTACGGGGCTTGTGGGGCGAGAGCAGGAACCTCAGGGCAGTATAGGGACTGAGTGCCAGGTGAGCCTACTAAGGAGAGCTCATTGCAAGGATCTGTGAGCACGGCACATGGGCTGGTACCGTGGACACCAATCGATGCGCTTAACCCCTCTAAACCACCCATTGGAGGTGCAATAAGGGAATCCCCAGGTAAATCTCCAAGCAAGAGTGCAGGGGAAGTAGGATTTGAAGGGGACACCACTATTGCTGGCGATGGACTCTTAACAGGAGGGAAATCAAGTGAAAGGCGCCGTTCAGATATGGCAAGTTCATTGTCTATGACGGCCGCCACCCTTGTCAGGAATTTGTCCATTGAGCCAAACATAGCACCGCTGGGGGCACTCTCCCCGCAACCCCTCAAGGCCTTACCGGAGCGTGTTGACATGCTGAGATGCGGCACCTCAAGTTGAAACCGGTACAGTAGAAGGAAATGGGGTGGCCCTGCCCTGCCTCCTCCTGCCCCGGACGGCCACAGACGGTCCCGCCCTTGTCCCGGGCTTCTCCCGGCGCGCTCCCGCGCGCGACTCGCGGGGCGAGGGGGGTGTCAGCGTTTTGCTGGCGCCTCCTGGCGCTTCTGGCGCGTCACGGGCGCGCTGGCGCCCCAGGGGCTGCTGGGAGGTGTGGTCCGGTGGCTCCGGTTTCCCGCTACCGCCGTTTCCCTCACGGCTTGGCCCGTTGGCCTGGCGAGGCTGTTCACAAGTCCCCCAGTAAGTGCTCAGGTGTTCCCCCAGGTCTCGCGGGGGTCAGCGTTTTGCTGGCGCCTCCTGGCGCTTCTGGCGCGTCACGGGCGCGCTGGCGCCCCAGGGGCTGCTGGGAGGTGTGGTCCGGTGGCTCCGGTTTCCCGCTACCGCCGTTTCCCTCACGGCTTGGCCCGTTGGCCTGGCGAGGCTGTTCACAAGTCCCCCAGTAAGTGCTCAGGTGTTCCCCCAGGTCTCGCGGGGGTCAGCGTTTTGCTGGCGCCTCCTGGCGCTTCTGGCGCGTCACGGGCGCGCTGGCGCCCCAGGGGCTGCTGGGAGGTGTGGTCCGGTGGCTCCGGTTTCCCGCTACCGCCGTTTCCCTCACGGCTTGGCCCGTTGGCCTGGCGAGGCTGTTCACAAGTCCCCCAGTAAGTGCTCAGGTGTTCCCCCAGGTCTCGCGGGGGTCAGCGTTTTGCTGGCGCCTCCTGGCGCTTCTGGCGCGTCACGGGCGCGCTGGCGCCCCAGGGGCTGCTGGGAGGTGTGGTCCGGTGGCTCCGGTTTCCTGCTACCGCCGTTTCCCTCACGGCTTGGCCCGTTGGCCTGGCGAGGCTGTCCCCCAGTAAGTGAGACAGTCCCATTTGGGAAAATATAAAAATGTGCCTAACAGAAGTCTAAATGCCAGAGATCTACAAAAGTATCAACCATTTCAAGTGCGTTTGGCAGCTTTTTAAAAACGTAGTATCTCTTAATCTACTGGACAGATTTACATTGAACCACGCTTTCTGAGAAAAGTGCTACTATCATGCCAGGTTTGGTGTTACTCTAATTAGCGGTTTGAGATGTGAGCGAAATTTCCTATGGTGCTAAAATTACCTTCTTTTTTGACTTCCTTTAAGTTTTTTATTCATGCAAAGAACTGCATGTAAATTGGCATGCCAGACCTTAAGCTAAATGATTTTTCAAACTTAAATCAGATTCATCTACATTTTCAAAGTTATTAGCAAATCAAAAATGCATTGTCCATGAAAATGTGACTGAAAAATAACTATAAAGTGGTGACGGTTACGTATTTTTTTTTTTAATATCAAATGTTTATCTTTTTTCAAAGTGTAGCTAACAGACACTTTAATGGAAGTATACTGTGTGTGATAAAGAAAACCTTAGGGCCTGAAGTTCCACTTTATTGCCTATTTATTCTCACAGAATTTTATAGGTCGCCAATTTTAGTGGTTGAGATTTCGTTGGTGTAGCACCTTATTTACATCTGAAAGTCATCAGGGAATGCTGAACTGTTCAACAGCTGTTGAAATATCAACCAATACAATTTATGACTTCTGAGCTTGTATTAATCCGTGATGTCATCAATGCTGTAATTGAACATGCATGAATGATGTAATATGGGAGGCCATAATGAGTGCTAGTCATGATTAAAATGTCATGGTCACCTAACTATAACATACATTTAACCTTTCATAGAATGTCTGAGTTTAACATAAATTGCGATATTATTACTATACCTAACTCATTTCAATCTTTATTTCGGTCACTTGGACCCTTAAAGATATACATCAAAATATTTAAAACATCACAGTGCTACATGATTAAAATTCAAGATCTTAAAAACATTTCTAGTTAACAATGTACTAAAAGTGCTAGTGCAAAGTGCAAATTAGACAATTAGATAACAGAAAAGACACAGTCTGCGTACTTAATGATCTTAGTTGCAGTCCATTCGAATATCTGATTGACAATGCAGTAGATTTTTAGAATACCTGTGCCAACTCGTTGTCAGGGTTCGCGATGTAGCGGGAGCACTTATGCCACATCGCAGTCAGGAATTTGGCTACCGCAAATACAATCAGAGGAGATAAGTCCTTCTTGAGTAATCTGAAGGCTGAGCTACATCGCCTACAGCCTAGATTTTTTAAAAGGGGGACAAGCCAATACTTTCTGGGTTTATGGTACGCATTGCAAAAAAAACAGGACATGTATATCATTTTCCAGTTGGTAGGAGCATGCAGGGCATTGCTTGTTGCAGGGGGACTGTGACCAGGCACTTGTAAATGCTCTTAGAGGGAGGGTGCCATACCTCCACTGCAAGAACAACTTCCTGGTCAGAGTGGGGCAAATTCCGTCTAAGACCTGTTCCAGATAGTAAGCGTCTTTAAATTGGGTAAAGGAGTTATTTAGGGACCCCATGCGTTCATTCCCTAACAATATGTTTAGTTTATAGGTGTAATAATCCTTTGTTAAGTCTTTGCGTGAGATCTTGCAGCATGCATTTTCTGGGTCTGACCATAAATCGGATTTTCCTAGACTTGCAAATGACTTTTTATATAGTTGAGCCAGGGGATTTTCCCGGAATTTGGTAGACTTAAAATCTCTAACAGTTCCAACCTATAACTCCTAAGCTCTGGGGTGGTCCAGAGTCGGCGCCAGAATGTGAATGGTTTTAAACCCAGTTCTTCACCAATCGATCTGAGGCCCAGGTCGAGTCTGAGGGGTAAAAGCGGGGTGCTAGGAGGCAAAGCTACCATTTGTCTAATAAACCTATTTTCTGTAATTACTAGGTTATGGGCAGCAGTGTGTCCCCACAGTTCCCCACCATATGTAACTGCCCCCCTCGCTTGCATTTTATAGAATTTGAGCAGGGGCGCTAGGGGTTTGAGGGTTGACCTTTTTATTACCCTGGAGATACCACCCGTTAACTGAACCAATTTAAGATTGGCCTTCATCTGGTGTGAATCCCAGGTCATTTTCTGATTAAATGTCACCCCCAAATCCTCGAATGTGAAAACCCTCTCAAGGCTCAATGGACCTATTGTTGGGTTCGGGCGCGTCATGGGTGGGGGGCTGAATATCATGAATTTGGTCTTAAGAGCATTGATCTCCAGCCCCCTTTTCCCACAAAACGCCACAAAGCCATCCAGCACACCTTGTATCCCCATGGGAGATTTAGATAGCAGCAGGGTGTCATCTGCAAACATGATTGCTGGCACCCTGCTGCCGTTGAGCTTTGGGGCATCTATGTCCTTGATTTTAGTCAGGTGATCGATTACCCCGTTGACAAAGAGACAAAACAGGGTCGGCGCAAGCACGCAGCCCTGTCTTACCCCTCTGGCAACGGGGAATCTTGCCGTAAGAAGCCCATTCTTTCCGCATCTGACGCGTGCAAAATTGTCGTGGTAGAGTCTCATCAGTATATTTAGAAGGTCAGATGGAATGCCCAGCTCTCCTAGCACGGTCCACAACTTGTCTCGGGGTACCAAATCGAAGGCGGCACGCAAGTCCACGAAGACCGTGTATAGACTTCTGCCCTCGATTGTTACGGTTTTCCAGAAAAGTAGATTAAAACAGAGAATCTGGTCCGTTGTAGAGGTCTTCCTTCTGAAGCCCGCCTGGTAAGGGCTCAGGATGGAGAACGCCTCAATCCAATCCTGGAGGCGGTCCAGGATCAGCCTCCCGAATAGCTTTTGCGCCACATCGATTAGGCCGATTGGCCGGTAGTTGGCTGGGAGCAGAGGTGAACCCTTCTTGAATATGGGGACAATCTCTGCGCCCAGCCAAGTACCGGAAACCTCCATGCCCCTCAAGACGGCATTAAAGATCGTCAGAAGATACGGGGCCCACACGTCTGGCTCTTGCTTGTAAAGATCGCCCGGGAGGCCATCCAGTCCTGGGGCCTTGCCCGAAGCCAGCCTGGATATAGCGACCCGCACCTCTTCCTCAGTAAAAAGGTCCCCTTCTGTCTGTATGGATATTTCTGAGAATGAATCAACCCCCCCCGCCCTTGTCCGGAGTGACTGCCGAATATAGAGCCTGAAAGTGTTCTTCCCAAACCTCGGCTGAGATATTTGGTTCAGTAGCCGGTAGAGACTCTTCAGAGCCCGTGTTTACAATTTTCCAGAATTTGCGGGGGTCCCTGACTGCCAATGCAGTGCCAAGTCTTTCCCATTTGTCTTGTTCCCATTCCCTCTTCGCATGGATTCTCAGCTGCTTGTAATCCCTTCTCCTCGCCTTTATGATGGCTATACCATCGCCTTGCTTTATAGATGTGAACAAGTCTGCTTTAGCCTTTCGACAGGCTGCATTATACCATGACGGACAATGGTTCGGGGTAGCCTTAACTTTCCCTGTATCAATAGGACTTCAGCCGCAGTCTTGATGAGGTCCTCATGAATGGACCCAAGGTTAGTATACATGTCGGGTGCCTGGGGATGCTCCACTAATGCGCTAACTTTTTCCAGTGTGGGGATGACAGAGTAATATAACTTAGAAACCAAATCCGGATTAGTAACTAATTTCTCCCACCTCACTCTACGTCTGTTATTGGCTAATATCAGCCTTGAGCCGGGAACATCCGTGCCAGCCCCATTTTTGTTAACCGGAGCCGGCAGCAGATATTCCAGTTCCAGCGCATTGTGGTCGCTATAAACCCTATCTATCACCCTAAAGTCCTTGATGTTGGACCAAGATGACATTTGGACTAATATGTAGTCTAGTCTAGACTCTCTCCCCAGAGTGTTGAATGTGCACTTAGGTGGAATGTCAGAATTCCAGCAGCCATTGCATACCCTAATGGCATGATTGAGAGTTGGTGCTGTAATCTGCACTGCCAGCGGTGTCCAGGCTCTAGGGGGAGGAACCGCCGTGGGAGGTACCGACCACCTCAAGTCCTCATCAGTTGTTATTTCATCTAGCAGTCCTATGAGTGGCTCAAAGTGGCAGTTCAAGTCGCCCCCGACCACGAAGGGTGTACATTTGTCGATAACATCGAGGAAGGAGGAGAGTTTAGTCGATGGTATTAGATTCCCTGGTTATATTCACTGGCCTAGAGTATACATTTACCACTGCCAATTTGGTCGAGTTAGGCCACTCCAGCAGAACGCATTGGACGTCCTCGGATTCAGTGGTTTGGGATGTGGCTTTGCAGCCCAAGTGGGCTGCGACCCATATTGCTAAGCCTCCAGATGGACGCCCTTTGCCCCCCCACCGAGCGGGGATAGAAAATGTTGCAAAACCTGGGCGGATGATCACCTCCCTCGCCCAGGTTTCCTGGAACATACAGATTTCTTGGGAGTCTATAAAAGAAGACCAGTCTGGACAGTCAAGCTTGTTGTCCAGACCAGTCAGGTTCCAAGACAAGATCTTTAATAGGGCTGGCTTAGATTTAGAGACAGTGCTTGGTGTAGCCCCCTGGTCTGCTAGGCTATCCGGCAATGTTATATTAGTATTCTGGTCTCTATGTGTACCTATAGATGATGCGATTATAGATGGGAGTCCAACTGTGCCCTGATAACATTCCTTGTCGCAGTCTAGCACTGCACATGACGGAGGCCCGGGTATGTCACCAGTGCCACGGGCTGCAGAAACGCAGGGTTCAACTTGCCCGCCCCTGGTCCGGTCGTGGGCCTACCACCTTTTCGGCAGGAAATGTCAATCATTCATTTCCAGCCCACTAAACATGTTATGTGTCGTAAGATAAATACAGCGATAGTCAGTAGGACGATGGGAGACCCCTCTCTCCCTACTTCCCCAGCCTCTCCCTCGGATGGGCACTCTATCCAACCCTCCTCCTCCTGTCTCGTGCACCTAGGCGGGTAGAAAAATGACAGTGGTAGGGACTGGATGGAAGTCCCTTGATCATGGTACGGCCACCCGCATATGTGGGCATTAGTCCTGAGATCCCTAAAATTAATCAGGACACAATCGCCACTAATCGACTTTCTTGTTGGTCCTATCCATGGTACTCTTCTAACCGTGAGAACCTCGCTCACTATTCTCACAGGGAGGGGTCTAAATCGTGTGAGCCAATCCACCACCTTATTTTTTTAAGGAGGCTTCAGATTCCTTGCTTTGTGGATTAAGCTCTGGTATGCCCGTTAGGATAACTACATAGGGGCTAGCCTCGGGAGGGAGGTGTGCTGGCAGGATCTTAGTTATTCTATCTCCCTTTCCCTGGTTATGATTGATGTTAGGATCGGGGAGAATATTGACAGCTACCCCTTGATTGGGACGTGGAACTGCTGGCCCGGTAATGGGTCGCTGCGGTGGTGTAGTAATTGGGAGTGTTCTTGCATTATTAGTAGTTGATGCATTATTGCCCCTCTTGTTAATGTTAGTGTTGGGTTTCACCCCTCCCCCTCCACCACTGCCCTTATTGTCCACTTTGCCGCCATTATTTGATTGGGCCTGTGATTTTTCGATGCGTGACAATCTGGCTTCTATCTTATCTAGGCGGACTTCTATAGGGCTAAGCAGTGAGCTCATGAGTGCTCCGATTTTGTCCAAAGTGATACCACCTCCCTCCTGTACCATGGGGCTGGGATTTGCCTGGTCCATAGGTCGGACTGGGGAGGTAGCTAAAGGTGTTAATATCTGATCAGTGGGGGTGCAAGTGGGGTGAAACTAGGTGCAGATTTATTGGCCTCCACTAGGGTGTTGTGCTTAGGTATTTTTGCCTTGCGTCCCCCTGCTTTCTGGGGCCCTCTTTTCCTTTTGGGTACTGCTCCTTCCCTAACTCCTCGTTTTTGGCGAATAGCTCTGGTGCTAGGAGTTTCGCTGATGGAGTGAGTTACAGATAGGGATGGTGAGCTACATAATGTTAGGACCGAGGTGAGGGCAAAAACTGTGATTCCGCGCCTGAGACATCATTTTCTCTGCAGTGGGGAGATACATTGGAGAAGTTAGGGAGAACCATCGCATCACTGTCCCGTGAGTCAGACTCAGTAGTAGCCAGTCCTTTGGCGGGGCTTCTGACGTGTGCTAAAGTTCCCAAAGAGGACCTTTTTACCCATTCTATTTCTTGGGAGATTCGCCTCTCCAAATTCGTAATTTCATCAATTAGGAGGGAGCCAGCTTTCACAAAGTAATTGTCCAGAGTACCTGGTTTTTGGCCTCCTCCCAGCGTTGATTTGCTCCTGGTTTCTCTTGCAGCCATGATCCCCTCGTCCGAGATAGGTGGTTTTGGTGATGCTGGGAATGTAAAGCCAAATGGGGTGGTCCGGTCCGGTCTCACCTGTGCTCAAACGGGCTCAAACGGGCCCGGGCTTCGCCCGTCGGCCGCCCGCACGCGTCCCGCGTGCGGAGTTAAATAGTAGGAGGCGGGGCGGGAAGAGGCTCCAGCTGCGGCTAGTGGCAGGCCGCTCGGGCTGCTGGGTCTCGCAGTCCTGCACCCGTCCTCTCCCTCTGCAAACAGGTCCCAGTTGTGGCAAGTAGATAGGAAGTCTAGTGCACCGGTCAGGATCCTCCTCGAAGAGCACGGCTAGCGAGCGGCTCCCGCGGAGCGGGGGCCGCGGCCGTAATGAGCTGTTGGGAGGCGGAGCAGGAAGAGGCTCCAGCTGCGGCTAGGGGCAGGCTGCTCGGGCGGCTAGGTCTCGCTGTCCCGCATCCGTCCTCTCCCTCTGCAAACAGGTCACAGTTGTGGCAAGTAGATAGGAAGTCTAGTGCACCGGTCAGGATCCTCCTCGAAGAGCACGGCTAGCGAGCGGTACCTAACTATAATATGAGTTTGTCCTTTAGGTTTAAGTGAATTACTAAGGTTGTTAGGTGAAGTAAAACCCAATTTTCAAGGTTAACCATAATGTTAATTATGCCTTTAGAATTTATGGTGAGTTTTCAATAAGATGCGTTAATGTTAAAAATATGTAACTAACTGTAATATTTTCCCCCACTTTCCATGGTTTTGCGGTACTCCTGAGGTACTCCCATGGGCCCTGTACAACCAATGGGACTGTGGGTTTAACTTCCTGTTCCGGATCCCTCAACAGGTTTTTTTTTTAAAGTTTGAGCCTAAAGCTTTTTTAACTGGGTAAGTTAATAACTAGCCCTTAAGTGTTTTTGGGAATTTGGCTCATTTTTGGGTATTGTGGTCCAGCAGGAGTATCACAGGAGTACCAACGCAGCTATGACACACACTCTAAAAGGCATCTAATTGGTGAATTCACTGTATTTATATGGAGACACGCCAGTGCTTAATTTGTGCTGGTGGTTTCCGGTGCTCGGCACCAGCACTAAATTGTCAGCACGGGCTCTAGTGATAGTCCCACCACATGGTGGGACTGTTTGAGATGAGCACAATATAGGTTCTTAAGACAATATACATTGTATATGAACGATACCAGCCTCTCACGACATTATTATAGCTTTGTGTGACCTAAAATAGTCTGAATTGTTGTACTAGTAGGAGTGAGATAGTTAGCTGTTATGTTGGTAATGTCATTGGCAGTGCTGGCAGGGGCAATGTGTGGTGCAGCTGCAGTGGTCTTACAAATTAAGCCCTGGAGACACCTCTGTTTCATCCTCTTTCAGGAGTAGTACTTCGGCGTACTAACATCTTGTGTTGGGCTCTTTAGCTTTCATTGCAATTTTCTGGTGGGTTCAAGGATGGTTTCAGGTATAGAGAGAGAGAGAGAGAGGATGATGTATGGAAGCAGGATTGGAGGCTCCTAATGCTACCAAGGTGTCTTTGGTATCAATTTTATGAAATACCAGCAGGGGTAAAGATAGTGTTCTCAAAATGTGTTGTGTGCAAGTTCTGCAGCAAGCAGTTCTTCCGTGGGACTTCCAAAAATGTTCACATGGAACTTCAAACATGTGTAAGCACATGTCATCCAAGCAACCCACTCGGCTGGTGAGAGTTGAGCACCAGATGAATGTACAGGAGGTGTCCAATTCAACATTGGGACCCTTCATTGAACCTGATGGTTGAGTGCCACACCGAGGCAGGGGCAGTCAGAATACAATTCTGCTTAGCAGGAGACAGCTACTCATTGCTGCAGTAGGTGTAAGTGGGAATATTTCTGCAGGAGAGCAGATCAGTAATAGAAAAGTGGGTGTCGAAAGACCAGTGTCCGAAGGACAAAAACATTTTTCAAGTTCTTAAGCCCTGTTTTTGCTTTTGAGTTCAACCCCACAAAAATACAAAGAAATATAACAGCTCTTTTTTTTAATGTTCAGAACCAATTTTTCTGTACAGAAAAACCATTTACATGACAAACTTTTTAAAAATATTTTTTGGTAGCACTGTAGAGTACCTGCTAAATAAGTTCTTTTTACAGTATTTAAGCGGTGCCACAGGAGTGCCAGTTAAATGCAGTAAAAAGGCTACAAATATCGTAAAAAAATACGTTTGCATGTAAAATATATATAAATATCTATATATTATCTACTGGCCATAGCCAGTAGGTATATATATTAACTTAACCCAGTCCTGAGGCGGAAGCCGGGGCTGGCGGTACTTTTAACTATTTGGGCACGATTTTTTTATATTGCATTTTCTCTTGTGTGGTGTCACGTACTGTGTTTTTAAACACGGCTGGCATCTCCTCGGAAACTCTCACCTGTAGTGCACAGCAGATTGACAAGCTGTCGCGCTTTCTTCACTCCCCTAAAGCGGCCGCCATCAGAGCAGGCGTGCGCGCTGACCACGCCCCCGTTCAGGCCACGCCCCCTCCGCTGACTACATAACCGCTGATTAAGAGCGGTGGACAGATTAACTTAACCCAGTCCTGAGGCGGAAGCCGGGGCTGGCGGTACTTTTAACTATTTGGGCACGATTTTTTTATATTGCATTTTCTCTTGTGTGGTGTCACGTACTGTGTTTTTAAACACGGCTGGCATCTCCTCGGAAACTCTCACCTGTAGTGCACAGCAGATTGACAAGCTGTCGCGCTTTCTTCACTCCCCTAAAGCGGCCGCCATCAGAGCAGGCGTGCGCGCTGACCACGCCCCCGTTCAGGCCACGCCCCCTCCGCTGACTACATAACCGCTGATTAAGAGCGGTGGACAGATTAACTTAACCCAGTCCTGAGGCGGAAGCCGGGGCTGGCGGTACTTTTAACTATTTGGGCACGATTTTTTTATATTGCATTTTCTCTTGTGTGGTGTCACGTACTGTGTTTTTAAAACACGGCTGGCATCTCCTCGGAAACTCTCACCTGTAGTGCACAGCAGATTGACAAGCTGTCGCGCTTTCTTCACTCCCCTAAAGCGGCCGCCATCAGAGCAGGCGTGCGCGCTGACCACGCCCCCGTTCAGGCCACACCCCCTTACTCTACCATAAATGTGCATCTGGAGGAAGCGCAGCGGGAGCGCCGTTTGCGCGCCGAAGGCGCGCCTAAGGCAAGCCCGTCTGCGCCCGTTATCGCCAAGACATCGCCTCTCGCCAGACCCCCTGCACAAAATCCCCAGCCTAGAGTCTGTTATGACAGAGACCATCTTTTCGCACTAAATACCAGCATCAGATGCGACAGGCTTGGAGGTTGTATCGGACAAACAGCACTTCACTGTGAGTCCTGTAAATTTACTACACCTAAACCTAGCCTAGCTAACGACCTAGTGACGACATCTCAACTTTCCCCCCTCCGGGTTCTTCAATTAAATGTCAGGTCTCTCATGAAGCACCATGCGGAGGTCCACACCCTTATACTCGACGAAAACCCTGACATCCTGTTTATATGCGAAACCTGGCTTCATGACGACCAGACTAGCATTTTAAACCTCACATTGCCTAACGGGTTTTCCATTAAACTGGTTAACAGAGACTCTAGGGGCGGGGGTATAGCCGTTATATATCGAACTATATATAACTGCTCCTTCACGAAGGAAGACATATGGGGCTGCGAATGTGCTCGATTTAAGATCTCCATTTGCCCCCAATTCTCCCTCTCTGGTCTGTACATCTACCGACCACCTGGCCCATCTGCCAGATTCATTGACGAACTTCTTGAAACATCCCACACGTTGGCAGTCTCCTCCCCCAATTTCACCATATTGGGAGATCTTAATCTCCACTTTGACTCCGTGACTGAAACGACCATTAAAAATCTGTTGGCCGACCTTACGGCCCTGCAACTAAACTCCCTGGTCCATTCCCCCACTCACACTGCTGGGCACATACTACATCCCATTTTTTCCAACATTTTGGAAGCTAGTGCCGAGTCCCCTGAACCTATGGGTTGGACCGATCATTTTCTCGTCAAACTTATCATTATGGCAAAAAAACTGTCCACCAAAGTTGCAGCTAATCCCTGCCACAAACGACCATGGCACAAACTTTCTTCTGTAGACCTCATTAAAAAGCTAGGAGATTTCCATCCCCCTGACGACAACAGAGACATTAATACAGCTTACGCTGCTTTTCAGGACTGGATTGTTACAGGGCTTGATGCCTTAATCCCGGCCAAGTGGACTAAAACTCGCAGCTCCCCCACCAATCCGTGGTACAATGAAACGCTCAAAACCTTACGGAAGGATTGCAAGAAAGCTGAGCGCAAATGGAGAAAAAACTACCTAGACAGTGACAAAGCCCTTTACTTGTCTAAACTCCGCACATATCACAGGGCAATACGTACCACCCGTGCCTCCTTTTATGCAAAGGAAATTAAACTAAGCACCAACCCCACCAAAACGATCTTTAAATTAGTTCAAAACCTACAAAAGGCCTCCAACCCGGTCTCCTGTATTACCTCCTCGAAACAGTGCGATGACCTTGCCACCTTTTTCACTGAGAAAGTGAGGAAAATTTATACGTCCTTCCCCCAAGATGAGCCTGTGCCCATTAACACTTCCAAATCTGTGACGTACACGTCGAAACTGTCAAAAATACCTGACATACCCCTCGACGACCTTGCTAAACTTTGCAGGCAGGTTAAGTCTGGTTCCCCCATTGACCCCATGAGACCAGCTAAATTCTTGGATGCACTGGACTTTTTCCTTCCCTCGCTTTCTAACCTACTCAATCTCTCCTTTTCCACAGCTGTGGTCCCCACCTGCTGGAAATCAGCTTGGGTTTCCCCCATTATTAAAAAACCCACACTAGATCCCACTAAACCAGAAAATTACAGACCCATCTCGCTGCTCCCCTGGACGTCCAAATTGGCTGAAGCCCACGTTAACAAAGTGCTATCCCACCACATGTTGTTAAATCACGTCCTGGACCCCTCTCAAAATGGCTTCAGGCCAGGACACAGCACTGAGTCAGCCCTGCTGACCACCACGGAACACCTTCGAGGCATCCTGGACGCTGGTCAAAGTGCCGCGCTGATCCTGCTGGATCTCAGCGCGGCCTTTGACACGGTCTCACACAACATCTTGCTGAATCGACTTGAGGCCATAGGGATTAACGAACTCGCCCTTGACTGGTTCCGGTCCTTTCTTAAGGACAGATCCTTTCAAGTTTCAGCCCCTCCCCACATCTCCCAACCCCATCCCATCGACCAAGGAGTCCCTCAGGGATCGGCGCTTAGCCCATCTCTTTTTAATCTGTACGTCCAGCCTCTTGCTGCAGTGGCTAGAGAGTGGGACCTTACGCTTGTGTCGTACGCCGACGACACACAGCTGGTCATCTCACTCACTGAAGGCCCTTCTACCTCGGCCACCAAATTCAGGAATGGGCTAGCGGCAGTTGCACAGTGGATGACACGCAACTGCCTGCAGCTGAACGCCGGGAAAACGGAGGTGCTTTTCCTTGGCAAGAATACCAGCTACTGGAGCGATCACTGGTGGCCCTCCTCGCTTGGCCCTACCCCTGTGCCAAAAGAGGTCGTGAAGAACCTAGGTGTCTGGCTTGACTCTTCTCTCAACTATCAGTCCCACACAAAGAAATTGGCAGCAACGTGTGTGGGTCTAATGAGGAGTCTTAACCCGATACTCGGGTTCTTCGACCCCAGTACCCGCCAACTCATTATCCAAGCCATGATACTTGCCCGGCTGGACTATGCCAATGTGCTATTCCTGGGGGCAAATAAAGCAGAATTAGCGCGGCTGCAACGCATTCAGAACTCGGCCGCCAGAGCGGTGGTTGGCCTCCCACGAAGGTGCTCTGCCAGAGCTACCATCCGTAACCTGCATTGGCTCCCAATTGAATCTCGAATTCACTTTAAAACTCTTACCACCGCATTTAAAATTCTGAATTCTGACTGCCCTGAACTCCTACGCCCGCTCCTTGTACCCTACACCCCTCAGCGTAACTTACGCTCACTGGGACAACACCTCGTGTCGATCCCACGATTCAAGCTCTGTAGAATGGGTGGTCGTTCCTTCAAAGTCTTGGGGGCTAGACTTTGGAACTCATTACCCCTACATATCCGCACTTTAACCAACTTGACTGCCTTTCGGAAATCACTAAAAACTCATCTCTTTTCCCTCATCTAGTTCTCTGTGGCCATCCCCCTCTCCCCTCAGGTACTGGTTAGGTCAGCGCCGGGACGCTCCGTTGCTGGGGCAGCTGTTTGCGCTTTAACAATCATATAACATAACATAACATATAGTTAGGACCTAGTTACCATAGGAAATGGCGAACATTCTATTGGGAATAACTTTGGCGCCGATTGAGGGATCTGCCTGTAATTGTCCTCCAACTTGCCTCGCTGCGCTCTGCTCCTTCCCTGAAAGTTTCGGGGGGATTCGTCAAGTGGGGGCCGAGATAAAAGGGGGTCCCAAAACGTGTTTTCCCCATGTTAATTTCCATAGGGACATTCTGACAAGGCTACAGTTCGAACGGCTGAACGGAATTACACAAAACATGGCAAAATTGCAAAAGAAAAAAGCGAACAGGGATAGAGAAAAAGAACAATAAACGACTTGAAGAAAGAAATAAATGTCAAATAGGGAAAAAACATGTAAAACAAATAAAGCAATGCAATACATATACATCATAAACGTGAGAAAGAGGAGAATGAAGAGAGGAAATGAAGAATGCGCTCCTTCAGTAAGAATTGAACAGAATATAAAAAGAAAAAAAGGAACAAAGAGAAGGAAGAGGATTAGAGGGGAAAACGTTTATTTTTTTTTATTATTATTATTATTTATTGCCTTAACTTTTATTGCCTCTATGATTTTCTTTTTCTCTCTTTCTTTCTCCACTTTGCTTTCTCCCCCTTTCTCTCTTTCTTCTCCCACTCTTTCCCTTTAAAATTACATAAAGTGCTTTCTTGTGCTATGAGTTTGACATTAGGAATGTTATGCTTTTTACTTTCCCATATATTTTGTATCTCCCTTCCTTTTGTCAGTTGTTACCTTTTATTATATTAATAAAGCTCTTCAAACATAAAAAAACATGGCAAAATGGTAGAGCCTGGTATGGAGCAGTGCCTTTTGTATGTTTGGTGTAAATTCATTCAGTAGTTTGAGAAAATTGAATGTGAAATCGAGTCCTATGCAATTTTGCATTGGACCTTTAGACACAGCTACAACCCGAACGGCTGAATGGAATTACTGCAAACTCGGTAAAATTGTAAAGACTGATATGCAATAATTTATTTTGTATATTTGGTAAAAATCCCTCCAGTAATTATTGAGAAAATCGACTTTTTTCAAATTATATATCTATAGGCGGGACACGGTGCGCACACGGGCGCGCACCGTCCTTGCACATGCGCGGAACTTAGCGTGCGCGGAATTCTGATTGGCTGTGGACGTCTGTCAACATTCCAAAACAGAAATTGTTGGCAGCCATCTTGTGCCTCGGTAGACTGAAGCACAGGAAAGCAGAAAAACAAACATGTAGAACCCAAAAAGGGGGCAGGGTAGAACCACCCTGACCCCCTAGGCCTGCTCAGGGGGTCCCACAAGGCCCCCCCCCCCCCCCAGGCCCAAAAACAAAATATTTTGTTTTCGGAAAATCGCGGGGGTACAGAGTACAGTAAGCTTACAGTAAGCTTACTGTACTCTGTACGGTGCGCGTACCTTCGCCATTTTTCGAAAATAAATGTTGTTTTTTGGCCTGGGGGGTCCTTGTGGGGCCCCCTGAGCAGGCCTAGGGGGTCAGGGTGCTTCTACCCTGCCCACTTTGCGTGTTTTGCACCTTTGTTTCACTGCTTTCTTGTGTCTTGGTTCTACCGAGGCACAAGATGGCTGCCAACACTTCCTGGTTTGGAGTGGGTGACAGACAGTGGCAGCCAATCAGCATGCATTTCACAGGAAAGCAGCATGCTCATTGGCTGTCAACACTTCTAACCAGGAAGTGTTGGCATTCATCTTGTGCTAGGTAGACCGAGACACAAAAGAAGCAGAGCTCTCACAGCCCACACAGCCCACACAGCTCTGGCAAAGACAATACCGGCAGCAAACAAACACTGGCAAAGACAATAACGGCAGCAAAGAAACACTGGCAAAGACCATAACGGCAGCAAAGAAACTCAGGCAAAGGCAATACCAGCATCGAACAAACACTGGCAAAGATAATACAATCAGGGGGGCAGGGGCACGAAAAACGGCACAATCAGGGGACAGAAGGCCCGACAAACGGCACAATCAGGGGGCAGAAGGCAAGAAAAAACGGCACAATTAGTGGGCAGAAGGCAAGAAATACGGCACAATCAGGGAGCAGAAGGCAAGAAATACGGCACAATTAGGGTGCAGAAGCAAGAAATAAGGCGCAATCAGGGGGCAGAAGGCAAGAAATACGGCACAATCAGAGAGCATCTTGCTCCGGTCCAAAAATTGGATCCCTAGGGCTGCTCAGGTGGTCCCACAAGGATATTAACATATTTAAACGTTATCCGCTAATAGAATTAGCATTAAAAAAAATGGATTTTTCAGTGAATTTGCAATTTTGCAAAATTCACTGAAAAATCCATAGGTTTCAGGCCTTATATAGTTAGGAATTAGCATTTAAAAAACCATTGAAATTGCTCCTATATAGTTAGTTATACTAACTATATTTCGCGCACCCGCAATCCACTGCTGATATGATGTCACATATTACATCATTCATGACATGGTCAGTGACATCACTGATGACATCACTGATGACATCATCCAGTGACTGTGTGTTTCTGTAAAGTTTAAATATGTTTTACATATTGAAGAATGAGTGGATGTATTAGTGTCTGGATGAAAGATTTAGTAGGTACATGACTGAATGTATGAGTGGGTGATTAAATGTGTCTTACTGAATGCATGTGTTAGTGACTAAATTGTCTGAATGTGTGCATCAGTATGTCTGTTGTGTAAGCAACTGCATGTGTTGATCAGTAGCTATATGAGTGGATATATGTGTTATTGATTGTTTGCCCAAGTATTTGTATGGGAGACTGAGTGTGTGTGTGTGTGTGGGTAGCTGGCATATATAAATGACTCTACATAAGAGCCACTGATTGTGCGAGTGGCTGTTTGGATCATTGTGTACTTGTATCAGTAATTGTATAACAAAGTAAGTATGTGTTAGTATATGTTTGAATAAGTAAGGTGTTGTGTGTATAACTGTATAGTTAAGGAAATGAAAGTGTGATTGATTCTTTGCATGACTGACTAGATGTGTGAGTAACTCCATGGATGAGTGGCAGAGTGTGAGTGTCTGTATAGGTGTTTGAGTGCAGATGATAGTGTTGTATTGATGAGTGACTGTATGTATGAGTGATTCTATGGGTAAATGATTGGATGTATGTATAGACCTAGCAATCAGTGTGTGCGTATGTAGTAACTGGTATTGGTGTGTCAATGGTTTCAAGAATGGTAGTCTGTGTTTAACACTGGGTGTATCAAAGGTTATAGTAGAGTGTGAAGAAGTGCATCGTATTATCACATGAATGATATCATCAGTGATGTCATTTGAGATGTCAGTGATGTCACTGACCATGTCATGAATGATGTAAAATGGGACATCATCAGCAGTGGATTGCGGGTGCGTGAAATATAGTTAGTACAACTAACTATATAGGAGCAATTTCAATGGTTTTTTAAATGCTAATTCCTAACTATATATGACCTGAAACCTATGGTTTTTTCAGTGAATATATATATATATATTGCACAACAACCGGTAAGCTTCAGCCAACTTCACTGTCTATAGAGATTGGCCTGCCCGTAGCATAAGTAGTTATGGACGGAGCAAAACCTAAGCAGTTGCTTCCCACTCAAATTTGATTGATTGCCCACAAAAGATTGGCTACTCGCAAAGTGTTCAAGGCTGTGCGGAATTGGAGCATGGCCACCTAAAGGGTGTCTGGATAGAGTGGACTCTCCATGAAGAATTCTAAATAAGGCAAAAAGTGTCTATTGTAGGGTCTTGCGCACTTAATGGGCTTGAGTGTCTGTAGGGTGTGGGCTTGCCCTCATTTTCGCCCACAAGTGTTCCTTTTTTTTTTTTTTACTCATTGACGAATCAACCTTAAACTTTCCAGGAAGGAGCTGAGGTGAATTAACTTTTTTGAGGATTTCGTGAAGTTTCGTAAACATCCTTCAAAGGGCACCAAAGTTATTAGCGAAACAAAAAACGCTCTTCCTATGGAACGTCTGACCTATCTATAAGTCTATCTATCTGTTTGGCTGTCTGTCTATCTATCTCCATATCTACACACACAGACACACATCCAATCACTTACACACAAACAATCACACATACACATCATAAATCCATTTGCATCATCACACCCTAACAAAAAGAATAGTATGTAGCGGTTTAGCTCCAAGGAGCTTAGTCATAAAATTCAATTGGTTCAAAACATTGCAATGTCTTGTGAAAGGAGTAGGGAGACCTGATCATCTCTCATCAGCCCAATGGAATCTACATTAGCCCATGATGCACCAAATGATCAGTTTGAGGTTCTGTGTCGAGCCGACTGAGCTTTAAACTAGGAAGGACCTTCATTCTTCTCTGAAAATTGATACCTTGTGTCTTAAAAAATACACTAGCACAAAGGTGAGATCCTCTTTCTAGAACTGATTCACTTTATTAAAAATTGAGCACATGGCCAAATCTTCTCCCTATAGTTGCTCACACTGTGGATCTACTCGCCGGAAATCGTTCATTGTGGTTTAGATAACCCATTAAGAATTGGCTTTTCCATGAATTAAAGTTTTTTGTCACAATGTAATGCATTAATCCCTACTGCCACGATGTATAATGGAAATTGTTCACTTGAGAAAAGGACATATAAAAATAAAAACAATCCATAACGCCTAGCTGATGAAAAGCCCTGGTAATGAGTAGAAGAGTAGTTGCTGGAGAAGCAAATGGGAGCATTTAGTGAATGACACTGGCTTCCATATTCCTGTGCTAATGCCAATATTGAGATTGTATATGTTAATAAAACTTTTAAAGTCTCCAATAATTCCTAATGTTATGTTTCTTTGGCTTTCTGATGATTATCAATAACTAGTTCAATGTTTAAAACATGACAATGCATGAGGTTGCTTGTATCGTAATCTGTGGCTTCCAGTGCAAGCTCCCAGCTTATGCTGACACAGCAGAATACTGTCTGGGGGGCTTTTGAGGGAAAGAGGCAGTAATACCACTTTGACATTCATGCAATAGTAAATGTCAAATACTATCTTTAGGTGACCTTATTTGGTCTTGGCACAATGATTTTGCTGAAGATTGATAAGGTTTTTTTGATTCTGATCATCTCTACAGTCCATAATGTTTAAACAGCAGCAGTTTTGTCATGTAGTGTTCAATTCCTATCTGCATACATTTGAAGATCCATTACTCAGACACCACGACTGACCAACTAACCAACTAACAGAATAGATTTAAAAAAACGAAATACCAATGATTTCATGAGTTACCTGTCCAGCGTGTTTGGTGGCCAGTTTGAGCATGATATCTACTGCATGTTCTTTCTGGATGTTTTCAATTCCAGGGGCATCTGGATCTGGAACGTCACCCAGGCCATCCTTTCCATGGAAATAAGATGCATGGATACGATCTCCAAGTATCGGTGTGTCCGCTCCCCGATACACAGGAATCTGTAAAATACAGTTTGGGAAAGTCAACATATTGATCCTAAATTTGTCTATAGGAGATCACTACATTTTCCAGTTTATTTATACACACACTTATTTCTAATTACAATCAGTAAAAATTGAAGTTTCAACTATTAGCATTTATAAAGTGAAAATGTATCAGCTTCTTGATCCTGAAGTCTGTTAGAACACTCAAGTGGGCCTCTTAGTAACTGGTGAATTTTTATTGATGCGCGGTGTGTAACAGGAGGAGATTTAGGGGGAAGAGACATTTTTCTATTTTTCCAGAAAGCAAAATGATCTTAGATGCCATGGAGGGAGAGATGGATCTGAAGAATAGAAATCTCCTGGAGGATTTGTTGAAACAGAGTACTGTGAGCATGGCTACTACTTTTGATCAAGAGCACAAAAAAGATAATATTTACTTAACTCTCTGTTGCTGACAGAAGCAATTCCTGACTACAGAAAATTGCTTCATGGTATTTCATTCAGGTCTACACAGATTGTTTTGGAAGTTTTGGGGGAGATTCTTATACTGTTGGTCAGGTGATAAACAATGTTGCAGTGGGGCATTTTTTTCACTTTGATCCAGGAGAGTTTAAAGTGATTGAGCCACCTCCTGAGGTTTATCCCTGTAATGCACCTGCCCCAGATATGTGATAGATTTCGTGGGTGTTCCTAATCTTCAGTTTAACTTGAGTGTTGTCGGCATAAGGCACCCTATTGCATATTGATGGTTTTATACTTCTGCACCTTGGAAAATGGCGAAAGGCGGTTGTTGTTCTGTGATTGTTTAAATATCTAGTTTTGGATTCTTGTGAATTAGGATTTGGGAGTATTTCAAAGGTAAATTTGGTGTGATAAATGTTGTTGGTGGTTGGTATTGTGGTAAATCTTGGGAGAGGGAGCAAAATACTTAGATTACTGGGGTAACCATGTTGTCAGACGGCAGCCTGGTTTGGAATATTCCTAAAATATGTAGGATGGACTACATGGGTTTGGCTGAAGGGTGTCTTGGTGAGAGACTTGTGAGTTCACTTGAGGTTGCATCTCGTTGTTGGCTAAAAATATATATTTAGAATAAAGTAGGTGTGGTGTCATATTATCATTAGTGTGAAGTTTCAGATATAAACTCCTAGAGCTGGAAAAGGGCAGCCTTGAGGTGTTCTGCTTTTGGGTCTAAAATGGTTTAGGGTAGGTGTGTGTGTCTCGTGGAGGTGGATGTATGAACTGAGATAGAGGTATTAGACAGGATTGCAGTTTGGCTTTGGAAGATGACAACAAAAAGCAAGAAAGGAAGGGATTGGTTTAAAGGGAAACAAAACTGCTTCTTGGGCAGTAAAAGGAAATGTATTACTGCTATGACCCTTCACGGGAAACCAGTAGAGAGCATGTACTCAAGGTCTGGCACAAGCAAATCTGAGTTACTCACCACATGGAGTTTTATTAATTGAAAGGTTTTAAGTAGTTGCCCAGTAGGAGATGATTTTAACAACTGACACAGTCTACGTCTGAGCCAACATGTTGTTCTCAAGTTGCGTATACAAAACATGCTTATGGAAACTGAGCAACTGTGGAAACTTGAGCAGATAGACTAAAACCTGGCTTTAATTGAATTCTCAAGGAACACAGAGACTTGACTATTGAATGGTAGAGGCAACTTAATTAGGCCAAAAGATGACAATTGATGGAAGAGGAGAAGTCTTGACTTGCAGGAATTCAGTTTTACTGTCATTTAAATTTGTTCAGGGGCTGCTATTCACTCCCGGGCCTAGCTGAGGCACAATTTGAAAGCATTAGCTTAAGACTCATTGGTATTCAGATTGGTCATAAATTGAGTGTTCTCAGAATACATAAAATGCAGATGAGTGGATTACATCAGCCGCATATAAATCTTGAATAAATATGGAGACCGGCAGATCCTTGGGACAGTATGTGTAGGTTGGCAGGGTTCAGAAATTAAGGAGAAAAGCACCCATGATTGTGAGTAGTTTGGTATAAAATAACTGAACCGATTCCAGGATACATCAGCCACCCAGATGGCCAACAGCTGCCCAAGGATGAGGGGACCATTGAAGGCACTGAAAGCATTGAACATCTCTGCTAAGCCTATAAGAATCAAGTTGAGCAATACCTACATCACCATACGCTTTGAGGTCACAACACAGCCAAAAGATATAATTCACTTCCATGGTACTGCATGTCGCTGTAAGAAATTGGATTCAAAACAACAATCTCGCTGTATTTCAATCACCTGCCTCTCTAGAAGCTTGGAAAGAGTATTGCTCAGTGTGGGATGTTGGAGATCAACTAAAGAGTGAACAGTGAAACTTACTCTCTAGCTAGGTACTTGAAACATGATCCAGTTGACGCAAACAGGTTAGGTGAAGGCTCATTATTAATTACAAAATCTATTTTTTTTAAAAGGTGGTGTTGTTCAATCCATTGGGTGGATTTCAAGGTCATCTAGAAGAATCACAGTGGACCTAGCATAACCAACCAATTATCCCCAGAATTGAGGTGGGTCACTAATCTAATTTGTCATATCCAGGACAGAGCAATATAAAATGATGATTGGGTGATTAACAGAAGTCAGACAGACAATTCAAGAAGGTTTTCAATAAATGAAGTCAGAGGACCAGGTGGACCCTAGAGTATATATATATCAATAGAGAATAAACAGGAGGCGAGTGCTTCATAAGTTAAAGCTCAGAATAGAACAGAGTAATCTTATGGACCAAGACGTGCAAATAATCAGCACCACACCATCACAGGATAGAAGACAGGATATGCAGTGGCTACAAGTGCTCAAGTAATGTACCAGAAAAAGGGAAATTAAGATTTCTGAGAAAGTGTTTATCACTCCTTTCTCCTGGTGTAGTGGTTATGAGAGTTTAGGTGTGTGAAGAGGCTTTGGGAAGGTAAGGTGGGTGCGAGCAATTGCAAGGGTGAGAGAGTAATATAGGTTGTTTGCAGTTTGTGCTGAGATTCTCACCATGACGTGGGAAGGATAGAAGGAAAGTTTAAGGATTCATTGTGCCGGTTTGCCGAGGATATAGGGAAGTGGCCAGATGGGTGCAGATAGGGATGTCTTTGATGTAATTTAAATAGAAACTTACAGAAAAGAACCCCTTTTTGTCATTAATAGTAGATAATTACTGTACAATTAAACACAGCCTGATCGTGGTTCTGATGGTGAATTATTTACACAATAAACAATTGTAAAGAAATAAATTAACAAGACAGAGGGCCTCATTCACAAAGGTAAACTTAGACCAAATGTCTACAGTCAGGCCAAAAGTCTAACTTTCCTACTTTTCGGTATTCCCAATGGTAAGTTTCGAGTATCATCTTCCAACACTCAGGTGGAGTTTCTGGTGTGGAATCTCCGCCTTTCCTCCCCGAGGATGGAAATCGCCACATTTCTGCCCTGAGTGTGAAGATTCTGCCTGAGTGCAGGAACTCCACCCCAGTGTAGAAATTCCACATTCGTAAGGATACTACTTGTAACTTACCTATGTGAACACCCAAAAGTAGTAAAGTTAGACTGTTGGTCTAACTTTACCTTTCTTGAATCGGGCCCAAAGTGTGTTTTGTACTATATTTTGATACATGTGAGCATGATAGCATTATATTTTGGTTTTAAAACAAAATTGTATGCACAGTAATAAAATTAATCTTGAATACAAATTGAATTCACTATCCTTTACCATGAGAATAAAGGAGTACAAGTTAGTGCACACAAGTTGCAAAAGTAAAAATGCTGCGATAATTAGAAAACTGGTTTTAATTGTTGTTGGGACGGAAAAGTCCAATGCATGGCAATGAATATGCACCCCTTCGCTCTGAATGCCCAAGCTGCAGCGATCTCTGGATCCTTGGTACCGATTTTATTGTCATTGGCAAACAAAGATCATGTGTGTCTCATGGACTATTGTATTGGTAGACCATTCAAAGAATCACCTTTGTAATGGTAAAGGGCACTACTCTTACCTAGAGTTATGTAGCATGAGTATGGTGGTAGCAGTATACTGTTTTTTAAGACCGTGAACAATAAAGTGGACAGACCTTTTTACCAGTGTCGCTCTAATAAGGCCTACTTGCTCACCCAAGTAAAGTTCTGCTACTGTGTAGATACCCTTGGCCTACATCATGTTAGTATGTAGCAATGTACAGCGTGTGTTTGATTGTGTTTGCATTTTCTGATGTATGTGTGCCTGTGTATTGTACAGTACATGGAGGCTTGTGGGTTCTATATTGGAAGCCTAGCGCCTCAGAGCCATGAGGAGTTGGAAGAGCCATGCCAGACGGCAGCCGCGGCCGGCAGTGGGAGTACCTGCAGGGCGGTGACGTGGGGGATGGGGAGGGGCAGGGTGGGGGGTAGTAATGTATGGATTACGGAGTTTTATAGGTAAGTAAACATTTAAATAAATAAAACGAATTTCGTTGTGCGCACTGCATCGCATTTTGTCTTGCAATGCACTCAACGAAATTCGTTTTATTTATTTAAATGTTTACTTACCTGGGAAGCTCTGTAATCCATACATTACTACCCCCCCACCCTGCCCCTCCTCCTCCCCACATCACTGCCCTGCAGGTACTCCCACTGCCGGCCGTGGCTGCCAGACAGACTTGAAGATTGCCTGCATTCCCGAGAGCTGGGTGGAGCAAACACTTGAGAACGGACAGTCTGGCTCTCTTGAGCACTTCAAAATTGTTCTTTGGTCCTGTAAAGGCCTTTTGTCAGCAGGGCCAGGGTACATCCCAGGAAGGAGATGTTTCTGATAACAGAATCATAAAGAATAGAGCTGGGTGTCTGGGTAACTTTAATAGGCATACATCAGTGGGGTTGACATCCAGATGGGATCTTCTAGCAACATTTAAGGCCTCTTTGTAGGGCTATCAAATCTGGAATCTCTCCTGCTGTGAGAGCACATCCTGGATAAACGACAGGACAGAAGAATGGGTATTTCAGAGGGGCGCCCCCCACATCATAAACTTCAAAGACTTAGCATCTGTGTCTGGAAATGAATTATAAAATGGGAGTTTGAGCTTCCCAAAATTGTTAAACTGGACTGTACATCAGCATGGAAAAGCTAAGAAAGGCATCTTGTTGTGACCAGGACTGTGGACTGAGATATGCCAATCTCCCATCTGGGTGAGGGGGGACATTGCCCAGCAGAATCAGGGCCACTTGCAAGCACCAGCATTTGCCTACCTGCTCAGGCCCTGTGAGGTGCGGGAGAGAGGGTGGAATGAGAGTGGTCCAGTGGGGATCCTGTTGAGTGGATCCCAAAGCAGAGTATGAGATTCAGGGTGCTATTTGACAACCATTGCACTGATTGGGCCGCCTGCCTGAGGGCTGCTGTATGCGGCCCCCATTGACAGGCGGAGGCTATGGTGAATCTATGGGTCATCGCCCTGGTGCAGTGCTGTGGCAAATAGTGAATCACAGCTCATGCAGTGAGCTGAGGGGGCAAAAGTCCAGAATGCACTACTTGGGACCCCCATATGCCAGGTAGGGGCTGAGGTTAAGATAAGGGTTGCCACATGGTACAGCTCTGTGACAAGGAAGAGGACTATCGCCCATGTGCATTGTTGTGATACGAAGGGGCCATCACTTGGTATCTGCGCATTTAAGCTACCCTTGTTGATATGATGGGGCCATAATGAAGAAAGGGGCTGTCGCACTAGACCAGCACACGCCAGAGCAGCATAGTAGGTTGTGATCTGCAAGAGAGGTGCATCAACTCCAACTCCTAAACACAGAACCATTCAAGACTCAGGAAGACTTACCTAATGATCGGAGGAGTGTCGTGGGTGCCGGTCGCCTCGCTGCAGCATTGTGACTACTGCTTACTGCCAGGTAGCTGATGCACGCCTGAGCCTGCTGAACCAGAACTCCAAGTAAGAACAGGTAAGACTAATTGCCGGGCCTTTGAGGGAACTTGCTCTGATTAAAAAAATGTACTGTGCAGGAACACTTTGAGTTGTAAGAAACCATTGTGGGACTTCTAAGACTTGTACTATCTAGTGGGGCCTAATGTAAATAATCTCCTCACATGAATAGGGAATAACCACCGTCCTTAGTTAAGTGAGTGGGACTCCGGGACATACCCAAATAACGCTAGAGGACTGGCCTCACGATTACTGTGTTCATTATTTGTTGTGTGCTGTATTTGAATTTGTGTTCGTATATAAATATAACTCTTTGCATAAAAGAAATTTTCTGTCTGGGCATTAATGTATTGGGGTTGCTGAGCATGTTTTAAGTGGGTGGTCTGTCTACACCTTGCACACACCTCTTCCTGGAGAAGTCTTGGACTGCTCGACCTGTACTTCCGCTGAGAGTCAAGTGCTCAAGCGGTATACTTGGCCCAGTTACTCAGGACTCATAGTATTTCGGGCCCCGGGACATCAGGAGTAAAAGGCAACAACCTCAAAGGTTGGGCCCAGTAACTCCTACTTGCCCTGTAGCCCTCTGAAAGCGGTTCTGACAGCTATGAAAAGGGGACAACGGATTATTTGATTAAAATGGATGAAATCATAGTACAGGTCTACTTGCTTGAAGGTCACCATTTGCTTCAAGGTCACTTAAGGGTTACTGTCCATATCTCGTAGTTTCTGCTCCCCACGTCCAGTTGGTGTCATACTTCTGTACTGTATGAGGGGCCAATAGTGATCCGCGTACATGAACAGGTAGTGAGTTCCAGATGCGTACCTGGGAATGCCTTCCTTTGGTTTCCATTAGGTGAGGCATTGTTCGTGGTCTGAACCTACAGTCGTTCTCAATGAATGACTATGTGTGATGTCAGAGTTAAAGCAGCTGATGGGAGGTGCAGAGCGCTTAGGAGTCTGGCATACATTCTCAATTAAGCGGCTTTGACTGCACTGGTAGATTCCTTGTGTGAGACTGCTATGTGTGGGTTGCTGCGCGCAGTGCTTAATTTGAGCCGGTGCTTTACACCGGCACTTAATTGGTTTCTGGTGCTCGGCACCGGCACCTAATTGTCAACAACTCGCCTTTGGCAGCCTGCCACAAGGTGGTGCTGCTCATGTAATTTAGAGATAAGCAGTATAACAGTTGTTCAGGAAAACAATATACATTTAAAAATTGCTAATACCCGTCTACCCAGCCATTTTTTAGCTTTGGGGACATGGAATAATCTGAACTGTCGCATTCACATGCGAGAGAGATGGTTAGTAGTTGTTTTGAAAGCAATGACAAGGGCGATGAGTGGTGCAAGCTGCAGTGGCCTCCTGGTCAGAGCCCTGGCACTTAATATTTTACAAATTAAGCACTGGCTGCACCTAAAGTGTGTTCATATGCAGTAATAATAATGTCAGTGTCTTTGGCTATCTTTCCTTGAAGACAGGGGACTGGTGACTGCAGATTGTCATATTTAGTAGACAATATTGCCTATTTCTTCCACTTTATAGAGATTGTGTTGGTATACTGAGTGTCAAAATCTGTGTTGCTTCTAATTGGAGGAGACGTCTTTCCATATCACCTGCTCTGCGACTGGCTTTTGGTTGTTCTAACATGGGGAATCTTATATCTCGTACTGTATTTTTTTTAGTTTTAAAATGGTCAACTAATGGTGCATTTAGAGTTTTACCCTGTATCCTGGATTTGGGATGCATTATTCTATTTTTGAATTTTGGATGTGTTTTTCCAATTCATGCCGGGTTACACACACATTTGATGACATAAGGCAGAGGCTGTGTGTTACAGTTGGTAAATTCTTTATGTATGTGCAGCTTCCATCTTCAATTGCCTGATATTGTCTGATAGCATAGCCTATACAATCCGCATTTTTGGAGACCTGTGATTGGTGGTAAGCACCAAATGGCTGGCAGAATCGTTTCATTTTTAGGTCGAGCCTGCAAGAGCACGCACTAGCGCACGTGCTCTCGCTTGCGAGACTCGTGTCTATTAATGGGCTTGAAACCCACAGCTTACCATTCACTGGATTCATTTTCGCTCTTTTTTGCTGCCTTTTCATTGGGCAGTGCTTGTCACGCGTCACTTCCTTCTCTTTACATGGCACGGCCAAGTACAGATTAATTAGCTTTATTAGTGTCCCTCCGCTGGTCATCCACTGCTCGCACTGTGATTGAGGTATTATTTCCCCTTTTTCTCATACAATTCGTTATGCCATGTTCAAACCTCTGCAGTCGCATTTTTAAGCCTATTACATACCCGTATTTTGATTTCATCATCGGTTAATCTTTCGACACTACTGCCTATTTAATAACTCAGTTTTTGACTTGGTTCAAATGTGCATTTCTTTTCAGGTATGCACATTACATTTTTTTCCCCAACATCTTTTTGTTTTGATGTCGATCACCAATTTCCATCATTTTAATGTACAAATAGTCGGGTTCTACTTTGCCACTGCTGTATGCGGGCCTTGTCCCAGACTTTGCAATACACAGACACACAGGAATAGCATGGAATTATTTTGCTTCTCACACGTTTCCTGTTTTTTTTTTGTTACAACTGCCTATTAATTCATATTTTGTTTGGAGTTTTGTTGTTTCAGTGCATGTTGACTCCTTTGATTTCCTTGGTGTGGCCTATAATCAAAAGCTGTGTTATTTTGCTGTCCTTTTGTGCAAGGCTGATGATAATCAAAGCCTGCCGAGCGGCCCAGCCCCAAACAAAACGCAGCACAGTAGAATTTCAGAACAAAGGTGTGGGGGCAGATTCCAGGCCTCTCCCCAACGACCCGCTCTCGTCTAAAATGTCAAATATGCCACACTTCAAAATACGCCTGAGACTGCACGGATTCACCAGACAGTCGGATATCATTGCCCATTCCGTGCTCGATTCTCCATCAAGGCCAAGCGGACTACAGCGTGGTCATTTCATTTTCGGCGAAATGGGCTAAATGTTCTCTCTAGCACAAGTCTGCAGATAGTTCGGTGATCTATTTAAAGAGGAATTCCTTTATTATGGGATTTCATTTATATTTTCCCCTAGCTCTAAATTAAAATCACTTTTATGTTTATTTTTGCATCTTAAGCAAAACTATTAAAATCGGAAATGTTTCTGGAAATTTAAGATCTCAGAGAAATTTTAATTTTGAAAACGTTGAAACCGCTTGAATTCAGTGTGATGAGTGAGGTGCATGGGATTTTTACCCTGCAGGGCTTGCTACATTATCGACCGATCGGCGCCATCTTGGTCTGTATTTAGCAAACTTATGTTTCTGTTGTTGCAACTCTTCGAGGTAGATTCTTGGGCGTCTGAAGGGCAACAAATAAGCAAACAGCAAAATAGCAACGCAAACTGTGGGCCTCATTTCTGAGGAATTGGCATAGGGCATATTTCTTCTTGCTGCACTACCCTACGCCAATGTGAAAGGACAGAATGCACCGTATTTATGAAATACAGTGCATTCCTCTCCTTTACCCCTGAGCTTGTACACAATTTGCTGCCTCGAGCCATCTTAGGCACCCTTGGACCATGGTGCAAAGGTGCCTCCGTTGAGGGCAAGATTGTTTTTGTGCAGCAAGGGGCATCTTCCTGCACAAAAACAATCCTGAGAGGCATTTTCCTCTTTACGTGTGCACCAGAATGCAGCACACATGAAAAGAGGAAAAAACGAAAAATAAAAATATTTCTCCTTTTTACGTCTGCTCTGGGGAGATGTAAGGTTTTGGTGCTGCCCCAGGTTTACGTGATTGAGTTAATTTGAGGCAGCATCAAAATCCATGGGTGGTGCGTTGGAAAACCCACCGCAATGCCCATGGAAAGCTTCCTTGACGCAAAGCAAGGCAAGGCAGCAACTTGCTCTGCTTTGTCTTACTCCATATCTATCAGGCCTTGTAAAGCCAGGGAATGTGGCTTTGCGTTGCCTCATACATAGGATTAGGAGGCTTGCATCATAAAAGCATCAAAAAAGTGACGCTCCTGCAGCAGAAGCCTCTCATAATTAAGTCCCTTAATAATTAAGACCTTGTTCCACAGGCTCTAGGTCACATTTGCAATATTAATGAATGTCATTTGTTTAATATTGTTTTTATATAGTGCTTGTTACACTTATATTGTATTTGGATGCAGAAAATAACAACAGGTATTACTATGACCCAATTTATTTTTTATCAATTTGCCCACCTCAGGATGGAAGGACATCCTTGCAGTCACACACTAGTGAAATTCACACAGACTTTAGACCCCTCATAACCCGCCTACCGTCAGAGACTACATTTTGATGCAGATAATTAATAACATACACAACAAGCATTTGCAATGCAATAGGTCTCGCATTAGGAAAGTTTGAGCTATTGGTATTGTAAATTAATTTTTTTTTATTCATGTTTTGTTTTTGAAAATAGCTAAATTAATATCTGTCATTTACAATGCCAACAGTTATAACTTTCGCAAATGTGACACCTATAGCATTTGTAATGCAATATGTGTTGTATTTACGTGACTTACATGTATTGTAGTGTAGTTCCTATCTTCCCAATAGGCTCTGCGCATTGGAATAATACCTACAGCAGTAAAGGCCTAGGCCAGACGTTAACTAGGTCTACTACTGTCGATACTAGACTTAAAGTTTTGGGTTTGCCAGCTTAGCTCAGAGTTCACTAGAAACTTTCTCGAATGTTCAAGGAGGAATTAACTTCCCTGATTAGACAAGAAGGGATTTAGTTTCTGACAACCATAGAACATGACAACTTTGCTCTCCCCTAATCATGAGTCAATCTCGAGAGTCGTGTGAACAAAAGGCAAATTATTTTACTCAGTCAGTACGTGCATTCTTAGTCTCATCAGAATGTAGAGAAAAGGAAGAGACGGGCGTGTTCAATAAAAAGGTGTTATTTATTGATCAGTCTCTTTTCTCATACAAGAGAAATGGATCGATATTATTGCAATACTTATAGTTAAGTAAAGTGCATACATTAAAAGCAATAGTATAAAATAATACTGTAAAAACATTGATATGGTTTCTAAGCCATAAGATGTTTTAAAATGAATAAAATATATTACATACACATATACATTTGACTAAACGTACTCAACTGGTGTTTCTAGATACGCCTACCCCGTGTACCTGACCTAAGTCTAATACGTGGGCGGGAATAGATAGTTACAGTTTAAGTTAAGTTTGTTTTTGCCAAGTGAATAACTAAAGAATTCTCTGTGAGGGGTTATTCAGTTCTGTACCTGGAAGTTAGGATGAATGAGGAATGGTATCTCTCTCTCTGGTCTCGATATTCCAGGCTGCCTGCGAGGGCTGCCCAGAAACGCCGGTGCTGGATTCTCGGCAGGAGAAAGCAGCGCGCCTCTCAGCGCGTCAGAAAGGCGGGGCTGCTGCCAGCGGGGTCTGCTCTGCTCTTCGCTTCGGCAAGTATGGCTGCTCCGTCTCGTCACCACGCGTGTGTTTGCATATGGCAAGATCGGTAATATTTATACCTTTAAGGTGCTGAGATTGACGTAAGGATGGACATAGATACGTCAATAAAGATGTCATACGACTTGCTCGTTAGCACATTCTTTTACTAAAGTTCTCGGTGAAATCAAAACAATGGCCGCAGGGTTTTGCCCAGGTTGTCATAGGTTTGATTTGTTATGAGAACTCCGTATGCCTTATCAGGGGCTGGAGGAATATCGCTTGTCTAATTAGATCGCAAGCGTTATGACCTAATCAGATAACACGTTCCTGTGCCGTAGTGTGACTGCGTCAGATAACGGTATCTGCATCATGGGGGTTTTCTGCCTCATGGGCTGACTGCTAGTTAACTTGTTGGTTTGTTTAACTAGAATAGGGTCAGGAATAGGGGGATCGATTCAGAACCTATAGGAATACATGACACCCACTCCACGCTAACTATGGACATATTTACTAATCTAGGCATAGTATAACATAGTACAACATACTATAGAGTAGTGTGTATACCTTACCACCCCAAAATACATAAATGCATTTTGAAATTTTCAAATATACTGAAAAATTGCAGACATATATATGGTATGCACTCAAGCTGTAGAAAAATGCCAAAGTAATCGCATTTGTATACATTGCTTATTTGGTATATGAGAATTACACATGAAATGGTTTCTTAAATACAGAAAAAAGTTTCGAGACCATTCCATCACAGAATAAAATATCTATGAACATGCCAGCGGGCAGCTAATGTCTATAAGTTATCTAAAATTTAGAAACCTTAGTTCTCTAAGAATAGTTCTTACTTTAAGCAGAAGATAGTGTCCCGAAAAATATGCAAAAATATTTGGGGCTGCTGGAAAAACTGCTGTCCGTGAACTGGAGCGAAAATGTTCATGTGACTTTATTTTTAAAGTTGAAGGCCGAATTCAGGGAACGCCGTGTGCGGGCTTGTTCAAAAGTCTCTATTTCTGTTCGGGTGAGAACATCATATCATTTAGGCTTTCGAAGAAACTGTCAACAGCTTCCTGGGAAAGTTCCACTAACTCGGAAATAGGTGTAATCATGCATTCTTGCGCATGATTGTCTCCATTGACATTCTGATTTGCATTACTGACAGAAGGTCGTACCTGTTCGATGCTGCTTTCATCTTGAACTTCACTACCCATCAATCGTAGTGGTGAAGCTTCCACGAATGCCGTCATTAGGATTGGTAGCCTTTGAGGGCAGCACAAAGCATGAACCTTGATCGGGCTCAACAATGTTTCTGCATCCATCAGCGCATCAGATTGTAGCGTCAGACAGGTGTCTAACACGCATTCTTCTCCGCATAGCAGACACCTCAATACAGGTAAAACACATCTTTGCCACATTGGTCGAAATGATAGAAACCAAGTCATGTTCAGGTCTCTAAGCCGGGAGAGTCCCAGGATTTTTGATATCCGGTCCCGGTATCCAATGGCTAGGATTGTTTCTTCCCTTGTCGCAAGAGTTTTGTCTGTGACATGGGTTGCCATAACGAAAAATAAGGACTAAGAATAGGATTCCTGCAATTAGTCCCAGGATCAGGGGAAGTCCGCCAAAAATCGAATGGACGAAATCTGGAAAAATACCCAGTATGGCTTTGAATGGTGTTAATGCCATCGAAAATACTGTCTTAAATACCTTTGAGACCCCATTGGTATCAGAAATATTTAAGATTTCATTCAGGATTTCCGCGAAATGTACGGGGGAATTAGTTGATAATAATGTATGTATCTCTGCAGTCGTCCTTGCGACTTGTAGATCATACGTTTCTTTTGATGACGAGAGCCTGGTAGGCGTCTGAAGAAGGACTGTTTTCATTCTGCTTAAAGTATCTATTCGAATAGAAGTAATTTTCAAATCGGGCCATGCCCTTGCCTCCCTGTCTGGGAAGGAGCTGGGGAACAATGAGCGTCCACAGCACTTGACCTTCGCAGTCGTAGTTACTAGATAAGGAGTCCCGGGCATAAGACTACAACATCTGCGGTCTACAATAAGAATGTAACTCCCATTATAGAGTCTTTGAAAGAATGTTTCTATTTCTGTTGCAGGTGCGCCTTGCTGGTGACATGAAAGGTTGTATGAATTCCCTTCACAGGCTCCATGCAAACTAATTCCGTTACACAGAAGTGTGCCACTTAGTGACATCGCACAATTGTTGCCACTAAGAAACACTTTCTGTCCTTTATTACTGACACATGCATGTGAATAGGGCAGGTTCCATGTTGTTTTAAGGTACCCCTTTCCCAATTTCTCGTACATGCCAGCCTGTATATATTTTTGGCAGTATTGAAACCTGAAGGTTGAGATTGGAATATTTATTATCCCATGTATTATCCATTCACTGACAGGTCGTTCTGACATTGTCATTGGTAATCTTTCTAGTTTTTCAATGCTCAAGATTGTATAATCAGCACCCTTTTGCGCCATACTGATTTGTCTATCAGTAAGGTTAAAGATTTGGAATAGTGACGTTGTGTTGATTAAACGCCAAGGCACATAGCCTGAACGCAGATTTTGCAACGTCCAGCCAAGCTGTACAATAGAACGCAATTGTGACTGACCGTGTTGTAATAACAGTAAGTCTTGCGATAATATATCGATTGCTGACGACACAATGCTGTCCAAAGAAAAAATTCTGGAGGACAGAGTCATTAACCCATTGTCCACTACAGAAAGTGATTTTTCCAAATTAATACGGTCAATTTCCCGTATTCTCTCTGCTGTTTCAATTTGAGTAACCTTCCAGGCCTCATTGTATGCTGCATATACAGAGGCTGCTATGAAACGCTTTTGATGCTGTTTGCGTGGTCCCAAAGTGAAATCACGCAAGTCAGCACCATCAGTAAGTAAAGTTAGGTGTTGCTTAATTTCTGCCAGTGTGGAAGTTTGTAGCCATTGAAGGCATAATTTGCCCACACTGTAGGTTGTTATTATCCCTGGGTGATGTCTTTGAGGATATCTAGGGTCTGGCCTGGTCATTTTGAACCCCTGTGTTTTGTTCAGGAATCTGTCTTGACAGTTATTAGTATCTGTGGGCCAGATCAACCACTGTTTCCAATCAGGATGTGTTCTGTTTTGGTTTAATATATGGTTTACGTCTATCTCTTCATCTGTATCAGAGTTATTGCTAAACATTGTTGGCTTTGGAATAGACGGTTTATTTAAATCTTTGATTTTGGCTAGGCCAAGACAGGTGGATTGTTGAACAGTGTCATTTAAAAATATCATTTGTTCTGGGATCATGCAGGCTCTAAACAAAGCTTCTATACCCTGTACTTGCCATTCTTTTGTACCCCAAACACTTTTCAATTCAACATTTTTGTCCCAATAATCAAATCCAAAAGTATTCATTTGTTCAAAAAATTAGTCTGAATATAACAATTTTGTGTTGGTTATCATGGTCTTGGTCCCTGTTTTGTTTGACAATTTAAAATAAAATGTTTCAGCATTACTTGTGTTAAAACCTGAAAAATATGAATATTTGTCGTAAACGGTTCTTGAGCTCCCTTTTGGAGGTGTTGCACAATGTTCCCATTGATTATAATTTAAAACATTTCTAGGTTGTGCAGATCTATGTGAGGTTCCGTGACAATTTTAAGTGATGTTTTCGACTCGCACGAATATGGTCGAGTCTGGTATCTAAGAACCGCAAATGACGAGTTTAGTAAGTGTGCGCAGTTTCGCCGTGCTAACTTAAACCGTTCATTTGATATGTGAGTTTTTCATCTGTACCCACGGGTTCCATCTTAGATACGGCATCCATTTTGTCTCTTGCCCTCAAGTAGCCAGCGAACGGACACTGTCCGCTTGGTCACCCTGGGACTCTCAGGATATTTGTGGAAGACACATGTACTTTGTAAATATCTTTTACGATGAGGGGGATGATACTGTAAGGCAGATGGCCCCGCTCGAGGCTCATCTTGCCGTCCGGTTTATTGTCTCAGCCGTGCATCTCATTAGGCACGTCCCTTTGATGCCTGTATCTCGTGTTTCCCGATACCTCCCCTTTTACACCCTTTTCGATTTCCCCACTGTCTCCATCTCCCTCTGCACCTGTCTTTGTCCCTATTTCGATCTGTTTTTACTGCCGATTGGAATTCACTAATGTTGGGAAGATGGGTTTTTACAGTTGGGAACCGCCAAATGTTTCCGCACTTATGTTCCGGACCTTATGTGTACCAAAGTGACCAAAGCGACCCCTCTGGGGGATAATTATGGGAACCAGGTTGTAAACTTTTGTGTACCATGTTGTCCTATGAGTTAATTTTGTATAAAAGGAGCGATCCACAGAACCAATTTGAAGCAGTCTCCCCAAGTTGCACGTGTTGTACTTGTCGTGACTTCTGTGTTCCCTGCAGTAATAAACCTTGAATCTCTGACGCCGAAGGAAGTGTCCCGTGTCTCTGTAGTTTGTGCGCCGAAACAGGTATCCCATGAAGGTTATAGGTGTTGTTCCCTGGCACCGCTGGTACTGTTAAAAAGTCCAGTCCTTCAGTTGGCGCCCAACGTGGGGCGACTTCAGCGGTACCGGTTCGGTCCAAAGCCTGATGATCGTGAGGAACTTCGTGTGAAATCTCCGAGGGAAGGTGCACCCCGCTTCATCGATCCTGTTGTCGAAATAAGTGGCCCGAAGTTTTTCCCTGCGAAGATTCCCGCCTCCTGACGGCTGCGACGGACCGATGCCCTGACTGTCGACCTGTCTTCGACGCCCGGCGTAGACCTTATGTACAAGCGAGACGATAGACGGGCCTTCCTGGTGACGCCATTGAAGTTCTGAGTTAAGTATTTGTGGGTCGCTCCCAGTCCTTAGTGGTTGTTCTAGCTTTTTGAAAGCTTTGTGGTTAGTCTTTAAGGCTTTGTGGTAATAGCTCTCCGAGCTTTGTAATAGCCTTAAGGCTTTGTTGTATTGCATGGTTCCATTGCATTTGTGGTTCTTAGTATTGGTTCTTAGTATTATTTGACAGTTGCAATTGCCAAAAACCGAGGGTTTTGACTTACACGAGGTTTTATTGCTTCGGTAATCCTTGAAGTTTGATACTAGGTTAGTGTGCACGATGCCTAGCCATAGTGGTTTGTTTCGTATTTTCAAATGTTGCGCAATGGATTCCCGGTTGGAGGACTCATGTCCGATACCTCCAGTTGGAACTCCTATTCATGATCTTTATAGTCGACACGGTGTGGGTCCCATAATCTATAATGATTACTGGATCCGCTATACAAGGAAAGACGGTGACCTTAGATGGCCACCACACGGAACTTTTGAACTTTCGATTTTAGATAATCTTGAGGCTAAATTATTTTTAAAGAAAGCTAGGCCAGCTATGTTTGATTCCTTTCGGATATGGCGTAAAGAGGCCAAACAGAAAGAAATCAAACAACTTAAAAAGGATAAAAAGCAAGAGTTTGTTCCGATAATGCAAGCTATAAAAGAATGTAGACAAGACAAAGAAGAAAAAGATATGGAAATCGCTACTAGATTGCATCACATGAAAATAGATAAATGTTACCCAGTCTTACCGAATAATCTAGAAAAGAAAGAAGAAGATTTAAAGGAGGATTCCTTGCTATCATACTTGATGAAATCACCACCTCCTTATGTACAGGGTGCTACTGCTCCTGTAGCTCCTCCTATAGCTCCTCCTGTTGTTCCTCTTGTTGCTCCAGCGGCTGCGGGCCAGCCCGCTGTTAACCCTACGTTTGTTCCACCACCTGTCCTCGTTCCTACTGCTCCTGTACCTGTACCTTTGCAGACTGTTGTTTCTGCTACTCCGACTATCTTGTCCGTTCCTACTATGCCTTCCTTCACCTCTAGTGTTGTTGCTCCTGTTTTTCTTTCCCCATCTGTTCGTAAGCGTGTACCTAACTCTGTTGCTACCCTTTATTCACCTCTTCCTGGTCCGTTATTTTCGTCGGATTCATCTGATACTCCTCAGAGACGGAGTCAGATCCCTAGTGGTAGGGAGAAAGAGACGTTAGTAACAATGGCACATAGGTGGATAAGACATCCTGCTAATTACACTTCGCGTGTAGTATTTGATACGTTTTCTCAGTTTAATGAGCCAACGCAGAGATTCGTATTTGAGGAGATGTGTAACTTTTTGAGAGAAGAATGGTACAATAATGATGTAGATGATGTACCGTCCGACATAATTGAACTCCAGAGTCACTTTTCGAACGGTATGATTATAGGAGACGATGTACGACGTGCTGTGGAACGCTTATTAGCATTCAGACCCACAGCACATTCTCGGGTGTCATCAGATGATACCACTGAGAATTGGAAAGCGGTTCCTGGTCAGTATCCTATGAGAGAGGTTCCGCCGCTATGGGTACCTGGTGACCCCGGTGCAAACCCTCCGGTTTTACCACATTTTCGAAGGGTGTGGATACATCTTCCATGGAAACGATCGGAAGTGTTGCAAGTGAAGCAATCCTTACCCGATCCGCGTAAAAATCCGGCTGGTTATTATAAGGAGTTATCACAACTGATAGAAGCTTCTATTATGAATATTGCCGACATCGACATGTTGTTTGGCAATGTTGTACCGCAACCAGTTTGGGCTAAAATTCGTCAAGCCAATCACGCAGCTGAATTAGGGGGTGATTGGGCTGCACTGCTAGCAGCTGATGCATTACAAGTTGGTGGGGCTAAACCTGAACAGTTGATCTTGGATTTGCCTCAGAAAATCATTACGCTCATGAAAACTCTCATGCCAGCGATGAAGGTGAACTGGGATAAGTTATCAGCTTGTAAGCAAAAGAAAGACGAGAGTGTCTCAGATTTCTTTACTAGGTTTGAGGAAGCGTTTGTTGACCACAGCGGCCAGGACATGGGCGCTGAGGGAGGTCAGCGGTTATTCGTTGACAAATTTGTGTCAAATTTGCTGCCTGAGCTATGCAACAAATTAAAGAATTCAGAAAGTGCGTGGGCAGTTTCAACCCCTGCGCAAATATTAGCAACGGCTCAGTATTATGAGAATAGGGAAAAGGAAGAAAGTGATCGTGTAGAAAAGAAAACTAAGGAGCTCAAAACGAAGGTTTTGTTGCAGCAAGCATACCCTCCACGATCAAACCAAAATGATGCACAACAGCAGTATCGACCACGAGCACAGCTTGATAGAACACAGCCGCGCTCTGACAACTTTGATCCCAGATCTTCACTTGGGTATAATCAGTGCGCATATTGTAGGAAAGAGGGACACCTAAAATATGATTGTCTTGCTTTACGGGACCGTCTGAATGGTGTGTCGACACGAGGAAATCGTGGCGGTGGTCCTCAGCAGGCACCACGTGGTAGAGGTCGTGGTTCATCCCACAATCAGATTGATCGTCATCAAAATCAATCGGATGCAAATAATTATTTCGACCAGCGAAATGCGGGGTCAATTCGATCTGCACAGTATAATGTTGATGACTATTATATAGACCACGAGACTGTTGTAAATGACCACTACTAGGACAGCCAACGACAAAGAGAGGGAGTAGTGTCAGTTCCGGTCGATCAGAGTGGGCCTTACGTTGCAGTGACTACATCGGGTGTAGTTGAGCCTTTTCTGTTAGACACTGGTGCGACGAAAAGTTCCATCATGCATTCAAAACTCCCTGGCGCACCTTTGTCTGGCTTAACGAATGTTTCCGTTGGATTCTCTGGCGCCCCTGTTAGTAACCCAGTCTCTAACCCTTTGCCTCTTATGATTGGACCACGTGAGCTAACGGCTCCACTGATTCTATCTACAGGTTGTGGTGAAAATCTTTTGGGCCTGGATTTGTTGAAACGATTATATGCAACATTGTATTGTTCCCCCGAAGGAGTGGAGCTTACATTGGGAAGGAGAGTGATCTCTCCCATGTATTTATCGGTTGATAAATTCCCACCGGAATTGAATTCCCTCCCTGCGTCCTTATGGGCCACAGGTCCCAATGACGTGGGCCTGTTAGACATTCCACCCTATGTGATTCAATTGAAACCAAATGCGCGATTACCGCGTTTACCTCAATATCGTATTTCTCTTGAGGGCGAACGAGCGCTGTTAGAAATCGTTCACGATCTCATTGGAAAAGGTGTTGTTGAAGAAACTCGTGGAAACGTGTGCAATAGCCCTGTATTGCCAATTCTGAAACGAACTGACCCAACTAAATCTCCTGTGTATCGTTTTGTTATAGATTTGAGAGAGGTAAACAAAATAGTGGTTCCGCAATTTCCTGTGGTCCCTGACATTACGGCTTTGTTAACAATGATTCCGGCATCTGCCTCCTGGTTCACAGTGATCGATCTAAAGAATGCTTTCTTTAGCATTCCGATTGCAGAGGAAAGCAGAGACCTGTTCGGATTCTCATTAGGAGGTCGCAGTTTTAGGCTAAAACGCGCTCCACAGGGTTACTGTGAGAGTCCATCAATCTACAGCCAAGCACTTAAAGGTCAGCTTGATGCCTTTGTATTGCCTAAAGGTGCAGCTTTGATTCAATACGTTGACGATCTTTTAGTGGCAGCTGATACAGAAGCTATTTGCAAAACGGCTACAGTATCATTATTGCACTATCTACATGACTTGCACCACAAGGTATCACCTTCAAAGCTACAGTATTGTTGCCAAGAAGTTACCTATTTAGGTCACTTATTGTCAAGAGAAGGGAGAAGGTTGACCCCAGAGAGAATTGCAGCGATTTCCCGAATGACTGTGCCAAAAACCCAGAGAGATGTTCGTGCCTTTTTAGGTATTACGTCCTACTGCAGACAATGGATTCCAAATTTTTCATTGTTGGCGAAACCATTGATAGCCCTTACGTGCAAGGATGTTTCATCCCCAGTACCTTGGTCTGAAGAATGTCAGAAAAGTTTTTCTGAATTGCGTGATGCGCTGTGTTCGGCTCCTGTGTTGGGTACCCCTGACTACAGTAAGCCGTTTACACTATACGTTCACGAGAGGGATGGTTGCGCGTTGAGTGTTTTGACACAATCTTTTGGTGGTAAGCAACGCCCATGTGCCTACTTTTCTTCTGAGGTTCCGTGACAATTTTAAGTGATGTTTTCGACTCGCACGAATATGGTCGAGTCTGGTATCTAAGAACCGCAAATGACGAGTTTAGTAAGTGTGCGCAGTTTCGCCGTGCTAACTTAAACCGTTCATTTGATATGTGAGTTTTTCATCTGTACCCACGGGTTCCATCTTAGATACGGCATCCATTTTGTCTCTTGCCCTCAAGTAGCCAGCGAACGGACACTGTCCGCTTGGTCACCCTGGGACTCTCAGGATATTTGTGGAAGACACATGTACTTTGTAAATATCTTTTACGATGAGGGGGATGATACTGTAAGGCAGATGGCCCCGCTCGAGGCTCATCTTGCCGTCCGGTTTATTGTCTCAGCCGTGCATCTCATTAGGCACGTCCCTTTGATGCCTGTATCTCGTGTTTCCCGATACCTCCCCTTTTACACCCTTTTCGATTTCCCCACTGTCTCCATCTCCCTCTGCACCTGTCTTTGTCCCTATTTCGATCTGTTTTTACTGCCGATTGGAATTCACTAATGTTGGGAAGATGGGTTTTTACAGTTGGGAACCGCCAAATGTTTCCGCACTTATGTTCCGGACCTTATGTGTACCAAAGTGACCAAAGCGACCCCTCTGGGGGATAATTATGGGAACCAGGTTGTAAACTTTTGTGTACCATGTTGTCCTATGAGTTAATTTTGTATAAAAGGAGCGATCCACAGAACCAATTTGAAGCAGTCTCCCCAAGTTGCACGTGTTGTACTTGTCGTGACTTCTGTGTTCCCTGCAGTAATAAACCTTGAATCTCTGACGCCGAAGGAAGTGTCCCGTGTCTCTGTAGTTTGTGCGCCGAAACAGGTATCCCATGAAGGTTATAGGTGTTGTTCCCTGGCACCGCTGGTACTGTTAAAAAGTCCAGTCCTTCATATGTAAAAAATGGTTACCATAGTGGTTATAACAGTACATACTATCATAATTTGTAGAACCCTGCAAATAATCATGTTTGGTAAATTTAGCAGACATTACCAAGTCAGACATCATATTATTAATGCTTTCGAAGTCCCAATCATCAGCAAATGAGTTTGGTTTTGCAAAGTCACTCAATGAGATCTTAATTTGGTGTGGATATTTCAGGATCTCGACCGGACCATAAATTTCATAGTCAGTGTTGTCCCAGGCTACCCCACCAGGTATCGGATTGGCTGTGAAGTTGGCTGAAGAAAGTTCTCTTTTCTCGACGTGTGAAGATGTGTGTGGTTTGAGGATCAAGTTGATTTTCTGACTTGCTGTGTCCATTTTAGCATATTTTCCCTCAATGAAGCGTCCCAAAGTAAGTACCATGATGAGCCAAAGTATGAGAATAAATGCACCAAAACCCACCCAAAATTCAATCCATGGGGAAATCAGATATGTTTCTTTCAGTTGTCTCAAAAGTTCCTTAGCTTTGTCTTTAAAGGTTTTTGATGATGGCTGTGTCTTTGATTCGCTGAAGCCCTCAGAGGAATCATCGAAGTTAATGAAGTAGCCGGATGCAGTTCTGTCAATTGTTCCAATTGGTTCAGGATTTCTGTTTCTTGCATTTTCACTTGGTACTTCATTATAGATTGGTGTATCTCTGCTAAATGTTTTTATTTGGGTTTTCAGAGGTCTTAGTTCTATTGCATTGTTGCATAGTCCTTGTTGTTCTTCTGTAGGCGTTTCGAATGTGATGAGCCTCTTCGTTAGGACCTATGTACTGGTAGCAAACCTTGGTGTTCTGCTACTTATTGGGAGTCCACTTGGCCTACTGTTTGTTATCGGCCACATGTTGTGGTTTTACCAGGTCGATTGATACAACTCGGTTCTCCTTTTTTCCAGCAAGTGGCGGTAGTACAACTGATCTTGTCCCGTTGACAGACAAGACAGGAACTGCTTTTCTGTAAGAAGGCCCAAATTCCTTCTTTACCGCGATCTTTTCCCTGACTAGATCCCCGACTTTTGGAATCCAGACAGGTCTTGCTGGGACAGGTGGTGGTTCTTCAGTGGTTGTTGGCTGTTGTTTCAACTTTGTTGCTCAGGTCTTTTCTTGTTTTGTTTAAGTCCTGCAAAATAGCCAAACGGTCTTTGATATCAAAGGTTTTTTCTTTCACCACTGAAGTCTGACTATCAATGTCAGCGATCATCATCCTAGTTCCAAATAATAATTCGTACGCACTGAATCCCTCCAGAGAATTTCTTGGCAAGTTATTGAGACTACGTTGGACACTTATTAGATGTTTGACCCACCCAGCTCCCGAACCTAATATCCTTTCCGTTATAGATTGCTTTATGCCTTGGTTTTTTCTTTACACCGTCCCGTACCCTCAGGAAGGAAGTGAGAAGATTCCCGCTGGACTATGCTCATTTGGCCATGTTTCCCCCCAGGCTTGAGGGCTAGAGTGGAGACAATGGTCAAACATAGCATGCTCTTAGCGTATATGCCATTTAGACCCGCAAATCTTTGTATAACAGTCCGAACGTCAGCCGAGTGCTGGTGATCTACATTATAAGTGGAACTAGCCTGTATAAGTTAATCGCAACCCTTCCTTTTTACTCCTGATTTTTTCTGGAGTAGAACGACGAGGTATTAAACTGTTTCTCTCCCCACTGCGATCTCTGTTGCAGTTTGGGCAGTTTTTTTACAAACATGGTGTGACGCAGGCTCATGCCTGGCCACCAGTACCGTGATTGTAATTCTTCCAGAGAATCTTTTAGTTTAAGGTGTCTGAGACCCTCACCCATATGTGCGTCTGCGATTAACAAGTTTCTCCCGTCCATGTTTGGAATCACCCTATCCCCCACTCCAGGGATTCGAGCAAAAGGGACGGAGTTTGCATCGATTATGTATGTATAATTGAGTGGATAGTTGATCGGTACCGCTGAGCAGTCGCCTTTTGATGACGTTTTCACTGCCAGCACTGTTTCACCGTCAATGTATTTTAATGTACGCTTTTTTTGAACTACGGGAGGCGATTTAGTGGCTGCCGCTGTGGCTGTTTCGGCCAATGAATTCCCTGCAACGTGAACGCCATCACGCTGATGACTCAGTGAGTGTGTCACGTGAGTCTTTGGTAGCTCTTTCTGTAAAAGAGCTATTTGTTCCCAGAGCAGTTTTTGCTTTATTGGTGCATCTGTATCATCTTTGTAACCGTTTTGAATCCATGTCTGCAAATCGCTGTTATATGATTTGACGCAGTAATATGAATCTGACACTATAAGTGTCGGGAATTCGCGATCCGCATTATCTAGCGCCATTTTCAAAGCTAATATTTCAGTTTGTTTTTCTGAATTAGTTTCTACTGAGTGTGATTTTGTTAATAGAGGTTTTAGTTTACCTCCGCGCCACACTTCTTTTGTAATCTCACATGTGGGGTTGTATGCTTGTTCTCCCCAAACGGACGGTTGAGCATGTCCGTCTGTATAGATTACACAGGCGTAATGTCGTAAAGGCAGAATGTCGATTGGCAGAGGATATGTTTCTTCATATTCTAGATTTTTTAATTCTTCTAGTTCTGGATCAAAGTAGTAGTACACTTTGTCCGTTGTGATTTAATTCACCCATTGTATCCATTCCGGATTCAATGCTGTTGTTGGTAAATTACACGGTGTTGTTAGTGCCTCAAAGGCTGATTTTGCTGTTCTGACTGTGATATGTCTACCGTCCGCTTGATCTTTTTCTCTAGCTATTGCGGTTTGAACTGCATGAACAATTTTTTCTTTGTTGCTGAATTTCTGTTCAGCTTCTGTGTACAAGTGTGATTTGAATGCAATTGGTACCTTTTCCCCCTCATTAGAGGTCAGGTATGTGAATGCGCATCTCCCTGGGATGACTCGAATCACAAGATTGCGTGTGTTATCACGTGTTTCTAATTTTGTTTTAATTAGCATGTCTGTTTGTAAGGATCTCAAAATTTCTGTGTGTATTTGAGTCCAATTGGATCTTTTAAATCTGGTTTAATTAGATCATAAAGGGGTTTGACCCTTTCTGCGTAATTTGCAATGTATGTTCTTCCGAAATTTAGGAAGCCTAGAATCGACTGTAGGTTTTTTAGTGTTCTAGGTGCTTGGAGTACGGCACATTTCTCTAGGAAATTGTCAGCCAGGCTTTTGCCTTCGCTTGATAATTCATATCCTAAGAACAGGACTGTCAGATGGGCAATTCTGGATTTTTTAAAGTTGAATTTGTAACCCTCTGCAGCGAACCCAAGTATTATGGTGTTCACTCTTTTCAAGTGAGTCTCCAAGTCATCATCTGTTAAGTAAATGTCATCGACATAAGATAATGCTTCATCATATAGTTGAAGTAATTCTGTTACTCTCGCTGAGAATACCCCCGGGCTGTTCTTGTACCCCTGGGCTAACCGACAGAATTGTTTTTGAGTGCCATTTACTGAGAATGCAGTTAAATATCTGCTCTCTGGTGCTATATTTTGACAAAAGAATCCATTAGAGATGTCTAAGGTTGTTTTGTATTTTTTGCGCACTATGTTATTCATTAGTGCAGCACTGTGTGAGTTTTGCACTGCAAAAGTTTTGCAACATGTGTTAAGGTGTCGGTAATCCAAAACTAGACGATATGAATTGTCTGGTTTGGAGACCGGAAACAAAGGATTGTTCATTTGTGAGGTGCAAGTTTCAATCACCCCCTGGTATTCTAGCTGATCTAGTATTTCATTTACCTGTTTTTTAGCTTCTTGCTTAATTGGGTACTGCCTTTGTGCAGTAGGTTGTGATTTTAACTGGATTTTGTGAGGAGGAGAATCCTCATCCCATCCCACGTGATTTTTATATAAAGCAGGTGCTAGAGCCACTGCCCACTTTCTAGCAAGTGTGTATTTTTTATGAATTGGAATTTGATTTGAGAAGGCAGGCATAATTACTTCTTCGCCATGAGGGCACTCCCTGACAAACTCTGGTGGCCAGTCTTTTTCAGCTAGAAGGATGTCATAGCCCTTGGAGAGATTATCCCAAAATAGTCCCCTTATTTTCCTAGTCTTATCCCCCTCTATACGCAATGTTATTTCGTATATTTTGTGAGGTTTGCTAACTCTGGTGTCCGCAGTTTCCACTTGAAGATATTCATTCGTGTCCACTGTCTCCAGATGATTCATAAGGACTTTGCGAGCTATGCTCACTTCTGCTGCGCTGTCTAGCATTGTCTGAGCCCACTCTCCGTTTTTCAGTTGTGTCCTCAGTATTCTCGGCATTGTTAACTACCTTGATACTGGCTACCTTCTTTTTTGGAAATTGTAATTTCTTTTTTAGTTGAGCAGGTTCCTTGTCTTTGGACTTGGCGTGCTCTGCTCTTTGTTCTGATCGTCCTCTTCTTTCCGATTTCTGCGAGGAAGTCTGAAAAGATTGAGAGGGACGCGTATCAATGTCTTGATATCTATCAGTTTTTTTTATATTATCCCTATTTCTAAGGTTATATCTTTTCCCAGAGGGGTCACTTTGAGGTGACCTGTGTCTTTGGTTCGGAGATTTTTCTCTTCGCCTAGGAGACCTTCCTCGGGACTGGAATTTCTTTTCTTTGGGATTGGATTGTTTGTTTCCATCCCAGTTCTTTTTTGGTGAATTATTATTAAAAAAAAAATTTTCTGGACTTTCAGTCAGTTGTGGTTTTACTGGTATTCCACCTAAACTGTCTCTACCTAGTTCCTCATAGGATTTTTCTATGATTCTGGCAATTTCAGCTGGTTGGTCTGCTATATCTGTCTCTTTTAACCTCTGGCGGATCGCCAAGTTTGCTGCTTCACCTTTTATGTTGGCTAATAATATAGCCGAGACCTGCTTGAAGTCTTTCAGTAATTTCATACCAAGAGTTAAAGCGGGTTCAGGACCATATTCATCTTGAATTTGTTTTAGCACATCTGGTATTACCGAAATGGATGGAACACCGTGCGTTTTTGTGTAGATGGAAGCAAAGACTGTACCCCAAGTGTCACAGTCCTCTATGTGTGGTGCGATTCCCATTGGGAGACAGATAGTCAGAATCCTGTGCTTTTCTAGCGGGGTGGTGTCAGGAAACACCGCCTCAATTTGGGTAATTTTCTGTGCCAACCAGAATGGTATTTGTTCCCGTTTAGCCGGTACTTTACCTAGGCAGGATTGGATGTTCTGTGGTGTAATTTTATTTGTGTTCCCCTGATGAGGGGTCAGCTGTGGAAGTTTAATCGCTGGCTGAATTGTTGAAGTCCGCATCACATACTGAACTAATTGTCTATGAATTTTTATTAATTGTTTTAGCTGTGTTAACAGCTCTGCTGCAGACATCCCATTGATGTCTGGATGTGGTGTGTATCCGGCTAGGACCGGCCACGTTGCTCCTGGTCTACCTAAAGGACCGAGCCTGGTGATGTGATTATTATGTTTTAGGGCGCCATCAAATAAGAGCAAATGCTCTTGGAATTTGAGTGGTACTTCCACCTCCTCGAAAGGAGTGTACTCATTAGGAGGTTCCTCTATTTTGTAATAGTGGAAGTACTTTGTTACAGCATTTGCTGCTGGAAAATGTATCCATGAATAGTATACCTCTGTCTGCCGACATTCGTGTGCCTCAATTACGAATATGACTGTGCCACCTCTAGGTGTCAGTCCATTTTCTATAAGTTTAAGGGTTATAGATCTCCTTTTGATGACTGGGATGAGTATTATATCCCCGTCTGCATCTAGTGCTGCAGCATCAGCCGCTGCGAGTTCAGCTGCTAATCTAACTGCCTCTCTTTCTTCTTCATTTTCTGACATTTTACTGTCCTGAAGGTTATTTTGTTTGTTTGCAGATCAGGTTTCTTATGGAAACAAAGATTAGATGCACAATATTTTGGAACTGTTTATCCTTCAACGTTGACTATACCAAGAACCATACATAGGAGTTCCCTCCTGCGAGGTCTGGCGGATATAACCTTTCACCCACTCCAGACGTCTTTGGAGTATTTGGGAAAAGGGCTCTGAGTGAGAAAGCACGACTGAGTTACTCTAAATGTCTTACGTTAGTTTTATCGCCCTTTCCAAACGCGTTGGGCGCCATGTAGTGTAGTTCCTATCTTCCCAATAGGCTCTGCGCATAGGAATAATACCTACAGCAGTAAAGGCCTAGGCCAGACGTTAACTAGGTCTACTACTGTCGATACTAGACTTAAAGTTTTGGGTTTGCCAGCTTAGCTCAGAGTTCACTAGAAACTTTCTCGAATGTTCAAGGAGGAATTAACTTCCCTGATTAGACAAGAAGGGATTTAGTTTCTGACAACCATAGAACATGACAACTTTGCTCTCCCCTAATCAAGAGTCAATCTCGAGAGTCGTGTGAACAAAAGGCAAATTATTTTACTCAGTCAGTACGTGCATTCTTAGTCTCATCAGAATGTAGAGAAAAGGAAGAGACGGGCGTGTTCAATAAAAAGGTGTTATTTATTGATCAGTCTCGTTTCTCATACAAGAGAAATGGATAGATATTATTGCAATACTTATAGTTAAGTAAAGTGCATACATTAAAAGCAATAGTATAAAATAATACTGTAAAAACATTGATATGGTTTCTAAGCCATAAGATGTTTTAAAATGAATAAAATATATTACATACACATATACATTTGACTAAACGTACTCAACTGGTGTTTCTAGATACGCCTACCCCGTGTACCTGACCTAAGTCTAATACGTGGGCGGGAATAGATAGTTACAGTTTAAGTTAAGTTTGTTTTTGCCAAGTGAATAACTAAAGAATTCTCTGTGAGGGGTTATTCAGTTCTGTACCTGGAAGTTAGGATGAATGAGGAATGGTATCTCTCTCTGGTCTCGATATTCCAGGCTGCCTGCGAGGGCTGCCCAGAAACGCCGGTGCTGGATTCTCGGCAGGAGAAAGCAGCGCGTCTCTCAGCGCGTCAGAAAGGCGGGGCTGCTGCCAGCGGGGTCTGCTCTGCTCTTCGCTTCGGCAAGTATGGCTGCTCCGTCTCGTCACCACGCGTGTGTTTGCATATGGCAAGATCGGTAATATTTATACCTTTAAGGTGCCGAGATTGACGTAAGGATGGACATAGATATGTCAATAAAGATGTCATACGACTTGCTCGTTAGCACATTCTTTTACTAAAGTTCTCGGTGAAATCAAAACAATGGCCGCAGGGTTTTGCCCAGGTTGTCATAGGTTTGATTTGTTATGAGAACTCCGTATGCCTTATCAGGGGCTGGAGGAATATCGCTTGTCTAATTAGATCGCAAGCGTTATGACCTAATCAGATAACACGTTCCTGTGCCGTAGTGTGACTGCGTCAGATAACGGTATCTGCATCATGGGGGTTTTCTGCCTCATGGGCTGACTGCTAGTTAACTTGTTGGTTTGTTTAACTAGAATAGGGTCAGGAATAGGGGGATCGATTCAGAACCTATAGGAATACATGACAGTATTGATATTACAAATAATAATGGCTTTTAATTTGTTGTTTATTAATACTTAAATAAAGGTTATTGTAATTTATAATGGCAATAGCTTAAACTTTTGTAAATAACTTTTGTGAAGATTATGTTCAGTGTATTTTATTGTGACGAAAATCCAAGAACAGAAGTAAAATATTAACATCTTTTTGTTACATTTGTAATAAAGCTTGAAACATTGAGAAAACATATTTGAACCAGGTGTTGTTGAATGGTCGAACAGATTGATGCTGTGGTGGCGCTGAGTGATGTTGTGATGGCGAACGAGTGATGCTGTGGCGTTCAGTGATGCTGTGGTAGCGCATAGTGATGTTGTGTTGCCCCTGAGTGATGCTGTGGTGCTGAGTGAAGCTGTATGCTATGCTATGTTTTGTTTTGCTATCCTATGCTTTCATTTGCTACGCTATGTTATGTTTTGTTTTGCTATGCTATGTTTTGTTGTGTTTGGTATGCTATGTTTTGCTATGCTATTATATGTTTTGTTTCGCTATCCTATGCTTTGTTTTGCTATGCTTAGTTTTCCTATCCTATGCTTTGTTTTGTTATGCTATGCTATGCTATGTTGTGTTGTGTTTTGCTATGCTATGTTATGCTATACTATGTTTTGTTATGTTATGCTATGTTTTGTTGTGTTTGGTATGCTATGTTTTGCTATGCTATTATATGTTTTGTTTCGCTATCCTATGCTTTGTTTTGTTATGCTATGCTTAGTTTTCCTATCCTATGCTGTGTTTTGCTATGCTATGCTTTGTTATGCTAAGCTATGTTTTGTTATGCTAAGCTATGTTTTGTTACGCTAAGCTATGTTTTGTTATGCTAAGCTATGTTTTGTTATGCTAAGCTATGTTTTGTTATGCTAAGCTTTGTTATGCTATGTTTTTTATGCTTTGCTATGTTGTCTTTTGTTATGCTTTGCTATGTTTTGTTGTGTTTTGTTATGCTATGCTATGTTTTGCTATGTTTTGTTATGCTATGTTATGTTTTGTTATACTATGCTATGTTTTGTTTTGGTATGCTTTGGTATGTTATGTTATGCTATGCTTTGTTATGCTATGCTTTGTTATGCTATGTTTTGTTTTGCTATGCTATGTTGTGTTTTGCTATGCTATGTTTTGTTGTGCTATGTTTTGTTTTGCTATCCTGTTTTATTTTGCTATCCTATGCTTTGTTTTTTATGCTATGCTATGTTTTGCTATCCTATGCTTTCATTGTTTTGCTATGCTGTGTTTTGTTATGCTATGTTATGCTTTGCTGGTGAGGGTGTGTGATGGTGAGGGTGTGAGGGAGGGGTGTGAGGTTGTGAGGGGTGTGAGGTTGTGAGGGGGTGTGAGGTTGTGAGGGGGTGTGAGGTTGTGAGGGGGTGTGAGGTTGTGAGGTTGTGAGGGGGTGTGAGGGGGTGTGAGGTTGTGAGGGGGGTGAAGGTGAGGGGGGTGAAGGTGAGGGGTGTAAGGGTGAGGGGGTGTAAGGGTGAGGGGGTGTAAGGGTGAGGGGGTGTAAGGGTGAGGGGGTGTAAGGGTGTAAGGGTGAGGGGGTGTAAGGGTGAGGGTGAGGGTGTGTGAGAGGGTGAGGGGGTGTGTGAGGGTGAGGGGGTGTGTGAGGGTGAGGGGGTGTGTGTGAGGGTGAGGGGGTGTGTGTGAGGGGGTGTGTGTGAGGGTGAGGGGGTGTGAGGGTGTGGGGTTGTGAGGGTGTGGGGTTGTGAGGGGGGTGAAGGTGAGGGGGGTGAAGGTGAGGGGTGTAAGGGTGAGGGGGTGTAAGGGTGAGGGGGTGTAAGGGTGAGGGGGTGTAAGGGTGAGGGGGTGTAAGGGTGAGGGTGAGGGTGTGTGAGAGGGTGAGGGGGTGTGTGAGGGTGAGGGGGTGTGTGAGGGTGAGGGGGTGTGTGAGGGTGAGGGGGTGTGTGTGAGGGTGAGGGGGTGTGTGTGAGGGTGTGGGGTTGTGAGGGTGTGGGGTTGTGAGGGTGTGGGGTTGTGCGGGTAAGGGTGTGGGGTTGTGCGGGTAAGGGGGTGTGAGGGTGTGAGGGTGAGAGGGTGAGGGGATGTGAGGGTGGGGGTGTGCAAGGGTGAGGGGGTGTGAGGGTGAGGAGATGTGGGGTGTGAGTGAGTGAGGGGATGTAAGGGTGAGGAGGTGTGTGAGGGTGAGGGTGGGTGAGGGTGTGTGACAGTGAGGGTGTGAGGGTTATTGAGGGAGGGTGAGGGGTGAGGTTGTGAGGGGGTGTGAGGGTGAGGGGGTGTGAGGGTGAGGGGGTGTAAGGGTGAGGGGGTGTAAGGGTGAGGGGGTGTAAGGGTGAGGGGGTGTAAGGGTGAGGGTGTGTGTGAGGGTGAGGGTGTGTGTGAGGGTGAGGGTGTGTGTGAGGGTGAGGGTGAGGGTGTGTGTGAGGGTGTGGGGTTGGGGTTGTGAGGGTGAGGGGTGAGGGTGTGGGGATGTGAGGGTGAAGGGGTGTGAGGGTGAGGAGGTGTGTGAGGGTGTGTGAGGGTGTGTGAGGGTGAGGGTGTGTGAGGGTGAGGGTTATTGAGGGAGGGTGAGGGGTGTGAGGGTGTGAGGTTGTGAGGGGGTGAGGGGGCGGTATTGTTGGGGTTGTGAGGGTGAGGGTGGGGATGTGAGGGTGAGGGGGTGAGGGGGTGAGGGGGTGAGGGGGTGAGGGGGTGAGGGGGTGAGAGGTTGTGAGGTTGTGAGGGTGAGGGTTGTGAGGGTGTGGGGGTGTGGGGGTGTAAGGGTGAGGGTGTGGGTGAGGGGGTGTAGAGTTGTTGGGGTTGTGAGGGTGTGGGGATGTGAGGGTGTGGGTGTGAGGGTGAGGGGGTGAGGGTGAGGGGGTGAGAGGGTAGGGGGTGTGCGAAGGTGAGGGTGTGTGAGGGTGAGGGGATGTGGGGGTGTGAGTGGGTGAGGGGGTGTGAGGGAGTGTGAAGGTGAGCCGGCGAGACCTAAAATCAACAAGTATTCAGAAAAACAACAAATTATCTACATGTGGACAGACACACCTTTGCAGGAAGCAGTGAAGGCAGGTCTAGTTACAAAGAATGCGTGTGCATACAGTGCGCTGCCAAATGGGATTCAAGCCATATGATGCAGGAAAAAATGCACACTACTTCCACACTGCATCTCCTCTCATATCTGAGCTGCGCACCTTTACACACACACTTCTTTTAGATGATCCCTAGCTCAGCAAGACAAAGAGCTTTGTGCGACACCAGCCCAAACAGCTTCCCACCCCCAGTTTCATCTCTGGGTTTGATGTGGGGTGATGTCTCATGGCCACAGAGTAAGCCACGGACGCGCACGGTGTGTCATGGAACAGGTAACCTTGCTCCTGGTCCCTAGCACAGCAAGCCAAAGGCGTCCACTGCCACAGAGCTGCAATCTGCACCAGGGACGGCATGATAAAAAAGTCTGCTGTAGTGTGACTTTCTGTGACACTCCAAACACTTGAGAAACAAACCAGCCCAGGCAAATTGATGGTAAACAAGGCAACTGAGAAAGATAAGAATCTATTCCTCTGCAGCATCTGTGTGATGCAAATTAATCACAGCAGGATACTAAAGTCATTAAGGCAACAAAGGTGAACGCTAAAAAAAAACTAGACATGGCAACCTGCCTGCTGACTTGCACGGTCTAGGGGCAGAGCTATGGGAGGGAATAAACGGTGTTTGAATGCCCTGCACATCTCCTGCAAAGTCAGACAACACCTCTGCAAGGATGGCTGCCAGCAAAAGTTATCGGGCTGCTGGCGGCTGCAAATTTCGCAGACGCTGACATACTTAATATGGGCACCAGATAATCTTACGAGCAATTTTACAGCGCGCAGGCTTTTCTACTAGTAAAACGAGACCCCTCTTCTTTTCCAGAGTAAGGTAGAATGCTTTGATGCCGAAATACCTCATTAAAGCAATCCGTAATTTGTAAATGCTTAATGCTTGTAAACACCACTCTCTGGGCCAGATGTACAAAGACACTGTTTGGAAGAAGTGATTGGAAATTTCCCATTGACTTTTGCAACGTGTATCAGATTTCTCACACACCTATGCATTATTACGATTTGCAAAATCATAATTCGCAAGAAGTCACAGAGCAACCTGCTTAATGAACAGCAGATTCCAAATGGAAAACATTTTTTGAAAGCACTACATGTGCCTTACAAGAACCGGTGCTGCTGTAAAAAAAACAAAAAAAAACAGCACGATCCCTGCCCCATGCCTCGGAGCGAAAGGAAAAAATCTGGTGCAGGAAGCAATAAACTGTGGGGTGAAGTGTGCACTGATACAGCACGTTTGTGTGAATCTGGCGTATCCACTTAGGTGAACCTATGTCCAAATGAAAAATGGGAACTCGGATGCGCTCTCACAAAGGCACTGAGACGCGCAAGGATAAGGAGCACATACACAGATTCTGGCCCCTCAAAAATACATAAGTTCACTTGATGCACACCCAGAACACGCTAATAGAGTCAACAAAAACTGACATATACACAAAGCACACGGACGGGGTCTGACGGGCAGATATGTCACAGTGCGTCCGCAGTGGCAGCTACTGATACACATGTGGAGCAAACGCACGCACTCAGAGTGCTTTGAAGAATGTGCTTTATGTATATGGATTTTTTTTAAACTCCCTCATAGCGCTGTACAAAACCTTTAAGTTACCCTAATCACCAAAACACCACAACACGTCACACAACATATAGAAGGCAGGGCATCTCTACCAGGCTGTGTGTTGCACGGGGATAGCAGCCAGCCTGCAGACATCGAATGTAGAAATATCAAGGGACAGCCGGTGACCGGGATGAGGAGCTACGATGACGCCAGGAGGAGCCTCGAGCAGCCGAGTATAGTGGAGATGAGCTAACCCATATGGGACTGGCGGCCCGGGGGGTGATTAAAACTGAGGAGCGCAGTATCTTCCCCATGTCCCACTCATAAAGCTCTGCGGTGAGGGAGCAGTTGCTCGCTTCCTTCAGCAGCAATAAAAACAAGTACGTAAATGAAATAAATAAAACTGTGGAGCACGCAGTTGAGGTTGTTGTTTTCCTGTATTTGGCGCACGTCGGCCTGGAGCGCAGAAGAGACGCGAGAGGGCAGGAGCGTGACGCCGTGAGCGTGCACGTTGGCATTCCCTGAGGCTCGTGACAGTGGCGGCGCCTGCAGTCTTCGCCCACTGTACTTGAGGAGTGCTGTGAGGCTGTGGGACGGGGAAGAGTATAGCAGACCCGGTGAGGGGGGGCCTCGGGGCACATTGACGGTGCCCGCCCCCCCCCCCAGTGATGGAAGCCCTGCGTGTGCCCGGTGAGCGGGGTTGGGAGTGTGTGTGTGTGCGCGTTTGTGTGTGTATGTAAGCGGGGGCAGCGGGTGCACTTGTAGGTGCCTGCGTGTGTTGTACCTGTGTGTGTGCCTGCCTGTGTGTACGTGTGCCTGTGTGCAGGGGTGTGGGGGCTGGCTTTGTGCGCACAGGAATGTAAGGCACAAGAGGGGCACGGCGCCGTGCGCGCTCACGAGGTCAAATCTGAGCAAATCTGCGCTCGTGCACCCTCTCGTGTCCACATTCCCAAATACGGGTAACCTTAGTTGTCTTGCTGACAGCATTCAATGCTTTTGCATTGAATGCTAGGTCAGCTCGACCTAAAAATAGTAAGTGGGGGAAGAGTTAAATAAAAATAAACTACAAATGTTTACTAAGAGGCTCTACAACATAAGTGAGTGCCTCTATTTAGCCGTATTTATCTATATAAATACCATAGGTCCGGAATTGCAGGCAGGATTGTAGTCATGCAGGAAGAGGCACCTTCCTGCACAAACAAAAACGATTTAAAGAGGCTTTTTCCTCTGTGTGTGCTGCACAATGTAGCACATATAGAAATAGGAGAAATACAAATATTTCTCCTATTACACTTGCTCTGGGGAGGCTGAGGTTTTGGTGCTGCCCCATGTTTACATGATTAAGTCAATCTGGGGCAGTATTAAAATCCATGGGTATTGCATGGGAAAACCCACTGCAATGCCCATGGAATACCTCCTTGACGCAGAGTAATGCGAGGCAGCGACTTGTGCTGCTTTGTCTCGACTTCGTATCTAAAAGGCCATGCAAAGCCACACAGAGTGGCTTTGGGTGACCTCATAGATATAATTGAGCAGCTTGTGGTAGGGGAACCACCATCAAAGTGGTGCCAGATTCCCTGCCGTACAGTTGGTGGTCTGCCAGCCAAAGTAACAATGTTGGAGGTCTGTTGAAGGGTAGACCGCTGGAGTACCGCTGACACCGCCAGTCATTCGTAGACCGCTGCAACAGCAGGAGAGGGAAAGCGCTGTCAGAGGGCAGTACAGACAAATTCACTTTTATATGAATTATGAGCGGTCTTTCTGTCAAGCCACTGTGGCAGGAAGAGTGCCTGCTTCGAAGTCGGCGTAATCAAAGGAATTGGGGAGCATACTCACTCATTTCCTTTTCATCCCTTTAGTCTGCCATGGGGAGCCCTTCCTCCAGGGCACCCCTTCACAGCAGCATCATGACCCTGAAAAAAAACAGCCCTGTTTGTGCCGAAATCCAGGTAGGTCCATTTTGCACAATTTACTCATTGACTAGCCTGGGCACAGACGGTGTAGACTCCAGCAATAAGTACTCGCAGCAGGTAATTTTTCACGTGTCATGCATATGTGAACATTTAACACGTATGCAGTCAAAATATACACACCTGCATCAAAACATATGAAAAAATATTCCCCATCAAAAAAACTGCCGCCGGACCAACAGTGACATTGTAATATGGCAGACTGGTGACCACGGCCACCACTGTCTTCTTAGGACTGCCCCTGCAGCAGTATAGGGGTAAGACCACCAAACTCATAATCAGACCTTAAGACATTGTTCCACAGGCTCTGCATCTCATTTGTTTACGTTTGCCATAATAATGAATGTTATTTATTTACTAATGTTTTAGATAGTGCTTGTTACACTTCTATTGTATTTGGTTGCAACATTAGGAGGGTTTACTGAGCTTGCAAATTTATGAGGCATGGCAGTCGGATCTTTATGGACAGCCATCAAACGTATACGCTAGGGTCAATGTATTTACGAGGTGGGGGAATTGAGCTACAAATGTACTAACCACACCTTTCGCAAAAGATAACGCCCATCATGTGTGGATTGATATCTTTGAAAAAGATTTCCATTTTAATAGAATTGTTTTTAGAGCAATCAAGAGATAGGGAATAGTTCTTAGTGAATAGTTGTTAGTCTGATAACTGTAGTTCGTTCAGCTCATCAATCACAGAAGCCCACAGACATAAATACGCCAGGTTAACTGAGGCACTCACTTGTAGTCTTTTTTTTTTACAATATTTTTTTATGGCAAACCAGTAGTCTTGCAGCAAAGTCCCTATACTGAAAGTCAAATTCCAGAGGAGAGCAATCGTGAACTTGAATGTGGGGGCCCATCTTTGAACTCTAGTATATCAAGGCATTTACTCAGGGGAATCAAGCTTCACAAAGGCCATTTTTGTTTGCTGGCATCTCACTCAGTTTGAAAACTAAATTGTACTAGGATAATCTCTGTAAAAATCCTCTTCGTGGTATCAGCTGAATTTCTTCAGTCAAACTGATTTTTGTTGGGAGTGCTGTCTCACGACTGATTTGATTAAGCTAACAGAATGTTTTTGCCTCCAGAGTTGCAATCTGTTTTTTCTAAAATGGTGAACTATCTACTGGTTTGTTTTTTGGAACGTATAAACAGCATTGAACATCATTCAATGTTATTCACAGTAGGGGAGGCATTCTTTTCTGCATGCATAAATCATCACACTTCAGACTACATTTCATAATATATGTTGCTGGTGAACCATTTGTATCCATAAGAATATTTAGCTGCACAGTGTTACATAACTCTAAAAAGCATTTCATACTCCATATGATGGATAGCGTGTAAAAGTTCTTTTCAGAAGACATACGGATAAAAAAAGCCACCCTGCATGGCTTTTCCTGTCCTTGTAAATATGGCCCCTTTACACGCAGCACTTGCGTGAAAGGGGTGTTCCATGGGTGTTGCTGTGGTTGTTCCCACACAACACCCATAGAACCGGACACTTTTCCAGATTTATGAGGAATCAGAAACCTGGGGTGGCGTAGCCAGGCGCAACTAGGAGAAATGTTTTTATGTGTGAGGGTGAGGGTGTGTGTGAGGGTGTGGGGTTGGGGTTGTGAGGGTGAGGGGTGAGGGTGTGGGGATGTGAGGGTGAAGGGGTGTGAGGGTGAGGAGGTGTGTGAGGGTGTGTGAGGGTGAGGGTGTGTGAGGGTGTGTGAGGGTGAGGGTGTGTGAGGGTGAGGGTTATTGAGGGAGGGTGAGGGTGTGAGGGTGTGAGGTTGTGAGGGGGTGGTATTGTTGGGGTTGTGAGGGTGAGGTGTGGGGATGTGAGGGTGAGGGGGTGAGGGGGTGAGGGGGTGAGGGGGTGAGGGGGTAAGAGGGTGAGAGGGTGAGAGGTTGTGAGGGTGAGGGTTGTGAGGGTGAGGGTTGTGAGGGTGTGGGGGTGTAAGGGTGAGGGTGTGTGTGAGGGTGAGGGGGTGTGAGGGTGCAGAGTTGTTGGGGTTGTGAGGGTGTGGGGATGTGAGGGTGTGGGTGTGAGGGTGAGGGGGTGAGAGGGTGAGGGGATGCGAGGGTAGGGGGTGTGCGAAGGTGAGGGTGTGTGAGGGTGAGGGGATGTGGGGGTGTGAGTGGGTGAGGGGGTGTGAGGGTGAGGGAGTGTGAAGGTGAGCCGGCGAGACCTAAAATCAACAAGTATTCAGAAAAACAACAAATTATCTACATGTGGACAGACACACCTTTGCAGGAAGCAGTGAAGGCAGGTCTAGTTACAAAGAATGCGTGTGCATACAGTGCGCTGCCAAATGGGATTCAAGCCATATGATGCAGGAAAAAATGCACACTACTTCCACACTGCATCTCCTCTCATATCTGAGCTGCGCACCTTTACACACACACTTCTTTTAGATGATCCCTAGCTCAGCAAGACAAAGAGCTTTGTGCGACACCAGCCCAAACAGCTTCCCACCCCCAGTTTCATCTCTGGGTTTGATGTGGGGTGATGTCTCATGGCCACAGAGTAAGCCACGGACGCGCGCGGTGTGTCATGAAACAGGTAACCTTGCTCCTGGTCCTTAGCACAGCAAGCCAAAGGCGTCCACTGCCACAGAGCTGCAATCTGCACCAGGGACCGCATGATAAAAAAGTCTGCTGTAGTGTGACTTTCTGTGACACTCCAAACACTTGAGAAACAAACCAGCCCAGGCAAATTGATGGTAAACAAGGCAACTGAGAAAGATAAGAATCTATTCCTCTGCAGCATCTGTGTGATGCAAATTAATCACAGCAGGATACTAAAGTCATTAAGGCAACAAAGGTGAACGCTAAAAAAAACTAGACATGGCAACCTGCCTGCTGACTTGCACGGTCTAGGGGCAGAGCTATGGGAGGGAATAAACGGTGTTTGAATGCCCTGCACATCTCCTGCAAAGTCAGACAACACCTCTGCAAGGATGGCTGCCAGCAAAAGTTATCGGGCTGCTGGCGGCTGCAAATTTCGCAGACGCTGACATACTTAATATGGGCACCAGATAATCTTACGAGCAATTTTACAGCGCGCAGGCTTTTCTACTAGTAAAACGAGACCCCTCTTCTTTTCCAGAGTAAGGTAGAATGCTTTGATGCCGAAATACCTCATTAAAGCAATCCGTAATTTGTAAATGCTTAATGCTTGTAAACACCACTCTCTGGGCCAGATGTACAAAGACACTGTTTGGAAGAAGTGATTGGAAATTTCCCATTGACTTTTGCAACGTGTATCAGATTTCTCACACACCTATGCATTATTACGATTTGCAAAATCATAATTCGCAGGAAGTCACAGAGCAACCTGCTTAATGAACAGCAGATTCCAAATGGAAAACATTTTTTGAAAGCACTACATGTGCCTTACAAGAACCGGTGCTGCTGTAAAAAAAACAAAAAAAAACAGCACGATCCCTGCCCCATGCCTCGGAGCGAAAGGAAAAAATCTGGTGCAGGAAGCAATAAACTGTGGGGTGAAGTGTGCACTGATACAGCACGTTTGTGTGAATCTGGCATATCCACTTAGGTGAACCTATGTCCAAATGAAAAATGGGAACTCGGATGCGCTCTCACAAAGGCACTGAGACGCGCAAGGATAAGGAGCACATACACAGATTCTGGCCCCTCAAAAATACATAAGTTCACTTGATGCACACCCAGAACACGCTAATAGAGTCAACAAAAACTGACATATACACAAAGCACACGGACGGGGTCTGACGGGCAGATATGTCACAGTGCGTCCGCAGTGGCAGCTACTGATACACATGTGGAGCAAACGCACGCACTCAGAGTGCTTTGAAGAATGTGCTTTATGTATATGGATTTTTTTTAAACTCCCTCATAGCGCTGTACAAAACCTTTAAGTTACCCTGATCACCAAAACACCACAACACGTCACACAACATATAGAAGGCAGGGCATCTCTACCAGGCTGTGTGTTGCACGGGGATAGCAGCCAGCCTGCAGACATCGAATGTAGAAATATCAAGGGACAGCCGGTGACCGGGATGAGGAGCTACGATGACGCCAGGAGGAGCCTCGAGCAGCCGAGTATAGTGGAGATGAGCTAACCCATATGGGACTGGCGGCCCGGGGGGTGATTAAAACTGAGGAGCGCAGTATCTTCCCCATGTCCCACTCATAAAGCTCTGCGGTGAGGGAGCAGTTGCTCGCTTCCTTCAGCAGCAATAAAAACAAGTACGTAAATGAAATAAATAAAACTGTGGAGCACGCAGTTGAGGTTGTTGTTTTCCTGTATTTGGCGCACATCGGCCTGGAGCGCAGAAGAGACGCGAGAGGGCAGGAGCGTGACGCCGTGAGCGTGCACGTTGGCATTCCCTGAGGCTCGTGACAGTGGCGGCGCCTGCAGTCTTCGCCCACTGTACTTGAGGAGTGCTGTGAGGCTGTGGGACGGGGAAGAGTATAGCAGACCCGGTGAGGGGGGCCTCGGGGCACATTGACGGTGCCCGCCCCCCCCCCAGTGATGGAAGCCCTGCGTGTGCCCGGTGAGCGGGGTTGGGAGTGTGTGTGTGTGCGCGTTTGTGTGTGTATGTAAGCGGGGGCGGCGGGTGCACTTGTAGGTGCCTGCGTGTGTTGTACCTGTGTGTGTGCCTGCCTGTGTGTACTTGTGCCTGTGTGCAGGGGTGTGGGGGCTGGCTTTGTGCGCACAGGAATGTAAGGCACAAGAGCGGCACGGCGCCGTGCGCGCTCACGAGGTCAAATCTGAGCAAATCTGCGCTCGTGCACCCTCTCGTGTCCACATTCCCAAATACGGGTAACCTTAGTTGTCTTGCTGACAGCATTCAATGCTTTTGCATTGAATGCTAGGTCAGCTCGACCTAAAAATAGTAAGTGGGGGAAGAGTTAAATAAAAATAAACTACAAATGTTTACTAAGAGGCTCTACAACATAAGTGAGTGCCTCTATTTAGCCGTATTTATCTATATAAATACCATAGGTCCGGAATTGCAGGCAGGATTGTAGTCATGCAGGAAGAGGCACCTTCCTGCACAAACAAAAACGATTTAAAGAGGCTTTTTCCTCTGTGTGTGCTGCACAATGTAGCACATATAGAAATAGGAGAAATACAAATATTTCTCCTATTACACTTGCTCTGGGGAGGCTGAGGTTTTGGTGCTGCCCCATGTTTACATGATTAAGTCAATCTGGGGCAGTATTAAAATCCATGGGTATTGCATGGGAAAACCCACTGCAATGCCCATGGAATACCTCCTTGACGCAGAGTAATGCGAGGCAGCGACTTGTGCTGCTTTGTCTCGACTTCGTATCTAAAAGGCCATGCAAAGCCACACAGAGTGGCTTTGGGTGACCTCATAGATATAATTGAGCAGCTTGTGGTAGGGGAACCACCATCAAAGTGGTGCCAGATTCCCTGCCGTACAGTTGGTGGTCTGCCAGCCAAAGTAACAATGTTGGAGGTCTGTTGAAGGGTAGACCGCTGGAGTACCGCTGACACCGCCAGTCATTCGTAGACCGCTGCAACAGCAGGAGAGGGAAAGCGCTGTCAGAGGGCAGTACAGACAAATTCACTTTTATATGAATTATGAGCGGTCTTTCTGTCAAGCCACTGTGGCAGGAAGAGTGCCTGCTTCGAAGTCGGCGTAATCGAAGGAATTGGGGAGCATACTCACTCATTTCCTTTTCATCCCTTTAGTCTGCCATGGGGAGCCCTTCCTCCAGGGCACCCCTTCACAGCAGCATCATGACCCTGAAAAAAAACAGCCCGGTTTGTGCCGAAATCCAGGTAGGTCCATTTTGCACAATTTACTCATTGACTAGCCTGGGCACAGACGGTGTAGACTCCAGCAATAAGTACTCGCAGCAGGTAATTTTTCACGTGTCATGCATATGTGAACATTTAACACGTATGCAGTCAAAATATACACACCTGCATCAAAACATATGAAAAAATATTCCCCGTCATCAAAAAAACTGCCGCCGGACCAACAGTGACATTGTAATATGGCAGACTGGTGACCACGGCCACCACTGTCTTCTTAGGACTGCCCCTGCAGCAGTATAGGGGTAAGACCACCAAACTCATAATCAGACCTTAAGACATTGTTCCACAGGCTCTGCATCTCATTTGTTTACGTTTGCCATAATAATGAATGTTATTTATTTACTAATGTTTTAGATAGTGCTTGTTACACTTCTATTGTATTTGGTTGCAACATTAGGAGGGTTTACTGAGCTTGCAAATTTATGAGGCATGGCAGTCGGATCTTTATGGACAGCCATCAAACGTATACGCTAGGGTCAATGTATTTACGAGGTGGGGGAATTGAGCTACAAATGTACTAACCACACCTTTCGCAAAAGATAACAACGCCCATCATGTGTGGATTGATATCTTTGAAAAAGATTTCCATTTTAATAGAATTGTTTTTAGAGCAATCAAGAGATAGGGAATAGTTCTTAGTGAATAGTTGTTAGTCTGATAACTGTAGTTCGTTCAGCTCATCAATCACAGAAGCCCACAGACATAAATACGCCAGGTTAACTGAGGCACTCACTTGTAGTCTTTTTTTTTTACAATATTTTTTTATGGCAAACCAGTAGTCTTGCAGCAAAGTCCCTATACTGAAAGTCAAATTCCAGAGGAGAGCAATCGTGAACTTGAATGTGGGGGCCCATCTTTGAACTCTAGTATATCAAGGCATTTACTCAGGGGAATCAAGCTTCACAAAGGCCATTTTTGTTTGCTGGCATCTCACTCAGTTTGAAAACTGAATTGTACTAGGATAATCTCTGTAAAAATCCTCTTCGTGGTATCAGCTGAATTTCTTCAGTCAAACTGATTTTTGTTGGGAGTGCTGTCTCACGACTGATTTGATTAAGCTAACAGAATGTTTTTGCCTCCAGAGTTGCAATCTGTTTTTTCTAAAATGGTGAACTATCTACTGGTTTGTTTTTTGGAACGTATAAACAGCATTGAACATCATTCAATGTTATTCACAGTAGGGGAGGCATTCTTTTCTGCATGCATAAATCATCACACTTCAGACTACATTTCATAATATATGTTGCTGGTGAACCATTTGTATCCATAAGAATATTTAGCTGCACAGTGTTACATAACTCTAAAAAGCATTTCATACTCCATATGATGGATAGCGTGTAAAAGTTCTTTTCAGAAGACATACGGATAAAAAAAGCCACCCTGCATGGCTTTTCCTGTCCTTGTAAATATGGCCCCTTTACACGCAGCACTTGCGTGAAAGGGGTGTTCCATGGGTGTTGCTGTGGTTGTTCCCACGCAACACCCATAGAACCGGACACTTTTCCAGATTTATGAGGAATCAGAAACCTGGGGTGGCGTAGCCAGGCGCAACTAGGAGAAATATTTTTATTTTCTCCTTGTTTTGTCCTCCTTCAATGCGTGCTGCATTCTACAGCACACCTCGAGTAGTGGTCTGACTTTGCCATGTTTCCAGCCATCTGGAAATGTTGCGGTGGTGATAGAGGTCTTGAGCAGGGTGGTAAATTCATGGCCAATCCTTTGGTTTTTGAGGTTGAAGGCTACAGGAAATAAATGTCAAACATGAAGGGATTACCTGTTCCCATTTGGAACATACACTTAAAAAAATGTAATAAGGCAACTTCCCTGATGTCCTATGGGAGACGTAGGAAGTGCAGTACTGAAAAATGAATTTTAGAGTTTTTCACTAAAGGAACTTGTAAAACTTAAATGTCCATAACCACATTTTTAAATGCACTGCACCCTGCACTCTGGGTTGTCCAGAATCTACCCTAAGGGGGCTTAAATGTAATTAAACGGATGGTTTGGGCCTATCAAAGAGTTTATTTTGCTAGGTCAACATGGCAGTTTAAAACTGCACGCACAGGCTCTGGCAAGCCTGAGATATATTTCAAGTGCTCCTTAAGTGGGTGGCACAATCAGTGCCACAGACCCACTAATAGCATTTAAATTACAGGCCCTGGGCACGTGTGGTGCCTCTTTACTAGGGACATACAAGTAAGTTAAGTATGCCAATTGGGTATAAACCAATATTACCATGTTATAAGAAAAGAGCACAAGACCTTTAGTCCTGATTAGCAGTGGTAAATTACACAGAGTATTAAGGCCAACAAAAACTAATTCTGCAAAAAAGAAATGGGAGGAGTGAAGGCAAAATGTTTGGGGATGACCCTGCAGAAAGGACGAAGTTCAACACTGATGAGTATCAGTTTTATTGTTTTAAAACAATAGTTTTTATAATATTACTAAACCTAGCTAAAGCATCACATAAACCTTTGTCTTTTTTAGTGAATTTCTAAGATTTTTTAACATAACTTTAGATATTATTACTTACATAGCTATAAAGTCACTTTTGTGCTTTTCAGTAAATATAGATATACATAAACACACATACCAATTTTTTCTATGTTTGCTTAACATATTTAAATGATTCTGTGTAAATATTATAACTATGTATATTAGTTAGAAACATATAGACACAAACATTCAAAATTATATTTACACAATTTAAGTAAATATGCAGGCTCATGTATTCCCTCAAACAATAGCTGTAATGCTGAAAGATAGCTAGGCATATATTAATGTGTGTCCCAGCATGCAGTGTTTGGTTTCTGTGCCAGAAGCAAAAAGGGGTTTATGACTTAAGTTTACATTAATTAATTATAAGAGCATATCTGTGCATCCATCTACATTTCATATTATTTTATAGATCTCTGATGTAAAAATTAAAACAACAAGCATTTGCAATGCAATAGGTCTCGCATTAATTAAGTTTGAGGGAAACAGGAGTATAACCCATAGACCAAAGCAGGACTGGGTAGTTAAGGTATAATTGTCAAACAGTGTCCTGTAAGGTAAAAGTTAGTAGGCAATTTTCAGTAGCATGTACATAGCATTACTAGGGTGGGCAGGAAGGAGATTACTCAATTGTTTCAAATGAGAAAATAGTTATTCATTTTTATGTTGTAACGTTCATTTCATGGTTGGACATATACAGTTAGGTACAGCACTGCATAATTTGTGAGGACAACCACATAGGACTTGGTGCAGCAAACGTGAATAAATAGTGCAAGTGGCGACGCAAGTGAGGGAGAACAGCGTGAGCGGCGCACTGTGAGCAAGGTGCAACTTATATACAGTGAGTGGCTAGAGGCGGTATATGTGACATAATATATTCACAATAAGCACAGTTAATTAGTTAAATTAGGAGCCACTGGAGAACATGCGCCTATTGGTTAGGCTGTTGGGTCGACGGCGTTTCGATCCTAATAATTTCGGATCATCTTCAGGGCTGGTTGTCAATTTTGGAAAGGTGCTGCGAAAAAGAGGGGAAGGGTTATTTACAAGGGGAAGTGAAAGAGGGGAAAAGGGAAAGGGCGGATGCAGGTTGTGGGTTACCTGGATGGATCCATTGGTTTGGAGTCATTCTGACCAACCGGGGTCCCGCAGGGATTGTCAATGGAGTCTTGAGGAATCTGGTAGCTCAATGAAGTAGCTGGTAGCTAAAGGGGGAGGGCGTGAGAGGGTGAGTGGCAGGACATTAAAGAAGTGCCTGGTTAAAGCGCTAGCCCGAGGCTACACGCGTACCTTGATGAAAGAATTAAACAGTATGTCGGGATATGGAGGGCCCGTAAAGGGTGCCTTCGTATTTGGGCCGGCCACGTCAATCTGCCATGCTCGAAGGGTGCTAAAAATTAAAGCAGGGCAAGTTGTACGTTAAAAGTACTCCTGTATGGGTCAAGGTAGCGCATTGGTACTACAGGGGAGTTGGCAAACAAGGAGTATTTACCTGATTGAATCGGCGCGTCCGTCTCTCAATGGTAGACGAGGGTTGTGCTGCCGGTGTTGTCGAAGGACGGGATTATGCTTCCGCCTTGGGGCGGAGCCAAGGGCGGTCCGAGACCGAGCGTCAGCGGGGGTGTGTGAGGAGTTAGCGCTGGGATAGGAAGGCTGGTCTGACGCTTGGGCGAGTTCCGTAGCTGTAGCAACCGGACTCGTCGGGTCTTTGACAGATTGGAAATTAAAAAAGGGGAGGGCTAGTGAACATCAATGAAGGTCTATCTCGCCTGAAAAGTGCCGGTGATAGTGGGGTTGACGGAGACTTAGGAACGTGGGAGGGGGAATGAAAGGGGGGGGGTTTCGGGCGGGCGTCTGGTTGGGGGGGGGTTTACCAGATGAGTGGTAATTTGGGGGTACGTGAGAGGGAGGGCGAGGGAAGCAGGGAACCAGAAAGGCACCGGCAAGTACGGTGTACAGTTGAAATGGATTGAAATCCTTGGTGCATCATACAGTCACTTTGATATGTATATGTAAAGCCCAATCAGGATAACATACATTTCTGTTCTCAGTTAAGGGGTATCACCCTAGGCAGAGGGGCTCCTATACAATGCATGAAAGTCAATCAAAATATATGTCGCTATTACATCAGAAAGTAATTATAGTTTAGTGCACACTGTCTGGTCTGGCCTGTGCATCAGGAGAAATGTATGTTCAACAAGCACTGGTAGTGTCACATCCAGTTACAGGAGCCGAAGAGGGGATGCGGGGGGGGGGGGAAGGGGGAAAGGAGGGACAGGGGGGTAAGGTAAACTGGAGGGAAAATAGCGCAGCTATCTGAACAGTATTGTAGGAGAGTCAAGATGGAATCAGATAGTGACAGTACTGTTCCATTAATCAATGGAGTTGAGGCCATTGTGGCAGAAACCGGTCCTGGGAAGCTTGATTCCGGTCCAGGGAAGACATGGCTTGGCAGTTCGGGCTGGACTGTTCCCATGAGGCACAGGGTCAGACTGATTTGCATATGGCCATGTCTGAACTGGGGTGGCGGAGTGAGCTAAAGAACGGTGATGGATTAAACCCAGATCAGTTGACTGGGGGTGAGTGTATTGTCAACGCTCCGTTCATCACCACCTTTGGTTTTTCTTCGCCATTGTGGACGGAGTCACAGATCGTCATCCATTTGCATTCTGCCCTGTTGAGGAGGGTTTTTATATCCCCCCCACGGATGGGCAGTGTGGGTTTTTCAATCACTTGCCATTGTATGTCTACATCCAGGTGGTTATTCTGTAGGAAATGTGAGACCAATGGGGCTGACACAGTTTTGCAATTGATGCGACTCTTGTGCTGGATGATGCGTTGTTTGATCATTTGTGTTGTTTGTCCAATGTAGATCAAATTACATGGGCATCGGATGGCGTAGATTTCATTCTGTGATCTGCAGTTCGTATGTTTTTTGAGGTTGTAGGTTTGACCGTTGGCAATGAATTCCTTGGTGTTGATGATTAGACAGCACACACTGCAGGATTGGCATTTGTAATGTCCTATTACAGGGTCGAGACCCCAGGCAGCTGTGATAGTGTTTCTGTCTTGTTGGGTTTGTGGCCAGGTTATGGCATGTACCAAATGGTTGGCGAGATTGTTGCCCCGTTGGTATGAGAATAACGGTTCTTCCTTGAATTGTTCTTGTGATCGTAGCAGAGACCAATTCTTTCTGATAATTTTGTTTATTTTATTGCTGTGAGGGTTGAATTTTGAAACAAAGGGGATCCTTGACATTGGTTTCTTAGGTTGGGTGGTGAGGAGATGGTCCCTATGGCAGAACCATGCTCTTTTTTTGGCTCTGGTGACCAAACGTTTGGGATAGCCACGATGTAGTAGTTTTTCGGTGAGGACTTCCGCTTCCCTGAAATAATCTCTCTTCCATTTACAGTTGCTGCGGATTCTGAGGAACTGTCCATAGGGTAAGTCATCCCGCAGTACCCTTGGATGATAGCTTGAATACAGTAGCAGCGTGTTCTTTTCTGTTGGCTTACGGTATAGAGAGGTGCCTAAAACCCCTTCTTCAGCATGGATGGTGACATCCAAGAAGGGCAGGTCATTCTGCTTGCACTCGCTGGTGAATTTGAGGTGTTCCTGGGCACAGTTTAGCCATTCAATAAAGGGCTGCAATGTGTCAGTCGTTCCTGTCCATAGTAATAGAACATCGTCTATATACCTGCGCCACAGGTTGATGTTATTGAAGAATGGGTTAACTGGCGTTAAGATCAATGTTTTTTCTAGTTCATGGACGAACAGGATGGCAAAATTTGGGGCAAAACATGCGCCCATGGAAACTCCTTTTATTTGTAAAAAGAAAGTGTCCCGATACAAAAAGTAATTGTTCTTTAGAGCAATCCGTAAGAGGTCCATGATAAATTCTGTTGGAATGCGTGTGGGCTGTGGTCTTGAAATGAGTATGTTATGTTATCTTTATTTGTTATGCGCACAGCTGCCCCAGCTAAGGAGCGTCCTGGCGCAGTGACAAGGTAGGACAATAACACAACAGGAACAGAAAAAGGCATTTAAAATAACTGGATTTAAAACAAAAAGGTTTTAATAGCTCTCCTAATAAGCATCAGGTCCTCCATCAGGCGGATATCTGCCGGAAGAGAGTTCCAGATGGAAGCCACTTTGACGCGGAAGGAGCGCCCTCCCGAATGACTAAGCCTGAATCTGGGGACCACAGCGAGAGCCTGACCTTGGGAACGGAGGGCACGCGTGGGTACATAAAAGGATAGAAAGCTGGACATAATTTGGGGGCCAATACCTTTCAGAATTTTAAAGGTTAAGCAGAGAACCTTAAAATGAATTCGCTTCCTCATTGGAAGCCAGTGAAGGGCAGAGAACCTTAAAATGAATTCGCTTCCTCATTGGAAGCCAGTGAAGGGAGCGAAGGACATTAGACACAGAGCAAAATCTGGGCAAGCCAACAATCGCTCTAGCTGCAGCATTTTGTACACGTTGTAGATGGGTAATTTCCGCCTGATTAGCTCCAACCAGGAGAGAACTGGCATAATCCAGGCGCGAGATGACAGTGGCCTGGATCACCAGCTGCCTGGTAGGGGCGTCAAAGTATTTGAGGACGGGTCGTAATCCTCGCAACAGGCCGAAACAGCAGGCGGCTGTTTTTTTGGTGTGGCCAACAAAGGTGAGGCCGGCATCCAACCAGACTCCCAGGTTTTTCAGTTCAGACACCGGGGTCGGAGTTGGTCCCAGTTCCGGCGGCCACCATTGGTCACCCCATAAGTCCACTCTCTTCCCGACAACCATAACCTCTGTCTTGGTGGCATTAAGCTGGAGACAGTTAGCTGTCAACCAGCTGGCCACCGCCTTCAGTCCGTTCTGAAACCTGGGTGCATCTTGCTCCGCATCCCCGCTGAGAGTAACCGCCAGCTGAGTGTCGTCGGCATAGGAGACCAAAGTCAGGCCCCACTGCCTGGCGACCTCAGCCAGCGGTCTCACGTATAGATTGAATAACGTGGGACTCAGCGAGGATTCCTGCGGAACCCCCATGGCCAGCGGCTGGAAATTGGACTTAAAGGAGGAATGGCCAAACAGAAGGAGCGGTCGTCAAGGAAGGAGCGGAACCACTGCAGAGCCTGGCCGCCAACGCCAATCTCCTCGAGCCGGTGCAAGAGGATATATGGGAGACCGTGTCGAAGGCGGCGCTGAGATCTAATAATATCAGCGCCGCCGTCTGACCGGCATCCAGCACCGCTCGAAGATGCTCTACCATCACAAGAAGGGCGGTCTCCGTGCTGTGTCCAGCACGGAAGCCATTTTGTGTGGGATCAAGGACATTGGTCCGGGCGAGATGTTCCGACAAGGCGAGTAGGTTGTGAATCACTCGTAAGCCTTCATCATGGGGGATATTGGTGTAAAGGGACTCGATGTCTAAGCCCGCCATCACTTGTCGGTTGGTGTCAAAAGGTAAATCATCAATAGTGTTGATGAGGTCCATCATGTCTCTGATGTAGGTATCTGTTTCGGGAACAAAGGGTTTGATGATAGAGTCTATATATTTCCCAAGGGGCTCCAGGATTGAGCCCTCCATATCCCGACATACTGTTTAATTCTTTCATCAAGGTACGTGTGTAGCCTCGGGCTAGCGCTTTAACCAGGCACTTCTTTAATGTCCTGCCACTCACCCTCTCACGCCCTCCCCCTTTAGCTACCAGCTACTTCATTGAGCTACCAGATTCCTCAAGACTCCATTGACAATCCCTGCGGGACCCCGGTTGGTCAGAATGACTCCAAACTAATGGATCCATCCAGGTAACCCACAACCTGTATCCACCCTTTCCCTTTTCCCCTCTTTCACTTCCCCTTGTAAATAACCCTTCCCCTCTTTTTCACAGCACCTTTCCAAAATTGACAACCAGTCCTGAAGATGATCCGAAATTATTAGGATCGAAACGCCGTCGACCCAACAGCCTAACCAATAGGCGCATGTTCTCCAGTGGCTCCTAATTTAACTAATTAACTGTGCTTATTGTGAATATATTATGTCACATATACCGCCTCTAGCCACTCACTGTATATAAGTTGCACCTTGCTCACAGTGCGCCGCTCACGCTGTTCTCCCTCACTTGCGTCGCCACTTGCACTATTTATTCACGTTTGCTGCACCAAGTCCTATGTGGTTGTCCTCACAAATTATGCAGTGCTGTACCTAACTGTATATGTCCAACCATGAAATGAACGTTACAACGTAAAAATGAATAACTATTTTCTCATTTGAAACAATTGAGTAATCTCCTTCCTGCCCACCCTAGTAATGCTATGTACATGCTACTGAAAATTGCCTACTAACTTTTACCTTACAGGACACTGTTTGACAATTATAACAATTGATGTGGGCACTGATGGCTGGTGGTGTGTGTGCCTGTAGAAATTGTGCACTGATGGCTGGTGGTGTGTGTGCCTGGTGGAAGTGTGCACTGCAGGCTGGTGGTGTGTGTGCCTGGTGGAAGCGTACACTGACAGCTGGTGGTGTGTGTGCCTGGTGGAAGCGTGCACTGATGGCTGGTGGTGTGTGCCTGGTGAAAGCGTGCACTGGACACACTTTACCGGACCACCTGGTTGCCACCCCAAAAGAACTCCGGTGGGTTACTGAACACCAAACCTACAACAAGACAACAGCAACAACCCACCCCATATCAGAAACGAAAATATGTGTGGACCCCAACGCTCCCACCGCCCTTACTCCCGTCCTGCCCCCGGGACCGACCACGTGAGGGCAGCTATCCAACCAGTCCCTAAAGAAGAGGCTTGACCACGCTGCCAGGTCCATACACCACTACAACACACCTAGCCCCAATAGAACAAGCCCCACCTCCAAGTCAGACAGAATGCCTTCTACCACGCCAACCCACGCCAACTCCCTCACACCGAACTATTTAAAACCGCATGTCTCCAACTCCTTCGATACGTTTCCCCTCAACCTCTCACCCAAAGCGAAAAAGAACCTCAAACACAAACTGTTCAGACAATACCCAGAATCACTATTTGCTGACATGTATTACTGCTCTTCCAAACGCCAAGTAAAACTAGATCTATTTTTTCACACGGAAAGACCCGAAAAGTGGAATTCCGTCCTCAGACCACATCTCAACATTACCAAAACTAACAATACTCCCCACAGTTGCAAACTATCATTCTCTATCCCCAACCACATGACGCGGAGATGGAACACCTCTGTGACCATCTACTCCAACGGCACAGTCCTGATACAAGCTAACAACAACTTTGAGGTATTTGACTCCCTCTTCCCCTCACTTCAGACTGCCTCCTCTCACTCACATCTCCCCCGCCCAACCCACCCCTTCCTCCCGGTCAACCGGACCCCCCAGCTGAGCACACACACCATTCCTGCACCCTCTATCATAAACTCCTACCCCCTCCAAGAGACACCACCCGCACCGCTGGCACCAAGAAAATGCGCACAACCTCCCCCAAAGAACACCAATTGACCATAATACACAGTCTAAGACCTCCAACCACCATACTACGCCCACCTGCAAAAGAACGCAGATGACGCAACATGACCCTCCGCACCCCACCTCCCACCCCTCCCACCCGAAAGCCCTCACAGACAACACAATAACTACTAGACGACAACACAACAGCATCAGGTCTTCTCCCCCTCGGGAGGACCCCGCTCAGAACCCACCCACCCCAACCCCGGAAGAGACAGGGCAACATCTTTCCCTGCTTGAAAGCAAACTAGCTACTATAATACAGGGTTTTAACGAAATCCTAACCAACCCTGCTACACTTCGCAAGCCCCTTAAAACCCCATCTGTACTCCCGTCGCCTCCAACCCCCCACGCCAAAGGCTCGCCAAGACCACACGACACAGTTGGATCCCATTCCCCCTCTCGAGTCACACTATGAGACCCAATAGAACCACGGAGGCTATGTCTGCGGATGAAGCTGCAGAGCTAGCCTCCTCGTACGAAACCCCCTCTATGGGTATCCCTCAATCCATGATCAGGTGATCACCGGACTCAAAAGAGACCACGCCACTCCGAAACCCCGTAGACCCTCTACCTCCCTCACCAACATCCCCATGGCCCCCCTAAGTATGAAACCTAAAAAAGAAACACCCCCTACCAACTGCATGTTCATAAACTGCAGATCAGCCACCAAACGTGCCAAAGAGATAGCAGAATCCATCCTAGCCCATAGCATAGACATAGTCTTCTTCACCGAGACTAGGCCTGGGAGGTAAATTCCGTTCTGCTCGCGGAAATTGAGTGAATTTTGCATTCCGTGGAGAACGTGAAATTGCCCAAAATTCTGCGTTCCGCGGCTTCGCCAATTTTTTTGCTTGTTTGCGTTCTCAAATGCGTGTTTTTGCGAGATATTTTCCCCAAGCACGTAAACAGCAATTGCAAACAGTAAAAAAGCATCGCGAACAAGCAATTCAGTGTGTTCGCGGACTTTCCACGTGTTTGTGGAGATTTTTTACTGTTTCGCGGAGATTTGCGTAAGGCGATTACCCAAATTCCGCCCACCCCTAACCGAGACGTGGCTAAACGACTGCTCACCTCCAATCATGGATACTCTCGTACCCCCAGGCTTTACAATCCTTAACAAAGACCCGTAAAGACCAAGGAGACAGGGGCTTAGCGATCATTCACAACAACAACATATAAGTGACAGAAATAGATACCTTCAACTATGACACCTTTGAATGCCTAACCGCCAACATTAACTCAAGCGACAACAAGACACTACACTGCCACCTCTTATAGCATCCCCCAGGCAGCACCACCACTTTCACGGAGCACCTGCCAGACCTGGTTGCTCACTCCGAGACACTGACAACCTAATTCTGGGTGACCTCAACCTACACTGGAACGTAATACACAGCTCACTAATTCAAAACCTAAATGAGCTATTACACAGCAACAACCTCACAAAGCACTGCTCAGAAGAAACCCATAACAAAGGATCAATCCTGGATGCCATCATCACCCAACACAACGCAATCACAATAGATCATATCATACCGGTGGACTGGTCAGACCACCACCTAATCCTATACCACATCACGCAACGGATCATGTACCAACCTCACATCCAAGACCCCCCACATGGACAATAAACCTAACACAGATCAACATGGGCGACTTAGAAGAAAAGATAAACACGCTCCTGCCCATCTCCTCAGATGGTTTCTCTGCAACAGATCTCATGTCCCACTACAACACAACTATGGTGTCCATCCTAGACCAACTAGCCCCCTTGAAACTAAAAAAACCCAGAAGCACCCCTTCCAGATCCTGGTTCAACACAGACATTGACGATGAAATGAGGTAGCTTAGAGCTACAGAGCCTCTATGGATGAACAATCCCTCTATGAGCCTTCACGATCAACTCACAGCAGCACGAAGGAAATACAAAAAGCACATCATTAACGAAAAACCCACCTTTTTCTGCACTGTTCTGGAGAACGCAAAAAACAGACCCAAGGAACTCTTTAACATCATCAAGCAACTAACTTCCGAAACATCCGCAGCCCCAATCCAGGCCTCCAAAGACCTGTTTGACAAATTCATCAACTTCTTCAACGAAAAAGTCACCGAGATTGAGCTATCACGAGACATCAACATCTATCCCTCCTGCAAAAACCCAATGGCAACAATCAAAACCAACTCACACAAGCTCCCCACGGAAGCCTGGAAATCCTTCGACCCCGTACATGGAGATGAGATTCTCAAACTGATCTCTTCCTCCAAGTCTGCATCCCACGTTCTCGTTCCTGCTCCCACCCAACTGACCAAAGAGATGAAACTCTCATTCGCCCCTCTCTGGTGCAAAATCATAAACAGCTCCTTGAAAACCGAAGTCATACCAGACTGCCTCAAAGTCCGCCAAGTCACACCTCTATTGAAAAAGCCAGGCCTAGACCCCAACGATCTAAACAACTTCAGACCGGTTTACAATCTCCCCTTTCTATCCAAAATCCTTGAAAATGCGTTCTTGATCAACTGACCCAACACATGGACAACATCAACCTGCTAGATCCCCACCAATCGGGCTAAAAGGCTGCAGCACCGAAACCGCAATCCATAACATCGTGGATTACATCCACAAGTCCCTAGACACCAACCAAAGTTGCCTACTCATCCTCCTGGACCTATCGGCAGCCTTTGACATGGTTGACCAAAATCTACCCATCAAGGTTCTCCGAAATAGAGTAGGTGCGGATGGGGTGGTCCTAAAATGGTTCTCCTCCTTCTTACACAACCACTCCCAAAGAGTAAAAATCAAAACCTTTACATCCGACCTACACCCCATCAGCAGAGGTATCCCCCAAGGCACAGTGCTCTCCACTCAACTGTTCAACGTAAACAAGGAACCCCTCACCACCCTTCTCAAAAAAGCCAACATTCCCTTCCATCTATATGCAGATGACACCCATATCTACTTGGAAAGCTCCTTCATTAACGACTTTCTAAGCCTAAATAACACCCTTTGAGAAATTCAACACTGGCTATCAACAAACCACCTTAAACTCAATCAAGACAAACCGAAATTCCTCCTCATCTCAAAGAAAGAAGAAAACCCACAAATCGTAGAGTGACTTAAAGCAATTGATGCCCTCAACGGTAATCTCACTCTGGCTAAATCAGTTAAATCTCTAGGAATCACCATAGACCCTAAACTGAACATGAACAATCACATTAAGATCTCCACGAAGAGTGCCTTCTTCAATCTGAAGCTCCTCAACAAAATCAAGCCCTTCATTCTGCCCAAGGACCCCAAACAAGCCACCCAATCACTGGTGCTATCCAGACTCGACTACGGGAACACAATCCTCACCGGTACAGCTCGATCCCACCTAGCCACCCTCAAAACAACTCTCAATGCAGCTGCCAGAATGGTCACCGGAGTTAAGAAATATGACCACCTATCACCCGCACTCAGAGAACTAAAATGGATCGCGGTCGAAATGAGGGCCAGATTTCGGTCTGCATGCCTCACACAAAAAACCTTGCACACAGGGAAACCGGAATACCTGACTTCCAAACTCAAGAAAGCCGGCCAGACAAGAAACCTCAGGAGCTCCAATACCATGCTACTCATCCCCATGAAAACACGCAAACAAAACTGCTGCACGATCTTTTGCGGGAAACGCATCAAAAATCTTAAACTTCATCTCAGCCGATATCAGGACTATCACTTCCTTTATAACATTCAAAAGACTCCTAAAAGACCTCTACCTCAACCGTGCCTTCCCAAACCAAGAGCCGCCGCGGAAACGCACAAGCTCGCACTCCGCAGCCCCATGACAATGTTCCACTACTACCTACCTCTTCCTACAATCTGCAGCCACTCAATGCTCCACCTCAACCTACCTCTTCAGGCATCTTACAGCCCCTCGACAATGCTCCACCTCTACCTACCTCTTCCACCCTCCCCGATCCCCCCCTCGTTACCTCCTCCTGTAATGAGGTTGAGCCCAGGTCAATGTGCGCTCATCGAGGCTATCTCAGGACTTCCTCACATCAATGACGCTCAGCTTCAGATTCATTTCTGTTGTAAAGCGCTACAATACCCTCGGGTCTGGCCAGCGCTATATAAAACTTCTAAATAAATAGACGTGTTGTGCTGAGGAGACACTGAAATTAGTGTTTGGGTCGAAATGTCAACATAGTGTAAAAAGGTAGGGCCAAATTCGACCAAGAACCCTTCAGTATTTGCCCGGCGTTAGCTGCCTCTCATACCATTCGAGATTACCAAACTAAGAGGCAGGCGCTGGAGACAGAAGGCAGGAAACAGGAGTTTATTCCGACGGAGCAGAACACGTCAAATCAGACAACAGGGTATCTTCTCGAGGTGCTCTAACCGCATCTCTGGGGCCTGGCCTCTTATACACAAGTTTATGGCTTTATTACATTTATGACATCAGTAATGTTTCTTTGAAGGACAGAAAAGACATCCTCGGAATCCCCGGGCCAGGCCCGTTCCCACACATATCTACAGTAGAGTTCCCACCCCGATCTCAGCATGTGGTGGTTATCGCGCAGCTGGACATTCCGCTGGGAACGGGGATGTGTGTGATCAGTCGGATCTTCGGGGTGCGAAAGCATTGATTAATCCCCGCTCCTTTGATGCGAGGCGAAGTCCTACTGTAGGGGGCAATAAACTGCATCTGTTGGGCTAGGTGATGGCCTGGGATCAGGCCGGACAATTGGGCAGGGAGGAAGAGGTTATCAAAAGGGCCTGTTCTTTGAATGAGATGAAAGAGTGAGGGGGTTCAGCACGGGATGTGGCTCGGAGACAGGGTTGCGTTAGAGGTGCGCTTATGGCCCATGCAGGAGAGACCGGGGGCTGTCGGGGCGCGGGGGAATGTTTGCGAGGCCGGGGAGTGAGGGGGGAGAGACGCGCAGGCTGTTGGCAGTGGGCAAAGAGGCCACGACACACAAAATGGCAGCCACTTACGCGCATGATGGGGCCTAAAAGGGACAAGATGGCGTGGCCACTGTTTCACGATTCTCACTTTACTTTCAACAGTGGCTGTGGTGAACATGAATGAACGCCGCTTATATATACCTAATTTTGGTCATTTTCCACAATAGTTTCAGGGATTGTCCATGATTGACTAAATCTACACACGAGGAACTGAAAAATATGTTGGACTGTGTATACTGGAGAAATAGGGGACATCCCACTTGATTGTATATATACACATCATATTTTATTGTTCATACAACTGCTCCTGTGAGCACTGCGCCACCTGCTCCATTGTATGTTACACCATTAACCAAAACGATTTAAATGAATACAATATTTTCTTCCTGAAAGGCTGTGTTTATTTTCTGTCCCTAATACGAATATTAATCACGTGTTCATTGACTGGATTAGACCTGCACTGCTGTATAAGTAAGACCCATGGTTAATGGTCTGTGGTGGCGGAAGCATAATTAAAAGAGATGACTGAAGGACATAAGTAGTGCACAGCTGACACAGGGCACCCTGTCCTGCTGCACAAACAGTAACTTTTGAAATGATGACTGAAAGCATTCGCCGATTATGTACAGGGGCTGTATCATGGAAAGTGCCCCGGGGGCACAGAGGGTGTTTGCATCTGCTTTGCTCGTCCCTGGTGCATTTTGATATTACAGAAGGGGCCACAGACACTTGTGCAACCCCTCCTGTAATACCGATAGCGCTGGCGGACTAAAAGCGCCAGCGCTATCTGCAGGGGGCGTTCCCTCATTTGCTTGGGGTCATGCTCCATGCAAATGAGGGCATCCCTTTGCCTCTGCACCCACGCCTTATTACAGACGTGGGCACAGAGGCAAAGAAGCCCTTAGGAGGCGCACTGATAGTGTGCCACCTCAAAGATGGCACACTGTCAGTGCCCCCCCCTGATGGCAGCCCACTGGAGGGGGGAAAGGGGGTCCCATGAACCCCTCACACATCCCACTGCAGGTGGGTGCAGTCAGTGACTGCACATACCTGCAAGGGGATCTCTAATCTCCTTCAAAAGTGCAGGCAAGTTGCCACCTGCACTGTGAAACACGGAGCAGCAATAAAGCAGCTTTTCCATTTTACACCTAATGCGTTGCCTTGGGGGCAGCATCATAATAGGGCGCATTTTCATTATTTACGCCAAGCATTCCATTTTAAAGATGCGCCTGGTGTTAGCAATGATAATTCGCTTGTTGAGTAATATGGCCCCAGGTGTGTAAGTGGCTCGTAAACTCTGAAAATGTTTTTTGCAATCTAAAAATTGTATAAATTATAAATACAGCGTTCTTACATTATCTGCTCATGCAGAATCGGAAACACTGCATAAACTAATAATGTGATGAAAAGATGAGGCCAACTTATCAAATTTAAATATGGTGTCAGTAGTTATGGTAAGGGTAAGTGACTAGCAGAGGTTCGTCACAGAATCTGAGTGTAAGATTCATCCCTTCCATAGCCAGGAATGTTTCTTTTTTATCTTTTTGCACTTTAATGCTCTCCCAGGTTTGTCTTCCATCCTCACCTTCAGGTAGTGCAAGAAAATAGCTATTCATATCCCTGGTATGTCACTTATTATTGAGCCTGATCCAGGACAGCTGCAGTGAATATCCTGAATCTTTCCCGGTGCAAATTGCCAGAAGATGGGCACATTAGGCTGTACCGTTTGTTGCCTGTCTGGTTTCTGTTTGAAGCAGCAACCAGCAGATGGCATAGGCGGTTTCTTATGTTCACCTCCAACTTGACTCAACACAAAGGCCTCACATAAAAGTCACCCGCCCTCCTGTTGCTGGAGTCTCATCCCGGCTGAAAGCTATCTGGGGCCCCATTATGTAAAGGGGCACTTTCCCTGTTTGAGCACGGTGCACCTTAAACCCTGTGTGCCAGGTACTAACAGGGAAAATGCGCCCCATTACATGATTACAGGAGCACCCGTGGACCCGTGGATTAAGGAGCGCCCGTGGACTGTCGAAATTGCCCACCAGTGGGCCCATCCCACTTACCGGGGACATGACGGTTAAGTGAAAGTCCTGCCCTGTATGCTTCCATACATTAATGAACCTCGTTTTAGCATCCCTGCAGGTTAAAAAAAGCGAAATTGAGATGGATTCGTATTTAACCTGCAAATTGCATCTATACTTTCTGCAGCAGGTGTATTGACTGTTGTAAGCAGGACAGAGTGATACGTGTGCACATTGTATTATCAAATTAGTGTGTATATAGCGCATATATGCCTAAACACTACTAGTCTCTCAAAACATCAGTCGCTATTTTATCGAGTTAATCTGAAAGATGGAAGGCTGAGCTGGCCCTACCTGCTTTATGCCACTCATAAATTCTCACAGTCGTACAGGTTGGAAGTGGTGAGACTGAACTAAATATAACAGCCCCACCTCCCCGTCTAACGGAAGCTCTGTACTCACGTCAGATCTATTGCAGACTTTCAGCACCCGCAGCACGTTCTTACAGACGTTGTCCAGCGGGGTGTTGCCCCCGACACATGTGACGGCCAGCACCTTCACATGAGGGGCCGCCAGGGCCATCATGATAGCCTGGGCATCGTCCGTCCCGCAGTCCACGTCGATGAGGAACTTTTGCTTCTTCGGGGCGTGGGACATCGTGCAGGCGGGGGACGAGGAAGCTTATTGAACAGGAAGAGACAAGAGCAGAGTGAGGCCAGGGTCTGGGCTCGCGGGGTATTTATTGAGACGAGCTGCAGCCTGGGGACAAGAGAACCCCGCCCCTCACATGATGTTATCGAGACAGACACGCAGGTCAGCGCCTCAGCCTGAAGGCAAGAGCGCAGAGTATCTCAGCTGGAACCCATCCCCTACCCAGACGAAACCCACAGAACCGGTTCTAAAGAAGCACGCACGCCGCTTCTACAGCCCCTTCCCTCTGCCGCACCCTTCACACAAACTATGTATTTTTGCACGTTTACAAAAGGTGCTGAATTTTCTCAGACCCTAATACAGGAACGACGGACAGCGCTAGTGTAATCAGCACACATATTTGTTTTTTTATTTTAAGGGTATGTATAATATTTTTTTTACGAAGATGTTCCTAACACAAACGGAATTCGATGTATTTTGTTCATCTATTTTGGGTAATCGTACAGATTATTTTTTTAAACTTATTTTGTAAAGCATTATATTTGCCGGTTATTAAGCCAGCATAAGCGAGCGACTCGTGATGTAACAATACTCGACCACAGAGACCTTCACTCTGCATGAAGGAAGTTGGGGCTTGTAGGCCCAAGCAGTGTGGTGTTTATGTGTGGAAGCAGTTTTCAAAACATCTCTTGCTTCACAGAGGCCGTGTTTCCGTGCTTGGGGCGTGTCCCAACTTCCCTTATGGCTTCTGGGAAGGAATGCATGTTATTTATGCCACCTTAATGTTATGGGGCATTTGTACAAACGCGGGCTACTCCAAGGAGTGTCCCGCGCTAAGGAAAAAAGAAAAGAGACCCTGGAAAGAGCACCACCAATAATTCACGCTCCTACCCAGATCCCATTATTGCTGAAACCGCCAGGTCTTAATTTGGCGTCTGAAGCTCAAGAGCTCAGTTTCTTTTCTCAAGGGTAAAGGTAGCGAGTTCAATAGGCTACTCACTACCACCTGGAAGGAGCACCCCCCCTTCCTTACCCTACAGAATTTAGGTATTAACAACAAATGTTGGGTAGATGACCTCAAGATCCTAGCTGGAATGTAAGGAATAATTATTTTTCTGATGTACTGTGCCCCACTGTTGTGGAACGCCTTAAAAGCTAACACCAGATATTTGAACTCAACTCTGTGTTTTACTGATAGCCAGTGAAGTGATCTCAAGTGGCTCGTCATGTGTGTTCTAGGCCCGACCATAGAAATTGCTCTGGCGGCCGAATTCTGGACAACCTGAAGTCGGTTCAATAAGTACTTTGGGATTCCTAAATAAAGCACATTCCTGTAGTCCAGCGTCGACATTATCAAGGCTTGGACCACGGTCTTTCTATGGGCCAGTGGCAGTAATGGGAGGAAATTTCTCATCATTTTTAACAGCCTGAAGCATGTACCAGCCACAGCCTGCACCTGTGACTTCATAGAAAGATCAGAATCTAGCATAACTCCAAGATTTTTAACAGTAGTGACAGGGCTGGAAGGGGCTGGTTGGTCCTGAAGCCACCACTTCCGCCATTCATCATCCAGGCTATGTCCGAAAAACATAATTTTGGTCTTGGCGGAGTTGCAAGATAATTGATTCTGCCAAAACCAGTCAAACACAGTCCTCAGACATAAATATATCTGGCCTTCATTAAACGGCACATCTTTTTCGTAAGTAAACCTTAGACGAATGCCAGGAGATGGGCATCTAAGAAACACAAGCATCAGCAAAGCCAATAGATCTCACCCATGCAAGAGCTATTGGCTTTGCCAATATGTTTTAGCCATGATGTACACCAGCTTGGCTGCTATTCAGCATGGCCACAAGTTAGTGGGGTACAGTAGAGTGGCGTGGATTTGTAGAGTAGAGTGGCACAGAGAGGAATACATTGTTGTAGAGTGGAGTGGCATAGAGTGAAGTGGTGTAGAGTAGAATCGGGTAGTTTGTCGTAGAATAGAGTGGAGTAAAATGGCATGGAGTGACAGAAGCCTCGTTGAGAGGAGAAGAATTGGAGAGTGGCAGAGAGCGGTGTAGAGTACAGTAGAGCTGAGTGGCATAGAGGGGAGTAGACTAGAGTTTAATGGAGTGGAGCATAATAGAGTTATGTATTGTAGTGTCGTAGAGTGGCCTGGAGTGAAGTGGCGTTAAGTAGAGTGGTGTAGAATAGCATAGAGTGCAGGGGCGTAGAGTGCATTGGTCTTAAGTAAAGTGATGCAGAGTGAATGACATAGAGAGGTAGAGTGCAGTTGCTTAGAATAGATTGGTTCAGAGTAGATTGCAGTGGCAGAGTGTAGATTCTTTCAGGGTAGAGTTAAGTGGTGTAGAGTGGAGCGGTGCGAAGTAAAGTGCAGCGGTGTGATGTAGAATTGTACATAGCGCAGGAGTAAAGTGATGCAGAATAGAGTAGAGTGGCTTGCAGTGTAGCGGCAAAGAGTGCATTGGCAGAGACTTCAGTAGAGTGACATAGAGTTGAGTGAAGCAGAGAGGAGTGCAGTGGCATACAGTGCCGTGGCATAGAGTAGAGTGGCGTAGAGTATAGTTGTGCAGAGTAGAATAGAGAGGCATAGAGTGCAGTGATGTAGAGCACAATGATGTGGAGTGGCACAGTGTGCAGTGGCATAGAATGCAGTGGTGCAGAGTAGAGTGGCATTGAGTTTAATAGCGAGAGTGGCAGAGTAGAGTGGCATTGAGTGTAGTGACTGGGAGTGCAGTGGCTGAGAGTGCAGTGGCACAGTGTAGAGTGGTGCAGCTAGCAGTGACCTAGAGTACAGTGGTGCAGAGTAGAGCAGTGGTGGCTCCTCTACTAATGCGCATTTGTTTTGATCGTATTAATATATTTGTTTCCACCACACTTCAGAATTACCACAAACTGTGCTTCATTTGTGCTTTTCAAATTCTGATATATTATGAAATATCTGCACAGTTCATTTACATACATTAAAATGTTGTGTGCTAGATATAAGAGTAACATCATATAACCTTACTCAAGCACACCCCCAGATGCCAGCATGATTGTCACATGAATCCTCTCAAGTTGAAGTCAGAGAAGGAAAAGTAAACACCAAGCTCCCTGGAAGACTGAGCCTGAAACTTGACCTCTGTCTCTGAATCCATAGCAAATGTGACAAGATAAGAACAAGATTTAAAGGCATGTTTATGGAAATCCAGTGCTGGTAAAATAATACATTAAATATTGTTTTGGCATCTGAATGGACAAACTCAAGCTAGACAGCCTAAACAAATAAACACAGCAAATAGAAAGCAAGCAAATGTGAGTTACAAACCACAAAAACAATGGTAATCAAAGGGTGGAATGCCATCCCAGGTGTTCGGTTTTAGGACATGCAGTGGGATTAGGGTTCTTTTCCTTCCCATTTTCCCTCCATTGGCCACATACCTGATCGGGTGCACTTACGAGTGTTAAGCTGTCCGGCGGCGGGTATTTAAGTTCCTGCCTTATTGACGACGTGCTTGCTTTCGCTTCCGGTTCTGTTCACCGGAAGGTCTACGCCGGCTGTTCTCCTGGGACGCCCTTGAATTCCTTGGATGTTCCCCTTGCCATGGATTCGTGCCACGGGAATTGGACTCGTTTTTTCCCTTGGACCCGTGCTGGGAAACTCTTTGTGCCCTCTTCTCCCTTCCTTATTTTTGAGTTTTGTCGGGCTTCGCTAGAGAGGGGACTGTATGGGTGAAGTAACGCGGCTGCGTTCCTGTCTACCCTTCATTTCCTGTATTTTTGTAAACTGCTACATATTGTTATGGGCAATTTGGACATTTTCACTGAACAGTTCTAGTCGGCAGTCAATGGACTCTCCTTTTTTATTTAATCCTCGTTTTATATTTTTTGGGCTCATGTTGCCTTTTTCCCCCTTTTTGGTTTATTTTTGAATTGGAGTCGGTGTTGTTTTGGGGGTTCGGGGAGATTGGACAGTTCTCAAATTGAATGCTTTTTTTTCTTGTGGAATTCTTGCACAGCTTCCCTAATATTTGAATAACGAGTTGAAATTGGTCCCACATGGATTCTCTCTCACCATTTGACCATCAGGATGGGGTAAGAGAATAACGCTTGAACCAGCATTGAAGTGCACCTGGTCATGTATGTTTGCTAATTGTGCATTGCACACTGTTACATTATATGTCTTCTTTTCTCTCTTCACTAGGCTGACTGTTCATTTATTCTCATTCCATCACTGGTCGTGCAGAAACAGAGGGAAGTTCTGCCTGATTGTTTGTTTTTTCTTCTCCCTGTTTTCCCCCACCATCTCCCGGTGCCGTTGTTAGCAGTCACCTATGTATATATCTTACGTGTGGCAGCGACTACCCATGGCGTGGGTAGCGAATTGGGATATTCTTCACTCCTGTAGGTTTGGGCATTTAGCAAAGTGGTGACGGAACACCAGGGAAGCTTTCCCAATGTCCCAAAGTTGTCATCAGCAAACCAGACAGCCATGCTGTCTGTTAGACTTCGACCAAAAAATTAACAAAAAGTGCTGCAACAACAGAATTATCTCCAGCGCCATATGAACCTTGTTGAACAGTCTTTGTCCCCATGTTTGTACTCTCAAGATGTCTCAAATGTTTCTAGAGCTTTTAAACTCCTCCACCCAAGATGTAGAATATGAAAATCACATCTTATATAAAGACCTTGTTTTTTTTCCCTACGACACATTGATTGAGTCTTAAATACCTTCTGACGTTAGAGCGGTAACAACTCGAGCATGTGTGCAATTGGGTATTAAAAACGAAGGGTCCCAGAACTAGTGTTAGAGTCTTTTACTATAACACAGCAAGAAGTGTTGATGGGTGTGAAGTTGGGCAGTGGAGGCAGATGGCCTGTGTGTGTTGGTCATTTTGGATAGCTTGGTGTGCAAGGCTGTGTGCATACATACTCTAGTGCTGAGACCGAGACACATTAGTAATGTGGAGTGGTTTATCTAAGGAAATGGTGCATCTGAAGGCAACTGCGCGGGAGGAAAACTGGGGAAGGGCTGCATGTTGAGGGGATCTTGATAGAATGTGTAGAGATTGGGGTACTCTTCATTGGAGATATGCCTATTTCCTGTTGGTAGGAAGTCTCTTACAGAGGTACAGCATGGTGGAACTAGGAGCTGCGTCTGGAGGTGGTCCGAAGACAGGATTTCAGGGGTGACACTTCTTGTTGTTGAGGTATCTATTTTTATGAGTTTGCATCTTACAGTGGTACAATGCAGTGGTACCAGGGGGCTGTGTGTGGAGATGGTATGGAGACAGACTATGAAGCCTGCCTAGTTTGCGAGGTACCCATTCCTACGTTGGAAGGGAGTCTCTTAAAAATGTAGAATAGGGTGGTACTTAAGGCTGTGGAGGTGGTCTAGAGAGGGCGTGGGAACACTTCTACCTGATGAGATCTTTTACCTATGTTGGTAATGAACCCCTTAGAGACATAGAGTGAGGTGATGAGGGTCACTTAGTGATGTAGGTCATGGGTATGGCAAGGGGTTGGGTGTGGGGGTGTTCTGTGTGTACGAGGGGTCACGGAGAACTCCTACCTACGTGTGACATTGACACAGTGACGTTGCCTGCCTTGGGCTCATTTTAAATGATCAGATCAGTGGTGTTCCTACAGGTAGCATTGAAGACCTTTTCCTTAAAAGTACAGCCCCCTCAGGCCACCAGCACAATCCACAATGCGACAACGCCCTCCTCTCCTTTCCCTGGGTGATATGGCCAGGCAGTGGCCTCCGGCACATAAAACTCCTTGTCTGCAGCGCAGCCCTCCAGGGCCTCGGGGGCACCCCACAATGGTCCTCGTGAAATACTGGAGCCTGACCAGGCTTGAGTGAAGGGAAGCAGCAAGCAGAGTACAAGGTAGCCAATCGTGGGAGGAAAAATGTGTTTAGCTCTGACATGCATGCACCTATTAGCCAGTTGTAAAATAAAACCGCACAAGCTGTAGTACACAAACACACCATGCTCTCTGTAGTAAAACGTTTTGGGGCATATTAGCAAGAACCTCATTAAAATTATCGTTGTTTTAGCGGCAGGAAACTGCCGCTAAAACGGCGATAATGGGCTTGCTAATATTCATTAGAGAATTCCAATAGAAGCCCAGGTTAGATGTCCTGCACATCTAACCCGGGCTTCTATTGGAATTCTATAACACATATTAGCAAGCCCAATATCGCCGTTTTAGCAGCAGTTTCCTGCCTCTAAAACGGCGATAATTTTAATGAGGTTCTTGCTAATATGCCCCTTGATTTGTCCAATCTTCGCAGCTCTGAACTGTATTTTTAAGTGGCTGTTGCCAGCTATACATTACATATTTGAAGAAACAGATAAAAAAAGACAGGTGAGTTAAATGTATTGAATGTAACATTAAAGGAAACTAAACAGAGACATCTACATGGAGAATGAGATAGAAATGAAAGTGTAAAATACGTGTGAAAGGAACATGAGAGCAATTAACTTGAAACTACTAAAGAATGAGGGACTGAAATTGGGTAACTCACTTAAGCAGCAATAACATACTTGACATATTGGTAATACTTAAAAAGACTACTATTAGCCAAATAAAGGAAGTGGGCACAGAATGCGACTACTTAGTACAATTGCTATGTCCCTTGGAAACAAGCCTGAGACATGCTTGCATTGCCAGTAGCCCAAAACAAAACCAACACCACATACAGCAAATAAGTTGTTAAAAAATATACACTGGACGGATGGAAGAGATCAAAACCAGTCGAGCACAACAGGTGCAGGTAAAAACATGCACATTCAGCTTTAAAGTACAAATTAAAACAAGCTGGGGCCATGCAGACAAAAAGTAAGGTGCACGGTTTCCCGAAGCAGCCACCGTGCTGAAAGATAAAGCACGGTGGATGTGAAGCAGGTGTTGCGCTGATCAGGAAAAATGAAAACGCTTGTGTGAAGTGCTCTTTCAGAATTAATAAAATAGTTTCTGAGCCAGTAACTAAAATAGGACAAGTAGACTGCTACAAGTAATGCTACTCTGTGGCAGTGAATATTTGATGAAAAGGAGGGACAAATAGGAAAGTTTAACCACTTGGAAGCATGAATTTTTAAAGGACACTGAAATAAACAAATGAAAAGCAATGGGCGGGATGCAAGCCCTCAAAATACTTATAACATGCCTTTAAGAGACTCAACCTAAAAAATCATTTCTTTCATGGGTGAAAGCTAAAGGATTTTTTTGCTTGTTTCACTACCTTTCATGTGTGAAAGTAATGGGTTTTATGATGGGCCAGCTCTGCTAACTTCCAGAGATTAGGATGCTTGTTTCCGGTCCAGGGAAGACTTGGCCTGGTAGTTCGGGCTGGACTGTTCCCATGAGGAACAGGGAAATGTTGGGATCGTTTTTTGATAACATGCATTATTGGCCTAATATATTGAATATAATCTCGTGATTATGATAATCAGGTATTTAGAGTTCATTATGGTCACTTATAGACCGACGATTCACTTTTTCTTTATTTGCCCTATTGGTATAGCCAGAGCCATTTTGTTTTGTTTCTCTATGTGCAAACGCTGTTTCCCAGAAATCACGTGATTATGCCTTCTGCTCGAAACCACGGTGGCAGCCAAAACTGCCTACGATAGTTGTTAGCTGGTAGCTCAAGGAAAACTCAAGGTCACACCTGCCCTTCTTGTGGGATGCGCACATTCTAGCAGAGCCCGTTCCTGTACTCCCCGGGCTCCAGATAGACAGGGAGGCACCTTACTGACCTGCCCCCGGAATAGCTTAGGCCTAGGCTACTAGCAAATCAATTGTGCCTTATATGGGTATTCCTCTTGGCTTACTGACAAGTTGTGTTTTTCCTTGTAGGGTGTCATCTTGAACACATGAAACGTATATATGCTTTGTATTTTGAACATGTAATCAGTCTCCTCTGTGCACCTCCGAGGGTCGTGTAGACTGAGGCTCCCCTGTCAGGGCTTGCATTTACAGAATAAATGATTGAACCTTCTCCATTGCCGGCTGAATTATTATAATGTGTATTGGTATATGGGCTATTGGTAAGTATAGCCTGATAGATTTATTTTGAATCCTTCAGTTGGCGACTCCGCGATAGGGTCGTCCCCTCCTGTAAACAGGGGTAACGGGACAAGGAGGAGTTGTGGCCGAGTGGGTGGACAGAAAGAGGATCCTGATTTGAGACACCCGTTTGTGGTATGAAAACAAGCCGTTCCACTCTCGAACCCAGTATCCCTCTGTTAGACCTGTCTGCTTCTGGGAAGACTCTAACCATCATGATTTATTTTTGTCCCCCTTAGCCTCCCAGAGTTTCTATTTTTATTTTTACATATGTCCATCAGGAATTTTTTAATGCTGTCAGGGGGCTAGGTGTTCCTTGGCGATGACGCCATTTTTCCCTCATAACCTGTGAGGCCTAGTCAGCCCCCTTGAAAATCTAGGAATCTCCAGAAACCTAAGATGGTGTCCACCAACTGCCATAACAGACACAACTGGAGGACAGGTCCATAGGATAACATTAGGGAACTTTCTGGAATTGACTAGAGACTTCTGCAGGTCTCAGGCCACCCTATATAAGGCCAGTGACCAGCAGCCATTTTGTGCTGACCCCAGAGTAGAGGAGTGAGGCAGTGGTGAGAGGAGGTGGACACACTGAGAGCAGCTAGTTTGTCTCTAAGGCTGACAGTTACTTCAGAGGATTGTTCCCCCTTCAGCCCTTGACCGATCCCTCTCTCCAGACAACAACTACTGATAAAGAAATCGAGCTATTTGAGAAGAAAGACCCTTCTAAGACTTGCCCCCATTGATCCCTAGTGGAACGCTCTGCTAGGAGACCTAACTTTCCTGGATAAGACTTCCACCTACCAGCGCTGAGTAGGGAGTGGATTCCAGTCAGGTGTGGACTCTGTGGTGCTCCTGAGGCTTGGTGGAGGAGGCAGGCGGCAGCGGAGCCTGTTGGGACCCTGAAGATAGAGTGTCCCGCTCTGTGCAGCGTTTTTCCTTGGAGCCAAGTGAGGGGAGGATCAGTGGCCAAAAGAGTGGTGACAGCGCGGCGCCAAGCGGGAACACTGGTCCCTCGCACCCGCGCTGCCTTAATCGGTCTCTGTGAGGCGAAGTGAGTCGGCCCCTGAAGAGACGCTTCCAGCGTCGGGCTCGCGCATGCCCCGTGAGCTGTGGATGTCCCCGGAAGGAGGGGCAATAAGGTGAGCAGGCCCAGAGCAGTGCGCGTCGCTGAGGAGGCGGGAGCGGAGGCGGAGTCGTCGAGGAGCGCTTCCGCGCATGACCGGAGGTTCAGCGCGACGGTCGGAGTGACTGAAGAGGCGCCGGAAGGATTCCCGGAGCGCCGTGTCAGTTACCTCGATCCCCCCACGCTCGAGCGCTAGCTGAAGGAGCCAGCGCGAGCGAGGGAAAAGAAGGCCCAGGCGTGTTGCTCCGTTTTGCCTTCCCCGCTCGAGTGTCAAAGTGTGAAGCAGACACGAGCAGGGAGGGGAGAGTTGGGGACCCCAATCGATTCAACGCCAGACCCCCCAGTCCGGCAGGCGCCCTGAGGCAACAGTGACGCGTGGGGACTGGGACATCATCGTCCCCACGCTAAAGTAAGGAGCAGGGAAGAGGGGCCACTAAAGAGTCTGATAGCTGGGAACTGCTAGTGAAAATCCTAAGTTGTGAATAGAAGAAATAATAGTTCATGGTAGAAACCAGGGTTGATCAAAGCTGGGAGTTAGCTTGATACACCAGAGTAATTATAGAATTGGTTACCGGGTAGTGATACTAGGGTCTTGAAAATTACTACTGAAGCAGGCCAATAACCCTGAAGAGCACTCTGAAACTGTTAGGAAATGTACATGCCAGTTAGGTGATGTAAGTGTGTAACCCTGCATAGTGTAAATCTAACAGGTTTCTTGTAATTTCAAAAGAGTGTCACTTCCTCATTACTGAACTCTTGCCAAGTGAATGTGTTTTACTGCCCTTTTTCCACAGCAGGAAGAGTGAAAAGTAATTTCTCAAAGCAAAAGTGTAATGTTTACTCCTGAAAGAAATTGATGTTGTATCCTGTATGATTTGAATCTAAAGAGACATATTATTTTTATAAAAGGTAACGGTATTTTTCCAAACAGTGGTGTTGTGTCTTTATTTTAGTGGTTCAACACTGAGTTACTGTGAGTGAGACTTGTAAGTACTTAGCCAACGCCTTGAGTTAGCTGTAGACCACTACTGTGCCAAGCTACCATATGTAGGCTTGGGTAATCTAGGTCCAACATAATTGGTGTTTCAGCGGTGGGATCACGGATTTGTACTTACACTCACTTATTAGTAACGCAGTGCCAACCACAAGACCTCACCTGGAGTTTTCTCCCTGCGGCCCTCCTAATTTACATTTTTGATTTTTCTAAATTTACTTCTGGTGGTGGGTGGAGGTTAACCTCAGGTCACTTCGTGGTTTTCTCCTGTGAGTAATTTTATACCATGGCAAAGCTGGAGGTGAATCTTAAAGAGCTGGAAGCCAATACTGTGGCCCAACTCAGGGATTGGTGTCAGCAGAACGGGGTATTTTTTAATAAAGGTGCCAAGAAAGGAGAGTTGCTGACAAGCATAAGGGCATGGTTAGAAGCTCGTCTAAGGGAGGAACCAGAAACGGAAGTGGGTGATGGGGACACTGTTACTGAGGCTGTATTGCTGAACCAAATGGGGAGAGGGAATCTTCTGACAGGTCCCAGGATACCTTCAAGGGCAAGCAGCAGCGTTTCAGACAGGGGCTTAACCGAAGCCGAGCTGGAAGATAGGAGGGAGGAGAGGAGGTTGAAAATAGAACTAGCCAGGATGGACATGGAAAGGGAGGATAGGAGGTTGGCGCATGAGCGAACTATCAAAGAGATGGATTTACAAGCCCTAAACCGAGGATCCCCCAAATCAGAGAATGGTGGCAGCGATATCCAGACCAACACCAGGGAACCTAGACCGTACCTACCAAAAGATATTATGGCTTGTTATGTACCCAGTGACGACATTGCTAAGTGGCTAGCCGCCTACGAGGTCTCGCTAAGGGCCCATGGGATTCTGGAAGTCCACTGGGGAGGTGGGTTATACAAATACATGCCCCCCACTGGCAGGGATACTTTGTTGGCTCTTGACCAGAGTGAACAGACCTACTATCCGGCTATGAAATCAGCGCTGCTCAAGAAGTTTGGGTTGACCCCTGAGAAATATAGGCAAAAGTTCCGGGGCAGCTACAAGCTGGGCACGCAAAACTGGGTAGATTTCTTGGACTACTCCAGGAAGGCCCTGGAGGGTTGGGAAGAGGCAGCGAAGTAGGAGACTATGAGGGACTATATGACCTCATACTCAAGGAACACCTACTCGAGAAGTGTCTTCCCGAACTAAGACAGCATCTGGTGGACAGCAAGCTGACCAGCCCCAGGAAGCTTGCTGAGGAGGCGGACATCTGGGTTAGTACCCGGGTGTCGACTAAGGGGACTGGAGGGAATTCCCAGAAGCAAGGACAGGGCGCCCCCCAGAGGAAAGAGGGAGGGGAAACTAAGAGGGAGTTCTCAAAAGGGCCACAAAATACTTCGCAAGGAAGGGGCAGAGGATTCATCCCCAAGAGTAACCCCCCTCGCAACCCTACCCCTGGCCAAAGCCAGCAGCCAAGGGTTGTTCATTGTTTTGAGTGTGGTGGTGTGGGACACTATAAAGGAGATGTGAGATGCCCAAAAAGACCACCCCCTCCCACTGGAGGAAAAGCCCCGGGAATCACTAGTGTAGTGCTCGGGGAGGAGATGCCTTTGGTTAATGGAGGGGAGCGGGCGGGTGTCACCTTAGTGTCCCTGGGAGATAAGGAGATGGTTCCCAAGACCCAGCTGCCCTCTAATACTACTAAGTATGAGCAGTGGGTCACCATCAATGGCCGTAGAGGGGAGGCTCTGAGAGACACAGGAGCCAGCATGACTATGGTAAGGAGTCAGCTGGTGTCTCCAGAGCAGGTCATCCCAGATGTACTCCATCCCGCCGTAATGGCTGACGGCAGATTGGGCCACTACCCTGTGGCTGAGGTTCCCTTTGAGTGGGGAGGGGTTGCAGGTCCACTTCGAGTTGCCGTAAGCCCTGCCGTGCCTGTTGACTGCCTGTTAGGGAATGATATGGAGCACAATGCTTGGAGGAGGGTGGAGTACCAGACTCACTCTGAGATGCTGGGACCCCCTGACTGGACTTGTGTCAGCACAAGGTCCGCGACTGCCCGAAGGGGGAGTTCACTGACGCTGGAGCCTGGAACAATGGCCCAGCCGGCTGCCAGAGAGGAGAAGGACAGGAGGCCGGAGGACCCTGCCTCGACATCTCCACCTCGTGAGACAGCTGGACCACCTGCGGAGGTGGATCTGGAGTCCACCGGGGAGAATGTTGCTTCCCTGGAAAACCTACCCATCCCAACTGAATGGCATGTGGAGGGAGGTCCTTCCCGGGAAGAGTTCTGCAAAGCTCAGAAAGAGTGTCCTACTCTCGAGGGGCTGCGGCAACAGGCCAACGCCCAGGCAGCGGGAAACATTGAAGGGAGCTACCGGATTTACTGGGAGGATGGACTCCTCTACAGTGAGCCCAAGACACCTGGCCACGGTTCAGCCAGAGCCTTGGTGGTCCCTCAATGCTTTAGAGCCTTTCTACTGGAACTGGCTCATGAGATACCATTGGCAGGACATCTAGGACAGGACAAGACCTTTGCCCGGCTTGTCCCCCACTTCTACTGGCCTCGAATGAAAGTGGCGTCGGATACATATTGTCGGACGTGTGTGTCTTGCCAAGCCAGTGGGAAAACTGGGGTGAAGCTAAAAGCTCCCCTGGAACCACTACCTGTCGTTAGCACCCCCTTTGAGAGGGTGGGCATCGACATTGTAGGGCCATTGGATCCACCAACTTCAGCTGGACACCGGTTCATACTGGTTTTGGTGGATCATGCCACACGGTACCCAGAGGCAATACCTCTGAGGACCATCACTGCACCTGCAGTGGCAAGGGCCCTGATGGGGATCTTCACCAGAGTGGGTTTCCCCAAGGAGGTCGTTTCCGACAGGGGGACTAACTTCCTTTCAGCATACATGCGGGCTATGTGGAAAGAGTGCGGCGTTACCTATCGGTTTACCACTCCCTATCACCCACAAACCAATGGTCTTGTGGAAAGGTTTAACAAAACCTTGAAAGGTATGATCCGGAGTCTACCTGAGAGCCTACGGAGGAAATGGGACATCCTCCTACCCTGTCTCTTGTTTTCCTACAGGGAAGTGCCACAGAAGGGAGTGGGCTTCAGCCCCTTCGAACTTTTGTATGGGCACCCTGTAAGGGGACCTCTCAGCCTGGTGAAAGACGGATGGGAACAGACTCCCAGGAAGCTTCCCCAGGACGTGGTGAGCTACATGCTGGCCTTCCGGAGCCAAATGGCTAAGTTGTGGAAGCAGGCTTCAGACAACTTGGAGGCCAGCCAAGCAGTTATGAAAGAGTGGTATGACCACAACGCTCACCCAGTGGAACTGGAGCCTGGACAGAAAGTGTGGGTAATGGAACCTGGAGAGCTAAATGCCCTCCAGGACCGTTGGACAGGCCCCTTTGAGGTTTTGGAGAAAAAGGGGAAGTCCACCTATTTGGTGGATCTTAAGACCCCGAGGCAGCCCCTCAGGGTGCTGCATGCCAATCGTCTCAAGCCACATCATGAGAGGCCCGAGGTTGTCTTAATGCTGGTAACCGATGGAGCAGAGGAAGAAGAAAGTGAACCTCTCCCTGATCTTCTCTCGTACAAAGAAAAAGATGGGTCAGTGGAGGGAGTGATTTTCTCGCCATCCCTGACTTCTGAACAGCAAAGTGATTGCCGTCAGATCCTGGAACAATTTTCTCCCCTGTTCTCCCTTGTCCCAGGTAGGACCCACCTGTGTACCCATGACGTGGACACAGGAGACAGCCCACCTGTGAAATCTAAAATCTACCGGCTGTCGGACAAGGTGAAGGCCAACATCAAAAGTGAAGTCGCCAAGATGCTGGAGTTGGGGGTGATTGAACCTTCTGGTAGCCCTTGGTCTAGCCCGGTGGTTTTGGTACCAAAAGCTGCCCCACCAGGCACCACACCTGAATTGAGATTCTGTGTGGACTACCGAGGCTTGAATTCAGTAACCAAAACTGATGCACATCCTATCCCACGGGCGGATGAGCTTATTGACCGGCTGGGAGCTGCTCAATACTTAAGTACCTTTGACCTAACTTCAGGGTACTGGCAGATTTCCCTTACCGAGGAGGCGAAGGAAAGGTCAGCCTTCTCTACACCTGAGGGACACTACCAATTTCGTGTGATGCCCTTTGGGCTCAAGAATGCCCCTGCCACTTTTCAGCGGCTGGTGAACAGGGTCCTTTCGGGAATGGAAGCTTTTTCTGCTGCATACCTGGACGACATTGCTGTCTTCAGTAGCAGCTGGGAGGACCATTTGCAGCACCTGCAAGCTGTTCTTCATGCCCTGCAACAGGCTGGCTTGACCATCAAGGCCAGCAAGTGTCAGATCGGACAGGGGTCGGTGGTGTACCTAGGTCACTTGGTGGGCAGAGGGACGGTGCAGCCCCTCCAGGCAAAGATTGAGACCATCATCGCCTGGGAGCCCCCCAAGACTCAAACAGAGGTCCGAGCCTTCCTGGGCCTCACTGGATACTACCGTCGCTTCGTGAAGGGGTATGGCACTATTGTGGCACCCCTCACTGAACTTACTTCCAAGAAGCAACCCCGACGGGTAGTCTGGACGGAGGCTTGCCAGCGAGCCTTCATGACCTTGAAACAAGCATTGTGTTCCACTCCCATTCTCAAGGCCCCTGATTTTGCTAGAGAATTCATTGTCCAAACAGATGCGTCAGAACATGGCATTGGGGCAGTGTTATCGCAGCTAAATGATGAGGGCTTGGATCAACCCGTGGTCTTCCTGTCCAGGAGACTACTCCCCAGGGAAAGGAGGTGGAGTACAATTGAGAGAGAAGCCTTTGCGGTGGTTTGGGCTCTGAAGAAGCTGCGACCATACCTGTTTGGTTCGCACTTCCTAGTTCAGACTGACCATCGCCCCCTTCGTTGGCTGATGCAAATGAAGGGGGAGAATCCCAAGTTACTAAGGTGGTCCATCTCCCTACAGGGAATGGACTTTAGGGTGGAACACCGACCTGGGGCGGACCATGCCAACGCAGACGGTCTATCCAGGTATTTCCGCCTTAGTGATGAGGACTCCCAAGGGGTTGGGTAGTTCTCCCCACTTTCAGCTGGGGGGGACGCGTGTTAGACCTGTCTGCTTCTGGGAAGACTCTAACCATCATGATTTATTTTTGTCCCCCTTAGCCTCCCAGAGTTTCTATTTTTATTTTTACATATGTCCATCAGGAATTTTTTAATGCTGTCAGGGGGCTAGGTGTTCCTTGGCGATGACGCCATTTTTCCCTCATAACCTGTGAGGCCTAGTCAGCCCCCTTGAAAATCTAGGAATCTCCAGAAACCTAAGATGGTGTCCACCAACTGCCATAACGGACACAACTGGAGGACAGGTCCATAGGATAACATTAGGGAACTTTCTGGAATTGACTAGAGACTTCTGCAGGTCTCAGGCCACCCTATATAAGGCCAGTGACCAGCAGCCATTTTGTGCTGACCCCAGAGTAGAGGAGTGAGGCAGTGGTGAGAGGAGGTGGACACACTGAGAGCAGCTAGTTTGTCTCTGAGGCTGACAGTTACTTCAGAGGATTGTTCCCCCTTCAGCCCTTGACCGATCCCTCTCTCCAGACAACAACTACTGATAAAGAAATCGAGCTATTTGAGAAGAAAGACCCTTCTAAGACTTGCCCCCATTGATCCCTAGTGGAACGCTCTGCTAGGAGACCTAACTTTCCTGGATAAGACTTCCACCTACCAGCGCTGAGTAGGGAGTGGATTCCAGTCAGGTGTGGACTCTGTGGTGCTCCTGAGGCTTGGTGGAGGAGGCAGGCGGCAGCGGAGCCTGTTGGGACCCTGAAGATAGAGCGTCCCGCTCTGTGCAGCGTTTTTCCTTGGAGCCAAGTGAGGGGAGGATCAGTGGCCAAAAGAGTGGTGACAGCGCGGCGCCAAGCGGGAACACTGGTCCCTCGCACCCGCGCTGCCTTAATCGGTCTCTGTGAGGCGAAGTGAGTCGGCCCCTGAAGAGACGCTTCCAGCGTCGGGCTCGCGCATGCCCCGTGAGCTGTGGATGTCCCCGGAAGGAGGGGCAATAAGGTGAGCAGGCCCAGAGCAATGCGCGTCGCTGAGGAGGCGGGAGCGGAGGCGGAGTCGTCGAGGAGCGCTTCCGCGCATGACCGGAGGTTCAGCGCGACGGTCGGAGTGACTGAAGAGGCGCCGGAAGGATTCCCGGAGCGCCGTGTCAGTTACCTCGATCCCCCCACGCTCGAGCGCTAGCTGAAGAAGCCAGCGCGAGCGAGGGAAAAGAAGGCCCAGGCGTGTTGCTCCGTTTTGCCTTCCCCGCTCGAGTGTCAAAGCGTGAAGCAGACACGAGCAGGGAGGGGAGAGTTGGGGACCCCAATCGATTCACCGCCAGACCCCCCAGTCCGGCAGGCGCCCTGAGGCAACAGTGACGCGTGGGGACTGGGACATCATCGTCCCCACGCTAAAGTAAGGAGCAGGGAAGAGGGGCCACTAAAGAGTCTGATAGCTGGGAACTGCTAGTGAAAATCCTAAGTTGTGAATAGAAGAAATAATAGTTCATGGTAGAAACCAGGGTTGATCAAAGCTGGGAGTTAGCTTGATACACCAGAGTAATTATAGAATTGGTTACCGGGTAGTGATACTAGGGTCTTGAAAATTACTACTGAAGCAGGCCAATAACCCTGAAGAGCACTCTGAAACTGTTAGGAAATGTACATGCCAGTTAGGTGATGTAAGTGTGTAACCCTGCATAGTGTAAATCTAACAGGTTTCTTGTAATTTCAAAAGAGTGTCACTTCCTCATTACTGAACTCTTGCCAAGTGAATGTGTTTTACTGCCCTTTTTCCACAGCAGGAAGAGTGAAAAGTAATTTCTCAAAGCAAAAGTGTAATGTTTACTCCTGAAAGAAATTGATGTTGTATCCTGTATGATTTGAATCTAAAGAGACATATTATTTTTATAAAAGGTAACGGTATTTTTCCAAACAGTGGTGTTGTGTCTTTATTTTAGTGGTTCAACACTGAGTTACTGTGAGTGAGACTTGTAAGTACTTAGCCAACGCCTTGAGTTAGCTGTAGACCACTACTGTGCCAAGCTACCATATGTAGGCTTGGGTAATCTAGGTCCAACACCCTCCCAGCTATTGAAGACCCTACGCCGGAGTCCTATGGGCCTAGCCCGAGAGAAGAACAGACTGTGCCTGTCTGTTTAGCTGTCAGCAGTGGAGAACTCGCAATCGACCTGAGTGCACCAGGTGAGTGATATTTGTGATTGAATTGGATAAGGATCACTCAGAGGGAGTGTTTCCCCTTTTTTGAATAACAGTTAACTGTCTTTGTTTGAAGGTGGCCGGAGAAGCCGGACCACGAGGGAATCTGGGGATCTACCGTTGCGGCGAAGGGACTGCCCGAGTAGAGACCCCACGGACTTGTTTGGTGAATAATTGAGGGGACATCTGATGCCTTAGCAGAGTACGGCATTGCTTGCTCGGCCGAATTATCTCCGGGAAAGCCCTGGGAGCAACTGGGTAAGCTAGGGTTCTGGAGGTACGCGCCCAGACGCCCGGCCCAACCAGAACAGGACCATGGGATGTCCTGTGAGAGAGTTCGTGGTTCATCTATCAGGTGTTCCTAGAACAGTCTGACGACTGTTCCCTTTTGATGAAATTTTGTTGGTCTGGAATTCTTGTGAATCGGTTCCCCGAATTTATTTATTTATTTATTTTATTTTATTTATTTTATATTCTTCTATAGCGCAAGAATAAACCCCCGGAGGGGTATCTCCGCGCTTTGCCAGTGAATAAGTTCTCAGATGTTAATTAGGGAGGACAATGGAGCATATAGAGAGAGAGATCAGTTACTGGGAAATAGATATGTTTTCAAGATCTTACGAAAGGTCAGATGATTGGTTAGAGTCCTTATCTCAAAAGGCAGAGAATTCCAGAGCTTTGGTCCCAGGTGGGCCAGGGCTCGCCCCCCTTGTCTGGCCTTTTTTATTCTGGGCACCTGCAGAAGCTGTTGGTTCACTGAGCGCAAAATGCGCCCAGGGGCATAAGGTAGGAAGATGTTGGCCAGATATTTAGGGCCTTTACCTATCACACTCTTGTAAATTGTGCATAGGGTCTTGAAGTGCACTCGTTTCTTTACTGGTAACCAATGAAGTTTGGTTAGCAGGGGAAGGGAGGGAGTCCTGGGAGGGGCGTTGAGGACTATCCTAGCTGCCGTATTTTGGATTACTTGCAGTTTTTTTAACTGCCCTTCATTTGCTCCCAAAAGAAGGCCGTTGCAGTAATCTACTCTGCTGATAATTAATGCCTGCACTAGAGTTTTTCTATGGCAGTCTGGCAGGTAGGGAAACACTCTCCTTAGCATGCCGATGGCTCGAAAACAGGTGCTTGCCACCTGGTTAACGTGGTCCTTGTAGGTAAGTGTTTGATCTATTAACACTCCTAAGTTTCTCACTGTGTTTTTGGGGCTAGGAACGGGGCCTAGTTCCAGGGGCCACCAGTCCGGTGTCCAGTGCGTTATTGCTTGCCCAAACAACATGACCTCCGTTTTTCCTATATTGCATTGGAGGCAATTTGCTGACATCCAAGCAGATATTGCTCTCATTCCCTCTGCGAAAGATTTTTTTATCGCAGGTGTCAGATCTTTAAAGGGGAAGAGGAGTTGGGTGTCGTCAGCGTACGACACTGGTGTAAACCCAAATGATCTTGCTAGGTTGGCTAGGGGAGCCACATACACGTTGAAAAGTGTAGGGCTTAAACAAGAGCCCTGTGGCACTCCCTTATTGAGCTCCCTATGGATGGATTTGTGGGAGCCCAGCCTAACCTCTTGAGAGCGTCCTGACAGAAAGCTTTCCATCCATGCCAATGCCGTACCCTCCAAACCTACGTCTTTTAGTCGCTCAAGAAGCACTTTGTGAGACACCGTATCAAAAGCGGCGGAGAGATCCAACAGCACCAGAATCATGGAATTGCCCCCATCCAGTGCCATTCTGATGTTATTGGTCACTGTTAGGAGGGCAGATTCGGTGCTGTGGTTTGGCCTGTACCCAGATTGAGAATAGTCCAGGCCCTCCGTCGCTTCTAGATGTTGTGACAGATAGGTGTTCACATGCTTCTCAGCTATCTTACTGATGTATGGCAAGAGTGAAATGGGACGCAGGTTGGAAAGGTCGGTCCATGGGGAAGCAGCTTTCTTGCGTATTGGGTTTACTACCGCCCTCTTCCACTCTGCTGGGACTTGTCCTTTCGTAAGAGATGTATTAATGACAACCTGTATAAAGGGGCCCAGGAGAGGGAGCAGGGGAGGAACCATCTTAGCTGGGAGAAGGTCATTTGGAGACCCTGATTTGATGTGGGTGATGAGATGAGAGAGATCTGCACTTTCAATAAAGGGGAAGTGTGATATAAAACTTCCACTGTCTTTATCTTTGGGCGGGTCTAGAGGTATAGTCCTGCTAGCTACATTCGTACTGTTATTGGCAGCCACTATTTTCTCGTATATAATATCAATTTTACTCTCAAAGAAGGACGATATATCGTCACATAAAGTCTGTGAGAACTCCTCTGAGCTTTCACATGCGGCAGGGTTTACAAAGTTTTGGAGAATTTTGAAAAGCTCCTTGGGACAGTTTGTGGCTTCTTCTAATTGTTGCAGAAGACGATTTTTCCTAGCCTGTCTGATGTTTTTATAGTACTGGGATTGAACATGATGAAAGACCGCTCTTGTTTCCTCGGTCTTATGTTTCCTCCATTTTTTTTCGGCTTGCCTACATTTTTGTTTTTCCTCCCTTAACTCCTTAGTGTACCAACTTTCTTGTTTGGAGGCAGGGTGTTCTTTATATAGTTTTAAGGGGGCCAAGGTGTCGATGGCTTGTTTGATTGAGCCTGTAAGCTTAGCCAATGCTGCATCTACTGTATCTTCTACTGATATGGTGGGTATTACCCACGTTTCCTGTAGATTGCTTAGGGAAATTTTGTGCCATTGACGGCGCCAGGAGGGAAGGGAGGGTCCTTTATTTGTCGGTCTTTTGGGAGTTGAGAGTATAAATTCTAGAAGAAAGTGATCTGTCCATAATATCTCTCTGGCTGGAAAACAGATGACCTTAGGACCATTAGAGAGAACAAGGTCTAATGTGTGGCCACCATTATGCGTGGGTCCAGTGTTTTTGATCTCTAGACCTACGTTTAGCAAATCAGTAGTTAGGGTATGAGATTCAGGTAAATTTGGTAAGTCTACATGAATGTTGAAGTCTCCAAGAAGAATGAAGTCTTCATTTGATTTAAGTTGGGGGGCTAATAGTTCTTGGAGAAGGAGAGAAAAATCAGGGTTTGGTCCTGGTGGGCGGTAAACAAGGGCTCCTTTCCAAAAAGTGTGGCTAGGAAGAGCAATTTTAAAAAACATAACTTCTAATTGCAGACTTTGATATTGTGAGAGTATAGTGACCTTTAAATCATCCTTATGTATGATTGCTAGGCCACCGCCTGTCTTCCCTTCTCTGTCTAGGTGTTTCAATTTGTATCCGGTTGGGATCCCTATTGTTACAGCTGTGATGGTGTGGGGTTTCATCCAAGTTTCAGTGAGGAAACATATGTCTGGTTGGATAGAGTTAACCAGGTCCCATACCTCATGCTGGTGTTTAGGCAGGGATCTTACATTTAGGAGAAAAGCCTTCAGCCCGGTAACAAGGGCTCCTACCTTGGGCGGGGCGTTGTTACCAAGTAATCGATGATGACATTGGAAACATGAGAATGCTCCCACTACGGTGTGCCATGGTATTTTAGAACTACATGCTGTGTATGGTTTTAAATCTAGTAGAGCCTGAGTAGTATAGGTAATACGATGTGGACACATACCTGAACATAAAAAGATGATGAGGGCAGTGTCCCGAACAGGAGTCGACGGGCTCTGTTCGTATTTGAAGACGTCATTTGCATTGAATAGGTTCTGAGAAGTATTTGCCTTGCACTGTTTTACAGCACTTTACTGTGACAATTGAATGACGAACGTATGAGTGACTGGTGAGAAAGGACGCGTCCGAATGGGTGTGTGTGTGTTGTGATTTTGTATCGATAGAATGAGTAAAACAAAAAGCATAATGTCTTGTTTTAGTAAAATATGTTTTGGGTGCTGCTGTCGGCGAGGTACACGGCTTGAAGAAAGACAGCCGGCCCCTCCTGAGGGCAGCCCCAGTTACGATATGTATGTCAAACATGGTCTAGAACTGATTTTGTTCAATACCCTTTGGAACAAGTATACAAAGAATAATGCGAGTTTACAATGGCCTCTTACGGGGTCTTTTGATGAGCAGAAGATTATTTATATACAGAATAAATTATTTATGAAGAAAAGCTTTAAGTCAATGTTTGATTCCTTGAACCTATGGTTGAAGGAGGCAAAGAGACGACGGATCAGAGAAGAGAAGTTGGGAAGGCTGAAGAGTGGGTAGACGATTACTCAGAAAGCAGTGGCATACGATAAGGGAAAGGTGGAAGAGAACATTGAAAGAATGGATAGACAGTTTCGATTAGAGACAAATAAAAGCTATGTGGCTAGACCAGAGACAGGAGATGAATTAGAAGAATTACTGGAAGCCCGTCCACCTCCCCCTATGCCCCACAAGGCTTGTATCCAGCCGTGCCTGTGTTACGAGCTGACCAGACTAGAGCCGTTCCGGCCGCCAAACCACAGACTGGGGTGGTCGCCACGGCCCCCGCTGGCGGATCGGGACTTGATGCCCAGGTCTCCCCTCCTTCTCTTCGATTAACTACCTCACCTCTAATATCCCTTCGGCCGGACGTGGCTGTCCCTGCTCCCTTGCACCCTGTGTTCATCTCCCCTCCGACTCAGACTACCTCAGATCTCCGGAATACAATTAGTCCAGGTACTACGCCCAAACGACTGATGTCAGACTTGAGTGATCAGCGAGCTTTCACTCGGTCGCTGTTGGGACAGGAGGAGAGGAGAGCTAATATAGTTCAGGCATCCCAGTGGATGCGGAATCCTATTTATACTTTAGAAGATATTTGGAGTACTATGAAGGATTTTGAACCTGTTGCACTGTGGTTCTGAAAATTCTGGACTTGTGTAATCATTCTGGACTCGAGAATAAAAACTTCATCATAACATGACGAATTTAGTATCAAAAGACCGAGAATGACGAGTACACCATGTACAAGCATTTTCAGCATATTCGAGTGACGATTTCACCTCAAAATCGTCAATATCGTTCAGAACCCTCGGCTTCCATTTTAAGTATGGAAGCCATTTTGTAAGTTGCCCTTTACATAGGCTTATAATCCAGCTGAATTTGATTCCACAAGGACACGTACACCTTAATCGACTTTCCTATGACCTGTGCAAGTTGGAACCATTGCCCCAGGCCGAACTCGTTAGGTCAGTTCCCCTCCCAGTGGCCGAACAAGATAGCATCAAGGCTCAACAAGCCATAAAACCATTCCAGCGCACCCACACCTGCCGTATCTTGCTCGCATCTGTCTCTGCTCTTTTTGCTTCACTTGCTTTATGGTGGGGAGGTGCCCGTTTTTATTGGGGGTCCACCGATATCTGATGAAATGTTGGGCCTTGCCGGGTGATTTGTTGTAGGCAGCACGAAGTGAAATATGGACATGTCATCATGACTCTGCTTTTTCTTTGTATTGAAAATATGTCAATGATCTACTGTAAAACCAAGAATGTTTGCCTGAAGCTTAAAAATCTGTATAAGAAGAGAAGCCTGACTTTGTAAATTCGAGCAGTCTCCTGAGAATATACTTCCCGTGTGTTGTACTTCTAGGACACTTGTTACCTTGGTTGCAGCCAATAAAATCGATCCTTGACTTCACCTAGAAGACTCTGAGTTTCTGTGGTCTGAATCAGGAAGGACTCGAGGTCTCTGGGTGTACCCTGACACCGCTGGGTTGCCGGTTCTGTGCCGGTTCTTAAAAACCCAGTACCTCAGTTGGCGCCCAACGTTTGGGGCGATTCCAGCGGTACCAGCCCAGCCAGAGGTTCGTGAGGAGCTTCGTGTGAAAATTCCGGAGGACGGCCAACCACTTCATCGACCCCTGCATGTCGACGTGGTCCGAAGGTCTTTGCTGCGAGGTTCCCCGCTTCCCGATGGCTACGAAGGACTGCTGCCCTGGCTATCGCCCTGATTTGGACCCCTGAAGTTTGGTAGAGCGAAACACTAAGACGAGTCTTCTGGTGACGTCATCGATATTTCAGTTAAGTATAAGTGGAGCGTCTCCCAGTCCTTAGTTGGCTTTGATTTGGAGCTTGCAAGCGCCAAAGCCGAAGGACTTGTGTATTCACGAGAAATATCGTAATCGATAATCCTTTGAAGTTTGGAGCTAGACTAGAGAGCGAAGATGCCTGGTCTTAGACTTGGAAATTTGTTTTGTCTTGGTTGTAATATTAGGGACTCCCGATTGGAGGACTCATGTCCGGTTGCTCCGGTTGGAACTCCAACCTACGAGTTATATGTCAAACACGGAGTAGGGCCCATCACATACAATGAAGTGTGAATCAAATACACCAGAAAAGATGGTGTTTTAAAATGGCCCCAATACGGTAGCTTTGATACCGAAATCCTAGATAACCTCGAAGTTAAACTTTTCAAAAAGAAAGCCCGGCCGGCGATGTTCGACTCTTTTCGCCTATGGCGTAAAGAGGCCAAACAGTAGGAAATTAAATTAGAGAAGAAAAATAAGAGAGAAAGGGGTATTTCAGTAATGCAAGCTGCTATGCAGTTTAAAGACAATGAAGAAGAGCAGATGAGTGAGCAGTTGCACAGGCAACGTAAAATGGCAATAGATAAATGCTATCCAGTTTTGCCGTCTCTTCAGCAAGAGGCAGCAAAAGAGCGTGAAAAAGATCCGTTAATGTCGCATTTATTAAACTCGCCACCCCCCTATGCGCAAAATGCCACGGCACCTCCGCAACCTTTAGTTGTGCAACCTGTGCCTCATGTTCCTCCACCACACCCACCAGCTGTTCTTCAGCTGGCTCCTGTTCCTATGGTGCAGCCTCCTCAAGGCCCACCGATCACATCTGTTTCACCTGTGCTTTCTACGACTTTGCCTAGTACACCTTCTATTTCTCCTGATGCTTCCTCTGCTATTGTCTCTGCCCCAGCCTTATCTTACCCCGTTTTTCCACCCGTTCTTCCTTCAGTTTCACCTTCCGTTCGGCAGAAAATGGCCAACACTGTTACTAACCTTCTCTCACCTCTTTTCGGGTCGCCTACTACGACCCCTAACACAGGACGAAGACAGTTGAGAAGTCGACTGCCTGACTATCAAGAGAGAGATTTATTGAATCGTTTAGCGCGTAAATGGGTTATGGATACTGTAAAGTATGATGTAGAGTCTGTCATGGAAGTCTTCCGTCAATGGGAAGCACTGACGCAGAGATATGTTTTTGAACAAATGTGTGTTTTCCTTTGTGAGGATTTGGAAGACAATGATCTGGAATGCAACCCGCAAGAGTTGTGTCGTGTACGGTTCAAGTTTGGAGAGGGCATGATCGTAGGTCCCGGTGTCGAGAAAGCAGTTGAGATATTGTTATCATATCGGAGTAAGGGGAGCAGTTCTGGGTCACAATCTGAGCCTGGTACATCTAGTAGGAAAAAGGCGCAACAATACCCCATGAGAGAAGTTCCCCCACAATGGAGAGAGGGCGACACAACTGTTGACCCCCCTATTCTGCCACACTTTCAGTGCGTATGGGTACATGTCCCATGGAAGCGAGGTGAAGTTTTAGCCCTCAAACAGACATTACCTGATCCCCGTAAAAATCCTGCAGGGTATTACAAAGAGTTGTCACAAACTGCTGGATCATGTATAATCAATTTAGCCGATATCGACATGTTATTTGGGAATGTTGTTCCACAGCCTTTATGGGGTAAGATTCGTCATACAGATCACGATCAGGAATGAGGTGACTCATGGGCTAATATTGCTGCTGCAGATGCCCGACAAGTTGGTGGTGCTAAAGCTGAGCCTTTAATAGCAGAGCTTCCTGGTAAAATAGTTGATTACATGAAAACGATAATGCCCGCAGTACGTGTAAATTGGGATAAGTTGTCTGCATGTAAGTGGAAGAAAGATGAGACGGTCTCAGATTTCTTCACCAGGTTTGAAGAAACATTTGTCGACCACAGCGGTCAAGATATGACCACAGAAGGTGGTCAGAGATTGTTCGTCGATAAATTTGTGCACAATCTGCTTCCAGAATTGTGTAAAAAGTTAAAGGATTCGGAAAGTACTTGGGCAGTTTCGTCTTCAGCACAGATATTAGCTACAGCACAATATTACGAAAATAGGGACAAAGACGAGAAAGATAGAGCAGAAAAGAAAACTAAGGAGTTGAAAACGAAGGTTTTGTTACAGCAAGCATATCCGCCACGTGGTGGTGGCAGCCAGAATAATGGTGGCCAAAATAACTATCAGAATAATTTTCAGCAGCCTCAACAGTATCAGAGGAACTCGCAAAGAGTCGAGTACACTCAGCCACGTGTCCCTGTAGGCCCCAACCAATGTTCATATTGCAAGGAAGAGGGTCATTTCAAGTATAATTGCCCTATTTTGTTGCAGCGCGCGAATAGTCGTTCAAACACAAGAGGTCGTGGTGTTCAGCAAGCGCCTAGAGGTAGAGGACGTGGAAACGTCCCCCAGAACGCACGTCCCCTTCCACCTCAAAATTCTATGAATAGGTTCGACCAGCAGAACAACACATCTGACAGAACCGCTCAATACTATGTTGATGATTATTATACAGAAGATGAGTATTTGGGAGGTAATGATTGCTAGGACAGCCATAGACAAAGAGAGGGAGTTGTTTCAGTTCCAGTAGATCAGAGTGGACCATACGTTGAGGTGATTACATCAGGTGTGTCAGAACCTTTTCTGTTGGATACTGGTGCTACAAAGAGTTCTATTATGCACTCCAAACTCCCTGGCGCACCTTTGTCTGGCGAAATGAACGTTTCTGTAGGTTTTTCTGGCGCCCCAGTTAGGAATCCGATTTCTGACCCTTTGTCTCTTTCTGTTGGTCCTTGCGAATTCGAAGCACCCCTTATTCTGACAACAGGTTGTGGTGAAAACTTGCTAGGATTGGATTTGTTAAAAAGATTGTATGCGACTTTGTACTGTTCTCCTTCAGGAGTACAACTTACTTTAGGTAAGAAAGTGGTTTCTCCCATGTATCTGTCAAGAGATAAACTTCCAGCAGAATTGTCGCTTCTTCCAGATATTGTTTGGGCTGCTGGTCCTAATGATGTGGGTCTTTTAGAAATACCACCATATGTTGTAACATTGAAAGCCAATGTTCAAATGCCACGAATTCCCCAATATAGAATTTCTAGTGAAGGTGAAAAAGCCTTGCTTGCGATCGTTTACGAGCTAATTGCAAAAGATGTGATTGAAGAAACACGAGGCAACGTGTGCAATAGTCCTGTTCTGCCTGTTTTAAAACGAACTGATCCCTCTCAGCCACCTGTGTACAGATTTGTGATTGATCTTAGAGAGGTCAATAAAATAGTTGTGCCACAATTTCCAGTTGTCCCCGACATTACTACATTATTGACTATGATCCCAGCTTCTGCCACTTGGTTTTCGGTGATTGACCTGAAGAATACTTTCTTCAGCATCCCGATTGCTGAGGAAAGCAGGGATATTTTTGCCTTCAGTTTAGGAGGTCGCAGCTCCGCTTTAAACGCGCTCCTCAGGGCTACTGTGAAAGTCCATCAATATATAGTCAAGCTCTAAAAACACAGCTTGATATGATTGTTTTACCTGAAGGTGCTACTCTTGTACAGTACGTTGACGATTTGCTCATTGCTGCAGATACTGAGGAAATATGTAAGAAAGCAACTTTTGTCATTGTTGCGTCATTTGTGCGATTTCCATCATAAGGTGTCACTTTCCAAATTACAATACTGCAGACAAGAGGTGACCTAAGTAGGTCACCTCTTGTCGGCACCTGGAAGAAGTGTGGCTCACTGGTTAGAGGCGGCAGATCCGTAAGCAGAGAACGGCCCGGGACCAGGGTTCGATTCCCGACGCGGCAGGGTCGTGGACCAGGGTCAGCGGACTCGATAATTCTCGCCTCGGTGCCTACTCTAGTCAGAAACCACACTCGGCAACTCTGGGCATCAGCTTGCCTCATCTTCACAACGGCCCCCCCAGACCGCCGGGGATGCTTGGTCGCACCTTAGAGATACCCATCAGGGACCATCTCTCAGGGTGAGCCAGGACGGGTTCCCCAGCGGTTGAAGCGTGGAGATACTCCTCCGGGAGTCGATTCCTAGCGCTATATAAACCCACAATTAATTATCGAAGGAGGGAAGGAAACTGACCCCAGAAAGAATTCAGGCAATAGCGAAATTGAGTGTGCCAGAAAAACAAAGAGAAGTGCGTGCTTTCTTGGGCATTACATCGTACTGTAGACAGTGGATTCCAAATTTTTCGTTATTAGCCAAACCTTTGGTGGCATTAACGTGTAAAGATACACCCAATCCTATTCCTTGGTCTGAAGAGTGTCAGAAAAGTTTTTCTGAATTGCGCACAGCATTATGTTCGACTCCTGTGTTAGGTACCCCCAACTACAGTAAGCCCTTTACATTATATGTTCATGAAAAGGAAGGTTGTGCATTGTCAGTTCTGACTCAGTTATTTGGGGACAAACGGCGTCCATGTGCATATTTTTCGTCGACTTTGGATCCAGTGGCTAGAGCGTTGCCAAGTTGTTTAAGAGCCACAGCGGCAGCAGCTGTTTCTATTCGACAGTCTGCTGGTCTAGTAATGAATAATACACTAGTCGTGATGGTCCCACATGCAGTAGACACGTTGTTAAATAGAACCAAGACACAGCACTTAACTAGTGCTCGATTGTCAGGTTACGAATTAACATTGTTAGCGAGTCATGTGCACATAAAAAGGTGCAGTACTCTAAACCTAGCTACGTTGTTGCCAATTGTAGAGGAATCAGATGCTTCAGAACAGCATGATTGTTTTCTTAGAACAGAGGAAGAGACGAAAGGAAGAGTTGATCTTTACGACACTCCTCTTGCTGAATGTGATGGTACATTATGGGTGGATGGTTCCTGCTTCAAGCTCCCGAATGGTGACACGACTGCAGCATATGCTGTTACGACTTTGCATACAATTGTTGAAGCTGCACGTGTCCCACATAATTTAGCTCAGGCAGCAGAATTAATTGCACTTACGAGAGCATGCGTGTTGTCAAAAGGAATGAAAGTGAGTGTCTATACCGACAGTCAGTATGCATTTGGAGTGGCTCACAGTTTTGGACGATTGTGGAGAGAACGTGGGTTTCTGACTTCACATGGAGCTAAGATTCAGCATGGTCAGTTGGTGAATGAGCTTCTTGAATCGCTGACCATGCCTCTGCAAGTGGCGATTGTGAAATGTAGTGCTCACAAGAAGGTGACTGATGATGTTGGTCGTGGAAATGCATTCGCTGACAAAATCGCGAAAGAAACTGCAAGGAATGTGGTGAGCCAAATGTATGTTGCAAGCCCTGCAAGGGGGACTGGTGATGTTGGGATGTGTGAAGACACTATAGAGAGTGTGAAGTCCATCCAAGCTGAGGCCACAGAGAAAGAGTTGAGCACGTGGAGAGAAAGTACGGGTAGAATGGATGCAAATGGTTGCTGGATTGAATTGTCAGAGCATCAGAGATGGTTGTTACCCGACGCATACGTGCTTGCAGTGGTTACAATGGCTCATGGAATGGCTCATATCAGCGGGAAAGGGATTTGCGAGTTGTTGGCTCCAGTATGGCAAAATTCAGGAATTCCCAAGTGTGCAGAGAATGTCATCAAGAATTGCATGGTGTGTCTGAAACACAATCCTGGTAGGGGAACCCCAACTCCAGCTGGTCATTTTGCACGTCCTACGTATCCGTTCGAGGTTTTGCAGCTAGATTTCATTCACATGGAGAGGTGCAACAATTTAAAATACGTACTCGTTGTTGTTTGTGCCTTCTCAAGATGGGTAGAAGCCTATCCCCTGAAAGACAACACTGCCTTATCCACAGCAAAAGCCCTTGTGAAAGAGTACTTCCCCAGGTTTGGAATGCCTAGAATGGTCTGGTCTGATAATGGAAGTGAATTTGTGGGTCGTGTGATGAAGAGAGTGTGTGAAGGGCTAGGTATTCGGCAGAACTTCCACGCTGCAAATCACCCCCAATCAGCTGGATTAGTAGAATGCTACAACAGCACTTTAAAACTTAAACTGGCCAAAATCCAAGCGAGCACAGGTCTTAAATGGCCTGATGCTCTACCCCTAGCACTCCTGTCCACCAGAATGACTGTGCATTCACGAGTGAAACTTAGCCCCTATGAAATCGTTTTCGGCCGTCCGGCCAACATATGGGGAGTGCCTAGACCCACTAAGTTCAGCAAGCTTGAACACCCTGTTTTGCTTGATTATCTGTATGAATTGACGGCTAAATTGCGTGTTTTGCATCAACAGGTTCACGACACCCTGACTCCGGTCTCTGAGACTCCAGGTCACTCCATCGACCCTGGCTCCTGGGTCCTTGTTAAGAATTTCCAGAGAACGAAAAACGACCAGCCCAGGTGGACCGGACCGCACCTCGTCCTTCTTTCCACAAGATCGGCTGTTCGAGTGGAGGGGAAGGCCAACTGGATCCACGCGGTCCACTGCAAAAGAATCCCTTCACCTCTGCCATATGACCAGTGGGTCCAGAAGGGTGTCGCTGACCCAGAACCTAAAACCGTGCCACGTGTCATACCTTTCAGTGATGCACGTGTAAAAGGAACTAACTTTGAACGTGAAAACGAGGACATTTTGCACGAGGCTGTGCCACCATCCAAGCGATTGAACACTACAGAGCCTGAACTCTTGTTCCAGGATCAAACAGTACCCGGAAGAGAACGTTACAATTTGAGGCCGAGACCTATGGACAAATAAAAGATATTTCTTTTTCCCTTCCAAGTACTATTTTTTTTAGTGCAGCTCTCCCATCTGAAGAAAACTTGCTTATTTTTGTTTTTCGAACCGCCATCCGGGTTCCGCTGCTAGGGCCGCGATTGCTTAAAGTCTTTGGAGTGCAGCTGACGATGTTAGGTCGGTAGTTCTGGTTGGTCCAAGGGAGTTGCCCTAGATTGACAGAAGCATTTCTTAGCAGAATCAACCTCCCGTCGCGGGCAGCACTTTAGAGAGGATGGAGTTTTCCGAGATGGAGAGACCTGCCAAACCAACGAACTTCAAACACAAATTATGTAAAGTGATGACAAAGAAAAGTTTTTTAATATTGTGCATTTGTATGTTATTCAGTATGATGATATTTTTAATAAGTTACGTTTTATTCTCTTTTCGTGTAAAATTTGCACCCACTGCATCACCCATACCTCCTCCTACTGTTTCCTCTCATTCTTTCCACCCTCTTCCTGACCATGAATCCAATAGGAGATTGGAGTTCATTAATAACTCCTTTGTTCAGCTGTTGCACCAACACCAACTTGTAATGAACGCGACTAACTGTTGGGTGTGTGGTCTTATGCCTCACACAACAGATAAAGGTATCCCTTATCTGGTCTGCCATTCAGCCACAATGGTTCTGTGTGGGCATACAGAACAATGTTCATATACGCACGTGAAGTCCAACCCCTATGTTCTGTAAAAGACAACCCCAAGACTAGCGCCCTAGTCAAAGGTATAGTTGACATGATTAAGGGAGGAATCTCTTATGAAAATACCCCGGACGATGAGATATTTGCATATATAAATTGGAACTGGACCGGATATGAAGCTACTCTGAGTGAGAAACAGCAAGCTAAGAGATCCTCCCCGATTTGGATTGTACCCCATCAGGGTCACCTGTGTCTGCAAGGTACTGGCAAGAATCCCAGAGCTCAGTTAGGGAAGAGTGTCTGTACTGAAACGTATGTTTTTGGGTCTCAGACTTCCCCTGCGTTTTTAGCAGCTAAGGGTACTTATTTCATCTGCCATGATAGAGCCTATACATGGTTGCCCCCTGACTTTTCGGGCTCATGTTTTGTTTCATTCCTGTTGCCTCCCACCTACACAGCAGCGGCAGATTACCACAGGACAAGGATAGTTAGAGGTGTCTTGAGTAAAGAAGACACTGCAGGTCAAGAATTTGGGGACTTTGCAAAGGGTTTTCTGCCGTTCTGGGGATCCATGGCTAACAGCAGGAACATAAGGCAATTGACAAGGGTAGTTGAATCCACCGTGATTGAAACTGCTGGTGCCCTTAGTAACTTGACTGCTGAGCTCCAGTCGGATCGACTTATGACCCTTCAGAACAGGGTTGCGTTAGATGTCATACTTGCAGACCGAGGTGGGGTATGTAGATTGATCCAATCGAGTTGCTGTGTTTTCATCCCAGATAACGCTCCAACAGTGTACCAGGCCATCTCCAAACTACATAAGATTTCCGAATCTATTCATGTGGATAAAGGAGATTGGTTGTTGATGGGATGGTTCTGGGAACTGATATCCGCCTGGGGATGGAAAATTCTGATGGTCATTGGGATGGTCTTAGCCATTCTTTTCCTGTTCTGTCTATGCATACAGTGTGCTCCTGCAAAATGTGGCCTGTGTGTCACATCATGTGTAAGGAAGCCTGTATCAAGAGATGACCTAAGTACTAGAATGATGTTACAGCAACATCTCAATGACTTTAGGAATATAGATCTGGACTCAGATTAGCATGAGGATAGATTAATTGCCTATGTAAGGGCAAAAGGAGGGTTTGTGGTTCTGAAAATTCTGGACTTGTGTAATCATTCCGGACTCGAGAATAAAAACTTCATCATAACATGACGAATTTAGTATCAAAAGACCAAGAATGACGAGTACACCATGTACAAGCATTTTCATCATATTCGAGTGACGATTTCACCTCGAAATCGTCAATATCGTTCAGAACCCTTGGCTTCCATTTTAAGTATGGAAGCCATTTTGTAAGTTGCCCTTTACATAGGCTTATAATCCAGTCGAATTCGATTCCACAAGGACACGTACACCTTAATCGACTTTCCTATGACCTGTGCAAGTTGGAACCATTGCCCCTGGCCGAACTCGTTAGGTCAGTTCCCCTCCCAGTGGCCGAACAAGATAGCATCAAGGCTCAACAAGCCATAAAACCATTTCAGCGCACCCACACCTGCCGTATCTTGCTCGCATCTGTCTCTGCTCTTTTTGCTTCACTTGCTTTATGGTGGGGAGGTGCCCATTTTTATTGGGGGTCCACCGATATCTGATGAAATGTTGGGCCTTGCCGGGTGATTTGTTGTAGGCAGCACGAAGTGAAATATGGACATGTCATCATGACTCTGCTTTTTCTTTGTATTGAAAATATGTCAATGATCTACTGTAAAACCAAGAATGTTTGCCTGAAGCTTAAAAATCTGTATAAGAAGAGAAGCCTGACTTTGTAAATTCGAGCAGTCTCCTGAGAATATACTTCCCGTGTGTTGTACTTCTAGGACACTTGTTACCTTGGTTGCAGCCAATAAAATCGATCCTTGACTCCACCTAGAAGACTCTGAGTTTCTGTGGTCTGAATCAGGAAGGACTCGAGGTCTCTGGGTGTACCCTGACACCGCTGGGTTGCCGGTTCTGTGCCGGTTCTTAAAAACCCAGTACCTCAGCACAACAGCTGGCTTTAGAAAGCATGGCAATTCGGATGATTTCCTTATGGGAACAGCATTTTGAGGAAGGACTTCCGCCGCAAATATTGCGTGATATACGGGACCATGCTCATAAATTCCATCTCGCAATTGAGGAGGTCTATCAGAATGTGACAACGCTGTTGAATTATCGGGAAAGGGTGCACCGAAAGAGTGCCGAATGGGGAGCTCAACACCCCATGAGAGAGGTGCATCCTCTCTTTTTCCCGGAAGTTCCCGAGATAAGAGACAATGGGGGGCTGTCACTAGAGCACGTGTGGACGCTAGGCTTCAGGAACAATGGGTTTACACCCCTTGGAAATGAAGCGAGGTCCTTACGCTAAAAGCCCAGCTCCCTGACCCCCGTAAAAATCCTACAGCTTATTACAAAGAATTGACCAAAGCAGCCAATTCCGCCAACATGACTATAGCTGATATCGAGCTATTTTTGGTCTCCTGATTCCAGTGGATATCTGGAGACAGATACATGATACGGACCATGCACCCGAATTAGGAGGAACCTGGGACCAACTAAAGAATTGGGATAAGGAACGAAAGCCAGGAGAAAAACCCCGGGATGAAATATTAGCAGTACCGGATAAAATTGTTACATACATGAAGACCCTTCTCCCTCCGCGGAAAGTAGACTGGGATAAATTAACAGCGTGTAAACAGAAAAAGGAAGAAAGTGTGTCTGATTTCTTCACTCGGTTTGAGAAAGTTTTCAGAGATTTTAGTGGCCAAGATCTCTCTACAGAGGGAGGAATTCGATTATTTGTGAATAGATTTGTCACAAATTTGCTCCCGGAGGTTATGTCCCGTCTCCAATCGGCTGAGAGCACATGGACTACGGCTGCGCCGTCTGTCATCCTTAGTATGGCTCAATATTATGAACACCGTGAGAATGAGAGTAAGGAGAGATCAGAGAAAAAGACTAAGGACCTAAAGACCACAGTACTACTACAGCAAGTCAGTAGAGGGCAAAATTCAGGACGGGGAGTGCGAGGTTCGTTCCAAAGAGGTCTAGACGACAGGGAGAGGCAGAGGAGGCCCTCCGAATATTGGGATAAACCAATGTTCCTATTTTAAGGAGGAAGGACATTGGAGGGTGGATTGCCCTCTGTTGCAAGGAAGGAACGGACCCAGTAGAGGACGAGGAAGGGGTCGAGGAAACATAGATCGAAATAGAATAAGAAGGGAGCAATCACAGCATTAGGGTTCTCGTAAGAATCCTTTTGATGACCCTCAGAATAGACAATACTACAATGAGACTTATCAGGAGGACAGGTATGATGAACGAGATTATACATGAGACAGCCAAGGACAGAGCGGGGGCCATATTACAGTACCAGTTGACCAAGAGGGACCTTATGTAAAAGGAGAACTGTTGGGTACATCGGGAAAGTTTTTAATGGATACTGGGGCGATGAGTAGTTCAGTCGCCCATACACTGGTCCCAGGGACAGCTCTGTCTGGCCAAAATAATGTATCAGTAGGATTCTCTGGAATACCGGTAGTGAGCCCCGTTTCAAAACCTCTGCCTTTTACGATCGGTCCCATCTCCATGCACACACCCTTCCTTCTCACTTCTAATTGTGGTGAAAACCTGTTAGGGTTGGATATCTTGAAAAGATTACATGCGCAAATTTATTGTTCCCCTGATGGTGTTTTTCTAACAATGCAGAAGCCACCTGTAGAAATGTCCCAATATTTCGCTAAGAATGAGACCTTGCCTCCCGAATTCTCTACTATTCCTCAGACGTTATGGGCGACAGGGGACACCGATGTTGGTCTGTTAAGAATAGCCACTGTGTCAATAACTGTGAAACCAAATGCACAGATGCCCCGCATTCCACAGTATAAAATTTCACCAGAAGGTGAACAAGCCTTGTTTCATATCATTCGTGACCTAATTGACAAGGGGGTAGTGGAAGAAACAGCTGCTAATGTCTGTGATAGTCCAATTTGATTATAAGTCCGCATATCGTTTTGTGATTGACCTTCGAGCGGTCAATAAAATAGTAATCCCTCAATACCCAGTGGTACCAGATATTACGGCAATTCTTACAATGATTCCCCCTACTGCACAATATTTTTCTGTAATAGATTTAAAGAACGCCTTCTTTAGCATCCCAATTCACCCTGATAGCAGACATATCTTCAGATTCTCATTAGGAGGCCGAAGCTTTAGATTTACGCGTGCACCCCAAGGCTATACAGAAAGTCCTAGCATATATAGCCAGGCTTTGAAGGCAGTCCTGGATGAATTAATTTTGCCTGCCGGTAAGCGATCATTCAATATGTGGATGATATTTTGGTGGCCTCCGATACAGAGGAAGGCTGCAAGGAAGCGACTGTGAAATTGTTACATCATTTGGCTGATAAAGGAAATAAAGTCTCCCTCTCCAAATGTCTTTTGGAATTTTGTTTATTGTACAGTTAATAAAAACTCACAATATTACACAATATTACACAATAGGTAAAAAGTCATTGACTGTTTAAAAAAGGTTTTACAAAAAGGTGTTACACATTGTTAAAATCACAGGGGGTCCATAGTAAATTAATGAGTCTTTCCTATTAGTCTTGGCCTTAATAATTGTTGTTCTTTTGGTTGTAAGGCCGTAGCTTCACCCAGCTGTCTTTTCTATTAGTTTTGTGAGTGATTTCATATTTTATTCTGATTGCTGTGGCTTAATTACTTATGGCTCTTTTACTTTTAAGGCCGTTAAGGGACTCTACTGTTCTCCTGGTGCGGTAGGGTTGTCCCGCCCAAGTGTAATTTCATTTAGTTTTTTGGCCACTAGATCAAAGTATTTGACTGTTCTACAGTTTAACTGAGTCTCTTCGGGGTTGAAGCAGAGCATCACTGCTTGCCTGCAGGTTTTTACGCCCTTCTGATTCCATAGAGGCCGAAGCATGGAGCGCCTTATATCCATAAGAGCTTTACAAATACAAATGATGTGTATAAGATCCTCCTTCGCAGATTGGCAAAGGCGACAGGCATTTGATGGATTTGGCCTTTTCCATGGTGCCAGATGACGTGCTATGGGTATGTTGCCTAAGCGCATGTTTAGGAACTTATTTTTTGTTTTTTGTGTGAGGCCCGTTGATAGGTATTCTTGTGGCTTTGTGGTTCTGTACCCTTCAAGCACTACCCATCCGTGCGCTCTCTTGGTTAGGGTGGCTCTGTCCTCAAGTGGGGAGACCAGTTTGACGATTTTCGACACTGCTTTTTTAAAGGTCCCAAAATCCGTTCTTGTTTCCCAAAGCGTTTTTAGACCTAGGCTCTCCAATGAGTTTGTTAGGTAGGCCCTTGCAGGTGAGTTTTCTTTGGCGTTGAGCTCAATCCATAGGTTGGCGTTTAGCGATCCTTCCTCAGCGTCTTTAATTTTGCGCCAGCTCTTTATATATTGGCCTTTCCTCTCCACAGTTTGTTTCTGCAGTCCAAATTCGAGACGAATTTGAGCGGGCGAGGAGTTTTTAGGGAGGTGGAAAATTGCCCTATATGCGCGACTGATAGTATTGTCCAAAGTGCTTGCATCTTTGCCTCGCATTGATTCGCTGCCGTAGGAGAGCATAGGCTGTAGGCGGGCTTTTATTACCTGTAGAAGTGGCGCTAATGTCCTGTAAGGGAGAGCTTTCTGCAGGGGCCTTGTTGATAATTGGAAAGTCATGCCCTTCCGGCGAATGGCCTCTAGTTGTTGTTTGAAGGAGCCGTTGCCCTCCTGTATGACTCCTAGATATTTATATGAGGTCACCAGTTCTAATCTTTGGTTGTCCAGGTACCATGCGGGTTTCCGTTTTTTGTTGTGGTTCATTGGCATGACTTTGGTTTTGTTCAAATTGATTGTTAGGGAATTTGCTTTCGAAAAAGCATTAGTTCTATCCAGAAGGTTTTGGAGGCCAATAGGAGACTGGCTAATGAGGACCAGATCATCTGCATAAAGCAGATTTGAGAGCGTGATGTTTCCTAACCGAGGTGCGTGTGATGTAACTGTCTTTAGCTCTTCGGGCAGGTCTGCGAGGAAGAGATTGAACAGCGTTGGGGCTAGGACACAGCCCTGTTTTAGTCCTTTGCTGGTCTTTATTTTTCTCGATAGGTGTGTGCCAGATCCCAGTTTTATTTGGACCCAGGTATCGGTATGTAACATAACCAGCTGCTGTAGCAGGGGGCCAGGGATTCCCCATGAGCTCAGCTTCCGCCATAGTTTGCGCTGATCTACGTGGTCGAATGCGGCGCTGTAATCGATGAAGCACACGAACAGGGAACTTTTTGCTGTTTTTGCTGCGTCGAACAATAGGGTTAACGCCATGATGTTTGTTAGGGTACCCTGGCCCTTCCGGAAGCCCGTCTGTGTAGCTGGGATGATGTTCTTTTTTGTTGCCCATGTTGTTAGGTCCTTCAAGATGAGGCCTGCATAGTACTTTGCCTCTACGTCTATCAGGGCAATCAGACGGTAGCTGCTTGGATCGATCCTCGCACCTTTTTTGTATATTAGGCTTAGTATTGAGCCGCTCCAAGATGTTGGTATTATTCCTGTTTCCCTTACTTCATTGAATACTGGGGTCAAAATAGTGCTCCAAAAAGCTGGATCCTGTCTGTATAATATTGGGGGGATCCCGTTTGGTCCTGGAGCCCCCTAAAGTTTTCCCTTAGAAATTTCTTTAAGAATAATATCTGTTGTTTCCTGAGTTGATAATTCCTTTTCGCTTTTTCTAGGCTCAACTATCATTGGACTAGCTTCTGCCTTTGTTGGACTGTGGGGCCCGGTTATTTTCTTCTTGAGCGCTTGGTTTGCTATTTTGGTGTGTGTAACAGGTTTGTCCAATTGTTGGAGAGCTCCCTCTTCCAAATCAACCCCTACGGCTTCCTTCATTGCAGGGTCACTTGTATTAAAGTGAATTGTTAAATAGTTGGCCCAGACGGATTCCGGTATTTCTGAGTTGATACCGTTGTGTTCTGGCCGTTGAAGCCTATGGATGGTCTTCCAAAAGCTAGAGCTATTCTTCTGCTTTGAATTATGTAGAATTTTAGCCCAGAGTTCTTCATTCAATTGCCTTTTCCTTTCCCAAGTTTTCTTTTGTAGCAATGCTTTTGACCTCCGAAGCTGTAATTGAATTTCCATGTTGTTTGGATCTTGGCGGAGTTGCCTGAGGGTCTTTTTTTACTTCAACCTTGATGTTTTTTGTTTCTGCTGTTGTTACTTTGCCAAGCGTGAACCTTGTGGTATTCCCTTTTTGAGTTTTCTTCGCTATGGCATGTTTTACTCCTAGTGCCGCTGTAAAATCTTCCCAGAGGACAAGGGGGTTGTTGGTTCTATAGGATAATTGCTGTATTGTTGTTTTTGCACTGATTGCTAGTGTTTCCATATCCGTGACCTTACATCTTAATCGCTTGTAGTTAGCGGTATGTTCTGTACACATACTTCTTGTTTCTGTTGCTTCGGTCTTACAGGTCAGAGCTAGGTGAGCTTCTAGTGGCAAATGGTCGCTCTGAGCTCTATCTCCTATCTTAAATGATTGTAGTTTGTCGTACAACGGGAGTGTAACTAGCATGAAATCTAGGTAGGATGAGGCAATTGACGAGTGTATGTTGGTGCTGGAGGAATATCCTCTTTAAATCGTCCATTAAGAACGCGCAGGTTCAGTTGCTCTAGAGCTTTTACTAGCTGTGAAGCGGTAATGCTATGTTTGTATCTGGAGGGGGTTGATTGTGTTGGTATTTTCCATACTGTGTCCATTTCCTGTGTCATGTCGTCAGTTGCCGGGTCACCAAATAGATGGAGATTGAAGTCGCCGGCCAGTAGTATGTTGTCCGTTTCCTCATCCTCTATGAGTCTTGTTAATTCTTGAACTAGTTCATTTGACCCAGTCAGCTTATTCTTTGGATGGATGTATGTATTTACTACAAGTAACTGATGACTTCCTTGGTTATTATCGGTTATGAGTGATATTGCCTGTATTGCGTTCGGTGGGGTGATGTTTATGCTTGTCGGTTTGATTTCTCCTATAACTGATATTGACGCAAAGATTACCAGGCCACCGGAGCAGCGGCCGTACTGTGATTCTTTACGGGCCGGATGTGTCCAAGCTGTATATCCTTGTAGGGCTATGTCGTTGGGCTCCCATGTTTCCTGGAGGAGAATCACGTCAAAGGTTTGCAAGTAGCTCAGTGTTTCGGGGTCCTCTAATTTGTCGGCTAGTCCGTTGATATTCCAACTACAAATACTGAGTTTGTTTTTGTTATTGAAGGAAGCCACAGTTTTGGTGGCTGAAGTTGACTTTGTTTGTCAGTTGGTGTCGCTCCCTGTTATTGTACGAGTTATTATTTCTTTACTATGGGCTGTTTGTTGAAAGTGGGCGTCGCTCCCTGTTATTGTACGAGTTATTATTTCTTTACAAGGGGCTGTGTGTTGAAACATTGGGTTTTGCGGTTTTGCCAGGTGTTTATCCCGTCCTGGGGAATAGCTTCGTGCCCCTTTGAGTATTGACTTAACCGGTGGGGGTCGTTCTTCCTTCCGTCCTTCGAGTAGCGGGGTAGGGTAAGCTGGATTTATTTCTGGTTCGAGCTGGATTCCCCACTGGGAGAAACTGGAAGCATTCTCCATGATTGATTTTGCTACCTCCCTGGTTTTCCATGTGGCCCTTGTTATCTCGTTCCCTTGTGGGTGTGTTGCTGGGTGGAATTCAATTAAAAGCAAGTCCGAGGTATTTATGGATTTTAGGTTGTCTATTAAGTTGATTAACTTTAGTATATTGCCCCTGTTTAAGATGTCTACTCTTCCCTACGATTTGTATTCGGGAATGAAGAAGATTGTTTCTGTATCTATTTCCCTTAGGGGCAACGTTTTCTGATGGGGCTGTTCCTTAGTTTCGTGTGTTCCCTCTGAGAGTTTGGTGTTATGGTCGTATGCTTTGCGCTCTGAAATAACCCACTGAGATTGTTCGCTAGAATGCTTGTCTCCTGTGATTTCAAGGCATGGAGTCTGAAGATTTGCTTTGCTAGATGTCATCATCATCTTCTTGCAGGTACTCCATGTTGTAGAATTATTCAGTGTCAAGTTGTCTTTGGTGTGTTTTGGGTCATCTCTATCTTCTGTTTCTTCCTCCGAGTTTTTGTTCTTTGCCCTTGAGTGGCCGTCCGATTGCCCAAGTGCCGGCTCTGTTCGGAGTTGGCCAGTTGACTCATTTCTGCTTACTGTCTGTTTTCTCTCTGGTTGGTTTATTGGACCCGCGCTGGAGGTAAGGGTTCCTAGTCCATCTATATGCGGTCCCGTTGAGGGCAATGGGGTTTCTGGTTTCAGTGGAAGGAGATTGTCATTTCTTTGAAGCTCACCAGTTGCTGGTGGCCTCATGCCTTCCGGTGTTGTGGGTTTCCAGTTTTCTCCTTTGCAGCCCTCGTTGACCTTTCTGTTTCGCCCCTTCCTTTTTTGCTTTCGACGAGCCCGTGCGTTCTGTGGGCTCCCTAGTTCATTGGTTTGTCCTGTTGTGAGAGTGTTTTGGGTGGTCTTTTCTGCTGTGGGGGTGACATTCTGGTTTTGACCCCCTGGCTAATTGAGTTTTTGCATATTGACAATTTTTTCTAGAGGTCCTGCCTTTGTTGGAGATGGCTGCTCCACGTTTGATTTTAGGTCGGGCCTCTCCAACCTGACTTCCGCTTGGGGGAGTTTTATGATGTTTAGTTTTACTTCATCCAAAAGTTACTCAGCATCGTGGGTAATGATGATAACTTATCGATTATTAACGAGCAGGTACAGCTAGTTCTGTCGATTTTGATTAGTTTGACTGACTCTTGTCCTATGTCTATGTCTATGTATTTGTTTTTGTATAGCGCATAATTCACCGTTCGGTCTCAGAGCGCTAGCGAAAGACTGAGCTATAGAGGGCTGGCGTGGGATTTAATATCAGTTGAAAAGCCAAGTTTTAAGGTTTTTACGAAAAGTTTTGTGGTTTGGGTCCATTCTAAGAAGTAAAGGAAGGGTGTTCCAGGTGGAAGGGCCTATTTTAGAAAAACTTCTGTCCCCATTTCTGACTGTCCTAACCTTAGGGACCTTTAAATAGCGTTTGTTTGAGGAACGCAAGGTTCTCCCTGGGCAGTAGTCTTGGAGCTTTCTCTGCAGGTATTTAGGTCCGAGGCCATTGATGGACTTGTGCACCAAAAACATATTTTGAATGAGATTCGTTTTCTTATTGGGAGCCAGTGAAGAGCCTTCAGGCATGGAGCTGAGGGGGTGCGAGGTGGAAGATCAAGTGTAAGCCTTGCAGCAGAATTTTGTAAGGTCTGGAGTTTAGTTAGAGCGCTATCGTTAACATCAGCCAATAGCGCATTACCATAATCCAGGCGGCTGATTATGAGACCCTGAATGAGAGGTTTGCGGGAGGCAAGTGGGAGCCACTTGAAGATCTTCCTAAGGCTTCTCATTAGCCCTATACTGGAGTGGACAACCTTATTTATGTGTGGGGACAGAGATAGTTTGTCATCAATGATGACTCCCAGATTTCTGACTGAGTTTTTTGGGGTTGGGCATAAGCCTAGAGATATTGGCCACCATTCATCTGTCCAGATTTTATTTGCCATGCCAAACAGCATGATTTCCGTCTTTTCTGCATTTAACATTAAATAATTGTTAGTCATCCAATCTTGGATAGCAATCATGCACTGTTGGAATCTCAGTTTGGCATCGGCTGGATTGGGGCCTAGAGTTATCAGAATCTGGGTGTCGTCGGCGTAGGATATCGTATCAAAGCCATATGTTTTGATCACCTTCGCCAGTGGGGATAAGTATATATTAAATAATGTGGGGCTCAATATAGAGCCCTGTGGGACACCTTTGTCGTTATCCACATAGGAAGAGGAGAATGCTCCAATCTTGACCTGTGACCGTCTCCCTGATAGGTAGCTTTGAATCCATCTGTGTGGAAAAGTCCTCTTTTTATGAGTCCATTCAGGTCTGCCAATTTCCTGTCTATCCCCATTGTGGCCTCTGCTAAGCTTTGCAGGACAGTTAGTTGTAGGTCCATCTTATCAGATTGATACTGTAGAGCCGTTGAAGATAGCTGTATTGTATTAAGAAGAGTAATCCAAAAAGTATTGACTGGGTCCGTGATCCTCTCTGGAGGCGGATGTGAACTTTCTTCACTGGTATTATTTGTGGGTTGTCTGCCGTTATAGGCTGTCTCTAGGTCAATCCATTCTTCCGAGGTCAGGAAAGTCATATCCTTAGTTGGTGAGGAAGTCGATATGGAAATTTCATGATCTGGTTTTTGCTCTAGGAAGTCGGAAGTCCTTTTGTTGCTGTGAAACTTTGATTCTATAGTTACGTGGGTGTTTTGTACTTGGTGGTCTTCGATTTCTCGGATTTTTTCCTCCTCTGGTACTGCATCTTGAATGGGTAGGGAGTGGGTTGTTGTTGCAAACTGGTGATGCGGGTTGCTTCTTGGAGACCCTAAGTTCCCGTCCTCCCCTTTTGCTTGGTTGTTCGATATGTCGGGTGACTGTAGTGAACTTGTTAGTCGAATTTCCTCTGGGCATCCCGCTTGTGGGAGTGCCTGGCTAGTGCCGTCTTCTTTTGACAGTGTTCTAGTGTGTTGCTGTGCTAGGTGGCCCCTGTTGTCTGCTCCATGTTCGGTTTTATTCGTTGGTTCTTTTGGCATTGGTGCAGTGTGAATTTCCGCTGTAGTGTGGCTTGTAGTTGCGGGGCAGGCGTTGGGCTCGCTGGCCGGTTGCAGAGGGGATTTGAGGCCAGTAATGGAATCATTTGAAGAGTAGTTTGCATTCCCTGGGTTTTTTAGGAAATTGAACTTGGTATAGATTTTTGGCTGAAAGTTGTATTTTGTATCACTTTGGTGTCCTGGCAGTTTAATTAATTTTTGATTACTTTTCCTTTTGTGACTTCTGCGCCTCCCTTGTTTTGGGGATGGGTTATTTTTTATTTTATTGTCTCCGGTCTTTTCAGGTGTTGAGGCGGGAGTGTCCTCTGTTCCTAGTTTTAGTCCTTCTGCTTGATCATCAAGTTGGCTGGTGTTGGGTCCTTTGTCGGTTCCATCCAGCAAGCTTTCGTACCCTATTGTATTTTCGGGTACCTTTGTTCCGCAGGGGGTCAGCTTGGTCAGCTTGGTCGTGCCGGGTGGCGCTGGGCTTGTGGATGTACTTGTGTTATTCCGTTTCCGTTTGTTAGGCTGTGTCACTGGAGGTTTTCTCTCCCTTCCAGACCTCATGGCGGACCGCTTGCGCCCCGTTCCCTCCGCCGTCAGCTTTCCGGCGGGCCGACACCGACCCTTCGCTAGCCTCACAAGATGGAACTGGTGAGGAGATGCTCCGCCGGCAGGCTGGCAAGGCTGGCAGGGCTGGCAAGGCAGATAGTACACCTCCTGCACTCAGCGGTCTCACCACGTCACCTCTCAACCGCTCTTCAGATTGATGAGGTGTTAGTATTAGTGTTAGGGTTGGTGGCTCCTGCCGCGTCGGTGCTCACGTGCACTCACCAAGGGTGTGGATGAATATTGGCAGTTCCCAGCGGGATGGCGGAATGGCAGAATGGCAGCACAGGCGGTACAGGCGGTACAGGCAGCTCTGGCAGCGCTGGTGGCACCCGCCGACGTGCTAGCTAGGATGCCGAGCTTCTGTGACCCCCCGCTGCAAACGCTAAGACTACTGGGATGCAGCTAGACGCTGCTGCTGCAGGAGAATGCAGGAGATGGCTACCGTGGGGGGGGAGCGAGGAGCAGGTTTGTCCGTGGTGCGTGGTGCGGCAGCGGGGGTGGCGGGAGCGGGAGCTAGCGGCCGCAGCGGCAGAAGAGGGGCTCGAATTGCAGCCCTCTGTAGGACGCCGCCCTTTTGCCGTCCTTACCGCATCACTTGCTTGCTTGCCGCTCTTCACGGTAACTACCGCCGGCCCATTTGCACCGTGTTTCCGCCTTTCCGCAGCTCCCCCCGCTGCTCTCCCCGACACTTCAGCGTTCAGCCCCTCGGGCTCGAAAAACTGCAAAACCTCGGTCTGCCGACCTCTGTGTCCGCCCGCCCGCCTGGAAAGATTGGGGCGGACTGGAAATGCCGGCGTCTTCGTCTACGTCTCACAAGCGCCACCTGGAGCCAAAACAACAGGGAAACCATTCAGGAAGACACTTGTCGACAGGAAGTGACCTATCTTGGCCACTTACTGTCGAACGCGGGGAGACGACTAACTCCAGAACGAATATCTGTAATTACTAACATGTCTGTACCTCATACTCAACGTGATGTCCGTGCTTTTCATGACATAACCTCTTACTGTCGCCAATGGATTCCTAACTATTCACTCCTCTCTAAACCCTTGTTGTACTTGACTACCAAAGATGTGCATGAACCCCTACCCTGGACGGATGAATGTCAAGAAGCCTTTGACTCTTTGAAATCTGCTTTGTGTTCTGCACCTGTCTTAGGTACCCCGGATTACCGGAAGCCTTTTTCACTTTATGTGCACGAGGTGGACGGTTGTTCCCTTTCAGTGTTAACACAGGGTTTTGGCGGAAAACAGAGACTCTGTGCCTTCTTTTCAACAGTGTTAGACATGGTCGCACAAGCCCTTCCCAGTTGTCTGAGGGCCACGGCGGCGGTAGCGGTGGCCATCCGACAATGAGAAGGTATAGTTTTGAATACAGATCTCACAGTAATGCGGTACGCATGCTGTGGATATTCTGTTAAATAGAACTAAGACCCAGCACCTTACGAGTGCTCGATTAACAGGATACGAACTGACATTGTTTGCACCCCACATTACGATTAAAAGATGTGCTACATTGAATCCAGCAACACTTTTGCCTCTCCCTTCCAATGATAAAACGGACGATATCCATGATTGCATATTTAGAACTGAAGAGGAAACAAAAGGGCGTGTAGATCTTACCGACACCCCTTTACCAGAACCCCAAGGAGAGTTGTATGTTGATGGTTCCTGCTTTAAATTACCAGACGGAACTGCAACAGCTGCATATGCTATTACGACCCTAAAAACGGTGATGGAAACTGCCAGGATTTCACATCACTCAGCCCAGGCAGCTGAACTAATAGCTTTGTTACGAGCATGTGAAATCAGTAAAGGCCTTAGAGTAAATATTTATACAGACAGCCAGTACGCCTTCGGCGTTGCCCATAGTTTTGGGAGGCTGTGGAGGGAAAGGGGTTTCTTTACCACACATGGCCCTTTAATTGACCGATTGTTACTTGCCCTGACACTACCAGATAAAGTTGCCATCATCAAATGCAGTGCTCATAAGAAAGTCATTGATTCCACAGGAAAGGGAAATGCATATGCTGACTCAGTAGCCAAGGAAACAGCACAAACTAAAATGACTCCTATGTTTCCTAGTGCTTCAGCCCGGTGGGTGGCGGAAACATCTGTGTTCGACAGTACCATTGACAGTGTAAAAGAGTTACAGAAAGAAGCTACCATAGACGAAGCACAAAGATGGGAACAGGAAGTGGGACAGTTGGATAAGAATGAATGTTGGATAGATCGAACTGAGAAGCAGCGTTGGTTACTTCCTAATGCATTGGTATATGCTGTAGTGACCATGGCTCATGGTCCAGCACACATAGGAGCAAAAGGTATTTGTGCAGTGTTAGACCCAGTCTGGAATAACCCAAATATTCCCAAAACTGCAGTACATGTGGTCAAATATTGTCCTGTGTGTTTGCGTTATAACTCAGGGGGTAGAGAATCTGTCCTGAGTGGAAATTTTGCTCCTCCATCTTTGCCATTTGAAGTTAAACAAATCGATTATATACAAATGGAGAGAGTGAACAACTTGAAATACGTCTTGGTGGTGGTTTGTGCTTTCAGTAAATGGGTTGAAGCCTACCCCACCAAGGAAGCCACTGCAGTTGCAACTGCCAAAGCTTTGGTGAAGGAATATTTCCCCAGATATTGTGTGCCCGGGATTATCTGGTCTGATAACAGGACGCATTTCAATTCCTTATTGGTTCGGAGTGTTTGTGATGGTTTACAAATTAGGCAGAAATTTCATGCAGCCAGACATCCCCAGTCAGTTGGTCTAGTGGAAAAATATAATGGTATATTAAAACTAAAGATGACCAAGATTTGTGCTAGTACAGGATTAAAATGGCCCGATGCCCTCCCTTTAGCATTATTGTCTCTAAGAACGACACCACACACAAGAACGGGGTTGTCGCCTTATGAGGTGATTTTTGGTCGTCCTGCTAATGTCCCTAGGCCCACGTCCTTTAGAGATATTGATTATCCTTTGATGACAGACTACTTGTATGCCTTGACTAAAGATCTGCGTTCTATTCATCAACAGGTATCCGAAACATTGCAGCCGCTACCAGAGGGTCCTGGACATCGACTGGAACCAGGCCAGTGGGTTTTGGTGAAGAACTATCAACGGAAATCGAGTTTGGAACCGAAGTGGTCTGAACCCTACCAGATCATACTAGCCATAAGGTCGGCCGTGAAGGTGCATGGGCGCAAACATTGGATCCATGCGAGCCATCTGAAGCGCCTCCCGCTCCCTTTGCCCTTTGATTTGCAAAACCACGAAGGAATTCCAAGCCAAGAAGGAAAGTCGCTTCAGAGCTTTGTACCTTTTTCCGAAGCCCGAGAATAGGGGCAGACAAGTGAAGCGGTGCCCCCAGTTGACAGGTCGTCGGCTCAATCAGCGGAGGCCAGTGTTTCTGGTGCATCACAGGGTTCGAATGCACCTGATGCCCGTGCAACTGAGTTATTTTCTGATCAAGAGCGACCTGGTCGCTGTAACTACGACCTGCGGCCCCGAAAACAGCGCGGTACCACATATTCTCATGGTAGGAATTAGGGAAAGACTTTAGTTGAGAAACATCGGATAGACGCACTGGGGTACTGAGCGAGACACTGGACTGAACCCGTTGAGAGCTTGGAACACTTTGCTAAATAGCTCTGTTCAGAAAGAAAGATTGAGGTGGGGGCTGCGGTTGTACCACGGGACGGAGAAAGTTGTGTGCCGTCTCTTTTCTCTTTGATGGATGACAAGAGTCTGCCTGTGAGGCTCTTAACAGACACAGGAAGAAGAACCCCTCTGGTGGCGCGCGTGCTTTGTGGATACAAAGATAGTTTTTTGGACTTATAGAGAGGGACCGAGTTAGACCTGGACTTATAGAGAGCATGTTTCCTTTTGCTCTATTTGCTATGGAGGATGAAAGGCCACTAGCACCTCGGCGATATGTGGATAGTATGCATTTATTTTCCGGATGGTCCACCAGAGTGAAGGTGGCATTCGTTGCTTTTATCGTTATTATTACAATGATTATGATGTGTGTATTTGTATACTTAGAGTTTCAGCATCCTGTACAGAAGCTGTTAGGAACTACTGTTGCCCCGGAAGAGCATATCTTCTATTCTTTGCCCCCTCACAAAGCAAGACATCGGGAAACGTATATGAAAAATGCTTTTATTGAAATGTTGCATCAGACTCACAGCACCACAAACAAAACAAATTGTTGGATATGTGGGTTACTTCCCTCGGTCATGCATCAGCATGAGCTGTTCATTTCTCTGCCAATGTCTTATTTAGCTAGCTGTGAAGCCTGGTTCCAATTATTGTCTCTGATATATTCACATTATGTAGCCGAACCAAAAATGTATACTGAAAGGGATTATGAGGCCATTTCAAAATATATAGAACAACATCAAGGATTTGACGCAGCAGGAAATGGTGGAGAGGGCTCTTTGGACCCCAATGCCTGCATGAATGTATATACAGATTATAAGAATATTACATGGTTGATGGAGGAAATGCAGGATTTTGAACTTTTTAATGACACATTGTATTTCCAGCATTTTAAAGACCGAAATGTTACAAATGACAAAGCGCTGCCAATCCCCATTATCAATACTACCTCTCCTTTCTGTATACAGGGACGAGGCCATGTTAAGGTAGGAAAGAGCAGATGTAATTATACCTACACTCTACAGGTATATAGTACCCCACCTATGATTACTCAACCGGATGTATATTTCGTCTGTGGTGAGAATGCATATACGTGGCTCCCACGGGGTTGGGCAGGAAGCTGCTATCTCTCATTCCTCTACCCTCCTGTGTATATTGCTCCACCCGATTATCATCGAACTCATCAGCTAGTTCAGAAAGGGGCTGTGGTTAGCAGAAATATTAGGAGCTTTGACACCGATAGTACTGATCAGACAGACACTTCCCTGCAGCAGTTCGAGGATTTTGCCAAAGGTCTCACCCCCTTTTGGGGACCTATATTCAATAGCCGCAGTATACGACGCTTGTCCCGAATAGTTGAGAACGTGGTTCAGACTACCACTGGGATCTTAACTAACATTACCGTAGAGCTTCAGGCGACAAGGCTTGTTTCGCTTCAGAACTGGATGGTTCTTGACGTCATCCTCGCCGATAGGGGAGGAGCCTGTCATGTGATCGGCAGCTCTTGCTGCGTGTTTATTCCTGACTCAGCCCCTACCATTCACCTGGCCATTCAAAAACTACATAGATTAGCCAGCGAAGCACATGTAGATAACGGCACCTGGTCCCTTAGCAGTTGGTTTTGGGGTCTTTTAGCTACTTGGGGTTGGAAGATATTTTTGGTACTAGCTGGAGCTTTTGGAGTAATATTTACTTGTTGTCTGTGTCTCCAATGTGGCCCAGCCTGCTGCTCATTCTGTGCAGCAAGGATCACATCTGCTTTGAATTTTTCTCGTCAAGCAAAGGCCGAGAAGCAGATGATTCAAAAGGAGGTGTCAGACCTCATGCAGATCGATGAAGGGGTTTTCGTAGAATAATTTTAGTTATATTGGCTATAGTAGGCCAAAAGGGCCGTCTGTTGGGATCGAATTTTGATAACATGCATTATTGGCCTAATATATTCAATATAATCTCGTGATTATGATAATCAGGTATTTAGAGTTCATTATGGTCACTTATAGACCGACGATTCACTTTTTCTTTATTTGCCCTATTGGTATAGCCAGAGCCATTTTGTTTCGTTTCTCTATGTGCAAACGCTGTTTCCCAGAAATCACGTGATTATGCCTTCTGCTCGAAACCACGGTGGCAGCCAAAACTGCCTATGATAGTTGTTAGCTGGTAGCTCAAGGAAAACTCAAGGTCACACCTGCCCTTCTTGTGGGATGCGCACATTCTAGCAGAGCCCGTTCCTGTACTCCCCGGGCTCCAGATAGACAGGGAGGCACCTTACTGACCTGCCCCCGGAATAGCTTAGGCCTAGGCTACTAGCAAATCAATTGTGCCTTATATGGGTATTCCTCTTGGCTTACTGACAAGTTGTGTTTTTCCTTGTAGGGTGTCATCTTGAACACATGAAAAGTATATATGCTTTGTATTTTGAACATGTAATCAGTCTCCTCTGCGCACCTCCGAGGGTCGTGTAGACTGAGGCTCCCCTGTCAGGGCTTGCATTTACAGAATAAATGATTGAGCCTTCTCCATTGCTGGCTGAATTATTATAATGTGTATTGGTATATGGGCTATTGGTAAGTATAGCCCAATAGATTTATTTTGAATCCTTCAGACAAGACTGATTTGCATGAGGCTGGGTCACAATGGGGTGGCATAGTGAGTAAAACAACAATGAATCTGTCAGTGGGGGTGTTTTATTGAAATGTTTTAGCACTCCGTTCATCATCTTATGTTTGATATAGAATCAGCCACCTCATCCTCCATGAACACCACTGACAAAAGGTACGAGGAAAGTGTTTATTTGCGTGGGTGTGGCCCCCCAGGTTTATCATGCAGAGGGAGGCATAATCTGTAGAAAATCAATTCATAATATACACCAGCAGATTCCCAGATGAGTCGCGGATTGTGTGGGTTTCTCCCTGATTTAGTTGGGTGGCCAAAAGTTTACCCATATTTTTCCCATGCTCATTCTGCTGCTGTCACACCCTAACTAGAGTCTTCTCTGCTGCATTGGAAAAGTACAAATTCTGTTCTGTCTCAGCAAGCTCCATTTTCTTCTAGAGTGTTGGCTAAGGGGCTACCAAGTATTGTGCTTCTGAGTATGAACACTGGTTTATAGAAGATGGTGAAATCAACTGGTTCTTGCATTTGGCCTGCACTGAATCAGCCATCATATTGTCTCATAAAGTTGCCTTACTGGCTGTCCGTAACACACTAAGCAAATCTACCTATCCTGCATTATCAGCATACTAAGACTGAATGTGGGTACACATCTGATCTTTGCTCTTGTGCTGCTGGTAGACAAATGCTTTCATTCGCAACTGGCAGGGGGTGGTGCCGCTTGCCCTACGCCAATGCCCAGTAGAACTGGGCTGTAGTCATCAAGTCCTATTTCTAGAATTTTACAATGGGTGACGTGGGGTATTTGTTGTTCATGGAACAGGTAGTAGTCTATTTGAGATTGTGTCTCATGGTGTAGAGTAGAAAGTGTTATTTTTGTTGCTAGCTGGAGTAGGCCCCAGACTTTCACCAATGCATTTTTCACCAGATCACAGAGCTGGGCCTTGTCATTTTGATTATTCTGCATCCACATGCCCAATCATGTCTAGGATCGGGTTGGGTGCCAAAGTTCTAGTACCAGCTCAACAGCACAGGCGTCTTGCTAAGGTGAGACAAGAGTCTGGAAAGTCACGCCAGAAAGCACGTTTTGTCAGCGGTGGGTGCATATTTGGAGCCCACAATGCAAGTTTTGTCCCGGGATCCAGAGCTTGGCCAGTAACCAGTGGCCCCCCTCAGGAGGCCTTTCCCTATAATGATCTCCACTCTGCATTTTTACGAGCAACTGGTCGAGGGGAAGACCTTACCTTGGTCGCTAACAAATCTGCTACTGCTGAATACTGTTCCCATCCACTCCTATCTGAGCTTTGACAACTGGACCTGCTACAGGTGGGTCTCCTACGGTTGTACGGCATTACAACGCGGGCTTTTATCCCGCATGCCATTACAACACAGTTTTAACAACGCAAGTCATTACAACGACTTGCGTTGGGGGGAACTGGATAGTGGAATAGTTTAATTTTCTATTCCAACTCCAGCCCACGTTGACAGTAGGGAAGGTGTTGGATAGAAAATTAAACTATTTCCTATCCTACAGCGCCCTCCTGCGCAAGTCGTTGTAACGACTTGCGTTGTAATAGCAGCGTTGTAATAGCAGTGCGGGGTAATGCCCGCGTTGTTATGGATGTTTCCCATCTTCTACAGCAAGGCTATATCAATATGACTGATGCCGAGGTACTGTAGGATCTTCTTGCATTAGAAGGAGTGGGATATGCCTCTGATGTTAATTGAGACTAGTGGTGTGAACGACATGTGAAATTGTGCTGCAAATCTGGTATCTGGATACAGGACGGTTGAGGCAGAGGGGACAGGGCACACATTGGGGATCAGAGGGGGAGAGGACACTTAGTCAGATTACGATGTTGTTCATTCTTTAGTCCGTCCGACATCGTTTAGGAACTGGGACCGAATGCCCGCCTGTTGTTGGTCCAAACCCAGCAATTAGGATGCGACTGAACACTGTTCAGTCGCATTCCTATTCTTTACAATGAGAGCATGCATTCCAACCTGAGGTGCAGTTTATCCCTGCACTCCATGGCAGGCACCTCAAGGACCCTGCCACCGGGTGCAGGGATCAACAGGGGGGCACCATAGGTGCGCCCTGGGCCACCATCATGAGGCCTTGCACCCATGGGGGCCCTGCTGCGGGCCCCCAAAGTCAGCTTACTACAGCCTTCCTGTGTCGTAAAGACCAGCACAGAAAGGCTGCTGGAATCTGCCATTGTAAACCCTTGGGTGGAAAGAGCCACCTGAGGGCTTTCTGAATGGCATACGGGCTCTCCGAGACGGTAGGAGGCCATTCGATATATTCGGTCCGGATTCCTTTCCGACCGACCCCATCAAAATGGGTCGGCCGGATAGGTATCAGAATGGGACATTTTGATGCGGTCGGAAAGGCTCCGACCTCGGTGAATAAATGAGTGAATGACAAAGTGAATGGATAATATTGGATATTGCGTGCATTGATGTATGGACGAATGATTCAATGTGTAATTGAGTGAGCAGGTGCAGGGTTTCTTGCAGACATGTTATATCAATCGTACAGACTAAGGGCTCAGAAAACAATTGTGATGTTATTATTAAGACAGCCCTGATTTACCAGTATTATGCAAGCTTTTAACAGGGCAGGGCCCAAACGCCCCTAGGATGGTGATGGGTAAGGGGTCATGTGTCCACCAATTACATAATTTGGCCTTTGTTGGTGACACTTTCTATTTACCCATGGCATAATAGTGGCCCATCTTTCTGCCCTGGATTGCATCCTTCATACCTGGCCTGGGGTGACTGGCATGTTCATGCTTACTATAACATGGAGTGGTATGGATGTGTGGATGAGATACTTAGCCAGTATAACTAACAGATTGCATTATCTAACAATTTCGCTGAAGAGAGATTGAGCTGTATTTGTGAATGCTCCGCTATTTGGCTAAGATATGAGAAGTGTCAGAGGTGATACAAACAGGTGAACAAAGAGCCAAATTAGAAAATAAAAAAATGCCATGTAAATAAACTATCTCCTCAGAAAGAAAGAGCTTGTGAGATGGTACAGGGAGAGTGCCTAAGATGCTAATATGTACAATGCATACCTGTATAAATAGATTCCCACCAGGAACCAGAGGCCATCATTTGCCTTGACTCAAAGATAAAGAGATGCCAGAAAGTGCTCAGGATGTGAAACGATCGCCACCTAGGCAGGCGCAAAAGTAATGCTCTAACTCTAGGTCTAAAATACATTCCCTTTGGGATAATTGAGTTGAATACCATTACAATATCATACCACACAATACAATCCACTATCACCGGGTTAATATGACAGTCCCCAAGAAATCCAATATGAAAATCTGTATTTATTTGATTGAAAACTGTCTTCTTTGTTGTTGATTTTGTTTGTGAGAATATTTTTACATTCCAACTGGATTCACAATCTAAAAACATGTATATAGAAAAATATACAAAGCAATAAAATCAAAAATTAAAAAACAATCATGAACAGCAATTCAACATTTTAAAGAAAGAACTAGAATACATTTGTTACCATAGATATAAATCAATGAAAGAATGCTTAACAAGGGCAAAACAAGCCAGGCACAAACTCTTGAGCAGAAGCAACATCTTGAACCTCACGTATGTCATTCCAGACCACGAAGGGTATGGACTGGGTGGAATTCCTACCCAACTGTGTCATCTTAAGGATGTTTGTGGCCCTAGGCGAGACACATTTTGACACCCCCTGTTCGTAACAACTTCGAATTTTATGAATCATTATCTGCTAATTGAAGTCCGCATGATGCCAAAAAAGCTTTCAGAAGAGGGGTTCACACAAAAACAGCTAATATATGTCTTTCCAGGAGACCCACAACTCGTCAACATCATACTGGACAGAGAGAGATAGAGTTACAGGTAGAGGGAAGGTAGGCTGAGAGAAGGGAAGAGGATGAGTTATATAAATAGACCAAGCAAAGGAAAGATTGCTTTCCCGGGGGACCCTTGGAAGATGGGGGCCTTGGGCAATTGCCCACTTTGCCCTAACCTTATAATATCTCTGCTACTGAAGAAGCACGGACATCTGTAGGACTTGTCTCTACAACATAGATCAAGATAGCACTAGTACTAACTGTACTTGGACAAGCAGTTACCTTCCAATATTTGGGGGTAAGGATTTCAATGCAGGAAATGTATCCAGAAATCTTGTCTCTAAGTGCTGAACGCCCCCTGGCACAGAGCAGAACTCCGAGCATAATAGCATATAAGTTATTGTGGGGACCCAGCTCAAATCATGCTGAAAATACTGCAAACATACAAGGGAAGTTTGATCGCATAGGGTCAATGGCGCATATGTTGACATCAAAGCATGTGGACAAAGCCTCCCACAAAAAAAATCATTGGTATGGGTTTTTGCAACAGTAACAAGCAAATGTAACAAAATCAAATAGTATGTGCAAAGTAAGGCTATTCTATCTCTATAAATCAACCTCTAATGTAGACGGCTGGCGCCAAATAATGAGTTCTAATACCTCTGGCATGCATTACAAGTCACATGAGGAGTACGGGTTAGGATATGTAAACTCAATTGTTAGCTAAAGGTATTATAGAAGTGCATGGGGATTACCTGAGGCAGACATTTCCCTGAAGTGTACAACTAGAAGTTGGAAGCAGCAATCAATAATGGGTGCTGGGTGCTGCAATAAGTCTGTGAGCACTTAATGTCTGTACAGGATCTGATTCACCAGCTTGATCTATATATAGGTCCAGCAACAGTTCTACTAGTATTGCTTACATAGTCATAAATATGGAAGTCTGGTAAGCAGCGTATGACAAGAAAGTGGAACTAAGCATTGACAGTGGCCATGTCTCTGATAACCCTCATGCAATGTCACAACTAAGCAGGTAGACAAATATGTTGGGCTGCCTTCTAGCAATAGGCAACATCATTGTTTCCGAGCAAAAGAAACAACAGAACCCTGCCGACGCTAGATCAGAATAGGTCCCATAAAGGGATCCTTTAATTTTTAGAGGGCAACAATAAGCAGTTTCAAAGCCAAAACAACACTAGGTAGTCTTGAAATTTAATGTTGATTTATCATTTCATTCATGTTTTTTTGATATAATATAGCATTCCATGATTTTCGAAGTTTTGTGAAAGACATTACACATTTTAAAATCTATAAAAAATTCAGATAAATACACCTAATAAGGTCCCACACATTCCACGCACATCACTCACTCAAAACCACAATCATATCCATTGAATTATCTATCATTCACACAATCTTTCATATCATCATACAAAAACAGATACATCAGTGCCTCTACGTGAAGTTAAGATGGTCAACAATTCATAAACAAAGAGGGGTGCTGGGCAGATGGAAGATTGGATACAAACTTACTTTGGAAGGTCTTGCAGCAGACAAGAATGCCAGATTGGATGATTGAGGTACTGCGAGCTCATCATGAAAGTACAACTGAAAGGGCTAGGTTCGGAAGAGCTGGCAAATGTACAAATTGAGCTTTTAGTATTTACTGGGATTTGGGGTGACCGGAACTTGCGGAAAATTACTCAGTGGAATTCCTTGGAGTTACCTAAAAACTCAGTGAGATTCTGCGGAGTTCCACAAACTGCAGAATTCCGGTCTGTTGCCTGCTTGCGCTATTCTTTATTGCTGGGAGATTGTCCCACACTGTAAAATTAGCATGATTGACACCGTGTGGTGCCATAGAGGGCGCTGCTTCTTTCTACTACTCAAGAAGATTTTCTACTCGAGTGGCAACTTTCTCAACATAAGCAGCAGTGACCTGCTGCGAAACGGCCGCATTGAGAAATCTCGCCGTGAGGTGGTCTACCAGTCTTTTTTCTTGCTCGTACTCAGCAATTTAACATTGGCGAACTGTGTACAAGATAAATCTTCACCACATGGAAGTTGGCAGAATTTTTGTTGAACACCGCCTTCCAAGTGTAGCGCAAAATGGGTAAAACTATGCGAATTCCGCAAGCAGAGCGGAGTTTAACGCCTACTCCAAACTGGGAAACCTGACGTCAGTGATGTGTAATAGCAACCCTATTGTGCATATACATAAGTTGCCTGGGAACGTACCAAGCTGGATTCAATTTAAATTCACCCAAAACAGGAGGTGATAAGAGAGCAGCCCTTGTGTTTGCTGATGATGCTGTACTTTCAACACTAACAGAAATCACTATGCATTGCCTATTGAGATGCTTTAAGTGTTACTTTTACTATAAAAATGCAGCTTGAGCATTCTGTCAGAATGCATGAGCTGTTGACAATGAAAGTAAAGATTACCCCATAAAGGCTGTTGCAGAGGCTGCTCGTGGAGCAGAATTGTGTGGTCTCAGCATTGCCAGAAATTGAGAACTGGCTGTTGAGAGCGATACTGCGGCAAAGCCTAGGAACCCCGCTAACCCAATTAGGAAAGGAATTGGGTCTAACTAGTTGTCTACTTTAGGCTTAGTTTGTATAGTAATGCCTGTAGGGATACCAATGCTAGTGTATTTACAGATCACTGCACGAAGTTATGACTAAGGACAACCTCAAATAGTGCCCAAGGCTAGGGCATGTGGCGACCATATTAGAAACAAGCATTTGCAATGCAATAGGTCTTGCATTTACAAGAGTTTGATCTATTGGCAATGCAATAGCCTAAACTCTCGGAAATGCAAGACCTAATGCAAATATTTGTTTACTAGCGCCGATGTGGCACTTTCACATTACTACAGAAATGACCTGGGGGCATAATATCAAGGACCGGTGTTAAAATTATCGCCGTTTTATCATCAGAAACTGCAGATAAAACATCGATAATAAGCTTGATAATACGCTCTTGTTAATTCCCATAGAAGCCCATGTTAACACCAGAACATGGGCTTCTATGGGAATTAACAAGAGCGTATTATCAAGCCCATTATCGCCGTTTTATCGGCAGTTTCCTGACGATAAAACGGCGTCAATTTTAACACCGGTCCTTGATAATATGCCCCTAGGCTTTCTTAATAAAGGAGGCCAGCGCTTAAATAGTTCCTAATCCCCTTCCAGGGAGAAGCCCTGTTTGGAAAGATGATTTTACTGTGCAGCCCTGAGGGGAGTTGCTGTGGAAACCTGTCCAATTGAGGGAAAGAGCAAACGCTGCTGCTTCATTTCTCTTTAAATTTGACAGCACATGGAGCTGCAGAGTGCAGACCATGGAGGAGGTGAGTGGTGGTAACAGACAGTTTCCCAGCACCCAAGAAAAGCGCGGGAAGGGGGTGAGAGTTGTGAAGTCAGTCTGGAACAAAGTCCAGACAAAAGGAGAGATTAAACGTGTCTTCGGTCAGAGCCTCACAATTAATTGAAGGCACACAACCACTTCTGGCTCCACACCTTCTCACCAACCCTTATCAGTGTCAAGGCCTTTAGGAAACAGCACCCAAGTAAAATTAGCCGGCAGAAGCACCCAGTCCAAACAGGGTGGAAATACACATTTTGTGAAGCGTTCTTGTTTCCCGAACAAGTGAGGTATGTTTGTTTCTAAAGAGGGAAGGGCATTCAAACTCATCAAGAGTAAATGCCAAGTAGTGGCTTGTGCGAACGAAGCATAAATGTCTACAGGCATAGCAGCCATCGGATTTTACAGGCATAGCAGCCATTGGAATTATGCAGTAAGGCACGCAGGGAAATCTTTAATCAACAACACTGTACTGCACATACATGCTTTCATGCAATACTAGACGTGGAAAAAATACTCTGGGATCGCACAAACTGGGAGCAGCAGGCATGGGTGTCACAAAGTGCGAAGCACGGCGAAGTCCTGCACTCATTGAGGGATCAAAGTGCACTTAAAAATAAAAAAATTAATGAAAAGCAGCGGGCGGAATGGGTAACTTAACAAAAACTTCCCCTGCCAAATGATAACAAACTGAGAGGCGGGAGGTAATGGCAGCATGCACATTATTAAATGCTCTCACCCAATGTGGAGAAACCAGGAACACATCAGGGCCAGGATGTTGCTGCCGCCTGCAGGGTGCTGATACTTAATGGGAGTAGGAGGAGGCCACGTGACCGGAGCAGCTGGTGTCTGCAACAGTGGCGGCTGGTGACATTTGAAAGTGGTGAGCCGTAAATTATTTGCCGTACTGCACTGTGGCGAGCGAGCGCAGCTAGTGAGCCCGAACAACCTACGGGGGTTCTCCCCCGAGAATTTCTTTTTAAAAGAGCGGACAAATGGTGCATTTTTAAGCAAATTTGAGGTTACAGAAACCCCTCTTGACTAATTTACAAATGTCCACTTTCACCTAGCCAATGTTAATACCAATGAGTGGCTGAACAAAGTGCTGCGCCTGGCCTGCACAATGACACGGTCAGACTAGGCACCCTTTCTTCCGTGGTTTTACTGCCCCCATAAGAACAACATTTCAAGTGCTCAATGACAAAGGCCTGCCAGAAATGCTCCATCTTCTTCAGATGGGTGTCTCATAAAGTAATCAGACAAACTCCACCTTGTGACTATCATAACTGAACATGTTGGTATTGTTACTAATTGCAATCGAACCACACAGTCCAGTGTTTCACAAGCTGTTTTCAATAAACATTATTCTGCGGAAGACACGTACTTTATTAAAGCACCTGAAATAAACGTGTATTATAACAAATACAAAAAGCTGTCTTTGTGTACTTTGTCACCAGAACCCCTACCGTGATGGAGCATACATATCACTGAAAAAATATTATTTTATCTCTCCACACTCTCTCTCTCACACACGCAAACACACACACCACACGCGCGCACACACACCATAAATAATACAATAATTTGTTCTATTGAGGCCGGTATTTCTCTTCCTTTTGTGGTTCAAGCCCACTGTACTAGAAGCGTACCCACTTCTTGGGCAGCTTTCAAAGAAGCTACCTTAGAGGACATTTGCGCAGCTGCAACCTGGGCCTCTTCAACTACCTTTATTACTCATTATAAGCTATGACTACAGTTTTAACTTCTGTTCAAAATTCCTAATTCTTTTTTATTTCACCGAATTCTATAGTTTTTGTTATCAATGAATCACACCGTGGTGTAGCATTTCAAAAATGACATTTTTACTCTGTGTTATTATTTTTTTAACTTTTTGCTTGTGTATATGCTCATTTGTAAGGGCTGTGATGAGTAGGCAGATGATGAGGTAATGCCAGAATTATTTAACAATAATCTTCATCACTCAGAGTCATAGTCCTCCTTGTTGTATGTCTACCTTTCCTGCCTTATGCCTCAAAGTTCAGAGAAGAGCGAAAGGAAAAAAAAGATAGTATGTTAATATTTGTTGAGACTAATGACATGATGAGGAAAAGTGCTAGTGCGCACAGTGAGATATTACAAATAGTATCAACACTCAATATGGCAACCAACTTCCCTGGCGCTGCACTTCTTGCTGTCCACCGTTAAGGCACTAAAACTAAAATTTAAACCAAAGTAGAAGGAGCGACAAAGAAAAAAATAATATCTAGCATGTTAAAGTACTGCAGTCCATAAAGAATCAAAGTTCCACGCAAGCCTCCTTGTAACTCGTATTCCGTTCTTTTATTGTAGTAAGGTGATATTTTCATTCAACCAGTCTTTCTTGATGAAAATATTCAAAACGAAGATATTCAAAACAATTGTACAAATATAACACTCCACAGCCTACGTGTTTCGTCCCATAAAGGACATCATCAGGGCTGTAAAGAGAAAAAACATAACAATCTATATTGATGATTCAAACTGTACAACAACATTTCTTCCTACCATGGAAGCCTGCCTATATACCATTCTACACAAGAACCTATGGAATTCACAAACCTGCCCATATAACAATCTGAATATTATAAAATTTAAATTGAAGATAATTTGGACAATGGTGGTCAAGGAATCATGAACATAATTGATCTCCAAGTATCAAAGTTTTACTAGGCATCCCACCAAATTATCGACATTATGAACCTCACAGTCTCAAAATGTTACTAAGCATCCCCCTAAGAAGGATTTGACAGCAATGACCCTATTTATTATCTCTTGATACCCTCCCACTCTTTAGAATCCTGAGAGTACCCTATAGACCTGTTTAGTAATGATTTGCTAATGTTTTAATTACAATTAAGGCAGGGGGGACTCACTATTATCCCCCATCATTCTTGCCTGATGTAACAAATAAAACCCTCTCATCTCTATTTTGATCATCGTAGTGATCTAATGGGCAATGTTGCTCCTTGGCTCTTAGTACTATCTTAATCCATGTACATGTTATCAATGCCTAGTATATATGAAAAAAGCCTGAATTTAGTGATTTTACCCCTTATTGCCAGTCGGAATATTGCATGATTCTCAAATAATTTAAATTGACTCACCTACTGTCTGGCTATAAATCATATTCCGCCATGTGAGGTTCTTAAAACTTCCACACATTCTCAATTCCAAGGTTTTATAAAAAAAGGTCTCCTATTTTCAAAAAGAGGAACCAACTGTCAAACCTAATCCTGATCCTAAATCCGCAATGTGCCCATTATTTATATTAAAATCCCACTCACAATATAGTTCTCTCACCTCCTATTTCTCCTGATCAACAAAGACCCATCATCGGTCTTCCAATGTCCCAGTATAACTGCAGTGATTGCCTGAAATCAACAAAGAAACATCTATTCAGGTCCTCTTCCACATATAACTTAAGTAACATTACATTCTTTTAATTCCTATAGCCCAAAGAAACACGGTGTTCCACTAAAACCCCTGGATTCCTCCACTTCAACTATCCTACAATGCTCAAGATCTCACCTTATTTCTCATTAACTCCTGCTGGACATCTTAACTCCGCGACAGCTAGGCCAGATAAATCCCACCGTGAATTGCCAGTCGAAAACAGAGCTATTTAAACTCCCTGGTGACCAATCCACTATCGCCAATATGAGGTTCTAATTAACACTAAAGCTCCACCCTTGTTCTCAATGCAGACCGCACCTCCTGTTTTCCTACACCCGAACACTCAACACCGAAAAACTATACTCATATCTGGTTTGAGTGTATGGCCAATCACCACTAGGCCTGGTCCACTCCGCTTTGCGGTCCCTTTCTAAGTATTACAAACACTTCGCATCTGCGGCCGGAAAGAAATCAAAGATATCCGGTCTGTACTTTTTAACAGGAAAAGAAAGTGTGCCATGTTGGGGGTGTTGAATCAGGTGGCTTTCAGTTTTGAGCTCGGAGAGGTCTGTGCCTTTGTCTGTCTCAGGTTCACTTCTAAGGGCTGCAACGAGGAGGACAGGGACTTGTAGTGATAAAGATTTCCACAGTAAGTAGCCGCACCTGTTATGCCAATGAATGTACAATTGGCCTGCTACACTTATTCTTGCAGACGTTATAGAGAGCGGAAAACATTCAAGGTTTCGAAATTAAGACTTTTCATAATTGCAAGTAACGTAACAAGGACAAGCCAAAAGCCGCAGCCAGGCTGTGTTTTGAAGGTGGCGGTAGGATCAGTCACGTGCAGCTGAGATATGCACAAGGAACGGGCAAACGGATGCACCTTGTAAAGTAAACATCATCCCTCCATTATCCTTAGGCATCTCCAAGGTCATACCCTCTCGCCTTTGACCTAAAGTGAGGCTCTTGAAACTCTACACCTAGATTTATTGACCCGGAGCAGCGAGTGCGATCAGAGAGCACACTGCTACAAGGGTGCACCCATGGTCTGTGACCTCACAGCGGCTATCGAAGGGCAGTCGGACCTGGTCCAAATGGTCCTGCCTGCTGGGGATTGCTGCCTACCTAACTCCTAGGCCTGCAAGAGACGTGCTCAAAGGGGAGGCCAAGAACGGATTGAGATATGTGTCGATGCCTGCTGAGGCGAACAGTGCTTGAGATGAGCACGGTCCCAAAACTACAAGAAAGTGCATCCCGGGCCTTGGAGCCTGTAATTGATAGTCTGGCACCAGCTGGAGTTCGGCGGTACTGGACGGGGTCCTGATCTGTTAAGCCTGTGCAGCTTGGACGCACATGAGCTCCACAAAGCACTTAGCATAAACTCTGCCCCATTGGACAATTGAAGGTCCTTACCTGGTAAAAAGCCTGCCGACTCCTTCACATACGGGGTCTTGCTCACAAGCTGGCAGCACTGCAGTAAATCATTCTTGTATCCGACTGTGTGAACACTACAGACACACACGTACTACTGGTAAAATGGCGTCCAACTCCACAATGAACAAGCTTGTGCAGGAAGCACACAAGTCGTATATGCGCAGACTCGATTTTTGGTCTTCCCGCCGGCCACACCTTTACCAACTCGTCACAGGGTGTGGTCCCACCCACACCCTGTGACGAGTTAGGGGAGGGAGGGGTGACAATGCTCTCTATTTCCTGAATGACATGGAGGCTAAGCGAAACCAGGCTTGTTTATAAATCGCCCGGGGCCAACTTTACCTGCACGTCATCGGGCTGTGGAGACTGGACCTTAATGCTCGGTCTTTGCCGAGCTGATGACCTCACAGGCCTCAGGGCTGAGAGATCGTCAGCCCGGCAAATACCTGCCTGCCCAGGGGATCAAGTAGTTAAAGGGCTGAGCCTGTCACCTGTCCGCATTGTTGTGGAGCACAGCAACAACGCCGATGTCTGTGAGCAGGGCAGACAGTGCCCCCCATTCTAGAAACATACATGAAAAACGTATTTTAACCATTGCTTTGATTACTTCACTTGTCCGTGAATGTAAAGGGGGTAAGAACAAACTCGATGTAAATTTTTTTAATAAATGAAAAGAAGCATGATGGCAAAATTAGATAAAACTGGTGTCCAGCAGCATGGCGTACATTGAAAGAAAAGTACTGTAGAACAAAAGATGAAGAAATTGAGCGTAAGGAGACTGTGCTTGGACGGTGCTCCTTAGCTTTGACCGGAAGTGATGGATCGCTGTGTGGACAACTTAGGAGGCAGGAAAGAAGAAAGACGAAGGAGGGAACAAATGGTAAGTGGCGGGTGGGAATAAAGTGGTTTTATTTACACAACAGGTCTTGCAGACAGCACATGTGCTCTGACGCGCAACCAAAAAATAGGGCCCAGGGTTGGACTGGCTACCGGCTACCGGGCGTTTTGACATGCTGCCGAGCTGAGGGCTGATATCACTGCGGTGGGGGCTAGTTTTGTTGATGGAGACCTGCATGTGCTTCGAAATAAACAAAGCAAAACGAATTTCGTTCAGCACACGCAGGTCCCCATCAGCGAAATCAGCCCCCAGCTGGGCAGTATGCCAAAATGCCCGGCAGCCAGTCCGGCCCTGATAGGACCCCCCTATTTCTGGACCAATCCTGCGCAAATTAATGAGTCAGAAAACAGGCTTATCATGAAAAAATGCTGGCAACACAACACAGATTTGACTAATGTTAGGCAAGAAATCCTATCAGCCAGCTAGCCATTGAACCAGTTGCAACACTGTCGGCCTTCAAGGGGCAGCACTTGCTCTATGTGTTGCACTTCTTCAGCGCAGGGCACTTCACAGAAGTACCATCAACATCGTAACAGGTTCAACACTGAGGATGTATTCACGAATAGCAGCAAGAGGACAAGTCTAACTGCTGTTTCTCACATTGTTCTGTTAAATGACCTCTTTTGTAGGTTTTCTAAGTAGTGTTAATGTTAACCCATGACTATTTAGATGCTGGCATTGCATTTGGAGAGGCTATCTCTGCCTGTCCACCCACTAGGCTGTTTAACCTCTGATTGCCTGCAGGAAAAGAAGTGGAAAGACAGGAACTACATTTTCTTTTGCATCTTAAAACTCTGCATTTTGGTGCTAAACATATGAGAACACCTTCTGCTTTTTTTGTTCATTCAACATTTTGCATTGTGGGGCCTGTAGTATTCATCATGGACTCAGTCATCATGGACTCAGAACCCGGCATACAATGCACTGTTGGCTAAAATGCCAGAACAGACCACTTGACAGCTATTTTTTAAAATTTTACAAAGTTGTTTTGTGAGCTATGTCTTAAATGTGAATCATTATTATCTAATGTGTAGTGAAAGTTTTATTATACCGAGGTTCACAAGACAATAAAGATGCAACTTTTTTTGATGTAGCACAACCTTCTGTAAGACAAGTAATAGTCAGTCAGTCAGTCAAAATATCTTACAGCCATGAAAGAAAACATTTAAAACATGAGTTAAGCTGGAGGCTAAGATGGCTTCCGGCTGTCCGGCCGAGTAAGCGCTTCATCCACTCCTCCCAGCTTGATTACAAACACAAGATGCATAGCCAGAGACAGAAAATGCATTTCTACAAAAAATAAGGAACCTTAAACAAAGACAGAGTCAAGTGAATACTCACATCGTTCTGGAGCATTTTTTTTTAATGCTGTGGAGGTCGTGGCAGTGGTTATGGGGAGTTCCACTCCCGAGCCGTTTGGCGTCTCGATTGTGCGTCCCAACAGCAGTCTTTCTCTGTGGCGCCCCAGCCGCGGTGCACCTTTGATGGTACGGAGGAGATGCCACCGAAGACTGGTAACAGAGGAATCCGGGGGCGCGGAGGACAGAATGGCTCCGAGAATGTAGGAGACATAATGAAGAGCGCCTCTGCTCCAGTCAGTTCCATGGATGCAGGATTAGACGGTCGGCATGGAGGAGAAGAACGCGATGTTGGCGAACAGCAAAAAAAACAGAAGAATGGAGCTGCTACACAGGGTAAGTGTAATGTCTGCTGTCTAGTCTTTTCCCCACACGCACCCCTACATCCGCAGGCTAGGCGTGGCCTGCGGGGAGTAAATAAAAGGAAGGCGAACGCTCGGGTCGTCACTTCCGACAGGGCATCTAGTGTCGACCCCGTCCTTTCAGCGCTGCGCATGCCTGCCCCAGCGCAATAGTGTCGGACTGGCCTACCACGGCCTAAGCAGTCCCGACGCCACACTGGCGACGAGGGTGGGGGCCCAACCCTCGCCCGTGCACCGCTGTGCTCCTGTGTGCACCCACATTAGGAACGCGGTTGCACCGCGATCAACACCCGTCTGTTTCCTTCCCACCGGCACCGCCGCAGACCCGCGGTAATTTGATGTGGCCCCTGCAACGCTGCTAACACGGCGTCTGGTCGAGCCGGCTGCTGCCTCCAGAGAGCGTGTGGAGCTCCTACAATGTCGCGCCTCGTGTGTGAGGCACCCAGAAGGCCTGCGAGTCGGCCGTGTCTCTCCACTGCCTCCCGCGCAAAGGGGGAAGGGAAGGTGCCTCATCTGAAGTGCCAGAACTCCAGCATCACACAGCCTGGCTGCCCTCTGTTTGCTGCTGAGCTGAGGAGCATCGCCCCAGGTGTCACTCCCTCAGCACTGCCTTTGGACTGTAGTGTGACTGTGCACCGGCCACCCTGAGCTGTTTGGACATAGAAAAAAAACTAAGCACTGGCAAAAAGAAGGGAATAACGACAGAAGTGAGCCGGAGAAAAGCCCGCGAGAGGCACGACGCAAAGGAAAGAGGCCCATCAAGTGCACAGTAAGAAGTGGGGAAGAGAGAGGAAAAGACCTACTCGCCACGGGGTAGCCCAAGGGCAAAGAAAAACGCCGCCACAACACCATAAATGTCACATGGCACAAGGCCTATCCCCAAAGACTGTCCTGCCAGTTTTGACGTGCCCCAGCCAGGCAACATGGGAGATGACGACGCCGAGGCCGCGCTCATCCGCATCCCATTCCAGCACGCGGCATCAGGGGTCCTACCCCCATTCAGCAAATTGGAAGACCCAGCGACTTCCTCCCCAGATGGAAGATATGGATTAAACGCCTAGACAACTACTTTTCGCCACCCGAGAAACCGACAAGGCAGTTAAAAGGTCCCTGCTACTCCACTATGCCGGAGACGAGATATTCAAGTTGTTCAAGCATCTACCTAACACCGGGGCGGTAGACGATTACGACGCGGCCATGTCTGCGCTCAACAGCCATTTTGACCCTCAGCTGAACCCGGATTTCGAGGTCTTCAAGCTAGGACAAGCACGCCAGAGGGATGGAGAGTCCATGGACTTGTCCTAAGTCCGCATCTGAGAACTAGCCAGCACCTGCACGGACAAAGATCAACCCAAAGCAATCCGGAGACAACTCATTTAAGGGTGCCGCGACAAGACGCTGCGTGGCCTCAAACTGCGGAAGCCAGGGATCACGTTGGAGGATATCCTGATACTAGCCAGGTCGCATGACCTGTCCGTAGCGAGAGCAACGGCGATGGATCAGGCACTGACCAAGTCCCAAGGGAACGTGGAAGCCGCCAAGACAGAGCGGGCAGATGCAGTACGAACGAAACCAAGAGGAGACCAACCCAGAGGACCCCGAGGAGATGCACCCAGAACGAGGTGTGGGTACTGTGGACACGAACCCCATGCCGCCAAGGACTGTCCGGCTCAAGGGAAGACCTGCACCAACTGTGGCATCCCCATTCCTTTTGCATCCGTCTGCAGACGACGCAGCAATACCCGGAACTCCCAAGGGCAGAGACCTCCAATGAGAGCAGTCCGACAGCTGTCGGTAACTGACACAGCACGACCTGACCATGCCCAGAAGAAGCCTGCGAGACATCTACCAACCATGGAAGACTCGTCAGACGGCGAAGACGAAGAAGCATACATAGTGTCGTTCGCAAAAGAACTAAAACAGCGTCGCAGACCTCAACCCACGTTCGTAGTCCAAGTGGCAGGGACAGATGTCAAAGCGGTCATCGACACGGGAGCTAAAGTCAACGTCATGTGCTTACAGCAATACCGCAAGTTGCGTTCTCGTCCTCCTGTAGTTCCCTCCAAGACCCGGATATATGCGTATGGGTGTGACACACCCCTGCCGTTAAAAGGGAAAATGCTAGTGCCGATTAAAGCGGATGGCCTCGAGGTAACAGCCACAATCGATGTTATCGATAGAGAAGCAGCCCCCTCCTGAGCAGCCACACCGCCGAGGATCTGAAATTGATCGCATTTGCCAAGACGATCCCGACGCACCAGGTAGAAGAACTCCTGGCACAGTTCCCTGAGCTGTTCGAAGGCCTCGGATGCATCAAATGCAAGCCCATCTAGTTGCACATCGATAAATCGGTGGCCCCAGCTGTCCTGCGGCATCGACAGGTTCCTTTCCACCTGGAACCACTTGTAGAGCGGGAGTTAGAAAAGTTGGAAGAGCAAGGGGTCATCGAGAAGGTGTCCGACCGACCCGGTGGGTGTCCCCGATGGTCATCGCGGAGAAACCCAAGCAGCCAGGAGCCATCCATCTATGCATCGACATGCGCCTGCCTAACAAGTCGATAAAGAGGGAACGCCACATAACAGGGTCGAAGTGGTTTTCGAAGATTGACCTGAACGCGGGGTATCACCAACTACCCCTGGTGGAGGAGAGTCGTTTCATCACAACTTTCAGCACTCACCTAGGGCTCCGGAGGTACAAACGATTAAACTTCAGAATATCATCGGCGGCTGAAGTGTTCCAGAACACCATAAGGGAACTACTGTCGGGATTACCAGGAGTGTTAAACGTGAGTGAAACATCCTCATCCACTCCACAACAGCCGCGGATCACCACAAACACCTCAGTGAAACCCTGAAATGCCTTAGCGCCCATGGAGCAACCCTCCATCGAGAAAAATGCCAGTTCTTCCAACCTTCACTGGAGTTCAAGACGGCATTCAAGTAGACCCGAGAAAATCACAGGCCATCAAGAACACCCCCGCCCCGACCACACCGACAGAAGTGAGGAGCTTCCTGGGTATGGCCACTTACTGTGGGCGTTTCATACCAGGCCTTGCCACCAGAAGCAAACCTCTACGAGCCCTCACCAAGGGGGATACAGACTGGCACAGGGGTCTGAAAGAAGAAGAAGCATTCCAGGGGATCAAGGACGCTCTCCTAGGTGAGGCCACGTTGAAATACTTCGACCCTACAAAACCGACAGAAGTATTGGTGGACGCGAGCCCCGTCGGGCTCGGAGCTGTACTAGCTCAGGAACGTGCACCAGGTCAGTGGGCTGCCCTAGCGTTCGCCAGCAAGGCCCTCACCCTAACAGAAGCCAGGTACGCGCAGATCGAGCGTGATGCGCTCGCCATCAAGTGGTCCTGCAACCATTTCCACCTCAATCTTCGAGGGCAACCGTTCACCCTAGTGACCGACCATCAACCGCTGGTCCCCCTTTTCAAAGGAACTGCGCCCCGTCCGCCGCCACAAATTGAACGATGGGCCGTCCAACTACAACCCTACGAGATGGAAGTCGTATACCGCCCGGTATCCAAAAACGCTGCCGACTTTCTCTCTAGACACCCCGCGCATGGGGACCAGCCCAAAGAGGATGACGACAGCGAAGAATTCGCCCACTGGGTGGCCCTCACGTCGTGCCCCCAGAGCATGTCACTGGAGGAGGTAAAAGAAGCAGCAATCACCGATGCAGTATACACCAAGACCCTGGGAGCGGTACAAGAGGGTTCCTGGACTGACTATCTGCGTCAAGCTAACTCCTGGACCCCAGAAGACCAGGAGCTTCTCACGAAGATGTGGCGAGTCCGCCACGAACTAAGTGCCACTGGAGATGGCGTCCTGATGCGAGGGCCCCGGCTAGTCATTCCCCAGAGCCTCAAGCACCGGGCTGTCCAGCTGGCCCATGGAGGGCACCAAGGTATCACCAAAATGAAGTCGCGGATGAGGGAAAAAGTATGGTTCCCGGAGCTCGAAGATATGGTAGAGGAGTATGTCAGGCGATGCGCATCATGCTAGCTGACGTGTGACCCGGAGAAGCCCCTCCCGGTTATCACCGAAGATGCCTGCACGGTACCATGGTCCAAGATAAGCGTGGATTTCGGAAGTTTCCCAGGAGGACGACACACACTGGTCATCGTGGATGCTTACTCGAAATACCCCGTCGTCGAGCTGGTTGGGTTAACGGCGTTCAGTCATGTAGGACCTGTCCTGGAAAAGGTCTTCGCGATGTTCGGCTTCCCGCAGGAGGTTCGCAGCTGAGTTTGCCACTTTCCTTCAACAACGCGGATCACCCCACGTAGAGCGTTTCATGCGCACGCTGAATAAAGTGTTTCACACATCCGTTGTAGAACAGGCAGACCACGAGTTCCTGATAGAATATCGGAGCACCCCGCACTGCACGACCCAGCGGAGCCCGTGGGCCCTCATGCTTCAAGGACCCCGGAGAGACCTCCTACCAACTTCCCCAGGATGGTCATCACCTCCCCTGGATATGGAAGAGACGCAAGACAAAATCAGGAAGCCAGTGTTCGTCGCTGAGCCACCCCCAGGAGGCTCCGACAAGGGGCGACAGTCATCCTGCGAAACCGACGTCAAGGAGGAAAATTCCAGACGCGATACAAACCTGGCACCTGGACAGTCACGGCAAATCATGGCACGATGGTCACGGCCCGCCAAGGAACGGAAGAAGTGTCCCAGAATGCTTTGTGGTTCAAAGAGATCCCACCGGAACACCACAGAGAGGCCTCAAGTGACCGGCCAAGCCTCCGGGCCACCGCCGCAGCCAAAGATGATGCCGGGGAACCAGCCAGTAGCCAGCCCGGCGAGGCCCCGGAAGTCCTGCCCTCCCCTCCCCGGGAGGTAGACTCCGGAAGCCCCAGTCCAAACAGCAGAGGAGGGCGCCCTGGTTCCCAACGGTACAGTCTGCGGCCAAATCCACCCCCGAGCCAGAGGTTGAGAGACTACGCCTGTCCATAAGATCTAAGGTACATTTGGTAACTTTGGAGATGTAGGAACAAGAAAGGACAAAACAAAGGACAAAGTTGGATAGGGATGCAATGTCTGCTGTCTAGTCTTTTTTTTCCCACACGCGCCTCTACATCCGCAGGCCAGGCGTGGCCTGCGGGGAGTAAATAAAAAGAAGGCGGCCGCTCTGGGTCGTCACTTCTGACAGGGCATCTAGTGTCGACCCCGTCCTTTCCGCGCTGCGCACGCCTGCCCCAGCGCACTAGTGTCGTACCGGCTTACCACGGCCTAAGCAGTCCCGACGCCACAGTAAGCAGTCGGTGCCCGCAATGTTTAAGACACAAGTGCCAAAAAATAAAGCAGTCTCTAACCCCACTGGCAACAAGGTCATAACGCCCCCAGCTACAAAAAAAATCTCTTGTTCCTCGGGGGACAAGGGTGGAGTGTCCTCTGAGAAAATAAGAGCTTCAGGGACTAAACCGGATGGAGATATTGAATCTGCAGCTGAGGGGGCCTTTGCAGGGTCTGATTCAAGTGGGGAAAACGTAACGAAAAGCAGCTTGGTGGCAAATGAAATCTCAGACATAGTGGCAGGGAACTTTTCCTTTAATGGCAATGCAGTAAGCCCAAGTTCTCTGCCAAAAGACGGTTCCACAATTTTGCCAGAGCTTCCCCATTGCATTGTGGGAGATGGAGGCTCAATCCTTGAGAATCTTGCTGGTAAACTTGCTACTACATGTAAGGAAACCTGGGGTAACCCTGCTAGTCTGGATAGTGACAAGGAATCTATACTACTATTATAAAGAGAGAACTCTCACCGTTGAGCCAGGTAAACTCGGGAACCAAAGCGCCAATCTACACACCCGATACATCCTTGAAAATGTCAGGGTGTGTAGATGGACATAGGCTACATAAAATTTTAAAAAAACGTAAATTAAAAAAAATTAACTTTAAAAACAAAGTAGTCCCCTGAAAGAAGCACCGGCCGCGATGTAGCGCTGGCCGCGATGCACTGCCCGCGATGTGTGTGATGACGGGACATGGAGCGGCGGTGATGTGAGGAGCAGCGGATCAGGTAAGGCATTTACAAACACGGAAAATGTTGGGGCGGGAGCAGGGGCGGGAGGGGGGCGGGAGGGGGGCGGGAGGTGGTCCGTGTCCGTGATTGTGTCCGTGAACGTGTCCGTGTTCTGACGGCAAGAAGGAGAAGGAGGAGTCCCGTCAGCTGCAGCAATTCGAGCATAGGGGAGCGGAGCAGAGCTGACCGGCTGAGGGCTGAGGGCGGCCGAGAACGGAGCGGAGCAGGGTGGAGGAGCAATCTGCCAGCGCAGGGGGTCGGGGCTGCGCGGGTCGTGAGGTACATCACACCTACCTCTGCTCGCTCCACCTCATGCTGCCCCCAGCCCCCTTCTGCCTCGGCCAAAAAATGCAGCCCCCAGCCCCCTTCTGCCCCAGGCAACGCTGGGGCGGGCTGCTAGTATAATCATAGAGAAGAAGAAAGTGCAGACAGATTTTTTGCCCTTTCAGACCACTCTAATTCATCTGAGGACGAATCGCAAGATAAAGACTGGGGTGGAGATGGGAGTTACACAAGCTGCCTTCATTGGGAGGAGGAGGGTGATCAGCTCGTTCTTCAGTTTGGCCCTGTGAAAAAGGTTCCCTCTCTTCCTGCTTTTGTCAATGATACTGAGACGGCCCCTGGCAGTATGACCTGGGACTATTCTCTCTCGCCTAGTCTAGAGGAGAACAGTAACACTGCGGTGAAAAGTGGTAATCTGGGCGAGCCACTTATAGGCACCGATGGTACCGAAGAATTTACTCTCTCAATGATCTACCAAGTAATTATGGCACATCGCGCTGAAACATGGGCAGAGAGCTCTCGTACACAGGGGGCGTGCAGAAAGTTACAAAATACGGTGAGGAAAGTTTCTAAAACCTGTGCTGATTTCGCTACCAGGATTGGAGAAGGGGAGGTCAGAATCTCCCAGCTTGAGGATGAATTCAGTGCGCAGAGGAAAAAGACAGAGGCAGTGCAAGCAATGAGGGACGACACCTCCATGGAGCTAACTGATTTGGAAAATCGCGCAAGACGCAATAACCTGCGTATTCTAGGTGTGCCGGAGGGGAAGGATCTGATATCCGGCAGTTTGTAATTGATCTCTTCGGGCAAGGCTTTCCTGACCTACCTCAATGGGACTGGAATACCCAGATCCAACGTGCTCATCGCTTCCCCTTCAACAAGCGGAAAACTGGGGGGCAATCGGATAATCGACCTCGTGCCATATTGATATCATTAAATAACTTTCTGGCAAGGGAATCTCTGTACGACCTGGCCGGACCAGATAAGAAAAGAAAGATCAGGGAAGGGCTGTGAGTTTTTTGTCCGTCCAGACTTTTGCCAAAAGACAGTAGAACAACGGTGACTCCTTCGGCAATTGATCTCTGGTTTCCAATCCAAAGGAGCTCAGGCCTATCTTATCAACTCAGCTAAGTTGAAGGTGGTTTATCAAGGTCGTACACAGTACTGTCAATCAGAGGTCCAGGCCAAAGAGTATCTGTCAGCACTGAACCAAATCTAAATTTCTGGATCTCGGTTACTCCTCACTTTCTGAGACGATAAGGGGTAGGGGCAGAAAAAAGAGGGGAAGAGAAGCCCTTTCTCTGATCCAGCGAGGGGCTAAAAAAAAAAATCAAAAAAGTGTATGTGAAGGGCCTAATTTCTTATATATGCAGTAATGTATTCTGTATATTTTCTTGTTGTGAGTGTCCACATTTGGTTCTGTATCAGCAGCCGGTAGTTGCGACCAAGCACGCAGGAGGGGTGGTGGGTTATCATCATTGCCAGGGACAGATGGTCCCTATGCCTTGGTTGATGGGTGGCAGGGGGCTAGGGAAGGGTGGGGGGATCAGGATTGAGTGGGGTTTGGGGTGGGTGGGGGGTTGCGAGGGGTGGTCACACTAGCAATGATTTGTCTTTATAGTTATGACAAAAATATCAAATCTACGGCAGCTCAAAAGTCTGTAAATTATTTCTTTTTCTGGAAGGTTTGGTGAGATCTTATTATGGTACTGGGTCGAAGTAACCAACCACTGTCATGCTAGAGTAGAGTGAATATGTTAAAATATGTTCTATAAATTGCTGTGGCCTAAATGATAAGAAAAAGAGGCACATTTTTCCTAGCTTATTAGACATATGAAAATTCATGTGCTCTGTCTTCAGGAAACACATATCTGCTGGAATAATAGGGGATGGCTGAAGGATCTTGGGTTAGATATTTTAGCATGCACTTGTCAGGCTACTAACACTCGGGGGGTAGCAATTATGGCTAAACACGGCTTAATTAGCTGTAACCGGATCAAGGAAAACAAGCTAGGTCGGTGGGTGATCCTACAAGCGGTTATTAGTGGAGCTCTATATACTATTTGCTCCTTCTATGGATCAAATTTGGACGATCCCGCTAGTATTGATTTTTTAAATATCGAGCTTGCATTGTGACTCCCCCGGTTAATCTTGTGTGGGGATTTTAACATTCATTTAAATGCTAATTTCAGCCTGCTTAATAATACCCCCTATCTTGGTAGGAAGGTTAAGGTTTTTAGGTCCTTGCAGGGCTATGTTTGGAACACGGTTTGATTGACACTTGGTAGATTCAGAGGTCGATTGATGATGGATATACATTTTACTCTGCACCTCATAGACGACATGCATGGCTGGACTATTTCTTTGTGTCCAATTCAATAACTGAGGTAATCAATTGCGAGCTTTCACCTAGAATAATTTCGGATCATAGACCTCTGTCAATTATACTCCAAATCGGAAACTTGCCTCAAACGCTGGCAACGTGGTCATTTGACAGGAAACTGTTGCTTGATTCGGAATATTGCACATTTATGTCAAATTGGATCAGGGAGTTCTTTGGGAAGAACAAGGATACGGCTTCAGAGATAATTGTCTGGGATGCTTTTAAAGCAGCAGTAAAGGGGGAGACCCTCAGTTTTTCACTATACCAGCAAACGAAAGTGAACGATATGATCAATAATTGGGTGGAACAACTCCGGGGGGCAGAGGAAGAGCTTATTCATGTGGTTGGCGATTCACAGAAAAGAGAGGAATGTCAAAAGAAGATCGCTATAATTAGAACAAAGATATATCAGCATTTTGTAGATGGATTGGCCATTAAAATTAAATACCAGCAACATCAGGAAGATACTTATGAATTTGGGGAGGATACAGGCAGATTGCTTGCTAAGAGGGTGCAGCAGAAGGCGGTTATGAATCGAATCCACTGAATAGAAGATCAAAGGGTACAGATCCAAGATCTTCCCAGCAAGGTTTTAGAAGTTTTTCAGGAGTGTTATCAAGGGTTGTATTCTTCTGAACAGGTTGGGGCAATGACATCCGGGGAGGATTTCCTTTCGGATTATGTAACATCTCAGATAACCGTTGAGCAGAGGGAGTTATTATCAAACCCAATCTCGCCGGAAGAAATTGAGTCCGCCATAATTTCTCTAGCACCTAGCAAGGCAGCTGGCCCAGATGGGATCCCGCTGGAATTCTTTCGCACCTTAAGACATATTCTAAGAGGAGAGCTGGAGTCCTTATTTTTGGGAGCACAAAAGGGGCAGACTCTTCCTTCATGGCATAAAACCACTATTGTGGTATTAAAAAAAAAAAAGATAAGCCGGAACTTATACCGTCTTCTTATCGCCCTATTTCTTTAATTTGTGCGTATAGCAAAATCTATTCTAAGATAATAGCTCTAAGACTCGGAAAGATAATCCCCCCATTAGTATCAATCCGCCAACCCGGCTTTATTCCGGGGCGCGATACAACCGACTATGGGGCCTATTAGGATGGCGGACGGACCTGCATCCGTCCGCCACTCCAGAGGTGGAGGGACCGTCCGCAGGGGCAGCGGCGGTCCCTCCGTGCGAATTAGGATGTGACCGCCACCCTGGCGGTCACATCCTGTATTTTTAACATTGCGGCGGGTGCTTCTTGAAGCAGCACCCGCCGCAATGTTAAAACTGCATGCAGTGCATTTGCATGCACAAAGCGGCAGGCACCGCGCGGTGCCTGCCGCTATGTACATGCAAATGCACCCACACCCCCCTTCACCCTGGGGGCCCGCAACGGGCCCCCAAAGAAAAGACCGTATGCCTTTTTGTGGCGGCATTGCCGCCGCGGAAAAGCATATCCCAAGGTTAATCCTAATATGGCTGGCGGTGTCTGATAGACACCGCCACCATATTAGAGCTTTTCCGCCGCGATCTGAAGGCGACTGCGGCGGAAAAGCGGCGGACGGTCTCCCCGTCCATCGATGACCCCCCAGCCATCATAATATGGCGGGGGGTCTTTACAAACGCCGCAGCGGTGAATCCGCATCCGCCGGGCCGACGGTGGCTTCCGCCGGCCCGGACCAAAAATAACATACTCATCATCAAACATGACAAGTTTATCAGAAATTTGATTCCAAAACATATTATCAGCAGCAAACGGTGCAACCCGTGCATAAACATTAAACAGTACTGAGGATATTTGATCAATAAGTAATTTAACAGTCACCCAGCGACCTTCAAGATCATTCTCCTGATGAGTGATTGAAAATTGGTGTTTTTATGACATAGTATGGATAAGCCATTTTTCTTTCCTAAGGTGGGGGAAGAAAAAACGTGTCCAATCCAACCTCTTTTTAGTTGCTTGAATAAAAGCAATATCAACATTCAATCTAGCTAAATGTGTTAACACGCGTTGTCTTTTTATAGGGTTATTAACTCCTTTCACATTCCAAGTTAAAACTCTAAATGAAAATTATTTAAAAGGAACATGCACAGTTATTACAAAAGTGTCAAAGTGGTAACTGTCAAGTAGAACACGAAAAATGTTCATAAGAAAACGAACAGTATAAAAATTCAAAGATCTATTGTTATCAAGAAAATGTAAAATTCTAATAAAAACAATTAAAAAGAAACTGTCAAGTATAAGGTAAATAACGAACATGCAAGCAACATCATTTCGCGAAATCACATTACTTAGGAGAAAGAAAAAAGAAGAAGAGAGTCAAAGAGATTCAGGATTAAGAAAAAAGATAAGAAATGGGTAAAAGGTTAATGACAAATAGAGCATTATAAGATGAAGATAGAGAGGAATAGTAAGAGGGAAAGGGGAAGGACAAAAGAGAAAGGAAAAGGAACAGAGGGAGAAGGAAGAGAAGACGAGATTAGAAAATGGAAACAGAGAAAAAAGGACAGGAATGAAAAGAGCACAAAACAAAGATATACAATATAACAAACAACATATGATAATGCATAAAAAAGTCTAAAAGACATACCACCAAAGGACAATGTAAGTGGGGATGGAGGAACCACATAAGGAAAACAGCACACTGAACGGAGTACTCCAAGAGGACGCAGCAAAGGGAGAACAACCTCCAGGCATAAGACGAAAGGGTCATAAATCAAAGGGATCATAGAATCGCACCTGATAAAAAATTTTAAAAAGGAAAGAAAAGACGTTAGGAGGGCATTTCAGGATATACACACTACACCAAAAGGGAAAATAAATACAAGTCAAGTCAAGTCAAAAACCACTTTATTCGATTTAGTTAAAAATCATAAAAGCATACTACAGTCAATAGAAAAGGACAATTTGATATCATAAAAATTACATATAGAATTATCATTTATGTACACGGTTTAAAACAATTTAAAAACAGCTAAAAAGAGAAGGTAATTTTTAGCCAAAATTGCAGATACAAGGAACATATTTCATCTTCCAAAGAATACCCCCAAGTTACATTCTCAATCGCCTCCTCCTAGTCCTAACTGCAGCAACAAGATAGCTTGCCACGCTAAACATGACCAAAGGTGAATCCAACAGTTGGAGATATAGGAGGGCTGGTTTTGCCTGGAGAAAAGCTTTATCCTTCAATAAGGGTACCAGGTACTTCTGTCTGGGCGTGTTATAAAAATAGCAAAACAGCATTAGATGCATGTTATCCTGCCGCGAAAAATTATCACAATTACATACAGGTGCATCTTCCTGCTTAAACCAACCGTGACTGTCGCACAGAACCATGTAAATCTGGTTGAACCGAAATTTTACTAGAAGCCACCTATGAAAAGGGGTATTCACTGTAGCAAGGTACGGCTGCATATCTAAGCAGGTGATAGTTAGGTAATGAGCTCTAACCATGGGCTTAATGAGTTGCTGATCCTCTCTCCCCAGGGTCTTCAATTTCAAGAAATTGAGTTTGACCCAATTTAAATCAGATTTCTTCAGACCCGTGGGAGCAGTAAATATCTCTGGGCGTCCTAATTCCAAAGAACACCTATGGATATATGACAGCCAAGCAATGTTATTGGATTTCTCCAATTTTAGACAGTCCAACAGTATTTTATGGTTTAAGCCTAGGTTATTATTAATCCAGGTCCTAATCCATAGGAGAATAGGTGCCATTAAAAGGATGTCGGTGATATACCCTAAACCTAACTCCTGGTGAACTGAAAATGTAGCTGTCGATTGAGGGAGTCCTAATAAGGCCCGAAGGAACTTATTTTCCTCCCTTTGAATGATTTCGGTATTCACATAGCCCCACAAACCTGCGCCATACCTGGCTATTGCCAGAGTTTTTGCCCTATACAAGCTTAGTAAAGCACCGCTCGGCTTTCCTCCCAGTCTCCTAGAAAAACTTAAAATAGCATTTGTCGAACTCCTCACCGCTTTGGTCTTGGCTGTAATTTGAGGTAACCAACTACCCTTTGTATCGAAAATCACACCAAGATAAGTAAAAATTTTGACATTAGTGATCGCTTCACCATTACAATAAAACGATTTGGAATTGTTTTTAACAGCCCCGAAAGCCATAACATGGGATTTTGAATTGTTTACCACTAAGTCAAGTGAGGACATGAACTCACTAAATGCATTTAAAAGTCTCTGCAGGCCTAAATGTGTCCGAGCTATTAGTGCAGCATCGTCTGCGTACAGGAGAACGGGGATGCGAGTATCCCCTGCACGCGGTGTATCCAAGGTAGCAGTTAAAAGGTTTTTCTCCAATGAGTTTATATATAGAGTGAACAACATGGGGGCAAGGATGCAGCCCTGCCATACACCCCTGCTCGATTTGAACCAGCCTGTGCGATTACCTTCTTGGTCCATTCTGATCGATGCCTTTAGGTCTTTGTGAAGTTCAGGCAGAAAATGTACAAGAGGGGGATCAAGGCCCAATTTCAACAGCATAGTCCACAGCCGCGCTCTGTTCACTAAATCAAAGGCCGTGGACAGGTCCATAAATGCAACAAAAATTGACCCCTTTGATACCGTAGAAAATGTAGAAATTATCAGATGGAGATTTAAGCACTGGTCCTCTATGCCTCTTCCTGAGCGGAACCCATACTGGGCATCCGATAAGATGTCATTTTTCAGAGACCAATTGTTGATTCTTGCCAATAAAACTTTGCCCAGAACCTTCATAGAAGAATCCAACAAGGATATGGGTCGGTAGCATTTGGGATCGCTTCTTTGACCTTTTTTAAAAATAGGGACAATGATTGAACAAGCCCAAGTTTTTTGCAAACCCCCCTCAAGTACACATTTGCTAGTAGCTCTGCCCACATAGCTGGGTTTAGCTTATAAAGATCCAGAGGAACCCCATCTGGGCCGGGGGCTTTGTTTGCAGCTGAACCCTTTAAAGCAACCTCCACTTCAGTTTTAGTGAAACATAGCTTTGGAGGAGAAGTTGAGAAACAAGACATACTAAATGTCTCGACCATTTCATTTGACCCATAGATATTAGAAAATTGTTTGAGCCACTCTGCTTCAGCTATGTTTACTTCTATATCTGAATTGTTTGATTGAGCAAATAAAGGGTTATTGATTATAGACCAAAATTTGGAGCTTTGCCTAAGGATAGCAGAATCCATCAAGGAATCCCAGGCTTCCTCTTTAATAGCCTTTTTTCTGATCTTTATTGCCACTGCATATTTCTTCCTCAAATGTGCCACCAATGACCTATCTCTAGGGGATTGTTTAAGCGCTTCCAACAGAGCAGAATGTGCCTTGGAGCAAGTATGGTCAAACCAACCAAAAGCTGGGATAGGTCCCCTCTTTGGTCTAGCTATAAGCTCTTTTTCTACTCTAGCGCAAATATCCTCAAAAGCGCAAACTACCCCCCTCACCCCCATATCTGAATCCCTGCATATCCCAAATTCCGCTGCCATATTTTGCTCAATTACGGCAAGGAAATCCTCAGGGCAAACTTTGCACCATTTAAGGCGCCTTCCCTGGTCTATGCTCCTCACATCCTTCACAGCGGTGGACCTCAAAGCCCCTTTGCGTAGACCAATGGAAGCATCTAAGACTAGCGACACTGGGTTATGGTCACTGAACCCACTTACTATGGCATTATAAAACAATACATAGCGGAGCAAACCTGGGGACATGAAAATATAGTCGATAATCGATTCACTTCCCCTCGCGTTGTATGTAGCCACACGCTCCTTTAAGTCTAAGAACCCTGGTTCAAATAAATCATTAGAGGAAAGCAAATCCTCCATTGCCATACCCTTCAGGCTATGCTCAAAATGTGGCAGAGTCGTATATTCTGGGCCAGTATCAACCTCAATCTGGCAATGTAGCCCACACAAATGAACATTAAAATCTCCCATCAGTATGAGTTGAACAAAAGTGGTTTGTTTTGACATGTAATTGATTAAAAAAGAAGACAACTCTTCTAAAACAAAATTAAGAGGACCCCCCTGCACAGAGTTATAACAGTTTATTACCACTATCTTGTTATTGTCTTTTTGCAGAATTTCCACCAGCTGAAAATAATATGAGGAGCTGGGGATTTCCTTAATAGTGCCTGTTACGTTAACTGAGACTAAAAGCAACACGCCCCCCCTATCCCTTCCCGCCGTGGAACTCTGTGCTTTGACAAAAAAAGATGTATAACCATCCACCCTCAAAGCATTTTCTCGTGCCCAAGTTTCCTGTAAGGCCACTATGTCGTGTTCTTTTATCTTATTTAGCCAAATCGGGTCATCCTGCTTAGAACGTAATCCCGCAATATTCCAGGAAAGTAGCCTGATGTTCCCCCTACCCAAAGCTAATGGGTCATTTACGGCAGTGATTGTGTTACATGACAAATCAATAGAAACGTTTTCATTACAAGAGACATTCAGACTATTATGACTATGCTCTAGTCAATCAATATCTAAATTATTTGCCAGAGCCGAGAATCTATTCGACAATAATAAGTCATTGGTTGGTCACCCATCGGTTCGCTTGTAAAGGTGGAATAGGTTTGTCTTCAACCCATACATTGTTAATAAGATGTGACATAGTGTTCTCTCCACCACCTAACCTACTAACTGGGGGATAAAAAAAGCCAAGGGGCATCGCCTGAACACCTTTGCCTACTGAATCCAGTGGGGAAGCATCCCAAAAGAGACGGCTGGAGACGTTTCTTGATTTAAAATTTACAATTACGCAGTCTCCAGCTACACTTTTCCTAGTTGTGCCCACCCAGTCAACCCTTCTTCCTGTCAAGATATTATCTGCGATGTTACTTGCACCCGTGCAATTCGCATTGCACCAATTTTTAGTATGCTTCAAAAGTGTTTCATGGTGTTCAACCTCCCCCACAGCAAGTTTCGGTACGTTAACCAGTATAGCTACAAATGGTGTTGCATCAGGAGGTAAATTAACTGGGGGTACCATACTCCCCCGGCCCCCCTGTGTAGCTCTAGGCCTTACTATTGGGGTTTCACTAGATGCGACTTCTAACAAAGGTGCAGATAAACCCTTTTTAACCTCCCCTTTGTTTTGAGCAGGGTTCTCAGGAGTCACTTTAGTAGCCACACTAGCAACAGTAGTGGATGGGCCACCAGGCTTGGGTGCAGGAACCTGTACCGCTGTTGAGCAAGGCGCCTCTTGTATAGTAGTTGAAAGAGCCCGTGTGTTTAAGATGTCATTGATGCGCTCGCATTTCACCAGAAGCTCCTTGACACAATCCTTCAATGTTTCAGTGATGTCAGTGGCAATCTGGATAAGGGCGGATTCCAGCCTATCCGAGAAGAGTTTTTCAAGTAGAGCTGAGATACCCTCTTCAGTAACACACAATGCGCGCTGAGCCCCAGGCTGGCTACAAGCTATGCTTCCTGAATCATATGTAGACGCCGTAATAGATGGTCTCACTATTTCCGGCAGTACCGGGGTCGGGAGAACCGTGGGAGATTGTGGCTGAGTTGGCCTACATGACTCAATAATAACCCTGGGTTCCAACGGGATATAGTTAATGGTGGAGGTGTTTAATGAGTCCGCGCCTACCGTAGTAGTTTCCAACCCCAATTCACGCTCTGTCTCTGCAATCTGGGTTGATAGTTCAGACACTTTCGTAGTCAAATACGTGATGATGCTAGTGGTGCACTTAGGGACCTTAGCTTTGGCCTCGCCAACTGGCGCTGTCAAGAGTTTGCGCTTACCCATGATGTTAGAGATGTGGCCCGTCCCGTCCCTGTTCGTCCTCGGACGGCCTTAGACGGCCCGCCCTCTGCCCGGGCGCGTCCCGCGACGCGGAGGGAGCGTCTGCTCTATGTAGCGCCTCCGGGCGCGAAGAGTGCGGGAGGCAGGAAGTGCCCGCAAAGCTCGCTGGGAGCTGTAGTCTCCAGCCGCGGTGTTGTTGCTGTGGCGGCGAGACTACAGCGTTCCCCACCCAGGAGCTGGCACTGGAGCTGCTTGCGGTGTGGAGGTGTGCTGTCCGGTAAGCTCCTCGCTGGAAAATACAAATAACAGCAAACAGACATCTAATAGAACAATCAAGAATCCAATAAAACAATTATAATCAGGGATTGTCTATGGAGTCATCTCTGCAGGAATTGAGGAATTGTTGAAGTAGTGCAGGGTCTTCATAATTTGTTGTTTTATTATTGTAAGTCACTTTGAAGAGAAAAGGATGAAACAATCCATAATGTGCATTCAGGGAACGGAGAGCAGGTCTCATGTCCAAAAACTATTTGCGACGATCTGTGGTAGCTTTAGCGTAGTCTTGGGCAAAGAAAAGATTGGCGCCATTCCAGATGAGTTTCCCCTTCTGTTTAGCAGTCTGAATAACGTTATTCAAATCTGTATACTCTAGAAAGTATAAGATAACTCCTCTAGGTTTCGTTGGAGAGGATGCAAAATTGGTTGAGATAGTGGACCTAATCGGTGTGCATGCTGAATATTTAATGGAGGAGAAGTTGGAAGACCAAGAAGTGTTGGCAGGAAGGATTGAAAGAAATATATAGAATTGGGACCTTCAAGACCTTCCGCAAGACCATAAATATGTATTACGTCTGTTGCGGTTTTCCACATTTTCAATCTGTTGCTTAAGTGATTGTATTTCTCCATGCATTCCTGGGACCTTGTCAGAGATTGCCTGGACAGAGGACATTTTCCCTCTCAAGATCTGCAACTTGTTGCTCAGTATGTGACTAATTATCCTCAAGGCTCTTAGGGAAAGGATGGTTTTTAGGTTGTCAGAGAGCGGGCGCTCAGCCAGGGTAGAAGCACTATAGAACCAATGTAGTGTGGTGCAACTGGGTGAGTGGATAACCATATAACCACCCAAGGAGAAGCGAGCAAGCTCACTAATCCACAGTAACATAAAATGGCGAACCCTATGCACACACTTGACAAGTAGAAAGCGGATACAATGTCCTAATGTAAGAATTTCAAAACGCAGAGAAACAACAGTGATATGCAACTTAAAAGTATGAGGAATTCAATATCAATACAAAAAGTCTTGGTCTCCTTGTTTATTCCAACACAGCATGTGAACAACCAGCCGACACGTGTTTCATCGCATCTTGCGAATCTTCAGGGCTGGAAATAATACAGAAAACAAGGAGCTATACTTGGGGATATATACATTTGTATGTGTGATCCTGAATAACACTTCAGGTCAGCCCGTGAGACAAGCATCATTTTGGATTTTCTCATGCATAAGTTTCTGCCCCTGAGATGGTTGTTGGAAAGCATCCTTAAGTGTGCTATTGTGCTCAATATATGCTCATGCATACCATGCAATTGGGGTAAAACGTTGTGCACTTCGGCACCCTGATCGACGGAGTGAATTCACACATGTGTATCATCTATTGTGGTAACCAAAGTTGTGCATGGTGCCGTGCTGCACTACTGTCTATATCAAGTGTAAGGTATCATGCGTGTATTGTGTGCTCGGTGACATAGAAAAATAAAATTACGACACATACCTCCATTGGTTGTGAATTAGACCATAAGGCCTATCATGATCGATAAATACGAGTGGATTTTAAGAAACAAGAGAGGGAAGACAACGGGAAAGAAGGGGGGATAGAAAGAAAGAGAGGTCGAAAAGTTAGATCTATGGAGATATCCATTATTGAAGACTGCTCACTCGACTAAGCACTTATTGAGATTAGTTCTAGTGGCTCACTCTATCGTTATGTTATATCCGCGTTTATCCCAATTTCAGGATGTGCATTTAGTAGTGACAACATAAAATTTATATTAAGAAAACGGAAAGCTCACCGCTCTTCCGGTGATACTTCCGACCCGGAAGGGCCCAAGACCATCCAAACGCGGTTGCAGATTGTGGTATAGTTACTGTAATAAAGTTAGAGAATATGAGATTATATATGTCCTCTTATTTAGAGAGGGGAGTTATAAAAGATGAATATGATTCTCGTTAAGGCTAGTGACTTGTTAGGTACTATGTTTGTCTGGCTGCCCTCTAAACCGAGGAACAAAACCGTACCAATATTATTCCTGTTAAACAACATTGTAACTTCTCCTGACGTGTTGATATGTCAGTACCCTGATCACCATAAGTTAATGCTACTGACAAATTTAAAATGCTTTTACTGTGGCTTCACGTAGTATATTTCAACTTGCTTAGAGTTCTGTGTCTGTCGACTCCTGCTAATATTATAAAGACGATCAAAATACATAAGGCATATTTAAATTACCTTATAAGCGAAGTGCGCTTGTTCTGGGTTGCCCGGGGGAAGATGTATTACTCGATCGATTTGGGTCTGAAAAGTGATACACATATAGGGTATTAAACTGACTTGAAGGTGATTCAGCACCAAGCCTGTTACTCGACATTCTATTCGAGTTCTGATTCAGACAGCCTACCTGAAAAGACGGGGTGTCTTGATTATTGCGGGTAATTTTGAAGCCTGTTCCGGACTTGGTGTCTGTAAGACAAATAATCCGGACAGGCAGGTTAGGAAACCTCCAAGCTGTCATACTTGGTAAGACATACTTCGCAAGACATAACATCTCGCCGGCTAGAAGCCATACGGTGGCATTACCTGTAAGCGTCTTGCCGCTTCTCTCTTCTCTCCCGGGTCTCCTTGTTCGAAGTGCGAACACGTGACCCGGAAGTGAACTCGGATTAAATACCGTCCCGCCCACTGATGGCGAAACGTCATCCGTGTTAGTTTCATTTAAAGTGATAGACGTCGCAAGAGGGAAACTGCTAAGAATCAGACTTTCGCATTTGCTTGGAAATTAAATAAAGTTCTCCATATAGAGAAAAGAAAAAGAATTGGGTGTCAATCCGCAATTTGTCGTAGGTGATATTTATCCGATATATAGTGCTGGTGAATAACATGCTCAGTGCACTAATCAATAGCGGTTGCTCCAAAATTTTGTGAACACGGTTGTGAAGATGTTACAACTACATCGCATGTACTCGCAGCGGTGGTAGAGAAACGTGAGATGTTCTCCTCTCAACCTCTCTTACAATCTACAAGTGTCACTAGTATTTATGATTGTAAGTGTTATATCATCCAAATGCATCTTATGGAATATACAGTGGTTATGCCTATTGTTTACATATTTGTATAATGCATAGAAAAAACCTGTGTTGAACTAGAAACCTAGTCGATACTACTATGACAAACAGCAAATTATGTTAATACAGTAGAATAATCCATCTGTTATTATCTGAAATATTATGATACGTGGTAAATTCACTATGACAATGACACATCCAGTATGAGTACAATAGCTCCATATGTTTCATCCATTGTGTCATAGTTATTGCATTACGTAAATTAACAATTCCTCTGTTTTACCTTATATCACGTTAGGAATTCAGTCCCCTAAGAAGAATTGAAGCTCTGAATCATAGTTTAGGCCTAAGCCGACTGCGTACATTTTCATGATCCACATGGCCTCTGTACGTCGTAGTTTTAGTTCCCTGTTGCCTCCTCTGATCCCTAGGTTTACTACATCAATACCAAAGAAGGAGACACACTTCTCATTCTCAGAGTTCTGGCAACTAGCCACGTGCAATGCTACAGGGTATCTGGGATCTTGTTTAATTATGGCCCTCATATGTTCCGAGATCCTGTCTTTGAGGGCACGTATGGTGCTTCCAACGTACTGTTTACCACATTTACATTGTATTATGTACACCACATATTCAGTTAGACAGTTGATGTTGGTGTTTATGGAGAAACATTCACCTTTGGGATTAAAGAATTGTGTTGTCTTATGTTTGGCCCACCTACACATGGCACAGAATCCACATTTGTAAAAACCCTTATTTTTGGAGGAGAGCCAATCTGTTGCCTGTAGACCATGGGGTACAGTGGGACTCAATCTATTTCTGAGGGTGTTACCTCTCCTGTAGCAAATCTGGGGCCTATCTGTGATGAATGGGATTAGGGAGTTCTCATTCTTGAGTATATCCCAGTGTTTCGTCATGCTTTTTCTCAAAGTGTGGTGGAGAGAATTAAATTCAGTGATCAACCTGATTGAGTTGTTTGTGAGCTGAGGTTGTGTTCTAGGTTGTAGCAAGTCTTTTCTTACGGTTTTGTTGATTCTCCTTTCTGCTTGTCGGATCACATTATTAGTGTAACCTCTTTTGGAGAACCTGTTTTTCATGTCGTCTACGCAGTCTTTGAATTGGGATTCTTCACTGCAGAGCCTTCTGGCTCTAAGGAATTCACCATACGGTATAGACTTTACCTGGTGCGGAGGATGAGAACTGTCAGCATGTAATATAGAGTTACATGAGGTGGATTTTCTAAAGAGCTTACTGTGTAGGGTGTTGTCTACCACATATAGTTCTATATCTAAAAATTCAATTCTAGTTTGACTATGTGTCATGGTGAATTTGATTTCCCAAGTGTTGTTATTCAAGTAATTGAAGAATTCCATAAGTAGTACTTCTGTGCCTGACCATAGGAGAATGCAGTCATCTATGTAGCGTCCCCAGAAAATTATGAAGTCAATGTATTGGGAGCCCTTGTCACCCCAGATAAGATCCGATTCCAGGTTGCCCATGAAAAGGTTAGCAAACGATGGGGAAAATTTCGATCCCATCGCTACTCCCTTCTTTTGGCGATACCATTTCTTATCAAACATGAAAAAGTTATTATTCAACACAAGTTCCATCATTTCTGATAGCATCGCAGTATGTTGGTACAGTGAAGCTGGTCTGTTCCCCAAACATCTATTCAAAGCCAGTAGCCCCAAATCAATATTAATGCTCGTGTAAAGGGACACAACGTCCATAGTTACAAGAAATGTGTCCGGTTGCCACTGGATATCTGACAGAATGCTCAGAATGTGTCTGGAATCTTGTATATATGAAGGCAGATTGTGTACTAGGGGTCCTAGAAAGAGATCAATGTATTCTGCCATCCTCTCGGTAGGACCCCCTATGCCCGAGACTATTGGTCTACCCGGAGGGAAGGGCTGGTTCTTATGTACCTTGGGGAGTGTGTAAAGCCATGGGTATGTTGGTCGGAAAATTTTTAGATAAAGGTATTCCTGATCATTTAGTAGACCCGATTGTTTCCATAGCAATAGTTTCTCGTTAATCTTAATTGTCAAGGGACCTATTGGATTAGATGATATTGATTCATAGCAAGTGGCGTCCGCTAGTTGACTATGAATTTCTCCCTCGTAATCTGCTTTATCCATTATTACAACGTTACCGCCTTTATCGGCCTCTTTGATAACAATATGTGCATTGCTACTAAGAGAAGTTAAGGCGGCTCGTTCTCCGATAGTCAGGTTGTCTAGATACTTGAATGATTTTGCTGCATTGCAGGTGTTAATTCGTTCAATGTCCTCTAGTACTCTTTTGTGAAACTGATCTATTACATTGCCCCCTGAAAGTGTAGGTACCCATCTGGATTTGCTTTTCAAGCCACTCGATACACTATAATCTGGGTCTATGTCGAGCTCCATTAAAAGTCTATCCATGTCGTATGGTGAATCCTCCATATCAGTAATAGACAAGAGTAAGTGTGTAGCTTGTACATCCTTTATTGACAAAAATTCTTCTGTATTGGCAAGGACAGGAATATTCTTTTTACCCACATCAGTATTGGTTTTGTCAGAAAAATGTTTCTTTAACTTAAGGTTTCTAATAAACTTAAATAAATCTATTTTAAGTTTACAGAGATCGCCAGTGGCAAAAGGATTAAAACTCAAACCTTTGCTTAACAGTGATATCATGTTGGGTGTCAGTTCTAGTGAGGAGAGGTTGATTACTTGTACTTCTGTATGACTATTTGTGTTTAGTTCCTGTTCGTGCCTGATCTTAACTTGTCTCTGTACCCTGTCCTTTGATCTCCTGCCCCTACGGGTTTTGGATCGGGTGGATCTCTCTGGACTGGGAACCGGTTGCCTCTCCTGATTCTCTGGACCTCCTGGGAAAAAGTCGCCACACTGCCTGCGGCTACGGTTTCTGGTTCCTCACTGCTAAGTCCCGCACTGCTGATAGAGGCATTGCTGGACGAGACTGAACTAGCTCCAGTTGTGGATGGAATGTTCACATTTCTGGTCTGATTGTTGGGAATAAGTGGATCATATTTACTGGCGTAGGTGAATACCCTGCCCTGTTGGTAGTCATTTTCATCTCGTGGCTAGTTGCCAGAACTCTGAGAATGAGAAGTGTGTCTCCTTCTTTGGTATTGATGTAGTAAACCTAGGGATCAGAGGAGGCAACAGGGAACTAAAACTACGACGTACAGAGGCCATGTGGATCATGAAAATGTACGCAGTCGGCTTAGGCCTAAACTATGATTCAGAGCTTCAATTCTTCTTAGGGGACTGAATTCCTAACGTGATATAAGGTAAAACAGAGGAATTGTTAATTTACGTAATGCAATAACTATGACACAATGGATGAAACATATGGAGCTATTGTACTCATACTGGATGTGTCATTGTCATAGTGAATTTACCACGTATCATAATATTTCAGATAATAACAGATGGATTATTCTACTGTATTAACATAATTTGCTGTTTGTCATAGTAGTATCGACTAGGTTTCTAGTTCAACACAGGTTTTTTCTATGCATTATACAAATATGTAAACAATAGGCATAACCACTGTATATTCCATAAGATGCATTTGGATGATATAACACTTACAATCATAAATACTAGTGACACTTGTAGATTGTAAGAGAGGTTGAGAGGAGAACATCTCACGTTTCTCTACCACCGCTGCGAGTACATGCGATGTAGTTGTAACATCTTCACAACCGTGTTCACAAAATTTTGGAGCAACCGCTATTGATTAGTGCACTGAGCATGTTATTCACCAGCACTATATATCGGATAAATATCACCTACGACAAATTGCGGATTGACACCCAATTCTTTTTCTTTTCTCTATATGGAGAACTTTATTTAATTTCCAAGCAAATGCGAAAGTCTGATTCTTAGCAGTTTCCCTCTTGCGACGTCTATCACTTTAAATGAAACTAACACGGATGACGTTTCGCCATCAGTGGGCGGGACGGTATTTAATCCGAGTTCACTTCCGGGTCACGTGTTCGCACTTCGAACAAGGAGACCCGGGAGAGAAGAGAGAAGCGGCAAGACGCTTACAGGTAATGCCACCGTATGGCTTCTAGCCGGCGAGATGTTATGTCTTGCGAAGTATGTCTTACCAAGTATGACAGCTTGGAGGTTTCCTAACCTGCCTGTCCGGATTATTTGTCTTACAGACACCAAGTCCGGAACAGGCTTCAAAATTACCCGCAATAATCAAGACACCCCGTCTTTTCAGGTAGGCTGTCTGAATCAGAACTCGAATAGAATGTCGAGTAACAGGCTTGGTGCTGAATCACCTTCAAGTCAGTTTAATACCCTATATGTGTATCACTTTTCAGACCCAAATCGATCGAGTAATACATCTTCCCCCGGGCAACCCAGAACAAGCGCACTTCGCTTATAAGGTAATTTAAATATGCCTTATGTATTTTGATCGTCTTTATAATATTAGCAGGAGTCGACAGACACAGAACTCTAAGCAAGTTGAAATATACTACGTGAAGCCACAGTAAAAGCATTTTAAATTTGTCAGTAGCATTAACTTATGGTGATCAGGGTACTGACATATCAACACGTCAGGAGAAGTTACAATGTTGTTTAACAGGAATAATATTGGTACGGTTTTGTTCCTCGGTTTAGAGGGCAGCCAGACAAACATAGTACCTAACAAGTCACTAGCCTTAACGAGAATCATATTCATCTTTTATAACTCCCCTCTCTAAATAAGAGGACATATATAATCTCATATTCTCTAACTTTATTACAGTAACTATACCACAATCTGCAACCGCGTTTGGATGGTCTTGGGCCCTTCCGGGTCGGAAGTATCACCGGAAGAGCGGTGAGCTTTCCGTTTTCTTAATATAAATTTTATGTTGTCACTACTAAATGCACATCCTGAAATTGGGATAAACGCGGATATAACATAACGATAGAGTGAGCCACTAGAACTAATCTCAATAAGTGCTTAGTCGAGTGAGCAGTCTTCAATAATGGATATCTCCATAGATCTAACTTTTCGACCTCTCTTTCTTTCTATCCCCCCTTCTTTCCCGTTGTCTTCCCTCTCTTGTTTCTTAAAATCCACTCGTATTTATCGATCATGATAGGCCTTATGGTCTAATTCACAACCAATGGAGGTATGTGTCGTAATTTTATTTTTCTATGTCACCGAGCACACAATACACGCATGATACCTTACACTTGATATAGACAGTAGTGCAGCACGGCACCATGCACAACTTTGGTTACCACAATAGATGATACACATGTGTGAATTCACTCCGTCGATCAGGGTGCCGAAGTGCACAACGTTTTACCCCAATTGCATGGTATGCATGAGCATATATTGAGCACAATAGCACACTTAAGGATGCTTTCCAACAACCATCTCAGGGGCAGAAACTTATGCATGAGAAAATCCAAAATGATGCTTGTCTCACGGGCTGACCTGAAGTGTTATTCAGGATCACACATACAAATGTATATATCCCCAAGTATAGCTCCTTGTTTTCTGTATTATTTCCAGCCCTGAAGATTCGCAAGATGCGATGAAACACGTGTCGGCTGGTTGTTCACATGCTGTGTTGGAATAAACAAGGAGACCAAGACTTTTTGTATTGATATTGAATTCCTCATACTTTTAAGTTGCATATCACTGTTGTTTCTCTGCGTTTTGAAATTCTTACATTAGGACATTGTATCCGCTTTCTACTTGTCAAGTGTGTGCATAGGGTTCGCCATTTTATGTTACTGTGGATTAGTGAGCTTGCTCGCTTCTCCTTGGGTGGTTATATGGTTATCCACTCACCCAGTTGCACCACACTACATTGGTTCTATAGTGCTTCTACCCTGGCTGAGCGCCCGCTCTCTGACAACCTAAAAACCATCCTTTCCTTAAAGTCATTAGTCAGTTTAGGGTTGCCGCCTAGCACTCTTAAACAACAACACCAGAGTTGTTTACCTTTAGTAGATCCATAATTGATTCAGCTCACATGGATCGCAGCAAAGCTGCAGAGGAACTTTTCGATAATCTAGCCAAAGGCATGTCCACTACAACTGCCACCACCAGTACGAACCCTCCGCGGAAGGAAGGCCTTAGAGACAAGTTTATAAAACTTGAACGTCTTAAGAAACAGGAGAATGCGAAGTGGTGGGACGGCACCACTCTCAAACAATACTTGAGATTAAAAAGAATACCCAGGGGCCTCAGAGGTCAAATCTTTCCCACTTATGACAACTTAGATGCAGACCTGATGTCCAAGTGGGAAGACTCGCTCACAGCAAACTCAATGACCCTTATAGATATTTTAATAGAAAGTTCGGACCGCAAAGTCACTAAGTTACAAGCAGATATTGCTGTGGTCGAACAAGAAATCAAGGACTTAAATATCCCTGAAGCAACAATAAAGAACTATGATATCCTGGATGATATTCTTCTCAAACAGCAAAATGACATCAAAAATAGGAAAGCTAGACAGATTAAACGAGATGAAAATGACTACCAACAGGGCAGGGTATTCACCTACGCCAGTAAATATGATCCACTTATTCCCAACAATCAGACCAGAAATGTGAACATTCCATCCACAACTGGAGCTAGTTCAGTCTCGTCCAGCAATGCCTCTATCAGCAGTGCGGGACTTAGCAGTGAGGAACCAGAAACCGTAGCCGCAGGCAGTGTGGCGACTTTTTCCCAGGAGGTCCAGAGAATCAGGAGAGGCAACCGGTTCCCAGTCCAGAGAGATCCACCCGATCCAAAACCCGTAGGGGCAGGAGATCAAAGGACAGGGTACAGAGACAAGTTAAGATCAGGCACGAACAGGAACTAAACACAAATAGTCATACAGAAGTACAAGTAATCAACCTCTCCTCACTAGAACTGACACCCAACATGATATCACTGTTAAGCAAAGGTTTGAGTTTTAATCCTTTTGCCACTGGCGATCTCTGTAAACTTAAAATAGATTTATTTAAGTTTATTAGAAACCTTAAGTTAAAGAAACATTTTTCTGACAAAACCAATACTGATGTGGGTAAAAAGAATATTCCTGTCCTTGCCAATACAGAAGAATTTTTGTCAATAAAGGATGTACAAGCTACACACTTACTCTTGTCTATTACTGATATGGAGGATTCACCATACGACATGGATAGACTTTTAATGGAGCTCGACATAGACCCAGATTATAGTGTATCGAGTGGCTTGAAAAGCAAATCCAGATGGGTACCTACACTTTCAGGGGGCAATGTAATAGATCAGTTTCACAAAAGAGTACTAGAGGACATTGAACGAATTAACACCTGCAATGCAGCAAAATCATTCAAGTATCTAGACAACCTGACTATCGGAGAACGAGCCGCCTTAACTTCTCTTAGTAGCAATGCACATATTGTTATCAAAGAGGCCGATAAAGGCGGTAACGTTGTAATAATGGATAAAGCAGATTACGAGGGAGAAATTCATAGTCAACTAGCGGACGCCACTTGCTATGAATCAATATCATCTAATCCAATAGGTCCCTTGACAATTAAGATTAACGAGAAACTATTGCTATGGAAACAATCGGGTCTACTAAATGATCAGGAATACCTTTATCTAAAAATTTTCCGACCAACATACCCATGGCTTTACACACTCCCCAAGGTACATAAGAACCAGCCCTTCCCTCCGGGTAGACCAATAGTCTCGGGCATAGGGGGTCCTACCGAGAGGATGGCAGAATACATTGATCTCTTTCTAGGACCCCTAGTACACAATCTGCCTTCATATATACAAGATTCCAGACACATTCTGAGCATTCTGTCAGATATCCAGTGGCAACCGGACACATTTCTTGTAACTATGGACGTTGTGTCCCTTTACACGAGCATTAATATTGATTTGGGGCTACTGGCTTTGAATAGATGTTTGGGGAACAGACCAGCTTCACTGTACCAACATACTGCGATGCTATCAGAAATGATGGAACTTGTGTTGAATAATAACTTTTTCATGTTTGATAAGAAATGGTATCGCCAAAAGAAGGGAGTAGCGATGGGATCGAAATTTTCCCCATCGTTTGCTAACCTTTTCATGGGCAACCTGGAATCGGATCTTATCTGGGGTGACAAGGGCTCCCAATACATTGACTTCATAATTTTCTGGGGACGCTACATAGATGACTGCATTCTCCTATGGTCAGGCACAGAAGTACTACTTATGGAATTCTTCAATTACTTGAATAACAACACTTGGGAAATCAAATTCACCATGACACATAGTCAAACTAGAATTGAATTTTTAGATATAGAACTATATGTGGTAGACAACACCCTACACAGTAAGCTCTTTAGAAAATCCACCTCATGTAACTCTATATTACATGCTGACAGTTCTCATCCTCCGCACCAGGTAAAGTCTATACCGTATGGTGAATTCCTTAGAGCCAGAAGGCTCTGCAGTGAAGAATCCCAATTCAAAGACTGCGTAGACGACATGAAAAACAGGTTCTCCAAAAGAGGTTACACTAATAATGTGATCCGACAAGCAGAAAGGAGAATCAACAAAACCGTAAGAAAAGACTTGCTACAACCTAGAACACAACCTCAGCTCACAAACAACTCAATCAGGTTGATCACTGAATTTAATTCTCTCCACCACACTTTGAGAAAAAGCATGACGAAACACTGGGATATACTCAAGAATGAGAACTCCCTAATCCCATTCATCACAGATAGGCCCCAGATTTGCTACAGGAGAGGTAACACCCTCAGAAATAGATTGAGTCCCACTGTACCCCATGGTCTACAGGCAACAGATTGGCTCTCCTCCAAAAATAAGGGTTTTTACAAATGTGGATTCTGTGCCATGTGTAGGTGGGCCAAACATAAGACAACACAATTCTTTAATCCCAAAGGTGAATGTTTCTCCATAAACACCAACATCAACTGTCTAACTAAATATGTGGTGTACATAATACAATGTAAATGTGGTAAACAGTACGTTGGAAGCACCATACGTGCCCTCAAAGACAGGATCTCGGAACATATGAGGGCCATAATTAAACAAGATCCCAGATACCCTGTAGCATTGCACGTGGCTAGTTGCCAGAACTCTGAGAATGAGAAGTGTGTCTCCTTCTTTGGTATTGATGTAGTAAACCTAGGGATCAGAGGAGGCAACAGGGAACTAAAACTACGACGTACAGAGGCCATGTGGATCATGAAAATGTACGCAGTCGGCTTAGGCCTAAACTATGATTCAGAGCTTCAATTCTTCTTAGGGGACTGAATTCCTAACGTGATATAAGGTAAAACAGAGGAATTGTTAATTTACGTAATGCAATAACTATGACACAATGGATGAAACATATGGAGCTATTGTACTCATACTGGATGTGTCATTGTCATAGTGAATTTACCACGTATCATAATATTTCAGATAATAACAGATGGATTATTCTACTGTATTAACATAATTTGCTGTTTGTCATAGTAGTATCGACTAGGTTTCTAGTTCAACACAGGTTTTTTCTATGCATTATACAAATATGTAAACAATAGGCATAACCACTGTATATTCCATAAGATGCATTTGGATGATATAACACTTACAATCATAAATACTAGTGACACTTGTAGATTGTAAGAGAGGTTGAGAGGAGAACATCTCACGTTTCTCTACCACCGCTGCGAGTACATGCGATGTAGTTGTAACATCTTCACAACCGTGTTCACAAAATTTTGGAGCAACCGCTATTGATTAGTGCACTGAGCATGTTATTCACCAGCACTATATATCGGATAAATATCACCTACGACAAATTGCGGATTGACACCCAATTCTTTTTCTTTTCTCTATATGGAGAACTTTATTTAATTTCCAAGCAAATGCGAAAGTCTGATTCTTAGCAGTTTCCCTCTTGCGACGTCTATCACTTTAAATGAAACTAACACGGATGACGTTTCGCCATCAGTGGGCGGGACGGTATTTAATCCGAGTTCACTTCCGGGTCACGTGTTCGCACTTCGAACAAGGAGACCCGGGAGAGAAGAGAGAAGCGGCAAGACGCTTACAGGTAATGCCACCGTATGGCTTCTAGCCGGCGAGATGTTATGTCTTGCGAAGTATGTCTTACCAAGTATGACAGCTTGGAGGTTTCCTAACCTGCCTGTCCGGATTATTTGTCTTACAGACACCAAGTCCGGAACAGGCTTCAAAATTACCCGCAATAATCAAGACACCCCGTCTTTTCAGGTAGGCTGTCTGAATCAGAACTCGAATAGAATGTCGAGTAACAGGCTTGGTGCTGAATCACCTTCAAGTCAGTTTAATACCCTATATGTGTATCACTTTTCAGACCCAAATCGATCGAGTAATACATCTTCCCCCGGGCAACCCAGAACAAGCGCACTTCGCTTATAAGGTAATTTAAATATGCCTTATGTATTTTGATCGTCTTTATAATATTAGCAGGAGTCGACAGACACAGAACTCTAAGCAAGTTGAAATATACTACGTGAAGCCACAGTAAAAGCATTTTAAATTTGTCAGTAGCATTAACTTATGGTGATCAGGGTACTGACATATCAACACGTCAGGAGAAGTTACAATGTTGTTTAACAGGAATAATATTGGTACGGTTTTGTTCCTCGGTTTAGAGGGCAGCCAGACAAACATAGTACCTAACAAGTCACTAGCCTTAACGAGAATCATATTCATCTTTTATAACTCCCCTCTCTAAATAAGAGGACATATATAATCTCATATTCTCTAACTTTATTACAGTAACTATACCACAATCTGCAACCGCGTTTGGATGGTCTTGGGCCCTTCCGGGTCGGAAGTATCACCGGAAGAGCGGTGAGCTTTCCGTTTTCTTAATATAAATTTTATGTTGTCACTACTAAATGCACATCCTGAAATTGGGATAAACGCGGATATAACATAACGATAGAGTGAGCCACTAGAACTAATCTCAATAAGTGCTTAGTCGAGTGAGCAGTCTTCAATAATGGATATCTCCATAGATCTAACTTTTCGACCTCTCTTTCTTTCTATCCCCCCTTCTTTCCCGTTGTCTTCCCTCTCTTGTTTCTTAAAATCCACTCGTATTTATCGATCATGATAGGCCTTATGGTCTAATTCACAACCAATGGAGGTATGTGTCGTAATTTTATTTTTCTATGTCACCGAGCACACAATACACGCATGATACCTTACACTTGATATAGACAGTAGTGCAGCACGGCACCATGCACAACTTTGGTTACCACAATAGATGATACACATGTGTGAATTCACTCCGTCGATCAGGGTGCCGAAGTGCACAACGTTTTATCCTCAAGGCTCTGAAGGCGAACATTCGTTTCAGCCATGTACGGTTTAAGTTAGCCTATTTCTTCGAGAAGAAGCTCCATGGAGATGGAAGTAGATGTGTTTGTGGGAGCAGTGGGATTTGCCTTCACTTGTTTTCCTGTTGCAGAAGGTAGTTTAGAGTTGGTTTTAGCGCCTGGTCGAGAACAATTAAAAGAAGAGGGGCCCTTGGAACCAATAGAATCGGAAGTTGTATCATCCATGTTATTTTGCAACACGCTGAATGGATTATTATCCTCTAGCGGCACGCAGGAAATGTTAGTATGTTGAGCGTTATTACGATTAGAACGGGCCATTGTGGAGTGAAGAAAATAATAGGAGAATAATCACAAGGATCTACAATGGCGTGGCAGAGATTATTTGGAAGTATTGAGAAAAAGGCGAAACTTCAGTTAATACATGTGTAGATAAAGCATTCAACCATAAAAACATACATTAAGACAAGTAAGGAAGCACCTTGTTGTATGTTAGCGAGCACAGAAAAGGGCAACCAAATGTTGAATCCAAAAATGACGTCCAGGAAAGTAATTATCACTGCTGTGAAGAGAAGAAAAAACTGACCCCAGTCGTCAAAAGTAAATCAGATGCCATGGAAATTGATAGGTGATGTGATGGTCAGTCAGAGAACATCCCAAAACATGTGAAGGAAAAGCAGAATTTCAGCCAGCATATGTTGAATCAAAGCTTTATCCACATGAAAAGCCACAAAGTCTTCCAGGGAGAAAACAAGGAACCACATCAAGTTCAACTTCATTCCATAGAGCAGAGTAGAGAATGAAAGGCTATCATGCTCAAAATCAAAATGGTGGCTAGGAAACAATATTACTGCTGAAGAGAGAGCAAAAAATTGACTCTAGTCACCAAGAATGGCCCAAATGCAATGAAAAGCAATATGAGGTGTAGAATAAGTAATGATTTCTGGTTAAAGCCCTTCAAAATGTTGGCAGAGTAAGTGCAGGACGTGACATCCTAGGAAACAGCATTGCGGGACGCACAGGGAGCCGCAAGTACACAAAATGGCGGCCACAACTCAGGAGCGAGCCGCGGTCGGCACACAGCGCCGGGGAAACAGCTCGCAAGCTCACCCCGCGTCTCCGCATTCGCGTCCAGACATGCAGAAGGCACTACGCCATCAGAAAACACGGCTACACGATCCGCCAGAAGTCAGGTGAGCGCCCGGTGGAAACTCGGACCTCTACGGTCTTCCGGAGCCTCCAAGAGTGGCGTCCATTCCCCTCGGCGCCTAAGCCACGCCATAAAAAGCTATTTTAAAAGTTCACACTTAGAAACTTTTCAACAGAAACCTGGCAATGTTATCCAAAGGTGAAAATTCAGGTTGCAGGTAAAGTACGATCTTGTTACTTTTGTAATCCAGTACTGGGCTCCTGGGGCCAGCACTGGGGTCTCAACTTAAAACAGGTAAGTAATTACGTTTCAGTATTTCGTATGATTTTTAAAGAATATTTCTAATTTTCAAAAGTAGACACTTAGAAGAAATTTCATAGAAAAGCAGACAATGGATTCCTAAGGAGAAAATAAAAGTTACTAGAAAACCCGCTAGGTATTACTTTTGCGGTTCAGTACTGGGCTACACGGTACAGTACTGGCACCTCTCCTGATCACAGGTGAGTATTTCGGAATTCGGATGATTTTATATGAATAGTTTACGTTTTCAAAAGTAGACAAACCAGTCAATATTATTCAATGGCAGGTAAGTGAGTGCTCCTGGTGAGTACTCAACTGGTGAAGCTGTGGTTCTGGGCATAGACTCAGGGGTCCCCCCAGTGTCAGGTAGGTACAGTTGGTTCACTCTCAGCAGCGCAGGTGCGGCTGGGTGCAGAGGTAGTTAGCACAATGTTATCATCCAATGGGGGACAGGGGGCCTCCGGTTGGTGGCTGCTGGCTAGCAGGCCACGCGGCTGTGGGAGCTGGGCTCCTGGTCACTTGCTTAGGACAAAAGGGGGAATCAGGATAGGACAAAGGTGGCACAGTCAGCGGCACTCGGGCGGCTGGGTGCAGGGTGCTTTTGAGCCGTCGGGCGCTCAATGTTATCCAATGGAAAAGGTAAAGAAGGAACAAAGGCTGCAGGCTCAGGGGCGGAGACTCTCCAGGGGCGACCAGCATGTCGAGAGGTAAGTTGGAATCTTGGAGCACAGGTAGGTACCCCAAAGGGAGGCACAGGGGGCTGTAGGGCGCCGGGAACAGGGGTGTTTTTGGGTGTCGGAAAAGCTTACCCTCAGCTGGTTGCGGTTGGGGGGGCCCCTGGTTCTGAGTCTGCAGGCGTCGTCTGGTTCGTCGAGGAGGCTCTTTGGGCACTGGACTTTGGGTCCCAGCCGCCGGGAGATGTCCTCGTGGTCTTGGATCACTCGGGCATGGGCCGGGCTCGGCGGGTGCAAAGTAGGCTGGTCCGGAGCTTCCTGGCTCGCACCAGGGGGGGGGGGTGTTGCAGCAGAGCCTCTGCTGATGGGAGTCCCAGTCTTTAAGAGGGTCAAGGCAGGCAGGTCCTCTGGGTGTCCCAAGGTTGCTGTCCGCAGGAGTCACGGGATTTAGACAGGAGCAGGTTCCAGGATCGACAGGCCGGTAGGGCTGGGGACAACTCAGTTGTTGTCGTCCTGTTGTTAGCAGCTACTCGGCGGGTCTTCTTCTTCTTGATCTTCTTTCTTCTTTTGGTATTGGGATCTGAGGAGGGAAGGTTCAGTGAGCCCCTAAATACTGAATTTAGGGGCGTTACAGGTAGGGCAACGGCAGGGACCAATAGGTCCCTGTCCTGGGGTGGGTACACCACCTAGCCTGCTCCTCTCCTGTGGGTGGGGGGCAGGAACCTAGCTGTGATTGGGCAGGGCTCCCCATCTTCAAGATGGCCGGAGCCCAGGGCCGTGCTTCACCTCGTCTCCCCCACCTGAGGGATGGGGTTGGCATAGGCTAACACCCGCCCATCCTGACATAGTTTTTTCCGCCAGTCTTCCCGCCAGAGTGAACTGATGGGGGCCAGTTGTTGGGTACAGCAAGTGGTCTGGAGAAGCTCACAGAGGTGGCATGGCTTTGAAGCTTCCCCCTGCCCATCCTGGGGGAGGAGACGAGCTCCTCGCCCAGGATGTGCATTGTTGCAGGCCCAGGAGAACGGGGGTCTCCACCCAGGGGTCCAGCAACATGTCTGCTGTGTGGCAGCCTCTGCAGCCTCTCAGCCCAGGTGTGGATTGTAGGTTAGGTTTTCAGGGGGCATCTCTAAGAAGCCCTCTGGTACGGTTTACATTAAATCCCACACTGGTATCAGTGCAGGTTTAATGTGCTGAGAAGTTTGGTACCAAATTTGTCAGTCTTCAGTGTAGGCATTATGGTGCTGTGGAGTTCGTAAAGACAACCTCCCAACACCATATACCTTCAATGGCATCACTGCACTTACAGTGTCCAGGAATGGCCCTGGGTACTGTAGGGGCATAGGGCTCATGCACCTATGCCCATATCTCTGGCATAGGGCAACCAGCTAGAGGGGTGACTGAAGTATGCCAGGGCAGTGGGTTCTGTGGGCATGGCACACAGGGATGTGTGCCATGTCGCCTCTTTGTTTAGTTCTGTACTTCGACACTCAGCCTGCAAAGGCAGTGTGTGGGTGTCAAGGTGCAGGGCCCCTGAGGGTGGCACAATAAGTGCTGCAGTCCTCAGGGGTCTTCTTTTGTCACCATGCCCTGGGTACCTAGGGTACCATTTACTAGGGGCTGATAGGTGGCCAGAGATGCCAATTGGGTATTAGTTTCAAGACAGTTTTAGGGAAGGAACACAGGCCCTGGGTACCTGGTTGGCAGGAACCCAGGGCACACTGAGTCAAAGCACATCAGCAGTTCAGAAAAAAGTGGGGGCATACCAAGGCAAGAAAGATGTCACTTTCTTACACAACTCCACCCCCCAAACGAAAGGTGATGAGACTAACCTTGTCCCAGGGAGTCTTCGTTGTCTTAGAGGAAGAACCTTGAAAGTCCATCTGTATTGGCATGGGCGGTCCCTGGTCGGTGTTCCACTTCAAAGTCCATACCCTGTAGGGAGATGGACCTTCTCAATAGTTTTGGATTTTCCCCTTTCATCTGCATTAGCCATCTGAGAGGTCTGTGGTCAGTTCGAACCAGGAAGTGAGTTCCAAACAAGTAGGGCCTCAGCTTCTTCAGGACCAAACCACAGCAAAGGCCTCCCTCTCAATGGCACTCCAACGCTGCTCTCTGGGGAGTATCCTCCTGCTTATAAAAGCAACAGGTTGGTCTTGCCCTTCCTCATTGATCTGGGAGAGGACTGCTCCTATCCCCAGCTCTGAGGTATCAGTCTGTACTATGAACTGCTTGGGGTAGTCTGGTGCTTTTAGAATGGGTGCAGAGCACATTGCTTTTGCTTCTTTCACGGTGTCGAAAGCCTTTTGGCAGCTAACCGTCCAGTTTACTTTCTTGGGCATTTTATTGGATGTGAGTTTCGTGAGGGGAGTCACAATGGACCCATATCCTTTCACAAACTTCCTGTAGTATCCAGTCAAGCCAAGGAATGTCCTGACTTGGGTCTGGGTGGTTGGAGCTGCCCAGTCCAGGATGCTCTGGATCTTGGCCTGTAAAGGTTGGACCTGGCCTCCACCAACAAGGTGGTCCAAGTACACCACAGTGCCCTGCCCTATCTGGCATTTGGATGCCTTGATAGTCAGTCTTCAGATTGCAGGGCTTGTAGAACCTTCCCAAGGTGGATCAGGTGATCCTGCAAGGTGGAGTTAAAGACAGCAATATCATCAAGATAAGCTGTACTAAAGGACTCCAATCCAGTCAGGACTTGGTTCACAAACCTCTGGAAGGTGGCAGGGGCATTCTTTAACCCAAAAGGCATTACAGTGAACTGATAGTGTGTTATGGTCTCGCGCTCTGCGCTCCCTGCGCGAGGACAATGATCTGTGTTAGCCTCGCGCCGCCTGTGTGCGTGCGACAGGCGTAATGAGTGTCCATTAGGTTTGACAGTTAGAATCCCCATCTTGATGCTGTGTGAGGCTTCGGCTCAGCTCCAGTGGGAACTTAATAAACAATTACTATATAACTTTGCTGGTATTCATCTCGAGTTATTACACTCGATATTGGCGACAAGCACCTGAGTTCCCACAAAGAACCCACGAATAACCACAAACTGAGGAAAGATATCAAACGAAAATGAAAGATAATCGGAACACTCACAGATTCGGAGTGTCGGAGAAAGAAGTCTGTTGTGCCGGGGACAAGTGCGTAGCCACGCTGGAGGTCAGTGGGATTCCGTGTAGTGGTGGGGCGGCGCTGTTCCGCTGTTTACCTGTGCTGTGAGGAGATCTCCCCGCCCCCTTCTGACGAGAGCTTAGTGGGCTGGATTCCGAGCTGGAAGGAACCGCCCCTGCCTGTCATCTTGTCTCAAGGCTTAACCCTTAGTGGTAAACAAGAAACGAATTCCATGAGAAGTCGATTTATATTTATGGGGAATTGTACAGGAGTGAGAGCTTTTGTTTGAAAAAAAAAACAACACAGCTTAAAATAACAAGGTGATTATCCTTACTCAGCACAGTCTGTGGTGGGTCAAGGGAAACACGGTGACACGCACACCTTGGAATAAATATATTTAAAACGTGTTTTCATAGCAGAGTTAATAAAAACTTTAGTAGAGGGAAAAACTTCAATGTAAACTCTGAGTGACATTATAGCTATTGAGATAATCAAAAACAACATTGTCCAGTGTCACTATACTGAGAATCTGCTGGTTATCTGTTGTTTAATATCATTTTCTCCTTATCAACATGCAATCTGTCCATCCTCCACCCCCCTTTCTAGACACGCCAGGAGAACCACCGATAGTGTGGAAAAAATTGTTTGATGCATTCGAGAACTACTTTGGGGCAATTGGAGCACATAGATTCAGACCACAACGGAAAAAGTTTCTATTGCTACACTCCCTAGGGTTCGAAGGAAGAGACACCCTCAAACATCTCCCAGAAGCAGAAAATGAGGAACTAGATGAATACCAAAAAACAGTGAAAAAATTAGAGAAAAGATATGACAAACAGCCCATTGTAGTAGTGCTGAGACACAATTTTTTTAAAAGAGCACAAAAAATGGAGAAGGATGTTGACACATATATAACGGTGTTCAGTAAAATGGTAGCTGAGTGTGAATTTGAGAACTTCAGTGAACAACTGGTTCGTGATCAGTTTATAAGCTGATGTAGTGACAAATCTATTAGACAAAAGCTACTTTCTCTTGAAAATCCTTCTCTGGATGAATCCATTCGTATTGCTAAGAGCATAGAAACTTCGCAGTCATCCATCAAAGAGCTAGAAAGTAAAAATACAGAACTGGTCACACCCGTACGTCTTTCAAATCTAAAGAAAAAGAAAGATTTTCACCCAAACAATTTCTTCAAAAGAACCGATATATGCTTCAGGTGTGGTTATCCTTTTCATACTAAAAATGGAAAACCTTGTCCTGCAAGAAATGCAGTATGTCGCTCTTGTGGCAAAGCTGGGAATTTTGACAAAGTGTGTCAGACACAGAAAAAAGGGAATGTTTGTGTTGGGTGTGTAAAAGACTCAAGCGACAGTGATGATGATAACACTCTTGATGAATTGAAGGACATGGTGCTTGTGGTGAACGACCGAGATGTCAAAAGAGAAGATCCCAGTGAATGTGTTGATCCATATGTTGTGATTGAGGTTGGTGACAAAAGTTTGAGGCTCCTAGTGGACTCTGGTGCACGAATTACTATGATTACAGAATCTCTATTTAGGAAGATGTGGGGGGAAAGACCCCTTCAACCACCGGATCGTGAACCAGTATCTTACGAAGGACGCACAATTGACTTGTTAGGATACTTTGAGGAAGTCATGGCATTTAAAAATAGGCACATACATGGCAAAATATATGTGGCAGTACATGGCCTTAACAGATTGGGCTGGTTTTATCAAGGTCTGTTTAGCATGATGTCATGTCCTTGTGCCAGAGAACAAGTCTTAGCGGTACGTGATCACGACCATGTGGAAGACTTACTCAATAAATATCCTAAAGTATTCTCAGGTGAACTGGGAAAAATCAAAGGATTCAGACACAAAATAAAAGTAAGAGATGATGCTGTGCCAGTTAAACACATAATCAGGAGTGTGCCCTTCAGTGTAAGGGAAGGTTTGGAAAAAGAACTTATGTCCATGCAAAGAAGAGGTGTCATCGAACCAATAGGGTCCTCGGATTGGGCTTCATCTTTAGTGGTCAAAAGAAAGAAAAATAACGAATTGAGAATCTCATTGACCTGCGCAGTCTTAACAAGGTGTTTTGGGTGGACTCGCACCCCTTACCTAATATTACTGAAATGCTGGGAGTTGTAGCAGGGGCAAAAGTTTTCACTAAGTTAGACTTAGCCTCTGCGTACCACCAAATAGAGCTGGATAAGGAATCACGTCATCTTACTGCCTAAAACTCACCTGCAGGTATGTTCCAATTCTGTCGTATGCCATTTGGCTTGGCTTCGGCAGCCTCTGTTTTCCAAAGAGTCATGGTCAACTTACTCAAAGGCATAGAAAATGTAGCGATCTTTCAGGATGATGTGCTAATGTTTGCTAAAGATCAAACTGAACATGATGTGATCTTGAGTAAAATACTCTCCCTCTTACAAGAGCACGGTGTTGTCCTCAAACGTGAAAAATGTGTGTTCTCTAAAGACAAAGTGGAATACTTGGGTCATACCATCTCCATTGCGGGTGTCACACCAAAGCCTAGTATGGTACAAGCCATCCTGGAAGCTTCTGCTCCAAAAGACAATGTTGGTGTCAAATCCTTGCTCGGTGTGACGGAGTACTATGCCCGCTTCATTCAGGATTATGCCACAAGAGTACGGCCCATCTCTAAATTGCTGAAGGAAAGTAATGAGTTCATGTGGGACAGTGACTGTGAACAAGCTTTTGCAAGGCTTAAAGAACAACTTAGTTCTGAACCCGTTTGAACCTTCAATTCCATGCACGTTGACTGTGGATGCTAGTAGCTATGGGCTGGGGATGTATGTCGTTACAACGCATGCTTTTTCCACGCATGCCTTTACATCGCAGGTTTTACAACGCAAGTCGTTACAACGACTTGCGTTGGGGGGCGCTGGATAGTGAATAGTCTAGTTTACTATTCCAACTCCCGTCCCCGTGGATAGTAGGGAAGGTTTTGGATAGTAATTAAACTATTCCCTATCCTCCAGCGCCCTCCAGCGCAAGTCATTGTAACGACTTGCGTTGTAATTCCTGCGTTGTTAAGGTACTGCATGGAAAAAGTTTTGTTGTAAAGGATGTTTAATATGGGTTGGGCAGTCTTGACACAGGATATGGGAAATCTGGAACATACAATTGGTTTTGCATCGAGGGTTCTGAGGGACCCTGAAACACATTACTCGGTCATTGAAAAAGAACTTTTAGCATGATGGTGGGGCATTTAAAAATTCAAGAACTACCTGTGGGGAAAGAAATTCACGTTACAAACTGACCATAAACCATTGGCTGCCATTTTGGGCAACACCAACAATCGCAATGCTACACCACGTATTGCTCGTCTTGCGTCAAAACTGTTACAATACAATTTTAATATCATTCACATTGCAGGAGGGAAAAATGTCTGGGCAGATGCTCTGTCACGCTTACTTCCAGCATCTAGAGATTCAACACATTGTGATGATGACATTTAGTTTGATGAAAAAGAAGATTGCATAATAGCATGTATAGAGTTAAAGAATGTGTGTTCTGTGGTGGAAGAAAGTTGGTTTGCAGCCATGGACAATGATGTAATCTTGAAAGATGTTGTGAAATACATAAGTCTGGGTTGGCATAAAGAAAGGATTGTTGATGTGGAGTTACAACCGTTTGTAAAGATCAGTGAAGAACTTTCATTAGAAGATGGTCTAGTCTTTAGATTAGACAAATTGATACCCCCGGCAAGCATCAGAAACATTATCCTTACTAAAGCTCATGAGGGACACTTGGGAGCCACACTCACCAAACGTAGAGTGCGGGAATATTTTTGGTGGCCACAAATGGATAGGGACGTTGATACCCTTGTGCTGGAATGCCCCATTTGTGCCGGTAGCGATAAGTGCCTGCACACGTCAGTTCCTCCTCTCTCTCCCATACCTCTTCCTGATGCCCCATGGGAGAAAATAGGCATTGATATTTTAGGACCGTTCAATAGCTTACCCCATCAATGCAAATTTGCTATTGTAATGATGGATTACTACACGAATTGCCCTGAAGTTGGGTTTGTTTCTAAAGTTGAATCTAAAGAGATTGTTGACTTTTTGAAAGAGATTTTCATGAGAGAGGGCTTCCCTAAGTCTATTGTTTCTGATAATGGGGTGCAATTTGTGTCTTCTGAGGTTGAAGAATTCCTTAAAGAATCTTCTATCAACCATCTCAGATGTTCCCTTTATCATCCCCAAACTAATGGGCTGGTTGAAAGACTTAATAGAGTCATGGGAGATTGTGTAAAATGGGCCATTGAACATCATAAGGAGGTACCCCCTACGGTAAGAACCATGTTATGGTTCTACAGCACAACACCACACTCATCTACAGGTATTTCTCCTTTTGAACTATTGAGAGGCAGGAAACCATGCACGGAATTTAGACCTGCATGGATGTCCAAATGGTTTAAATCCAACAGCACTCCTCAAGAAATGGACAAATGAGGGCAGACGCAAAGTTGGTGAAGTTCAGCTAAAGCAAAAAGAATACTTTGATGAAAGGAAGAGGGTCTCAAGAAGGGAGGTCGCTGTGGGTGACTTTGTTAAAATTAAGAAACATGGCTTTGTGAAAAAGGGTGAGTCAAAGTTCAGCAAACCTGTTGTAGTAGACAAAGTATGTGGCAGTGCTGTTCGTGTCAATGGACGCAATTGGTGGAACATGAATAAGATTGTAAAAACCAAAGTTATTGACTCACAAACTGTAAGAGGCGATTCTGATGTTTCATTCAACTCTGTTCCTAGTGAGGGAATGGGTGTAGATTCAGGTAATCCTCAAGTTGTTCAAAGGAGGAGCGCTAGAATGGTCCGCATGCCGGCCATATACAGATGTTAGAGTATTTCTGTTCTTTCGTTCTTGCTGTGTCCCTACTTCTCATCTCCTGGTTCTTCTTGCCCTTGCTTCTCCTCTTTTCCATCTTTCCTGTCTCCTTTCCTCTCTTCTAGGAAAAGGAGATATGTTATGGTCTCGCGCTCTGCGCTCCCTGCGCGAGGACAATGATCTGTGTTAGCCTTGCTCCGCCTGTGTGCGTGCGACAGGCGTAATGAGTGCCCGTTAGGTTTGACAGTTAGAATCCCCATCTTGATGCTGTGTGAGGCTTCGGCTAGGCTCCAGTGGGAACTTAATAAACAATTACTATATAACTTTGCTGGTATTCGTCTCGAGGTATTACATAGTGCCCATCAGGGGTGGAGTGTGGAAAAGTAAATTTTGCCATGTTCTGTGTCCCTACGAGTCCTCCATCATATGTTATCTGTGCATGATTAATATGCATATGTTATTCCCCATGTTTGATTACAGACGCAATTATAGTTGTGTCCACCTTTAGTATGTCAGTTTCCAGTTCTCGTGAATACTACGAATATCAGGCCTATGTAAAGCTACGTTGCCACGTTTCTCAGTGTGCACGTTATTCCATTGTAAAGTCCCCGTTTCTAGGCCTCAAAAGGGCCCGGACACCAGTTTTCAGCTCCTGTCTCCTGAGCCCTCGCTGAGGAGCGATACAGCCCCCACCTGTATCCTCGACCCTTCACTTACTTCCTGCCTCGCAGTGCCCGGCTCAGCTTGGCTCTGCCTCTGAGTCTGCCAAGAGTATGTTATGATTCTAGTTATCAGTACAGCCCTCCTTCTCTGCATTCCTAAAGCTACTGAATCGCATCAATAGTTTCCGTCATTGTCTAGCCTTCACGTCTCCACGTTAGAGAAATACTGTATTAATGATCATTTAATATTCTTCATCACGCACTACATGTAGAATAATGCATGCTCCAGTCTTAGAGTCTGTTCGCCTTTATTCCAATAACATTTGGATTCTATCAACATGTTCTCTAAACATCAGATACTAGATACTGCTTAGGTACATGTCGCCCTGACTCTCCAGACTTCAGTCTCTGCTCCTAGCACAGAGTTCGAAGCCCCCAGCTTCTCCTAGTAACACGTCATTGCCAGTTTGCGCGCACCATTAGGTTAGAGGTCCCGGCTCCTTAGGTAGCCCCCTCCATGTTTCCGCCCCATTTATGACATAATCTGTTACGTTTGCATCACATGTCTATGTATACGCCCTGTTACACCTCTTTTCACCCTTATCTTTCGCGACTGCTACGCGTCACGCCTATTGCTCCACCCACTGCTACGCCTATCGTATGTATTGTAATGCAACTGTTTTAGTATATATAATCGTGTATTGTTATTAAATGATTAGCGCGCTCATCCCAGATCCAGCCCCAGCAGCTGCTGGGCCCTGCCATCCTATTCCTATGCAGGTTGTCCTGTTCCTGTCCTTTATGCTGTAATTAACCTGCAAAACTCCTACTACCTCGAATCTTGACTCTTATTTATTGAGCTATCTGTTATTCATTTATTCATTCAAAAATAGATCCGGTATTATTTATTTATATACCACATAATGGCGCCCGAACAGGGACTTGCCCTTTCCCCACGCGCCGGTGAAGCCACGCCGGCCCCCTGACCCTCTGCAGCCGTGACGGAACCATACCGTGCACGTGCAGATATTTCTGCTTCAAGTATCCCTCAGGCTCACGGAGGAGACGGAGGAGGCGGTCCAGCATCCAGACGAGGCGGTGGAGGAACGCGGCGAGTCCCGACCAGAGCCCAAGCTGAGAGTCCAAGGTCCGAGGTATCCGGAGGTCCACCCGTAACTGAAGTCCGAAGTTCGTCGTCCGTCGTCGAAGCAGTCCAGTCTAGTCTGAGGCCTTCCGTTCTTACTGCCCGGTGAGTACCATTACTGGGGTAGTATCTAGACAGGGTCAATCTAATTGACTCTGGTCCGTGGGTTGGTGGTACACAAGCCCACAAACGAAGTGTCCACTTCGGTGGATGCGGGTCCTGACGTGTCTCTTTATGAGACCGGTAAGTTTCGTACTGTTTCAGCAGTGCATCTAGTTCCTGTTCTAGTCAGTTCTGTTCTCGAGAGAATTCATGTATTCTGTTTTCCGTATTCCAGGTAGTATTCTGTTCGAACTGTTATTCTGAATGTTCTTCATGTATCTTGATGTCGTGGAATGAGTGTGAAGTAGTTATCGTGTTTATTGTGTATCGTATTGTGTCCAGATTATAGTTCAGTCATGCCGCTCTTTTCAAAACTGCGTCAGTTGAGAACTAGAAAAGGTCTGCTGGAAGCAGCAGTTCCTGTCCCGCCTAGGGACAGTCCAGGTCATTTTATGTATCAGAAGCATGGCATAAGCGCCATATTGTATCTAGACTTATGGGTCGAGTATACCAAACAGTTAGAGGAAAAGTATAGATGGCCTGTATCAGGCACATGGGATGCCGAGTGCATCATGCGAGTAGAAGAAGCATTATGGAAAAAGAAAGCCAGACAGTCACAGAAAGATGCCATCGAGTTATGGCGCAAAGAATCTCATAAAAGAACCGAAAAAGAAATCAGAAAGTCAGAATTAAGTAGAGAATCCTTAGAACGAGCACAAGAAAAGGAATTAATCGAGATTGGTGAACGAGTTAAAACCGAACAGTCAGACAGACAGAGGCATGCCCTTATTAAGGGTATGTATCCTCTTCTTGCCGAGGGCGTGCCAAAAGCGACCCCAGAGGCATCCTGTAATTTCCCGCCACCATTAGTTCCGACCAAGCTACGTCACAAACAGACCGCAGCTGATATTTTCATTTCGTCCTATTTGGACGACACAGTCCCAGAATATGCAAATCCTGTTCGCGCTCCGCCAATCCCTGTAAATCAGGCACTTCCCGCTCCTCCAGACACCGGAGTACCTGTTACGGTACCCCCGGTCCAGCCCGCCATACAAGTCCAGCCTGCATTTCCATTTCCCACTCTGCCAGGACGAAGAGGATCAGTCGATGATTCTAGTTTAGGGGCCGCAGGAGGAGGTCCTCCTCAGACCCCGCCGCCACATAAGCGTTTAACGTCAGCCGAATTACATGCACAAGCGTCACAGCGTACGCCCAGACATCAGTCTGTAGCAGAAATAAGAAAAGCCCTTAATGAATGCGGCTATGATCCAGTCCCAGGCGAGGATAATATGGTTTTATATTCATTACGTGTAAGAAAGGTGGCCGAGTATCTAGTCACCCTACCGAATATGAAAGAAGATCTAGACAGAATATATCGGTTCATCCGTACAGGGGATGATCCAGAAAGCATTGGCGAAGTCATGTCTCAAAGAAAAGCCGAGATCCAGCTCATGATACTAAAGTTTTTGATTAATTGTTTAATAAGAGAACAAGATTACCCGTCCAAAGATCAAGCCGAAATGAGAACCCTGACAAAGTGGAGTGATAATATAGCCGAGGGTAAGCACAGGACCATCAGTGCTATGTAAAGTATGTACAAGAAAATCCGTAAAGAAATAATAAGGTTACACGATCAACGTAAAGCAGCACAAGTAAGCGAGAAAGAAAATGACTCTTCTACAGAAGAGGTAGAGGACGAGAATCCCGACAGAATAGCGTATGTAGGAAAATCTAGATTTCCAGATCGCCATTTACGCCTAGAACACAAGTCAACTTTCCATCATCCAGCACCAGAACAAGGTTCTCTAGAACAAGTGTTTCAAGCTACCGATCACATTCTGAAATCACGAATCGGTTATAGTGAGTTAAGTACTATGCATGAACAAGAACTAGCCCGATCAGCAGTCCGATGGACTACTGACTCTACCACTTTTCCAGACGAAATAGTGGCACAAATGTTTCTGAAAATGCCCCCAGCCGAGCAACGACTGGCGGGTATGTATATGATTCAGCACCTCATTACATTGTATGAGGGTCAGCACTCTGATCCAGGCCCGTTACATGATATCCTGAACGAGTTACTCCAGTATAGATGGAAAGGTTTAGGTACCGATTTAATTAGTGTCATTCTAGAACAGCGTCATAAATATAGAACGTTTTTGAACCCGCATTTTGTTCATGTCTCACCCCCAGAAAGTAAACCAGTTTACATGGAGAGACAGAATCCGTTACGAGAAGTCCACCCAGTTAGAGGAACGGGTGGCGAACTAGAACGAGTGTTTGTTTACACCCCGATCACAAAGATGGAACTCTTAGAGATGAAAAAATTAATCCCCTGTCATGATAAAGATCCAGCAGGGTTCCATCGAGAATTAAAAGACATGCTCCGTATGGGAGAATACACGTATCCAGATATAATTAAAATGTTAAAGGTTCTGCTGCCCGCAGGGGTGTATGAAAAGCTCAAGGAAAAAGATTGGGAGGTGGGAGAGAAAAAGATCGATTGGGCAGTTCTAGAAGCTGAAGACAAGGCACGAGTACCAGGTACCGGCCTTGGAGCGAAATGTAAAGAATTACCTGAATTATTGATTCAAGTTTTACCCAGATTATTGACAACTAGAAAAGAAGACTGGGATGCAATCTCAGCCTGTAAACAGAAACAAGACGAAGACATTAGTGATTTTTATTCTAGATTTGAGAAATGTTTTAGCATCAATAGTGGCCTCAAGACAAGTAGTGAGTCATACCCTCATCTTTTTGTTACTAAATTAGTCGAGAATTCAAGTCCACAAATTAAAAATCGAGTGTTGAAAGTCGAAAGTACCTGGCAAGCTAATACCCCGTCCCAGATGTTACAGATGCTCCAATACCACCAGAATAGAATTAGAGAAGAGCAAGAACACGAGAGAAAACGTATGAAAGACACGAAAATGAAAGTACTAGTTGCACAATCTGTTCCTCAAGACAGTCAGAAGAGGGGTCCAAATCAAGCCAGTCATCCCGCAGCTCCCGTTAAAGGGAACTGCAATTATTGTAAACAGCCAGGTCATTTTATAAACGAGTGTGCAATTCTGAAACACAACATAGCTACTGGTAAGACTAAAGAAAGACCACGTCCGCCTAGACAAGAACAAGTTTCACAGATTCCTCAGCCACAGAATGCACCACAGACAGTTACAGCACCGCAGCCCATCGCTGCAACACAGCACGTTACACAGCAGATGTACCAGTATGCACAGTCTGAGTATCCAGAGTATCAGCCATATTCATGAAACAGCCTAGAGAGGGAGGTAGGCTTGCCTCTCATCGAGATACCTGTAGATCAAGAAGGTCCCTATGTTCACAGTCAAGTACTAGGGAAAGATAGAAAGTTTCTGATTGATACAGGGGCAAGTAGGACCACTATAAGTCACGCCGAAGTTCCAGGGGCTCCGCTCTCAGGCTCAAGAAATGTTTCCCTTGGATTTTCAGGAAAACCCATTGTAAATGAAAAATCAAAGCCAGTTACTCTAGAAGTAGGTCCATTGTCCCGCACTACTGATCTGTTACTTACTAAGTCATGTCCAGAAAATCTATTAGGTATTAAAACACTGAAAGAGTTAGGCGCAGTTATATGCTGTTCCCCAGAGGGAATACGATTGTTCCTGCGTGACTTTAAGGGTCACTATGTATTACGAGATTTTGATCCCAGATTGTCCAATGTCCCGCAGCATCTATGGGCGCAAGGTCCAACTGATGTTGGTTATATGCAAATCACACCCCATCGTGTGACTCTCAAGCCAGGTGTAGTGTTACCACGAATCAGACAGTACAGATTGCCACCTGAGGCTGTAGCAGCCTTATCCAAAATTATTGACGAGCTCATGGCTCAAGGAGTAGTTGTAGAAACTGACTCCAATGTATGCAATTCTCCGATCATTCCAGTCATGAAACGTACTGATCCAAATGCACCCCCAGTATATCGATTAGTGATTGATCTCCGAGAGCTTAATAAATGTATTATTCCCCAGTATCCAGTTGTCCCAGATATCTCTTCCCTATTAACAGCCATTGATTCCGAAGCTTCATTTTTCACTGTCATAGACCTCAAGAATGCATTTTTCAGTGTCCCCATTCATCCAGACAGCCAGTTCCTTTTCGGATTTTGTTTAAATGGAAGGAGCTATATGTTCACACGAGCTCCTCAAGGTTTCACAGAAAGTCCTAGTATTTACAGTCAAGCACTTAAGAGACAACTAGACAACATTCACATGCCAACTGACACTGCCCTGCTCCAGTATGTCGATGACCTCCTGATCACAGCCCGTTCTGAACGTGCTTGCGAGCGAGCATCACTCACAGTTCTGTATTTCCTAGCCGAGATGGGACACAAGGTGTCCCCTTCGAAGCTTCAATTCTGTGTCCAGCAAGTGGTCTACTTAGGACACTTACTGTCCAAGAGGGGTAGGCAGTTGACACCAGACCGTATCCAGTTAATAGCGAGTCTTCCTCAGCCCAAGACCCAGAAGGAGGTACGTGCTTTTATCGGCCTTACTTCTTATTGCCGACAATGGATTCCTCAGTATGCATTTCTAGCCAAACCACTGATACAGTTAACGACACAGGAGGCAGCCGTATCGACTGTCCTCCCTTGGTCATCTGAACATACACTCAGTTTCAATGAGTTAAAGAAAGCCCTATGTCAAGCTCCAGTTCTAGCTACACCGAACTACAGTAAGCCTTTTACACTTTTCGTCACAGAACGTGAAGGTACGGCATTATCTGTTCTCACACAAGATCAAGCAGGACAGTACAAGCCTTGTGCTTATTTTTCGAGCACATTAGATCCTGTAGCCCAGGCGCTGCCTGCGTGCCTCAAGTCAGTTGCAGCCACAGCACTAGCTATCAGACAAAGTGATTCCATAGTATTAGGACACTCCCTGACAGTACAAGTTCCACACTCTGTGGAAGTTCTTTTAAACCGAACACAAACTCAGCACTTGACAATTGCACGTTTGACAGGTTATGAATTGACACTGTTTCAGCCACACATAGAAATCAGACGCTGCAACATCCTGAACCCTGCTACACTGTTACCGTCAGTTACTTTAAGTCCGGACACACACGACTGTGTGGAAGTAGTTAATATTACGACAAAGCCAAGACAAGATCTGACAGATATTCCGTTACCAGATCCTGACCTAACACTTTATGTGGATGGTTCATGTATGAGAACAAATACAGGAGAACTAGTCGCCGCGTATGCAGTGACTACCGACACCGAAGTTATTGAAACACACCGTATTGACACCCTGTCCGCTCAAGCAGCAGAGCTAGTTGCTCTGACTCAAGCCTGCATACACGCCAAGAACCTGAAAGTTAATGTTTACACAGATTCGCGCTACGCATTTGGAGTCGTACACGACTTTGGAGTGCTATGGCAGGAGAGAGGTTTCATGACTTCTCATGGAACCAAGATTCAGCATGGTCTCCTTATTCAAGCTCTGTTAGATGCAATACATTTACCGACATCCATTGCTATCATGAAATGCAAAGCACACACGAAAGTTACTGACATTATTTCCCAGGGTAACGATCTAGCAGATCGCACAGCCAAGCTTACAGCACAGACTCCAGACATTCCAGTTAACATGACACACCCTCCAGATCCGACTACATGTATGACAGTTAAGGACCCGACTCAAGATGTCATAGATATCCAGTTACATGCTACTCCCGAAGAAATCAAGAAATGGTCCGAACAAGGAGGGGTCCAGACAGATCAAGGATGGTTAACGAAAGGAAAAGCCACTTGGTTTCTCCCCGACTCTATGGTTCAAGTCATTATCAATACCGCACATAGTCCAGCACATTTAGGAGAAAAAGCTATGTTAGACAGTATCCAGAACATTTGGTTCAACAAGCATTTACGAGCTGCAGCCAAACAGAAAGTCCGTACCTGTATGATATGTTGCCAGTTTAATCCAGGTAAAAGTGTCCCGGTGGAACAAGGGGGATTCCAACCTCCTGACCACCCTTTTGAAGTCCTCCAGATGGATTATATTCAGATGGAGCGATGTCGAGGTTTCAAGTATGTCCTTGTAGTTGTATGCGCTTTGTCCAGGTGGACAGAAGCATATCCAGTCCCAGATTACACAGCCGCGACCACTGCCAAGCAGTTGGTTCGTGAGTTCTTCCCCCGTTATGGACTCCCTAGAGTCGTATATTCTGATAACGGCCAGCCATTCTCCTCAGAGTTAATGAAGCATGTTTCCCTTTTGTTAGGGTACCAGTGGAAGTTCCATTGTGTACGCCATCCTGAAGCAGCCGGTCTCGTAGAGAGACATAACCAGACTTTGAAAATCCGTATCGCAAAAGTTTGTCAAGAGAAAGGTGTAGACTGGCTAGTAGCTCTGCCAGTTGCTCTGTTCTACATGCGCATGGTCGCACATTCCAGATCAGGTCTGTCCCCGTATGAGGTCGTTTTCGGCCGCCCCCCTAACATGTGGGGTACACCCAGACCCCGAAGTATTACCGATGTCTCAAGTAATATGCTGACAGATTACCTAGCTTCCTTGATGTCTGCCCTCAACTCTTGTCGTTCACAGGTTGCCGCCGCATTTCCAGACAACACCGAGGTGGCACCGCATGAAATCGTTCCAGGATCCATGGTCCTTGTCCGGAATTTTGACCGCTCAAGTCCGCTGGAGCCTCGCTGGAAGGAGCCCCGACAGGTCCTCCTCGCCACCCGTACAGCCGTGAAGTTGGAGGGACGCAAAGGCTGGGTGCACCTTTCACATATAAAGAAGTTTTATGGACTGAAACCAGTCTCAAAGAACATTTCCCAGGATTCAAAGGACTGCCAAAGTACTATTTTTAAGGACTGTCCCGCAAAAGACATTGCTACGAACCCTTCCCAGTTAGAGAAAACTCCGCAACAGGAGTATAAACTCAAACTCCGGTCTAGTAAAATAAGTCAGCCAGTTTGATTGTCTAAGTCCTCCCCTAGGTGAAACGGTTAGACTGTTTCTGACATGTATAAAATAGACCCCCATAGTGAGAGAGTTAGTCAAAACTCAATCCGATGTATCGTTTTTCTATGTTTCATATTATTTCTCAGTATTATGATTTCCTGCACCAGTTATGCGTTTTACCTGTATTTTCCAGTTTCTCATGTAAATACGTCTTCTAATGTTACGGTAGAACACACGTTTAGTGATCTGCCTCCTCATGAACTCTCTTACCGCCTCGCTATGCGAAATAATTCTTTCATCCGCATGCTACATTATTCACACCAGACCAGCAATGCCACTAATTGTTGGGTGTGTGGTCGACTCCCCCCTTTCCAGACACCGAAGGGAGTTCTGCCACTTTTTCCTTATCCTTTTTCACATAATGGTTCGTGTGGAGCATGGTCCACGTTAACGTCATCCTCAACAGATATGTCTTTTCTTAACAGTACGTGTTTTCCAGACAAGCAAGGTCTCCCCCACAGAACCGGGTTAGATCTAGAAAATGAAGTGTATAATTTAGGTAATTATTCTTCGAATTTCATGGTCCTGAATGTTCAGTCTGATTCCACTCCAGATTTACCTGCTATTACAGTACTACCAGTCAAAGGCGAATTATGTGTCCGAAATAATGGTTCCGTACATGTAGGACATAGTGATTGTACTACTATTGTCAAGTATAGTGACAGTGGGAAATCTATTTTCAAAGCTTCACGTCATTCTTATTTTATTTGTGGTCAGACCGCATATGTTCGTCTGCCCCTCGATTGGGAGGGAACCTGTTACATTGCCTTCCTACTGCCACCAGTTTTCCTAGCCCCACCTGATTATCATAGAAACACACATCTAGTACACATTAGACATAGAAGGGAGATCGAGTCCCCAATTGTCGATTATACTGAAACTGCTCTAGAACAGTATACAGATTTCAATAGAGGTTTCTTCTTCTTTATAGGACCTATCCAGAATAGTAAGCTAATCCGTAGGTTAACAAGAACCCTTGAAGTAGTTGTCAATGAGACTGCCTCTGCTCTAGGTAACTTAACCGAAGAGCAATCTGCTATGAGATTTGTCGTTTTACAGAATCGTCTCGTCCTTGACGTCATATTGGCCGATAGGGGCGGGGCCTGTAGAGTCATCGGATCTAGTTGCTGCATTTTCATTCCAAATAACGCGCCGTCTGTTTATTTAGCTATAACCAGACTCCATTAAATTGCCCATCTGTTACACCAAAATCCAGGCACCTGGACATGGTCCGGTTGGTTCTGGGATATAATTTCCGCTTGGGGATGGAAAGTCTTGTCCTTTCTAGGTATTGCAATAGCGATCATATTTAGCTGCTGCCTCTGTATACAATGTGGCCCTGCGATTTGCGGCATTTGTGCTACATCTTGTATTCCTAGTCCCAAGCCCCGTTCTAAAACACGTTCCCAGAAAATTCGTGATGAGCAAATGATACTGTATGAAATGATAGATGGTATCATGAATATTGATGTTTCCTGAAGGAAACGTAGTGACAAGGAGGGAATGTGGAAAAGTAAATTTTGCCATGTTCTGTGTCCCTACGAGTCCTCCATCATATGTTATCTGTGCATGATTAATATGCATATGTTATTCCCCATGTTTGATTACAGACGCAATTATAGTTGTGTCCACCTTTAGTATGTCAGTTTCCAGTTCTCGTGAATACTACGAATATCAGGCCTATGTAAAGCTACGTTGCCACGTTTCTCAGTGTGCACGTTATTCCATTGTAAAGTCCCCGTTTCTAGGCCTCAAAAGGGCCCGGACACCAGTTTTCAGCTCCTGTCTCCTGAGCCCTCGCTGAGGAGCGATACAGCCCCCACCTGTATCCTCGACCCTTCACTTACTTCCTGCCTCGCAGTGCCCGGCTCAGCTTGGCTCTGCCTCTGAGTCTGCCAAGAGTATGTTATGATTCTAGTTATCAGTACAGCCCTCCTTCTCTGCATTCCTAAAGCTACTGAATCGCATCAATAGTTTCCGTCATTGTCTAGCCTTCACGTCTCCACGTTAGAGAAATACTGTATTAATGATCATTTAATATTCTTCATCACGCACTACATGTAGAATAATGCATGCTCCAGTCTTAGAGTCTGTTCGCCTTTATTCCAATAACATTTGGATTCTATCAACATGTTCTCTAAACATCAGATACTAGATACTGCTTAGGTACATGTCGCCCTGACTCTCCAGACTTCAGTCTCTGCTCCTAGCACAGAGTTCGAAGCCCCCAGCTTCTCCTAGTAACACGTCATTGCCAGTTTGCGCGCACCATTAGGTTAGAGGTCCCGGCTCCTTAGGTAGCCCCCTCCATGTTTCCGCCCCATTTATGACATAATCTGTTACGTTTGCATCACATGTCTATGTATACGCCCTGTTACACCTCTTTTCACCCTTATCTTTCGCGACTGCTACGCGTCACGCCTATTGCTCCACCCACTGCTACGCCTATCGTATGTATTGTAATGCAACTGTTTTAGTATATATAATCGTGTATTGTTATTAAATGATTAGCGCGCTCATCCCAGATCCAGCCCCAGCAGCTGCTGGGCCCTGCCATCCTATTCCTATGCAGGTTGTCCTGTTCCTGTCCTTTATGCTGTAATAAACCTGCAAAACTCCTACTACCTCGAATCTTGACTCTTATTTATTGAGCTATCTGTTATTCATTTATTCATTCAAAAATAGATCCGGTATTATTTATTTATATACCACAGGAGAATGCAGCCTTTTCTTTGGCTCCTGGGGCCATGCCAATCTGCCAGTACCCTGCAGTTAAGTCAAAGGTATTAAGGAATTTGGCTTCCCCTAGCTTGTCTATAAACTCAACTGCTCCTGGAATGGGGTGAGCATCTGTCTTGGTGACAGAGTTGAGCCCTCTATAGTCCACACAGAACCTCAGCTCTCTCTTTCCACCCTGTTGATGAGGTTTGGGGACCAGAACTACTGGGCTAACCCAGGGGCTCTCAGAGGGTTCAATCACCCCTAGCTCCAGCATCTTGCTGACTTCAGCTTCGATGCTTTCCTTGACTTGGTCTGATTGTCGATAGATTTTGTTTTTGACAGGGTTACTGTCACCAGTGTCCAAATCATGGGTACACCAGCTGGTCAGAGCAGGGGTCAAGGAAAAGATGCTAGCAAAATTTTGCAAGACTTGCTTGCAGTCAGTCTGCTGTTGGGGAGAGAGGGTATCTGAAAAGACCACTCCATCCACTGACCCATCTTTTGGGCTGGAAGAGAGGAGGTCAGGAAGAGGTTCACTCTCTGCTTCCTGTTCCTCATCAGTCACCATCAGCATGGTGAGGTCAGCCCTGTCATTGTAGAGTTTGCTCGGAGACACCACTGATGAACTATGGTTCCAAGAATACTCCTGAAATGAAGTTGTGACTGCTCCCAAGGATGATGAAAGCAAAAAGGATGTAAAAATCCACTGTGAAAGAAGAATTACTTCGAGAAGGCGGAATCCCAAGCCCCCAAAAAACAGCCTTGGCTAACTCCAATCGATATTAAGGATACAAGGTGGCAGTCAATGGAACAGACGTGTAACGATCCGAGTATATCACCCTCACAGAAGAAGAAATAATAACCAAAAAGTGAACGAAGCAAACCAAAGAACGTAAGATTACACCGTGGTCTAAGCCCTGATGATAATCCACTAAGGCAGAGGGGGATTGGAAACACGTCGGCACGTCCATATTCACCTGCGAGGGACCTACATCTATTGGGACATATAGAATGGACAAAATTTCGAATAGACAGAATATAGACAACAAAAATATAGAATGGACAGAATATAGACAACAAAAATATCGAATTTGAGGTAAGTAAGTTAATATTTATTTTTTAATAATATGTAAGTGTTTTTTATGTTAGTATATGTGTTAAAAGTGTATTTTTATTTTATAATCTATTTTAAATAATTAATGTTATGGTATTTAATTTTTGAGTAATATAATTCCGGAGCGGGTTGTGGGTTTATAGGGAAATATGGTGAGAAGTAATTTAAATATAATTAATTAAATATTTTAATTTATTTATTGGTATTTATTTGAATTAATTGTTAATTAATGTTTAATTGGTAATTAATTAAAATATCATTGGTAATTAATTTTAATTAATTGATTATTTGATAATTATGTTAATTTTATTAATTTATTTTCTGTAGTGGGTTGTGGGTTCATAGGGGAATAGGGTGGGAAGTAATTTAATTATAATTAATTACATGTTTTAATTTATTGACTGGTATTTATTTAGAATTAATTGGTAATTAATTTTTAATTGGTAATTAATTGAAATATAATTGGTAATTCATTTGAATTAATTGATTAATTGATAATTATGTTAATTTTAATAATTTATTTTCTGTTTTGGGTTGTGGGTTTATAGGGGAATAGGGTGGGAAGTAATTTAATTGTAATTAATTAAGTATTTTAATTTGTTTATTGGTTTTTTGTTGTAATTTTTTATTTATTTTTTATTATTTTTTAATTGTTAATAATTACTTTTTAATTGGAAAATAATTTGAATTAATAGGTAACACTTTTTAATAATTAATTTTTATTTGTATTTTTAATTGATTAATTATTATATTATATAAAATTGTTATTTACTTTTAATTAATTTGTAATTGATATTAATATATACTTTTTTTTATTCATCTATGAGTATTTACTTTCCCTACTGTTGCACTCTTTGGATTGTGAATAGTAATTTTTACCCTCCCGCTATCCAACGCTTTCCCTACTGTTGCACTCATTTGAGTGGGAATAGTAATTTTTACCCCTATGCTATCCAACGCTTTCCCTACTGTTGCACTCTCTGGAGTGGGAATAGTAATTTTCACCCCTACGCTATCCAATGTTTTTCCTACTGTTGCACTCTCTGGAGTGGGAATAGTAATTTCTACCCTCTTGCTATCCAACGCCTTCCCTACTGTTGCACTCTCTGGAGTGGGAATAGTAATTTTTACCCCTACGCTATCTAACGCTTTCCCTACTGTTGCACTCATTGGAGTGGGAATAGTAATTTTTACCCCTACGCTATCCAACGCTTTCTCTACTGTTGCACTCTCTGGAGTGGGAATAGTAATTTTTACCCCTACGCTATCTAACGCTTTCCCTACTGTTGCACTCTTTAGAGTGGGAATAGTAATTTTTACCCCTATGCTATCCAACGCTTTCCCTACTGTTGCACTCACTGGAGTGGGAATAGTAATTTTTACCCTTTTGCTATCCAACGCCTTCTCTACTGTTGCATTCTCTGGAGTGGGAATAGTCATTTTTACCCCTACGCGAACCAACGCTTTCCCTACTGTTGCACTCTCTGGAGTGGGAATAGTAATGTTTACCCCTATACTATCCAACGCTTTCCCTACTGTTGCACTCTCTGGAGTGGGAATAGTTATTTTTACCCCTACGCTATCCAACGCTTTCCCTACTGTTGCACTCACTGGAGTGGGAATAGTAATTTTTACCCTTTTGCTATCCAACGCCTTCCCTACTGTTGCACTCTCTGGGGTGGGAATAGTAATTTTTACCCCTACACTATCCAACGCTTTCCCTACTGTTGCACTCTCTGGAGTGGGAATAGTTATTTTTACCCCTACGCTATCCAACGCTTTCCCTACTGTTGCACTCACTGGAGTGGGAATAATAATTTTTACCCTTTTGCTATGCAACGCCTTCCCTACTGTTGCACTCTCTGGGGTGGGAATAGTAATTTTTACCCCTACGCTATCCAACGCTTTCCTTACCTTTGCACTCTCTGGAGTGGGAATAGTAATTTTGACCTCTACGCTATCCAACGCTTTCCCTACTGTTGCACTCTCTGGAGTAGGAATAGTAATTTTTACCCCCTACGCTATCCAACGCTTTCCCTACTGTTGTACTTACTGGAGTGGCAATAGTAATTTTTACCCGTCTGATATCCAAAGCCTTCCCTACTGTTGCACTGTCTGGAGTGGGAATAGTAATTTTTAACCCTATGCTATCCAACGCTTTCCCTACTGTTGCACTCGCTGGAGTGGGAATAGTAATTTTTCCCCTATGCTATCCAACGCTTTCTCTATTGTTGCACTCTCTGGAGTGGGCATAGTACTTTTTACCCCTACGCTAGCCAATGCTTTCCCTACTGTTGCACTTACTGGAGTGGGAATAGTAATTTTTACCCCTACGCTATCCAATGCTTTCCCTACTGTTGCACTTTCTGGAGTGGGAATAGTAATTGTTACCTGCCCGCTATCCAACGCTTTCCCTACTGTTGCAATAACTGGAGTGGGAATAGTAATTTTTACCCCTACGCTATCCAACACTTACCCTATTGTTGCACTTCCTGGAGTGGGAATAGTAATTCTTACCCCTACGCTATCCAACGCTTTCCCTACTGTTGCACTCTCTGGAGTGGGAACAGTAATTTTTCCCCCTACGCTATCCAACGCTTTCCCTACTGTTGCACTTTCTGGAGTGGGAATAGTAATTTTTACCCCTACGCTATCCAACGCTTTCTCTACTGTTACACTCTCTGGAGTGGGAATAGTAATTTTTTATTTTCCCCTATCCAACGCTTTCCCTACTGTTGCATTCACTGGTGTGAGAATAGTAATTTTTATCCCTACGCTATCCACCGCTTTCCCTACTGTTGCACTCTTTGGAGTGGGAATAGTAATTTTTACCTTCCCGGTATCCAACGCTTTCCCTAGTGTTGCACTCACTGGAGTGGGAATAGTAATTTTTACACCTACGCTATCTAACGCTTTCTCTACTGTTGCACTCAGTGGAGTGGTAATAGTAAATTTTACTCTCCTGCTAACCTACGGTAAAAATATTGTATATTTTTCATTAATATTATGTTTATATATATATATGTACGTATTTAAAAATGAAATTGTATGTTTATTTATTTTTAACTCAAATTAATTATTTATTAATTTGAAGGTTATTTAAGTATTTTAAGTATGTTTAAGTTAATTATATTTATTATTTTATTATTTTTTAATTAATTTTAATACATTTAAAAAATTCGATATTTTGACTATCTATATTTTTGCACTTACCTGTTTGGTGATAGGAGTTCGATATTTTTGTATTCTATATTTTTAGGAAACCCTACCCTGGTGATGACACCCAGGAGGGCCTTCGCTACTGCATGAGCTGTAGTAACCCTAAGGGCAATTGCTTCAGGTTACCTAGTAGCATGATCCACTACTACTAGAATTAATTTGTTCCCTGAGGCTGTGGTAGGCTCAAGTAGACCCACAATGTCCACACCTACCCTTTCAAAGGGTACCCCCACCACTGGTAGTGTTATCAGGGGGGCTTTTGGTTTGCCATCTGTCTTGCCACTGGCCTGACAGGTAACACAGGAGCTCACAAACTCCTTCACTTTTTGGTTCATCTGGGGCCAATAGAAGTGGCTAACTAGCCTTTCCCAGGTTTTGATCTGCCCCAGATGTCCAGCTAGGGGGATGTCATGAGCTAACGTTAGGAGGAACTCCCTGTACTTCTGTGGCACTACCCCCTCCTGGTGGCTCCAGGCTTGGGGTCTCTTGCCTCTACATACAGTAATCCCTCTTCCCAATAAGCTCTGTGGGTACCACTGACATCTCCCTGTGCTTCTGAAACAGCTTACGGCATCAGGCTTTCAAGAGTGGGGCAGGCTCGCTGACCCTGGCACAGCTCTTTCCTAGTGGGTCCCCCTGGACCCAGGAGTCCAACCTGGTAAGGTTCAAGCACCATGGGCTCAGTTCCCTCTAGAGGTTCCAAGTCCTCTCCCTGAGGAGAGGGGTCCTGAGAGGCTTGCTGTGTAGAAGCTGGCTCCCCAGTCTTCTTACTTTTTCTCTTGGTTGGTTGGGCCATACTTTCAGGCTCCAAACCTACTTGTTCACCCTTCTTTTTGCTCTGTGCTCTGGTTTGCACACACACCAATTTAGGGATACCCGGCATGGCTGCATGGGTTACTTGCTCAACCTCAGCCCAGGCTGAGGTTTCCAGGTCATTTCCAAGCAGACAGTCAGCTGGCAGTTGTGGAGAGACCACTACTAGTTTCAGGCCAGTAATATCCCCCCAACCTAATGTCACCATAGCCAGAGGGCGTTGGGTGGTAATGCTGTCAGCATTGGTGACTGGGTAAGTTTTCCCAACTAAGTATTGCTCTGGGGAAACCAGCCTTTCCTTTACCATAGTGATGCTGGCACCTGTATCCCTCAGGGTTGCTACTCTAGTTTCATTAATGGAGGGGTATTGCAGATACTTGTTACAGTTGGGTGGCCAACCAGCTACATTGGCAACCTCCATTTCCCCCAAGGAGACTAGACTAGCTTGAGTGTATTGTCAGATTTGCTCTGGGCACTCCTCTGATCTCATCTGTAGATTTACTGTCCCTGGAGTAGCTGTATTGGGTGCCTTAGGGGCTTTATTGTAGGGGCAGTTTTTGTCTACAGTTGAATGTCCCAACTTTTTACAGTTGTTACAATAGGCCTTGTTAGGATCAAAGTTCTTCTCCCTATAGGGCTGAGGCACATAGGGAGTAGTTTGGGACCCACCCACCTGGACAGGTTTTTGGGGCCCTTGGGAAGACTCAGACTTTTTATCTTGGAGATTCTCACCACCTTATCCCTGGGGAGGTTTTGTAACAACCTTCTTTTGATAACCCCCAGTGGCTGTCCTTGTCACCCTAGTCTTGACCCAATGGTCTGCCTTCTTTCCATATTCTTGGGGAGAAATTAGACCTAGGTCTACTAAATGCCGATGTAACTTTTCATTTGTGCAATTACTCAAAATGTGTTCCTTCATAAACAAATTATAAATTCCAGTAAAATCAAGCACATTGTGTCCAGTTAACCAACCATCCAGTGTCTTTACTGAGTAGTCTACAAAATCTATCCACGATTGGGTCTGGGTTTTGTGAGCCCCCATGAACCAAATTCTGTACTCCTCAGTAGTGAGTCCAAATCCCTCAATCAGAGTTTTCTTCATGAGTTTATAAGACCCTGCATCTGGCCCGGAGAGGGTCAGTAGCCTGTCTCTGCAGTTACCAACGAATAGTTCCCACAGGAGTGCCCCCCATAGATGTTTCTTCACTCTTCTCATATCACAAGCCCTCTCAAAGGCTGTGAACCACTTGGTGATATCATCACCTTCCTCAAATTTAGGGACAATCCCTTTGGGGATTTTAGGATCATAAGATTCCTCTCTATCCTTGTTATTGGTATTGCTGCCACCAGAGATAGGGGCTAAGCCCATTTCTTTCCTTTCTTTTTCTAGAGCCAGGAGCCTGGACTCTAGATCTAATCTCTTGGCCAACTTGGCTAACAAGCTGTCCTCTTCACTGGAACTATTCCCAATGTTTGCTCTGGGCCCTGGCCCACCTGTGTCGGTCCTAGGGTCTCAGAGGGTGATTCTTGGAGTTAAGGGTACAGGGCCCCTCCTCTCCCTACAGATGAATGGGGGTGGAAAAGTATCCTCCTCCTCTAACACCTCTTCTTCCTCTGACTTGTCATCACCCTGTTCAGAGGGGTGGCCTTTAGCATACTCAGCCAGGAGCTCCTGGAGCCCTACTTTGGTTGGATGCAGGCCCACTGGTATATTTTTCAGTTTGCATAAGGACCTTACTTCTCTGAAATTTAAGTGTAAGTAAGGTGTGAGGTTGAGCTCCTCCACCAGGTCCTGTGCAATATTATCCTCACTAATAGTTGGGGGTTGTTGAGACATTCTAACCTGATCGTTCTAACCCTCTAACCTGACTATAGTGACTTTTATTTTTCTAAAATTTGAAAGGGACTTAAGCAAGGCCCTGACAAGACTTTTAGTATTTTGGAAAGCCCAATTTCAGAATTCTATAGGCACTTTATGAGTTCTGTCTTGTGATCAGATGGTAACCAAGTAGTCCAACAAATGCAAGTTTGTATCCCACCGCTGATCCACCAATGTGAAAAAGTGGCTCTATATACACTGGACCAGAATAAGGTACAGTGTGTATAGAGACCACGGAGCACCACAGGGAAGGATCGAGGCAAATACTCTGCAGCGGTAACTGACCGCATGAAAACCTTTTGATGCTGGCTCATGGGGCACGCTAGATTTCGCATGCCAAGACCATAATAGGTCATCCATTTTTTGCTTTTCAACAAGGGCCGACTCAAGCCCTGGAGCAAAATAAAGTAGCCTATTTATGCTGCTTCATTTTAGGACAATAGGCATACTATTTAGAGAGGTATTTGAGTATAAACAGTAGGGACCAACAGAGGTCCTGAGGAGTAAGCAGTAGGGGACTGCTTATGAAACATGTCGAACTGGTAGAACATATCAAAGCTCTACTATAACCCCTTTTTTAATGTTCCCAGCCAGAGAAGCCAATAAATCATTTTTTTCTACTAGCCAGGGAATTTTTAATTTTTAATTAACAGTCACATATTTAGGTCCCTACACTTCACCTTCACTGCTTTCACACCACACATAGCCTATTGTCACACAACAAAGTGCTCCTGCGTAGCTCGTAGCACGCCCCGCCCCGTAGAGGGATGGGAAGACCCCCATGATGAAGCATGACACTAAGGGATTCTTTTTTTTTTTTTTTTTTGAAAACCTTTATTAATGTAAGCAAGCCTACAACCACAGGGGCCGGCCGCAAAATCAGGAGATCAAAAACAGCGCAGGGTAGACGTGTACGATAAAATCAAAGTACATTAGAGCCATAAGATGTGGTCGTAGCACAGGAAGGCACAAGGATAAAAGAGGTTTAATTTTATAATATTAAGAGGAGGCAGTGGCTATATCAACAAAGGCGTCATACAACACAATCAGGTAAAAGGAGACGGGAGGGGTATATCCCTCCATACATTCAGAAAGCAATAATAAGTAACGGGGCCAAATACACCCTACGCCCGCCAAAGGTGGGCCAAAGGTAAAGGTCAAACAATAGCAAGCAAATCAACAGGATGTCGTGTAGAAAGCCCACCCGTACCAGACAGTAAGAAAGGCAAGTGCAGACACCGGCTAAATAAAGGAGAGAAAAGGAAGACATAGCGAACCCCCTAGAAAAGGGAGAAAAAGGGACCATAGAACAAAACAAAGTAAAATAACAAACCCCCCCAACACCCGCCACCCTACATCACCGTAATGGCTATGGCCTACCCCACTAACAGCGTGTCTGTCGCCCCAGAGTCACCCGAAAATAAGGAAATAAAAGAAAAGAAGAGAAATGTAACGAAAAGGAGAGTGAGGAGAGGAGCCGGCGATGTAAACACCCGCCCCCCCCATCCCCGCAGCTAAAAGCTTAAAGATCGAGGCCCGAAAAATACAGAGCAAAGCCCAACGCACAGGATGCAATCAATAACAGTCCACAAGACGTGTCCCAGAGTCACCATTAACTAAGAGGAAGTCCTGCCGGGACCTAAGCAAGGTCACCCCTGGCCACTTCTATGAATAGTAGAACTGCCAAACATCCGTGCAGCCAGGAGACAGTACGATACAAAAAGTCCATACCAGGCAGGTGAGGCAGGCAGCATCTTCGCACAACACTGTCCCAGCCACCAAGAAGTAGCTGACGACACACGGCGGGAGCCAGAATGCAACCGCACGCCCATCATCAACGCAACCAAGTCCAAAAACAGGTCTGCCCAACACGGGTCGGAGAACACAAGATGCGGAAAACAGTGCAGCACAGGCGCCGGATCCACTTGGTCCCTCAAAATCGTAGATTCATCCGGGGACCTCGGCTCAGCAACCGGAGGAGAGTTAACGGCACCAACTCGGGGGGAAGGCACTACGCCACAAAATGGCGGGTCAACAATGGCAGCGATCCGTAACTCCAAGTCCCAGGACTTCCTGAGTAGATCGGTCTGCAGAGTAACCAGAGCAAACAGCACATTACTACGCGTAAGCGCCGCCTCATGTAACCGCGGCCCGGGGGTCTCAAATGCAACCGTGTCTCCGTCTCCGGGAGGGATACACTTCAGGGGGTCATCCGCCATCTTGAGCACTTCGTTCTCCGCCATTATCCCCTCCACCTCCAAGTCCATGACGACCGCCCGAGGCAACAGGACTCACAGCCGATCAGCGGCGGTCGGCGCTCGGCGAAGAAAGGAGAGTCACCAGAAGACCGGGTGTGCTCCCAGCAGCTCTCCGGGAGCCAGGCACCGGTTCCCGGACGGGGATAGTAACATGAGCGGGCGCCAAACCCAAGGGGACCACGGCTACTCTCCGGCTCACCAACAGTTCGGGCATACGGGGTGACCCACTATTGGGAGTGGGTCAGCTCCATCTCTCCCGGCTCGCGGCTCCCAAGCTCCCACCAACAGGCTTCTCATCCGGACCAGGGCCACCAACACTCCGAACACCGCCGGGCAGGCGCTGCACTCGAGGCCCCGGCGTCAGGGCTGGGAAGGCCAGCAAGCAGACAAGGGCAGATCGCAGGAACCACTGCACGTTGGAGCCCCAAAATCAAACGGTAAGTGTGCGATTTTCTCTAACAGCTGAAATCGGAAGGCCTCGATCAGGATTGTCGACAGGATAGGCAAGCGGGGAGGAAGGGACCTCAGAGCGAAGCGTTCATGCGACTGTTCCGATCGCCATCTTGGCTCCTCCGGCCCACTAAGAGATTCTTAGTGTGTGAGGGGTATTTTAAAAACACATAGTGCTTGCCTTTGCTACCAGCAAAGGGAGCCGTCCTCACAACTCCAGATAAATATTACAAAATCAAAATAAAAACTATTTCCTAGTGCACATTGATAGAATCCTTTTGTTTATGTATAGAGTCCACAAACCCCAGAGGTATAACAAAGGTTAAAGCCAGGTATGACTTTTACTCTCTAAAGTGGTAGCTTGGTCGAGCATTAAGGCAGTACCAGAGGACAGTGTAAAGCATTTGTTGCACACACTCAGTCAGCTAAAGGTTTCACACATTCAAAGATTGAACTTCAGGCCAGTTGTTTTTATATCAAGAGATATAGTTGTTTTATTTCTAGAACCAACAGATATCAAAATGTACTGTTCTCCATATGAGAGGTCTCAGATGAGTACTTTGCAGAAAGGCTATTAACTTTGTAAATACAATAGGTACAGGGGTTGCAGTAGGCAACACAATTCTACACACAAGTTAGCATTGAGCTCAATGGATTTCCTTATATAACCACAGTTGATTACTTTGTAGATTACTTTGGTAATTCCAGGACTGGCTCCTAGGTTCAGTCCTGGGGTCTAAGCTGAAAACAGTTTAGCAAAAACGTTTTAGGTATTGTAGTGATTTTTCAGGAATAAAAAGCTATTTTAAAAGTTCACACTTAGAAACATTTCAACAGAAACCTGGCAATGTTATCCAATGGGAGAAAATTCAGGTTGCAGGTAAAGTACGATCACGTTACTTTTGTAATCCAGTACTGGGCTCCTGGGGCCAGCACTGGGGTCTCAACTCAAAACAGGTAAGTAATTACATTTCAGTATTTCATATGATTTTTAAAGAATATTCCTAGTTTTCAAAAGTAGAGAGAAGAAATTTCATAGAAAAGCAGACAATGGATTTCTATGGAGAAAATACAAGTTACTAGTAAACCCGCTAGGGATTACTTTTGCAGTACAGTACTGGGCTACAGGGTACAGTTCTGACACCTCTCCTGATCACAGATGGGTATTTCAGAATTCAGGATTCGGATGATTTTATATGAATATTTTACGTTTTCAAAAGTAGACAGAAGATTTTTCGAGTCAAACCAGTCAATGTTATTCAATGGCAGGTAAGTGAAGTACCGGTTTCCTGGTGAGTACTCGACTGGTAAAGTTGTGGTTCTGGGCATCGACTCAGGGGTCCCCCAGTGTCAAGTAGGTACAGTTGGTTCACCCTCAGCGGCGCAGGAGCGGCCGGGTGCAGAGGTAGTTAGGCCAATGTTGTCCAAAGGGGGACAGGGGGCCTCCGGTTGGTGGCTGCTGGCTAGCAGGCCACGCGGCTGTGGGAGCTGGGCTACTGGTCACTTGCTTAGAACAAAGGGGTAAGCAGGATAGGACAAAGGTGGCACAGCCAGCAGCACTCAGGCGGCTGGGCGCAGGGTGCTTCTGAGCCGTTGGGCGCTCAATGTTACCCAATGGAAAAGGTAAAGAAGGAACAAAGGCTGCAGGCTCAGGGGCGGAGACTCTCCAGGGGCTACCAGCACGTTGACAGGTAAGTTAGTTGGGATCTTGGAGCACAAAGGGAGGCACAAGGGGCAGTAGGGCGCCGGGTGCAGGGGTGTCTTTGGGTGTCGGTGGCCAGAGATGCCAATTGGGGTTTAGTTTCAACACAGTTTTAGGGAAGGAACACAGGCCCTGGGTTCCTGGTTGGCAGGAACCCAGGGCGCACTCAGTCAAAGCACATCAGCAGTTCAGAAAAAAGTGGGTGCACAGCAAGGCAAGAAAGATGGCACTTTCTCACAGAGAAATAATGCACTGCGTACAGCTACAATCATGTACTGCACAATGAAGGAATAATGCAATGTGTCAAACCCCAATCCCATACTTTGCAAAGAAGAAATCATGCAATGCATGCTGCTACAATCATGTACTTTGTAATTAAGGAATAATGCACTGCGTAGCTACAATCATGTACTTTGCAATGAAGAAATAAGGCAATGGGGGCCGCTGCAATCCTGTACTTTTCAAGGGAGAAATAATGCAATGCGTAGCGCTACAATCCTGTAATGGGTAGGCAGAAAAAATGTCATGCGTTATAAGACCATCCAGCAGTTCGTTAGCAGCAATATTGGCAAAATGTATCACAACAATCAGCCACGTATCCACAATGACATAAAGTTCCGCTTTTCACTGGCCCCAGTACTGCCACTCCTTTGGTTAGTACGGGCCCCAATTTGAGCTGAATCAAAGGCTCACGTCGCCAGAAGGACTGAGAGGCTGAGAGAATGTCCCTCAGAGCCCACACCTCGCCCAGGTAGTGATCCATGTTACCTGGGGGGCGCGACCCCACTCTCCTCTCATCCTCCGTGGCTCAGGGTCCGGGCTGCGACTGTTAGGAAGGTCTCAGGCGGCCGCAGGGCACACGTACCCCATGCCCTTGAGATTACGTTACTCAGGGTGCACGTTCACCACAGCACCCTCCGGGTCTCTTCTCGCACGAAGCCACACACACAACGCTTATGGAATTTCACGTCGACTCCGAGTGCACGTTCACAAGGCACTCCTTCCTGAGGTCTCAGTTGGCACCAAGACCCGCATACCACGCTGCAGAGACGCACAGTTTTTCCGGTGCACATGATGATCAGTCGATCACCTCCACAGTCCCAGGTTGCACCAAAGCACACATACTGTTTCACTGAGACTTACTCCTTCCAGTGCCCTGACATCCAAGCGCTCTTCACTAGCACCTTCGGCTGTTCAGGCTCACAGTGTCCAAGCCTCACTTCTCCTCTGGTGCACTCGATGACCAGGGCTCTTCACCAACGCCTACGGTGCACCTCGACACACACCCTGCACGTCCGAAATTCACTCCATTTCCGATCCACACGTTGACCAGGCGCTCCTCACCAACACCTCCTGTGCACCACGACACGTGCCTTGCGCGTCCAAGACTCTCTTCACAGCTGATGCAAACGCCGACCAGGCATTCCTCACCTGCGCCTGCGGTGCACCACGGCACGCACCCTGCATGTCCGAGTCTCACTTCACCTTCAATGCACACGCTGACCAGGTGCTCTTCACCAACACCTGAGGTGCACCACGACACGGTGCCAGCTCATCCAAGACTTGCTTCACCTTCGATGCACATGTTGACCAGGCGCTCTTCACCAATGTCTCCTGTGCACCACGACACGCTCTCAGCGCGTCCGAGTCTCACTTCTCCTCTGTGTGTCCAAGATCACAGGGCACACCTTCCGAGGGTCTCAAGCTGCCACAACATGCGCCCACCGCATTGCATGAAACTTCTCCGGAAACTTTTATGTCCCTGTGTTTCCAAACAGGGAGCCAGCTCACCTCGGGCCCTTGGGTTACAAGACACAGCACAAAGCTCAGTCTTCTTCAAGCAGGGGGACGCAGCGGACACAGCACAGTCCTAACAGCCTCTTCCTTGGTTAATACTGCAAACTGAATACCAGCCCCAGATCACTAAGCAATGGTCAGTCCTTCCCAGCAGTCTCTTTAGTTGTTCTTTACTTAGCAGATGTTCCTCTTGACCACAAAATGGGTCTAAGACTTTTCAGTCTCAATCCATTTCTATTCCAAAGTTCAGGGGCCTCGGCTCTCATAGTTATTATACCCTTAAATGTCTTTGAAGTACATTGTGCTCAGGGGTCCCTGACCCCTGCCTAAATCAGTTCTGTGTGTCTCCCTCCCAGTGTCACCTTTCTCCCTTTGATTCTGGGGGTCTGGATCCTAAATCACTCATCAGGAGATGGGTCAATTGGTTTATAGCACCAGCCCAGGCCTTTACACCTCCCAGGCTTCTCCTCCCCCTACTCTCCAGATGCAGGGCAGCCTGGTGCATTTAAACCCCTCCCTTGGTCAAGATCTCTCCCAGCTTCTCTCACCTCTCAGATCCAGACAGTCAATCCACATTCAGCAGAGACACACAGAAATGCTTAAAGAACAAAACTCAGCCACTCTCTAAAAGAGTGGTTTCTGAACACACAGTGACAAAACCACTTTCATAGAAAGATGTGTTGTGACAGAGTTTATACATACTAAACTTGACCTCTCCATTTTAATCTAATGGGAAACTAGGCTAACAAACACAACACCTAGCCTCCCCCATTCTGTCCTATGGGCAGGGTGGCCTTTCAGCAGTGAAACATGAAATGGAGTGTTTTTCACTGTCAGGACATAACACACACCTGAGTATATGTCCTGCCTTTACTTACATTGCACCCTGCCCAGGGGTTACCCGGGACCTACCATAGGGGTGCCCACGGTGTACGCAAAAGGGAAAGTAAGACCTGACAAGTGGTTGCATTTCTCAGGACAACATGCTAACTTATCAAACTGCACGCAGGCCCTACACTGCAGGCCTGAGTTACCTTCTACGCGCACCTTTGCATTACTAGCTCTGGCATACACAGTGCCCATCACTAGGGACTTTACCAGTAAGGTAAACATATCAATCATGGCCAACCAATTACGATTACACTTTACACAGGGAACACTTGTACTTTAACACTGATCAGCATTGGCAAAGTACCCAAAGCATCTAAATTGGCAACTCTATGTCAGGAAAACGGTCTGGGTGAAAGCAAAATGTTTAGGGAACTTTAGCCAAAAAAGCCAAGTCCTACAGGATATATTAAGAATAATTCAATAAATAATATTTCTATGAAATAGCAGCATAAACTAAAAACAGTGTGGAATAAACTTCATGAGGAACGTCTGTCCCCTACGGCGTAAAATCCAGAAATAAATCATTCAGACAGGATAAAGAAGATCATTTCCGAACAACATTTTGTAAACGAATAGCTGCAGAAATGTATCTATAAATCTTAAACAAATAAATTAATCAAATAAAAGCTGAAGATGATATAAAGCTAACCAGCACTTCCTAATATTTAAAAACTTTAGAAGAGGAATGATAAAATCATGCCTTGGCATGATATAGAGTTGGTAGAAGAACAAAAAATGAAGCGTACTCTGTGTGGACTTGGAGTCACAAGGGCACAGACCCACTTTAGCATCACAATAGGCTTTACGGGGATAAGATAAAACAATTTAGTGTGGCTGAAGTAAAAAGAGAGCTACGGCTCAACACCTGGAGAACACACTAGGAGCGAGTGTTCTAAGACTCTCTTTTTTACCATCTCTAGGTGCTCACTGGATACTTTAGACAAGTCAGGTGATCCTTTTTCAATTTAGTTTTTGGGGTCTTAGCAATATTAGCTGGATTATAAAAACTGTCCACCAGCCCCAAAGTCTCTAACTGTTTTTTTATGTAGTCGAACCATGGTATCTTCAACAAATAGCCAAGTCTAAAACAGTCTAAAATAATGGCGCGGTTAAAAGCTGGCTCTTCCTTCGCCCAAATTGAGTGCCACAGTAAAATTGGTGAGGAAAAAGGGGGGGTTGGGCCCAGTGGGAAAGAGGGTAGGTCGGGCCTCAATGAACAATGTAACTGGGGAGTTTACCTATGCCTCTATTGTAGATTAAACAATAAATGTTTCTTGAGGACAAACTTTTTTTATTTATATGTTTATCCTGGCATTAAATTCTGCCCATTTCTTTCAAATGAATTTTTGATTTTTTATACATACGTAGACTAGACAAAAAATGTCATCAACTTCATGTGTTACCATATACCAACATTTTGCACAATTGAAAAAATCAAAAATATTTACAATGAAAAGACCACATTAGTGAACATATAATACAATAGACAATTACTGTGTGCTCACAATTTCAATAAAACATGGAACTTATTATTCATTATTGGAATCTCAGTACTTGATACAAAACCAACAGTTAGAGAGTAATCTTGAACAATGTATCAATCCGATACAATATCAATCTGCTTATTTGCAGGTCACAATAATGTAAGCTAATGAGTCGCTGGCATTAAATGTCATTGATAAGAAAATGCCGACGCGTTTCGAGTCCTGTTCTATGGTTGCAAAGGACTCTCATCAGGGCAGTATAAGTCTGGTCCATGGAGACTATTTACAAAAAAAAAAAAAAAAAGAACAAAAGAGGAATTTTTACTTAAGGGTCCTCAATCCATTTTGCTATTTACAATAATTGCATCATGGTGTAGCCTACCTGGTTACTTCATGTCCAAGGCTGCACTTGTTATTAAATGCGATCTCTGCCGTGGGGGCACGCTGCAATAGAGTGACTGGTTTTAGAAAATTGTTCTAGGAGCTTGTTCTGAGAACAAGTGCTCATAGAAGGGGTCTTTACCTTTAATCGTTTTGTTCCAGCGGCGTGTTTGCCGTCGCGCTGGAGATTTATTATCACTTGTCTGGGATCACATTTCTACAAAAAAACATGTGGACATGTATTGAGGATGTTGTTTGTTTGAATTCGACAATAATTCTGCAGTAAGTTAAGGGCTTAATAACTCACTCATTTCTCGGGCCTTGAAGTGCGGAAATAACCGCCGCTCCTTCTCTTTCTTGAATGTTTTTTTTTTTGAGAGATCTGCAGAAACAGGAATGGAAGCGTGTAAAAACCATTTCACATTTCTTGTGGTGATCAGTTACTTAAATCTGTCCTTCATGTATCTGGGCATACCTGAGTTTTCACAATTGGACGCGTGTCTCACTCCTACACGGACGCGGAGGGTATCTGCTTGCGATGATTCCGATCGTCACAGCGAGTTTGAAAGACGATCATGTGATATTCATGTAGCCTATCAGGGCAGTGGGGACCAGAGAACCCTAGTGGTGTCTTGTGGGACTGGTAGTTGTTATGCTCTGTTAATTTCACTTAGACAGTTGAGACCTTTATTCACACTGTCAAATTTCATGATTAGGTAAGCCTCCTTTTGAAGTAGAGCTGTTTCCACATTGGTATAATGTTTTGGGTCAATCCAAAACAATACAGTCCATTTGAAATCATTTTCATTATGATTGCTGGTCACGAAATGTTCCACCATTGGTGCAGTTAAAACCCTTTTCTTTATCCGTGAACGGTGTTGTGTGATTCTGGTATTGACAGCTTGAGTCGTCTTTCCAATGTACACTCTATTGCATTTGCATACCACAGCGTAGACCACATTTTTAGTTCGGCAATTTGTAAATACATCATGTTTCCATATTACATCATCATGGGAAAACACATTTCCTTCCAAAGTCGCTGCACAAGAAACACAATTACCGCATTTGTGGTGCCCACATATGGGTTTTAAATTCCACTGTGTAATGAGATCACTTTTCTGCTTTGGAATATAGCTATCTGCTTTTATGAGCTGTTGTCCTATACTTGTATTTTTTCGCATGGCGAAAATTGGTTTTTGAAAAGGAGGTTCTATGGTTTCCAACAAATGCCAATTACTAAGGATGATCCTCTTAAATTGGTTTGTGTGCTGACCAAAGGTCGTCACACAGACCAATTTTTCAAGTTTTTCCTTCCTTTTCACTTGTAAAAGAGTCTCCCTAGGGATGAATCTAACTCTTTTTTTGGAGTGAGATAGCAATTTTTTTGGGTAACCTCTTTTGCCCATTTCCTTGCAGAATGATGTGGCCTGAATCTCAAAATCAGAAGTATTCGTGCAGTTGCGCCTTATCCTTAACAGTTGCCCGTAAGGCAAATTTTCTTTTAGAGATTGTGGATGTGAGCTCGTGTAATGCAGAATTGTGTTCCTGTCTGTTTCTTTTTTATGTATAGTTGTGGATAGCATTCCACCACTACTGTCTACTGTGACGTCTAGAAAAGTCATTTTCTGTGGGCTGGAATTCAAAGTGAATTTTATATCATTGTGACGGGAATTTAACCATGCATAAAATTGATTGAGCTCCGTCTGGCTCCCCTGCCACAGGAGCCAGACGTCGTCGATGTATCGTAACCATTGGTTTATGTGGCCAGAAAATGGATTATTTTTGTAGATGAATCGTTCTTCATATTGGGCCATGTAGAGCACTGCCAGCTCCGGCGCATAAGGACAGCCCATGGCCGTCCCCTTGATTTGTATGAAGAAATCGTTTTCAAATTTGAAATAATTGCTCCGTAAAGTAATTTCTGCTAATGACACAATAAATGAAGTCGGTACCTGTTGGGGTCTGTCACGTTGATCGAGGTATACTTCTATAACCTCAAGTGCCTCATCCTGAGGAATTTGGGTATATAATGAGGCGACATCCAATGTCACCATCAGTTGTGTTTCTTTGTTAAATGTTTGCCCCTCTGACGGAATGGGATTCCCAGGTACAAGAAAGTTGGGACATAGGATAACTTTTCATTTTTGATTCATCATGATTTTAAAATGGTGGGGGATTTACCAACCACCACGGTGAAAGATTTCGCTATGTTAGTCCCTAAACCCAGTTCGTTCATAAGATCATTAAACCTGGTCACTAACTTTTATAGGCCCACACTGGTTCTAGACATTAGGACACAGACATCGGCATAAAGTAATGCCGGAAGATTTCTGGTTCCTATCTTGGGGAATCCACATTCCCATGGTTAATATAGCTTTCTAAATCATTGATATACAGACAAACTGAAAAGGGGGCAAGGACATAGCCTTGACGCACCCCACAATTCTTTTTGATGGGAGCAGAGAGTTCCCCACCCACATCGCCCAGTCACATCTTGATGCATTTTGGCTAAGATGTGGACTAATGATGGTTCAATGCCCAGATACAGCATTTTTCCCATAATCCCCCTCTCTGCAACCAGTCAAAAGCTGAAGAAAGGCCCATAAACCCGAGATAAAGAGATCTGGGTTTGGCTATTGTGTACTTGATTATGACCAGGTGCAGTTTAAGCCATTGTTCAATGGTTCCCAGGCCCCTCCTGAAACCATATTGTACATCTGAGAACTTCCTGCTTTCGGATACCCAGGCCTCCAACCGTTCTAATATACCCCTACTCATTAATTTACAAGTACAGTCAATTAATGAGCTTGAGAAGGTAACGGCTGCTATTAGGGGGCTTCTTTATGCCATTTTGCACCTTGCACAGTATTTAAGAGCTTCGCTCATTTTATAGCGGACCTGCAGCTTGTTTTTAAGTTGCTTGTCAAATCTTTTTTTTAATCTGTGGGCTTACCTACTGTTTGTGTGTTCCGCTCCGCCCTGTTCCACCGCAGCTCTTCTGGGCTGTTTGAGTGGAGGGTGGACCAGCTAGGTTCAAGCGCTCTCCCGCCTGGCCATTCATAGCAGCCACTTCAGGGGGTGGACGCTCTAGTTGCTCAAACCGGCGCTCCTCCCCTTTCGCATTTAATCAGGTGATGGCGCTGACATGCAGCGGACGCGCGCAGCGGACAAGCGCAGGGGACGCTGGCGCACTGCTGGCACCGAAGGCGTGCCTAGGGCATGCACCAACTTTCCCATTGTAGTGGAGGAACCATGTTCGGTTTCCTGGTCCGACCACTTTATAACACATTTCACTTGGAAAGTCACTAATTGTGAAACAATAGTACGCACTTATGTTAAGCCAGCCTTTGGTAAAATCAACCCTCTAGAGCTGAGCCAAGCCCTGGAAGTCTTTAGGCCCTCCCTCACGGGAAATCTCCAGGGTCGACTTGCGGATTTCACTAACTGGGTTTGCAGAGCTGTGGATTTGCTTGCTCCGCCACCTTGTCCTAGACTTTCCAGGGACTCTCCATCTAAGCCCTGGTTCACCCCAGATCTTAAAGTGTTGAAACACAAGTGTAAAATTCAGGAGCGGGCTTGGCGCCACAGTAAATACTGTTTGAGGAACAAGAAGAGGCTTCGCTCTCAACAAAAAATCTATTTTGATGCAATAAACCAGGCAAAAAGGGAATTCTCCACCTCTCGCATTGAATTAGCAAAAAACAACGCTAAAGAAATATTTTCCATTGTACAGAGCTTTACATCCCCTGCTGCTCTTTCTAGGGAGTCCAAGTCTATGGACACTTGGTGTGAGAGCCTTTCTAATTTCTCTTAGGAATAAAATCTTTACTATCCAGGCGGCGTTTGCCCCCTGCAATATGGACACCAGGACAATGTTGGTGTCACTACCAGCTGATCCAGAGTATTCTCTGTACACCTTCAGGCCCGTGGTCCTTTCTGAGTTCCTTAAAATTCTCAAGGGCCGGAAGTCAGGCTCCCCTCCGGATCCCTGCCCGGCCGGATTGCTAGCAGCTGCTGCCGAGACCATTAATAACAAGAACAATGGCATTATCAATCTATCTCTTGTGGATGCCTGCGTACCAGAGGCCTGGAAGCAGGCCAATATTCTGCCCCTTTTAAAAAAGTCTTCCCATGATCCCCTCATCCTAACGAACTACCGACCCATCTCCCTGCTACATGGCTTAGCCAAGGTATGCCAAAAGGTGGTGAATAGACAACTCACGGAGTTTGTGGAGAGAGAGGGTCTGCTACACCCAGCCAAGTCAGGGTTTAGAGCCTCCCACAGCACTGAGTCTGCCCTGGTGGAGGTTGTGGAGTCAATTAGGGAGTGTTTGGATGCCGGAGGGAAAGCAGCGCTGGTTCTGTTTGACCTGTCGGCGGCGTTCGACACTGTCCCTCACTCCCTCACTGGTGCTTGTAATCTACGCCTACCCCGGTGTACCTGACCTAAGCCTAATACGTGGGAAGGAGTAAGTAAGTTGCAGTTTAAGTTAAGTTGGTTTTGCCAAGGATCTGAATCAAGAATTCTCCTAAGGGTTTAGTCAGCTCCGTACCTTGGTAATAGAATGAAGGAGGTCTTGTATCTCTCTCTCAGGACTCAATATCCCAGCAACCCGCAAGGTTGACTGGAAACACCGGAGCTGGATTTTCTCGGCTGGAGAAAAAGACAGCGTCTTTCTCAGTGCGTCAAAAGGGAGGGGCGGCTCCCTTCGGCTCCTCGCATCAGCTGGGCTTCCGGGCAAGTAGATAGCCGCTCTGCTCCAAACCACTGTGTCTTTGCTTAAGGCAACGTTGGTATATTTATACCTGAAAGGTGCCGGGTTTGACGTAAGGTTGGACATAAGACGTCACCAAGAACTAACAGTTCTTTCTGACTCTAGGAGTTCTTGTGCAAATGGTTTGTTTAAAGAATGCTTTGTACTTTCTAGGAGTCTAGGGGAGTAGCCCAGTGGCGGACCGTCCATTGGGGGCGTTGGGGCGTTGCCCCCCCACCCGCACCCGCAGCTCCGTCCCTCGGAGTCTTTGAACTGAAGTAAACTTAAGTTCAAAGACGCCGAGGGACAATGCCTGTCAGTCAGCATGATGCAGGACCGCCCCCCCCCCCTTCAGAGTCTGAAGGGGGTGGGCGGTCATGTGTCATGTTGACTGATAGGCATAAGGCATTGTCTGGGGAAGGCAGCAGCACACAGGTGCGCATGAGTGGGGACGGAGGCACATTTTTCAGCCTTGCCCACGCATGCGCACTTGTGCCTGCGCATGCCCATTAGAAGAGCGCAACCTCGCTCTCCTAATGGGCAGGCGGGCAGAAAGCAACCATGCCCTGTGTCAATCCTGGCGCTGCTCCAGCGCCAGGATTGGCTGAGGATGGAGGGCGGGGTTTCCGCTCCAGTGAAGGCGCCAAGGACAGGTCCCGGAACATGCGGCGCTGACCAGCGGTCAGGTAAGTTTTCTTAAATTCTTCTCTTCCTTCTTTATTTTAATTCCCCGGCGGTACAGTGTGTATTGGGGGGGGGGGGGGTCTCACGCTTCGTATCACTGGCCTGGTTCGTAGAGATGCTGGCCTGTAAGCAGAGGGGTGGTGGTCTCAAGAGTGTTTCCTTTTCTTGATGCTCTCGGGGAGTCTCCGGCTGGTTATCACTCGCCACTTATGTGATCCCCGGCTCCTCTTGGCGCAGCGGCATCGTGAGGCGTGGAGGAGGGTAAACTCAGTCCAGCTACCGGTGACAAGGGATAGGCCGCTGCAGGCTAGATGTAAAGATGGATGAGGTGATAGCGCTGGGATGTGTCTGTGGTCACAAAGCTGGCAGAGAGCACAGCAGCTCTAGGAGCCACTGACAGCGGTGCGGTCGCGATAATAAAGTGGTTTATTGCTACAACTGAGCATCCCACTGGAACGGGCTACAGAAGCCTGAGGGTCTTTAGGAGAGATACAAATAAGGGTCTTTAAATTGAACCAGATATATCGTAGAGGAATCCGATTGCGCTGCATTTTCTTTTACTTCGCGTTTCTTATAGTTAAGCAGCTGAGTACTTAATTAATATACTTAACTAATTGTCTCATAAGTGACAATTTGAAGTTGTGCATTGACGATAGTCTATCCTTTGAGCACGTTCTGCACGTGAGAAACTCCACTCCCTTCACAATAAAATGCAGAGCTGTCAGTCGTGCCCTGCTTTGAACACCCATCCACAACCTGTTGTCACGCAGACACCTAGAGGCCACTCCTGCGCAATTAAGATCGACTGTTGCGTGAAAAACAGTGCTATGGAAACGCACTCTGGGAAAAGGAAATAAGCAACATGCTCATCGCTTGGTAAAATTTGTTTTATATATTGCACTTTTGCCATCTCCCGAGTGTGTGAGGGATTTGTCTCCTCAGTGCGCCTAGGGCTGTCACAGTGGCCCCTTTTGTTAGTGTGCATGGGGTCAGTCAGTGACTGTCCTTACTGTATGTGTTGCTCAGCTGTAGGTGGACGATTAAGGCTGGATTGTACAGACTCAGAGGTATGTGAATGTGTGTTTATGAATAGGTGTGATTTATGTATAAGTGAGTGTGTTTATGAATACGTGTGAGTTAGCTTGGTCGGGTGTGTGCATGTGACTTTTATTAATTGGTTGTGTGTAGGCATGTGCATGATTGTTTTATGACTCGGAGGGTATGTGGGACTGGTGGGAGATTATCAGCAAGACAGTGAAACCTTCTTAAAGCTATCTGTGGGAAAATACACATATGTGCAAGTTGTCTAATTAGGTTCGAGGGTGTTTACAGGTGCTTTGTGACAAGTGAAGGGACCATGGTATCAGTGGAAACAAAGCCAGCAAGTAGAGAATTGGGTGATGTTTACTCATGTTATGCATGAGGCAGGCCTTAAATGTGATAACTGCTAATGGAGGCCTGGGTAACTCAAATGTGTTGTAAAATGCACCAACTGGCACTTATTTTGAAATTTGCGTTTCCTCAAAAGCGAGAACACTCCTGGATCCTCTGAAAGTAAGGTGACTTGCACTTTTGCTCGGTCTAATTTGAGGAAGAAAATTACGCCTCACCTCTTTCAAAGTTCAGCAGCCGCCACTGGAGTAGCCATGCCGTATTTGGACTGCATGGGTTATTACTAAATATGGATATGATTCTTATGCCTTTATAAGGATATTATTTATTATAGCCATATAAGGGCATAAATCGGGAATATCGAATTAGGGTCCTAGATAGAAACACAACAGTTGTAAGTCTACTAGGTCTGGATTCTCCAGTTTGGTGCAGCTATGTCACTTATTTCAACATTTATGTTCTGCCTTTGTTAACATGTCAGACCTACATTCAAATGTATGTGGATGAGCTACAAGGTGGTTTACTGGTCTTTCCCAATCACAGGTTTATAGACAGGAGGGCCGAGCAACAAACCCTATCTATCTTTTATATTAACATGCTTTGGTGCTTGAATATTTCCCCTATGGGTTCAGGCGTCTACCCTAGGAATATAGGTATCTCACATCAAATGCTCTGAAACAGTCCCTGCTTCATAGGGCATTTCATCAGCCTCTAATGGGGGGAAGCCACTGGTTTGATTGGCCAAAATTCCTCCGACTCTACTACTTGAAGAGGTCTTGCAACATGCGTTTGGCAAAGCTGTCAGCATATGCAGCATGTTTTACAGCATGAGTCACTGTAATCATAGCCTGCGCTATAAAACAAGCCATGCCCTCACTGGGAAGTCATACCTGCAGCTGACTGGGTGTGGGAAGCGAGAGTTCATAAGTCTCGAGATTGTGAACCACACACCTAACACCAAAGCATCAATTGCTTACTTACCAGTGCCAATAGGGCAGTTGTAGAGACGCAGTGATGGCTGGGTCTCATAATTCTGAGTAGATCTGTGTTTGTTGCATCCTGCCTGGAAAAGCAACATGGTGGAGATTGGAGAGAACAGCTCCTGGCTCATCCAGACCTACTGCCCTACTGCAAGTGTCGCTGACTGCCACTTTATTTACAGCGGGGGTACAAACCTGCATTGTTTTACTTTAGCACCTTAGATTATATCACTGAACTCAGTAAACGGTATTAGAATTAGTTAACGAAAAATCGCGCTGCTGTGATGGTTGTATTGAGTGAAAAGACAGGTCATCATTTGTCTTTTTTCTCACGTATATTACTTTATTTTTAAAGATGGAACAACATTATGGTCTTTTACACCATGAACAACAGAGATTGTTTTACAGCGTTCATTATGAAGTGCATTTTTGAAGGTGCTCTCAGATGTGTTGACCATGGGAACGGACTGGACTGTTCCCATGGGGCACAGGGTCAGCGCTGATTTGCATATCGCCATTGTCTAACCCAGGGTGGTGTGGAGTGGAAAAACGATGGATTTGGGCCCAGATCTTTGGACTGGGGTGAATGTGTGACATTGATCCACATTCTGTCCATCACTGTTGTGTTTGCAACGACCATGGGAACGGAAGCACAGGGTGCAAGATAAATGGCCAAGGTTCACATTGGGAAGCAGTGATTGAAACCAGGGTCTCTGGATCAGGGCCCATCAGTGGTGTTTGGCCTTGGTCCTGGTCATGTTATGCCTTTGCATTCAAAATATCCATTGTATTTTTATTTGATGGGGTAACAGAATTGGAAACACCCCTCTTCTTAGAACAGGTACATCTTGAGCGCATGTTTCCCAACTTCAAAGGACAGATACAGCTAAGGCAGGATCAGCACATGCCTTTCACATCACAGCACAGGTACAAACCAGAAAGCAGCAGTGCAAGTTTTACTTCCTTACAGAACCAGGACAATATGACAGTAGCAAAGCAATCTTCCCTCTCTCACAGAAGGCAATACATGCATTCCTCCATTTCCCACTGAACAGATCTGACAGGGCAGACTAATGCTAGCTCTCACTTCTCACATAAAATGTCCATTTGAGGCACAAGTGACATGGAGGTTGCAGACAGACCTCTGAAGTGGGTAATGTATTAACTGTGGTGAATGTATAGGTGGATGAGTTAGTTAATATGTGAGTTCTGACACCATTCTTGATTAGTGATATCTCAAGTCAATTTCCTGAAAGTCCTGTTTTTGTCATTTGGAGATCTGCTGTTTGTGTTCTTTGGTGTTCTAAGTATTAAGAAGTACCCGTCACCTAGTGGGTCCTTGTTATTTGGAGCCACAGCGTAACTAACTGTGCTGTAGAGAGGCAGACAGGTTCCAACCTCTACAAAAAGGTTTGGAGTGCACGCACATCAGGCGCTCTGCCATCCCAGGCTCGGTGCTGCACCTGTGCAAAATGTTGAGGGCGGCCAGTGAGGAGCAATAAGGGTTTGAAACATACCTCAAAAAATATGGCGAGACTTGTGTGAGGTATGTTGCGTTTCGGCTTGGGAAACTTCTTGTACAAGCCCATACTGCAAAGTGGTACCAACATGTTTTTTTTTATTTAAAAAGGTTTTATATAGCGCTGGCTAGACCCGGATGTATCATGTATCAGAGCGCTTTACATGGGTATCAGAACAATAAATTGCAGGTTACAGCTTTACAAAGGTTACCCAGTTATTAGAGCAAAGGAGGGGAAGTGTTGCCTTTGCGGTTATGCATTTGATGAAATTGAAACTTTTACTTCACATAGTGCTTAATGCTTATATGGTCTGTCCTATTGGGACATGTGTTTGTGGGTGCTTCAAACTGCTTTGGTTGGGCTTTATTTCACACCCAGCATGCTGGCTTGGAATACTTACTCACAGAGGCAATCTCTACAACGGATGTGCATCAACCCGTACAGCAATGCCAAGAATTTGTCATAATTACAGATGGGCCTATAATTGCAAGTTGGTTCGCATTTCTCACCGGTTTCTAAATGTAAACTGTTTCCTGTTCGTGCACGTTTGTACTCCCATGGGCACTCCTCTTTGATTAAGTTGACAAGACATTATATTGTTGTAAAGAAAATAGCGTATTTTAGTATTGTAGAGAACTGCTTAGTTAAGTTAAAGGAGATACAAGTCGCAAGTGTAGTTTTAAATAGCAATCCGCCTTTCACACTGTAACAGTCTTTCAGGCAGAGCTGTCCAGCTTGTCTCACTGTTTGAAACCCGAACTCAGGAGCCAAAAAATGTGTCCATGTTGGGCACTCGCCCAGTAACTCAGGGCTCTCAGAACACTCGGGTGAACTGCCAGTCTTAGAGTTAGAGGACTTAGCCTCATTTTTCCTTTTCCTTTTCTTTTTTACTCACCTTTATAATGCGTGCAAGAATGGCAGGGTTGGAGTTTGGAGCCTAAACCTCCTGTGCAGCTTCTGTTCCTAGTTCCCCGCTCGCAGATATACCAGGTGACTCTAAAGGGCACAGGGAAGCCAGTTCCTCTTTCCAGTATGTCACCAAATTGCACGTCGTTGAAGGGTTTTTTGTGCGTAGGGCTCTCTTTTCCAGTACTTACATGCCTATAATGCAACTTAAATAAGAAGGGGAAACGTGCTCAGGTGCAATGGCATGAATAGCAAGAAACAACAGGGTAGAGGGGCAACTGGTAGAGATTCTTTACCATCTTCAAAAAATAAATTGTGCTACATGTGAATAGGTCCAACACACACCAGTAATTAGAAGGTAGTATACTGCCTGTGAGGAAGAGAGGATGTAGTATGAATATTGTAAATTGATGACAAGCCAATCCGATGGCCCGCCTATCTCTACCCTCTCTTTCACTCTACCCGCTTTCTCTGACCTCTCTATGCAAAAAATAAATATAGATAAGTAGACAGGAATGGCCCAAAAATTAGATGCCAAGAAACCTTGAGGCCTACTCCTCCTTCACAACAAGTAAGCAACAAGACGCTTCATTCATATTAGTAGACATACAACTGTGTGTTATTGTAGACCTGGCTTTTCGCACTGCCCTAATCCAACTCCGCTCTCCCCGCCCTACAGCGCCAAGACGACTCGGCATAAGAGCGCTCTAAAAATAATACAGTCAGTCATTGTCTTTTACTGCCAAATGAACAGAGGAATTCAGATCATAAGACTTAGACACATGTTGGTTGATGAGATAATTAATATTTCCATCTGATAATAGTTCAAAATCTTGTGATCTAACAGAAGAGTACAACTGATCCTCTGTTGGATTATATTTTGATTTTTGCTCCGCATTGAAGCATATGTGAAACGAACACTTGGGTCCCGATTCACGTTTTGCAGTATATAAACTAGTACTACATTATTACAATATTATTTAATTCATAAACCTACATCCGGACAACTACGCCTCTCCTATCTATCTTTACTGAGATCTCCACAACAGTCACAGATTTCATTCTATACATTGCTAAGCGGTTCTATTACAATGTGGGAGGGACCTGGGGTAGTCATGAAAAATGAGAAACAATTACTACAAAAGGAGTGATTTTTTGGAAATTTCTGGAGAGGTTTGGGTGGTGAATGACAACACGAAAAACACACCCACGAAAGAGTATGACCTTTGCATTTCCCTAGTTACTGTAGCCCTGAAAGTTTCAAAACAGGTTCACATGTGTACCCCAAGCAAGTCTCAAAGCACCACTCATGGCCATCCACTGATACTGCAACACAATCTCATAGAAAACAATGGAGGTAGGGTATTAAAATAACACCCCATAACAACTAATGTTAAATTAATTTCATTATTGCGTCTTTTAAATTATGGGCAACATTGCATAGTGGAAACAGGACCGCCCAACAAGGAGTCGGCGGTCCGCTGCCCGCTGCCCTTATTAAAATGGGACCACCTTCACGGCGTTCACAAAGTGTATATATACTGCGGGTTGCAGCACAAGCCGCAATAGAAAATGTACCCTTTAAAAGCATCCCTCCATCGTGTGGTAGGTACCATACAGTGCCTGCCACACAGTGCAGGGATATTTAAGGGAGCAGGATAGGTGCCCCTCAGGCCACATTGCGGAGGGGCAGGGGGAAAGTGGGCCCTGCTAGGGGCCTCCAATATCACTTTGTGACAGCCTTTCCAAGTCAGAAAGGCCAACATGGAATGGTGGTCGCCAACCAACTTATTATTCTGAAATCTGTGATGATTAATAAATAGGTTTTTTATGATATTAATTATGAGCTGAAATAACTGTATTTTTAAATTAAATATTTGATAAATCAAATTATTGACACGTTACAATATTCCCATTGAATTTGAAATGTCATTGGTTCAGCATGCATATTACAGTGGCTGAAGACAGACCACCAAACACAGGAACACAGTTGTCTGTCTTTGTTCATCTGTGTGTATGTGTTTTTCCCCATGGTTAAGCAGCATATTGTTAACTTGAAAAATGCTTATACCCGAAGTGTCACCAATAAAATAAGAATTAGTTCCATCTATGTGACCTACAAGTCTTTCTAAACCTGAATTCAGACTATGCAAAATGTTCATAGTAATACGAATTCGAGCTTGGGAGATCTAAACCTCCATCCTCCATGTCTCTATGTAAAGTACTTCGTGCTGGTTTCGAGCTTCAATCGTGCCATAAAAAGGATGCAATCATCAAATCAAAATATTAAAAAAATACAAGTCTACTATACATGGCACAGCTGGAAAAAAAAGAATACCAGAATGAAGGATATCACAATGAAAACACTGCATAGAGAGGGGCAGAAGGACAGGCTAGAGGTGACGTGGGGTGTAGGATAAGTTTGAAGTGGGTGACTGCGGCGATGTCGGAGGTAGTAGAAGGGATTGAGGCACTGGAAAATTACAGACAACAATCCAGCTTTAGGGTTTTGGGATTTTATGCTGGAGGGTCTGTGATAGAAATGATAGCAACAATTTTTTCTGAGTAAATTTTCCTCCCTGTGTACTCTGATCAAGAAAGTGTACAGACTCCCCTCTGGGTGAGGGGCTTCCCCTAAGAAAGTGGTGGCAGCTCTGTCATTGTGTTCCATTGTGACCTGGACGTTCATGATTTTTTATTAAAAAGGTGTTGCTTCTGATTAATGCTTTGCAAATGGAAGGTCCAAGATGTCAGCTAGGCGCTAAATGCCAATACAAAGGAACTCCAGACTATGACACTTAACTGCTTGCTTAGGGGTCACATGCTTCTTAATGTGAGTGGGAAGAATGAGGTTTATTAACAAAGACAGAGAACATCGAGAAAAGTACTGGAGTGGTGAACTCAGGCTCCTATTTTGCAGTAGAGGTCCTGCTATTGAGTTAGACAATGCCACGTTATTTACCGTATGTGCATATGAGGCTAATAGGGGAGGGATGTGGGTTCATGGCACTGATAAATTGGTAATACATTGATGTGGTTTCTCCGTCCTTTTACACTCCCTGAATGACCAATCCTTATATTCCTTCTTTTCAGCATTTTCCCCTATTCTCTTGGATTTTATGTTCTCTCTTCCTCCCTTTTCTTGCCTTTTGTTCCCGTTCCAGCATGTCTTGGTGGGCATTTTGGTAATGGGGTCGCCACGTTGAACACTATGCAATTATTCACCTGCTTTAGTGCTGGGTTTGTTAAAAACTGAACTGCTGTGCCAGGCTACGTGACAGGTATATCTGGGGCACACGTTAGTGATTGCTGTATATTGTCTTGTTGTATTCTAACTTCAAATAAAAATTCCTTGACACTAAAAATCTTTGCTGCAGTGCTTCACCTCTCCTTCGAGTTGGCTTGACACTGTATATAATGCATAACATAAAAGATAGAGCTTGAATTTCAAGATAGTCAAATCTATGCAGCGTGTCCATTAACCCCCCAAATGCCATTTATGTTATTGTAATCTATGACCTGTACATTAGTTACAGATTACACAGCAGCAGACCTCCTAAACGTCTTCATTGAGACAGGTGTTTGTATAGTTAATGTGAAGGTTTCCAAGGAATTTGTTAGACATTTATTGAAAAGATGCATTTCTCTCTTTTTGCAACACAGTGACTTCTTTAGACAGATACAAAAGGGCTTCCACAATGTTTTTGTTAAAAAAGAAAAGTTTCATAGTTTCTTCCTGCCACTCACTGATAGCACCCCACCCCTCACCCTCCAAACCATTCCTTTCCCGCAAAAACAGCTCCTCGTGCACCATACAGACTATTGGTTGCATTATACAACAATGCTAGTTTAGAATTATTCTTGCATTTGCATTTTCCCTCAAGTGTAACTGACTCACATTCTCATTACTTTCTGTGAGCGTTCTGTCCAGAGATCACAATTAGGAGAGGCTACAGCCCAACTTTATTCCGACTTCCATAAATTACTGCTGCCATGGTCAAGAAAAATAAGATAATAAGACAACCCAACTAGCACTAGCACAGCGCTCCACAGCTTCACTGTGCCTCTGCCTTCTCCCTGTACTTTTGAGGGAGGCGAGGACTGTGAGCTGAATGCAACTAGCACAGAGCCCAGATGAACAGAGCTCCTCACCCTTATTGCCTGAGGGATGGCGTGGCGCCATGGTGTCTGGCAGTCATTGCAACATTATAGCAATGGACACCACAGGCAGGAATCGCTCTCTAGAAAGAAAGATGAAATTTAAGCAGCAAACATGCACCTATTTAAATCCCATAAAGACTTATTCAACACCATTCTGGCCTCAGATTTTGGGGGCTGGGCAGAAATATAGGGGCGCTGGGACCCCTGGGGGCCCAGTGGCTACGGCCCTGGAAGCAGCTGTTCTTTGTTCAGGTTATCATTTAATCTAAATAAAACAAGCATTGGAAAAGCAATAGGTCACGCATTTTTTTGAGTAAGAACTATTGGCATTGTAAATGGCAATGTCTTTTACCTATGCCTTATGGAGTGTATGTATGTATGTGGCGTGTAGTGGAATTATGTGTGTTAAATTGAATTAGCTGTGTAATTGTGTGGTGTGGAGTGGATTTGTGTAGTGGAATTATGTGGCATGGTGTGCTGTTTAATTTTATGGATAGCTAATATGTGGTATTGAGTGCACTGGAATTATGTGGAGTGGGATTGTGTGTAATGGAGTGTAATTAAGTGGAATGTTATTTTGTCTTGTGGAGTGGTATGAAGTGGAGTTTAATCATTATGTTGTGTGTTGTTGAATTTTGTAGCATGATGTGGAAATGTGTGGTGTGGATTGGATTTATGTGGTGTGTTGTGTAATTGTGTTATTGAGTTATTGAGTTGTAGTATGTGATTTAGTGTTGAAGTAAGTGGTGTGGCCTGCATGTGGAGTTGAATTGTGTGGTGTGAAACTCTGCTTAGCTTAGCCTTTTTCTTCATGAAAAATAACTAATAAGTAGGTGCTAAGCTCCAGATGTGTGTGTTTGGTTGTTAGAAAAAGAGTTAGAGCTATTGGTGTTGTAAATGTAAATGTCTCTTACGTATGTGCTGTGGAGTGGATGTATGTGGTGTGTAGTGGAATTATGTTGGTTGGATTGGAATTGTTAGCTGTGGCATTGAACTGTGTGGTGTTTTGTGGATTTTGTGGGGGAATTATGTGGTATGGTGTGCAGTGGTGTTATGTGGATAGTAATTATGTGTTTTCAGTGTATTGCACAGTACTGACAGATAAACAGGCCATTGATAGTTTTGGCATGTCACCGGTAAACAAGTCTGTCCTGCCACTATAATCAGCCAAGTAAGTTCACAGTAGTGATATTCTGTAAAAGAGGGTGCATGTGGTTTCCCTCTAAAGACCACAGAGAGCCATATATTGCATTTCATGTCACAGTGTGCACTTGAGCATACAAGCATGACTGTTGTGCAAGCGGAAGTCAAATGTGTAAAAAACATCAGAACTTTCATGGGGAAAGGCAGTCAAGTATATATTTAAGATCTTGTATTACATAATTGAATGGAGTTTACCACCACAGTTGTCTGGCATCGTTCTTGGGAGGCAGGTGTAGTAACTACATGTTAAAACGAAGAACTACTTATAAACTATTCTTCTGATTTTGCTCTGTTGAAACAACCAGTATTTGCATTCTTACCTTTGCCCCTGCAGCAAACTGCACATAGACTGTCAAGTATAAAATGGCGATGTTGCGAACACTTGCAAGCAAACGAAATGCTTGGGTATTGCTGGTAGATTATTTTTGCCAATGTTTACCTTATTAATGCAAGCGCAAGTCTAGATCTGAGGTTCAATTACAGGCTAACTTAGGATATACACTCACATTATTCTGTTGATGCCTTAAACGTATCAAAGTTATACTGCAAATTTTATAAATCACAGTCCTGAACTTACTGTTCAAAGTTGAGGTGTGAATAGGCTCTAACTGATCAAAGGTATATTTAAAGTTATAAAAATAGTAGACATGCAGTGACAGGGATCTTTATGGTTTCAAGACAACTCTCATAGCCGAACTAAAGGAGGAGCCCACGGACAGCGTCACAGGTGTGTAGTAGAGCACTAACACTTTGTGCCTGCATCACAGGGGTATCTCTTTTGATTGACAGGCCTTAACAGACCTGTCAAAGCACCAGAACCAGTTTTAACGATTCCTTTGCTCTTCAGTCGTGCACCTAATGGCATGAAATAAATGTGGATTTTCTAACCCTAGTAGACTGGATTTAAAGCTTGGAAGCAGAATCTACATAATGAATATTATAAATAGGTAAAAAGACGTGATACTTACTATAATATCTCCTGTCATAACAGTCATGCTCCTTTTTTACCTGTTATGGGGCAGTAACTTCTTTTTACTTTGTGTGGGAGTATAAAGTGGAAGTATACTTTGAAGGCATACCTCTGTTGATCAGAGTTTGAGTGAAAAGTTAATATTGAAGCAACACAAGGGCTTTTACATGTAGAGTTAAAAGGCAAAAACACAGAGTATATTAGAAAGTTAAACAAACAAGCAGAGCTCAAGAGTCCTTGCAATGACACACAGAAACCATTAGACTGGCGGCATAACACAAATGATGGAATGTCACTGCAAAATGTGATAAGGGCACCATATCCTTCCATATCTCACTGACATACGTTGGTTTTAGAGTAAATGGGGCCAGCGAACCCGGAAGGGCAGACCGCCCTTGTGCTACAGAGGGTGCCGAGTCCTGCATTATGCCCCTGCATGAGACAAGCAGCATTAGCTACAGGCTTCATTTAAAATGCTGATGGAGAAACCTTAAAAGTGAATTCTAGATAAAGGCACTTGATAAGCGATGTTGTGCATTGGTACTAAGGTGATAAAGGTACTAGGTGAAAGTGCAAGACGCAATAGCAGGACGACATTTGGGCCTGGGGGAAATGAGACTAATAGGTCTGGTTGGGAAATTACTGGCTGAATCAACTCGGCGGAGTTACAGGCTGGCTTTGTCCGAGTTTGGAGAGCTTTTGGGTCCTTGAGTGGCGTCACAGAATATCACTCGTCAAGAGGCGGAACAGGGAGTCCTGAGTTTTGTGTTACGTTGCATTGATAGGGTGCTTTCGCAGACGACCATAGCTGGGAAGCTGGCAGGGATATCCTTCTACAGTATAATTGCATCTGGGTTTTGATCCTGCAAAAGATGAAACGCTGAGCAGGATGTTTAAAGGTTGGGGGCGGGAGCGGGTGATTGTGAGGGGAGCCATTACTTTTGAGTTCTTGAGGGTGTAGTTGGGGGTCTTACTGGTTTGCTGTTATGATGCAGTTGATGTGCACATATTCAGGATGTGCATGATCTGGAGGTTTTTCTGAGCTTTACGAGTGTCAGAACTGTTGGGTTCACCACGGCGGGCTGGTTTGTCGCATGGCGAGGTAAACCTGGATCACGGGAACCTGAGAATTTGGTTGAGGCAATCAAAAACGGATCAGTCAGGGAGGGATAGATGGGTCTGGTTGAGGGAAAGTGGATGCAGCGAAGCGCACCCGGTGCGTGAATGGCAGGGTTACGAATTGAAGGGAAAACGAGATGGGGCAGAGATAATCTGCCTTGTCTCTGGGGAAAGAGTCCCAGCTTTTCAATTAATGGCAGTGTTACGCAGGACCCTTTGAAGGGTGGGTTGGGAGCCGGATGATTATGGGACACATTCCTTCAGAATAGGCGTGGATACATCAGCCGCACGCCTGGGGTGGTCATGCGGTCAGATTCGCCAGATAGGACGTTGGCGCTCACGTTGTTGTGAGAGATATGTGAGGAAGAAAGTAGGGTTGCGAGGGTAGCCACACGGGGGAAGAAAAGGGGGGTCTGAAGAAAGGCTGGTCTCCAGAGGATAATTCTAATTTCTTTATGTCACAGGCTGTGTGAAAGGACCGGGGACCAAGACGGTCAACTGGACCGTGTTACACTCGTTATTTCACTGGACACTCGAGTATTCGGACCAGCAGCTATACGGACAAAATCAGGGCATGAGGAGCTGTCATCATGAAGTTAGCTATTGGGGTAAAGTGCGCTGCTGCCTTGGCTAACTAAGATGGTAACTCAGAGGGGCTGCCAAGATATGTTAGTCTGCACCTGGGGGAGCACAACTTGATGTGAATGTCAGGCCTGGCATTGCTGCAGGACATGCAAAGGGACTTGGAGGTTCTGAAGAAAAATCTGGCGGGGACATGTCCAGTATGGACCGAACTAGTGCAGAGGAGGATTTGGCGGGGAGCTGCCAATCATGCAGCTATTGATACTGCTCGAATGAAATTGAATAGATAAATGAGAGTTTATTGCCAGCCAAGTCACATTAAGTTTCATTGCTCACGGGGGTGTGAGGATGGAAGAGCCTGTCTTATTCAGGGATGATGGGGTGCACCTTTTGAGAATGGGTAATGCATATTATGTGATGAGGTGGGGACACCATCAGCAAATTCTGGAATGGGACCATCTGGTGCCACAGGGGTGAGTGGGGTGCGAAAGGTGCACAATGCAGATTGGGGCAGGTAACCGCCTAAGGGGGTTCCCTGGGTGGTGTAACTTTGGAGGAGTGTTGAGTCACGGACCAGTAGAGCCACCCCTTGGGGGGGAGGTACACAGGTGAATGAGGGCAGAGCGCAGGATACAAGGTGCAGCAGAAGAAAGGCAATAGAGGATGTTTAAGAGGGCTGTGGAGGTGAGAAGGGATGTATGGAGAAGTTTAGAGCAGGAATGGGGAGGAGTGAAAATGGTGAGACGGTTGAAGAATGGATGAGGGGTATGGGTTGTTTGTTGTTGAATAAAGTTATAGAGTCGAAATGTTATGCTTTAATCAATGTTGGGAGTTATGATAACCTTGTTCTAATAAATGGCCTTTTACGCTTCAAGCCAGCGTGGAGTGGAGTTATTGCGCTATGTGGGCCCCCGGGGGAAGCAGGGTCGCAGATCAGTCTTCTTCCCCCGGGGAGCTTCACACTGCCCGGAAGGACAAGGTGGGGGGAGCTCACTGGGGTGGGTTTATGGGCAGGCCGGTGGTGCCTTTAATGGTATTGGGGAGGGGGGTGCCGGCCTCTTTCCTAACACCTCTCACCACCAGCTTAGGGAGGTTTGTAAATTGATCCACCCACCCACCCTGCAGTTAAAGGGAGAGTTATGATTGCCAGTTTAGGATGGGTTACACGACTCCAGGGTTGCAGAACTTTGGAGGGGTGGTGAGTCACGGACGGGCGGAGCTACCCCTCGGGGGGAAGGTACACAGGTGAATGAGAGTGGAGAGCAGGATGCAAGGTGCAGCAGAAGAAAGGCAAGAGAGGATGTTTAAGAGGGCTGTGAAGGTGTGAAGAGGTGAATGGAGAAGTTTACAGCAAGAGTGGGGAGGAGTGAAAATGGTGTGATGGTTGGAGAATGGATGAGGGGTATGGGTTGTTTATTGTTGAATAAAGTTATAGAGTTGAAGTCTTATGTTTTAATAAATGTTGGGAGTTATGATAACCTTGTCCTAATAAATGGCCTATTATGCTTCAAGCCAGCATATATAGAGTATAGTTATTGCGTGAAGAGCAGAGGCAGGCAAGAGAGTGCACGCCAGCCGTTGTAGTGTAGTTCCTATTATCCCAATAGGCTCTGCGCATTGGAATAATACCTTCAGCAGTAAAGGCCCAGACCAGACGTTAACTAGGTCTACTACTGTCGATATTAGACTTAAAGTTTTGGGTTTTGCCAGCTAGCTCAGAGTTCACTAGAAACTTTCTCGAATGTTCAGGAAGGACTTAACTTCCCTGATTAGACAAGAAGGGATTTAGTTTCTGACAACCATAGAACATGACAACTTTGCTCTCCCCTAATCAAGAGTATATCTCGAGAGTCGTGTGAACAAAAGGCAATTTATTTTACTCAGTCAGTACGTGCATTCTTAGTCTCATCAGATTGTAGAGAAAAGGAAGAGACGGGCGTGTTCAATAAAAAGGTGTTATTTATTGATCAGTCTCTTTTCTCATACAAGAGAAATGGATCGATATTATTGCGATACTTATAGCTAAGTAAAGTGCATACATTAAAAGCAATAGTATAAAGTAATACTGTAAAAACATTGATATGGTTTCTAAGCCATAAGATGTTTTAAAATGAATAAAATATATTACATACACATATACATTTGACTAAACGTACTCAACTGGTGTTTCTAAATACGCCTACCCCGTGTACCTGACCTAAGTCTAATACGTGGGCGGGAATAGAAAGTTACAGTTTAAGTTAAGTTTGTTTTTGCCAAGTGAATAACTAAGGAATTCTCTGTGAGGGGTTATTCAGTTCTGTACCTGGAATCTAGGTTGAATGAGGGATGGTATCTCTCGTCTCTGGTCTCGATATTCCAGGCTGCCTGCGAGGGCTACCCAGAAACGCCGGTGCTGGATTTCTCGGCAGGAGAAAGCAGCTTCTCTCAGCGCGTCAGGAAGGCGGGGCTGCGCCAGCGGGGTCTGCTCTGCTCTTCGCTTCGGCAAGTATGGCTGCTCCGTCTCGTCACCACCGCGTGTGTTTGCATAGGGCAATATCGGTAATATTTATACCTTTAAGGTGCCGAGATTGACGTAAGGATGGACATAGATACGTCAATAAGGATGTCATACGACTTGCTCGTTAGCACATTCTTTTGCTGAAGTTCTCGGTGAAATCAAAACAATGGCCGCAGGGTTTTGCCCAGGTTGTCATAGGTTTGATTTGTTATGAGAACTCCGTATGCCTTATCAGGGGCTGGAGGAATATCGCTTGTCTAATTAGATCGCAAGCGTTATGACCTAATCAGATAACACGTTCCTGTACCGTAGTGTGACTGCGTCCGATAACGGTATCTGCATCATGGGGGTTTTATGCCTCATGGGCTGACTGCTAGTTAACTTGTTGGTTTGTTTAACCAGAATAGGGTCAGGAATAGGGGGATCGATTCAGAACCTATAGGAATACATCACACCCACTCCACGCTAACTATGGTCATATTTACTAATCTATGCATAGTAAAACATAGTACAACATACTATAGAGTATTGTGTATACCTTACCACCCCAAAATACATAAATGCATTTTGAAATTTTTCAAATATACTGAAAAATGGCAGACATGTGTATTGTATGCACTCAAGCTGTAGAATAATGCCAAAGTAATCGCATTAGTATACATTATTGCTATTTGGTATATGAGAATTACACATGAAATGGCTCTTGATACAGAAAAAAAGTTTGAGACCATTTCATCACAGAATATAATAACAATGAACATACCAGCGGGCAGCTAATGACTATAAGCTATTTAATTTTTAGAAACCTTAGTTCTCTAAGAATAGTTCTTACTTTAAGCAGAAGATAGTGTCCCGAAAAATATGCAAAAATATTTTGGGGCTGCTGAAAAATTGCTGTCCGTGAACTGGAGGGAAAATTGTTCATGTGACTTTATTTTTAAAGTTGAAGGCCGAATTCAGGGAACGCCGTGTGCGAGTTTGCTCAAAAGTTGCTATTTCTGCTCTGGTGAGAACATCATATCATTTAGGCTTTCGAAAAAACTGTCAACAGCTTCCTGGGAAAGTTCCACTAACTCGGAAATAGGTGTAACCATGCATTCGTGCGCATGATTGTCTCCATTGACATTCTGATTCGCATTGCTGACAGAAGGTCGTACCTGATCGATGCTGCTTTCATCTTGAACTTCACTACCCATCAATCGTAGTGGTGAAGCTTCCACGAATGCCGTCATCAGGATTGGTAGCCTTTGAGGGCAGTACAAAGCGTGAACCTTGATCGGGCTCAACAATGTTTCTGCATCCATTGGCGCATCCGATTGTAGCGTCAGACAGGTGTCTAACACGCATTCTTCTCCGCATAGCAGACACCTTAATACAGGTAAAAAACATCTTTGCCACATTGGTCGAAATGATAGAAACCAAGTCATGTTCAGGTCTCTAAGCCGGGAGAGTCCCAGGATTTTTGATATCCGGTCCCGGTATCCAATGGCTAGGATTGTTTCTTCCCTTGTCGCAAGAGTTTTGTCTGTGACATGGGTTGCCATAACGAAAAATAAGGACTAAGAATAGGATTCCTGCAATTAGTCCCAAGATCAGGGGAAGTCCGCCAAAAATCGAATGGACGAAATCTGGAAAAATGCCCAGTATGGCTTTGAATGGTGTTAATGCCATCGAAAATACTGTCTTAAATACCTTTGAGACCCCATTGGTATCAGAAATATTTAAGATTTCATTCAGGATTTCTGCGAAATGTATGGGGGAATTAGTTGATAACAATGAATGTATCTCTGCAGTCGTCCTTGCGACTTGTAGATCATACGTTTCTTTTGATGACGTGAGCCTTGTAGGCGTCTGAAGAAGCACTGTTTTCATTCTGCTTAAAGTATCTATTCGAATAGAAGTAATTTTCAAATTGGGCCATGCCCTTGCCTCCCTGTCTGGAAAGGAGCTGGGGAACAATGAGCGTCCACAGCACTTGACCTTCGCAGTCGTAGTTACTAGATAAGGAGTCCCGGGCATAAGACTACAACATCTGCGGTCTACAATTAGAATGTAACTCCCATTATAGAATCTTTGAAAGAATGGTTCTATTTCTGTTGCAGGTGCGCCTTGCTGGTGACATGAAAGGTTGTATGAATTCCCTTCACAGGCTCCATGCAAACTAATTCCGTTACACAGAAGCGTGCCGCTTAGTGATATTGCACAATTATTGCCACTAAGAAACACTTTCTGTCCTTTATTACTGACACATGCATGTGAATAGGGCAGGTTCCATGTTGTTTTAATGTACCCCTTTCCCAATTTCTCGTACATGCCAGCCTGTATATATTTTTGGCAGTATTGAAACCTGAAGGTTGAGATTGGAATATTTATTATCCCATGTATTATCCATTCACTGACAGGTCGTTCTGACATTGTCACTGGTAATCTTTCGAGTTTTTCAATGCTCAAGATTGTATAATCAGCACCCTTTTGTGCCATACTGATTTGTCTATCAGTAAGGTTAAAGATTTGGAATAGTGACGTTGTGTTGATTAAACGCCAAGGCACATAGCCTGAACGCAGATTTTGTAACGTCCAGCCAAGCTGTACAATAGAACGCAATTGTGACTGACCGTGTTGTAACAATAGTAAGTCTTGCGATAATATGTCGATTGCTGAAGACACAATGCTGTCCAAAGAAATAATTCTGGAGGACAGAGTCATTAACCCATTGTCCACTACAGAAAGTGATTTTTCCAAATTAATACGGTCAATTTCCCGTATTCTCTCTGCTGTTTCAATTTGAGTAACCTTCCAGGCCTCATTGTATGCTGCATATACAGAGGCTGCTATGAAACGTTTTTGACGCTGTTTGCGTGGTCCCATAGTGAAATCACGCAAGTCAGCACCATCAGTAAGTAAAGTTAGGTGTTGCTTAATTTCTGCCAGTGTGGAAGTTTGTAGCCATTGAAGGCATCATTTGCCCACACTGTAGGTGGTTATTATCCCTGGGTGATGTCTTTGAGGATATCTAGGGTCTGGCCTGGTCATTTTGAACCCCTGTGTTTTGTTCAGGAATCTGTCTTGACAGTTATTAGTATCTGTGGGCCAGATCAACCACTGTTTCCAATCAGGATGTGTTCTGTTTTGGTTTAATACATAATTTACGTCTTTCTCTTCATCTGTAGAGCTATTGCTGAACATTGTTGGCTTTGGAATAGACGGTTTATTTAAGTCTTTGATTTTGGCTAGGCCAAGACAGGTAGTTTGTTGAACAGTGTCATTTAAAAATATCATTTGTTCTGGGATCATGCAGGCTCTAAACAAAGATTCTATACCCTGCACTTGCCATTCTTTTGTACCCCAAACACTTTTCAATTCAACATTTTTGTCCCAATAATCAAAACCAAAAGTATTCATTTGTTCAAAAAATGAGTCTGAATATATCAATTTTGTGTTGGTTATCATGGTCTTAGTTCCTGTCTTGTTTGACAATTTAAAATAAAATGCTTCAGCATTACTTGTGTTAAAACCTGAAAAGTATGAATATTTGTCATAGAAGGTTCTTGAGCTTCCTTTTGGAGGGGTTGCACAATGTTCCCATTGATTATAATTTAAAACATTTCTAGGTTGTGCAGATCTATGTAAAAAATGGTTACCATAGTGGTTATAACAGTACATACTATCATAATTTGTAGAACCCTGCAAATAATCATGTTTGGTAAATTTAGCAGACATTGCTAAGTCAGACATCATATTATTAATGCTTTCGAAGTCCCAATCATCAGCAAATGAGCTTGGTTTTGCAAAGTCACTCAATGAGATCTTAATTTGGTGTGGATATTTCAGGATTTCGACCGGACCATAAATTTCATAGTCAGTGTTGTCCCATGCTACCCCACCCGGTATAGGATTGGCTGTGAAGTTGGCTGAAGAAAGTTCTCTTTTCTCGACGTGTGAAGATGTGTGTGGTTTGAGGATCAAGTTGATTTTCTGACTTGCTGTGTCCATTTTAGCATATTTTCCCTCAATGAAGCGTCCCAAAGTTAGTACCATGATGAGCCAAAGTATGAGGATAAATGCACCAAAACCCACCCAAAATTCGATCCATGGAGAAATCAGATATGTTTCTTTTAGTTGTTTCAAAAGTTCTTTAGCTTTTTCTTTAAAGGTTTTTGATGATGGCTGTGTCTTTGATTCACTGAAGCCTTCAGAGGAATCATCGAAGTTTATGAAGTAGCCGGATGTAGTTCTGTCAATTGTTCCAATTGCTTCAGGATTTCTGTTTCTTGCATTTTCACTTGGTACTTCATTATAGATTGGTGTGTCTCTGCTAAATGTTTTTATTTGGGTTTTCAGAGGTCTGAGTTCTATTGCATTGTTGCATAGTCCTTGTTGTTCTTCTGTAGGCGTTTCGAATGTGATGAGCCTCTTCGTTAGGACCTCTGTACTGGTAGCAAACCTTGGTGTTCTGCTACTTATTGGGAGTCCACTTGGCCTACTGTTTGTTATCGGCCACATGATTGTGGTTTTACCAGGTCGATGGATACAACTCGGTTCTCCTTTTTACCAGCAAGTGGCGGTAGTACAACTGATCTTGTCCCGTTGACAGACAAGACAGGAACTGCTTTTCTGTAAGAAGGCCCAAATTCCTTCTTTACCGCAATCTTTTCCCTGACTAGATCCCCGACTTTTGGAATCCAGACAGGTCTTGCTGGGACAGGTGGTGGTTCTTCAGTGGTTGTTGGCTGTTGTTTCAACTTTATGTTGCTCAGGTCTTTTCTTGTTTTGTTTAAGACCTGCAAAATAGCCAAACGGTCTTTGATATCAAAGCTTTTTTCTTTCACCACTGAAGTCTGACTTTCAATGTCAGAGATCAACATCCTAGTTCCAAATAATAATTCGTACGCACTGAATCCCTTCAGAGAATTTCTTGGCAAGTTATTTAGACTACGTTGGACACTTATTAGATGTTTGACCCACCCAGCTCCCGAACCTAATACCTTTGCCATTATAGATTGCTTTATGTCACGGTTTTTTCTTTCAACAATTCCGTTACCCTCAGGGTGAAATGGACAAGAGTACTGCAATGCCACGCCCATGCTGACCATGGCCTCCTTATAAGCTCTAGAGCTAAAAGCAGGACCGTGGTCCGAATGCAGCATGCCAATTGCGTATGTGCCGATAAAGACTCGCAAATCTTTTATAACAGTTCTGGCGTCAGCCGTTCGCTGGGGCCACATCCATATGAATCTCGTGCATGAATCCACTGCGACCAAGATATATTTATAGTTACCGTCCCTTTGTAAGGGACCGCAGTGATCTAGATAAACACAGGCTAATGGTTTATCCGAGATTAGAAGGGGCGTCTGAGCTGGACGTCTCACCGTTGATACTTTCATTTTTTGACATATTTCACATTCTAGAACATAGTTCCTTGTTTGTCTTCTCATTTGTGGCCACCAGTATCTCTGTTTTAATAATCATACTGTGGCTGAGACGCCAGCATGGATAGAAGCCAGCCCTTCGTGTGCCGCTATTATTAGTCCTAACCTATGTTCCATGTTTGGAATTGCCCTATCCCCCACTCCAGGGATTCGAGCAAAAGGAACATTGTTTGCATCAGTTATGTATGAGTATTTTACTGGAAAGCCTTTCTGGAGTGTTTCTATCGAATCCTTTTCTGAAGCGCTGACAGCTTGTAATATTTCGCTGTCTATTTTTGTTTTTGACCGGGTGATGGCAGCTACGGAAGCCGTTTGCACAGCTGCCTTCGCGGCCTTATCAGCCAATGAATTCCCTGCAACGTGAACGCCATCACGTTGATGACTCAGCGTATGTATCACGTGAGTCTTTGGTAGTTCTTTTTGTAAAAGAACTACTTGTTCCCAGAGCATTTTATGCTTGATTGTGCCACCTTTCGCATCCTTGAAACCATTTTGAAGCCAGATCTGCAAGTATTCATTGTAAGACTGAACGCAATAATACGAATCGCACACTATGAGTGTGGGGAATTCTCGATCGGTATTTTCAAGCGCCATCTTGAACGCCAGTAGTTCAGCTCGCTGAGCTGTACAATCTCCTAAAGATTGTGTTTTAGTGATTGCTGGTTTAAATTTTCCTTCGTGCCAGCGACCTTTAACGATCACGCACGCAGCACTGTAAGCTTGCTTACCCCCCACTGCGGGTTGTGCTGATCCGTCTGTATATATTATACAGCCGTAGTGTTCTAGAGGTAGAATTTCGGTCGGCGGAGGACATTCAAATTCATATTGGAGAAATTCTTGAGTTTTTAAGTAAGGATCAAATTCGTACGCCACGTCTGTTGCAGCAAGAGAATTAGCCCATTGTATCCATCTCGGATGGAGCGCTTTAGCATTTGGAATGCTTGCTTTTGTTACAGCCTCTAGGGCTGGTATCGGTGTCACGATTATTATTCGTTTACCTTGAGCCAGGGCTCGTTCTTTTGCTATAGCAGTCTGTGTTGCAGTAAGAATTTTCTCCGTTGGGCTGAATTTCATTTCAGCCTTAGTGTACAAGTGTGATTTGAATGCAATTGGTACCTTTTCTCCCTCATTAGAGGTCAGGTATGTGAATCCGCATCTTCCTGGGATGACTCGAATCACAAGATTGCGTGTGTTATCACGTGTTTCTAATTTTGTTTTAATTAGCATGTCTGTTTGTAGGGATCTCAAAATTTCTGTGTGTATTTGAGTCCAATTGGATCTTTTAAAATCTGGTTTTATCAGATCATAAAGGGGTTTGACCCTTTCTGCGTAATTTGCAATGTATGTTCTTCAGAAATTTAGGAAGCCTAGAATTGACTGTAGGTTTTTTAGTGTTCTAGGTTGTAATAAGATGATCTGTAGCCGAGTGGTATTGATAGATGATAGTTTATTGTTGTATTTCAAGGTTAGATCATATAATCATTTAAGTATCATTCAAGTCTCTTCTAAACTTCTTCAAAGCCTCTTCTAAGCTCCACCAGGAGTAGCTCTCTTGCCACTCAGCCCTCTTTTCCAACTGTCATACATCCACACACCACATTCTATATTTCCTCATTCACTCAACATTCTACCATTCACTCAGATAGGGCTGAGCAGCAAGATAGGATAATAATAAAGGTGGTGGTTTCTAAACTAGTATACTACATCACCTTCCTTCTTATAAATGAATAAACAAAAGAATAGCGTAAAGTATAAGAATGGTCATTCTAAAATTGGATCTTATATTGTAGAATAGGAATTATGAATAAATACATAAAATTTTCTATAACGACCACCCCTTCCCCTTTACACATAAAACAGGAATAGATTGATAATATATATTTTCGCATTGAATTTCACAAGATGTAAGTGAAATTAATTTTTCGTAACCCACACAACATGCCAGTTGGCCAGACCAGCAAAGTGAAAGAAACGGAAAATCAACAATTAATATATGCGAACGAGTAAATCACCAAAAAGTGCTTAATTAAATTATATTTCTATAAAGTGACGTGTGCACAACGTACACTAAATAGGAATATGTAGGTTTTAAACATTAAAGTCATATGTAATGTATGTAATTTCTATAAAATAATTATATAGTAGTTACGTGCATAGGATAGAAATAATTACAAACTTGTATGAACACATTTTTGACAGTCATGACCATATATGCTAACGTGTAGCATTTAACTATAAATATTATACATGTGTATAGTATTTAACTTACTATACAAAACAGCAAATTAACTTCAGAATGCTATTTTTTTTTTTAATTCATGTAATAATATTCTAGAATAGCAAATTAACTTTAGTATGCTATATTTATAACTTTCTAGGATAGCAAATTAACTTTAGTATGCTATATTTATAACTTCTGGAATAGCAAATTAACTTTAGTATGCTATTCTTTAAACTCATGAAAATAACCTACAGTGGAACACAGGCTAGTACTTGAATATATATTAGCAAATCAATTACCTATCAACTGCTACTCTCTTACTCCTTATAAATTGTTAATCACATGACTAATTTGGTATAAAAACATTTAGCTACTTAATGCTGTAGATATATAGAAGAGTCCAAATACAGACCCTTTATAAAAATTAAGCTAAAAATAAAGTAGATACCATTGTCGTGATGAAGGACTGAGAAAACAGGAGACAATTCAATTCCATGTAAATAATGTAGGTTATTAAATTGAGGTGGAACTTATCCATAACTGTGGAATCACTAACTAGAAGATGTTGCTCACCGTATACCAGATGGAGGAAATCGGGTAACTACAACCTCGAGCAGCCTAAAAATTAATGTATACAACTAGTTGGAATCTTGACGCGCTGAAATGAAGAGAGTTATAATTAATTGATTATAGAATAGCGTGCGCGTCGCTGAAGTAAAACGCGCTGTATTTAAATAATCAATAATCAGCGTGTGCGTTGTTGTATTGTGATGTACCACATCAGAAAGTAGATTGTGAGAAATTAACAAGTTTTTCCCACGTCGGAAAGTGAAGGTTAGTTCTTTAAACAAGATAGAACCTGCATGTCTCACCCTTCCGTGTTAGTTCCTCTGTACATGTTAAAAAAATTGTTCTTAATCTTCTTCATGCTTGGGAGTTACTTCAGAACCATGGCGTATAAATCCTCCTTCTGCCAGTGTCAGATGACAATACCTCACGCTGTATGGCTCAATGACAGCATGACATTCCCAAAATGGAGGCACGTAGGGTGACGCCGCGCCGGATGGCTCTCGGCGTCACCAAGCTGAAATGCAAGAGGGAGCAAAAGGATACGCACGTAAGGGTGCGTGTGATGAAATCAGCTTGTGACAAAGGCGGAAAAGAAGAGGCAGGTAACGACCAACTGTCACCACTTTTAACTAAATAAACTGCCAATGTAATGAAAAATTCCTGAATTGTCCCAATACAATGTACAAAAAGTGTCAGCCGAAAACGAGTACAAAATCATGTTTCCTTTTAAATCTTTCTTCACGAAGATGTAGACAACAAAAGTCAAATAATCACCCACCAGGTGGCAGTACATAACCACTAGTTTCCGTGAAGGTTTGATCTCCGGTTTCACTAAAATAGAAATGAATGAACTGGAAAACAATCCTTTTATCGCTTTCAATTTCCTTCTCCTGTTTTTACTCAGTAACGTTTGAAGGAAGATAGCAAAGGCGGGGTAGAGATAGCAAAAGACTTTGATGTTCTGTGCAGTAGGGCTGGTATACTTAAATCGTATGAAAGTGAGGCAAGGCTGGTACTGAGAATAAGCAGGACTGTAAGAATCAGTTGCCCTCGACATTCTTGAACATAGGCACACTAAATTCAGATGCGGGTAGTGACTGAGACAGTAAGGTGGTAATGTCCAAAAACATGAAGATGAGACCCAAATAAAGTTAAAAGAGTCCTGAGGTTGCGTCTACTTCACACGCATGTGCTGTAAATATGAAGGTTTGAAAAATGAAGTCTGGTACACTTAAATTGTATACTGGTAAAAACTGGCACATGAATTTTGATAGTCCCTGATGCTCTTCTGAATTAACCAAGAAATGCTCACAATTAACAAGTAGGAGCTGGCAAGAAGAAGCGTTGTACAGGGGATGGTACACTTAAATTGTATGCTGGCAGTAACTGGGCAAAGCAGAAATAATGAAAGTCCTTGACGCTCTTCTGTATTAACCAGGCTGCGTTCTCAATAACAAATAGGAGCAGACAAGAAGAAGTGTTGTACTGGGACTGGCACACTTGAGTTGTATGTAGGCTTAGACTGGCACATCCAATTTGGAGGGCGACCGGTGGTAGGTCACTGGTGGGGCTAACTAAGGGGTGCCAGTAAAGTTCAATTAGCTTTAAATAAATTATTTTCTCTTACTTGATGCTTTAAATCTTTGTTTCTTGATGATCCTTGAAGTTGCAAGTCGTGTAGGTAAGTCCAAACGTCGCCAGATGTTTACATACTACATCACCTTCCCCCTTTTGAACGGAAACAAAAAATGATGCAAGTACAATAATAATACGAATACATAGTAAGTCTGAAAATTGATAACATTGCATCTGAAGGGGAAAAGCCAAGTTAAAATTTATAAAAATATTGTAAGGCAATTCTGATCCTCATTAACCAAGCAAATGAAAGAGAGAAAGCAAAAGATGGAAAAAAGAGAAGAACAGAAGAAATCATTCATAAGAAATGTGAAAAGCATCTGAAAGGGGAAAAGACAAGTTAAAATTCATAGGAAACAATGCAAGGCAATTTTGATCCTTATTAATCAAGCAAATGAAAGAGAAAAAGTTAAAGATGGAAAAAGAGAAGAACAGGAGAAACCACTCATAAGAAATGAGAATAGAGTGTAATAAATAGATTAAGATAGGTGAAGATTGTATCTTGTTAAACTTTAAAATAATTCCAACATTTCATAAACAGATTGCAGATTCAACACGTTGAATAAAATTCCAGTAACGTAAATTAACAGAAGAAGTAGACATCTAAATTGTGATATCTGTGTATCCTAGAGGATATCATGAAGTCAGAAGACTTATAACTGTCCACGTAAATGTGAAAACCATCATATCATGAATAAAATAACCCTTTTTAAGAAAAACGATGAACCATGCACATCAATAGATGAGAATTCCACTTGTCGGTGGAAGACCCATAGCCGAAGCCTATTTCAGTCCTAATCTGAAGAAGAATTGAGTGAATAGTGTATTTAAATATGAAGGTTGTAGAACCTAAGAATTTTATACTAAATGGGTACTTTATTATGATGGTTACTCAGCCCCTTGTGCATCTCTTAAAATAAATATGGATACACTGACCAAAATGAAGGGTACTTAGCTCATTGCGCATTTTTAAAAACAAATATGGGTAAACTGTCCCCAAGAAAATGGGTATTTAACCCGATGCGCTAAAATTAAAGTGGGTACATTGCCCTATGTGCAATAAAATTAGTATACATTTTATTTTGCACATGACCAGTTAAAATATGTAAAAACGCTCTATTGTCCATTAAATCTTTTGTACTTAAAACCAAAACGCAGCCCATTGTGCATTAATCAATTTGTAATTTAAAATAAAGATGGACTACATATCATTGAGCATTTCTTAAAAAGTATGGTTACACAGGCCTCTTAATTTATTAAAATGAGGTCATTGCGTCAAATCCATATATATTACTATACATTGTGAAATTAAACTTCAAGCAAACCACCATCCATATAGCTAAACAAAGTAAGACTAGGATGTTAATGCTAGACACAAAATAAACCAAGAAGGGTAGAATCAGTGTATAGGGTGTGCACTACCCACACTGTAGATTACCAGAATGTGAAGAGACCGGCTCCAACACAAAAATACCCTAAATGAATCAAATAATGCCTAGAACCCTCAGTAACGGGAATCTAAACTAATAAATAAAAATTTTCGTTATGTGGTTGTAATATGAGTAATTTCGCCAGGTAAGTATGTAATAGTATGTATAACATTTACTCAATGTACTAAACAGATCGAATAAAAGCTGTAAAATGTGAGTAAAAGCAGTAAAGTACTCTAACTTAAATCGACTGAACTCAGTAATGCAGATAAAGTAATGTCATATGATTTCCAATGAAACATATAACTACATTAAAATATGGTAAAATATCGAAGTAATGTGAAACTAAAATTCCTTAACCAAGTAATGTTTTTCATGGTGATCGGTGTCTCACCCGATCTCGAACAGAGTTAGAGAATTTCCAAAATGAATCTTGTGAGCACTTTTAGTTCATATGAAGATACGAACCAAAGTTGGAGGACTCAATCTGCCAATAGAAACCAGAGTCTGTGGAAGATTATTTCTACCGAGCAGGAAACTTGAAAGTTGGCAGCAAAATGTAACTTGAAGCGGTAAAGTACTGTGTATGGCTCGAGAATAAATCCAAAATGGTGGTACGCTTGCTGACGGCATGCCGGGTGGCTCGCTGTACGCCAGAGCAGCAAAACGTCCTATTGGCAGCACCTGTAACGTCACTAAGGAGTAAGAAGAACGTATCCTCGGAACAGAGGTGAGTGCGTGCCTGAGTTTGTGGCGTATTTTCAAAACCAAAATTGGCAGTTGACAATAAATGTGCGCAACAGGTTCTAAGGTTAAAACCACATTTTTGGAGAAAAATTAAAAGAAGTCTTACTTGAATTAGTCTTTCGGTACGAAGCATACACAGAGAGCCAAAACTGATTAAAATATTGGGAATTGGTCGAGTATGGTTAGTTTCCCTCACAAGACCAACTTATTCAGCAGATTGTACTCTCTCCACTGTACACCCATCAGGAAATCGGTGGTTGTTGCGCAGCAAAATTAGTTTTTCTCCAATGGAACGAAATTGTGCAGACTCCTCGAGCAAAAGAAATTGAGTAGTTTTACTGCTCGAATTAGTTTAAAGCACAAATAAAAATTCCTTTTTCATCCAGAAGGTGGCAGCAACCTTTCATTCATTCCCACTTTACGAATAATTTATCCAACTCTGACCTGAATGTTGAGATCGATCTCGATCGAGTCAGATTTCTTTACCGGTCACTTAAACTCTCGTTAATATTCCGTTGTTCTCCGGACTTTTTTTTTTTTTTCAGAAATGATCCTCTCAGGTCTTTGTAGGAAATTCGACAGGTAATCTTTCAACTGAAGAAAATTAGACCAATGTCTTTTCTTTTTAAAAATCAATAAACAGCGAACTGTCACATGGAAATCCCCGAGTCCTGACACTCCAGCGGGCGACAGATGAAGGTCACTGGTGGGGTCTCGGTGTCAGGGTCTTGAAGACGATTACGTTTCATGAAGGAGCTTTACCTTAATTAATTCTGTTTTCCGTTTGACCATCTTTTAAGGCAGCTGTAAGGCAGGTTCTTCCGGATCGTCGCCAAATGTTATATGATGATTTTATGAAGAATTGGAAGATGACGAGGTGTAGAGGTTGTAGGTCTCTTTATTGAGTAGATGGTAAGTATATAGATGAGAACCCCACCAGGAGCAGCCCACTTGCTGCTCAGCCCGCTCACAACTGAAGCTCACGCTCACACACTCAAACACAGCATTCTAATAGTTTATTGTTGTATTTCAAGGTTAGATCATATAATCATTTAAGTATCATTCAAGTCTCTTCTAAACTTCTTCAAAGCCTCTTCTAAGCTCCACCAGGAGTAGCTCTCTTGCCACTCAGCCCTCTTTTCCAACTGTCATACATCCACACACCACATTCTATATTTCCTCATTCACTCAACATTCTACCATTCACTCAGATAGGGCTGAGCAGCAAGATAGGATAATAATAAAGGTGGTCGTTTCTAAACTAGTATACTACATAGGTGCTTGGAGTACGGCACATTTCTCTAGGAAATTGTCAGCCAGGCTTTTGCCTTCACTTGATAATTCATATCCTAAGAACAGGACTGTCAGATGGGCAATTCTGGACTTTTTAAAGTTGAATTTGTAACCCTCTGCTGCGAACCCAAGTATTATGGTGTTCACTCTTTTCAAGTGAGTATCCAAGTCATCATCTGTTAAGTAAATGTCGTCGACATAAGATAATGCTTCATCATCATATATTTGTAGTAATTCTGTTACTCTCGCTGAGAATACTCCCGGGCTGTTCTTGTACCCCTGGGCTAACCGACAGAATTGTTTTTGTATGCCATTTATTGAGAACGCAGACAAATATCTGCTCTCTGGTGCTATGTTTTGACAAAAGAATCCATTAGAGATGTCTAATGTTGTTTTGTATTTTTTGCGCACTATGTTATTCATTAGTGCAGCACTATGTGAGTTTTGCACTGCAAAAGTTTTGCAACATGTGTTAAGGTGTCGGTAATCCAAAACTAGACGATATGAATTGTCTGGTTTGGAGACCGGAAACAAAGGGTTGTTCATTTGTGAGGTGCAAGTTTCAATCACCCCCTGGTATTCTAGCTGATCTAGTATTTCATTTACCTGTTTTTTAGCTTATTGCTTAATTGGGTACTGCCTTTGTGCAGTAGGTTGTGATTTTAACTGGATTTTGTGAGGAGGAGAGTCCTCATCCCATCCCACGTGATTTTTATATAAAGCAGGAGCTAGAGCCACTGCCCACTTTCTAGCAAGTGTGTATTTTTTATGAATTGGAATTTGATTTGAGAAGGCAGGCATAATTATTTCTTCGCCATGAGGGCAATCCCTGACAAACTCTGGTGGCCAGTCTTTTTCAGCTAGAAGGATATCATAGCCCTTGGAGAGATTATCCCAAAATAGTCCCCTTATTTTTCTAGTCTTATCCCCCTCTATACGTAATGTTATTTCGTATATTTTGTGAGGTTTGCTAACTATATTGTCCGCAGTTTCCACTTGAAGATATTCATTCGTGTCCACTGTCTCCAGATGATTCATAAGGACTTTGCGAGCTATGCTCACTTCTGCTGCGCTGTCTAGCATTGTCTGAGCCCATTCTCCGTTTTTCAGTTGTGTCCTCAGTATTCTCGGCATTGTTAACTATTTTAATGCTGGCTACCTTCTTCTTTGGAAATTGTAATTTCTTTTTTAGCTGAGCAGGTTCCTTGTCTTTGGACTTGGCGTGCTCTTCTCTTTGTTCTGATCGTCTTCTTCTTTCCGATTTCTGCGAGGAAGTCTGAAAAGATTGAGAGGGACGTGTATCAATGTCTTGATATCTATCAGTTTTTTTTATATTATCCCTATTTCTAAGGTTATATCTTTTCCCAGAGGGGTCACTCTGAGGAGACCTGTGTCTTTGGTTCGGAGATTTCTCTCTTCGCCTAGGAGACCTTCCTCGGGACTGGAATTTCTTTTCTTTAGGATTGGATTGTTTGTTTCCATCCCAGTTCTTTTTTGGTGATGTAGAATTATTATTAAAAAATATTTTTTCAGGAATTTCAATTAGTTGCGGTTTTACTGGTATTCCACCTAAACTATCTCTACCTAGTTCCTCATAGGATTTTTCTATGATTCTGGCAATTTCAGCTGGTTGGTCTGCTATATCTGTCTCTTTTAACCTCTGGCGGATCGCCACGTTCGCTGCTTCACCTTTTATGTTGGCTAATAATATAGCCGAGACCTGCTTGAAGTCTTTTAGTAATTTCATACCAAGAGTTAAAGCGGGTTCTGGACCGTATTCGTCTTGAATTTGTTTTAGCACATCTGGTATTACCGAAATGGATGGAACACCGTGCGTTTTTGTGTAGATGGAAGCAAAGACTGTACCCCAAGTGTCACAGTCCTCAATGTGTGGTGCGATTCCCATTGGAAGACAGATAGTCAGAATCCTGTGCTTTTCTAGCGGGGTGGTGTCTGGAAACACCGCCTCTATTTGGGTGATTTTCTGCGCTAGCCAGAATGGTATTTGTTCCCGTTTAGCCGGTACTTTACCTAGGCAGGACTGGATGTTCTGTGGTGTAATTTTATTTGTGTTCCCCTGGTGAGGGGTCAGCTGTGGGAGTTTAATCGCTGGCTGAATTGTTGAAGTCCGCATCACATACTGGACTAATTGTCTATGTATTTTTATTAATTGTTTTAGCTGTGTTAACAGGTGTGGTGCAGACATCCCATCGATGTCTGGATGTGGTGTGTATCCGGCTAGGACCGGCCACGTTGCTCCTGGTCTACCTAAAGGACTGAGCCTGGTGATGTGATTATTGTGTATTAGGGCGCCATTAAATAAGAGCAAATGCTCTTGAAATTTAAGTGGTACTTCCACTTCCTCGAAAGGAGTGTACATTTCAGGAGGTTCCTCTATTTTGTAATAGTGGAAGTACTTTGTTACAGGATTTGCTGCTGGAAAATTTATCCATGAATAGTATACCTCTGTCTGCCGATATTCGTGTGCCTCAATTACGAATATGACTGTACCACCTCTAGGTGTCAGTCCATTTTCTATAAGTTTTATGGTTATAGATTTCCTTTTGATGACCGGAATGAGTATTATATTCGGGTCTGCTTCCTGCATGGTAGCATCAGCTTCTGCGAGTTCAGTTGCTAATCTAACTGCCTCTCTTTCTTCATCACTGTCTACCATTTTACCGACAGGATGGTTATTTTGTTTGTTTGCAGATCAGGTTTCTTATGGAAACAAAGATTAGATGTACAATATTTTGGAACGGTTTATCCTTCAACGTTGACTATACCAAGTACCATACATAGGAGTTCCCTCCTGCGAGGTCTGGCGGATATTTACCTTTCACCCACTCCAGACGTCTTTGGAGTATTATGGGGAAAAAGGGGTCTGAGTGAGAAAGCACGACTGAGTTACTCTAAATGTCTTATGTTAGTTTTATCGCCCTTTCCAAACGCGTTGGGCGCCATGTAGTGTAGTTCCTATTATCCCAATAGGCTCTGCGCATTGGAAGAATACCTTCAGCAGTAAAGGCCCAGACCAGACGTTAACTAGGTCTACTACTGTCGATATTAGACTTAAAGTTTTGGGTTTTGCCAGCTAGCTCAGAGTTCACTAGAAACTTTCTCGAATGTTCAGGAAGGACTTAACTTCCCTGATTAGAAAAGAAGGGATTTAGTTTCTGACAACCATAGAACATGACAACTTTGCTCTCCCCTAATCAAGAGTATATCTCGAGAGTCGTGTGAACAAAAGGCAATTTATTTTACTCAGTCAGTACGTGCATTCTTAGTCTCATCAGATTGTAGAGAAAAGGAAGAGACGGGCGTGTTCAATAAAAAGGTGTTATTTATTGATCAGTCTCTTTTCTCATACAAGAGAAATGGATCGATATTATTGCAATACTTATAGCTAAGTAAAGTGCATACATTAAAAGCAATAGTATAAAGTAATACTGTAAAAACATTGATATGGTTTCTAAGCCATAAGATGTTTTAAAATGAATAAAATATATTACCTACACATATACATTTGACTAAACGTACTCAACTGGTGTTTCTAAATACGCCTACCCCGTGTACCTGACCTAAGTCTAATACGTGGGCGGGAATAGAAAGTTACAGTTTAAGTTAAGTTTGTTTTTGCCAAGTGAATAACTAAGGAATTCTCTGTGAGGGGTTATTCAGTTCTGTACCTGGAATCTAGGTTGAATGAGGGATGGTATCTCTCATCTCTGGTCTCGATATTCCAGGCTGCCTGCGAGGGCTACCCAGAAACGCCGGTGCTGGATTTCTCGGCAGGAGAAAGCAGCTTCTCTCAGCGCGTCAGGAAGGCGGGGCTGCGCCAGCGGGGTCTGCTCTGCTCTTCGCTTCGGCAAGTATGGCTGCTCCGTCTCGTCACCACCGCGTGTGTTTGCATAGGGCAATATCGGTAATATTTATACCTTTAAGGTGCCGAGATTGACGTAAGGATGGACATAGATACGTCAATAAGGATGTCATACGACTTGCTCGTTAGCACATTCTTTTGCTGAAGTTCTCGGTGAAATCAAAACAATGGCCGCAGGGTTTTTGCCCAGGTTGTCATAGGTTTGATTTGTTATGAGAACTCCGTATGCCTTATCAGGGGCTGGAGGAATATCGCTTGTCTAATTAGATCGCAAGCGTTATGACCTAATCAGATAACACGTTCCTGTGCCGTAGTGTGACTGCGTCAGATAACGGTATCTGCATCATGGGGGTTTTCCGCCTCATGGGCTGACTGCTAGTTAACTTGTTGGTTTGTTTAACCAGAATAGGGTCAGGAATAGGGGGATCGATTCAGAACCTATAGGAATACATCACACCGTGAGGGAGCAGAGAGACCGAAACCTCTATTTCAGTGGATGGGTTTGATTGAAGAGAGCGCCATCCACGGAAAGTGACATTTGTGGAAAGGCGGGATTGTCCAAATTGGAAGGAAGCGATCCATTGTCTGTGGCAAATGAAACATAAAGAACCACAATATCCGCTCTGCGAGCGACTTTGTTGCACAAAAGACGGCCGAGCTGTCCAGCCGTGCCAGCAGTGAAAATACAAACACACATAGCCGAAACCTGAAGAAAGCAATACAAAAGTGCATTTACCGTTTGCAGGAAAGGGAGGGGAAAGTAACAACATTAATGTAGTCCCCAAAGGAACACAAAGCCACCTACAGCGCAAAGAAACTGTAGCTGGCCGGTGCTTCTGATGGAAAAAACTGAAGTGATTTATGGGAATGCCAACCAATCAGTAGCCAGCAAAGACGAGCAATGGACGAGTCAGCCTATGGTAAGAAGCAGGCAGGATTTCACCACTCATAATAATTGCAGCAGGTTTTGCAGACATCGCATGCGCTGACTCTTGACCTAATAAAATGTGAACGAGGACCAAGACAAGTTTGCAATTGAGAACAGGACACTGGGTCAATGCTGAGCAGCTATTGTCGTCCTTGTCCTACAAAATGTTGTGGCATGAATCACCTTATGTAATTCCATTTTCAAACATGGCTCAAAGACAGTTGATATCTATCCTTTCACCATCATTCTCTCAGGGAGAGCCAGGACAGATTACAACTGTCCTGGTGCCTTGTTCCCAGATTAGAATATTATTGTGGCAGCTAGAAGCAGCACTGAGTTCTACCCAGGAAAATCAATAACCTTGGCATTGGGCAAGAAATGAGGGGGTGGGGGAATGCAAGCAACCCACCCACCCATTGGAAAAGACTGACAAGGGTGCATGATATCTGTGTACGGATGATTGACATTATTGCAGACTTTAAATATATCATTAACAAATGATGGAAAATAATTTGTGAAATGTTTAGGGGGTTCAACTACTCAACGAGCAATTGCATTTTCAAGTACTAAAATAAATGGTTTGAAATATGTATTTATTTGTGTACTGAGCTACCCCACTTTTGCAAACGCCAGTGTAGTTTGGCACAGGTTAAAAAATGCAAACTAAACTCATTTTCTTTGAGTGCTTGTGCATCTATGGCTCTGAGTCTGAGGGAATTCCCATAAAATAATTCTGAAAACGTCTTTATCAGTATTTCTTTACAGACTACTTTGCTAGGGCACACTGCAGGTAAATGCACTGCACCACTGCTGGGATGATCTATCATCCTGACTTCTCCACTCACTTTGTCCAAGGGTGGAAGGGAGAAGTTTTAGATTTTTACCTGATGTACTGCGACTGTTTCGCTACATCACGTGCCAAAGTGCTGGATGATGACGGGTTCACCTGAGTGCTAGCCAATGCTCTCTGCATTCCATCATTCAGCAAGATAACTTCATGACCCGCCAAACAAGTTAGGGCGCTACATATGTTCCTCCAAAAACAAATTATTACACAATACACATTACCCTTGAGGGACGCAATGGCAGACTATGGGTTCCATTAAACTGCTCATAAAGGAGGGGCTTCTCGCACCATAGCAGACGCAGGGATAGGGAAAATGACTTCTTACAATATTTCAGACTCTGTGGTGGGGGAATACTGCTGCACTATGGAAGATCCAGAAAGTGGCATGAACTCCTCAAACATAATGACAGCTATCGGGTGGTACATCCTTATGTAGGGGTGTTAACCCAAAGAGGGCGGGCTTACTCTAAATGTTGTTGGGCATCCGCCATAAAATGTCTGCCCATCAATCAAAATAGATATAGGATTATTCTATTGATGAAGTTTCTATTCGTTCTCCTGAGCCATTAGTGAAGATGGTAAATCAGTTTCCTGGAAAAACGAATCAGAAACAAGCATATTAATCTTTCGAGCAATTTAATCTACATTGTGAGCTCATGGAGTTATAAAGCCTGTTTAACAACTTGTAAAATGGAAATGGTATAGGCACAGCCAGAATCAGTCCTTTAAAATGTTTGGCAAATTATAATTGGACTAGTAGTTGGCGGTTCCATCCGACCAGTTTGGATGGGACCTCCCATGAGGCGGTCGTAAACATCCATTTTTCTAATGCGGCTTGTGCAGCAGGCGGAAAAGGTCTGCGACCCGCATTAGGGAAATGGATGTTTACAAACATCCATTCACAATGAGCCAGGCACCATGTGGATCCATGTTTGGGGTGGCGGCACCACAGGTAACATCCAGGCCGAGGAGAGACAGGGCCCTTAAAGTCCGTGTCCATTAGCCTTTCAATAGCGATCGGACCGCCATTGAAAGTCTGCCTGAAACGTTCATCATAATCCCTATCAGCAGGCACTACCTCATTGTAGTTGATTATGTTCTGCCCGCCGTCCCGACGGGCTCCTTGAGCCCTTCGGCTAGGTATGGTCAGTCCCTCCTCCCCCTGCCTCTGATCGCCGCATAATAATGTGGCAGTCGGACTGCATGTAAAGACATTGGTTGGATCACAAAGGACAGGCTGCCGGTTGCGATCTGGCCAACATCGTAATCAGCCCATAAGTACTCATACCTTTTGACATGGAGGGGAAGTAGATGAGAGCTTCCTATTGAAAAAATAAAGGAAAAATAAAAAAGTTTAATAATTATTTAAAAAATTGAAAATAAATATTATTAACATGCAAGAAAGGAAAGAAAATGTTGCAAGATATTAACACATTAAACTAATGTTTACTAAATAATGAAATAAACAAAACATATTAATTGAAAGTAAACATATTATTATTTAAAAAAGGTATTACAAATGTACCCTCAGTAGTCTCGTTATATTCAAATATCATTTAGTAAATATTCACTGAAAATAACATAGGTTTCAGGGTTATCAGTTAGAAATTAGCATTTAGAAACCTTAGAAATTCACTTAAAAAACCACAGGTTTCAGGGACGTTAATAGTTAGTTGGACATTTCACTGATACAAAACCAGAGAAATTCGGCCGTTTTAGTTAGTTGAGCTAACTATAACTCTCGCCCCCGAAATGCATTGCTGATGACGTCACATATTACATGACTCATGACATGGTTAATGACATCACTCATGACATCTCAAATGACATCACTCATGACATCATCCAGTGACTGTGTGTTTCTGTAAAGTTTAAATATGTTTTTTATGTATATAAGCAAGGTTGTATTGAAGAATGAGTGGGTGTGTGACTGTCTGAATGGATGATTTAGTAGCTGCGTGACTGACTGTATAAGTGAGTGAGTAAACGTGTCTTACTGAATGCATGGGTTAATGACTGAACTGTGTGAATGTCTGTATCAAACACCAAGAGATGATGGACGGAGCGCTGAAACTTTTCAGATACTCACCCCCAGTCACAGATCTGAGTTGAATCCATCATCCTTCTGTAGCTCACTTCGCCACCTCAGTTCAGACCCAGCTATATGCAAATCAGCCTTGACCCTGTGCCTCATGGGAACAGTCCAGCCTGCATTGCCAAGCCACGTCTTCCCTGAACTGGAAACAAGCCCCCTGGGACTGGTTTCTGGGTAACACCCTTCATCAGCCAGGCTCGCTTGAATCCAGTGGCAAAGTGAGCCAGTGTCCCCCGTTTGGGCATACCCTGCCAACCTAGGGTGAACAAGGCAAACACAATGAGATGATGGGCGGTTGCATCAGTCTATCAATTGGTGTGTAAGCGGCTGGATGAGTTGGTGAGTAGCTACATGAGTGTCTATATGGGTTATTGATTGGTTGTCTGAGTATCTGTATGTGGGCCTGGGTATCTGTGTGGTTGGGTGTGACTTGCATAGATGTGTGAGTGGGTTATTCACTGGGTGTATGGGTTCAAGAGTGCTTCTGTGAATGGCTGTATGGGTGGGAGACTGTGTGTATGGGTGTGTTGATGAGTGAATGGATGTCTCAGTGGTACATGTGTGAGTAGCTACATATGTGAAAGGAAGCATATGTGTGTGTTGGCCTATATACATGACTATATGTGAGAGTGAGTGATTGTGAGAATGGCTGTATGGATGAGTGTGTGCTTTTTTAAGTGATTGTATAAGAGAGTAAGTATGTTTTAGTATCTGTATGAATAAGTGAGGTGGTGTGTGTATAACTGTATAGGTGAGTAAGTGGGAGTCTGATTGATTATTTGCATGACTGACTAGGTGTGTGAGTAACTCCATGGGTGAGTGGTGGTGTGTGGCTCTCTGTATAGGTGTATGAGTGTATATATCAGTGGATATATTGATGAGTGACTAAGTATATGAGTGACTGTATGGGTGAGTAGATATGTGTGTAGACATAGTAATCAGTGAGTGGGCATTTGCTAACTGGTATAGGTGTGTCTATGGTTTTGAGAATGGTAGTCTGTATTTTGGAGGGATTGTATCAAAGGTTATATTAGGGTGTGAGGAGGAGTATCAGATGGTCACGTGGATGATGTCATCAGTGATATCATTTGAGATGTCATCAGTGATGTCATCAGTGATCTCACTGACCATGTCATAAGTGATGTAATATGTGACATCATCGCCAGTACATTGCGTGGGCGCGAGTTATAGTTGGCTCAACTAAATATAACAGCCAAATTTCTCTGGTTTTGTACGAGTGAAATGTCCAACTAACTATAACGTAACTGAAACCTGTGGTTTTTTTAGTGAATTTCTAAGGTGTTTTAAATGCTAATTTCTAACTATAACATCCTTGAAACCTTTGGTTTGTTAGTGAATTTCAAAGTTTTTTAAAATGCTAATTTCTAACTATAAAATCCTCGAAACCTATGGTTTTTTCAGTGAATTTCTACGATTTTTTACATGCTAATTTCTAACTATGCCTACAGATGTAGGGCATGTGCAGAAAGAGGAAGAAAGGCACAGACAGAAGCAAGAGAAATGCAGAAAGAGCTAACAGAAGTCCAGAAAGAGGAAGAAAGGTGCAGAAAGAACCAACAGAGGTGCAGAAAGAGGACTTGTTGCAAAGTCATCCTGTGCCTTGGGAACCCCTCAACTTTTTGCTGACTGGTACTGGTGGTAACTGTCTCTGTCTCTGACTGACCCTGGGCTCTGCCAAACCAGGCCTGAAGCCAGTACTATGCTGAAAGACACTTAGAATACAGTGAGAACACCTACACACACTAGGGTACACTATGGGTTGGGGTACCTCTATTGGCATGACCTCCCTGTAAGGCCCTAGTACACAATGGGTTTAGAAAAAACAATGGTTCAGAAGGGGCCCTAAGGGTCCATGAATGTACTTGGTGCTCCCAAAGGGGGGACACTATCGGGAAAAACTTTTTCAATGATATTTAATCACGTAGGGAATATCTAATGATGTACTGGGGCAGAAATGTCTTGTAAGGTAAGGTATTTATTACCAAAATACAGTTCAAAATACTTAAATAATATTAAGGTGCTCACATATAAGTGGAAAAAGCGTGAAGTTACAAAGTGAGGGTGAGTTAAAATCTTGACTTCACATTGACAACAAGAAAAATGGAACTCCACACAATTTAACAAAATGTAACAAATTCCTGTTGTATGGGGTTGACGCCGTTTGTCAATGCGATGTCAAGATTTTAACTCACCTTCACTTTGTCACTTCTTGCTTTTTCACTTATATGTGAGCACCTGAATACTATTTACGTTCACATATCGGGGTACCCTTGTTTTCCATACCCCTAGTACATAATAGGGCAGGGGGATTAAAACTACCTCTAAGGGCATGGCGGTTTAGAAGCCAGAAGCCTTTTCCTGCACTTGCATTTGTGCACTGCTGAGCCTAAGGTCAGTTTAAAAGTAGCCCTGTGTGTGCAGAAAGAGGCAAGAGAGGTGCAGAAAGAGAGAAGGAGGGTGTAGAAAGAGGCAAGAGAGGTGTAGAAAGAAGCAAGAGAGGTGCAGAAAGAAGCAAGAGAAGTACAGAATGAAGCAACAGAGTTGCAGAAAGAGGGAAGAGAAGTGCAGAAAGACGCAAGAGAGGTGCAGAAAATGGCAAGAGAACTGCAGAAAGAGGCAAGAGGGATGCAAAAAAGGGAAGAGAGATGCAGAAAGAAGCAAGAGAAATACAGAAAGAAGCAAGAGAGGAGCAGAAAGAGGGAAGATGAGCGCAGAGACAACAGGGGTGCAGAAAGAAGCAAGAGAGGTGCAGAAAGAGGCAAAAGAAGTGCAGAAAAAAGCAACAGGGGTGCAGAGGCAGCAAGAGAACTGTAGAAAGAGGCACGAAAGTTGCAGAAACAGGCAAAAGAGGTGCAGAAATAGGGAACAGGGATGCAGACAGAGGCAAGAGAGGTGCAGAAAGTAGCAAGAAGGGTGCAGAAAGTGGGAAGAGGGGTGCAGAAAGAGGCAAGAGGGATGCAGAAATTTGCAAGAGAGGTGTCGAAAGAAGCAAGAGCAGAGTGCAAAGTGGTGGAGAAAGGGGGGCATGGCCTCCGAAGACCTCTTAGCAATCCCACTGTATGGGACTTACTGGAGGAAACAGGAGAGGTAGTTGGCTCCCCAGGGCAACCATGGGGGCAAACTACCCCATCTATTACCTCCAGTAAGTCCCACACAGCAGCATTGTTAAATTCTCATAGCAGGTCACTGCCCCTTTGCCCACCAGTCTGAAAATGCACTCCCTTGCGTGCTCTTTCATGGGGATTAAAGTCCCCTTATTTGCTGGGGGTGGTTAGGGGCCAACTAGCCTACCTGTTACCTCCAGTAAGCCCCACAAAGTGGGATTGCTGAGAGGTGGACAAAGGCCACGCCCCCTTTGTCCACCACTCTGCAAACACACGTCCTGGCACACTCTTGGTTGGGGGATGAAGTCCCCTTGCCTCCTGAGGGTCCCTGGGGGCCAACTAGCGAACCTGTTACCTCCAGTAAGCCCCACACAGCTGGATGTTGAGAGTGGTATAAGGCCATGCCCCCTTTTTACACCACTCTGCAAACACACCGCCTGGTGCACTGCTGCTCGGGGGACGAAGTCAACTTCAGTCCTGAGATCTTCAGGACACAAGAGAACCACATCACCCCAGCAGCAGTGCTCCAAAAGGAGCATTTGCTGAGTGGTGTAAAAAGGGCCATGGCCTTGGACCACCTCTAGGCAATCCCACTGTGTGGGGCTTGCTGGAGGTACCTGGTGGGCTAGTTGGCTTAATTCCCCAATCCAGAACGTGCATAGTGGTGTAGGGAGGGGGCAAGGCTTCCAGCGAGATGCCGGCTTCTAATTGTTTTTTCTTTATTAGAAGGGGGGCTGTGCGGCCCCCATCTCTTAATACTTTGCGGGCCCTGGGGACCCCATCCCCCAGGGCCTGACCCATTTTTAACCCCTTCCATGCTCATGACGAGCTCAGCTCGTCATGCAGTACACTGCTCGTGTGCTCATGACGAGCTGAGCTCGTCGTGAACAATGGGAAAAAATGAGAGCCAGCGCTCAGGGAAAATTGCTGTAGCATTGATGGTGTTAAACAAAAATAAAAATCGGGAAGGAGATCTTTTTTAGCCCGGGGACCCCATCCCCTGGGGCTGTGTCTCGTTTTTTAAAATGTTATTACAGGAGGGGGCCGTGTGGCCCCCCTCCTCTGGCCAATTTTGGCACCAGGGACCCCATCCCCCTGGTCCTGGCTTTATTGTTTATTAAAAACATATTTAATTAATAGAGGAAGGGGGACTGCGTGGCCCCGATGCCCCCATGGTCCCAACCGGCTCCCTGCCTCCTGCGGGAGCCGGCATTGCTTTTGGACGAGGGGAGCTGCAAACATGCTCCTGTCATTGCAAACTGCAATGTCCCAGGAGTGGGCACCCCGGGACATTGCAGAAGCCGGCCCTGGGTGGGTGGCGGTACCCAGGGCTGTAGAGGGTTCCACAAGAGGGGTCGCGCGGACTCCCTCCCATCATATGCACAGCCCCAAGAAGGTGGTGGTCCCCGGGGGTCCGCAATGGACTCCTGTATTTAAACAATTTGTGCCCTGGAAGGGGGTGGTCCCCAAGGAAGAGTGGGGGGCTCAAACACCCCCATACTCACTATTTCTTATAGCCCCGGGTACGTGGTGGTCCCTGGGGCTTGTGGGGGCACGCAAACCCCCCCCAATTTCTGAATGCCCCACGGAGGAGGCAGTGTGGGGAGGTAGGATTCCCCCCATGCATTTTATTAAAAGCCCCGGGGAGGTGGCGGTCCCCAGGGCTGCCGGGGGGCTGTGTGCCCCATTCATTATCAGAAATTCCCCAGGAAGGCGGCTGTCCCCGGGGCTGCGGGGCTCCCATGGGCCCCCACACAACAATAAAACATTGTCCTGGGACCTGACCCACCCGGGGCATTATAGAAACTGAAGCGCGATTCCCCGGACGTAAATTCTTTTTCCAGCCGGTTTCACACACCCAGCACACAATTGGACGATTTAAAAAAGAAAATGCTTTTTGAGGCCCTGGGGGTCCCTGTGGGACACACTGAGCAGGCCCAGGGGGTCAGGGGGGTTCTACCCTGTCCCCTTTTCTTGTTTTTTAATGTTTTGTCTCCTTTTTCTTGTGACTCAGTTACCGAGTCACAAGATGGCTGCTACCACATTCTGGTTTGGAGCTTGACAGCCAATCAAAATGAAGCTCGTTCTCGGGGAGGGTTTGCAAACCCTCCTCGGCCCGCAGATATATACATTTTATTTTTTTTAATTTCTCAGCAACTACTGAACAGATTTACAACATTTAATAAAAAGGTCGCTTTTTGAACCAAGAGCTACCTTTATGCCAAATTAGGTGTAATTCCATTCAGCAGTTCGGGCTGTACCCGTGTGTAAAGTTCCTATAGAAATTAACATGGGGAAAATGCGTTTTGGGACCCCCTTTATTCTCGATTCCTGCTTGACGAATCACCCCGAAACGTTCAAGAAAGGAGCTGACCTGAGTGAACCTTTAGTTTTTAAAATTTCGCAAAGATTCCTCAAATGGCGCCAAAGATATTGCCAGAAGAGAAACGCTTTTTGAATAGAAACAAGGTCCTAACTATAACTACCTACTGGCGACTGCCAGTTGGTAATATATAACATTATTTATAATTAAGTATTATTATATTTCTTTGCCTCTGTTGTGTTCTATGGGAGTATGTTGCAGTACCCGTGAGATGCTATCTGTTATTCTTGGCTTCCTCCAAGTTGTGCTTGAGTATATGTCCTATTTTCAGGTCATTTTGTTTTCTGTTGTAACTTTAGAAGTGCAGTTTGTGAATAGCAATGGACATACTTTTTTTGGGTATATGTTTGTTTTTGCATGTCCCTATCTAAACCATTCCTTACTCCTACTTAAGCTTCTCCTTACCCCAACCCAATTCCTTCCCATTTAGTAGTAAGTATTCCCTATTTTCCATATTCCCCCAGGCTCCTTCCACATATACCACTAACATATATATCTATATATCTAGGTTTATGGAGAGCTCTGCAAATGGTACTGAAACCTCTGCACAGAAATATATATGGGGCAGTGCTCTAAGCGTAGGTTTGTGAATAGCATTATATAATTGAATCATAGTATTGCAATACTACTAGGCCTGGGCGGAGAACTTTGCTCTGTTCGCAGTGTTTGCGGAGTTTTCTGCACTCTGCGGAGCTCACGAAGTACAGAAAACTCAGCTTCGCGATATGCAGCAGAGTTTTTCCCCCCTCGCAATTGCGAACGATATGTTTGCGATTGCAAAGGGTAAGTTCGTGAGCGTGAACTGCCGCTCATGTAGAATTTCTACCCGAGTGGCAGGAATACCAGCACAAACTGCAGTTCGCACTGCACTCCACCACTCGCTGAACTTCGCAGAGTTTTTTTGTAACATCGCGAAGTTCCGCGTAGCAAAACTCCAAGAACTACCCCCAGGCCTGAATACTATTAAACTTTCTACAAAGTTCCGTTTGTGACTAGGCCCCAAGGTGTACACGTTTGCTCTTTAACCAGACACCATTTGCATAATCATTTTCTATAAAAAAAGCAATATGAAAGGCCTGAAAGCCCATGAGGGAAACCTGTTGGAGTGCAATCCGATCAAATTTTAAGTGCTACTAATTCATCATAAAAGCTGGAATTGTGAAACAAGTGTATTAAGCAGCCTTTCACACACCTATACCCTGACACGAAGAGCTATATAAATACAAAATAAAATAGCAAGTTCGGTAGCGGGCAAGGGTTCAGCTACAAATACCAATTAACAAAAAAACATTTTAAAATTGTAAACAATAGCTCCAGTGTTACCTGCTGGATAATTTCAAATTAAATGAGTGAAGGATGGAAATAATCCTTTGTTTATAAAATTCAAATCTATCACACATTTCACAGGCACATGATTTAGCACTACTGATCCTGGTTTCCTGTTTTACAGATTTTTACAGATGAATGCAAACAGAAATATAACTCATCGCCTGTGTTTATAAAGACAAAATTCTGCGGCAATAAAACAGAGAAAGGATTTCCCAATGAAGCTGAAACTGCTACAGAAGTAAGTATTTTTGTGCTACAGTGACAGGCTTTCATGTTATTGTGCAAATCTATATGGTACTTGCTGGAAATCTGGTTGTGCACAGTTCTGCACAGCTAGAGTAGGAGGCTGTGGGAGGGCTGCACGCTTGTGCACCCATGTGTCGACTGAGCAAATGGGGTTACCATCCATCTCAGCATAGGTAACAAGGTTAGGTAGCCTGCACAGAAGGGGCCCTTAGAGGACTGGTGCTGACATGTGCATGCCTTATAATGTGAGTGGAAATTCATAGTCTAAGTTAGTAATGCTTCACACAACAGGGTTATGATTTCCTGAATTGTTCAATATGGGTGAAATCTGCACCAAAGTAGAATTTTTACATAGTTCAGCCTAGAGACCTGCTTAGTGCACCACTGTTGTCTGGGCCCGGACGGGTTCCCATTGACCTGTATAAAGCTGAATTATCTTTATGGTCGCCCTTATTAACCATTGTTTTAAACTGTGCAAACTCTTCTGGTTTTCTTTCTACTTGGCCGGAAGCGGTTGTTGTACCTATTTTTAAAAAGGGGAACAGGAATAACCCTGTCTGTTTTCGACCCATATCGCTTTTAGATGCCTTAATGAAAGTGGCGGGTAGAATTGTTCTTAATAGATTAGAGGTTTGGGCTGAGGATAACAACATTATTTCCAATTTCCAATATGGATTCCGCAGCAGAAAAGGTACAATAGAACAGGTCCTAAACTTGGCACTGTTGTCTGCCAAGTATACACAAGCCAAACGGGAAAAACTTTGTATTACATTCGTGGACCTTATTTCCGCGTTTGACTGTGTGGACCATTCTATGCTATGGAAAACGCTTGAAGACATGGGTGTAGAGCAGGAGCTTCTTTCATTTATTAAAGAATTATATAGGGATGCGGGGGCCAGAGTACGCTACGGGAGAGGGGGGGCATGTTCCAATAAATTTGGAGTTTGGACCAGTTTGAGAATTCTGAGGTGACTTTCCAATTATTGAGGCGATATTATCTCTGACAATGCTAGTGAGTCTAGTGTTTGGGTACACACCAATATATTTAAGACAGCTGGTTTGCAAGGCAAACTGTGAAGTTCCTAAGGATGCCTTGGTTGTCCTACTAGCCAGTGGCATGGCTTCGCATTTGTACCAATTTATCTTGTAGCCTATAGAATTAACAGAAAGACTATATAATGTTCCTGAGAGCTGGCATAAAGTTTGATGGGTCAGACATTGTAACCAAGATGTCATCTGCATAATAAAAGGTTTTTTGATCCCCTGCTGCAGTTAACACCCCATGTATAGCGTGCATGTTTCATATTACTACTGCCAGTGGTTTCAGTGCTAACAGGAATAATAGGTGGGACAGAGGACATGCCTGTTTCATCTCATGACCTATTTCAAAGAAATGGGAGAAGAAGCCTTTACATGTGACTGAGGTGGTGAGGGAGAAGTACAACCTTTGGGCTTTTTGAATAAATGGAGTTCCCAGGCCTACATGCTCCATGACTCTAAATCAACATGGCCACTCCATGCAGTAGAATGCCTTTTGGGCGTCATGTGAGATGAGAATCTTTTCATCCCTGTCATGTCTGACTTGTCAGAAGATGTGGGAGAGCAACCCCTGGTGATTTTCTGATTTGTGACCAGGCACAAACTCAACCTATGAGGGGTGCATTAAGGGAAATGTAGGATGTGAGCTGTGCGGCCAAGACTTTTGCCAGGATCTTCATATCTGAATTTATTAGAGACATGGGCCTGCAGTTGGTGCATCAGAGTGGGTCTTTGCCAGGCTTAGGTATCAATGAGATCCTATATCTGTTAAATGTGGGTAAAGGTGTAGTGTCAGCTGAAAGTTCCCAGAATAATTTGCCCAAAAGCAGCACTACTAATGATATGGTAATTTTGTAAAATTTGGTGGGGAACCCGTTGACTCCTGGCTCCTTCATTGTTGCCATTGCATCGATGACTTGGGCTATTTCATCATTTCTAATATCACACCCAAGGGTGACTGCATGTTCTCGAGTAAGCGCTGGGAGTTTAAGTTTGCTCAGGAACTCCACTACAGCTTTAGAGGTGTCATGCATGAATCACCCATAAAAATTAGTGAACTCCCGAAATATGTCATGAGGGTCGGTGAGGAGCACATTCTGGATTGTTTTAATAACAGGGATGGTACAGTGTGAGTAAGCCTTTTTGAATTGTGACTCCCAGCCTTTTCCCTCCTCTCATAGGGCCCGATGTAGGTAGGCATTTACCGGTCGGTAACGATCGAATTCGGCCGTTACCGACCGGTAAATGCCTTTTCCAATGTAGGGGGCATGTATTTACAGATTCGGTATTTGTACCGAATCTGTATTTACCGAATCGGTAAAATTACCGAATTGGTAAATACAGACTCGGTAAAAATACCGAATCTGTAAATGCAGATGTAGGTGGCGCTTTAAACAGTGCCACAGGCCCCTCAGAATTCGTTATTTACCATGTAATACTATTGCATGGTAAATAACGAATTCAGGTGTACATGCACATCTGTGCATGTACACCTATGCCATGTGACACACAGATATGCCCTTAGGGCATGTATGTGTGTCACATGGCACACAAGCCTGACATTGGGGTGCTACAGGGTGTCAAAGTGACACCCCGTTCCCCCTGGCAGGATTCGGTATTTACCGATTTGGTAATTACCGAATCGGTATTTGCCATTGATTCCTATGGGCTTCAAGGCCCATAGGAATCAATGGCAAATACTGATTCGGTATTTACCGAATCGGTAAATACCGAATCATACAGATTCGGTAATTTAAAAAGAAAATTTAATCGGTATGATTCGGTATTTAAGAGTAGGTAAATCGAAATTACCTACATCGGGTCCATAGTGTCTTTGTTTGAGCCTGAAAAGTGCTGATTCCGCCTGTAAAGTGTATATGGTATTTGAGTCATATTTCACCCTGAAGAGTTATCGAAGAAGTGACAATGCTACATTCGAGTTCTATGCCATAATAAGCCACAGTGTAAAAGTTGTCAGTCTATGGTGGTCGGCCTCACAACACTTCTTGGAGTCTGCAGAATCTCCCATCAAGTTGCCCCATAAGCAGGCATTCCCAGCTGCCCGCAGAGTCTGAGCCAAAGAGACCATATCCATGTTCTCATCTAAGGCCTTCAAAACTGACCTCAAAGTTCTCCTCCTTCAAAGACACTTCCACATATAATTCTCGCCCTTTCTATTATCTGAATGAAGACCTTCCATTATAGGAAATTCTATTCTCCATGACTATTGAAGTGCCTTCCCAGTGTGTTCTTGTGGTTTGAGTGGTGTTGAGTGGTCTGCCATTTATTGAAGTATTATCCTCCTACCTGTGTCTGGTACTCTTTTGTAACATGCAGACGTCACTTTTCTCTTATAACACACTGTTTGCTACCTCCTTCATTTTGTTTGCTTTAGATACTTGCACAAGTGCCACCATTGCCTACGTAACGTTTGTTCTTGTGTTTGAGTGTCTGCTATTTATTGAAGTATTATCCTTCTACCTGTGTTTGGTACTCCTTTGTAACATGAACACGTCACTTTTCTCTTGTAACACACTGTTTGCTACCTCCTTCATTTTGTTTGCTTTAGAAACTTGCACAAGGGCCACCATTGCCTACGTAAAGTTTGTTCTTGTGTTTGAGTGTCTGCCATTTATTGCAGTATTATACCTCTACCTTTACTCTGTACGCCGTTTTAACTTGCACACATGTCACTTTTTTCCTCCTGTTAAGTACCGTTTGCTACCTCTTGTATTTTGTTTGCTCACAATTGTCACTTTTATCTCATGTAACTTAACGTTTGCTTTTGTAATTTGTTCACTTGAAATGTTCTCCTCATGTATCATTAACGTTCCTATTGTGAAGCGCTCTGACACCTTCGGGTAAAGCCCGCGCTATATATAAACGCATAAAATAAGTAAATAAAAATAAAAAGTTTTGACGCAGGTAGGAATGGGGGGACTATCCGCTGGGCCTCTAGAATGGGATACATTCATGCGCAGCATGCCATGGGGGGTTTCAATAGGTTACGGTCCAGTTTAATCATGTCATGGTCGGATGTACTATTCGGAATTATAGCGGTTACACCGGGATGCAGGATAGCACCGCCGAAATCAAGAAGAAGTCTGTGGTAGTTGGCATCATGTACACAAGGCCTGAAAGTGCAGTCCTTATCTCGAGCGTGAATCAGGCACCTTAGTTGCTCCATGGCGTGCTCGTGGATGATATCTGAGCATATGAATCTATTTCAGGGTTGTCGAACATCGGGGTTCCCAGATTTATCTAGCTGAGGATCAAGCGGCAAGTTCCAGACGCCCACCATTACAAGTTTGTTTTTTCCAAATGAGTGGAGGACCCTGGATAAGGTGCTAAGAAGGTGAGATCTCTCACCTACCGGTGCATATATCGAGCCAATGCTCATTGTCTCATGGTATACTTTAAGTTTAGCAAAGACATATCGGCCGGGTGGTTCTTTCCATGTCCAAAGTGAGTTAGCAGCTAGGGATTTATGAAGGAGAATAGCGACACCGCCCTTCCTATGGCTAGGGGGCTGGTGGGATGCAAGATGTCATACACCTGTATGCTAGCATGTATCACTGTGCCCACATATTCCCTTCTGAGCGTGGTGTGTTCTATATCTATCAAGTGTGTTTCCGGGACGAATGCCACATCATGGAGGTGCGATACACTTTCGGGTAAAGTCCGCGCTATATAAAAACCGCATAAAATAAAATAAATAAATAAAAGGGAGAAACAGGGAGGATCCCTGACAAATGGCAGTTACTAAAACAGTTAGGGCCTCATTTATGAAAAGTGACGCATCGCTGCGTGAAAACAGCGATGCGTCACTTTTCAATGCGCCCTCCTTGCGACACCAATGATGCGTCATATTTACAGTATGACGCATCATTGCGCAAGGAAATACAGATACGTCAGTATTTCTGATGTATCTGTATGGCGCAAAAGTGACGCATTGCTGGAGTGTGTCACAAAAGTGACGCAACTCCAGCAATGTGTCCTTTCACATGGGATAGGGCCTGCATCAGTCTGACGCCTGCTGTGAGGCAGGCGTAAGAAATTGACGCATTTGCGTCCTAGAAGTGGCGCAGTGAAATCTTATAGATTTCACTGCGTCACTTCTATGACCCTTTCTTGTGCCAGAACGCCCCTCTGCATACATTACACCTGGCGCAGGCATAATGTAGCGGCGAGGTTTACAAAGTGACGTATCTACCTAGATGCGTCACTTTGTAAATATGGTGCAACAAGGCACATTTTTTACGCTGCTGGTGCGTCACAAAAAGTGACGCACTGGCGGCATAAAAGTGACGCAAGGGCTCATAAATGAGGCCCTTAGAGAGTGAATGTTTGGATAAAGAACAAAACCTCTGCGGGTCTGGAGTCAGCGTATGGAATTAACTGACTCCTTCCCAGCTCAGAAGAGAAGGGAAAACTATCTGTAGAACTAGGGCGAGAGCTAGTCCGCCTATCTCTGTCCGGGTCCCCAGCCATTTGTTACCTACATGATAATTATAGCCCGTAAAGTGCTGAACTATGTTCCTTCAGTGACCGCAAGGCTTTTTGGTAAATGTGAATCTTGGCAAGCAGCAAATGACGAACTATGTACTCAGTAAGTCATAACTTGTAAAACAAAAAATATGGAAAAATAAGTTACAAATGCAGGAGTTGGCAACGTCTTCCGTCCAAGTGTCCAGGAGGACAGTTCTCGGCCCTGTACGTGTAGATCACAGTGGGGGGAGAAGTGCTCATAAGCAATTATTCAGAGGCAAAAGCTGCAGCGAGTCCATCTCAAGTAGTTAGTATGGGATAGGAGGGCCAGCCGCAGGAGTGTTCAAGCTTCCCATCGAGGTTTCAGAGGGGAACAAGATTTGTCCCTCTGTGTTCCTTGTCCTTTTGTGGCATGTATCCTCCTCTCATTGCCCCATTTATCCTGGCCATCGGTTGGCCAGTCCAATGTCAGCCGTTCTGCAGTCACTCTGGACATCTCATGAGCGGTACAGAAATCGTGAGTGTCCATGCCTGATTTGTCTAAAGAATCCAAAACTTTTTCCAATCCCCCAGCTCCTGCTATAGTATTGACAGTTAAGCATCACAGCCGGCTCTATAAGACCATGGCATATATCCCATTTCTGGAGACAGAGACAGAAACTATTTCCATGTATGGTTCATGTCCTAACAGAAGTCTACTAACAGGAAGATTTGGTGGTTATTAAGTTGGTAGGGGTCAGGTCCCTTGCGTCTAAGATAATCGGTCTTGCCTGTTGATGCCATGGGAGGCATGCGCAAGATAGGTTGGGGTGCCTGAGAGGTGAAGCAGGCACGAGATTTGACCCTGTGGGCTCTCAATATCTCCAGCTGTGAGACAAATGTCAGTTCCAAGAATCGCGGTAGGAAAGTACTTAGGAATGTAATAATGCTGGTCCCTTCTATTCTTCCTGGAACACAAGTGATATGGATAAAGTCTCACCTACCATTGAACTCTAAATCTGTTACTTGCATTTCAGGGCCCATATCTCTGGTGACCATCCTGGTAATATATCCAGATGGGAATCCATGTCTCTCAGCTTCGTTTCAGTATCTTCCAGTCTGTGGTGGAAGGAAAGGATGTCAGACCATAAAGATTGCACCTGCAAAGCTGTTATTGAACCCATGAAAGTTTAGCTGTCTGGTAATCTACGGAGCAGTGTGTCCATGGCTGTAGAAGAGATGGGTGGTGCTTTTTTTGCTGTGTCTTCCTGGAGCTGGAGACAGCTTCAGAGAAGAGCAACTAATGTGTGTCCTCAAGTTTAGGCATGTGCGAAGGACTGTCACTGAAATGGAATACTGGCAAGTTGTGGAGGTGGTGGTCTGTGCATGTAACAAGCCCTACAAGGACGGACACCCCAGTTGTTCCGCTCAGCACATTTGAGGTTGGTACTGAGATAGTTGGAGAAGGCAAGAGGTTAAAGAACCTTCCAGGGAGGGTCCATTACCATACAAATGGACACCAGTCAGAAAGGTGTTCCTGTCCTGGGAGGACCTGGCTTGGCAGTTCGGGCTGGACTGTTCCCATGAGGCACAGGGTCAAGACTGATTTGCATATGGCCAGGTCTAAACTGGGATGGCATGGTGAGTAAAAGAATGATGGATTTAACCCTGATCTCTTGACTGGGGTGAATGTTTTGATTTGTTCTGCATTCCGTCCATCAATTGTGTGTCTTTTGCTTTCTCGCCCTAAGTGCGCCAGGTATGCCAAGAAGTGGTTCCTGGGATCACTGTGCCACTGGAATCACGCTATTCTCCTTGAAGAGGGGTGAAACCCCGAAACCGGGCCTAGGATGCTTGTTTCCGGTCCAGGGAGGACCTGGCTTGGTATTTCGGGCTGGACTGTTCCCATGAGGCACAAGGTCAAGACTGATTTGCATATGGCCAGGTATAAACTGGGGTGGCATGGTGAGTAAAAGAATGATGGATTTAACCCTGATCTCTTGACTGGGGTGAATGTTTTGATTTGTTCTGCATTCCGTCCATCAATTGTGTGTCTTTTGCTTTCTCGCCCTAAGCGCGCCAGGTATGCCCAGAAGTGGGTCCTGGTCTCACTGTGCCACTGGAATCAAGCTATCCCGGCTGAAGATGGGTGAAACCCCGAAACCGGTCCTAAGATGCTTGTTTCCGGTCCAGGGAGGTCCTGGCTTGGCAGTTCGGGCTGGACTGTTCCCATGAGACACAGGGTCAAGACTGATTTGCTTATGGGCAGGTCTAAACTGGGGTGGCATGGTGAGCAAAAGAATGATGGATTTAATCCAGATCTCTTGACTGGGGGTGAATGTTTTGATTTGTTATTTGTTCTGCATTCTGTCCATCAGTTGTGTGTCTTTTACTGTCTTCAACCCAGCCATGAAACTCGGGTTGGAGACAACTCAATGCGCATGTCGGTTTGGATTGTCGTAAGACGGATGTCTGAACCAACATGCGCACTTGCAGCATGTGCCCACCATGCCTTCTTCTTGGCTGTCATCACATCCCCCCCCCTCCCCAAGACTGGGCCCTCTGAAGAAAAATAAAATGATTATAAACTTGTTTTATTTTCATTTTATTTTGCTAGTTTTGCATCTGCATGCGGGGTGGAGAGGTGACGCTCCTCCACCATAACAGAGGAGCCGCCGCTGGAATAGGAACCTTTTTTATTAAAGCTTTAGGGCTGCTTTGCAGCATGTGTCAAAGTAGGAAAAATATTTATGCACATGGTGTATCGAAATGCTTTATTGACAATGATAAAGTTAGGAGTAAACTATTACATGTATTTGTGATTGTCAAAAAAAGAATAACAATTCTGAGTGATTTTAATGCTATTGCATTGGATTATTATGCATACTTCTGCTCTTGTTAATGTGGTGAAATCCTGTCAGCCTGACAGCTGATGAATACCCCACATTATATTATGTCAAGCATATGTGGGAGGATATTGTGGTTTTAGGATTCAGGGCTTTCTAGGCATGTGAACTGTTTAGAGGGTGTCACTATATGTATTTTCATTTGTAATCTTGTATATATCCGTGAATTAGTTCATTATAGTGACAAGCTTGTGCACAGTAAAGTATTCCTTTTTATTGGTAAAAGCACTGATTGGACAATGATATATTGGGTGTTCTTTGTTGTGTGCCGGTGGACTCTGGTACTAGTCCATACCACTTCTCCTGAGAAGGCCTTGGACTGTTCTGCCTCTATACCCTAAGAGAGTCAAGTGCTAAAATGGGGTACTAGGGGCCAGATGTAGGAGCCAAAATACCGGTCGGTAACGGCCGATTTCGACCGTTACCGACCGGTATTTAAGAATTGGCATGTAGGGGCATAATTTTACAGAATCAGTAAATTTACCGATTCGGTAAATTTACCGATTCTGTAAAATACCGAATCGGTATTGTTACCAATTCGGTAAATCCCAGATGTAGGTGGGACTCTTCTGAGTCCCAAAGGCCCTACAAATTCGGTATTTTACCACCCAATCCAATTGGGTGTTAAAATACCGAATCCAGGTGTGCATGCACATGTGTGCATGCACACCTAGCCATGTGACAGACAGACATGCCCTTAGGGCATGTCTGTGTGCCACATGGCGCACATGCCTATTTTTGGGGTGCCAGAGGGTGTCAAAGTGACACCCCCTGCACCCTTACTGGAATCGATATTTACCGATTCGGTAATTACCGAATCGGTATTTCCCATTGATTCCTATGGGCTTCATAGCCCATAGGAATCAATAGGAAATACCGATTCGGTATTTACCGAATCGGTAAATACCGAATATTAACGATTCGGTATTTCAACATCTGGAAATACCTACATCTCCCCCCTTCATATTTACCGATTCATAAATACCGAATCGGTAAAATTCGGTATTTATGAATCGGTAAACAACATTTACCTACATCTAGCCCTTGGTCTCCTGTGCACAGAAGGTTGAAAACTAAAAACTTGGGATGGACTCTCATCCTCCCAAACTAATAAATCATTAGGCATTGCAGTATAAGTGTACATTTATAACTTAAAATATCTGGAAACATACTAGTGACGTATCCATTTTTATTTGCAAAATCCAAAATAAATATGGGCAAGCACACACAAATATAAGTAAAACATAAATATGGAGAAATACAGACATGAATCGCAAAAAATAAATATCTAAACTTGAGCCCTACTTATCTTCCACAAGTTAGTAAAAAGAAGCTTCTTTTTTATATTAGTGATATTCACACATTAGTAGTGATATTATATTATATCATATAGTAGACGCACTGCTGTGTGTTATTTAAGGGTGGGCGTAATGGGCGTAGTGGGGCTTCGTGAAGCTACGCAAAGTGGGCAAAACACTACGCCCACCCACGCACTTCGCGTAGCCCCACTACGCGCCACCCGCCTCCCTCCCGCCCTCCCTAAATGCTTACAATAATTTATGAAATAATTATAAAACCACTTACCTTGTCCTGCCGCGTCCCCGGGGCTCCCGCTCGTCATTGCGCCGCCGGCGCGCGCGTCCTGGATGCTAATGCGCATGCGCGGCCACCCGCGCATGCGCATTAGCATCCAGGACGCGCGCGCCGGCGGCGCAATGACGAGCGGGAGCCCCGGGGACGCGGCAGGACAAGGTAAGTGGTTTTATAGTTATTTCATAAATTATTGTAAGCATTTAGGGAGGGCGAGAGGGAGGCGGGTGGCGGGCAACTTCGCTACGCCCACAAAGTGGGCATAGTGTTGCCTGCTTCGCCTACTTTGCAAAGGGCGAAGTAGGCAACACTACGCCCACTTTGTGGGCGTAGCAAAGTTGCCCGCCCACCCTTAGTGTTATTGTCTTCTACTACCAAATGAACTGAGTCATTCACATAATAAGACTTAGACACATGCTGGGTGATGAGATAATGAACATTTCCAACTGATTATAATGTATGAATCTTATGACCCTGAGAAAACCGTACAATTGGTTTTCTGTCAGATTACATTTTAATCTCTGCTCTGCATTGAAGCGTATCTGAAATTGAACTCAAATAGCCTGATTCACAAACTGCATTTTGTAGCATGTACATTAGTACCACATTAGTACTACTTACGTACTACAAAATGAAATTCACAAGCCTGCAACTGAAGACCTCTGCCTCTTCTATTTTTTTGTACTGAAGTCTCCACAACAGTTGTGAGATCTCCCTACCCATAGCTATACAATTCTGCTTTAATGTGGAGGGACCAGGAGGGAGTGATGGGAAAATGAGGAATAATTACTTCAAAATTAGAGTGATTTAGTCCAATTTAAAAAGGGGTTTGGGTGGGTCATGCTAATATGAAACACACATCCACAAAAGAGAAAGACCATTGCATTTCCATGGGTACTGTAGCTCTGAAAGTTTTAAAACAGGCTCACGTGTGTACCAGTTTACACCACAGATAACCAAGTAAAATGGGGTTCTGTTGACAACACAAACCTTGAGGCAGAATGGTTTGTAAATGTCACTGGTGCACCAAGATGTCATTAGAGGACTATATTACATTTATTACTTGTTATGTATTTTTATACTGCATGTTAATTTTGGGCTAATCACCTTGGAAATTGCAACTATCAATGGGCACAGATTCGAATTAGAATATTTAGCTTTACCTTTAATGAATACATTGTTGATAAAAATAATTTAAGGTACTGAGGGCTAGAGGAGATAAGCATTTGTGTATAATATGCAGCCCCACAAACAGTCTGAAAATTAAATTGCATAGGTCGAAATTCTATACTTAGGCAGCCATCATTGCAAATATTAGATGTGCGTCAATGTAGAGGATCAGTTTAATCCTAATACGTACTTTAGGGCCACATAGTATCGAACCGGAAGATAAATGCACTCTATGTGGGTTTGATTTCTGAAAAATTTACTTTTTTAATTAGAGTTTTAAAAGCATTTATTTATTGTATTTATTCCATGGATTTATAAAGCGCGCAGCAACCCAACAGGGTTTCTCGTCACTGAAAGCTGGACAAACAAGAGTGGAGCTCAGTTGGCATTAGGCCTGACTAAACAGAAAGGTCTTTAACTTTTTTTGGAAAGCGAGGATATATTGACAATTCCTGAGATCTAGCGGAAGGGAAAATGAGCGGCCTCCCATGCGAGTCAGACTTACTCTGGGGTCTGGGAAAAGAGAGAGTTTGGCCAATCTTAGGTTGCTAGAGGGTCGATAAGGCTTGACAAGATTGAGTATGTGCACGGGGCCAGGCCGGGCTGAGCTCTAAACATGTAGCAGAGGGCCTTAAACTCGATATACTTACTGATCATGAGCCAGTGAATTTGATGGAACAGAGGGTAAGCGGAGGCGTATCGAGGCAACCTAAAAAGTAGGTGGGCTGCTGCATTCTGAATGAGCTGGAGACGATGTACAGAGGTCTTGTCCGCACCCAGATACAGTACATTACCGTAATCAAGCCTGGAGATTACCAGGGCCTGCAGGACAGTCCTCTGAGCAGCTGGTGGAATTAACCAAATAATTTTCTTTAACCACCTGAGGACCGCAAAGCTGGCCGAGGTGACTCCTGAGATCTAGGCAGGGAGAGAAAACTTGCTATCGATGGAAAAACCCAGGTTCTTAACCCAAAGAGACAGGCCAATGGCTGGCTCCCCATTTAATAGGACTGCCATGAAGTATTTCATATCAATTCTACTTACAGATAACAGGCATCGGGGGATGGTATCAGAGTCCAAGCGATATATGCATGTTTTCTACAGGGCTGTAATATATGATAAATACATAGTTGTTTTATGATGTTTATAATGGGGAGGAGATAAATGAGTTTAGAACACAAATAATTGATACATAAAATTATTGATGGGGCCAGAGGAACTTGTGCAGTTTCACTCCCTGGATTTCTAAAGAGGTACCTAAAATCGCTGAGAAATTCTACGAAGTTCTGCGAGTGGTGGAGTTCGGGTAGGTCAGGCTGATTGATTTTTAAAGCCCTGAGCTTGTCTTGTGCTGTAAAATCAGTGGGAACTGCACTACGTGGTGACCAGAGGGCGCTGTTTCTTTCTGCTGCTTGAGCAGTGTTGGATTCATTTAAAAACAAGCATTTGCAATGCAATAGGTCTCGCATTATGAAAGTTTGAGCTATTGGTCTTGTAAATGACAATTTTTTTATTTAGGTGTTGATTTTGAAAATAGCTAAATTAATAGCTTTGTCATTTTCAATGCCAATAGTTATAACTTTCGCACATGTGACAACTATAGCATTTGTAATGCAACATGTTTTGTATTTACGTGACTTAGATGTATTGATATTACAAATAGCAACGGCTTTTAATTTTTTAAAATAATTAATACTTAAATAAAAGTGATTGTAATTTATATTGGCAATAGCTTAAACTTTTGTAAATAACGTTTGTGAAGATTATGTTCAGTGTATTTAATTGTGATGAAAATCCAAGAACAGAAGTGAAATAACATCTTTTTGTGACATTTGTAATAAAGCTTGAAACATTGAGAGAACATAATTGAACCAGTTGTTGTTGAATGGTTGCACAGATTGATGCTGTGATGTCGCGGAGTGATGCTGTGGTGCTGCTGAGTGATGCTGGGATTGCGCTGAGTGGTGCTGTGGTGGTGCTGAGTGATGCTGGGATTGTGCTGTGTGGTGCTGTGGTGGTGCTGAGTGATGCTGTGGTGGTGCTGAGTGATGCTGTGGTGGTGCTGAGTGATGCTGTGGTGGTGCTGAGTGATGCTGTGGTGGTGCTGAGTGATGCTGTGGTGCTGCTGAGTGATGCTGTGGTGCTGCTGAGTGATGCTGTGGTGGTGCTGCTGAGTTCTCTCTGCAACTGCACTCTGCAACTGCACTCTGAATCTGCACTCTGCACTCTGAATCTGCACTCTGAATCTGCACTCTGAATCTGCACTCTGCACTCTGCACTCTGCACTCTGAATCTGCACTCTGAATCTGCACTCTGAATCTGCACTCTGCACTCTGCACTCTGAATCTGCACTCTGAATCTGCACTCTGAATCTGCACTCTGCACTCTGCACTCTGCACTCTGAATCTGCACTCTGAATCTGCACTCTGAATCTGCACTCTGCACTCTGCCCTCTGAATCTGCACTCTGCACTCTGAATCTGCACTCTGAATCTGCACTCTGCACTCTGAATCTGCACTCTGAATCTGCACTCTGCACTCTGAATCTGCACTCTGCACTCTGAATCTGCACTCTGAATCTGCACTCTGCACTCTGAATCTGCACTCTGCACTCTGAATCTGCACTCTGCACTCTGAATCTGCACTCTGAATCTGCACTCTGCACTCTGAATCAGCACTCCGCACTCTGCACTCTGAATCTGCACTCTGCACTCTGCACTCTGAATCTGCACTCTGCACTCTGAATCTGCACTCTGCACTCTGAATCTGCACTCTGAATCTGCACTCTGCACTCTGAATCTGCACTCTGCACTCTGCACTCTGAATCTGCACTCTGCACTCTGCACTCTGAATCTGCACTCTGCACTCTGAATCTGCACTCTGCACTCTGAATCTGCACTCTGCATTCTGAATCTGCACTCTGAATCTGCACTCTGCACTCTGAATCTGCACTCTGCACTCTGAATCTGCACTCTGAATCTGCACTCTGAATCTGCACTCTGCACTCTGCACTCTGCACTCTGAATCTGCACTCTGAATCTGCACTCTGAATCTGCACTCTGCACTCTGAATCTGCACTCTGCACTCACACTCTGCACTCACACTCTGCACTCTCACTCTGCACTCACACTCTGCACTCACACTCTGCACTCTGAATCTGCACTCTGAATCTGCACTCACAATCTGCACTCTGAATCTGCACTCTGAATCTGCACTCTGAATCTGCACTCTGCACTCTGAATCTGCACTCTGAATCTGCACTCTGCACTCTGAATCTGCACTCTGCACTCTGAATCTTCACTCTGAATCTGCACTCTGAATCTTCACTCTGCACTCTGAATCTGCACTCTGCACTCTGCACTCTGAATCTGCACTCTGCACTCTGAATCTGCACTCTGAATCTGCACTCTGCACTCTGAATCTGCACTCTGAATCTGCACTCTGCACTCTGAATCTGCACTCTGCACTCTGAATCTGCACTCTGAATCTGCACTCTGAATCTGCACTCTGCACTCTGCACTCTGAATCTGCACTCTGAATCTGCACTCTGCACTCTGAATCAGCACTCCGCACTCTGCACTCTGAATCTGCACTCTGCACTCTGAATCTGCACTCTGCACTCTGAATCTGCACTCTGAATCTGCACTCTGCACTCTGAATCTGCACTCTGCACTCTGCACTCTGAATCTGCACTCTGCACTCTGCACTCTGAATCTGCACTCTGCACTCTGAATCTGCACTCTGCACTCTGAATCTGCACTCTGCACTCTGAATCTGCACTCTGAATCTGCACTCTGCACTCTGAATCTGCACTCTGAATATGCACTCTGCACTCTGAATCTGCACTCTGCACTCTGAAACTGCACTCTGAATCTGCACTCTGCACTCTGAATCTGCACTCTGCACTCTGAATCTGCACTCTGCACTCTGAATCTGCACTCTGCACTCTGAATCTGCACTCTGAATCTGCACTCTGCACTCTGAATCTGCACTCTGCACTCTGAATCTGCACTCTGCACTCTGAATCTGCACTCTGCACTCTGAATCTGCACTCTGAATCTGCACTCTGCACTCTGAAACTGCACTCTGCACTCTGAATCTGCACTCTGAATCTGCACTCTGCACTCTGAATCTGCACTCTGCACTCTGAATCTGCACTCTGAATCTGCACTCTGAATCTGCACTCTGCACTCTGAATCTGCACTCTGCACTCTGAATCTGCACTCTGCACTCTGAATCTGCACTCTGAATCTGCACTCTGCACTCTGAATCTGCACTCTGCACTCTGAATCTGCACTCTGCACTCTGAATCTGCACTCTGCACTCTGAATCCGAATCTGCACTCTACACTCTGAATCTGCACTCTGCACTCTGAATTTGCACTCTGCACTCTGAATCTGCACTCTGCACTCTGAATCTGCACTCTGAATCTGCACTCTGCACTCTGAATCAGCACTCCGCACTCTGCACTCTGAATCTGCACTCTGCACTCTGCACTCTGAATCTGCACTCTGCACTCTGAATCTGCACTCTGCACTCTGAATCTGCACTCTGAATCTGCACTCTGCACTCTGAATCTGGACTCTGCACTCTGCACTCTGAATCTGCACTCTGCACTCTGCACTCTGAATATGCACTCTGCACTCTGAATCTGCACTCTGCACTCTGAATCTGCACTCTGCATTCTGAATCTGCACTCTGAATCTGCACTCTGCACTCTGAATCTGCACTCTGAATCTGCACTCTGCACTCTGAATCTGCACTCTGAATCTGCACTCTGAATCTGCACTCTGCACTCTGCACTCTGCACTCTGCACTCTGAATCTGCACTCTGAATCTGCACTCTGAATCTGCACTCTGCACTCTGCACTCTGAATCTGCACTCTGCACTCACACTCTGCACTCACACTCTGCACTCTCACTCTGCACTCACACTCTGCACTCACACTCTGCACTCTGAATCTGCACTCTGAATCTGCACTCTGAATCTGCACTCACAATCTGCACTCTGAATCTGCACTCTGAATCTGCATCTGAATCTGCACTCTGCACTCTGAATCTGCACTCTGCACTCTGAATCTGCACTCTGAATCTGCACTCTGCACTCTGAATCTGCACTCTGCACTCTGCACTCTGCACTCTGCACTCTGAATCTGCACTCTGAATCTTCACTCTGCACTCTGAATCTGCACTCTGCACTCTGCACTCTGAATCTGCACTCTGCACTCTGAATCTGCACTCTGAATCTGCACTCTGCACTCTGAATCTGCACTCTGAATCTGCACTCTGCACTCTGAATCTGCACTCTGCACTCTGAATCTGCACTCTGAATCTGCACTCTGCACTCTGAATCTGCACTCTGCACTCTGAATCTGCACTCTGAATCTGCACTCTGCACTCTGAATCAGCACTCCGCACTCTGCACTCTGAATCAGCACTCTGCACTCTGCACTCTGAATCTGCACTCTGCACTCTGAATCTGCACTCTGCACTCTGAATCTGCACTCTGAATCTGCACTCTGCACTCTGAATCTGCACTCTGCACTCTGCACTCTGAATCTGCACTCTGCACTCTGCACTCTGAATCTGCACTCTGCACTCTGAATCTGCACTCTGCACTCTGAATCTGCACTCTGCACTCTGAATCTGCACTCTGAATCTGCACTCTGCACTCTGAATCTGCACTCTGAATATGCACTCTGCACTCTGAATCTGCACTCTGCACTCTGAAACTGCACTCTGAATCTGCACTCTGCACTCTGAATCTGCACTCTGCACTCTGAATCTGCACTCTGCACTCTGAATCTGCACTCTGAATCTGCACTCTGCACTCTGAATCTGCACTCTGCACTCTGAATCTGCACTCTGCACTCTGAATCTGCACTCTGAATCTGCACTCTGCACTCTGAAACTGCACTCTGCACTCTGAATATGCACTCTGAATCTGCACTCTGCACTCTGAATCTGCACTCTGCACTCTGAATCTGCACTCTGAATCTGCACTCTGAATCTGCACTCTGCACTCTGAATCTGCACTCTGCACTCTGAATCTGCACTCTGCACTCTGAATCTGCACTCTGAATCTGCACTCTGCACTCTGAATCTGCACTCTGCACTCTGAATCTGCACTCTGAATCTGCACTCTGCACTCTGAATCTGCACTCTGCACTCTGAATCTGCACTCTGCACTCTGAATCTGCACTCTGCACTCTGAATCCGAATCTGCACTCTGCACTCTGAATCTGCACTCTGCACTCTGAATTTGCACTCTGCACTCTGAATCGGCACTCTGCACTCTGAATCTGCACTCTGAATCTGCACTCTGAATCTGCACTCTGAATCTGCACTCTGCACTCTGCAGTCTGCACTCTGAATCTGTACTCTGAATCCTGAATCTGCACTCTGCACTCTGAATCCTGAATCTGCACTCTAAACTCTGAATCCTGAATCTGCACTCTGCACTCTGAATCTGCACTCTGAATCTGCACTCTGAATCTGCACTCTGAATCTGCACTCTGAATCTGCACTCTGAATCTGCACTCTGCACTCTGCACTCTGAATCTGCACTCTGAATCTGCACTCTGAATCCTGAATCCTGAATCCTGAATCTGCACTCTGAATCTGCACTCTGAATCTGCACTCTGAATCTGCACTCTGAATCTGCCCTCTGAATCTGCACTCTGAATCTGCACTCTGCACTCACAACCTGCACTCACAACCTGCACTCACAACCTGCACTCACATCCTGCACTCACAACCTGCACTCTGAATCTGCACTCACAACCTGCACTCTGAATCTGCTCTCTGAATCTGCACTCTGAATCTGCACTCTGAACTCTGAATCTGCACTCTGAATCTGCACTCTGAATCTGCACTCTGAATCTGCACTCACAACCTGCACTCACAACCTGCACTCACAACCTGCACTCTGAATCTGCACTCTGAATCTGCACTCTGAATCTGTACTCTGAATCTGCACTCTGAATCTGCACTCTGCACTCTGAATCTGCACTCTGAATCTGCACTCTCCACTCTGAATCTGCACTCTGCACTCTGCACTCTGAATCTGCACTCTGAATCTGCACTCTGCACTCTGCACTCACAACCGGCACTCACAACCTGCACTCACAACCTGCACTCACAACCTGCACTCTGAATCTGCACTCTGAATCTGCACTCTGAATCTGCACTCTGCACTCTGAATCTGCACTCTGAATCTGCACTCTGCACTCTGAATCTGCACTCTGAATCTGCACTCTGCACTCTGAATCTGCACTCTGAATCTGCACTCTGCACTCTGCACTCTGAATCTGCACTCTGCACTCTGAATCTGCACTCTGAATCTGCACTCTGAATCTGCACTCTGAAACTGCACTCTGCACTCTGAATCTGCACTCTGAATCTGCACTCTGCACTCTGAATCTGCACTCTGCACTCTGCACTCTGCACTCTGAATCTGCACTCTGCACTCTGAATCTGCACTCTGCACTCTGAATCTGCACTCTGCACCTGCACTCTGAATCTGCACTCTGCACTCTGAATCTGCACTCTGAATCCTGAATCTGCACTCTGCACTCTGAATCTGCACTCTGAATCCTGAATCTGCACTCTGAATCCCGAATCTGCACTCTGCACTCTGAATCTGCACTCTGAATCCTGAATCTGCACTCTGCACTCTGAATCTACACTCTGAATCCTGAATCTGCACTCTGAATCTGCACTCTGAACCTGCACTCTGAATCCTGAATCTGCACTCTGCACTCTGAATCTGCACTCTGAATCTGCACTCTGCACTCTGAATCTGCACTCTGAATCTGCAATCTGCACTCTGAATTTGCACTCTGCACTCTGAATCTGCACTCTGCACTCTGAATCTGCACTCTGCACTCTGAATCTGCACTCTGAATCTGCACTCTGCACTCTGAATCTGCACTCTGCACTCTGCACTCTGAATCTGCACTCTGCACTCTGCACTCTGAATCTGCACTCTGCACTCTGAATCTGCACTCTGCACTCTGAATCTGCACTCTGCACTCTGAATCTGCACTCTGAATCTGCACTCTGCACTCTGAATCTGCACTCTGAATATGCACTCTGCACTCTGAATCTGCACTCTGCACTCTGAAACTGCACTCTGAATCTGCACTCTGCACTCTGAATCTGCACTCTGCACTCTGAATCTGCACTCTGCACTCTGAATCTGCACTCTGCACTCTGAATCTGCACTCTGCACTCTGAACCTGCACTCTGAATCTGCACTCTGCACTCTGAAACTGCACTCTGCACTCTGAATCTGCACTCTGAATCTGCACTCTGCACTCTGAATCTGCACTCTGCACTCTGAATCTGCACTCTGAATCTGCACTCTGAATCTGCACTCTGCACTCTGAATCTGCACTCTGCACTCTGAATCTGCACTCTGCACTCTGAATCTGCACTCTGCACTCTGAATCTGCACTCTGAATCTGCACTCTGCACTCTGAATCTGCACTCTGCACTCTGAATCTGCACTCTGCACTCTGAAACTGCACTCTGCACTCTGAATCCGAATCTGCACTCTGCACTCTGAATCTGCACTCTGCACTCTGAATTTGCACTCTGCACTCTGAATCTGCACTCTGCACTCTGAATCTGCACTCTGAATCTGCACTCTGAATCTGCACTCTGCACTCTGCAGTCTGCACTCTGAATCTGTACTCTGAATCCTGAATCTGCACTCTGCACTCTGAATCCTGAATCTGCACTCTAAACTCTGAATCCTGAATCTGCACTCTGCACTCTGAATCTGCACTCTGAATCTGCACTCTGAATCTGCACTCTGAATCTGCACTCTGCACTCTGCACTCTGAATCTGCACTCTGAATCTGCATTCTGAATCCTGAATCCTGAATCCTGAATCTGCACTCTGAATCTGCACTCTGAATCTGCACTCTGAATCTGCACTCTGAATCTGCCCTCTGAATCTGCACTCTGAATCTGCACTCTGCACTCACAACCTGCACTCACAACCTGCACTCACAACCTGCACTCACATCCTGCACTCACAACCTGCACTCTGAATCTGCACTCACAACCTGCACTCTGAATCTGCACTCTGAATCTGCACTCTGAATCTGCACTCTGAACTCTGAATTTGCACTCTGCACTCTGAATCTGCACTCTGCACTCTGAATCTGCACTCTGAATCTGCACTCACAACCTGCACTCACAACCTGCACTCACAACCTGCACTCTGAATCTGCACTCTGAATCTGCACTCTGAATCTGTACTCTGAATCTGCACTCTGAATCTGCACTCTGCACTCTGAATCTGCACTCTGAATCTGCACTCTCCACTCTGAATCTGCACTCTGAATCTGCACTCTGCACTCTGAATCTGCACTCTGAATCTGCACTCTGAATCTGCACTCTGCACTCACAACCGGCACTCACAACCTGCACTCACAACCTGCACTCACAACCTGCACTCTGAATCTGCACTCTGAATCTGCACTCTGAATCTGCACTCTGCACTCTGAATCTGCACTCTGAATCTGCACTCTGCACTCTGAATCTGCACTCTGAATCTGCACTCTGCACTCTGCACTCTGAATCTGCACTCTGCACTCTGAATCTGCACTCTGAACTCTGAATCTGCACTCTGCACTCTGCACTCTGCACTCTGAATCTGCACTCTGCACTCTGCACTCTGCACTCTGAATCTGCACTCTGCACTCTGAATCTGCACTCTGCACTCTGAATCTGCACTCTGCACCTGCACTCTGAATCTGCACTCTGCACTCTGAATCTGCACTCTGAATCCTGAATCTGCACTCTGCACTCTGAATCTGCACTCGGAATCCTGAATATGCACTCTGAATCCTGAATCTGCACTCTGCACTCTGAATCTGCACTCTGAATCCTGAATCTGCACTCTGCACTCTGAATCTACACTCTGAATCCTCAATCTGCACTCTGCACTCTGAATCTGCACTCTGAATCTGCACTCTGAATCCTGAATCTGCACTCTGCACTCTGAATCTGCACTCTGAATCTGCACTCTGAATCCTGAATCTGCACTCTGCACTCTGAATCCGCACTCTGAATCTGCACTCTGCACTCTGAATCTGCACTCTGCACTCTGAATCCGCACTCTGAATCTGCACTCTGCACTCTGAATCTGCACTCTGCACTCTGAATCTGCACTCTGCACTCTGAATCTGCACTCTGAATCTGCACTCTGAATCTGCACTCTGCACTCACAACCTGCACTCACAACCTGCACTCTGAATCTGCACTCTGAATCAGCACTCTGAATCCTGAATCTGCACTCTGCACTCTGAATCTGCACTCTGAATCTGCACTCTGCACTCTGAATCTGCACTCTGAATCCTGAATCTGCACTCTGCACTCTGAATCTGCACTCTGAATCTGCACTCTGAATCTGCACTCTGAATCTGCACTCTGCACTCTGAATCTGCACTCTGAATCTGCACTCTGCACTCTGAATCTGCACTCTGCACTCTGAATCTGCACTCTGAATCTGCACTCTGAATCTGCACTCTGAATCCTGCATCTGCACTCTGAATCTGCACTCTGAATCCTGAATCTGCACTCTGCACTCTGAATCTGCACTCTGAATCTGCACTCTGAATCCTGAATCTGCACTCTGCACTCTGAATCTGCACTCTGCACTCTGAATCTCCACTCTGAATCTGCACTCTGCACTCTGAATCTGCACTCTGCACTCTGAATCTGCACTCTGCACTCTGAATCTGCACTCTGAATCTGCACTCTGAATCCTGAATCTGCACTCTGAATCTGCACTCTGAATCCTGAATCTGCACTCTGCACTCTGAATCTGCACTCTGAATTCTGAATCTGCACTCTGCACTCTGAATCTGCACTCTGAATCTGCACTCTGCACTCTGAATCTGCACTCTGAATCTGCACTCTGCACTCTGAATCTGCACTCTGCACTCTGAATCTGCACTCTGCACTCTGAATCTGCACTCTGAATCTGCACTCTGAATCTGCACTCTGCACTCTGAATCTGCACTCTGCACTCTGAATCTGCACTCTGAATCCTGAATCTGCACTCTGCACTCTGAATCTGCACTCTGAATGCTGAATCTGCACTTTGCACTCTGAATCTGCACTCTGCACTCTGAATCTGCATTCTGAATCTGCACTCTGAACTCTGAATCTGCACTCTGAATCTGCACTCTGAATCTGCACTCTGAATCCTGAATCTGCACTCTGCACTCTGGATCTGCACTCTCAATCTGCACTCTGAATCCTGAATCTGCACTCTGAATCTGCACTCTGAATCCTGAATCTGCACTCTGCACTCTGAATCTGCACTCTGAATCCTGAATCTGCACTCTGCACTCTGAATCTGCACTCTGAATCCTGAATCTGCACTCTGAATCTGCACTCTGAACCTGCACTCTGAATCCTGAATCTGCACTCTGCACTCTGAATCTGCACTCTGAATCTGCACTCTGCACTCTGAATCTGCACTCTGAATCTGCAATCTGCACTCTGAATTTGCACTCTGCACTCTGAATCTGCACTCTGCACTCTGAATCTGCACTCTGCACTCTGAATCTGCACTCTGCACTCTGAATCTGCACTCTGAATCTGCACTCTGCACTCTGAATCTGCACTCTGAATCTGCACTCTGAATCCTGAATCTGCACTCTGCACTCTGAATCTGCACTCTGAATCCTGAATCTGCACTCTGAATCCTGAATCTGCACTCTGCACTCTGAATCCTGAATCTGCACTCTGCACTCTGAATCTGCACTCTGAATCTGCACTCTGAATCCTGAATCTGCACTCTGCACTATGAATCTGCACTCTGAATCTGCAGTCTGAATCCTGAATCTGCACTCTGAATCTGCACTCTGAATCTGCACCCTGAATCTGCACTCTACACTCACAACCTGCACTCACAACCTGCACTCACAACCTGCACTCTGAATCTGCACTCTGAATCTGCACTCTGAATCTGCACTCTGAATCTGCACTCTGCACTCTGAATCTGCACTCTGAATCTGCACTCTGCACTCTGCACTCTGCACTCTGCACTCTGAATCCTGAATCTGCACTCTGAATCCTGAATCTGCACTCTGCACTCTGAATCTGCACTCTGAATCTGCACGCTGAATCCTGAATCTGCACTCTGCCCTCTGAATCTGCACTCTGCACTCTGAATCTGCACTCTGAATCTGCACTCTGAATCTTCACTCTGAATCTGCACTCTGAATCTGCACTCTAAATCTGCACTCTGCACTCTGAATCTGCACTCTGCACTCTGAATCTGCACTCTGAATCTGCACTCTGAATCTGCACTCTGAATCTGCACTCTGAATCTGCACTCTGAATCCTGAATCTGCACTCTGCACTCTGAATCTGCACTCTGAATCCTGAATCTGCACTCTGAATCCTGAATCTGCACTCTGCACTCTGAATCCTGAATCTGCACTCTGCACTCTGAATCTGCACTCTGAATCTGCACTCTGAATCCTGAATCTGCACTCTGCACTATGAATCTGCACTCTGAATCTGCAGTCTGAATCCTGAATCTGCACTCTGAATCTGCACTCTGAATCTGCACTCTGAATCTGTACTCTGCACTCACAACCTGCACTCACAACCTGCACTCACAACCTGCACTCTGAATCTGCACTCTGAATCTGCACTCTGAATCTGCACTCTGAATCTGCACTCTGCACTCTGCACTCTGCACTCTGAATCTGCACTCTGAATCTGCACTCTGAATCTGCACTCTGCACTCTGAATCTGCACTCTGCACTCTGAATCTGCACTCTGAATCTGCACTCTGCACTCTGAATCAGCACTCCGCACTCTGCACTCTGAATCTGCACTCTGCACTCTGAATCTGCACTCTGCACTCTGAATCTGCACTCTGAATCTGCACTCTGCACTCTGAATCTGCACTCTGCACTCTGCACTCTGAATCTGCACTCTGCACTCTGCACTCTGAATCTGCACTCTGCACTCTGAATCTGCACTCTGCACTCTGAATCTGCACTCTGCACTCTGAATCTGCACTCTGAATCTGCACTCTGCACTCTGAATCTGCACTCTGAATATGCACTCTGCACTCTGAATCTGCACTCTGCACTCTGAAACTGCACTCTGAATCTGCACTCTGCACTCTGAATCTGCACTCTGCACTCTGAATCTGCACTCTGCACTCTGAATCTGCACTCTGCACTCTGAATCTGCACTCTGAATCTGCACTCTGCACTCTGAATCTGCACTCTGCACTCTGAATCTGCACTCTGCACTCTGAATCTGCACTCTGCACTCTGAATCTGCACTCTGAATCTGCACTCTGCACTCTGAAACTGCACTCTGCACTCTGAATCTGCACTCTGAATCTGCACTCTGCACTCTGAATCTGCACTCTGCACTCTGAATCTGCACTCTGAATCTGCACTCTGAATCTGCACTCTGCACTCTGAATCTGCACTCTGCACTCTGAATCTGCACTCTGCACTCTGAATCTGCACTCTGAATCTGCACTCTGCACTCTGAATCTGCACTCTGCACTCTGAATCTGCACTCTGCACTCTGAATCTGCACTCTGCACTCTGAATCCGAATCTGCACTCTGCACTCTGAATCTGCACTCTGCACTCTGAATTTGCACTCTGCACTCTGAATCTGCACTCTGCACTCTGCACTCTGCACTCTGAATCTGCACTCTGAATCTGCACTCTGCACTCTGAATCTGCACTCGGAATCCTGAATCTGCACTCTGAATCCTGAATCTGCACTCTGCACTCTGAATCCTGAATCTGCACTCTGCACTCTGAATCTGCACTCTGAATCCTGAATCTGCACTCTGCACTATGAATCTGCACTCTGAATCTGCAGTCTGAATCCTGAATCTGCACTCTGAATCTGCACTCTGAATCTGCACTCTGAATCTGCACTCTGAATCTGCACTCCAAATCTGCACTCTGAATCTGCACTCTGAACTCTGCACTCTGCACTCACAACCTGCACTCACAACCTGCACTCTGAATCTGCACTCTGAATCTGCACTCCAAATCTGCACTCTGAATCTGCACTCTGCACTCTGCACTCTGCACTCTGAATCTGCACTCTGAATCTGCACTCTGCACTCTGCACTCTGCACTCTGCACTCTGCACTCTGAATCCTGAATCTGCACTCTGAATCCTGAATCTGCACTCTGCACTCTGAATCTGCACTCTGAATCTGCACTCTGAATCCTGAATCTGCACTCTGCCCTCTGAATCTGCACTCTGCACTCTGAATCTGCACTCTGAATCTGCACTCTGAATCTTCACTCTGAATCTGCACTCTGAATCTGCACTCTGAATCTGCACTCTGCACTCTGAATCTGCACTCTGCACTCTGAATCTGCACTCTGAATCTGCACTCTGAATCTGCACTCTGAATCTGCACCCTGCACTCTGAATCTGCACTCTGCACTCTGAATCTGCTGAATCTGCACTCTGCACTCTGAATCTGCACTCTGCACTCTGAATCTGCACTCTGCACTCTGAATCTGCACTCTGAATCTGCACTCTGCACTCTGAATCTGCACTCTGCACTCTGAATCTGCACTCTGAATCTGCACTCTGAATCTGCACTCTGAATCTGCACTCTGCACTCTGAATCTGCACTCTGCACTCTGAATCTGCACTCTGAATCTGCACTCTGCACTCTGAATCTGCACTCTGAATCTGCACTCTGAATCTGCACTCTGAATCTGCACTCTGCACTCTGAATCTGCACTCTGCACTCTGAATCTGCTGAATCTGCACTCTGCACTCTGAATCTGCACTCTGCACTCTGAATCTGCACTCTGCACTCTGCACTCTGAATCTGCACTCTGCACTCTGAATCTGCACTCTGCACTCTGAATCTGCACTCTGAATCTGCACTCTGAATCTGCACTCTGCACTCTGAATCTGCACTCTGCACTCTGAATCTGCACTCTGCACTCTGAATCTGCACTCTGAATCTGCACTCTGAATCTGCACTCTGAATCTGCACTCTGAATCCTGAATCTGCACTCTGCACTCTGAATCTGCACTCTGAATGCTGAATCTGCACTTTGCACTCTGAATCTGCACTCTGCACTCTGAATCTGCACTCTGAATCTGCAATCTGAACTCTGAATCTGCACTCTGAATCTGCACTCTGAATCTGCACTCTGAATCCTGAATCTGCACTCTGCACTCTGGATCTGCACTCTGAATCTGCACTCTGAATCCTGAATCTGCACTCTGAATCTGCACTCTGAATCCTGAATCTGCACTCTGCACTCTGAATCTGCACTCTGAATCTGCACTCTGAATCCTGAATCTGCACTCTGCACTCTGAATCTGCACTCTGAATCCTGAATCTGCACTCAGAATCTGCACTCTGAACCTGCACTCTGAATCCTGAATCTGCACTCTGCTGCACTCTGCACTCTGAATCTGCACTCTGAATCTGCAATCTGCACTCTGAATTTGCACTCTGCACTCTGAATCTGCACTCTGCACTCTGAATCTGCACTCTGCACTCTGAATCTGCACTCTGCACTCTGAATCTGCACTCTGAATCTGCACTCTGCACTCTGAATCTGCACTCTGAATCCTGAATCTGCACTCTGCACTCTGAATCTGCACTCTGAATCCTGAATCTGCACTCTGAATCCTGAATCTGCACTCTGCACTCTGCACTCTGAATCCTGAATCTGCACTCTGCACTCTGAATCTGCACTCTGAATCTGCACTCTGCACTCTGCACTCTGCACTCTGAATCCTGAATCTGCACTCTGAATCCTGAATCTGCACTCTGCACTCTGAATCTGCACTCTGAATCCTGAATCTGAACTCTGCCCTCTGAATCTGCACTCTGCACTCTGAATCTGCACTCTGAATCTGCACTCTGAATCTTCACTCTGAATCTGCACTCTGAATCTGCACTCTGAATCTGCACTCTGCACTCTGAATCTGCACTCTGCACTCTGAATCTGCACTCTGAATCTGCACTCTGAATCTGCACTCTGAATCTGCACTCTGAATCTGCACTCTGCACTCTGAATCTGCACTCTGAATCTGCACTCTGAATCTGCTGAATCTGCACTCTGCACTCTGAATCTGCACTCTGCACTCTGAATCTGCACTCTGCACTCTGAATCTGCACTCTGAATCTGCACTCTGCACTCTGAATCTGCACTCTGCACTCTGAATCTGCACTCTGAATCTGAACTCTGAATCTGCACTCTGAATCCTGAATCTGCACTCTGAATCTGCACTCTGAATCCTGAATCTGCACTCTGCACTCTGAATCTGCACTCTGAATGCTGAATCTGCACTTTGCACTCTGAATCTGCACTCTGCACTCTGAATCTGCACTCTGAATCTGCACTCTGAACTCTGAATCTGCACTCTGAATCTGCACTCTGAATCTGCACTCTGAATCCTGAATCTGCACTCTGCACTCTGGATCTGCACTCTGAATCTGCACTCTGAATCCTGAATCTGCACTCTGAATCTGCACTCTGAATCCTGAATCTGCACTCTGCACTCTGAATCTGCACTCTGAATCTGCACTCTGAATCCTGAATCTGCACTCTGCACTCTGAATCTGCACTCTGAATCCTGAATCTGCACTCTGAATCTGCACTCTGAACCTGCACTCTGAATCCTGAATCTGCACTCTGCACTCTGAATCTGCACTCTGAATCTGCACTCTGAATCTGCACTCTGAATCTGCAATCTGCACTCTGAATTTGCACTCTGCACTCTGAATCTGCACTGTGCACTCTGAATCTGCACTCTGCACTCTGAATGTGCACTCTGCACTCTGAATCTGCACTCTGAATCTGCACTCTGCACTCTGAATCTGCACTCTGAATCTGCACTCTGAATCCTGAATCTGCACTCTGCACTCTGAATCTGCACTCTGCATTCTGAATCTGCACTCTGAATCTGCACTCTGCACTCTGAATCTGCACTCTGAATCTGCACTCTGCACTCTGAATCTGCACTCTGAATCTGCACTCTGAATCTGCACTCTGCACTCTGCACTCTGCACTCTGAATCTGCACTCTGAATCTGCACTCTGAATCTGCACTCTGCACTCTGAATCTGCACTCTGCACTCACACTCTGCACTCACACTCTGCACTCTCACTCTGCACTCACACTCTGCACTCACACTCTGCACTCTGAATCTGCACTCTGAATCTGCACTCACAATCTGCACTCTGAATCTGCACTCTGAATCTGCACTCTGAATCTGCACTCTGCACTCTGAATCTGCACTCTGAATCTGCACTCTGCACTCTGAATCTGCACTCTGCACTCTGAATCTTCACTCTGAATCTGCACTCTGAATCTTCACTCTGCACTCTGAATCTGCACTCTGCACTCTGCACTCTGAATCTGCACTCTGCACTCTGAATCTGCACTCTGAATCTGCACTCTGCACTCTGAATCTGCACTCTGAATCTGCACTCTGCACTCTGAATCTGCACTCCGCACTCTGAATCTGCACTCTGAATCTGCACTCTGCACTCTGAATCTGCACTCTGCACTCTGAATCTGCACTCTGAATCTGCACTCTGCACTCTGAATCTGCACTCTGCACTCTGAATCTGCACTCTGCACTCTGAATCTGCACTCTGAATCTGCACTCTGCACTCTGAATCTGCACTCTGCACTCTGAATCTGCACTCTGCACTCTGCACTCTGAATCTGCACTCTGCACTCTGAATCTGCACTTTGCACTCTGAATCTGCACTCTGCACTCTGAATCTGCACTCTGAATCTGCACTCTGCACTCTGAATCTGCACTCTGAATATGCACTCTGCACTCTGAATCTGCACTCTGCACTCTGAAACTGCACTCTGAATCTGCACTCTGCACTCTGAATCTGCACTCTGCACTCTGAATCTGCACTCTGCACTCTGAATCTGCACTCTGCACTCTGAATCTGCACTCTGAATCTGCACTCTGCACTCTGAATCTGCACTCTGCACTCTGAATCTGCACTCTGCACTCTGAATCTGCACTCTGCACTCTGAATCTGCACTCTGAATCTGCACTCTGCACTCTGAAACTGCACTCTGCACTCTGAATCTGCACTCTGAATCTGCACTCTGCACTCTGAATCTGCACTCTGCACTCTGAATCTGCACTCTGAATCTGCACTCTGAATCTGCACTCTGCACTCTGAATCTGCACTCTGCACTCTGAATCTGCACTCTGCACTCTGAATCTGCACTCTGAATCTGAACTCTGCACTCTGAATCTGCACTCTGCACTCTGAATCTGCACTCTGCACTCTGAATCTGCACTCTGCACTCTGAATCCGAATCTGCACTCTGCACTCTGAATCTGCACTCTGCACTCTGAATTTGCACTCTGCACTCTGAATCTGCACTCTGCACTCTGCACTCTGCACTCTGAATCTGCACTCTGAATCTGCACTCTGCACTCTGAATCAGCACTCCGCACTCTGCACTCTGAATCTGCACTCTGCACTCTGCACTCTGAATCTGCACTCTGCACTCTGAATCTGCACTCTGCACTCTGAATCTGCACTCTGAATCTGCACTCTGCACTCTGAATCTGCACTCTGCACTCTGCACTCTGAATCTGCACTCTGCACTCTGCACTCTGAATCTGCACTCTGCACTCTGAATCTGCACTCTGCACTCTGAATCTGCACTCTGCATTCTGAATCTGCACTCTGAATCTGCACTCTGCACTCTGAATCTGCACTCTGAATCTGCACTCTGCACTCTGAATCTGCACTCTGAATCTGCACTCTGAATCTGCACTCTGCACTCTGAATCTGCACTCTGAATCTGCACTCTGCACTCTGAATCTGCACTCTGAATCCTGAATCTGCACTCTGCACTCTGAATCTGCACTCTGAATCCTGAATCTGCACTCTGAATCCTGAATCTGCACTCTGCACTCTGCACTCTGAATCCTGAATCTGCACTCTGCACTCTGAATCTGCACTCTGAATCTGCACTCTGCACTCTGCACTCTGCACTCTGAATCCTGAATCTGCACTCTGAATCCTGAATCTGCACTCTGCACTCTGAATCTGCACTCTGAATCCTGAATCTGAACTCTGCCCTCTGAATCTGCACTCTGCACTCTGAATCTGCACTCTGAATCTGCACTCTGAATCTTCACTCTGAATCTGCACTCTGAATCTGCACTCTGAATCTGCACTCTGCACTCTGAATCTGCACTCTGCACTCTGAATCTGCACTCTGAATCTGCACTCTGAATCTGCACTCTGAATCTGCACTCTGAATCTGCACTCTGCACTCTGAATCTGCACTCTGAATCTGCACTCTGAATCTGCTGAATCTGCACTCTGCACTCTGAATCTGCACTCTGCACTCTGAATCTGCACTCTGCACTCTGAATCTGCACTCTGAATCTGCACTCTGCACTCTGAATCTGCACTCTGCACTCTGAATCTGCACTCTGAATCTGAACTCTGAATCTGCACTCTGAATCCTGAATCTGCACTCTGAATCTGCACTCTGAATCCTGAATCTGCACTCTGCACTCTGAATCTGCACTCTGAATGCTGAATCTGCACTTTGCACTCTGAATCTGCACTCTGCACTCTGAATCTGCACTCTGAATCTGCACTCTGAACTCTGAATCTGCACTCTGAATCTGCACTCTGAATCTGCACTCTGAATCCTGAATCTGCACTCTGCACTCTGGATCTGCACTCTGAATCTGCACTCTGAATCCTGAATCTGCACTCTGAATCTGCACTCTGAATCCTGAATCTGCACTCTGCACTCTGAATCTGCACTCTGAATCTGCACTCTGAATCCTGAATCTGCACTCTGCACTCTGAATCTGCACTCTGAATCCTGAATCTGCACTCTGAATCTGCACTCTGAACCTGCACTCTGAATCCTGAATCTGCACTCTGCACTCTGAATCTGCACTCTGAATCTGCACTCTGAATCTGCACTCTGAATCTGCAATCTGCACTCTGAATTTGCACTCTGCACTCTGAATCTGCACTGTGCACTCTGAATCTGCACTCTGCACTCTGAATGTGCACTCTGCACTCTGAATCTGCACTCTGAATCTGCACTCTGCACTCTGAATCTGCACTCTGAATCTGCACTCTGAATCCTGAATCTGCACTCTGCACTCTGAATCTGCACTCTGCATTCTGAATCTGCACTCTGAATCTGCACTCTGCACTCTGAATCTGCACTCTGAATCTGCACTCTGCACTCTGAATCTGCACTCTGAATCTGCACTCTGAATCTGCACTCTGCACTCTGCACTCTGCACTCTGAATCTGCACTCTGAATCTGCACTCTGAATCTGCACTCTGCACTCTGAATCTGCACTCTGCACTCACACTCTGCACTCACACTCTGCACTCTCACTCTGCACTCACACTCTGCACTCACACTCTGCACTCTGAATCTGCACTCTGAATCTGCACTCACAATCTGCACTCTGAATCTGCACTCTGAATCTGCACTCTGAATCTGCACTCTGCACTCTGAATCTGCACTCTGAATCTGCACTCTGCACTCTGAATCTGCACTCTGCACTCTGAATCTTCACTCTGAATCTGCACTCTGAATCTTCACTCTGCACTCTGAATCTGCACTCTGCACTCTGCACTCTGAATCTGCACTCTGCACTCTGAATCTGCACTCTGAATCTGCACTCTGCACTCTGAATCTGCACTCTGAATCTGCACTCTGCACTCTGAATCTGCACTCCGCACTCTGAATCTGCACTCTGAATCTGCACTCTGCACTCTGAATCTGCACTCTGCACTCTGAATCTGCACTCTGAATCTGCACTCTGCACTCTGAATCAGCACTCCGCACTCTGCACTCTGAATCTGCACTCTGCACTCTGAATCTGCACTCTGCACTCTGAATCTGCACTCTGAATCTGCACTCTGCACTCTGAATCTGCACTCTGCACTCTGCACTCTGAATCTGCACTCTGCACTCTGCACTCTGAATCTGCACTCTGCACTCTGAATCTGCACTCTGCACTCTGAATCTGCACTCTGCACTCTGAATCTGCACTCTGAATCTGCACTCTGCACTCTGAATCTGCACTCTGAATATGCACTCTGCACTCTGAATCTGCACTCTGCACTCTGAAACTGCACTCTGAATCTGCACTCTGCACTCTGAATCTGCACTCTGCACTCTGAATCTGCACTCTGCACTCTGAATCTGCACTCTGCACTCTGAATCTGCACTCTGAATCTGCACTCTGCACTCTGAATCTGCACTCTGCACTCTGAATCTGCACTCTGCACTCTGAATCTGCACTCTGCACTCTGAATCTGCACTCTGAATCTGCACTCTGCACTCTGAAACTGCACTCTGCACTCTGAATCTGCACTCTGAATCTGCACTCTGCACTCTGAATCTGCACTCTGCACTCTGAATCTGCACTCTGAATCTGCACTCTGAATCTGCACTCTGCACTCTGAATCTGCACTCTGCACTCTGAATCTGCACTCTGAATCTGCACTCTGAATCTGCACTCTGCACTCTGAATCTGCACTCTGCACTCTGAATCTGCACTCTGCACTCTGAATCTGCACTCTGCACTCTGAATCCGAATCTGCACTCTGCACTCTGAATCTGCACTCTGCACTCTGAATTTGCACTCTGCACTCTGAATCTGCACTCTGCACTCTGCACTCTGCACTCTGAATCTGCACTCTGAATCTGCACTCTGCACTCTGAATCAGCACTCCGCACTCTGCACTCTGAATCTGCACTCTGCACTCTGCACTCTGAATCTGCACTCTGCACTCTGAATCTGCACTCTGCACTCTGAATCTGCACTCTGAATCTGCACTCTGCACTCTGAATCTGCACTCTGCACTCTGCACTCTGAATCTGCACTCTGCACTCTGCACTCTGAATCTGCACTCTGCACTCTGAATCTGCACTCTGCACTCTGAATCTGCACTCTGCATTCTGAATCTGCACTCTGAATCTGCACTCTGCACTCTGAATCTGCACTCTGAATCTGCACTCTGCACTCTGAATCTGCACTCTGAATCTGCACTCTGAATCTGCACTCTGCACTCTGCACTCTGCACTCTGAATCTGCACTCTGAATCTGCACTCTGAATCTGCACTCTGCACTCTGAATCTGCACTCTGCACTCACACTCTGCACTCACACTCTGCACTCTCACTCTGCACTCACACTCTGCACTCACACTCTGCACTCTGAATCTGCACTCTGAATCTGCACTCTGAATCTGCACTCACAATCTGCACTCTGAATCTGCACTCTGAATCTGCACTCTGAATCTGCACTCTGCACTCTGAATCTGCACTCTGCACTCTGAATCTGCACTCTGAATCTGCACTCTGCACTCTGAATCTGCACTCTGCACTCTGCACTCTGCACTCTGAATCTTCACTCTGAATCTGCACTCTGAATCTTCACTCTGCACTCTGAATCTGCACTCTGCACTCTGCACTCTGAATCTGCACTCTGCACTCTGAATCTGCACTCTGAATCTGCACTCTGCACTCTGAATCTGCACTCTGCACTCTGAATCTGCACTCTGAATCTGCACTCTGCACTCTGAATCTGCACTCTGCACTCTGAATCTGCACTCTGAATCTGCACTCTGCACTCTGAATCAGCACTCCGCACTCTGCACTCTGAATCTGCACTCTGCACTCTGAATCTGCACTCTGCACTCTGAATCTGCACTCTGCACTCTGAATCTGCACTCTGAATCTGCACTCTGCACTCTGAATCTGCACTCTGCACTCTGCACTCTGAATCTGCACTCTGCACTCTGCACTCTGAATCTGCACTCTGCACTCTGAATCTGCACTCTGCACTCTGAATCTGCACTCTGCACTCTGAATCTGCACTCTGAATCTGCACTCTGCACTCTGAATCTGCACTCTGAATATGCACTCTGCACTCTGAATCTGCACTCTGCACTCTGAAACTGCACTCTGAATCTGCACTCTGCACTCTGAATCTGCACTCTGCACTCTGAATCTGCACTCTGCACTCTGAATCTGCACTCTGAATCTGCACTCTGCACTCTGAATCTGCACTCTGCACTCTGAATCTGCACTCTGCACTCTGAATCTGCACTCTGAATCTGCACTCTGCACTCTGAAACTGCACTCTGCACTCTGAATCTGCACTCTGAATCTGCACTCTGCACTCTGAATCTGCACTCTGCACTCTGAATCTGCACTCTGAATCTGCACTCTGAATCTGCACTCTGCACTCTGAATCTGCACTCTGCACTCTGAATCTGCACTCTGCACTCTGAATCTGCACTCTGAATCTGCACTCTGCACTCTGAATCTGCACTCTGCACTCTGAATCTGCACTCTGAATCTGCACTCTGCACTCTGAATCTGCACTCTGCACTCTGAATCTGCACTCTGCACTCTGAATCTGCACTCTGCACTCTGAATCCGAATCTGCACTCTGCACTCTGAATCTGCACTCTGCACTCTGAATTTGCACTCTGCACTCTGAATCTGCACTCTGCACTCTGAATCTGCACTCTGAATCTGCACTCTGAATCTGCACTCTGAATCTGCACTCTGCACTCTGCAGTCTGCACTCTGAATCTGTACTCTGAATCCTGAATCTGCACTCTGCACTCTGAATCCTGAATCTGCACTCTAAACTCTGAATCCTGAATCTGCACTCTGCACTCTGAATCTGCACTCTGAATCTGCACTCTGAATCTGCACTCTGAATCTGCACTCTGAATCTGCACTCTGAATCTGCACTCTGCACTCTGAATCTGCACTCTGAATCCTGAATCCTGAATCCTGAATCTGCACTCTGAATCTGCACTCTGAATCTGCACTCTGAATCTGCACTCTGAATCTGCCCTCTGAATCTGCACTCTGAATCTGCACTCTGCACTCACAACCTGCACTCACAACCTGCACTCACAACCTGCACTCACATCCTGCACTCACAACCTGCACTCTGAATCTGCACTCACAACCTGCACTCTGAATCTGCACTCTGAATCTGCACTCTGAATCTGCACTCTGAACTCTGAATCTGCACTCTGAATCTGCACTCTGAATCTGCACTCTGAATCTGCACTCACAACCTGCACTCACAACCTGCACTCACAACCTGCACTCTGAATCTGCACTCTGAATCTGCACTCTGAATCTGTACTCTGAATCTGCACTCTGAATCTGCACTCTGCACTCTGAATCTGCACTCTGAATCTGCACTCTCCACTCTGAATCTGCACTCTGAATCTGCACTCTGCACTCTGAATCTGCACTCTGAATCTGCACTCTGAATCTGCACTCTGCACTCACAACCGGCACTCACAACCTGCACTCACAACCTGCACTCACAACCTGCACTCTGAATCTGCACTCTGAATCTGCACTCTGAATCTGCACTCTGCACTCTGAATCTGCACTCTGAATCTGCACTCTGCACTCTGAATCTGCACTCTGAATCTGCACTCTGCACTCTGAATCTGCACTCTGAATCTGCACTCTGCACTCTGCACTCTGAATCTGCACTCTGCACTCTGAATCTGCACTCTGAATCTGCACTCTGAAACTGCACTCTGCACTCTGAATCTGCACTCTGAATCTGCACTCTGCACTCTGAATCTGCACTCTGCACTCTGCACTCTGCACTCTGAATCTGCACTCTGCACTCTGAATCTGCACTCTGCACTCTGAATCTGCACTCTGCACCTGCACTCTGAATCTGCACTCTGCACTCTGAATCTGCACTCTGAATCCTGAATCTGCACTCTGCACTCTGAATCTGCACTCTGAATCCTGAATCTGCACTCTGAATCCCGAATCTGCACTCTGCACTCTGAATCTGCACTCTGAATCCTGAATCTGCACTCTGCACTCTGAATCTACACTCTGAATCCTGAATCTGCACTCTGAATCTGCACTCTGAACCTGCACTCTGAATCCTGAATCTGCACTCTGCACTCTGAATCTGCACTCTGAATCTGCACTCTGCACTCTGAATCTGCACTCTGAATCTGCAATCTGCACTCTGAATTTGCACTCTGCACTCTGAATCTGCACTCTGCACTCTGAATCTGCACTCTGCACTCTGAATCTGCACTCTGAATCTGCACTCTGCACTCTGAATCTGCACTCTGCACTCTTCACTCTGAATCTGCACTCTGCACTCTGCACTCTGAATCTGCACTCTGCACTCTGAATCTGCACTCTGCACTCTGAATCTGCACTCTGCACTCTGAATCTGCACTCTGAATCTGCACTCTGCACTCTGAATCTGCACTCTGAATATGCACTCTGCACTCTGAATCTGCACTCTGCACTCTGAAACTGCACTCTGAATCTGCACTCTGCACTCTGAATCTGCACTCTGCACTCTGAATCTGCACTCTGCACTCTGAATCTGCACTCTGCACTCTGAACCTGCACTCTGAATCTGCACTCTGCACTCTGAAACTGCACTCTGCACTCTGAATCTGCACTCTGAATCTGCACTCTGCACTCTGAATCTGCACTCTGCACTCTGAATCTGCACTCTGAATCTGCACTCTGAATCTGCACTCTGCACTCTGAATCTGCACTCTGCACTCTGAATCTGCACTCTGCACTCTGAATCTGCACTCTGCACTCTGAATCTGCACTCTGAATCTGCACTCTGCACTCTGAATCTGCACTCTGCACTCTGAATCTGCACTCTGCACTCTGAATCTGCACTCTGCACTCTGAATCCGAATCTGCACTCTGCACTCTGAATCTGCACTCTGCACTCTGAATTTGCACTCTGCACTCTGAATCTGCACTCTGCACTCTGAATCTGCACTCTGAATCTGCACTCTGAATCTGCACTCTGCACTCTGCAGTCTGCACTCTGAATCTGTACTCTGAATCCTGAATCTGCACTCTGCACTCTGAATCCTGAATCTGCACTCTAAACTCTGAATCCTGAATCTGCACTCTGCACTCTGAATCTGCACTCTGAATCTGCACTCTGAATCTGCACTCTGAATCTGCACTCTGCACTCTGAATCTGCACTCTGAATCTGCATTCTGAATCCTGAATCCTGAATCCTGAATCTGCACTCTGAATCTGCACTCTGAATCTGCACTCTGAATCTGCACTCTGAATCTGCCCTCTGAATCTGCACTCTGAATCTGCACTCTGCACTCACAACCTGCACTCACAACCTGCACTCACAACCTGCACTCACATCCTGCACTCACAACCTGCACTCTGAATCTGCACTCACAACCTGCACTCTGAATCTGCACTCTGAATCTGCACTCTGAATCTGCACTCTGAACTCTGAATCTGCACTCTGCACTCTGAATCTGCACTCTGCACTCTGAATCTGCACTCTGAATCTGCACTCTGAATCTGCACTCTGAATCTGCACTCACAACCTGCACTCACAACCTGCACTCACAACCTGCACTCTGAATCTGCACTCTGAATCTGCACTCTGAATCTGTACTCTGAATCTGCACTCTGAATCTGCACTCTGAATCTGCACTCTGAATCTGCACTCTCCACTCTGAATCTGCACTCTGCACTCTGAATCTGCACTCTGCACTCTGAATCTGCACTCTGAATCTGCACTCTGCACTCTGAATCTGCACTCTGAATATGCACTCTGCACTCTGAATCTGCACTCTGCACTCTGAAACTGCACTCTGAATCTGCACTCTGCACTCTGAATCTGCACTCTGCACTCTGAATCTGCACTCTGCACTCTGAATCTGCACTCTGCACTCTGAATCTGCACTCTGCACTCTGAACCTGCACTCTGAATCTGCACTCTGCACTCTGAAACTGCACTCTGCACTCTGAATCTGCACTCTGAATCTGCACTCTGCACTCTGAATCTGCACTCTGCACTCTGAATCTGCACTCTGAATCTGCACTCTGAATCTGCACTCTGCACTCTGAATCTGCACTCTGCACTCTGAATCTGCACTCTGCACTCTGAATCTGCACTCTGCACTCTGAATCTGCACTCTGAATCTGCACTCTGCACTCTGAATCTGCACTCTGCACTCTGAATCTGCACTCTGCACTCTGAATCTGCACTCTGCACTCTGAATCCGAATCTGCACTCTGCACTCTGAATCTGCACTCTGCACTCTGAATTTGCACTCTGCACTCTGAATCTGCACTCTGCACTCTGAATCTGCACTCTGAATCTGCACTCTGAATCTGCACTCTGCACTCTGCAGTCTGCACTCTGAATCTGTACTCTGAATCCTGAATCTGCACTCTGCACTCTGAATCCTGAATCTGCACTCTAAACTCTGAATCCTGAATCTGCACTCTGCACTCTGAATCTGCACTCTGAATCTGCACTCTGAATCTGCACTCTGAATCTGCACTCTGCACTCTGAATCTGCACTCTGAATCTGCATTCTGAATCCTGAATCCTGAATCCTGAATCTGCACTCTGAATCTGCACTCTGAATCTGCACTCTGAATCTGCACTCTGAATCTGCCCTCTGAATCTGCACTCTGAATCTGCACTCTGCACTCACAACCTGCACTCACAACCTGCACTCACAACCTGCACTCACATCCTGCACTCACAACCTGCACTCTGAATCTGCACTCACAACCTGCACTCTGAATCTGCACTCTGAATCTGCACTCTGAATCTGCACTCTGAACTCTGAATCTGCACTCTGCACTCTGAATCTGCACTCTGCACTCTGAATCTGCACTCTGAATCTGCACTCTGAATCTGCACTCTGAATCTGCACTCACAACCTGCACTCACAACCTGCACTCACAACCTGCACTCTGAATCTGCACTCTGAATCTGCACTCTGAATCTGTACTCTGAATCTGCACTCTGAATCTGCACTCTGAATCTGCACTCTGAATCTGCACTCTCCACTCTGAATCTGCACTCTGAATCTGCACTCTGCACTCTGAATCTGCACTCTGAATCTGCACCCTGAATCTGCACTCTGCACTCACAACCGGCACTCACAACCTGCACTCACAACCTGCACTCACAACCTGCACTCTGAATCTGCACTCTGAATCTGCACTCTGCACTCTGAATCTGCACTCTGAATCTGCACTCTGCACTCTGAATCTGCACTCTGAATCTGCACTCTGCACTCTGAATCTGCACTCTGAATCTGCACTCTGCACTCTGCACTCTGAATCTGCACTCTGCACTCTGAATCTGCACTCTGAACTCTGAATCTGCACTCTGAAACTGCACTCTGCACTCTGAATCTGCACTCTGAATCTGCACTCTGCACTCTGAATCTGCACTCTGCACTCTGCACTCTGCACTCTGAATCTGCACTCTGCACTCTGAATCTGCACTCTGCACTCTGAATCTGCACTCTGCACCTGCACTCTGAATCTGCACTCTGCACTCTGAATCTGCACTCTGAATCCTGAATCTGCACTCTGCACTCTGAATCTGCACTCTGAATCCTGAATATGCACTCTGAATCCTGAATCTGCACTCTGCACTCTGAATCTGCACTCTGAATCCTGAATCTGCACTCTGCACTCTGAATCTACACTCTGAATCCTCAATCTGCACTCTGCACTCTGAATCTGCACTCTGAATCTGCACTCTGAATCCTGAATCTGCACTCTGCACTCTGAATCTGCACTCTGAATCTGCACTCTGAATCCTGAATCTGCACTCTGCACTCTGAATCCGCACTCTGAATCTGCACTCTGCACTCTGAATCTGCACTCTGCACTCTGAATCCGCACTCTGAATCTGCACTCTGCACTCTGAATCTGCACTCTGCACTCTGAATCTGCACTCTGCACTCTGAATCTGCACTCTGAATCTGCACTCTGAATCTGCACTCTGCACTCACAACCTGCACTCACAACCTGCACTCTGAATCTGCACTCTGAATCAGCACTCTGAATCCTGAATCTGCACTCTGCACTCTGAATCTGCACTCTGAATCTGCACTCTGCACTCTGAATCTGCACTCTGAATCTGCACTCTGAATCCTGAATCTGCACTCTGCACTCTGAATCTGCACTCTGAATCTGCACTCTGAATCTGCACTCTGAATCTGCACTCTGCACTCTGAATCTGCACTCTGAATCTGCACTCTGCACTCTGAATCTGCACTCTGCACTCTGAATCTGCACTCTGCACTCTGAATCTGCACTCTGAATCTGCACTCTGAATCTGCACTCTGAATCCTGCATCTGCACTCTGAATCTGCACTCTGAATCCTGAATCTGCACTCTGCACTCTGAATCTGCACTCTGAATCTGCACTCTGAATCCTGAATCTGCACTCTGCACTCTGAATCTGCACTCTGCACTCTGAATCTCCACTCTGAATCTGCACTCTGCACTCTGAATCTGCACTCTGCACTCTGAATCTGCACTCTGCACTCTGAATCTGCACTCTGAATCTGCACTCTGAATCTGCACTCTGAATCCTGAATCTGCACTCTGAATCTGCACTCTGAATCCTGAATCTGCACTCTGCACTCTGAATCTGCACTCTGAATTCTGAATCTGCACTCTGCACTCTGAATCTGCACTCTGAATCTGCACTCTGCACTCTGAATCTGCACTCTGAATCTGCACTCTGCACTCTGAATCTGCACTCTGCACTCTGAATCTGCACTCTGCACTCTGAATCTGCACTCTGAATCTGCACTCTGAATCTGCACTCTGCACTCTGAATCTGCACTCTGCACTCTGAATCTTCACTCTGCACTCTGAATCTGCACTCTGCACTCTGAATCTGCACTCTGAATCCTGAATCTGCACTCTGCACTCTGAATCTGCACTCTGAATGCTGAATCTGCACTTTGCACTCTGAATCTGCACTCTGCACTCTGAATCTGCATTCTGAATCTGCACTCTGAACTCTGAATCTGCACTCTGAATCTGCACTCTGAATCTGCACTCTGAATCCTGAATCTGCACTCTGCACTCTGAATCTGCACTCTGAATCTGCACTCTGAATCTGCCCTCTGAATCTGCACTCTGAATCTGCACTCTGCACTCACAACCTGCACTCACAACCTGCACTCACAACCTGCACTCACATCCTGCACTCACAACCTGCACTCTGAATCTGCACTCACAACCTGCACTCTGAATCTGCACTCTGAATCTGCACTCTGAACTCTGAATCTGCACTCTGAATCTGCACTCTGAATCTGCACTCTGAATCTGCACTCACAACCTGCACTCACAACCTGCACTCACAACCTGCACTCTGAATCTGCACTCTGAATCTGCACTCTGAATCTGTACTCTGAATCTGCACTCTGAATCTGCACTCTGCACTCTGAATCTGCACTCTGAATCTGCACTCTCCACTCTGAATCTGCACTCTGAATCTGCACTCTGCACTCTGAATCTGCACTCTGAATCTGCACTCTGCACTCACAACCGGCACTCACAACCTGCACTCACAACCTGCACTCACAACCTGCACTCTGAATCTGCACTCTGAATCTGCACTCTGAATCTGCACTCTGCACTCTGAATCTGCACTCTGAATCTGCACTCTGCACTCTGAATCTGCACTCTGAATCTGCACTCTGCACTCTGAATCTGCACTCTGAATCTGCACTCTGCACTCTGCACTCTGAATCTGCACTCTGCACTCTGAATCTGCACTCTGAATCTGCACTCTGAATCTGCACTCTGAAACTGCACTCTGCACTCTGAATCTGCACTCTGAATCTGCACTCTGCACTCTGAATCTGCACTCTGCACTCTGCACTCTGCACTCTGAATCTGCACTCTGCACTCTGAATCTGCACTCTGCACTCTGAATCTGCACTCTGCACCTGCACTCTGAATCTGCACTCTGCACTCTGAATCTGCACTCTGAATCCTGAATCTGCACTCTGCACTCTGAATCTGCACTCTGAATCCTGAATCTGCACTCTGAATCCCGAATCTGCACTCTGCACTCTGAATCTGCACTCTGAATCCTGAATCTGCACTCTGCACTCTGAATCTACACTCTGAATCCTGAATCTGCACTCTGAATCTGCACTCTGAACCTGCACTCTGAATCCTGAATCTGCACTCTGCACTCTGAATCTGCACTCTGAATCTGCACTCTGCACTCTGAATCTGCACTCTGAATCTGCAATCTGCACTCTGAATTTGCACTCTGCACTCTGAATCTGCACTCTGCACTCTGAATCTGCACTCTGCACTCTGAATCTGCACTCTGAATCTGCACTCTGCACTCTGAATCTGCACTCTGCACTCTGCACTCTGAATCTGCACTCTGCACTCTGCACTCTGAATCTGCACTCTGCACTCTGAATCTGCACTCTGCACTCTGAATCTGCACTCTGCACTCTGAATCTGCACTCTGAATCTGCACTCTGCACTCTGAATCTGCACTCTGAATATGCACTCTGCACTCTGAATCTGCACTCTGCACTCTGAAACTGCACTCTGAATCTGCACTCTGCACTCTGAATCTGCACTCTGCACTCTGAATCTGCACTCTGCACTCTGAATCTGCACTCTGCACTCTGAATCTGCACTCTGCACTCTGAACCTGCACTCTGAATCTGCACTCTGCACTCTGAAACTGCACTCTGCACTCTGAATCTGCACTCTGAATCTGCACTCTGCACTCTGAATCTGCACTCTGCACTCTGAATCTGCACTCTGAATCTGCACTCTGAATCTGCACTCTGCACTCTGAATCTGCACTCTGCACTCTGAATCTGCACTCTGCACTCTGAATCTGCACTCTGAATCTGCACTCTGCACTCTGAATCTGCACTCTGCACTCTGAATCTGCACTCTGCACTCTGAATCTTCACTCTGCACTCTGAATCCGAATCTGCACTCTGCACTCTGAATCTGCACTCTGCACTCTGAATTTGCACTCTGCACTCTGAATCTGCACTCTGCACTCTGAATCTGCACTCTGAATCTGCACTCTGAATCTGCACTCTGCACTCTGCAGTCTGCACTCTGAATCTGTACTCTGAATCCTGAATCTGCACTCTGCACTCTGAATCCTGAATCTGCACTCTAAACTCTGAATCCTGAATCTGCACTCTGCACTCTGAATCTGCACTCTGAATCTGCACTCTGAATCTGCACTCTGAATCTGCACTCTGCACTCTGAATCTGCACTCTGAATCTGCATTCTGAATCCTGAATCCTGAATCCTGAATCTGCACTCTGAATCTGCACTCTGAATCTGCACTCTGAATCTGCACTCTGAATCTGCCCTCTGAATCTGCACTCTGAATCTGCACTCTGCACTCACAACCTGCACTCACAACCTGCACTCACAACCTGCACTCACATCCTGCACTCACAACCTGCACTCTGAATCTGCACTCACAACCTGCACTCTGAATCTGCACTCTGAATCTGCACTCTGAATCTGCACTCTGAACTCTGAATCTGCACTCTGCACTCTGAATCTGCACTCTGCACTCTGAATCTGCACTCTGAATCTGCACTCTGAATCTGCACTCTGAATCTGCACTCACAACCTGCACTCACAACCTGCACTCACAACCTGCACTCTGAATCTGCACTCTGAATCTGCACTCTGAATCTGTACTCTGAATCTGCACTCTGAATCTGCACTCTGAATCTGCACTCTGAATCTGCACTCTCCACTCTGAATCTGCACTCTGAATCTGCACTCTGCACTCTGAATCTGCACTCTGAATCTGCACCCTGAATCTGCACTCTGCACTCACAACCGGCACTCACAACCTGCACTCACAACCTGCACTCACAACCTGCACTCTGAATCTGCACTCTGAATCTGCACTCTGCACTCTGAATCTGCACTCTGAATCTGCACTCTGCACTCTGAATCTGCACTCTGAATCTGCACTCTGCACTCTGAATCTGCACTCTGAATCTGCACTCTGCACTCTGCACTCTGAATCTGCACTCTGCACTCTGAATCTGCACTCTGAACTCTGAATCTGCACTCTGAAACTGCACTCTGCACTCTGAATCTGCACTCTGAATCTGCACTCTGCACTCTGAATCTGCACTCTGCACTCTGCACTCTGCACTCTGAATCTGCACTCTGCACTCTGAATCTGCACTCTGCACTCTGAATCTGCACTCTGCACCTGCACTCTGAATCTGCACTCTGCACTCTGAATCTGCACTCTGAATCCTGAATCTGCACTCTGCACTCTGAATCTGCACTCTGAATCCTGAATATGCACTCTGAATCCTGAATCTGCACTCTGCACTCTGAATCTGCACTCTGAATCCTGAATCTGCACTCTGCACTCTGAATCTACACTCTGAATCCTCAATCTGCACTCTGCACTCTGAATCTGCACTCTGAATCTGCACTCTGAATCCTGAATCTGCACTCTGCACTCTGAATCTGCACTCTGAATCTGCACTCTGAATCCTGAATCTGCACTCTGCACTCTGAATCCGCACTCTGAATCTGCACTCTGCACTCTGAATCTGCACTCTGCACTCTGAATCCGCACTCTGAATCTGCACTCTGCACTCTGAATCTGCACTCTGCACTCTGAATCTGCACTCTGCACTCTGAATCTGCACTCTGAATCTGCACTCTGAATCTGCACTCTGCACTCACAACCTGCACTCACAACCTGCACTCTGAATCTGCACTCTGAATCAGCACTCTGAATCCTGAATCTGCACTCTGCACTCTGAATCTGCACTCTGAATCTGCACTCTGCACTCTGAATCTGCACTCTGAATCTGCACTCTGAATCCTGAATCTGCACTCTGCACTCTGAATCTGCACTCTGAATCTGCACTCTGAATCTGCACTCTGAATCTGCACTCTGCACTCTGAATCTGCACTCTGAATCTGCACTCTGCACTCTGAATCTGCACTCTGCACTCTGAATCTGCACTCTGCACTCTGAATCTGCACTCTGAATCTGCACTCTGAATCTGCACTCTGAATCCTGCATCTGCACTCTGAATCTGCACTCTGAATCCTGAATCTGCACTCTGCACTCTGAATCTGCACTCTGAATCTGCACTCTGAATCCTGAATCTGCACTCTGCACTCTGAATCTGCACTCTGCACTCTGAATCTCCACTCTGAATCTGCACTCTGCACTCTGAATCTGCACTCTGCACTCTGAATCTGCACTCTGCACTCTGAATCTGCACTCTGAATCTGCACTCTGAATCTGCACTCTGAATCCTGAATCTGCACTCTGAATCTGCACTCTGAATCCTGAATCTGCACTCTGCACTCTGAATCTGCACTCTGAATTCTGAATCTGCACTCTGCACTCTGAATCTGCACTCTGAATCTGCACTCTGCACTCTGAATCTGCACTCTGAATCTGCACTCTGCACTCTGAATCTGCACTCTGCACTCTGAATCTGCACTCTGCACTCTGAATCTGCACTCTGAATCTGCACTCTGAATCTGCACTCTGCACTCTGAATCTGCACTCTGCACTCTGAATCTTCACTCTGCACTCTGAATCTGCACTCTGCACTCTGAATCTGCACTCTGAATCCTGAATCTGCACTCTGCACTCTGAATCTGCACTCTGAATGCTGAATCTGCACTTTGCACTCTGAATCTGCACTCTGCACTCTGAATCTGCATTCTGAATCTGCACTCTGAACTCTGAATCTGCACTCTGAATCTGCACTCTGAATCTGCACTCTGAATCCTGAATCTGCACTCTGCACTCTGGATCTGCACTCTCAATCTGCACTCTGAATCCTGAATCTGCACTCTGAATCTGCACTCTGAATCCTGAATCTGCACTCTGCACTCTGAATCTGCACTCTGAATCCTGAATCTGCACTCTGCACTCTGAATCTGCACTCTGAATCCTGAATCTGCACTCTGAATCTGCACTCTGAACCTGCACTCTGCACTCTGAATCTGCACTCTGCACTCTGAATCTGCACTCTGCACTCTGAATCTGCACTCTGCACCTGCACTCTGAATCTGCACTCTGCACTCTGAATCTGCACTCTGAATCCTGAATCTGCACTCTGCACTCTGAATCTGCACTCTGAATCCTGAATATGCACTCTGAATCCTGAATCTGCACTCTGCACTCTGAATCTGCACTCTGAATCCTGAATCTGCACTCTGCACTCTGAATCTACACTCTGAATCCTCAATCTGCACTCTGCACTCTGAATCTGCACTCTGAATCTGCACTCTGAATCCTGAATCTGCACTCTGCACTCTGAATCTGCACTCTGAATCTGCACTCTGAATCCTGAATCTGCACTCTGCACTCTGAATCCGCACTCTGAATCTGCACTCTGCACTCTGAATCTGCACTCTGCACTCTGAATCCGCACTCTGAATCTGCACTCTGCACTCTGAATCTGCACTCTGCACTCTGAATCTGCACTCTGCACTCTGAATCTGCACTCTGAATCTGCACTCTGAATCTGCACTCTGCACTCACAACCTGCACTCACAACCTGCACTCTGAATCTGCACTCTGAATCAGCACTCTGAATCCTGAATCTGCACTCTGCACTCTGAATCTGCACTCTGAATCTGCACTCTGCACTCTGAATCTGCACTCTGAATCCTGAATCTGCACTCTGCACTCTGAATCTGCACTCTGAATCTGCACTCTGAATCTGCACTCTGAATCTGCACTCTGCACTCTGAATCTGCACTCTGAATCTGCACTCTGCACTCTGAATCTGCACTCTGCACTCTGAATCTGCACTCTGCACTCTGAATCTGCACTCTGAATCTGCACTCTGAATCTGCACTCTGAATCCTGCATCTGCACTCTGAATCTGCACTCTGAATCCTGAATCTGCACTCTGCACTCTGAATCTGCACTCTGAATCTGCACTCTGAATCCTGAATCTGCACTCTGCACTCTGAATCTGCACTCTGCACTCTGAATCTCCACTCTGAATCTGCACTCTGCACTCTGAATCTGCACTCTGCACTCTGAATCTGCACTCTGCACTCTGAATCTGCACTCTGAATCTGCACTCTGAATCTGCACTCTGAATCCTGAATCTGCACTCTGAATCTGCACTCTGAATCCTGAATCTGCACTCTGCACTCTGAATCTGCACTCTGAATTCTGAATCTGCACTCTGCACTCTGAATCTGCACTCTGAATCTGCACTCTGCACTCTGAATCTGCACTCTGAATCTGCACTCTGCACTCTGAATCTGCACTCTGCACTCTGAATCTGCACTCTGAATCTGCACTCTGAATCCTGAATCTGCACTCTGCACTCTGAATCTGCACTCTGCACTCTGAATCTCCACTCTGAATCTGCACTCTGCACTCTGAATCTGCACTCTGCACTCTGAATCTGCACTCTGCACTCTGAATCTGCACTCTGAATCTGCACTCTGAATCTGCACTCTGAATCCTGAATCTGCACTCTGAATCTGCACTCTGAATCCTGAATCTGCACTCTGCACTCTGAATCTGCACTCTGAATTCTGAATCTGCACTCTGCACTCTGAATCTGCACTCTGAATCTGCACTCTGCACTCTGAATCTGCACTCTGAATCTGCACTCTGCACTCTGAATCTGCACTCTGCACTCTGAATCTGCACTCTGCACTCTGAATCTGCACTCTGAATCTGCACTCTGAATCTGCACTCTGCACTCTGAATCTGCACTCTGCACTCTGAATCTTCACTCTGCACTCTGAATCTGCACTCTGCACTCTGAATCTGCACTCTGAATCCTGAATCTGCACTCTGCACTCTGAATCTGCACTCTGAATGCTGAATCTGCACTTTGCACTCTGAATCTGCACTCTGCACTCTGAATCTGCATTCTGAATCTGCACTCTGAACTCTGAATCTGCACTCTGAATCTGCACTCTGAATCTGCACTCTGAATCCTGAATCTGCACTCTGCACTCTGGATCTGCACTCTCAATCTGCACTCTGAATCCTGAATCTGCACTCTGAATCTGCACTCTGAATCCTGAATCTGCACTCTGCACTCTGAATCTGCACTCTGAATCCTGAATCTGCACTCTGCACTCTGAATCTGCACTCTGAATCCTGAATCTGCACTCTGAATCTGCACTCTGAACCTGCACTCTGCACTCTGAATCTGCACTCTGCACTCTGAATCTGCACTCTGCACTCTGAATCTGCACTCTGCACCTGCACTCTGAATCTGCACTCTGCACTCTGAATCTGCACTCTGAATCCTGAATCTGCACTCTGCGCTCTGAATCTGCACTCTGAATCCTGAATATGCACTCTGAATCCTGAATCTGCACTCTGCACTCTGAATCTGCACTCTGAATCCTGAATCTGCACTCTGCACTCTGAATCTACACTCTGAATCCTCAATCTGCACTCTGCACTCTGAATCTGCACTCTGAATCTGCACTCTGAATCCTGAATCTGCACTCTGCACTCTGAATCTGCACTCTGAATCTGCACTCTGAATCCTGAATCTGCACTCTGCACTCTGAATCCGCACTCTGAATCTGCACTCTGCACTCTGAATCTGCACTCTGCACTCTGAATCCGCACTCTGAATCTGCACTCTGCACTCTGAATCTGCACTCTGCACTCTGAATCTGCACTCTGCACTCTGAATCTGCACTCTGAATCTGCACTCTGAATCTGCACTCTGCACTCACAACCTGCACTCACAACCTGCACTCTGAATCTGCACTCTGAATCAGCACTCTGAATCCTGAATCTGCACTCTGCACTCTGAATCTGCACTCTGAATCTGCACTCTGCACTCTGAATCTGCACTCTGAATCTGCACTCTGAATCCTGAATCTGCACTCTGCACTCTGAATCTGCACTCTGAATCTGCACTCTGAATCTGCACTCTGAATCTGCACTCTGCACTCTGAATCTGCACTCTGAATCTGCACTCTGCACTCTGAATCTGCACTCTGCACTCTGAATCTGCACTCTGCACTCTGAATCTGCACTCTGAATCTGCACTCTGAATCTGCACTCTGAATCCTGCATCTGCACTCTGAATCTGCACTCTGAATCCTGAATCTGCACTCTGCACTCTGAATCTGCACTCTGAATCTGCACTCTGAATCCTGAATCTGCACTCTGCACTCTGAATCTGCACTCTGCACTCTGAATCTCCACTCTGAATCTGCACTCTGCACTCTGAATCTGCACTCTGCACTCTGAATCTGCACTCTGCACTCTGAATCTGCACTCTGAATCTGCACTCTGAATCTGCACTCTGAATCCTGAATCTGCACTCTGAATCTGAACTCTGAATCCTGAATCTGCACTCTGCACTCTGAATCTGCACTCTGAATTCTGAATCTGCACTCTGCACTCTGAATCTGCACTCTGAATCTGCACTCTGCACTCTGAATCTGCACTCTGAATCTGCACTCTGCACTCTGAATCTGCACTCTGCACTCTGAATCTGCACTCTGCACTCTGAATCTGCACTCTGAATCTGCACTCTGCACTCTGAATCTGCACTCTGCACTCTGAATCTTCACTCTGCACTCTGAATCTGCACTCTGCACTCTGAATCTGCACTCTGAATCCTGAATCTGCACTCTGCACTCTGAATCTGCACTCTGAATGCTGAATCTGCACTTTGCACTCTGAATCTGCACTCTGCACTCTGAATCTGCATTCTGAATCTGCACTCTGAACTCTGAATCTGCACTCTGAATCTGCACTCTGAATCTGCACTCTGAATCCTGAATCTGCACTCTGCACTCTGGATCTGCACTCTCAATCTGCACTCTGAATCCTGAATCTGCACTCTGAATCTGCACTCTGAATCCTGAATCTGCACTCTGCACTCTGAATCTGCACTCTGAATCCTGAATCTGCACTCTGCACTCTGAATCTGCACTCTGAATCCTGAATCTGCACTCTGAATCTGCACTCTGAACCTGCACTCTGAATCCTGAATCTGCACTCTGCACTCTGAATCTGCACTCTGAATCTGCACTCTGCACTCTGAATCTGCACTCTGAATCTGCAATCTGCACTCTGAATTTGCACTCTGCACTCTGAATCTGCACTCTGCACTCTGAATCTGCACTCTGCACTCTGAATCTGCACTCTGCACTCTGAATCTGCACTCTGAATCTGCACTCTGCACTCTGAATCTGCACTCTGAATCTGCACTCTGAATCCTGAATCTGCACTCTGCACTCTGAATCTGCACTCTGAATCTGCACTCTGAATCCTGAATCTGCACTCTGCACTATGAATCTGCACTCTGAATCTGCAGTCTGAATCCTGAATCTGCACTCTGAATCTGCACTCTGAATCTGCACCCTGAATCTGCACTCTACACTCACAACCTGCACTCACAACCTGCACTCACAACCTGCACTCTGAATCTGCACTCTGAATCTGCACTCTGAATCTGCACTCTGAATCTGCACTCTGCACTCTGAATCTGCACTCTGAATCTGCACTCTGCACTCTGCACTCTGCACTCTGCACTCTGAATCCTGAATCTGCACTCTGAATCCTGAATCTGCACTCTGCACTCTGAATCTGCACTCTGAATCTGCACGCTGAATCCTGAATCTGCACTCTGCCCTCTGAATCTGCACTCTGCACTCTGAATCTGCACTCTGAATCTGCACTCTGAATCTTCACTCTGAATCTGCACTCTGAATCTGCACTCTAAATCTGCACTCTGCACTCTGAATCTGCACTCTGCACTCTGAATCTGCACTCTGAATCTGCACTCTGAATCTGCACTCTGAATCTGCACTCTGAATCCTGAATCTGCACTCTGCACTCTGAATCTGCACTCTGAATCCTGAATCTGCACTCTGAATCCTGAATCTGCACTCTGCACTCTGAATCCTGAATCTGCACTCTGCACTCTGAATCTGCACTCTGAATCTGCACTCTGAATCCTGAATCTGCACTCTGCACTATGAATCTGCACTCTGAATCTGCAGTCTGAATCCTGAATCTGCACTCTGAATCTGCACTCTGAATCTGCACTCTGAATCTGTACTCTGCACTCACAACCTGCACTCACAACCTGCACTCACAACCTGCACTCTGAATCTGCACTCTGAATCTGCACTCTGAATCTGCACTCTGAATCTGCACTCTGCACTCTGCACTCTGAATCTGCACTCTGAATCTGCACTCTGCACTCTGCACTCTGCACTCTGCACTCTGAATCCTGAATCTGCACTCTGAATCCTGAATCTGCACTCTGCACTCTGAATCTGCACTCTGAATCTGCACGCTGAATCCTGAATCTGCACTCTGCCCTCTGAATCTGCACTCTGCACTCTGAATCTGCACTCTGAATCTGCTGAATCTGCACTCTGCACTCTGAATCTGCACTCTGCACTCTGAATCTGCACTCTGCACTCTGAATCTGCACTCTGAATCTGCACTCTGAATCTGCACTCTGCACTCTGAATCTGCACTCTGCACTCTGAATCTGCACTCTGCACTCTGAATCTGCACTCTGAATCTGCACTCTGAATCCTGAACCTGCACTCTGCACTCTGAATCTGCACTCTGAATGCTGAATCTGCACTTTGCACTCTGAATCTGCACTCTGCACTCTGAATCTGCACTCTGAATCTGCAATCTGAACTCTGAATCTGCACTCTGAATCTGCACTCTGAATCTGCACTCTGAATCCTGAATCTGCACTCTGCACTCTGGATCTGCACTCTGAATCCTGAATCTGCACTCTGCTGCACTCTGCACTCTGAATCTGCACTCTGAATCTGCAATCTGCACTCTGAATCTGCACTCTGAACCTGCACTCTGAATCCTGAATCTGCACTCTGCTGCACTCTGCACTCTGAATCTGCAATCTGAATCTGCAATCTGCACTCTGAATTTGCACTCTGCACTCTGAATCTGCACTCTGCACTCTGAATCTGCACTCTGCACTCTGAATCTGCACTCTGAATCTGCACTCTGCACTCTGAATCTGCACTCTGAATCCTGAATCTGCACTCTGCACTCTGAATCTGCACTCTGAATCCTGAATCTGCACTCTGAATCCTGAATCTGCACTCTGCACTCTGAATCTTGAATCTGCACTCTGCACTCTGAATCTGCACTCTGAATCTGCACTCTGAATCCTGAATCTGCACTCTGCACTATGAATCTGCACTCTGAATCTGCAGTCTGAATCCTGAATCTGCACTCTGAATCTGCACTCTGAATCTGCACTCTGAATCTGTACTTTGCACTCACAACCTGCACTCACAACCTGCACTCACAACCTGCACTCTGAATCTGCACTCTGAATCTGCACTCTGAATCTGCACTCTGAATCTGCACTCTGCACTCTGAATCTGCACTCTGAATCTGCACTCTGCACTCTGCACTCTGCACTCTGAATCCTGAATCTGCACTCTGAATCTGCACTCTGAATCTGCACGCTGAATCCTGAATCTGCACTCTGCCCTCTGAATCTGCACTCTGCACTCTGAATCTGCACTCTGAATCTGCACTCTGAATCTTCACTCTGAATCTGCACTCTGAATCTGCACTCTAAATCTGCACTCTGCACTCTGAATCTGCACTCTGCACTCTGAATCTGCACTCTGAATCTGCACTCTGAATCTGCACTCTGCACTCTGAATCTGCACTCTGCACTCTGAATCTGCACTCTGAATCTGCTGAATCTGCACTCTGCACTCTGAATCTGCACTCTGCACTCTGAATCTGCACTCTGAATCTGCACTCTGAATCTGCACTCTGAATCCTGAATCTGCACTCTGAATCTGCACTCTGAATCCTGAATCTGCACTCTGCACTCTGAATCTGCACTCTGAATGCTGAATCTGCACTTTGCACTCTGGATCTGCACTCTGAATCCTGAATCTGCAATCTGAACTCTGAATCTGCACTCTGAATCTGCACTCTGAATCCTGAATCTGCACTCTGCACTCTGGATCTGCACTCTGAATCTGCACTCTGAATCCTGAATCTGCACTCTGAATCTGCACTCTGAATCCTGAATCTGCACTCTGCACTCTGAATCTGCACTCTGAATCCTGAATCTGCACTCTGAATCTGCACTCTGAACCTGCACTCTGAATCCTGAATCTGCACTCTGCTGCACTCTGCACTCTGAATCTGCACTCTGAATCTTTAATCTGCACTCTGAATTTGCACTCTGCACTCTGAATCTGCACTCTGCACTCTGAATCTGCACTCTGCACTCTGAATCTGCACTCTGCACTCTGAATCTGCACTCTGAATCTGCACTCTGCACTCTGAATCTGCACTCTGAATCCTGAATCTGCACTCTGCACTCTGAATCTGCACTCTGAATCCTGAATCTGCACTCTGAATCCTGAATCTGCACTCTGCACTCTGAATCCTGAATCTGCACTCTGCACTCTGAATCTGCACTCTGAATCTGCACTCTGCACTCTGCACTCTGCACTCTGAATCCTGAATCTGCACTCTGAATCCTGAATCTGCACTCTGCACTCTGAATCTGCACTCTGAATCTGCACTCTGAATCCTGAATCTGCACTCTGCCCTCTGAATCTGCACTCTGCACTCTGAATCTGCACTCTGAATCTGCACTCTGAATCTTCACTCTGAATCTGCACTCTGAATCTGCACTCTGAATCTGCACTCTGCACTCTGAATCTGCACTCTGCACTCTGAATCTGCACTCTGAATCTGCACTCTGAATCTGCACTCTGAATCTGCACTCTGCACTCTGAATCTGCACTCTGCACTCTGAATCTGCACTCTGAATCTGCTGAATCTGCACTCTGCACTCTGAATCTGCACTCTGCACTCTGAATCTGCACTCTGCACTCTGAATCTGCACTCTGAATCTGCACTCTGAATCTGCACTCTGCACTCTGAATCTGCACTCTGCACTCTGAATCTGCACTCTGCACTCTGAATCTGCACTCTGAATCTGCACTCTGAATCTGCACTCTGAATCCTGAATCTGCACTCTGAATCTGCACTCTGAATCCTGAATCTGCACTCTGCATTCTGAATCTGCACTCTGCACTCTGAATCCTGAATCTGCACTCTGCACTCTGAATCTGCACTCTGCACTCTGCACTCTGAATCTGCACTCTGCACTCTGCACTCTGAATCTGCACTCTGCACTCTGAATCTGCACTCTGCACTCTGAATCTGCACTCCGCACTCTGAATCTGCACTCTGAATCTGCACTCTGCACTCTGAATCTGCACTCTGAATATGCACTCTGCACTCTGAATCTGCACTCTGCACTCTGAAACTGCACTCTGAATCTGCACTCTGCACTCTGAATCTGCACTCTGCACTCTGAATCTGCACTCTGCACTCTGAATCTGCACTCTGAATCTGCACTCTGAATCTGCACTCTGCACTCTGAATCTGCACTCTGCACTCTGAATCTGCACTCTGCACTCTGAATCTGCACTCTGCACTCTGAATCTGCACTCTGAATCTGCACTCTGCACTCTGAAACTGCACTCTGCACTCTGAATCTGCACTCTGAATCTGCACTCTGCACTCTGAATCTGCACTCTGCACTCTGAATCTGCACTCTGAATCTGCACTCTGAATCTGCACTCTGCACTCTGAATCTGCACTCTGCACTCTGAATCTGCACTCTGCACTCTGAATCTGCACTCTGAATCTGCACTCTGCACTCTGAATCTGCACTCTGCACTCTGAATCTGCACTCTGCACTCTGAATCTGCACTCTGCACTCTGAATCCGAATCTGCACTCTGCACTCTGAATCTGCACTCTGCACTCTGAATTTGCACTCTGCACTCTGAATCTGCACTCTGCACTCTGCACTCTGCACTCTGAATCTGCACTCTGAATCTGCACTCTGCACTCTGAATCTGCACTCGGAATCCTGAATCTGCACTCTGAATCCTGAATCTGCACTCTGCACTCTGAATCCTGAATCTGCACTCTGCACTCTGAATCTGCACTCTGAATCCTGAATCTGCACTCTGCACTATGAATCTGCACTCTGAATCTGCAGTCTGAATCCTGAATCTGCACTCTGAATCTGCACTCTGAATCTGCACTCTGAATCTGCACTCTGAATCTGCACTCCAAATCTGCACTCTGAATCTGCACTCTGCACTCTGCACTCTGCACTCACAACCTGCACTCACAACCTGCACTCACAACCTGCACTCTGAATCTGCACTCTGAATCTGCACTCCAAATCTGCACTCTGAATCTGCACTCTGCACTCTGCACTCTGCACTCTGAATCTGCACTCTGAATCTGCACTCTGCACTCTGCACTCTGCACTCTGCACTCTGCACTCTGAATCCTGAATCTGCACTCTGAATCCTGAATCTGCACTCTGCACTCTGAATCTGCACTCTGAATCTGCACTCTGAATCCTGAATCTGCACTCTGCCCTCTGAATCTGCACTCTGCACTCTGAATCTGCACTCTGAATCTGCACTCTGAATCTTCACTCTGAATCTGCACTCTGAATCTGCACTCTGAATCTGCACTCTGCACTCTGAATCTGCACTCTGCACTCTGAATCTGCACTCTGAATCTGCACTCTGAATCTGCACTCTGAATCTGCACCCTGCACTCTGAATCTGCACTCTGCACTCTGAATCTGCTGAATCTGCACTCTGCACTCTGAATCTGCACTCTGCACTCTGAATCTGCACTCTGCACTCTGAATCTGCACTCTGAATCTGCACTCTGCACTCTGAATCTGCACTCTGCACTCTGAATCTGCACTCTGAATCTGCACTCTGAATCTGCACTCTGAATCTGCACTCTGCACTCTGAATCTGCACTCTGCACTCTGAATCTGCACTCTGAATCTGCACTCTGCACTCTGAATCTGCACTCTGAATCTGCACTCTGAATCTGCACTCTGAATCTGCACTCTGCACTCTGAATCTGCACTCTGCACTCTGAATCTGCTGAATCTGCACTCTGCACTCTGAATCTGCACTCTGCACTCTGAATCTGCACTCTGCACTCTGCACTCTGAATCTGCACTCTGCACTCTGAATCTGCACTCTGCACTCTGAATCTGCACTCTGAATCTGCACTCTGAATCTGCACTCTGCACTCTGAATCTGCACTCTGCACTCTGAATCTGCACTCTGCACTCTGAATCTGCACTCTGAATCTGCACTCTGAATCTGCACTCTGAATCCTGAATCTGCACTCTGAATCTGCACTCTGAATCCTGAATCTGCACTCTGCACTCTGAATCTGCACTCTGAATGCTGAATCTGCACTTTGCACTCTGAATCTGCACTCTGCACTCTGAATCTGCACTCTGAATCTGCAATCTGAACTCTGAATCTGCACTCTGAATCTGCACTCTGAATCCTGAATCTGCACTCTGCACTCTGGATCTGCACTCTGAATCTGCACTCTGAATCCTGAATCTGCACTCTGAATCTGCACTCTGAATCCTGAATCTGCACTCTGCACTCTGAATCTGCACTCTGAATCTGCACTCTGAATCCTGAATCTGCACTCTGCACTCTGAATCTGCACTCTGAATCCTGAATCTGCACTCAGAATCTGCACTCTGAACCTGCACTCTGAATCCTGAATCTGCACTCTGCTGCACTCTGCACTCTGAATCTGCACTCTGAATCTGCAATCTGCACTCTGAATTTGCACTCTGCACTCTGAATCTGCACTCTGCACTCTGAATCTGCACTCTGCACTCTGAATCTGCACTCTGCACTCTGAATCTGCACTCTGAATCTGCACTCTGCACTCTGAATCTGCACTCTGAATCCTGAATCTGCACTCTGCACTCTGAATCTGCACTCTGAATCCTGAATCTGCACTCTGAATCCTGAATCTGCACTCTGCACTCTGCACTCTGAATCCTGAATCTGCACTCTGCACTCTGAATCTGCACTCTGAATCTGCACTCTGCACTCTGCACTCTGCACTCTGAATCCTGAATCTGCACTCTGAATCCTGAATCTGCACTCTGCACTCTGAATCTGCACTCTGAATCTGCACTCTGAATCCTGAATCTGCATTCTGCCCTCTGAATCTGCACTCTGCACTCTGAATCTGCACTCTGAATCTGCACTCTGAATCTTCACTCTGAATCTGCACTCTGAATCTGCACTCTGAATCTGCACTCTGCACTCTGAATCTGCACTCTGCACTCTGAATCTGCACTCTGAATCTGCACTCTGAATCTGCACTCTGAATCTGCACTCTGCACTCTGAATCTGCACTCTGAATCTGCACTCTGAATCTGCTGAATCTGCACTCTGCACTCTGAATCTGCACTCTGCACTCTGAATCTGCACTCTGCACTCTGAATCTGCACTCTGAATCTGCACTCTGCACTCTGAATCTGCACTCTGCACTCTGAATCTGCACTCTGAATCTGCACTCTGAATCTGCACTCTGAATCCTGAATCTGCACTCTGAATCTGCACTCTGAATCCTGAATCTGCACTCTGCACTCTGAATCTGCACTCTGAATGCTGAATCTGCACTTTGCACTCTGAATCTGCACTCTGCACTCTGAATCTGCACTCTGAATCTGCACTCTGAACTCTGAATCTGCACTCTGAATCTGCACTCTGAATCTGCACTCTGAATCCTGAATCTGCACTCTGCACTCTGGATCTGCACTCTGAATCTGCACTCTGAATCCTGAATCTGCACTCTGAATCTGCACTCTGAATCCTGAATCTGCACTCTGCACTCTGAATCTGCACTCTGAATCTGCACTCTGAATCCTGAATCTGCACTCTGCACTCTGAATCTGCACTCTGAATCCTGAATCTGCACTCTGAATCTGCACTCTGAACCTGCACTCTGAATCCTGAATCTGCACTCTGCACTCTGAATCTGCACTCTGAATCTGCACTCTGCACTCTGAATCTGCACTCTGAATCTGCAATCTGCACTCTGAATTTGCACTCTGCACTCTGAATCTGCACTGTGCACTCTGAATCTGCACTCTGCACTCTGAATGTGCACTCTGCACTCTGAATCTGCACTCTGAATCTGCACTCTGCACTCTGAATCTGCACTCTGAATCTGCACTCTGAATCCTGAATCTGCACTCTGCACTCTGAATCTGCACTCTGCATTCTGAATCTGCACTCTGAATCTGCACTCTGCACTCTGAATCTGCACTCTGAATCTGCACTCTGCACTCTGAATCTGCACTCTGAATCTGCACTCTGAATCTGCACTCTGCACTCTGCACTCTGCACTCTGAATCTGCACTCTGAATCTGCACTCTGAATCTGCACTCTGCACTCTGAATCTGCACTCTGCACTCACACTCTGCACTCACACTCTGCACTCTCACTCTGCACTCACACTCTGCACTCACACTCTGCACTCTGAATCTGCACTCTGAATCTGCACTCACAATCTGCACTCTGAATCTGCACTCTGAATCTGCACTCTGAATCTGCACTCTGCACTCTGAATCTGCACTCTGAATCTGCACTCTGCACTCTGAATCTGCACTCTGCACTCTGCACTCTGAATCTGCACTCTGAATCTTCACTCTGCACTCTGAATCTGCACTCTGCACTCTGCACTCTGAATCTGCACTCTGCACTCTGAATCTGCACTCTGAATCTGCACTCTGCACTCTGAATCTGCACTCTGAATCTGCACTCTGCACTCTGAATCTGCACTCTGCACTCTGAATCTGCACTCTGAATCTGCACTCTGCACTCTGAATCTGCACTCTGCACTCTGAATCTGCACTCTGAATCTGCACTCTGCACTCTGAATCAGCACTCCGCACTCTGCACTCTGAATCTGCACTCTGCACTCTGAATCTGCACTCTGCACTCTGAATCTGCACTCTGAATCTGCACTCTGCACTCTGAATCTGCACTCTGCACTCTGCACTCTGAATCTGCACTCTGCACTCTGCACTCTGAATCTGCACTCTGCACTCTGAATCTGCACTCTGCACTCTGAATCTGCACTCTGCACTCTGAATCTGCACTCTGAATCTGCACTCTGCACTCTGAATCTGCACTCTGAATATGCACTCTGCACTCTGAATCTGCACTCTGCACTCTGAAACTGCACTCTGAATCTGCACTCTGCACTCTGAATCTGCACTCTGCACTCTGAATCTGCACTCTGCACTCTGAATCTGCACTCTGCACTCTGAATCTGCACTCTGAATCTGCACTCTGCACTCTGAATCTGCACTCTGCACTCTGAATCTGCACTCTGCACTCTGAATCTGCACTCTGAATCTGCACTCTGCACTCTGAAACTGCACTCTGCACTCTGAATCTGCACTCTGAATCTGCACTCTGCACTCTGAATCTGCACTCTGCACTCTGAATCTGCACTCTGAATCTGCACTCTGAATCTGCACTCTGCACTCTGAATCTGCACTCTGCACTCTGAATCTGCACTCTGCACTCTGAATCTGCACTCTGAATCTGCACTCTGCACTCTGCACTCTGCACTCTGAATCTGCACTCTGCACTCTGAATCTGCACTCTGCACTCTGAATCCGAATCTGCACTCTGCACTCTGAATCTGCACTCTGCACTCTGAATTTGCACTCTGCACTCTGAATCTGCACTCTGCACTCTGCACTCTGCACTCTGAATCTGCACTCTGAATCTGCACTCTGCACTCTGAATCAGCACTCCGCACTCTGCACTCTGAATCTGCACTCTGCACTCTGCACTCTGAATCTGCACTCTGCACTCTGAATCTGCACTCTGCACTCTGCACTCTGAATCTGCACTCTGAATCTGCACTCTGCACTCTGAATCTGCACTCTGCACTCTGCACTCTGAATCTGCACTCTGCACTCTGCACTCTGAATCTGCACTCTGCACTCTGAATCTGCACTCTGCACTCTGAATCTGCACTCTGCATTCTGAATCTGCACTCTGAATCTGCACTCTGCACTCTGAATCTGCACTCTGAATCTGCACTCTGCACTCTGAATCTGCACTCTGAATCTGCACTCTGAATCTGCACTCTGCACTCTGAATCTGCACTCTGAATCTGCACTCTGAATCTGCACTCTGCACTCTGCACTCTGAATCTGCACTCTGAATCTGCACTCTGCACTCTGAATCTGCACTCTGAATCTGCACTCTGCACTCTGAATCTGCACTCTGCACTCTGAATCTGCACTCTGCACTCTGAATCTGCACTCTGAATCTGCACTCTGAATCTGCACTCTGCACTCTGAATCTGCACTCTGCACTCTGAATCTTCACTCTGCACTCTGAATCTGCACTCTGCACTCTGAATCTGCACTCTGAATCCTGAATCTGCACTCTGCACTCTGAATCTGCACTCTGAATGCTGAATCTGCACTTTGCACTCTGAATCTGCACTCTGCACTCTGAATCTGCATTCTGAATCTGCACTCTGAACTCTGAATCTGCACTCTGAATCTGCACTCTGAATCTGCACTCTGAATCCTGAATCTGCACTCTGAATCTGCACTCTGAATCCTGAATCTGCACTCTGCACTCTGAATCTGCACTCTGAATCCTGAATCTGCACTCTGCACTCTGAATCTGCACTCTGAATCCTGAATCTGCACTCTGAATCTGCACTCTGAACCTGCACTCTGAATCCTGAATCTGCACTCTGCACTCTGAATCTGCACTCTGAATCTGCACTCTGCACTCTGAATCTGCACTCTGAATCTGCAATCTGCACTCTGAATTTGCACTCTGCACTCTGAATCTGCACTCTGCACTCTGAATCTGCACTCTGCACTCTGAATCTGCACTCTGCACTCTGAATCTGCACTCTGAATCTGCACTCTGCACTCTGAATCTGCACTCTGAATCTGCACTCTGAATCCTGAATCTGCACTCTGCACTCTGAATCTGCACTCTGAATCTGCACTCTGAATCCTGAATCTGCACTCTGCACTATGAATCTGCACTCTGAATCTGCAGTCTGAATCCTGAATCTGCACTCTGAATCTGCACTCTGAATCTGCACCCTGAATCTGCACTCTACACTCACAACCTGCACTCACAACCTGCACTCACAACCTGCACTCTGAATCTGCACTCTGAATCTGCACTCTGAATCTGCACTCTGAATCTGCACTCTGCACTCTGAATCTGCACTCTGAATCTGCACTCTGCACTCTGCACTCTGCACTCTGCACTCTGAATCCTGAATCTGCACTCTGAATCCTGAATCTGCACTCTGCACTCTGAATCTGCACTCTGAATCTGCACGCTGAATCCTGAATCTGCACTCTGCCCTCTGAATCTGCACTCTGCACTCTGAATCTGCACTCTGAATCTGCACTCTGAATCTTCACTCTGAATCTGCACTCTGAATCTGCACTCTAAATCTGCACTCTGCACTCTGAATCTGCACTCTGCACTCTGAATCTGCACTCTGAATCTGCACTCTGAATCTGCACTCTGAATCTGCACTCTGAATCCTGAATCTGCACTCTGCACTCTGAATCTGCACTCTGAATCCTGAATCTGCACTCTGAATCCTGAATCTGCACTCTGCACTCTGAATCCTGAATCTGCACTCTGCACTCTGAATCTGCACTCTGAATCTGCACTCTGAATCCTGAATCTGCACTCTGCACTATGAATCTGCACTCTGAATCTGCAGTCTGAATCCTGAATCTGCACTCTGAATCTGCACTCTGAATCTGCACTCTGAATCTGTACTCTGCACTCACAACCTGCACTCACAACCTGCACTCACAACCTGCACTCTGAATCTGCACTCTGAATCTGCACTCTGAATCTGCACTCTGAATCTGCACTCTGCACTCTGCACTCTGAATCTGCACTCTGAATCTGCACTCTGCACTCTGCACTCTGCACTCTGCACTCTGAATCCTGAATCTGCACTCTGAATCCTGAATCTGCACTCTGCACTCTGAATCTGCACTCTGAATCTGCACGCTGAATCCTGAATCTGCACTCTGCCCTCTGAATCTGCACTCTGCACTCTGAATCTGCACTCTGAATCTGCTGAATCTGCACTCTGCACTCTGAATCTGCACTCTGCACTCTGAATCTGCACTCTGCACTCTGAATCTGCACTCTGAATCTGCACTCTGAATCTGCACTCTGCACTCTGAATCTGCACTCTGCACTCTGAATCTGCACTCTGCACTCTGAATCTGCACTCTGAATCTGCACTCTGAATCCTGAACCTGCACTCTGCACTCTGAATCTGCACTCTGAATGCTGAATCTGCACTTTGCACTCTGAATCTGCACTCTGCACTCTGAATCTGCACTCTGAATCTGCAATCTGAACTCTGAATCTGCACTCTGAATCTGCACTCTGAATCTGCACTCTGAATCCTGAATCTGCACTCTGCACTCTGGATCTGCACTCTGAATCCTGAATCTGCACTCTGCTGCACTCTGCACTCTGAATCTGCACTCTGAATCTGCAATCTGCACTCTGAATCTGCACTCTGAACCTGCACTCTGAATCCTGAATCTGCACTCTGCTGCACTCTGCACTCTGAATCTGCAATCTGAATCTGCAATCTGCACTCTGAATTTGCACTCTGCACTCTGAATCTGCACTCTGCACTCTGAATCTGCACTCTGCACTCTGAATCTGCACTCTGAATCTGCACTCTGCACTCTGAATCTGCACTCTGAATCCTGAATCTGCACTCTGCACTCTGAATCTGCACTCTGAATCCTGAATCTGCACTCTGAATCCTGAATCTGCACTCTGCACTCTGAATCTTGAATCTGCACTCTGCACTCTGAATCTGCACTCTGAATCTGCACTCTGAATCCTGAATCTGCACTCTGCACTATGAATCTGCACTCTGAATCTGCAGTCTGAATCCTGAATCTGCACTCTGAATCTGCACTCTGAATCTGCACTCTGAATCTGTACTTTGCACTCACAACCTGCACTCACAACCTGCACTCACAACCTGCACTCTGAATCTGCACTCTGAATCTGCACTCTGAATCTGCACTCTGAATCTGCACTCTGCACTCTGAATCTGCACTCTGAATCTGCACTCTGCACTCTGCACTCTGCACTCTGAATCCTGAATCTGCACTCTGAATCCTGAATCTGCACTCTGAATCTGCACTCTGAATCTGCACGCTGAATCCTGAATCTGCACTCTGCCCTCTGAATCTGCACTCTGCACTCTGAATCTGCACTCTGAATCTGCACTCTGAATCTTCACTCTGAATCTGCACTCTGAATCTGCACTCTAAATCTGCACTCTGCACTCTGAATCTGCACTCTGCACTCTGAATCTGCACTCTGAATCTGCACTCTGAATCTGCACTCTGCACTCTGAATCTGCACTCTGAATCTGCTGAATCTGCACTCTGCACTCTGAATCTGCACTCTGCACTCTGAATCTGCACTCTGAATCTGCACTCTGAATCTGCACTCTGAATCCTGAATCTGCACTCTGAATCTGCACTCTGAATCCTGAATCTGCACTCTGCACTCTGAATCTGCACTCTGAATGCTGAATCTGCACTTTGCACTCTGGATCTGCACTCTGAATCCTGAATCTGCAATCTGAACTCTGAATCTGCACTCTGAATCTGCACTCTGAATCCTGAATCTGCACTCTGCACTCTGGATCTGCACTCTGAATCTGCACTCTGAATCCTGAATCTGCACTCTGAATCTGCACTCTGAATCCTGAATCTGCACTCTGCACTCTGAATCTGCACTCTGAATCCTGAATCTGCACTCTGAATCTGCACTCTGAACCTGCACTCTGAATCCTGAATCTGCACTCTGCTGCACTCTGCACTCTGAATCTGCACTCTGAATCTTTAATCTGCACTCTGAATTTGCACTCTGCACTCTGAATCTGCACTCTGCACTCTGAATCTGCACTCTGCACTCTGAATCTGCACTCTGCACTCTGAATCTGCACTCTGAATCTGCACTCTGCACTCTGAATCTGCACTCTGAATCCTGAATCTGCACTCTGCACTCTGAATCTGCACTCTGAATCCTGAATCTGCACTCTGAATCCTGAATCTGCACTCTGCACTCTGAATCCTGAATCTGCACTCTGCACTCTGAATCTGCACTCTGAATCTGCACTCTGCACTCTGCACTCTGCACTCTGAATCCTGAATCTGCACTCTGAATCCTGAATCTGCACTCTGCACTCTGAATCTGCACTCTGAATCTGCACTCTGAATCCTGAATCTGCACTCTGCCCTCTGAATCTGCACTCTGCTCTCTGAATCTGCACTCTGAATCTGCACTCTGAATCTTCACTCTTAATCTGCACTCTGAATCTGCACTCTGAATCTGCACTCTGCACTCTGAATCTGCACTCTGCACTCTGAATCTGCACTCTGAATCTGCACTCTGAATCTGCACTCTGAATCTGCACTCTGCACTCTGAATCTGCACTCTGCACTCTGAATCTGCACTCTGAATCTGCTGAATCTGCACTCTGCACTCTGAATCTGCACTCTGCACTCTGAATCTGCACTCTGCACTCTGAATCTGCACTCTGAATCTGCACTCTGAATCTGCACTCTGCACTCTGAATCTGCACTCTGCACTCTGAATCTGCACTCTGAATCTGCACTCTGAATCTGCACTCTGAATCCTGAATCTGCACTCTGAATCTGCACTCTGAATCCTGAATCTGCACTCTGCATTCTGAATCTGCACTCTGCACTCTGAATCCTGAATCTGCACTCTGCACTCTGAATCTGCACTCTGCACTCTGCACTCTGAATCTGCACTCTGCACTCTGCACTCTGAATCTGCACTCTGCACTCTGAATCTGCACTCTGCACTCTGAATCTGCACTCCGCACTCTGAATCTGCACTCTGAATCTGCACTCTGCACTCTGAATCTGCACTCTGAATATGCACTCTGCACTCTGAATCTGCACTCTGCACTCTGAAACTGCACTCTGAATCTGCACTCTGCACTCTGAATCTGCACTCTGCACTCTGAATCTGCACTCTGCACTCTGAATCTGCACTCTGCACTCTGAATCTGCACTCTGAATCTGCACTCTGCACTCTGAATCTGCACTCTGCACTCTGAATCTGCACTCTGCACTCTGAATCTGCACTCTGCACTCTGAATCTGCACTCTGAATCTGCACTCTGCACTCTGAAACTGCACTCTGCACTCTGAATCTGCACTCTGAATCTGCACTCTGCACTCTGAATCTGCACTCTGCACTCTGAATCTGCACTCTGAATCTGCACTCTGAATCTGCACTCTGCACTCTGAATCTGCACTCTGCACTCTGAATCTGCACTCTGCACTCTGAATCTGCACTCTGAATCTGCACTCTGCACTCTGAATCTGCACTCTGCACTCTGAATCTGCACTCTGCACTCTGAATCTGCACTCTGCACTCTGAATCCGAATCTGCACTCTGCACTCTGAATCTGCACTCTGCACTCTGAATTTGCACTCTGCACTCTGAATCTGCACTCTGCACTCTGCACTCTGCACTCTGAATCTGCACTCTGAATCTGCACTCTGCACTCTGAATCTGCACTCGGAATCCTGAATCTGCACTCTGAATCCTGAATCTGCACTCTGCACTCTGAATCCTGAATCTGCACTCTGCACTCTGAATCTGCACTCTGAATCCTGAATCTGCACTCTGCACTATGAATCTGCACTCTGAATCTGCAGTCTGAATCCTGAATCTGCACTCTGAATCTGCACTCTGAATCTGCACTCTGAATCTGCACTCTGAATCTGCACTCCAAATCTGCACTCTGAATCTGCACTCTGCACTCTGCACTCTGCACTCACAACCTGCACTCACAACCTGCACTCACAACCTGCACTCTGAATCTGCACTCTGAATCTGCACTCCAAATCTGCACTCTGAATCTGCACTCTGCACTCTGCACTCTGCACTCTGAATCTGCACTCTGAATCTGCACTCTGCACTCTGCACTCTGCACTCTGCACTCTGAATCCTGAATCTGCACTCTGAATCCTGAATCTGCACTCTGCACTCTGAATCTGCACTCTGAATCTGCACTCTGAATCCTGAATCTGCACTCTGCCCTCTGAATCTGCACTCTGCACTCTGAATCTGCACTCTGAATCTGCACTCTGAATCTTCACTCTGAATCTGCACTCTGAATCTGCACTCTGAATCTGCACTCTGCACTCTGAATCTGCACTCTGCACTCTGAATCTGCACTCTGAATCTGCACTCTGAATCTGCACTCTGAATCTGCACCCTGCACTCTGAATCTGCACTCTGCACTCTGAATCTGCTGAATCTGCACTCTGCACTCTGAATCTGCACTCTGCACTCTGAATCTGCACTCTGCACTCTGAATCTGCACTCTGAATCTGCACTCTGCACTCTGAATCTGCACTCTGCACTCTGAATCTGCACTCTGAATCTGCACTCTGAATCTGCACTCTGAATCTGCACTCTGCACTCTGAATCTGCACTCTGCACTCTGAATCTGCCCTCTGAATCTGCACTCTGCACTCTGAATCTGCACTCTGAATCTGCACTCTGAATCTTCACTCTGAATCTGCACTCTGAATCTGCACTCTAAATCTGCACTCTGCACTCTGAATCTGCACTCTGCACTCTGAATCTGCACTCTGAATCTGCACTCTGAATCTGCACTCTGAATCTGCACTCTGAATCCTGAATCTGCACTCTGCACTCTGAATCTGCACTCTGAATCCTGAATCTGCACTCTGAATCCTGAATCTGCACTCTGCACTCTGAATCCTGAATCTGCACTCTGCACTCTGAATCTGCACTCTGAATCTGCACTCTGAATCCTGAATCTGCACTCTGCACTATGAATCTGCACTCTGAATCTGCAGTCTGAATCCTGAATCTGCACTCTGAATCTGCACTCTGAATCTGCACTCTGAATCTGTACTCTGCACTCACAACCTGCACTCACAACCTGCACTCACAACCTGCACTCTGAATCTGCACTCTGAATCTGCACTCTGAATCTGCACTCTGAATCTGCACTCTGCACTCTGCACTCTGAATCTGCACTCTGAATCTGCACTCTGCACTCTGCACTCTGCACTCTGCACTCTGAATCCTGAATCTGCACTCTGAATCCTGAATCTGCACTCTGCACTCTGAATCTGCACTCTGAATCTGCACGCTGAATCCTGAATCTGCACTCTGCCCTCTGAATCTGCACTCTGCACTCTGAATCTGCACTCTGAATCTGCTGAATCTGCACTCTGCACTCTGAATCTGCACTCTGCACTCTGAATCTGCACTCTGCACTCTGAATCTGCACTCTGAATCTGCACTCTGAATCTGCACTCTGCACTCTGAATCTGCACTCTGCACTCTGAATCTGCACTCTGCACTCTGAATCTGCACTCTGAATCTGCACTCTGAATCCTGAACCTGCACTCTGCACTCTGAATCTGCACTCTGAATGCTGAATCTGCACTTTGCACTCTGAATCTGCACTCTGCACTCTGAATCTGCACTCTGAATCTGCAATCTGAACTCTGAATCTGCACTCTGAATCTGCACTCTGAATCTGCACTCTGAATCCTGAATCTGCACTCTGCACTCTGGATCTGCACTCTGAATCCTGAATCTGCACTCTGCTGCACTCTGCACTCTGAATCTGCACTCTGAATCTGCAATCTGCACTCTGAATCTGCACTCTGAACCTGCACTCTGAATCCTGAATCTGCACTCTGCTGCACTCTGCACTCTGAATCTGCAATCTGAATCTGCAATCTGCACTCTGAATTTGCACTCTGCACTCTGAATCTGCACTCTGCACTCTGAATCTGCACTCTGCACTCTGAATCTGCACTCTGAATCTGCACTCTGCACTCTGAATCTGCACTCTGAATCCTGAATCTGCACTCTGCACTCTGAATCTGCACTCTGAATCCTGAATCTGCACTCTGAATCCTGAATCTGCACTCTGCACTCTGAATCTTGAATCTGCACTCTGCACTCTGAATCTGCACTCTGAATCTGCACTCTGAATCCTGAATCTGCACTCTGCACTATGAATCTGCACTCTGAATCTGCAGTCTGAATCCTGAATCTGCACTCTGAATCTGCACTCTGAATCTGCACTCTGAATCTGTACTTTGCACTCACAACCTGCACTCACAACCTGCACTCACAACCTGCACTCTGAATCTGCACTCTGAATCTGCACTCTGAATCTGCACTCTGAATCTGCACTCTGCACTCTGAATCTGCACTCTGAATCTGCACTCTGCACTCTGCACTCTGCACTCTGAATCCTGAATCTGCACTCTGAATCCTGAATCTGCACTCTGAATCTGCACTCTGAATCTGCACGCTGAATCCTGAATCTGCACTCTGCCCTCTGAATCTGCACTCTGCACTCTGAATCTGCACTCTGAATCTGCACTCTGAATCTTCACTCTGAATCTGCACTCTGAATCTGCACTCTAAATCTGCACTCTGCACTCTGAATCTGCACTCTGCACTCTGAATCTGCACTCTGAATCTGCACTCTGAATCTGCACTCTGCACTCTGAATCTGCACTCTGAATCTGCTGAATCTGCACTCTGCACTCTGAATCTGCACTCTGCACTCTGAATCTGCACTCTGAATCTGCACTCTGAATCTGCACTCTGAATCCTGAATCTGCACTCTGAATCTGCACTCTGAATCCTGAATCTGCACTCTGCACTCTGAATCTGCACTCTGAATGCTGAATCTGCACTTTGCACTCTGGATCTGCACTCTGAATCCTGAATCTGCAATCTGAACTCTGAATCTGCACTCTGAATCTGCACTCTGAATCCTGAATCTGCACTCTGCACTCTGGATCTGCACTCTGAATCTGCACTCTGAATCCTGAATCTGCACTCTGAATCTGCACTCTGAATCCTGAATCTGCACTCTGCACTCTGAATCTGCACTCTGAATCCTGAATCTGCACTCTGAATCTGCACTCTGAACCTGCACCCTGAATCCTGAATCTGCACTCTGCTGCACTCTGCACTCTGAATCTGCACTCTGAATCTTTAATCTGCACTCTGAATTTGCACTCTGCACTCTGAATCTGCACTCTGCACTCTGAATCTGCACTCTGCACTCTGAATCTGCACTCTGCACTCTGAATCTGCACTCTGAATCTGCACTCTGCACTCTGAATCTGCACTCTGAATCCTGAATCTGCACTCTGCACTCTGAATCTGCACTCTGAATCCTGAATCTGCACTCTGAATCCTGAATCTGCACTCTGCACTCTGAATCCTGAATCTGCACTCTGCACTCTGAATCTGCACTCTGAATCTGCACTCTGCACTCTGCACTCTGCACTCTGAATCCTGAATCTGCACTCTGAATCCTGAATCTGCACTCTGCACTCTGAATCTGCACTCTGAATCTGCACTCTGAATCCTGAATCTGCACTCTGCCCTCTGAATCTGCACTCTGCACTCTGAATCTGCACTCTGAATCTGCACTCTGAATCTTCACTCTGAATCTGCACTCTGAATCTGCACTCTGAATCTGCACTCTGCACTCTGAATCTGCACTCTGCACTCTGAATCTGCACTCTGAATCTGCACTCTGAATCTGCACTCTGAATCTGCACTCTGCACTCTGAATCTGCACTCTGCACTCTGAATCTGCACTCTGAATCTGCTGAATCTGCACTCTGCACTCTGAATCTGCACTCTGCACTCTGAATCTGCACTCTGCACTCTGAATCTGCACTCTGAATCTGCACTCTGAATCTGCACTCTGCACTCTGAATCTGCACTCTGCACTCTGAATCTGCACTCTGCACTCTGAATCTGCACTCTGAATCTGCACTCTGAATCTGCACTCTGAATCCTGAATCTGCACTCTGAATCTGCACTCTGAATCCTGAATCTGCACTCTGCATTCTGAATCTGCACTCTGCACTCTGAATCCTGAATCTGCACTCTGCACTCTGAATCTGCACTCTGCACTCTGCACTCTGAATCTGCACTCTGCACTCTGCACTCTGAATCTGCACTCTGCACTCTGAATCTGCACTCTGCACTCTGAATCTGCACTCCGCACTCTGAATCTGCACTCTGAATCTGCACTCTGCACTCTGAATCTGCACTCTGAATATGCACTCTGCACTCTGAATCTGCACTCTGCACTCTGAAACTGCACTCTGAATCTGCACTCTGCACTCTGAATCTGCACTCTGCACTCTGAATCTGCACTCTGCACTCTGAATCTGCACTCTGCACTCTGAATCTGCACTCTGAATCTGCACTCTGCACTCTGAATCTGCACTCTGCACTCTGAATCTGCACTCTGCACTCTGAATCTGCACTCTGCACTCTGAATCTGCACTCTGAATCTGCACTCTGCACTCTGAAACTGCACTCTGCACTCTGAATCTGCACTCTGAATCTGCACTCTGCACTCTGAATCTGCACTCTGCACTCTGAATCTGCACTCTGAATCTGCACTCTGAATCTGCACTCTGCACTCTGAATCTGCACTCTGCACTCTGAATCTGCACTCTGCACTCTGAATCTGCACTCTGAATCTGCACTCTGCACTCTGAATCTGCACTCTGCACTCTGAATCTGCACTCTGCACTCTGAATCTGCACTCTGCACTCTGAATCCGAATCTGCACTCTGCACTCTGAATCTGCACTCTGCACTCTGAATTTGCACTCTGCACTCTGAATCTGCACTCTGCACTCTGCACTCTGCACTCTGAATCTGCACTCTGAATCTGCACTCTGCACTCTGAATCTGCACTCGGAATCCTGAATCTGCACTCTGAATCCTGAATCTGCACTCTGCACTCTGAATCCTGAATCTGCACTCTGCACTCTGAATCTGCACTCTGAATCCTGAATCTGCACTCTGCACTATGAATCTGCACTCTGAATCTGCAGTCTGAATCCTGAATCTGCACTCTGAATCTGCACTCTGAATCTGCACTCTGAATCTGCACTCTGAATCTGCACTCCAAATCTGCACTCTGAATCTGCACTCTGCACTCTGCACTCTGCACTCACAACCTGCACTCACAACCTGCACTCACAACCTGCACTCTGAATCTGCACTCTGAATCTGCACTCCAAATCTGCACTCTGAATCTGCACTCTGCACTCTGCACTCTGCACTCTGAATCTGCACTCTGAATCTGCACTCTGCACTCTGCACTCTGCACTCTGCACTCTGAATCCTGAATCTGCACTCTGAATCCTGAATCTGCACTCTGCACTCTGAATCTGCACTCTGAATCTGCACTCTGAATCCTGAATCTGCACTCTGCCCTCTGAATCTGCACTCTGCACTCTGAATCTGCACTCTGAATCTGCACTCTGAATCTTCACTCTGAATCTGCACTCTGAATCTGCACTCTGAATCTGCACTCTGCACTCTGAATCTGCACTCTGCACTCTGAATCTGCACTCTGAATCTGCACTCTGAATCTGCACTCTGAATCTGCACCCTGCACTCTGAATCTGCACTCTGCACTCTGAATCTGCTGAATCTGCACTCTGCACTCTGAATCTGCACTCTGCACTCTGAATCTGCACTCTGCACTCTGAATCTGCACTCTGAATCTGCACTCTGCACTCTGAATCTGCACTCTGCACTCTGAATCTGCACTCTGAATCTGCACTCTGAATCTGCACTCTGAATCTGCACTCTGCACTCTGAATCTGCACTCTGCACTCTGAATCTGCACTCTGAATCTGCACTCTGCACTCTGAATCTGCACTCTGAATCTGCACTCTGAATCTGCACTCTGAATCTGCACTCTGCACTCTGAATCTGCACTCTGCACTCTGAATCTGCTGAATCTGCACTCTGCACTCTGAATCTGCACTCTGCACTCTGAATCTGCACTCTGCACTCTGCACTCTGAATCTGCACTCTGCACTCTGAATCTGCACTCTGCACTCTGAATCTGCACTCTGAATCTGCACTCTGAATCTGCACTCTGCACTCTGAATCTGCACTCTGCACTCTGAATCTGCACTCTGCACTCTGAATCTGCACTCTGAATCTGCACTCTGAATCTGCACTCTGAATCCTGAATCTGCACTCTGAATCTGCACTCTGAATCCTGAATCTGCACTCTGCACTCTGAATCTGCACTCTGAATGCTGAATCTGCACTTTGCACTCTGAATCTGCACTCTGCACTCTGAATCTGCACTCTGAATCTGCAATCTGAACTCTGAATCTGCACTCTGAATCTGCACTCTGAATCCTGAATCTGCACTCTGCACTCTGGATCTGCACTCTGAATCTGCACTCTGAATCCTGAATCTGCACTCTGAATCTGCACTCTGAATCCTGAATCTGCACTCTGCACTCTGAATCTGCACTCTGAATCTGCACTCTGAATCCTGAATCTGCACTCTGCACTCTGAATCTGCACTCTGAATCCTGAATCTGCACTCAGAATCTGCACTCTGAACCTGCACTCTGAATCCTGAATCTGCACTCTGCTGCACTCTGCACTCTGAATCTGCACTCTGAATCTGCAATCTGCACTCTGAATTTGCACTCTGCACTCTGAATCTGCACTCTGCACTCTGAATCTGCACTCTGCACTCTGAATCTGCACTCTGCACTCTGAATCTGCACTCTGAATCTGCACTCTGCACTCTGAATCTGCACTCTGAATCCTGAATCTGCACTCTGCACTCTGAATCTGCACTCTGAATCCTGAATCTGCACTCTGAATCCTGAATCTGCACTCTGCACTCTGCACTCTGAATCCTGAATCTGCACTCTGCACTCTGAATCTGCACTCTGAATCTGCACTCTGCACTCTGCACTCTGCACTCTGAATCCTGAATCTGCACTCTGAATCCTGAATCTGCACTCTGCACTCTGAATCTGCACTCTGAATCTGCACTCTGAATCCTGAATCTGCATTCTGCCCTCTGAATCTGCACTCTGCACTCTGAATCTGCACTCTGAATCTGCACTCTGAATCTTCACTCTGAATCTGCACTCTGAATCTGCACTCTGAATCTGCACTCTGCACTCTGAATCTGCACTCTGCACTCTGAATCTGCACTCTGAATCTGCACTCTGAATCTGCACTCTGAATCTGCACTCTGCACTCTGAATCTGCACTCTGAATCTGCACTCTGAATCTGCTGAATCTGCACTCTGCACTCTGAATCTGCACTCTGCACTCTGAATCTGCACTCTGCACTCTGAATCTGCACTCTGAATCTGCACTCTGCACTCTGAATCTGCACTCTGCACTCTGAATCTGCACTCTGAATCTGCACTCTGAATCTGCACTCTGAATCCTGAATCTGCACTCTGAATCTGCACTCTGAATCCTGAATCTGCACTCTGCACTCTGAATCTGCACTCTGAATGCTGAATCTGCACTTTGCACTCTGAATCTGCACTCTGCACTCTGAATCTGCACTCTGAATCTGCACTCTGAACTCTGAATCTGCACTCTGAATCTGCACTCTGAATCTGCACTCTGAATCCTGAATCTGCACTCTGCACTCTGGATCTGCACTCTGAATCTGCACTCTGAATCCTGAATCTGCACTCTGAATCTGCACTCTGAATCCTGAATCTGCACTCTGCACTCTGAATCTGCACTCTGAATCTGCACTCTGAATCCTGAATCTGCACTCTGCACTCTGAATCTGCACTCTGAATCCTGAATCTGCACTCTGAATCTGCACTCTGAACCTGCACTCTGAATCCTGAATCTGCACTCTGCACTCTGAATCTGCACTCTGAATCTGCACTCTGCACTCTGAATCTGCACTCTGAATCTGCAATCTGCACTCTGAATTTGCACTCTGCACTCTGAATCTGCACTGTGCACTCTGAATCTGCACTCTGCACTCTGAATGTGCACTCTGCACTCTGAATCTGCACTCTGAATCTGCACTCTGCACTCTGAATCTGCACTCTGAATCTGCACTCTGAATCCTGAATCTGCACTCTGCACTCTGAATCTGCACTCTGCATTCTGAATCTGCACTCTGAATCTGCACTCTGCACTCTGAATCTGCACTCTGAATCTGCACTCTGCACTCTGAATCTGCACTCTGAATCTGCACTCTGAATCTGCACTCTGCACTCTGCACTCTGCACTCTGAATCTGCACTCTGAATCTGCACTCTGAATCTGCACTCTGCACTCTGAATCTGCACTCTGCACTCACACTCTGCACTCACACTCTGCACTCTCACTCTGCACTCACACTCTGCACTCACACTCTGCACTCTGAATCTGCACTCTGAATCTGCACTCACAATCTGCACTCTGAATCTGCACTCTGAATCTGCACTCTGAATCTGCACTCTGCACTCTGAATCTGCACTCTGAATCTGCACTCTGCACTCTGAATCTGCACTCTGCACTCTGCACTCTGAATCTGCACTCTGAATCTTCACTCTGCACTCTGAATCTGCACTCTGCACTCTGCACTCTGAATCTGCACTCTGCACTCTGAATCTGCACTCTGAATCTGCACTCTGCACTCTGAATCTGCACTCTGAATCTGCACTCTGCACTCTGAATCTGCACTCTGCACTCTGAATCTGCACTCTGAATCTGCACTCTGCACTCTGAATCTGCACTCTGCACTCTGAATCTGCACTCTGAATCTGCACTCTGCACTCTGAATCAGCACTCCGCACTCTGCACTCTGAATCTGCACTCTGCACTCTGAATCTGCACTCTGCACTCTGAATCTGCACTCTGAATATGCACTCTGCACTCTGAATCTGCACTCTGCACTCTGCACTCTGAATCTGCACTCTGCACTCTGCACTCTGAATCTGCACTCTGCACTCTGAATCTGCACTCTGCACTCTGAATCTGCACTCTGCACTCTGAATCTGCACTCTGAATCTGCACTCTGCACTCTGAATCTGCACTCTGAATATGCACTCTGCACTCTGAATCTGCACTCTGCACTCTGAAACTGCACTCTGAATCTGCACTCTGCACTCTGAATCTGCACTCTGCACTCTGAATCTGCACTCTGCACTCTGAATCTGCACTCTGCACTCTGAATCTGCACTCTGAATCTGCACTCTGCACTCTGAATCTGCACTCTGCACTCTGAATCTGCACTCTGCACTCTGAATCTGCACTCTGAATCTGCACTCTGCACTCTGAAACTGCACTCTGCACTCTGAATCTGCACTCTGAATCTGCACTCTGCACTCTGAATCTGCACTCTGCACTCTGAATCTGCACTCTGAATCTGCACTCTGAATCTGCACTCTGCACTCTGAATCTGCACTCTGCACTCTGAATCTGCACTCTGCACTCTGAATCTGCACTCTGAATCTGCACTCTGCACTCTGCACTCTGCACTCTGAATCTGCACTCTGCACTCTGAATCTGCACTCTGCACTCTGAATCCGAATCTGCACTCTGCACTCTGAATCTGCACTCTGCACTCTGAATTTGCACTCTGCACTCTGAATCTGCACTCTGCACTCTGCACTCTGCACTCTGAATCTGCACTCTGCACTCTGAATCAGCACTCCGCACTCTGCACTCTGAATCTGCACTCTGCACTCTGCACTCTGAATCTGCACTCTGCACTCTGAATCTGCACTCTGCACTCTGAATCTGCACTCTGAATCTGCACTCTGCACTCTGAATCTGCACTCTGCACTCTGCACTCTGAATCTGCACTCTGCACTCTGCACTCTGAATCTGCACTCTGCACTCTGAATCTGCACTCTGCACTCTGAATCTGCACTCTGCATTCTGAATCTGCACTCTGAATCTGCACTCTGCACTCTGAATCTGCACTCTGAATCTGCACTCTGCACTCTGAATCTGCACTCTGAATCTGCACTCTGAATCTGCACTCTGCACTCTGAATCTGCACTCTGAATCTGCACTCTGAATCTGCACTCTGCACTCTGCACTCTGAATCTGCACTCTGCACTCACACTCTGCACTCACACTCTGCACTCTCACTCTGCACTCACACTCTGCACTCACACTCTGCACTCTGAATCTGCACTCTGAATCTGCACTCTGAATCTGCACTCACAATCTGCACTCTGAATCTGCACTCTGAATCTGCACTCTGAATCTGCACTCTGCACTCTGAATCTGCACTCTGCACTCTGAATCTGCACTCTGAATCTGCACTCTGCACTCTGAATCTGCACTCTGCACTCTGCACTCTGCACTCTGAATCTTCACTCTGAATCTGCACTCTGAATCTTCACTCTGCACTCTGAATCTGCACTCTGCACTCTGCACTCTGAATCTGCACTCTGCACTCTGAATCTGCACTCTGAATCTGCACTCTGCACTCTGAATCTGCACTCTGAATCTGCACTCTGCACTCTGAATCTGCACTCTGCACTCTGAATCTGCACTCTGAATCTGCACTCTGCACTCTGAATCTGCACTCTGCACTCTGAATCTGCACTCTGAATCTGCACTCTGCACTCTGAATCAGCACTCCGCACTCTGCACTCTGAATCTGCACTCTGCACTCTGAATCTGCACTCTGCACTCTGAATCTGCACTCTGCACTCTGAATCTGCACTCTGAATCTGCACTCTGCACTCTGAATCTGCACTCTGCACTCTGCACTCTGAATCTGCACTCTGCACTCTGCACTCTGAATCTGCACTCTGCACTCTGAATCTGCACTCTGAATCTGCACTCTGCACTCTGAATCTGCACTCTGAATATGCACTCTGCACTCTGAATCTGCACTCTGCACTCTGAAACTGCACTCTGAATCTGCACTCTGCACTCTGAATCTGCACTCTGCACTCTGAATCTGCACTCTGCACTCTGAATCTGCACTCTGAATCTGCACTCTGCACTCTGAATCTGCACTCTGCACTCTGAATCTGCACTCTGCACTCTGAATCTGCACTCTGAATCTGCACTCTGCACTCTGAAACTGCACTCTGCACTCTGAATCTGCACTCTGAATCTGCACTCTGCACTCTGAATCTGCACTCTGCACTCTGAATCTGCACTCTGAATCTGCACTCTGAATCTGCACTCTGCACTCTGAATCTGCACTCTGCACTCTGAATCTGCACTCTGCACTCTGAATCTGCACTCTGAATCTGCACTCTGCACTCTGAATCTGCACTCTGCACTCTGAATCTGCACTCTGAATCTGCACTCTGCACTCTGAATCTGCACTCTGCACTCTGAATCTGCACTCTGCACTCTGAATCTGCACTCTGCACTCTGAATCCGAATCTGCACTCTGCACTCTGAATCTGCACTCTGCACTCTGAATCTGCACTCTGAATCTGCACTCTGAATCTGCACTCTGAATCTGCACTCTGCACTCTGCAGTCTGCACTCTGAATCTGTACTCTGAATCCTGAATCTGCACTCTGCACTCTGAATCCTGAATCTGCACTCTAAACTCTGAATCCTGAATCTGCACTCTGCACTCTGAATCTGCACTCTGAATCTGCACTCTGAATCTGCACTCTGAATCTGCACTCTGAATCTGCACTCTGAATCTGCACTCTGCACTCTGAATCTGCACTCTGAATCTGCACTCTGAATCCTGAATCCTGAATCCTGAATCTGCACTCTGAATCTGCACTCTGAATCTGCACTCTGAATCTGCACTCTGAATCTGCCCTCTGAATCTGCACTCTGAATCTGCACTCTGCACTCACAACCTGCACTCAAAACCTGCACTCACAACCTGCACTCACATCCTGCACTCACAACCTGCACTCTGAATCTGCACTCACAACCTGCACTCTGAATCTGCACTCTGAATCTGCACTCTGAATCTGCACTCTGAACTCTGAATCTGCACTCTGAATCTGCACTCTGAATCTGCACTCTGAATCTGCACTCACAACCTGCACTCACAACCTGCACTCACAACCTGCACTCTGAATCTGCACTCTGAATCTGCACTCTGAATCTGTACTCTGAATCTGCACTCTGAATCTGCACTCTGCACTCTGAATCTGCACTCTGAATCTGCACTCTCCACTCTGAATCTGCACTCTGAATCTGCACTCTGCACTCTGAATCTGCACTCTGAATCTGCACTCTGAATCTGCACTCTGCACTCACAACCGGCACTCACAACCTGCACTCACAACCTGCACTCACAACCTGCACTCTGAATCTGCACTCTGAATCTGCACTCTGAATCTGCACTCTGCACTCTGAATCTGCACTCTGAATCTGCACTCTGCACTCTGAATCTGCACTCTGAATCTGCACTCTGCACTCTGAATCTGCACTCTGAATCTGCACTCTGCACTCTGCACTCTGAATCTGCACTCTGCACTCTGAATCTGCACTCTGAATCTGCACTCTGAATCTGCACTCTGAAACTGCACTCTGCACTCTGAATCTGCACTCTGAATCTGCACTCTGCACTCTGAATCTGCACTCTGCACTCTGCACTCTGCACTCTGAATCTGCACTCTGCACTCTGAATCTGCACTCTGCACTCTGAATCTGCACTCTGCACCTGCACTCTGAATCTGCACTCTGCACTCTGAATCTGCACTCTGAATCCTGAATCTGCACTCTGCACTCTGAATCTGCACTCTGAATCCTGAATCTGCACTCTGAATCCCGAATCTGCACTCTGCACTCTGAATCTGCACTCTGAATCCTGAATCTGCACTCTGCACTCTGAATCTACACTCTGAATCCTGAATCTGCACTCTGAATCTGCACTCTGAACCTGCACTCTGAATCCTGAATCTGCACTCTGCACTCTGAATCTGCACTCTGAATCTGCACTCTGCACTCTGAATCTGCACTCTGAATCTGCAATCTGCACTCTGAATTTGCACTCTGCACTCTGAATCTGCACTCTGCACTCTGAATCTGCACTCTGCACTCTGAATCTGCACTCTGAATCTGCACTCTGCACTCTGAATCTGCACTCTGCACTCTGCACTCTGAATCTGCACTCTGCACTCTGCACTCTGAATCTGCACTCTGCACTCTGAATCTGCACTCTGCACTCTGCACTCTAAACTCTGAATCCTGAATCTGCACTCTGCACTCTGAATCTGCACTCTGAATCTGCACTCTGCACTCTGAATCTGCACTCTGCACTCTGCACTCTGAATCTGCACTCTGCACTCTGCACTCTGAATCTGCACTCTGCACTCTGAATCTGCACTCTGCACTCTGCACTCTAAACTCTGAATCCTGAATCTGCACTCTGCACTCTGAATCTGCACTCTGAATCTGCACTCTGAATCTGCACTCTGAATCTGCACTCTGCACTCTGAATCTGCACTCTGAATATGCACTCTGCAATCTGAATCTGCACTCTGCACTCTGAAACTGCACTCTGAATCTGCACTCTGCACTCTGAATCTGCACTCTGCACTCTGAATCTGCACTCTGCACTCTGAATCTGCACTCTGCACTCTGAATCTGCACTCTGCACTCTGAACCTGCACTCTGAATCTGCACTCTGCACTCTGAAACTGCACTCTGCACTCTGAATCTGCACTCTGAATCTGCACTCTGCACTCTGAATCTGCACTCTGCACTCTGAATCTGCACTCTGAATCTGCACTCTGAATCTGCACTCTGCACTCTGAATCTGCACTCTGCACTCTGAATCTGCACTCTGCACTCTGAATCTGCACTCTGAATCTGCACTCTGCACTCTGAATCTGCACTCTGCACTCTGAATCTGCACTCTGCACTCTGAATCTGCACTCTGCACTCTGAATCCGAATCTGCACTCTGCACTCTGAATCTGCACTCTGCACTCTGAATTTGCACTCTGCACTCTGAATCTGCACTCTGCACTCTGAATCTGCACTCTGAATCTGCACTCTGAATCTGCACTCTGCACTCTGCAGTCTGCACTCTGAATCTGTACTCTGAATCCTGAATCTGCACTCTGCACTCTGAATCCTGAATCTGCACTCTAAACTCTGAATCCTGAATCTGCACTCTGCACTCTGAATCTGCACTCTGAATCTGCACTCTGAATCTGCACTCTGAATCTGCACTCTGCACTCTGCACTCTGAATCTGCACTCTGAATCTGCATTCTGAATCCTGAATCCTGAATCCTGAATCTGCACTCTGAATCTGCACTCTGAATCTGCACTCTGAATCTGCACTCTGAATCTGCCCTCTGAATCTGCACTCTGAATCTGCACTCTGCACTCACAACCTGCACTCACAACCTGCACTCACAACCTGCACTCACATCCTGCACTCACAACCTGCACTCTGAATCTGCACTCACAACCTGCACTCTGAATCTGCACTCTGAATCTGCACTCTGAATCTGCACTCTGAACTCTGAATCTGCACTCTGCACTCTGAATCTGCACTCTGCACTCTGAATCTGCACTCTGAATCTGCATTCTGAATCTGCACTCTGAATCTGCACTCACAACCTGCACTCACAACCTGCACTCACAACCTGCACTCTGAATCTGCACTCTGAATCTGCACTCTGAATCTGTACTCTGAATCTGCACTCTGAATCTGCACTCTGCACTCTGAATCTGCACTCTGAATCTGCACTCTCCACTCTGAATCTGCACTCTGAATCTGCACTCTGCACTCTGAATCTGCACTCTGAATCTGCACTCTGAATCTGCACTCTGCACTCACAACCGGCACTCACAACCTGCACTCACAACCTGCACTCACAACCTGCACTCTGAATCTGCACTCTGAATCTGCACTCTGAATCTGCACTCTGCACTCTGAATCTGCACTCTGAATCTGCACTCTGCACTCTGAATCTGCACTCTGAATCTGCACTCTGCACTCTGAATCTGCACTCTGAATCTGCACTCTGCACTCTGCACTCTGAATCTGCACTCTGCACTCTGAATCTGCACTCTGAACTCTGAATCTGCACTCTGAAACTGCACTCTGCACTCTGAATCTGCACTCTGAATCTGCACTCTGCACTCTGAATCTGCACTCTGCACTCTGCACTCTGCACTCTGAATCTGCACTCTGCACTCTGAATCTGCACTCTGCACTCTGAATCTGCACTCTGCACCTGCACTCTGAATCTGCACTCTGCACTCTGAATCTGCACTCTGAATCCTGAATCTGCACTCTGCACTCTGAATCTGCACTCTGAATCCTGAATATGCACTCTGAATCCTGAATCTGCACTCTGCACTCTGAATCTGCACTCTGAATCCTGAATCTGCACTCTGCACTCTGAATCTACACTCTGAATCCTCAATCTGCACTCTGCACTCTGAATCTGCACTCTGAATCTGCACTCTGAATCCTGAATCTGCACTCTGCACTCTGAATCTGCACTCTGAATCTGCACTCTGAATCCTGAATCTGCACTCTGCACTCTGAATCCGCACTCTGAATCTGCACTCTGCACTCTGAATCTGCACTCTGCACTCTGAATCCGCACTCTGAATCTGCACTCTGCACTCTGAAACTGCACTCTGCACTCTGAATCTGCACTCTGCACTCTGAATCTGCACTCTGAATCTGCACTCTGAATCTGCACTCTGCACTCACAACCTGCACTCACAACCTGCACTCTGAATCTGCACTCTGAATCAGCACTCTGAATCCTGAATCTGCACTCTGCACTCTGAATCTGCACTCTGAATCTGCACTCTGCACTCTGAATCTGCACTCTGAATCTGCACTCTGAATCCTGAATCTGCACTCTGCACTCTGAATCTGCACTCTGAATCTGCACTCTGAATCTGCACTCTGAATCTGCACTCTGCACTCTGAATCTGCACTCTGAATCTGCACTCTGCACTCTGAATCTGCACTCTGCACTCTGAATCTGCACTCTGCACTCTGAATCTGCACTCTGAATCTGCACTCTGAATCTGCACTCTGAATCCTGCATCTGCACTCTGAATCTGCACTCTGAATCCTGAATCTGCACTCTGCACTCTGAATCTGCACTCTGAATCTGCACTCTGAATCCTGAATCTGCACTCTGCACTCTGAATCTGCACTCTGCACTCTGAATCTCCACTCTGAATCTGCACTCTGCACTCTGAATCTGCACTCTGCACTCTGAATCTGCACTCTGCACTCTGAATCTGCACTCTGAATCTGCACTCTGAATCTGCACTCTGAATCCTGAATCTGCACTCTGAATCTGCACTCTGAATCCTGAATCTGCACTCTGCACTCTGAATCTGCACTCTGAATTCTGAATCTGCACTCTGCACTCTGAATCTGCACTCTGAATCTGCACTCTGCACTCTGAATCTGCACTCTGAATCTGCACTCTGCACTCTGAATCTGCACTCTGCACTCTGAATCTGCACTCTGCACTCTGAATCTGCACTCTGAATCTGCACTCTGAATCTGCACTCTGCACTCTGAATCTGCACTCTGCACTCTGAATCTTCACTCTGCACTCTGAATCTGCACTCTGCACTCTGAATCTGCACTCTGAATCCTGAATCTGCACTCTGCATCTGCACTCTGAATGCTGAATCTGCACTTTGCACTCTGAATCTGCACTCTGCACTCTGAATCTGCATTCTGAATCTGCACTCTGAACTCTGAATCTGCACTCTGAATCTGCACTCTGAATCTGCACTCTGAATCCTGAATCTGCACTCTGCACTCTGAATCTGCACTCTGAATCCTGAATCTGCACTCTGCACTCTGAATCTGCACTCTGAATCCTGAATCTGCACTCTGAATCTGCACTCTGAACCTGCACTCTGAATCCTGAATCTGCACTCTGCACTCTGAATCTGCACTCTGAATCTGCACTCTGCACTCTGAATCTGCACTCTGAATCTGCAATCTGCACTCTGAATTTGCACTCTGCACTCTGAATCTGCACTCTGCACTCTGAATCTGCACTCTGCACTCTGAATCTGCACTCTGAATCTGCACTCTGAATCTGCACTCTGCACTCTGAATCTGCACTCTGAATCTGCACTCTGAATCCTGAATCTGCACTCTGCACTCTGAATCTGCACTCCGAATCCTGAATCTGCACTCTGAATCCTGAATCTGCACTCTGCACTCTGAATCCTGAATCTGCACTCTGCACTCTGAATCTGCACTCTGAATCTGCACTCTGAATCCTGAATCTGCACTCTGCACTATGAATCTGCACTCTGAATCTGCAGTCTGAATCCTGAATCTGCACTCTGAATCTGCACTCTGAATCTGCACCCTGAATCTGCACTCTACACTCACAACCTGCACTCACAACCTGCACTCACAACCTGCACTCTGAATCTGCACTCTGAATCTGCACTCTGAATCTGCACTCTGAATCTGCACTCTGCACTCTGAATCTGCACTCTGAATCTGCACTCTGCACTCTGCACTCTGCACTCTGCACTCTGAATCCTGAATCTGCACTCTGAATCCTGAATCTGCACTCTGCACTCTGAATCTGCACTCTGAATCTGCACGCTGAATCCTGAATCTGCACTCTGCCCTCTGAATCTGCACTCTGCACTCTGAATCTGCACTCTGAATCTGCACTCTGAATCTTCACTCTGAATCTGCACTCTGAATCTGCACTCTAAATCTGCACTCTGCACTCTGAATCTGCACTCTGCACTCTGAATCTGCACTCTGAATCTGCACTCTGAATCTGCACTCTGAATCTGCACTCTGAATCCTGAATCTGCACTCTGCACTCTGAATCTGCACTCTGAATCCTGAATCTGCACTCTGAATCCTGAATCTGCACTCTGCACTCTGAATCCTGAATCTGCACTCTGCACTCTGAATCTGCACTCTGAATCTGCACTCTGAATCCTGAATCTGCACTCTGCACTCTGCACTATGAATCTGCACTCTGAATCTGCAGTCTGAATCCTGAATCTGCACTCTGAATCTGCACTCTGAATCTGCACTCTGAATCTGTACTCTGCACTCACAACCTGCACTCACAACCTGCACTCACAACCTGCACTCTGAATCTGCACTCTGAATCTGCACTCTGAATCTGCACTCTGAATCTGCACTCTGCACTCTGCACTCTGAATCTGCACTCTGAATCTGCACTCTGCACTCTGCACTCTGCACTCTGCACTCTGAATCCTGAATCTGCACTCTGAATCCTGAATCTGCACTCTGCACTCTGAATCTGCACTCTGAATCTGCACGCTGAATCCTGAATCTGCACTCTGCCCTCTGAATCTGCACTCTGCACTCTGAATCTGCACTCTGAATCTGCTGAATCTGCACTCTGCACTCTGAATCTGCACTCTGCACTCTGAATCTGCACTCTGCACTCTGAATCTGCACTCTGAATCTGCACTCTGAATCTGCACTCTGCACTCTGAATCTGCACTCTGCACTCTGAATCTGCACTCTGCACTCTGAATCTGCACTCTGAATCTGCACTCTGAATCCTGAACCTGCACTCTGCACTCTGAATCTGCACTCTGAATGCTGAATCTGCACTTTGCACTCTGAATCTGCACTCTGCACTCTGAATCTGCACTCTGAATCTGCAATCTGAACTCTGAATCTGCACTCTGAATCTGCACTCTGAATCTGCACTCTGAATCCTGAATCTGCACTCTGCACTCTGGATCTGCACTCTGAATCCTGAATCTGCACTCTGCTGCACTCTGCACTCTGAATCTGCACTCTGAATCTGCAATCTGCACTCTGAATCTGCACTCTGAACCTGCACTCTGAATCCTGAATCTGCACTCTGCTGCACTCTGCACTCTGAATCTGCACTCTGAATCTGCAATCTGCACTCTGAATTTGCACTCTGCACTCTGAATCTGCACCCTGCACTCTGAATCTGCACTCTGCACTCTGAATCTGCACTCTGAATCTGCACTCTGCACTCTGAATCTGCACTCTGAATCCTGAATCTGCACTCTGCACTCTGAATCTGCACTCTGAATCCTGAATCTGCACTCTGAATCCTGAATCTGCACTCTGCACTCTGAATCTTGAATCTGCACTCTGCACTCTGAATCTGCACTCTGAATCTGCACTCTGAATCCTGAATCTGCACTCTGCACTATGAATCTGCACTCTGAATCTGCAGTCTGAATCCTGAATCTGCACTCTGAATCTGCACTCTGAATCTGCACTCTGAATCTGTACTCTGCACTCACAACCTGCACTCACAACCTGCACTCACAACCTGCACTCTGAATCTGCACTCTGAATCTGCACTCTGAATCTGCACTCTGAATCTGCACTCTGCACTCTGAATCTGCACTCTGAATCTGCACTCTGCACTCTGCACTCTGCACTCTGAATCCTGAATCTGCACTCTGAATCCTGAATCTGCACTCTGAATCTGCACTCTGAATCTGCACGCTGAATCCTGAATCTGCACTCTGCCCTCTGAATCTGCACTCTGCACTCTGAATCTGCACTCTGAATCTGCACTCTGAATCTTCACTCTGAATCTGCACTCTGAATCTGCACTCTAAATCTGCACTCTGCACTCTGAATCTGCACTCTGCACTCTGAATCTGCACTCTGAATCTGCACTCTGAATCTGCACTCTGCACTCTGAATCTGCACTCTGCACTCTGAATCTGCACTCTGAATCTGCTGAATCTGCACTCTGCACTCTGAATCTGCACTCTGCACTCTGAATCTGCACTCTGAATCTGCACTCTGAATCTGCACTCTGAATCCTGAATCTGCACTCTGAATCTGCACTCTGAATCCTGAATCTGCACTCTGCACTCTGAATCTGCACTCTGAATGCTGAATCTGCACTTTGCACTCTGGATCTGCACTCTGAATCCTGAATCTGCAATCTGAACTCTGAATCTGCACTCTGAATCTGCACTCTGAATCCTGAATCTGCACTCTGCACTCTGGATCTGCACTCTGAATCTGCACTCTGAATCCTGAATCTGCACTCTGAATCTGCACTCTGAATCCTGAATCTGCACTCTGCACTCTGAATCTGCACTCTGAATCTGCACTCTGAATCCTGAATCTGCACTCTGCACTCTGAATCTGCAGTCTGAATCCTGAATCTGCACTCTGAATCTGCACTCTGAACCTGCACTCTGAATCCTGAATCTGCACTCTGCTGCACTCTGCACTCTGAATCTGCACTCTGAATCTTTAATCTGCACTCTGAATTTGCACTCTGCACTCTGAATCTGCACTCTGCACTCTGAATCTGCACTCTGCACTCTGAATCTGCACTCTGCACTCTGAATCTGCACTCTGAATCTGCACTCTGCACTCTGAATCTGCACTCTGAATCCTGAATCTGCACTCTGCACTCTGAATCTGCACTCTGAATCCTGAATCTGCACTCTGAATCCTGAATCTGCACTCTGCACTCTGAATCCTGAATCTGCACTCTGCACTCTGAATCTGCACTCTGAATCTGCACTCTGCACTCTGCACTCTGAATCCTGAATCTGCACTCTGAATCCTGAATCTGCACTCTGCACTCTGAATCTGCACTCTGAATCTGCACTCTGAATCCTGAATCTGCACTCTGCCCTCTGAATCTGCACTCTGCACTCTGAATCTGCACTCTGAATCTGCACTCTGAATCTTCACTCTGAATCTGCACTCTGAATCTGCACTCTGAATCTGCACTCTGCACTCTGAATCTGCACTCTGCACTCTGAATCTGCACTCTGAATCTGCACTCTGAATCTGCACTCTGAATCTGCACTCTGCACTCTGAATCTGCACTCTGCACTCTGAATCTGCACTCTGAATCTGCTGAATCTGCACTCTGCACTCTGAATCTGCACTCTGCACTCTGAATCTGCACTCTGCACTCTGAATCTGCACTCTGAATCTGCACTCTGAATCTGCACTCTGCACTCTGAATCTGCACTCTGCACTCTGAATCTGCACTCTGCACTCTGAATCTGCACTCTGAATCTGCACTCTGAATCTGCACTCTGAATCCTGAATCTGCACTCTGAATCTGCACTCTGAATCCTGAATCTGCACTCTGCATTCTGAATCTGCACTCTGAATGCTGAATCTGCACTTTGCACTCTGAATCTGCACTCTGCACTCTGAATCTGCACTCTGAATCTGCACTCTGAACTCTGAATCTGCACTCTGAATCTGCACTCTGAATCCTGAATCTGCACTCTGCACTCTGGATCTGCACTCTGAATCTGCACTCTGAATCCTGAATCTGCACTCTGAATCTGCACTTTGAATCCTGAATCTGCACTCTGCACTCTGAATCTGCACTCTGAATCTGCACTCTGAATCCTGAATCTGCACTCTGCACTCTGAATCTGCACTCTGAATCCTGAATCTGCACTCTGAATCTGCACTCTGAACCTGCACTCTGAATCCTGAATCTGCACTCTGCACTCTGAATCTGCACTCTGAATCTGCACTCTGCACTCTGAATCTGCACTCTGAATCTGCAATCTGCACTCTGAATTTGCACTCTGCACTCTGAATCTGCACTGTGCACTCTGAATCTGCACTCTGCACTCTGAATCTGCACTCTGCACTCTGAATCTGCACTCTGAATCTGCACTCTGCACTCTGAATCTGCACTCTGAATCTGCACTCTGAATCCTGAATCTGCACTCTGCACTCTGAATCTGCACTCGGAATCCTGAATCTGCACTCTGAATCCTGAATCTGCACTCTGCACTCTGAATCCTGAATCTGCACTCTGCACTCTGAATCTGCACTCTGAATCCTGAATCTGCACTCTGCACTATGAATCTGCACTCTGAATCTGCAGTCTGAATCCTGAATCTGCACTCTGAATCTGCACTCTGAATCTGCACTCTGAATCTGCACTCTGAATCTGCACTCCAAATCTGCACTCTGAATCTGCACTCTGCACTCTGCACTCTGCACTCACAACCTGCACTCACAACCTGCACTCACAACCTGCACTCTGAATCTGCACTCTGAATCTGCACTCCAAATCTGCACTCTGAATCTGCACTCTGCACTCTGCACTCTGCACTCTGAATCTGCACTCTGAATCTGCACTCTGCACTCTGCACTCTGCACTCTGCACTCTGAATCCTGAATCTGCACTCTGAATCCTGAATCTGCACTCTGCACTCTGAATCTGCACTCTGAATCTGCACTCTGAATCCTGAATCTGCACTCTGCCCTCTGAATCTGCACTCTGCACTCTGAATCTGCACTCTGAATCTGCACTCTGAATCTTCACTCTGAATCTGCACTCTGAATCTGCACTCTGAATCTGCACTCTGCACTCTGAATCTGCACTCTGCACTCTGAATCTGCACTCTGAATCTGCACTCTGAATCTGCACTCTGAATCTGCACCCTGCACTCTGAATCTGCACTCTGCACTCTGAATCTGCTGAATCTGCACTCTGCACTCTGAATCTGCACTCTGCACTCTGAATCTGCACTCTGAATCTGCACTCTGAATCTTCACTCTGAATCTGCACTCTGAATCTGCACTCTAAATCTGCACTCTGCACTCTGAATCTGCACTCTGCACTCTGAATCTGCACTCTGAATCTGCACTCTGAATCTGCACTCTGCACTCTGAATCTGCACTCTGCACTCTGAATCTGCACTCTGAATCTGCTGAATCTGCACTCTGCACTCTGAATCTGCACTCTGCACTCTGAATCTGCACTCTGAATCTGCACTCTGAATCTGCACTCTGAATCCTGAATCTGCACTCTGAATCTGCACTCTGAATCCTGAATCTGCACTCTGCACTCTGAATCTGCACTCTGAATGCTGAATCTGCACTTTGCACTCTGGATCTGCACTCTGAATCCTGAATCTGCAATCTGAACTCTGAATCTGCACTCTGAATCTGCACTCTGAATCCTGAATCTGCACTCTGCACTCTGGATCTGCACTCTGAATCTGCACTCTGAATCCTGAATCTGCACTCTGAATCTGCACTCTGAATCCTGAATCTGCACTCTGCACTCTGAATCTGCACTCTGAATCTGCACTCTGAATCCTGAATCTGCACTCTGCACTCTGAATCTGCACTCTGAATCCTGAATCTGCACTCTGAATCTGCACTCTGAACCTGCACTCTGAATCCTGAATCTGCACTCTGCTGCACTCTGCACTCTGAATCTGCACTCTGAATCTTTAATCTGCACTCTGAATTTGCACTCTGCACTCTGAATCTGCACTCTGCACTCTGAATCTGCACTCTGCACTCTGAATCTGCACTCTGCACTCTGAATCTGCACTCTGAATCTGCACTCTGCACTCTGAATCTGCACTCTGAATCCTGAATCTGCACTCTGCACTCTGAATCTGCACTCTGAATCCTGAATCTGCACTCTGAATCCTGAATCTGCACTCTGCACTCTGAATCCTGAATCTGCACTCTGCACTCTGAATCTGCACTCTGAATCTGCACTCTGCACTCTGCACTCTGCACTCTGAATCCTGAATCTGCACTCTGAATCCTGAATCTGCACTCTGCACTCTGAATCTGCACTCTGAATCTGCACTCTGAATCCTGAATCTGCACTCTGCCCTCTGAATCTGCACTCTGCACTCTGAATCTGCACTCTGAATCTGCACTCTGAATCTTCACTCTGAATCTGCACTCTGAATCTGCACTCTGAATCTGCACTCTGCACTCTGAATCTGCACTCTGCACTCTGAATCTGCACTCTGAATCTGCACTCTGAATCTGCACTCTGAATCTGCACTCTGCACTCTGAATCTGCACTCTGCACTCTGAATCTGCACTCTGAATCTGCTGAATCTGCACTCTGCACTCTGAATCTGCACTCTGCACTCTGAATCTGCACTCTGCACTCTGAATCTGCACTCTGAATCTGCACTCTGAATCTGCACTCTGCACTCTGAATCTGCACTCTGCACTCTGAATCTGCACTCTGCACTCTGAATCTGCACTCTGAATCTGCACTCTGAATCTGCACTCTGAATCCTGAATCTGCACTCTGAATCTGCACTCTGAATCCTGAATCTGCACTCTGCATTCTGAATCTGCACTCTGAATGCTGAATCTGCACTTTGCACTCTGAATCTGCACTCTGCACTCTGAATCTGCACTCTGAATCTGCACTCTGAACTCTGAATCTGCACTCTGAATCTGCACTCTGAATCCTGAATCTGCACTCTGCACTCTGGATCTGCACTCTGAATCTGCACTCTGAATCCTGAATCTGCACTCTGAATCTGCACTTTGAATCCTGAATCTGCACTCTGCACTCTGAATCTGCACTCTGAATCTGCACTCTGAATCCTGAATCTGCACTCTGCACTCTGAATCTGCACTCTGAATCCTGAATCTGCACTCTGAATCTGCACTCTGAACCTGCACTCTGAATCCTGAATCTGCACTCTGCACTCTGAATCTGCACTCTGAATCTGCACTCCGCACTCTGAATCTGCACTCTGAATCTGCAATCTGCACTCTGAATTTGCACTCTGCACTCTGAATCTGCACTGTGCACTCTGAATCTGCACTCTGCACTCTGAATCTGCACTCTGCACTCTGAATCTGCACTCTGAATCTGCACTCTGCACTCTGAATCTGCACTCTGAATCTGCACTCTGAATCCTGAATCTGCACTCTGCACTCTGAATCTGCACTCGGAATCCTGAATCTGCACTCTGAATCCTGAATCTGCACTCTGCACTCTGAATCCTGAATCTGCACTCTGCACTCTGAATCTGCACTCTTAATCCTGAATCTGCACTCTGCACTATGAATCTGCACTCTGAATCTGCAGTCTGAATCCTGAATCTGCACTCTGAATCTGCACTCTGAATCTGCACTCTGAATCTGCACTCTGAATCTGCACTCCAAATCTGCACTCTGAATCTGCACTCTGCACTCTGCACTCTGCACTCACAACCTGCACTCACAACCTGCACTCACAACCTGCACTCTGAATCTGCACTCTGAATCTGCACTCCAAATCTGCACTCTGAATCTGCACTCTGCACTCTGCACTCTGCACTCCGAATCTGCACTCTGAATCTGCACTCTGCACTCTGCACTCTGCACTCTGCACTCTGCACTCTGAATCCTGAATCTGCACTCTGAATCCTGAATCTGCACTCTGCACTCTGAATCTGCACTCTGAATCTGCACTCTGAATCCTGAATCTGCACTCTGCCCTCTGAATCTGCACTCTGCACTCTGAATCTGCACTCTGAATCTGCACTCTGAATCTTCACTCTGAATCTGCACTCTGAATCTGCACTCTGAATCTGCACTCTGCACTCTGAATCTGCACTCTGCACTCTGAATCTGCACTCTGAATCTGCACTCTGAATCTGCACTCTGAATCTGCACCCTGCACTCTGAATCTGCACTCTGCACTCTGAATCTGCTGAATCTGCACTCTGCACTCTGAATCTGCACTCTGCACTCTGAATCTGCACTCTGCATTCTGAATCTGCACTCTGAATCTGCACTCTGCACTCTGAATCTGCACTCTGCACTCTGAATCTGCACTCTGAATCTGCACTCTGAATCTGCACTCTGAATCTGCACTCTGCACTCTGAATCTGCACTCTGCACTCTGAATCTGCACTCTGAATCTGCACTCTGCACTCTGAATCTGCACTCTGAATCTGCACTCTGAATCTGCACTCTGAATCTGCACTCTGCACTCTGAATCTGCACTCTGCACTCTGAATCTGCTGAATCTGCACTCTGCACTCTGAATCTGCACTCTGCACTCTGAATCTGCACTCTGCACTCTGAATCTGCACTCTGCACTCTGAATCTGCACTCTGCACTCTGAATCTGCACTCTGAATCTGCACTCTGAATCTGCACTCTGCACTCTGAATCTGCACTCTGCACTCTGAATCTGCACTCTGCACTCTGAATCTGCACTCTGAATCTGCACTCTGAATCTGCACTCTGAATCCTGAATCTGCACTCTGAATCTGCACTCTGAATCCTGAATCTGCACTCTGCACTCTGAATCTGCACTCTGAATGCTGAATCTGCACTTTGCACTCTGAATCTGCACTCTGCACTCTGAATCTGCACTCTGAATCTGCAATCTGAACTCTGAATCTGCACTCTGAATCTGCACTCTGAATCTGCACTCTGAATCCTGAATCTGCACTCTGCACTCTGGATCTGCACTCTGAATCTGCACTCTGAATCCTGAATCTGCACTCTGAATCTGCACTCTGAATCCTGAATCTGCACTCTGCACTCTGAATCTGCACTCTGAATCTGCACTCTGAATCCTGAATCTGCACTCTGCACTCTGAATCTGCACTCTGAATCCTGAATCTGCACTCAGATTCTGCACTCTGAACCTGCACTCTGAATCCTGAATCTGCACTCTGCTGCACTCTGCACTCTGAATCTGCACTCTGAATCTGCAATCTGCACTCTGAATTTGCATTCTGCACTCTGAATCTGCACTCTGCACTCTGAATCTGCACTCTGCACTCTGAATCTGCACTCTGCACTCTGAATCTGCACTCTGAATCTGCACTCTGCACTCTGAATCTGCACTCTGAATCCTGAATCTGCACTCTGCACTCTGAATCTGCACTCTGAATCCTGAATCTGCACTCTGAATCCTGAATCTGCACTCTGCACTCTGCACTCTGAATCCTGAATCTGCACTCTGCACTCTGAATCTGCACTCTGAATCTGCACTCTGCACTCTGCACTCTGCACTCTGAATCCTGAATCTGCACTCTGAATCCTGAATCTGCACTCTGCACTCTGAATCTGCACTCTGAATCTGCACTCTGAATCCTGAATCTGCACTCTGCCCTCTGAATCTGCACTCTGCACTCTGAATCTGCACTCTGAATCTGCACTCTGAATCTTCACTCTGAATCTGCACTCTGAATCTGCACTCTGAATCTGCACTCTGCACTCTGAATCTGCACTCTGCACTCTGAATCTGCACTCTGAATCTGCACTCTGAATCTGCACTCTGAATCTGCACTCTGCACTCTGAATCTGCACTCTGAATCTGCACTCTGAATCTGCTGAATCTGCACTCTGCACTCTGAATCTGCACTCTGCACTCTGAATCTGCACTCTGCACTCTGAATCTGCACTCTGAATCTGCACTCTGCACTCTGAATCTGCACTCTGCACTCTGAATCTGCACTCTGAATCTGCACTCTGAATCCTGAATCTGCACTCTGAATCTGCACTCTGAATCCTGAATCTGCACTCTGCACTCTGAATCTGCACTCTGAATGCTGAATCTGCACTTTGCACTCTGAATCTGCACTCTGCACTCTGAATCTGCACTCTGAATCTGCACTCTGAACTCTGAATCTGCACTCTGAATCTGCACTCTGAATCTGCACTCTGAATCCTGAATCTGCACTCTGCACTCTGGATCTGCACTCTGAATCTGCACTCTGAATCCTGAATCTGCACTCTGAATCTGCACTCTGAATCCTGAATCTGCACTCTGCACTCTGAATCTGCACTCTGAATCTGCACTCTGAATCCTGAATCTGCACTCTGCACTCTGAATCTGCACTCTGAATCCTGAATCTGCACTCTGAATCTGCACTCTGAACCTGCACTCTGAATCCTGAATCTGCACTCTGCACTCTGAATCTGCACTCTGAATCTGCACTCTGCACTCTGAATCTGCACTCTGAATCTGCAATCTGCACTCTGAATTTGCACTCTGCACTCTGAATCTGCACTGTGCACTCTGAATCTGCACTCTGCACTCTGAATCTGCACTCTGCACTCTGAATCTGCACTCTGAATCTGCACTCTGCACTCTGAATCTGCACTCTGAATCTGCACTCTGAATCCTGAATCTGCACTCTGCACTCTGAATCTGCACTCTGAATCCTGAATCTGCACTCTGAATCCTGAATCTGCACTCTGCACTCTGAATCCTGAATCTGCACTCTGCACTCTGAATCTGCACTCTGAATCCTGAATCTGCACTCTGCACTATGAATCTGCACTCTGAATCTGCAGTCTGAATCCTGAATCTGCACTCTGAATCTGCACTCTGAATCTGCACTCTGAATCTGCACTCTGCACTCACAACCTGCACTCACAACCTGCACTCACAACCTGCACTCTGAATCTGCACTCTGAATCTGCACTCCAAATCTGCACTCTGAATCTGCACTCTGCACTCTGCACTCTGCACTCTGAATCTGCACTCTGAATCTGCACTCTGCACTCTGCACTCTGCACTCTGCACTCTGCACTCTGAATCCTGAATCTGCACTCTGAATCCTGAATCTGCACTCTGCACTCTGAATCTGCACTCTGAATCTGCACTCTGAATCCTGAATCTGCACTCTGCCCTCTGAATCTGCACTCTGCACTCTGAATCTGCACTCTGAATCTGCACTCTGAATCTTCACTCTGAATCTGCACTCTGAATCTGCACTCTGAATCTGCACTCTGCACTCTGAATCTGCACTCTGCACTCTGAATCTGCACTCTGAATCTGCACTCTGAATCTGCACTCTGAATCTGCACCCTGCACTCTGAATCTGCACTCTGCACTCTGAATCTGCTGAATCTGCACTCTGCACTCTGAATCTGCACTCTGCACTCTGAATCTGCACTCTGCACTCTGAATCTGCACTCTGAATCTGCACTCTGCACTCTGAATCTACACTCTGCACTCTGAATCTGCACTCTGAATCTGCACTCTGAATCTGCACTCTGAATCTGCACTCTGCACTCTGAATCTGCACTCTGCACTCTGAATCTGCACTCTGAATCTGCACTCTGCACTCTGAATCTGCACTCTGAATCTGCACTCTGAATCTGCACTCTGCACTCTGAATCTGCACTCTGAATCTGCACTCTGCACTCTGCACTATGAATCTGCACTCTGCACTCTGAATCTGCACTCTGCACTCTGAATCTGCACTCTGCACTCTGAATCTGCACTCTGAATCTGCACTCTGCACTCTGAATCTGCACTCTGAATCTGCACTCTGAATCTGCACTCTGAATCTGCACTCTGAATCTGCACTCTGCACTCTGAATCTGCACTCTGAATCTGCACTCTGAATCTGCACTCTGAATCTGCACTCTGAATCTGCACTCTGCACTCTGAATCTGCACTCTGCACTCTGAATCTGCACTCTGCACTCTGCACTCTGCACTCTGAATCTGCACTCTGCACTCTGAATCTGCACTCTGCACTCTGAATCTGCACTCTGAATCTGCACTCTGCACTCTGAATCTGCACTCTGAATCTGCACTCTGCACTCTGAATCTGCACTCTGAACTCTGAATCTGCACTCTGAACTCTGAATCTGCACTCTGAACTCTGAATCTGCACTCTGCACTCACAACCTGCACTCTGCACTCACAATCTGCACTCTGCACTCACAATCTGCACTCACAATCTGCACTCTGCACTCACAATCTGCACTCTGCACTCACAATCTGCACTCTAAATCTGCACTCTAAATCTGCACTCTGCACTCTGAATCTGCACTCACAATCTGCACTCACAATCTGCACTCACAATCTGCACTCTGCACACTGCACTCTGAATCTGCACTCTGCACTCTACATATGGTATGTTATGCTTACATACGTTCCATATATTATCCATGTATATAGAATATATGTTCTGTTTAGTTACATTACTTTGTTTGTATACCCTTTTATGCTGCTCTAAAGTTATTTCAATGGGTGAAATGCGGAGCCTGGGTAGCAGGAAGGAGAAGATAAGAGAGTGCATCGAGTGCGGACTTGCGAGCAAGCGCCTTAAGCCATCAGGATGCTACTTCAAGGCACGTAGACAGGGTCGTAATACCCAATGATACTCGTAAAGGTAGCTACAAAAAATGGCGTTAGGTTGTGCACACACCCTGCAAAGATGCGTGTAGCGCCTGAAGTCACAAGTTGAACCTGGTGTTGTTCGCTACAATAGACGATAGTTATCAGTGAGGTTTGTTCCACCATGAAACGAAAGTTGGCTGCTGAGAGTAACAAGGCAGTGCTGGGAGGGGGGCTGCGCACCAACTGAAGTGCTCTGGTTGCACGGCCTGCGGCCGTGTGAAGTGATAAGCCTTAAACGGCCTGCGGACGCGTGAAGTGATAAGCCTTTGAAGTATGGGAGTGTGGGAGGAGTGCTGCTACGGCCTGGGGGAAGCTGGCTGGGGAGGGGGAGGAGAAATGAATGTAAGGCTGTGGGGAACAGAGTTTATGGCCCAAAAGCGCGTGCCTGTGGCCACGTGAACTTCAAGAAAACTGCAAGGAACAAAGCCCTTGGTTTGACGAGGATTTCGAGCACTTGAATTCTCGATCCCTCAATGCGCTTGTGCGCATTGTAGGTCACGAGACCTAAAGAACACAGAGGGAACCTTAGAGGTGCCCCCAGAAAACCTACTGAGCACTTCTGTGATCTCTGACTAGTCTTAGACAGCCGGCCACCATCAGACATGGGTCTGACCTCCTTCGGTGAGAGCCTTCACTCTCCAGGCCAGAAACAATGCCTGCTGTGGGCGGAGGTGCTTCACACAGACCCCAGGCCAGAATAGCATTCTAAGGCAGGAAGCTTCAAAGGCAATGACGCCTTTGAAATGCAACCAAGGTATCTCCATCTAGTGGAAGATGCCAACCACCCTGTTTTGCTCCACTTAGATTAGTAGGTGGGCCCACATCCAGCCAGCACCACCCCTTAGGTGGGGCAGGCAAAGTGGACCCCACTTTTCCAACTCCGCAATCTTGTCTTGTAGAGAATTAGTCAATCAGGGACAGGGTTATACAACTGAAATGGTCATACAAGGGTTTAGTCACCCTAAAGTTAGGTAGCTCATTGGCTACTGCCTGGCACTCCCTCTGACATCCCTAAATTCAGTATTTAGGTGGCACCCCTGTCTCAGATCTTTAGATCCTGCCGACCTGGTAGACAAAGGACATCGAAGAGCTGCAAAGAGCAAGTACAAAAGGACTTGTGACTGACCTAGCCCCAAACCTGCTGGCCTGCCTGAGGACTCCTATCCCTGCACCAAAGTCATCTCGTCCTGCAGCTGTTCACCAAGAACTCGGGAGGCCTGCTTGCCTTTGACAAAGAACCAAGAACTCCCTTTGATTTGAAGTTCTGAGCGAAACACTGCACTCCCGACGACCTCCAGCTCATGAGGTCCATTTGTTCGAACTTTGACACAACCAAGGATTGTTGGCAGCCAGTCTGGCCACTGACCCCTCCAGTCTTCATTTCAGTTCAGTATTAGAGCACGCTTTACAGAAACACACATTCACCGGATGATATCATCAGTGATGTCACTGAGCATGTCATGAGTGATGTAATATGTGACGTCATCAACAGTGCATTGCGGGGACGTGAGTTATAGTTAGGTATACTAACTATAATGGACGAATTTCTTTGGTTTTGTACGAGTAAAATCTTCAACTACCTATAACGTCCCTGAAACCTATGGTTTTTTCAGTGAATTTCCAAGGTTTTTTAAATGCTAATTTCTAACTATAACGTCACTGAAACCTATGGTTTTTTCCAGTGAATTTGGAAGGTTTTTTAAATGTTAATTTCTAACTATAACATCCCTGAATCCTATGGTTTTTTTCAGTGAATTTGTAAGGTTTTTTAAATATTAATTTCTACCTATGCATACAAAGGTAGGACATGTGAAGAAAAGCGCAGAGAGAAGCAGGACAAATGCAGAAAGAGGCAACAGAAGTCCAGAAAGATGAAGAAAAGTGCAGGAAGAAGAAGAGATGTGAAGAAAGAACCAACAGAGGAGCAAAAAGTCCTCCTGTGCCCCCAACATTTTGCTGATGGGTACTGGTGGAACAAACAAGCCTAGAGCCAGTGCTATGCTAAAAGACACTTAGAATACAGTGAAAACACTTACATACAATAGGGAACACTATGCGTTGGGGTACTCCTGTGATTAGCATGACCTCCTCTGTATTTGCCATGAGTTAATGCCTGGGTCATTGCATGAGTACATGAATAGTGACTGGATGATTAGAGTGCTACAAGGAGAGTGAATGGTGATTTTATAAGTGCTTGGGTTTTGGCCCAGTGAGTGGGTAAGCACATAGGATAGTCTGGGTGATTGGAGGACTGCATAGATAGTACCAGGGAGATTACTGGACTGCATAGGTAGTCCTCAAGATATTGCAGCAGTGCATGTGTTAGTGACTGGGTCATTGCATGAGTACGTGGGTACTGAGTGGATAATTAGAGTACTGCAAGGAGAGTGTGTGGTGAATTTATAAGTGCTTGGGTATTGGAGGAATGTTTCATTAGTACATGGTAGTGGCTGGGTGGCTGGAGGAGTGCACAGGGAGTGACAGTGTGATTGTGGGACTGCATGGGTACTACCTGGCGAATCGAAGGAGCAAATGAAAAGTGTGTAAGTGGGTCGAGGACAGCATGGTTGGGGCATATGGGATTGTAACAGTGATCAGTTAGTGCCTGGATCATTGCATGAGTACAGAGCTACTGATTGAAAGACTAGAATTCTGCATAGAGAGTGCCTAAGTGAATTTATAAGTGCTTGGGTATTGGCAGAGTGTTTGGATTAGTACTTAGTAGTGGCTGAGTGACATGAGGAGTGCACGAGGAGTGATAGGGTGATTGCTGGACTGCATGGGTACTACCAGGGAAATTAAAGGAGCGAATGAGAAGTGTGTAAGTGGTTAGAGGACTGCATGGGTAGTACACAGGGATTGTAGCAGTGCATGTGCTAGTGCATGGATCATTGCATGACTACATGGGTTGTGACTGGATGATTAGAGTACTGCGAGGAGAGTGCATGGTGAAATTATAAGTGCTTGGGTTTTGGCACAGTGATTGGATAAGGACATAGGACTGGCTGGGTGAGTGGAGGACTGCATAGGTAGTACCAGGTAGATTACTGGACTGCATAGGTAGTCCTCAATGGATTGCAGCAATGCATGTGTTAGTGACTGGGTCATTGCATGACTACATGGTTGTTGACTGGATGATTAGAGTGCTGCAAGGACAGTGCATGGTGATGTTATAACTGCTTGGGGTTTGGCAGAGTGATTGGATAAGTACATAGTGCTGGCTGGCTGATTGGAGGAGTGCATGGGTAGTGACAGAGGGATTTCTGGAATGCATGGGTTCTACCTGGGTAATTGGAGGAGTGAATCAGTAGTGTGTAGGTGATTAGAGATCTGCATTGGAAGTGCTTAGGGTATTGTAGCAGTGCATGTGTTAGTGCCTGGGCCATCCCATGAGTACATGGGTACTGACTGGAAGATTAGAGTACTGCAAGGAGAGTGCATGGTGAATTTATAAGTGCTTTGGTTTTGGTGGAGTGATTGGATAAGTAGACACGTCACATCAGTCCCGCCCCCTCCCCTCACCACTGTGCAAACGCGCCCCCTGGCAGGTTTTAAGTTGGGGGATTAATTCCCCTTGAATCCTGAGGGTCCCTGAGGGCCAACTAGCCCACCAGGTACGTCCAATAAGTGCCACAGAGTTGCTTTTCAGAGGGGTGTAAAAAGGGGCGTGGTCTCAGACCACTTCTCTACAACGCAGCTCTGTGGTGCTTACTGGAGGTAAGTCTTTCTGGACTTCTGTTGCCTCTTTCTGCATTTGTCTTGCTTCTCGATGCACTTTTCTTCCTCTTTCTTCACATGTCCTAACTTTGTAGGCATAGTTAGAAATTAGCATTTAAAAAACCATTGAAATTCACTGAAAAACCAAAGGTTTCAGGCACATTATAGTTATAAATTAGCATTTAAAAAACCTTAGAAATTCACTGAAAAACCCATAGGTTTCAGGGACGTTAGAGTTAGTTGGACATTTCACTCGTACAAAAAAACATGGAAATTCCCCCGTTATAGTTAGTTCAGCTAACTATGACTCGCGCCCCCTCAATGCACTGCTGATAATGTCACATATTACATCATTCAGGATATGGTCAGTGATATCACTGATGACATCTCAAATAACATTCCTGATGACATCACGGACGACATCATCCACGTCAAAATCTGATGCACCTCCTCACACTCTAATATAATTTGATACACCCACTCTAAAATACAGACTACCATTTTTGAAACTATCGACACACCAATGCCAGTTACTACATACACACTGACTGATTCCTAGGTATACACACACATCCATTCATTCACCCATAGTCACTCATACATGCAGTCGCTCATCAATACAGCACTATCATATGCACTCATACACCTATACAGACACTCACACACTGCCACTCATCCATAGAGTTATTCACACACTTAGCCAGTCATGTAAAGAATGGATAACACTGCCATTTACTCATCTATACAGTTATACATACACTACCCCACCTATTCATACAGATACTAACATATACTTACTCTCTTATACAATCACTGACACAAGCACACACTCATTCATACAGCCACTCTCACAATCACTCACTCTGACATATAGTCATTTATATACTCCTACACACACATAAACTGCCTTTTACATATGTAGTTATTCACACATATACCACTGAGACACATCCATTCACTCACCAACACACCCATACACACACTCATCCACCCATACAGCTATTTCCACATGCACTCTTGAACGCATACATCCAGTGAATCACCCACTTATACATCTATGCATAACATCACACCCCCAACCACCCACACAAACACTCAGGCCCCCATGCAGACACTCATGCAACCAATAAATAACCCATATAGCTACTCACCAACCCATGCAGCTTATATTAGGGTGTGAGGAGGTGCATAAAATTATCACATGGATGATGTCATCAGTGATGTCATTTGAGATGTCATCAGTGATGTCACTGACCATGTCATGAGTGATGTAATAATATGTGACATCATGAGCAGTGCATTGCGGAGGTGTGAGTGATAGTTAGCTTCATTAACTATAACAGCCACATTTCTATACTCCTACCTTCCTAGTTTACCAACCACCAATCATCCACTCCCCTACTCCCATATCCCTGTTATCCTAGGGACCAATAGAATCACTCCTCCCCCACTTCCCCCAGACCACCGCCCAACTCACGTTGATCCATTCTTGCCCACCCACCATTCGCAACCCCATACCACTTACATGTATGCTTGTCAACTGTCACTCTGCAGTCCAACATGCCACTGAAATTTCGGAAACTATCCTGAGTGAATCCATTGACATTGCATTCCTCACAGAAATCTGTCTCAATGACCACTCAACGAGCATACTTTACATACTCCTCCCCCTGGATACTCTATTCTTAGAAAAGATAGACCTGACAGAGTTGGGGGTGGTCTAGCCATCATCTTTAAAAATTAACTTCAAGTATCCCTTGTCAATAACTCTGGCTACTGCTCCTGCGAATACCTGGAAGCTGAATTGACAACTCAAAATTCCCACACAATTCGTCTACACAACATCTATCTCCCACCGGGAGCCAGTCAGCCCTTAATCAAGGACTTATCTGAGCTCCTGACACAATCCTCATTATCCAAGTCAAAAAATCTCTTTCTTGGTGATCTAAACCTCCATTGGAACGATACCGATCAACCCACTATCTCCCACCTCACTAATCTACTTGAGATCAATGAACTCAAATAACTATGCCTGTCCCCGACACACACCAAAGGAGCTATCCTTGACGCCATTTTTCCAACGAAGATCTGGCCTCCGTGACCAATATCGTCCCTATTGACTGGTCTGACCATCACCCTATACTGTTCACCATTGCTACCACTGCAAGTCTCCCCAATTAACAGACCTAAGAAAATGACCAGAAATCTAAAATGTATCTCCCAGAATGTTCTTGAGTCTGAACTCCAAACTCAACTTCTAATTCCCCCTCACAAAATGCTAATGAGCTCACTGAACACTTTAACAATACTGTCACCAGTATTCTTGACCAATTGGCCCTGCCTAAACTCAAAAACCAAAGAAACACCCCCTCAAATTCTTGGTTTAGGACCAAGCTTAATAACGAAAGACGGTCACTCAGACTGTCGGAAAGAACCTGGAGACACCATCCCTCTCCCTCCCATCTTGTACTCCTCAGACGTGCTAGATTGACGTAAAATAAACACATCTTCAAGGAAAAGGCATCCTTCTTCCGCACTCAACTTGATCGTGCCAAAAACAGACCTGGCGAACTCTTAAAATCATTTGAAACCAAACTTCCCCCGCACCTCCAAATCTGTGCCTCCTCAGCCAGATGTGAAGAAATTTCCCACTTCTTCTCTGAAAAAATTGCCAAAATTGATCAATCCTTCCTGCCCACACAGCTCCCCTCCAACTCCCAATGCAAACCAGTCCTCACCTCTAATGCCTACTCCACATCCCCTTGACCAGTTGACCCCCTCTCTCTTCCGCCCACTATCGTACCGCTCCCCAGCGACTCTCCTCTCCCACCTATTTCCTCACCCCACCAACCCCTCCCCACACCTATCCCCTACCACATCTCCGGAAACCAACTCCCCTAACTCACAATTAAAGAACAATGCCTCCTTGCTCAACTTCCTCCACGTGACTGTGCTAGAAGTCCTTAAAATAATTGGTAATCTTAAACCGTCCTTTCACACAAAAGAACCCATACCCTCTAACCTTGTCCCTGCCCTTAAACACATCATCACCCCATACTGGACCACAATCAACACCTCTCTCTCCACTGGCGGTGTCCCCACCTCCCTTCAACTTAGACAAATCTCTCCCATAATCAAAAATCCCAATGCTGACCCCAATTACCTAAACAATCTCTGCCCCATCACTACCCTCCCCTTCTCTCAAGGTCCTTGAAAAATGTGTCCTACTACAACTAGACAAACACATTAAAAACTTCAACCTACTCGACTCCTTTCAATCAGGTTTCAGAAAAGGCTGTAGCACCTAAACGGCAATGCTCAATGTCATCAATGACATCCACCACTCACTTGATAATGGTGAGACATGCCTTCTTAGCCTCCTTGATCTCTCCGCAGCGTTTGATACATTCAACCATTCAGCCCTACTTAATGTGCTTAGGACCCGTTTCGGCCTTAATGGTACTGCCTACAAATGGTTTGTCACCTACCTACAACACCGAACTCAGCAAATCAAAATTCAAAACTGTCTTTCTAACCCCCCTCCTGTCTTCCTTGGAGTCCCCCAAGGATCTATTCTCTCTCCCTCCCCCTTTAACCTCTTTATGGAACTCCTCACACTCATGCTGACATCTTACACCTGAACAACACCCTCACCAAGATCCAAACCTGGTTCCATTCCAATCATCTCAAACTTAACCCTAATAAAACCGAAATCATTCTCTTCTCCCCTAAAAAAGACCCTCTCCCCGTTCAATCCTGGATCTCTGACCTTAACGCGCTCAGCTGCTCACTCCCCCTGTCCAACTCCGTCAAATCTCTTGGTATTTCTATTGACAATTCCATAACCCACAGCTTTCTAAACTTTTCATGTTGGTGACACACTTTTTGGAGATGCATCATTCTGGGACACAGTAAGGCAGTGTAGCGAGCGAGGTTCATGGGGGTTCTCACTCACTCTGTTAGTCTCCCTACCTCTCTCTCCCTCTGTCTCCCTCCCTCTGTCTCCCTCTGTCTGTCTCCGTCTGTCTCCCTTTGTCTGTCTACCTCCCTCTGTCTCTCTCTGTCTGTCTCGCTCCCTCTGTCTCCCTTCCTCTGTCGCCCTCCTCCCTCTGTCTGTCTCCCTCTGTCTATCTCTGTCTGTCTCCATCCCTCTGTCTGTCTCCCTCTGTCTGTCGCCCTCTGTCTCCCGCTCTCTGTCTCCCTCTGTTTCTGTCCCTCTGTCTCCCTCCCTCTGTCTCCATTCCTCTGTCTCCCTCCCTCTGTCACTCTCCCTCTCCCTCTCCCTCTCTCTCTCCCTCTGTCTCCCTCTCCCTCTGTCTCCCTCTCCCTCTGTCTCCCTCTTTCTGTCTCCCTCCCTCTCTGTCTGTCTCCCTCCCTCTGTCTGTCTCCCTCTCCTTTCCTCTGTCTCCCCCTGACTGTCTCCCTCTGCCTCCCTCCCTCTGTCACCCTCTGTCACCCTCTGTCTCCCTCTCTCTCTCCCTCTGTCTCCCTCTCCTTCTCCGTCTCCCTCTCTGCCTCTCTGTCTCTGTCTGTCTCAGTCTCTGCCTCTGTCTGTCCCTGTCTCTGCCTCTATATGTCTGTCCGTCCCTGTCTGTCCCTGTCTCCCTCTCTCTGTCTCCCTCTCCGTCTCTGTCTGTCTGTCTGCTCCTGTCTCTGCCTCTATTTGTCTCTGTTTGTCCCTGGCTCTGTCTGTCTCTATCTCTATCTCTGTCTGTCTCTGTCTCCCTCCCTCTGTCTCTCTCTCTGTCTCCCTCCCTATCTCTCTGTCTCCCTCTCTCTGTCTCCCTCCCTCTGTCTCCCTCCCTCTCTCTCCCTCTGTCTGTCTCCATCTGTCTCCCTCTGTCTGTCTCCCTCCCACTGTCTGTCTCCCTCTGTCTGTCACCCTCTGTCTCCCTCTGTTTCCGTCCCTCTGCCTCCCTCCCCCTGTCTCCCTCCCTCTCACCAGAGCTTAATTTGAGCAGGTGCTTTCAGGTGCTCAGCACCGGCACTTCTTTCATAGGGACGGGGCTACAATTTCTGACCCTGCAGGTGGTGGTCTCAATATTAATTGTTCAAATTCAAAATAAAAAAGAATAACATACATTGCATGGTGACTGGCTGGTAAATGTTCATAGACAGGCCAGCATAAGCCTGTCCAGGCAGGCATGATTGTGTATCACCACGCCGATTACAAATCCAAGAAGTCATCGACAAACTATGTCTTACATTCTATTCCCAGCGTCTGCTGCACCCTGCCACTTTTTGGGTAAGACAAGCGGTACACGATTTCACATAGGAGCGTCGAACCACACAAACCCTAATTATCAAAGGGGACTAGAATCAGGATATTCGATTTCGAAAGGGATAGAGATCATCAATAATCATCCGCTTTTGCTTAGTAAGGATACACGTCTGGCCATTTTCAGAATCAGTGAGTTGGCCAGCAACATTGTGCTCCACGAATGATAGAGTGAGTGACGCCCTCTTTAATTAGCAGCCCTAACCAGAAGAATCTATCTTCACCTTACATCACCAGGCCGAAGGATCCTTTTAGATTCAGCTAAGCATCCTCCTGCTTGTACAATGATGCAGAGTATACAACACAATCCCAGTAAAGGAATGGGAAGCTTTTGATCCCAACTGCCCGAGAAGCATACGCTCAGGGTCATATTAGTACACAACGTTGCCATAGAAAGGTTTCCAATTTATTACATGTGTATTATTTTCTTATCTTATACAATTTGTTTTGAGTCTACAAAATTCTTTGTCTTGATAAAGATGACGATATAGGAGTCCATCGAAACGCGTCAACGCTTTACTGAAAAGGACACAATCTGTCAGGTGGCTAGACCAAAGAGTATTTTATTAATTGGACAATACCTGGCACTAGCCCTGCAAAGTCTTTTCTTACGGATGTGTACGCCACTGATGACATAGGGTAGTGTGTCTTGTGATATGTACTCTCCTTTTTGTTTTATTTTTTATTATTGGTTTTTATAAGATGTAATTAGGCCTGTCTTAATATTTTGACACAGTTGGATGTTAGATATAGATGATTGGATGCATAATTGTCTTTTAGACTATATGTATATTTTAACAAATTTGTGTCAATAAATGGATTTTGTACTTTTCTACATCTGATGTTGTTAGGATTATCTATTAGGAATATATGGACTCACTTCCAATGAATGCAGATGATATGAGTGACTAAGAATGAGTGGAACAGATTGATTGAATAGGTGATATTTTCTCCAAAGGAAATAACTTTTTGTGATACCTTGATATATTACCCTATTCATTTGAAGTTGAGGCAAGGAAGCTGCAAGAGCGCATTTGGAACTTGGGAGTGAGGGCTCTTGAGGAAGAATAAACAAAAATAAGTGTGGACTTTTCACTTGCTGTGTAGCCAGAGTAGCATATCCTGCAGCCCTGCATTGCTGCTATCCTCAACGTGCTCAATGAGGCTGTGGCCCAACACAACTTTTGTGTGCCATGGCGTCACCTGTAGAATCTGTGCGCTGCACCCCAACATGGTAATTGCTGAGCGTGCGTAAGTCAAGTATGCACCACAGCCATACTTACCGGCATTGGCAGCATTAGGGTCCCTTTTCATGCCTTAAATGCGGATTTCAGGCTATGGACTCTCATATTATTGCTGGACGGCCCACTTACAACATAGGCCCCCAGGGAGGCCTGAAAAGTTTTCTGTTGAATCTCAGATCTCTCCCTAAACATCATACACAACTATGGGATACTATCCATAGCACTCAACCAGAGATCTGCTTCCTAACGGAAACTTGGTTGAAACCTCATACTACCCCTACTATCACTCTGGGGATACCCACAGGATACAAAATTCTCCGTCTTAATCGACCTGTGAAAGTAGGAGGTGGAATTGCCATCATATACAGGGACACTCTGAATATCAGAGTCTTAGATCAAGTGATGCTACCTACCATGGAAGTGTTAATTTTTCATCTCACAATCAGCCCCAAGGTATACTGGCGAGGAGCACTAGTTTACCGTCCGCCTGGGTCTAATGCTGGGTTCTCTCTTGCCCTCACTGAACTGTTAGCTCCACATATGAAAGCTAATGGAGATTTTATCCTATTAGGAGATTTTAACTTTCATTTTGATATTAATGATCACCCGGATACTAAAGTCTTTCTCACGGACCTTGCTCTTTTAGGTCTACATCCAAGAAATAGTGAACCCACTCATTCAGGTGGTCACATCTTGGATTTGATTCTCACTTCCCATCCGAATGTTCACTGCTATTCCCCTAAGCACATTTTTTGGTCTGACCACAAACTGATAAACTTCTCTTTTACCCATTTAACTAATCCCTTGAACCGCCCGCACACTCAGCACATCAAACGCAGACCTTGGCATAAAATAACTTCTGCTAAGCTCAGGCAAACATGGGAACAGCCAATACTCTCCAACTCTGACAACATCGACACTGCTCTCTCCAAGTTTAACTCCACTCTGATGATAGCTATTGACACTCTTGCCCCTCAGAAAAATTAAAAAAACCTACCATGGCCAAAAGGGAAGCCTGGTACACCGAGGCCCTAAACACTGAAAAGCAGGGATGCAGAAAATTAGAGAAACTTTGGAGACGAACAGGTAAGGAGGAAGATAAGACTCGTTATCTGGAAGTAATGACCTCCTATTATAAAAATATAAAAAAGGCTAGGAAAGTAGGCCTTACAACCCAAATTGAAGAGGCAGGCAACTCTACAAGAGAGCTTTTTAAAATCATTCAGACCTTCACTAACCCTGAGGTGTGTGAGAGCCCAGACACTTTTACCCAGGTTTTGTGTGACGATATATCTCAGTTTTTTGAGGACAAAATAGAGGGGATATATAAAAAAATCACTGCAGTCTCAGATCCTTTGGGAAACGAGGTCCCTGAAATGTCCCCTATGCTGACCTCTGTAACGACTCTTCAGGTAATCCCAGAAATAACTATTGAGGACCTGACCATACTTATTAACCAAGTAAAGACTGGCTCCCCCACTGACTTGCTACCTGCCAAATTCATTTCCCCTCTAATTGACATAGTAGGACCTCCCATCCAGAAACTGCTTAATCTCTCCTATGCTGAGGGTTTGCTCCCATCAGCCTGGAAGGAAGCGGTGGTGAATCCCATACGCAAAAATTCCACCTTGCCCTGGTCTGAACTCTCCAACCTCCGTCCGATTTCACTCCTTCCTTACATCAGCAAACTGGCAGAGAAGCACGTAAACACCACTCTTTCCAGCTTTATCGAAGCGACAGGGGGCCTGGACCAATCACAATCTGGGTTCAGGCCCAACCACAGCACTGAATCAGCCCTTCTTTCTGTGACGGATCAGATCAAAATGTCACAGGATAGAGGTGGCTCCATGATTCTAGTGCTGCTGGACCTGTCTGCAGCCTTCGATACCGTGGCCCACAACATCCTTCTCAGCCGTTTGCAAGGAGTAGGAATCGGAGGTCTAGCACTATCATGGTTGGAGAGTTTCCTCTCCGGGAGATCACAATCTGTCAGCCTGGGCCCCTTCTGTTCCACCTCTAGGGGGCTCACGAAGGGGGTGCCACAGGGCTCATGTCTTAGCCCTACATTGTTCAATGTATATGTGGCCCCCTTGCTGAGATTGTGCGGAAGTATGGGTTCACACCGATCTCCTACGCTGATGACACCCAGCTCCTCTACCCTTTTAATTCCCTTGACACTAAAGTCAAAGAGAACTTCGCTGAGGGTATGAGGGCGGTGTCACGTTGGATGGCGACGAACTGCCTCCAATGCAATGTCACAAAAACTGAGGTCATGCTCTTTGGCAAAGCAAGTATTCTTTGGTCCCCTGATTGGGGGCCAATAGATCTCGGCCCTGCACCTACATCTAAACATCATGTAAAGAATCTTGGGGTGAAGTTGGACCAAAAGCTAACCCTGAAGGAACACACCAACTACATCGCAGGATTGTGCTTTCATACTATTGGCCTACTTAGACGTGTCTTTCCGTATCTTCCTGCCACCTACAGAAAGACACTTGTGCAGGCACTAGTGACCAGTCGTCTGGACTACTGCAACGGCCTGTTGACATTAGCAAATGCTGATGCAGTAGGTCGTTTGCAGGTGGTCCAGAACACGGCAGCAAGACTGGTCATGGGTGCACCAGCTAAGACCCCTTCTAAACCCTTACTGAGGGAATTACATTGGCTCCCTGTACGACAGCGCATCGATTTTAAGATCTGCTGCACGGTCCATAGATGCATTTATGGTGTAGGTCCTAAATACCTGTCTCAATCCCTGGTGCTATATCAGCCCAGTAGGTCCCTTCGTTCAAGCAATCAAGCCCTTTTAAAACCCCCGGCCACAAAGAAATCCAGACAAGGAGACCGGGCCTTCTCCTCAGTTGGACCTGCCTTATGGAACAAATTGCCCCCTGATGTTAGAACTACCACTAACTACCTATCTTTTAGGAAAATATTAAAAACCCTCCTTTATCAAGAAGCATTCCTGCCCACTTAATCCCCCTAGATGCACTGACTGAGAATCCTATAACTGGCTCAGCGCGGAGATACCCTTACGGGATTAATTCCAGCGCTATAGAAGAAATTAAAATAAAATAAAAATAAATAGGGCTGGGGACAATGCCTGTGCTGTAGCAGGTAGGGTCACAGCAAGCTGAGCTGTGGATGCCGAAGCCATCGCCATCCCTGGACCTACTAATTACAGGCAGCACTAGCAGTGACATCACATGCTGTGCTCGTGCAGCGACCTGTTCTGCAAATAAACCAGTTATACTGCACTGATTAATATATGCAAAAAAAACCATTTTCATTTGGTGTACATTTTGTTTTTGCACTCGGTGTAGGTAAGAAAGTAAAACATGTAATCAAGGTTTTGCTATCACAGGGTGGAAGCCATGCTCCCACCCTGTCATAGCAAACAGCAGTGTCCCGGGGGTGGACACCCAGGGACATTGCAGGACCAGGCCCTGGGGGGTGACGGTCCCCAGGGCCATCAAGTGCTCCAGGAGGGGGCCTGCACGTCCCCCCTCCCTCTATTTTCAAAGTTCCGGAGTGATGGTGGACCCGGGGCTGCGAGAGGGCCGTGTGCCCTCCCACACCTAAATTACGTAGCCCGATGAGGCGGCGGTATAATAATACAATTGTCCCTGGGACCTGGTCCACCTGGGACCTCATTTAAATGAAGTGGGGAACCCCCACTTCATTAAAAAAACAAAATGTTGTCCGGATTTGCGCACTCAGCGCGCATTGATACGTTAAAATAAAAATTTGGGGGGTCCTTGTGGGACCCCCTGAGCAGGCCTAGGGGGTTAGGGTGTTTCTACCCTGCCCCCTTTTCTTCATTTTTCTACCGAGTCAATAGATGGCTGCCAACACTTCCTGGTTTGGAATGTTGGCAGCCAATTAGAATGAAGCTCGTGGTCAGGAGGGTTCGCGAATCCACCGCGCCCCTTGATATTCATATTTTGATTTTTTTATTTTCACAGCAACTACAGAACGGATTTGACCCATTTTAAAAACGGTCGCTTTCTGAACCAAAAACGACCTTTTTGGCAACTTTGGTGTAATTCCGTTCAGCAGTTCGGGCTGAATCCTTGGCTAAATTTTACTATGGAAAATTTTACTTTTATTTTTAGAATTTCTTAGCAACTACTGAACGGATTTACACCATTTAAAAAAAAAAGGTTGCTTCATTTAAATGAGGTCCCCAGGTGTGCCAGGTCCCAGGGGCATTGTCAAATAAATATTTGCGGTGGCCCACTGGGGCTCCCGCAGCCGCGGGGACCACCACCTCCCCGGGGCTGTAAAAAAAAAAGCATGGGGGTCTCAATTCCCCCCACACTGCACCGCGGACCGTCACCCGACTCGAGGCCCACCCACACCCCCGGGCACCGCCACCTCCCAGGGGCTCCCAGGGGCTCCTTTTTTATTTAAAAAAATGGTGTTGGGGGCTCTAGGCCCCTCACATGTCCCGGGACCACCACCTCCCCGGGGCTTTTCAAATGTTGGTAGATGTCATCAGTGATGTCATCAGTTATGTCACTGACCATGTCATGAATGATGTAGTATGTGACGTCATCAGCAGTGCATTGCGGGGGCGCGAGTTATAGTTAGCTGAACTAACTATAGCGGCGGAATTTCTATGGTTTTGTAAGAGTGAAATGTCCAACAATCTATATATAGCTATATTACCTATTGGCGGTCGCCAGTAGGTAGTTATAGTTAGGACCTAGTTTCCATAGGAAATTCATTTTTTGTATTCCCAATAACTTTAGCGCCGGCTGACGAATCTTCGCAAAAATGTAAAAACTTGTGAGGTGCTCAGGTCAGCTCCTATCTTGAAAGTTTCAGGGTACTTCGGCAAGCGGGGTCCAAGAAAAAAGGCGGGTCCCAAAATGTGTTTTCTCCATGTTAATTCCCGTAGGAAACTTTAGACACGCTACAGCCCGAATGCTGAACAGAATTACACCACATTTGGCAAAAAGGTAGCCCTTGGTTCAGAAAGAGACCTTTTTTTTTAAATGGTGTAACCCCGTTCAGTAGTTCCTGAGAAATTGGCCAGGGAGGGGGACCACGCAGCCCCTCTCCCCATAATAAAATTAATTAATAAAAAAAACACGCAAAGGCCGGCTCCGGGGGATGAGGTCCCTGCGGCCATAAATGACCTGAGGAGGGGAGCCACACAGCCCCCCTCCAAATAAATTTGAAAAAAACACTGGCCATGCCATGGAGGATGGGGTCTCCGGGGCTGAATATGGACTCCGGAGGGGGGGCCGCGCGGCCCCCTTCCATTTAAAAATAAATAGGGGTCAGGCCCTGGAGGATGGAGTCCCCAGGGACCATAAAATAGAAAAGGAAGGGGGCTACACAGCTCCCTTTCTTAAAAATAAAAATAAATAAAAAAAGACCGTCATGGCAGAGGCCCCGCCCCCTCGCAGCAACACTCTGCAAATGCGTCCTGTGGCGCGTTTTAAGTAGGGGAATAATTCCACTTCAACACTGAGGGTCCCTGGGTGCCAACTAGCCCTCCAAGTACCTCCAGTAAGTGCCACAGGGCTGTGTTGCAGAGAGGTGGTCCAGGCCACGCTCCTTTTTACACCTCTCTGCAACACAGCTTTGTGGCGCTTACTGGAGGTACCTGGTGGGCTAGTGGGACCCCAGGGACCCTCAGGATTCAAGGGGACTTTATCCCCAATTTAAAATGCTCCACAGGGCACGTTTGCACAGCGGTGAAGGGCGGGGGCGGGGCCTGAGATGACATGTGTGCAAACACCCCTGTGGCACGTTTTAAGTTGGGGAATTAATTCCCCTTCAATCCTGAGGGCCCCTGGGGGTCAACTAGCCCACCAGATATCTCCAGTAAGCCCTACAGTCCTGCCGTGCAGAGAGGTGGTCCAGGCCACACCCCTTTGTACACCTCTCTGCATCGCAGCTCTGTGGCGCTTACTGGAGGTACCTGGTGGTCTAGTTGGACCCCAGGGACCCTTAGGATTCAAGGGGACTTAATGCCCCAACTTACAACGCCCCAGGGGGCGCATTTGCAGAGTGATGGAGAAAGGAGGCATGGCCTTTGTCTACCTCTCACCCATCCCACTGCGAGGGGCTTACGGGAGGTAAAAGGTAGGTTAGTTGGCCCCTAAATGACCCCAGCAGTGAAGGGGACTTCAATACCTAGGCGAAGTGGGCATGGCCTGGTACGAGTACTTACCAGTGCTGCTGTGTGGGACTGACTGGAGGTAATAGTTTGGGTAGTTGGCCTCCAAGGATGTCCTTGGGGGCCAACTACCCCTTTTGTTACCTCCAGTAAGTCCCACACAGTGGGATTGCTAAGAGGTTTTCGGAGGCCATGGCCCCCTTTCTCTACCACTCTGCAAACGTGTCTCGTGGCAGACTACAGGATGGGGATGGAGTTCAATTTAGTCCTGAGGGAGTTTTGGGGTCAAGAATCCCTTCTAGTACCTCCTATCAGTCCTACGCAGCCTGAGCGTTGGTTGGATGCCCAGCACCCTTTCTCTACCACTCTGCAAACACGACTAATAGTTAAAGTAGCATATTTCTGCACCTCTGACTTAGAGGTAGTTTTAACCCCCCGGCCCAATTATGTACTAGGGTCTTACAGAGGAGGTCATGCTAATCACAGGGGTACCCCAATGGATAGTGTTCCCTAGTGTATGTAGGTGTTTTCACTGTATTCTAAGTGTCTTTTAGCATAGCACTGGCTCTAGGCCTTGTTAGTCAGAGTCAGTTACCACCAGTACCAGTCTGAAAAAGTTGTGGGCACAGGATGATTTTGCAACAAGGCCTCTTTCTGTGAGTTTTTTCTTCTTTCCTCACATGTCCTACCTCTGTAGGTGTTGTTAGAAACTAGCATTTAAAACACCTTTGAAATTTATTTAAAAATCCATAGGTTTCAGGCACGTTATAGTTAGAAATTAGTATTTAAAAAACCTTTGAAATTCACTGAAAAAAATGTAGGTTTTAGGGAAAGTTGTAGTTAGTTGGAAATTTCACTCATACTAAACCATAGAAATTCCCCCATTATAGTTAGTTCAGCTAACTATAAATCACGCCCCCGCAATGCACTGCTGAGAATGGCAGTTTGTAATTTAGAGTGGTTGTATCGCAGGTTATATTAGGGTGTGAGAAGATGCATCAATTTATCACATGGATGATGTCCTCAGTGATGTCATTTGAGATGTCATCAGTGATGTCATCAGTGATGTCAAAGACCATGTCATGAGTGATGTAATATGTGACATCATCAGCAGTGCATTGCGGGCGCGCGAGTTATAGTTAGCTGAACTAACTATAATGGGGGAATTTCTATGGTTTTATACGAGTGAAATTTCCAACTTACTATAACTTTCCCTAAAACCCATGGGTTTTTTTTAGTGAAAAAAAAAAATATATATATATGCAAATCCAACCATCCAGATATAAATATATTTTGAACTTTCATTTCTCAAAAACTACTGAACAAGTTTTTACCCCATCAAAAACACGATTTCTAGGTTAAGATCTAGCTTTCTGCCAAAGTTGATGCTATTCTGTTCAGCAATGTGAGCTGTAGCACTGTTCAATGATCCCTAAAGTAATTGCAGGGGAAAACTGCATCTAGGTAACCCCCTTTTTTCCACTCCCGCCAAAGTGATCAAGGCTTTTCCCCGAAACTCATCAGGTCAGTCTGATGCTGATTTCTATATAGTAAACTTAGTGGCATCTATATAGGCTCAGGAGTTCGTTGCTCTAACGCTGTCATGCATTGAATTACAGAGCCTTACACTCTATGATGCACTTCTAATGATAAGGGCGGGAGCCAGTGTAGTCAGAGTTTCCATAGGAAGATCGTTTTTTTTGTTTTGCTGATAGCTTTAGTGCCGATTGATGAATCTTCACTAAACTAAAAAAAAAAAAAATCATCTAACTCAGCTCTTCCTGTAAAGTTGCAGGGTTACTCGTCAAATGGGGCAAAGTAAAATAAGGTTGTTAAACTCGCCTAATTTTCTTAGCATCATTTTCATCGAAAAGCATGCAAAATGCTACATATTTATGAGAAATTCATCTCTCAACTTGAAAATGCATTTTAGAGTTGATTTCCAGTTGCTCGTGTTCAAAACACTGCTGTTTGCCTTCGTTTTTGTATTTTTGTGCTTAGAAATTACTCAAACAGTCCACTTGGGTAAAATATGTACCTAAAAAATGTGTTGACCGCCCACATTAAGGGAACTGTCCTTCACATTCAAATCACTGCTGTTTAAATTTGTAGTTTCATGATCAAACATTATTCAGACTGTCTGCTCGGGTACAAAAACTACCTAAAATTCTGCTTGTGTAAAAAAGTATCCTGAACTCTAAGCCTCATGTTGAAACTTCCCCCGAATTGATGCAATGTGGCATAAAGGCAAAATCTGTGTAATTTTACTTACATGTGTTAACAAAAATACAGCAATTATGTAGGAGTAATTAAAATGTCTTCAAGGCCTACTCAAAACACGTTTTCCCATTCAATTTCCCATGGGACTTTCTGAAGCGATTCAGAAAAAAATGCTAAACATTATTACAGCTAATTTGGCAGTAAGCTGGATCTTTACTCAGAAAGCAAGCTCTGTTCAGTTGTTTTGAGTAATTAAGCTTCAAAATATAGTGATACTTGGATGGTTGGCAGTGTGGCAGCGCCGTGGTACTCCTGAAGTACCACTAATTCAAAGAAATAGGTGATTGGCTGAGAGGACTTGTGTTCTAATCTGCTCCTTCTGCACCACAGGAGTCTGATTGGCTTGCCCTAACATCAACAGACATGTTGCAGCTGCCATTTTTCGGACTCTAGAACTTATTCTCCCTGCCCTGAGTTTAAGAAAAAAAGATACAATGGTGCAGGGTAGGGAAAACCCGACCCCTGGATCTTGTGGAGGTACGCCCTCAAGGGACTCCCTCTTCGGACAAAATTTACAAAATGGTGTTGCAGGTGAAGTGGTATTTCTGTGGGACACGCAAGGACTCCAGTGAGGACCTACTAGGGTACTGTGGGATTCACCATGTCCCCCATGACTATGCAAGCTTTGAAAGGTGAAGCTTGCATTGTTCAACCATAACTTGCCACTTGTGCAAGCGCACTACGGTAGTACCTCAGTAATGAGATAAAAACAATTTAATAAGTGGAAAATGTTGGGTGGGTGTACGTAGAGCGTGGAGTGACTAGGATGTTGGCCAGGAATGGTGGGGTTGGCGGCCTGCTGGGGGTTGAGTGCAGGGCCTAGCCACAGTGCAGGGCCTACATCCAACCTTTACTGCACAAGGATAAAAGCTATACTAAGTTAATAAGTTGGATGGATATGATAAAAAAACATGAAATACAATGAAAAATAAAAAAGTTAATTGACGGTATAGTTAGGTAAGGAACTAAGGGGCATAATACCAACAACTAGCGATAATTATCGCTATGTTGGTTTAGCGGCAACATCAATATCGCCGAGCTCAGCCGATTTTGATCGCTTAGGAGCCTTGCTATTATCAAGGTTTATCTCCTAAGCGATAAAAATCGGCCGAAATGCATGAATATCGCTGTAAAGTCAGCGATATTCATGCATTACCGAGCAAATGCTCTTAGCCATGTAATCCACCTACCATTGGATTACATGGCTAAGAACAGCTCTGGGCAGGCTTTTGGAGATAATCGCGCTTAGCGCGATTATTTTCAAAAGTTGGTAATAGGAGATAGAGATATTAGCGACTGTTTCTAGTCGCTAACATCTTGGCACGCCCACTTTGCATGTCATTAGCAATAATTATCGCTGACATGCAAAGTGGGCACCTAAATGCCTGCTATCTCCTACTAGCTGTCGCTAACTGGTGTTAGCGACAGCTAGGTAATAGGGCGATACAATTATCGCAGCTTTAGCGGGAAAAAGTCCCGGTAAAGCGGCGATAATGCCCTTGGTAATATGCCCCTAAGATTTTAGCTTAGATCAAGATACCCCCTGAAATTCACTGAAAAAGCATACAACCTTAGAGCCATGCTTTCAACAACAATGAGAGATAAAACATCTCCAAATGGGATACCCCTACATTCTACAATATTGTCCTCACTACATACAATTTGACTATACCACTGTATTACAACTATTTAATATGGGCACATGCCTAAAGATCCACTGGTGGATAAGCTATTGTGAACACACATTGTTTGGGAACCGGCTTTGTCCTTAAGCTTTAATTCTTTTTGCAAACATACCTCCGTAACCCACATTAGTTGCACTCAGCCTTTATCATGTTTATGAGGGAGTAATACTTGCACCCCGAACTTAAATGATTTGTAAATGGTACACCACATAACTTTCAACATGCACAGTTTTACTTGCCTCTAGGTCTTACCCTGTTTCCATGCTATGATTCTTAACATGTACACTCAATACCTCTATGCTGTATATAACTATCGTGTTGTCAGCCATGTCATCAATGAGATTTCATCATTATTGACTTCAATTATGTTGTTTAATATGTCATGAGTGCCGTACTAAGTGAGGTCATAAGCAATGCATGGCAAGGGCGCTAGTTATAGTTAACTCAGTACATTATAACTGGTGGATTTCAGAAGTTTGTTTGTTTTAACAAATTCTTTTTTTCTTATTTTTAGGGGTGGGTGCGGTGGGCTCCACTCCTCCAGTGGAGTTCGCAAAGTTTTGCTCACGCAGCACTCCACGTATGGCGCGGAGTTCTGAAAAAATTCTGCGAAGCAGCACAATCTAAGTTTTTTCTCTTGCACGGCTCAACAACGTGAAGTTGGAGGGCGTAAGTTAGGAAAATCATACGCTAGACCACCTCCCTGGAGAGATTTCTCAACGTGAAAGGTCGCGGCGGGCCCCTATCGGTCACATTTAGAAACCTGCTGCTCGTATTGAGAAAGCTGCCTGTCTAGTAGAACATCTACTTGAGCAGCAGAAAGAAGCAGAGCCCTGAAGAACATGGTGCCATTTGTGCTGAGTTTACAGTGCAGGACATGCTCCCGGTGCTAAAAATCAGTGCGAGCAGTATGACTTAACAAAATTGCACTGCTTGCGGAACTCCGCAGAGGGCGGCAAAGTTATTTCGGCACTTCATGGAGTTCTGCATAGCAGAACTCTGCGAACTCTGCCCAGGCCCACTTATTTCAATACCTAATTATAACGTCACATTAAAATGTATTTTTTAAGTGAATTGTCAAGGTTTTTTTTTAATGTAAACTAAAATCTTATTACCCTCCACAACTATAACTTAACTTTAATCTTTAGTTTGTTTAGTGTGAAGTAAGATCTCATTACCATATCTAACTTTAATGCGATTTCTGCGTTTTTCATCATAGTCACCCAACTCCTCTACTGAGTACTAGGCCTGGGCAGAGTTTTAAGTAAACAAGCTGAATTGGAGAATGTTAGTGACTGTGCACTACTCTTGTAATGTGGAGTTCCTGACAAAATCGCTGTGTGGCTGAATTCTTTTGCCATGCAAGCAACATGATGACACCTTGAACAGCATGAACCTTCAGAATGTGAGGGTGAGCGAGATTTGATGCCCCATAGGGCGATTTCCATTTGCTAGGAGGACTTACAGCGAGATTTTGGAAAACAAGCAGTTGCGGTTTGAGGGCTGCTTCCTGAGTGGATTTTCTACTTGATCCGCAGCAAAATCAACTCAAAATTAGAGCGGTGCTGTTTGCACTTATTATTCAATGCAAAACGTTCTACCAGTGCTAAAATCGGAGTACGAGCAGTGGGATGTGCATTTTCTGCCTATCAGCAGAACTCAGTTGAATCTCACACAATTTTTAAATAACTCTGTGAAATTCTGCAGAGTGAATTTCAATGAGTTTTGGCCAGGCCTACTAAGTACAGCTTTTGGCCTTGTGCAGTGGAGAGTTTATGGATAGGCTCTCCTCCCAATTCGCCCTGAGCAGCCAACCACCAACTATGACTAAAGCCAGGCCTGTGACCAAACCCCTGTGGTCAGCCAACCCTCACCATGCATGGGCTTTGGCCATGAGTGACATGGGTTTGGACACAGGGCCAGGCTTAGAGTCAGGTCCTTCACTCAACCCCTGGCGGGTGGCCAATCCCCTGCCATTAATTTTGGCAATGTTATGCGTGGGGTTTGCAGTCCTTGTGTCCATCCCCACATGAGTGGACAACCCCCTTGACACGTGATCTATGGCAGTGCATGGCAGGGGTAGGCTGCAGGCCCAGGCCTCATCCAACCCCCTGCAGGCAGCTGAGTCACTGCCTTCAGCCATGAAGAGCATGGGGCTGGCCACAGGACCTGGCTAGGCTCTGTACCCAAGCCCACCTTGACAGCCAACAATCCATGGGTTGCCAACCTCTCACAGATCGCCAACCCCTGTCAAAACCACCCACATGTTTGCCATTTTGTAAAAAAATGTTTGGACTGCCACAGTACTTTTGAAGTACCGTGACCAAACATTGCCTCCATGGAACAGCTGGACCATGAAAGCTTCATCCAGTCCTACTGTGCAACCCCTGTGGGAGTACCATGGCACTACAGGAGAACATTGTTCTTGTTCCTACGGGAGCTAGAGGTATAAACATTTTTTTATTTTATTTTGGCCATAGGGTTGTTCCTCCTAGAAAAACCACCACGCAATATTTAGACAGTCAGAGTATCCTTACCCTGTACTCTTAGATTTTATTTTTTAAATACACTCATGACACAGAACCAATGTCCCTGAGTCCTTAGTGGGAGCCACAACCATTTTCTGTAGGTTGTGACCAGCCAATCAGATTGCTTGGTCCCACGGGACGAGGACTTAAAATATAGAGGGGAAAAAAGATCTCTTAACCAATTAGAACACTCATTTTTTAACATTGTGGTAGCTCAGGAGTCCTGCAGGACCAACAGGTCAGATATACTTCTTTATTTGTCCCCCTTCGTGAACAACCCATGCACCTCTTTAAATGCAAATTTCTCATAAATTGGCTGAATGGATGTACACAAAATAATGAAAAGCACACTTTGTGAGTAGATTTCTAATTTTCTGTCAAATTTGGTGTAATTCCGTTCAGCTGTTTTTTTCTGTTTTCACAAAATTTCCTTAGAAAATTAACATGTAAAAATGATGTTTTGGGACCCCGCTTTTTATCAGCCCCCGCTTGACGAATAACCCAGAAACTTTCCTGAAAGGAGCTTATGTGGGCGAACTTCAGTTTTATAACGTTTTTCAGAGCGCACCAAAGGTATTGGCAAAAGAAAGATGCCTTTTCTATAGAAACTCTGACCTTAATTTAACTATTCAGTGTAGTTGGCTGCATTTGCTGGCCTGTGATATCAGGCTCTAAACCCAAACCCCTCAGGCAGTCAACCCCTCACCACACATGGGCTTCTGCCTTGAGCAGTATGGGGTCAGCCGCAGGACCTGTCCAATGTGCCCTCAGTGGCAGTCCACAATGTGTACTCATAATTAGGTCAGTTTCTATACAAAGATCTTTTTTGTTTCAATAATAACTTTTCTGCCGTATGACAAATCTTCACAAATCTTTCGTAAAAAATCAAATAAAAAAAGTTCATCCACCTCAGATCCTTCTAGAAAAGTTTTGGGGTGGTGCATCAAGTGGGCACTGAGAAAAAAGGGGACCCCAAAACACATTTTCCCCATGCAAATTCTCATAGGAATTTTAAGAAGCTGTACAGGAAAAAAGAGATTAACAGAATTGCACCAAATCTGACAGAAAGCTAGCTCTTTACCCAGAAAGTATACTTTTTGTGAATTGGTGTAAATCTGTTTTTGAGAAATTAAGTTAAAAAAACATGGTGATATCTTAACAGGTGGTCACACAGGAGTCCAGCTGGAAGGTAATTTAAGAAAATGAGCCTTCTGATTGCCCCCCAAGAGCATATTTTCCTTTGGGCTTTTTGGTACGATGTGATCAAAAGAGGTCCCATTGCACCGATAGATTTGATTGGCTAACTTCATATTTTCTCAGAATGCTGTGGCAGCCCTTACAATCCTTCTGGACTTGATCCCCAAGTCCTGAATTGTTTTTGTAAAATTTCCTCAAGGGAGCACCGTGGTGAGTACACCCTGACTCACAGGGCCATGCAGAGAGGTCCTAAAGGAACCACCTCACTAGATTAGAAAGGTTAAAAACAAATAGATTAATGTTGGGTACCGCAATACCGTATATCAGTTAAAAAAAGTAATTTTCATACCTTCTGACAAGCAAGAAAATTATTTTATTAGCATTCTCCTAACCCCATTTGACAGCCATTTATGCTTTGAAGCAGATGGAGTTCCAGGTGAGCTCTTTAAGGACCTGAGAAACATGCTGACCCCACTTGGAAGAAGGATAAAGGCCTGAAGCTCTGAGAATGTCTTCCCATCTTGACCCTTGGAGGCTTAAAATGAAGACAAGAGATGCCTGTACGATGCAACACACCCAATGCCTTATGCCAGATTGAAAGTGTAAATCTCTTATTCCATGGCAGGTCTATGTTTAACGCTTGAAAAACATAAGGAGAGTGATTTTTTAAGTGCCGCACAAAGGAGCAGGTTATTTCTTGCAAATACAATTGAGCTACTGCTAAGTGATTCCACTTTTTGCTAATCTTTGCATTAGTTGATAGAATGAACCAAAAGATAATATGGCTCTGAATGTGTCCCCGGAGGAGCTAAGAAACCTAGGGGCATATCATCAAGGCGGGGAGATAAAATTATCGCTGATTTTGCATCCGTTTTCGGGCAAAAAGCGGCGATAATTTTATCTCACGATCAGCAAGATCGCGCTATTGTGTGAATCGACGCCTCAGCGCCTGTTTCCTTAACTTCCAGCATCTCAACGCTAATGAGATGCATAGTAGGTGTTCCTCACTAAAATTACGCAAGAAGTGTTGCTAACACGACTTTCTCGTATCATCAATGTAGCCGCTAACCCGCATAGCGATAATAAAAGTAGCGCTAACCGCGCTTATCGCAGGTTTCTTTATGCTGGTTTTGAATCTGACTTAGACATTATGGGCTAGATGTAGGTAATTTGTATTTACCGATTCATAGATACCGAATTTTACCGATTCGGTATTTATGAATCGGTAAATATGAAGGGGGAGATGTAGGTATTTCTAGAAATTGAAATACCGAATCTTTAATATTCGGTATTTACCGATTCGGTAAATACCGAATCGGTATTTCCCATTGATTCCTATGGGCTGTGAAGCCCATAGGAATCAATGGGAAATACTGATTCGGTAATTACCGAATCGGTAAATACCGATTCCTGCCAGGGTGCAGGGGGTGTCACTTTGACACCCTCTAGCACCCCAAATACAGGCATGTGTGCCATGTGGCACACAGACATGCCTTAAGGGCATGTCTGTCTGTCACATGGCATAGGTGTGCATGCACACATGTGCATGCACACCTTGATTCGGTATTTTACCACCCAATTGAATTGGGTGGTAAAATACCGAATCTGTAAGGCCTTTGGGACTCAGAGTCCCACCTACATTTGGAGTTACCGAATCGGTAAAATTACCGATTCGGTATTTTACAGAATCGGTAAATTTACCGATTCGGTAAATGTACCGATTCTGTAAAATAAATGCCCCTACATGCCAATTCTTAAATACCGGTCGGTAACAGTCGAAATCGGCCGTTACCGACCGGTATTTCGGCTCCTACATCCGGCCCTAGATCCTATAGAAGGTGGATTGTATGGCTAAGTCCAACCTGTCCTATCATCAAGGATTCGCCTATCGCTGTGCGATTATTGCTGGATTTCCAGTGATAATTGCACATTTAGCTGCTATCGCTGGATTTTATATCGTATTAGAGATAAGCGTTGATGCTAATGCATTATCTCTGCGATAAAATCCAGCGATAGCCGGCGATGATTATTCTCGTGCTAAGAGCGCATAGCGATAATTATCGCTGGCTGTTGCTGATATGCTCCTTAGTCTCTTCCCTTTGGCATTTCGGGTGAGTTGTACGTTCCTATTGCACTCCATAGCTTCATTGGTTGCCTGGGTAGGGGCAGAGCGCAAAGGGAATATAGTAGAGTGTGGAGTGTGGGACGGCCTCTTTTGCCGATTTGCAGATATTTAACTGCAAGCTAAACAATGACTTACTCATGACACCTGTGTTTGTCCTGCTTTCTTTTTTAAAGGGGGATGGCACCCATACCCCTGCTCCCCTTCCTAACCTGTTGACAAGCATTTCCTCACCTACAACTACAGTAGGGTTCAATTAGCTGCACCAGTACAGGGGCTGAAATCTCCGTTGGCAGGAACAACATGGCTTGAAGTCTGCATACCTTTTTGACCATCAGCACATCTTGGGGTAGGGTAGCTTTTTTGCGCACCACAATTTATTTATTTTCTATTTGTAAGGACTCATCCCCCTCTCACAAATACACCGTTTTTTCTTTCTCTTTCAGGGTAGTTTATGTTGGATCATTTTTGGTTGGTTTTGTTTTTTGAGCACGTACAATTGGGTATTACCTTTCAAGGTTTGTTTTAATGGGGCTGGTCTGTAATTTGTCTGTAATTTGTCATTTTTCTGCTGGTAGACAGGTTTAGTTTAGGTTAGATGGTGTCAACCGGACAATGGTTGTTATAGGGAGCTTACTGGGTGGGTGAGAACAGCTCAGTGAGGTTGGGGTTATGGTCAGAGAACAAGGGAATGGATTAGACAAAGGTGACAAAGGAGCGAAAGGCGAGTCTGACATCAGGCGGCGCATGCATAGTATGACAGGTTTGGGTATGTGAAGGGTAAAAGCTTAGAGGGAGGAGGGCACTAAGATTTTATGAACGGTGAGTTAATGGAGGAATTCATAAGGTGTTAGTGAGGTTAATATTAGCTTGCAAGACACTTTACCTAGGTAATTGGTTATTGTGTAGTTTTCAGACCTCTTATGTCACAGCAGTTTTTTATCCTTAAGTAGACATGAAGTGTCTTTTATTTGTGCCATCTTTCCCAAACGTGTTTCTATGGGTAATTACGGGCTTTGTATTTAATTACAAAGAGTTGGACCTGGCCCTTTTTACAGGGTCTCCCTCAGATGTTTGCCTTTTGTTGCTGAACCCGTTTTTGTTGGCATTAGAACTTTGTGCACTTTTTCCCAGCTAACCAGTGGTAAAATACTCCTCTTTCCTCCCCAAAACATAATATGATTGGCATACACCTGATTAGTACATTTACTTTACTTGTGTGTTCCTAATAAATGGTACTAATTGTACTCAAGGCCTGTAAGTTAAATGCTATTAGTGGGCTTGCAGCACTCATTGTGCCACCCCCTAAAGTAGCCTTTCTAAACTATGTCTCAGGCTTGCCATTGAAGCCTGTAGTGCAGTTTTAAACTGCTATTGTGACCTGAAAAAATAAAATAAACTTTTTGGCAGGTCTAATCCTTCCATTTTCATACAATTAAGACACCTCTTACTTCAGACCCTAAAGGCCAACAGGACAGGGTGCATTGTACTGAAAAAGTAGAACATGTGTTGTAAAGTTTTACATGTCCTGGTAGTCAAAAACTCCTAAATATTTTTTTCAGGTTTTGCCTGCACAATGCTTTTGCCGTGCTTGTGAAATTGATCATATTTAATAAAAATCTTAAAAGGGGCTTACATTTTCCCCTACTTTTCATTGGTTTGTGCGCTTGCCACTTACTTTTGCTCCATTTCTATTTCCTGTTGTTCGTCTGTGTTTCTCTTATCAGTGTCCCGTGACCCAAGTAATGTTTTCATCCACTTTTCTGGAACTGCTTTTAAGGGTGTCAGCATTTCTGCATGCTTTGTGGGAAGCCAAATCTCCGATCGCAACTTGCACTCACTAGTCCCCCAGGGACCCACTCTAGTACTCTGCATAGCTCTCTTAAGCAATATACTTTTCTCTTGTTCAGCTGTTTGCAACACACACTCACCAGTCCAGCGGCTACCAAGAGATGGTATTTTTATTCAGGGCATTTTATGTTTGTATCGCATGTGGGTGTGTAGATGTGGAGCACATGACTATTGGTTTGTCTGTCATTGAGGTGCTTGTAGGAGTTTTTGTTCGGAATATTTGCACTTAACCAAATACTCTGTTTTTGCTGTGAAAAGTGCCTTCTGTTGCTGCATCTCCATTTGTCATGCGCTTTCCTCATTTGGTGCTAGTCAAAAGTGGCATATTTGCCTTGGGGATGTGAAGTGAAGTATTAACCATGAATTAGGTATGATTTAGATGTGTGCTTTCTTGCAGTTCATGTGATTCAGATATTATTGCGTGTGAATGACAACATTTATTTTCTCCCTTGTCTTGTTTACCTTGTGGGAGCGGACATGGTCATGCAGAACTGCTTGACTTTGACTCCGAGCTGTATGTTCAATCAATGATCACCTTTCCATGCATGTTTGCTTGAAGTGATCTTGACACAGATTTCATATGCCACTTTATAACTGACTATTACAGACCCAATTATAGGGGCAGAGGTAAACACAGCAGCAAATATTTTGTGGCTGGCCCAACTTGCCTGGCTCATTTTGCACTTGTGGTAACACCGGACAATAATGAAAAATATGCAGGAAAATGCAAACGAGGCATGGAAACGTGTTTTATAATACAATTTCCCAGAAAAAGTGTAAACCGGAAGTAAAAACTTGGCGATCACCATGCACAAATGCAGTTGGCCCTGAGGAGTTTGCACACCTGAACTTACCACTTAAATCTAAACGAAAGCCTTGGTGTTACAAATACTCGAACAGATCTTGTCTTCATGTGTTTAGCTATACCTTTACATTTCCTGTTGATGTCAAGTGATGTATTTTGATGGATCTTTTTATGTTTTTTATGTTTGAGTTTACAAAATGTATATGTGATAGAAGGTTTCTATCTTGAAAGTGGTGAGATTTGTTTATATTTATTAAGGGGGTTCTCCTTCGAGTCACCATCCTCTCGATGTCACCTAAAAGTATGCTTCAAAACCATTTTTAAGAGGTTATAGTTTTTTAGATGTATCCATTGCAAAAATTGAGTTCTGTTCGTCATTCCACTGAGCATCAATGCTTAATTTGTGAAAGAATAAGCACAGGGCCCAAAGATTTGCTCAGATGCCTATGGCCAGCTCTATCAAAGGTCATGATGCATACCTCCAAGGCTGCGTAGTCTTGCTTCCACACCATGCCTCTTCCACTCATCACCTGACAGCACCTGTTTCTTTATCTCATTTTTACAGGTTTTTTCTCATCCCTGCTTTTTATCTTTCTCAAATTTTTTTCCGTTATTCACCTCGTTCTTTCCCCTTTTTTTGTCTTTCTTTCTCTTGATCTGGGTCACTCACCAGTTCCCCCGGACCGAATCACGGACCCACTCTAGCACTCTGCATGACTCTCTTAAGCAATATACTTCACTCTTGTTCAGCTGTTTGCATCGCGCACTCATCAGTCCCCCAGGACCTCAGCAGGGACCCACTCTAGTGCTATGCATGACTCTCTCAAGCAATATACTTTACTCTTATCTTAAATCCTTACTTATCTTCTAGCTTCCTTCCTCAGTCCATCCTTCCCTTGTACTTCCCTTAGTTGATTTTCTCCATTATTTACCCTTTTCTCTCTCCTCGTAACATAGTGACTTCTTTCCCTATTTCTCTTGTATTACACACACTCTGTTTTCCTGTCTTTTCCACTTGTTTATCTCCATCGTACTCTCTCCCCCTCTGCCCTGTCCTTCCTCCTAACACTCACTCACTTCCCATCTTCCCCCTACTTTTGTCTCATCATTCTCTCTATTTTCATTGTGCTAACCGGATATTCTCCTACAGTGTCCCACAGAGAATAAGGTATTATTATTTTCATTATATCTATTGGTAAGCATGTACATCTTTTTCATGTCATTCAGGTACCCCCTTTCAAATATTAGTTTACCATATCAGTTTTACACCTGATCACCAAGCTAACACTAACAACAAAACATGATTAATAATCACAGAAAACGAAACCTATTGTATTTAGCAATGCTTGGTTCTATTGTAATACCTATCCCTACCTTTGAATAACATTGTCTCACCTTATTTCATTTAATAAGTGCTAACTTTGGATTGGGCGTAGATAAGGATATCATGTTTGGACTCAAATGAAAAGTAATTTAAAATCCTCCTAAATGGTAAGGTGAGATTTTAATTCATGATTCTGAAAATTTCACTTTCACAGAGTTTGCATTTTCTCATCCTAACCATTTGGTCAATTCTGCCAGTGTGCTGAGTCACAAGGCAGAAAATGTCTCTGATGGTAGGGTTTGTGTATGCCTCCCAGACAATGACACATAACGGATTAGGTTTGGACTGAATGGGCCGGCCTGCCAGAGTGTCTGGGGGTGGAGGTGTTTCCTGCTCCACTTAAACGTCAAAGAGCTACCCTCCAGCACACAAAAAGAACCTACACTAGTCTTTTTCACCCCAGACTTCTTGGAGCATTCACAGGGGAAGGGAACAACTTTATAAAACTAGATGTGCGGGTAACATAGGGAATACCCCATTTCAAATGCTGATACCAGGTATAAATATTGGACCCAGAGAACACATTTTCAGTACTCTCCTGGACCTGTGGAAGACTTCAGAAAGACTGCCTGGACCCTGTGGACTGCCCTGCTACTACCAGAGCACTGCCCTGCTGCTTGAAGGCCTGCATTGCTGCTTGAAGGAGAACTTTATCCTCTCCTTAAATCCAAGACCAACAAAATTGACTCAAAGGCTAGTTGACTGGCCTCTTGTGTTCGCTACAAGGACATACCAAGTTCCAAAGATCTTGAACTCTGCACCTGGCTCCTGTTGGACTGAGTCTTTAATCCCACTCCCCAAGTGGTGTCTGCCAGGTCCTGGACTCTAGGAAGTGATGTTAGAGGTGCTGCTCCTACCTAACCTTAACATTTGGGACTTATAAACATATTCACCACAAAGTGTCTGGAGAATTGACAAAATACCAGGACCTACCTTCTAGTTGATCTGCGCAAGGTGCATTGGCAGTCGGCCTGATGTCTTGGTAGTTCCTGCTATGTTTACTCTGCAGAGGCAAATCCATTGAGCTCTCAGCGACAGGGTTCAACCTCTTTGAGCTCTCTTTGGGTACAGCCAGCAGGTTCTTCTCATTGGAGGATTTCAATTTCTAAAAAGTTGTCTACAGCAGAAGGTAAAACTCTTCACAGGCCTGAACAGAGTCCGGCTCAATACTAATGACCTCCTTAGCCTGGAAATGCAGGTATTCCCGCTCTGAACTGTTTCCCATCATCATTGGCAGCTTGGACTTTGTCCAGTGGCTCACTTAGCTTTCTGGTGAAGACTGTCCCTTGGACACAGCCAGCTGCCATCTGAAATTTACCTTCTCCTTCACATTTCTTCAAGAAAATATCTATGTCTGAAAGTAAGCTGAGACCAGGCCCAATACTACACTTATTTATGACCCACGCTCAATTGCAGTCAGCCTTTCCTTTTGACTTTGCCAAGGTCTTGCACGACAAGATACCAGCGGTTGGAGATTTAGATGCTATATTACTTTAAAGAAATCTTAACTCCGCTACTTCCGATAGGATTTAATTTGTTTTGGCCACCTTTTATTTATTAAAATGTTGTATTTGTTTCAAAATTGGTTTGGGATTTTTCTTGTGTTGTATTTTCTCTTTATTACTGTTTGACTGCTGCATAAATACTTTAGACAGCGCCTATAAGTAAGCCTGTCTCCTTTTGTGCCAAGCTACAAGATGGTAAAGCAAAGGTTGAATAAGTGACTTTTGTATTTCACCATGCCAAGGATTGTGGTTGTTGCTTGAGTAGGGTTTTCAGCTCCTCAAACAATAACCCAGTTTCTTAAACATACCTCTCATTGTCACTAGATATTTGAGGGAATGCACACTGCACATTAATAGTAAAATGCACTAATGCATAGCTCTTCCATTAGCATCACCTTTTAAATGCAGCCCACTGACAATATTAATATCACAAGTTAAATATCTTCATGTATATTTAGTGAGTATAAATAAATAATACCAACACTATTGTTCAAGAGATATATCAAGTAAAATAATGGCTGAAAATATATCATATCATCTGAATCAGTCATCAAATAGTTACATGTCATGTGTTTCTGTTAATAGTGCAGCTAAAATCCTGAATATATTTAACCCGTTCCGTGCTGCCATCGGCCATTGGCCAACGGCAGCACTACCTCCCCAGTGCTGCCGTCGGCCAATGGCCGACGCGGCCCGCCCATTTTGCGGAAGTGCCGCACTTCCGCAAAATCGCAGCCGTTGTTAAGGCGTTAAAGTCTGATATTTTCAGCAGTTTCTTTTTTAAATGTTTGCATATTTCTTTCCCACACTTTTATATTAAATTCTAGATCGATACTATGGATATATATGCTTTTTAAATACACCTTAACTGTTTATCTTATCACCATCCATATTCATCGGTTAATATATATATATATATTTTCTTTTTAAACCTTAAAATTATTTTCTTGGGGCACCTCTTATAAAAAGTTAGTAAAATTGGACAGCAGCAGAGAAGCAAAACACCTGAGAATATAGAAAGTATTTTTCTATTTAAACGTTGCCATGGGGTAGTACAACAGATTTCATTGTTTCCACAAATTTCTACTTTTTTGTTTGGGGCGAGGGTTCTGTTGAACAAACATATGCAGTAGCTAGGGTTTTTAATAGTTTTAAAAGTACTTTTTTGAGAAATGGTCCTGCAAAATAAACACATTTGGCTTTTAAAAACAAATATTGAGCGTAAACCAACCAAGCAAAACATACACCTTTAATTGTACTATTTCATCTTTCATAACCAGATTAGGGTTTGATTTAGAGTTAACCGACAGGCTACTTGCTCCAAACGTGACGGATTTCCCGTCCCCTGTATTACAAGTGCATTATAGCCAATGGCACTTGTAAAGCAGCGGAGGGTATTTCCACCATGTTTGTGAGGAGTAATTTGCCTGCCGAACTCTAAATCAGGTCCTTAGTTTTAATACTGTAACAGGTAGCAAGGAAGGAGTTAACTAAGTCTGTTATCTTAATTAGAATTTAAAGAAATGGATGTGTCTAGATGTCTACGGACTTAAAAAAAATACATTGGTTGATTTTGGACAGAAGTATATTGGTGTGAAATGTTCCATACAATCACTTCAAAAGATTAACATTTGCGGATATTTTCTCTCCAAAGGTCAAAGCAACGGAAAACGAAAAAATAGGACAACAGGTACAGGATCATCTTGACACCCAAACAGTTGCAAATACTAGAAGGGGAGTTTGAAGACAACCACTACATCATCATCATGAAGCAGAGGAGGTAAACCCTTAACCAAAAAACTCAACATGAATCGGTTGCAGATCCAGAACTGGTTACAGAACAAAAAGTCACTTAATAATAATGTGATGTGCCGTGTGGTTTTGCACCTACACTAAAGTCAAAACAGAAAAAGCTTATATTGCCCTGAATGTCATACCTAAGTAATTAGGGCTATCCTTTTCAGAAAGCACTGACCCTTACCTTCAGAGGTGGCATGCTTCAGCATCAGGTTGTGCTCCAATGTTGGGTGGCTGGTGCAATACCCAATGAGCCCCTCAGAGGAGGCTATTAAATGGATATCCTTTTTGACCTTATTTAGATGGAATAAGAATGTGGTGGTAGATAGGGCATTGTGGGTATATTGATTTTGCCTACAGGTAACTCCAAAGGAGAACTTTTTATTCTTGGGTTTTATCTTTATGGCAAGATTAACAATAGAGGTGGACCATTATAACATTAGTTATTTATTGATCCAGTTAGCAGTTGACATATTTCATGCATCTGTGTGTGGGGAGCGGGGGTAGATGACATTTCTTTAGAACCTATTAATAGAAACCCTAACATACACTTAAAGATGCTATCTAAGATGCATTACTTGTAGTTTACGTCTACTTAGGGGCTGATTCCGATCTCGCTCGGAAGGGCTCCGAACGTAATCCGGACGGAAAAAGTACAAGCTGTACGCATGTTCTTTGCCCAACTCGTACAGCTGTACGAGCGAGCAAGTACAATGCGAGCAAAGCGAAATTCAGCGACCAAATCATTTCTGGGTCCGAACGGCTCTGTATGTCTCGTCCGTAACAAAACCGTGCCGTGTAATGGACACGAGTTTCCGACCTAGCACGCGTTGGACAGCCGGATCGAGACGAATTTTACAGCTCGCAAAATGTCCGGGAAGCTGCATTTGGAGGTCTGCGTCGGACCCCGGCACCCGCAGCCTTAAGGCTCTGACACAGGGGAAGACCCAAGGGTCTCCCCTACAGAGGCATGTACGGTGCGGATAGCACCGACGGGTACCCACTGTAGGGGGCGCCCTTGTGCGAGTTGTACACGTTCAGTCAATGAGAGCCCATGTACGCGTCGTACAACCGGCTCCCATTGACATCTATGGGAGTCTGACCGAACCGAGTCCGGCAGCATGCGTCCGCATCGTACTCGCTCGGTCGGACTGCAGGAGTCCGGCTCGGTCGGAGAGCTTTCCGACCCAGATCGGAATCGGCCCCTTAGTGGTGAACAACACAGTCACTTACGTAAGTTAAGAATAAGTACGTAGGTAACTCGCTTATTATTTTGTGGATAAGAACCAAAGTTTAACCTTTGCATAGTTTGTCAGGGCTCTGTCGGATGTGAAGACGTGGGACCAGTTAGACCCAAGATTTCTTACCACATGTGCAAGTCTGTATGCCTACCTGTATGCCAATTAGGAGAACTGTATGCCTACCAATTCTCCTAATTGGCACATTTAACTTACCAATAGTCCCCAATAAATGGTACAAAGTGTACAGAGGGTCTTTTAGACATCATTAGTGGACTGGAGCACACATTGTTCGGCCACTATAGTGAAAGTGAAAAACATGACTGCAGGCCAGCCATCAGTAAACTGGTGGTGCAGGTTTAAACTGTAAATTTGGCCTGCCAAACTATTCTCTTTTGACATGCCTACAACCCTCCTTTTAAATATAAATGTTACCCTTCAGTAGGCTCTAATCCCCTATAAGGCGGAGTGTTTAAAAGTTGGACATGATAAAGTTTAGTGTAAACCATGTTACATTTATAGTTACAAGTCTCTGAAGGCTATTTTCACTGTTGACGGGGCTTAGCTGATCCATAGGAAAGCATTGGAAGTCTATATTAACATTTAGTATTGTTATCTCTGCCAAGAAAACTGCTGAAAAGTTCAATATTGGCTTTAAAAATATTTATTACAAATCCAATTCATTGGTCAGATCCGCACTAATATATTTTTAAAAAGGTACCTTTAAAAAGCCACTTCTTGCCTGCTTACAGCCTCTAGAAGGTGCAGAGCAGGAATATCGACGTAGAAGTATCGAGGGAGATAAATATCACTGCAAAAATATTGTGGAGAAGGAATATCGACAACCGAAATATCGTGGACAAGAACATCGACTGACAGGTAATTAATATTGCTACAAAAATATTGATGCATTAAATATCGTTTACAAAAATATAGTTAACAGAAATATTGGATCATTAATAATGTTATGTATTTTTGTGGTTTTAATAAGGATTTTTGTAGTTTTATTATATGTTTTCGAATTTTAGTAGTTATTAATTTATTTTAAGTTTCATTTAGCATTTTTAGTTCCTTAGAGGGTTGTGGGTTTATAGGGGAATAGGGTGGGAAGTAATTTAATTATATACCATTTATTGAATAATTAATCTGTTAATTAATTAATTATTAATAGTTTAATAAGTAGATGTTAATTTATTTCAATTAATCAATTAATAAATAAATATGTTAATTGTGTAATTAATTTTAGGTGTGTGTTGTGGTGTGTATATATGTAAATGCTGTGAAGGGTGGTGGGTATTTAATTGTTATTGATTAATTATTAAATATATATACATTAATTTTTATTAATTAATTAGTAATTATTAATTGTAATTGTGTAATTAATTTTTGTGTGGGTTGTAATAATATAGTGTTAATTAACGTATAATTAATGATTTTTTATTATCTTTTTTAATAATATATTTAATTTGATATATTTATCATGTTATTATTGGAAATTAAATGTAATAAAATGTTGTTTTTGATTTTTATTGATGTGGGATCCAGCACTTTCCCTACTGTTGCACTCACTGGAGTGGGAATAGTAATTTTTACCCCTACGCTATCCAACGTTTTCCCTACTGTTGCACTCACTAGAGTGGGAATAGTAATTTTTACCCCTTCGCTATCCAGCGCTTTCCCTACTGTTGCACTTACTGGAGTGGGAATAGTATGTTTTACCCCTATAAACGTAACTTACCTCTGAGTGTGAGCAGCATCGAATTTTTTTTAGCATTGTACAAGACTAACACAGCAGATAATTATTATACTCACCGAGCCCCTTAATTTGGATGCCTAGCAGATTGAGCAGCTCCTGATCACGGTCCAGAATGTCTGCCCAGCAGTTTGTCAGCTTTTGGGCAGTGGGCTGAACCTGGCTGGTGCGTTGTACGCATTGGCACACTATCCCACAGTGCCACCGAAGCTCCTGCAGGGGGTATCCGCTGCCTGCCCTGCCACCTGCTGCCAGCATAGAGGGGAAGTGGCGCTGCACGAAAGAAAACTAGTGCTGCCACCTACTCCTCTCCATAGATCGCCTGGGCTGCACACCTGGGCGGCAGAATGCCCCGCAAGGAAGTTGTCCCTCTGCCATTGTGCTGGGTGGGGTAGAAAGAAGAAGGAAAAGGAAAGGAAAGAAATAACGAAGTAAGGGAAATAAAGTCAAAAAGTCCCAAAAAACATGAAAATGTTTACCTAAAAAAATATAAACAAACAAACATAAAGACACACACTATTATAAAAAATTTAAATTAGGGGTAGATAAGTAATAAAGGAGGATTAGAGAGATAAAAGATAGATTAAGATTTACGGTCAGCATCAAAACAGAGAGCAGAAAAACAAGATGGCCGCACCCATGCGGACCATGTGGTGCCGTTTGCGCACAATTTAGAACACTATAACAAACTTGAGAACCGCATAATGCCATTCACATGTGATTTGGCATGCAAAGGCACCCTCCGCATTCCCATAGCCACTCAAACAGGCATGCCAGCAAACTCCGCCTGCTAGCAAAACGGCACATAGCACGACAGAGTTTTTTTTCATCCTGGTGCCAATATGTGACTGGTCTGGAAAGATTAGGCCCCATCTATACAAACATTGTATTTTTGTTTGATACTCTGCTTGTTGCTACTTCTGTAGCCTAGCTGGAGGCCTATGCATGGATGACTGCCCTGTGTTTTTAGTATTGTTGTATATTGTTGTCTATATACATCTATTCTTTTGGACATGTCACTCATCTGCACACTTGGCTGTGACTTGAAATATGTTCTGTCCTGGAACTGCAATGGTATGCAAATGAGAAAAATTCAATAAAAACCATTGAAAAACATAAATATTTGCGAACAAATTAGTGTTGCTGCACTCATGTGCTAGACAATCATATTCAGTATATGAGATTTATTTTAGCTTGCATTATGTTCAAACTCAAATGAGAAACTCCCTCATATTATGGTATCTGTGGGTCAAGAACTTCCGGCCCATCTCCCTGCTCCCGTTCCCGGCGAAAGTGACAGAGAAGATTGTCAACAAACAGCTCGACATACTCGACTCCACCCTCTCCATGACCAGGCAAGTCAACGCCGTCTCTGCATCCTGCTTCAACACCCTCCGAATGCTCCGCAGGATCTTCAAGTGGATCCCTCCCGACACGGGAAAAACCGTCACCCAGGCCCTCGTCACCAGCAGACTTGACTACGGCAACGCCCTCTACTCAGGAACAACAACCAAGCTCCTGAGATGACTACAACGAATCCAGAATGCCTCGGCACGTCTGATCCTCGACCTCCCCGACGCAGCCACATCACACCCCACCTGAGAGGCCTACACTGGCTCCCGTCAACAAGAGGATCACCTTCAAACTCCTCATCCATGCACACAAAGCACTGCACAACACCGGACCCACATACCTCAACAACCGTCTCAGCTTCCACATCCCCACCCGAAGCCTTCGCTCAGCCAACCTTGCCCTCGCCACAGTTCCCCATATCCGAAAAACCACCGCCGGCGGCAGATCCTTCTCCTACCTCGCCACCAAGACCTGGAACGCTCTTCCTACCAGCATACGACAGACTCAGGACCTGCTGGCCTTCAGAAGACTTCTCAAGACCTGGCTCTTCGATCAGTAGTGCCCCCCCCCCCCCCCAGCACATTGAGACCCTCACGGGTATGTAGCGCACTTTAGAAATGCAATGATTGATTGATTGAAGTTATGAAAGTTAATTCTTACATATATATCAATGCATAATTACTGCTGGGATCCCACACTATGTATTGGCTTGTGAGCACTGCACCTGAGAGTGTACATGTACATGCATTCATTCCAAATTATTAGTATGGCTATCATTGTGTCTGGTCTGTGAAGACCACCCGCGTGAACCAATTGCATGAAATCTTTAGCCTGCGTTTTCTTACATGTAAGGAAAACATTCGTATTTTTAATCCTACTTCTAAAATCCTACAAGTTTCAATCATGATCAAAGATTCTAACCACTTAGTTTTGTTTGTAACCCTGACTTACAGCAACTGTGACATAAACAACAAGGAGCGTTATCAAATTGAGCATTTTGTTGCTGGACTACATGACCTTGCGTCACACGACGGCTGTTGCTTAGAGCGTTTACAGACCGCGAGATGCTTAAACAGGAACGGACCAAAAACCTCTGCTCATATATCTAAGCTTAGAGACAATGAGTAGGTGAATTGCAGATGGAAGCCCTTCATGAAGTAAATTAGTTGGGCAATTGGCTTTTGCTCTTGTATTTCAAGACATGATGCGCCTTAATTAATTGCATGTCACTCAAGAAGCACAGCGCGGGAATGCATGACCTTCTGGTGGATAGTAAGATGGATATTCTGTTTATTACCGGCCCCCGAAATATTGGATGCTCTTCCTTCTGGATACGGGATATGCAGGGTGGATAGATCATGCGGAAGGGGGGGAGGGATCGCGGTGATACATAAAGACAATGTTAAATGCACTATGGAGCCACTTACTATATCTGATAGTGAAGCTGGTGCTTTCACCATAACAGTTTTGAATAATTATATAATTAAAGGCCTCCTCGTGTATAGACCTCCTGGTGGCAGCAAACAATTTTCTGCTAGCCTCATACATAATTTATTGTCTCCTGCCTTGCGATATGAGAAATTTATTTTGTTAGGGAATTTTCATTTGCACTTCAACGATGCCTCTAATACCATGGCCCAAGAGGTTCGTCAAGATTGGCTTACCCTGCAATTAGTACTAAAATCTGAGCAACCTACTCACTGGTTAGGACATTTGCTGGACCCTATCTTCTGCAATTGGGAAGCCCTTAAAATTGATTCCCCGAGCCGATGGTTTGGACGGACCATTTACTGGGGCCAGTCCTAATTAAGTTTACCACGGTAAGTACTCCTGGGAAAGTGGGAGGCATTAGGAAAAGGCAGAGAAAATGGGCGAAGTTCTCCTCGGAAAACTTCTGTACCAGTCTAGTGCAGGGTGGTCCACCAGAAGGGTTAGGCACAGCAATGGATGAGGCGTGTGAGGCCCTGGATCATCGTATTCAGCTTGCCTTGGATAAATACGCCCCCTGGTCTAGCATGGGACCCACGCGGCGAACAAAATCCGCGATGTGGTTTAATGCTGAACTAAGAGAGGCTAAGACAGCTTGCAAGCGTCTTGAAAGAATCTGGAAAAATGGTTATCTGCCGGACCCGGAGAGGGCGTACAAAATGAGCCTCAGAGGGTATCACGCCTTGATAAGAAAAACTCACTCGGCTTATTACACTGAGCGGATTGACAAGGCGGACTGCTCCACTAAGGAACTTTTTGTGGTTTATAAGGAGCTATCTTCATTGGCCTCTATTGGAGGACAGGAGGAGGGTTCCGCGCAATCCTGTAATCAGATAGCTGAATTCTTCTATAATAAAGTGAAGGATATTTATTCTACTTTCCCTAATGAGGCTAGGGCCTGCTCCGGTAGTAAGGAGCTACTGGTGGAGGGACCCTTAAGAGAGGATTGCCTGAGGGCGTTCATGGTCCCTGACGAGGATCGGTTGATTAAAGTAGCGAGAGGTGTGAAATCTGGTTCACCTAGAGACCCGGCTCCAGCCAAAATCTTAAGAGAAAATATTGACATGTTGGCACCGTACATTAGTCATCTGTTAACACTGTCATTTTGAATCAGGCAGGGTGCCGTCAATTTGGAAGCAAGCCGTGGTACTTCCACTTAAGAAAAAACCCCAGATTGGTATAACCCAATTGAGCAATCAGCGGCCCATTTCACTCCTTCCCTATTATGCAAAGATAGCTGAAAAATTGGTTAACCAACAACTTTCTACCCATATTGAAGCTCATAGGCTCCTTCATCCCTCCCAGGCTGGTTTTCGCGCCTGCCACTCTACGGAGTCTGCTTTACTCTTCTCCACGGAGACATGTGGACGAGGGTCAGACAGCGGCACTGATTCTTCTCGATCTCAGTGCTGCGTTCAACACTGTGGAGGCAGGCGTGCATTGTCTGAGAAAGGGCGGAGTGGTAGGGAAGGCAAGGCAATAGCTGGAATCTTTTCTCCGAGAGCGTAGCTTTCGTGTTGAGCAGGGACCCTACAGATCGGCGGCTTTTAACCTGAATCAAGGGGTTCCCTAGGGTTCCAGTCTTAGCCCTACCCTTTTCAATCTATATATGGCACCTGTGGCATTAATATCGGAGCAACATGGGGTGGAAGTTGTGACATATGCTGACAATACGCAGCGGGTTGTGGCTTTGACACAACCAGCTGAGCACGCAGCTAGTAGGTTTGCATCCTGTCTTCAAGACCTGGCTGGCTGGATGTCTGATAATTGTCTCAGATTAAACGGAGACAAAACAGAGGTGCTGGTCGTGGGCAAGTCTCCATCTGTCTTAGCTTCTGCCTGGTGGCCTAATATACTGGGCCCCGTACCTGTGCCTAAGGATCAGGTTAAGAACCTCGGCATCTGGATTGATTCGAAAATCTCTTATGAGTATCACACCAGTCGTGTGGCGGGTACTTGCTTTGGCATTCTACGTAATCTCAGAAAGAAGCTTGATCTGCTCCCTGTGTCAGCTAGGAGGGCCCTGGTCCATGTCTTGGTGACTTACAGGCTGGACCATGGGAATGTCCCCTATTTGGGAGCAAATGTGAGGTGTGTTCAGAGATTACAGCATATTCAGAATGCTGCCGCACGCCTGGTGTTGATGCTACCCATGAGAGCTCCTTCAAAAAAAGCCTTGGAGACTTTACACTGGCTGCCGATCAGGGAGCGCATTCAGTTAAAAGCTCTCTGTGTCAGCCATAGGATCGTGCAGGGGAAAGGCCCTCGCTTTCTGCTCAACTTGCTTACTCCGTATACCCCTACTCGGCTGTTGCGATCTCATGGTGCTGGTCTGTTGTACATACCTAAGACAAGAAGTGCCAGAATGGGAGGTAGATCCTTCCGCTTGCTGGCGGCCCGCAGATGAAATACTCTACCCCTAGGACTCCGTTTGGAGACTTCGGAGGTGGTTTTCCGGAAGAAATTAAAAACTTTTCTGTTCCCTAGGGATTAGCTCTGAGGTTGGGACCAGGATTGATGCGTTGGGGGGATGCTGATGCCACTAAAAGCGCGGGGACACACTGGTTAGTGTAACCAGGCGCTGTATAAGCTCAGAAATAATAATAAATAATAATAATAATAATGTATATACACTGAAAAAGGAATTGCTAAAGAGGAGATATATGTATACATAGGTCTTCCAATAATAAAAGAAACTGCCATTTTAAAACTGAAAATCTACTGAAATGCACCAGTTATATGTAACTGACAAAAGTATAACTTGTACCTGCATAGATTTCAGATCTCATCAATGATGTTATGTGAGGTTATAAACAGTGCATCATAATGGAGAAAGGTATATTTATAGCAGTTAGGTGAAACTGGTGAATTTCCGTGTCAATTTGGTTTTAAAACAGTATTTCTTTTATTGTTAGAAGGCTTCTGTATAAGTCCACTAAAACCTTTAGCTTTTCTGTGAATGTCTAAGGTTTTCTTATGCATATTTAAATCTTACTAACTTAACTTGTGTAGAACTCCACTTTAACCTTTGATTTTCTCAGTGAATTTCTTTGTTTTTTATAATGTAAAGTAAAATCTTATTGAGATGTCTGGAGCCAACCCTCTGCCACGCATTGGCCTTCGGCCTGTGGCCAGGCACTGTGACCAACCCCTGTCGGTGGCCAACCGACCCATTCACAACTTTTTTCTTTATTTTGTGGCCAGTCAATCAAATTGCTAAGTCCCACAGTTGTCTCATGTGTCTAGCCAATCAGAATGATTTGTTTGTTGTTTTCCTGCGGGAGTCCTGCAGGAGTCCAACTGTAACAGATATTGCTATTTTTTACCTTTCAACATCTCTGGAACGGCTGAAAAATCAAATCACAAAGCACACAGAATCTGAGAAAAATCTTAATTTTGCCAAATTAGATGACAGTCTAATTTGCAATTTTCTCTGTATTGCTGTTGAATTTTCCCTATGAAATTGCATGTGGAAAAAAGTGCTTTGGAATGCCCTTTTTTTTCAGCCCCTGTTTGACAGATCACCCCAAAACTTTCCAAGAAGGCGATGATGTGGATGAAATTACATATATATGGTTACCTTGTAAATATTTTTGTCCTTCATATTTTGACCATAATAATACAGTTCAACGATATTCTGTAAACAACATTTTGGTGAAATACTGGGAAGAGCCAATAGTGATGGGCAGCCAATATATTTTTATATTATATACTGTCCATTAAATCTACCTGAAACTTGTAACTATTGTGCTAGGTCTGCTGAATATAGTGCAATAAAATGCCCTGGATGACCCTTTATTTTCACCTAGGTATAGTTGCACTCTCTCACATAATTTGGTTGCTCTGTGCCATTAAGACTCAGGTTCAGAGATTTCGCTGTTTTTATAGTATATCTAATGTTTGATTGCTTCTGTCTGCTTTCTTCGACATAACTTGCTAATGTGAAAAGTGATCTGGTTTGAGCTCTTCAGCATGGTATTTAGCATCCTTCAGATGTTGTGATTTCTGCATAAATGTAACTACACATCGTGTATTTTGTATAGTGTACTTTTTATTGTATACTTCTGTCATCTCTGTTATACTTTAAATGACATTTTAAAAATTGTGCGCCTTTATGTATTTTTCCGGATCTTCACATAATTACAAACATTTAGCAATTACTTCAGGATTACATGGAAGATTTTACAAATCATGCATTCCTTAGGAAGACCAGCGCAGTAATTGCAACGATTTTAAGTGAGAAATAACATTAACATATACCTCACATTAGCATTATTATAAGTAAAGATCACCTAACTTTGCTTTATTTCAAGTATTGCAAATATTTTTTTAACATGTCATGAGAGGATATCATTCTTACACAAAATAACTATTTTATTATCAGTTTCAAAAAATTTCTACAGTTAAAGTAAGGGTGATTTAACTGAAAACTTGCATGTCACTAAAAGAAGAAATCGTCATCTGAAAACAGTAGGGAATGATTTATTTGACAGAATTTTCCATGAGAACCGTAAATTTCTTCAGATCACATCCGTTTATCACGAAAGCTTTGTTAGGTCTTTTAAGTTCGTCGATCAGATCCAGCACCATCATCCCTCTTGTAAATTTACCATTGAGCTCCACTGTTACTACAGTTTCTATGGACGATGTTATTGTGCTCTTATCTATGGCAGCTGCCATTGCATAAGCATCGCAGGACACAAATCCAGCTCCAGCCACCATTTCTTTTACATCTTTTTCACTTCTGGACGTCTTCATGCTGAGAGCATAGATTTTCTTAATGAAGGAAGCTTTTGCAGTGCCCATGTTCACCCATTGATCATACCATTCCTGTAAGCAAACAACAATAACTATAAAACATCACAGGAACAAGACATAGAGGGACAGAGAGTATTTACTTTTAAATAATGTATACTTTTTTTTGTAATTAGGAGCAGATGGATGATAGTCAACTACCAATGAGATTCTGTTACATTTGTTTCTGTTGTTAGTTTTCAAAATAAAGTGCACCCTGGGTAATTGCAAATACTTAGAAATCAGAAGTGGGTGGCAGGGATAGCGTTAGACCAAACTCTACCAAAAATGTACCAGTGTTCATGTTAGCCTTAAAAAGTGAAAGCTCATGGGAAGGGAAGCTCCACCAATTCCCTCCAAACCCTTGAAACTCGTAAATTACAGTTGTTATGCTTGAATGCACACTGAAGAACACAAAGTATCTTTGGCCAGATTCTTCTTTTAGTCTTGCATATAGTTCTTCTTCATACATTCCTAGCCAACACGTGTTTTTCCTGGCCTCTTCACCAGGACTTCATCAAGCTTAAAAAAAACAGAGGCAAAGCACCACATTTACTTAAGTCAAATATACATCAGGTGATCTTCTATCACCAAAGGGAGCAAGACCCCAGCCCTTGTAAAACCAAATAAGAAATAGTATGAGTGAACACACAAGAACATAGCCAAGAGAATGGGATTATATAAACAACCTATTGTCATTACCTGCTTCGATACAGAACCGATATATTAGCATTCATATTGTAACAAATCTTTACTATAAAATGAGTAATAACATACAAAATGCAAAAGAACAGCATGCTCATAATTTCACATATACAATCCATGACATTTATTACAAAGTCATGTGTATAAATCCGCATGTACAAATTCAGTGAGGCAAGACATGAGAAGTGAGTTACCCAGGTGAAGTAATATTAACAAATATATGTGAAAATCCCACCTTCGAAAACTGACATTGTAATCTTATATATTAATGTAAGGTGAATATAGAAAATAAGTCTCAGTCTGTAAGAAAAAGAGAGAACCGGAGACTCTTTCAAAATCATGGAGTACCCTAAGGGCTTGTTTCACAAAAGGCTTCCAACCTTGCGTTGGAGGCCCCTCATTCATTGGGAGTCTCCGCTTTTGAGGTGGAATCTCGACAATGAGAATCATTTTGGAGATTCCACCCAGAGTGCGCAGACTCCCCTCATGACTGCGTTCCTGCACCTTGAGTGCCGAGGCCAATTGGGAATTAGCCATTAATTGTGCAATCAGACTCACCAGGTAGTAGGGAACTGTTTATCCCACTATAAAAATGTTGTATAATCAAACTTAAAACATACTCATTCAACTCAAGCTAAGTCTCAGAAGTCAAAAAGAGTCATAAAAAGAGTAAAGAATGTTGTGTAAAATGTCACCATACACACAACGGAGTGTGAGAAATCATTTAGAATCAATACCACTAATGTAAATAGTATCAACCCACAAGACGTATGGTGAAAAATAGAGAACAACCTCAATTCTAGCCAAATAATGTCAAATTGACTATTAATTGACAAATACTAACATGAAATATGTGGACTAAATTTACTCCACGGTGAGCCAAAACTCACTAATCTCTCAGTCTCAAGTCTAATTGTCCAAAAGTCAATGTCAAATATAAACAATTAGGCGTTTGGTACACATCACAATAATTTACAGTTTATAACAACAGTATCCATCCACTTATTAAATTCACCAGTAGCAAAACTGAACAGAAAGTCCACCTCCTTTTTCTTGCTGTGCTACTCACCATTTATGAACAGAAAATTGTAACTGAACTGAACCACAAGCCTACAGATGCTCATTTGTATCTAAATTGGACTTTATGTCATCCACACCACTCTAACTTCAGCATCATCTACAGCAGTACACTCAGAATAAGACACATGTGTAGCAAAGAGGACATTTCTAAAGAACATCTACGGGAGCTTGCTAAATTATTTAAAATTTGAGGCTATTCTCTACATTTCAAACAGTAACAAATTGACAAGTCTTTGCAGTTGTCCATGAAAGCACGTATTTGGAATACCAACAGCAGAAACAAAAGTGACATAATCTTATTAATGGTTAACTATCATCCATTAGCTCCTAACTACAAAAACATAATGAGAAATACATTTCTCTTAATATTTACCTGTGAAAAATTGCATAAGGTTTTTTCAAAACCGCCTGTCATTGCTTAGCACAGAGCTCCCAAATTACAAGTTCTTACTGTGAGTGATGTCCTCAGCAAGCTACAACAAATAAGGGGTCTTTGCTGTGATTTTAAATGGTGCATCTCATATAAGCAACTTTCACAAGCATCATCAGTAACAAGTTCTGTTACAAAAGAACCTATGGCATAAGACAGCAATTTACATGTGGATCACCATGCATTACTTATGTGACTCAATGCCAACATCATAGATGTAAAAAAAATATGTAGGCCATACACTGAATGACCATCATACATAATTCAAGAATCAACAATAAATTAATAAGGACATTGACAATCCTTTAGCTAATCACTTTAAACTTGTGGACCATTTGCTATCAGATTTCATGATTTTCTTTTTGGAATATGTTTTAAAGGAAGAACGTCTGGACTCCAGAGAAAACTTGTGGATGTAAGTTTAAAATCATTACATCCTGATAGACTGAACATCACTGACAATAATACCTGATTAAATCATATCTCAAGAGATCTCATGACTGCACCGATTCCACATTCCTAATGGAATCTTAATTCGAGATACTTTGTGAAATTCCAGCAGAGTCAGCTGTGCGGCCAATGAGAAAACAATCCTGTACTACCTGGCAAAGGTGAAGCCAAAACGTTGTAGTGGAATATTTTTGTTCTTTGGTGAGTTCATCTGTTTGAGCCACTTCTTTGTTAGCCATATTCAAACTTTTGGTTTTGCCTGAATGTCCACTCATACATGGATGTACAAAATAAATTGTTAATGGATTCAGTACATAATCCTGACAAAAAGCATCTCTCTGGCCAGAGAGTTAGTTGGTTGCCTTTTTCCAGAAGTGTTTTGCTATACGTCATTGGTTACATAGTACATTAATATCTTCTCCCTGAGCTGTAACTTTAGTTTTGTTGACTGCTACATCAATAACTTTACTATCCCTTGCTCCTACTTAAAGATAGTTTGCAGTCTGTTTGAGCATGGAACAGTCTTCTGACTCAAATTGTTGTAGTCTCTGCTGTGAAATCCACATTAGATATCTCAGAGCCATAATTACTAGGGCCCAATAAAAAGAACATTTTAACTGCATCGTATAGTCTGAGATATCAGAGACTACTCGTGTCCTGGGTCTAAGCAGTGGTTTTCATATTCACATAATTTAATTAGTCTGGCCAACCAATTGCTAGAGAACAATATGCCAATTTAGTAGATGTTTGTTTGTGTTTCTATAAATCACTTTTTTAATTAAGATGCAGCAGCCCAATTTTCTAGTGAAGACTCATAAATCAAATCCATATTAGCCTCATCATCGAAGTCAAAAGTTACGGAATGTAAGCATGGGAAATTTTTAGTGACCTCTATACTTTTGGGGAAAACATCCCACTCTATCTATAAAAATAGATTATGGGTGAGATGCACGAATATGTTTGAGATGTTGCTAAAACAGTGATAGCACATTTTAGCAAACAGCAAAGGCTAGTGCTTTGAGATCCAGAATCAGAAGATTAGGTTGTAAAATAGCCATTCAACCAGAATAACCTGTAGTTCTAAGGAATCGCTAATTTGTGGTTCTGTACAAATTGCTATTTTGGTTCAGTTGCAGACATTTTTGTTAACTTTGGCTAGCATGTGGTCTTTGATGTGTGCAAAAGACAGAAGAATGGGTCAGAAATTGATAAGTGCTATAGCAAAATATTCATGATTTTGTACTGAAGAAATCATGTCAACTCATTTGAAGACTTCGGCCCACATTTACAGAACTTAGAAATTGTGATTTTCTAATTGTGATACTTTACGAATCGTAATTAGGAAGTCAGAATTCCTAATGAGCAAAAAGTATGCAAGTTGTAAATAGCGATTCCTAATGGGGTTGCAATAGAACTACCTCATGAATATTAATGAGGTCGGCCGCAATGTCTAACCCATTAGTAATTACAGCCATCATAGGGATGGTAGCCTTCTGAGGTTTGCAGACCACCATGTCTGTGATTGCTTTTTAATAAAGCAATCTTTCCTTTTTTGAAATGCAGCCTGTTTTCCATACAGGACCACTGCTTGCTCTTAATAAATATTTTTCTCACTGTTAACAAAGGGGAAGGCGCCCCATGGGGACCCCTTGACATTTGCGAATGTTCACCACCACCCTTGAGGTGTCGATAAAAAATACATGTTTTTCAACTGTAATTCGATTGCAAATCATTCATACATTGCACTGCAATTCTGTATTTGGAACAGACGTCCTAAACAGATCCCTTCCGAATACCGGAACACTAAACACACATTGCGATTCAGTAACATGTTACCAAATCGCAATTTGTGCTGTGTGCATATATTAAATCATTTTACTAGTCGGAAAGGACCTGATTCTGCAAATTGGCCATTTCCAACTGCAAAAATTATTTTGTACATATGGCCCTTCAATCAGCACGCACATAATGAGTAAGTTATTCTCCTAGCTGCCCTGGGAAGGATCATTTCTGAGGCTGGTCAACCACAGCACTAATAGTTGACATTAACTGTTAATGCTCTAGTAAGTTATTAGTTCATGAATTTGTAAAATCTTGGCAATTCAGCGCTAAAGGTTTTTCGTTTCCTTATAATGTTCAGCATTGTCGTACAGCTTGTACCTCATCAGTAAAACTGTGCGTTTGTCAGACAACATGAATGTCAGGATTGTGCCAGACTGATTCTGTGCACACTCACTGAGTATGTTGGCTTGTATCCCTGCTAGCCCACATGCACCATCTGCACCCCTAACTTTACAGGGTTGCAAATGTGTGTGCAACCTAAGAATGTGACAACCCTGATCTCCAAAGGAAGTTGTGGTAACAGATCTAGAATCTTTTTATTTGGACTCTTATCCATACCCAAAGAAATACACAAGAAATACTCAGCAAGGCGTTTCAACATTTATTGAAGCATTATGATTCTTGTATAAAATACGTGTGCTGCGATAAGCAATAGAATGGAACACATTAGCGTAATTAGCATTACCAGAATAGTGAAAAAGATGAACATTTCCACCATTGTGCTAAGACAGCGTATATATGCCGGCATATAAGTGCTGTACAGAGTGTACACCTCCCTAGCGCTCCCTAACCTGGCCTTGCCTAGGGTGGGTGAGGTGCTAAATCCCTGTACAGGCTGTCTAACTCCCCATTACCTGCAGGCAAGTGTGATCAGGCTGTCCGTCTTGGTGTAGAGCAAAACATCCCTCGTGTTGCTACACAGGAATCAGCTGAGCTGGAATTCCGGCATGTAGTGACCTCTCAGAGTCAACTGAGTGATCCTCTCCCTAAACAAGGAAGTTGTTCTGTGTATATATTAACAGCTCCCATGTGGCTATGTTGCAATCCCTTTCAGGCCACAATTGTTTATTCTAGTTGAAATGTAAGCAACGCAGATTCGGAGAATTTTATCCTTCATGCATGCAAATGTATGTCAAAAGCTATTGGTGGCCTACACTGACCCCGTGACAGCAGCTGGTATCGTTCAGTAAGTTGAATCACCTTTTACAGTGGACTGTGAAAAGCCTGCTGTTTGCAGGATTAGATCCAGAAACACATTAGGAAAAGCTCAGATGAGTGACTGCAAGTGAAGAGTTGGAGGCCGTTGGTGTCTGTGAGACCAGATTTACATGAAATGAGGTACTGTGGTATTTAAATATAAAACAGCAGCAGCATTGCACTGCGTGTGATTTATGAATGCAATATCAGGCCTATATTCTCCACTTCTTAACTCTTTTCACATTAATAATTCCGATTCTCATTCACCTCTTCTCACCTTTACTGTCCTTTCAAATTCATGGGCCTGAAAAGGATGATCACAGCACAACGTTTTGCATAGCGTTGTGACCGGCTTTCCCTTTGTGGTCTGAGGAATGCCTAAAGCCTTAACACTCCATCTGGAATAATAACGAGACAGGAGTAGGAATGCAACTCATTCAAAAACGTGTGAATACTAGGATAGAGGCCAGCACGGGACATCATAACTATTACCAAGGTGGGGAGTTCTTGCAAACAGTACTTCTGCACGTCGAGGACTTTAAGCAATGTTTACACTGGAAATGCGTAGGGTGGTCACACAGCAATGCAAAATATTGGATGACACATTTATGCTGAGATCCCACTAACATGTGTCACAACATATAACTCATTGTCCAATGCGGTTAGTAGGAGTATCTCCAAACACTGGAAGATTATAACCAGTAACAGACACAAGTGGGAGAAACCACTCTTTTCATATAAAAGAGCCACAAGCTTGAAAGACTCTTTAGTCCACACGCGCCCCAGGGACCTGACAACAAGTAAGCCAGCCGCCACTGTGTTGAATGCTTGGGGCCTACCAGCTGTCACTGGCCATTTCCCCTGTGGGAATTGCAACATATGTCACCTTACCACCCACACTAAATCATTGAATCTGACTAACGGGCAACGTTGGGACCAGCGTTGCCACACGAATTGTAACACGGCCAATGTTATTTATCTAATAACATGCCCCTGTGGTCTACAGTATATTGGCATGACGTCCAGGCGCATCAAATTGAGAATAGGAGAACATCGCAGCAATATTCGCTGCCGGAAATCGACAACCAAGATGACTGCCCACTTTGTGGAAAAACATCATAACCCGAACGACATGCGTTGGACAATTTTAGAACATCTGGCAACTGGACTTGAAGCGAAGTTGTTTGAAAAAGAGCAACGGTGGATTTATCATCTGTCCACCAATAAAATCGGACTTAATGATGATATCCCGTGGGGTTCAGTGTTGAGGCGCTGATGATACCAGCTGACATCACTACTACTAGTGAGTCTGTCCCTGCGGGTCCTGTTGTTCTAAATAGTATTCGGGTTATGACACTTTGATTTGCATCAATTGATCCACTTGGCCGAATATACTACTCCAGCACTTATTAAGGGCACTGAGATACCGGCTGTCTATCTAACTGTTTCAGTAAACACAACATAGCCTCCCATTAGTCAGACATCCCCATTCCAAGTAATATACTCGTCTAGGTTACTGATCAATGTTCTGGTTCATAATTTTAGACTCCTTCACTGGGATTCATTATATTAAGCTCCGGGTTGGCTTGTTTTCCCTTTTATGAGTTTTCACATCATCGAGGCGGAACGGGGTCTCGAACCGTTTCTCCGTCGGGGTCACATTAGGAGCTTTGTCTCTTTAAGGATTCACCTCCTGCTCCGAGCCTCGCATGGTGCCACGCCCCCTCACGTCCGGGCACGCTGGGGTCACAAGGCCGGAACAGTCCTGGTGATTAATAGAGCTCGCCTGGTGTTTTCCTTTACCTCCGGGCGGACGGCGGTCCTGAAGTGTAGGTCTTGGGCGGGGAGCCGCGAGTGAGAAAGTAAGTTCCTGAACCGCTTTTCCACCGTGCGGTTTTCTTTGGCTCCAAAGAACGTTTTGACTATGGAGGGAATGGTAACTTCTTGCTTTCCTCCTTGCATACTAGATTTCGCACCGCGTGAACAGTGCCCGCGCCGTCCTGACCCAGGAAGTAAATTTCCTTTCTTCTATCTGTAAGTGCGTTCAACCGCCTGCTGAGGCGCAAAACGATTCTTGTTTTTTCTAAAAGCATGTTGTCACCCGGGGATCCACATAGTGAGGCCCCCATTGCCGTTCATAAGTCTCTGCATTATTCTTCAAATAAACTTTTGTTTCCATACCCGGCTTAAGTACAAATTATGGAGGGGTAAGGAATTCTCAGCCTCTCTCTAAAGTTAAGCCTGGGATACGCTGATTTAAATAAATCTACTGCGTTCCAGGAACCTTGTTTCTTTGGTTCCACTATTCTAAAATGAACAGTCTTGTTTTGTACTCTGAAATAAGACAACCCTTTGTATTTAATTCCTAATCATAAAGGGACTATATCCCACCACTGCATCAGGGTGCTAAGGATACAGAGGCGATGCGATATCTCTCTCGTCGCCTCGCCACATGTTGCACAAATGGATTACATGTTGGTATGTATGTTTATGTGTCAGTGTGTTCCTTTCCTTCCTCTAAGGTAACTTTGGCTGCTGTGATCCACAGCGGGCCGGCATGGGCAATATCCGTGAGTAATTTCACTATATATATATTTTTTTCTCATTTTTCACACTAAGTGCCTCACGGTAGGGTGTGCCTTAGCGCGTACATACCACCGGAGTGCAATTTGTCTGTGGTCCTGACGAATGCTGTGCGATCCTGCATTTTCACAGCAGAAACATGTTGACCTTATATCTTAATTAAGGACACAGGTCTCCTAATTCAGAACCTAGTTTTGTCCGCCTTCCACGTTTTTAACCTCAATACAGGGTGGCCCACATTAAATATTTTGTTTGGGTATCAACCGTGTATTTTTTAATTCTGCACTCACTTATTCTGCACATTTTCTGAGTTATACCACTGTTACACTCACCACCAACCCGCTCCGCTGTAAATCAGGCATTGTAGCATGCTGGGGGGGCATTCGGCCACCCCAGCGGGGACCCAATGATGAAGCATGTCACCAACTAGTGGTGAGTGAGGGTCCTTTTAACATAGAGGTTTACTTGCCCTTCCCAGTTAGGCGTAATCACCCCAATTCTCTGGGTTGCTACCTCCTGGTTATTAAGATTGCAATTTCCGAAATCTTGTAGTTACCTTAATCGGGTAGGGGCCTCTGCATAACCTGACACACACATATATTTCTTTTTTGTTACACGTATTTTTATGTTCCACTGAGTCACTCCTTGGTTGTTTATGACACATTTATGACACAGGTTTGTGTCGCTCAAACCTTAAATCATTCTTTGGAAGCCACGCAAAGACTCTTTGCTTGGCTTTGAATGAATTCAAAAATATGGAGTAAGCAATGCAGCTCAAATTGCTGCGTTGCGTTACAGGGCCCTGTGAAGGCTTTCCATGGGCATTGCATGGGTGCTCGCAAGCAACTCCCATGCTCTTTGATGCATGCCCAGATTTACAAGGCGTTGTAAACCTGGCAATGCGCCAAAAAGACACGCCTCCTCAGGGGTAGTGCCACAAGGAACGATTATTTTATTTCGCCTCGCTTTTTCCTCTTTCTAAGTGTGCTGCATTGTGCAGAACACATATTGAGAAGAAAAAAGCTTCTCAGGATTGTTTTTGTGCAGAAAGGTGCGCCCTTCCTGCACAAAAATAATCCTGATTAGAATACAGGCACCCTTGCACCATAGTGCAAGGGTGCCTTAATTGGCTCTAGGTTGACAAAACGGCGCCAGCACAATGGAAAAGGAAAGGAATGGGCCATATTGGACCGCGCTATATGTCGCATGAATCTGATGCAGTGTAATTAGCCTTTCTAAGCCTTAATTTTTCGGTAATGTTCAATCCCGCTAACCTTTCCAGCAGTACATTGATTTCTTCTTTGACATTTGTTTTGTGATTTGATACCAGAAATCGATTGGACAAGTTTATTTTTTTTTAAACATTACATTTATTTCAGCAACCCATGTATGCTTTAACAGGAACTTAGCGCACATGGATAATTAATGCAGTTATATTTAGGCCCTTGTGAAATCTGAATAATGCTGTCATAATATAACATCATTTTAACAATTTCATGTTACGCTTGTACCACAAAATGCTTTTATGCTATGATGCGTAGTTAAGCGCAATTCAGAGCAAACATGCACAGCAATTACACAGGAAACACCCAAATGACCACAACGTGAGCGGATGCTGTGTAATGCTCTTGTGTTTTTTACTCTATTTTTAATGGGAAATGCATGGGAAATGCATTCTCATGTTCAACAAACATTGGCAATGCCAATAGGTCTAGCTTTAAAGGACTGTTGTATGGTAATGTGAAGCATTACAAGTAAATAGCATGGGAATCTGTATGTATTTGTGGGGGAGCAAAGAACAGTTGAATAACATTAGTGTAGGTTAGAAGGTCGGGCGACAGTTGCACTGTCAAGCCAGACCTAAAAATCCATGCTACTGCCAGAGAAAAACACTACAAAATTATATCGTTATCTAAGACACTTTAATAGCATTCTAGTGTCATATGTGTGACCATAAACATAAGGCAGATGTATAAATAAACAAAATAATCACAGCAGAGGAGTGCAAGCATTTTTTTGTGGAAGCACACAATGACTGCCAAATCAAAACATCTACTCCTGGCTCCCAACATCTGGGCAGAGTAAAAGACCCTCTATCGTGATGATCATATAAATGTATAGCCGAAGTAAGGGCCTAATTCACAAAGGTAAACTTATGTGTTTGTATAAGTTTAAGCTTTTTCACTATTCATAAAAGTGCACTTTAATAGTAAGTTTACAAGTGTGGAGACTCCGCGATCGGGGCGGAGTACTCTGCACAGAAAAAGATAGGCCTGTCCTATCTTTTAAGAGCGAAATTCTCAGCCCTGGCTGCGGAGTCTCAGCACTCATAAACCTATTATTTAAATGCAGTTTTGTAAATACTGAAAAAGCGTAAACTTACACAAACAAGAAAGCTTACCTTTGTTAATCAGGTCCTAAGTGTTTTATGCAATAGGGATCTAGCCATCCTCCTTTTAATTCCTTAACCTCGGCGAGGCATCTGAAGTCTGTCCACGCACACACTCTCTTATAACTTTCCTATATGTCATCTGTGGTCCCCATGTGTTGTTGTGCTTCTTAAGACACCCTTCACACACCAATGTTGTTACTTGCATACACAAGTCCATGTTAGAATGCCACCTTGCCAGTATTTGGCATTCAGAGGTACCCAAGGTACTCACTTTGCCTCTACGGGAAACCATCAACCCTAAATTGTATAATATGCAGTTAATTCATGTCAGGAAGCACAACATCCTAGAATCATGCCAACAACATTCATTTAGCTTCTGAGGTACATTCTGTTCAATGTTGAATGAGATAACCATTTACAATGTTTCAGAATGTCTTTATTTGATGGTAAAGCCACGTTGTATGAAAGAAGATGTCCACCTAGCCACATAATCTAAGGTAGGGCTCTATGTCTGATCTAAACATTACCTTTGACCTAGAGCACGTATGGTACATTCTGTGTAGGATGTAGATTTACGCTTCTTTAAAGCTCATTTACTTGACTATATCTAGAGGATGTTAATGCCTTTTCCCATTCTATGCCTTCTATTTCTCCCGATCTGCTGCTGTCCATTTGGATGTTTGACTACCAATGTGCCCAGGGTAGGGTGGATTAAAGTAGGGTTAGGTTTGTTAGCGAGCCCTCCTTACTTGACACGTCCTCCAACAGCGCTATGCTCCGGCAGGACACGGCGGGGGACGTGAGCGTAATGTTTGATTTAAACTCTTAACCATTTGCATGGTGAAGGTGAGAACCAGACTTTGTGAAAGGGACTAACGGTTGCCTGGGTTATACTGTGCAGGGATTGGTTTAGGAAAACGAAATGTAGTTTTTAGTTACTGCAAGCATACAGAGCTGTTTTAAACACATTCGCTTCACATCGGAACTCTTAGTGCACCCCCGCCCACCTCAGATGGCGGATGTGATCCGGTCAAGATCTGGACCCACGAGGGTGAAACATCCTGACAATCGCCTAAAAAGCATTGGGAATATCCCCAGACACCAATGTGAACTACCCGGACAACCCGACGCAGAGTGCAGCGGAGTCCGACCTGGAAAACAGCTGAATCAGACAGGACCAGGGGACCGCAAGCGGCCGCGGCTTATCTGAGCCGCGCACCAGAGACTGGGTTTCCTGCTGCTACATGAGGATCGGCGTTCCTGGACCCCGTGGAGCGGATCCCCACGGGCTGGTGACTGGTTGCGGCCTCCGGACACAGAGGGGCTGGAAATATCCAGGTGGACTCCGTGGGAAGACGAGACTGCAGAGCCCTGCGGCCTTGAGGTGAGTGCGGGGGCAGGCGCGGGGCCTGCGCAAGAGGGGGCCAATCCCTCCTTGCCCCTAGTGCCGCTGCGGTGATGCTTATTCACCCACCCTCCTGCTGAGGATATAGGTGCAGCGAGGGGCTAAATTACTGAGCCCTTGCAGCAGAGGCAACGCATTCCACCCGACCTGGAGACCTACTGGCAGACACGAACTCCCCCCACCTGGCACCGGCGGCGGCGCTGCCTCTGGTGCCGGAGCACACAGTCACTCTGAGCCCCAGGCTGTAGTACAGGCTCAGTACAGCGGGAGGCCTTGTACATCTAGTTAGTAACTGCCACCACAGCTCTCAGAGTCCCCTGTAATTACAGCGGAAGTGCGAGGAATACAGGCAGTGACTTGGGGCTTCACAGTTGTGTACCCAAAAATACTGAGTGAGAATAAAACCAAGAGGAGTATGGTCAGATCAGGACCAAAGGGAGATACCAAATGAGGCTAAAAACACCATGTAGCTAAACCCCACCACTCTGCCTGGTGCATGTACCCCTACATTCACCTTTCATTACCCATGGTACCTGGCCAGCACCCTCTCTCTTCTGCCCATTCCTGTGGCCTTCCTTTGACCTCCCTGTACCGCCCCTTCGCCTCTCATCTTACCGTATACATGGCTTTCCCATAACCCCCCTCCCCTCCCCCTCCACCTCTCGCCCTCCATTTCTACTTCTTAATTTTCTCCTCCTACGTATGATCTCTATTCTTCACCTCTGCTCAACACCAGTAAAAATATCACTGTAACTCCATCCTCTCCTTTCTACCACCATCTTTCCCCTCTCTGACCCTTGCATCACATCACTCTCCCCAGTCCCCCACAGCCCCCAGTCCTCCTTCGCCTACTTCACTTCCTCCCCCACCTCTGACCCTCGCACCCCAACACTCTCCCCGCTCCCCCACATCCCCCTGTCTTCCTTCGCCTAGTCCACTCCCTCCCTTAACCATTGAGCCACCCTTCATTCCGTGCTCAGCCCACCTCTCCATGGAAACTAAACTTGATTCTCTCATCTCTTCCATTTCCCAGCTTGAAGTGTCCATTTCACTCTTAAGTGCTAAGATATCCCCCTCCCCGAATAACCTCCAGAGGAGTTCCTTGCTCCCGCGCCCAAATAAAGCCAACCACAGTCTGCCCTCCACAGACATCACCAACTTACTAGCTAGCTACAAGACTACCAACATCAATTTACCTCCACTCTCCTCTCCTAACAATTCTACTCAATTCGCCATTCAGACCATCTCTTCCATCAAAACTTATCAGCCTCCCCCTCAAGGGGCACCCTCATTCAAGAATCTAATCCCTATCTCCCCTATCAGTCCAGACACTCACATATCCAAAACAGTTGCGTCTGAGCTACATTGTATGCTCCATAACTGCAGATCTGCAACCAAACACAAACTGGAAATCTCTGACACTATCACCCACCACAATCTCGACATGCTCTTTCTCACTGAGACCTGGTTTAATGACTCCTCTCACACTTTATTTGATCTTTTGATACCTACTGCCTACTCCTCTATCCTCAGAAATGACAGAACAGACAAGATCAGGGGAGCTGTTGCGATTATCTTCAGAAACTCCCTTCAAATCAAAGCCTTTCCCACCATCCTCTTCCGCACATTTGAATGCCTTTCCCTAGAACTCCAAGTTCATCACGGCTCACCCTTCAGGTTCCATGCCATCTACCACCCTCCCGTTAATTGCTCTTCCTTCATGGAGGAACTCATCGACTTCATTAGGACCAATATTCACAAAGCGACAAGTAGATCTTTCTAGGTGGTTTCAATCTAGACTGGGGCTCAGTGGAAGACTCGGCTTCCAACAAGCTTGCAACCTTTCTCTCAGCTAACAATCTTGTCCAACACTGCTCGGAAATTACACACGCCAAGGGCTCAATTCTGGACCTTGTTATTTCTAAATCAGACCAGCTTACCATTGCTCCCCCTATCCATGTAGACTGGTCAGACCATTTCCTCATTCCCTTCCATTTTCACCTCTCTCACATTATAACTTCGGCCAACCTAAAAGGGACTCTACTTGGTTACGCAACACAAAAACCATTGACCTGGAGACTCTATGTGATTCTGCTATGCGTTCACTTCCTAGTCTAGCCCCCTGTATGGATGTCAATGATCACACTCCCCATTGCCTTTCAATCCTTGCAGTCGAAATCGACAAGGTTGCTCCACACCAAAGCAAAAGGAAAAGATCCACCCCCTCAGCTCCTTGGGTCAATAAAGCTCTCTATGACGAAAGGAAAAACCTTAAAATCTTGGAGACACATTGGAGACAATCTCCATCCACCTCCAACCTCTCTCTTTTACGTTCAGCAAGATCCAAATACCACAAGCACATCTTCCAGGAAAAAACATCACATTTCAGACCCCTCCTTGATTCAGCTAAAAACAGACCCAAAAAACTTTTCGACCTCATCAAAAACCTAAACTGTTCTCCCCAAACCATCAATCCTGAGGATGCTTCAAAGAAAGCAACTGAGTTTGCTATATTCTTCGATCAAAAGGTGAAATCACTGGTGGAACAGGTCACCCACCCCACCCCCATTGAGGAGCGAAAATCCTTAGTCACTTGGCGGAACTTTGCTGCCATCTCGGAAGATGATCTCCTCAAATGCATCCTCGAAACCAAACCCTCCAACCATTCTTCTGACCCCATACCCAGTGTCATTGCCATTGATTTCTATACCAATACTCTCTCCTACTGGACCAGGCTAGTTAATCTCTTCCTTAGTCAAGGATCCCTCCCAGTTGTCCTCAAAACAGGACAGGTTACCCCCCTTCTAAAAAAACTCTCTGCAGATGCGAGCGACCTCAATAACTTCCGCCCTATCATCAATCTCCCTTTTCTTTCAAAGATCACAGAAAAATGTGTTGCAAAACCACTTTCCCAACACATTATGGACAATAATCTCCTTGACATGTTCCAGTCTGGCTTTATTCAAAATTGCAGGACCGAAACAGCCCTGCTGCGAGTGATCGATGATGCGCTGCATATACTCGATTCAGGGGAATCGTGCCTTCTGATTCTTGTTGACCTCTCTGCAACCTTTGACACTGTTAATCACAACACCCTCCTTAATATTCTTCAACAGAGAATGGGCGTGGAAGGCACAGTACTTAAATGGTTTGCCTCATTCCTCTCGGACAGATCCCAAATGATCAAGATTGCGAACAGTCTCACGTCTCCACTGGTGGTTGGTCAAGGCGTCCCTCAAGGTTCTATCCTTGCTCCCACTCTGTTTAATCTCTCTCTGGAACCATTAGGGAATCTCCTAAGCAAATCTGGAATCCTCTACCATCTCTATGCGGATGACACCCAAATCTACCTCAAGGAGTCTTCCTCTCGAGACCTCTCACTACTCAACTCTACTCTCAACTCTATTCACAACTGGATGTTAGTTCACCAACTCATTCTCAATCCCTCCAAAACTGAATTCCTCCTCCTATGTAGCTCTCTCTCCCCGCCTCCTGTTCACTCCTGGATGGAACAGTTGAATTTACTCAACAGAAAACCCATCATTGTCAACTGCGCTAAATCCCTAGGTGTCATCCTTGACAAAAGACTCAACCTAATCTCACACATCAACTCCACTGCCAAGAGCGCACGCTATCATCAGTGCCTTCTATGGGGGATTCATCGGTCCTTCCCGGAGAAAGACCTAAAAACCTTGGTCCAATCGCTAGTTCTCTCTAGACTGGATTATTGTAATTCTCTTCTGACTGACCTTCCCAAATCTCACCTCTCCCCCCTCAAATCCGTCCTCCATTCAGCAGCTCGCTTCATTTCAAGGTCCAAACAAAGTGACCCCAACACTCCTATCCTGTCAGCTCTAGCCTCGATGGGAAGCCATCGGAGAGAAATTTACAAAACGGCGTGCATCACCCACAAAGCTTTGCACTCTTCCTCCCCTCGCTATCTGGCGAACAAACTGAAATTGTCTGGAGGCTCAAAACCATCTCGGAATGCCGAAAAGTTCCTGCTTGAGCCCCCCTCCTTCAAAAGGGAAAAATTGATGGGTCAATGGTTCTCAGGTAATGCGGTGAGAATCTGGAACTCGCTTCCTCCTTTGCTCCGTGCCATCACCTCCATCCAGGTCTTCAAAGCGGACCTCAAATCTCTTCTATTCCAAAGACACTTTCAAAACTAATTCCTTCCTTCCCAGACCTCACCAGGAAGTTCTTTAGTCATTGTAAATTTGTTATATTTAATTTATATTTTTTTTCTGTACATTCTTTGCTTGCTGTATCTGATATTGTGTTCCTTTTGCCTGCGGTGTTTTGATTCTGTGGCCTGCTATTTTTGCATGTTCCATTTCTCTCATGTAACGTAACTGGTTCTATTGTACAGTGCTCTGACACCTTCGGGTAAAGTCAGCGCGTTATACAAATGCATTAAATAAATACAAAATTAAAAAATACAACCCCCAGACGGCTCTAAGTCCCGGTTCGTCTCCCAGAAGAAACCACGGGGCACATTATAGGACAGACCACATAGTCTCAACTTTGCTTTGTTTTAATAGCATAGGTGCTGAGGAGTAAAAGTAGGACAGTTTTATAGCCAAAACAACCATGCTCGAGTTCCTACGGTGAAGGGGCAACGAACAAGCCATTTAATGTTAGTTTTATCCTGTCACATTTGCTGTACATTTAATGACAGAAGTGAAATGTCAGGCTACTTCTGACACTGTAATGTTTATTCTTTGAACATGCAGTTTTACGTTTACTTTTCTTTGACGGCAAAGAGAGAGAATTTTGAAAAGTGAATGCATTTGGCAATCTTGCTGGTGTGAAAGGCTGTAGGTTTTTTTTCAGAAACACAACAAAATGTAAATACCTATACATGAACGTGTACATATGTTTAACATGTATTAGCAGTCATGAATCCACAAAACAGTCTGTTTTTACTTTAATTCCAAGTGTGATGCAAATAATGATTTTAATAGGATCAGCACAAATCGTCAATGACTTGGTGTTGCGCAAATGACAAATATTTGCTGTAACCCAATTCCAACGATTAGCATTTGTTCCCTATATAGTTTTATCAGTGAAATGTCTGCACGAATAAGCACCCATTTAAAAGGAGAAGTGCTGTCTATAAATGACAGTGTGCTGCAACACATTGCTTTAATAATATATGTGTAATAGTGTGATCCTAAACACACATCAAGTTACATAGTTGACCCATAACACTTTCTAGCTGAATAGACATGGCTCATTTTCTACACTTGGACTTTGTGTGACCAATGAATTGTTCACAATCTGCACGAGTTTAGTGATGTAATATTGATGGCAGCACCCCACTCTGAAAATTGTTCCAGCACCAATGTTTTAAAGTAGTTGTGTTTAACAGGAGAGCGAGCAAGACCATGGATGCCTTTTTTCTCCCATTACTCCTTTAATGATGTACATCAGCTGGAGTGTTTTGTCCATGTGGAAGATTGACCTACATACTTCAAACCTATTTCCTTTAGGATCCAATTATATTTCTGCTCTTTTTAAGCACTAAAAGTATACTTATGTAATTAATAAGTTGAAAATGAGAACAAAGAATAAAACCAAAAACTTCTTTCACTACCAGGTTTTTTGGACTGTAGAAACTGTCACTCACTTTTTTTGTAACACCAGAAATGCATATATCTCACTGTAGAAAGTGTTGGGACTTCATTTTTACCTCTCTAGACAGTTTCATATTTAATATTTATATTACTATTCTCCTTTATGGAGGAAAAATACCAAACATGCCATGGTTTCATCTTTTGTTTGATCAACTGCATTACTTTCCAGTCCAAATGTGTAAACATATGGCACAAATCAGAGGTAACACACTAGCCAAAACATGTTTATTGTTATTTCAGCTGTCCAGAAGGGAGGGGAGAGGGTAAGAGATTAAGGAAAGAAGAAGGATGAGAGGGAAAAACAGACAGGGCCAAATGGGGGAGTGTGATGGAGAAAAAGAGACAAATTGGAAGAGGCTTTACAGGTGAGAAAGGGGAACAGAAAAATGGAATAGAAAAGATGAATGGGAGATGAGGAGAGAGACAAATGTGTTATTGGAAGTGAGAGATTGGGCAAGACAAGCAGTGGAAGATTAGAGGAGAAGGGGTACTAGTAAATAGGAAGGGGATAAGCAGGAGAGAAGTAAAAAGAAAGGGAGGTTAAGAAAAGGAGGAGGGAAGAAGTACAAATGAAAGAGGCAAGTGAGAGAGAGAGAGAGAGGAGACAGGAAAGGGAGAGGAGAGGAGAGATGAAAAGGGGGATTAGAGGAAGGGATGCCAGACGAAGGGAGTGCAAAGAGAAAAGGTAGAAAATATGAAAGGATAACCCTTTTTTTTTCTTATTTCTTATTTTTTATTGAAATTTTGTCACATATAGCACAGCACAGCATATAATGTAAAAAGAATACACACATTGTTTAGTTATCCATACAAAATACATTATTTCCCCAAAAAAAGAAGATGATTTAGCATAATCAGTCATATACTCTATAAAGGAAAACATTTGCTCGCATATTCAAGTAGCACAACAAACGGGATCTACACGCATAACATTACTGGCACCCCTCCACTAAACCTCCACCCTATCCCCTTCCCACAGCATCAATGGTTTCCAAATCTTCTTCCCTAATGCCCTCCCCCTTTTACCTTTCCTTCCATATATCACTTTTTCAAGATTGTAGACCGCCAAAAGAGTTGCAAGCCAATGCTGCATAGCTGGGGGAGTCTTAGCCAGCCATGTCCTGGCGAGCATCAATCTTAAAACAGCCATAGCTAAGAATAGAAATTCTTTGTACATACTATTATATTCTGTTGCCACACCTAACAACATTAACTCTGTGGTAAGGATGATGTTGTCCCCTGTGACCTGTGATAAAAATTGCTCAATGCCTTTAACCAGCGTATACAGTTGCGGGCACGTAGAAAGGATATGTAGGATAACCCTTTTAGGGAGAAACTGGCTCACTTGCAGTACTTTTTGATGCGGATCCAAGTGAGGGGTATTTATTTTTTCTAGCTACTTCACTGTTCTGCTGGTCTCCTTTCTAAAACTTGTCTGCAAAATGGACAAAGGGTTTTATCCCACTTGGATTCCACATGTTCCAAAATATGAGATCCCAATCATATCCCAGCTATGAACCAACCAAACAATTGCAATACTGAATATCGAGGCTAGGAAAATTGTGATACACTAATATTATACACTGAATATGCAGTGACAAAATATCAAAAGATAAGCACATATAGAGGAAGTATAGATGTACTATTCTTAATTCCACATATGTGTGCCTTGAAAATATATCAATATGTTGTCAAGGTACACATACATGGAGTTACATATAGAAAATGTACACATAGGTAAATGTTGGTATTTTGCCCATATTGAGTCTACGTTATTTAGTGCCATTGAGATTCCTACCTTGATGTTCCGGGGGTACATTCTCGTGCGCGAATTTCTTTAATAGCCTCTCCCACTGTGGGAACTCATAGTTGGCAGTTTTGAGCCAGTATTTTGACCTCAGCTATCAATCAGAGCACACATTTTTGATGAAACGGATTGTTCTGTCAGTTTTGCTCGGTAAACATTGTTTACAACGAATGCAATACAATGCATTCCATTACAACGCAGTCATTACAACAACAGCATTGTTACATTGCATACCATTACAACTCAAGCCGTTACAACAACTTGCTGTAGGGGACAGAAGGTATTGGATTTGAAATTCAACTCCTTTCCTACTCTGAAGACTGTAGTTGGAATATTAAATTATACTTTTCCAAACTCCGGCGCCCCCTACAACAAGTCATTGTAACGACTTGTGTTTTAATGGTATGCGATGTAACAACACAATTGTTGTAATGACCACTTTGTAATGGCATGCTTTGTAAATGCATGCATTGTAACATGGCCTATTTGTTTTGCTCATGTACAACAGACAACATGAGGAAATAAAAAAAACTGCAAAACTTTACCTGTTGAATAAAGATACACGTTTCTAGGCACTAGCCTTTGATCTTGAAAGCTGCACATCATAAATGTAAGGACAATAGTGAAGGTAAATTAAGAAAGCATGTTAAACACTGTCTAGATATTTTGGCGGTGCATATATTGGTTTGGCACAGCAAAAGTAGATAGATTTTGTCACATGATAAAGTAAACAGAGGGCCTTGCTCAGCATTGAGTTGTAAATGTGCTCTTTGAGAAACTGATTCAAAAAATTTTACTTTTTGATTTTGGCAAAAGCTCATTTGATGAAAGCAGACTTAAAGTTGATGTTGACAGGTTTGCAAGGATATATAAAATAAACTCACAAATGTGCAAAGGGCATATATTTACTTCCTCATCTTTTAATGTCCAGATAACCTGTTAAACATGCGGAAATATTTAGTTTTTGTGAACCAAAGCACGTGTTATTGTGTTAGAGATACAATGTCTTCTTTTCAGATAAACAAATCGGTGTTGTGATATTCTTCACTTCAAATGCAAATTGCAAGTCGGATCAATTCTAAAACATGGAAATTATGCTTGATGCAAGAATTCCATTTTGACTACTTGCTTTTCTTAAGGAGGGTTTGGGTAAGAAGTTGATCACTTGCACAATATACTAACAGTTGGCATTATGTTTGTGTTGACCATATCTATTCAGCTCACATGTATTTTGGCTTCCTATCTACTAAGTGAGTATACCATGACTAAGCACTCTTTTTAAAAGTTCAATTAATCGTCAAACATTTGTTAAATATGATCATTTCCCAATATAGTCGGCTGTGCATGTCTTCTTCACTTGTGAAAGTCAAGTTCCCATTTGTTGTTGGCTCAGGCTATGCTAGTTTGGGCCCACCATGTTATTATGCACCATTCAGGACCTTCAGACTTCTTCAAGAAGATGCCTACTCACCAGTTGATTAGCAGTGCGAAGGAGAAGCTTGACCTACCGGATATTAACCACAATAGCAGTACTTACCCATGATAATTTGCTCCTGCATGTATATTCCCATGTGGCAATATATGTAGGACAAGTGAAATCTCTCAGCACCATGTATGCTGCTTCTGGATCAGCCACAAAGTTGAACTCTCCACATGCAGTTGTGTTGCCTCTTGCTACAAAAATGCAAAGGAAATATTGTCTTTTATAAATCAACAAACTAAAATCATAGTTGAGTATTTTAGTTTAAACAAATCAGTCACTTTTCAACTAACACAAAATGCAAGTTTTTTTTTGCCACATTTCCATTTTTTGTCTACAATTTAAGAAGAAATTGAAGATGTTTCAGTATATCAATGGATGTGTTTATAATTATGTGTGAGACTTCCCTTAGAATCAGCAGAGCTCCATGCCTTCCTCCTGTCTGTTCCCTTCCAAAATCACCACTGATGACGCCATATATGAAAAATAGGCTCTCTATGCCCTGTGGAGGATTAGATAAGTGGTTGTAATGCAGACAGGATCCCACTGGAATCAACCCAGACAAGAACAAAGAGTGCAGAACAATAATGCATAAACTCCTGTGGCTCCTGCGAAATGGCAAGCTATTGCTAACCCCTTCGGTCCAGCCACTTCTGAGAGAGATGGCATGCAATGGGACCCTGGGACAGCCATCCACCTGCTGAAGCCATAGAGAGGGAATGATCCTCGAGTCAATTTGCAAAGAGGTAAAAGACAATACTATGTGGCCAATTCCTGTTCCATGAATTTGCAGGATCTTGATATAAAGAAACTTTTACCATCATTTTATGATATTTTCAATGATTCAGCCTTTTGCTAAGTATTATTGCTAGTATCATCTTCATTTTTGTAGTTGTTACTCTTCGTACTATGTGCACTAAAATAGGATTTCAGTTTTAATAAATGTTGCAAATATGTTCCCGATGTCCAGGCTTTTTTGAGTGTGCCTATTCATGATGAACGAGGATTAAGTTCCACTAAGTATCACTGTGACATCCCATAGGATTGATTGTTACCTAGAATGCACCTTACTCAGGTATGCTCAGTGGATTCTGGAGTGGTTCTAATCCACAGTTTTTTCTGTCTCAGTTTGGCATATTGCCAACATTCTTATGGTCACTGTGTGTAGAAAACTAGTTTCTGGGCTGTGTTCTGTGAAGTAATCCAAAAAGCAAGTCAAGATTCCAGTTGTTTATGATTTTCTTATCCTGGATTGTTAGAGCTGGCACCTTGGCGTGGGTCTTCCTTCCATTTTTTTGCTGTTGCCTCATGTGTTTTTGCTGGTTATAGATGCTTTGGGCACTGTGCCACTGCTGTCCAGTGCCACAGTGCAAGTGCTCCCTATGGTAAATTGATGTATGGATTAGTGATTCAATGATTAGGTGGTTTGGCTTACTTGTCAGACCCTAGTACAGTGCACTGAGTGTGCCCAGGGCTTGTAAACCAAATGCTGCTGGTAGGCTTGCAGCACTGGTTGTGCCACCCAAAGAAGCAGCCTGTAAAAGGGTGTCTCAGGTCTGCCATTACAGAGCCTGTGTGCAGTCTGGTTCTGCCATGTTGACTGGGCAAGTGCACCCACTTGCCAGTCCCTAATCGTTCCCTTTTCTGCATCTTTTAGTGAAGTTGGTTTTAACATTCTGTGTTTGAAAATACCACTTTTAGAAAGTATGTTTTTTCTTGTCTAACCATGCAAGTCTGCCTCTGCTAGGTTGTGTATTCTTTGTCTGGAGTTTGAGTGACAGGGAATAGGGGATTCCAGGAGACAGGGTGAGTCAGCACAGGGCTGAATAGAGAGATCTGCATGCAGATGGGAGGGAGGAGTTGCACCTGGGACCTGAATAGCTCAGTGCCTTCCCTCCACAATGCTGGCTCCACCTCTTGTGGTTCGTCTGATGTCCCTGCCCTGCACTGTGAAAGGAAAGAAGGAGTCATGTAAACAGAGTGCTCCAGGACTGACCAGAACTGGTTTGGACTAGGCAAAGGCCTCTCTGCCTTCAGAGAACATAGTGAAACTGTGTATAAAAAGGGGGACCCAGACCCCAGAACTTTAGATCACTTTTGGGAAACAAAAGGAAACCTTTGCTGAGGAGAGGAACCAGGGGAACTGAGGAGGAGACTATTGCATCGTTGCCGAGCGCCTCGCATCACCGGAGAAGAGGATCAATGTCGCATCAGATGCCGCTGCATCCCCATGGCACAGCTCGGCGTTCATCTGCTGCCCGCCAGCCATCGCTACTGCCTCCCCATGCTAAATGCCCCCGAGAATGTGCTCAAGAGAACTACAAGACCTCCTCCAGGTATGAAAGTGCCTGTGCCACAACCAAAGGCTTGCCGTTACCGATGCCCCAGTGGTCCCGAAGCTACACGCCCGTCTCCATTCCACCCGCCTTTGTGACCGGTGAACCCTTTTTCTTGGTTGTGGGTACGGGTGAAACGACCAGCGGACTGCCTTTTATTGATGCCCCAGTGGTCCAGAGCCTGCACGCCTCTTATACCTTTCACCCACTTCTGTTTTTGGAACTGTGTCCCCCCCATTTTGTGACTTTGACTTTCCCTGCTCTTTCATCCTGCTCCCTGACTTTGCATACACAGACTGTTTAACTCTTTGAATTTTGCTTTGCCCGCCATTTTGTTACTGGCCCCCGTCGTTTCCCAGGACCCTGACCCACCATCTTGTTTTTGACCTCTGTCCTCTCCCCTTTGCCTCAATTCTCCCCCTGACGATCCTCTATCGTTTTTTCTCCCGCCTTCGAGTGACTGAATCATTATCTCTTTTCACCCGACTGCCTTTACTCATTCCCCCCTCAGATTCCCTTCTCCCCCACCTATTCTTTTAATCCTATTTCTGACCCCTTTCCCTCTTTGTCTCTTATGAGTTGTCACTTCCGTTATATTTTCTGTGAAAAATATTTATTTATTATTTGTGTTACTCGCGGTTGCTCTGTTTTCATTGACATCCTTGATGCCTTTTCTGTTTGGTTTCCCTCTCTCCTCCCTGCCCTTACCTGCTTCCCTCTCCCTTTCCTCTCTACGCTCCCCCTCTTTCTTCCCCTGCCCTCAGGCTGTGTCTTGCCGCCGCTTAAACCTATACTTTACTGTTATTCCTCTTGTTGCCTCTTCATCAGTCTTTTTTTTGCCATCCTCAAGTATTCCCAATTCCTTAACACATCCTTAATATTGTGTAAAGTTTTGTAACTTTGTCGTTCTGATATTCTGTAAAGCGCTCTGATACCTCCGGGTCTAGCCAGCGCTATATGAAACTCTTAATACATAAATAAATAAATCACCGGGAAGCGTGTCACAGGGTCTGTCGCAGCTCAGAAGAATCGTTGAGTCGCCGCACGGCCATCAGGTGTGCACGCATCGTGTCGAATCTAAGAGGAGACGCCATCTTTGTTTCATTGCACCGGATCTTCATCACATCACGGCGTTGCGGGCCGCATCGCCGCGGAAGCGCAGTAAGAAACCAACGCATCACCTCCCCTCGCAGAGAAGAACCGACGCATCTCCTACGCATGAGTAGGGACCCGACGCATCACCGTTCTTGCGTGTAAGGAACCTACGCAACACCTTCCCTGCAACATTTTCGTTGTATAGCATTACGCATCCTAAGGTACATTGAACTCAAAGTGTCGCATTTTACATCTTAAAAAAACTAAGCTAATTCTACCATTTTTGAGTTACAGTATTGTGGATTTTTTGTTGTTTGTGGTCTTGTGTTAAGTCTATATAAAAATACTTATTTTTATACTACAACTTGTGTGGTGTCCATCTGTAGTGTTGTCACTGGGTTACTGTATGTGTTCACAAATGCTTTACACACTGCCTCTTAGATAAGCCTGTCTGCTTGTGCCAAGCTACCAAGGTGGTGAGAAGGGGTTATTTTTAGGAGTGCACCCCCTTACATTGTCTAGACGCAAGGGTCCCTATTTGGTCAAAGGTACCTACCTCTGCCAACTAGAGACACCCAAATCAAACATGGATCCGATATCAGTCTTTTTCCACATCACCCACTGCACTGTAATAAACCAGTTGTTATTCAATGCATTCATTTTGCAGCCAGATGCCAACTTAAAAAACTAAAAGAATGATTCTGCATTTATTTGTCCACAGTCTATAACACTCCCTTCATGCCAAAGCTAGTACTCTCAGAGGGTTAAGCAAGGGATTGGCAATCCACCCTGAGATGTCTAACGGATTGTTTAGTGGGCTGTTGGGCTGTCAGGCTACCGTAGGTACATCGTGAATACAAAAGCTTTATTTGCCTATGAAGTAGATTTTTATAACTTTCAGATGGTTTTGAGTTAAACTTGTCTTTCCTCAATATGTCTAAAAGTGAAGATGTGATTTCCCAAACCCTAAGGAACATTTTAACATCACTTAGTTTAAAGTTTATATTTTGGCAACATTTGTCTTTTGGGCACTTAGTCATCCCTCATCTCGCAGACTTCCCTTATGCTAGCAACTTTGAACCATCGCTTTAGTATACAATGGATTTTGAACTGTGCACACTGAGGCGCTGCTGTCCAGGCCTCAGTGTATGTGTTCTGACCCACAAATCATGGTGAAATTGGCTTACTCCTAATTGGCCTAATTGACTTCTCAGTAGGGCCATAGTATATGGTGCAGGAAATACACTAATGGCATGGAAAAGGTAAGCATCACATGTGGACTGCAGAACATGGTGTGCCATTCACTAGACTCACAAAGGAAACATAGCTACAGGCTTACCTGTGTAGCCTGAGTACTGCAGCTTTTAAACCTGCAAGCAAACCTGCCAAAATAACCCTTTAAAACAGAAAGAACCCTACTAATAAATATTAAATAATTCACCCTGTTATAATTATATTTTGTATTCCTTTCAGGTATCCCCTTTATTTCTTACTTGTTAGGTATTTGCAGTGGCGGTTCACACAGGTAAAAGCGGTAGGACGGTGAGGCGGGGCAGGGTGGGGGGTGGTGGAAGTCAACAGGCGACGGGATAAGTAATATTAAATAAATAAATGAAACCACTTACCTTGTGCTCACCGAATCGCTGACTCAGGGATGATTACAAGAGGCTTTTTCCTCTTTTCATGTGTGTTTCAGATAATTCTACTTGTTGTGACTCCCTTACGCCTCCCCTGGGGAGGCATATATTTTTGGCACTGCCTCGGAGTTACAATTTCTTGTAAATCTGGAGCAATATCAAAAAGCTATGGATGTTGCTGTGAATGCCCATAGCAACACCCATTGCATGCCCCTTTAATGCAGAAAACTGCATTAAAGGGAACAATAGTTACAAGACAACATTATGCCAAAAAATTGGCTTAGTGCTGCCTGGTGAATATGCAGCAGGCTCCTCCACCACTGGAGCGTCACGAAAAGTGACGCACCGACGGCTCAAGGGGCTTATAAATAAGTCCCATAGTCTGCTACCAACAGAGTTACTTGCAGCTGTGATTCCACTTTGAAGGACCATGTGATCTAGTTTTTGAAAGAAGATTACTATTAATATGGCAGGAGAACACGTATGGCTAGATGGAGTGGAGACTCAGATTTTGCCTAGTTGAAGCATCTATTAAACAGCTAACTCTTAGGGGGACTGATGTTATCAATCCATCATGAATGTAGGCGCTCATTATACATTGTGCTTAACACACTAGGATTTTATTGTTGTTAGTTAGACGGCCCTATTCCGCTGAGTTACTTATCGTGTAAGGTTGCCTCTTATGGAGTATAAAGTGATTTTGAAAAGACACATGGTAGGCATATTTGCATGTTGTGGTCTTAGGGTGTCTGATGAGAATAGGAAAAGCATATCACAACCGTCAGATCTGCAGAATATCTGAATGATTATGAAGAAGTACATAAATATACTATCATGTGTTTACATGAACAAATAAGTGCAGGTTTGGAGCACCTGGCACAGAGCTGCTCTTGGAATACATTGGTGCTACAAAGCTGTCATGATGGAAAGCTTTCAGAATGTAAAGCGTTTAGTACGCTACAATGGGATATATTATTGTCAGTTGAAATGATGTCTCTAATTTGTTGAATTACCCTCCATGTGAGGCATCGATTTTAACTATCATGACATCTATTTAACAATAAATCTAGGTATAATGTTGAAGTTACCAAATATGTATTCTATGTTATTTATGTTTGTGCTTGGTTTAAGACTTGTGAAAGCAACAAGTGTTGCAAAACATGTTTTGGCAAGGGGTAATTATTATATTTTAATATAGCTACAAAATGAAATATAAATACAATATATTGAATACATTTAAGACATGGACATGTTTAAGAAAACGATTCCAAAAAGCCTGAATGGAATTATGAGGAGTGAAGTATATGGATTTTGTAACGCAAAGACAAACTTTAATAAAAGTTTAATTCAAACTACACAAGGAAACAGGTTTTTAATTTATTGCTAAAAGCTATATAATTAATATCAATTTCAAGGTTCTCCGATTGAGAGAATTCCGAAGCTCTTTTGAGAATGTGTGTGGTGAGGAATAGGTTTCAGTGGGCTGTTGGGATACAGGTATGAATGGATGCTCAGTATGCAGTTCTGCAGTTTTTGTGTATGCATAATATATAGTGGGAATTGTGTCTGATGTGTGTGGGGGTAGGCATATTGTCTTAGCTTAGTTGCGGTACCCTAATGTCATGGTTATGAGCTTACAGAGATAGTCACTGCCTTCATCTGCCCTTTCCTCAGAACATGTGGTGTAGATAGGGAAGCTTTCCCACTGAGGCAGGCAATACAGCTGGACTTTCTAGTTTATTTCAAGGTAGTGTTGGGAGGAAAATGTCTCTGAGCTTTGATTGGTTGCTACTGTTGTGAGCAATTAGTAATTAGAAGTGTTTACTATTTTAGAGGCTCGTTACAATATGATATATTTTGTACATCAAGGAAATTGAAGAGTTAGCCTGGAGAAAGATGTCCCTTAAAAAGCTCAGAGTAGACTGTAGGGTGAAAGGCCTCAAGGCAACTGATGTTGCAAAGACAAGTTCACTAAAGATAGCTCACACATATCATGTATAGCAGCATCCCTGGTTGGAGTACAGAGATCTCATTGGATCCGAAACTTTATAGGATATTAAAGCTTTCTGCAGATGTCTCTACCTGCACATCACATTTCTTTCTACAGAGCTAGTCATAAAGCAAATCAAACAGAACTGGATTTTGCTGATGTTAGCCTTTTTCTATCAGCATTGGTCCGTCACCTTCAATTTTCAATTACATCATACTCTTGCTGATCACTTGTTGATTTTCAAAGAGCTAGTCATCTTCCATTCCCTACATCAGATGTTCTTAATGTCATATCTTTCTAACATTGTGTTCTGTAGAATTGTGCTTGATTTTAAGCATGGTTCACAAACCATACTTAGTCATGCATCTTTATTACTGTATCATCACTGTGGAAAGGGATCTTCAGCACTTTGAAGTCCTAAATATATCATATTTACTATACAAATAATTCAAAACATAAAAAGAACTTGAAGGATTTTCTGCGAAGAAAGCAGAATTTAACAGTATTGCTAACTAAGTAGTCAGATTCTTGGAAATTGAGGAGGACTTGGTCTTATTGACATTAGTGAGCGTCACCTCTGATCACTTACAATAGAGTTACAAAAAGTATGAATGGTACTTACATTCCATTTTCCTCCCATGATGTACACATCTTTAGGTTTGCTTGGAAATGATGGATCCATTCTCATTGCCATCTATCATTTCCGATCATTTAGAGCAGAATTTGGTAAAACATAAATGTTACTTACATTCCATATTTCCTCCCATGATGTATAAATCTTTAAGTTTGCTTGGAAAGGATGGATCCATTCTCACTGCCATAGCCAGATTAGTCAGTGGCCCAGTAGCAATCAGAGTCAGCTGGACAAAACAATAACAACCAGTCATCAACACTGTTGTGCATTGCTGTGGTATTTGCAACAAGAACAAATTACATATAATTTTAGAATGGTTTAACCTAGTTTAAAAGAATTTCCAATGTACAAAAAAATTCAATACAAAAGTGGCTAATGTGCCACAATGCACAGGTCTGCTACACTTGCTATATAAGTAGTACTAAATAGCACACTTCTCTCTTTACTTATCATTCAGCACTATTCTTGTGTATTTATAGAAATTAGCAAACATCACAAATGTGCATACGTGTGATGGCTACCCAGACTTTAGACATGTAATATGGAGACTTGTATGTTGACCTTATCATTTAATAGATATAACAAACATAATTATGAAAGCAACAGTTATTGGTAACAGTTCAATTGATTAATTATGGATGATCTTTGATCAGTATAGCACACTATCACTTTCGGGCGTATCCTGGAAGTGATTTCAAAAAGGGGGTGGTGATGGACAAAGTATCTGAGTTAATCAGAACACTCCTACCCAGTCAACAGATCAGGGCTTGATCCATCACCGTTTTTTAGCTCACTGCACCATCCCAGTTCAGAACCTGGCTACATGCAAATTAGTCTGTCCCTGGCCCAGTGCATCATGGGAACAGGGCAGACCAAACTACCAAGCCAATTCTTTACTGGAAAGGAAACAAGCTGACCGGTTTCTGGCATTACAGCCGTCTTCGGCCCGGCTTGCTTGAATCCTGATGGTGCAGTGAGCAAGGGACTCACATCTGAGCATACCCTTCCACACTTATGGTGGCCAAAATAATTTCAAAAAGGGGGTGGTGATGGACAAAGTATCTGAGTTAATCAGAACACTCCTACCCAGTCAACAGATCAGGGCTTGATCCATCACCGTTTTTTAGCTCACTGCACCATCCCAGTTCAGAACCTGGCTACATGCAAATTAGTCTGTCCCTGGCCCAGTGCATCATGGGAACAGGGCAGACCAAACTACCAAGCCAATTCTTTACTGGAAAGGAAACAAGCTTCCGGGGACCGGTTTCTGGCATTACAGCCGTCTTCGGCCCGGCTTGCTTGAATCCTGATGGTGCAGTGAGCAAGGGACTCACATCTGAGCATACCCTTCCACACTTATGGTGGCCAAAATAATTTCAAAAAGGGGGTGGTGATGGACAAAGTATCTGAGTTAATCAGAACACTCCTACCCAGTCAACAGATCAGGGCTTGATCCATCACCGTTTTTTAGCTCACTGCACCATCCCAGTTCAGAACCTGGCTACATGCAAATTAGTCTGTCCCTGGCCCAGTGCATCATGGGAACAGGGCAGACCAAACTACCAAGCCAATTCTTTACTGGAAAGGAAACAAGCTGACCGGTTTCTGGCATTACAGCCGTCTTCGGCCCGGCTTGCTTGAATCCTGATGGTGCAGTGAGCAAGGGACTCACATCTGAGCATACCCTTCCACACTTATGGTGGCCAAAATAATTTCAAAAAGGGGGTGGTGATGGACAAAGTATCTGAGTTAATCAGAACACTCCTACCCAGTCAACAGATCAGGGCTTGATCCATCACCGTTTTTTAGCTCACTGCACCATCCCAGTTCAGAACCTGGCTACATGCAAATTAGTCTGTCCCTGGCCCAGTGCATCATGGGAACAGGGCAGACCAAACTACCAAGCCAATTCTTTACTGGAAAGGAAACAAGCTTCCGGGGACCGGTTTCTGGCATTACAGCCGTCTTCGGCCCGGCTTGCTTGAATCCTGATGGTGCAGTGAGCAAGGGACTCACATCTGAGCATACCCTTCCACACTTATGGTGGCCAAAATAATTTCAAAAAGGGGGTGGTGATGGACAAAGTATCTGAGTTAATCAGAACACTCCTACCCTGTGGTAAATAAATAAATAATACCTCTATTTTTGACTGGATATACAATAACAGATAGCTCAATAAATAAGAGTCAAGATTCGAGGTAGCTGGAGTTTGCAGGTTTAATACAGCATAAAGGACAGGAACAGGACAACCTGCACGGGAATAGGATGGCAGCGCTGCACGGGGGCAGGATCGGGACAACAGCAGCTAACAGCTAGCTTTTTAATAACAGTGCACAAATATATATAGTTAAACAAAATACATGATGTTCAATACAATAGGCGTAGCAGTGGGCAGGGCCTGTAGCAGTCGCGAAAGATAAGGCAGAAAGTAGGTGTAACAAGAGGCGTGAACAGGGCGTATACATAGACATGTGATGTAAACGTAACGGAATATGTCATAAATGGGGCGGAAACATGCAGGGGGCTACCGAAGGAGCCGGGACCTCTAACCTAGTGGTGCGCGCAAGCTGGCAATGACGTGTTACTAGGGAGAAGCTGGGGGCTATGACTTCTGAGCTAGAAGGAGAGACGAAAGTCTGGAGAGTCAGAGCGACATGTACCTAAACACTATCTAGTATCTGATGTTTAGAGAACATGTTGATAGAATCCAAAAGTTATCAGGGCAAAGGCTAACAGACACTAAGACTGGTGCATGCATTATTCTACATGTAGTGTGTGTTGAGGAATATTAAATGACCATAAATACAGTATTTCTCTTACATGGAGACGTAAAGGCTAGACGATGACTGAAACTATTGATGCGATTCAGTAGCTTAGGAATGCAGAGAAGGAGAGCTGGACTGATAACTAGAATCATAACATACTCTTGGCAGACTGGCAGGCAGAGCCAGGCCGAGCCGGGCACTGTGAGGCAGGAAGTAAGTGAAGGGTCAGGGATACAGGTGGGGGCTGTATCGCTCCTCAGCGAGGGTTCAGGAGACAGGAGCTGAATCTGGTGTCCGGGCCCTTTTGAGGCCTAGAAACGGAGACTTTTCAATGAATTAACGTGCACACTGTAAAACGTGGCAACATAACTTTACATAGGCCTAGTACTCGTAGCTTTAACGAGAACTGAAAACTGGCATACTAGAGATGGACACAACTGTAATTGCGTCTTTAATCGATCATGGGGAATACATATTGCATATTAATCATGCACACATAACATAAGATGGGGAACACGTAGGGACACAGAACATGGCAAAATTTACTTTTCCACATTCCCTCCTTGTCACTACGTTTCCATCAGGAAACATCAATATTCATGATACCATCTATCATTTCATACAGTATCATTTGCTCGTCTCGAAATTTCTTGGAACGGGATCTAGGACGGGACTTGGGACTAGGAATACAAGAGGTAGCACAAATGCCGCAAATCGCAGGGCCACATTGTATACAGAGGCAGCAACTGAATATGATCGCTACTGCAATACCTAGAAATGACAATACTTTCCATCCCCAGGCAGAAATTATACTCCAGAGCCAACCGGACCATGTCCAGGTGCCTGGATTCTGGTGTAACTGATGGGCAATTTTATGAAGTCTGGTTATAGCTGAATAAACAGACGGCGCGTTATTAGGAATGAAAATGCAGCAACTAGATCCGATGACTCTACATGCTCCTCCTCTATCGGCCAGTATGACGTCAAGAACGAGACGATTTTGGAGCACGTCAAATCTCATAGCAGATTGCTCTTCGGTTAAGTTACCTAGGGCAGAGGCAGTCTCATTCACTACTGCTTCAAGGGTTCTGGTTAACCTACGGATTAACTTACTATTCTGGATAGGTCCTATAAAGAAGAAGAAACCTTTATTGAAGTCTGTATACTGTTCTAGAGCAGTTTCAGTTTGATCGACAATCGGGGACTCAATCTCCCTTCTATGTCTAATGTGTACTAGATGTGTGTTTCTGTGATAATCAGATGGGGCTAGAAAAACTGGTGGCAGTAGGAAGGCAATGTAACATGTTCCATCCCAATCGAGGGGCAGACGAACATATGCGGTCTGACCACAAACAAAATAAGAATGACGTGAGGCTTTGAAAATAGATTTCCCACTGCCACTATACTTGACAATAGTAGTACAATCACTATGTCCTACATGTGCGGAACCATTTTTTCGGACACATAATTCGCCTTTGACTGGTAGTACTGAAATAGCAGGTAAGTCTGGAGTGTCATCAGACTGAACATTCAGAACCATGAAATTCGAAGAATAATTACCCAAATTATAAACTTCATTTTCTAGATCTAACCCTGTTCTGTGGGGAAGACCTTGCTTGTCTGGAAAACATGTACTGTTCAGAAGGGACATATCATTTGAAGATGACGTTAACGTGGACCAGGCTCCACACGAACCATTATGTGAAAACGGATAAGGAAACAGTGGCAGAACTCCCTTCGGTGTCTGGAAAGGGGGGAGTCGACCACACACCCAACAATTAGTGGCATTGCTGGTCTGGTGTGAATAATGTAACATACGGATAAATGTATTGTTGCGCATAGCAAGACGATAGGATAGTTCGTGAGGAGGCAGATCACTAAACGTGTGCTCTACTGTAGCATTAGAAAACTTATTTACATGAGAAATTGGAAAACATAAATAAAAGGCATAACTCGTGCAGGTAACCATCAAAGTTAAAAACAATATAAAACTTAGAAAAACGATACATCGGATAGAGTTTTGACTAACTCTCTCACTATGGAGGTCTATCTCATACATGTCAGATACCTGTCTAACCGTTTCACCCAGGGGGACTTAGACAATTAAACTGGCTGGCTTATTTTACTAGACCGAAGCTTCTGTTTATACTCCTGTTGCGGAGTTCTCTCTAACAGGGGAGGATTTGAGACAAAGTCATTAGCGGGACAGTCCTTGATAATAGTATCTTGGCAGTCTTTAAAATCTTGACAATCCTTGGAAATGTTCTTGGAAACAGTTTTTAGTCGGAGTCCGTGAAATTTCTTGACATGCGACAGGTGCACCCACCCCTTCCTGCCTTCCAACTTGACGGCAGTACGGGTGGTCAGAAGGACTAACTTCGGTTCCTTCCAGCGAGGCTCCAGCGGACTTGAACGATCGAAATTCCGGATTAAAACCAGGGAGCCAGGAAGGACCTCGTGTGGCTTGACTTCAGTATTGTCGGGAAATGCGGCGGCAACCTGTGAACGACAAGAGTGTAGGGCAGACATCAAGGAAGCTAGGTAATCTGTCAGCATATTACTGGAAACATCTGTAATACTTCGGGGTCTGGGTGTACCCCACATATTCGGGGGGCGGCCGAATACGACCTCATAAGGGGACAGACCTGATCTGGAGTGTGCGACCATGCGCATATAGAATAGAGCGACTGGCAAGGCAACTAACCAGTCTACACCTTTTTCTTGACAGACTTTCGCAATACGGATTTTCAATGTCTGATTATGTCTCTCTACGAGACCTGCTGCTTCAGGATGGCGTACACAATGAAACTTCCACTGGTACCCTAGTAAAAGGGAAACGTGCTTCATAAGTTCGGATGAGAATGGCTGGCCGTTATCTGAGTACACGACCCTAGGGAGTCCATAACGGGGGAAGAATTCACGAACCAGCTGCTTGGCAGTGGTCGCGGCTGTATAATCTGGGACTGGATATGCTTCTGTCCACCTGGACAAAGCGCATACAACTACAAGGACATACTTGAAACCTCGACATCGCTCCATCTGAATATAATCCATCTGGAGGACTTCAAAAGGGTGGTCAGGGGGTTGGAATCCCCCTTGTTCCACCGGGACACTTTTACCTGGATTGAACTGGCAACATATCATACAAGTACGGACTTTCTGCTTGGCTGCAGCTCGTAAATGCTTGTTAAACCAAATGTTCTGGATACTGTCTAACATGGCTTTTTCTCCTAAATGTGCAGGACTATGTGCGGTATTGATAATGACTTGAACCATAGAGTCGGGGAGAAACCATGTGGCCTTTCCCTTCGTCACCCATCCCTGATCTGTCTGGACCCCTCCGTGTTCGGACCATTTCTTAATTTCCTCGGGAGTAGCATGTAACTGGATATCTATGACATCTTGGGTAGGGTCCTTAACTGTCATACAAGTAGTCTGTTCTAGAGTGGATGTCGGTGTCTTGCTAACTGGAATGTCCGGAGTCTGGGCTGTAAACTTGGCTGTTCGATCTGCTAGATCGTTACCTTGGGAAATAATGTCAGTGACTTTCGTATGTGCTTTGCATTTCATGATGGCGATAGATGTCGGTAAATGTATTGCATCTAACAGAGCTTGAATAAGGAACCCATGCTGAATCTTGGTTCCATGAGAAGTCATGAAACCTCTCTCTTGCCAGAGCACTCCAAAGTCGTGTACGACTCCAAATGCGTAGCGTGAATCTGTGTAGATATTAGCTTTCAGGTTCTTGGCATGTATGCAGGCTTGAGTCAGAGCGACTAGCTCTGCTGCTTGAGCAGACAGGGTGTCAATACGGTGTGTTTCAATAACTTCAGTCTCAGTAGTCACTGCATACGCGGCTACTAGTTCTCCTGTACTTGTTCTCATACATGAACCATCCACATAAAGTGTCAGGTCTGGATCTGGTAATGGAATATCTGTCAGATCTTGTCTTGGCTTTGTCATAGTGTTAACAACTTCCACACAGTCATGTGTGGCAGGATTTGAAGTAACTGACGGTAACAGTGTAGCAGGATTTAGAACATTGCAGCGTCTGATTTCTATGTGTGGCTGGAATAGTGTCAATTCATAACCTGTTAAACGTGCAATTGTCAAGTGCTGAGTCTGTGTTCGGTTTAAAAGAACTTCCACGGAGTGTGGAACTTGTACTGTCAGGGAATGTCCTAATACTATGGAATCACTTTGTCTGATAGCTAGTGCTGTGGCTGCAACTGACTTGAGGCACGCAGGCAGGGCCTGGGCTACTGGATCTAGTGTGCTCGAAAAATAAGCACAAGGCTTGTATTGTCCTGCTTGATCTTGTGTGAGAACAGATAATGCTGTACCTTCACGTTCTGTGACAAAAAGTGTAAAAGGCTTACTGTAGTTCGGTGTAGCTAGAACAGGTGCTTGGCATAAAGCTTTCTTCAATTCATTAAAACTAAGTGTATGTTCAGATGTCCAAAGGAGGACAGTCGATACGGCTGCCTCCTGTGTCGTTAACTGTATCAGTGGCTTGGCTAGAAATGCATACTGAGGAATCCATTGTCAGCAATAAGAAGTGAGGCCGATAAAAGCACGTACCTCCTTCTGTGTCTTGGGCTGAGGAAGACTCGCTATTAACTGGATACGGTCAGGTGTCAACTGCCTACCCCACTTGGACAGTAAGTGGCCTAAGTAGATCACTTGCTGGACACAGAATTGAAGCTTCGAAGGGGACACCTTGTGCCCCATCTCGGCTAGGAAATACAGAACTGTAAGTGACGCTCGCTCGCAGTCACGTTCAGAACGGGCTGTGATCAGTAGATCATCGACATACTGGAGCAGGGCAGTGTCAGTTGGCATGTGAATATTGTCTAGTTGTCTCTTAAGTGCTTGACTGTAAATACTAGGACTTTCTGTGAAACCTTGAGGAGCTCGTGTGAATTTATAGCTCCTTCCATTTAAACAAAAACCGAAAAGGTACTGACTGTCTGGATGAATTGGAACACTGAAAAATGCATTCTTGAGGTCGATTACGGTGAAAAATGTAGCCTCAGAATCAATGGCTGTCAATAGGGAAGAAATATCTGGGACAACTGGGTACTGGGGAATGATACATTTATTAAGTTAAGGTCAATCACTAATCGATATACTGGAGGTGCATTTGGATCAGTACGTTTCATGACTGGAATGATATGAGAATTACATACATTGGAGTCAGTTTCTACAACTACTCCTTGAGCAATGAGCTCGTCAATAATTTTGGATAAGGCTGCTACAGCCTCAGGTGGCAATCTGTACTGTCTGATTCGTGGTAACACTACACCTGGTTTGAGAGTCACAGGATGGGGTGTGATTTGCATAAAACCAACATCAGTTGGACCTTGCGCCCATAGATGCTGCGGAACATTAGACAATCTTGGATCAAAATCTCGTAAAACATAGTGACCCTTAAAGTCACGCAAAAACAAACGTATTCCCTCTGGGGAACAACATATGACTGCACCTAATTCTTTCAATGTCTTAATGCCTAACAAATTTTCTGGACATGACTTCGTAAGTAATAGATCAGTAGTTCGGGACAATGGACCAACTTCTAGAGTAACTGGCTTTGATATCTCGTTTACAATTGGCTTTCCTGAAAATCCAAGGGAAACATTTCTAGAGCCTGAGAGCGGAGCCCCTGGAACCTCGTCATGACTAATAGTCGTCCTACTTGCCCCTGTATCAATCAAAAACTTTCTGTCTTTCCCTAATACTCGACTGTGAACATAGGGACCCTCTTGATCTACAGGAATCTCGATGAGAGGCAAGCCTACCTCCCTCTCTAGGCTGTTTCATGAATACGCTTGATACTCTGGATACTCTGTCTGTGCATACTGGTACATCTGCTGTGTAACATGCTGTGTTGCAGCAATAGGCTGCGGTGCTGTAACTGTCTGTTGTGCATTCTGTGGCTGAGAAGTCTGTGAAACTTGTTCTTGTCTAGGCGGACGTGGTCTTTCTTTAGTTTTACCAGTGGCTATATTGTGTTTCAGAACTGCACACTCGTTTATAAAATGGCCTGGCTGTTTACAATAATTGCATGTCCCTTTAACGGGAGCTGCAGGATGACTGGCTTGATTCGGACCCCTCTTCTGACTGTCTTGAGGAACAGATTGTGCAACTAGTACTTTCATTTTCGTGTCTTTCATACGTCTTCTCTCGTGTTCTTGCTCTTCTCTGATTCTATTCTGGTGTTACTGGAGCATCTGTAACATCTGGGACGGAGTACTAGCTTGCCATGTACTTTCGACTTTCAAAACTCGATTCTTAACTTGTGGACTTGAATTCTCGACTAATTTAGTAACAAAAAGATGAGGGTATGACTCACTACTCGTCTTCAAACCACTGTTTATGATAAAACATTTCTCAAATCTAGAATAAAAATCACTAGTGTCTTCGTCTTGTTTCTGTTTACAGGCTGAGATTGCATCCCAGTCTTCCTTTTTAGTGGCTAATAATCTAGGCAAAACTTGTATTAACAGTTCAGGTAATTCTTTACATTTATCTCCAAGACCGGTACCTGGTACTCGTATCTTATCTTCAGCTTCTAGAGCTGTCCAATCAATCTTTTTCTCTCCCACCTCCCAATCCTTTTCCTTGAGTTTTTCATATATGCCCGCAGGCAACAGGACTTTTAGCATTTTAATAATATCTGGATACGTGTATTCTCCCATACGGAGCATGTCTTTTAATTCTCGGTGGAACCCTGCTGGATCTTTGTCGTGACAGGGAATTAATTTCTTCATTTCTAAGAGTTCCATCTTGGTAACTGGGGTGTAAACAAATACTCGTTGCATTTCACCACCCGCTGTCCTAACTGGGTGTACTTCTCGTAGTGGATGCTGTCTATCTATGTAAAACGGTTTACTTTCTGGAGGTGAGACATGAACAAAATGCGGATTCAAAAACGTTCTATATTTGTGGCGCTGTTCTAGAATGACACTAATTAAATCGGTACCTAAACCTTTCCATCTATACTGGAGTAACTCGTTCAGGATATCATGTAACGGACCTGGATCAGAATGCTGACCCTCATACAATGTAATGAGGTGCTGGATCATATACATACCCACCAGTCGCTGCTCGGCTGGGGGCAGTTTCAGAAACATTTGTGCCACTATTTCGTCTGGAAAAGTGGTAGAATCAGTAATCCATCGGACTGCTGATCGGACTAGTTCTTGTTCATGCATGGTACTTAATTCACTATAACCGATTCGTGATTTCAGGATTTGATCGGTAGCTTGAAATACTTGTTCTAGAGAGCCTTGTTCTGGTGCTGGAAGATGAAAGACTTTCTTGTGTTCTAGGCGTGACTGTCGGTCTGGAAATCTAGATTTACCTACATACGCTATTCTGGCGGTATTCTCGTCTTCCACCTCTTCAGTAGAAGAGTCATTTTCTTTCTCGCTTCCTAGAGCTTCTTTGCGTTGTTCGTGTAACCTTATTATTTCTTTACGTATTTTCTTGTACATACTCTCTATACTATTGAGTGTCTTGTGCTTACCCTCGGCTATATTATCACTCCACCTTGTCAGAACTTTCATTTCGGTCGGATCTTTAGTCGGGGAATCTTGTTCCCGTATTAAACAATTGATCAGAAACTTTAATAACATGAACTGGATCTCAGCTTTCCTGAGAGACATGACTTCACCAATACTTTCTGGATCTTGTCCTGTACGGATGAAACGATACATTCTGTCTAGATCTTCTTTCATATTCGGTAGGGTGACCAAATACTCGGACACCTGCCTTATACGTACGGAATATATGACCATACTATCCTCGCCTGGGACTGGATCATAACAGCATTCAGTAAGAGCTCGCCTGATTTCTGCAATGGACTGATATTTAGGCGTACGCTGTAACGCACGTTCATGTAACTCGACTGCCCCTAGACGTCTATTTGGCGGCGGGGTACCAGGAGGACCTCCTCCCGCGGCCCCTGAACTGGAATCGTCGACTGATACTCTTCGTGCTGGCAGAGTGACTGATGTAGCGGGAACTTGTACTACGGGCTGGACTGGGGGTACCGTAACAGGTGCTGTAACAGGTGCCCCGGTGGCTGGAAGAACAGGAACTACATTATTTACAGGAGCTGGCGGAGCGGGATTTGCATATTCTGGAACTGTGTCGTCCAAATAGGACGAGAGAAAAATATCAGCTGCGGTCGGTTTGTGACGTCAGTGCGGTCGGTTCGGAACTAATGGCGGCGGGAAATTACATGGTGCTTCCGGGGTTGCCTTTGGCAAGCTCTCGGCAAGAAGAGGATACATACCCTTAATGAGGGCATTTCTCTGTCTGTCTGATTGTTCGGTTTTAACTCGTTCACCTATTTCGATTAGTTCCCTTTCTTGGGCTCTTTCTGAGGATTCTCTACTTAATTCTGACTTTCTGATTTCTTTTTCGGTTCTTTTATGAGATTCTTTGCGCCATAACTCGATGGCATCTTTCTGTGACTGTCTGGCTTTCTTTTTCCATAATGCTTCTTCTACTCGCATGATGCACTCGGCATCCCATGTACCCGATACGGGCCATCTATACTTTTCTTCTAACTGTTTGGTGTACTCCACCCACAAATCTAGATACAATATGGCACTTATGCCATGCTTTTGATACATAAAATGACCTGGACTGTCCCTAGGCGGGACAGGAACTGCTTCTTCTAACAGACCTTTTCTAGTTTTTAACTGACGCAATTTGGAAAACAATGGCATGACTGGGCTGGAGTCTAGACACAATACAATACACAATGAACACGATAATTACTGAAGAAACACCACTTTCATACCACGACATTGAAATACATGAATGACATTTAGGACAAAATACTACCTGGAATACTGAAAACAGAATACATGAATTTCTCGAGAACAGAACGGACTAGAACAGAAACTAGATGCACTGCTAAAACAGTACGAAACTTACCGGTCTCATAAAGAGACACGTCAGGACCCGCATCCACCTAAGTGGACACTTCGTGTTGGATCTGTGTACCCAAACCCACGGACCAGAGACAATGCAATTGACCCTGTCTAGATACTACCCCAGCAACGGTACTCACCGGGCAGCAAGAACGGAAGGCCTCGGACTGGACTGGACTGCTACGACGACGGACGGACGGACAAACTTCGGACTTCAGTTACGGGTGGGCCTCCGGATACCTCGGACCTTGGACTCTCGGCTTGGGCTCTGGTCGGGACTCACCGCGTTCCTCCACCGCCTCGTCTGAACGCTGGACCGCAACCTCCGTCTCCTCCGTGGGCCTGAGGGATACTTGAAGCAGAAATATCTGCACGTGCACGGTATGGTTCCGTCACGGCTGCAGAGGATCAGGGGGCTTGCGTGGCTTCACCGGCGCGTGGGGAAAGGGCAAGTCCCTATTCGGGCGCCATTTATGTGGTAAATAAATAAATAATACCTCTATTTTTGACTGGATATACAATAATAGATAGCTCAATAAATAAGAGTCAAGATTCGAGGTAGCTGGAGTTTGCAGGTTTAATACAGCATAAAGGACAGGAACAGGACAACCTGCACGGGAATAGGATGGCAGCGCTGCACGGGGGCAGGATCGGGACAACAGCAGCTAACAGCTAGCTTTTTAATAACAGTGCACAAATATATATAGTTAAACAAAATACATGATGTTCAATACAATAGGCGTAGCAGTGGGCAGGGCCTGTAGCAGTCGCGAAAGATAAGGCAGAAAGTAGGTGTAACAAGAGGCGTGAACAGGGCGTATACATAGACATGTGACGTAAACGTAACGGAATATGTCATAAATGGGGCGGAAACATGGAGGGGGCTACCGAAGGAGCCGGGACCTCTAACCTAGTGGTGCGCGCAAGCTGGCAATGACGTGTTACTAGGGAGAAGCTGGGGGCTATGACTTCTGAGCTAGAAGGAGAGACGAAAGTCTGGAGAGTCAGAGCGACATGTACCTAAACACTATCTAGTATCTGATGTTTAGAGAACATGTTGATAGAATCCAAAAGTTATCAGGGCAAAGGCTAACAGACACTAAGACTGGTGCATGCATTATTCTACATGTAGTGTGTGTTGAGGAATATTAAATGACCATAAATACAGTATTTCTCTTACATGGAGACGTAAAGGCTAGACGATGACTGAAACTATTGATGCGATTCAGTAGCTTAGGAATGCAGAGAAGGAGAGCTGGACTGATAACTAGAATCATAACATACTCTTGGCAGACTGGCAGGCAGAGCCAGGCCGAGCCGGGCACTGTGAGGCAGGAAGTAAGTGAAGGGTCAGGGATACAGGTGGGGGCTGTATCGCTCCTCAGCGAGGGTTCAGGAGACAGGAGCTGAATCTGGTGTCCGGGCCCTTTTGAGGCCTAGAAACGGAGACTTTTCAATGAATTAACGTGCACACTGTAAAACGTGGCAACATAACTTTACATAGGCCTAGTACTCGTAGCTTTAACGAGAACTGAAAACTGGCATACTAGAGATGGACACAACTGTAATTGCGTCTTTAATTGATCATGGGGAATACATATTGCATATTAATCATGCACACATAACATAAGATGGGGAACACGTAGGGACACAGAACATGGCAAAATTTACTTTTCCACAACCCAGTCAACAGATCAGGGCTTGATCCATCACCGTTTTTTAGCTCACTGCACCATCCCAGTTCAGAACCTGGCTACATGCAAATTAGTCTGTCCCTGGCCCAGTGCATCATGGGAACAGGGCAGACCAAACTACCAAGCCAATTCTTTACTGGAAAGGAAACAAGCTTCCGGGGACCGGTTTCTGGCATTACAGCCGTCTTCGGCCCGGCTTGCTTGAATCCTGATGGTGCAGTGAGCAAGGGACTCACATCTGAGCATACCCTTCCACACTTATGGTGGCCAAAATAATTTCAAAAAGGGGGTGGTGATGGACAAAGTATCTGAGTTAATCAGAACACTCCTACCCAGTCAACAGATCAGGGCTTGATCCATCACCGTTTTTTTAGCTCACTGCACCATCCCAGTTCAGAACCTGGCTACATGCAAATTAGTCTGTCCCTGGCCCAGTGCATCATGGGAACAGGGCAGACCAAACTACCAAGCCAATTCTTTACTGGAAAGGAAACAAGCTTCCGGGGACCGGTTTCTGGCATTACAGCCGTCTTCGGCCCGGCTTGCTTGAATCCTGATGGTGCAGTGAGCAAGGGACTCACATCTGAGCATACCCTTCCACACTTATGGTGGCCAAAATAATTTCAAAAAGGGGGTGGTGATGGACAAAGTATCTGAGTTAATCAGAACACTCCTACCCAGTCAACAGATCAGGGCTTGATCCATCACTGTTTTTTAGCTCACTGCACCATCCCAGTTCAGAACCTGGCTACATGCAAATTAGTCTGTCCCTGGCCCAGTGCATCATGGGAACAGGGCAGACCAAACTACCAAGCCAATTCTTTACTGGAAAGGAAACAAGCTTCCGGGGACCGGTTTCTGGCATTACAGCCGTCTTCGGCCCGGCTTGCTTGAATCCTGATGGTGCAGTGAGCAAGGGACTCACATCTGAGCATACCCTTCCACACTTATGGTGGCCAAAATAATTTCAAAAAGGGGGTGGTGATGGACAAAGTATCTGAGTTAATCAGAACACTCCTACCCAGTCAACAGATCAGGGCTTGATCCATCACCGTTTTTTAGCTCACTGCACCATCCCAGTTCAGAACCTGGCTACATGCAAATTAGTCTGTCCCTGGCCCAGTGCATCATGGGAACAGGGCAGACCAAACTACCAAGCCAATTCTTTACTGGAAAGGAAACAAGCTTCCGGGGACCGGTTTCTGGCATTACAGCCGTCTTCGGCCCGGCTTGCTTGAATCCTGATGGTGCAGTGAGCAAGGGACTCACATCTGAGCATACCCTTCCACACTTATGGTGGCCAAAATAATTTCAAAAAGGGGGTGGTGATGGACAAAGTATCTGAGTTAATCAGAACACTCCTACCCAGTCAACAGATCAGGGCTTGATCCATCACCGTTTTTTAGCTCACTGCGCCATCCCAGTTCAGAACCTGGCTACATGCAAATTAGTCTGTCCCTGGCCCAGTGCATCATGGGAACAGGGCAGACCAAACTACCAAGCCAATTCTTTACTGGAAAGGAAACAAGCTTCCGGGGACCGGTTTCTGGCATTACAGCCGTCTTCGGCCCGGCTTGCTTGAATCCTGATGGTGCAGTGAGCAAGGGACTCATCCTGGAAGTGAGCAGGTGTGTGTGCCAGGCCTGCTGCTCTGTGCAGCAACAATCCTTGAAAAACATGTTCATCATTTGATTTCTGATTTTTTAGAACAACACTAGATCCTGGAACCTGTATAGTTTGGGTTTTGAACAGCACTCAGAATGGAAACATCACTGTTATCGGTCCTTGATGACCTTAGAATCCTGGTAGACAAGGGGGATTCAGTGACATTAGTGCTACACAACTTGCCTGGCATATTCAATATTGTCTCATGTACCATTCTCAAATCCAGGCTGTCAGAGGCCGGGACTTGTGGGTCAACATGCCATGATGTGATATTATCTGAAACATAGATGTAAGGCAGTTTACCTCCTTCCTTTTTTTTCTGAATTTAAGGCACTGAACCAGGGAGTGCCTCAGGGGTCGGCATTGAGTCCGACTCTTTTTAACATCTACACCCATCCATTGGTGAAATTGGTGAAATCATTCAATCTTAATTTTATGTATTATTTGGATGCTACATAACTAATTATAGCCGTGGACAGGTCAGAGTTGGACCTCCTTGAGACGTTTTACCCGTGCATGTCAGCTGTAACCTAGCAATGTAATTTCAACAAAACTACGGTATAATGGTTAACCATACTCAATCTATGTGCCTTTCCCCTTCCATCTTATGACCCCGATTTGGTCTGACCCTCCCAGCCCTAGTAAGATGGTGAAAAATCTGGTCTTTTATTTGGGCTTGTTCTGCTTTGAGTTTTGAGGGAAACTCTCGGTCCATCGGGTGATTGTCCAGGCTACCATTCTGAGTCACCAGGACTATTGTGATTATTTCTTTCTGAGGCCTCTTTAGAGTTGTTGAAAAGGTAACTATGCATTTAAAATGCTGCAGCTAAACTGGCCCTTTGCTTCAGCCTCTGCTCAATTGAATGCACTTAATTGGCTCCCGGTGGCTAAAAGGATTACATTTAAATCCCCTTTGTAATTTTCACAGAGCTCTTCATCACACTGGGCCTCTGCACTTTAGGAAATTGTTCGCTCAGTATGCTCCCATGCGTACCCTACACTCCATTGATGTGCATCCACTGGTAATAGCAAAGTTTAATTGCATAAGCAATAGAGGTAGTACCATTTTAGTATAAGCTGCAAAATTGAGGACTGCACTCCCAGTGACATTCCACAGGATGTGTGAACTATTGCATTTTTTAAAGGCCTTGTTTAATGGTAAATAGAGTTTACTTTGCTACTTCCAAATCAAGTTGTATGTTTCCCTCAACACCAGTACACCTACATAGGTGTATCCATGAGTATTAATACTATTAGCCTTAACATTAACTGCACCATTGCCTTCATTGGTGTGTCACTGAGGCAGTGATGGTGACCATGTTCAGGCCCTCACTCTGCATGGCAGTGTGCGACCACATATCTCTGTGGGCAATACTGACGAAGTCACTGTGCCTTTGACTCCATTCATATATCACTGAGACAATAACATTAAGTATATTCAGATCTCTCATTGAACCCCAATTGTATGTCTAACTGCAAAACTGTCAGTTATATCTGAATTGGGACTCTTCACAAATGAAGTGGACTTATGCTACATGAAATGTTGGCTCTTCAAGCCAATCACATTTAAGAAAAAATGAAACTGTGAGTAACAGAAGTCTAAATGCCAGAGACATTCATACTTATTGTTGGCCCTGGCCCTTTTTTCAGGGTTATCCCTAAACCTTTTGCCTTATTCTTCCTATTTTTCTGACCAGTTGTTTGCGCTTTAGGACTCTGGGCACTTTACCACTGCTGATCAGTGCTAAAGTGCATATGCTCTCTGTCTTAATTGTGATTGTGATTGGTTATCCTTCATTGCATATTTGATATACTGGTAAGTCCCTAGTAAAGTGCACAGTGTGTGCCCAGGGCCTGTAATTCAAATGCTACTAGTGGGCCTGCAGCACTCCTTGTGCCACCCACATGAGTAGCCCTGCAACCATGTTTCAGACCTGCCACTGCAGTGTCTGTGGGAGCAGGTTTAAACTGCCATATCGTCCTGGCAAGTGCACCCACTTGCCAGGCCCAAACCTTCCTTTTTACTACATGTAAGGCACCCCCTGGGTAGGCCCAAGTTAGCCCCATGTGCAGGGTGCAGTATATTTAGAAGGCAGGACATGTACTGCTGTGTTTCACATGTCATAATAGTGAAATACTGCCAATTTTGTTCATCACTATTGCAAGGGCTATCCTTCCCATAGGTTATCGCTGGAGCTGCCTTGTAACCTCTTACAGGTTTAACTTTCAGTTAGGGAGAGTTAGAAATTTGGATTTTGGGGTCCCTGAACCCATAATTTAAAAATGCATCTTTTAGTTAAGTTGTTTTTTAAGTTGCGTGTTTGACCCTCGTGATGCCACTCCTTGTCATTGGGATCTTGATGCTCTGTCAAATGAATAGTCAATGTAAAAGGTGGCTACAAGGGAATTCATTCAATTTTCAATTTTCAATTTGTATATAGCGTCTTAGAGGTTCATTAAACAATTAAACCCTGTGTATCCATAGGATAACTCAAACTGATAATCAAAATATTTCTTTATGAGACAAACATTTGAATGTAAACGAGAAGAAGAAGCACACAGCAGTAAAGGTTCTGATATAAATCAATTGTATTGGTATAAATCACAACATGAATCAATGGGGACAAATAATAGAACAAAACTAATAAAAAGTCATGAAAAGCGATATGTTAACATCCCATCGACAATTCATCACATTTACATCAGCTCCATAAATTTGTAAGGAAAAACAGAATCATAAATGAATCCTGGTATCCTTCTGTACACAGAATAGCAGTGGAGTTGATGCTTTATGTCGACGTTTCGGTCTTGTAAGTTGTCATCCGTAAGACCATCATCAGGACTAAGTTTTCATCAGATAAAAACCCCTTGGGTATACACAAAGTGTAAGACCAATCTTGGTGATGGACACTTTATAAAGATGGATCTCCAGTGGGATCTGGTTGGGTTTCTCTGCTCAATCAGGACTTATATAGTGACACAATAAATGAGGTTGTTTTTAAATGTCGAACAAGCGGGAAACAGTTGAAGTACTTTGAAATGATCTGTATGGGAATCGCGCTCCGGTATTACTCGGTCAAGCCGTCTCAGGTTGCATGATTGGGTTTCCCCACGTCTTTTGATATTGCTCTGTCAAATGGGCAGGGGTTGAAATACCAGTGCTAGGCAGACTCTCACGCAACACATGAAGAATATGGGTAGGGATACTCCTCTGGAAGTCCTGGCTTGCCCGACACAGGCTCAGCCTGATGGTACAGACCTTGGGTTGGGAAGCAGTTGCAGGATAGCACCCCTGAACGGGTGGCAGCATTGTGTAGGATGGCTGACACAAGTGCCCTGACCGTTCTAGAGTCTGGGGATACCTCTCCTCAGTGGAAGATGCAGGACCCCAGAGGGGAGGATAGGGTATGGGGGAGCCTACCCCTGTCTCTTATCCAGCCTAAGGGTACAGACTCTGGGCTTGAGTACCAGTCTCAGGATACCACTCCTGAACTGATGGGAGGGAGTAGGCACTTTATCATAACTGATCAGCGCTAAATTGCATATGCTCTCTGTCTAAATTGTGATTGTGATTGGTTATCCATGATTGGCATATTTGATTTATTTGTAAGTCCCTAGTAAAGTGCACTGTGTGCGCGCAGGGCCTGTAATTAAAATGTTTCTAATAGGCCTGCAGCATTGATTGTGCCACACACATGGTTAGCACTGCAACCATGTCTCAAACCAGCCACTGCATTGTCTCTGTGGGCAGTTTTAAACTGCCATGTTAACCTGGTAAGTACACCCACTTGAAAGGCCCAAACCCTCCCTTTTAGTACATGTAAGGGACCCCTCAATTAGGCCCTAAGTAGCCCTGTGGGCAGGGTGCAGGGTATTCAAAAGAAAGGATATGTACTGGTGTGTTTCACAAGTCCTAATAGTGAAATACTGCCAATTTCATTTTTCACTGTTGCAAGGGCTATCTCTCCCATAGGATATCATTGGAGTTGCCTTGTAACCTCTTACGAGTGTAACTTCCAGTTGGGACGAGATAGTAATTTGGAGTTTGGGGCCATGAGCTCACAATCGAAAAATATATATTTGAGTAAAGTTGGGTTTTAACCGCATCGCTGCGGCGGCTTTTCCCGCTGTGCGCGGCACTTTTAAAATTACCATTTTACATGACAAGCTCAGCTCGTCATCAGCGTATGGCAGGTTACGCTTATGACGAGCTGAGCTAGTCATCAGCGTGGAAGGTGTTAAATTGTGTGTTTGAAAATGCCACTTTTAGCAAGACAAGAGAACAATTTGCAGCGTATCCATGAACAATTGGCCTTCTTTTTATGTATTGTTTACGTTTAAATTAATTTTTGTAGGTACGATATACGGAATAATGGGGAAAGGGTTTAAGTGGTGATAATGTGGCATCACAGTATTATCACGTTGTTTTCCGCAATTATATTGATGATTTAGCTTACACTTGCAAAGTACAGAGAAGGGAGGCAGAGATGGGGGACTTATTATTTTGACTGAGGGTATTTCAGTATTATGTGGCATCGGAGGGTGCATTGTGGGGCTAGTAGTTTGGGAGTAATTTTAGAATATCCTTGCGTAGCGCATGCGAACTGGTAACATGGTTAACAAGGGCGTTAGGATTGGGTGGAAGTAGATGACGAGGCGGATAAAATCTAACAGTTTGAACGGGCTATTTGACATAATGGGGAAGGTGGAGGAGGAGGTCAGGCCGCCTGCTGCGATTCCATCAAGGTATTCCACTATTATTCCACATGATGGGGAACCGAAATGTGGGGAGTGGGAGGGAGTCACAATGGGGGAGTAATCTAATTGTTTAAAAGTGGGTTCTGTTCATAGAAAATTGGGAATGACATTTCAGTTTTATTTGTTTGCTTTAGGCAGTTCAGTGAGAGAGGGCACGAATAGTTGGAAAGGCAAGGGAGGGGACTGTTTGTTGTTTGACCAGTCGGGTCGGTTATTGAGGGAATCACCGGATGCAGAAATGAATGGGAGGTAGTAGGTATGGGCACATAGCGTGCATTATGATTGCTTTTTATGATCTTGATTTAATAGTGAAGGTCAGCGGAGAACAACTAGCTGAATTGTCTTTTGTCTCCTTTAGAAACCCCTGACGAAGAGCCCATGAGGCTCGAAATGCATTGGGAACATAACGGGGTGAGCCTACTCTGTTTTTTTCACCTTTGATGTATAGAGTTGCTGTGAAAAGGCCTGGATGGGCACTCAGTAAACTTTTTAAGACGCTAAAATAAAGATTGTAGGTGAAAGGGCGCTGTCTCAGCTGCGTTTTGAAGACTGCAAAGTGTTTAAAAGCAATGATTAAGATGGATGTCTCAAGATGACATTGGATTACATTGGAAAACGTTTAAGAAATGGACACAAAAACAGGGGGAAGGTACCCCACGTGTGCAGTGTGGCAGGTGGGCGCACATTAGCGCCCCTGGATATGTTGGTTATAACTTTTAGCAAGTGGGCATTTTCTTGCTTTACCATTCTGTGTCTCTGCCTGCCTGTGAAATCCACGTCTGGCTTAGACTGACAGTTGAGCTGTTTCTGCATTCACTCTAGACAGTCACACAAAGGGGGCTGAGGTGTGCCCTGCATATCCTGATGGCCCATCACCAGACTGACAGTTCTTCCTGAAGTAGAGTGGTGGAAGGAGTTGTCACTGACACCTGAATAGGGATGTGCCTGTTCTCACACAAAGCTGCCTCCAGCCCCTGTAGTGTGTCTATAGCTGGGTCAGAGAAAGGCAGGGTCTTGTGCACTACAAAATTACTTTCCTCTGAAATTTGCCTACTTCAAACTCAGGAACTGGTATAAGTACTGAAGGTGTGACACCATAACTGTGGAACACTTCTTGACTAAGAGGACATTCTCCTATGAAGAAGAGCTGGAGAAGATATCAGGAGGGACTACCTCTTTGCTGTGTTCTTTGCTGTGATGGCCTGCTGCTTGCTGCTTCTTTCATAGGCAGTGAGGACTGGACTTTGCTTTCGACATCCTGCATGCTAATGTTCTCCAAGGACTTGTGTGTACTTGCCTCCTGTTAAGTAGTCTCAGGGCCATCAAAGACTTTATCTGCAGCCCCTGACCTCCCCTGCTAAGGGACTGACCTGCCAAGTGATGCCAATTCAGTTCTGAGCCCTTGGAGGTGGTTTGGCTGCTAATGAACCAAGAAAATCCATGTATCAACTAGCAGCACCTGTCTTTCGGACACAGAACTGCTGTGTGGTTGGCAAATCAACGCATTACCACGGTGCAGAAGAAGAATCAACGCTGTGGCCGAGTCCAGAGAGTTAGCACTACCAACGTCCGAGGTGCACGCTCCAAATCCGACATGGGCCCTCTTGTGCGGCAGAAGCAATCGAAGCATCACCTGCTTTGGGGCCCGGGAAATCGACGCAGTGCCAGTTATGCCGCCACCACATCAACACTGCATGTCCGGATTTTGGACGCATCGACCCTGTGCGCCAAGTTTTTCATCGATGTGGCCCAGCAGTAAAGAACCAAGGCAGTGTTTCCAGAAATCAATGCATTTCGCCTTACAGTAAAGAACAAATGCATCACCCCCCCCCCCCCCCCCCTGCACTGCAATGAGGAGCCGACGCATCACCTCCCCTGGCAGCAAGGAACTGATGCATCACCTCTCCTGGAAGTAAGGAACCGACTCAGTGCTTTTCTATTCTGGCTACTCCATCCCCTGTGCATATTTCCATCTTTGTTTTTTACGCATCCCTGGTACTATGTGATAAAAGTGATTTATCCATTGTTTGCTATAGACTGTACTGTTCTGAACCTTTTCAAAGTGATATCTTTACTTACGTATGTTGGATTTTTGTCGTTTTGGTCTTGTTTTATGCAGATAAATATTGGTTATTTTTCTAAAGTGGTGTGGTTTTCTTTTGTAGTGTTTTCACTGTGTTATTGTGTTTGTACAAATGATTAAACCATTGCCTTTGAGATAAGCCAGGCTGCTTGTGCCAAGCTACCAAAGGAGTGAGCAGAGGTTATCTTGAGTGTGTAACTCTCTTGCCCTGACTAGAATTAGGGTTTCCTAGTTGGACAGGGTGCAAACCACTGTCAACTAAAGACCCTCATTTCGAACAAGTATGAAACATTTCAAGGGTGTTTGGCAGCTTTTTAAACCCCTAATACCTCTTAAGCTACTGCACAGATTTACATCGGGCCATGCTTTCTGAGAAAAGTGCTACTATCATGCCAGGTTTTGTGTCACTCCATTTAGCAGTTTGAGATGTGAGTGTAATTTCCTATGGAGATAAAATTGGAAATAACTTCTTTCGACCTTCTGGAACTTTTTTTATCATGCAAAGATCTGCATGTAAATAAATTGGCATATCAGACCTTACCTAACTAAGCTAGTGAGTTTTCAAATTTCTGCCAAATTCTTCCACAGGTTTAAAAGTTATTAGCAAATCAAAAAATGCATTTTCAAAAGAAAATGTAACTGTTAAGTATTTTCTATATCACATGTTTATTTTCTTCAAAGTGCAGCTAGCAAGAGACACTACAAAGGAAGTATAGTGTTTGTGATAAAGAAAATGCTAGGGACCGAGGTTCCACAATATTGCCTACTTATGCTCATAGAATTGTATAGGTCATCAATTTTATTGGTTGAGATTTCTGTGTTCTCGCCCCTTATTTACAACTCAAAGTCCTCAGGGAATGTCCAACAGCTGTCTAAATGTCAACCAATACACAATTTATGACTTATGGAATTGTATTGATCAGTGATGTCATTGAACATGTCAAGAGTGATGTAATATGTGAGGTCATAATCAGTGCATGGTAGGGGTGCACATTATAGTTAGCTCACAGAACTATAACTGGCAAATTTCAGTGATTGCTTATATAGGTATGTATGTCATTGTCACCTAAGTATAACATCCCTTTAACCTTTCGTTTGTTTCAGAGAATTTCTGAGGTTTTTTGAAACGTTAAGTAAAATATTATCACTATACCTAACTATAGTGTGACTTTATCCTTTGTTTTTTAAGTGAATTACTAGGGTTTTTCAAGAAAAGAAAAACGTAATTTTCAACGTTAACCATTATGTTTGATGTTTTACATTGTTTTACTCTTTTAATAAAGCATTTTAAACTTTTAAAAAAACAGTAAAAATGTTCCTCTTCTTTCTTTCCTTTTTTCCTCTTCTTTCTTTCCTCCTTTTTCTTTCTTTCTTCTTTTTCTTTTATTCTCTTTTCTTTCTTCCTTTCTCTTCTTTTCTTCTTTATCAAAAATACCCTTTAAAATGCACTTGTATTAAGTATGGTTTTATTTCATAGGATTACTTTTCTCCCATTGTTCTTCATCATATTTTTAGTTGTCATAGTTTCCTACTGATATTGAACCTGTACTGATGCTTTACATTGTTTTACTCTTTTAATAAAGCATTTTAAACTTTAAAAGAAAAAACATTATGTTAATTTGTATAATTTTGTTCCCACTTTCCCTGATCTTGCCGTTCTCCTGAAGTACTCCCATGGGACCTGTACAACCAAGGACTAACCCTTATGGTAGTTTTGTGTAAGTTTTACTTTCTGTTTTGGGTCTGTCTGGAGTGTTGCCGTTTTTGTTAAGTTTGAGCCTAAAGCTTTACTAACTGGTTCAGTTAATGAGTAGCCCATGAGTGTTTTATGATTTTGGCTTTTAATTGGGTGTTGTTGCCCGGCAGGAGTAGCGACCAAGCTATGACACATACACTAAAAGGTAACTGATTGGTTGAACTCACTATCTTGCTGTATTTACATGGAGAACCTGCCATTTTTTTCTTGTTCGAGAGTAGTACTTAGGTGTACTAACATCATATGATGGGCGCTCAAGCTTTCATTGCAATTCTTGTAATTGTCCTATATTTTCAAGGATGGTTTCAGGTTCAGGGAGAGGAAGATTTATAAGATCAGGGATTTGAGAGTCCTAATGTCACCAAGGTGTCTTTGGTGTGACAATTGTTTTGAAATATCAGCAGGGATAAAGAAAGTGTCCTCAAAATATGTTGTTTGCAAGTTCTGCAACTAGCAGCTCTTCGAACTTCAACTATGTGTAAGCACTCCATTGGACTTGGTGATTGTGTGCCCGCTGAGGCAGGGGCAATCAGATGACAATCTGTTTACCAGGTTATGGTTACTTACTGCTGCAGCAGGTGCCATAAGAATATTTTTGCAGGAGAGCAGAGCAGATCTGTAAGGGATAAGTGGGTGTCGAAAGACTGGTGGCCCAAGGACAATTCATAGTTTTTCTTGAGTTTTTTCAAGCTCTAAAGCCCTGTGTTTGCTTTTGAATTCAACACCACAAAAACAAAAATACAAATAAATGTAAAAGCGCAATTAAAAAAAAAATCTTTGTAGTACCACCTTTTCTGGTAAAAATAAATATTTTTAAAACTACCTTTTCTGCTTTAAAAATAGAAAAACCCTTTACTTTTTTTGATTTTTTTTTTTAGCGCTGTAGAGTACCAGCTAAATAATCACATTTTACTGTATTTAGCTGGTTCCACTGTAGTACTGTGGGGCCAATTGAACATTTAAAAAATATATATATTGCACCACTACCTTTGCTTCAAAAGGACATATGAGAAACGATCAGGGCAAGGCATAGTGAGGGGTTCAATCCTAAAGGAGCTTCAGTAAGCTTCAGGAAGCTTTACTGTCTAAAGAGATTGGCCTGCCCATTAGGGGTATGTACAGAGCAAAATCTAAGCAGTGTCTTCCCACTCATGTCTGATTGATTGCCCACAAAAGATTGGCTACTCACAAAGTGTTCAGTGCAGCTCAAAGACTGAGCAGAATATGAGCTTGACCATCTAATGGGGCTTAGGTGTTTGAACAGAGTGGACTCTCCATGAAGACTTCTCTACAAGGCAACGTTTGTGTTTGTTGGGTCTTGCCCAACTAATGAACTTGAGTATCTGTAGGGAATGGGATCACCCTCATTTCTGCCCACATGAGTTAATTATTTTTAATTTATTGACGGATTTACCTGAAATATTCCAGGAAGGAGCTGTTTTTGAATTCGCTTTTTTTTGATTTTGTAAAGTTTCATAAACATTCTTCAAAGGGGGCCAAAGGTATTAGTGAAAAAAACATTCTTCCTAGGGAAAGTCTAACCTAACTATACGTGCAGCTACCTATTGATAGATAGATAGATATATAGATAGATGGATAGTTAGATAGATAGATAGATAGATAGATAGATAGATAGATAGATAGATAGATAGATAGATAGACAGATAGATAGACAGATAGATAGATTGTGTGAGGAGTAGGGTGGCATGATCATGTATCATCAGCCCAATGGAATCTACATTAGCCCATGATGCACCAAATGATCTGTGTAGAGCTGACTGAGCTTCGAACTAGAAAGGTCCTTCATTCCTCTCTGAAATTTGATTCCCTACAACATGAAAAATGCAGTTGCCCAAAACTGAGATCCTTTTTCTAGAACTGTCACACTGTATGAAAAAACTGAGCGCATGGCAAGGTCTTCCACATAAATTTACTAACACTGTGAATCTACTTGCTGGTAATCGCTTAAGAATCATCAGGGTTTAGAAGACTGCTAAAAACTGGCTTTTCAAAAAGTTTTTTGTCACACTTTAATGCCTTAATCCGTACTGCCAAGATGTCCCATGGAAATAGTTCACTTGAGAAAAGGAAATCTAAAAATAAAAATTCCCATAACTAGTTCAATGTTTAAAACATGAGAACATATGGGGTTGCTTGCACTGTAGTCTGTGGTTTCTTTTACAGGCTCCCAGCTGATGATGTCCCACAACAGAAAACTGATGAAGACTTTTGAGGGAGAGAGGCAGTAATATCACTTTAACATTCATGCAATAGTAAGTGTCAATTACTATCTTTATGTGCCCTTACCTGGTCTTGGGAGAATGAGTAAGCTGAAAACTGATAATGTTTGCTTGATACTAATCATCTTTACAGTCAATAATGTATAAACAGCATGAGTTTTGTCATTTAATGTTCAACTCCCATATACAGACATTTGAAGAACCATTTTACAGACAGCATGACTGATCAACTAACCAACTAACAGAATAGATTAAAAAAAGCTAAATACCAAGGATTTCATGTGTTACCTACCTGTCCAGCATGTTTGGTGGCCAGTTTGAGCATGATATCTACTGCATGCTCTTTCTGGATGTTTTCAATTCCAGGGGCATCTGGATCCGGGACGTCACCCAGACCATCCTTTCCATGGAAATCAGATGCATTGATTCGATCTCCAAGTATTGGCATGCCCAGTCCCCGATACACAGGAATCTGTAAAATACAGTTGGGTAAAGTCATTCATATTAATCCTAAATGTGTCTTTAGGAGATCACTTAATTTTCCAGTTTATTTACACTCCCACTCATTTTTATTTAAAATTAGCAAAAAAAACATTTCAAACTATGTTATGGTATTTAATATTTGTAAATGAAAAATATGTCATTTTAATAGCTTCTTTATCCTGAAGTCTGTTGGAAGACTCAAGTGGGCCTCTCAGTAACTGGCGAATTTCAGGATAAAATGCCTTGAGATGGGCTGTGTGTAATGAGAGGAGACTTAGGGGGAGGAGATAATCATTTTCATTTTACCAGAAAGGAAAATCATTTTAGGTGACATGGAGGCAGAGTAGGATCGAAAGAATTGCAATCTTCTGGAGCATGTGTTGAAAGGGAATACTGTGAGCATGGCTAGTACCTTTGATCCAAAGCACTAAAAACTGAATTTCTCCCTAACTCTCTGTTGCCTACAAATGCAGGTCTTGACCACAAACAATTGCTTCATGGTATTGCTTTCTTGTGTACACATTTTTTGTATGTTCTGGGGGAGGTTCTTCTAATGGTGGTCAGGTGATGGACAATGTTGCAATGTGGAATTATTTTCACTTTCATCCAGGAGAGCTTTAAGTGGTGAGCGGCATTCTGAGGTTTACCCCTGTAAACAACTGCCCAAGCTATGTGATAGATTTCTTGAGTGTTCCTAATCTTCAATTTAACTTGAGTGTTCTCAGCATAGTGCACCCTAGTGAACATTTATGGTTTTATACTTCTGCATCTTTAAAAATGATAAAAAGTAGTTATTGTTCTGTGATTGCTTAAATATCTTGTTTTGGCCTTTTGTCGGAAGAAGGATTTGGGAGTTTTTTAAGGGAGAATTTAGTATGATAAATGTTGGTGGTTGTTGGTGTTGTGGTAGATATTGGGAGAGGGAGCAGAACCTGTACATTACTTAGGTAACCATGTTGTCAGATGGCAGCCTGGTATGGATGCACAGTGTCTTGGAGAGGGTACTGTGAATATACCTGGGGTTGCATCTCGGTGTTGGCTAAACATTGCTTGAGTAAAATAGTTGTGGCGTCATATTACCATCAGTGTGAAGTTTCAGGTATAGACTCCGAATGCTGGAAAAGGGCAGCCTTGAGTTGTTTTGCTTTTGGCTCTAAACCGGTTAAGGTGTAGGTGGGTGTATTAAGTGGACGTGGAGGTATGAATTGAGATAGAGGTACTAGGCAGGGCTGGAGTTTGTCTTTGGCAGTCCAGTGATGTTAATGTTAATTCTAAAAAGCTCTGATAAAGCTCACATGTGCCCTGTATTTTCATAACACTACCAGTAAAGAGAGGAACAAAAAAGTGCAGACTCAATTAAAAGTAAACTACAAAAAAGCAGGATTTAAGGTGACAATGAAGAACAAGAAAGGAAGTGATCAGTTTAACGGGCAGCAGAGCAATATTACACAAAATGTAAGGCAAATTGGGGCACACATGGAATAATGTCTGCTAGCAATTTAAGATATTTTGGTCCACATAGCTGCTAACTATCAAAGGGTCTGACAGGAAATATCAGAACGTGGAAGCCATTTAATTAAAATAAAATAATTTCCATTTACTGCGTGTTTGGGAGGCAAGGAACTTTAACACTGCTGTGACCCTTTGAAGGAAATCAGTGGAGAGCAAGCCCTCAAGGTCTGGCACAAGCAAATCTGATAGAGTTACTCACCACAAGGTTTTTTATTTGTTGAAAGGTTTTAAGTAGATGTCCAGCAGGAGTTGATATTAACAACTGGAACAATCTACTTAGCCAACACATTTTTCTCAAGTTGCCATACAGAACACGCACATGGAAACTGTGCATCTGTGGAAACTTGTGCAGATAGACTAAGACCTGAGTTTAATTGAATTCTCAAGGTACACACAGACTTGACTGGTAGGAGCAATTTCCTTAGGCAAGAAGATGACAATCGATGGAAGAGTAGTCCTGACTTACAGGACTTTGTTTTCACTGTCAGTGAGTTTTAGTCAGGGGCTGCTCTCCACTCACAGACCAAGTTGAAGCATAATTTCAAAGCAATGGCTGAAGGCACATTGGCATTGAAGTTGATGATAAATTGAGTGTCCTTAGACTACATAAAATGCTGATAAGTGGATTAGATCAGCCTCATATAAATGCTGAATAAATATGGAGACTGGCTGATCCATGGGACAGTACATGTACATGGGCAGAATTCAGAAATTAAGGATGAGGTGACGATTGAAGGGGAAACATCCTTTACAACGCAACTTTTACCACGCAGTGCTTTTACATCGCAACTTTTACAACGCAAACCATTACAACGCATTGCGCTGGGGGGCGCTCTAGGATAGGGAATAGATTTAATTTACTATCCAACACCTTCCCTACTATCAACGGGGACTGGAGTTGGAATAGTAAATTAAACTATTCACTATCCAGCACCCCAAAGCGCTATGCGTTGTAACAGCATGCGTTGTAAAAACTGCGATGTAAAAGCATGCGATGTAAAAGCATGCGTTGTAATGTCATACATCCCGATTGAAGGCACGGAAGGCATTGAACATCTCTGTTAAGCCTACAAGAATCGGGTTGAGCACTACCAAGATCACCATCAGCTCTGAAGTCATTCAAACCGGGCAAAAGATCTAATTCACGTCCATGGTACTATCTAAACTAACTTCATGTGGGTGTAAGATATTGATTTCCAAACAAACATTACTCTGTATTTCAATCCCCTGCCCCTCTAGGAGCTTGGAAAAAGAGTATTGTTCAGTGTGAGATAGTGAAGACCAACCAAAGGGTGAACAGTGAGACTTACTATCTAGCTATGTAATAGAATCGTCCAGTTGACACAAACATATTAGATGAATGCTAAGAAGAAGGAGTCTCATTCTTAATTGCAAAACTAACAAAAAAAGTGTATCATATGCTATGTGCATTTTGTGCTGAAGTTCTCAACCTGAACTGGGAAGTATAGAAGGAAAGTTTGAGGATTTCTTATGCATGTATATAGAGGATAAAGGGAAGTGGCCAGATGGGTGCGGATAGGGATTTCTGTGATGTCATTTAAATAGTAACCTACAGGGAAAAAACATTTCTGCCATTCATTGTAGATAATTACTGTACAGGTAAATACAGCCTAATCATGGGTCTGATGGTGAAATATTTACACAATAATTGACAATTACAAAGAAAAAAATAACAAGAGTGCTTCTTGTACAATGGATTGATACATGAGATCATAATAGCTTATTATTTTTGTCATAAAACAAGGTTCTATGCACAGTAATAAAATTAATCTTGAATATAAATTGGAACTGCCACAATCCTCCACCATGAAAATAAAAGAGCACAAGTTAGTGAGCATAAGTTGCACAAGAAAACATTTGCTTGATCGGTATACATACATGTGGTTAAGATTGGTTTCTAGGCCTAGAGGGCATTGTGGGGTTGGAGTTGATGATTGTAATGGAATTTGCTAAGGGGCTACTGGACAAGGGGAACTTTTGTTGATAATGTCCTATCAGGTGATCCAAGGAGGGCACAGGGGTTATATATGTGATTGTCTATGATCCTCTTTTATGGCACTCAAGCATTCTTGAGCTAAAATGGATACTCCTGGGTAGAGAAGTCACCCATGGGGTGTATCCCAACCCTTGGGACTTCCATGGATATTCATAGGGCATGGTTCTAGAGTGTTATATGAATGCTTTCATCTCAGGTGAGTGGAAATGATGGGTGGAATAGCCTTGTAGTGACTGGTGACAAAAAGGATGGATAAATCACACACTCATTTCTGCTGTCACGTGTTGGGCACCTGTGGTGCAATAATAGAGCTTAGTCTGGTGCCATGGTACAAGTTTTATCAGGGGGTTGCAGCCTGGTCCCTAATAACCCTAATAACCCCTTGGGATCAGCCATATTCTAGGGAGCTCTTTAGATATGTTCATAATACTAACAGGGATTACAAATACTGAAATAAAAAATACCTAGGGGTCTCCCCGGTTTTCCTTTATTTTGGGTGCCACCTGTATGATTAAAATCAGTGTTAACTGGTGTGGTGAATTTAAGGGGAGGGTTACTACCCCGATAGTCTAATACTACAGCGACATGTTTCAGCCATTCTTCACAGCCCCAACGGGGTCGTGGGCTTTCGTCAGGACTGTTCTTTAGTAAACCCTGTTTTTTAGAAGCGGTAATGTCACTATTCAGTCTGCTGTGTAGGTCTGTCAGTTATCACATTAACAGACACAAAACAGACATTAGAAGGTGAGGCTGGCCTACTTGACTGTGCTCCGGATGGAGAGGCATGCCTTAGTGCCCATTTTTATCAAAACCATAAGGTGCAGGAAGACAAAAGAACATAAAAGAAATGAAATAGATAATCATTTGTTTCAATTCCCTATCTTAGAGGAAATGCACAGATTGTGTAACTATAGCCTGTTGTAATGGAGCATGCACTCACATATGTGTTGTCTAGCGGTTCTTTCCAGCAGAGTTGCGTGGTCCAAGAGAAATTTTCCCATGGGGGGCATTAGAAAAAGTTGTCCCCAATGGTTGTCTGCTATCCACAGGTGGTTCACATTGGTGGTGGCCGAGGTAAGGGTATGATTCCTCAGATGGAAGCTGTGGTGGTAGCCCTTGAGGACATAGAGGGGATAGATGGACAATGAGTGCCCTAATCCCCCAAGTGGCTATTGACTGACACTGAGGACATATGAGAGGGAGTAAAGGACTTCCTAGGTTCCCGGGAGGGGTTAGTGGTTGACTTTGATGGCAGCGCATAGTTGCTGACTGTCCGGGATAGTGAAGGATGTCATACTAGCAACTGTTTGATGACATCTAGGGTGGTGGTGGGAGTAACTTATGTAATTTGCTGTAGCATAATTAGGCAAAAATTCCTGCAGAATTACATTAGATTATACAGAATTACGTGAGGAGTAAAACCCAGTATTTAGCATTTTTTTATCACAAAATCCCCCTGTGCATCCAAAATGGAACAGAAGATGCATTTTGCGGTAAGAGAATAGTGCTAAATGTGGCTGAATAAGAACGTCAGTAGGCAGCAGCTGCTTGCCCTAAGTTCATTGTTCCTGTGCTTCTGTGGTAGGATTTTTATGCCAAATTACTCATAATAATGCAAACGGATGTAGTTGCGTAATTTTCTACATTTCAACGTTAAAAGAGTAACGCAAATCCCAAAATTACTCCGATTACTATAGCCTACTTAAAATTTTGCCCAAGCTTAATCCTTAGGTGGAGGATGTGATGATACCCAGCCTAGTGTCACCTCAGATAGGTCCTGGCGGATCAGACCTTATGGACAAGGAACGAAGGCCCATGACACAGTGAAGGTGCAGTAGGAGGGTGAGAGTGCAGTGATGGTGCCAGCTCCAGATGTGGAGGACTCTGCACATCAGTCTAGTGGGAGGAAACTTATTCTGTAGGGGATTGTCACCCTGAGCTGTCAGGTGGATGGGCTGTGGGGAACGCTGGTTTTAGCAGGCTGTACTTTTTGAGGAAAGTCAATCATTCTACAGTGTTGATTGTAGCTATAGATCCTAGTCTATATGCTGTAGGTAAGGGTTCAAGGTCCCTTGGGATGCCTGCATCTGCATTCTTAGGGTATAGTGATCTGGATGAGTGACGTTATTAGGGTTCTGCATTCTTCAGATGAAGAACAGTAGCGAGACAAGTGAGAGGTGATACCTGTAAGGTATGAAGGTATCAGTGCTAAGTCCTGGACCTTTGCCAAGAAGAGTGTAGTGGCCACAAGGTTGTGTGGCTCATGGCAAGTGTATGCCTAGACCTGCTCAGGCCATGTAGGCACGTCATGTCCTGGTGGCATCCAACCTAGAACTAGGAGGGTTCTTAGTGCAATCTAGGTTCCCTGTGAGGAGAGGTGTCCTAATAGTTGCATAAGGTGGTTGGTCTTTTGTGTAGGAAGGTCAGCTTAAGATATCTGTGGTGGTGGACAACAGCAAATGGTGTGTCTGGACAGAATGCATTGCCACTTGTTGTTTGGACTGGGAAACAGTAACCAGAGGCAATCTTTAGCTTTTACCCTAGTTTCAGCTGGCAGGGGTATATGTTGGAAAATGGTTCCGCTCATTTAATCCCTCTGGATTTTTCACTTCTGGACTACCTGGGTTTAAACATTTACTGTGTTTGAGATACACCAAAAAAGTCTCACTCACTGTAAATTCAGAGAAAATGGTCTGAGACAACTAGTGTCTGTCCTTCAAAATAAGACTTCTGCTGCCCAACTAGGGTAACAGGCTTTCATCTGATTACACATAAATACATGTGCATACGCACATGTGCGTTATGTATGTGTGAGAATACCTTCTTGTGCAGCCCTGTATCTGTGCATAGATAACCTGTTACAGAAGGAACTTTTGAAGGATTGGTGCTGAACTGAGTTAGTGTTTATAATGTGAGCGGGCATTCATAGTGTAGGCTTATAGTACTTTCTGAAAGTCTGTGGTGCTAAATTGAATTATACAATATAGGCAAAATCTTCACCAAAGTACAGTTTCACTCCACTGAGGCCTACAGGGTCCAATTAGGTATCAATATCAGGGTTAATTTGAATCCCCAGTACAGACACACAATCACTTTCCTCATATCGAGACTCCTTTAAGAATTGTCATATTTTCTTGGCTCAGCCATAATCAGGTTTGAGGACTTTATCCTCTCTACTGGGCAAAATTAATAAGTCGGCTGGCCAGCAGAAGGATGAAAGGCCTGCCTTAATATAGAGCCATTGCTTGACCCGGTTTCTGGCAAAGGACAAGGTGGTCAGGAAATATGCATCTATTAATTAACTTAACATCCTGCACCTGGGCTGGGAAAACCATATGCTCACAGAAACAGAGGAGGAAGACCAGACCTCTAGAGCCAAACACAGAAGAGGCTCCTCTTTGAAATGTTAGTGGAAATGATCAGCCAGATGTGTCCATTGAGAGCAGAGCTGAGGCTCTGTCCCTATAGACCACTTGGAGGCACCATTTTAAATGGCCCAGAATGGTGCACAGGAGGCTTGGGGCAGGGATGGAGTAATTATGTGACAGTCTGGGGCTGGTAATGGATTACTGGGTTCTAGACATTTTTCACTGCTATTTAAAAACCTCTGCAGGTTTTTGAGAAGACATTGGACCTGGGGCTGTGATGCTGGAATAATGACCAGCTAGAAGGAAGAAGATCACTGAACCTCTGCAAGGATGGACCTTAGGACTTTAAGTTCAACTGGCACCCAAGAGTAGGATGGGTTACTCCATGGCCAGTAGGGTTGCCCTCCTTATGCCAAAAGAGGAACAGATCAGGTAATGGACCTTCTGGGAGTCCCTGGCTGGTTCCCATGGGACGTCTGAGGACTGGACCTTCAGTACACTGACACTCAGGTGCCTGGGAAGTGCAGCACGGAGGGTGTTTATTGTTTATTTATTTATAACATTTATAGAGCGCACTGTTACCAAACGGCGTCCTGGCGCTGGAATGAAAGCTCCCCTCGCCTAAGCCTAAATTTTAATATGAGAAAAGCCATGTTTTCAAACTTTTGCGGAAGGCCATCAAATCTGTAATCTGTCTAAAAGCCAAGGGCAGAGCATTCCAAGCCCTTGCTGCCCCCAAGACAAAGCTCCTGCCTCCCCAGCGCGCTTTCCTTGTCCGAGGGGTCACGATCAGCCCCAAGTTAGATGACCTAAGATGTCTACCCGGCATGTACCATTGAAAGTACTGTTTTAGAAACGACAGGCCAAGACCTCGAAGGGCCTTGAAGATTATGCACAAGGTTTTGAAAGAGATCCGTTTCCGCACTGGGAGCCAGTGCAGCTTCACCAATTCCTGGGAAACTGATGCAGACTTTGGTAAGCCTGTGATGAGTCGAGCTGCTGCGTTTTGTAAGGCCTGTAATTTGTTAAGAAGCCCCTGTTGAGCATCAATAAATAGGCTGTTGCAATAATCAAGGCGAGATAAAACCAGGTCGGTCACCACTGTTTTCTTACACCCATCTGGTAAAAAAGGAAGGATCTTCCGGATTATTTTCAATGTAAAGTGAATGGATGACGTCATTGCATTAACTTGGGGCCTCAAGGTCAGCTTATTGTCGATCAGAACCCCTAGGTTCTTGACCTTCGTGACTGGAATGGGGGGAATACCCATCCCTTCAGGCCACCAGTTCGGACTCCAAAAGTTATCACTGGAGCCGAAAAGTAAAACTTCAGTTTTCGCCGAGTGTAACTTCAAACAGTTCCTGGCCATCCAGTTGCTAACCGCTGACATATACTCCTGGAATTTACTGGCTATGCCTTCCTCTCTACCTGGTAGCAGTGACACCACAATCTGCGTATCATCCGCGTAAGATGTAAGATCAAACCCATATGATCGAATAACTGGGGCCAGTGAGGAAACATAAACATTGAAAAGGGTGGGACTTAGGGAGGATCCCTGGGGAACCCCACAGGGTAGCACAAATGGTTTAGATTCGAACTCCCCCAGTGCCACAACCTGGACCCTATTAGTAAGGAAAGCTTTCAAGATGTTAAGGGGTTTCCCTAGTATCCCGCAGGCCTCCAAACGGTCCACCAAAATCATGTGGTGGACCGTGTTGAAGGCCGCCGACAGATCCAACAGGACCAGGGCTGCTCTACCCCCAACGTCCATCACTTTCCTGATCTCCTCCGTCGCTTTGATTAAGGCAGATTCGGTACTGTGACCTACTCTAAAACCATGTTGCGATGGATCAAGGGCTTGTGCGGCCCCTAAAAATGCGCTAAGCTGACTATTCATGGCTCTTTCTATTAGTTTGGCCGGTAGCGGTAGTCTGGCGATAGGACAGTAGTTATTAGGATCGGTAATGTCTAAATTAGGTTTTTTCAACAAAGGAAGGATCGAGGCCCATTTCCAGCTAGATGGAAATTCACCAGCCACAAACATGTTGTTAAACAGAGTGGCTAAGGTGGTGGCTATAGGAGCAGCGGCTAACTTCGCCACAGTAGCCGGGCAAGGGTCTTGGGGGAGCCCGACTTTTTACCTAATAGCAGTTTCTTAATCTCCTCCGTACTCACCGGGGAGAAGTTCCGAAGCTTGACCTCATTTGGATTGACTGTTGAGTTCCCCGACCTGGCCTCTGGCAAGTTATCCCTAACTTGACCTTCAAGGGAGTTGAAGATGTTCTCCACCTTGCTTAAGAAGAACTGAGCTAGATCCTCACACGGTTCCAGACTAGGAGGCGTAGTCGCCGGCTTTGGAGCGGCAAGACTCGACACTGTATGAAACAGTTCCTTAGGCGAACTCCTGGCACAATTAATACGGTTGGTGAAGTAACTTTGTTTTGCCTTCCCAATCATGTCTTTATATACCAACAGACTTGATTTGAGTCTTCTTTTGTCTGCCTCGTTGTAATTTTTCCGCCAAGCACCTTCCAGTTTCTTAGAGACTAGCTTATACTCTCTGAGCTCCACTGAGAACCAGGGGGCCAAAGGAATCACTCGAGTGGGGCGGCAGCTTTTAGGCGGGGCTAGAATGGTGCAAGCGTGATCAACCCAATTAGAATAGGTGACAGCCGCTTTATTTACATCTAATGGGAGCGTAGCCATGGATGATACCAAAAGATCCTCCAGGGAGGCTCCCTCTATCTTATTCCAGGCCCTGCAAGTCCTTGCTAATTTTCTAATCTTCCTTGCTCTATGGGATTTTGTAGCAGGGATATTAACAAGCATTTGCAATGCAATAGGTCTCGCATTTACGCGTTTGAGTTATTGACATTGCAAATGACAATTCCTTTTATTATTATTTTCGTTTTTAATACCTAAATAAAAGGCATTGTCTTTTACAATGCCAATAGCTTGAACTCGCGTAAATGCGAGACCTATTGCATTGCAAATGCTTGTTATATAGGTTAACACTACCTTAGCAAAGGCTTTAACTCATTAGTACCAGATTAGGACCCAAATACACAATAAGGGGACCAGTCAACTTTATCAAAGGTGCTTACACTGTTGGGCAACACGTCACTGCGTTTTAGTAACTTTTGATCATCCGTTCAAGTAAGAAATTTTTTTTTTGTTAAAATCTGCAGATTATGCAGTAAATTATGGATTATGTGGCACATGCAGCAAATTTACAATTATGCGGAAAACGTTGCAACTGCAAAATCATGCAATTCCAGTGGCCCACTCTAGACTGTCTTAGTTGGGGCAGATTACGAGGTGAGACCAAGACATGCAGTAAAGTTATGGCAATGGAACTTCCTACAGTTCACACGCCCTGGTCTACAGCATTCTGAACAGTCTTGTTAATAATGCCTAGGTGACAATTTTGCAAAGAATGTGTCTGCGTTACACATCTTATATTGATTTGTGGCTTTATGTCAGAGGCATGATGAATCGTGCACATTTGTTCAACAGTAACTGGTGTGTGAATTATGCAATGCCTGTTGTTCTAACAACTGTCTCCACTTATGGCACTCTGCCCACAGTGTTCCTGGTTTTTGTGACGGGTGTGCGCATGCGTGAGTGACGACGTGCGCGCTCACGAGGTCGAATCTCGGCCTGCAAATGCGCGTGGCACTTTGCTGTCCTCATTCCCTGAAAAGTAACAACATAAGTTGTCTCGCTAGACGCAAAAGCTTCGCTTTTGCTTACGTCTAGAGAGACCTAAAAAGCACTGCAGCATGGTCCGACCAGGTGACTGGGTAGATTTTTAAAACCTCAAGGTTAGGGTGGTTCGTAAAGATTCCATCCAGGGTATGACCAGCATTATGAGTAGGGCCTATGACAAATTGTTTTTGTTCGACACCATTCATCACCTCCATTAGGGCTGATGTGTCTGTGTCTGAACTATTCTCTAAGTGAAAATTGAAATCCCCTAAAACTGTAAAGGTCTTTGCACATAGGGCCTCCTCTAGAATATTTCCCACTGAGCCTATGAACGACGTCTTGGTGCCAGGCGGCCTATAAAGTAAACAACCCCTAAAGGATTGATGGTTGGAAAGAATAAAATTAAAAGCCAATGCTTCGCACATTTCGGAAGACACGGGTTGAAAACTACCCTTAATGGAGCTATGGTATATAACCCCCAGGCCACCTCCTCTTTTCTGAGGTCTATCCAGAATGAAACTAGGATAGTTTGGTGGAGTGGCCTCGACTATATCTGGCCCTGAGGCCGCGTCCGTCCAAGACTCAGTGATGAATGCAATTTTTATTTCCTTGTCCTGTAGCAGCTCGGCACAATCCAAGCTGTGTTTAACCAAGGATCTAGCGTTGAGCAGGAGGCAACTTACATTATTCATAGTGACCTCGACTGTCTCCTCACTTATATTAGAGATTGCCCGGACTGAAGTTAATAACATTTTCGGGATTGTCCTATTACAAGATGAGCATACCTCAACACCCGCCTGAGTCCCCTTGTTGAACTCCAAGCATAAACAACCAGATGTCCTCCCTCCTCCACCCAGGCTCAATAGTTCATCCCGGTCATAAACTATACTTTGCATCTTGCCTGGAGACCGCCGACCAGGGGTCATGGCGCTAGGCGCTAGGCTAGGCACCGACGGGCGCAGACAGGCTTGCCTTTGGAAAGGTAGTGGATGACATTTCCCCAAGAATGTTAGAGCAGTAGGAACTCAGGCAGGTCTTGTTCTGGGAGGCTGAAAATCACATTCACAGCTAAAATTACCCATTACAGGCCAGAAGGCTGAAGAAAGCACTTAAGGTGGCTAGTGTTGCCCACCAGGAGCAATACGTGTCCCAAATTAGCAAAATCATTTATAACGGGCCGAAAGTATCATAATTTAAAACTTGGTCTCCATGTGTGACTAAAGGCAAAAAAGAGTGAGTAGCGCTCAGCTACAAGAATGAAGAATGCCACATTGAGGGCATGTCCCCAGTTGTAGAATCATCTCCCTTTCTTCAATTTGCATAGGGAAGAACCATATGTGGGCCCCAATCCAAGATCATCCTTGGCCCCATGTACCACATCTCTGGGGCCCGACACAAGGCACAGTGTATTGGGACACAACAAGTGCTAAGCGGGCTGCCTGCCTCTGTGGCAGATGGTGTGCGCTAGCACAATGCCTCCTGCCTGCAGGCATTGCAGGCTGAAGAGGACAAAGTTGTTCCTGCCTCCAGAAAGGAGCTGAACACAGAGAGACCTTGAAGGTCATGCACAAGTTGGTGCTGGGTGTCTCATTGAAGGCACAGGTTCACCTGGCCTCAAAGAAAATAACAATTTGCCGCAAAGCTGTAGTGTAAAATGTAAGGCAACAAAATGAAAAGATGACCACTGTGTGATGCAGCTTCTTTAATTTTCAAGGGCAAAGGAGCACCTCATACGCCCTTGCAAGGGCTATAAAATCTGCATATATGTATTCATGTGGTGCCCTAGAATGGGCATAGGCCACTAACAAAGGGTTCCAAGTGCGTTGGAGGACTGCAGAAAGTCTAAAGCTTTTATATGTGTCAAAACACATAATAAGTTGAGATATGATACAATAGGAAACTCCTTCAATTTATACATTTTTTATATTTTTGTATGTTTAAATAGACACCACAATGACAAAAATCTGATGAAGGGAACACTAGTTATAATTCTTGCAAGGTTTTCATAAATCACTGCAGAGATGATAGCCTGTCTACCTACGCAAAGGAGCAGGCACGCTAAGGTGCGACATATTTGCCTATCAGAGGCGGAAGCCACTTTGAAGCTGGGGCTATCTGCGACCACACCCTTCTCGCCATCCTGTCAGGAGGAAGTCACACCTCCTCCCACCAGTAGGACTTTTGTTCCCCTTTCCTGAGACCAATTACACATCCTGGCAGGAAGGTAGTATGCTGTCTCAGGAGACAACTGCTTTGGTGAATCAGAAACAGCTACTAGATTTTTGGGGCAAGAAACTGCTGGCTTTCTGAAGTCACCTTTGTATTAACAGTTACTTTAAATACGACTTTATCATTAAGTTGAGTTCACAATAACATTTAAGCTGATACCTTGGAGTATTCTAAGTGGTGGTCCTCAATGGAAGTTAGCACTTAGTGGTTGGGCCAATGTAATCCCACATTAGTCAATGGGTTTACCAGGCTTGCTACAGTGAAAACAACAATTGCATGTTTTCACTGTCAGGATATGTAAAATATGAAAGAAACATGTCCTTCTTGGTACCGTATATAAAGAATTTATAGGTAAATTAAATATACAAATATGGGATCAGCAATTGCATATACACTTCGAGGGCTTGGATCACGTGCACTGGGGCCTGGTAAGCAGACTTCAATGCACTTCAGACTCAAAGAAAACTAGCAAGATTAGTCCAAAACTTTGGGGGTGATCATGTAAAAAGAGGCATCTTCTTACTGTATGGAATATTATTACTATCACCATTGATTTCAATGGTGGATTATAACACATTTTCTGCTTTTACTAATATGGCGATGCTCTGACAAACCAGCAGACCTGCCTTATTGATAATGACACCCCTCATATTGTGATATTGTATCTAGTGTAGTGAGGAGCTTTGTGGTTATAGGGTTCAGGACCCACTAGAGATGTCAAGTGTTATGAGGGTGTCACTAAAAGTAATTTTATCTACCTTACTCTACATATTGTAACTGATGTGTAGTGTTTAGTGGTTTGTGTGTTACAAAAGTACTTTTCATTTTTAGAAGAAAAAGCACTGACTGGACAATAGTTATTCACCTTTGTTGCATACCAGCGAGTTGGGGTTACTAGCCCACACCACCTCCCCAGAGTGGGCATTGGATTGCTCTGCGTCACTACCCTGAGAGAATTAGATGGTACAATGGAGTACTTAGTTCATAGTAAAGAGAAACGTGTGGACCTATTACTTGTGAAGGCTCACATCCTTCACATCTAATGATCCAAAACCTGTGATAACCTGTAATTAACATGGTATGTTGCGGAAGGTACTCATTTTGTAGCTTGGGCCAAAGCTCGTAAGTACTTCATTTGGAGCAAATATGTTTAAAGTATGCAATTTACACACATCATCTTTCTGCTTTCTGAATATAAACCATCTGTCTTTGTCATCAACCTCTGTTGATATAACGTTAAAGTTAGCTTTCTTTTCTACTAAGGTAATCACACTGTGTCTCTTTCCTTTGGCTAGAGAGAAGGTTACCTTATTGAAACAGAGAAATAGTTTCACTGGTTCCTACTTTTGCCTCCTGTAGACATCCTATAACGCTATTCATTAATTGCCATATTCCAAGATCATCCATCTTTTTACAGGTGGTTCAATCCTTTAGTGTGCATTTAATTATATCCTTAAAATCATTAGGTTATTTATCAGGTGTTCAGAGTGCAACTGTTTGCGTGAGCTTTTAAGAAGCTTTCTAGGATAAATTATGTCTTCAGTATAGGTTTGGACTGTACCTTGGTCCACATAAATGGCTCCTAAGTGTTGCAGAATGATCAGCCCCCATCTGAGAATGCACAACAGTAAACATCCCTAAATAAAGAGTCAAGGGAGCTAATCAGAACAAAAATTGAAAAGAAAAACCCTTTCTACCCCCACCCCATCTTTTCTCACTCCTGTTAATATGGAACTCTAAGAAATGGGGTTGTTGGTTGACTGGGGTGGGAGACCTGGTAAAGAAGCACCCACAATCCTTGACTTAATTAGAGGCAATGTGTAAATTTTTGCAAAACTCCAAACAGTACACATTAAAACTACACCCCAAAAGAACCACACACCAGGTTTTGAACACTAAAGTAATTTTTTTAAATGTCTAAAACAAGACCAAATGGACAAAAATCCAATTAGTAGAACCAGAGCTATTCAATTCAATTTCAAAGACTTTAGTAAAATAAGATAAAATCACAAAGCGCCAACTGTGGATATATGGTCATGTCAGAGCAGGACAATGTCACAAGTTCAGGCCGAGCATGGTGGAGCACGGGCTGGCTACAGGGACCCAGTTAGGCCCAATGAACAAAGTACCTTAAATTCCATCTGGAAAGCCTTGCAAGGATCTGCGTTGAAGATGTGTCACACAGTCGAAGTTATACATTGGTGCCGAGATGCGACGAGTCTGCGGTACAAGGTTCCGGCAGTCATTAAGGATCCCATCAATGAGGGCGTGTGATGCAAAAACTGGTGCAGAGGATGCGTTGCACAGGCGGTGCGATAAACCAATTCTGGAGAGCTGTGAGGCTGCCATGCTGATAAAGGCATCGTCATTGAGGCTGCTGTCGATGAGAGATACAAGGACCTACACAGAGGATGCGTCGCAAAGTCAGGGAGATGCATTACTTCCAAGGACTGTGCCAACTATGCGGTTCTTTGCGATGGAGAAGTGTTGGTTCTGCGCAGGGATCTGCTGCACAGCAGATGAGATACAGCAGTCCTGAGATTCGCAGAGGCTAACAAACATCTTAGGCCCACTTCCAAGTCCCCAGGACTGGGGTGGCACCACTTGGGCAGAATCACAGATGGCAGAGTCCAGGTGCGGGAGCAAGGTTGTTGGAAGTCTGTTGTGTCCCTAAGGTTTCAGATCAGGAGGCAAGCCAATTTGGAGTCACTCTGGGGTTCTGGTTTCAAATAATGCAGACCCAGCCCTTCTCACCCATGGAAGAGGGCAGCAGGTCAACACAGCAGGGCAGCAGTCCCTTCAGAGTAGTAGTCCAGCAGAGTGACAGTCCTTTCATCAGAACAGCAGTCCTTCTTTCTTGCAGAGTATCCACAGGTCCAGGAGTGTACTGAAGAGTTGGTGTCTGAGGTCCAATATGTATACCCAGTTGTGCCTTCTAGAGGTTTTCCCTTTGAAGTCCCCAGGCACCCTACCTCCTCCGTCCTGGCTTCAGACTAACTGCATGGGGTATGCAGACTTTTGTGTTAAGGCAGGACACAGCCTATTCAAGTGTAAGTTGGGCTAGCTCCTAGCTCCTCCCTCCCATCCTGCCTGTGATGGCCCATCCAGGCAAACCTAAGCTCTCTATTGTGTGTGGCTGTTGTGGAGGAATTAGCAAACCTCAACTGTCAGCTAAACACAGTCTTGTGGCCCAGGTACAGGCTACAGGCACTAAATGGCTAAGGCAGGAAAATGCCAACTTTCCAAAAAGTGGCATTTTATACAAATTGTGATGAAAAATCTGACTCCACAATAAGTTAGGATTTCTCAACCCAATTCCAAAGACCCCAAATATGAAGGGATTACCTGGCCTCATTTTGTACTTTCACATATAAATGTAATAACGCAACTCCAATGTTATCCTATATGAGAGGTTAGCCTTGTAGTGAAGAACAAACGTAGGAGTTCTGCACTATTAAAACATGTAAAACTTAAAAGTCCATATCCAACTTTTTAAATACAGTGCACCCTGCTTTCTGGGCTGACCAGGGCCTACCTGGGGGTGACATAAATATGGTAAAACGGAAGGTCTGGGCCTGGCAAAGGTTATTTTGCCAGGTCAACATGGCCGTTTAAAACTGCATGTGCTGGCTCTGCATTGGCAGGCCTGAGAGATATTTAAATTGCTACTTAAGTGAGTGGTACAATCAGTGATGGAGGCCGGCTAGTAGCATTTAAATTACAGGCCCTGGACACATGTATTGCCACTTTACTAGCAACTTACAAGTAAGTTAAATATGCCAGTTTGGTATAAGCCAATGTTGCCATGCTTTAAGCAGAGCAGAAGCTCTTTAGCACTGATTAGCAGTGGTTAAGTGCACAGAGTACTAAGACCAATAAAAATGAATTCTGCAGAAAGAGCCAATACCAACACTGATGAATTTTGTTTTTTAAAACAATAGTTTTTATAATGTTTCAAGACCTAACTATAACATCACTTTCACCTTTGTTTTTTGTGTGAATTTCTAGAGGTTGTTTCATGTAAAGTTAGATATTATTACTTGTGTAACTATCTAGTCACTTCAGCTTTTGTGTTTTTTCAGTGAATATAGATATACATATACATGCATATCAATTAATATGCCAGCTTAACATATTCAAATGACTATTTATTAATAATATCTATATTTGTATAGTTAGAAATATATAGACACAAACATTCAAAATTAAATTTAAACATTTTATGTAGAAATGGAGTCTCATGTATTCCCTCAAACAAGATAGGTAGGCATATTAATGTGTATCTGAGCACGCAGTATCTGGTTTCGGTGCCAGAAGCAAAATGGGGTTGCCCATCTAACTCCACGTAACCTGGGAGGTAAATACTCACAATAGAAGTGTGGTGTACTGTAGGGATAGATAATGTAAAAAACATATATGCTACAATGAAATAATTATTTTCCACCAGGAATTTGTCCTTATCATAAATTACTTTATCTTTCATTTCAAGAGCCTATCTGTGCATCAATCTACATTCCATATTTTTCTATAGCTCTCTGGTGTTAGAATTAAGACAAACACAAATTAAATTATGCCAGACAAAAAGAACACTTACAAATTCAACATATTACAAGTTCCCGCAAAAAAACGAGAGAGCTTATTGTCTATTTGTTCCTTTTTGCTTCCTTTATTAAAAAAAAAAAAGGTGATTGCATAATGAGTCCAACTTCCAATCCACCCGGAGTTGGTCACCAAGTCCCTGGGGCATCTGCCCCTTCCTTGCTCAGTGGCAGTACGTCCATTAGGGCGCTGGGGCCTTGACCCACAAGCCGCACCCGTCGACTCCCGAAGCATTTAGCAGACAGGCTGAGGCTCAGCTCCCTTAACGGCTCTGTCTGAAGGTGGTGGGCGGGGCAGCTAGCAGATTGACTCCCAGCATCATGTTGACTTAGTCTGACATGTCAGAATCAGAAAATGCTTTATTCGATTTTAGACATTTGATAAAATCATAAAAGCAGAAGATAAAAAGACAAATTCATACAAAACATACTTTTAAAAGTTCCATAGGTAAACGGCTGTCCCAGTTGTGCATGTATTACAAATTAAAAGAACTAACAAGTAATAGTTTTCCTTTTCCTCAGAATACTTTTTAAAAGGCCAGTCATGATACCAATATAATACACAATATCCAGTAATTGTAGAAATAGAAAAGCCGGACGACATTGCCGCCATGATCCCTGCTTCAAACGGGGCATAATCCATCTGACACGTTCCGTGGCATAGAATTTACAAAAAAGGATCACGTGCATTGTTGATTGTAATGATAGATTATCGCACGGGCAGTGACAAAGAACCCTGGACCAGTCATTTACAGCTGTAAATGTAACCAAGCAATGAAAACTATCAAACCTAAACCTTGTCAGAATGTATCTGTCATATCCCCCTATACACCAAACTAGGTATGGTTGAATAGAGTTGCTGGCCAGGGTCAATTGATGCTGAATCACAGAACTTTTATTAAGTTCCACTGCAATTCTGCGCGACTCAAAGTGGTTCAGACATAAACTTTCAGATTTTTTCTGGATATGGAGCACATGGAATCTGGCTTGACATAAAAATCTGGTCTGTTCAGTTCATTTAATAGTTTTCTTACATAGTTCAGCCAGGGAATTTTTCTAGCCTGGTCCAAACCCACTGAATCCTTAATAATTTCACGGTTCAACACTAGGCTGGGAGATGTCCAGACTCTGTGCCAGAGTAAAATTGGTTGCATTTTAATAACATCAGAAATGTGAGAAATTCCCAATTCACTATAGCAATTAAAAACAGATGAGCTCTGAGGAACTGCTAATATAAACCTTAAAAAAGCATTTTCTACCACCTGTATAGGGGAAACATCATGAAAACCCCAAACCCCCACCCCATATATAGCAATGCTTATACATTTTGCTTGATACATTTTAAGAAGGATCCCCAGGGGCCTTTTACCCAATTTGTTTGAAAAATTCATTACTGCCGCGGTCGACCTCTTGAACGAAAGGGTCCAACTCTTAACCGCTGGTCCCCAGGAGACTGTATCCTCAAGCAAAATGCCTAGATAGGAGAACGTTTTTGTAGAGTACATTTTACCACTCCCAGCTACTAATCTTCTACATCTGACATGTCAATGTCAGACAGTGACTCAGCAGGCCAGGGGGAGGCGGGGAACGCACAGCAGGCAGCAGTGCGCATGTTGGGTTTGGGTCGTAGAATTTTCCAACCAGCCCAGTCATGCGCACTATGAGAGCGAGGGTTGATCAATTGCCGCAGCCCTCGGTCTCCTAATGGGCGGCGAGTATCCCTGCTAAGCCAATCCTGCCGCTGCTTGAGCAGCATCTGTATTGGCTGAGAGGGGATGTCCTACTCGTGCCAGCGGCCTCTCGCAGTCTGACAACGAGTGATTGGGCCCTGGGCTGACATTGGCTGAGGGAGGCTGGTGGCTGGGAGAAGAGGCCTGGCTCTGCTGGCACCGATTGTGCCCACATGCAGTGAAGAAAGGAGAGGCACGTGGGCTGTGCTGCTGCTGCTGGAGAGAGCCGCTGCTGTTCCCAGAGCCTGCTGGAGCGCGCCTGCCCTCCCTCTTAATTTCAGCGTTTTCACATTACCCGCTCATGCAGAATCAGAAACACTGCATAAGCTGATAATGTAAGGAAGGGATGAGGCCAATCTTATCAAATTTAAATATGGGTGTCTGCATGGATTTCATTACAAGACCGGAGGCCAACATTATGCATAATTCTTTTAATGTGACTCCAAGCAGCCACTTAAAAGCATTACATAACAAAGTGAAAAGGTTCCAGAACAGAACATTAAAAACATACAATAGCCATGAGCACAGAACAGTATGCCTCTCTTAAATGCGGCTCCAAGCAGATAAGTTCAATTACTTATTATCCTCCATATTTAACTTACCCTGCTAAATTGCCATTAATTTTCTATAACAATTACTAATATTACCAATGACCTTCTGGACGGACTACTCCCCTCTCCTTTTACTTTAGATTACTACTGATCTCCAATTTACGGAGATCAGTTTCCTCCCCTTTCCTTTGGTTTCTTTAACTGAGTGAGTTTCCTTCCCTTTCCTTTGATTGCTCTAACCGTGTCGATCCCCCCCACCACCTCTCACCTCACCAGAGACTTCTTTCCTCTCTCTCTTCAATCGAATACTTTTTCCTCATTTCACTTGCGAGCGACCGTGTCTTCCCACCGCCCACAACAGAGTCAAGCCAATTGGCAAGGATACACTTGGGGCGAGCCCCATCGAGTGTGGGCGGCTCTCTCCCCTTTACCCCTTAAGCGTGACTTGGAATTGAGCTCCCTCTCCATTTTAGGAGCAGGGGAAGCCCGTTAGAGTAAAATACCTTGGCTACGAGGACGCAACGTCATCCCGTTGCCAAGGATCATTCCTCATAACAATGACTCCACGATCACTGTCTTACGAGGCTAAGACCTCGTTTCCATAGTCACTGACAGCTGCAGCTGCAAGGACCTTTGTCTCCATAGTTACCGGCAGCTGATCCCCAGAGCATTTACAGTGACAGTTTCTCTGCTTCATCGATCAGCTGCTGCCACATACACGAGCACTCTAACAGTCATTACTAGTGAAATTATTTATCAAACATCGCATTTTTGATTTACCCCATTTGAGGAGATAAAGAGCCAACCCTGTTTTTAAGGGTTTAACTAAGACCTGAGTCTAAGCAGATCTAAATATCTGACTGCCCTTTTACCTCCAATTAAATGACACACATAATTGGCCTTTCTCTTTCTCTGAAACAAATTAAATGTATTTAAAATAATTTTCCTAGCATTCAGAGAACCCTTTTGCTAACTAAGCCGTTTTATGACCTAATATCACTAAAAATGTCTGATATTGATTCTGTTGATGCGGTAGCCCCTATCCTTTAATATGAATAACAAGGCTTTCAAGAAAACTATTCACAGAGAGATGAGACTTTGTATGTTGGAAACTTTAAACCAAGGTATGTCATCCACAAGATCCCTCCCTACAGAGGAGTATGACGTTACAGAAAGCCCAAGCCCACAAGTCATTGATGATCTCACTGAAAATAGGGGGAAAAGACAAAAGAAGAATACAAATATTGAATACCCAAACCCCCTGAGCACGATGGGAGGTCCTAGCATCTCAAACAATACTGGAGGTCCAAGCACTTCAACTATTAATGGAGGTCCTCGCACCTCAAACTCCTCATGTGTCCTTAGCGGCAAAAATTATCCAGGTGTCCACAGCGCCAAAAAACATATGGGTGTCCGTAGCGGCACAAACCATCAAAGTGCTCACTACAACTTTACAGATAATGAATGAGAGGACGACAAAACTACTAAAATCTTTGATGAATATGTCCTTGATCTAGATGAAGACGATCACAAATTCAAAAGGCAACTTACTGAAGACGAACTTCCGTCCTCCTCCAAGGACAATATAGTTAACCCTTTGGGTGAAGAAATGTTCTCACCCTACAATAATAAACATCTGAGAAGCTCAGAATGGTGGCCACAAGATCATATACCCAGATATCTTAAGGAATGGCTCAGGAACCTACTTGAGAAAGATACCCGTAACATTCTCAGTGCTGAATGCTCAAGGCCCTCTATTCAAGAAAAAATCTGTCAGACCCCCAACCTCGATCCGGAACTAATTAAATTCTTCTTTAAACTTGGGAGAGACCCCAGGAAAGGGATGGAGAGGTCCCTTAAAGCCTGTCAAGACCGTCTACTCGACATCCTTGGTCCTGTGGCCAGGATCATTAATACAGCTGAAGAGAGCCATATTAATGGCACACCCCTAGATACGGAGCTGAACCAGCGGCTCACCAGCAACAGGTACTCCAATACCATTTACTCACTTGGGCCCATAAACACACCTACACACACACAGCCTGACAATAACCGCTGGAGTCAAAGTTAATGATTTTCTACCATTTCAAGATTAGTCACCTCTTATTCTCAACTAATCTTTCACTGATCAAAACGCTCTCTCCTCTTGTCAATGGACCATTAGTTGAACTAGTTGATGGTGAAATGACATAAAAGAATCTTCTTACATTCATGAAATGAACACAGACTCTGGAAATATTTTAAAACTTTATCTAAAATTAATTTTATGTGAACCACTTACGAAGTGCAGTACAGTCTCCGTCACTCATAGGAAGGAAGATTCTTAATCAATCATCAAACTCATACTTTATATCTTGCAATGACTTATGCTCAGAAAGGAGAGGATAGAGAGAAAAGAATATCTCCACATTCACAGAAATAATAATTACCTAGGATGGTGTGAAAACCAACCCACTGGCCAAGGAGCTGGGAAGGGTGCCCCGGGAAAGTTCAGGCGACAAAGGCTACAGGACAGGAATCAGTACAGGATAGATGACCTCTCTAATACCAACGCTTGCGTAGCATCCCTCTCTGACACTCTCTTCCTCCTCGAGATTCTTCCGCGATCTTCTTCTAAATCAATTAATTAGGATAAATGGTTTTGCATTTGATTCTTCATCAGCATCTCTCGTCACTCCGACAGCATCCCGAGCTCTGCAGCATTCAGCAAATCTCCGTCTAACTAACTAACAAAGACGACCTCAGTTATACTCTTCAATATTCATGTACCACCCATTAATGTTTCAATATCTTAAAAATACTAACTCTGGTGCTGATTCAGAGAACTAATCTGAGAAAAAATCCTAAACTTACTACTTTTGGTATTCACAGAAGGCATTTAGTAGTACTTACTACTTACTACTTTTGGTATTCACAGAAGGCATTTAGTAGTAGTAAAGAAAGTATTTTGTCTCAAGTTAGGATTTTGCCTTAAGTTAGGATTTTGTCTTAAGACCTACATTTAAGACAAAATCCTAACTTAAGACAAAATACTAACATAAGACAAAATACTAACTTTACTACTACTAAATGCCTTCTGTGAATACCAAAAGTAGTAAGTTTAGGATTTTGCTCTCTGATTAGTTGTGTGAATCGGCCCCTCTGATTGGACAGGCTAGGGAGGGAGTTCATCACACCATGCTAATTTTTCATCTTTCTCTATCAGTCTTTTGTTCAATAAATCCAACCCCTTCATTTTTATTCAAAATTTGTATTCCCACCTGTATTCACATTTTATTAGAAACAAAAGTTAAACTTTCCATGCATGTCTATTCATTCGGGAGTCTTTGATGCTAGTTCCCAGGGTATGTATCTTTTGTGTCCTTGGATGGTGTTCAAGAGTCTCGCTACTCTTCCAGCTCAATCTCACTAAGCATGCGCAGAGGTCAGGTGGTTAACAGACTCTGAACTCATAAGAAAGGCCCAAATATGCACTAATAAAAGAGTCAAAAAGACAAATGTTAATTTAAAAAATAAATGGTTTCAATGTAAACCACCCATCTCTACTCTAATCCCATTCATTTATTAATGCTTTCCCCTCATTATCATTAGTAAAATAGCTTGTGTTAGTTTCAGCAAAGCAGATGCCAAGCATGTGAGCTTCTAAGCCACTATCTTAATAGCGTCTGCTCATGCGCAAGAAATTTCATCCAAGCGACAGCTCGTCATACTGTGTAGATGCAGTTGGCAGATGTGCAATAAAGATTTCCCGTTAGCAGCCATTTTAGAATTTCGCTCAAGTTACTATTAGTAAACACGTAGGCAAGCTTCTCTGTCTTTTATGTTCAATGTGGTGCGTATTAGTTTTACAGAATACGTAATTAATACACTATTAGAAGGTTTGCTTCTGAGCAAGTCTCTTTTCTACGAGTCCATGCTCCATCAGAGCTAATCCGGGGATGGAGCCGGAGAGCAATGATCCTTCTGGGAAATGCTAACGCCACTCTCAACACCATAAGAAGAAGGGTAGTTCTTACACAAATAAACACCAAACTGAGCGATATGGCAGACAAGGAACCTTCCCAAAACCCTAAAAGTTTACTCTTCGGTGAAGACATGATCAAATCCCTTGTCAAAGATGTGTCAACCTTCATGGCACTGGACAAAGCACAACACAATATGAGAAGTGTGTTCAACCAAAACCTTTTTGGAAGGGCCCGAAGAAGGGGCCTCTCTTCCGGTCGCTTCAACCCAAGGCCCTATTCGAGGTTCAGAGGTTTTCGGAAGAGGTTTCCAATCATTCAACCCTCCCCAGTTCTACCTGCAGAGAGGGAGAGGTTTACGCAACAGAGTGTTCAGATCACGTGGAGTTTCCATGAACAACAACTTTCAGAGTGAGTACCTTACCCCCTCTTCTTTCTTCTTTCCCTCAAAAGCTGAGAGGCATACTCAAAGCCTTCAATCAGAATTGGAAAGTAATCACTCAAGACCCATGGGTATTAAATACTGCCAAAGGTTTCATGATAGATTTTGTAGAAATACCCACACAAACATCTCAGCTGAGAGACATCCCACTGACAAAGGAACAACAAAAAATAGTGGAGGAGGAAATAACCTCAGTGCTTCAGAAAGGGGCTATAATAGAAGTACCATGAGAGTAATCAGGTTTGTAAGTACACTCTTTCTCGTTCAGAAAAAGGACACAGGATGGAGACCCGTTATAAACCTCAGGAAACTAAACAAATTGCTAGTTTAAAGGCACTTTAAGATGGAGGCCATCCACCTCCTGAGGGACCTATTACTGGAAATGGACTGGTTAGTCAAACTACATTTAAAGGATGCATACTTTACCATCCTGATGGCCAAAGAACATCAACTCTTTGTTTAGTTTATTTGGAGCAACAATCTGTTCCAATTTGAAGCCCTCCCTTACGGGCTATATTCCACTAAGGTTATGAGGACAATTGCCTCACTCCTAAGAGAAAGAGGTATTCGACTAATTAAATACCTGGACAACATCCTCATCATGTCCCAGCACCACACACAAATAATTCAAGACCTGAAGGCAGTTGTGGATCTCATAGAAAGCTGAGGATTCATTAGAAACAAAGAGAAATCGATACTGACTCCATCTAGATCCTTGGAGTTCTTAGGGTTCACCGTAGACACAACAAAATGCCTCCTTTTACTACCCTCAAAGAAAATAACCAAAATCCAAAAGGAAATAAGGTTTGTTTTGAAACAAGAAAGCCTAACTCTAAGGGAATTAGCCAGACTCCTGGGCCTCCTTTCTTCATCTATTCAAGCCATCTTCCTGGGTCCTCTGAATTACCAAGCTCTTCAAAGGGTAAAAGCGAGAGCGCTAAGGTCTGGCCTTTGGTACGGAGTTTGGATAACCCTAGATCAGAACGCCAAATCAGAACTGACTTGGTGGCTAGATAATTTAGATGCTTGGAATGACAAAGCCATATTTGGGGCAACACCAGAATTCATCCTGGAATCAGATGCAAGCCTTCATGGTTGGGGAGCTTGTCTTCTCGATCAGAACACAGGTGTCATCTGGTCACAAGCAGAGTGTTCTCGTCACATAAACTACCTAGAACTGACTGATGGTTTATACGCACTTATGACCTTCAAACATTCCCTCCAAGGGGGCATGGCTTAGCACGACAGCATAGCGGACGAGGCTTAGAACAGCTCCGTCCTGCCGATCAGAGATCCTGCATTAATCCTTCCTTTACCCCATCCCCAAAAGCCCCTACGACAGGTCTCCTACTTGAGGGACTAGCGCAGTGCTCAACGGCAACTCTGAGGGGCTGGCGAGCGCTGAGAGCGGTGACCCGGAGATCCGCACGGCGCGGCCTATGTGATCCTTGGGAGCCGGGACCTCGACTTTGGCGGCCCCGGCGGATGTGAGGGCCCTGCGGAGGCGCTGCCTGGACTCGAGAGTGGCGCTGTCATCTGGCAAGAGAGAGGCGGACCCGGTGTATGGGAGCCCGGTGCGGTGTCGCGCGACCGGCCAGCTGAGTGCGACGACCCTGAGTGGAGCGGGGGCACTGGTATCTGGGCAGTGAGGCCCGTAAGACTGCAATAACCGGGTCCTGGATTTTGGCGCCCCGGTGGCCGGGTGAGGCCTTGTGGGAGTGCCGGCCCCTGGACGGGACGAGCTGAAGGGACATCTGGCGGGCGGGCTCGGGCGGGGCCCCTGGCCCGCTCTCGGCATCCTGCGGAGTCATCGTGGGAAACGGCTCCGTGAAGCGGCCTTTTGGCGCCCCGGGACCGGGGCCTCGCTGGGGACGCACGCCCGTAGATGAGCTGGGGCATCATACCGGAGTGACGCTCCCCCCCCACCTCTCCTCCTCTCCGGTGGAGTCATCATGAGACACTGTGTCTTGGTCGCAGCGGGACACGCAGCCTAAGGGGTGAGTGGGGAGCTGCTATCTGTTGCTGGTCCGGCGTGTGGATCCTCCCGGACTGTGGACCGCCATTGCCTTGCACCAGGCTGCGGGACGTCTGTGGGGCCCTTGACCACAGTGCATTGTGTCCTCAGCGGGGCTCCCGAAGGTTGGAGGGAGTAGCGCCTGGGTCGACGGTTGTGTCGGGCCGTGGTGGAGGATCAGGTGGCGGGGGGTCCTGAGTGTTGACGGTCCCCCTGTCCGTCCTCCCCCCCCCCGGCAGCCGGATCGGGCCGTGGAGATAACTGGAAGCAGGCAGGGGGCCCTCTCCTGTGGGGGTGGTCTGGTCCCCATTGGCCGACTGGGACTGTACAGAGGCGGCTGGCAACTGAGGTGCGCCGGACCCGGGGGTGAGCTGCAGCTGTAAGGGAAGCCTTTCACTGCCCATCAGTGGAGACTGGCTGTGTTGGCACTGGACCACTGGGATATGATATATTGGGACCGTGACGCCATTTTGTGACTGCGGCGGAGTGAATGCGTGGCACTGAAAGAGTGGCTGACTGGCATTGGCAAGGTACTTGTGGAGGCAGTGAGCCGTGGGTGTGACTTGAACGTCAGACTGCAGCCACCCTTGGAGCACACGAGCAACACGACAATCCAGGGACAAGCCCCCCTTCCGGCGACGCACCAGAGACCGAGCGACACGCCTGGTGAGACAGAGACTGATCATGACCAGAGGGGGTAATAGCGGCGGGAGATCAAAACAGGGGCCCATGGACAAATTTGCGGACCTGAGTGGGGGAGCGGGAGCCTCCGGGGGCCCCCCGACATCGGGGCCAGATAATGCGGCCCTCATGGCGGCGATCACACAGTTCAGAGACATGCTGGATGCAAAGATTGGGGCGGTGGGGGCGGACGTTACCCTCCTGCACCAGGATCTACGGAATGCGGTGACCCGCATTACTGAAGCCGAGTCCAGAATATCGGAGGTAGAAGATGGCGTGGCGACCTTAAAGAAAAAAGTGGCCTATATGGAGGGGATTCAAAAGGGCCTAGTGCTCCGAGCCGAAGATGCAGAAGGACGAGCTCGGCGCAACAACCTGCGATTTGTTGGCTTTCCGGAAGACTGCGAGAAAGACAACATGGAGGCCTTCCTGACCCAGTGGCTGGAGGGATGGCTGCCGGCGGACTCCCTCTCCCGCTGCTTCATAATCGAGTGAGCACATAGAGCGCTCCTCAAGAAGCCTCCGGTGGGCGCTCGCCCAAGACCTGTGATAGCTCGGCTACTCAACTACCATGACCGGGACGCTGTCCTGCGACGAGCACGTGCAAAAGAGCCCCTCCTGTTTGACAATCAAAAAATCCTTATATTTCCGGACTATACTAAACAAGTCCAACAGCAGCGGCAATCCTTTAGAGCGGCCAAGGCGCGTCTACGAGATCTGAAGATTCAATATGCCTTGCTCTTCCCGGCCCGCTTACGGGTGGTGTACTGATCTCGAACCCTTTTCTTCAACATGCCAGAGGAGGTGTTTACCTGGACCGACGAAACTGTGAGGGCCCGAGCGCACACACCACCGGGTCATGATTCAGATTCATCCTTGACGGCGACGTCGCAACAGTCTTCCCGGAGATCGCGGAGTGTGAGTAACTGGAGGTCCCGGCGCAAGAAAAGTCCTCCTCCTCAAGGGGGGGAGAAGAGGGGCCTGATACATCAATCATTCGGAAGCCAGATCCTTGAAGTACCGAGATGGACCTGAGGACACTATCTACAACAATTCGTATGTGGTAGGCGAGTGGCACTTCCTAGCTCCTACTGGTGACAATGGAACAATGGGGAAATAGCCAAATCCAATGCTGCGCTGTTTTGAATAAGCTGAGATGGGGTGGGAATGGGTATGGGGGGGCAATGATCTGGCTGGCGGACACGCTCCTCGAGTTCAGAGACGTTAATTGCCCCTAAAGGGTTAGTTGGGGGTTGAGTGTGTGGTTCAGGGGGATCCATTGGAGTGGGTGGCTTTCGGCCTCCCGTTGGGGGTCGGTGCGCTCCTACACCGCGACAGGTACTTCAACGTTGCTGAGGTATAGGAGTGGGGGGAGGCTGGAAGTTGGGGAATTGTTGGGTTGGGGATTGGTGGGGGGTGGGGGGTCAGGGAGAGGCAAGAGTTTGGGGAGGGTTGGGGCAGCTCTTTACAGCACGATGGTTCACCAGGTTCTACTATGGATATCTATGCAGCTACAATTCCCTACACCCGGGCAACTAGAGTTTCACCCGATAGATGGCGGCTAGAGGGCCCGAATCAGAGCTCCCCAGGGCAGCGCTATGAATAGTAAGCTGGAATGTAAGGGGCATGCTGGATAAAATTAAGAGGGGCGCTGTGCTGCGACAGGGGAAAAGAGAGAAGGCAGATGTCCTACTGTTGCAAGAGACACACCTCCTAGTTACCAAAACCCTTAGTTTGCAGCACTATGGATATCAACAGGTGTTCCACGCCGGTTTTGTCAGGGGCTCCCGGGGAGTGGCGGTAATGATTCACCGCAGGGTGTCTTACGTCCACTCCACGCAGTGGGTGGATGCTCAGGGCAGATACGTATTTGTCAAGGGAATGATTGGGGGTGAACCAGTGGTCTTTGGAAGTGTGTATGCTCCTCCCCCGCTGCAATGGTCACTTGTTGAGAAACTGTTCACCATCTGGGCTGAGATTCCAGACGCGATGGCTGTCATCGGGGGTGACTGGAATGATGTTATGAATGGTCAGATAGATCGCTGCAGACCCGGTGGTGGGCAGTCGGTGAGTGCCCCAACTAGATTGAATGACATGGTGAGGGGCATGGGCTGGATGGATGCATGGCGCTATCAACATACACATAGTCGGGAATACACATATGTTTCTGCAGTGCATAAATCCTTCTCAAGATTAGATTACCTGTTTGTCCCCTGCACTAGGATTGGGAGGGGGGAATCGACGGATATACTGCCGCGCGGGCTCTCTGACCATTCCCCCATTACGATTAATATACTTCTTGATAAGAGGCGGCAGCCATTTCGATGGCGCCTCTCTACCTGGCACCTGCAACAAGACGATTACCAGTCTCACATGCGAGAGGCCATAGCGCACTACTGGGAGGATAATGAGGGATCCGGGACAGACAATGTGACCCTCTGGGAGGCTCTGAAGCCCACACTCCGGGGAGTGGATATAGCCTGGTGTGCAAAGGCCCGTAGGGCGCGCAGGGAGGGTCTGGAGAGGGCGGCGGATCGGGTCCGCGCCCTGGAGGAGCGGTGCATGGCGACAGGGGAGGATTGGGACATACGAAGGCTGTTGCAGGCGCAGCGGGATTCTGCATCCCTACATCTTGAGGAGTCACGCCAGGTGTGGCTTGCTACGCAGAGCAGGATCTACCAATGGGGAGACAAGTCCAGCACGATGCTGTACAGACTCTGCCAGGGCACTTTTCAGGCACAGACACTGCCGGCTCTTCGAAATGAGGCTGGGGATTCTTTGAAAGCCCCCGAGGAGATTGCAGACAGCTTTGCGCGCTATTATGCGGCACAATATGCCCCTAGGGAATCCCTCCCAGCGGACGCTGTTGATAAATTTCTTGCGGATCTCCCACCACAGGTGATATCAGAAGAGGAGCACAATCGCCTCGAGCTTCCGCTGTCCGCAGAAGAATTAGGGAAGGTCCTCGGAGAATTGAACGCAGGGAAAGCCCCAGGACCCAACGGGTTCTCGTGCGAGTTCTTTCGGAAATACCACCTCCAGTTAGGGGCGCACTACAAGAAAGCATTAGATGCGGCTAGGGAGTCAGGCCGCCTACCGGCGGATTTGAGGCATGCCGAAATAGTGGTCTTTTGCAAGCCAGGGAGACCCCCCGAACGTCATGAATCATATAGACCTATCTCGCTTCTAAATGTTGAGGCGAAGATACTGGCCAAGGCCCTCGCCAATCGCCTCCTTCCGTTAATCACTACCTTGTTCCATCCGGACCAGGCGGGCTTTATGCCACATAGAGCAACAAGACACAACATTCGGCGGGCTCAGGTGGCATTGGAGATGATGCGGGCCCCGGGAACCCAGGCGGCGCTTATGCTGGCTGATATAGACAGAGCCTTTGACTCGTTGAGTTGGGTTTATTTACACGCACTCCTGCCTCGCCTGAATCTTGGACCCCAGTTTCTATCGCACATACGGTTGCTGTATACAGACTTGACGGCGTCTGTGAGAGTGGCGGGGGCTGTCTCGGGCACCTTTCCTATCGGACGGGGCACCCGACAGGGGTGCCCCCTCTCGCCGTATCTGTTCGCCCTCCCCATGGAACCTTTGGCGGCGTGGGTGCGCATAGACGCGCAGATGAAGGGCTTTGAATGGGAGGCCGGGCCATCTGACAGGATCGCGCTCTATGCTGATAACGTGCTTTTCTTCCTCACAGACCTCAATAGGTCAGGACCGAGGGTCCTTGAAATTATGCGGGTGTTTGGGGAGGTTTCGGGGCTCCATATAAATGTGCGGAAATCCACACTGTGGACTCTGGGGGACGGTATGGAACTGGGTACCTGGGCGTCGGCTCTGCAGGGGGCGAACGGGGGTCTTAAGTACCTCGGGGTGTTTCTAACCGATATTCGTGGAGTCTCGTGGGAGCGCAATGTCATTCCTGTTTGGGACCGTATGCCCCTGAATCTCTATGGACGCTCGGCCATTTTCAAGATGGTGGCCCTCCCTCGTTTGCTCTATCAACTGCAGAACCACCCCTACCCTATATCGCCGCAGTGGTTTCGCCAGGTCAATTCGGCACTGGGCCAGTTCCTCTGGGCCGGGGGTGCGGTGAGAGTGGCGCTCCGCACCTGTTTCCTCTCCACATATTGCGGCGGATTAGCATCATCGGATGTCCTGTCATATTATCAGGCATCTCACTTGTTAGTGTTGAATGAGTGTTGGTATGGAGATCGGGGTGACCCGGCTTAAGCCCTGGAGAGGTATTTGATGGAGCCAGACACTCTACATACGTTATTGTACTCGGCAGGGAAGAGGAAGAGGCTCCCAGTGGTCACACAGGTGGTCTTTCAGATCTGGCGACGGGCGCTTTGCCGCATGGGATGGTGGAACAGGCTGACCGAGGAGACCCCGTTGTGGCAGAATGGTCGCTTACCGGCTTTGGCGGCCTTGCAGGGGTTCCGTGGCTGGGACACAATAGGGATCTCGGCGTTGGGCCATGTAATGAAAGGCACGACCCTTAAATCATTCCAGGAACTGAGGGACGAATATGACATGCCCCAAACCCAGTTCTTCAAATACTTGCAGTTCCGCCATGCCATCTCCCCTGCCCTGGAGGGTCTAGACTCCTTACCTGAATTCAGCCCTCTGGAAGCTAAGTTATTTATGGGAGAATTAGAGGAAAAGAAAATATCCTGCATCTATCAATCGTTGGTTACCCATTGCTCCTCCTCTCTAGATAAATTGCGGACTACATGGGAGGGAGATGTGGGAGAGCTGGAAGAAGAAGATTGGAGGGAGGCTCTCGCTGCTCCTAGGGAGGCGGCCGTTGCCGTACGATCGCGCTTCATCCAATTTAAATATCTACATAGAGCTTACTACACTAGAGAGAGACTGTGGCGAGCCGGTTTGATTGCATCCCCCGACGGTCTGAGATGTGGCCGGGAGGTGGGCACTTTCCTACATACGGTATGGTCTTGTGGGGCACTGGAGAGATTCTGGACGAGTGTGTGGGACTGCTTAGATGAGGTATTGGGCTGGAAGCTCCCCCGTACATCGCAGCTGGGCCTTCTCCATGTAATGTAACAAGTGGGTGGCAACATCTACAAACGACATTTACTGCTCCTTGGCCTTACTGTGGCCAAGAGGGCGTGGCACGCGCCTGGAAGGACGCTAGGGCCCCCCCCGGTCGGAGTGTGGAAACAGGGATTAGATCACTGTATGGGACTAGAGTGTCCAGTTTTTGAGGCCCGAGGTTGCCCCAGGAAGCACTACAAAATATGGAAGAGATGGGCGGAGTACAGGGGATTGTGGCTGGAGCCGCCAGCACAGCGGGATGTCGCTGCTGAACAATTGTTTTGAGAACCAGGGTGAGGGAAAGTATGCATCATCAGTTTCGTAATGACTATTTTTCTTGGCGCTGTGAGGACATCGTGAAAGGGGCTAGGGTGGGATCCGGGTGGGGTAGTTATTGCGGGGTGGGGGGGGTGGGGGAATTCCAACAAGTATGTTTTATTTTGACTGCTGTATTGATTGCTACTCTTTGCATTTTGATCATATAGTCACAGCTCCTCCGGTGTTCGGAGTACTGTGGTTGAATTGCAATCTCACTCAAGAAAACAATAACATTTTGTTCTGAAGAAAAAAAACATTCCCTCCAAGGGAGATCAGTCATTCTGAAGATGGGCAATATGTCAACGGTGCCATATATAAATAGTCTAGGGGAGACAAAATCAGCAGATCTCTCGAACTTAGCCAAGAAACATTGGATGGTTTGCCTGGAGCACAAGATTGCTCTAAGAGCAGAATACCTCCCAGGGAAGATAAATGTATCTGCAGATTGGAACTCGAAATTCCTATTAGATCACAGTGATTGGAAACTCAAGGGCTCTCAACAAAATATAGGGCCCCTTAGAAATAGACCTGTTCACGAGCAGACTAAGCATCCAGTTAGAGAAATACTTCAGCTGGATGCCAGTCCCGGGTGATCTAGCAGTAAACGCCTTTCTCCAATCCTGGACAGAATTCCAAGCATACACATTTCCACCTTTCACCATGATTCAGTGAGTTCTACAGAAGGTGAGACAAGATCAGTGCTCTCTAGTACTCATAAACCCCTTTTGGCCATCTCAGGCATGTTTCACCACAACACTGGAATTGGCTTGTAACATTCCCTTTTCAGTTCCAGAGCTCCTCACAGACGTAGATGGGAAAGATCACCCCCTAGTACAGGCCGGGAGTTTGAACCTTCTTGCTCGGAAAGTGTCAGGAAATCAAATGAAGTGTCTGGACTTTCGTCAACAGCTGCAACTCTCCTCGGAGAGTCATGGGCCCCTGGCACACACTATAGGTATAACAACATTTGGAGAAAATGGATACGTTGGTACCTGGGGAGAAGCCTGGATTCCGTGGAGGATCCTATCGTACACATAGTAAACTTCCTTGTAGAACAATTTGAAAGGGGTCTCAGTTATAGAACGATTAATTGTTATAGATCAGCTATCTCTGCAGGTCACGCTCTAGTCAATGGAAAAATGGTAAATAAGAACATCATAGTTTTTAAAGTCCTTACCCCCTAAACCCAAATATGAGTCGCTGTGGGACCTAAAACTAATTTTAGACCTATTTACAAATTGACCGGATAACACACATTTAGATAGGAAAAGTCTATCCATTAAACTCACAACATTGTTGTGCTTAATCTCATGCCAAAGGGCTTCTGATGTCAAAGCTCTTGAAGTCACAAATAGATCTTACAATATGTTTAGTGTTAAATTTGAGTTAATTAGAAAAACTAAAACTATGTCAGATTACATTTTTTATCCACATTTTGACCTATGCAAAAAACTTTGTGTTGTAGACTGCATGAAAGAGTACGATTGCAGAATGAATGGTCTTCATGCTCACGGTGTAAACCAATTATTTATATCCTTTGTCAAACCTTTCAAAGCTATAACTTCTGCTTCTATAGCCAGATGGGTTAAATCCGCAATGAAACTAGTGGGCATTCACTTAAAGAAATTCCAAGCACACTCCCTCAGAGGTGCTATGGCCATTAAATCCTTCTGGACTTGAGGTAAGTTAGATGACATGCTTAAGGCGGCCGACTGGTCTAATGCAAACACATTTGCACATTACTGCAAACCAATTGATCATATGTCTGATGTAGACTTACAAAGCTAATAACATGCATAATGGTAGCCTCCGGTCTTGTAATGAAATTGCAATTCTCCTATTACCATGACAAGAGAATCTGGATTTCATTAAAGACACCGAGGCTAACATTATCCCTCCCATACCCTCCCATGGTGGTTAAGTCGTATTCTGTTTACTAGATGGTATATATTTCATATCCAAGTGTCTTCAATTGGTTTATTTAAATAACATTTTGATGTGTAGAATTGTATTGCTTGTCTTTGTCACCTTTTCTACCTCTCGTTCCAATGGAGTACTTATACCTCTCTTCATTTCAGGTAACTATTCATAATTGATTCACTATCCAAAGTTTGGATTTCCTGGATCTTCCTTGTTTTTTGTTCTTACTGGTTTTAAAGAAGAAGAGCAAAACATTTTAAAAAAGAGAAAAATAATTTTTGGGGGAACTATTTCCTATTTTTCCACATTTAAATGAGGCAGACTGTTCTGTGCTCATGGCTATTTTATGTTCTTAGTGTTCTATCTGGAACCTTTTCACTTTGTAATGTAATGCTTTCAACTAGCTGCTTGGAGTTACATTAAAAGAATTATGCATAACATTAGCCTCCGTGTCTTTAATGAAATCTAGATTCTCTTGTTATGGTAATAGGAAAATCGCAATTTCAATTCACTAAAATGTCTGTGGTAGCAGTAGAGACATCACCCACTTTGACATGCCTTTAATGACATCACAGGAAGTGATCTCATGACCGTTGACATTGGTTAACTTTCCAGGAAGTGATATATTTGAACTTGAAAGACATACAATAAAAGCAAGCTTCCATAATAACAGCAAATACACTAAAATAGATAACAAGATGCAAGTTTTCACCCATATCTAAAGGAGAATGCAGCATTGTATACCCAAGATACAACAGTGATCAGCAAAGGGGCACGCTATCACAGGTGGCCTCAAATGCCCAGCCGTAAAATGTAATGCCAAATTACATCATTATATGCCCAGCTGTGGGGGTCTCCACAAACAAAGGGTGGTGAGGCAGGTAGAGGGAGCATGGGGGGGTTAACACTAAAGGGAGGTGTTATGAATAATGTATTAAAAATAAAAATTACTTATCTGAAGCCACCAGCTGCCTCCTGTATCGTATTGTGCCTCCTCTCCTCTTCCTGGTCCCAGCAGGCCCTGGGACAGACTCCCTTCCAATCCCCGTTCTGTAGAGCAGTGCGGGGATTGGCCTGAATGATCTGGAAAGACGCTCCGCTCAGCCCAGGGTGTCTGTGGGGATTTATCCAGCTCAGCTGTTCAATGTAGCCCGGCTGGAGAAACCTAAGTGCGGATGTGTGTTTTGGTCGACCTGAGTTGGCCGGCCAAACACATTTGCACAGTTAGGGAGTCGCACATAACACTTTTCCTCCCATACCCCGCCCCTATCTCACAAGCTGGCTCAGAGCTGGCAAATGAAAAATAAAACGATGCTAGAACATCGTTTTATTTTCCAATTGCTGGCTCTGAGCCAGGCAGTGGGGCGATGTCCTCTGCCTTTGCGGAGGACCCTCCGCTGATGCCCAGGCAATACTTTCATAAGCTTAGCCAGAGCCCTCTGTTTCCCAAACACAAACTCTCTTGGACCAGGTATAGCCTAACATAAAGGTACAGGTACAACCTGATAAAAGTATATGTGCAGACTCCTCCTTGTTTCACAATCAGTCTGCACACAGACTGCATGGGTCCACACCATAGATACAATAATTGGCCTCTTTATGATTATTTTTATGATGATGATGATGATTATTAATATTACTATTATGATTATTATGATTATTATTATTATTATTATTATTATTATTATTATTATTGTTATTGGTTTGTATTTTTTATATTTTATTAATATTACTATGATTGTTATTATTATTAATAATACTAATGGTAATACTAATAAAAATACCAAAGACTATCTTCACGCATTATATATGTTTTCTGAATCGTTTGTATTTTCAGAGATTTTTTAGACAAGTGCAAGTAGAATATTTCTGGAAGCATATTTTTGTTTCCAGGTATGAAGCACTGTGTAAAAACAAGTTATTATTTTTATTATTATTACTTGTTTATATATAGTGCCCATATCCACACTTCTGCAAATTCTAAGCACTGTAAATTATCGATATTAGTATCATGAACTGATTGTAATAAAATGTTTACTCAGTTAATCCTTAAAATGCTGAATAGAGCTGACCAAAGATACCCACTGTGTTCTGGTATTTTTTTTAAGGGTGGTCCAGGTGTCATAACAATGCTTATCTCTTCATTTCAGCACTAAGTTGCAGATTTACCAATCTAAAGGCCCTTCCACAGCTGTTACTCTATATTTCTTTTATAACAAAGCATACAGTGCTTGACGGACCTGCTTGAAATCCGATCTGTCTTTTGCAGCAGCAGTGCTAGTGTGGCACTGCAATGCAAGTCTTAAACCCATTAGGCATTGGTCAGTTGCACTCAACCCTTTTCAGCATACACACCACCATGGGCTGAGAGCAATACGCAAATTAAATCACATTTTTCCCAGGATACGCACACACATATACTCAGAGGCCCATCCCTTTGGCGTCAGGCACTGAACCTCTGACCTGTCTGTTCATTACTTATAGCAACATTGGGGCAGATTTATGAAGGCCTTGCGCCGCCGGTGCGTCATTTTTAACATGGGAAAAAGTGACGCACCGGCGGCGCAAGGCCTTCATAAATCTGCCCCATTGTATTTAGACACTTACAAGTGGGTGAAAACAAAACTGAAAGCTAACGTAGTAAGCGTGTCAGTATCTGTAGCTTTGTTCAATGCTTCCAACACAAGCAGGTTGCACTACAGTGGAATTCTTGTTTTTCTTTTTCAGAAATAAAACATTACAGAGTGAGCCTTGTAAATCAGGGGTCACAGAGGGGCATATTATCAAGGGGGTTTATCTCCGCTTTTTTGGCTTTAAAAGCCAAGAAAGCGGAGATAAAATTATCTCCCTATTACCTAGCTGTCGCTAACACCAGTTAGCGACAGCTAGTAGGAGATAGCGACCATCTTGGGCCCCACTTTGCATGTCAGTGATATTTATCACTAATGACATGCAAAGTGGGCGTGCCAAGATGTTAGCGACTGGAAACAGTCGCTAACATCGCTATCTCCTATTACCAACTTTTGGAGATATTCGCGCTAAGCGTGAATATCTCCAAAAGCTAACACCTGCCCTGAGCAGTTCTTAGCCATGTTATCCAATGGGAGGTGGATAACATGGCTAAGAGCATTAGCTCGGTAATACATGAATATCGCTGACTTTACAGCGATATTCATGCATTGCGGCCGATTTTTATCGCATTTGCGATAAACCTTGCTGATACCAAGGTTTATCTGCGATAAAAATCGCCGTAGCTCAGCGGTAAATTTTTGTCTCTAACCAAGCAATAGCGATATTTATCTCTATTGCTTGGTAATATGCCCCAGGGACTCTGCCAGGGGTAGCAAAGCGCAAGCCAGGGGTCACAGCTGTGACCCATGGCGACTCCTATTTGACGTCCATGAGGGTATCAGTAGTTATGGTAAGGGAAAGTGACTAGCAGAGGTAGTTCACAGAATCTGAGCAAAGGAGTCAATCCTCCCATGGCCAGGAATATTTCTCTTTTATCGTTTTGCACTTTAACTATCACACATACTCACTCTCAGGTAGTGCAGGAAATGAGGCAGTCATATTCCAGATATGGCACATATTATTTTATTTATTTATTTTAAAGGTTTTATATAGCGCTGGCTAGACCCGGAGGTATCAGAGCGCTTTACATGAGCATCAGATCATAGTTACAGGTTACATCATTACAAAGGTTACACAGTTATTAGAGCATGGCAACATAGTTACTTGTAAGGTCGAGATAAACAATAAGCACAAATACGTAAGGGGGAAAGATAGAGGGGAGGGGGAAGGAGCTGGGGAAGTAGACAGGTAATCAAGGCGAGAAAGAGGAGGGGAGGGTGACGGACACCGCATGGAAAGAGAAGGGGGAAGGGCTACGGGGGCACAAACCGGTAGACGAGTCAAAGCAACATCCAAAGTCCAGTAAGCTGTGATTCCGGGGGAAGTGGTATCACTTCCCTATATCAGTTGCAGGAGGCTCCCTTTACGCAGTGGACTCTCTCAGAGGGGTCTCTGAGCTTCCAAGGTCTACAAACTGGATCCTACCCCAAAAAGGGGAGAGGGAGTGCTTTGGCAAGGGGTACCATACCATACCTCAGCTGTGAGTGGCTCCCTTGGCACAGTGGACTCTCTCAGCGGGTTCGCTGAGAATCCAGACTATAAATATTGGATCTTTCCCCAACAAGGGGAGAAGGAGTGCTTAGTCAAAGGGCACAAAGGACATGGGGCTAGGTAGACTAGCAAGCACGATGAGAGATTCAGGGGAGAGGGGATAGAAGCTCGGAGCTAGGGAGGTAGACAAAGAGAGAAAGAGTACTAAATGGGAACAAATTTAATTAATGAGTTATTATATAGCGCTGGCTAGACCCGAAGGAATCAGAGCGCCTTGCATGAGGAACAATAATGTTGCAATTTACATCCGTTAAAAGTTACATAAGTATCCAGAAAAGCATTAAAAGAATGTAGGGGACAATGTGAATGGAACAAGGAAGGGTAAGGATCTAGGATCCATGCATCTGCAGTGAATATCTTAAATCTTTCCCAGTGCAAATTGTCAACAGAAGGGCACATTAAGCTGCATCGCTTGTTGTCTGATATGGTTTCTGTTTGAAACAGCAACTTGCAGAAGGCGAAGGTGGCTTCTTATTTTCATCTCCATCTTGGCTCAATACAAAGGCCTCACTTAAAAGTCACCGGCCCTCCTGTTGCTGGAGTCTTATCTTGGCTAAGAGCTATCTGGACCCTATTGCCTAGATGCCAAATTCTTGGAGGGAACAACAGGCACTCAGCTTGTTATCAATTCACAAGTGATTAAGAGAGACTATAATTTAATCTTTGCCTTTATTTACCACTTTTGGAATAGACAAGCATGCACTGTACGAATGTAAGATATATCTACCTTAATATGTTTTCCATTATTCCATACAATTAACGATTTGAATAGTACTTGCTAATGTATTTTTATTTAAAAAAAAGTATAGCACTACCCATCCCTATGTAGAATGTCAGAGTGCTTTATATCTCTCACACACACACGCACCAACACACTATAAAAAGACAATGCAATGCATACACACACACACACACCCACACACACATACACACACACACACACACATTATACAGAGACAATTAATCAATCAAAACTGTAAATCAATGCACATACAAGGTTATGTAAGACAGTGTTACAAGGTTTAGGGGTTACTTTACATCAATACTGGCATAAACCCAAAGTCTTGATTTAAAATGTAACACAGAGGTTGGGTTTGTATGTACTAACTTTAATTACTACCCAAAGGAACTACTTACTACTTTTAGAAATGTTAGAATAATTAAATATCGAGAAAAATAACTTATGCCTTGCAGTTTATGTGCAACTCCTTGTTGTTGGTCCATACCTCACTGTGCTACAGTAGGATTGTAATTTATAATCTACAAGTAACAAAAGGATCGCTGTGACAATAGCAGAAACCCACTTAACTATCTACATAAAATACAAATCTGTGATCTGCCTGTTATACATTGTGCTTGCAGTAAGCACACTGTCCCTCTGTGCTACTTGATGAGACAAAAGTGTGATAAGATAAAATAAAGATCTCTCCATCAAGCACATTAACCACCAGTCATCTCCTCGTTATTATAATATTATGAAAATACATTTGTGGGTAGATCTATGCAGTAGGTGCCTTACTCTATAGGATATTTAACAAGCATTTGCAAAGCCAATAGGTTGCGCCTATACAAGAGATATTGGCTTTGGCATTGTGTTTTTCCCATGTTGTACACCAGTATGGCTGCTTTTCAGTATGGCTAAAAGTTAGTGGTATGGAGTGTGCTAGAGTGGAGTGGGGAAGTAGAATGTCGTACACTGGATTTATTAGAGTATAGTGTTGTAGAGTGGAGTAATGGATATAGAGTTGAGTTGTGGAAGTAGAGTTCAGTGGTTCAGGGTCATAGAGAGCAGTTTCATAAACTGTGGATTGATTTAGAGTGGAGTGCCATAGAGTGGAGTGGAGTGGGGTGGACTATGGTGGAGTGGGTTGGAGTGGATTTAGGTAGTGGGGTGGATTGGTGTTCATTGGATTGGGGTACAATGGGTTGGATTGAGTATAGTGGGGTGGATTGGAGTGGGTAGACTGGATTGGAGTGGGGTGGATTAAAATGGGATGAGGTGGCATTACTGGGGTGGATTTGAGTAGGTAGATTAGATTGGCATGGGGCTGATTGTATTGGATTGGGGTGGGTTGGATTAGAGTAGGGTGGTTTAGAGCGGGGTGAATTAAAGTGGAGTGGAAGGGGTGGATTGGACTGGACTGGAGGGGGTGGATTGGATCGGGGTGGATTGGAGTGGGGTTGATTGGAGTGGGGTGGATTGGAGTGTGGTGGGCTATATGGAATGGATTGAGTGAGATGGATGGACGGAACTTGAGTGTGGTGGATTGGATTGGGGTGGGTTGGAGTAGAGTGGAGTAGAGTGGACTAGATGGGGTGGATTAGAGTGGCGTGGGGTGGGATGGATAGAAATGGGGTGGAGTGGGACAGAATGGATTAGGGTGGGGTGGATTGGACTAGATTAGGGTGGGGTGGAGTGCAGTCGTGTGAATTTGATTGATTGGCATGGGGTGAGGTGGGTTGGAATGGAGTCGGCTGGACTGCAGTGCAGTGGACTGGATTGGAGTGAGGGGGATTCGAATTGAGTGGGGTGGAATGATTTGGGGTGGATTGTATTGAGATGGATGGGATTGGGGTGAGGTGAACTGGACTCAGGTGGGATGGGTGGCTTGAATAGAGGTGGATTGGGTTGGTGTGGGGTGGATTGGAGTTGGGTGGATTGCAGCAGGGTGGATTGCAGTGGGGTAGATTGCATTTGGCTGGATTTGATTGGATTGAGGTGAATTTTATTGGGGTGAGGTGGATTTAATTAGAGTAGGGTGGATTGGAGTGGGGGATTTGAGTTGGGAAGACTGTATTAGATTGGGTGGGGAAAAATGGAGTGGGGCAGATTGTTTTGGATTGGAGTGTGGTGGGGCAGACTGGAATGGCGCAGATTGTAGTGGAGCAGATTGTTTTGTACTGAAGCTGACTGGACTGGGCAGATTGGAGTGGGGGAAATTGTTTTGGTTTGGAGTGGGGCACATTGTTTTGGATTGAAGTGGGGCAGATTGAAGTGGGGCACATTGTTTTGCATTGAGTGGGACACATTGTTTTGGATTGGAGGGGGCAGATTGTTTTGGATTGATGTGGGGGAGATTGTTTTGGATTGAGTGTGACAGATTGTTTTGCATTGGAGTGGAACCCATTGTTTTTGATTGGAGGGGGACAGATTGTTTTGGATTGAAGTGGGGCAAATTGTTATGGATTGAGTGGGCAGATTATTTTGGATTAGAGTGGGGTGGATTGGGGAGGGAGTGGGGTGGATTGGATGGGGGTGAGGTGGATTGGATTGGAGTGGGGTAGATTGCATTAGGCTGGATTGGGATGGATTGGATTGGGGTGGTGTAGATTGGATTGGATTGGATTGGCTTGGAATGGGGTGTATTGTGGTGGATTGGAGCGGGGTGTATTGGGATGGAGAGGTTGTATTGGGGTGAAGTGGGCTGTATTGGAGTAGGGTGGGGCCAATTGGAGTGTGCCAGATTGGAGTGCTGCATGTTATTTTGGTTTGAAGTGGGGCAGATGGGAGTGGAGCAGATTGTTTTGGATTGGAGTGAGGCCAATTGTTTTGGATTGGAGTGGGGCATATTATTTTATATTGGAATGGGACAGACTGTTTTGGGATTGAAGGGAGCAGATTGGAGTGGGGCAGATTAAAGTGGGGCAGATTGTTTTAGATTTGTGTGGGGCAGATTGGAGTGGTGCTGATTGTTTTAGATTCGAGTGGGGCAGATTGGATTAGTGCAGATTATGTTGGACTGGGGTAGATTGTTTTAGACAGGAGTGGGGCAGAAGGGAGTGGGGCAGATTGCTTTGGAGCTGGGCAGATTATGATTGGAGTGTGAAAGATTGGAGTGGGCAGATTGTTTTGGATTGGATTGAGTGGGATGGACTTTAGTGTGGTGGACTGGATTGGAGTGATGGGGCTGAATTGAGTGTGGTGGATTGGGGTGGATTGTATTGAGGTGGATTGGATTGGAGTGAGGTGAAATGGACTGAGGTAGGGCGGATTAGATGGAGTGGATTGCAGTGGGGCAGATTGGATTTGGCTGGATTGGGGTGGATTGGATTGAAGTGGGGTGGATTAGATTGAATTGGGGTAGATTGCATTGGGGTAAAGTGGATTGGATTAGGGTAAAGTGAGGTGGATTGGATTGGAGTGGGATGGATTGGATTGGAGTGGGGCAGACTGTTTTGGTTTGGAGTGGGGCAGAATGGAGTGGGGCCCATTGGAGTAGGGACGATTGTTTTGGTTTGGAGTGGGGCACATTGTTTTTTATTTGAGTCGGGCAGATTGTTTTGGATTGGATTGGGGAAGATTGTTTTGGATTGAAATGGGGCAGGTTGTTTTGGATGGAGAGGGGCAGATTGTTTTAGATTGGAGTGGGATGCATTGTGGGGCAGATTGGAGTGGGCAGATTGTGTTTTATTGGAGCGGGGTGCACTATTGAGGGAGTGGGGTGGATTGTATTGGGGTGAGTTAGATTGGAGTGGGGTAGATTGGATTGGGGTCGATTGGAATGGGGTGGATTGTGGATGATTGGAATGGGGTGTATTGGGATGGAGAGGGTGTATTGAGTGGGGCAGATTGTTCTGGATTGGAGTGGGGTGTATTGTTTTGGATGGGTGTGGGGCATATTGGAGTGGGGTAAATTGTTTTAGATTGGAGTGGGGCTGAACTGTGGTGGTGAAATGAGGTAAAGAACGATGAGTGATTCAAACCAGATCTGTGACTGGTGGTGAGTGTCTGAAATGTTTAAGCACTCCGTTCATCATCTCCTTGTAATTACTTTAGATTTGAGTGGGACAAACTGTTTTGGAATTGGAGGTGGGCAGATTGGAGTGGGGCAGATTGAAGTGGGGTAGATTGTTTCACATTTGAGTTGGGAAGATTGGAGTGGTGTATATTGTTTTAGATTGGAGTGGGGCAGATTGGAGTAGTGCAGATTGTTTTGTATTGGAGTGTGGAGGATTGGGGTGGGCAGATTGTTTTGGATTGGAGTGGGGCAGAATGCAATGGGGCAGATTGTTTTGGATTGTGGCAGATTGTTTTGGATTTGAGTGGGATTGTTTTGGATTAGAGTGTAATGATTTACAGTTAGGCAGATAGGAGTGGGGAGGCTTGGAGTCTGATGGATTGGAGTGGATTGGACTGGGGTGAGTGGTTTGGACTGAAGTGGGCTGGATTGGATTGGTCTGGGTTGAATTGAATTGAGTGGGGCGGATTGATGTGGGGTGGATTGGCATGGATTGGAGTGGGGCAGATTGGAGTGGGGTGGATTGGGGTGGCCTGCATGATTATGTGTGAAAGCATAATTCCAGAAATTACATATAGGAAAGAAATAATAACCTGCATCTTTTGAGGACAGCTGAGGAAAAACAAAAAAATTATGAGTGCGAAATGAGAAAAGAAGACTTGGCAAAATAAAAGAAGCATAACTTTAGAAAATAAATATTTGCAATTGTGTTTGTCCTGCTGGGCATGTTCTTGCCAGTCACACATCTTCTGTTTGCATGGTAATAACCGTTTAACAGAACAAAATACTACCTCAATCATGTCAGGAGCAGTTGTTTAAATTTAATCAATCAGCACTTGGTCCCTGCACCACAAAGAGGAATGAAAATGACGTTAGGCCTGCCATGACAAATTACAAGGCTGTAAAGAAGAGTGCCACGAAGGCCTACAAATGGTGAGCAGCGGGCGGGCTCCAAACCCTTTTTGCATAAAACAGTGTCTCACAAAGTAGGCGCATGCTCTCACAGGGTTGAACCTAATAATCTGTTTTATTTTCACATTTGTCCTTGTCACCAATTTCTTCACAGACTTCACCAATCATGACATGATCCCCTTTCTGTTGCCAGAACATGGCCGACAATTCATGTGACTTCGGTGTATATTTTTCTATTTCAAGCAAAGCCCTCGGGTTTTCTCTCTCATGCCTCTTACCCCAACTTTACAGTGATTAAAAGCAGCCTCTTGGTGGAAATCTCACCAAGTGAAATCTTTGGAGCCTGCCTTTGAAAATTTACAGCTGAATGCACACTTGTAGTTGTCCGTATGGCATATCCCTTAGGATAGTGTGCAGGGGTGCAGCATGAATTTGTGCTGCAGTCGCAGAGTTACAGAGGTCCAGAGACCTGAGGGGCCCACTGAACCCTGATTATTGCTTTATTTCACAGCTAAAACAGGGGGCCAGATGCCCATTCCCCCCTAGCTCCAGGGGCAGCTCCTCCATTTGAGCGGAGGAGTGTCTCCCCACTTAAAAATCTCCCCAAAGCCTGAGATGAAGAATAAAATGGTAATTCATTGTCATTTTATTTTTATTTCTCCTGTCCTTAACAGAGCTTCAGGATGGGGGAAGGTCCGTTGCTGAATGACAGCAGAAGGGTGGGCTGTATGTGCACTTTTATAGCGCACAAGTCCCTTTGGCCGGCTGTCTTGAGATGAACAGCCAGACATGCGCACTTTGAAACGTCTAACCCAGTTGTCTTAAGACAGCTGGGTTAGAGCAAGTGCAGGCCTCCAGAGTTCTGGGGAGTGCCAAATGAGAGCAGCACCAGGATTGGTCTCGGGAGTTTCCTGGTGGCCGAGCTTCAGTTGCAAGAGGTCCGAAACAGGAGGATCTGTCCTATCGTAAGTTTACTTTTAATATATTTTAAGTGTATTAGTGCATGCGCACCCATTTATTTTTATGTTTTTTTATTTTATTTGAGCACATGTGCCCACCCTGTTGATGCCAGCCACCACTGCCTAGCACTAAGGTCAATGACACACTGGTTATGTCACTGGTAGAGCAGTAATGTTTCCACAAATTAATCACACACTTGTCTCTCTTGTCTGAACTTGCTGGATGTAATGAAATTTGACACAGGATACCAAATGCCCTCATATCACTGCATGGTTGTTTCTAAAACTATTTATTGGGCCAACCTATGGTATCAATGTGGTGCCACTAAAAGAGGTGCATTTTCAATGCATTTGCTTCATATCAGGGAGGCTAGCGGTCATGATGTTAACATTATATGTTCTGTTTGCTGTCACTTTTGTTGCCCTGCTGCCATTAACTTTCCTGGGCTGGACTAGGGAAGCAAGAGCAACTCTGGCAAAAATGCTCAAACTTGACCTGCACCCGTCGAACCCTCATGCAATCTCTTTTCATCCACCCATCTATTCTCTCTCTTTTTCTCTCATCTCTCTCTCTTCTCCCTTTCTGACCGCTTTCTCTCTACCTTCCTAATCTTTCCTCCTCCCTCTTTCTAGAACAGGGTTCTTGAAACTTTTCTGTAGTGGTAGCTACTTCTGATCAGTGAAAATCACTGTGAGCTACTGAAGGTAAACAACTAGTGCATTGTTACCAGACACCCCCCCACCCAGCTTCATTTACTCTGAGCCTAATGTCCAAAGAGTCAGAAACGATGGTTTAAGCAAAATACTTTGATTTGGGGCACTATGACAGGGCTGCCATGTGTGTCAGTGAGAGGGTGGTCTTTGGGGATGTATGAACATGTGTGCAGATGAAAGGGATATAGTTGTATGGGTGACTGAGAGCCTGTGTTGTATGTAATTGTAGAACAGGACATACCTTTCAATATATGTAACATGTATAACACAAACATAAAATCATTTTTAAAATGGGAAAAATTTTAAATGCAGATAAATGTTCTGCAAAAATAATAATACTGTGGAACATTTTTCGGCACTTTAAATGTATCTCATTTTCAAAATTGGTTGCATTTTTCTGTAATACTTATGGCAGTGTTTACTGTACACAGGGTGCAAGAGGTCTCTTGTTTGTAATACTTTGAAATGGGAGAACATTACAATGAAGAGTTAACTTAACCATTAAGGTAACTTTCCATTTACATTTTCTCCTATTTAAAAGCATTCCGAAACATAATTTTGTCACAGCTCTAATAACAAGTTAACAAGAGCATTTATTAAGAATTAAATACCTCAGTGCTCCAGTTGTTGCCCTTGGGTCATAAATCTGACTGAGCACTGCTCCTTCTCAGGCTCTGCTATCTGCAGCCTGATGATAATAATCTAAAATAAACACAGGCTTCCCTTAATTTCAAAGGAATGTATTACCTTGTGCCTATTTAAAAATGAACCCAAGGCTGTGAGCTACTCTGAATATGTCTGGGAGCTACTGGTAGCTCACTATCAGCTGGTTGGAGTCACCCGTTCTACAAGCCTCTCCATGCCTGCCGTAATTAACCTTGCGGAGTTGGAATAAGAGTCAGAGGCAACAGGAGCGCCCCTGGGCTTTCAAAACTGGCCTCCAAGGGCCCCATCCCACACACCAGGCAAATGCAGGTGGAATAAAACGCCTCTCCAGCCCAGCATACTTCAATACTGTAACTCATTTTAGTCACTCCACAGGATAAAAAGCTAAGCGTAGACTGATGATTTTTGAACCTGCAAATTGCACTTATAATTCTGCAGTAGTTGCACTGACCTGGTGTAAGCAGGTTAAATTGCTGATAAGTGTGCCCAGGGCACCACGTTCTATGCTTGGTGCTCTACACTTTACATTATCACATTAGAATGCATATAGCGCATAGATGACAAAAAACAATTTCTAATCTCCCAAAACATCAGTAGCTATATTACTGAGTTAATTGGCAGAATGGAAGGCTGAGTTGGCCCTACTAGCATGCTTTCGGTCGTACAGGATGGAAGGGGTGAGACTAAAGTAAAAGAAAACATCCCCACCTCACCAGCTAGAGAAAGCTCTGTACTCACGTCACATCTATTGCAGACTTTCAGCACCCGCAACACATTTTTGCAGACGTTGTCCAGCTTGGTGTTGCCCTCGACACATGTAATGGCCAGCACTTTCACATGAGAAGCTGCCAGAGCCATCATGATTGCTTGGGCATCATCTGTCCCACAGTCCACGTCGATGAGGAACTTTTTCTTCTCCGGTGCGTGGGGCATCATGCCGGCGGGGGATGTGGAAGCCATTCAACAGGAAAATTGCAGGAAGAGACAAGAGCAGAGTGAGACAAGGGACTGGGCTCGCGGGGTATTTATTGAGATGAGTGTTACAATGCTGCAGCCTGGGGCCCAGAGAACACCATCCCTGATATGATGTTATTGAGACAGATACACAAGCCCACGCCTCAGCCGGAAGGCTAGAACACAACAAACCCATTTCCAGGAAAGAACTCACAGAGCCAGTTCTAAAAAAACACGCGTAAAACATCCTACAACCCTTCTCTCCAGCCGCACCTGTCACACAAACTATGGGAAAGTCACACAGTGCAGAGCAACAAGTCATTGCACTGCATGACAGGCAAAGGGCAGAAATGCACTGGTTTTAAGGCAATACAGCGACATCTTCCTGCACAAAAACAATCCTGAGAGGCATAATCCTCTATGTGTGCTGCATAATTCAGCACACATAGAAAGAGGAAGTAACGAAGAGAAATGATTACATTTGTCCTTGTTACACCTCTCCTGGGAAGGCGTATCTTTTTGGCACATTCCCAAGTTTACCAGTACTGGTAAATCAGGGTATGTTTCAAAAACCATGGGAGTTGCATGGGAACACCCATGCAACACCCACTGAATGCTTTTCAGGGCATAGTAAGGCAACACAGTGATTTGCACTGCATTGCCTTGAGCCAAATTTATGGAGCCACTCAGGACCATGCAAAGTGGCCTTACGTGGCTTCATATATCTGACTTATGGTTTGTGTCGCTCTTGCACCACATTGTGTGGTGCAAGAGTGACTCACACCAGCCTGTAAATAGGCTCCTATTTATTTTCGGACGTTTACGAAAGGTGCTAAATTTTCTCAGGTCCTAATACAGAAATGACAGACAGTGCTAGAGTGATCAGCACGCATATCCCTGCTGTGTTTCTATTTTAAGAGTATGTAGAATATATTTTGTACGAAGATGTTCCTACCACAATCGGTATTTTGAATTTTGTACATTGATATTGGATAGTTGTACACTCATTTTTATCTATTTTGTGAAGAGTTATATGTGTTGAAAGTTAAGCTAATATAAATGAATTCTGACATAACAATACTCGAAGCACAGAGACCGTCACTCTGCTTGAAGGAAGTGCTTGTGAGCCCAAGCAGTGGGGTGGTGTGTGTGGAAGCAGTTTTTAAAATATCTTTTACTTCACAGAGACAGTGCTTGGGGGCATGTCCCATCTTCCCTTATGGTTTCTGGGAAGGAATGCAGGCTATTTAAGTGACTTTGGACGAATGCCAAGAGATGGACATCTAAGAAACGAAAATCATTTCTTTCTGAAGGCTAAACAATTTTTTTTGTCTGTACCTTTCAGATGTTCAAGTAATGGGTTTTATGATGAGCCAGCTCTACTAATTTCTAGAGACAGCCTAAGCACAGCTACGAAGGGGCCAGCATAATGTATCACACCATCAGCAATGCCAGCATTTGAAGACTGCAGCACATTCCATTGTTAGACATAGTTTTGGGCCACATTTATGGGGTTTTGACATAGGGCAGCACAGTGCAGCAAGTCACCTTGCCGCGCTTCCCCTTAGTCTGAGTGAAAGGGCAGGACAGCACCGTATTTACCTAATATGGTGCATTCCTGTCCTTTCCCACAGCGCTGGTACCATTTTGGTAGCCTAGTGCCAACGCAGGTACCCTTGTACCATGGTGCAAGTGTGCCTGTGTTGTAGGCTGGATTGTTTTTGCACAGGAATGGACACCTTCCAGCAACAAGCAGAAAGGAGCTGATTTTGCTTTAACTTTGGCACCGTTTGATGAATGTTCATGAAACTGTCCAAATACAAGTTCATCCACCTCAGCTCCTTCTCTGAAAGGTGCAAGGTGATCCATTTAGTGGGGGCCGAGAAAAAGTGGGGCCTATGTTATTTAAAATAGGACATTTCTAAAACTTTACAGCCAAAAAAGACGAAATGAATGATATCAAATTTGGAACAAAGCTAGATCTTTAGCCAGAAAGTGTGCATTTTGTAATTTGTCGTGCATTTGTTTTGTAGTTTTTGAGAAATTAAGGTAAACAATGTATGTATATCTTTTGCTGCAGGACTCCTGCAGGACCGGTAGATCAAAAGATAATAATCTGATTGACTGCTAATAATATCAGCAAATATGTTTGCCATCAATTTCAGAACTCAGGGACTCAGTCCCCATGATGAAGGAGGAAAAAAAGGTCCTAGAGGTTGGTGCATTTAAAAAAAATATTTGGGTATGGGGCATGCTTAGTGCAGTCTCTAGCGATATGCTATTAGTGAGGAATCATCATTAACTTTCTTTCAGTGATGATACATTCAGAAGAAAAACACAGCACACTGACATGCATACCAATGGAATGTTGCATCCATTTTGAATTCTACATGCATTGGTGTCATCTAGTATATACTGCTTTGTGTACATGGAGACACAGATCATGGCCATAGTGAGGGTGTTGGCAGCCCAAAGGGGGTTGGTGCAAGGCTTAGCAGAATGTCTGCACCAGCACCCAACGCCCTGCCTCGCACATCCAAAGGCCATATGCAGCGGGGGTTGACCACCCTTGGGGGGATTGTGTACCACTCCTGTCTGCAAACTAGACTGTGTGTCCAACTTCATGCTGTACACGCCTGCAGTGGGTTAGGTGCAGAGCCTGGCCACACTCCAAGCCCTGTTCTTAACTGCAGGATTTGCACACCTGTGGGGAGTCAGTACAGGGCCTGGCTACGGGCAAGGAGTTGTGCCAGACCCACACTGTGCACTCCTGCTGGGAATGGGTTGTGGCCAGAGCCTGTGCTTAGTGGCAAGCTGTGAATGGGTGAATGACTGCTGCAGTTATGAAAGGCCAACTCCTATTTAATAAGTGCTCGCTTTTGTCTTGGCCCAATTACTCTGGAGTGGGCTATAATGTGCTCCCTCCCTGAGCAAATAGTGGCACTGGGTACCCCATCTCCCAGGGCCAAAACATGTACTTATATATGGCCAGGGACTGTCGGAGGACCCCCCCTTCCGTTAACAAACTTTATTAAAAGGACATGAGAGGGATCTTTGGAAGCGGTGGTTGTACAACCCCCTGCCGTATTTATTAAAACATAAAAATAAATCAAAAATTAAAATAAACAATATTTACACAATTGCGCAGAAAAACGTTCTATGACATTTGATTACAATTGATATATACAGATATCAGATGGCTAACCTTAACATAATTCTAGTACAAGGTATTTCCTATCCGAATCTAACGTATCAATCATAGTTATACAAAAATTACTTTTCTGCGTATCCTATTTGGGCCTACGGCAAGGTCACTAACTGGTGTCATATTCTTATCACTTAAACCACGCCCTCCTGTCGGAGTGCGCATGTGCAGAGGGCCCGTTTACCGAGAGGGTACTTGCCCCTGCATTTACCCCCGTACCCCTTATTAACCACGCCCTTCCGCCGAAGTGCGCATGCGCAGAGGGCCCGTTTACCGTGAGGGTACTTCCCCCCGTGGTTACCCCTGTACGCTCCATTAACTCCATTAAAGGGGGCCCTTGCATCTCTGCGCCGTTTACTGGCATCATTGTGCATGTGCAGGGTGGCCAACCAGCCTAGAGAAAGTCTGACTCCCCCCTCCCCTGCACCCATGAAGCCAACAGGCTGTAACTGCCCCTGGAGTTCTAGGAGAGACCACTTGTCCCTCCCATTGGGCGACCCCATTCAAGAATGGCGCCGCCCCTATGGACCTTCAATTTACTGCTCACCAATCATGACCTTACCGCCTGACCAAGGAATTAGCTAGAAATATGACGATTGATGACCTGTAAACGGGATACGGTTTTAAGGAACAAAACATATTAGTACGATACACCTGTCATCTATATACATTTGAAACAAACCTGTGAAAACCTTCATAAAACAAAAACCAATCATCTGCTTCAGGGGATGGTGGGTGGGGAAAAAGAATTACAGCCTCCTTGAGGCTGAAGGGACAGGCCGTGGAGCGCGGAGTAAAAGAGGCAGACTCCCGCGCTCCCTGGTCTTTTAACCCCTCATTCAAAAGGCCGGATCCAACCGGCCTGTCCTTTGTTCGACAGTGACCCGGAAGTGATTCGATCACTTCCGGGTCACCGGGGACCCGGGGTCCAATCAATGTCGGGGTTTGCCCGCCGCATCACGGTGCCGCGATGGGGGCGCGTCCCACCACCGAGAGCGGGTAGCTGTTGTGAGCCGGTGCGCCCGCCATACTTACAGCGGTTCCAATGTCGGCCCTGCCTTTCTCGAAGTGAGGATATGAAGCCCACCTCCCCGAGACACTGAGAGCCCCCTGGGACACCATCCACTGGGGCATATATATTTCTTAGGGGAGCCAAGAGTGGTACCGGGGGACCCTTTGCCTGGGGGCCTTAGATTGGTGATCCAGTGCTCACCTGTGGCATCCAAAAAGTATGTTGGGGCCTGCGGCGGAGATCCAATACCCCTACGGCCCCACTTGTTACCCGCATGCACCTCTCCTATATGCATCAAGAGCCGGCTTTACTCCCCCCTGAGGGAGCAGCTGTTTTGCTTGTTTACTTCAGGCGGGAACAATTTTAGCCTTGCTGCCCACAAGAGCAGCTGGAGCATTTGTAAATCTCTTGTGTGGTGGAAGAATAGATGCCTTCCCACACACTCCTACAGCCAGAGACTAGCTGCAACTAGCAAGGAAAAGGCAGCACAGAGAGCAGCAGTAAGAGGGGTAGGCTGAACGTTGAGGATCAGAGCAGGGCACAGGGACCTCGAATAGTGGACAGCAGTGGGTGCCGGGGAAGGAGGCACTCAAGGCGGAGCTTCCTACAGGGAGAGCAATGTCCTGACCAGGAGGTCAGGGGTCTTACTCACCTTGGCGCACAGCGGCCACCATTAAGTAGTGGTCCGGGGGAGGGTGGGATCGGGCACACGCAGGAGGGGTAGGGTCCGCGGGGGCTGAAGCGCCGGGGAAATAGGAAGCGCAAAGGAGACAAAAAGGGAAAGAGGAGGAAAGGAAAAAAGGCAAATACAAAGTACAAATAAAAATAAAGAGGCAACTAGTAAGGAAAACCAAAAAGGCAGCACAGAGAGCAGCAGTAAGGGGGACAGGCTGAACGGCGAGGATCAGCGCGGGGCACAGGGGCCTCGAACAGCGGACAGCAGTGGGCGTCAAGGGAGGAGGCACTCAAGGTTGAGCTGTGTCCCGGGAGAGCAATGTCCACCATTAAGTAGGGGTCGGGGAGGGCGGGAGCGGGAACACGCACAAGGAGGGAGGGGCCGCGTGGGCAGCAGCAGCGGGGAAAAAAGGAAGTACAAATAAAAATAAAAATAAAGAGTCAACTAGGAATGAAAAGCAAAAAGGCAGCACAGAGAGCAGCAGTAAGGGGGACAGGCTGAATAGCGAGGATCAGAGTGGGGCACACAGGCCTCGAACAGTGGACAGTGGTGGGCACCGGGGAGGAGGCACTCAAGGTGGAGCTGCATGCAGGGAGAGCAAGGTCCTGACCAGAAGGTCAGGAGTCTAAAAACATTTAATACCGTGTCATGAGCCTTTATGGATGGAGTTCTTTATCGGGTTGGCATGAGGGAGGAGTTCTGTCATATGGTTCAGCTTCTCTACCACACAGGACCGGTACCGGTCTCTTGCATTTCCCAAGGAGGCGGGGCACCTGCCAGGGGTGCCCACTGTCCCCATTGCTTTTTGCATTGGCGATAGAGCATCTGGTGTGGCTGATACGCTTTGATGCTCAGATATTGCATTGGCAATGGGGCACTGGCCTCGAAGACCACGTGGAGCTATACGCAGATTACATTCTCCTGTTCTTGCGAGATCCGTAGCATTCAGAGCAATGATGCCTGACACTCCTTCGGCTGTACAGTGAGCCATCTGGGCTCCAGGTTAATGAAGACAAGTCCTGTTTAGTGGAGGTAAAGGGCGGTGCTCTAGGGCAAGTCTGGTGCCCCAACATTCTTACTCAGCATAACTCCTTTTAATATTTTGGGGTGCATGTGTCTCCCATTCCAGATCTGGCCTGCTCCCTCAATTTTTGGGGACTGGCCCAGCAGCTTGATCGGGATCTCGGCTGTTGGGCAACACTGACATTGAACCACTTTTTAAAACGGTGTTCCTCCCACACTATCTGTACGTGTTGGGTAATTATCCATATTGCATTCCCGTAAATAGTTTGACTCTGTGATGGCTAAAACTACTAACTTTGTGTGGGCTAGGGGTCAGTACCAGGTGGCATTTTACTCTCTGCGCAAATCTCCTTTTGACAGCGGCCTGGGATTAACAGATCCATACCTATATCACCGAGCAGGACACATGGTGCCAATTAATGGCTTGTTCACCGGGGAGTGAAATGATCCATCTTATCAGTTGAAAAGATATTCACTGGGTATAGCTTCCTTGCTCAATCTCTACTGTGGGGCATGTTTACTGGGTACATTGCCTTCTTGCACTGGTATCCTTCAACAGTTGCAGGGAGGCCTTTTGCCTTACTGGTTGGGGCTGCCACCTCACTGGCATGACCCCTCAGGGGCAAGGAACTTGGCTTGGTCAGCTTTGAATGCTGGAAGGTTTCCAGCCATGGGATCGCATTGCGATCTCGTTCCTGGGGGATGTCTACAGGGGCCGGAATATTATTCTTCCACCGCAAGATAGCAGACATCCACGACAGCTTCAACACCCAGACAGTCCCAACAGCCAGCAACACAACAGACCCTCTGCATACCATCGACCATGACCCCCTGCTAGCCTGGGCCAGTGTGAGCATCGATGACACCATCAAGACCATGCGTACAATCCACTCCGGCTCTCCGTCAGACCCATTCCCACACCATGTCTTCAGCAGTGCAAGCAGCTCCATCGCACCCCACCTGCGCAACGTCATCAATCTCTCCCTCGAGACCGTGACCTTCGCAGAGATCTGGAAACACGCCGAGATCAACGCCCTACTCAAAAAACATAAGGCAGACCCAAGAGACCTCAAGAACTTCCAGCCCATCTCTCTGCTCCCCTTCCTGGCCAAGGTCATCGAGAAAACCGTCAACAGACAGCTAACCAGATACCTCGAAGAAAACAGAATCCTGGACCCTTCCCAGTCAGGGTTCCGCAGCAACCACAGCACTGAGACTGCCCTCATCGCCGCCACCGACAACATCAGGACCCTGCTGGACAACGGCGAGACCGCAGCACTTATCCTCCTAGACCTCTCTGCCCCCTTCGACACCGTCTGCCACCGCACACTACGCGCACGCCTCCACGCCGCAGGGTTCCGAGACAAGGCTCTGGATTGGACCACCTCCTACCTCTCTGGCAGAACCCAGAGCATTCGCCTCCCCCATTCCGTTCCAAAGCCTCTGAGATCATCTGGGGCGTACCCCAGGGATCCTCCCTCAGTCAGACGCTCTTCCACATTTACATGGCCCCGCTCGCACACGTAGCCCGACAGCACGACCTCAATATAATCTCCTATGCCGACGACACTCAGCTGATCCTCTTCCTCACCAAGGACCCCATCACCGCCAAAGCCAACCTCCACGGAGGAATGAAGGCCGTCGCCGACTTAATGAAGACCAGCCGTCTGAAGCTGAACTCGGACAAGACAGAGGTCCTCATCCTCGGTTCCAACCATTCAGCCTGGGACAACTCCTGGTGGCCGACGGCACTGGGGGCAGCCCCGACACCACCGGCCATGCACGCAACCTGGGAATCATCCTCAACTCAACGCTCTCAATGACCAAGCAAGTCAACGCCGTCTCCTCCTCCTGCTTCAACACCCTCCGCATGCTCCGCAAGATCTACAGATGGATCCCGACAGATACAAGAAAGACAGTCACCCAGGCCCTCGTCAGCAGCAGACTCGACTACAGAAACGCCCTCTACGTGGGAGTCCCAACCAAGCTTATCAAATGACTACAACACATCCAAAACGCCTCGGCACGACTGATCCTCGATGTACCACGCCACGGCCATATCACGCCCCACCTGAGAAACCTGCACTGGCTCCCGGTCAACAAGAGGATATCCTTCAAGCTCCTCACCCACGCACACAAGGCAATCCACAAGACTGGCCCAGCCTACCTCAACAGACGGCGTTCCTTCTACATCCCCAACCACCAGCTACGCTACGCCAACCTCTCACTCGCCACCGCCCCGCGCATCCGAGGAACAACCACCGGTGGGTGATCCTTCTCCCACCTCGCTGCCAAGACATGGAACACTCCCCCACTGAGCCTACGACAGACCCAAGACCTGCTGACCTTCAGGAGGATACTCAAGACCTGGCTGTTCAATCAGTAGGGCCCCCCCCCCCCAGCGCCTTGAGATCCTCACGGGTATTTAGTGCGCTTTACAAATGATTGATTGATTGATTGAATATTATGTCATTGCAGAAATTAAAAGCTAAGTACTCACTGTACAATTTTCAGTTATTTTGGTACCTCCAACTGCGCCATGCCATGCTAGATCACAAACTCCAAATTGAGTCCCTACTGAAATGCAAACTGTGAAAGGCAATGCTCTTTTTAGGAGCGGCAAGGTAAAAGGGGCCACTTTGGTGGTTTATCTCTCCTTAGTAATCCACCCCCTGAACGGTCTTGAGAGGGTCAGGTAGAGGTGTGCAGCCTGGGTGGGAGATCTGAATAAAGATAGCTGGAGGGAGGCTTGCATGGTGCCTAGGCAGCTGGTGATCTCTGTGCTGCTGCGTATGGTACAGTTCAACTACTTGCACGTGACGTACCTCACCCAAGGTGCCTACAATATGTACACTCTGATGCTCGAGTGCTGTGCACGTGCTGCACACTTCTCGTGGTAGACTTTTTGTATGTTGCTAGGGAGTGTCCGGTGCTGAGGCCTTTTCGGGAGGAGGTTGGTCAAATACTATATGCTATCCTAGGCTGCCCCCGGGGTTGATACCCCATGTTGTGTTACTGGGGGCTTATGGAGGAGGTAGGGGCTCCTAGGACCGAGAGTACCTTTCTGGGGACAGCTTGCTTAAATGCCAAGCAGGAAGTGACCCCAGTCTGGAAACAACAAAATTCATCGGCTTGTAGGGGTAGACTGAGGTGATCAGGAGAAGTCAATTTCTGAGGCCCGTGGTTGTCCAAGAAACATGAACGTATTTGGGGGAATTGGCTAGGCATATTATAATTTAGCAATATGACAATGCACTGTTGTGCACTATTGATATCTGAGATTGCTGCCATGCCATACTGTGTTATACTGTCTTGCAGAAAAACATTAAATAAAAGTTGTTATATAAAAAAATGTATTCACAGAAAGCTAGATGTTGGTCCAGAAGCATGCCTTTTTTGATTATGTGTAAATCTGTTGAGAGGTTTCAGAGATATTTAAATTTTAAAAAATGTAGATCTCTGGGAGCCCAAAATCCCATTGAAACCCTACTGAAATTTGATTAGCTGCTAACACATCAATCAGGAAGTGTTGGCAGCGGTCTTGGGAGTACCCCCCAAAAATGAAAAGTAGAAACACCCTGGCCACCTAGGCCTCTGTGGGCGTCCCACTGGGAAACCACAGGGTCAAAAAAACTTTTTTTTATTTTCAGCAGATCCGTGGAGCCTGCTGAAATGTAAACTAGCAATAGGAAGCAAATCCTCTTGGCTTTGTTCATTGTTGGCCCCGGGTGGTCGAGGTCCTGGGGGCATTTGTAATTATGGGAGGGGGTATATGCCCCCCCAGTGTTTATTATGGCCCAGGGACCACCACCTCCCTGCGGTGTCTTTAAATAATAGTGCTAGGGATGCCCATATGGCCTCCCCTGCTGCCCCGGGGACCACCATCCCACCGGGCTTATTTCTTTTTAAATGGGGGCTCTTGTATCCCAGCCCGAAGACCACCACCTCACTGGAGAATTATTGTAAAATGATGCGGGCCACATGGACACCCCCTGCAGTCCCAGAGGCCTTAATTTTTTAAAAAGCACGGACCTCCGCAGCCCTGCGGACCGCCACCTCCCTGGGGCCTTTTTTAGAATTGAAAGCTATCCCTCGCAGCCCCGGGGCCACCACCTCCCTGAGGCAAAGAGAAACAAAGGAGGTGTGCTGCACGCCCTTGTCCTGGAGCCCTAGATCGCCCTGGGGAATGCCACCCCCAGGGCCCGCTCCTGCAATATCCTGGGGTGCCCACCCCACAGACATTGCAGTTTGCTTGGGCTTTGTGGGAGCACCGTTTCCACCAAGCCCCAGCAAACGCAGCTCTGCTTCTTACGAGTGAGAGCATGTAAAATACTCTTGTTTGCATGAAGCGGAGCAGAATTGCTTTAGGACGTTGGGATCTGCATGTTCAGCAGCTACCCCTGTGGAAGCTTTCAGGGTCCCTCTGAAGTCCCCAAAAAGGTGTTTGGGTGCTCAGGGTGGGACCAGGGCACACAGACTAGAGCCTAGGCCCCAAGGGATGAGGTCCCCCGGGCTGAAATTGGCCCGGGAGGGAACCGTGAGGTCCTCCCGCAAAATGGGGCAGGCCCTGGGCGATGGGGTCCCAACGGTCAAAATTGGCCCATGAGGGGGGCCTCATGGCCCACCTCCCAGTATTTCAAAATAAATAAAAAGGCAGGGCCCCAAGGGATGGGGTCCCCAGGCTCAAAATCGTCCAGGGAGGGGGGCCGCTCAGCCCCCATCCCTAGATTTTCTTTTTTTTAAGGATGGGCCCCGGGGGATGGTGTCCCCGGGGCCGAGATATGCACAGGGCAGGAGGGCTGCGGTCCCTCCTCACCCATTAAGAAAAGGCCTTGCCCCAGGGGATTGGGTCCCTGGGCAGACAATGGCGACACAGTGCCACTCCCTTAAAAAATGAAAAGAAAAAAACTCTAGGAAGTCACCTGAGGCCACGCACACCACTCTTCAAATGCACCTCCTGGCACACCAACGATTTAGGAATTAAGACCCCTTGGATCTAGAGCGTCCTCGGAGGCCAACAAGCTCTCCGGTTACCTTCAGTAAGTCCCACACAGCTGATTTGCTGGGAGTGAGTCCTGACCCCCCGGTGATGAAAATGGTACTTAAAGTGTCTCTTTTTTTTTTACAAACGCACCTCCTGGCACGTTGCTGGTTGGGGGATGAAGTCCCCTTGCCTCCTGAGTGCCTAACGACTAAAGTAGACTTCTTCCGCAAACCACTAGTGTGCCAGGAGGTGTGTTTGCAGAGTGGTGGAGAAAGGGTGTTTGGCGTCCAACAACCTCTCTCCCAAACCAGCTGTGTGGGACTTACAGGAGGAAACAGGAAGGGTAATTGGTCCCCAAGGATCCTCAGGAGTAAAGAAGACTTCATCCCCAATAAGTAGTGTGCCAGGAGGTTAATTTGCAGAGTGGTTGAAAAAGGGGGCGTGACCTCCAAAGACCTCTCAGCAAAACCGCTGTGTGGGACTCACTGGAGGTAACAAGAGTGGTAGTTGGCCCCTAAGGACCCTTTGGACCCAAGGGGACTTCATACCCCAGCTAGTAGCGCGATAAAAGTACATTTGCAGAGTGGTGGAGAAGGGTAGTGTATCCTCTGAAGACCTCTCAGCTATCTCGCTGTGTGGGCCTTACTGGAGGAAACAGGAGGGCTTGCTGGCCCCTAAGGACCCTCTGGAGCCAGGGGGACCTCATCCCCCCACCAGCAATGCCCCAGAGGCGCTTTTGCAGAGTGATGGAGAAAGGGGGCTTGGCCTCCAACGACTTCTAAGCAATCGCAAATGCAGTTGGTCGAAGACCACACCCCCTTTGTCCACCACTCTGCAAAAGCGCCTCCGGGGCACGGCTGGTGGGGGGATGAGGTCCCCTTGCCTCCTGAGGGCCTCAGGACTAACATGGACTTCTTCTCGCAACCAGTAGTATGCCAGGAGGTGCGTTTGCAGTTGATGGAGAAAGGGTGTGTGGCCTCTGATGACTTCTCAGAAATCTACCTGTGTGGGTCTTACTGGAGTTAACAGTGGGGCTAGTTGGACCCAAGGATCCTCAAGAGCCAACGGGACTTCAGCCCCCAACTAGTAGTGTACCAGGAGGCACGTTTGCAGAGTGGTGGAGAAAGGGGACGTGGCCTCAGAAAAACCTCTCAGCAAACCCACTGTGTTGGACTTGCTGGAGGTAACAGGAGGGGTAGTTGGCCCCCAAGTATGCTCAATAGCCAAGGGGACTTCACCCCCCACTAGTCATGTTCCAGCAGGCACATTTGTAGAGTGGTGGAGAAAGGGTGCTTGGCCTCCTGCTAGGTCTCAGCAATCCTGCTGTGTTCAAACTACTGGAAGTAATAGGCAGGGTAGTTGGGCCCCAATGACATCCTTGGGGCCAACTACCCCTCTTGTTACCTCCAATACGTCCCACACAGCGGGACTGATAAGAGGTCTTTGGAGGCCACGTCCCCTTTTTCCACCACTCTGCATACATGGCTCGTGCTGCACTATTGGTTGGGGGATGAATTTCACTTTACTCCTGAGGGACCTTGTGGCCAAGAAGCCCTCCTCTAAGTCCTACACAGCAGGGTTCCTGAGAGCTGGTTGGAGGCCCAGCCCCCTTTCCCTACCACTCTGCAAATGTGACTACTTGTACTCCTGTAAGTCCTACACAGCATGATTCCTGGGAGCTGGTTGAAAGCCCCCTTTCTTCACCACTCTGCAAATGCAACTACTAGTAAAAAACCCATGAAAGAATTACTGAAAAAACAATAAGTTACAGGGACGTTATAGTGAAGAATTATCATCTAAAAAACCTTAGAGATTCACTGGAAAAAACAAATGTTACAGGGATGTTATAGTTAAGAAATGGAATAAAGAAAAGTTAGATTTCACTGACAAAACCATAGCTTTCAGAAACGTTATAGTTATGCTCAGGTTTCACTCATACAAAACCAGAGAATTTCAGCTACAACTCGTGTCCCTAGCAGTGCACTGCTGATGACCTCACTGATGACATCTCAAATTACATCACTTATGACATCATCCACAGAATCTCTGCTGCACCCACTCACGCCCCAATATAACCTTTCATACACCCACTCCGACTTCCACACTACCATTCTCACAACCATTGACAAACCCATACCAGCACCCATTCACTAATTCACAGGTCTACACACACATCCACTTAGTTACCCATACAGACACTCAAACACCAACTTAATTACGAATACAGCCACTAATATAGCCACTCATATACCCTCACAACCACTGACACACTGTCAGTCACCCATAGAGCTAATCACGCATTTACTCACTCACACAAACAGTCAATCACACAGCCACTTACTCACCTATAGTTATACACACACCTACTCACTTATTCATACAGATACTAACACATACTCACTCACCTATATCATCACTGACACACACATACACTCACACATACAGCCACTCATATACTCCAACACTCCCCTATACTGCCTTTCACATATGCAGTTTCTCATCCATAAACCACTGACACACCCATTCACTCAATGGCATAGCCATACAAACATTCAGTCACCCATACAGCCCCTCACAGACATACTCACTAACCCATACAGCCACTGACTCTCCCAATCACTCATCCATGCAGGCAGTCACACACATCCTTACCCACACACACAGACACTCATAAATCCATACAGGTACTCAGACAACCAATCAATCACCCATACAGCCACTCACGTACCCACTCACCAACCCATAGAGCCACTTAGACACCAACTGTCAGACATGACTGATACAGACATTCACACAGCCTAGTCACTTTCCCATATATTCGATGAGATACCCAATTACTCACTTATACAGTCAGTCACACACCCACTGAGTCATTCATACAGGCACTCTGACACCCACCGATCCACCAATACACCTTGGTATATATATTTAACATTCAAACTTTTTTAAAGCACTCACATTCACTCGGTGGTGTCATCAGTGATGTAATTTGAGATGTCATCAGTGATGTAATCAGTGATGTCACTGACCATGTCATGAGTAATGTAATATGTGAGGTAAGCAATGCATTGCAGAGGCATGAGTCATAGTAAGCTCAGCTAACTATAACTGCTGAATTTCCCTTGTTTTGTACGAGTGAAACCTGTGCCTAACTATAACTTCTTGTAACCTTTGTTTTTTTCGGTGAATATATATATTTACATGCTGTGTCTGCCCTGTTCTTTATGTCGGGGCAGGCTTTTGGAGAAATATATATATATATATATATATATATATATATATATATATATATATATATATATATATATATATATATATATATATATATATATATATATATATATATATATATATATATATTATAGGGCAGCATAATACCACAGGGGGTGAGCAAGGGAGTGGAGGAAGGAGGGGATTGGGAGAAGGGTCCAAATGGGGTAAGGTCTAAGGGGGATATTAGGATGGGGGATAAGGTTGGTGTAAGAAATAGGATTTTTGATTGAGGGGTGAAGATCCTTCTCAAGCAACAATCACAGTCCTTGTCAGGTCTCACTCGAGGTCAGGTTTCAAGTTCTCATTAGCTTGGTATGTTCCTGTGCACACACAGGAGGCCAGCCAAATAGCCCTTTGAGTCACTCTGTTAGTCTTAGGATGAAGCAGCAAGGCAGGCCTCAAGCAGCAGGACAGTCCTCTGAGGGTACAAGGCAGGTTTAAAGCAGGAGGGCAGTTCTCTGATAGCAGCAGAGTAGTGCTCTGAGGTATGAAGCAGGCCTCAAGCTGCAGGGAAGTCCTCTGAAGTACAAGACAGTCTTTCTGGGGGTTATCCACAGGTCTAGAAGTGTACTTAAAAGTTGGTATATGTTCAATATTTATAACCAGTGCCATCCGTTGATGTGGGATACCCTTCTAGGCTCTCACCTCACCTGGTTCTGAAAATGTCCTTCTTTCCCCTGGCCAGCCTCCGAGCAGTCTAGATTGACAAAAGGCTGGTGCCAAGGTCTTTTGTGTGTGTGCAGGATGCAGAGCTTTGAAATATATGTGGGACAGGGAAAAGCTCCATTACACCCATCCTGGAAGGATGGCCCATCTTGCCAACATCAAGTCTCATTTATCTCCCTGCCTGGGAGGAATACTCAAAGGCCTACTACCATCTATTCACAGTCATGTGACCCAGGCAACAGGCACTAAATGGTTAGGACAAGAACATGCCAACTTTCTAAAAGTGAAATTTTCACAATTGTCCTCTCACACACGAGCAACTGCTTGATGACATTTCTAAGTGGAGAAGAAAAGACATTCCCTCCTTATGAGGAAGTTGGTATTCGTCTCTGCTGTATCCAAAGATATTGGAATAGATGCCTCACTCACTTATCATGACATGCTTCATCATCAGTGCCACCAGGGCGGACTCAACCATAAATGGAATGAGACTTCTTAGATATACTCAAACTGGGCATGCAGGGATCCAGAAGACTGATTAGTTAAAGCTACCTCTAGGTATAACCAAAGATTCTTCTTTATTTTCAGGTTATCCTGGGTATATATAAAATCATGAATTTTAGGGTTCTATTTAATATAATTGTTCAATTATACCCTTTTTGCCAACATTTTTCGGCCCACTCCAGGAGCCCGATCAGGTCTGGGGCCTTTGTCAGGGCTGCATTTTGTGTATCCATGCCCTCTCTCGTGCACGTACACCATGCACATTCGTTAGGCCTAATGCTCTCACCTGTCTTGATCTTTTTCTGGAGGATTTTCCTCTAGTTTTTTATTCCAAAGGTCATTGGGTTAAGCGGGTAGTACTGACTTGTAGTCACACATTCTTCAAAGATCGGACACTATGGGATTACCTCAGTACTTCGAACGCAGACCACCGCCGCCGGGAACAGATTTTCACAATTGTGACTAAAAATCGATTTTTATCATTTAAGAGGATGTTAAATTGCAATTATTTTGAGACCAAACATGATATTTCTACCTTTTTCCAATCAAAGGTTAGCAGTGGCACATATAATAAGATAATCCAAAATTATCCTATCGGAGAGGAAGGCCTCATAGTAATGAAATCAAATTTGTGAGTTTTTCACTACCAGGACATTTAAAACGTAAAAATGCATGTCTTACATTTTAATTATACAATGCACCATGCCCAATTGGCTGCTCAGGGCCTACCATTGGATTGACTTATACGTATTAAAAATGTAAGTTTAGGCCTGGCAAAAGGTTTATTTTGCCAGGTTGAACGTACAGTTTAATACTGCACAGAGGTTGCAATGGCAGGCCTGAGAAATGTTTTAAAGGCCTATTGAAGTAGGTGGCACAATAAGTGCAGCAGACTGACTAGTAACATTTATTTTACAGGCCCTCGTTACATGTAGTATCACTTTACTAGGGACTTTAATGTGACAGGTGGGTGTGAGGAAAGTTTACTATGATTAAAGGAGAGAGAGCACTGGTTAGGAGGGGCAAAGTACACAAAGTCTTAATGGCAGCTAAAACGAATTTCAGAAAACAGGAGGGGAGAAGGCAAAAGATGTGGGGAAGATTACACCAAACGCTGAACAGTTCAGGCATGTCTCTAGGAAATGAGGAAGATCATCAAGGACAGCAAAGTGATATAAGAAGGACAACCCTTCTGTGTTAAAAGGGGAGGGTAAAGATTGTGTAGCCTCAGATTGAGAAAGTCTTATCTATCATCAGGAATGGTCTCCACACAGCGTTGAAAAGTCCAATTTGTTGTTCAATTTGTATATGGTGTAATGAAGAAGAGCAACTTATTACATGTGGGTGTAGATGGCTGCCTCCAGTGTCTCAGAATGCATAGTTTGCCCATGGCAAGGGAGGTTGCCAATCATCTGTGCTCATAAATCATCAATTCTGGTAGGTCAAAGATATCATGTAGGAGCCTTAGGTTTGGGTCGTGGGTGATGTGTATTGGGCCATGAAGGTGATAGTGAGACCAGACTGCCATCCAGGAGCTGCAGAGTGTTGGGCAGGACTAGAGGATATGATATAGGTTGCAAAAATCCACTTTGCAAATCCAGTATAGTTCGTGCAATAGTAAAGGGGTCTTCTTAAGTTTCCATGGTGACCAGTACCAGCCATGGAGTACTTTAAAGTTGTGCAACTTCAGCCTTGAGTCCATGAGAACCCTTTCATGGTCTGCCAGTAGAGTTGCCCAATTCTCTGGTGAGTAGGCCTTGCCAAATTACAGTTGCAAAGTCAGTCTAGTTGAGTTGCTGCACAAGCCAGAACGTAAGGATTTTGATGAGCAATCCATATTGTTCGAAGATCACTCCCTGATACTGTCCCAGGGCATGGAGGTAATGTAGAATTGGCAAGACTGGTAACTCCACCAGGATTTTGCCAAGAACTGCTTGCAGGCAATGGAGCAGTTGGTGATGACACCACTGATTCATGGGCTGAAGTCCAAGGACTGGATTGGAAGCCACCACTCAGTTGGAGGTGGTCAAGTATGGTGGCAGAGAAGAACATGTAACATAGAGAGGATGTTGTTCGAAGTGAACCCAAAAGGGAGCTTCCTGTGAGGGGCCCAGGTGAGCTGCCTACTGTGATAAATGTAAGGCCAGACTGTAAGATGTCTTGTGGGGTAGTCACAGGCTCCCAGCTTTTGTGACTGCCCATAGATGGGACACCTGGAGCAGCGCTTTGCATCCACTCCAGATATATTAAAGCTGATGCCCGCCTCAATACTTGCTTGTAGTTTGAAAGATGTTTAAAGGGAATGCATACCAAAGAGATAGTAGAACCTGGGCCCCAGCGTCATTTTTATTGTCTGTATCTTCCTCCAAAGGAATGGGTTGGGTTGTGACCACCTTAGAAAATACTGATTTGTACAGTCTATCAGTGTGCATGAGAGAGACGTGTTATTTTGAACTCTTAGATAGCAGAGTCCTGTGGAGACTTATCTCATATCGTAGCCACATATACATTACACCGTAGTCGAGAGACAGAGTGAGTGCCTCACACTTTGACCAGTTAGTTTTGTAACCTGATAACCTCGAGGAGTGATCAGTAATGGATATCACTGCTAGTATTGTGGCATGGGAATCAGATAGGAGGAGGAGAATATTGTCTGCCTATAGGAGGCTCGTGACTGCCCCCATTGTAGTGGTGATACCTTTCACCTCCTTTGTCTGGTGAAGCCCTCCTGCAAGAGGTGGTAGGGCCAGTAGAAAAAGGAGCAGGGACAGAGGGCACTCCTGACAAGTGTCCCACCCAACCTGGAGTAGTTCTGCCAGGAAGACTCCACAGGAAACGTCTGCCATGGACATATCGTAGAGATGTACCTTGTCTATTAAGTGATCACCTATGCCCACAATTGACATGACCTGAAAGAGATAGTGCCAGTTTACGTGTTCAAATGCCTTCTCTGCAACCAGCAAGAGTGCTAGCATTGCAAATGGATCATCTTTCGATTGCCATAGAAGGTGATCCAACAGGGACATAGCCCACCTGATATTCATGGATAGCTTAGGGGATCACCTTACCCAGGTGCAAAACCAACACTTTGAGCATATTTGTCTGATCCATGTTTACTGAGGGGATCAGATGCTAACTAGGGCAATCTAATGTATTGTCTACAAGGAGTAGAATAAAAGTGGCTTTGGCAACAATGGCCACCAAAGAGCCCTCTGCCTCTGTCTCCTGGAAAGCTCAAATCAGGTGGGGTGCAAGGAGGTTCTTCGCTATCCTGAAGTATTCCCCCAGGAAACTGTTTTCCCCTAGAGGCTTCCATGTGGGGATGGCTAATAGAATCAGCCCCCTCCTCCTCCATGAACACCCCTGACAAAAAGAAGCAAGAAAGTGCTCATCTACGTGCGTGCTGTCCTAGGTCTGCCATGTGGAGGGAGGTGTAATATGAATAAAATTGATTCAAAATATATACTAGTAGATTCCCCGATGAGTCGCAGATTGCTGAAATAAGCCAGGTTGGTTTCTCTGTTATTTAGTTGGGGGGGCCAAAAGTCTACTTGGGTTTCCCTATGGTTATACAGCTACCGTCAATGCATAATTGGGGCCTTCTCAGCTGCCTTTTAAAAGTATGAATTTAGGCATGTCTTGGCAAGCTCCATTTGATCTGGAGGGCAGGGAAATGGGCTACAGTGTACTGTGATGTAAGAGTATGAATACTGGTTTCTAGAAGACGCTGATTGAAGTGGTGCTTGTATTTGGCCTGTGCTGAATCAGCCATCATATTGCCTCATCAAAATGCCCTACTGGCTATCCATAAATCCCTATGTGAGTCTACTGATCCTGTGTTATCAGCAAAGAAATGTGGCTACGCAGCTGATCTTTGTCCTTGTGCTGCCGGTAGACGAGCTCTTTCATTCGCCACTGGAGGGTATGGTGCCGCTTGCCCTATGCCAAGTCCCAGTAGAACTGGGCTGTGATCTTCAAGTCCTGCTTCTAGAATTTCACAATGGTTGATGTGAGGTAGAAGTTGTCCATGGACCAGGTAGTAGTCTATATGAGATTGGATCCCATGAGGGAAAAAGTAGAAAGTGCATTCTTTGTCGCTTGGCAGGAGTAGACCCAAGACGTTCACCAATACATGTTCATCCAGCAGATCACAGAGCCGGGCCTGGTCATTTTGATTATTCTGCATCCCCATGCCCAGTCCTGCTCAGGCTCGGGTGCCAAGTTCCAGACCCACCCAATAGGCAGGCGTCTTGCTAAGACAAGAGTCTGGGAAGTAGCACCAGAATGTAGGTTTTGTCTGTGGTGGGCACATATATGGAGCCCACAATAAACGTTTTTGCCCTGGATCAGTAGCTTGGCCAGTACCCAGTGCCACCCCTCAATCATCTAGGTTTTAATAGTTTTGCACTGGTGGTCTCTCCATAGAAGGGTTGCCACTGTGTATTTTTTTGAGCAACTGGTCGAGGAGGAGACCTTGCCCATTGACCAATCAACTACTACTGATAACTGTACCCTCCAACTCCCAATAGAGCTTAGACGACTCCATCTGTGACAGGTGGGTGTTCTGCAGCAGGGCTATATCAGAATGATTCGTGCAGAGGTACTGCAGGACCTTCTTGTGTTAGATGTGTTGGGATATGCCACTGAAGTTCATTAACACCAGTGGTGAGGGCAGGAGGGACTGCATACTCATTGGGGAGGAGGGGGAGGTAGACGCTTAGTAGGGTAAAGACCTCAAAGAACACCTATCTCTAAGCTTTGTGTCTGGACTCCATATGTGCCTGCGCAGTCAGGCACCACCCTCATCCGCATCCAGGGGAATATGTAGGAGCATGAATCAAGGGTACAGGGCAGGATAGGGCCCATGTTTAGGTGAACAGCAGCTCTTTTATATGGAGCACCCTACAATATATATATCTTTACTGAACAAGACAAATGGTAAAGTTGGGTATGGTTATAATTTGTAACTTTATATTACAAAAAACCTTCTAGAAATTCACATTAAAAAAATAAAGTTAAAGTGGCTTTTATAGTTAGGTGTTAATGCCAGCCACAACATCATGTTTTAAACCTGAATAACCTCTGAAAGTCATCATGTGCAGTTCATTAAGGTAACTATAATTTGTGCCACTGCTATGCACTCTTTATGACCTCAGATATTACATCAGTCATTACATGCTATATGTCATGGTTGATGTAATATGTGTATGCATTGATGACATCACTGATGATATCTCAAATGACATAATTAATTACTTTCTCTACCTATCATTGCTAGCTCTAATGTTCAGCTTGCTACCCCTGCCCCTCCACCTCAGGGACTTCCATTTTCCATCTGAACGCTCCTGCCCCCCCGCCTGCTCTCTGTGGTGAGATTACTGCGTCTGTCCATGCTCACTTCCTGTTCCTGCCCCCTGGATTGTATTTTGTTTTCTAAGGGAATGCCCTCCCTTCTTTTCTTTGTGGGCTATTGCGCTGCCTATGCTAATGTCAACCTGCCCTGAATGGACAGTTTGCTGTCTCTGCTCCTATTGCCTACTCTCTGCCTTCGGCAATCAGTTTGCTACCCATGCCAACCTGCCCTATGCGGTCAACTTGCTGCCCGAACCTCCTCCCCATCCCATCTGCCCCCCTTTCCCTGTCTACACATGCGTGCACCCTCATGCTTGCCCTCTGTGGTCAGCCTGTGGAAAAGTAAATTTTGCCATTTTATATGTGCCTACGTGTTCCCCATCCTATGTTATATGTGCATGATCGATATGCATGTATCCCCCTATGATCGATTAAAGACGCAATTACAGTTGTGTCCAACTCTAGTATGCCAGTTTCCAGTTCTCGTGAAAGCAACAAGTATTAGGTCTATGTTACCACGATTTACAGTGTACACGTTAATTCATTGAATTGTCCCCGTTTCTAGGCCTCAAAAGGGCCCGGACACCAGATTCAAGCTCCAGTCTCCTGAACTCACTCCGAGGAGCGATGCAGCCCCCACCTGCATCCCTGACCCTTCACTTACTTCCTTTCGCGCAGCGCGGTGCCCAGCTCTGCCTGCCAGTCTGCCAATGTTATGCTTCTAGTTATCAGTCCAGCCTCTCGTCTTTGCATTCTTAAGCTACCAAACCCGTATAAACAGCTTCAGCTATAGTCTAGTCTTTATGTCTCCATGCAAGAGAATTACTGTATTAATATTCATAGAAGATTCATAGCACACGCATTACACGAAGAATATATGCATGCGCCAGTCCTAGTGTCAAGTAGCCTCTGCCCTGATAACTTTTAGTTTCTATCAACATGTACTCCAAACACAAGATACCAGATATGCTATAGGTACATGTCGTCCTGACACCGCAGACTTTAGTCTCCTCTTCTAGTGCAGAAGTCATAGCCCCCAGTTCTCCCTGGTAACACGTCATTGCCCGTTGGCGCGCACTACTAGGTTAAAGGTCCCAGCTGCTCTCAGGTAGCCCCCTCCATGTTCCGCCCACTCATGACATTTCTGTGACGTTTCATACCACATGTCTATGTATACGCCCTGTACACGCCTTCTTCTTCCATCAATGTGTCCTTATCTTTCGCGACTGCTACGCCTACTGCTACGCCTATTGTATGCAATGAAATGTAATGTATGATACTATATATATGCTGCACTGTCGATGAGGCATTGCAGCTGCCATCCCGTGCCTTCGATGTCACTTTATTTCAGGCTGTCCTGATCCTGTCCCTTCCCTTATGCCTGATTAAAGCCTGATAACCTCAGATTCCTCGGATCTTGCCTCTTATTTATTGAGCTATCTGTTATTCTTAATGTATTCAAAAATAGTACCGGTAATTAATTATTTATTTACCACATAATGGCGCCCGAATAGGGACTTGCCCTTTCCCCACGCGCCGGCGAAGCCACGCAGGCCCCCTGACCCTCTGCAGCCGTGACGGAACCATACCGTGCACGTGCAGATATTTCTGCTTCAAGTATCCCTCAGGCCCACGGAGGAGACGGAGACTGCGGTCCAGCATCCAGACGAGGCGGTGAGGAATGCGGCGAGTCCCGACCAGAGCCCAAGCCGAGAGTACAAGGTCCGAGGTATCCGGAGGCCCACCTGTAACTGAAGTCCGAAGTTCGTAGTCCGACGTCGTAGCAGTCCAGTCCAGTCTGAGGCCTTCCGTTCGTGCTGCCCGGTGAGTACCGTTGCTGGGGTAGTATCTAGACAGGGTCAATTAATTTGTCTCTGGTCCGATGGGTTTGGGTACACAGATCCAGTCCGAAGTATTCACCTAGGTGGATACGGGTCCGACGTGTCTCTTTATGGGACCGGTATGTTCTGTACTGTTTTAGCAGTGCATCCAGTAATTCTAGTAAGTCTGTTCTCGAGAAATTCATGTGTTCCGTTTTAAATATACCAGGTAATATCCTGTTCGAACTGTTATAAATGTTATTTAATGTGTTTTCAATGTCGTGGTATGAGTGATTTGTTTTGCTATTCATTACTGTGTTTATCGTGTATTGTATTGTGTTTTGATTCAAGTCTAGAATGCCTCTGTTTTCCAAGTTACGTCAGATAGGAACCCGGAAAGGGTTACTCGAAGAATCAGTTCCTGTCCCGCCTAGGGACAGTCCAGGACATTTTATGTATCATAAGCATGGCTTAGGTGCCATATTATATCTAGACTTATGGGTCGACTATACCAAGGATCTAGAAGAGAAATATAGATGGCCTGTATCAGGTACATGGGATGCCGAGTGCATCATGCGAGTAGAAGAGGCATTATGGAAAAAGAAAGCCCGACAGTCCCAGAAAGATGCCATCGAGTTATGGCGCAAAGAATCTCATGGAAGAACCGAAAAAGAAATCAGAAAAACAGAGTTAAGTAGGGAATCCTTAGAGAGAGCCCAAGAAAGGGAACTTCTAGAAGAAGGTGAACGAGTTAGAGCAGAACAGTCAGACAGACAGAGAAATGCTCTTATTAAGGGTATGTATCCTCTTCTTGCCGAGGGCTTGCCAAAAGCAACCCCGGAAGCACCCTGTAATTTCCCGCCGCCATTGGTCCCGATTAAGCTACGTCATAAACCAACCGCAGCTGAAATTTTTCTCTCGTCCTATTTGGACGATACAGTTCCAGAATATACAAATCCCATTCCGCCTGCTCCCGTTAATAATGTAATTCCTGCTCCTCCAGTTGCTGGTTCCGTGGGTTCAGTTCATGTTACAGCACCCGTTACAGCACCCCCGGCCCAGCCCACAGTACATGTACCCGTTTCGTCAGTCACTCTACCAGCACGTACAGTACACACCGACGATTCTAGTTTAGGAGCCGCGGGGGGAGATTCTCCTGGTACCCCGCCTCAACACAGACGTATGACGCTACATGAACTAGCGTTACAGCGTACGCCAAAAGTGAATACATACGTAGATATCAAGCGAGCACTTACCGAATGTCGTTATGATCCAGTTCCAGGCGAAGGTCATATGGTCATATATTCATTACGTTTAAGACGGGTGACCGACTATTTGGACACCCTGCCCGATATGAGAGAACATCTAGACAGAATATATCGTTTTATCCGTACAGGAGCAAATCCAGAAAGTATTCACGAAGCCATGGTTCAAAGAAAAGTCGAGACTCAGCTCATGATTTTAAAGTTTCTAATTAACTGTTTAATTAGAGAGCAAGATTGTCCAGAAAAAGATCAAGAAGAAATGAAAGTCCTGACCAGGTGGAGTGACAATATAGCCGAGGGAAAACACAAGACACAAAACTGCATAGAGAGTATGTACAAGAAAATTCGTAGGGAAATAATAAAGTTACACGAGAAACGAGAAGCAAAACAAGCAACCGAGAAAGAAGACGACTCTTCTACTGAAGAGGTAGACGACGAGAATCCCTCCAGAATAGCGTATGTAGGTAGAACTAGACTTTCCAACCGACATTCACGCCTAGATCACAAGAAAGTTTTTTCCTCCTCCAGCACCAGAACAGTGTTCTCTTGAGCAAGTATTCCAAGCTACCGATTACATTCTGAAATCATGAATAGGTTATAGTGAGCTCAGTACCATGCATGAACAAGAACTAGCCCGATCAGCAGTCCGATGGATTAGTGATTCTACCACGTTTCCAGATGAAATCGTGGCACAAATGTTCCTGAAACTGCCCCCAGCCGAGCAGCGTCTGGTGGGTATGTATATGATTCAGCACCTCATTACGCTGTATGAGGAACAACATTCTGATCCAGGTCCTCTACATGATGTACTAAACGAGTTACTCCAGTACAGATGGAAAGGTCTAGGTACCGATTTAATTAGTGGCATTCTAGAACAGCGCCACAAATACCGAACGTTTCTGAATCCACATTTTGTTCACGTCTCAACCCCAGAAAGGAAATCATTCTACATAGACAGACAGAATCCGTTACGAGAAGTGCATCCAGTCAAGAAAGAGGGTGGGGGTCTGGAACGAGTATTTGTTTACACCCCCATCACGAAAATAGAACTTTTGGAGATGAAAAAGTTAATTCCCTGTCATGATAAAGATCCAGCAGGGTTCCACCGTGAATTAAAGGACATGCTCCGTATGGGAGAATACACGTATCCTGATATCATTAAAATGTTAAAGGTCCTGTTGCCTGCGGGCATATATGAAAAACTAAAAGAAAAAGAATGGGAGGTGGGAGAGAAAAAGATAGATTGGACAGCTCTAGAAGCTGAAGATAATACACGAGTACCAGGTACCGGTCTTGGGGATAAAGCTAAGGCTTTGCCCGAACTGTTAATACAAGTCTTGCCAAGATTACTAGCCACGAAAAAGGAAGACTGGGATGCCATCTCAGCCTGTAAACAGAAACAAGATGAAGATACTAGTGATTTTTATTCTAGATTCGAGAAATGTTTCATTATTAATAGTGGTCTGAAAACAAGTAGTGAATCGTACCCTCATCTTTTTGTTACCAAACTAGCGAGAATTCAAGTCCACAAGTTAAAAATCGAGTCCTGAAAGTCGAAAGTACCTGGCAAGCTAATACTCCGTCACAGATGCTTCAAATGCTCCAGTATCACCAGAACAGAATCAGGGAAGAGCAGGAACACGAAAGGAGACGTATGAAAGACACGAAAATGAAAGTATTAGTTGCACAATCTGTTCCACAAGACAGTCAGAAGAGGGGTCCGAATCAAGCCAGTCATCCTGCAGTTCCCGTTAAAGGGACATGCAATTACTGTAAACAGCCAGGTCATTTTACAAAAGAAAGTGCCGTTCTGAAACACAACATAGCTACTGGTAAGACTAAAGAAAGACCACGTCCGCCTAGACAAGAACAAGTTTTACAGACTTCCCAGCCACCACAGAATGTACAACAGACAGTTACAGCACCGCAGCCTATCGCTGCAACACAGCATGTTACACAACAGATGTACCAGTATGCACAGTCAGAGTATCCAGATTATCAGCCGTATTCATGAACTAGCCTAGAGAGGGAGTTAGGCTTGCCTCTCATCGAGATTCCTGTAGATCAAGAGGGTCCCTATGTACACAGTCAAGTATTAGGGAAAGAAAGAAAGTTTCTGATTGATACAGGGGCAAGTAGGACTACCATCAGTCATGACGAGGTTCCAGGGGCTCCGCTCTCAGGCTCAAGAAATGTTTCCCTTGGATTTTCAGGAAAGCCTATTGTTAATGAAATATCGAAACCAGTTACTCTAGAAGTTGGTCCACTGTCCCGAACTACAGATTTGTTACTTACGAAGTCTTGTCCAGAAAATTTGTTAGGCATTAAGACATTGAAAGAATTAGGAGCAGTCATTTGCTGCTCCCCAGAAGGGGTCCGCCTGTTCTTGCGAGATTTTAAAGGTCATTATGTATTACGTGATTTTGATCCAAGATTATTGAATGTACCACAGCATTTATGGGCGCAAGGTCCAACTGATGTAGGTTGTATGCATATCACACCCCATCGTGTGACTCTGAAGCAAGGTGTTGTTTTACCACGAATCAGACAGTACAAATTGCCACCTGAGGCTGTAGCAGCCTTATCCAAAATTATTAACGAACTTATTGCTCAAGGAGTGGTTGTAGAAACTGACTCCAATGTATGTAATTCTCCTATCATTCCAGTCCTGAAACGTACCGATCCAAATGCACCTCCAGTTTATCAATTAGTGATTGACCTTCGAGAACTTAATAAGTGTATCATACCCCAGTACCCAGTAGTCCCTGATATTTCATCACTCTTGACAGCCATTGATTCTGAAGCCACATTCTTTTCAGTTATTGATCTCAAGAACGCATTCTTTAGTGTTCCTATTCATCCAGACAGCCAGTTCCTTTTCGGATTCTGTTTAAATGGAAGAAGCTATAAATTCACACGAGCACCTCAAGGTTTCACAGAAAGTCCTAGCATTTACAGTCAAGCACTGAAAAGACAACTAGACAATATTCACATGCCAACTAACACTGCCCTGCTCCAGTATGTCGATGATCTGTTAATTACAGCCCGTTCTGAACGTGACTGCGAGCGTGCGTCACTTACAGTCCTGTATTTTCTGGCCGAGATGGGGCACAAGGTGTCCCATTCTAAATTACAATTCTGTGTCCAGCAAGTGATCTACTTGGGACACTTACTGTCCAAGAGGGGTAGGCAGTTGACACCTGACCGTATCCAGTTAATAGCGCATCTTCCACAACCCAAGACTCAGAAGGAGGTACGAGCTTTTATCGGCCTCACTTCTTACTGTAGACAATGGATTCCTCAGTATGCATTTCTAGCTAAGCCACTGATACAGTTAACGACACAGGAGGCAGCTGTATCGACTGTGCTCCCTTGGACCCAGGAACATACACTTGTTTTTAATGAGTTAAAGAAAGCCTTATGCCAAGCACCTGTTCTAGCAACACCGAACTACAGTAAGCCTTTTACACTTTTTGTCACAGAACGTGATGGTACTGCATTATCTGTTCTCACACAAGATCAAGCAGGACAATACAAGCCCTGTGCTTATTTTTCTAGCACATTAGATCCAGTGGCCCAGGCTCTGCCTGCGTGCCTCAAGTCAGTTGCAGCCACAGCGCTAGCTATCAGACAAAGTGATTCCATAGTGTTAGGACACTCCCTGACAGTACAAGTTCCACACTCTGTGGAAGTTCTTTTAAACCGAACACAGACTCAGCACTTGACAATTGCACGTTTAACAGGTTATGAACTGACATTATTTCAGCCACACATAGAAATCAGACGCTGCAACGTTTTAAATCCCGCTACACTGTTACCGTCAGTTACTTCAAATTCTGCCACACATGACTGTGTGGAAGTTGTTAACACCATGACAAAGCCAAGACAAGACTTGACAGACATTGCATTACCTGATCCCGACCTGACACTTTATGTGGATGGTTCATGTATGAGAACAAGAACAGGAGAACTAGTAGCCGCGTATGCAGTGACTACGGACACTGAAGTTATAGAAACACACCATATTGATACCCTGTCTGCTCAAGCAGCAGAGCTAGTCGCTCTGACCCAAGCCTGCATACGTGCCAAGAACCTGAAAGTTAACATATACACAGATTCACGTTATGCCTTCGGAGTCGTACACGACTTTGGAGTGCTCTGGCAAGAGAGAGGTTTCATGACTTCTCATGGAACCAAGATTCAGCATGGTCTCCTCATTCAAGCTCTGTTAGATGCAATACATTTACCGACAGCTATTGCCATTATGAAGTGCAAGGCACATACGAAAGTTACTGACATCATTTCCCAGGGTAACGACCTGGCAGATCGAACAGCCAAGCTTACAGCTCAGACCTCAGACATTCCAGTTAACACGACACCGACACTCATTCCAGATCAGACTACTTGTATGACAGTTAAGGACCCTACACAAGATGTAATAGATATACAGTCACATGCCACTCCAGATGAAATCAAGAAATGGTCCGAACAAGGAGGGGTCCAGACAGATCAAGGATGGTTGACGAAGGGAAAAGCCACATGGTTTCTCCCCGACTCAATGGTTCAAGTCATTATTAATACCGCACATAGTCCAGTACACCTAGGAGAAAAGGCCATGTTAGACAGTATCCAGAACATTTGGTTCAACAAGCATTTACGAGCAGCAGCCAAGCAGAAAGTACGTACCTGTATGATATGTTGTCAGTTCAATCCAGGTAAAAGTGTCCCGGTGGAACAAGGTGGATTCCAACCTCCTGACCACCCTTTTGACGTCCTCCAAATGGATTATATTCAGATGGAGCGATGTCGAGGTTTCAAGTATGTCCTCGTAGTTGTATGCGCTTTGTCCAGGTGGACAGAAGCATATCCAGTTCCAGATTACACTGCCGCGACCACTGCCAGGCAGTTGGTTCGTGAGTTTTTCCCCCGCTATGGTTTACCAAGGGTCGTGTATTCAGATAACGGCCAGCCATTCTCATCCGAGCTCATGAAACAAGTTTCCCTTCTGTTAGGGTACCAGTGGAAGTTCCATTGTGTACGCCATCCTGAAGCAGCCGGTCTCGTGGAGAGACATAACCAGACTTTGAAAATCCGCATTGCAAAAGTATGTACAGAAAAAGGTGTAGATTGGTTGGTAGCACTGCCAGTTGCCCTTTTTTATATGAGAATGGTTGCACACTCTAGATCAGGTTTGTCCCCGTACGAGGTCGTATTCGGCCGTCCTCCAAATATGTGGGGTACACCTATGCCCCGAAAGATTACAGACGTTTCCAGTAATATGCTGACAGATTACCTAGCTTCCTTGATGTCTGCCCTACACTCTTGTCGTTCACAGGTTGCCGCTGCTTTTCCAGACAACACTGAGGTGAAACCGCATGAAGTCGTTCCGGGGGATTTCGTCCTGGTGCGCAATTTTGATCGTTCAAGTCCGTTGGAGCCCCGTTGGAAGGAGCCCCAGCTGGTGTTATTGACAACAAGGACCGCCGTCAAGCTCGAGGGACGCAAAGGCTGGGTGCATACCAGCCATATCAAGAAATTCCATGGATTACGGCCAAAGACATTTATCAAAGACTGCCCCATTCTTAAGGACTGTCCAGACATAGACTCTAAACTTCCCCTGTTAGAGAAAACTCCGCAGCAGGAGTATAAAGCAAAACTCCGGTCTAGTAAAATAAGTCAGACAGTTTAATTGTCTAAGTCCCTCTCGGGTGAAGCGGTTAGACAGGTTCCTGACATGTATGAGATAGACCCACATAGTGAGAGAGTTAGTCAAAACTCTAAAAGATGTATTATCGTTCTATTCTTTTTATTGTTTCTGAGTCTTATGGTTACATGTATAAGTTATGCTTTTCATTTATGTTTTCCTATTTCACATGTACATATGTTTCCTAATGCTACAGTAGAGCACACATTTAGTGATCTGCCTCCTCACGAGTTATCCTATCGTCTTGCTATGCGTAATAACACATTTATCAGAATGTTACACTATTCACACCAGACCAGCAATGCCACTAATTGTTGGGTGTGTGGTCGACTCCCCCCTTTCCAGACACCGAAGGGAGTTCTGCCACTCTTTCCTTATCCGTTTTCACATAATGGTTCGTGTGGAGCATGGTCCACATTAACGTCATCCTCCACCGATATGTCCCTTCTGAATCGAACATGTTTCCCAGACAAGCAAGGTCTTTCCCATAGAACAGGGTTAGATCTAGAAAATGAAGTGTATGATTTAGGTAATTATTCCTCGAATTTCATGGTTTTGAATGTTCAGTCCGATACTACTCCAGATTTGCCTGCTATTTCAGTACTACCAGTAAAAGGCGAATTATGTGTCAGAAAGAATGGTTCCGCACATGTAGGACATAGTGATTGTACTACTGTGGTCGAGTATAGTGACAGTGGGAAATCTATTTTCAAAGCCTCACGTCATTCTTATTTTGTTTGTGGTCAGACCGCATATGTTCGTCTGCCCCTCGATTGGGATGGAACATGTTACATTGCCTTCCTACTGCCACCAGTTTTCCTAGCCCCATCTGATTATCACAGAAACACACATCTAGTACACGTTAGACATAGAAGGGAGATCGAGCCCCCAATTGTCGATCAAACTGAAACTACTCTAGAACAATATCAAGACTTCAATAAAGGTTTCTTTTTCTTTATAGGCCCTGTCCAGAATAGTAAGTTAATACGTAGGTTAACCAGAACCCTTGAAGCAGTAGTGAATGAGACTACTTCCGCTCTAGGTAACTTAACCGAAGAGCAATCTGCTATGCGTTTTGTTGTGCTCCAAAATCGTCTCGTTCTTGACGTCATATTGGCCGATAGAGGAGGAGCTTGTAGAGTCATCGGATCTAGTTGCTGCATTTTCATTCCTAATAACGCGCCGTCTGTTTATTCAGCTATGACCAGACTTCATAAAATTGCCCATCAGTTACACCAAGATCCAGGCACCTGGACATGGTCCGGTTGGCTCTGGAGTATCATATCTGCCTGGGGATGGAAAGTATTGTCATTCCTAGGTATAGCAGTAATGATCATATTCAGTTGCTGCCTCTGTTTACAATGTGGCCCTGCGATTTGCGGCTTGTGTGCTACATCCTGTATTCCTAGTCCTAAGTCCCGTTCCAAGACAATTCGAGACAAGCAAATGATGCTATATGAACAGATAGATGGTATCATGAATATTGATGTTTCCTGATGGAAACGTAGGGCACAAGGAGGGAATGTGGAAAAGTAAATTTTGCCATGTTATATGTGCCTACGTGTTCCCCATCCTATGTTATATGTGCATGATCGATATGCATGTATCCCCCTATGATCGATTAAAGACGCAATTACAGTTGTGTCCAACTCTAGTATGCCAGTTTCCAGTTCTCGTGAAAGCAACAAGTATTAGGTCTATGTTACCACGATTTACAGTGTACACGTTAATTCATTGAATTGTCCCCGTTTCTAGGCCTCAAAAGGGCCCGGACACCAGATTCAAGCTCCAGTCTCCTGAACTCACTCCGAGGAGCGATGCAGCCCCCACCTGCATCCCTGACCCTTCACTTACTTCCTTTCGCGCAGCGCGGTGCCCAGCTCTGCCTGCCAGTCTGCCAAGAGTATGTTATGCTTCTAGTTATCAGTCCAGCCTCTCGTCTTTGCATTCCTAAGCTACCAAACCCGTATAAACAGCTTCAGCTATAGTCTAGTCTTTATGTCTCCATGCAAGAGAATTACTGTATTAATATTCATAGAAGATTCATAGCACACGCATTACACGAAGAATATATGCATGCGCCAGTCCTAGTGTCAAGTAGCCTCTGCCCTGATAACTTTTAGTTTCTATCAACATGTACTCCAAACACAAGATACCAGATATGCTATAGGTACATGTCGTCCTGACACCGCAGACTTTAGTCTCCTCTTCTAGTGCAGAAGTCATAGCCCCCAGTTCTCCCTGGTAACACGTCATTGCCCGTTGGCGCGCACTACTAGGTTAAAGGTCCCAGCTGCTCTCAGGTAGCCCCCTCCATGTTCCGCCCACTCATGACATTTCTGTGACGTTTCATACCACATGTCTATGTATACGCCCTGTACACGCCTTCTTCTTCCATCAATGTGTCCTTATCTTTCGCGACTGCTACGCCTACTGCTACGCCTATTGTATGCAATGAAATGTAATGTATGATACTATATATATGCTGCACTGTCGATGAGGCATTGCAGCTGCCATCCCGTGCCTTCGATGTCACTTTATTTCAGGCTGTCCTGATCCTGTCCCTTCCCTTATGCCTGATTAAAGCCTGATAACCTCAGATTCCTCGGATCTTGCCTCTTATTTATTGAGCTATCTGTTATTCTTAATGTATTCAAAAATAGTACCGGTAATTAATTATTTATTTACCACAAGCCTACTACCAATGTCAGCCTGCCCTCCTTGGTCAGCATTATTAACTCCTTCCTTGAGTGTATCCCTTATGAAGACTGGAGGTCAGTCACCCTCATAAGGGATAATGTCATACACATCTGATAAATGTTGGCAAACATCACTTGAATTGTGATAAGTATATCCCCCTACAGTTTCTATTTTACAATTAGCCATATCCGTAGGGCTTAAATGACCATTCTGTGTATCAACCTTTACAAATGCATTGTTTAGCTTCACCACAAGAAGCTCTTGGAGAGTTTGGTGAACTCACTTCTGCTGCGTTGCCTATGTTATGTTAATTCGTTTTCTAAAGCACTTGATTACCTGAAGGTGTCCTGGTGCCGGCTATATGTGCAGTAGGAAGGAACCCTACTATAACTGAGACCATAAACACTGTTATACAACCAAGTCTTCAGGGCTTTCAGAAAGTCAATAAATTGGGCACAGCTTTAATATGCATGTGAAGCAAGTTACATGCTTTTGTTGCTCCCAACACAAAGCTTCAGCCTTCTCAAAGTACATGTTTAAATCTAGGCACTAGTGAAGATTTGGCAGATATGGATATTAAGGTCCAGCTTGGAATTGAAACTATTTTTTTCAGGAAATCAGGACCTAAATCATGTAATGCTTTATAAGCAATGCAAAAATACTTTAAAGATAACTCGTTGTTTAATGGGCAGCCAGTGAACTTTCCTAATACATTTGGATGCCACATTATGCTTTGGGATTATCAGCTGGAGACGAACCACAGCATTTTGCAAGGTTTGAATTCTGTTGAGGACAGATTGGTGTGCATTGAGATAAAGAGCATTAAAATATTCTAACTTAGACAGCCGAAGCAATGTGACTAATCTTTTATGGAGATTTTATGGAATAAAAGATAGATCTGAGGGTGTGAAAAGCTGCAGAAATGACAGCATTAACTTGGTCAGTATTTACCAATTTGTCATAGATAAGGACTCCCAGGTTACAGGTTTTGCTAACTGGAATGGGGAGTAAATCTAAATCTTTTGACCACCACACACGGGTCCAGAAAGAGGATTGGGCTCCAAAGAGCAGGACTTCAGTCTTTCCTGAATTGAGTTCCAAACAATTCTCAGACGTTCATACACTGACAACCTGTATACCACCACAGAATTTGGGCCCAATACCGGTGTCCTCACTGGCCAGGGAGATGCCAATTTGTGTGTCGACTGTGTAGGTGGTAAGAGAAAAAACAAAAGATTTTAACTGGGCTAAGGAAGTAACATAGACATAGACTGAGGGCCTGCACAAAGTAGAGAATAATACTATGAAAAATATTAGGCTAGTTGAACAGATTGTTCTCTGCTGTGGAGGAGAGAATCAAGCAGTTTCCAAGATGTTCCAGAAATCCCGATACTAGCTAAACAAGAATTCCTATTTTTAATCCCATTTCACAGGAGTATCCTAGCTCAACACCAATCTTGGACACTCTTGTGCCACCAGGCTTTGCAATCATCAACAAAGATCGAAAAGATCAAAAAGGCGGAGGTATAGCAATCATTCATAACAACAATAAATCTGTGACAGAAATTGACACCTTTAACTATAACATCTGTGAATGCCTTTCGGACGACATCAACACAAGTGACAACAAAACATTCCAGTGCCATCTCCTATATCATCCCCCAGGAAACGCCACTGCATTCACTGATAACCGGTCCAAAGTCATTGTTCATTGCTCACTCCGAGACGCCACCAACCTAATTCTAGGAGACCTGAACCTACACTGGAACGAAAGCAACAACCAGGTAATCCAGAACCTAAATGAGCTGTTACACAACAACAACCTTACCCAGCACTATTCAGAAGTTACCCACAACAAAGGAGCGATTGTGGATGCCATCATCTCCCAACAGGACACCTTCACAATCGATCAGATCCTACCCGTTGACTGGTCTGACCACCACCTTATCCTATTCCACATCACTCAACCAATCACACATCAACCCCCCACCCAAGACCCCCCTAAATGAACGAGAAATCTTAGACAGTTCTCCATGGCCGATTTCGAAAAAAGGGTAGGTTCACTCCTGTCTACCTCCACGGATGATCTCTCTACAACGGAACTCACCACTCACTATAACTCTACTATGACTTCCATCCTATATCAATTAGCCCCCCTGAAACAAAAAAAAACCAGGAACATTCCGTCCAGATCCTGGTTCAACTCAGACATCAATGCTGAAAGAAGACAACTAAGAGTCGCAGAACGACAATGGGGGAACAGCCCCTCTACAAGCCTCCACAAGCAACTCAAAGCAACAAACCGAAGGAAATACAAAAAGCACATTAACAACGAAAAAAACACCTTCTTCTGCACCGCCCTGGACAATGTGAAAAACAGACCCAAAGAACTATTCAACATCATCAGACATCAAACATCCAAGCCCTCCACTGCCCCAGGCCTCCAAAGACCTGTGTGACAACTTTGCCAACTTCTTCATATACAAAATCATCAAGATTGAGCTCTCACTAGACGCCAACCCCAACACCTCATGCACAATCCCACCCCCAGAAACCGAAGCCAATGCACGCAAGCACCCCATGAAAGTCTGGAAATCCTTCAATCCCATACCTGAAACTGTGATTCTCAAACTGATCGCCACCTCCAAACCCGCAGCTCATGCACTAGATCCTTTACCCACTCAATTGACTAGAAAGCTGAAATGCTCCATAGCTCCATACTGGTGCAAGATCATAAACACCTCCTTGAGGCCTCAAAGTCGGCCAAGTCACACCACTCTTGAAAAAACCTGGCCTTGACACCAACGATCTGAACAACTTCAGACCCGTTTCCAATCTCCCCCTCCTTGCCAAAATCCTTGAAAAGTGCCTTCTTTCACAACTTACTCAGCACATGGACAGCATCAACCTTCTAGATCCCACCAATCACAAATTAGAAAAGGCTGTGGCACTAAGACCGCGATCCTTAACATCATGGATGACATTCACAAATCTCTAGATACTGACAAATGCTGCCTACTCATCCTCCTGGACTTATCGACAGTCTTTGACATGGTGGATCACAATCTACTTATCAAGGCTCTCCAATACAGGGTAGGAGCAGACGAGGTGGACATACAATGGTTCTCCTCCTTCTTACACAACTGCTCCCAAAGAGTAAAAATTAAAACCTTCACGTCCGACTCACACCCCGTCAACAGTGGTATCCCCCAAGGATCAGTGCTCTCCCCTCAACTATTTAACATTTATATGGAACCCCTCACCTCCCTACTCAAAAAAGCGAACATCACATTTCATCTCTGTACAGACGGCACCCAGATCTATCTGGAAACCTCCCCCTTTGAAGATTTTCAGAGACTAAACAACACTCTTAAAGAAGTCCAACATTGGCTATCCATAAACCACCTCAAACTCAACCAAGACAAAACTGAAATTCTCCTAATTTCCAACAAAGAAGAAACCCCCCAAATTATGGAATGGCTTAAAGCAATCAATGCTCTCAACTGTAATTCCACTCCGGCTAACTCCATTAAATCATTGGGAATCACCCTAGACCCCAAACTTGACATGGTCAGTCACACCAAAAACTCCGTGAATAGTACCTTCCTCAATCTGAAGCTTCTCAACAAAATAAAACCCTTCATCCCGCCCAACGACCTCATACAAGCCACCCAATCCCTGGTGTTATCTAGACTCGACTATGGAAATGCTATACTCACCGGTACAGCGAAATCCCACTTAGCACCCCTCAAAAAAACTCTAAACGCAGCAGCCAGAATGGTCATCGGAGTCAGGAAATTTGAGCACATTGCACCCGCACTCAAAGATCTAAAATGGCTCCCAATAGAGATGCGTGGCAGCTTCAGAACTGCCTGCCTCACGCATAAAGCCCTCCACCCAGGGAAACCTGAATACTTGGCCTCCAAACTCAAACAGGCCGGCCAGACTAGGAACCTCAGGAGCTCCAACACCCTTCTGCTCATTCCTATGAAAACTCACAAACAAAAAACCGCTGCACGTTCTTTCACTGGAAACAACTTGTTAGAACTGGGGATCTCTAGTTGGCAGAGGTAAGTACCTTTGACCAAATAGGGACCCCTATTTCTAGTCAGAGTGAAGGGATACCCACTGTAGATAACCCCTGCTCACGCCCTAGGTAGCTTGGCACGAGCAGACAGGCTTATCCCCAAGGCAATGTGTAGGGTAGTTGTACTTAACACACACAATAATCCCAGAATGCACCACAAACTGACACCACACAGGTAAGTATATCAAAAATATCTTTATCTAGTTTAGGCAGTGAAAATCAATAGTAATGCAATCATAAAATCATTTGGTTCTTCTGTAGTTTTGCACTTCTGTAGTAGGGGATCTCTGTGTATAGTCATAATCTAGTGAATAGTCCCGCCCATGTGCGTGGACCCCGGAGCAATCAAAAATAATCTCTTACAGTGTCGAAAAATGCAGAACTGCACAGACACTTAAGAGAGAATTTAAAGACAGATAATGCAGCCTAAAAAGGCTACACTGTCCAGTACTTCAACTAGAAATTCCACCCCAAAAATCCACAAAACAGCAAAGCCTGTACAGATTTCCCTTGCTTTAACAGCAAAATCCCTCAGCAATGATAGAGAGAAGAACCTGGACAGACAAGCCCCATAGGCTGCCATTATGTGGCTCAGAACAGGATACTGTGCCTTCAAGATAACTTTCCAGAACTTCACAGTATCCCAGAATGCCCTGCAGGTCCCAGTTACTTTCAGTTCTTTTTTCCGGCTCCTGCAAGCAGGACCCTGGAGCATTGAGCTCTCCCTTTTCAAGGGTTTATTGGTGTTTTTTCACTATAAAATCGATTTGAGTACTTGCTAAGTACTTTTAGGCTTTTCTTCTTGGTGTTTTGCACTCTTTTGATGTCAAATATGCCTGCATTATTTGACAAATGCCCGGTGTGCTCCAGGAAGAAGGCAAAGTCAGACCCTCATGAGGTGTGTATCCTCTGCCTGCCCTCTTCCCATATTCCAGAGGAGTGTGAGATCTGTCAAGGCTTCTCTGGCAGGACCCTGAAGAACAGAATGAAGATCAGACTTCAGGGCCTCGAGGAAAGGAGGCTGAAGGCGCAAGGTGGGTCTGGAGGGGCTACATCTGCCCGTGCTGAGGCCTCTGTGGGGCTCCCCAGGGGCAGGAAGTCCAGCAAACGTCCACATTCTCCGTCTAGGTCGGTAGCATTGACCGCGACGTCGAGAGGGAGGTCCACGGTCAGCTCCCAGTCTCCCCAGGGCTCTGGGTCGAGAAAACGTCACCCGTCGGCCTCGAGGGACTTACACAGGCCGCCGTCGAACCCAGTGACGATTTCTTCGTCGTCGTCTTCGGCGTCGACGTCGAGTGATCGGCGTCGACGGGCCCGGTGTCGTCGCTCGCCGTACAGGCGACACCGGCGATCGCCGTCGACGGACAGGACATTGTCGTCGTCGAGGCCGCCGTCGAAATGGAAGAGGTCGCCGTCGAGGCAGAAGAGATCTCCGGCGAGGAAGAAGTCGCCGTCGAGGCGGTCGAGGTCGCCGTCGAGGCGGACAAGGTCGCCGTCAAGGCGTTCGAAGAGGTCGCCGTCGAGGCGGTCGAGGTCGCCGTCGAGGCACAAGAGATCGCCCTCGAGACATAAAGGATCGTCATCGAGATGGTCGGGCTCGACGTCGAGGCATGGAGGCCGTTCGACGCCGAAGCATAGAAGACGGTCGACGCCTAAGGGGCGCTCGACGTCGAGGGACCTACGTTCGACGCCTGGTCACCGTTCTTCGGCATCGAGGGGTCGTGCTGACAGGCCTAGGACTGTGGGGGGCTCCGCTCAGTCCGGAAAGGATGGCGGGTCACCGGGATCGGTGCACTCGGAGGTGTATGCCCCGAAGAAGGCTGTTCCACCTCCTCCTCCGTTGCCAGGAGGTCTACCTCCGAGGGCTCCAACCCCTCCTCCGTTGCCTCCTCTGCCTCCACTTCCAACAGGCCCTAGGACCCCTGTGCCGAGGTCGGTCTCGTTGCCCAGGTTTCCGACACCTCCCAAGAAGACTCCTAAGTCTAAGGAATCACCCAAGCCCAAGACGTCCGCCCCGGGGAAACCGGCTGAACGCCCCAGACCTAGGAGGTCAAGGTCGCGCTCCAGGCGGAGAGACGGGTCGAGGAGCAGACACAGGTCCTCCACCAGATCTAGACATCGCCACAGGAGGCATAGGTCCAGATCCTGTACAGCATCATCTAGGACCTATTCGCCTACTCTATCGGATTCTCCGGAGACTAGGGTGTCCCCGGTCGACGACATTGGCACATTCCAGGAGGTGTTCCTGCGGGGGGCTGTGAAGTTGGGTATCACGGTGACGGCTCCTACACCTACGACGTCCGTGATAGTCGAGACGCTTTGCAAGAAGCACCTGTCTCGCCCTCTTCTGCCGTTGGTCCCAGGACTGGTCGAACCGGCGGAAGCGCTGTTCCTTACACCGGCGGTGGTGAAGGCTGCCCCCTCAAGACTCCTGAAAGAGTACCGAGCTCCTGACTCGGACCCGGCCTTCCTACGTATGGACCCGATGCCCGACTCGGTGATAGTGACGGCGGCCAGGAAGTTGCATTCTACCTCCCCGTCCTCCACAGTGCCACCGGATAAAGAGAGCCGCTGGATTGATTCGGCTGGTAGGAAAGCCTGTGGGACTTCTTCCACCACTATGAAAGCTTCCAGCGATTCGGCTTTGCTAGGGCGGTACAACCGTGCGCTATGGGACTCCCTGGAACAGTTTGCGGACCTTGTGCCACGCGACAGGAGGGAGGACTTCCTGGAAATTGTCTCAGAAGGGATGCTGGTTTCCAACCAGGCCATCAGTGCCGCTGCGGACATAGCGCTGTTGGCCGCACATGGCTACTGTCACGGGGTCAACCAGCGCCGCCATGCTTGGCTCAGGCTTACGTCACTCAAGCCTGAGGCGCAACAGCGGGTGGCCAATCTGCCGTTTTCCGGTGAAACACTCTTCGGAAAACATGCCAACGACGAAATGGCCCGGATGAAGGCCGAGGCTGAAACCCTGACGGCTGTGGGTCTGGAGAAACCCAAGGACAAAAAGCCTTACCGCCAGTTCCAACGGCGGTTCGGCTCGCAGGGGAAAGGAAGACGACAGTCTTCTGGACAACAGCAGCAGCAACAACAGCAGCAGTTCCGAAGACCCTCCCAAAAACGTCAGAGAGGTAGAGGTGGACAGCAGTCCTCTACCGCGACCAAAGGCCCGGCCGGGTCTCGCCCCTGAGCGGTTACTTCCCCTTCATCTGTTACCCGCTCCGGTGGGGGGAAGCGTTCAATTTTTTCTGGCAGAGTGGAGAAAAATTACTCAGGACAAGTGGGTGCTGAATATTGTTTGCAATGGATACAGTCTTCGGTTCATCAGCCCTCCTCCATCGATTCCTCCGGTCAGCTCGCAGTATCAGCTGCGCGAGCTCCAGGCGGAGGCCGATATCCTGTTAAGGAAAAGGGTGATAGAAGATGTACCTCTGTCTCAAAGGGGAAGAGGTCTGTACTCCCGGTTCTTTCTGGTCCGCAAGAAGGACAAGAACGAGTTCAGGCCCATTCTGGACTTGCGACAGGCAAACAAGTGGATTCGCAGAGAAAAGTTTCGCATGCTGTCGTTGCATCAGATTTATCCTCAGTTGCAACGGGGAGACTGGCTATGTGCCATAGACCTACAGGATGCATACTTCCATGTGCCCATTGCACACAAACACAGGAAGTTCCTGCGATTTCAAGTCGGCGCCAATCACTATCAGTACACGGTACTTCCGTTCGGGCTGAAGTCTGCGCCCAGGACGTTCTCGAAGTGCATGGCAGTGGTAGCGGCACACCTGAGGAAGAACAAGGTGTTTGTCTACCCGTACCTGGACGATTGGTTGATCAAGGCCTCCTCCTTCTCGGAAGCTCAAGCACACTTCCAGAAGACGTGCGTTCTGTTGAACAAGCTGGGGTTGCACATCAACATGTCCAAGTCTGTTCCGACTCCGGTCCAGTGCATTCAGTACTTAGGAGCCTCCATCGATACGCTGTCAGCAAGCGTGTCTCCTTCGGAGGAGCGGCGATTATCACTCCTTCGGAAGGCTCAGGCTCTCATGTCCACTCCATCTACGACAGTAAGGACGGTATCTTCTCTACTGGGATCGATGGCCTCTTGTATCTTCCTGACGCCACATGCGCGGCTGCACATGAGACCGCTGCAGGAGTGCTTAGAAGATCAATGGGACCAGAGGAGAGGTTCTTGGGACGACAAAATACGACTGTCTCTGCATGCTCTTCAGTCTCTGAGGTGGTGGTGTTCAGCGGAGAATCTCCTCAGAGGGGTTCCCTTCCACAAGGACATTCCCACACAGACTATCGTGACGGATGCTTCTCTCCAGGGTTGGGGAGCGCACTCCGGAGACTTACAGATTCAAGGGACGTGGTCCCCGACGGAGTCCACGTACCACATCAATTTCCTGGAACTCAGAGCTGTTCACTTAGCGCTGAAGGCTTTTCACCCGTCCTTCCGGACCAACTCTCTGCTTGTACAGACGGACAATATGACTACGGTGTATTACCTCAACAAGCAGGGGGGCTCAAGATACCGCACTCTGTCGCAGGAGGCACAGGCGATCTGGCACTGGCTTCTGGCCCGAGGACTGTCGATAACGGCCACTCATCTGCCAGGTGTGCAGAATGTTCAGGCAGACGAGCTGAGCAGACTGATTCAGGAAAACCACGAATGGGTCATAAACGACGAAGTACTAGGAGAGGTCTTCGCAAGGTGGGGAACTCCAGATGTAGATCTGTTCGCCACCGCCGAAAACAGCAAATGCCGAGACTTCGCCTCCAGGTACTACCAGCCAGGGACGCTGGGGAACGCGTTATGGATCAACTGGTCGAACAGCTTTCTGTACGCTTTTCCACCCATTCCCCTGATCCCGACGGTTCTCATCAAGCTGTCCCAATCCAGGGCGAGGATGATTCTGATTGCCCCGGAATGGCCCAGACAGTGGTGGTTCACGGACCTGCTTCACCGGTCTCTCCTTCCTCACATGAAGCTGCCGTGCAGGCCGGACCTTCTCACGAAGTTAGGGGGCGAATGGTGCACCCCAACCTCTCGTCTTTGAGTTTGGCGGCATGGCTCCTGAAATAGTGCAATATGGCCATCTGAATCTCCCAGAGGATTGTATGGACATACTGAAGGAGGCTAAGCGACCTTCCACTAGGACTTCTTATGCTTACAAGTGGAAGAGGTTTTGCATCTGGTGCAAGTCTAAGAACTATGACCCTACGACATGCAAGGAGGATGTCATCCTTCCATATCTGCTACATCTGGCGCAGTCTGGCCTTAATGTCCATTCCATTAAGGTTCATCTGGCTGCTTTGACTGCCTACAGGAAATGCCCTTCACAGACTTCCTTCTTCCAGATCCCTGTGATCAAAGATTTTCTGGAAGGCTTGAAGAAAGTATTCCCTCCTGTCAGGCTTCCTTCGCCTTCATGGGACTTGAATGTGGTGCTGTCCAGGTTGATGAAGGAGCCTTTTGAACCTATTCATAAGGCTTCGTTGCAGCACCTGTCCTGGAAGGTGGCGTTCCTCGTGGCCATTACATCGGCCCGCAGGGTGAGTGAAATTCAGGCGTTGTGTTGCCAAGAACCTTATACTGTATTTCATGCTGCTAAGGTTGTTATGCGTACTCACCCTAAATTTCTTCCCAAGGTTATTTCTGATTTTCATATCAACCAGACTATAACTTTACCTACGTTCTTTCAGAATCCTTCATCTCCAGCGGAAAGGTCCTTGCATTCCCTGGATGTTAGGAGGGTGCTGAAATTTTATCTGGATAAAACCAAAGATATTCGTAGGTCAGACCAATTGTTCATCAATTATGGATCAGTCAATACGGGTCTTGCTACCTCTAAACAGTCCATCTCGAGGTGGATTGTGTCCTGCATACAATTGTGTTACCAACAAGCTAATAAGACCTTAGGGGGAAAACCTAAGGCTCATTCCACCAGGGGCAAAGCCGCCACGACGGCTTTGCTTCGTAACGTGCCAATTGCGGAAATCTGCCAGGCGGCCACTTGGAAGTCGGTCCATACCTTTGCTAAGCATTACTGCCTGGACTCTGATGCCAGGGCAGACGCTCAGGTTGGGCAGGCTTCGCTGCGAAATCTGTTCGCACAATAGTGGTGTTATTTCTCGTTTCTCCACCGCCGCTTTGGTGTGGGGATGGGCTTGCCATTCTATTCACTAGATTATGACTATACACAGAGATCCCCTACTACAGAAGGAGTAGTTTCTGTCCTGTAACTCCAGTTCTGTAGTAGGGGTATCTCTGTTATAGTCATAAGCGCCCGCCCTCCTCCTCGGTGGAGAGAGATAATCATGTACGGAATGCTACAGGTCTGGCGTGTTACGCCTTCAAAAAGAACTGAAAGTAACTGGGACCTGCAGGGCATTCTGGGATACTGTGAAGTTCTGGAAAGTTCTCTTAAAGGCACAGTATCCTGTTCTGAGCCACATAATGGCAGCCTATGGGGCTTGTCTGTCCAGGTTCTTCTCTCTATCATTCCTGAGGGATTTTGCTGTTAAAGCAAGGGAAATCTGTACAGGCTTTGCTGTTTTGTGGATTTTTGTGGTGGAATTTCTAGTTGAAGTACTGGACAGTGTAGCCTTTTTAGGCTGCATTATCTGTCTTTAAATTCTCTCTTAAGTGTCTGTGCAGTTCTGCATTTTTCGACACTGTAAGAGATTATTTTTGATTGCTCCGGGGTCTACGCACATGGGCGGGACTATTCACTAGATTATGACTATAACAGAGATACCCCTACTACAGAACTGGAGTTACAGGACAGAAACTACTCCTTATTCAGGAAGGTAATTCAGTCTCAGTCTCTAATAAACAAAAGGGTTTGAAAGCAAAGTGGTTGCAGGCTGTGAATACTTTAAAAGTGTCTCAATGTCGTTTTTAGCGCTGTTCTACTAAAGCGCCTCCGTGTTTACATAAAAGAAGTCTTCCCTCGCCGAGAGAGACCCTCACGCAGTCCCCGCCGATCCCGCTAGCTCTCAGCCTGCTCTCGACAATCCAACGAGCGGCTGGGAGCTGATTTACCTGCAAGCGGGCACAGGTGGTGACGAGCGATACACGCGGGTCACTCTGCAAGGACAGGGCGTTCTTCACACTCGAACGCAGCTCTTCTTCCTGCCCAGATCACCTTCGGTTATGGAGGGGGAAGCGTCACTCTAATTCGGCCCTCGGCACCTTCCAGCGTCGGCTCCTGGCGCAGTCCAATCCGTGCGCGAGTCCTCAGACGAGCCCCTCGTGACATCACAGCTCCTTCTTTCTGCCAGCCAATCCCAGTGCGAGCCTAAGGATGATGCTGCGGCCTGGGAACCAATCCCAGCGCGGCGTTTACTGAGGGGGCTCATCGCTCTGAGCCAATCAGGGCTCCGATCCTTCGGTTTCTCCTTCGGCGGCCCTGGCCAGGCACGGCAAGATTCTCAGGATGTTTCAGGCCCCGGGCAGCGGCGGTGAAAAGCGGCACGGTGGTTTTCAAGAGGCCAGAGGCGGGCAGAGTGCTCGTGAAGCCACCAACTCTTTTTATGGGATAAGTCATGAGGGGAGGCACAACGATCCTCCGGTCTTCTGCTCTGATGTGCCGATGAGCACACCGATCCTCTGGCACGGCCAATAGTTAAATACTCACGCACCAAGGAGTAACTGGAGCACGGTCTCCACAGCGTCTTGTTGTTTCTGGGGAACCTTTTGACCCTGGGTTCCAGGACAGGAGGCCAGCTCTTCTCAGGCCCTTGGAGATTCTTTTGCAGACACAGCACACAGCAAAGTCTTGAGGTCAAGCAGGCAGGGGTCACAGCACACAGCAAAGCCCCCTTCTTCTCTCCTTCAGTTGAGCAGCAAAACAGGTCAGCCCCAGAGCACACAGCAAGGGCAGTCTTCCTAGTTTCTTCAGCGGTTCTTCTTCTGGCAGAGGTTCCTCTTGATTGTAGAATCTGAAAATCTGTTGAATGGGGTCCTTCTCTTATACCCCTAAAAGTCTTTGAAGTCTTTGTGCAAGTGGGCCCTGAGCCCGGTCTAAACCAGTTCTGGGTGTTGCTGGACTACTTTGTTTTCCTGGCTTCTTCCTTCATTTCAGAGTGAGGGGCAGAGGCGCCAGCCGCCCAGCAGGAGGTGGAACCAGCATTGTGGCTGGCAGGCACAGCCGTATTCAATTCCAGGTGCTATCCCCTCCCACCACTCTAGTTGCAGATGCAGTCATTCAGGCTAAGGCTGACTCAGACAACCTCCTGGGGGCTCCCAAGCCCCTGTCACCCTCAAACCAGACAGTCAATCCACAAGCAGGTCCAGGCACACAGAAAGGACAGACAAGAGAACAGCCACTTTCTAAAAGTACTGTTTTCAAACATAGAATTTAAAAACAACTTTTCCTAAAAGATGTGTTATTAAATTCTGAGTTCAGGGATATCAATCACTTATGTCCTGTCTTGTTCCTATGGGAAGATAGGCTGGTAGCCATTGGGACCATACTCCCTATGTTAGTCTATGGAGCAAGATATCCTTGCAGCAGTGATCACACAAAATGGCTGCTGTTCACTACCAGAGCATGTCACCTGCACTAGTACATGCTCTACCTTTCATATACACTGCACCCTGCCCAAGGGGGTACCTTGAGCCTTCCATAGGGGTGACCAAGGTGCACAAAAAGGGAAGGGTTAGGCCTAGCCAGTGGGGACACTGTCCAGGAGGACAAGGCAGTTCACTGACTACACACAGGCACTGCGGTGGCAGGCCTGAGACACCATTTTAGGGCTACTCATGTGGGTGGCACAATCAGCGCTGCAGGTCCACTAGTAGCATCTGTCATCACCAGCCCTGGCACACCCAGTGCACTTTACTAGGGACTTCGTGGTGATACAAATATGCCAATCAGGTACATCCAATCAATATGATAATTTCCATAGGGAGCACTTACACTGGCACTGATCAGCAGTGGCAGAGTGTCCAAAGCATCTAAACCAGCAAATTCAAAATCCAGCACAGCATCAAAAATACAGGAGGCAGAGGCAAAAAGATAGGGGAAAAACCACGCCAAGGATGTCAGGTCTAACATGTGTCCCCTCCAACTGAAAGTGGGGAGAACTACCCACCCTCTTGTGAGTTCTCTTCACTAAGGCGGAAGAATCTGGACAGACCATCAGCGTTGGCGTGTTCTGTACCAGGGCGGTGTTCCACCGTAAAGTCCATTCCCTGTAGGGAGATGGACCACCTCAACAGTTTTTGGTTCTCACCCCTCATCTGCATTAACCATCTGAGGGGTCTGTGGTCGGTCTGAACACGGAAATGAGTTCCAAACTGGTAGGGCCTCAGCTTCTTCAGAGCCCAGACCACAGCAAAAGCTTCCCTTTCAATTGCACTCCACCTCTGTTCCCTGGGGAGTAGCCTCCTACTAATGAAAGCTACAGGTTGGTCTCTACCCTCGTCGTTGATCTGTGAGAGTTCTGCTCCCAGGCCTTGCTCTGAAGCGTCTGTCTGCACTATGAACTCACTGAAAAGTCAGGTGCCTTGAGCACTGGTGCTGTGCACATGGCAGTTTTCAGGGCATCAAAAGCAGTTTGACAGGCCTCGGTCCAATTCACTTTCTTGGGCTGATTTCTAGAGGTTAGTTCTGTCAAGGGGGCAACAATGGTGCCATATCCTTTGACGAACCGTCTGTAATACCCCCTGAGTCCTAGGAAGGCTCTCACCTCTGTCTGGGTCTTGGGGGTTCCCAAGCCAGAATGGTATCAATCTTTGCCTGTAGGGGCGCCACCTGGCCTCTCCCCACCTGGTGTTCCAAGTACACTACTGATCCCTGCCCTATCTGGCACTTGCTGGCCTTGATAGTGAGGCCTGCCTTTTGCAGAGCCTTCAACAATTCACAGAGGTGTTGCAGGTGTTCCTCCCAAGTAGAGCTGAACACAGCAATGTCATCCAGGTATGCGGCGCTGAATTGCTCCAGCCCGGCCAGTACCTGGTTGACCAGTCTCTGGAATGTGGCAGGGGCATTTTTCAACCCAAAGGGCATGACTCAGAACTGGAAGTGCCCCTCTGGCGTTGAAAATGCTGACCTCTCCTTGGCCCCCTCAGTTAAGGCAATCTGCCAGTACCCTGAATTCAAATCAAAGGTGCTGAGGTACTGGGCAGCTCCCAACCGATCCACGAGCTCATCAGCTCTGGGGGTGGGGTGTGCGTCAGTCTTGGTGACCGCATTGAGCCCACGGTAGTCCACGCAGAACCGGAGTTCTGGAGGGCCACCGGGCGTAGCAGCTTTCTTTGGCACTAAGACCACTGGGCTAGCCCAGGGGCTGCTGGAGGGCTCAATTACCCCTAGTGCCAACATCTTGGAAACTTCTTCCTTGATGCTGGCTCTGACCTTATCAGCCACCCTGTAAAATCTTTGCTTCACAGGCAGACTATCTCCAGTGTCCACATCGTGGACGCACCAGTTGGTGACACCTGGGGTCAGGGAGAACAGGGAGGCGAAGTGACCCAAGACCTGGCGACAGTCCCTCTGCTGCTCTGGGGTCAGGGTGGGCGAGAGGACCACACCATCCACTGACCCGTCCTGCTCCTTGGCAGCCAGAAGGTCAGGGAGAGGATCGCTATCCTCTTCCCCTCCAGCATCTGTAGCCATGAGCATAGTCACTTCAGACCTCTCAAAGTGGGGTTTGAGGCGGTTTACGTGCAAAACTCTCAGGGGCTGCCTGGGAGTCTTCATGTTAACCAGGTAGGTTACCTCGCTTTTGCGCTCCACCACCTCATATGGCCCGGTCTATTTGTCACGGAGCGCACAAGGCTCCACCGGCGCCATCACCCACACTTTCTGACCAGGTTGGAACTCAACCTGAGTGGTGTTCTGGTCGTACCATCTTTTCATTTCCTCCTGGCTAGCTTCCAGGTCCTCCTGAGCGAGCTTCCTGAAGCGTTTTGTCTGGTTGCGGATGGCCAGCACATAGCTGAAAACATCCTGGGGGGTTTTCCCACGGGATTTCTCCCACCCCTCCTTCACCAGTGTGAGAGGTCCTCTAACAGGGTGGCCATACAGCAATTCAAAGGGACTGAACCCTAAGGATTTCTGAGGCACCTTCCTGTAGGCAAACAACAGGCATGGTAACAAGACGTCCCACTTCCGTCTCATGGGTTCTTCTAGGCCCATAATCATACCTTTTAGGGTGCAGTTGAACCTTTCAACCAACCCATTTCCTTGAGGGTGGTAAGGAGTGGTGAACTTGTATGTCACCCCACACTCCTCCCACAGAGACTTCATGTACCTAGAGATGAAGTTGGTGCCCCGGTCGGAGACCACCTCTCTGGGGAACCCCACTCTGGAAAAGATCCCCATTAAGGCATGGCCCACCACGGGGGCTGTGACTGTCCTGAGAGGGACTGCTTCCGGGTACCGGGTGGCATGGTCCACCAAGACCAGGATAAACCTGTTGCCTAAGGCGGTCTTGGGGTCATGGGGCCCCACGATGTCGATGCCCACCCGCTCAAAAGGGGTGCTCACCAAAGGAAAGGGTTAAAGGGATGCCAGGCACTTCCCTCCTCTCTTGCCACTGGCCTGACATGTTTGGCAAGACCTACAAAAGGCACCGACGTGCTTCTTCATCTGGGGCCAGTAAAAGTGGGTGACAAGCCTGTGATAGGTCTTGCCTTGTCCCAGATGTCCTGCGAGAGGCACATCATGAGCCAGACCCATTAGGAAGTTCCTGTAGCGCTCGGGTACCACCAGCACACGGGCTGCACCGGGCTCAGCGAACTTAGGCTCACTATAAAGTAAGTCATCTTCCCAGTAAACAAAATGCTCCTTGGACCCTAGACCTGCTGCCTGATCTGCAGCCTGCTGCCGCACACCAATGAGGGAAGGGCATTCCTTCTGCGCCTGGCAGAACTCCTCCCTGGAGGGACCACCCTCTTGCTGCCAATGGGTGAGCTCAGGTAATTCCCCCAGTTCGGCCACCTGCTCCCCTGTAGGTTCCAGGGCATCCCCCTCAGGTTCTGCTCCTTCCTGGACCGTGGGAACGGCGGGGGCTGGTTTCCCACGCCCTCTGCCTCTTCCTCTCCTGGCAGGTCCCTCGGCCATTGTTCCAGGCTCCAGTTCTGCTGATTCACTCCTACTGGCTGCCATAGCACGTGTGGTCACACAGATCCACGCAGGCAAGCCCAACATCTCCAAATGAGTTCGGTGCTCTACATCCTTCCATGGAGAACTCTCCAGGTTGTTACCTAATAGACAGTCAACAGGCAAGGCATCACTGACGACAACTTCCAAAAGACCAGAGACTCCCCCCATTCAAAGGGAACACATGCCAACTTGCAGAGGTGCACTGTACTGTCAGCTGCCACTACAGGACGGAATACATTGGGAATGATCTGCTCTTCAGACACCCACTGACACCTCACAGATGTCACGCTGGCCCCTGTGTCTCTCAGAGCCTCTATCTCCTTCCCATTGATGGTCACCTTCTGCCCGTATTTCTTAGTGTTAGCGGGCAGCAAGGTTTCCTGGACTATCTCTTGGTCTCCTAAAGAGACATGGGTCATCACTGCTAATCCCTCTTCCCCACTGGAAATCAAATCACCTCCCAAAACTACACTGGCTAACCCTGGGGTTGGAGCACCAGCGGGTGCTGAGGGTTTGTTGGGACATTTGGGGGCAATGTGCCCCACTTCTCTACATGCATAACATGTAGGCTGAGCTCGGTTGTCCTGTCTGCCCTTAGGGGCCAAGACTTCTTAGGCTTGGGGGGTTGGGACTCTTTCTCCTGGGAACTATTTTGGGGCCCTTTAGAGAACTCCTTACGGTTACCCTTGTCCTCCCCACCCTTCTGCTGGGGACCCTGTCCACCCTTGGCTGGGGTACTTACCACCCCCTTGTGGACCCTGGTGCTAGTCCAGCGGTCCGCCTCCTTAGCAAGCTCACTGGGATCAGTTAACTTGCTATCTAAAAGATGCTGGCGCAGCTCTGGAACACATAGACTACTCAAGTGCTCCCAACTAATCAAGTGACACAACCCCACATAATCAGTTACTTTGCTGCCCTTTATCCAACCTTCCAGCGCACGCGTGTACATACTCACACACTCCACCCAGGTACTAGAATCAAGTTTCTTGAAGTTCCTAAACCTCTGGCGGTACTGTTCTGGAGTAAGCCCATACCTGAGGCATAAAGCCTCCTTCATAGCGGGGTAGGTCAAGGTACCTGCTGCTTCTAAGGGTGCTAAGACATCCCTCCCAGAGGCCTCAAAATGCTTCCACAAACCTGCCACCCAACTCTTCTCAGGCACTTCATTCATCTTCAAGGCAAGCTCATAGGATCTAAACCATGCATAGATATCCTCACCCCTCTGATAATTCTGCACCAAATCTTTGGGTATGTACACCTTACCCGCCTGCACTGGCTGTGCGCTGCCACCATTGGAACTGGACTCCGCTTGTTTAGATCTGAGATCCAGCTCCCTTAGACTCAACTCATGAGCCCACTGGAGTTTCTTTTCCTCCAAAGCGAGAGCGTTCCTGTTCTCCTCTGCCCTTTTCTCAGTGTCAAGGCGTAACTTTCTTTCCTCTGCTTGGGCCTTGAGTTTAAAGAGCTCTAACCCATGGGCCCTCTTCCTCTGATTCTCCTCCAGCTCCTCTGGAGAAAACCCCCTACTGGAATGGGCGCTGCCAGCCCTAGAAGCTGGCCTATTCACAGGTAAATCCTGGGATAAAAAACCATTCTCCTGTGCATCCCCCTCTCCAGTAGCATCCTCTGGCACAACTTGTTTGGCCTCCCACCAGGCCCTTAGACCTTTCTGTAGCTCTTCCTTGTTTGCGCTGCCCCTCATGGGACATCCAAGCTTCTTGCAGAATTGTTTCAAGTGCTCCTTCCTGTATGCGAGCAATTCCTGAATCTCAAATTCCAATTCTACTTCTTTAACTACTTCCTTCTGAGACATGATGCTTCCTAGGCTTTCCAAAAATAGGATAAAAAAAAAAAATAGGCGCAGTATATGGCTGCGACGTGGTCTGCGCTAAACTAGACTAGTGGTGTACACAAAATTACTGTAGGTCAAGTGCAAATACCAGTTCAAATCCTCACCGCTGTCCAACAATGTTAGAACTGGGGGTCTCTATTTGGCAGAGGTAAGTACCTTTGACCAAATAGGGACCCCTATTTCTAGTCAGGGTGAAGGGATACCCACTGTAGATAACCCCTGCTCACCCCCTAGGTAGCTTGGCACGAGCAGACAGGCTTATCCCCAAGGCAATGTGTAGGGTAATTGCACTTAACACACACAATAATCCCAGAATGCACCATAAACTGACACCACACAGGTAAGTATATCAAAAAATATCTTTATCTAGTTTAGGCAGTGAAAATCAATAGTAATGCAATCATAAAATCATTTGGTTCTTCTGTAGTTTTGCACTTATTCAGAAAGGGAGTTCAGTCTCAGTCTCTAATAAACAAAAGGGTTTGAAAGCAAAGTGGTTGCAGGCTGTGAATACTTTAAAAGTGGCTCAATGTCGTTTTTCGCGCTGTTCTACTAAAGCGCCTCCGTGTTTACATAAAAGAAGTCTTCCCTCGCGGAGAGAGACCGTCACGCAGTCCCCGCCGATCCCGCTAGCTCTCAGTCTGCTCTCGACAATCCAACGAGCGGCTGGGAGCTGATTTACCTGCAAGCGGGCACGGGTGGTGACGAGCGATACACGCGGGTCACTCTGCAAGGACAGGGCATTCTTCACACTCGAACGCAGCTCTTCTTCCTGCCCAGATCACCTTTGGTTGCGAAGGGGGAAGCGTCACTCTAATTCGGCTCTCGGCACCTTCCAGCGTCGGCTATTGGCGCTGTCCAATCCGTGCGCGGCTCCTCAGACGAGCCCCTCGTGACATCACGGCTCCTTCTTTCTGCCAGCCAAACCCAGCCTAAGGATGATGCTGCGGCCTGGGAACCAATCCCAGCGCGGCGTTTACTGAGGGGGCTTGTCGCTCTGAGCCAATCAGGGCTCCGCTCCTTCGGTTTCTCCTTCGGCGGCCCCGGCCAGGCATGGCGAGATTCTCAGGATGATTCAGGCCCCAGGCTGGGGCGGTGAAAAGCGGCACAATGGTTTTCAAGTGGCCAGAGGCGGGCAGAGTGCTCGTGAAGACACCAACTCTTTTTAAGGGATAAGTCACGAGGGGAGGCACAACGATCCTCCGGTCTTCTGCCCTGATGTGCCGATGAGCACACCGATCCTCTGGCACGGCCAACAGTTAAAAACTCACGCACCAAGGAGTAACTGGAGCACGGTCTCCACAGCGTCTTGTTGTTTCTGGGGAACCTTTTGACCCTGGGTTCCAGGACAGGAGGCCAGCTCTTCTCAGGCCCTTGGAGATTCTTTTGCAGACACAGCACACAGCAAAGTCTTGAGGTCAAGCAGGCAGGGGTCACAGCACACAGCAAAGCCCCCTTCTTCTCTCCTTCAGTTGAGCAGCAAAACAGGTCAGCCCCAGAGCACACAGCAAGGGCAGTCTTCCTAGTTTCTTCAGTGGTTCTTCTTCTGGCAGTGGTTCCTCTTGATTGTAGAATCTGAAAATCTGTTGTCGGGGGTCCTTCTCTTATACCCCTAAAAGTCTTTGAAGTGTTTGTGCAAGTGGGCACTGAGCCCGGTCTAAACCAGTTCTGGGTGTTGCTGGACTACTTTGTTTTCCTAGCTTCTTCCTTCTTTTCAGAGTGAGGGGCAGAGGCATCAGCCGCCCAGCAGGAGGTGGAGCCAGCATTGTGGCAGGCAGGCACAGCCCTATTCAATCCCAGGTGCTATCCCCTCCCACCACTCTAGTTGCAGATGATGTCATTCAGGCTAAGGCTGACTCAGACAACCTCCTGGGGGCTCCCCAGCCCCTGTCACCCTCAAACCAGACAGTCAATCCACATGCAGGTCCAGGCACACAGAAAGGTCAGACAAGAGAACAGCCACTTTCTAAAAGTACTGTTCTCAAACACAGAATTTAAAAACAACCTTTCCTAAAAGATGTGTTATTAAATTCTGAGTTCAGGGATATCAATCACTTAGGTCCTGTCTTGTTCCTATGGGAAGATAGGCTGGTAAATACAAAATATATCCCAATGTCTAAGAAGCAGAGAAAGATAGGGAATAGCTCAACAAAGCCCAAGATTCATAAGAAAAACATATGATTTATGTGAATGGATTCCCATCACTCACCATACCTGGTGATTAGCTTCATCATTTGGGTATCTTTTTGTAAAGGCTGACATTCTTGTTCCATTGATATCGGAGCTCTAGAGTGTCAAAAGGTATAGATGCAAAGATGAGCAGAATGTAAATTGTAGAGTGTATGGGACAAAAATAGAAGTGCAGTGCAGAAAAAGTGTGAAGTGAAGAATAAAATTGATGCGTACACAGACCGTGAATTTTAATGATGTCTGCTACGATCAAAAGTTAAAAACAGTGTTCAGGACCAGTTTTAAGAAATAGCCGTCCTTTACAAAAGCGGTCGACATGTTTCAGCACTTGGCGGTGGAGATAAACCTTGTGCTTTCATCAGGACTTCTATATACAACAAAGCTACTGCTATAAATGTAAGCTAAACAAAAGTGTATGCAAACACAAAAAAGGATACAATGTGAGTCAAAGTGCTCACAGTCCAGAATTCCTCATTGGCTCACAAGTAGTCCAGGAAAATAAATAGATAAAGTGATAAAATATACAACAGAATCTTAAGACAGAGCATTCCCATTCATTCTCTAATAACTGTGTGGTAACAGATTAAACCATCACACTCACGCCCAAAAATTGAGCTTTAACCACCATCTTACCTCGTGAGTATGGAGGAAAAGGCCTCACCCCACCTGGCAACAGCTCAGGGCAATGGAGGCACCGCTCTAGATGGAAAAGTACACTAAACTAAAATTTCTGCGATGTAACAAACAACCTTCACCGTTAAAAACAGATCAAATACCAAAGGTATATGGTAGAGCACTCCTGGCTCATGCAACTCCACACTCTCCCATGTGGAACAATATTATCCCTCTTTGAGGGTATTTAATGTATTGTCCATAAATAAAACATTTCTCCTCAAACAGTAATATAGCCACAAGCGTCGTATTGGTGACCATAAACCTTGTTACGGTGTTGTATGTGATCACAGCCTTCAGCTCGCAGCAACTCTGATAGTAATGGTATTGCGAGGAAACTCTAACCGTTAGGTCCGCCAACTCAGATAAATTAACAGAGAATATCGCGGTACTCAAATGACCAATGTAACTATTGGTAGATGTGTGTGCATCAATCATAGCCGAACTATAGCAGCCATAACTCCTTTACCAAAATTACGTTTGTCCCCTTATAGATACATCGTAGTTACATAGCTCAATACAGAATATCGCATTCATCGCAACTCGCGTTCAAGATCTCTAAAGTTAAAAACAAAGAAAAATGTCAGCGGGCAGTATCCTTTAGACGTGCTCACTCTTACCTATCCGTCGGTACCTCTGACGGTCTTCAGAACCGTCGGGGAGGTACCGAGCGGAAAAGAGATGCACAATAAATAGACCCCGCTTCACTTGGCAGCTTCCCAGTCGCTTCCGTGTTGTTTGCTGGCGTAGTCCCGGTAGTCGCGAGAGTTCATTCAAAGTCTCGTGGAACTACGCACACGACTACAAAAAGCCCCAGGGAAACATGGGATATGTAGTCTGCAATCTCTAGACTCCGTTAAAGAGATTCGCGGGTGATGAAAAAACCATGTAAACTTTGTCATAAGCTAACAACCATTACCACAAAGTCATTATGTGTATTGGTATAATGAAGGGCTAAGGTATAGTTGTAAAACAAACAAAGCTATTGACATAAGCTCCCAGATGATTATTAATGAGGCTAGTCGGACTATGAAATATAGTGCTTAGTCATGAACTCGAGGGTTTGGCAGTGAGCTATTTAAGTTATAAATACAGGTGGCCTTACTGGGTACAGACTACTCGGGGCCAGGTGATGTAATATGTCATCATAACCCTTACAACAACATAAGCATACCCCTCAGAGAGATGTAGAAATGAATGCAGATGCTAGGCAAAATACAATATGCAGTAATGCGAGATGTTTAGAGAGTAGACCAGGGGATAGAGTCATTCAGTCCTTGTGTATCACTCTTAAGTCTAAAGACCCACCGTTGTTCTCTTAGAAGTAGAAATTTTGAAACGTCAGTGACATGTTGTGGAATGAAAGGTTGTTCTAAAACATTCCACAACATGTCCTCTGGTTTATGATTCAGTTCCAAGTAATGGGCCGTTAGACCGGTGGCTTGTTTTTTGCACCTCACGGTGCTCATGTGCTCCATGATCCGTAATTTAACTTTACATGAGGTCATGCCCACATAGTTCAACTTGCAAGGGCATGAAATCAGGTACACGACCTTCTCGCTGTTACAGTTGGTAAACTTCTTCTGTATCCATAAGCGATCTGTACCTATGTCCACTGTTTTAGATTTTCTGGTCATGGGGCATACTTTGCAGGTACCACACGGAAAATGTCCCTGCAATGCACGTGTACCCCAAATGGTGTCCTGGGTAAGAGGTTCTGAGGCATGTGGTCTTGTGTGAACTAATTTGTCACGTAAGTTGCTACTTCTCTTAAATGCAAAAACAGGTTCTGGTATATTCTCACCCCCAATTTTGAGTATTTTCCAGTGCCGACGTATTGAGTTTTTCACCTCATTCGACACTGTACTTTAAGTATTGACAAACGTCAGTCTCGGGGTTGGCTCTCGTTTGGTGTTAATTTCCAGAAGACTCTCACGATTATTATTGCCAGCGCGTTTGGCCGCCTGACTAACCAATTTTCTGGGGTAATCTCTGTTCACCAGATTGGATGATAGGGTCTTAGCATGCCTGAGAAAACTGTCCTTCGTGGAACAGTTTCTGCGTATACGCAGGAACTGCCCATAGGGCAGAATGTCCTTGAGATCTACTGGGTGATGACTCTTGTAACTCAACAAGGAGTTTCTGGCCATGGGCTTGGTGTAGAGTTCTGTCTCAAGGCCAGCAGGGGAGGCAGTGATCAACAGATCTAAGGATGGCAACTTATACTTGTTCATCTCCACCGTGAATTTTAGGAAACTATTCCTACTATTAAGCCAGACCAAGAACTCTTTAACACTGGTGGTATCCCCTCTCCAAATAACTAAAATATCATCGATGTACCGCCTCCAAAGGCGGATGGAATCACGATGAGGGTTATTGGAATTAAGAACATGTTCCTGCTCAAAACCATGAACGTACAGATTAGCCATGCTTGGAGCGAAAATGCTTCCCATACTCGTACCAGATGTTTGGAGGTAGATGGTGTCCTCAAATTTAAAAAAAAATTGTTTCATGGCTAACTGTGCGCACGCCATGATGAAATGAGGCGGTGTTATGGAATCTAGGTTCCGCTGTGACAGCAATGAGTTGACAGAGTCAAGAGTTTCATCCTGTGGGATTGAAGTGTATAGGGACTCTATATCAAATGATACAAGAAGATCCGTATCGTGATTATATTCAATGTCAGGAATAAGTCTGAGAACGTCCTTGGTATCCTGAAGGAAGGTTGGCATTTCCTTCACCATCTGGTTCAAAAAGAAATCAACAAAAGTAGAAAGGGGTTCCAAAAGTGACCCAATCCCTGATATAATAGGGTGGCCCAAAGGTGGTCTATTAGGTTTGTGCACTTTTGGAAGGACGTAAAAGTAAGGCATGATAGGTTTTTTGGTCTGGAGGAAGTTGGCTTCATGTGCTGTTTTCCAACCCTCACTCTCAGCCTCTTCCACAATCGTGGATATGTTTTTCTTGACTCTTTCATTGGGGTCTTGTTTGAGTGGCACAAACCTAATAGACCACCTTTGGGCCGCCCTATTATATCAGGGATTGGGTCACTTTTGGAACCCCTTTCTACTTTTGTTGATTTCTTTTTGAACCCGATGGTGAAGGAAATGCCAACCTTCCTTCAGGATACCAAGGACGTTCTCAGACTTATTCCTGACATTGAATATAATCACGATACGGATCTTCTTGTATCGTTTGATGTAGAGTCCCTATACACTTCAATCCCACAGGATGAAACTCTTGACTCTGTCAACACATTGCTGTCACAGCGGAACCTAGATTCCATAACACCACCTCATTTCATCATGGCGTGCGCACAAATAGCCATGAAAGAATTTTTTTTTTTAATTTGAGGACACCATCTACCTCCAAACATCTGGTACGAGTATGGGAAGCATTTTCGCTCCAAGAATGGCTAATCTGTACGTTCATGGTTTCGAGCAGGAACATGTTCTTAATTCCAATAACCCTCATCGTGATTCCATCCGCCTTTGGAGGCGGTACATCGATGATATTTTAGTTATTTGGAGAGGGGATACCACCAGTGTTAAAGAGTTCTTGGTCTGGCTTAATAGTAGGAATAGTTTCCTAAAATTCACGGTGGAGATGAACAAGTGTAAGTTGCCATTCTTAGATCTGTTGATCACTGCCTCCCCTGCTGACCTTGAGACAGAACTCTACACCAAGCCCATGGCCAGAAACTCATTGTTGAGTTACAAGAGTCATCACCCAGTAGCTCTCAAGGACAATCTGCCCTATGGGCAGTTCCTGCATATACGCAGAAACTGTTCCACGAAGGACAGTTTTCTCAGGCATGCTAAGACTCTATCATCCAATCTGGTGAACAGAGATTACCCCAGAAAATTGGTTAGTCACGCGGCCAAACGCGCTGGCAATAATAATCGTGAGAGTCTTCTGGAAATTAACACCAAACGAGAGCCAACCCCGAGATTGACGTTTGTCAATACTTACAGTACAGTGTCGAATGAGGTGAAAAAATCAATAAGTCGGCACTGGAAAATACTCGAAATTGGGGGTGAGAATATACCAGAACCTCTTTTTGCCTTTAAGAGAAGTAGCAACTTACGTGACAAATTAGTGCACACAAGACCACATGCCTCAGAACCTCTTACCCAGGACACCATTTGGGGTACACCTGCATTGCAGGGGACATTTTTCGTGTGGTACCTGCAAAGTATGCCCCATGACCAGAAAATCTAAAACAGTGGACATAGGTACAGATCACCCATGGATACAGAAGAAGTTTACCAACTGTAACAGCGAGAAGGTGGTGTACCTGATTTCATGTCCTTGCAAGTTGAACTATGTGGGCATGACCTCACGTAAAGTTAAATTACGGATCATGGAACACATGAGCACCGTGAGGTGCAAAAAACAAGCCACCGGTCTAACGGCCCATTACTTGGAACTGAATCATAAACCAGAGGACATGTTGTGGACTGTTTTAGAACAACCTTTCATTCCACAACATTTCACTGACGTTTCAAAATTTCTACTTCTAAGAGAACAACGGTGGGTCTTTAGACTTAAGAGTGATACACAAGGACTGAATGACTCTATCCCCTGGTCTACTCTCTAAACATCTCGCATTACTGCATATTGTATTTTGCCTAGCATCTGCATTCATTTCTATATCTCTCTGAGGGGTATGATTATGTTGTTGTAAGGGTTATGATGACATATTATATCACCTGGCCCTGAGTAGTCTATACCCATAAAGGCCACCTGTATTTATAACTTAATTAGCTCACTGCCAAACCCTCGAGTTCATGACTAAGCACTATATTTCATAGTCCGACTAGCCTCATTAATAATCATCTAGGAGCTTATGTCAATAGCTTAGTTTGTTTTACATCTATACATTAGCTCTTCATTATACTAATACACATAATGACTTTGTGGTAATGGTTGTTAGCTTATGACAAAGTTTACATGGCTTTTTCATCACCCGCGAATCTCTTTAACGGAGTCTAGAGATTGCAGACTACATATCCCATGTTTCCCTGGGGCAATTTGTAGTCGTGTGCATAGTTCCGCGAGACTTTGAACGAACTCTCGCGACTACCGGGACTACGCCAGCAAACAACACGGAAGCGGCTGGGAAGCTGCCAAGTGAAGCGGGGTCTAGTTATTGTGCATCTCTTTTCCGCTCGGTACCTCCCCGACGGTTCTGAAGACCGTCAGAAGTACCGACAGATAGGTAAGAGTGAGCACGTCTAAAGGATACTTCCCGCTGACATTTTTAAAAAATTTTTTTTTTTTAACTTTAGAGATCTTTAACGCGTGTTGCGATGAATGCGATATTCTGTATTGAGCTATGTAACTACGATGTATCTATAAGGGGACAAACATAATTTTGGTAAAGGAGTTATGTCTGCTATAGTTGGGCTATGATTGATGCACACACATCTACCAAAAGTTACATTGGTCATTTGAGTACCGCGATATTCTCTGTTAATTTATCTGAGTTGGCGGACCTAACGGTTAGCGTTTCCTTGCAATACCATTACTATCAGAGTTGCTGCGAGCTGAAGGCTGTGATCACAAACGACCTTCTTATAATTACGACACCTTAACAAGGTTTATGGTCACCAATACAACGCTTGTGGCTATATTACTGTTTGAGGAGAAATGTTTTATTTATGGACAATACATTAAATACCCTCCAGGAGGGATAATGTTGCTCCACATGGGAGCGTGTGGAGTTGCATGAGCCAGGAGTGCTCTACCATATACCTTTGGTATTTGATCTGTTTTTAACGGTGAAGGTTGTTGTCACATTTCACTCACGGATGTTACACACAAGAGGAATGACTGGGAATGTAAGTTGAACTACATCGCCTAGAATGCTTAGGGGCGATGTCCATTCTCTCTGTCTACTCAATTTTCTTTCTTATACTCCTCCTCTTCCTTCGTCCGGTGCTTGTCACCTGAACCGAGGAGTCAGTAGTATGTACCAGCCTGAATCACCGAAAGACCAGCGGAAGCCTGCCGCGGTGATTTCCGACCCGTTTTCAGTTTCCTGTTTTCTTGTGGAGCCCAATTCTCTTTGCATCACGTCCTGAGTAGCACCGTGCGGCGCTTTTCCCGATCGCGCAATGAACGCGCTGGGAACAGGAGGAGCGCGGCACGGCTTTACACTGCAAACCGAGACACTCGTTAGTGCAAACTCCCGTAGGAGGTAAGGCGCCCGTGGCGCGACCCAGTATTCCTGAACTTCGTGATAGAGCAAAAGCTCTACTATTCATTGCCTCCAGGAAAGGATAGTATTGAAGTAATTTTGTTGGGGTCTTTTCAATGACAACAAATAAACCCTGTAGCAACGCTTGGTAAAGCTCAAGACTTTTTTTTGTTTGTACGTATGATTCAGGTGTATGACTATTAATACAGCTGAGAGACAGGAGACGTGCTATATATTATTACTTGCATTCTCTTTGAACTCAACAACAATTGCACAGGATTGCAGTGAGGTACTATCGTATATTGAAAATACTTTGGTCCATGTCTAGAAAACCTGATGCCAGTACCAGTGGATTCTTGTGACTATCTTTGCTCTATGAAATATCGAGTGGCATATAGACTTCAGGAACCCGCAAGTTGCTACTACTTGAAGGAATAGAGCCTTTTCTTTTATGGTTTATTTTTCTCTTCTTTCTGTTTTTTATGGAGCTCATGTGGCAGCTTAAAATTGTAAGTTACTCTACACACATAGGATATTGATCTATGCAATTAGTAAACGTGTATGTGTGAGTGACTTCCTCTCTCTCCTGCTACAGGGATTTCAGTCTGATACCAGTGAGGTTCAATCTTCATACACGTATCCGAAGGCAACTACCAGATTATTTGAGCTGCTGCAACTTTATTGTTTCCTCTGTCCCTTTTTCCCCTTCCCTGGTGGTGTTACACCCTGTGGAGTCTACTATATGCTCCTAGGTGGTGTCATTGCTAGAGGATAGGGAGAACTAGCACCATTCATCGCTCCCGCTGTACCTGGCTGAACAGGTTAGTGGTAACCTACATGAGATCACGACAGTTGTTTGTTACATCGCAGACATTTTAGTTTGGTGTACTTTTCCTTCTAGAGCGGTGCCTCCTTTGCCCTGAGCTGTTGCCAGGTGGGGTGAGGCCTTTTCCTCCATACTCATGAGGTAAGATGGTGGTTAAAGCTCAATTGTTGAGCGTGAGTGTGATGGTTTAATCTGTTACCACACAGTTAATAGAGAATGAATGGGAATGCTCTGTTTTAAGATTATGTTGTATATTTTATCACTTTATCTATTTATTTTCCCAGACTACTTGTGAGCCAACGAGGAATTCTGGATTGTGAGCACTTTGACTCACATTGTATACTTTTTTGTGTTTGCATACACTTTTGTTTAGCTTACACTTATAGCAGTAGCTTTGTTGTATATAGAGGTCCTGATTAAAGCACAAGGTTTATCTTCACCGCCAAGTGCTGAAACATGTCGACCGCTTTTGTAAAGGACGGCTATTTGTTAAAACCGGTCCTGAACACTGTTTTTAACTTTTGATCATAGCAGACATCATTAAAATTCACGGTCTGTCTATGCATCAATTTTATTCTTCTCTTCACACTTTTTCTGCACTGCACTTCTATTTTTGTCCCATACACTCTACAATTTACATTCTGCTCATCTTGGCGTCTATACCTTTTGACACTCTAGAGCTCCGATATCAATGGAGCAAGAATGTCAGCCTTTACAATAGGATACCCAAATGATGAAGCTAATCACCAGGTATGGTGAGTGATGGGAATCCATTCACATAAATCATATGTTTTTCTGATGAATCTTGGGCTTTGTTGAGCTATTCCCTATCTTTCTCTGCTTCTTAGACATTGGGATATATTTTGTATTTACAAGTTATTTTGGGGCTGCATATCCCGGTTAGTCTTTAAACTTTGGCCTCCGACCCTATTTAAAATTCTTTGTGTGCTTTGTTTAAGATAGGCTGGTAGCCATTGGGACCAGCCTCCCCCATGTTAGTCTATGGAGCAAGATAACCTTGCAGCAGTGATCACACAAAATGGCTGCTGTTCACTACCAGAGCATGTCACCTGCTCTAGTACATGCTCTACCTTTCATATACACTGTACCCTGCCCAAGGGGGTACCTTGAGCCTTCCATAGGGGTGACCAAGGTGCACAAAAAGGGAAGGGTTAGGCCTAGCCAGTGGGGACACTGACCAGGAGGACAAGGCAGTTCACTGACTGCACACAGGCACTGCGATGGCAGGCCTGAGACACCATTTTAGGGCTACTCATGTGGGTGGCACAATCAGCGCTGCAGGCCAACTAGTAGCATCTGTCATCACCAGCCCTGGCACACCCAGTGCACTTTACTAGGGACTTCGTGGTGATACAAATATGCCAATCAGGTACATTCAATCAATATGATAATTTCCATAGGGAGCACTTACACTCTGGCACTGATCAGCAGTGGCAGAGTGTCCAAAGCATCTAAACCAGCAAAAACGAAATCCAGCACAGCATCAAAAATACAGGAGGCAGAGGCAAAAAGATAGGGGAAAAACCACGCCAAGGATGTCAGGTCTAACAAAACTCAAAAGCTGGAACTCCATCCCAGCCGACATTAGGACTATCCCGTCCTTTGTAAAATTTTAAAAAACTCCTAAAAGACCTCTTCCTCAACCATGCGTTCCCGGACAGGTAACCAGTGCTGAAGGGCACATACCTGCATTCAGCAGCACCATGACACTTTGTCACCAAAATCTACCTCCTCCTAGCATCCTTTCGCCCCTTCCCGCTCCCCTCCTCCCTGAAAATGGTTCAGCACAAGACAATTGTGCACTCTGCGAGGCTCTCAGGACTGCCCTGCTTCAATGTTGCACTACACGCCGGGACTTCCGAACCAATATGTATAACTATGATTATTTGGGATTCCTGTATTGTAACTGTTGGAAAGCGCTCCGATACCCTCGGGTCTGGCCAGCGCTATATAAAACTCCTTAAATAAATAATAAAAAAATAAATAGTTTGCAGGCCATGTTCTTTAGTTAGGTCACCCATATTCTTCTGATATGAGTCCTAAAGTCAAGACCCTCTTCTTTTTTTACACTAACATCAGCTTCAAGTCCTGATTAATTCTTCTGCTTGGCATACTCGTCTATCTGCGATACTCAGTCTGTCAGTCCTTCCTGTCCTTTAACTGCCTGATTCCAATCCAATAATTCTATCATGGTCACTCAAACTGTAACCACCCCAGCTGGACTCCTGAGTTGACGGAGTTCAATCCTTTTTTTCTGTCTCAATCCCTCCTCTTGCTAGACTCTGGCACTGCTTTTTCCTTGCGATATCCATCAGTATCACTATTTGTATTGAGATGTGGTTTGGCGGCTCATGATCCTAAGACATCTCGGTTTGCAGATGCATATGATGAATAATATTATGAGTCAAGCTTAGCAAACCTACAGAAGACAAGGGCTTCCTATTTAACATGAAGGAGGTCACTAAAATCACAACAGAATTCCTTGTATATTTGTAATAAAATTGCATCATCTTAATCTATTGAAAGGTCCAAATAATCTGAGCCCCACTAAAACGCCAAAATTATGCAATATGGGGACCATTCTCGTGGCTGCAGGGATCAGATTTATAACCTCCTAGCGCAAGGACATAATCAATAGAAACAATAAAAGAGTAACACTGTAAAATAGTACTAAGTAAAAGGACATGAATTTTAAAATGTTTTTTTTTTTTTATTTTGAACGTAGAGCTTAAAATATGAATGGTAACCACACAGAATGCATAAACGAATACAACTAAACATGTTATGGACAGCGAGAATAGCAGGAACATTTCTGAAATGATTACTGGTTTATTAGCATCCAAACCCTCTTGGGCTATTTCTCAACTCTATGCTAATTCTAGCAAAAGCAGTAAAATGCAAGCCTTTACTTGAGTTTCTCAAGTTGGATCTCACAGCCTACATGTGCTTTTATTATAAAATAGCAGGTCAGCTATTTTCTTTCAAACTTATTTGGCGCTGCAAAATAAACAGTAACAGGTTGAAGGCCATTTTTTCTCATGGTGAATCTGACCTCAGACATGATTGCCATAGCACAAAGTCGGTCTATGACTGTGGTTCGATTCCTAATTTTCTATAGTCTTTAAGTGCTGATTTTTTCGTATATTATGAAAAAAAATGCAACACTTGCAGACTCTAAAGGGTCAATAAGACCAACAGACATGGTGAAAAATGTGTCATCTCGATTATCACATTGATTGTAGGCAGGGCCGGAATGGTAACCAAAACCGGCCCTGGCAAACTGCTCGCCCCCCACCCCCAAGGAAGGGGGGAGGGGGGGATGTGCCGCCGAGCTGTTTGCTAGGGTCGATTTCAGCCGATTTTCTTACAGTGGAGTGATATTGCCAACCCCGGTAACAAAAACGGCCTCCCAGGGGCCCAGAACGGCCACCCACCATTGTGGCCCACCGGGGAAACTCCCGGTGCCCCCATGGCCAGTCCGGCCCTGATTATAGGTAACCAGCATTATAAACAACAGAAACTGGGCACCTTAGACAGCAGGCGCACGTAAAGCAACATTTTTACCTGTGTCATTACATCTTCACTCTTTCTATAAAAGAGACAGAAGAGTCTGAAAATAGGCAGAAAATAGAATGAGTAGAGTCTGACAGTACCAAATAAGGGAAAACATAAAACCTAAAATTTGAACTGTCACTGTGTTCACCAGGCCCGGTTCCAGGAATTTTTATTTGGGTGGGCCAAGGGTGCATTCGGGTGGGCCACTGCGGGCTCGATTTGTCGCATATATGTCTAGGCAGGCCTGCTTCAGGGCCCTCCTTTATCTATTCTTAGTCTTATAAGGCCCAGTTATACATACTCTTTCCCAAATCTCTTTCTAAATGTAATCACTCTCAAAAAGAGTTTTTTCCATGTAATGTCCCTTTGATGGGAAGAGGAGGTTTCTGAGGTGGGAGTGATCCAGCGGCCTATAGGAAATATATCATAAACTACACTACCCAACTCCACAATATACACCATTAATCATAAATCAATCACAAGGCCTATAATCTAACATGACATATTTTGACCAACTGAATCATGTGACCTAATTAACCTATTCACAAATGATATACATTTATATACAACCGCGATAAATGAATTCATCACACTTTACAAACCCCAACAATTAATTAAGCCACTGTGGCGATAAGATCTTGCTAATGGTAACCTAAACTCATGAAATAACAAGACCAGCTTGTTTTGCAAAGTAAGATTTTTTTAGCTATTTATTTAGAAAATGCATTAGAAATCTTTATTAAAGCATTTTATTAGTTTCATTGCAAATGATATTGACGCTTTATGTAAAACAAAAATATTAATCAAATTGAAAATAACAGTTTGGCATTATCAAATCCTAAGTCCCTAACTACACTTGCTATATTAAAGAATAAAAGAGTAAAGTCTTTTAAGTTTCTCTTACGTGCTCCAAGGAATGTCTGTCTGCACGACACCCTCATCAAAGGTCAGCAAGAAGCAGCACTCTTTTCCCCGTGGAAAGAGTTTTTATACCTTTCTACGCTAAGCTAATCTAAGTAAAAGTATATTTTTTCTGCTGAAATCGGAGTCCCATTGGCCTGTCAAGTGACAGGCTATCGTTAACACATTTTTTAGAACATCAGTTCCGTCACTTTCTTAGAGTCCATTGTCTCTAGTTTTCGAACAACGAAGCTTCCTCCAGTTTGCAACATTAACCGAAAGAGAGTCACAGCTTCCTCGGATATGAAATTGTCACACACTCCGCTGCCGGTTCCTGGCCTTGGCCTTGCTCGACTAAAGAATAGTCAGCTCATCACGACAAAGTGTTTCAGCAGAAGGAATTCTTTCATCATGGACTCTTTCTTGCTCCGAGCTGAATTTTTAGCAAACACGAATGCACTAGTCCCAAAACCACTTTCGAAAACTATTATATAAACAAACACAAAAGAACAATTAATGCGAGAAATACAGTTTGTTCTGTTGCCACCCACCATTGCTAATGATTAACCCATTAGTCTAAATTACCTAGCTGTAGCACACAAATAAAGCAGCATGTATATCTATCATTCTTCATTTAATCCAGCAAGATTCTTTATGCACCTGTAAAGAGTAAAGTGACACCACGTAGACAAAAAGCAAAATAAGCACATGCCATTTATTTAAAACAGCTGCAATTAGTTATGACACAACAATAGACAAGATTAATTTATTATTTTCCACATACAGAAAGATGCAACATAATGCACGTTTATGAGCACAAATGTTAGTAACCCTCGTGTTTTTTCCGTGTATGCAACTTTTAAACTAAGTTGAATTAATACACACACAGCACAAATAGTTAGCATAATTATTTTGGTTATAGAAATGTGACTTCACGAGCTGAAATGAAAACATTTCTGAATCTCGCTCCATCAACTCCCTCATCTGGTGATTTCCAAATCACCACACCACACCCAAAATTTAGCAAATTTGATCTTAAACTAATATGGTTCGATTTCACTGTGTTAGTATTTCTAAAGACTTGTTTCAGCGAATTCTTTGCAACTATCATATTGAGCTCTGCGTAACTCCTCTAGCTCTACTTCCCTCTCCTGCTCCTTTCTGATTTTGTAAATTCTTCTCTTTTCCCTCATGTGCTTCTTCCTCTTGTGTAACATGCAACTGATCTTCGTCAAAACTATCACAAAAATCATTACAAACAAAGGTTTTAGAATCTTGCCAAGAACTGAACCACCGATCTCTTGAAACCAGGTTTTGATAGCTTGAAATCTTTTTGAAAGACGTTCTGAAAAATCATCCTCTTCTAAGGGAACTATTTCTGAATGCATTTCTGTGATGTTTCTAATGTACATTTCAATATTCTTGCTCTCATCTGGGATATAAGTACAGCAATGCTGCACATGTAAAATGCCACAGACTCCTCCCTCTTTTGCTAGGAGAATGTCCAGGGCAAGGCGATTCTGCATCACCATTGACCTAACCGCAATGACCTCGGTATCCACTAATTGGAAACCACCTGCTGTGTCCGTGGACAATCTGTCAACAATTGTGGACAATTTTCTAATTCTTCCTGCATTCAGGGTTATACCTACTAAAGGTATCACTGCCTCAAAAATGTCTCCCAAAATTTCTGAGAAACTTTCTCGTTTGAACCTGTTTACATGATTACTGATTTCAAATAAACCTTCTGTATTTCTGTCAACATGAAATATTTTTGGAAAAACAAGACCAACAAAACATGTCCCGTACCAATGGTCCGGGAGGTTATAATAAGCTTTGTCTCCACAGATAAAATAGATCCCAGGAAAAATTGGATCTCTGCCACCTTTAAATCCCCAACCCCCCATGATTTGGTAAGTGTCCTCACAATTACTAGCTCCTACAAAATAATTATCAAAAAGAGTATTATCTCTCCTAATGCAAAGCTTGCCACTAATTGGTTTGTCTATGTGAATTGCAACATTGTCAAATGACTTGCCATTAATCTTTTCATCCTCCCTCTGCCAGAATTTTGATTTAGTCTGTTTGACCATCTCATTTCTTTTGTAAATCGCTCTTCTTTCCTCAACTAAGTTCAGGAATGTCTTTTCCTCAGCTCTCAATTTGCAGGTTAGATTATTTCTGTAAGCATACTCATAGGTGAGTTCATTAGTAACTAAAAAGAATTCCCTCATCTGTTTAGCTTGCTTGTGTTTATTTAAAGCATTCTCAATTTTCAAGTTAGCAAAAATCTCATCATAGTTTGAATAATAATACTCTAAGCGACCAGTCTGGTAAAATAAGCTAGCTATCACACTGCAGGTTATGCCATAAGTAAGAGGAAGCATATTATTTGTCACTCCCTCAGAAACAGAAGCAGGCAACTTTACGCAGATATAGCAATCTTTGACACCCATAACCTTAACATACTCTCCCAAAAGCCTCGAAAATGTATTGCTTGAAAAATCACCAACAGACCTATCTTGATGTGCCTCTGGTCTGTGATCAATAACTTTGTTAGCTTTGTTTGTTGCACTATGTTTGTTTTGACTAACTGAAGCTTTGCTTGTCATATTGACCTTGTACATCTCCTTATCGATCCCGAAAGGAAAGATGACAGCTAAAACTAACCAGAGCAGAATTAATATGAGCATACATATCAGAGTCATCTTACAGCATTTTTTAAAGATGGAACATTTTGAAGTACCACGCGTCATAACAAAAGGCATTTTTTTTTTGTAGCCTTATTTACAAAAAGAGAAAACAAAAATTTTCAAAAATTTAAAAATATGTCTAATGTAAAGTCTAAAACCTAAATTTTTAAACACCCCCCTTATAATTTTTTTTTTTTTTTTATAACCCTCTAACAATTTTTCTTCGACCTTGCGTCACAAGTTATTCTCCAACTAAATACAGTTTCTTCGACCTTATGTCACCTAACACATTTTCTTCAGCCTTATGCCAAAAACAGAAACCTAAATTCTAACAGATTAGTACTTCAATCATTGTCACTATTGTCTTCGACTTCTTCCTGACTGCTACTATTTATCTCAATTACAGGTGGGATGATAATGTACGCCCACTCAGGAGATTTATACTTTTGATTTGGCTTCAAAACTCTCTTTGTTTTTCTAGAGATAACTTCTATTTTCTTTCCTTTCTCCACTTTCTTTTCAGGATCTTCCTGACTAGTGATTTCATTCACCTGCTCCTTTGATCTTTTTATTAATCTGACTCTCAACCCTCCGTTTTCACTTGGCCAGATTTCTCCTTTTCTCAAGATCTTTCTTTTCGGCTCAGTCACATTAGCTTCTGTTTTCCAAGATCTTTTTCTCACTCTTTCCCTTTGACAATTTTCATCACTTTCTCCAGAATCACTGTCAGAAATTTCAATTCTTGACTCAGGATCTTCTCTAATCGGCAGCTTCACTCCGTTAGGAACAGTACTTCTTCTCCCATCACTGGTACTTGGCAATTCGTCTTCCTCCGCTTCTTCAATTACCTTCAACTTCCCAGTTTCGGATTTCTTGTTCCTGCTTTCAGAGCTTGTTTTCTGCTTTTCGATACTTTCCTGGTCTTGCTTCTGGACTTGATCAGATTCTTCTGTTGTTTCTGCTCCCTTTTCTTTATCTTGATCAGGTTCTTTTGCTTCTTTCGCTTCTTTGTCAGTTTCTTCTGCTGATTCTTTTTCTAGCAGATTTTCCTCTTCTTCCGAATCTACTTCAATAATTTTCAAATCTTGTCCAATCAAATCTCCATTCACAGATGGTTTTTCCAGATGTCGACCTCTCTGTCGATCTTCAAAATCTGGATTTTCTTCAGCTTCTTCTTCAGAATCTGAATCATCTGTTGTATCACTCTCTTCATCAGAGTTTTCAGGTGTTGGTATCGGAATAGTATGACTGGGATGAATCCACCTTTTTATTCCTCTACACTTTACTGCATTCGTTGTCACGAGCATCACCTGTCTTGGCTTCTGCCACCTAGGAACCAGACAGTTTCTTCTTCGATGAACTTTTGTTCTGACCCAGTCTCCAGGTCTCAGATCATGCGTTTGCACTTTGTCTTTTGTTTGTACTTCAGTTCCCACCTGATTAGACACAGAAGTCACGACATCAGACAGCTTCTTACAATACTCCAAAATTGCACTGTCATTAATGCTCAACAGTTTTCCTACTGGTACAAATGCTTGTCTCATGACTCTGCCCATAAGAATCTCATGAGGACTCAGACCTGTCTTTTTATCTGGTGTACTTCTTAGAGTCATCAGAACAAGTGGAAGAGCATCTGTCCATTTTATGCCTGTGTCAAGACACATTTTCCCAATTCTGTTTTTCATTGTTCCATTAATCTGCTCAACAACTCCAGATGCCTCTGGTCTGTATGCACAGTGTAACTTCTGCTCAATGTGTAAGGCTTCACAGATCAATTTCAACAGCCTGTTATCAAAATGCCCTCTTCTATCACTCTCTATAGTCACAGGGAATCCGTACCTTGGAATAATCTCTCGTAGAAGCAACTTTGCTACAGTAATTGAATCACTGTGACGTGTGGGGAATGCTTCTACCCATCTTGAAAACAAACAGAGAATCACCAAAACATATTGCAGCCTGCCTATTGTGTTTGGGCATCTCAATGAAATCCATCTGTAATCTGGTAAAAGGACCACCCTCCCGTCCTATGATTCCCGTTCCCACAACTGATTTCCTGTTTGGGTTCATTTGTTGGCAGGTCAAACACCTTTGGCAGAGAGACTCTGCAATCGTTCTGAACTTGGTATTAAACCAAGTCTCCTTGAAAAGCCTAATCATAGAATCTCTTCCAATATGACCAGGGCCATGGTACATTCAGGCCCTGCCATCTTTGTAAGTCCAAACTCCATCCTCATCTCGCTGCCTACATTCTGCCTTCAACCATGTGTTTTTCTCCTCATCATCAGCTTCATTTTGCAAATCTCTGATTTCCTGCCATGTCTCAACAATTGATGTTAGCATCAGTGAACTCGAAACAAATTCTTTGTTTTTCTCCCGATTAAGTGCATAATTGTTCCTTGCGCAGTACTTTGCAATTTCATCTGCGTAAGCATTTCCTTTGGTGATAAAATCCTCACCTTTTCTGTGAGCTGCACATTTTACTACAGCAATTTCTTTTGGCAACTGTATGCCATCAATTAATATTTTGATAAACATTGCATTTCTGATTGGTGAGCCTGCTGATGTCATGTAGCCTCTCTGAGACCAAAGCTGTCCATAATCATGCACAACTCCATACCCATATTGGCTATCAGTAATTATGGTGATTCTCAAATCTTTTGCCAATTCACAAGCATGAATTAAAGCAATTAATTCAGCCACCTGTGCTGAACGAATTCCTTCAAGACATGATGCTTCTTCAACATCTGCCACTGTGCAGACTGAGTATGCTGCTCTCAAAATACCTCCCTCTGAACTTAGACAGGAGCCATCTACAAAGTAGACATAATCTGACTCAGGCAATGGTACATCTTTAATGTCCTGCCTTGGCTTGGTACAGTATTCCATAACGTCTAAGCACTCATGCTCCACATCATTTTCATCAATAATTTCAGTATCAGGTAACAGTGTGGAAGGATTTAAATTCACACACCTTGCTATTGACACATTGTCTGATCCCAGAATTATTTTTTCATATTTTGTCAACCTATTGCTTGTCAGGTGTTGCGTTTTGCTCCTTATAAGGAGAATCTCAGCTGAATGGGGAACATAGACTTTTACAGGAAATCCCATTATTATTCCTTCACTTTGCTCAAGACTAACACTTGTTGCTGCTACTGCTTTTAAGCAACCTGGTAAAGCTTTTGCAACTGGATCAAGAACTGCTGAGAAGTAGGCAATAGGTTTTCTCATGTTTCCATGTCTCTGAATTAACACAGACAATGCACATCCTTCCCTCTCACTGCAATACAGCTCAAAACCCTTCTCATAATCTGGCATGCCCAGAGCTGGAGCTTCACATAGGCTTCTTTTTAGCTTTTCAAAAGCTTCCAACTCAATGTCAGTAAGGACAATTGGATCTTTTATATCCGATTTTGTCAGTCTCTGCAGTGGCTTTGCAATTACTGAAAATCCACTGATCCATTGACGACAGTAACCAACCATTCCCAGAAACATTCTGACCTCTCTTTGTGTTTTTGGAGGATGCATTCCCTGAATCATTTTAATTCTCCCAATTATCACTTGTCTCATTCCTTTTGCAATTCTATGGCCAAGATATTTTACTTCCTGTTTACAAAACTGCAATTTTGCAGGAGACACTTTATGTCCCTCATCTGCCAGATGATTCAAAAGAGTTATCGTATCTGTCACACAATTGTCTCTTGTTTTGGCTGCTATCAACAGATCGTCAATGTACTGGACTAATGTCGATCTGCCAGGTAGATTTAAATCTTCCAAGGATTTCTTTAACAGCTCATTAAAGATAGAAGGACTCTCTGTATACCCTTGAGGAATTCTGCACCATGCGAGGGTCCTACTCTGGAATCTGAAAGCAAAGATTTCCTGGCTCTCTGGATGCAATGGAACAGTAAAGAATGCATTGCAAAGGTCAATGACAGTATACCATTCAGCATCATGCGGAATCTGGTAAAGAATGACTGCTGGGTTTGGAACAACTGCACAACAAGGAACAACAATGTGATTAACCTTTCTCAAATCTTGAACGATTCTGTACGTTCCATTTGGCTTTTTGATCCCCATAATCGGTGAGTTACAAGGACTGCTCACAATTTCTCTCAGAACACCTTGTTTAATGAACTTTTCAATCACAGGAATAACACCCTCAATAGTTTCAGCTTTCATTTTATACTGAGGAACGTTTGGAAATTCTATTTATTTATTTATTAGTATTTATAAAGCGCAGCATATACCCTAGGGTGTCTTGGCGCTGATAAATTTGCCAGCTTGATGTTGAGTAAGCTGCCATGCTCAGACCTCTGTTCTATACCTTGATCTTATTTATTGAACAGCCAGGTTTTCAGTTTTTTGCGGAATTGGAGTAGTGTGGGACTTGCTCTGATGTCCTGGGGTAGAGTATTCCAGAGCTTGGAAGCTGCTACCACAAACCGTCGGTCTCCCCACATCACTGTTCTGGTGCGAGGTACCGTTAGTTGGTTGCTGTTGGTAGAGCGCAACTGGCGTATAGGTTGGTAAGGACATAGGTGGTCTTGAAGAAACTGCGGGCCCTGTTTATTTAGTGCCTTGTAAACAATGCACTGTGATTTAAATCTGGCTCTGTTCTGAATCGTCAGCCAGTGTAGTTTTGGAATAGCATCAGAGAGTGGGGCAAACTTAGGAATTCCCAGAATAAGACGTGCTGCCGCATTCTGTATGGTCTGCAGTTTTCCTTGCTTCACTGTAATTTTAACTGGATCGACATGCTTCATCAGACCCATTTCATTACCTGTCAAATCCCAAATTTCAGCTTTGACTGTCTTTTTTAACTCTTCTGGTAAATTTTCTTTATCAAATGTAGGAAACAATCTTGTTTCTTCTGCCTCAACCATCAACATTGTTAGTCTGTACAACCCATCTTCCTCCATGGTTTGTAATTCAATTCCATCAGGTGAGCAATATATTCTGCAATTCATTTTGCACAATATATCTCTCCCCAGCAAGTTCACTGGACTGCTGTTGCACACCACAAACCTGTGTTTGTCTTTAAAATTGCCAATTTCCACCTTCACAGGCTCCGTTAGATCAGTTTTGATTTGCTGATTACTTACTCCGACTACTTGGATGGTATCCCCAGAGAGAGGTAGGTTTTCAATTTCCACTGATCTAACAGTAGAACGGGTAGCACCAGTGTCCACAAGAAAAGTAATTTCTACATCATTTACTTTTCCATTTACAAATGGACCAGATTGGTCAACCTCAAGAGTGGCTCAAATTACACACTCTTCCCCCTCTCTCGGGCACCGTCAGAAGCAGTCATCAGAATTGCTTCCTTGGTTTCCTGTTAACAAAAATTGTCCTGATGCATTTTGCACATTTTGCCTTTGAGCTCTTATTACCTGATCACCTCCGCTGAATCCAGTACCTGGATTATATTTTTGACCTCCCCCACAACTAGGAAAAGGAGGCAATGGAATCTGATTCTGCTGTTGTGTCAACTGTTGTTGAAGCTGTCGCTGAAGACTCAGGTCATTCAGTTGACGCTGTAGCTGTAGCTGTTGCTGCAGATCAACATCGTTCTGCATCTGTGGGTTTAATGATGTATTTTTAAAATGTCTGGGCGGGTTTTTACACTCGCGTTTCCAATGACCGATTTCGCCGCAATTAAAACAAGGCAATTTCTGTTTTAACTCTTCAATATTAACATTAAACTTTGGCTTGTTGAAATTATTTTTAAACTTTCCCTGACCCTGACTCTGATTCTGAACAAAATTTCCATTTTTATTGTCAAGGCTTGCAATCTGTTGCTCAGCCACCTTCACCTGTGCCCACATTGCCTTTTCTTTTAAATTCTTTTGTTTTGCTTCCAACTCATCACTGCAGTATTTTGCCTTTCTCAAAATATCGTCAACTGAATTTGATTGCCATCCGACAATATTATTCCTGATCATTTCTCCAATTTCTGGTCTAAGACCATAAACAAATCTGTAGATAAAGTGGCTCATGTCCTTTTCATCTAATTTTTCATAGCCACTGTACTGTTTAAAAACCAGTAATAACCTTTCATAAAATGAATTAACTGATTCTTTTGGTTCCTGATTTGTCCTGTCTATTTTTACCCAATCAACTTCTTTTGGTGCAATTTTCTTTTTCAACCAATAAATCACTTTGTTATATAGATCCATGACCTCTTGTGCCGGAGCACCTGTTTCCTTGATTCGTTCTGGTTCCACTTTTGGCCAACTCACAGCAATTTTACATTCTGTCCAAAGATCTGATGGGACAACAATGTCGAAAAATCCATCTAGATCAATCCACAGAACTTTTGAAACTTTAATGAACCTGTCTACCTGTCGATACCATTCCACAGGCTTCTCCCTCAGCCGAGGAAAATCATTTGTGAAAAGCAAAATATCCTGTCTTGTCCATGGGACATGAACATATCCTCCACCTGCAATTTCCCTCATTGGAAACTGTTTAGACAGTTTATCCAGTTTATCCAACCTTTCATCTTCCTTCTTTTTGGTCCATTTCACTCTCCATTTACTCAAGTCACCCAATCTTTTGATGTAGACAATCAATTCCTTTATGTGTGTAATTCTTCCCACTGTGTTAAAGTTCCCAATGTCCTTCTCTGTAAAGTCTAATCTGTAATGCTTTCCCAGATTTTTCTGCTTGCTCAGATCGATTTCTAATTCTGCAGCCAGTTCTTCCAACTGATCATATTTATTTTTTGTTTTCCATTGAATGCTTTTGCTGATAAACAGGAGTTCATCATCTCGATAGAATTTCAAACTGTCAGGACCAATTGTGCCAATTATTAACTCTTCCAAGTCTGCTTTTAGTTTTGCAACATCAAGTTTTGAACTTGACTCTGTTTTCTCAGGAGTCTCAGCATCTGACTCTGCACCCATTGGTGACTGGTTAAAAGAACCTTGATTAAAAGTTAGATCAGGCATTTTTGTTTTCTCACGATGAATTTCAGATAAATCTGAATAAAATTTTTCAGCTACTTTTTGAATTTCTGCATTTAATGGAATTGTCAAACCTGGCTGTTTATTTTCCTTTTGATCAAAAACAGGCTGAACAGGACCAATCGTTACTGGAACTGTCACTGCTTTCATACCCTTAGTTATCTGCCGAATTAATTCCTCTTTTGATCGTAAGTATTCTGAAGTATTTGCAACTTCCTCATCTCTGGCAGCTCTCATTAAATTTCTAGGGCCTCCCTTTTCCATTGGAAAATTTCTGCTTTCATTATAAACACTAGAATTAGTTCTCGTTTCAAGTCTTTCTGGAGTTCCAAAAGATTCAGAATTATCTGGGTACAATTTGGGTGATTCATTTAATAGAGGTGCACTTGGTGTGGTTCCTGTAGAAACCATTGGAGTGGACCATGAACAAGGCGGTCTCAATGGGGCATTCTTATTATTTGTCGTATAAATTTCTTCTAAGACTGCGTCTTCAGATTCACTCTCCGCAACAGCATTATTTTTCTTTTCAGTTCTCTTTTCACCTGGAGACCCTAAAACCATTTCCCTTATTAAATAGAGACCATCGCACATATCTGCCTGTCTCCACATACGCATTCTATCTTCATGCGTTTCCCGTCTGTAACTAGGTATTTTTGGAGGTCTTTTTATCCCACTCGCTTCTTTCTGAAGTTGAAACATCTCATCCTCCCATTCAACTAAAGCTTCAAATTGTGTTGGTCTAGGCCTTGGTACAAGAGCTGACATCTTTTCTCTCAAATTTCTTAAAACTTTCACATTAAATGAACCATCATTCGGCCAAACCAATACGCCGTCATCCTTTGTATAGTTTTTCCAAACATCAAACCACAGAACAGTATGATAACCATATTCGCCTTCCATATACGCTGCAGGTGTCTTGTACTTATGAAGTAATTTACCACCTCGCGTTTGTATTTTCTTGTCAGGTGAAATAAAAATTTAAAATTTTTGAAGCATTGTAGTCTTTTTCTCAACATGTTTGTAATAATAACTCATTTTTAAATCAAATCCGCTTAGTCAGAAATGATCGTAAATATTTCCTGGTTGTTCCGCAACACCAACCAATCCATGCGCGAATCACACCAACAAACCAATCAGGTTCGAGCTACGTCACCACCTTGCTCAACCAGTAAGAACAGAGCTTCCCACAAAAAACAATCAGTGTTTAGCTCAATAAAGTCACGTGAGCCAATCAGAGTACAGCTTGTGACGTATGTTACCCAATCACTACGTGGACTGTGTGACGTACACAGCCGCTGCGGTTTCTCGCGTCTCACTCTTCAGCGCTCACCCCTCCTTAACAATTTCTTTTCACAGCGCCATTTTAAGGATGCTTTTTCAATAAAATTCGATTAACAACGACAAAAAGAACAACCATTTGTCTGTTTCTCTAAAATAACGTGATAGTTTGTACAGACATACAAGAAATTCTTTTCATGGAATAGACGACGCTACTCTCACAGAATATACATTCGCCGATAAAGTAAACTTTTACTCTACCCTTCAAACAGGTAATAGTGAACGTGTTTCCCTCTGAATGCACATAAAGTAACAATTCAAAGTTTGACTCGAACGAAATTACAGAATCATTTACATACTATCAAACAGAAAGTATTCCTAACCATACACACATGAAATCTTGGCAGGACTCTAACCAGCCATGGATAACATGAATCATCAGTAAAATAAACGATGTTACCTCACCCTTCACTCAAGCTCGAATATATTCTATTACTTTTCCCACAATGAGTTTTAGAACGGGCTCATTGTCCCTATACTCAAAGCTTCGATTTCATAGACAATCCTTGCTATACATACATTCTATCTAACACACCTATATCCCTAACGCGTGTTGTACGACCACAACACTTGTGATATATCTTTAATACCACAATACTGAAACAGATCAAATGCACTGTGGGACTTCACTCTTGCACACCACTCTGTACCGGTACAACTAGGATTTTTCACACTGCAGGAAAAAAACCTTTTGACTAAACGTGACAAAAGTGAACAAACTCAACATATGTTAAACATCGATCCTATGCAACTACCATGTAGCATGTTGGTTACCATAGCAACCATCCTCTGCTACCAGGAAATTGATCCAGCGGCCCATAGGAAATATATCATAAACTACACTACCCAACTCCACAATATACACCATTAATCATAAATCAATCACAAGGCCCATAATCTAACATGACATATTTTGACCAACTGAATCATGTGACCTAATTAACCTATTCACAAATTATATACATTTATATACAACCGCGGTAAATGAATTCATCACACTTTACAAACCCTAACAATTAATTAAGCCACTATGGCGATAAGATCTTGCTAATGTTAACCTAAACTCATGAAATAACAAGACCAGCTTGTTTTCCAAAGTAAGATTTTATTAGCTATTTATTTAGAAAATGCATTAGAAATCTTTATTAAAGCATGTTATTAGTTTCATTGCAAATGATATTGACGGTTTATGTAAAACAAAAATATTAATCAAATTGAAAATAACAGTTTGGCATTATCAAATCCTAAGTCCCTAACTACACTTGCTATATTAAAGAATAAAAGAGTAAAGTCTTTTAAGTTTCTCTTACGTGCTCCAAGGAATGTCCGTCTGCACGACACCCTCATCAAAGGTCAGCAAGAAGCAGCACTCTTTTCCCCTTGGAAAGAGTTTTTATACCTTTCTACGCTAAGCTAATCTAAGTAAAAGTATATTTTTTCTGCTGAAATCAGAGTCCCATTGGCCTGTCAAGTGACAAGCTATCGTCACCACATTTTTTAGAACATCAGTTCCGTCACTTTCTTAGAGTCCATTGTCTCTAGTTTTCGAACAACGAAGCTTCCTCCAGTTTGCAACATTAACCGAAAGAGAGTCACAGCTTCCTCGAATATGAAATTGTCACACACTCCGCTGCCGGTTCCTGGCCTTGGCCTTGCTCGACTAAAGAATAGTCAGCTCATCACGACAAAGTGTTTCAGCAGAAGGAATTCTTTCATCATGGACTCTTTCTTGCTCCGGGCAGAATTTTTAGCAAACACGAATGCACTAGTCCCAAAACCACTTTCGAAAACTATTATATAAACAAACACAAAAGAATAATTAATGCGAGAAATACAGTTTGTTCTGTTGCCACCCACCATTGCTAATGATTAACCCATTAGTCTAAATTACCTAGCTGTAGCACACAAATAAAGCAGCATTTATATCTACCATTCTTCATTTAATCCAGCAAGATTCTTTATGCACCTGTAAAGAGTAAAGTGACACCACGTAGACAAAAAGCAAAATAAGCACATGCCATTTATTTAAAACAGCTGCAATTAGTTATGACACAACAATAGACAAGATTAATTTATTATTTTCCACATACAGAAAGATGCAACATAATGCACGTTTATGAGCACAAATGTTAGTAACCCTCGTGTTTTTTCCGTGTATGCAACTTTTAAACTAAGTTGAATTAATACACACACAGCACAAATAGTTAGCATAATTATTTTGGTTATAGAAGTGTGACTTCACGAGCTGAAATGAAAACATTTCTGAATCTCGCTCCATCAGGAGTATCAGGCAAGTGACACTTCTCGGGCTCCCTCGGTGCGAGCTTTCAGGGAGAATCCCTTTTCATTACTACCTCCACCTGACCACGGACTCTGCAGTGCACTCCCATACAGGCTTGAATATCCACTACTCCGCTCCAGTGCACCTTATCTCACAGATGACATTGGGCCCCAGCCCCATATCAGGCACCTTCGTGCTCCACTTTCATTTTTCCTGGTAAAAACATTATTAAAATCACCTTCAAACTTAAAACATTGAATATAGTAGTATATATAATTAGCATGCACTTTAAAGTATGTTCCACAGTAGCCCTTATGACCCAACTGCTAATTAAATAAACAAAAACAAAAAGGCTGTGCTGCTCCAATAACCTCTTTCTCCGTAAATACCTTTATTCCCCCTTCCGACAGTGCCCCTCATCTCCCAATTGCCCCCTCTATTGACCTCCTCCTCGGATTCCCTCACAGCCACATGCCACAAGAGCCCCTCATCTCCCCATAGCCCCTCCCCCTATTGACCTCCTCTTCGGATTCCCTCACTGCCACCCTCCACCAGTGCCCCTCCTCTCTTCCTAACTCCCTCCGCCACCCATGACCTCTTCCTCGGGTTCCCTCACTACCACCCTCCACCAGTGCCCCTCATCGCGCCATAGCCCCTACCACTACCGCCTCCTCGGATTCCCTCACTGCCACCCTCTAACAGTGCCCCTTACCTTTACGTAGCCCCTCTCTCATATGCATTTCATTTGTTGTATAGCACTACTCATATCAGTATAGTCAGTGTGTGTCAGTACTTTCCACAACGCACACATTATACTGAGACAATGAATCATTCAAGTGTGTAAATCAGTTTATAGGGAATGTCACATAAGTCACTGAGGATTACAAGGTGTATGAATCACTTGTCATCCATACTGGTGGGCAGGATATTTTAAGAGGATTTGGTCTGGGGGAAACACAACCTTAGGATTCAAAGAGTATTCCATGGGGGTCAGCTTTACTGATAAAAAATGTATATCTGCCCAAACATACTCATTTTAGCAACATTCGAATAATGAAAGAGTGGGGAAGTTCTAACTATATCACAAAACAAAAAAGCGAATTTCTAACTATACCATTCATGTTTGTATGCAGCTCTTTGATGACAGTTCATTGGTTACTGTCCTATGTAAGGATTGTAACTTCTGAACTGCAACTAACACAAGGATCTCTGTGACAAAGACAGTAACCCACTGAGCTATCCAGGGCTTAAAGTGGGCCGCGTCTCACTGGGTCTGAGCACCGGCAGTTTTTTTAAGGGGGCCTCATAAACGGGTCTCTATCGGGCTCTGTTTTGTTCGCTGGTACCAGGTAGTCAGTTTTTTTTCGAACTGCAGTGACAGGAGTCTGCTGTCACTGCAGTCCGGAAAAAGTGCCAGGGCACAAAACAGAGCCCTATAGAGACCCGTTTTGAGACAGCAGGCACATTGGTGTACCCTGCTCACACTACTCACAAGTGAAAAGTTACGGCATGACGTCATGCCAGGTGAGCAATGTAGGGGTAAGTGAAATCCTTTAAAGAGAGTCAATTTCTGACTGGATTTCCCTTCTCTTTTTGAAACTCAGGAGCAGCAACATTGTTGTGATGTCACCAGTGTTTTAAGTGGAAGCTTTTGCAATATTATATACAAGCCATAGTTTCTGGTATTTATCTTATGCAACTAAGAACCATTGACAAAGACAATAGTCCTGACTTGTAGGTATGATGTTACTTGTTGTATCATATACCTGGATGCACTGACAGAAACAGCAAAATACAAGTCGGGCCGCACACTGCTAAACACAGATTTTTAATGTACTGTTTTAAAGCCACGTCCTCAATTACATTGGCCACGCCCCTTTGAGAGACCCCCCAGTTTTTTCATCCCACTTAAAGTCCTGGATCTATCCACATAAAATACAGTTCATCAGCATTGAAAAACTACTAACAGACAAATGATTGCTCTCCGGCAGGATCATTAATCACCAGCGTTATCTGGGCATTTTGTATTGTTATTGTTGTCCTGCATCAGCTATGATAATGATAAAAACTGTTTAAATGAAGCACACATGAAGTATGTGTCCTGCTGGGCCTGTGCAGATTTTAAAAAGAAAACATTTTAGTAACGCATTCTCTTACCTCCTCTATTAGTCAAACTTTGTGTCACAGCCTGATGTGATAAGCCACTGCAGGGGTCAGGAAAGGTGAATAGAAATAAACAAACTTCTTTTCTCCTGTGCTACATAGAAAAAGAAATCTCCACGCAGCAGGACTGTAGGCAAAGGTTACCAAAGGTTACCATGGTCAAAGAAAGGATTTGTCGCCTTTCGCCATGCAGAGATGAAGGGGTGAAAAAATAAACAAAGCCTTGTTAATTTGTAAATGGTCTTGTAAAGACCTGTGAAGTACTCGGGTGCGGCTGCCATCATCTCTAAAACTGTCTGTCTGTGTGCGCCAAGGAAGCTGTGTCGGCCTGGGCTGTCACACATGATGGGGGAGGGTTGAAGCACTTTGATCCCAATGGCGTTGCCCGCCTGCCTTCAAGCCCTCACTGAGAGGGCCAAGGATCCTGTTTGAGTGGGCCAGGCTCATGTTTGGGTGGCCCTGGCCCACCCGCTAGAACCGGGCCTGGTGTTCACGACAAATCCTCGCCACCACCAGATCTGCAGGATTTTTAATGAATTCTTTGGAGGAAGGTCACATTCTGTCACAGAGAGTATATAGTTGTAATGTCCTTACAACCTGTGATATCCTGCAGGAAGAAAGGACCTAATTCAGCTCAGAAACTCAGCATATATTGCAGTCATTTAAGGAGAAGGGAATTAGTGATGGTATCAAATGCAGACAGGAGTTCGAACAGTTAAAGTTAAAAATTTCTTCTTACTTTGTGTATACAATTGCAAACTGACTTCTTTTATGTCAGACAGGGCTGTTGCTGTGCTCCAATGAAGCTTGAAATCTAACTGCAGATTTTCCTCCAAATCTGCTGGATGTGTAACTACATAATAATCCCCGTACCCAGAATGTTTACACACATGTCAGATGCCATCACTGTGTTGCTGTACGTCTTGTCTTATCTTTCACCACTTTCAAATTAAATAAGCCTTGGTAAAACAAAAATGAATTTTCCTATTTTCTAAGTATAAGTGCTTCCTTACTGTTTGGTCAGTTGGTATGTGAGCTGATGTGAATGAGTGAATGGATGATGGTAAGAGTAAATCAGTGATCCTAATAATGAGTGAATGCATACATGATGAATGAATGAGTGAATGACAAAGTGCATGGGCAAATATTGGATATTGTGTGCATTGATGGATGGACGAATTAGTGAATGCCCAATTGGGTGAGCATGTGTAGGGGGTTGCTTGCAGGCATGTTATATCAATATTACCAAGAGCACAGTAAACATTAGTGATAACATCATAGAAACATCCCAGAATTACCAGTAGTATGCTAATGCAAGCTTTTAACAGGACAGGGCACAAACATACCATGTATAATGATGGGTAAGGGTCATGTGTCTACCAATGACATAATATGGCCTTTGTTGGTGACATTCTATTTACCCTAAGCATACTAGTGGCCAATCCTTCTGATTTGGGCTTTGCATCCTGTCCAGCCTGGCCGGGGTGACTGGTATGTTCATGCTCACTACAGCATGGTTCTGCATGGGTGTGGGGATGAGAAATTTAGCCAGAATAACTGACAGATTTCCTTGTCTAACAATGTTGCTGAAGAGAGTTTAAGCTGAATTTGCAACTGGTCCACCATTTGGCTGAGACTTGATAAGTACAAGAGGTGATACAAACAGTGAACAAAGAGTCAAATTACAAAATAAAATAAAATTGATAAACATAAACAATCTCATCAGAAAGAAAAAGTATATGAGATGACAAAGGGAGAGTACCTACGATGCGTAGTAATAGGCACAATGCATACCTGTATAGATGGATTTTCAACAGGAACAAGAGGCCATCATTTGCTGTGACTCAAAGATAAAGAGGTGCCAGAAATTGCTCAGTATGTCAATCTCCTACTAGGGAGAAGTAATGATACTAGGGAGGCGTAAAAGTAAAGTTGTCGAAGAAAGAAATGGAATAGCTCTGTTACCAGACACAGACATAGAAATCAAGAAAGAATGCTTAAAGGTAAAAGCTAAAGCATGGGATATTAAAGAGGCCCATAAAAATAATATAGAGATTTTCACACCATTATACTCCTCACTAACCTGGCACAAAATCTTGAGCGGAAGCAACATCTTGAGCCTCATGTGGGCCATTCAAGACCACAAAGGATATGGAATCTGTGAAATTCCTACCCAACTGTGTAATCTTAAGGATTTTTGTGGTCCCGGGCAAGACATATTGTGGTCCCCCCATTCATAACAATTTTGAATTCCGCATGATGCCAAAGAAGCTTTCATTAAAGGGGTTCACACAAAATCCACTGAAATATGTCCTTCTGGGGGCCCCAAAATTGTTAACATCATACTGAGCAAAGAGAGACAGAGTCACAGGTAAAGGTAGGCTGGGGGAAGGGTAGAGGAGGAGTTATAGAAATAGACAGGTGCGCTAGAACAAAATAATTATTACTTTCCAACAGAGCCCCCTTGAAGATAGGGGAGATGGGCAATTGCCCACTTTGCCCTAGCCTCAAAACATGTCTGCTACCCAAGTAGCGTGGAAATCTGGAGGACTTGCCTTTGGCAACATGAATCAAGACAGCGCCAGCACATTTGTTTTAATTTAACAGCGATTAGATTAAGCATTAGCAGAATACATCTTAGTTCTAGCCGTTATCTTGCCATTTAGTGGACTCCATTTTGTATTTATGGCAGCCATTTTGTCTGCTACATGCTGCCTCGTGCCGACCATGTGCCTTGTCCTATCTTCCTGTTCACGGCGCTTGGAATCTGCCCGGCAACAAGTTATATTTAGCATCCCCCACTTTGCTCATGTCCGTTAGGGTCCACATCTGTTAGTGATTAGTTCCAGATAGGAATGTGTTTGTCAGCCTCCCAGACTGTTAGCTCCTCCCACTGATCGATTGTGCTTCTCGATATTACCTTATATGTACATAAGTTGTGCTCTTGTGTTTGTACCGCCTTCTTTTGAGCCCCTGTGCGGGTATAAATAAACCATGCTTTCTTAGCTCGTGGTGCTACTTCTTGCAATACCGAAGGGTACCGCCTGGAACCCAATCACCACTGAAGACACCATCCGCCTAATGAACTCCATCCATTCTGGTTCACCAACCGACCCCTGCCCCCACCACATCTTCAACAAAGCAGACTCCATCATCGCACCCCATCTCCGTGATATCATCAACTGTTCCTTCAACTCCGCTACCTTCCCAGAAAGCTGGAAACACACCGAACTCAGCGCCCTCCTGAAGAAACCCACAGCAGACCTCTCTGAACTTAAGAACTACCGCCCCATCTCCCTCCTCCCATTCCCTGCCAAAGTCATCAAGAAAGCCGTCAATAACCAGCTTGCCGCCTTCCTTGAATCCAACAACTCCCTCGACTCCTCTCAATCTGGCTTTCGTGCCAAACACAGCACCGAAACCGCCCTCATTGCAGCGACAGACGACATCCGAACACTACTGGACAATGGAGAAACAGCTGCCCTCATCCTACTAGACCTCTCCGCCGCCTTCGACACAGTCTGCCATAACACCCTCATACAACGCCTCAGTAACTCAGGCATACAAGGAAAAGCCTTGGACTGGATCATCTCGTTCCTCGCCGGGAGAACCCAGAGAGTCCGACTCCCCCCATTCAAATCAGAGGCCACCGAAGTCATCTGCGGAGTACCACAAGGTTCATCTCTCAGTCCCACCCTCTTTAACGTCTACATGAGTCCACTCGCATCCATCCCGCGACAACATAACCTTAACACCATCTCTTACGCTGACGACACCCAGCTGATCCTTTCCCTCACCAAAGACCCTAACACCGCCAAAACCAACCTTCACGAATGCATGAAAGAAGTATCCGAATGGATGAAAAACAGCCGACTAAAACTTAACTCAGACAAAACGGAAGTCCTCATCCTAGGATCATCTCCCTCCGCCTGGGATGATTCATGGTGGCCATCGGCCCTGGGCACAGCACCCATACCCACAGACCACGCACGTAACCTAGGTTTCATTCTAGACTCTTCACTCTTGATGACCAGACAAGTCAACGCCATCTCATCCTCTTGCTTCAACGTACTTTGCATGCTCAAAAAAATCTTCAGTTGGATCCCCTCCGAGACTAGAAAGACTATCACCCACGCACTGGTCACTAGCCGACTGGACTATGGAAACACCCTCTACGCCGGAATCACCGCCAAATTACAGAAAAAACTCCAGCGCATCCAAAACGCCTCAGCCAGACTCATTTTGGACATCCCTCGCCAAGATCACATTACCGGCCACCTGAGAGACCTCCACTGGCTCCCCATCAACAAGAGAATAACGTTCCGTCTCCTCACCCACGCACACAAGGCCCTCTACAAACTAGGACCCGAATGCCTCAACACACGACTGTCCTTCTACGCACCCAACCGCCAACTAAGATCCTCCAATCAAGCCCTCGCCGCAGTTCCACGCATCCATAGATCCACCATGGGAGGAAGATCCTTCTCCTACTTGGCGGCCAAGACTTGGAATTCTCTCCCCACCCACCTCCGCCTTACACAGAACCACATCTCCTTCAGAAAGGAACTTAAAACATGGCTATTCGATAAATAATGCACCCCCTCCCACAAGCGCCTTGAGACCCTCTGGGTGAGTAGTGCGCTATACAAATTCCTGAACTTGAACTTGAACTTGAACCGTAGCACCACCTCATGAGGTGTAATAAATGTTACTTTTTTCATTCCAGTTTTTGTGCCAACTTCTTCCTATTGGTCTGAGGACTTTTGTGCAGAGAAGGGCGAACCCCTTGCACTAGCGGGTCTGGCTGAGGCTTGCTACGACAAATTGGCGCCCGACACGTGAGGCTCATCGGCGACTCGGATACCCGAAGGATTAGTCGTGATGAAGGTTTGGAATCTCGCCGCAGATGTGATCACTGCCAGAAGAGACCCGAGTTTCGGCATCCAAGGCGTTTCTTCCCTTCTTTGTGATCTGACCATCCAGGTGACGCCGGTCCTCGACTGAGATCTCTTCTGTCGATTCGCTGTGCAGTGGCCATTTGGTCGAATTTAGAACTTGGCAGTTGGAATCTGGACACCCTATGATTGGTAAGAGCCGTTTTGCGGCACGTACTACGGGTTTTGGATGCCCTTGTATGGTAAGGTAGTTTTAGGAACACTTACTGTGGCATATTTGTATTTGGAAAAGACTAATCTAATTTGAATTTGGTATTTGGTAAATATATGTGTTGCAACTCATATAGGCAGGCAATGCGGAGATTTTTTCTTCAATGAGTCGAATTTGAACGGCGCAACGTACTAAAAGTATTTTAAGTGCTACTTTGTGTATAATACTGCATATTTTGCATTATTTTTGGCATACCTGTTTTTAGTGCACTTTGAAGGATGTGTTGCTTTTGTAATGGTACCAGACTGAGACTCAAAGAATCGCAACCGGCACCCCCAGAGGGGATGCCTAATAGGGATATGTATGTAAAATTTGGTCTTTCTCCCATAATGTACAGCACGTTATGGCATAAATACACTCGTAAGGATCCTGAATTACGTTGGCCTATGCATGGGTCATTTGATATACAAAAGATTGAGTATGTGGAGCAATATATGTTTGAGCGGAAGTCCAGACGTGATATGTTTGAATGCGTGCGTATGTGGGAGAAAGAAGTGGGTGAACGAGCGAAGCGTGAGCAAGCATTGATTGAGAAAGAGCAGCGGAAGAATGTGTATGAGAAAGCGTTGGAGTTGAGAAAGAAAGAAGTGAAAGAGTTGAAAGAGAGAGAGGAGAAAGAACACAGATTGTAGGTATCTGGCCAATACCCTGTCCGACAACCTCTCTATCCTGTCCTTAATAAACCAATAAACCACAAGATGATTTTTTGTTATTAGATCGACCTCCACCTCCGTATGCCGTTCCGTCCGCTCCGTCAGGAGGCGATGAGGATTCTGATGCGGATCAACGAAAGGCACTGGACACTCGTTCTATTCTGCCTACTCATCGAGCAAGCGATATCAGACAGGCTGCTCGTAAAGCATTACGTAGCACTGATTCTGCTTCCGATCTTTTAGCTAGTATACAGGGGTGATCGGAGAAAGAGCAGAAATATTTCACTGAAATGTTTGCGTCAGAAGTTGTTGAATTATTTCGGAGATTCTCTCCAGCTTTAGAACCTGATGATGTAGCAGCTGATTGTAAAAACATGCGTGATGATCTTTTTATTTTCTCTCAGGTGGCTGACACGATTAGACGGTTGGTTAAATAACAAACTGATGCGGTTCACTTGAAGGAGAAGAAAAAGCTTGCAGATGCAGCTGCGCAGAAATCTCAGGCCGGAGAGTCACAGTCTTCTATCTTCAGAACAGATAAGACAATGACAGTCGATATGAAGCCTATGCGGAAAGCTGCACCCTTGTATGTTCCTCCTAAAGGAGCAGGTGACAGTGATGATAAAAATTCTGTTGATGCTAGAGGTTATTTTATTTATAATTGGGTGTATACTCCTTGGAATAGGACAGATGTAATGGTGCATAAAGCAGCATTATCCGATCCACGTAAAAATCCAGCCGCTTTCTATGAGGAAGTTGAAGGCGCTATCAATTCTTGTACCATGACTTTGTGCGATATTGATTTATTTTTTGGATTAATATTACCACCGGATACGTGGAGGACCGTCGGTAAAATTAATGATCGCACTACTTTTGTTGCGGAATGGAAGGATCTAGAACAATTGGATGTGGAGAGGGAGCCCGCTCAAAAGCCACATAAGTTAATATTAGATCTTCCTGCAGCTATATTAACTAAGCTTAAAACAGTTATCCCCCCTAAAAAGATAGATTGGACTGTTTTAGCATTGTGTAAACAAAAGGTAGACAAATCGGTTTCTGATTTCTTTGCCCGCTTTGAAGAAGCATTTCACGATTTTAGCGGTCAGTCTTTGAATGATGATAGAGGCAGACATCTTTTTGTCGACAAATATGTTACGAATCTGTTACCAGGATAGCTAGCCGTTTGAAAGCCAGTGAAAGGTCTTGGACTACATCTTCTCCAGCATCTGTTTTAACGATGGCTCAATATTACGAGCGTCAAGAATTTGAAGCAAACGTAACGAAGAAAAGAAATCTAAAGATTTGAAAATAAAGGTTATGTTAGCCCAAGTTTATAGTCCGCCCTCTAGAGGCTATGATAGAGGTGGACGTGGATCTTTTAATCCCCCCTATACTCGTACGAATCTGTCTATTAATCAATGTGCGTATTATAAGAAATTTGGCCATTGGATGGCTGATTGCCCACTGTTGCTTGCCCAACAGAATTCACGAGGGCAGGGACAAATGAGAAATCGGTTTAGAAAAAGCACAAATGGTCGGGTTAAATGTAGACTGTACTGCAAAACTCTATGCGCTGACACTTCTAGACAAACAATGTATCAATCAATTTATTTAAAACATATTATTTTTATTGATTGTTTTTTTCTTTTTTCTTTTCTTTTATCAAAAATATAAATTTGTTATGATAATCATGAATAAAATTAGTACATTCTATATACACAATATTACATCTGTACCATATATTTCCGGTTAAACAGTGTTTTCCAGATCAGTAATTGTGTACATTATCACATTTTTAATACGAAATAAACATAGACAACATGATTGCTGGTAATGTAGAGAGTAATCAAAAGACACAAATCATCAAATCCGAGATACTAAATGAATAGAGTGTTGATACCGTCACTGGTAATGATGTGCAGACCAACGCGTTTCGGCCACTGCCTTCCTCAGGATTTCTGTTTTACCAGTCATTTTCTATAGAACAGAAATTGTGTATCAGTTATCTAGAGTGAGAGCACATAGATACAATAATGCATGTAGTGTCTACCAAAATAAGGGATACAAGTGGGACATCAATCTATAACCAAACCGAACCACCATCCACCATCTACTCGTGTCTGCAGAAGTCATCCTATGTACATTCTTCCATTATTTATATATATACAAAAAGTGTTTTTTATTGACTCAGAGATGTGTATAATCACTACATGCATTCTTCATTGTCTATATCACTGATGCTCTAAGCAATCAGAATTCTCTTAATAATCAGCATCCAAAGGGCTCTAGGTGAGCTATGTCATGTATGAAGAGTTAATACTGAATATTTACACCAAATATAGTTAGTTTAAATGTCTGAGGCCAACAAATATGGATCTACATTTACCTGTTGTGTCTAATCTTGTGGGTTTTCTAATGCGGGTCAAGAGTTCAGTTAATTTGTTCAAAAGTAACTGTCGGCTATAGATCAAAAAACATTCGTTGGTATCTCTTATAGATTAGCATATCTTTCTAACTAACATCTCCTCTAATTAGTTGGCCTTCATTAACCTAAACAGCTAGTACTGTTCCTGGACTGTTAGATCTAATTACAAGGGATCAGTCTATAATGCAGAAAATTGCGGGGATCTGTGTCCCAGGAATAGTTATATATACCTATTGCCTCATGTGACAACTACATTTTCTTATTTAGGGTCCAAATTTATTTTCAACATATAAGGACTAGTGAGCAAAGAAATCACCATCCATTAGTTATCTTAAGTGTACGATAATCTCTTTGCACACTTTTCATTAAATGCGTACCGATCTTAATGAATAGATGTAATACGAATGACACCAGTCTCTTTTTCGATCTAATGTGGAGATAATCTAATATATAGAAAATTACCTAGTGCTTTGTACTTCTGGGTAAGGTCCTATAAGTTTTCAGTTTTTTCTTTTATGGTCAGATGAAGGATTAGATTTCCCTCTGTCTCCTCTTCATGCGATATCTCTGTGATGTAACTGGAATTACATATGAGGGGTACATAAGTATTCCCATATTTGATACAGACTTTTCTATTTATAAAACCAACGACCCATGTACCTGAAATATGCTGGGCACCTTGTTCTTAGTCAATATGTATTAAAGCGGTTCATTTCTGGTTCTTCACGTTACTCTTTATGGTGCTATTGAAAAGAGGCAGTATAGAAATGAGAAATCGTTCAGGTTATTCAGGGCCTAGGGGAAATGCGAATGATCGTGCTCGATTTGATACTAATGTGCGAACACAGGATGGGTTTAACACCTTTGATAGACGAAATCAGTATCAAATGTCTGATTATGTTCAGCCTGACCTTTACGATTCTGTTCATGCATAGGATTGCCTAGGATGGGGTAAGGAATCAGTTGAAGTTCCAGTAGATCAGGAGTGTCCCTATGTTACAGCACATGTTTTGGGTTCTACTGATCGGTTTCTGGTTGATACAGGAGCTCGTAGCACTTTATCTAAACAATTGGTTCCAAGGGCTCCCCTGTCTGGCGTAACTATTACTTCGATAGGTTTCGATGGAACACCTTTCCTTAGCCCATTGTCACAACCACTTGAATTTCATGTTGATAAATTTAGTGCTCCATGTCCGTTTTTGCTTTCTCTAAACACACCAGACAATATTGTGGGTCTCGATATGCTCAAGTATTTCAGAGCCACAATACGATGTTCTCCTGAAGGAGTGCGTCTCATTTTGAATGATAAACACTCTGTGACTGAAAGAGCTTGTCTTGTTAAAGAGGATATTGCATTGGCCTCCCTCCCTAAAACATTGTGGGCTACCTCAGATACTGATGTGGGTCAAATGGTTATCCAATCGGTACATATTAGTGTCAAGGAGGGGGCTGTGTTGCCACATTTGCCTCAATATCGGATTTCACAGGAGGGTGAAGAAGCACTCATACAAATTGTACATGATCTCATTCAAGTTGGGGTTGTTGAGGAAGTTCCATTTAATGTTTGTAACAGCCCGATTCTTCTGATTTTGAAAAGAGATACTGACACTAGGGTTTATAGGTTTATCATAGAACGGAGAGAGGTAAACAAGATTGTTGTACCACAGTACCCTGTGGTTTCTGACATTACGACACTTCTTACTTTGGTTCCCCCGACTGCAACCACGTTCTCTGTTATAGATTTAAAGAACGCTTTCTTTTCGATCCCTATTCATCCTGATAGACGATATTTGTTCGGTTTCACTTTGAATAATCGATCGTATACATTTTGTAGAATTCCTCAAAGCTATACCAAGAGTCCGAGTATTTACAGTCAAGCATTGAAAAGACAACTTGATTCCTTTGTTTTGCCTGAAGGTGTGGCTCTCATACAATATATCGATGACATCTTGTTGGCAGCCGATACCCCAGAACAATGTGAAACGTGCACTCTGTCTTTGCTTTCTTTTCTTGCTTCACATCATCATAAAGTGTCACGAAGGAAATTGCAATATTGTAGACCAAAGGTAACCTACTTTGTCACCTTTTGTCTAAGGAGGGACAGTGACATCAGATCGTATACAAGCAATTTTAGATACTCCAGTACCTACTACACAGAAAGAAGTGCGTGCATTTCTTGGTCTTACTTCTTTTTGCAGGCAATGGATTTTGGGGTTTTCGTATATTGCTAAGACTTTGTTGGCAGTTAGCACTTTTGACAAAAGACACTCCAATACCCCTTCCATGGATAGATGAATGTGAAACTGCCTTTCAACAGTTACGACAAGCCCTTTGTTCAGCACCAGTGTTAGGTACACCAGATTACACGAAGCCTTTTACACTTTACATGCATGAGAAAGGTGGATGCGCATTGGCAGTTTTAGTCCAGTTACATGGTGATAAGAAACGTCCCTGTGCTTATTTTTCAGCAGTTCTTGATCCTGTTGCCCGAGCATTGCCTGTTTTTTTTTGCTCAGTTGCGTCAACGGGTGTGTCAATACGACAGAGTGAGGGAATAGTTTTGTCACATAAGCTGTTAGTGTTGGTACCCCATGCGGTTGATGCCCTTTTAAATCAAACAAAGACGCAGCACTTAACTAGTGCTCGTCTGACAGGATATACACTGACATTGCTAGCTCCTCACATTACATTGAGGAGATGTGCAACTTTAAACCCAGCTACTTTGTTGCCGTATCCGGCGATTCAGCCTCAGTCGCAAGAAACACATGATTGTATATTCTTGACTGAGGAACAGACAAAGGGTCGCATTGATTTGCAAGATACGCCCCTTCCAGATGTGGATGGTGAATTGTGGGTTGATAGGTCTTGTTTGAAATTACCAGATGGCACGACCTCAGCCGCATATGCAATCACCACGCTTGAAACAATAGTGGAGACAGCTCGCATACCACAGAAATCGGCTCAAGCAGCTGAATTGATAGCCTTGACACAAGCATGTGAGCTTAGTACTGGTTTATGTGTGAATATTTATACAGATAGCCGCTATGCTTTCGGAGTGGCGCATGACTTTGGCCTGCTCTGGAAAGAAAGAGGCTTTCTTACATCTCACGGGATGCTAATAATGCACGGAGACTTAGTACAAAATCTTTTGACTGCATTGACATACCCGAAGAAAATAGCTATTGTGAAGTGTAGTGCGCACAAGAAAGTGACAGATAAGATTGGACATGGTAATGCCTTTGCAGATCACGTGGCACGTGAGACTCTGACGCAAAGAAGCACTACTTCCATGTATGTAGTGAAGTCACAAGCTGAGCGTTGGCATGATGCTAGGCAAGAAGTACGAGAGATACAGAAATCTGCTTCTTTAAAGGAACGTGAACAATGGTCTGAAGAAGGAGAGTTGGATGATGAAGGTTGTTGGCGGAATAAGCAGATGGTTAGATGGAAGATGCCTATAACCTTTGTACAACCTATGGTTCAGATGGCACATGGGCTAGCACATGTTGGAGCTTCAGCAATAACGAGATTGCTTACGCAAGTTTGGGAGCATCCAGAAATTGCTAGCACAGCTAAGAGAGTAGTACACTCTTGCTTGATCTGTTTACAATATAATCCTGGAAAAGGGACACGAGTTCCAGCTGGAGGATTTGCTACACCAACTGCACCTTTCGAAGTCTTGCAAATGGATTATATCCAACTTGAGCGTTGTAACAACTTGAAGTATGTCTTAGTGGTGGTCTGTGCCTTCAGCAAATGGATTGAGGCGTACCCCATGAAGGACAATACTGCTATCACAACTGCAAAGGTGTTATTGAAGGAATTCTTCCTGAGGTTTGGTGTTTGCAGACTCCTATGGAATGATAACGGACCTCATTTTGTTGGGGACATTATTAAATATGTCCTGAAGGGATTAGGAATTAAACAGAAGTTCCATGCAGTGTTCCATCCACAATCAGCAGGATTGGTGGAAAGTTATAATGCTACTCTGAAGCTGAAGATAGCGAAAATTCAAGCTTCTACATCCTTGACTTGGCCAGATGCGCTGCCACTGGCATTGTTGTCTATTAGATCAGTACCACACTCTCGAACAGGTCTTACTCCTTATGAGGTTGCATTTGGGAGACCGATGAACATTTCGAGTTCTGTGTATGATGTACCTTGTGTCTTGATGAATGACTATTTGGCACAGTTAACTGACAGCTTGGTTTCTATTCATCAACAGGTTCGAGAAGCACTTCCCAACAGATCTACAGGTGATGGCCCTGCACTCGGACCTGGGGATTATGTTATGATAAAAGCATTCGAGAGGTCAATCAGCTTGGAGCCGAGGTGGCGTGGACCAGAACAGGTGCTCCATACCACGAGAACAGCAGTTCGAGTCACCAACAAGAAAAACTGGGTGCATAGTACCCATTGTCGAAAGGTATTGTCGACCTTGGTGGAATCTGCTGTGCTGACCGATCATCCAGAGATCCTGACTACGGAGAAAGGCCATGCTGTATCACCTGACAAATCTGCGGAGTTCTTCCCGGACCAGATGATCCCTGGAGCATCACGATACAACTTGAGACCGAGGAAAGAATCTACAGTTTTGAGAGAGACAGGTTGAGCAACTGCCCTGGGTAGTGGAAACGGAGTGCCGATATGACAAGGGGGGGGGGTCAGCCCTGCGTAGTGTAGTGACACCCGTCTTGATCTTCGGTGAAGAAAACAACGTCTACCCACGGGAGAAGAGCTCCTACGATTATTTTTTATTTTTGTTTTGCTTTTTGTTGCTGAAATGAATAAACAAAGGACAATATTAGGTGTTATAGGGGTTTTTGCTGTTTTGACAATTATAGCAGTAATCACTTGGTCTGTTGAAATGATGGCTTCTGCTCATGAGTTTTTTGTAGTTACTACTCCAGTCCCAGAGGAACACCAACATTTCACTCTTCCGTATCATGAGCAGAAACACCGTCAATCTTATCTCAATAACACATTTGTTCAGATGTTGCATCACACCCATAATGCCACGAACACTACTAACTGTTGGGTATGTGGAGTGCTTCCAGTGTATCAAAAGAAAGGAGGAACGCCTTTTATCCCACTTCCTTTCTCGCATAATGGTACACTCTTTTGTTTGGAACTTAAAAACCTGCAGTAGGTGGACTTCTTTTCCGTTTGATTAAGGAGTGTTATCAGGACAAAGATGGGTATCCTCAAGCAAATGGAACTAAATGGGAATGGGAGGAATACCGACAGGACAATATTTCTATGCCATATGTCTTCACCCACACAAGAGACTTTGCCACAAGTGAACAATCTGTGATTACTGTTACAAATACTAAAGCAGATTTATGTGTACAAAGTATTGGACGAATCCCAGTTGGAATAAGTGATTGTATTACAGTTTTAAATATAGATGGAATAAATAATAGTTCTTTCTTAGCTTCGCATAACACATATCTAGTATGTGGCAGTCATGGATATCATCGACTACCAGTTGGGTGGTCAGGTGTATGTTATGTATCTTTTTTGTTAGCTCCTGTTTTTCTGGCACCTGCATCATATCATCGAGATTTTAAACTGTTCAAGAATGTTTCATTAAATCGAAACAAAAGGACAATAAGTACTGATGAAGTAGACCAGACAGATACTAGTCTACAGCAATATGTTGATTTTAATTTGGGTCTGTTTTCTTTTGTGGGCACTGCATTAAATAGCAGGAAAGTGCGACGGTTAACTAGGGTTGTGGAAGCTGTTACTAATCAGACTTCTATAGCACTTGGAAACATCACTGAAGAATTACAAGTTGCCAGAATTGTAGCGCTCCAGAACAGAATGGTTTTAGACGTGATGCTAGCTGATAGAGGCGGTGCATGTAAAATTATCGGTAGTAGTTGTTGTGTTTTTATTCCCGATAATTCGCCCTCAGTATATGACACAATTTTTTAACTGCATAAGATAGCTACAGATATTCACACCAAAAATGGCACCCGGTCTTTTGCTATATGGTTTTGGGCTCTAGTCTCTGCTTGGGGTTGGAAATTACTGACTATTCTCTGTATTGTAATTGCAGTGATTTTCACCTATTGTATGTGTATCCATTGTGGCCCAATGCTATGTTCTATGTGCATTACTGCTTGCATACCAACCAGGAAGGATGCTGTAGAAATAAAAGCACAACACATGCTAAACAAGGAAGTAGCTGACATGATGCTTATAGATATACAGGATGAATATTTAGACTATCCCAGAAAAGCGAATGTCTTCAGCTAATGCTGAAAGGGTCGTCTGTTGTAATTTAACAGCGATTAGATTAAGCATTAGCAGAAGACATCTTAGTTCTAGCCGTTATCTTGACATTTAGTGGACTCCATTTTGTATTTACGGCAGCCATTTTGTCTGCTACATGCTGCCTCGTGCCGACCATGTGCCTTGTCCTATCTTCCTGTTCACGGTGCATGGAATCTGCCCAGCAACAAGTTATATTTAGCATCCCCCACTTTGCTCATGTCCATTAGGGTCCACATCTGTTAGTGATTAGTTCCAGATAGGAATGTGTTTGTCAGCCTCCCAGACTGTTAGCTGCTCCCACTGATCGATTGTGCTTCTCAAAATTACCTTATATGTACATAAGTTGTGCTCTTGTGTTTGTACCGCCTTCTTTTGAGCCCTTGTGCGGGTATAAATAAACCATGCTTTCTTAGCTCGTGGTGCTACTTCTTGCAATACAGAAGGGTCCTTCTGAACTGTAGCACCACCTCATGAGGTGTAATAAATGTTACTTTTTCTATTCCAGTTTCTGTGCCAACTTCTTCCTATTGGTCTGAGGACTTTTGTGTAGAGAAGGGCGAACCCCTTGAACTAGCGGGTCTGGCTGAGGCTTGCTACAACACATTCTCTACTGGGATAAGCAGATACCTTCCAATTGATATTTGGCTGTAAGGATTTTAACTTTAATGCAGGAAATGTATCCAGAAATCCTGGCTTTAAGTCCTGAACGCCCCCAGAGCAGGACTCCATACATAATAGCTAATAAGTTACTGTAGGGACCAAGCTCAAACTATGTTGAAAATATTGCAAACATACATGTGAAATTCGACCGCATAAGAAAAATGGAGAAAACTTTGACATCAAAAGATATGGACAAAGAAGCCTCCCAAACCCAAACATTAATTGTTATAGATTGCCGCAACATTAGCAAGCACATGTAACAGTATTACATAGGATCTTTAAAGTAAGGACCACCAAAACAGCAAGGGGCTATTATGTCTCGGTAAATCACCCTCTAATATAGGCAGCTCGTGACAACTAACAAGTTCTAATACCTTTGGTTTGCAATGCAAGTTAGATGAGGAGTACTGGGTAGGATATGTAAACCCAAACAAAATATGCTGCTTTCAAGAAACCTGACAACCAGTGGGGTACTGGAGATGGATTTATGGTGCATTCTGAACTGGCGATTAAAAGCAGCAAAATGAGAAAATTGAGATAAAAAATATTATCTTCTACAAGTTCCAACATGCGGCATATTGAGACTGAAGGTGAATGAATCATCATGGACCTTTTGTAATACAAATTCTTTGCCATGGAGGACAGGAGAAAGATCTCTAATGAAGAGGATTGTCAAGGAGGAAACTGGGGGATAGGAGTCCAGCATGCGACAAACGTCTAACGTTGGTGTTCGAGATTTCAGTGCCAGACTTGTGCAGGGAATGTTAGAGAAGGGTATTATAGAAGAAGAAAGTGCATGGGGTAACTTGCAGCAGACATTCCTGTGAAGTGTACAACTAGAAATTGGAAGCAACAATCAATAATAAGTGCAGCAGTAAGTCTCTGAGCACTTAATGTCTGTACAGGATCCGATTCACCAGCTTGGTCCATATATAGGGCCAGCAACATATCATTATCAATTACATGTTACTAAACATGGTAGCCTGGTGGGCAGCATATGACGAGAAAGTGGAAATACGAGTTAACAGTGACCATGTCTCTGATAACCCTCTTGCAGTACCACAACCAAGGAGGGCCAAAAATATGTTGGGCCCCATTTAACAACACGCAACCTCATTGTTTCCAGCAACCAAGGGGCTCTGAAATAGATACCTACAAATTATACCAAGCTGTCCCTACATACAATGCATCTAATGCAGTAACATGTAATGGTGAAGGCACAGACAACAAGATGGTAATAGATCAAAAAGTCGTACCTCGTATATTGAGCTTTTCAGGGGGCATATTATAAGGGGAAAAACACAATATATGTGTGATAGAACAAATAATGGTGCCACTCAGGGTAATTTACACCCTACCACCTGAGAAGTGTTTGTACAAAGGAACAAAGAAAACCTTTGTATTTAAAGGTTTGGAGAGATGTACCCCGGCACTCCACATTTACATATAACGTATGTTATTGATAATATTTCGTCTTTATAATGATAATTGTAATTATTTCCACAGGTGCAAACCAACAGAGTGAAGGAATTAATGCTCAGAAATAAAGAACAGTTTTTGTTGTAAACTGTATTTAACAATTTCTAGCAATTCAGTTTGTGAACAAGATACAATTGTTACGCGTTGTTGTTTTCCAATTCCGTTCAGAGTAAATATGTTCAGTGATGATAGAGAACAGCCTACACACGTTTCATCATAGGTGTGACTTTTTCAAGGCTGTGTAGAAATACAATAATTCAAATGTCAACCACAATTGTAAGCATCACTAGTAATTAGATTGGGAGATAGTTAATTTGGTGCCCAACCTAACGTAAGCATTAGCGTGGACAGTTCCACAACAAATAAAGACCCAAAAGAACAAAGAAGAAGTATTTTTTAAAAGAGAGTCCGTACTTTTTTTACTTTTTTTTTAGGACGAGTGCATGTTAAGGATAGTCTTTAATGACATGCAAGGAAGTGATGGCGAGACAATCTTCTATAAGTACATATCTGCTACGAATAGTAAAGTAGATGTGAGAAAAGATATTACACCAGCCATAAAAAATGATTAAGGGCCCGATGTAGGTAAATTAGATTTACTGATTCATAAATACCGAATTTTACTGATTTGGTATTCATGAATCGGTAAATCTAATGTAGGTAATTTTTCGGTAAAAAATACCAACTCGGTATGATTCGGTATTTACCGATTCTGTAATTACAGAATCGGTATTTGTCATTGATTCCTATGTGCCTTGAAGCCCATAGGATTGAATGGCAAATACCGATTCGGTAATTACAGAATCGGTAAAATTACCGAATTGCCAAGGGGGACAGGGTGTCACTTTGACACCCTGTTGCACCCCTGTTTGTGGCTTGTGTGCCATGTGACACACATACATGCCCTAAGGACACAGATGTGCATGTACACAGGTATTCGTTATTTACCATGCAATAGTATTACATGGTAAATAACAAATCGGTAAGGGCCTGTGGCACTGTTTTCAGTGCCACATACATATTGATTTACCGATTCGGTAAATTTACAGAATCTGTATTTTACCGAATCGGTAACTTTACCGATTCGGTAAATATACCGATTCTGTAAATTTTAAGGCCCCTACATCTCCATTTGCAAATACCGGTCTGTAACGGCCGAAATCGGCCGTTACCGACCGGTATTTGCCGACCTACATCTGGCCCCAAGTTCCCAAAATTCATCTACCTTCAAAACAGTGTTTTTGGCATAGAAAAGCATTGCCAATGTGGCTTGCAGCGTGGCAGGAAGATTGAAGTAGTCCAAAACACTTCTTGATAAAAGTTATTCCACTGTAGAAAACAAAAAATATTTCCGAATGCTAGGTTAAATGTAAGCCTTTACATTTTGAAGGTCATAATAGTGTAAAATGCCTTCCCAAAAATATTTTTTTATAAACTTACTTGAGTTCATGCAGAAATGTTATCTACAGAATTGTAAATCCTCTAAGTCATTCTGAAATGTAGTGAGTACCACACTCAATAAAAGTGGGAGCATGTCAGTTGCTGATACTATTTTACCTCTGTCGGCTAAAATGGGCAACTCCCAGGATGCACAAAAGTCTAGACCGGTGCAGCAAATATTGTGTAGCCAAAAAAAGGGAACTACACTAAGGCCTCAGAGTATGGCACACTAGGTAATATGGGAAGGAACTGCTTAAAACATACACATTTGAATATAAGACACTCTCAAACCCACAATAAAATATAGGCAACGCAGAGAGAAATAGACGCAGTGGTGCAAAACAAAGACAGTAAAATGTTTTGGAATTGGTGACACAGAGTCTAAAGGAAAATACAAACCTCTTTGAGATGGCAGTGGGAGCTAAAAAACTGAACAACTAGTATAGTAGCTTATTTTACCGGAGAAGCCAACACCTCTCGCCCAAGCAGTAGCACCTTGATATGAGTGACTCCAGAGATTACCACAGCAAAGAACTTCAAATTCAATTGAGAGAAAAAAGTATTAAAACCCCTATGCCGGGTATGGTCTCTGTTGATCTAGTCTGTGTGGACTACTAAACCTGGGCCCAAATACATTGTTTTCAATGCAGTTATCAAGAACGTATGTGTGGCGGGTTCCTCAATAATTATTTCTATCAAAATAAGTGAACCATGGAGACCCACCAAACTATCATCCAGTTTCATTCTTGGGTGGAGTATGAAATATCTACGGCCAAGTAGTGTCTAGTCATATTAAGGATTTGGTTGACAACAGTGTATTAAGTATTTCCCAAGATGGATTCAGGAGGGGCGCAAGTACAATCAAAAAGGCGATGAGGCGTATCTAATCTCCAGATGTCCAATTAAAGAAAGCACCTTTTTTTATTACATTCATTGACTTGAAGACAATATTGACTCTTTGGATACGAACTCACTCAGGAAGGTGTTGCCGCAAACAAGAATGCCAGAGTAGATGATTGTGGCCCTGCTAGCTGATGACGCTCTGGTCAGTTTCTTCCAATTTAGCTCTGGTCAATAGACCTTTGTAGTAGCCTGAGAGAAAAAGGGGTTAATGACAATATGAACCTTAATGTAAAGTGTAATTATTAAAACTATACAATAAAAGTTGGTATCTTGAAGTTAAACATTTTTATTATAAATTCAAAGCCAAGCTTATATATATATATATATATCTCAATCTCAAAGTACAGGATTACCAACGGAAGACCACAATGGCGTACAATGTTAGTCCTCAATAGCAGATAGCATATGCGTATTTCAGTAGCCGCTATACAAAAAAAATCTGGTGGTTCAAGAAATGGTTTTTATCGTTCTCCTTATACATGGGAAATATTTGCAACCTCTAATAAACCCTACACTATACTAGGATGGAATAACCCTATTAAGTGAAGCAAGCAAGAAAGGTGTCAGCATCAGGACCTCTGCAGAAGTCCTATGATTATAGAGTAATGTTTAGCATAAAGCCACACAATCAGAGATGTCAAAAGAGGCCTGCACCTCTCCAAGTCCAAAGAGAGTCTGACTAACCCCAAGGTGGATTCACTAATAAAACTTCACAAAGAACATTTGAGAAATATGACCTCACAATACTTTTCCAATTCTTAGAAATAAACTTGCACCTTGCGCAATACTCCCATATTCCGGTCTCTGCTTCTGAGGTGTCCTTGAGTTCCTCCCTCTGTCTGATAGTACCAAATGGTAACACTCTTTTTTCATTACAAACATTTTACCTTACCAGTTCTTCTTCCCCTCACTATCACAAGAATATAATGTGCTTTTTACTTACTAATGAATGCCTTTGGTCTGTACCTCCAAAGGAGAAAAAACTGTAAGCTTTTGGGCCACAGTCATTCTAACATAATATTTCTCTTTAATGCATATTTAATTCTACAACAGACATATAATCCAATAAATGAAATCTTTAACAAGGAGAGACAAGTTATATTATACTGTTTCTTATATAATGCACTATAACAAATACATGAATTATCAGATGAAAACAACAACTGGTCACAATTTATAAAGAAATATACACACACACGTATAATTCATTCTCTCTAGTCTCTGGCAAATGCACTGCCTTAATGCATTTTAGCGCACCACCTTACAAAATCTAAACCTATAGAAGACATTTCCGAAAAGGAAAACGTTAATATGCACACACACACACATATACACTGGATAATGCGCTTGTCATATTTTTTGTGCACTATATTCCATTAGTATTTTCAACACATTACATGAACACATGGGGCTGAATGTAAATATATTTGTGGCCTAATCAACTTAAAAGGGTGGAGCTAAAATGATGCTACTCCAGAGGACTCCATGGAAGTGCAACTGCAAGGGCTAAGTTTGGAAGAGCTGGCAAATGAATGAACGAGCTTTCAGTCTTTACTGGGATACCTGACTTCAGGGATGTGTAGCAACAGCACCTATTGTTCAGTCTATTCATAAGCTCACTGGGAACGTACCGAGCTGTCTTAAATTAAAATTCACCAAAAAAAGGAGGTGATAAGGGAACAGTCCTTGTGTTCACTGATGATGCTGTACTTTCAACTCAAATAGAAATCACAGAGCATTACCTATTGAGATGTGTTGAGTGTTACTGCCACTGTAAAAGTGCAGCTTGAACATTTGGTCAGAATGCGTGAGCTGCCCAGGATGCAAAGCAAAATTTACCCCACAAAGGCTGTTGCAAAAGCTGCTTCTGGAGCAGACTTGTGGGGTCCCAGCAACATCCCAGCATTGTCAGAAATTGAGAACCGGCTATTGATAGCTCTACAGCGAAAAGCCAAGGTAGCCCGGTAACCCAATTAAGAAAGGAATTGGAGCTAAATACTATATCGGATAAAATGTTGCTGCATGTTGTTTAGTCTAGTTTAGACTTAAGTTGTATAAGAATACCCATAGGGATACTGACGCCAGCATATTTACAGATCACTGCATGAAGTTTTGACTGTGAACAACCTCAAGAAGTGCCCATGGTTAGGTCACATGGAGACTATATTAGAAGGAATGGTGCCTAGCCAATTCTAGATCACTTTTATAAATGAGCTAGCAAGCAGGCTTATCACAAAGAGATGCTGGCACCACAAATTACAGGTAGTTTTGCCTTGTTTTAGACAAGGGATCCTCTCAGCAGGCCACACATTGGACAAGGTGCAACAATCTGGCAGCCATGGCGGGACAGCACCTGCAGTATGTGCTGAACTTCTTCAGCACAGGGCACTTCACAATATTATTGTAAGCGCACCATCAAAATCATTTCAGGTTCAACGCCGAGGAATAGCAGCAACAGGATATTATGTTGTGTTTCTGTGTGTCTCTAGACAAGTCTGAAAGGCTCTCCCTGCCCTCTCACCGCCTAGGCTGCTTAACCTCTGATTACCTGCATTTCACCAGCCTCTGATGGGGGACGTCACTAGTTTGACTTGGTACATTTCCTCCAGCCCAACTACTTGAAGAGGTCTTGCAACATGCTTTTGGTAAAGCTGTCAGCACATGCGGCATGTTTTACAGGGCGAGTCACTGTAATTATAGCCTGCACTATGAAGCAAGGAATGCTCGTGCTGCCAAGTCACACTCGCAGGTGACTGGGTGTGGGAAGTGGGAGTGCATAGGTCTTGAGATTGCGAACCACATGCTTAATATCAAAGCAACTAATGCCTCCCTACCAGTGCCAATAGGGCAGTTGTAGTGAAGCAATGATGGCTGGATGCCATAATTCTGAGTAGCTCCGTGTTTGCTGCATCCTGTCCGGTAAAAGCAGCACTGTGGAGTTTGATGAGAACGGATCCTTGCTCATCCTAAACCTACTGCCCTACTGCAAGTGTCACTGACTGCCACTTTTTTTTTTATAGCTGAGGTACAAACATTTAAAATAAAAAGTTTATTTTTCATTTTTTCACTTTGCACTTTAGATTAAATCGCTGAACTCAGTGGATTTTATCAGAATGAGTTAACCGAAACCTTGTTGCTGTGACAGTGTTAGTAACAACTGAAAAGGCAAGTCATTTGTCTTGTTTCACAATTTTCTTGGTTTTTGAGAACAAGAAAAAAACAGCAGCAAACAATACACAAATACAAGGGAGGATGGATTTGTGATACACGGTCCCGCAAAATTCCACACAGTGCACATGGCCCCTAAAATGAGATGCTTTTATTCCATCTGCCCCAACCATTTGCCCCAAACCTTGCGGTGTTTAGCTGGACACCCTCTTGCCTCAAACATCGGCCTTTTTTATTTATTTTTATTTATTTAGAAGGTTTTATAGAGCGTGAACAAGATCCTTGCGGATGTCAGAACGCTTTACAATTAACAAAGTTGATTATACCAAATGAATAGCAAGACACAATATAGAGAACGTGCATGGGATTAATAAAATAAAACACACAAAAAAGTTGTACAATTCCAAAGCATGGGATCATAGATGTTCCAAGCACAAAAGCAGCGAGTCTCGGATGAAAAAGGTTCTGGTCCGGGTGGAATGGTCAAGTAAATTTTGCCATGAGAATTGCTTTTACTTCCTTTCTGAAAGATACGAAAGAAGAATTCAATCTGGTTTCAGGGGGAAGAGTATTCCAAATCCTAGGTGCCATCCCAGAGAAGGTTTGTTTATATGTTTTTTTTATTGAATCTTTGAGGCTTCAGTAGAAGGTTATCTGCACCCCTAGAGGACCTTGAGCCACCAGAGATTGTCAATTTGTGTGCGAGATAAATGGGTATCTTGTGGTGTCAGGCCTTATGTGTCATGCAAGCAATTTTTAGCTGAATTCTTGCTTCGAATGGGAGCCAGTTCAGGGATTTTAGGTCAGGGGAGATGTGGGAACTTCTATTCGAACCGGTGATGAGTCTTGCTGCAGAGTTTATTGATGCTCTAAGGGGAGCTGTAGTTGCTTTTGGGAGGCCGCATAGAGAGACAATACCATAATCCACACGGGGGATAACTAGCGCTTGTACAGCCTGTTTGATGCCGTTGACTGGCAAGAATGGCTTCAGCTTCCTTAGAATGTTTAACTGGAAGTTTGCTCCCTTTGTAGGGTTGCTGACGTGTTTCTGCATGGTGAGATTGGTGTCCAGAGTTATTCCCAGTAATTTTGCTGAGTCCACAATAGTTGGTTGCACGTTGAGTGCAGTGAGATGTTGGATTAAGTTTTGCAACAAAGGGTTTTTCGCTGGGACTATAAGGAGGAATTCGGTCTTTAGAGCGTTCAGTTTGAGATGATTTTCTGCCAACCATATTTGTGTGTTCATGAGTGTAGAGTTAAGCTGTTTAATGTCTTCTAAGGTGTTAATCTTTAGATACAGTTGTGTATCATCAGCGTACATATGATATTGCACGTTAGTCGCGGCTCCATGAACAAGTTAAACAATGTCGGGAAAGTGAAGATCCTTGTGGGACGACCAGCCTTACTGGAACTGGCTTGGACAGAGTGTTGTTAATCTTGAATTATTGTGTTTGGTTATGTAGAAAGGAGGTAAACTAGTTTACCACTGGTCCAGAAAGACCCATCCTCAGTCTGAGCAGATCTAGCAAACTCTTGTGTTTGACCGTATCAAAAGCTGAGGATAGGTCCAGCAGGATGAGTAGGCATGAGCCGTTCTGGTCCAGGATTTGAAGTGCATCATCAATAATGTGAGTCATGGCTGATTCCGTGCTGTGCCCTGCTCTGAAGCCTGATTGGTGGTTGTCAAGGAGGTCAAAGTGAACGATATGTTTTGTTAGTTGGTGGTGCACGCATTTTTCAAGCAGTTTGGCCAGGGTAGGGATATTGGAAATAGGACGATAGTTGTTAAGATTCGTGGGGTCAGCTATTGGTTTCTTAAGGATGGGTGAGACTTGACCGACTTTGACGGTATCTGGAATGCAACCTTGTTGGAGTGAACTGTTGATGATTTTGGTCCATAGCGGAATTAGCCATGGGATTAGGTCTTTAACAGCGTTATCAGGGAGCAGATCGATGAGGTGGTTGGAAGGTTTCAAGGCATTTAGAATCTTACCCAAAGGCTCTTCCGAGTAGGTGTTAAATGACGACCAGGCGGCATTGTTCTTTGGGACACACTTTGAAGGGATTTGGTGTGTACTAGTTGGTGGTGACGAGGGAGTTTGTGAATGTGGCACAGAATAAAGTAATCAGTCCTTTAAGAGATCGTTCTCGATGTTGAGGGTCTTCTGAGTGTAGAAGGCGGAGAATTGTTCACAGTTGGGTTGAGTTTGGGCGGTATCTTGTAACCGTTGAGGGGCGTCCTTAGATTGAGTTTTGATTAGCTCAAATAGTTTTTTTGTGTGATTTCTAGCTTGGTCTAGTTGGTGTTTGAAAAAGTCTGCTTTGGTACGCTTAATCTTCTTGTAATAGGCGTTTCTCTTTTTCCTTAGTAATTTGAGGTGAATAGTCGACGGGACTGATCTCCAGTTGCGTTCAGCGACTCTGAGAGAGCGTCTGTCTTCGTTGAGTAGGCTATTGTACCAAGGTTTTGAGTCTTTATTGGAGACTCTCTTAAGTTGAAGAGGGGCTACCTCATTGATTATTGCGGCCATCGAGTTGAGGTAGTGGTTGGTGAGATCATGCACGTCTGTGGTGCCATCAGGAGGCAATAGAAGGTTGTAGCTTGAGAAAGGAAGTGAGTTTGTGTTGAGTTGTTTCAATTCTCCTGTCCAGATCTTTGGTTTTGTGGCCTGAACTGAGTTAAATTTGACTGTTTCTTTGATAAAAAAAGTAATGATGTGGTGGTCAGATCAGTCGCAGAGTTGTATCGATTCCAGTTGAATGACGTCAGTTTTGGAGATTATTAAATCCAGGGTTGAACCTTTCTCATGTGTAGGGCCATTGCAGGTTTGGGTCAGGGCTAGATCATCCAGGAAGCTTCTGAGGCAGTTGACAATTGTGTTGTTGTTGTCATTCCAGTGGAGATTGAAATCGCCGAGGAATATTTGGTTGTTTTGCATACCGTTGTTAGTTGAAATCATATCCATGAGTTGTTCTGAGAAAATGAGATTGTCACCTGGTGGATGATAGATGATGTGCAGTGAGAAAGCTTGTTTGCCGTTGCTGCTAAGGTCTAGGCAGAAGTATTCGCAGGACGTGAAGACCAGGGAAGTGGCTCTATTTACAGTGATGTCTCTACAATGAATACAGGCTATACCTCTACCTATCTTACAGATTCTGTCTAATCTGAGGATGTCGTAGTTCAGGGGAACTAGAAAGTCCATCAGTGGGGTGGAGGAATCAGTAAGCCAGGTTTCAGTTAACAATAGCAGGTCTAGTTCCTGTGAAATGATGAGCTCAGCTATGCCCGCAGCATGTCTGGAAGCTGATCTACAGTTAAGGAGTGTGCATTTAAGATGGGGAGTAAGGAGGGAACAGGAGGGGTCTTGGGTGAGAGGGACGTGTCTAAGGTTGCTCTCGACGATCCCTCTATTATTGTGTCTGGCAACTCTGTGGGTTAGGGTGGAGAGTAGGGATGGTCAACTGAGTTGCGGTAATGCAATTATTGGGAGAGGGTTCGTAGGATTGAAGAAGAGATAGTATATTGCTCTCGGAGAATGAATTGACGCTTCGCTTAGGACGCAAACGTGTATTGAGGAGGGGAACTGAATTTCGATTGAGTGGAATGAGTTTAGGGGTGTGAGTTAAGTGGTGTGATCGGTAGTTCAGGTTAGATGCTCTTGAAGAAAAATTACGCCAAGGTTGGTTGGATGTCAGATCCTTGCAAGATTGGAGTTCCTTTTTAATCTGGAGTAGAGCCAAGATTATTTCCTGAAATCTAAGTTCGGGGTCAGTTATAACCGTGGTAGAAGGCTGTGTTCTGCATGTGGGGGGCTGCAGAGGTGCGGGTAAGGTTAATGTTGGAGGTAGTATTGTGTGAGAGGGTGGATGAGTGGGGGCTGTAGAGGTCTGAGTTGAAGGGGTGGTTGGTTGTAAGGTTGGTGGGGAGGGGGACGTAGGGGGCTGGGGGTGTTCATCCAGTAGCGTATTGTCATTGCGGTAGTGTGCGGACAAAACCTGTGCCAAACTAAGACTACGGAGGGGGTGGATGTTGTGGGGAGAGTACGTGTGATGAGAATCATTATAGGGTAGAGGTGCTGAGACCGGCGGGATGTTGGAGAGTGTAGGTGGCTGAGAAGATGGGGTGGCTGGCTGTAATGTGGGAGTGGTGAGGGTAGATAAGAGCGTGGTGATCTCAGAAGATAATGCATGGTCGTTAAGTCCCTGTGAGGTCAGGACATGTGGCAAGGCATGGCTTCGCATGGGTAGGCTTAGATGGGGCGAGAGCTTGATAGGAGACGCAATAGAGTGCAAGGAAGTCGAGACAAGAGAGATGTTGGTGTTAGGGTGGGGGGTAGCTATCGTGTTGTCATGTAGGGGATCAGTAAGCGTTGATGCGACAAGTGCTGTAACGGTTGTGTCATAAGATCGAATGTGTGGGGTTATTGGGGTGTTGTGGGGTGTGAGGCTAGGGGGGTCATCTGGGTGTGCATAATAGTCAGATGCCACAGGTGGACGGGGAGGACATGTCAGAAGGGGGCGGGGGGTTGGGGGTCTAAGATGTCAGAGTGGTTGGGTGAGGTGACTCCATGTGTGATGGTGCTGGAAGGCGATAGAAATTGGGAACCCACATGAGGTTTGGACACTAGGTTTTTGATGGTACGGAGGATGTTATCCATGAGAGAAAGATTGTGGTCTGTGGCTTGGATAAGGATAATACCGTTATTGTAAATGGTGATGGTTGCTGTCGCCTGGAAGAGCTGGGAGGGCAAAACATATAAACTAATGCCATGCGCGGTTTTCCTCGAAGAAGAGATCAAGAGTCCACTTCAAGAGTCCAGGCGCACATGCCGCCGCCTCGAAAAGGCCTGGAGAAACACCAAATCCACAGAAGCCCACAACAACTTCAGAGCCGCCACCAACGCCCACCATCAACTCATCAGAGAAACGAGGAAAAAAGCGATTGAAGACAGAATCTCCACCCACGCACACAACAGCAAGGAACTCTTCAGCATCATCAAGGAGTTCGCCCAACCCACCAGCGAGTCTACCGACATCCCTCCCTCACAAGACTCTGCGACAAACTCAGCATCTTTTTCCACCACAAAATCAAGAGCATCTACGAAAACTTCGACGAAGACAACCAACACACTGAACCCTCACCAACCACCCCCGACATCCGGAAACCAGCGATTGATGACTGGACAGCCCTCACCACCGAAGACACACTGAAGACAATGAAGTCAATCCACTCAGGGGCCCCCACGGCCCCCTACCCCCACCACATCTTCAACAGAGCCGCCAACACCATCGCACCCATGCTCCGCCAAACCATCAACCGCTCCCTGGCGACCGCCTCATTCCCCGACGACTGGAAACACGCCGAGGTCAACCCCCTCCAAAAGAAACCCTCAGCGGACCCCACCGACCTCAAAAACTACAGACCCATCTCCCTGCTCCCGTTCCCAGCGAAAGTCATCGAGAAAGCCATCAACAGCCAACTTGCCACATTCATTGAAGAACACAACATCCTCGACTCCTCCCAATCAGGCTTCAGAAAAAAACACAGTACGGAAACCGCCCTCCTCGCCGCAACAGACGACATCCGCACCTTACTGGACAAAGGAGAAACAGTAGCCCTCATCCTCCTCGACCTATCAGCGGCGTTCGACACAGTCTCCCACCGCACCCTAATACACAGACTCTACGATGCAGGAATCCAGGACAAGGCCCTCGACTGGATCTGCTCCTTCCTCTCCAGCAGGACGCAGCGGGTCAGACTCCCTCCTTTCCTCTCGGACCCCACACCTATCACCTGCGGAGTCCCCCAGGGCTCCTCCCTCAGCCCGACGCTCTTCAACGTCTACATGGCTCCACTTGCCCCCATCGTCAGAACCTACGGACTCAACATCGTGTCATATGCAGACGACACCCAGCTCATCTCTCCCTATCCAACGAGCCCAACACCGCCAGACGCAACTTTCGAGAAGGCATGGAAGCCGTCGCCAAATCGATGAAAAACAGCTGCCTACAACTAAACACCAACAAAACAGAAGTACTCATCATGGGCCCAAACCCCGACGCCTGGAGTGACACCTGGTGGCCCACCGCCCTCTGAAATCCGCCAACCCCCACAGACCACGCACGCAACCTGGGAATCATCCTGGACTCCGAGCTCAAAATGGACCGCCAGATCAACTCTGTCTCATCTTCCTGCTTCCACACCCTCCGCCTCCTTCGTAAGACCTTCAAATGGATCCCCCTCGAACACCGAAAGACAGTCACTCACGCCCTGGTCACCAGCAGACTCGACTACGGCAACGCACTCTACGCCGGAATAAACAAAAACCTCATCCGCAAGCTACAGAACATCCAGAACGCCGCCGCAAGACTGGTCCTCAACCTGCCAAAACACTGCCACATCTCCCAGCACCTGCGCACACTCCACTGGCTCCCCGTCGAGGCGAGAATCACCTTCAAGATGCTCACCCACGCACACAAGGCCCTCCACGGCACCGGACCAGCATACCTGAACAGCCGACTCAAATTCCACGCACCCCAAAGGACCCTACGATCAGCCCAGCTTTCCTACGCTGTGGTCCCCCGCACCAGAAAGACCAGATCGGGAGGCCGCTCTTTCTCCTTCCTCGCGGCCAAAGCATGGAACACCCTTCCGCTCCACCTCAGACAGACAACATCGCTCCCCATCTTCGCAAGAAACCTCAAAACCCGGCTCTTCGACAGACCCCCTCCTTGATTGAATGGAACCTGCACCCCCCCAACTCCCCCCCCCCCACCCCTAGCGCCTTGAGACCCTTACGGGTGAGTAGTCGCGCTTTAACAAACTCCTGATTGATTGATTGAGAGTGAGGTGAGGAATGCTTTCCTCCATTGAGCTCTTCGTTTTGTGTGGAGAATGAGGTCTGTGGTTGTAATCCCATTGTGTGGAGAAAAATAAGGATCGGCAAAGAGTGTTTCAGGATGCCGTTTTATAAAATTATGTTTGAATCGTTTGGCTGATTTTTTTGTGAGGTCGGAGGGGTAAATGTTGTTGAAGGAGTGTGTGCCTGCGGGTTCCAATATAAGGGCAGCACAATAGGAGAGATGGTAAAAGTAGATATGTGAAGAGAGTGTGTGAGCCTCGTGGGGGAGCGCGGTATGAGGAGAGGGGTGGGAAGAGGAGAGTTGTGAGGAAGGGGGGAGCGCAGTTCCTGAGGAGGTGGTAGTGGATAGAGTCGCAGGGGTCCTGGTTGTGGACCAGGCTGCGGGATGTGGAGAACAGTCACTGAAGAGGAGATTGTGGGTAGGAAGTAGCGGGCTGGTTGGCGTGGTAGCGACAATTGCTGCGGAGGAGATTGTGGGTAGATAAAAGTGGGGTGGGTGGCGTGGTAGGCATGGGTAGCAAAGAACGTACACTGGATAATGGATAGGTAAGGAGGGGTGCTGAAGGAGGGTGGGAAAAGAAATCCTAATACATTTGGGCCATACTATACGAATCTACTGTTGTTCAGACAATCTGCTAAACCTGGCTAAAACAGGGATCTAGAAAAACCAGAAAATCTATAGAAATCTGCTAAACCTGGCTAAAACAGGAATCTAGAAAAACCAGGCTAACTCAGGAAACTAGGCGCTAAATTACTTCTGTGGTTATTTAGAGGGCTAGTTACGGAGTATATATAAACATATAAGTGGGTGCTTGAGAAAAAAAAACATTGCCCCAACTAAGATGGGTGCCATGAAGCTCCTAAACTGTGGAGTGGTCCTATAACTCTTTTATTGTCCCATGCTACTCTGTTGCGTAGTCCTCTGTCTATTTCTATTCACAAAACATAGATGACTTAATTAGAATTCTAAGTAAATGAAGAACTAGTAGTCCTGTCTCTATTTTCATTGTTCAGACATTTTGCGGGAAGTATCACGGTTCACCTATTGTCAATATCCAGAATTAAATGATCCAGTAGTACACCACTTGGATCGATGCAAATATATATCTCTCGGTCTTGGTGGGAAATAATGTTCACATATCCCACAGGACAACACTTCAAGTCAGCACTGTGACTCCTGGGCAGGAAGCCCTGGTGCTAGCAGACTCTGCCCATCCGCTCCAGCCTGCAAAGCTAAGGATCCGCCAACTCTCGCTGCTGACTTAAGGCTCGCCGACTTCCCGGGGCAGCCTTTCAAGTCAGCAGCATTCTCACACAACGACTCTCCCCAGTCATCTGCCCCCGCCGTGTGTGCCAGACTGAGTGTGCCCTTCTCCGATCGAATAGCGCTCTCGCTAACCCGTGGCCAGGGGAGGGCGAGGGGCAGAGATGCGCAGGTCTACCTGGCTATCTGACTATCCCTCATTGTTAGAGAAACAGGCCTCTTCTCCGTAGCTTCCACCTGATGCCTCTCACGCGCGAGATCTGCTGCTGTGCATGTAATCAGCCGTAAGCTCCTGGGCCCTCAGCGAAACTCCATGCAGTTTGAAACTCCTCTGTTTCAAAACAATTGGACATCACGACCTCTCGATAACACCGCAACCGCCAAACTGCAGAGTCCCACTCATCCTAGGTGTGGGGAGGAGTGCTACGCAATTCAAGGCCAGCCGGAAACACCAGTCGGTGACTCCCGCACATCGAGGTGTTCAGCAACAAGAGTCCAGCATCAAGAGAGGGCCGCCATGAACTGCAGTCTGGTGGGGGTCGTCCTTTGCCGCACTGCCGTCCCTGTCCTTAGGCGCCAAGATCTGTTGACGCGCCAGATGGAGATAGACTCTCGGTAAGTAAATGTTCCAGTTACTCTTGGCATAGTTTTCTATGTTTCCGATCAGTGAGGTGGGCCGATGGGGCTAAAATCCGGGGCATTTCAATAAAAAGGACCAGTAGCGCCATTTCATTAAGCTAGTTGGGACAGGACTTATCCAATTAGTAGCAATGTCCCACTTAGCCACCATCATGGCTGCGTTAAGGAAGTGTTTGTCGGATCTGGATCCATCTTGTCCATCCGTGATTCCCAGGAGCATATTCAATGGAGCATGTGGAACTTCCGAGCCCATACCACATGAAAAAAATCTGCTTGGTCATGTGTGTGGCATGTACATGACGCGGTTGGTTGCTGTGCTGTAAAGGTGTTTCGGTTAGGTAGGCAGCGAGTATATAGTATAATTGGACCAGATGGAGCCTGGCTGATGTGGTGACTGTTTTGGGAGCCATCAGTGCGTCCCTCCAGTCTTCCTCTTCAAGAGTCCCAATCCAAACCCTACTATTGGTCTCTAAGCTGGTCTAGCGTGTTCGGAGTGTTGTTGGTTAGGGAGCAGTATATACAAGAGATTCCTCCCTTTCACAGGTTGCCTGTCATAGTTTGCGTCTCAGTGGGGCTATATTCTGGTAGTGAGGTGCTGTTTGGTATGTGTATGTGGAGGGCATGGTGCAGGTGCAGGTACTTATAACATTATGAGGAGTGTAGGGAATATTGGGTCTGGAGATCCTGTAAGGTGTGTATGTGGTCTCCTGTCCACACATCGCCAAGCTGTGAAATGCCAATAAGGTTCCAGGCCCAGAAGCCTTCCAGGTTGCAGACCTCTCGGAGCAAGGTACCCTGCCAAAGTGGTGTATGTTGGGTCAGTTTGTTTGTCCATTGGGTATGTCGCAGGGACGCGTGCCAAGCCAGAAGGACCACCTGCGTCACTGTTGGTAAAGTTCTGGGGATAGGACCCCATACATCATCGCTTGGATCTTGGGCAGGCCCAAGTCGTTCAACTCTACTCTGTATGCTGGGTCAGACCCACCTCTGTTAAACCAGTCGTGCAATGTGAGCAGGCAAGTTGCTAGGTAGAACAGGTACAGATTGGTCATGCCCATGCCCCCATCGAAGAATAGAATCCAGCATTGGGACAGGGCCATACAAGGCCTCCACCCACTCCAAAGAAATTTAGTGGTCAGACTACCCAGCTCTCTAAACCAGGCCTGTGGGAAATTAAATGGGTTATTTTGGATCACATAAAGGAACCTGGGGAGTATCATCATTTTGAAGAGGGCAACTCTTCCAAGGGGTTAATCGGTAGTGTCTGCCACTTGTGAAGATCGTCTCACGCTCTTTTCACCAGTGGGGTAACGTTCAGTGATCAGGCGAGATCAGGGAGCAGGGCCACCCATATTCCACGATATTTGAACAATTGTCTTTTGATAGGTATCGTGGATTGCCAATCTATGCAATCTCTTGACATATGGAGAGGGACCAAGAAGGACTTACTGAGGTTTAGCTGCTACCAGAGATTTGTCTGAATCGTTGCAGTGCCCAGAGGCAGTGGGGGGCAGACTGGGCTGATTTGGCTAAAAAGAGCAAGACATCATATTCATAGAGGGCAAATTTGTCTACTTCAGAGCCTGACCATCCCCAGCCTTGAAAACGGTTATCAGAATGTATAAGGCATGCCAATGGCTTCATGGCCAAGGCGAACAGGAGCGGTGAGAGTGGGCACCCCTGCCTCGTTCCCTGTTTAATGGGAAATAGCTCCAAAAGCACCCCGTTGATCAGTACCGGGGTTGCGGTCCAGGGTATAATTCTTTAACCAGGTTGCGGAAGTGTTGGCCTATGCCCATCTCCACCAGTATGTCTTCCAGGTATTGCCTGTCTACGGAATCAAAGGCCTTCTCAAAATCAATGAGGAGAAGTGCTAGGTAGGGAGTTAGTGATTGGCGATTTGCTAAGGCTAGGTGGAGACCTCGGAGGCAGTGTCTGGTGCCACCAGATGGAATAAATCCACATTGGCCGGGGAGGATCAATTTTGTAGGATAGGGCCTCAATCGGCTCTCTAGGACCGAAGCAAATATTTTAACCTCCGTGTTTATGAGGGATATTGGGCGGTATTTGGCACCGTTTGGTGAGGGAGGCTGTGTTTTGGCAATCACCACAATGATGGCGGCGTCTGTCTCTGTGTCTGGAAACGAGGCATTCTCGACCGCTTCAGAGTATACGTCCGAGAAGTGCAGAACTAGTATATCACGGTATGCAGCATATTATTCCTACGGGAGGCCAACGGGGCCTGGGGTTTTGCCTGCCGTGGTGCGCGGTATGGAATAGTTGATTTCTTCCTGGGTAATAGGAAGATCAAGGTCAGCTTTTTCGGCTTTGTCGAGGTGAGGGAGATGGAGGTGTTCCTGTCTGATTAGATGTGAGAGGGAGAGTTCGGGGTGTCTTTCTGAGTAGAGTTTAGAATAATAAGAGGCAAAGGTCTGGGCCATCGTAGGGGGTGAGCAATAAATTGTACCCTCTGGGTCCTTGATATCTGGGGTTTTGTGATTAGCCATCGGGTATGTGACTAATCGGTGTAGGAGTTTCCCATTCCTATCCCCCCACCCATACACCCTAGCTACAGAGGATCTCCATAGTAGCTTAGCGGCCTCCTTGGAGATTTGCTTGATTTCGTCTCTTAAGTGCACGAGTTGTCTATCCTGTGCGTTTCCCTGTTGTCCGGGCACTCTGCTCTCAAGGAGGATTGCCTGGGCTTCCAAGAGAGTGATTTGGGCATCTGGGCTAGGCGTTTGATTTCGAGTTGACCTTTGGCAAAACAGTGAATAGTGGCTTTGCCTACCTCCCATAAGGTACCTGAGAAGACAGAGTCCTGGTTGGTGAGGAAGATTTGTTGAAGCTTTGTTCCCACAGCTTTCTTGAAGTCTGTGTCTTGGAGGAACCATGCAGTCATCCTCCATATTGGGCGAAGTATGGCAGGGGGATCTCCTATTCTCAAAAATACAGACTGAATGATCAGACAAACCTCTGGGAAGGATGGCAATATTTCTGATTCTTTGACAATCTTTTGCAGGCATAAAAGTGTGGTTGATTTGTGCTTGGGTTTGATGGGCTGTAGAGGCATGGGTGTATTGTTTGCTTTGGGGGTGCCACGTTGTCCAGGTGTTACAGATGCCTAGGGTGCTTGCCCAGTTTGTGAGGAGTTTAGCATGGGTACATCTGGTGAAGGATGGGGCACTGGTGGTTATCGAGGTCTGGGCGCATAACCATGTTCAATTCGCCTCCAACTACTGTCAATCCTGGAGGTAAAGAGGCGAGAAGTCCTGTTGTGCGCTTTAGGGCCGGGTGAGCAGTGATGGGGAGAGTATATGGAGACTAACTTGAGAGCGTTCCCTCCTATGGATCCTCTTAGGGCCAAGAAGCGTCCCCGGGGTCGCTAGTGTCCATTGTGAGTACAAAGGTAAGGTTGCGCTGCATGACGATTGCCACACCTCTTGAGACGCGGGTAAACCCAGAGTGCCAAACTCTGTTGTAGCCATGCCGTGCCAGGCAGGGGCAGTCTTTACCCATAAGGTGGGTTTCTTGAAGAAATATTATGTCAGCTGCTAGGCTTTGGCATATCACAGAACTGCTGTCCATTTAATTCTATCATATAGCTCATTGACATTCCGAGAGAGTATGCGGAGTGAGTCCCCATTGTTACCTGTGTTTGTGACGGTGGATAAGGGTGTAGACGGAAATGTGTAATACCTGAGCTGGGTGCGGGGCCTACAACATTACGTGCAAGTCGCGGGACCAGGGGCACATTCCCAAGTTGCGGGTAATGTGCAGGATTGTCCTGCTGTTTAGTGGAATCGCTGGTGTGGTGAACATAACACAGTAACTGAAACTCGGGACAATGGTTCCCCCTCCTGTCTCTCCCCCTGCCCCTGTACTTAGAGAACAGAAGCATCTGTCGGGCCAATGAAAAAAGTGAAAGAAACCAAACTAGAAAGCTTGGGTATAGAATTGCGAGGAAGAGGACTCCTATATAAGGATATGTATCGCTGCAAAGCGAGAGAACCATAAATTGCAGGGAGAAGTGTCAACTTGAAGATATCCCCTGCGGTGTGTCTCTGGGTGGTCTGCAGTGAGCCGAGGTGTTCATTCCAAAAGTGCTGGACTTCCAGAAAGGTCCGATTCCTCTGAGTCTATGTGAGGAGCTTTGGGCGACGTGTTTCCTAGTTCCAGGTGGGTCATGGAGCCAGATCTTTGGAGGGAGTCGGAGTCATTCAGCAGTGTTTGATCTCTAAGACGCAGTCCAGGGCTCGTAGGCAAGTGTGATCTGGCCCGGCACATTCCCCGTCCCTTGCAGGAGCGTGTGCGCCTTCCATTTGGTTTGGGCAATATTGCATGAGCGCCCCCCACCCGAGCCTGGGCCTTTGCTCTTAACGGTCGTTCTTCAGTCAACCATGTCCAGGCCACCACTGGGGAATCAAAGAAAAGAGTTTTGTTTTAGAATACCATACGAAGGTGAGCCAGGAAAAGCAACCTGTATTGGAGGTCCAGATTATGCAACTTTTGCTTCACCTCAATGAACGACCGTCTTTGGGTCTGGACCTCTCGTGTGTAGTCGGGGAAGATCATTATTGGTTGTCCTTGGTATGACGGAGATTTTTGGTCTCCATCTTTAAAATTAAGGAACCTGGCGATGATGGCTCCGTGTGGCACTCCAGGTGGTGGTCCTGGGGCTATGGAGCGGTGGGCCCGTTCAACTGTGAACCAATCAGAGAGAGAGTCTTTAGGCATCCAGGATTTTGTCCACTGCTAAATAAAGTTGCTCGTACGGCCTTGTTCTGAATCCCACTAGGCGGAGGTTGTTACGCCTCCATCGGTTTTCCGCATCTTCTGCCCTCTTGTGCAGCTCTTTGGAGTGGGTTTGCAGACTGGCGACCTGTTCCTTTAGCTGGTCAACTTCGTCTTCGACTGTAGAAATGCGGGACGCTGTCTCCATAATTTGGGCCATTGCGTTCCGGAGGTCTTGGCGAAGGAAAACCATGCCGACCCGGACCTCGCCAATTTTGTTTTCGACCGAGGTTTGTGAGGCACTGAGTGCATTAAAAAATTGTGTTGAGGTCAGCTCCAGCGAGGTTAGATTTTTCTGTGAGTGCGCCCGTAGCTCCTGGGTCGTTTGTCGTAAATTGGACCATTTTTATTGGGGGAGGTTTGGGTCCTCGGTCTTTCCCCATGGCAGCAGCGGGTTAACCAGTCCACCTGTTCCTGTGTCTGATACCTCAAGGCGTGGCTCGGGCGGCCAAAGAGGAGAGGAAAGGTGCCCCCCTGCAGCCTCAGACTTTGGGTGGAAGAGGGAAGCGGCATGCCTGTCGATCAGAAGCCCACCCCGCAGGGTCCAGCGGAAGGTGGCGCAGAGGCAAGGTGGTAAACGATTGTCCAGGTTCGGTTCTGTTTGAGGTTCAGCCCTATCAAGGGCCCCCGGGGGGTCCTGCTCCCTCAGCTGGGCCAACGGATCGCGCACCAGGCGCTACAGAGGTACAGAGTCAAAGGCAAGTTGGGCCTGGCTAGCGTCCATCGCGTGATCTTATGCAGGTGCGTAATGAGGCCTCCAGTCAGTGGCATGCTCTCTAGGATCAAATCAGCCCCACTGCACAGCCCCGGGTCAACTGCCAGTCCTTCCCATGGAAGGTATTAAGTCAGGGAGCGAGGGCCCGGGAGACATCTGCATCCACAGCAAGTCAGACGATTCAGGGGCTACAGCTTCAGGAAGGCCCATAGGGATGGACAATCCAGCTGATGGGCACCACGGGGGGAGTAAAGGGTCATTCCCCCCTGGCACCAACCCCTGTTCGACCGCTTACCGGGTCATCTGAGAGGGTGATGGGAGCTCAGCCTTCAACTGCTGGATCAGTCTCCTCCTTTCTTTAAATTGGGCCCCTGGTTGCCACCCGCTGGGATGCAATCAGACCCCCTGCTGCATCCGGTCCATGGGGCCCACTCTCCGGTGAGTTCTGGGCCCATGTCACTCACTTCCAGATCCACCCAGGAGACGGAGGTCGGGTCGTACCGGGCCGTCCGCGGCACCTCCCGGTTCACTCCAATGTGGGCCGCAACCAGGACTTCACCCCGGCTTCGGTCTATCATCAGTGCTGCGCTACAAAAGCCATGGCTAGCCTCAGGTCACTCTTTAGCTTCAGTGGTGCGTAACTCCAGCTTCGACTACATTGGATCAGGTCTCATCACGCGTCCAGTGTACAGGTCCCTCACGGGTAAGGAGGCCACAGTCCTAGCGGGTCTGGTATCCATGTACCTCAGGCGGCCACCTCACACACCACCAGTCAGGCCTCGGGATCTCAGCCAGCGGGCCTCACTGCTATCTTACCTAGGCAGCCGTGTCCGGACCTAAGACGGGGTTCCCGACTCCTCAGCGGTCTCACGTCCAGCTGGGTCGTCCTGCACCGGCTCCACAGGGTATCCCCAATCTTAGGGTTGCAGTAGGCGCAGCAATGGTTAAGGGTGGCTGAGTGGACAATGGAGGGGTCTGGAGCACTCTCAGAGTGCGACCACCATCCTGACACTCCAAGCCATGCCCCCATGCCTTTCATTTTATAGATATAACAGCAATTGTGTCTTCTATACCACACTCAAGAACGATTGATGTACAGTGTGCATTCTGAAGTGAATTATTTGAAGGTGCTCTCAGATGTGATGATCATAAAAATGGAGGCACAGGGAAGAAAATAAATTGCCTAGGTTCACATTGGGAAGCAGTGATTGAAGCCAGGGTCTCTGGGTCAGGGCCCATCAGTAGTGTTTGGCCTTGGTCCTGGGCATGTTATGCCAGTGAACTCAAAATATCCTTTGTATTTTATAAGATGGGTGACAGCATTGGAAACACCCCTATTCATATAATAGGTACATCTTGAGCAGAACTAGTGAAAACTTTCTAACTTCAAAGGACAGATACAGCTAAGGCAGCATCAGCACAAGCCTTTCACGTCACATCACAGGCACATATCAGAAAGCAGCAGTGCAAATTTGACTTCCTCTCAGAATCAGGACAAAATAACAGTAGCAAAGCAATCTTCCCTCTCTCATAGAAGGTAATGCACACATTCTAATATTTCCTACAGAACAGATCTGGCAGGGCAAACTAATACTAGCTTTAATTTCTCACAGAATATGTACAGGTAATGCACGAGTGACTTGGTTACAGGCAGATCTCTGAATTGGGTGCTTTATTCACTGTGGTGAATGTATAGGTGGCTGGGTTAGTAATATGTGAGTTCTGACACCTTTCTTGTTTAAGTGATGTTCTAAATCATCATTCTGAAAGTTCAGTTTTTGCCATTTGGACACCCTTTGTTTGTGTTGATTTTTTGCTGATCTAAATATTAAGAAGTAGCTGTCGCCTATTGGGGTCATTGTTATTTGGAGCCACAGCATAACTAACTGTGCTGTAGAGAGGCCGACAGGTTCCAACCTCTACGAAAAGGGTTGGAGTGCACGCACACCAGGCCCTGTGCCATCACAGGCTCGGTGCTGCACCTGTTCAACATTGTGAGGGCCGCCAGTGAGGTGCAATAAGGGTTCGAACGATACCTCGAAAGACTATGGCAAGAGACTTGGCGTGTGAGGTATGCTGAGTCCAGGCTTGGGAGACTTCCTGTACAAACATACACTGCAAAGTAGTACCAAAACGAGTACATGGGTTGCCTTTGCAGCTGCACATTTGGTAAAATTAAAACTTAAACTTCTCATACAAACACCCGTACAGCAATGCTGATAATTAGCATAATTACAGATGCGCTTGTAATAGCAAATTGGTTCACATTTCTCACAGGTTTCTACACGTAAACTGTTTCCAGTCCCTGCACGTTTGTACTCCCATGGGCACTGGTCTTGGGTTAAGGTGAAAATACATTATAGGGTACATGCATCAAGAAATGCTTTTGTGAGTCCTTAATTGCGATTATTAAGGAATCGCAATTAGGGACTCTCAAAGTCTATGCATGTAGAAATCTCTATTAAAATAGCGATTCCTAAACATTCCTTAATTGCGAGTCGCAAATTGTGAGTCGCAATTAGGGAATGGATTTCCATTCATTCCTATGGGTCTACAGGCCCATAGGAATGAATGTGAAGTTGCATGCGCAATTTCAAGGGTGCAAATGACACCCTGTTGCACCCCTGAAATTGTGATGTGCACCCATGTTGCGTACACACATGCCCCAAGGGCATGTGTGTGTGTAACCTGAAACCTTGAAAAATGCACTTTAGTGCATTTTTCAGTTTTTACAAAATACAGACCACAGTAATGTCTCTGTATTTTGCAGCCCCAAATAAAAAATTCGCTATTTCTGAGTGCTTCTAGCATTGCATTTAAGGAATCGCAAATTGTGAGTTCCTAACACTTTAATGCATTGCAAAAGGAGTTTTTGCGGGCGCAAACAGACGATTTTTGCAAATCGCTCGCAAAAAGCTTTGATGCATGAGCCTTGTTATTATTGCAAAGAAAAATGCGTATTTTAAGAAGGTTAGTGAACTGCTTGGTTAAGTTAATTGAGATGCAAATGGCAAGTGTAGTTTTAATAGCAATCCGACTTTCGCCCCTGAAATGTCCTAGTTCCCCCACTCGCAGTTAGACCAGGTGCCTCTAAAAGGCACAGGGAAGCCAGTTCCTCTTTCCAGTATGCTCCAAATTACTCGCTGTTGAAGGGTGTTTTTTGTGCTTTGGGCTCTCTTTACAAGTGCATGCATTTCAACATGCCAGCTTTAATAAGAGGGGGAAACGTGCTCAGCTGCAATGGCAGGAAACCACAGGGTGGAGAGGCAGCTGGAAGCTGGAAGAGATCCTTTCATCCTCTTAAAGAAATAAATTGTGTTACATGTGAATAGGTCCTACATACACTTTATGACAAGCCAATCTGATGGCTCGCTTCTCTCTACCCTCTCTTATACTCTGCCCTCTTTCTCTGATCTCTCTCTGCTCTTTTTTGTATACCTCACAGCCTCATGGCTCGGCGAGCAACGTTACCATTAACCTTTCGAGTGAATGGCTGAAATCTTTGAAACCCCCTCCCTGTCCGTCCCATGGAGCTTGGTCTATTGGACCTACAAGGGACTTTGCTTGTGTGGACTGTGCATTTAGTTTTGCTCCGGAGCCTTTGGCAACTGATTTGCTTGCCGATACACCTAGGTCAGGGAACATTAGTGCCTGCCTCATCAATGCCAGATCGGTGAAGAAGCACCATGTAGATGTTGCCGATCTGATCACTAACAACGGTTTGGACATATTGTTTGTTACTGAGACTTGGTTTGATGCCTTTTCGAACCCTATAGTGTCCTTGGCTACACCTGCTGGTTTTAAAGTTCACCGGGTGGACCGCCAGGTAGGCAGAGGTGGTGGCCTAGCCATCTGGTACAGGCAAGGCTGGACCCTCCAAAGTGAATTGTCCACCCTTTGGGGTGATTGTGAGGTCCTGAACTTTAGCTTACAACTTTCTGCCCACTTTACTTTGGGGGGGTCCCTGATCTATTGGCCACCTGGGCCAGCCAGGAGCTTTCTGGATACCGGTGGCGACGCGCGGGCCGAGCGTGCGTTGCAATTCTCGAAGTTTGTGGTTCTTGGAGATGTTAATATCCATCTCGACCACACTGAGGTGGCGGATTCTATAGTTCTTTTGGACGCCTTTCATTTGGCGAATCTCTCACAAAGAGTTTTGTTTCCCACCCACTTAGGAGGGCATACTTTAGACATCATCTGTGCTCATTTTCCTATATCGGTGAAGAGGCCGAGGCCGGTCACCTGGTCGGATCACTTTCCCATATTCTTCTCTTGGGCATTGAAGAATTCTCCTCGTCCGTCCTACTGCCATCCCCCCCCAGCCTCTAGGAAAATGGACCCAGGGCTGCTGAGTGCTTCCCTGGCAGCTTCCCGGCGCTCCCTTTCGGGGGATTTGGAGGATAATGTATCTCAGTTTGCTGATTGGATTACAAGTTCGGTGGTTACTCTGTCGGCACCATGTCAGCCAAGGTTGACTAGAGAGTCTCCCTCTAAACCGTGGTTTTCTTCCAAGTTGAGGACTCTGAAACATGCGTGCAAAATAGCAGAGAGAGCCTGGCGTGCCGGCGGTTACCGCGCAACTGACAAAAATGCTCTTAGAGCTAAACAAAAGTTCTATTATGCGGCGATAGGAGAGGCCAAAGGCCAGCACTACGCCACTCGCATTGAGCGGGCCAAAAACAACCCTAAATAAATCTTTAAATTCGTGCAGAGTTTTTTGACCACCAATGCCCAGATGGCGGCTACACCTGCCTCAGAAACTTGGTGTAACACCTTGGTGTCATTCTTTAGGGATAAAATAATCAGTATCCAAGAGACGCTCTCGATGTCTCCTAGGAATTCCGGTGCGGTGATGGCGCTGCCTATGATTAGGGCAGAACCGGCCTCCACCTTTGCTGAGTTTAGGCCTGTTGATTCTGCTAGCTCTCTCAGAATCCTCAAGGCCCTTAAGTACGGCTCACCTAACGATCCTTGCGCAGCCAGACTCTTGTCTGATTTGGCAGACACCATTAATATAGAAGTGAATCTTATGGTCAACAAATCACTGATTGATGCGTGTGTTCCTAAGGCATGGAAACATGCTTTGATTCTCCCACTACTTAAGAAGCCGTCACTTGACCCGTTGGTGCCTGAGAACTACCACATTATCTCGCTTCTGCCAAGTTTGGCTAAAGTATGTGAGAAGGTGGTTACTTTCCAACTCACCAGCTTTGTTGAGGGGGCAAGCCAGCTCCATCCGGCACAATCTGGCTTCCGTGCTTCTTATTGTACGGAGTCCGCATTGTTAGAGGTCACAGAGGTGATCCGGGAGTGTTTGGATGCCGGCGGGAGAGCAGCGTTGGTTATGCTAGATCTCTCGGCGGCATTCGATACTGTGTCTCATGCCATGCTCCTCAACCGCCTGTCAGAAATAGGCATCTCTGGCACGGCCTTGCAATGGATTAGTTCCTTCTTGGAAGGTCGGCGGCAGCAGGTCTGCCTCCCTCCGAGTGCCTCTGCGTCTACTCCTGTGACCACTGGAGTACCGCAGGGGTCATCACTAAGCGCTCTCCTTTTTAACATCTACGTGACTCCGCTGGTGTACCTTGCGGAGTCACTGGGGGCTAAAGTGATGGCATATGCTGACGACACCCAGCTGTTGTTTACTTGGAACAAGGAGGATGACTCGGTTGGGACAGCTCAACACTGTCTGTCCTCAGTCTTCCATTGGCTGGCAAATGCACAGCTGAAATGTAACAAAGGGAAGTCTGAGATGCTGCTGTTTGGCTCTTTACCGTCTGATTTTAGAGAGAGGCTCTGGCCTAAGTTTGGGTGTAAAATCCGTTCCGTTCGTGGAATTTGCGGATTTTTGGCAATTTCGCGGTCCGCGAATCTCGCAAATTTGACCAAAAATCCGCAAATTCGCAAGCTGGCGGATTTTTTTGCTTGGTCGCTCTTAAAAAATACAATATCGCGCGCGAGGCGTTGACTTACCGTGATTCTGCGTTCGCCGAGTTGTTTTTCTCCCAGTTTGCGTGTGCTGCGCCATTTTGGATCGTGCTGCGTGATCGCGAGAGAGTTTTTCGAACGCGATTACGTCATCGCGGCCTGCCATCTTGCACAGCGAGAGTTTGACAGCGCGAGTACGTCATAAGGGCCCGCGATCACGCATCGCGGGAGTAAACAATTGAGAACACGTAGATGCGGCGCGCAGCTGACTTCCGGCGGGAGATTTGAACAGCTCGCTTTCCCGAACTTGCAAAAATTGCAATCCACCGCAGGCAGCATAAACCTTCTGAAAATGTTGATTTTTATCAGAATAACTCTTCAGATTGACATTTGGCTGCACTTTTTGGTACAAGGAATCCATTTTTGGGGGGGGGGGGGGTGAGAGGAAGTAACTGCCCCAGAGTCTCTAACTTCCTGTTCCTGTCCAGCAGGCTACTCCCAGTGCTTTGTCCATGTCCTGGTCACTTTTGATTTGGATCTGGAGCTGGAAGGATTACTTTTTGTGACTGCTGCTGGATATTTGTATTTGAGGACTTTTTGGACTTTGGAGTTTGGATCACTTTTGGATTTGAGATTTTACAAGTAAGTTGGTGTTGTTTGTTTGGGGCATTGCAGTTGCTGCATCTACAATTTTAAAACTTTTTCGCAACTTAAAAAAAACATATTGTGGGTAGCCACAGTATCCAGTAGGCCCAGGGTTAGTCATGGGTGCATGATACAACTGTTTCTGTGAGTTTTTGTAACTTAAATCTCATTTATGTCATGGAATTTTAGCTCACTGTTATATGTAGATTTTTTTTTTAATTGTGGGGTGCCTGTAAAGCCTCACTAGCCAGTAGGCCCAAGGGTAGTGAGTGGTCCATGGACCAAGTCTTTCTGTGGGGTGCCTTGAATTTAAACATCATTGAGGGCATGGATGGCATTGGATTGTGGTGATTTTTGACTTTTTTGGGGTGGTGTTGGGGCCTGGCCATGTGGGTGGGGGCCATTTCGAGGCCTGGTCCAGGCAGGGCCTGGCCATGTGGTGGGGGTCAAGGGGCCATTTTGAAGCCAGGCAGTGTGCTCAGGCCTGCACCCAGTTTGCCTTGCTTTCAACCATTATGACCAGGAGTACTCAGTGGTCCATGGGCCTAGTCTTTCTGTGGAGTGTCTTGAATTTAAACATCATTGAGGGCATGGATGGTATTGGATTGTGGTGATTTTTGTGTGTTTTTCGACTTTTTGGGTGCGGTTGGGGCCTGACCATGTGGGTGGGGGCCATTTTGAGGCCTGGTCCAGGCAGGGCCTCGCCATGTGGTGGGGGTCAAGGGGCCATTTTGAAGCTAGGCAGTGTGCTCAGGCCTGCACCCAGTTTGCCTTGCTTTCAACCATTATGCCCAGGGGTACTAAGTGGTCCATGGACCTAGTCTTTCTTTGGGGTGTCTTGAATTTAAACATCATTGAGGGCATGGATGGCATTGGATTGTGGTGATTTTTCTGTGTTTTTCTACTTTTTGGGGTGGTGTTGGGGCCTGCCCATGTGGGTGGGGGCCATTTTGAGTCCTGGTCCAGGCAGGGCCTGGCCATGTGGTGGGGGTCAAGGGGCCATTTTGTAGCCAGGCAGTGTGCTCAGGCCTGCACCCAGTTTGCCTTGCTTTCAACCATTATGCCCAGGGGTACTCAGTGGTCAATGGACCTAGTCTTTCTGTGGGGTGTCTTAAATTTAAACATCATTGAGGGCATGGATGGCATTGGATTGTGGTAATTTGTGTGTGTTTTTCAACGTTTTGGGGTGGCGTTGGGGCCTGCCCATATAGGGTGGGGGCCATTTTGAGGCCCGGTCCAGGCAGGGCCTGGCCATTTGGGTGGGGGTCAAGGAGCCATTTTGAAGCCAGGCAGTGTGCTTAGGCCTGCACCCAGTTTGCCTTGATTTCATCCATTATGCCCAGGGGTACTCAGTGGTCCATGGACCTAGTCTCTCTGTGGGGTGTCTTGAATTTAAACATCATTGAGGGCATGGATGGCATTGGATTGTGGTGATTTTTGAGTGTTTTCTGACTTTTTGGGGTGTGTAACTGATGTTCCTCTGGCTTCCTTTGCTTTTAGGTGCACAAGAGAACCACCAGTGCCAGGAAGAAGTCCTGCAGCGGTGTGTGCAGCACAACGTCACGTGCCGTCACGTGTGGCCACAGACAACTCTGCGACTTGTGCAACTGCGGCCTGCTGTTCTGACATTTGAAGAAGATGGGCCCAAAGAAAGGTGGCCGTAGCGCCTCTACGAAAAAAGTTGCCAGTGCCACTGCCAGTAAGAAGGAGCAGAAAAAGCAAGTGGCACCACCTACCAAGGAGACTGGTGTGCCCACAGACACCTTTTTTGGGGCAAACAAACTACGACTGCAGCAGCAGCGGTGTCCGCCGGGGACCAAGTTGGGAGCAGCACCTCCGCTTCATTGGGCTCAGTGCCACCACGCCCAGTTAGGTCCAAGCACATGAGTGTTGCAGAAGCAGCCACTTTAATTGTTCAATTACCATCGACCAGTGATGTTGGCTCATCGCAAGAAGGTAGCATCAAATTAACGCCGGGTGTAACTCAGCTGACGACGAGTGCTCAACAACCACAGCCGCAACGACAACCACAGGTGCAACTAGTACAAGCGCAAGTACATGGGCAAGGAGAGGCGTAAGTACATGCGCAAGGAGAGGCGCAAGTAGAGGCGCATGGAGAGGCGCAAGTAGAGGCGCAAGTAGAGGCGCAAGGAGAGGCGCAAGGAGAATCGCATGGAGAGGCGCATGGAGAGGTGTTGTAGTGTAGTTCCTATTATCCCAATAGGCTCTGCGCATTGGAATAATACCTTCAATAGTATAGGCCTAGACCAGACGTTAACTAGGTCTTCTATTGTCGATATTAGACTTAAAGTTTTGGGTTTGCCAGCTAGCTCAGAGTTCACTAGAAACTTTCTCGAATAGGCAAGGAGGAGTTGAACCTCCCTGGATAGACAAGAAGGGATTTAGTTTCTGACAACCATAGAACATGACGACTTTGCTCTCCCCTAATCAAGAGTGTATCTCTAGAGTCGTGTGAAAACAAAAGACAACTTATTTTACTCAGTCAGTACGTGCATTCTTAGTCTCACCAGATTGTAGAGAAAAGGAAGAGACGGGCGTGTTCAATAAAAGATGGTATTTATTGATCAGTCTCTTTTCTCATACATGAGAAATGGATCGATATTATCGCAATACTTATGGTTAAGTAAAGTGCATACATTAAAAGCAGAAGTATAAAATAATACTGTAAAAACATTTATATGGTTTCTAAGCCATAAGGTGGTTTAAAATGGATAAAATAGATACATACACATATACATTTGACTAATCGTACTCAACTGGTGCTTCTAACTACGCCTACCCCAGTGTACCTGACCTAAGCCTAATACGTGGGCGGGAATAGAAAGTAGCAGTTTAAGTTAAGTTTGTTTTGCCAAGTGACTGACTCAAGAATTCTCTGCGCGGGGTTATTCAGTTCTGTACCTGGAATCTAGGATGAATGAGGGATGGTATCTCTCGTCTCTGGTCTCGATATTCCAGGCTGCCTGCGAGGGCTACCCGGAAGCGCCGGAGCTGGATTTCTCGGCAGGAGAAAGCAGCGTATCGTTCTCAGCGCGTCAGGAAGGCGGGGCTGCGCCAGCGGGGTCTGCTCTGCTCTGGGCTTCGGCAAGTCTGGCTGCTCCGATCTCGTCACCACCGCGTGTGTTTGCTTAAGGCAATACCGGTAATATTTATACCTGTAAGGTGCCGAGATTGACGTAAGGATGGACATAGATACGTCAATAAGGATGTCATACGACTTGGTCGTTAGCACATTCTTTTGCTGAAGTTCTCGGTGAAATCAAAACAATGGCCGCAGGGTTTTTCCCAGGTTGTCATAGGTTTGATTTGTTTTGAGAACTCCGTATGCCTTATCAGGGGCTGGAGGACTATCGCTTGTCTAATTAGATGGCAAGCGTTATGACCTAATCAGATAACACGTTCCTGTGCCGTAGTGTGGCTTCATCAGATAACGGTTTCTGCATCATGGGATGGCTGCTAGTTAACTTGTTAACCAGAACAGGGTCAGGAATAGGGGGATCGATACAGAACCTATAGGAATACATCACACGCACTCCACGCTAACTATGGCCATGTTTACAAATCTAGGCATAGTAAAACATACTGTAGAGTATCGTGTATACCTTACCACCCCAAAATACATAAAATGCATTTTGAAATTATCTAATATACGGAAATAACAGTCACATGTATTATATGCACTCAAGCTGCAGAATAATGCTAAAGTAATCACGCATATGTACACATTATTGCTAATTGGTATATGAGAATTTACACATGAAATGGCTCTTAATACAGAAGAAAAAAGTTCGAGACCATTTCATCACAGAATAAAAATAATTATGAACATACCAGCGGGCAGCTAATGTCTATAAAGTTTCTAAAAATAGAAATTTTAGTTCTCTAAGAATAGTTCTTACTTAAAGCAGAAGATTACTGTCCCGAAAAAATCGTAAAAAATATTTTGGGGCTGCTGAAAAAATTGCTGTCCGTGAACTGGAGGGGAAATTGTTCATGTTATTTTGCTATTCTAGTTGAAGGCCAAATTCAGGGAACGCCGTGTGCTAGCTTGCTCAAAAGTCTCTATTTCTGCTCTGGTGAGAACATCATATCATTTAGACTGTCGAAAAAGTAGTCAACAGCTTCCTGAGAGAGTTCCACTAACTCGGAAAAAGGTGTAACCATGCATTCGTGCGCATGATTGTCTCCTTTGACGTTTTGATTAGTATTGCTGACAGAAGGTCGTACCTGATCGATGCTGCTTTCATCTTGAACTTCACTACCCCTCAATCGTAGTGGTGAAGTTTCCACGAATGCCGTCATCAGGATTGGCAGCCGTTAAGGGCAGCACAAAGCATGGGCCGTTATCGGACCCAACAATGTTTCTGCATCCACAGGCGCATCCGATTGTAGCGTCAGACAGGTGTCCAACACGCATTCTTCTCCGCACAGCAAGCACCTTAATACAGGTAAAACACATCGATGCCACATTGGTCAAAATGAAAGAAACCAAGTCATGTTCAGGTCTCTAAGCCGGGATAGTCCCAGGATTTTTGATATCCGGTCCCGGTATCCAATGGCTCGGATTGTTTCTTCCCTTGTCGCAGGTGTTTTGTCTGTGACACGGTTTGCCATAACGAATTATAAGGACTAGGAATAGGATTCCTGCAATTAGTCCCAAAATGAGGGGAAGTCCGCCAAAAATCGAATGGACGAAATCTGGAAAAATACCCAGTATGGCTTTGAATGGTGTTAATGCCATCGAAAATACTGTCTTAAATACTTTTGAGACTCCACTGGTATCAGAAATATTTAAGATTTCATTCAGGATTTCTGCGAAATGTATGGGGGAATTAGTTGATAACAATGAGTGAATCTCTGCAGTCGTCCTTGCGACTAGGAGATCATACGTTTCTTTTGATGACGTGAGCCTGGTCGGCGTCTGAAGAAGCACTGTTTTCATTCTGCTTAAAGTATCTATTCGAATAGAAGTAATTTTCAAGTTAGGCCATGCCCTTGCCTCCCTGTCTGGAAAGGAGCTGGGGAACAATGAGTGTCCACAGCACATGACCTTCGCAGTCGTAGTTACGAGATAAGGAGTCCCGGGCATAAGACTACAACATCTGCGATCCACAATTAGAATGTAACTCCCATTATAGAGTCTTTGAACAAAATGGTTCTATCTCTGTTGCAGGTGTGCCTAGCTGGTGACATGAAAGGTTATTTGAGTTCCCTTCACAGGCTCCATGCAAACTAATTCCGTTACACAGAAGTGTACCGCTTAGTGACATCGCACAATTATTGCCACTAAGAAACACTTTCTGTCCTTTATTACTGACACATGCATGTGAATAGGGCAAGTTCCATGTTGTCTTAATGTACCCTTTTCCCAATTTTTCGTACATGCCAGCCTGTATATATTTTTGGCAGTATTGAAACCTGAAGGTTGATATTGGAATATTAATTATCCCATGTATTATCCATTCACTGACAGGTCGTTCTGACATTGTCACTGGTAATCTCTCGAGTTTCTCAATGCTCAGGATTGTATAATCAGCACCCTTTTGTGCCATACTGATTTGTTTATCAGTAAGGTTAAAGATATTGAATAGTGACGTTGTGTTGATTAAACGCCAAGGCACATAGCCTGAACGCAGATTTTGTAACGTCCAGCCAAGCTGTACAATAGAACGCAATTGAGACTGACCGTGTTGTAACAACAGTAAGTCTTGCGATATTATGTCGATTGCTGAAGACACAATGCTGTCCAAAGAAAAAATTCTGGAGGACAGAGTCATTAACCCATTGTCCACTACAGAAAGTGATTTTTCCAAATTAATACGGTCAATTTCCCGTATACTTTCTGCTGTCTCAATTTGAGTAACCTTCCAGGCCTCGTTGTAAGCTGCATATACAGAGGCTGCTATGAAGCGTTTTTGACGCTGTTTGCGCGGTCCCATAATGAAATCACGCAAGTCAGCACCATCAGTAAGTAAAGTTAGGTGTTGCTTAATTTCTGCCAGTGTGGAAGTTTGTAGCCATTGAAGGCAGAGTTTGCCCACACTGTAGGTGGTTATTATCCCTGGGTGTTGTCTTTGGGAATATCTAGGGTCTGGCCTGGTCAATTTGAACCCCTGTGTTTTGTTCAGGAATCTGTCTTGACAGTTATTAGTATCTGTGGGCCAGATCAACCATTGTTTCCAATCAGGATGTGTTCTTTTTTGGTTTAATATATAGTTTACGTCTATCTCTTCATCTGTAGAGCTATTGCTGTTCATAGTTGGCTTTGGAATAGACGGTTTATTTAAGTCTTTGATTTTGGCTAGGCCAAGACAGGTAGTTTGTTGAACAGCGTCATTCAAAAATATAATTTGTTCTGGGATCATGCAGGCTCTAAACAGTGATTCTATACCTTGTACTTGCCAGTATTTTGTACCCCAAACACTTTTTACTTCAACATTTTTGTCCCAATAATCAAAACCAAAAGTATTCATTTGTTCAAAAAATGAGTCTGAATATATCAATTTCGTGTTTGTTATCATGATCTTTGTCCCTGTCTTATTTGACAATTTGAAATAAAATGTTTCAGCATTACTTGTGTTGAACCCTGAAAAGTATGAATATTTGTCATAAAAGGTTCTTGAGCTTCCTTTTGGAGGGGTTACACAATGTTCCCATTGATTATAATTTAAAACATTTCTAGGTTGTGCTGATTTATGTAAAAAATGGTTACCATAGTGGTTGTAACAGTACATACTATCATAATTTGTCGAACCCTGCAAATAATCATGTTTGGTAAATTTAGCAGACATCACTAGGTCAGACATCATATTATTTATACTTTCAAAGTCCCAATCATCAGCAAATGAGCTTGGTTTTACAAAGTCACTCAACGAGATCTTGATTTGGTGTGGATATTTCAGGATTTCGACCGGACCATAAATTTCGTAGTCGGTATTGTCCCATGCTACCCCACCCGGTATAGGATTGGCTGTGAAGTTGACTGAAGAAAGTTCTCTTTTCTCGACGTGTGAAGATGTGTGTGGTTTGAGGATCAAGTTGATTTTCTGACTTGCTGTGTCCATTTTAGCATATTTTCCCTCAATGAAGCGTCCCAAAGTTAGTACCATGATGAGCCAAAGTATGAGGATAAATGCACCAAAGCCCACCCAAAATTCAATCCATGGAGAAATCAGATATGTTTCTTTCAGTTGTTTCAAAAGTTCTTTAGCTTTATCTTTAAAGGTTTTTGTTGATGGCTGTATCTTCGATTCACTGAGGTTTTCAGAGGAATCATCGAAGTTTATGAAGTAGCCGGATGCAGATCTGTCAATTGTTCCAATAGCTTCAGGATTACTGTTTCTTGCATATTCGTTTGTTACTTCATTGTAGGTTGGTGTGTCTCTACTAAATGTTTTTATTTGGGTTTTCAGAGGTTTAAGTTCCATTGCATTGTTGCATAGTCCTTGTTGTTGTTCTGTAGGCGTTTCGAATGTGATTAGCCTCTTAGTTAGGACCTCTGTATTGGTAGCAAACCTTGGTGTTCTACTACTTATCGGGAGTCCACTTGGCCTACTATTTGTTATCGGCCACATGATTGTGGTTTTACCAGTTCGATGGATACAACTCGGTTCTCCTTTTTACCAGCAAGCGGCGGTAGTACAACTGATCTTGTCCCGTTGAGAGACAAGACAGGAATTGCTTTTCTGTAAGAAGGCCCAAATTCCTTCTTTACCGCGATCTTTTCTCTGACTAGATCCCCGACTTTTGGAATCCAGACAGGTCTTGCTGGGACAGGTGGTGGTTCTTCAGTGGTTGTTGGCTGTTGTTTCAACTTTATGTTGCTCAAGTCTTTTCTTGTTTCGTTTAAGTCCTGCAAAATAGCCAAACGATCTTTGATATCAAAGCTTTTTTCCTTCACCACTGAAGTCTGACTGTCGAGATCTAAGACTAACATCCTAGTTCCAAACAATAATTCGTACGGACTGAATCCCTTCAGAGAATTTCTTGGCAGGTTATTTAGACTACGTTGGACACTTATTAGATGTTTGACCCACCCAGCTCCTGAACCTAATATCCTTTCCGTTATAGATAGCTTTATGCCTTGGTTTTTTCTTTACACCATCCCGTATCCCTCAGGAAGGAAGTGAGAAGAGTCCCGCTGTGCTATGCTCATTTGGCCATGTTTCCCCTCAGGCTGGAGGGCTAGAGTGAAAACAATGGTCAAACGTAGCATGCTCCTAGCGTATATGCCATTTAGACTCGCAAATCTTTGTATAACAGTCCAGACGTCAGCCGAGTGCTGGTGATCTACATTATAAGTGGAAACTAGCCTGTATATGTTAATCGGACGCTTTGCTTTTTACTGTTGATCTTTTCTGGAGTGAAACGCCACGGTAGTATACCGTTTCTCTCGCCACTGCGATCTCTGTTGCAGTCCGGGCATTTTTTTACAAAGATGTGATGCTGCAGGCTCATGCCTGGCCACCAGTACCTTGATTGTAATTCTTCCAGAGAATCTTTTAGTTTGAGGTGTCCGAGACCCTCACCCATATGTGCGTCTGCAATTAACAAAGTTCTCCTGTCCATGTTTGGAATTACTCTATCCCCCACTCCAGGGATTCGAGCAAAAGGGACGGAGTTTGCATCGATTATGTATGTATAATTGAGTGGATAGTTGATCGGTAGCGCTGAGCAGTCGCCTTTTGATGACGTTTTCACCGCCAGCACTGTTTCACCGTCAATGTACTTCATTGTACGCTTTTTTCTAGCTACGGAAGCCGATTTAGTTGCTACCGCTGTGGCTGTCTCAGCCAATGAATTCCCTGCAACGTGAACGCCATCACGCTGATGACTCAGTGTATGTATCACGTGAGTCTTTGGTAGTTCTTTTTGTAACAGAACTATTTGTTCCCAAACCAGTTTTTGCTTTATTGTTGCACCTGTGTCATCTTTGTAACCGTTTTGAATCCATGTCTGCAAATCCTTGTTATATGATTTGACGCAGTAATATGAATCGGACACTATAAGTGTCGGGAATTCGCGATCCGCATTATCTAGCGCCATTTTCAATGCTATTATTTCAGTCTGTTGTTCTGAATTAGTTTCTACTGAGTGTGTTTTTGTTAATAGAGGTCTTAGTTTACCTCCGCGCCACACTTCTTTTGTAATCCCACATGTCGGGTTTTATGCTTGTTCTCCCCAAACGGAGGGTTGAGCATGTCCGTCTGTACAGATTACAAAAGCGTATTGTCGTAAGGGCAGAATGTCGATTGGCAGAGGGAATGTTCTTTCATATTCTAGATTTTTTAGTTCCTCTAGTTCTGGATCAAAGTAGTAGTATACTTTGTCCGTTGTAATTGAATTCACCCATTGTATCCATTCCGGATTCAATGTTGTTGTTGGTAAATTACACGGTGTTGTTAATGCCTCAAAGGCTGATTCTGCTGTTCTGACTGTGATACGTCTACCGTCAGCTTTATCTTTTTCTCTAGCTATTGCGGTTTGAACTGCATGAACAATGTTTTCTTTAATGCTGAACTTCTTTTCAGCTTCTGTGTACAAGTGTGATTTGAATGCAATTGGTACCTTTTCTCCCTCATTAGAGGTCAGGTATGTGAATCCGCATCTTCCTGGGATGACTCGAATCACAAGATTGCGTGTGTTATCACGTGTTTCTAATTTTGTTTTAATTAACATGTCTGTTTGTAAGGATCTCAGAATTTCTGTGTGTATTTGAGTCCAATTGGTTCTTTTAAAATCTGGTTTTATTAGATCATAAAGGGGTTTGACCCTTTCTGCGTAATTTGCAATGTATGTTCTTCCGAAATTTAGGAAGCCTAGAATTGACTGTAGGTTTTTTAGTGTTCTAGGTGCTTGGAGTACGGCACATTTCTCTAGGAAATTGTCTGCCAGGCTTTTGCCTTCACTTGATAATTCATATCCTAAGAACAGGACTGTTAGATGGGTAATTCTGGATTTTTTAAAGTTGAATTTGTAACCCTCTGCTGCGAACCCAAGTATTATGGTGTTCACTCTCTTCAAGTGAGTATCCAAGTCATCATCTGTTAGGTATATGTCGTCGACATAAGATAATGCTTCGTCATCATATGTTTGTAGTAATTCTGTTACTCTCGCTGAGAATACTCCTGGGCTGTTCTTGTACCCCTGGGCTAACCGACAGAATTGTTTTTGAGTGCCATTTATTGAGAACGCAGACAAATATCTGCTCTCTGGTGCTATATTTTGACAAAAGAATCCATTAGAGATGTCTAATGTTGTTTTGTATTTTTTGTGCACTATGTTATTCATTAGTGCTGCACTATGCGAGTTTTGCACTGCAAAAGTTTTGCAACATGAGTTAAGGTGTCTGTAATCCAAAACTAGACGATATGAATTGTCTGGTTTGGAGACCGGAAACAAAGGGTTGTTCATTTGTGAGGTGCAAGTTTCAATCACCCCCTGGTATTCTAGTTGATCTAGGATTTCTTTTTCCTGTTTTTTAGCTTCTTGCTTAATTGGGTACTGTCTTTGTGCAGTAGGTTGTGATTTTAGCTGGATTTTGTGAGGAGGAGAGTCCTCATCCCATCCTACGTGATTTTTATATAAAGCAAGAGCTTGAGCTACTGCCCACTTTCTAGCAAGTGTGTATTTTTTATGAATTGGGATATGATTTGAGAAGGCAGGCATAATTATTTCTTCGCCATGAGGGCAGTCCCTGACAAACTCAGGTGGCCAGTCTTTTTCAGCTAGAAGGATGTCATAGCCCTTGGAGAGATTATCCCAAAATAGTCCCCTTATTTTTCTAGTCTTATCCCCTTCTATACATAAAGTTATTTCATATATTTTGTGAGGTTTGCTAACTCTGGTGTCTGCAGTTTCCACTTGAAGATATTCATTCGTATCCACTGTCTCCAGAAGATTCATAAGGACTTTGCGAGCTATGCTCACTTCTGCTGCGCTGTCTAGCATTGTCTGAGCCCATTCTCCGTTTTTCAGTTGTGTCCTCAGTATTCTCGGCATTGTTAACTACTTTAATACTGGCTACCTTCTTTTTTGGAAATTGTAATTTCTTTTTTAGATGAGCAGGTTCCTTTTCTTTGGACTTGGCGTGCTCTTCTCTTTGTTCTGATCGTCCTCTTCTTTCCGATTTCTGCGAGGAAGTCTGAAAAGATTGAGAGGGGCGTGTATCAAAATCTTGATATCTATCAGGTTTCTTTATATTATCCCTATTTCTAAGGTTATATCTTTCCCCAGAGGGATCACTTTGGGGAGACCTATGTCTTTGGTTTGGAGATTTTTCTCTTCGCCGAGGAGACCTTCCTCTGGACTGGAATTTCTTTTCTTTAGGATTGGATTGTTTGTTTCCATCCCAGCTTTTTTTTGTGATGTTAAGTTATTATTAAAAAATACTTTTTCAGGACTTTCAATCAGTTGTGGTTTTACTGGTATTCCACCTAAACTATCTCTGCCTAGTTCCTCATAGGATTTTTCTATGATTCTGGCAATTTCAGCTGGTTGGTCTGCTATATCTGTTTCTTTTAACCTCTGGCGGATCGCCACGTTTGCTGCTTCTCCCTTTATATTGGCTAGTAATATAGCCGAGACCTGCTTGAAGTCTTTTAGTAATTTCATACCAAGAGTTAAAGCGGGTTCTGGACCGTATTCATCTTGAATTTGTTTTAGCACATCTGGTATTACCGAGATGGATGGAACGCCATGAGTTTTTGTGTAAATGGAAGCAAAGACTGTACCCCAAGTGTCACAGTCCTCCACGTGTGGTGCGATTCCCATTGGAAGACAGATAGTCAGAATCCTGTGTTTTTCTAACGGGGTGGTGTCTGGAAACACCGCCTCTATTTGGGTGATTTTTTGTGCTAACCAGAATGGTATTTGTTCCCGTTTAGCTGGTACTTTACCCAGGCAGGATTGTATGTTCTGTGGTGTAATTTTATTTGTGTTCCCCTGATGAGGGGTCAGCTGTGGAATCTTAATTGCTGGTTGGATTGTTGAAGTCCGCATTACATATTGGACTAATTGTCTATGCAATTGTATTAATTGTTTTAGTTGTATTAAAAGATTTGCTGCAGACATCCCGTCGATGTCTGGATGTGGTGTGTATCCGGCTAGGACCGGCCACGTTGCTCCTGGTCTACCTAACGGACCGAGCCTGGTGTGGTGATTATTATGTTTTAGGGCGCCATTAAATAGGAGCAGGTGCTCTTGAAATTTAAGTGGTACTTCCACCTCCTCGAAAGGAGTGTACTCTTCAGGAGGTTCCTCTGTTTTGTAATAGTGGAAGACCTTTGTTACAGCATTAGCTGCTGGAAAGTTTATCCATGTATAGAATACCTCTGTCTGCCGATATTCGTGTGCCTCGATTACGAATATGATTGTGCCACCTCTATGTGTCAGTCCATTTTCTATAAGTTTTAAAGTTATAGATTTCCTTGTGTTGACCGGGATGATTATTATACCCGGGTCTGCTTCTTGCAGTGCATTATCAGCTGCTACTAGTTCAGCAGTTATTCTAGCTGCCTCTCTATCTCCTTCACTGTCTGACATTGTACTGTCTAGAAGGTTATTCCGTTTGTTTGCAGATCAGGTTTCTTGTGGAAACAAAGATTAGATGCACAGTATTTTGGAACAGTGTATCCTTCAACGTTGACTAAACCAAGAACCATACATAGGAGTTTCCTCCTGCGAGGTTTGGCGGACATGACCTTTCACCCACTCCAGACGTCTTTGGAGTATTATGGGAAAAAAGGGGTCTGAGTGAAAAAGCACGACTGAGTTACTCTAATGTCTTACGTTAGTTTTACCGCCTTTGCCAAACGCGTTGGGCGCCATGTAGTGTAGTTTCTATTATCCCAATAGGCTCTGCGCATTGGAATAATACCTTCAATAGTATAGACCTAGACCAGACGTTAACTAGGTCTTCTATTGTCGATATTAGACTTAAAGTTTTGGGTTTGCCAGCTAGCTCAGAGTTCACTAGAAACTTTCTCGAATAGGCAAAGAGGAGTTGAACCTCCCTGGATAGACAAGAAGGGATTTAGTTTCTGACAACCATAGAACATGACGACTTTGCTCTCCCCTAATCAAGAGTGTATCTCTAGAGTCGTGTGAAAACAAAAGACAACTTATTTTACTCAGTCAGTACGTGCATTCTTAGTCTCACCAGATTGTAGAGAAAAGGAAGAGACGGGCGTGTTCAATAAAAGATGGTATTTATTGATCAGTCTCTTTTCTCATACATGAGAAATGGATCGATATTATCGCAATACTTATGGTTAAGTAAAGTGCATACATTAAAAGCAGAAGTATAAAATAATACTGTAAAAACATTTATATGGTTTCTAAGCCATAAGGTGGTTTAAAATGGATAAAATAGATACATACACATATACATTTGACTAATCGTACTCAACTGGTGCTTCTAACTACGCCTACCCCAGTGTACCTGACCTAAGCCTAATACGTGGGCGGGAATAGAAAGTAGCAGTTTAAGTTAAGTTTGTTTTGCCAAGTGACTGACTCAAGAATTCTCTGCGAGGGGTTATTCAGTTCTGTACCTGGAATCTAGGATGAATGAGGGATGGTATCTCTCGTCTCTGGTCTCGATATTCCAGGCTGCCTGCGAGGGCTACCCGGAAGCGCCGGAGCTGGATTTCTCGGCAGGAGAAAGCAGCGTCTCGTTCTCAGCGCGTCAGGAAGGCGGGGCTGCGCCAGCGGGGTCTGCTCTGCTCTGGGCTTCGGCAAGTCTGGCTGCTCCGATCTCGTCACCACCGCGTGTGTTTGCTTAAGGCAATACCGGTAATATTTATACCTGTAAGGTGCCGAGATTGACGTAAGGATGGACATAGATGCGTCAATAAGGATGTCATACGACTTGGTCGTTAGCACATTCTTTTGCTGAAGTTCTCGGTGAAATCAAAACAATGGCCGCAGGGTTTTTCCCAGGTTGTCATAGGTTTGATTTGTTTTGAGAACTCCGTATGCCTTATCAGGGGCTGGAGGACTATCGCTTGTCTAATTAGATGGCAAGCGTTATGACCTAATCAGATAACACGTTCCTGTGCCGTAGTGTGGCTTCATCAGATAACGGTTTCTGCATCATGGGATGGCTGCTAGTTAACTTGTTAACCAGAACAGGGTCAGGAATAGGGGGATCGATACAGAACCTATAGGAATATATCACAGTGTAAGTAGAGGTGCAAGGAGAGGCGTAAGGAGAGGCACAAGGAGAGGCGCATGGAGAGGCACATTTAGAGGCGCATGGAGCGCCACAACTGCCCACAATGCTTGTTCCTCCAGAAGTAGGGGCACATCAGGAAATCGAGATTGAAGCGGAGGTATCATCCGAGGAAGCCACTCCTCCTGATGGTGATCCATATTCTTCCAGATCCCCAGCAAGAAAAAGTCAAGGAGGGCTACTACAAGTTCTTCTTCAAGCCCCATTCCTTCTGATGATCTTGATTGGAACCCACAAATGGAGTCTGAGAGGGAGGCACGCCATGAGCCGACAAAGGTAGCTCAGCCTAAAAGGAAGGTTCCCGCAAGGCTTTCAATTATGGGTGATGATGACGACGACCAAGAAGTGGTTTATGCTGCTGATGAACAGTCTGACGACGACCCAGTCATCACAGTCATCACTCCAGCCCCAGCGGGCATGCAGCAAGACATTTTGACCCTATCCCTAAATGCTGCTGGGCGGGATGTGGGCGGCGTTGCACTGGTACCACCACCAATGCAGTTAACTACTACACCAACACGACCTACAGCTTGCATATTTTCTCATCAGAAGGGCCGACAGGGACCTCCATCCAGCTCTCGACCTCCATTACCTCAAGTAGTGGTGCTGTAAGTGCACAACAGAGTCGAATTCAGCCACGCCCATCCTCCACTTCATCTGGCATTGAAACTGAAAGTAGCACCTCCACCACCAGCAGACATTTTCAGTCCCCAGTTTGGGACTTCTTTAGTGTTAGCAAAAAGGCGGAAACATGGTCGTTTGTTCGATTTGTAAAATAGTAGTTAGTCGGGGTAAGCTTGGTACCAACTATGATACCGGAGGCCAGAGAGGTCATCTACAAAAACACCACACTATCCAGTGGGAGGCGCACCTAAGGAATATCTGGGAAGCCAAAAGTAGAACTGATCCAAATGTATCCATTCACATTGCATCTGATGATGACGAGGGGCTGATCGTGCATGGGGGAAGTCAAGAACCGACCAACATTTTGTCTGGTACACCCAGAATCCCTGGAAGCAGCACTGCGGTGTTAGCGCCCACACCCTCTACCCCTGCAACATGTATGAGGCACACTAAGAGTCTAGGAAAGACACCAATGCGAAAAAGTACATAAATGAACCTAACTGACTTGAAGAAGTCTGCATCATCATCATCATCATCACGTAAAACTGTCCAGCCCACCATTAGAAGCATGTTTTGGTCGGATGCGCCATTTGAACGCAACCACCCAACGGCACGCCTGTATAATGTAAAGCTGGCTAAAATGCTAGCCCTGGACCTTCTCCCTTTTTCTTTCGTGGAAGGGGTGGGTTTTCTAGAATTTGTGGCAACAGTCTGCCCTAAATGGAAGGTTCCTAGCCGGTCCTATTTTGCCAGAGTTGCTGTTCAAGCACTACATCAAGATGTGCTGGAGGTGATTTGCGCAGCTATTCAGAAGAGTGCTGTTCACACTATCCACCTGACAACAGACATGTGGACCAGTTGACAAGCCCTTGATTACATGTGCATCACTGCACACTGGGTCTCTTTTGCAGGGGTTAAAGACAAGTTAAAAGCAGGTGTTGACACAGACACAGTTTTTCAAGCTACTCGGAAACATGCAACAGTAGCCATGTTTGCCATGGAGAAATCTCATACTGCACCTAACCTTTTGGAGGAGTTTGACAGGAAGGTCTATGAATGGCTGCATCTAAGAAATCACATGATTGGTTATGTTTCCACGGATAATGGCAGTAATATATTTAATGCCATGCAGCAAGGTGGCTATTTGAGAGTGCCGTGTTTGGCGCACAGTATTAACATTGTTGTGTAAGATTTCTTGAAAAAAGAAATCACAGTCAGCAAGTTACTGACCACCTGCCGAAGAATCTGCACACATTTCAGCCATTCTTTTAAGGCCCGGAAGAAGCCGAGGAGCATGCAACATGAACATAGACTGCCAGTCAAAGGACTCATCCAGGAGGTGGCAACACGTTGGAACTCAACCTTTTCCATGCTTGAGCGTCTGTCTGAGCAGTGGGGGTAATCAATGAGTATGTCTATGAACTGGGTTCTACTATGAAAGACATGAGGCTAGAGTTGGAGGAATGGAAGCTAGTTGCAAGCCTGACAGACATGCTTCGTCCTTTTGAGGTCTTCACGTGTGAAGTCAGCAGGGAGGACTGTTCTTTGGGCAAAGCTATCCCATTGTTGCGCATGCTAGAGCACCAACTGAAGGCGGTGGCTTCAACGTTCTGAGATGATGCTGAAAAGCAAGACGCATATCAGTTGGCGGAGAGGTTATTAAGCCGCCTAGTTGACAATGAAAGGCTTAAAAAAATACATACAGAACAACATTACATTTGTGCCACTATTCTTGATCCACTGTACAAAAAGGCTGTGGCCAGCAAAGCATTCATTCCTTTTAATGAAGCAGATATTTCAAAGTACAAACATTGGCTAGCTCTGTCAGCCACTCGGTTCGAAAAAGAGCGGCAGAACATTGAAGGAGCCGGCAGAAGTACTACTGAATCAGCAGGCCATCCAGAGTCAAGTTCCACTTCTGAATCTGTGGCCGAAGGGAGTCACTTACCCTCACAGCCGTTAACGACACCAGCAACCGTATCATCATCCTCACCTGCACCAGGCCCAGCCATAATATTGTCGGAAGCGGATTGGCTAACTCATCAAGGGTTTGCTCATTCCAGTGATGCAAAGGCCACAGATGGTACGCAAAGTGGAGCAACCCTGGAGAACCTTGAGTTGATGGTGCAGGCCTATCTAGATGACCCAACAGAGGTCTTTGTTAATCAGAACCCATTGCTGTATTGGTATAGGAAAGGCCTCTATGGCGACTGATCACCAACCTGGCTCTAAATTATTTGTCTTGCCCACTCGCAAGCGTGTCTTCTGAATGTGTTTTCAGTGCTGCTGGTGCCATTGTAACTTCAAAAAGGACCCGCCTCTTGCCCAAAAATTTGGAGAGGTTAACACTGATCAAGATGAATCAGCACTTCATACCACCAGATTACAAAATACGTGAATGCACGCAGGAAGAAGAGGACACCGACTTAGGTGACGGAAGTTCTTCTCTGTTAGCTGACCTACTCCTGTCTCAATTCATAGAGTTTGAGGACGACCTCTACTTCCCTGACACCAAGGCCCGAAAATGACTTTCTTTTTTTTTTCGTCCTTATTCACTTTTATTCCTGTGTGTCTTTCTTTGTTTTGCAACTTTTACCCCAACAAAACTCTAATCACCTAATCACAACAAGTCCATCAGCAGCACTGTCTTCATCTTATTTCCTTATTGATTTGAAGGTGCCGCAGTCTGCATTTCTGAGGTTCACAAGTTCACAACTCAATCATGCTCCTCTATCCTCCTCCTCCAGACTCCATTTCCCTCAAAGCAGATGGCTGGATTACGCAGAATAAAGAAACTTTGTCTTCGTGGACGAGTCCCCTCAAGTGGGACTGGAATTACTGACTACATGCTTGCTGATTGCTGACAGTTACTTCTGAAATTGACAGGAGAGGCTACCCTGTGTGCCCTCACTTTCAGAAGAAGATGCGGACAAAAAGTGGAACAGGTAATGAATAATGAGAAGAAGATGGCATGCAGTGGACAGCAATGGCTGTCTGGCTCTGATGAAATCAATTGCTGTTTGTTTGTTGTGCATGAAATGAATCATATGTCTTCTGTTATTATTTAACCTTTTACACACTAAATGTAACTCAAGTCTACTCTGCTTTTTTTTACCTTGTTTAATTCAAATTGTACTTCAACTGCAGGGGCCACTACGTTGCATTTTCCAAAATGCAAAATGTCCTTGGACTTACTGTTTGCCAATATACCATGATGATTGATTAAATAATATATCTTTTTTCTTTACAGTCACTCACTGGGATGGATGGATCATCAACGTCGGTTTACGGAAGAACTATGGACAATTCGTGAGGGGCAAAGAGGTAAACCAGTCTACAACAACTACTACAGCAGAACTACATGTCTGTCTAGTCGTGGTATGGAGTGGTCGAGTCAGTGTAGTGTTGTTATGCCAGGCAGAGTCCAGACAGCAGTTCATGTAAAATTGGGGCTATGTGGCTTGCTGCATACAATTAGATATGCTTTGTCTGTCTGTGACAAAGAGGCTAGGCATGCTACATCAGGTTGCTTCACTCAGTGGTGCCTGCCTTGACCGTCTGCATGGCCCTGCCACAAGCATGGGACAAAAATCTGTTACGCTCGCGAAATTTGCTGTTTTTCGGTGGCAAATTCGCAATCCGCGAATCTTGCGAAATTGCCGAATATTCGCAAATTCTTGAGCGTAAGGGTTTTTTGGCACATTCTTGCGGCAGGGCCATGCAGACGGTCAAGGCAGGCACCACTGAGTGAAGCAACCTGATGTAGCATACCTAGGCTCTTTGTCACAGACAGACAAAGCATATATAGGGTTTAGGGTTCAGTGCGGTTTACAAGGGTTTTTGGGTTTAATTTAGTAGGGTTCCCGCGGAGTCTAGGGCTCAGGGCCCAATACAGGCTCGTTCATAATGATGTTGGCAAGGTTTTAGGAGGGTTTGGGGTTATTTGGTCCAGAGTTGGCCGAAATTTTGCCGTTTTTGGTGTTTTGCGGGCGCGTGTGATTTGGGTGAAAGCTAGTCGTACACCTTCCAGTGGATCAACTCTGTTCTGCCTTGCTGAGATTCTTGGTAATCGCTGGAACAAGTGTCCTGGTAATTTTCAAGAGGATCGAAGTAGTGGAAGTGCTGAAAACAGCAATTTTTTGTTAACGCCGAGATTTGCCATGTTTTGGGGATACCGGTATTGCATGTTTTTGGGGGGCTGTTTAGGGGTGCTTTAGATTTTTGGGGGTGGGTTGAGGGGTCTGGGAGCACTGCTGGGGAGGTCTAATTTTGATTGCAAGTGGTTTGAAGAAAATCCATGGTGGGAAAGGGGGGTTTGGGCCTAGTTGCAGACAGCGTTTTGGCACGATTTTAAGTTAGGCCTAGCAGTATTGCATGTTTTGGGGGGCTGTTTGGGGGGGATATAGATGTTTGGGAGTGGGTGTATGGGCCTGGGAGCACTGCTGGGAAGGTCTAATTCTGATTGCAAGTGGTTTGAAGACAATCCATGGTGGGAAAGGGAGGTTTGGGCCTAGTTGCAGACAGCGTTTGGACACAATTTAAACTGAGGCCTAGCAGTATTGCATGTTTTTTGGGGGCTGCTTGGGGGTGTTCTAGATTTTTGGGGGTGGGTCGAGGGGTCTGGGAGCACTGCTGGGAAGGTCTAATTTTGATTGCATGTGGTTTGAAGAAAATCCACGGTGGAAAAGTTTTTTTTTTTTAGCAGTACTGCATGTTTTTGGGGGGCTGTTTGGGGGTTCTAGATTTTTGGGAGTGGCTTTATGGGTCTGGGAGAACTGCTGGGAAGGTCTAATTTTGATTGCCAGTGGTTGAAGAAAATCCATGGTGGAAAAGGGGGGTTTCGGCCTAGTTGCATACAGCGTTTTGGCACGATTTTAAGTTAGGCCTAGCAGTATTGCATGTTTTTGAGGGGCTGCTTGGGGGTGTTCTAGATTTTTGGGGGTGGGTTAAGGGGTCTGGGAGCACTGCTGGGAAGGTCTAATTTTAATTGCAAGTGGTTTGAAGAAAATCCATGGTGGGAAAGGGGGGTTTGGGCCTAGTTGCAGACAGCGTTTTGGCACGATTTTAAGTTAGGCCTAGCAGTATTGCATGTTTTTGGGGGGCTGCTTGGGGGTGTTCTAGATTTTTGGGGGTGGGTTGAGGGGTCTGGGAGCACTGCTGGGAAGGTCTAATTTTGATTGCAAGTGGTTTGAAGAAAATCCACGGTGGAATTCTTTTTTGTTTTTAGCAGTATTGCATGTTTTTGGGGGGCTGTTTAGGGGAGTTCTAGATTTTTGGGAGTGTGTTTATGGGTCTGGGAGCACTGCTGGAAAGGTCTAATTTTGATTGCAAGTGGTTTGAAGAAAATCCATGGTGGGAAAGGGGGGTTTGGGCCTAGTTGCAGAGAGCATTGTGGCAAGATCCGCAAAAATCGCCCATAGTTACTAATTACTATCCTTGAAAATGAGACTCAGAGTACGCACTTTCGAAATTATGATTATATGTAATACTGTCACCTCTGAAACTGAAAGTGTTGTTTTTGCACTACACAGCGTACCTTCTATTTTTTTCACTGTGGTGTTTTAATATCAGTTCCTGTTTTTCCATCAACAATCACAGGCCGGCTTTTACCCTGTGCCATGGAACAAACGATTAATTCAGGCTTACCATTAGGGATCCGCAATTCCGCATTAGGCAGGCAGTGGACAGTGTGTCTGGTCACCAAGATTGATCGACGGAGCGTCAGATGGAATGGAGCAGTACCGCGAATAAGAGGAATGGCTGGATGCATGCAAGTTCACAAATTCAACAGGACAACTACAACATACAGTTACAGTATCCTCAACTTCTCCTTATCTTTTAAATGTTATTGTTGTGAACTTGAACTTCTACGGGTGTGAATCTGTGCGTTTGTTTGCTCTCTGCTTCGAATTCATCCCTCCAGCTATTTGATAAGTTTCTTTGCTATTTTTAAAACTAATTTAATGTACTAATAACTATAAGTGTTTATTCTCTCTGAGGGCAGAGAGGCAAGTGAAATTGCGTAATTATAATTATTACTGCAGCCCTATACTGTCAAATTGTTTCTTCATAGTTACTAGTAAGTTGTAGTAAGTACTACTTTTCAGTAACCTAACCATCCATTTAGCAAACAACTTCATGCATGCAATAGTGCACTTCCTTTTTGTCCCTTAAAAGATTTATGGATATCTTCAAATCCAAAGAATTGTTTTTCTTCATTTGTTGTTTGCCATGCTGTGTTTTTTTCCCTCTCTCCACAAAACCTTCCCAAAAACCCCCATTCCCATCCAATTTTCAACCCCTAACCCTCTTCCCCTGGGCTGTGTGGTTTTTCATTGAGGTGTGACTAAATGACAACAATAAATTCCACACACTTGCTGGGGAGGATAACGTCAAAGCAACAGAAAAATCATTCTAATCAGAATTTCATGTGTACCATTGTGGATTGATCATCAACAACATCCTCCTCCTACACGTGACTAATCGAATGCTTAATGCTTACGTTGCTTTGTCCTTAGCCTTAATACTATTTCTTATAGTAGCCATACTCCACGCAACTAGTACTTAGTTATCTTTTGAATACTTTAGCACTGCTTAGGCTACGATTTATGGCACTGTTCTCTACCGTACTGTCTATCGTACTGTTTCTAATGCTACGCTCAGGCCACTCAATGTTTCATTTCCTTTTTTTTCATATGCTGCTACTGCCAGTGTGTACCACTACTACTACCAGCACAACGATGATATTTCAACAATCCAGGATTCAAGTCAACACACAACCTTAATCGCCATTTGCCATGCAGCCATCCCTGTGCCTAGCCCTATTCTCAAACACGAATCACAGGTAAGATAAGCATTTTGGGGAGGTAGAATAATGGGCTAGGACTCGGAGGAGAGGAGAGACTGACAGTTTCACAGTAGTACTAGTAAAGTACTAGTAGGGCAATTGAATTCACTAACTCTGTTAGTGGCACTTTTGTACATGTTTGAACATATAGATAATTCATGCTGGTAAGTTTGAAGAAAGCAAACGTACAGTAACTCCCACCCACCACCACACAAAATAATATTAACGCGTATACTATGTTTAAGTATGTAAAATAAATGGATATATTTCCCCTGACAAAAATAAATTAACCCAACCCACCCCCTCCCTAACCCCAACCAATGTCCAAATGTCCTTCAAGTCCCTTTCCCCAATGCCCAATTCCCACCCCCCCCAACAGTCTTTAACAAAGGGGTAAGGGACAGTCACTTCCTTCGGCGGTGTCCCCCTGTGGACAGGTCCCTCACCTCTTTGCGTAGGTCCCGGAGCTGGCGCTGTTGCTTCTCTGCCAATTGCTCCAGGTAGTCCACTCGCTTTCGGAGGCGGCGCAGACGTGCCATCCAGGCTCTGGGGGGGGCAGCTGTTGTTTTTGCTGCTGTGCGGCAGCGGCGGGAGGCTGTCGGGCCACGACGCCGTTTCGCTGGAGGCTGCTGGCTGGTGAACCCGGGGGCACTGGAGGAGGATGCAGTAGTTGCCGTCTCCTCCTGCTCCCGAGCCCACAGCCGCCGATATTCGGCGCAAATGGCCTCCAGCTAAAGTGCCCTGGCCCGGACAGCCATCTCCTTGCGGGTGAGCTTTTTTGGAGCATCTATATGAAGAAAGAAAGAAAAATAGTCTTTAACATTAAGTAAAAATAATTCAACAGAAAGTTGTCTCACAGTAACACTAGCAACTTGCAAGCACAGTATAACATTTTGGCATGTATCTTTCCGCAGTCTTTGTAGGCCTGTGACATTAGTGGGAGTTTCAGGAATTCTACTAGCAGCACTATGGACTCAGTGCTACTTAGTCAGAGAGTCAGAGACTACACCAGTCTTCTTCTTTTTTTCTCTTGTTTTGAAAAAGAAATTACTTGTACGTGAACTTGTGGTAGCAGGCATAATGCCAGCTCACTCAGCTTGCACCCAAGAAAAACAGACACAAGCCATGATATTATGTTATGTTAAAACTATATTTCTTGAGCGCACGGCTACCCAGAACGGGTGTCCCGGCGCTTTGGCAGAGTCCTAAACACAACCAAGAAAAACCCAGAGGCAGAAACACTGTAGACCCACTGGTTAGGCGGAAAAGAGGAACGTCTTGAGCTCCTTTCTAAAGGCCAGGAGATTGTTAGCCTTACGGAGTGACAGAGGGAGCTCATTCCACAGACTAGCCGCCATGCACTGGAAAGACCGGCCACCCATCCGCACGCGTTTGATCACTGGTACCTCCACTTTAGCCAGGTCAGCAGATCTCAGACTCCTCCGGGGAACGTAAAAAGCAATCCGCTTCCTAAGGTAAGCTGGGCCAATACAGTGGAGGGCTTTAAATGCCAACGTGAGGACCTTGAACCTAATTCTGCAAGCGATAGACAGCCAATGCAGCCTGCCGCGCAATAGAGAGGCACTAGCTCTCCGTGGAAGGCCAAAGATGGCTCTGGCCGCCGAGTTTTGGACAATTTGAAGTCTGGATACCAGATATTTAGGCAGACCTGAGAAAAGTGCGTTAGCGTAGTCTAAACGCGAACCCACGAGTGCTTGTACAATGTTCTTGCGATATTGAAGGGAAAGCAGTGGGAGAAATTTCCTCACCATCTTCAAAATGCCGAAACATTTCCCCGCCAAGCCCGTGATGCGGGGACGAAAAGAAAGACTGTCGTCGAACACCACACCCAGATTTTTGACTTGGGCAGAGGGTTTCTCAGGGGGGAACATGTCGGAAGGCCACCACGATTTCCAGCCAGGGTCCTCAGCGCAGCCAAAAAAGAGCAACTCGGACTTATCCGAGTTACATTTCAGGTTCTGGTGCTGAAACCATGCAAAAACAGCACTCAGGCAGTCTCTGATTCTGTCGCCATTAAAAACCTCTCCCTTCCTGCAAGTAAACAGGAGCTGGGTGTCATCAGCGTACGAGATGACCCGGGCTCCAAATGCCTCCGCGACCTTCGCCAAAGGGGCCATATAAATGTTAAATATGGTGGGGCTCAAGATAGATCCTTGAGGCACCCCCACCTCTAGCGAAGGCATTTCCGCGGAGAACGGTGGAGCCCAGATCACCTGTCGACGGTCGGCTAAGAAGGATTGAAACCAGTCCAACACCGTCCCCCGCAGTCCTACCTCCCTGAGTCTTAGGAGGAGGCCGGCGTGTGGGACGGTGTCGAATGCCGCCGACAGGTCCAGTAGGACCAACATAGCCTTTCCCCCAAGATCAAGCGTTTCCCTGATGGCGTCGGTCACCTCCACAGGAGCTGTCTCCGTACTGTAATTGGCACGGAAACCAGATTGGGAGTCATGCAGCAGTTTGTTATTCTCAATAAAGGTGGTAAGAGTATGCTGAACATGTTTCTCCGCCACCTTCGCCAGAGCAGGGAGGAGGGAGATTGGTCTATAGTTGGCCAACTGTAAAGGGTCAAGCAGAGGTTTCTTAATGAGCGGGAGAATAAGAGCATGCTTCCATTCTTTAGGGACCACTCCAGAACTCAGAGACATGTTGAGCAGGGGGTTCAGCAAGTTGTTAATAGCTGGCGCCACCGAGCTCAGGCATTTCGCCGGACACGCATCCAAGGGGGATCCAGATTTCAACCGGGAAAGCAGCTCCAGAGAGGAATCGCAGGATAGCGGGGGGAACGTCGAAAGCGTGGGCGTCAACTCGGCTGCAGCAGGTGGAAGGACCTTCAGATCACTTTCCACAGCTGCAGCCACTTCCGGGGACCCCACCCGATCGAATGAGTCCTGAATCCTACGGATCTTATCCACAAAGAAGTCAGCAAGCTGCTTGATCCACTCCTCTGTATGGGAGTGTACTCTAGCGGCCGCCACCGGCTCCACGAATTCCTTCACAATTCGGAATAGTTCCCGGCTCGTATTATCCGCCTGGTCTATTCTATGCTCGAAGTAGATCTTTTTAGCTTCGGCAATCTGTCTGTGATAAGATTTTATCGCGCCCCTGTACTTCAGTTTCTCCTCAGGCGCATATCTGCGCCGCCAGAGTCTTTCAGATCTTTTGCAGTCCTGGCGCGCTTTCCGTAGAGTAGCGGTGAACCAAGGAGCAGAGTCCTGGCAGGGGGCTGTCCTGACCGGTTTCCGGGGGGCAAGCTCCTCGAATCTTGTCCGAAGCCAGTCCTGGACTAGCGGCAGGTCGACTTCTAAGTTCCCAGTCGTAGTGCAAGGATGTGCATGGAGTGCGTCAGCGAGCATATCAGCTGACACCAGGTGAAAGGCTCTAGCTTGACGAGACCCGTCCTTATAAGATCTTTGACTAGTCTGATGCTCAGCTAACAACACGAAATTAATTAAATAATGGTCGGACCATAAAACCGGCAAAGGGGGAGACACCTTAATCGGTACAGAGGAGAAGATTAAATCCAGCGTATGCCCTTTCACGTGCGTTGGACTGTCGATGAAAGAGGCCAGCCCGAACATCTCGGTGATGTCCCGTAATTTAGACGCATCAGCGTCTGTTGTCGAGTCCATATGCAGATTTAAGTCGCCCAGCAGTACACAGTGTGCCGAACGCATACAGGGTACTGACAGTGCCACCTGTAGATCCTCGAAAAACGAGCCTATTGGCCCTGGAGGTCTATAGATCAAAATCCCTGTGCAGGTATGTGAAGCAGACAGCTGGAGAATAAAGCCCAAAGCTTCACAACCAGCGATGTTGTCTACAGGGTAGGAGGTGCATACAAGGGACTTGTCGACAACTAGGGCCACCCCACCGCCTCGGCCTCCCGTTCTGTCCCTCCTTAAGATGGTGAAGTTGGGGGGAAGGGCACTAGCGATGTCAGGTTCAGAGCCCGCCCCCAACCACGTCTCTGTCAAAAAAAGACAGGAGATTTTCGAGAGCGACAGGAAGTCCCAAATCTCCAAGGAATGACGCGCCAAGGATCTAGTATTTAACAAGGCACACTGACATTCCAGGGGGGGAGGGGAGGGCGCGAGGTGGAGAAGATACGGGACGCCAAGCACATCCAGGACACCCTTTTCCCAGGAGCCGACCACCAGGGAAAAGACATATACAACCGCTCCTGGGGGGGCGAAGCGCAATTAGAGCGGCCGCACTGTACCTAATCATCCTGGAAACCTACCCGAGATGACAGAGTCCCGCCTCGCCCGCCTCCGAGACGCTGACGAGCGCAGACGGGCTGACTCTGGCGTGACTCCGGCGCTGAGGAGGCGTGTCCGCAAACGCGACCGCTAGCGCGGAGAACGACCGTTTCCTTAAGTACAGGAGACTGGAGCGCTCTCACAGCTCTCGCCCCCTCACCCAATATGGCCGCCGTGGAATCTGTTTGCTCTGCACCTCGATCTTCAGCCCTAAAGTCGGCTGGGATCGTCAAAACAAGGCGAAAATGGTGCCAAGTGGGTGCCAGGTGTGCTGAGTGCAAGCAGTGTGAAAATGAACAATTTAGAAGTAAAATTCGGCGATTTTTAAAAGTACAAGAAACGTTGCACGCAGTAGCTCTAAATTGCTCCTAGCGTGTTCTGATGACAAACAAAGTGTTGGCAAGGCTCTAGAAACTTGCGCCTGCCTCCTAGGGGCTCCTTAAGTACAGGAGACTGGAGCGCTCTCACAGCTCTCGCCCCCTCACCCAATATGGCCGCCGTGGAATCTGTTTGCTCTGCACCTCGATCTTCAGCCCTAAAGTCGGCTGGGATCGTCAAAACAAGGCAAAAATGGTGCCAAGTGGGTGCCAGGTGTGCTGAGTGCAAGCAGTGTGAAAATGAACAATTTAGAAGTAAAATTCGGCGATTTTTAAAAGTACAAGAAACGTTGCACGCAGTAGCTCTAAATTGCTCCTAGCGTGTTCTGATGACAAACAAAGTGTTGGCAAGGCTCTAGAAACTTGCGCCTGCCTCCTAGGGGCTCCTTAAGTACAGGAGACTGGAGCGCTCTCACAGCTCTCGCCCCTCACCCAATATGGCCGCCGTGGAATCTGTTTGCTCTGCTGATGATGATGACGCAGACTCGCATTACTTTAAGCAGTATATGCAGGTGGGATAGGAAGCTCTTACTTTTCTGTAGGGGTGGCACTGGCCATACTCTGTTGCATCAAGGGCTACTGCTCAATGTAATTTATATTTCACACTGCCCCCCAGGCCTTGACTACTACAAAAGGAAAATTAAGATTATGCATTTCTGATCATATATCCTGCCGATCACAGGATCTTTGCTTATATGATGGATGACTTTAGGTGCTTTGTTTTGATAGATTGAGTGACCGACAGCAATAGTCCACCCATGACACAGCTGAAAGAAAATTATTAACATAGGGAGTGAGTGTGGTACCCATAATTGCCGGAGGAAGGGACGTGACTTGATATAATGTCAACTATATAATACATACACAATATATGCTGTGCTTGCAAAGTAAGCTACTGTACTGTTAGTCAAGGGAGTATTTAAATTTATATTTTCTGAACAATCACAACTTCGAGTATTTGGATTTCCTCAGCTTTGCTACTCTGGCACGGACATGCTGTTCAAAGTAACACTGTTCATCTGCTGAGCGTCTGCTCTACTACATACACCTCTGCTATCTATGAGGAAGAAGAAGATACCATCCAAGCTTCCAAAGTAAATGTCTATCATTCTTCTTAATGTCTCAACTTGTACCAAGCTTACTTTTTCTCAACAACCAACTAACACCCTTTTCGTTTTATTTGGTAAACCACCGTCTTGACTTGCATTTGAGTTTGACCCAAATGATATATTGCAATGCACACCACACATGCATTTTCTGATTCACCCACACAGGCAGTCATCTTTTCTTTCTCCTCCAACCATCCTTGCTTCCAGGCAGCCATGCATCTGATTCCTTCCTATCAGCCACCTCTGCCTGCATTCAAAAACACGTATCATTCTTTACTGTCATAAATGTTACGACTCGCTTGTCCTTCCTTTCACCCTTCTTTCCCTTTTCGTTCTTCACATCCCTCAAGATCATCTGATATGACTTGTCTTCACCATAAAAGTTTCCCAGCTGAGTTGAAGTCAAATAGAGGGGGCCATTGCTTACCCGAGAACTACCGCCGCTAATGCTATCACTAAGTCAAGGTTGACTGTCTTCTCCGTGATTGGCAAAAATGTAGTTCTAAATTAGTAACTGTTCTTAACAGTACAGTGTACTTGTACTAGTGTACTGTCTACTGTACAGTACATCATACACTTCTTTGCGAACCTACTCTAAAATGTCAATAAGTAAGGAGTATAATAACTTACCACCATCTGCCGCTGCTGAGCCATCCCCATCCCCCTCAGCTCCTCCTGGTGGCACTTGTGGCGCCGCCGCATCCACCCCTGGAGTGGACCCCTCCATGCTGCTGGCCCCGGCACTGGTGGTGGGAAGTGCCGCATCCGATGTTGTGACGCCTAGAAAAAACATGTCATATTTTTAAATGCCATACACCACCCCTTATTTCGTCTCGTAATGGAAGAGAAAATGTTGATACATATACAATTTTTAATTATTGGGACTGAAGAAAAGTCATGGTTTTGAGGAGGGTGTTAACTTATATGCTTAGCCATAACATGCAACACTTTTTGGCACAACTGATGAATGCTTGCTTTTTAACGTGCAACATTTTTCTAATTACAGGCAGAACCAACTACTCCTCATCACCACCACGAGGACTTGAAGTTCCAACAAGGTGAGGGCTCCGAGTCCCGCACAGTTACTTCTGACTGAGGTATGTGGAAAGTCGAACTGCACCTATCATCAACAATGTCCTATTTCTCGTGTCCATACTTCTGTATGTGCAGAATAGTTCCTGAAACACTAGCGGTATGGTATGTGCTACTATCAAATCAAAAAGCCAACTACTAGCTTATTCTTGGTTGACATTGACATTTTGTTGTTGAAAATTGTCAAAGCACTAACATTAAGAAGACTGGAATACACAGCAAGGGCAACCCAAAGGACTGCACTCAGTGCCTCTAGAGCTATTCCTGGATCAGAGTTTTGTTTAACACCGTTTGCCGACTGGGCAAACTTAGCTACCTACACAGACCCACTCATAATAATAGTAAATAGTAGTAGCACAGAGAGTGATGGTAGAGAGGCAGGATAAGAATGTAGAAACAGTCTACAAGAAGATCAAAGACTATTTTGTAAAAAATAGAATTAGGAAACAGTTTGGAATGAATAGGAGCTGTAAAAGTTAGGGAAGTATAATTATATTAACAACAGAACAACTTACTGGGGCCAGCAGAAGAGCCTGCAGAGGACCGTTCCTGCCCACTTTCTTCTGCCGGAGCCTGGGGTGTACTCTTCTTGCCCCTGGGAGGTGCTGAATGTGAACTAAACACAAACATGGATGATTGTTTTTTTGAAATATTTGATTTCTTTGACCACAATCTAAAATTATCTTGGGGAAACAAATTACCAACAATTGCACTACATGTATTGACCTATCTGATCTGGTCAGCTAGCAGGATACTAGTACAGTATTGCTGGATTCGCAGACCCTCTACTTGGAAAGTTATGTGAATCACTAACTAAACCAACAACAAAAGGGTTCTACTACGACTGCCAGCACTCAGCAGCACGCTACGTGACAGACACAGTCCGTCATCATGATTGCAGACCACTAAAAAATGTCCTACTACTAATAGCAAGTCATAATATACTCAACCTATCAATCCACCACTATCTCTTCTTCTTAGTGGCAGCAGGAGTACAAAGGAAGGACTAGACTTTAGTCCCTAGTCTCTCTAGCATTACGCAGTTCTGTAAAGTACTACACTCATACATATTCAGGCCAAATGAGCACAAAGTTGCAAACAAGTATGTATAGTAGCAACGCCACTGAGGAGGCGAGCCCCTGCAATCGCAGAAGCTACTTAAACATTATTTTACCTGCAATGTAATCGAATCGGCAGCATTCTTGCTCTTTGGGAAAAACATATATTAGCAATATAACACAGAGCAGAAGAAAACAAAGTAGTTATTAAATAGCTACTCACCAAGGCCAGGGATCTCCACGCCTAGCAGGTGGACCAGGTCCTGCTCCCGGTCAAGGACGTCTGCCCACCGGTGCGTCGCTTGGTCATAGGTGCGCCGGACCCCCGACTCCCTACGCATGGCCCGGCACACCTTATCCCACAGCTGGCAACGCTCCCGGAGGCCAAACCCTTGACCGGGCCTGCCCCCTTCTGCCACGGTCTTTGGGAGGTGGCGCTGAACATAAAATATAAGTGCGGCCACCTCCACCTCGCTGAAAACCTCCCTGGCCACTACATCCTACCCCCTCAATCACCTGCAAGGGAGCTGGGTACGGGGTGCGGGACCCTTCCCCTTGCTCTTCCCGGCTCCCTTTGCCCTGGTCCTGGACAGCTGAAAAAAAAATATAGGAAAGAATAGGGAAAAAGTAAAGAAAAGAAAAGAGTTAAAAAAAAGTAGCTTTAAAGTAACCAAAAGTAGAAAAAAAACACAAAATATAGATGTAGAAAAAGAGAGGGATAGATAATGAGTAAAAAAGATCCCAAAAAAGTTCAAAGAAAAAAAGGATTGCAAAGATTAGGGGAGGATTGAAAAAGCATGCCCAGAACCATAGCAATGAATTAAAAACAAGATGGCCGCGCCCATTGAGGACCGCGTGGGTAAGTTTGCGCGATATTTCCCCCGCGAGCACGCAAAAACACACGCGAACATGTAACCGTGCCCCACTCACAACGCGAGCTTGCAAATAGTGCCAGGAAACGGAAATACGCAATGCGGACAAGATGGCCGCGCCCATGTACAACCGCATGGGTAACTTCGCAGTCGATGCCCTGCTAGCGGCCCTCCAACACGCAAAAAGCCCCGCGAACACGCAAAAAAAGAAAAATCTGCAAATTCGCGGATTATGCAGAACGCGAATTAGCTTTCGCGTGAATTCACGTACCGCGAATTTGCGCACTTCGCCCATACTTACTCTGGCCTCCTGGCTACCCTCGCCCTTCCAAGAGGAAAGGCGCCGCCAAAAATCTTGGCGTCTGGTTTGATGAAAACCTGAACTTTGTGATGCAAGTAAAGAAAATGGCCGGCACTTGTTTTGGCATGCTGAAAAGCTTGAGGAAGTTCCTTCCCTGTTTTGCCTAGCACTGCCAGAGAAACCGTGGTCCGTGCATTGATTTTGTCACGCTTGGATTATGCCAATGCCCTCTTGGTCGGTTGCCTGGGTTTCCTTGTGAAGAAATTGCAAGTGGTGCAAAACTCGGCGGCCAAACTTCTCGTGGGTTTGTCATCCAGGCATTGCGTTCGGACTCATTTGCGTTCTCTGCACTGGCTTCCAGTTGAATCTCCCCTGAAATTTAAAATGCTGACAATTGCTCAATGGGCTCTTTATGGTCTAGGTCCCATCTATTTGCAAAAGAGATTTGCCTTTTATACACCAGGGAGACAGTTGCGCTCTTTCGCTCAGCTGTTGATGCAGACCCTGAAGTTTAAGCGCCAGCGACTTGGTGGAAATTCCTTTGTGGGCAGAGCAGGTCTGGCATGAAATATGTTGCCCCTGGCTGGCTGCTGTTCACGAAGAAACTAAAAAGGTTGCTCTTTTAACCGGATTAGTGTGCATTTCTTTCTTTTCTGAAGTAAGCGAAGGGACACTTTCGAGTAGCTGCGCGCTCTATAAATTAAATATAACATAACATAACATAACATTCCTGACTTTATTTATCATTATACAATATTTTCTCTTCTGGAATATGGACTTTTGTAGCTTCAATTGGAGTGAAAGGGTGACGAGCATTCTCATCACAGCTCTCTTCCTTTATTTAACATTCTGTACATTTGCAGGGTATGGCACAATCAAAACCAGTTTGTTGGAAAACTTCTTTTAAGAAATACGTGCCCACACCTAGGATGATTTTTTTCAGTTTTTTTTCGAATTTCTCGCCTGTTGAGTCTTGGTAGATTTTGCAGTTCAGATTTTTCCTTTGCATCCTAGAACTGGATTCCGGTGTATCAAATGCAACTTTATAAGCACCAGAACACAAAGAACAAAATGAATGTCAAGATCCTGTTTTATGGGATGAAAATTTCAGAGCGCTGAAGTGCTCATTTCTTGACAATAGGTTGGACATAGTGCACTGCTTCTAATTTTCTTTGGATTGAGTCCAGAACAGAGCAGGATAGGGGTTTATTCCTAGGGCAGCACCAGGCTCAGAAAGAGATGGTATACCGTTGACAAGTTGGGTCCTTTTTGTGTAAGTAATTTGACTATCTTATTCGTAACTCATTTTAGCTTGTGCTACCTGTCAAACTCTTTGGTCCTCAGAGGGATCATGTACTCTATTGAAAGGATCCGGCATATTCTGAGGAGGAGCAATTAGCCAGTAAGGACCAGAAATAAGATAAATGCTAACGTATAATTTTATGCATTTATCACTCAGACTCCCACATATTTAACTATGATAGAAACACAAGTCAAATGAGTTTACCCACAAGTAAATAATGAGTCAGAATCAGCAGAGTTTAGTTTAAAACTAACATTTTAGAGCTTCAAATGATTGGCATACAATCCTAAAGTAAATTAATTCAAGTTTTAATAAAGCAGACTCTGCAAGATCCAAGTATATAGGGATTGCTATACCTCAGCTGAGGGAGATTAGTTATTTAAGCAAAATTTGGTCAACAAGAAAAATCAGTTGTGTCTCATCCATACCCTTAGGAGAGTTCAGTGAGTTCCAAATGACCAGTTCCAGTATGTTAAAGACAGGTATACCTGTCTTAGTTCCTCAAAACTCCAGCAGTATTAATCGAACACTGTAGGGCCAAAAAAGTTCCACTACACTAGCATACCAGCCGGCAGCAGTTTGCAGCATTATGTCACAGTTTTCACCTTGTCTTTAGATATCCAAGCCGTCAGTCTCAATTGCTGCAAAATGGGTGAGCCAGCGAACGAAGCAAGCACACACACACAGTACAGTTCCAAAATCCGAGGAATTATAATTAATCAGTTCCGGGTTAACACCCCTAGACATCATCGAATTTGTCAGGCCACTCTACCTGATTGGTCGTCTTCGACAGGGTGAGATGATATAGTAGGTAATAGATATACAAATCCAGAAGAATTGAGTAATACATAACTAGTAATTTCCTTAGACTCCTTGTAGGTTTCAGTGATATGAGCAATGTTGCACTCATCTTTTGTCTACTAGTTCGCAAGCATCTGTTCTAGCATGTTGCGTTCTTTGTTGCAAATTTAATCAGACTGTGATACAAATGTCAAAGTAAGCAATTGAAAGTCAAAACACAAAAGGTAACTTTACAAAAAGTTCCCATAGGCTTCAGACTACTCAGTTTATACATTCATATTGAAAAGAAACAACGTTGAGGCCTTCATGAAATACAGCTCATGCATGATAAAATAGTGCTAAAATATGAATATCGCGTTGCATAGCATAATGTATTATTTTTGAATTAAATGTGTTAATATATATTTTCAATCATGTTGTAATTAATTCATGTAAGTATAGGGTACTCATCAAAATTTAAAAGGTCACTGTCACTCACATATATTTTTATACATTTCTTTTGCGCCAAATATGTTATTAAAGCATACATGTTTAAAGGCACATCAAAGGAAAGATTTACGAAAATGCAATTTTAGCTAAACTCATGTAACACTTACTTTTCTTTGGTCATTTTCAGTGCACAAGATACACATTTCTAATACGTGAAATGTTAAATTCTCACATATGACTTTCTCAGTTACTGTTATTATCACATTATCTAATCACAAGATACATTTTTTTATTTAAGTGTTAAAATTCACATCTTTTTAATTAAAAATAAAATGTAATTATAAACTCATTCTACCATTCTCCATGCTTTTACGATGGTGTATCTAAATCAGAACTTCATTTTGTCATTTCTAGAAACGTGAAACTTAACAAACGTTTTGTCATTTCCCATGTAAAATAGTATCACAAATCGTTTTCTTTGTAAATTGTCATAAATTAGTGAGAGGAAAAACTCTGTTTTACCGATTCCCCATTTGATGGTGATCAAGCCATCACACTTTTGTCTTCATCTTATTTGATGTCACATTTATACTGCTGATGTCTTCATATGTTTTAGCCTAGATTGTTCTAGGGCTATCAAATCATCATAATAACCACATTGTCTCTCCTTTAGTTAATTTCTGATTTCTTTCTCTTTAACTCTCTTGTCTCTTTCTCTGTTTTTATGTGTTTATTAAATCTGATAAACATTATTATTATTAGCATGCTTAGATAGCAATAGTTAGCGTAGGTGTTAGCATTTTGCCCACCTAACTAACTCCAAAGGTTGCAAACCACTTTCCCATACAAGTAAATCCTTTCCCAATTGATTCCTAAGCACCATCAGCTTCAAGTTCACAAAGTCTTTTCCTAAATGGGTAATGTTATTTGCTTTGGTCAGGGACTTACGTACAACACTGTTGAACTTTCAGCATCTGACAGACTCCGCCCCTTTTGCAAGTAGGACAACTAACACAAGTCTGTTTTGCAACAGCATAGATCTGATAGCAACCATTTCTGTATCTATGACAAGGAATACTCCTGCTGTATCAGTTGATAAACGATCAACTACAGTAGAAAGCTTTTGAATTTTGTGAGAATTTAGAATAACTCCAACTGATGGTATTATTGCACCAAAAACAGCCCAAATAATTTCAGCAGCACATACTCCCCTTCTCAAATGTGTATGTTTAAATTTGTTGGTTCCACCTGTTTGTCCCACATGATACATTTTTGGAAATACTATTCCCATATAGCAGCATCCATTCCAATGGCATTTTTCTCGCAGATGTAATATACTCCTGGAAATAAGGGATCCATTCGTCCAAGGTTCAAACCCTATCCTCCGACAATTTGGAAGATGAGTCGCATTTACTGGAGCCAACAAATGTAATATTAAATTCAGTACTGCGTCTTAATATGCATTGCTTTCCCTTATGTTGCAAATCCAGAGCCATTGTGGATTGTGCATCACACTTTTATATTTCACCCTCCCGCTATGCCCAAAATAGAATTTTTGGTTGTGTTGCAGCCTTTTCCTTTATTTTCCCACGTCTATCCTCAACTGAATTGAAAAAATCTTTCCCTACATTGTGTAAAAATCAGGTTAAATTATGTCTATGTGCATAAACCGTATCTATACTTTGTGTTGGTTTGGAAACTTCACCCTTAATTAGTACTTCTGAGAATACTAAATCATAATTTGAGTAATAATATTTAAATTGCCCTTTGCAATAAAATAAGCTAGTTATTGTACTTCATAAAATTCCATAAATAAGAGGCAGGTTATGGTAGGTCACCCCCTCTGAATCTGAGGTAGGTAGTTGCATGCACACATAACAATCTCGAGCATCCATAGTGTTTACTTATTCATACTAACGTTTAGGAAAGACATTTAAAGAGAAATCATTAATAGATTGATCGTGATGTAGAGATTTGTCAGTTAAGTCATTAGATACTATTCCATCATTCTTCTCCTCCAACGGTTTAGTAACACTAGTTGGATTAATGTCATGCTTTACATACATATGATGAGGAAGATTCAAGATAATACGTAACAAGGCAATAATTATGCTTTTACATTTTAAAGATACCAGGTTTGGATGTTTCATCTTCTCTAGAAATGGAACTCACCTTTTCTGTCAAATTTGTAGCGAATGCTTAATCTAGTGTACATTTTGCAGCAAATGTTTATTATTGAGCTCTTGAGTGAATTTTCTTTTGCTTTTTACTCACTGTTACAGTTCACAAGTTTCAATTTCTGGCACATTTCAGTGTATATTCGTCTCTTCAATTTCTTATAGGTCTTTCCTTTGTTTTACTGCTTTGATAATGTCCCTTTATTGTGACAGTTTCTCATTGTGGTTTTTGTTATCCTGAATCTTTGAAGGAAAACGCTTGATATGCTTTCTCATAGTCATTAGCTGCTGCTAAATAAGTCCATTCAAGTGCAGCATATCTTCGATTTGATACTTTAGCTCTTTTCGACTTTCTCACTTTGTTCAGATTGACTTGAGACTTCAATAACTGTTGGGAGTACTGTGTCTTCTGCCAGAATTTGCCTCAATCAGTCAGTTCTTTTGAGCCGACGGTCTCCACTTATCACTCGCTTTTCGCTTGCACTGTTCACAACAGCCAGATCAGCTCTTTGCGTAGTCAGGTCCCTCGATACCAACAGGGACCGACTCTCTCAGACCCAGTAGCTGATGCCCCCTCTAATGTGTGTCTGACCTGAGCTGGATGTCTCACTGTGACCACCGGCAAATCCACTACAGATACTGTATTTTCAAGTGGACATGGGACTCGGTGAGTGTGGGCAGCAGGTACCCGGTTAGGCAGACCATCACATTTGACAGCAGTTATGGTAACAAGAATCACTTGGTATGGCCCACACCAATGGGCTCCAAACATGATTTGCATACGTGTTTCTTAACCAAAACCCAGTCACTGGTACTAAGGTAATGGCACTGCTCATGTTGAGGTGAAGTGGCAACTTCCCCAACCTGCTGAGGAACAGAACGGACTACATCAGCCAATCCTTTACAGTAATCAAGTACCAAATCATCAGTAATTTTCATGAATTGGTTGGCCGGGACTGTAGGCTGTCTCATAGCACTCCCCATAATGGTTTCATGCGGGGTTAATTCAGTTCTTCTGTTTGGGGCACTTCTCAAACAAATGAACACCAAGAGCAAATCATCAAGCCATTTCAGAGATGTGGACTCACACACTTTTGCCAATCTGGATTTCAGCATTCCAATAACCTGTTCAACCACTCCAGATGCCTCTAGTCGATATGTGCAATGTAACTTCTGCTCACTTTGTAATGCTGCACAAAACATTCTCATTACCTCATTATTAAAATCAGTCTTCTATCTGATTCCAAAGAGGTTGAAAATCCAAACTGTGGTATGAGCTCTCTAAGGAGTAGTTTAGCTACAGTTAAGCTGTCATTGTTCCTGGTTGGATAGGCTTCCACCCAACGAGAGAACAAACACACAATCACTAAAATATATTTTCGACCATAGCAAGGGGGCATCTCAATGAAGCTGAGTTGCATCCTATTGATGGGTCCTCCAGATCTCCCTACATTACTCATTGTAACTAATGTTTTATTTCCTACTTTTGTTGCTGACATATTACACACCTTTGGTAAACCACCACTGCAACAGCTCTAAATCGATGATTAAACCAGGTCTGTCAAAAGAGACTCATCATAGCATCTCTCCCAACATGTGTGGGACCATAATAGTTTCTTGCCTTTGGTGACAACAAACTATCAGGTAGTACTGGTCTTCCATCCATATATACGCACACCTCATCTTCCTGCCTTTGTGTACAACCTGCTTTGATCCATCCTTGTCTCTCTGTTTCTGGCACTTCATCCTGTAATGCATTTATTTCTTCCCATGTTTCCACAGCTTACAACATCAGCCTACATTCTGTGACATCAGTTTGTTCTTTTAGCGGGTTCCCATTGATGATGCAAGAATTTAGGGTGCAATAGCACGTAGTCTTATCCGTATAGCGGTTAGCAACCATCATCATTTACCTGTCGATGGGCTTGGCATTTACCATTGTAATCTGGGAGGGCAGTTGTAATGACAGCAGTAGATTTTTCACACTTTCTCCGTTTCAGATGTGTGAACCCGAAGAGGTCATGCACCCACACTGAGACCACAACTGCCCAAAATCAGGGACAACTCCAAACCCATACAGGCTGCCAGTAAAAATGGTAGCGCTTAACTGTTCAGTAATGCTGCAAGCTCTAGTTAATGCAATCAATTCAGCAACCTTGGCTGTATTTACTCCTTGCAACCATGAAGCTTCCACCAATTCCACAACCGTACAGATGGCATATGCAGCTCTGATGTTTCCTCCTGCATCTCTCAAATATGATACATTCACAAACAACACATGGTCTGACTCAGATAATGGAACATCTAGAATGTCCAGTTGGGGTTTTCTACACAATTATGTCACATCGAAATAATCATGATCTGCTTCATCAATCACAACTTCATTTCCTGGTAAGGGCATCAATGTAGCCGGATTCAAACTCATACATAGCACCAATGACACATTGTCAGCACCCAAAATCACTTGGTCATACTTGGTCAATCTGCTACTTGTGAAATATAGGGTTCAAGTTCGAGAGAGCAAAATTCCAACAGAATGTGGCACATGCTCTTTCAATGGATGACTTATAGAGCTTTTGAATTTTTAATAGCATCTTTTTACTAGCGACATGCTTTTAGATTTTTTTTAGACAATGTTTTTTATCTGGCTGAGTTTAGCATTAGTCTACCTTGTCGACCTTCGGATGAGGAGTGGGTGTTATGTTCCCCAACCTAGGCCTAAGTAGCAAAGTGACCTTTTACCTACATTTGTCCCACCTTGCTCTGCATAACTGTTCTAGCCCTGATCTATTACCCAATTAAGTGCTGAATAAATGTTGATTGGTTTCCTTGAAACTAACCTAATTTATTATGAATGAGGATTCTTATCAAAATCCCCTGCACATAATGTACATAACAGGATTAACTTACTCTGTACAAAAGTCATCTATATCTTTCACCCTAGGGCGACCCGGCTGCTTTGCATAATTACAAATATTGATTTAGGGTCATCTACACAATCGTACTCACAACATATAAATTGAAATTGAACCCCTGAGGCTACCTTTTTGGTATAAAAGAACCACACTTTCACTAGTTAGAGGAGACGCTTCCACGCTGATCGAGACACTGAGGACCCAGCCTGCTGAAGCTTCAATACGCAGCGGTCTCACATCCCTTGCGGGGTGTCCAACTTGTGACCAAGACGGGGTCCTTCATTCTCTCCCTTGAGGTAAGGAGGTTGGCTCTTTCCTAGGGGATTCCTGGCTTTACACCCACATACATGCTAGCTACACTTAGACAGGGTCCGCATCGTAGGAGTACGCTTGAATATTGTCATGTTTATATGCCTGCATACATTCACAATTTTAGCACCATTATAGAATTCTACCTTCTATTTACTTTGTTGGTGCTTGTAATCTTATATATTTGCTTCTGTTTAATGATTGTCGCTGCAAACATGTTTTATACTAGAATGACGGTTTAATAAATGCCTACTGAAAATGTTCCCAACGTTTCTTCTGTGTATCTCTCCAAGACTAAATGAGCGTGATTGACTGAGCGAACAGTAGTGTACTGTTTCCACGATCCCTGAAGGATCAAGGGTTGTCATGTTTGATGGTTGCCAGAAACTATTTGCTCCTTGGTAAGGTTAGGGGGTCAAAGATCTGCTCTCCCCAGCAGCTCCGCTGTGCCTGGCCTTGCCGCTCACTCCTTCAGCACCTCCCCTGTGTGGGGTTCATACCCGCTGCGGTCTGCTCCTTGCGCAACTGTATACCACCTCAACATGCCAATTGTGCCACTCTCTGTTTGCTCCCACTAGTTATTTTGGCATTTTGGTTTTTGTCATTGTTTCTTTTGTACCCTGTTATTCTTGCTTCTGTGCCTGCTTATTTACGGTCTGTGCCCTATTGTTGCCTCTGTGCCCGGTCATCATCCAACCGCTGCTGCCCCTGCAGCCCCTCCCCCCTGCCCATGCCCATTCCTGCCTCCCAGCTGAGCGTCCCTTCCCCCTCCCCTACTTATTGGCGGCTGCTGCGGGGGAGCGCAAGCAAGATTTCTGACCTCCGGTCAAAGATCTGATCTCTCCCCAGCAGGTCCGCTGTGCCTGGCCTCACCGCTCACTCCTTCAGCACCTCCCCTGCCTGGGGTTCGAGTCCACTGCAGTCCGCACCTTGTGTGACTGTGTACAGCCTCAACACAGTAATTGTACCCCTCTCTCTGTTTGCTGCCACTAGTTATTTTGGTGTTTTGGTTTTGTCATTGTTCCTTTTGTGACTTGTTATTCTTGCTTATGTGCCCGGTTATTTACTGTCTGTGCCCTATTGTTGCCTCTGTGCCCGGTCATCTTCCTGCCGCTGCTGCCCCTGCGGCCCCTCCCCCTGCCCACACCCCAGATGAGCGTCCCTCCCCCTTTCCCTCCCAGCTGAGCGTCCCTCCCCCCTCCGCTACTTAAGGGTGGCTGCTGCGCGGTCACACCGCTGGCGCGCCGAAGGCAAGCCCGTCTGTGCCTGCCCGCGATCCGAACGCTGCCAATGCCAGGACCCCTGGATCTCCGACCACCCGCCTGCTACGTCGCAACAACCCTCCTTGCACTCAACCCTGGAAGAAACTACAACTGCTTGCTGTCCACACCAAGCACGACCCTCAGCCAGTTCTCCTGCCACCACTGCCGACAGACCTCCACCACCGCTTCGGGCCGTTGACACCACTGACGACCTAAGATGCATCCTCCTCAACGTGTGCTCAGTGCACCGACACGCCGTGGAAATCTGGAACCTCCTGCATTCGCTCTCACCCGATTTCACCTTCTTCACAGAAACCTGGACCAACGCCGCCTTGGCCCCGGACATCCCCATCCCAGATGGGTACAAGATCCAGAGGAAGGACTGCCCCAACCACCCCGGAAGAGGCATCGCCATAGTGCACAAAAACTCCCTTCGCCTCAAAACCTCCAGCGGAAACTTCCCCGCCGCTGAACACCTGCACTTCCAGGTCCAGCCCAGCCCTAACTTCACACTCCTGGCACCCTCACCTACAACCCCGTCTTCGCTGGAGGCAACAACGTTCACTTCAGCCACACCACGCACCCCCCCTGGACCAACCACAACTGCGTACATTTCCTCGTCAACAAACCTAAGCTATCCAAACCTGCCCTGTGGCCCCCGCGCAGGAACTGGAGTAGAGTCATTGAAGAACAGCTCAACTCTGCCCTCACCAATCACACCCCACTGCCGCAACCGTTGCCAACATCGCAGCCATTGAACTCCGTACTTGCTCACCCCGCTGCGCAACGCCAACAAGCAACGCACCAGAAAAGTACACCGCCTACAAGGACCCTCTGACTGAGTACCATCAACGCATCAGAACCACCAAAAGGAACTTCATTCACAACAGAATTCTTGCCAACTCCGGCAACTCCAAGGAACTCTTCAACGTCATCCAGGAAATCACCAAGCCCCACATTGAAGCCACAGACATCACCCCCTCCCAGGACCTCTGCAACAAACTCTGAGCCTACTTCCATCTAAAGATAAAGAGCCTCTACGACAACTTCAATGTCCACACACCAACCCCACAGTTAACCTGCCTTGCAGCAACTCCAGCCAGACCACCATCTCTGCCTGGACACCGATCAGGATCGAGAAAACCACCGCAATCATGAAAGGCATCCAGTCCGGGGCCCCTACAGACCCCTGCCCCCCCCATATACCACAGAGCCGCTACTATAATGGCACCCATACTACAACGCATGATCAATACCACTTTCCAGACTGGCGCCTTCCCCAACGACTGGAAATGCACAGAAGTCAGACCCCTGATCAAGAAGCCCTCTGCCGACCCTGCGGACCTCAAGAACTAACGGCCCATCTCGCTCTTCCCGTTTGCAGCAAAAGTCGCAGAGAAGACAGTCAGCGCAGAACTGATGAGGTTTATCAAAGACTACCTCATCCTAGACCCTTCACAGTCCAGATTCCGAAGTAACCACAGCACCGAGACTGCTCCACTCACAGCAACCGATGACATGCGCACCCTCCTCGACCAAGGCCACACTGCAGCCCTGATTCTACTCGACCTGTCAGCAGCCTTCGACACCGTCTCCCACTGGACACTCGCAGCCAGACTACACAATGCTGGCATACAAGGCACCGCCCTCGACTGGGTTCAGATCGTTCCTCTATGGGAGGAGCCAAAGGACCAGACTGCCACCCTTCCTCTACCAACCCACCAAAATCAACTGTGGAGTCCCGCAAGGATCAGCACTGAGCCAAACCCTCTTCAACATCTACATGGCTCCCCTCGCCGCCATCGTCCGACAGCACGGCCTCAGCATAGTCTCCTACGCCAACGACACCCACCTCATCCTCTCCCTCACCAAGGACCCCACCACCACCAGACTCAAGGTCCAGGAAGGAATGCAGGACGTCACAGCCTGGATGAGCAACAACTGCCTAAAGACAGACATCTTCATCCTCAGAACCACCCTTTCGGCGTGGAACAACACCTCTTCCCTTGGCAGCCTTCTGACCCACACAGACCATGCCAAGAACCTGGGCATCGTACTCGACTCCTCCCTCTCCATGAAATGACAGATCAAGGCGGTCACCTCCCGCTGCTTCAACACCCTCTGCAATCTCTGTAAGATCTTCAAATGGATCCCCCCGAGGCAAGGAAGACAGTCACCCTCGCACTCAGCACCAGCAGGTTGGACTACTGAAACATCCTCTACGCTGGCATCAATAAATCCCTACTCTGCAAGCTCCAGACAATACAGAACAGCGCCGCTAGACTTTCCTCGGGATTCCTCGACACAAATACATCAGCCAACACCTAACCAAGCTCCAATTGCTCCCCGTCGAAAAGAGAGTCACCTTCAAGATACTCACCTATGCCTACAAATGCCTACACAACACTGGACTCCAATACCTCAACGACAGAATCCCCTTTCACGTGCCCAAATGAAACCTTCACTCCACCAACCTCCTCCTCACCAACACCCTCGCATCCACAGAACCAGCGCAGGTGGAAGATCCTTCTCCTACATCGCAGCCAAGACCTGGAACGAGCTCCCCATCCACATACGTGTGCCCCCTCCGTGATCACCTTCAATAAGACCCTGAAGATCTGGCATTTACAAACCTGCTAACCCCCCTCTCCCCCCATCAACCCCCCAGCGCCTTGAGACCCTCACGGGCGAGTAATGCACTTATAATTCCCCTGATTGATTGATAGGGGGCTTATAGAGGCACTGTGATCTAGCTGGCCTATAGGCTAACATATCCTGTGGGGTTGTCCGGAATCAGTCTAGACACCAACCCCCTAGTTTATGTTGTCCAAATGTGCAGATCTATGTATTTTTAGAACTACAAGACACATCCTTAAATGCCAGATGCCACTTTCAACAAATAATGGAAAATAATTTGGGAAATATTTAGGGGATTTTCAACCCCTCGAAGTGCAATAGAACTTTCAAACACCAAAATAAATGGTTTCACATATTTATTTATTTTTAAGCTCTCACATTGGTTGTGAACTCTGTGAGAACTACTGAGCTAACACACGTTTGCAAACGTCGGTGTAGTTTGGCACAAGTTAAAAAATACTAAATGTAACTAATTTATTTGGGTGCATCATGCTTCTATGGCTCTTAGCCTGAGGGAAGATCCATAAAACATTTCTGAAAGCTCCTTTGTCAGTATTTCTTTACAGACTACTTTGATAGGGCACACTTTAGGTTAAATGCACTGCACCTCTGTCGGGATGATTTTTTACCCTAACTTTGTTGAAGTGTGGGAGTGGCAGTTTTAGATTTTTATCTGATGTACTGCGAATGTTGTCACTACATCACCTGCCTGAATGATGTCGGGGTCATCTGAGTGCTATGCCGATCCTCTCTGCATTCCATCATTCAGCAAGATGACTTTCCTTGACCTGCCAAACAAGTCAGGCTGCTAAATATGTTCCTCCAAAAGCAAATTATTACACAATACACATTAACCTTAAGGGACACAATGGCAATCTTCTTTTAAAGAAGTGGGCTCCTCGTACCATGGCAGACGCAGGGATAGGGCAATGACTTCTTGCAATATTTCAGACTCTGTGGTGGGAAATACTGCTCCAACATGGATTTAATTTGATTACTGCAACATGGAAGACTCAGGAAGTGACATGAACTCCTCAAACATGATGGCAGCCATCGGGTGTTACATCCTCAAGTAGTGGCGTGAGCCACGGGGGGGGGGAGGGGCTTAATCTAAATGTGGTTGGGCATCAGCCATAAAGTGCCTAACCACCTCTCAAAATAGCTATAGGATTGTTCTATAGATAGAGTTATTATTCGGATCTCCAGAGCCACTGGTGAAGAGGCTAAATCAGTTTCGTGAAAAACTAAGCAGCAACAAGCATGTAAGGGCCATATTATCAAGAAGGGGCGATACATTATTGCCGCTTCTATCGGCAGGAAACTGCCACTAAAGCGGCGATAATGGGCTTGATAATATGCCCTTGTGAATTCCCATAGAAGCCCAGGTTAACACCAGAACCTGGGCTTCTATGGGCATATTATCAAGCCCATTCTCGCCACTTTGGCGGCAGTTTCCTGCCGATAAAAGCGTCGATAATGTATCGCCCTTTCTTGATAATATGGCCCTGCATCTTTCGACAAGTTAATCCGCATTGTGATCTCAGGGTAGTAAAAAGACTGTTTGACATCTCATAAAATGGAAATGGTTTGGGCACAGCCATAATAGTTAGACCATTGAGATTTTCGGCAAATTAGAAATCAACATTCCTCATTTTCTTGTGCTTCTTTTTGGGCAGGAATGGGAAGAGAGAGTTCGAAGTAGTTGACTTTTTGCCTGAATAACGGCCAGCCAATATGGTGTGTTTAATAAAAGCCATTCTTGATACAGAATGGGCTAAAGAACGGTTAAAAAACGGTGATGGATCAAACCCAGATATTTTGACTGGGTGTGAGTGTTTGATTGATTCAGATGCTCCGTACACCACCACTCCCTTTTGTACCATTCTTGATACTAAGGCATTAATATTTAAGAAAAATTGCTTATCGATTGCTATGAAGACGATGTACTCATCTCTGATTGTCTCCCAATAAAGTCCAAAGTTTTTGGCTGGAGTTCTTTAGCTCCTGTGAGAACAGCAGCAGGTCCTTGGAGCTGCATACTAGAAACCTTTGAGTTCCCTACCTCATTGTCACTAGTGCTTGTAATATTGATGCTCGAGTCAGTACCAGCTCCATCTTATCTATGGGTCTTATGTAAATTCTGGTAAACACCTCAGTCTCTTCATGAAAATGTCTTGCCATCTGCAGAGTTTTAAACATTTTTGTAACATTTGTTATATGATGTATGTAGGTGATTGACACAAACTTCACTTCAACTTCCAGGCGTCTGTGGTGACTAGTAGCTGGGGTACGAATTCTCCATATTAGAGGCTTTTCACAAAGGTAAATTTACACATGTAAGTTACACCAGGGAGTAAGTTTACTTCTTTTTGATGTTCAACATTTCAGATTGTAAAGTTATTCCCGTTGCAGACTTATATGTCTCTGCGCCCTAGTGAAGCCTCCAGGATTTTCTTTTTTTTTTAATTACATTTTTTGTCAACACAAAAATGAAGTTTGTAGCAAATTTGTACTACCAAATCATAATCGAAAACATAATCATAATAATTAAATCTTTTACATAGGATTTAAGAAAGAAAAGAGAGAGGGCAGAAAGCAGTCAATTATGTAGCCAAACCAGGATTTACAAGTGTAAACTAAGTACTCATAAATTTTCACATGGAGAAGAAAATAGCTGAGAACTTACTATTGTAACAACTAACGAAAATCAAACAGGTGTAATCATTAATAAAAAAAATATAAATATTTTAATGTAAAATATAAAATGTTAATTAACTTAAAATAAGTATGCCAAAGAATAGTAAGCAAATAAAACGTTACAGGACATTAAAACATCAAATTACTTTTTTATTAAATAATTAAATGAGCAACATATTCATTTAATTAAAAAATATTATTATGTAAAATAGTTATTAAAAATGTACCCCCAGTAGACCTGTTATATTTAATTATTATGTAATACATTTAAATATCTATATAGTGAATTAAAAAAAATATAATTATGTTTATTTAACATTATTTACTATGAAGTATTATTTTATTTTCGTGTCTTTGTTGTTTTCAATTGCAGTACCCGTGAGTGGCTATCTGTTGTTTTGGCTTGCTCCAAGTTGTGCTGGAGTAACTGTGCTACTGTGTGTAACTTTTTGGGTATTTATTTGCTGTAATAACTTTAAAAGTGCAGGTATACTCTTTTGTGGGTAAATGTTTGTTTTGCATGTCCTTCCCTAAACCACTCTGCACCCCTCCTGAAGCTTCTCCCTAGCCCAACCCAATTCCTTCCCATTTTTAGGACCCGATTACGATGCAGTTAGGAAACGGTCCAGAATGAATTGGTTCCGGACTAGTTTCCTACCGAATCGGGTCCTGCTAGTCCAGACGACCACTAACCAAGCTTCCCAACATCGATCGGTTGGACTCGCATTGATTCCAATGGGAGCCTGTGTTCTGACCAAAAACACAAGCCACCATTGGAAAAAGGGGTGTTTGGGGAAAACATTGCAGCCTGTGGCGGGCACCCCATGGTGCCTGTCACATTGTGCATGGTTGGGAAGAGGGGTTCTTTGGGTACCCCCACGGGCCACATTTGGTCGCCTCTGGGTGAAGGGGGCCCACCATGGCCCCCAAAGGCCGATTCTGAAAGCCGTTACATCTCGGGCAAACCGAGTCGGAACAGCTGACCGAATCGGTCATCGTCATCGCTCGTCCAGAAACAGTGCCCATTGAGCTGAAAGATTTGGCTCTGAAAGTCTCAGACCGACCCAATGCCTTCTGGAACCGATTTGTACTGCTCGTACAGTTTCCAGATATTGTAATCGGTCGTTGGAAAAACTGTACGGTTCGGTAGGAAACAATTGTTCCAAATCGTATTCTGCAATACGGAATCCCATCCAGAGCCCTTCCTAACGACATCGTAACCGGCCCCTTAGTAGTAAGTATTCTCTATTTTCCACTATTTCCCCCAGGTTCCTTCCAAATTTACCACTAACATATATATCTTCGTTCCTGGAGAGCTTGCCAAATGGGAAGGAGACTTTTGCGTACAAAAATAATTGTGGGGGAGGCTGATGTCTCTGACTTTAAGTTTGTGAATATCATTATATTTAAGTGAGTCATAGTATTGCAGTTCTACTAAACGTACTGCAATGTTCAGCTTGTGACCGGGCCCCATGGTGTTCATCTTTGCTCTCTTACCAGACACCAGCTTTATAATCCTGTCTTTTTACTGAAAACAAAGCAATATGAAAGGCCTCAAAGCCCATGCAGCAACGCTGTTGGTGTGCAATCCAATCACATTTTAAGTACTATTAATTTATTATGAAAGCTGGAATTGTGAGACAAGTGCATGAAGCAACATTACACACATATACCCTAAAATGAAGAGCTATATAAATAAAAAATAAAATAGAAAGTTCAGTAGGAGGCAAGGGTTCTGCTATAAGTACCTAATAATAAAAAAGCATTTTAAATTGCAAGCAGTAGCTCCAGTGATCACTGCCAGATAATTTCATAGCAAGTTTGGAATTAAATGGGAAAAAGGATAAAAAATGTCATAACATTCAAATCTTTCACACATTTGACAGTCACATGACTTATCACTACTGATTTTTTTTTCTCTTTGTTTACTGATTTTTACATATGAATACAAACAGAGATTTAACTCATCACCGGTCTTTTTAAAGACAGGATCCTGCGGCAATAAAACAACAAAACATTTTCCCAATGAAGCTGAAACTGCTACAGATGTACATATGTTTAGACTTTCATACCATTGCAGAATAATTTATGGTACTTGCAGGAAGACTGGTTATGTTCACTGCTGCACATATTTGAAGTAATGTGTTTGCATGATTCCTGAGAGCGAGATCCAGAGCAGGGAGAGCCGTGTGACCCGGAGCAGAGCAGGGAGAGCCGCGGGAGCCCGATAGCCGAGCCCGGCTGCGAGAACTAAGCCGTGGGAGCCGAGAGCCGGCGGCCCGCATGGGAGGCGTGGTCACAGAGCCGCGGGAGCCGGAACGGAGCAGGGAGAGCAGGGAGAGCCGCGGGAGCCGGAGTGGCATCGACAGCCTGGCAGCCCGGCGGTGAGAGCAGCGACAGCCCAGCCTAGCAGGAGAACCTAGCGGTGGGAGCCGAGAGCCGGCGGCCCGCGGGGGAGTCGCGACCGTAGAGCTGCGGGGGCGAGTGCCGAGGAAGAGACTGCCGCGTCGGCTGCACCGACCTAGAGTTGGCAGTTGGCAGGAGACGCGGCAGGCTAACAGGTACCACAGTGCAGGGGCCGTGGGGAGTGCCGCTGGGTCCACCAAAGCCGGGGTTGGCCAGCAGGAGCAAACAGAAACCGCAGCAGACCAGTAGCAGGGTCGCTGGGGTCAGGGAGCCCCACAAAAACCCCACAAGAACTCCACAAGACCTGAGAGCGACCTGGGAAAGCCGCAGAAGCCCAGAGCGGGAAGAATTTAGTAGGAGAGTGGCAGTGTGGTTCGCCAGACCTCCTCCAGTATAGAGAGAGCCACAGGTGTGCTCACATCTCTCAGCTCATTAGGAGGGGCCCCAGAACCCAGAAATCAGACCAACAGGAACCACAGGAGGAGCAGGGGAGGAGAGCAGGAGGCTGCGAGGCTGCAAGGAGCAGATGTCCACAAATCACCCATTTCTACCCCGAAGGTGAGGTGAGGTCATCACCGCTTGCACCAGAAGGAGACAACCTTCTACCACCAACTGCTCAACCCCATACCTCACCCCGACTGCAGATAGATAACCGTGAGTCCTTGAGACCGGCCAATTGAGGGGCGAGGTACATCGGGTAGTGCATAGGGAGAGACGCCCAGAGCATAGCAGGTGTGGCACAGGACGCGTGGGTGAAAGGAGCAGGTGCAGGAGCAGGAGTTCAGGGGGGATACAACCAGTCCTCCTACTCTCACCCAGCCAGTGCCAAAAGTTGAGCAAGACCCCCCCTACAGGAACCTAAGGAGAATGACAACATCGTAGTCCATCATGAGATCAGGGAGAGACAGAACAGAGACCAAAACAAAATTTATAAAAAGAAACCAATAGAACAGTGCCAAGTCGAGCGAAGGAGCAAGTGCTCCTATTGAAGAAGACAAAGCACAGGAGTACAACACATACACCCGTTCTCATACTGCCAAGACGCAATTGAAAATATCAAGACTCACAAACTCAAAGATCACAGATTTCCTAATTTCACCAGCTTCACTCGCGCCACGAGCTCAGAAACCGAAAACTGCCACCAGCAAAAAAAGAATGTCCCAGTCAGTTGGCTCCTTATAGAACCTATTGCAGTCACAGTGCAATACCTCATTAGAGAATAGCCAAAGCCCTTGGAAAACCCCCAAAACGATTGCCAATAGAATAACAGTGACATCACAAATAAATACAATGGAAGCAGTAAACAAAGCCTGGGCTCACTCTTTTGCACCCAGGTGCATGACTTTGGGGGGTGGTCGTCCATTAGCCTCAAGCACGGACAACATGGACATAGTGGACAATGAAACAATTGATAAATAAATTGCAGCGCATCAAACAAGAGGCCAGCCCAAATATAATGTTTATTCAAACTTGGAAAGACAGAAGGTACAGGAGCGCTTACCAAGTAGCGAGGATCTACCAAAGGATGTGAAAACAACAAAATCTGCTTCAGTTTTAGAAACACAGGAAGCACATGGTTGCTTAATTAGTTCAATAATTTGCCATGAGTTAAACGAAATTCCATCAAACGGCCCGATAGGGCTCCCTTTCATCTATCATACCATTCTTTAACCAGTCATGGTCCTATCATCAAACTGTTCATGCTCCCAGCCAAAAAGGGACAAACAAACAATACCACAACCAGGCGCATGCCTGGGAGGAGACCTGCGGGATAACATCTGGAATAAACCGGGGGAGGATACCATGGTCAAGCCAGCAAGTAGGAGCTAATCAGACAGACCATTTCCTACCATCACAGGCCCCATTGTGGTCGCCATTCATAAGCATTATGGAAACTATATCGTCAGCACTACTGCAACACTCAGAAAAACTAGAGTTACAAAGCGATCTCTTGCAAATTTTGGCATCTCACATGGTTGGCATAGACAGAAAAATACTAGAGTTCAATTCACTCATCGAACGGGTACAGAAAGACCCCCACACAATGTACTATGAACGTCAATGCTCCGGAACAATGAACCAACTGAAAAGCCCTACCAACAATTCTAACAGACATTCTGGCAGAGGTAAAAAACAAAACAACTGACCACCATAACAGTATTGCAAGCCCCTGCACAGAAAATATTTCAGATCATTCGAAGTACACTACTAGCTGTGACATTTCTGCAAACGAGGAAACAAGTGTGGACACAATGGAAGGCATATCAAAAAATCTTACATATGACTCCCAGACAGAAATATCCCAAAGCATGCCATTGGAACACAAAGACACACCCGAATTTGTTGATCAACTGAGAGAAGAATCAGGGCTACAATCAAATGGGCAACAAAAACAATGCAATCCTTTAACCAAATGTGAATGAAAGAGATTGAGAAAAGCTAGACAAAACAAGCAACAATGTAAAAAAGCAACTGCACTCTTCAATCGGCACCAGGTTAATCACCAGTCAGCTACCAGAATATAAACTCGACCGGAGCAACTCCAGAAAAGGGGACGAAGGTAAAAGAGTCAAACAAAAGGGCCCGGGAAGAGTTAGGGAAAGTTGGGCAGGAACCTCATAGATCAATAACGCCCCCAACAACCCTAACAACAAAACAGCCAAGTAGCTTAAGTGACTCTAAGTCAATCCAAGACAACACAAAACACAACCTGCTGTTAGCTCAGCAATACAGAAGGTTCGAGTAGAACAAAAAAGCATTTCTCATTACTTTGCAAAAATTGCAAAGGATCAAAAAGAAAATTTCATGGCCAAAGTGCACCAACCAAGAAGTACAATACAAGGACCAGAGATTTCAAGAGTCCACTCGCCCGCTTTTGGCATTGAGGCAGTAGCACAGTACAAGATCTCCAATCAGGACAATACAGTCAATAAATTTAAAACAAGTACTCAAAACATGTTTTTGGACCCAAAATAAATGACAGAACCAACTTGCCCAGTAGGCCTATTAACATTTTGAAATTATCCCGCATTATAGCTCCAGAGGGAAGCATGACATCCTCAATCGGAGTGCCATTCTAAAACTCGCCAATTCAATTGAAACTCTGAAACACCTGAACACAAATCATATTGAAAGTATTGAATTCAAACCACTCTCAAATGTAAAAGGGAGAGATAAGACAGTGGTAACTTGGAGTGATCCTAAGAAAGCCAAAGGATTTTGGCAGCACAGAGAAGAGTTCGCAAAATGGGGAATTGAAATTAGACCAGAAGAAATTGAAAGATATCCAGGCCCGTTATGCCCGATGGTAGAGGCAAGACCACAGACTGACAGTGGACTACTCCGGGGGGCAGTTGGTCGTTCCGACAGCATTAAGGAAGGATGGACCAACCTACGTATCACCCACCAAGGTTCATCAGGAGCAACCAGTCAGACCCATAAAGTCCTACCCCCAACATCAAGTTACATGGACTACAGAAAAAATGAAGCATGAAAATCTAATTTGAAATTATGCTCGTGGAACATAAAAGGACTAGGGGCAAAACAGAGGATGCCGAATTATTAGCATTCCTAAAACAATTTGATATCTTATTACTTCAAGAGACCTGGTCAATTACATCGGTTCAGATAAACGGCTTCAAAGAATTCCAACAATATGCCACCAAAAGAGGTTCATTAGGTAGGGCAACCGGCGGATTATCAATCTACCTGAACACCAGCATACCATGGTCCTACGATCTAATTGACTCTGGACAAACATGGATTCAGTGTATCAAAATTGAGCTACTATCTGACCTCTGCTTAGGATCACGGGACGCCCAAGAGATACGGTCATTGGTAATTTGTAACATCTACATACACCCAGAATCCAAGACGAAACAAGAGAAAATCTTGTCCCTTAAAGCACTTGTCAAATCCATGCAATCTACTTTCCGACAGGCGGGATTGGTTGTGTCAGGCGACTTCAATATGTTTTTATTACAAGTGGACCACACACAAAATATCCAACAAAATAAACTGAAAGGGAAAATAATTCCTCCAATGATAACAAACCACCAAAAAAAGGACAAATATGGCCAGCTGTGTGCCTTAAACTTTGCTGAAATCGGCATGATCACTTTGAATGGCCGTTTTCTACGAGATCAGCCTGCAGCCACGACCAGAATTGCTAAACAGGATCAATCAGTCCTAGATTATACCATAGTGGACTTGGAGGAACTTCAAAGGATCGTTAACTACAGAATAATTCACAAATTGGAGAGCGCTCATAGTCTGCAATCAATTGATCTCAGCCTTCAATATGCAAGGGCACCAGCAAGCAACGACTTGACGGAAACCCCGAGCCCATATAACCTTAAACGACTCGTAGGGAAGGGAAAGATGTTGAAGAAATCATGACCCATGTAAAAAATGTTCAGGAAAAAGTCGAAGGAAAAAGTTCAGCAGAGCATCGGGCCAACTGGGAAAAGATGATCATAAGTTTAACCGATAGATTGGGTTTCCAAAACAAAAGCCATAGAAGTAAATCAAGCACAGTACACTCAGTGCATCTTGACTCTATAGTGTGCAAAAAAAGGATTTTAAATCAGGAAATCAAAAAGTTACAAGAAAAAGATCAGATTATGGGTGAAGACACAAAGCGACAAATTCAAAAATTAAGGCAAAAATACAAAAAAGAGGTTTGGATAGCAAACAAAAATTAACAAACAGAAACTTGCCAAAAACTTGGAAACAAGCAAATCAAATAATAACAGGAAATTTTGGGCAGAAATTACTAAAATATCAAACGGAGTAGTCCACGATTATAATGCAAATATTTTACAGGCAGATTGGATCCATCACTTAGAGCAAAATCAAGGGAACAACTGCAATATCCATGTATTGAAATTAGATCACACTACTCACCAGCAACACAAAAGGGAAGAATCGGAACAAAACTTTGGTGAAAATTGGATCAGACCAAAAACTAAATTTAAAAAGGGTCAAGGGGATATATTTAACGGCCTGTCATTTCGTTTCCCCTACCTAGACATTATACGCAAAAAGAAAAAGACCGGTCTCATATATGTTGCTGTACTATTGCCTGAGAAGAAAGGAAATCATGCAAAAGAGTTACAGCTGGCTGAGATATTCCCATCAGACCACCCTTTGGCGGAGTCTCATCATATGGGGTATTTGAATTTCATCCAATTAGCCGCCCAAACCATCAGATGATGGTGCGGATATGGATATGAAGAAGACACTCTAGCCAAAATGTTACTCGAGGGGTAGTGCTCAAGGTGTGTAGTGCAGTGCTGTGGTGAGAACTTAAAATTAACGACTCAGACAGAAAGAATTATTTATTAGGATTTGTGTAAGTGTCAATGTTAAAATCACGCCAGGCAGTCTAAATATATAACTGCACTGTGGCGCTGTGCAGGACGGTCGACATGTTTCAGCCAAATTGGAGATATTTATCCGGCTTTCGTCAGGACCCAATAAATGAGCTACTGCAACAAGATAATAGTGAAAATGCTTAAGTGTAAAGAGATTAAGTGCCAAAAAAAAGATATATATAAGAATACTTATATCTGCCTGGAACTTGGAGCCCCAATGTTCACCAGGAAGAGGTGCATTCTATTTTAATCCTAAAGAAAAAAAGCACAAGAAAAATACATATTTGCATGTATAACCCAATATTCACAAGAAACTGTACAGGCAACATATAAAACAGAAGTAAATTATACTCTGTTTGTTCAAAAAGTGAACTCACTTATTCACAGTAAAAAGGATAACTTAGCTGTGAATACTCACTGCGCTCTGCGTGGGAGATGACCTCACCTCACCCGGCATCCGCTCGGGAATATGAGGCCCCGCTCTAAGGTGCATAAAGAGAAAGGGCATAGCATTTTAAAATTTAAATGCCCCAAGCTTCTAGCTGTAGCATCCTTATATCCAACTCTCTAGATGCAGACAATGCCAACAGATCCAAGGGTGACCCCATAGGGATATACCAGTGACGAAATGCACACCATAGTAGGTATTCTAAACTTTAAACATTGTTGTAAAAAGCCATCCAAAAAGCGCTTATAGAATTGCCCATGAGCTAGCTAGGAGGGAGCCTTACCTGTCCGTCGGTACCTCTCTCTGTCGTCCGAGAGGAAGTGGAGGTACCGACCGGGACCAGGCTCCTCCTTTTTATGTTGCAGCTGATTGGTCAATTGATGCTGAAAAATACCCGCCAAAAACCGAGTAATTGGTAAATGGTAGCGTTTATCTGAAAGCGCATGAGCATGTACCTCAGCAAGTTCATGAAAACATTGCGGGGACATGCACCAATCACCCACGCATGCGCACGATGGTGCAAACGTCATGCGTCACGCGCTAGTCTATTGCGCATGCGCGCAACACGTTACACTGATCTTTCGCACAGCCGCCCTGGCTCTCTCCAGCGGTAGTGCTGTATTCAAAGAAGTAGATCAATGTTGATGACACAGAGAAGCAATTTAATAATATCTGTGGTCATACGTTTAATCATTTGTCAATGCGCTTGGCGATAAAATCCTGCCCGCTACACTATAGTTAGCAAAATTAGCCCGACTCAGGAATCTAATAATAAAACTGATGTTGACAAAAAGGAAACACTGGCAAGGAAAAAATCCGCCGCTAACTCGGCGGGGCAGGAGTGAAAGTTAGGATATCGCTTATATTTAAAGTAAAGAGACCCAACAGAATGGCTTAATGTTAAAAGTCAGAACACTAATATCTCTACTGCTGAGAAATGTAAGGAATATTACATATGTTTTGTGTTCATAGGAAAAGATTAATCCTTCCTAATATATGTACTGGCCAGAATACTTCAAAAAGAAGCCGCCCCATGTATTCTTAGTAGTGTTTCATCATGTGTGCAGTATCTCAGCATGGATACATTACAATTGAGTCAGCTAGTATTGAAACCAGGAAACCATGTCAAAACAGATGTCCGACATTCAAATTGAAACCCACGGAATAGAATCATTTAATCCTCTACTGTCATGAAGCTTAAAGATCCATTTTTGCTCCTTAACAAATAAGAATTTGGTTTTATCACTGATATGTGGTGGAATATAAGGGTGTTCTAAGATCACCCACTTCAAATCCTCTACTCGAGGATTCATAGTCAAGAAGTGGTTGGTAAGACAGGTGGATTGCTTATGGCAGCGAATTGTACTCTTGTGTTCGCTAATGCGGACCTTCATTTTCCACGTGGTGTGGCCAATATACTGAAGAGAACACGGGCAGGTGATCATGTAAATAACTCCCTCAGTATTACAATTAGTATGTTTGCGGAGTAGCCATGGATTACCAGTACCTATGTCAACTTGGTCTGTTTTAAATGTCTGAGCACATGCACTACAAGAACCACATGGGAAATGGCCACGTACTGGTTGAGTGTTCCAAAGTGTATTCAATATCTCTGTTGTTTTTACTCTTGGTCTAGTGTGGGCCAGACTATCTCGTAGGCTATGAGCCTTTTTGAAGGAAAAAAGAGGCAGAGGGATATTTGTTTGAGCTATATTCAAAATGTCCCAATGTTTTCGCACTGTCTTTTGAATTTGATTGGAGAGAACACTGAAAGTACTAACAAAGGTAAGTCGATCCAAAGACGCCTTTTCAGGTTTTTTCTCAAGCAGTGCCTCTCTGTTGTTATTGGAGCCACGTTTCCAGGCTTTCCGTACCAGATGACTAGGATATTGCCGATCCTCCAGATGTCTAGAGAGGATACGGGCGTGTTTGTTAAAAAGAGGTTTAGAAGAACAGTTTCTGCGACCTCTCAGAAACTGTCCTACGGGTAGGTTCTCCCGCAAGGCCCTAGGATGGTGACTGGTAAAGGCTAAGAGGGAGTTTCTAGACATAGGCTTTTTGTAAAGCTCGCATTCCAATTTCCCATCCTTGGGAAAAATAAGGATGTCCAAAAAAGGTAGTTCTGTCTGACTGAATTCGATGGTGAATTTCAGATATTGGTTTTGATGGTTCAACCAGTTGTGGAATAACTGGACCTCCGATGGTGTACCTCGCCAAACCAAAAAGATGTCATCTATGTATCTCTTCCACAGCACCACATGATGGAAATAGGGGTTGCTGTGGTTGAGTACATGTCACTGTTCAAACAAGTGAACATAAAGGTTGGCGAGGCTGGGGGCAAAAATACTCCCCATAGATGTTCCTGAGGTTTGTAGATAAATCTGATCTTCAAATTTAAAGTAGTTTTCCCTCATTGCCAATCTGGCACATTCCATAATGAAATTCACTGGAGTGATGCTTTGGAGGTCACGTGTGACAAGAAGAGATCTGATAGCTTCCAGAGTTTCTTTCTGTGGTATACAAGTATACAACGACTCGACATCGAAACTGACCAAAAGGTCAGTCCCGGTGTCGAATCCCACTTCTGGTAAAAGTCTTAGAACATCGGCCATATCTTGCAGATACATGGGCATTTCTTCTACAAGAGGCCTCAAGAAAAAATCCACAAAAGTGGACAAAGGCTCCAATAAGGAGCCTATGCCCGAGATAATCGGGCGTCCTGGGGGGGCTGAGCAGGTTTATGAATCTTTGGCAAACAGTAAAACCCAGGCATAACAGGTTTATTGGTAACCAAGAATTTCGCTTCGTGAGGAGTAATCCATCCTTCCGTGCTCCCTTCTTCCACCAGAGTTTTGATCTCTGTAAGGAGGCAAGGGGTCGGATCGCTGGATAGACGCTGGTAAGAACTTGTGTTTTCTAATTGTCTTTGACATTCTTGGCGATTAGTGACCATGTCCTGAACAACAATGGCACCACCCTTGTCCGCCGGCTTGATAATGATGGACTGATCAGTAGATAGGTGGGCCAAGGCAATTTTTTCTTTGGTGGATAAGTTTTGAAAGGTTCGTTGGTCCTTATCAAATAGAGCCATGACATCATGGGTCACTGCTTGCTCAAACGTTGTGACTTTAGATGGAATCTGATGTCCTAATGGGGTGAACGTGGAGTTAGGGCGCAGTCCTGTGTTGGTCAGTTGACCCTGTGTTTCAACAGACGGAGCATTATCCTTTGTTTCAAAAAAGAAATGAAGGCAAACCTTCCTAAAAAATCTCTCCAGTTCACAACGTGTCTCAAAAGGGTCCCCCTTATTTGTGGGTACAAAGCCCAAACCTTTCTGCAATACTGACTGTTCGTCCATTGTCAAATCACGAGAACTAAGATTCACTATTAGGTTCCTGTCGTTGTTGGTGTCGCCTGCGCTGCTCTCCGACTCCTGGTGTTGGGAAAGGTCTGCTCTGTTTCCCATTGAACATGCTGTTGGACTCTTCTTTTTCCATAATTGCAGCCCCGACCTTGTCCTAAAAAAGACGGGTCATGAAAAAATTGGGGATTTGGCGGAAATGTCTGCATATGTTGCGCAAATAGTGGCTGAAAATCCCATGGTCCTGGTGGCCACCATTGCGCTTGGTTCGGATAAAACCCTTGTGTGCCTCTCTTTCTATTAAAGCTCCGCTGTTGTCCACCTCTCTTAAATTGTGGTGTGCCTACCCCAAAGTTGTCAGGATCTGAATCCTGATCTGACCCTGATGAGGAGTAGTTAGAGCCATAGCGTTTACCCTTGTTGTTGAAATCGGGTGCCACCTAATCATCACTAGTGTATGGGAAGATTTTTGTCATTGAGAAACGTGCCAGATCTTTTTTACATTTCTCTGATTTAGAGAAGAGGATATTGTCATTGTAGTCTTTACTGCTTTTGTTGGTCTCCTCAAGTTGTTTTTTGAAAACCGGACTAGTGAGAGTGGTTTTGATTTGTCCTTCTAACACCTGAATTTCTATTAAGATGGCATCGGCTGTTTTCTTTGGGGTGTTAATTATAAGAATCAGCCAATCTCGCGTGCATCGCCAGGCGATGAGTGACCAATCGCGAAGAAATTCTTTGTTAGTTAAGAACAATCGAGGAGTGTTTGTTACAATAAGGCCAGTAGGAGAGCATTTGCCACGAAGGTACTCAGCCATTATTATCCCGTGAATAGATATACGAGAGAGATTTTTCTTTAGATTCAGTAACGTAAGCCAGTCGTCCTTTTTGGCAACCACAGCATCAGGTATTGAGTCTATAATGCTTGGATTATTCTCTAGAATAAAGTTGAGTGCTTCATCATCAAAAGCCAACCCCATGAAGTCAGCCATGGTCGTGCGACGTGTCACAAAAGAAAGTTGGATCGGCAAAGAGGGGTGAAATGTATTAGTTCACACCATGAAATGACCCGCAACACAGTTGCTCTAAATACCAAAAACTAAATTTAAAAAGGGTCAAGGGGATATATTTAACAAACTGTCATTTCTTTTCCCCTACCTAGACATTATACGCAAAAAGAAAAAGACCGGTCTCATATATGTTGCTGTACTAGTGCCTGAGAAGAAAGGAAATCATGCAAAAGAGTTACAGCTGGCTGAGATATTCCCATCAGACCACCCTATGGCGGACTCTCATCATATGGGGTATTTGTATTTCATCCAATTAGCCGCCCAAACCATCAGATGATGGTGCGGATATGGATATGAAAAAGACACTCTAGCCAAACTGTTACTCGAGGGGTACTGCTCAAGGTGTGTAGTGCAGTGCTGTGGTGAGAACTTAAAATTAACGACTCAGACAGAAATAATTATTTATTAGGATTTGTCTAAGTGTCAATGTTAAAATCACGCCAGGCATTCTAAATATATAACTGCACTGTGGCGCTGTGCAGGACGGTCGACATGTTTCAGCCAAATTGGAGATATTTATCCGGCTTTCGTCAGGACCCAATAAATGAGCTACTGCAACAAGATAATAGTGAAACTGCTTAAGTGTAAAGAGATTAAGTGCCAAAAAAAATATATATAAGAATACTTATATCTGCCTGGAACTTGGAGCCCCAATGTTCAACAGGAAGAGGTGCATTCTATTTTAATCCTAAAGAAAAAAAGCACAAGAAAAATACATATTTGCATGTATAACCCAATATTCACAAGAAACTGTACGGGCAACATATAAAACAGAAGTAAATTATACTCTGTTTGTTCAAAAAGTGAACTCACTTATTCACAGTAAAAAGGATAACTTACCTGTGAATACTCACCGCGCTCTGCGTCTGAGATGACCTCACCTCACCCGGCATCCGCTCGGGAATATGAGGCCCCGCTCTAAGGTGCATAAAGAGAAAGGGCATACCATTTTAAAATTTAAATGCCCCAAGCTTCTATCTGTAGCATACTTATATCCAACTCTCTAGATGCAGACAATGCCAACAGATCCAAGGAAGACCCCACAGGGATATACCAGTGAGAAATGCACACCATAGTAGGTATTCTAAACTTTAAACATTGTTGTAAAAAGCCATCCAAAAAGCGCTTATAGAATTGCCCATGAGCTAGCTAGGAGGGAGCCTTACCTGTCCGTCGGTACCTCTCTCTGTCGTCCGAGAGGAAGTGGAGGTACCGACTGGGACCAGGCTCCTCCTTTTTATATTGCAGCTGATTGGTCAATTGATGCTGAAAAATACCCGCAAAAAACTGAGTAATTGGTAAATGGTAGCATTTATCTGAAAGCGCATGAGCATGTACCTCAGCAAGTTCATGAAAACATTGCGGGGACATGCACCAATCACCCACGCATACGCACGATGGTGCAAACGTCATGCGTCACGCGCTAGTCTATTGCGCATGCGCGCAACACGTTACACTGATCTTTCGCACAGCCGCCCTGGCTCGCTCCAACGGTAGTGCTGTATTCAAAGAAGTAGATCAATGTTGATGACACAAAGAAGCAATTTAATAATATCTGTGGTCATACGTTTAATCATTTGTCAATGCGCTTGGCGATAAAGTCCAGCCCGCTACACTATAGTTAGCAAAATTAGCCCGACTCAGGACTCTAATAATAAAACTGATGTTGACAAAAAGGAAACACTGGCAAGGAAAAAATCCGCCGCTAACTCGGCTGGGCAGGAGTGAAAGTTAGGATCTCGCTTATATTTAAAGTAAAGAGACCCAACAGAATGACTTAATGTTAAAAGTCAGAACACTAATGCCTCTACTGCTGAGAAATGTAAGGAATATTACATATGTTTTGTGTTCATAGGAAAAGATGAATCCTTCCTAATATATGTACTGGCCAGAATACTTCCAAAATAAGCCACCCCATGTATTCTTAGTAGTGTTTCATCATATGTGCAGTATCTCAGCATGGGTACATTATAATTGGGTCAGCTAGTATTGAAACCAGGAAACCATGTCAAAACAGATGTCCGACATTCAAATTGAAACCCACGGAATAGAATCATTTAATCCTCTTCTGTCACTATGAAGCTTAAAGATCCATTTTTGCTCCTTAACAAATAAGAATTTGGTTTTATCACTGATATGTGGTGGAATATAAGGGTGTTCTAAGATCACCCACTTCAAATCCTCTACTAGATGATTCATAGTCAAGAAGTGGTTGGTAAGACAGGTGGATTGCTTATGGCAGCGAATTGTACTCTTGTGTTCGCTAATGCGGACCTTCATTTTCCGCGTGGTGTGGCCAATATACTGAAGAGAACACAGGCAGGTGATCATGTAAATAACTCCCTCAGTATTACAATTAGTATGTTTGCGGAGTAGCCATGGTTTACCTGTGCCTATGTCAACTTGGTCTGTTTTATATGTCTGAGCACATGCACTACAAGAACCACATGGGAAATGGCCACGTACTGGTTGAGTGTTCCAAAGTGTATTCAATATCTCTGTTGTTTTTACTCTTGGTCTAGTGTGGACCAGACTATCTCGTAGGCTATGAGCCTTTTTGAAGGAAAACAGAGGCAGAGGGATATTTGTTTGAGCTATATTCAAAATGTCCCAATGTTTTCGCACTGTCTTTTGAATTTGATTGGAGAGAACACTGAAAGTACTAACAAAGGTAAGTCGATCCAAAGACGCCTTTTCAGGTTTTTTCTCAAGCAGTGCCTCTCTGTTGTTATTGGAGGCACGTTTCCAGGCTTTCCATACCAGATGACTAGGATATTGCCGATCCTCCAGTTGTCTAGAGAGGATACGGGCGTGTTTGTTAAAAAGAGGTTTAGAAGAACAGTTTCTGCGAACTCTCAGAAACTGACCTACGGGTAGGTTCTCCCGCAAGGCCCTAGGATGGTGACTGGTAAAGGCTAAGAGGGAGTTTCTAGACATAGGCTTTTTGTAAAGCTCGCATTCCAATTTCCCATCCTTGGGAAAAATAAGGATGTCCAAAAAAGGTAGTTCCGTCTGACTGAATTCGATGGTGAATTTCAGATATTGGTTTTGATGGTTCAACCAGTTGTGGAATAACTGGACCTCCGATGGTGTACCTCGCCAAACCATAAAATGTCATCTATGTATCTCTTCCACAGCACCACATGATGGAAATAGGGGTTGCTGTGGTTGAGTACATGTCGCTGTTCAAACAAGTGAACATAAAGGTTGGCGAGGCTGGGGGCAAAAATACTCCCCATAGATGTTCCTGAGGTTTGTAGATAAATCTGATCTTCGAATTTAAAGTAGTTTTCCCTCATTGCCAATCTGGCACATTCCATAATGAAATTCACTGGAGTGATGCTTTGGAGGTCACGTGTGACAAGAAGAGATCTGATAGCTTCCAGAGTTTCTTCCTGTGGTATACAAGTATACAACGACTCGACATCGAAACTGACCAAAAGGTCAGTCCCGGTGTCGAATCCCACTTCTGGTAAAAGTCTTAGAACATCGGCCGTATCTTGCAGATACGTGGGCATTTCTTCTACAAGAGGCCTCAAGAAAAAATCCACAAAAGTGGACAAATGCTCCAATAAGGAGCCTATGCCCGAGATAATCGGGCATCCTGGGAGGGGGCCGAGCAGGTTTATGAATCTTTGGCAAACAGTAAAACCCAGGCATAACAGGTTTATTGGTAACCAAGAATTTCGCTTCGTGAGGAGTAATCCATCCTTCCATGCTCCCTTCTTCCACCAGAGTTTTGATCTCTGTAAGGAGGCGAGGGGTCGGATCGCTGGATAGACGCTGGTAAGAACTTGTGTTTTCTGAATGTCTTTGACATTCTTGGCGATAAGTGACCATGTCCTGAACAACAATGGCACCAACCTTGTCCGTCGGCTTGATAATGATGGACTGATCAGTAGATAGGTGGGCCAAGGCAATTCTTTCTTTGGTGGATAAGTTTTGAAAGGTTCGTTGGTCCTTATCAAATAGAGCCATGACATCATGGGTCACTGCTTGCTCAAACGTTGTGACTTTAGACGGAATCTGATGTCCTAATGGGGTGAACGTGGACTTAGGGCGTAGTCCTGTGTTGGTCAGTTGACCCTGTGTTTCAACAGACGGAGCATTATCCTTTGTTTCAAAAAAGAAATGAAGGCAAACCTTCCTAAAAAATCTCTCCAGTTCACAACGTGTCTCAAAAGCGTCCCCCTTATTTGTGGGTCCAAAGCCCAAACCTTTCTGCAATACTGACTGTTCGTCCATTGTCAAATCACGAGAACTAAGATTCACTATTAGGTTCCTGTCGTTGTTGGTGTCGCCTGTGCTGCTCTCCGACTCCTGGTGTTGGGAAAGGTCTGCTCTGTTTCCCATTGAACATGCTGTTGGCCTCTTCTTTTTCCATAATTGCGGCCCGACCTTGTCCTAAAAAAGACGGGTCATGGAAAAATTGGGGATGTGGCGGAAATGTCTGCATATGTTGTGCAAATGGTGTCTGAAAACCCCATTGTCCTGGTGGCCACCATTGCGCTTGGTTCGGATAAAACCCTCGTGTGCCTCTCTTTCTATTAAAGCTCCGCTGTTGTCCACCTCTCTTAAATTGTGGTGTGCCTACCCCAAAGTTGTCAGGATCTGAATCCTGATCTGACCCTGATGAGGAGTAGTTAGAGCCATAGCGTTTACCCTTGTTGTTGAAATCGGGTGCCACCCAATCATCACTAGTGTATGGGAAGATTTTTGTCATTGAGAAACGTGCCAGATCTTTTCTACATTTCTCTAATTTAGAGAAGAGGATATTGTCATTTTAGTCTTTACTGCTTTTGTTGGTCTCCTCAAGTTGTTTTTTGAAAACCGGACTAGTGAGAGTGGTTTTGATTTGTCCTTCTAACACTTGAATTTCTATTAAGATGGCATCAGCTGTTTTCTTCACGGTGTTAATTATAAGAATCAGCCAATCTCCCGTGCATCGCCAGGCGATGAGTGACCAATCGCGAAGAAATTCTTTGTTAGTTAAGAACAATCGAGGAGAGTTTGTTATAATAAGGCCAGTAGGAGAGCATTTGCCTCGAAGGTACTCAGCCATTATTATCCCATGAATAGATATACGAGAGAGATTTTTCTTTAGATTCAGTAACGTAAGCCAGTCGTCCTTTTTGGCAACCATAGCATCAGGTATATAGTCTATAATGCTTGGATTATTCTCTAGAATAAAGTTGAGTGCTTCATCATCAAAAGCCAACCCCATGAAGTCAGCCATGGTCGTGCGACGTGTCACAATAGAAAGTTGGATCGGCAAAGAGGGGTGAAATGAATTAGTTCACACCATGAAATGACCCGCAACACAGTTGCTCTAAATACCAAAAACGAAATTTAAAAAGGGTCAAGGGGATATATTTAACAAACTGTCATTTCGTTTCCCCTACCTAGACATTATACGCAAAAAGAAAAAGACCGGTCTCATATATGTTGCTGTACTAGTGCCTGAGAAGAAAGGAAATCATGCAAAAGAGTTACAGCTGGCTGAGATATTCCCATCAGACCACCCTTTGGCGGAGTCTCATCATATGGGGTATTTGTATTTCATCCAATTAGCCGCACAAACCATCAGATGATGGTGCGGATATGGATATGAAGAAGACACTCTAGCCAAACTGTTACTCGAGGGGTAGTGCTCAAGGTGTGTAGTACAGTGCTGTGGTGAGAACTTAAAATTAACGACTCAGACAGAAATAATTAGTTTTTATGATTTGTCTAAGTGTCAATGTTAAAATCACGCCAGGCAGTCTAAATATATAACTGCACTGTGGCGCTGTGCAGGACGGTCGACATGTTTCAGCCAAATTGGAGATATTTATCCGGCTTTCGTCAGGAACCAATAAATGAGCTACTGCAACAAGATAATAGTGAAAGTGCTTAAGTGTAAAGAGATTTAGGGCCAGATGTAGGTAGGCTTTTACCGGGTGGTAACGGCCGAATTCCCGGTAAAAGCAATTTGACATGTAGGTGCCTGTATTTTACAGACTCGGTAAATTTACCGATAGGTAAATTTACCGAGTATGTAAAATACCGAGTCGGTAACATTACGGATTCCGGTAAATTGGTATGTAGGTGGGACTCTTCTGAGTCCCACAAGCAGTACAAAATCGGTATTTTACCATCAAATAATACTTGATGGTAAAATACCGATTCTGGTGTGCATGCACATGTGTGCATGCACACCTATGCCATATGACAGGCAGACCTGCCCTTAGGGCAGGTATGCCTGCCACATGGCACCCGAGCCTCTTTTGGGGGTGCCAGAGGGTGTCAAAGTGACACCCCCTGCACCCTTGTGACGGTCGGTATTTCCCGATGCGGTAAATACCGACCGTTAAATGCCCAATCAATCCTATGGGCTTCAAAGCCCATAGGAATGCATGGGCATTAACTGGTCGGTATTTACCGCATCGGAAATTACCGACTGTTTCCGATTCGGTAATTGCACATCTGCATTTACCTACATCTCGGTATTTTTATTTTCCGACCTCTGAAATACCGAGTCGGTATGACTCGGTATTTAAGAGGTCGGTAAATAAAATTTACCTACATCTGGCCCTAAGTGCCAAAAAATATATATATAAGAATACTTATATCTTCCTGGAACTTGGAGCCCCAATGTTCACCAGGAAGAGGTGCATTCTATTTTAATCCTAAAGAAAAAAAGCACAAGAAAAATACATATTTGCATGTATAACCCAATATTCACAAGAAACTGTACGGGCAACATATAAAACAGAAGTAAATTATACTCTGTTTGTTCAAAAAGTGAACTCACTTATTCACAGTAAAAAGGATAACTTAGCTGTGAATACTCACCGCGCTCTGCGTGGGAGATGACCTCACCTCACCCGGCATCCGCTCGGGAATATGAGGCCCCGCTCTAAGGTGCATAAAGAGAAAGGGCATACCATTTTAAAATTTAAATGCCCCAAGCTTCTAGCTGTAGCATACTTAATTCCAACTATAAGCGAGATCCTAACTTTCACTCCTGCCCCGCCGAGTTAGCGGCGTTTTTTTTCCTTGCCAGTGTTCCCTTTTTGTCAACATCAGTTTTATTATTAGAGTCCTGAGTCGGGCTAATTTTGCTAACTATAGTGTAGCGGGCTGGACTTTATCGCCAAGCGCATTGACAAATGATTAAACGTATGACCACAGATATTATTTAATTGCTTCTCTGTGTCATCAACATTGATCTACTTCTTTGAATACAGCACTACCACTGGAGCGAGCCAGGGCGGCTGTGCGAAAGATCAGTGTAACGTGTTGCGCGCATGCGCAATAGACTAGCGCGTGACGCATGACGTTTGCACCATCGTGCGCATGCGTGGGTGATTGGTGCATGTCCCCGCAATGTTTTCATGAACTTGCTGAGGTACATGCTCATGCGCTTTCAGATAAATGCTACCATTTACCAATTACTCGGTTTTTGGCGGGTATTTTTCAGCATCAATTGACCAATCAGCTGCAATATAAAAAGGAGGAGCCTGGTCCCGGTCGGTACCTCCACTTCCTCTCGGACGACAGAGAGAGGTACCGACGGACAGGTAAGGCTCCCTCCTAGCTAGCTCATGGGCAATTCTATAAGCGCTTTTTGGATGGCTTTTTACAACAATGTTTAAAGTTTAGAATACCTACTATGGTGTGCATTTCGTCACTGGTATATCCCTATGGGGTCTTCCTTGGATCTGTTGGCATTGTCTGCATCTAGAGAGTTGGAATTAAGTATGCTACAGCTAGAAGCTTGGGGCATTTAAATTTTAAAATGGTATGCCCTTTCTCTTTATGCACCTTAGAGCGGGGCCTCATATTCCCGAGCGGATGCCGGGTGAGGTGAGGTCATCTCCCACGCAGAGCGCGGTGAGTATTCACAGCTAAGTTATCCTTTTTACTGTGAATAATTGAGTTCACTTTTTGAACAAACAGAGTATAATTTACTTCTGTTTTATATGTTGCCCGTATAGTTGCTTGTGAATATTGGGTTATACATGCAAATATGTATTTTTCTTGTGCTTTTTTTCTTTAGGATTAAAATAGAATGCACCTCTTCCTGGTGAACATTGGGGCTCCAAGTTCCAGGCAGATATAAGTATTCTTATATATATATTTTTTGGCACTTAATCTCTTTACACTTAAGCACTTTCACTATTATCTTGTTGCAGTAGCTCATTTATTGGGTCCTGACGAAAGCCGGATAAATATCTCCAATTTGGCTGAAACATGTCGACCGTCCTGCACAGCGCCACAGTGCAGTTATATATTTAGACTGCCTGGCGTGATTTTAACATTGACACTTAGACAAATCCTAATAAATAATTATTTCTGTCTGAGTCGTTAATTTTAAGTTCTCACCACAGCACTGCACTACACACCTTGAGCACTACCCCTCGAGTAACAGTTTGGCTAGAGTGTCTTCTTCATATCCATATCCGCACCATCATCTGATGGTTTGGGCGGCTAATTGGATGAAATACAAATACCCCATATGATGAGACTCCGCCAAAGGGTGGTCTGATGGGAATATCTCAGCCAGCTGTAACTCTTTTGCATGATTTCCTTTCTTCTCAGGCACTAGTACAGCAACATATATGAGACCGGTCTTTTTCTTTTTGCGTATAATGAAAATTGGATCAGTCCTCATTAGGTCCAAACGGTCATAAAAAACTGAGGTCAAACGGTGCACCTGGCCCAAACGGCTTGCCAAATGGGCTTTTTAAACATGACCAATTGCTCTGGGCAGAATACCTTACCCCATTGTACAACCACGCCTTTCATACGGGAAGTATACCTCCATCATGGAGAGGGAACATTTTGCATCCAATTTTTAAAGTAGGCACCAGATCGGACCCAGCAAACTACAGGCTGATCGATCTCATTGACGTAGAGGCCAAAATATACGCATCAAACCTCTTGAGAGCACCTAAATGGAGACAATATCATGGACTTGAGGGAGGGCAATGAGGTGTGATAGGCCGAGTATGGAGGGCAAACGACAGGATTGAGACCGAATACGACCCGGTAAAGACATAGAGGGGCGAGGTGTGTAGCATCAAGGAGAAACTAAAAAGAAAAGACTGGAAAAGCAATGTTCTGTGGGGAAATGTCGGGAGGAGGGAGGTGGTGTAGTGTGAGACTCCGACTGTAGGGTGGGGGTAGCAAATATTGTGGTGCTAAAAGGGTATGATGTGGCAATTTACATGTTGGGGAATGTTATCTCAGTTACACTGAGCACAGTTGGGGGGGAGGGAGGGTACTAAATAATAAAATGCAGGTGACCGACTTGTCATGGAAAGCCCGAAATGATAACCATATAAAACGTTCGACTGATTGATCAAAGCCGCGGCGCCGGGCCTCCGGGATGTGGGCTGATGGGCCGTGATAACAGTTATGACTTATGTAAGTGTACAATCGGCAGATTGGAAGTACAGTTCATGGGCTGGTGATATCCGTGCTCTTCCTGCTACAAAAATAAAGTTTTTAAAAAAAAACCTCTTGAGAGCACTGGAAAAACGGGTCACCACGAATAAGATCCTTCCAATCACACAGACTGGGTTCAGGCCGGGAACAAACACGTCGTGCAACCTGATCGCTTTAAACCTTCTTGTCGAAAAAGCAAAGGATAAATCAACAAAATTGTACACCTGTTTTGTCGATTTAAAAGCAGCGTTCAACACCGTACCAAGGGAGATCCTATGGCAAAAGATGGCAAACTGGGGTATCCCATCGAGGTTACTGCGGGCCATTATCAACCTATACACATCCACCTGGGTCGCGATAAAATTAGGGAATGGTGAAAGAACAACTGCAAAGATTCCTACCCACATTGGCCTAAAGCAGGGATGCGTATTGGCCCCCACTCTTTTTAATGTTTTTACTGCAGACCTCGATAAGAGGATTTCGGAAATTCAAAGTGATCCCCCAAAGCTAGCACATCACAAAATAAGTAGTATGCAGTACGCAGATGACATCGTCCTATGCATCCAGACCCCTTTGGGCCTACAACGCTCCATCACAAGGCTGCATGAATACACCAGGAAGCACGGTTTGCTTATCAATCATAAAAAAACGAAGGTCATCTGTTTTTCATCACGTACAGGGCGGCAAAAATTCAAATGGCACGCAGCAGGTAACAACATACAAGTACCTAGGAGTAGTGGTAGACTCAAGGTGGACTCTAAAAGATCATTTACTGTATAGAAAAGCCCAGGATAACAAACTACATTTCGCTCTAAATTTACTAAACACAAAATTGAAGTGCCATCCAACTTATACTTGTTAAAAGTAACCGCAGCTAAATTTCTCCCAACCCTCACGTACTGTTCCGAATTATTCAGAGGCTAAGAGGCAAACTTTCTGAATTTACAACAATCAGAGTTACTCAAATACATCTTCCAGATTCCGAAGTTTGTATCACAAGCACAAGTACGTCTGGAATTTGGGCTATCAAACCAGCATTTAGTAAGACAAGCTGCTATATTAAAAAGGTGCCGGAAATTAAAAGCAGCACAAGAGGATTCGCTGATGGGTCACTGTTGGATCGAAATAAAGAATCAAACAAAAGTAAAAAAACGCCTGGAATACAGTCCTAAAAGAAGCATTGATAAACCTCAAAATGCAAGAAACATGGAACACCAATTACACCTTTGCAGCTTTAAAAAAATAGCCAATAATGCGGCAAAACAAAAAGCCTGGATCGTAGATAAAGTCGCACTAGCAAAGAAAAAACACGGCTGGACGGTATTAGCTTTGAATGAGAGATGCTCCCCACAACCATACTTAGTCAATCACATCACAACAACGACCCAACAATTGTTACTACGAACTCGGATGGGGACATTTATCTCAAAAGATCAGGTTCCTGCATGGAAACAAACATGGCCAACATTACTCTGCAGACTCTGTGGCCAAGCGGAAGAAACTCTGATTCATTTACTGTGTATTTTCCCATCCCTGAATAACCTGAGACGTTTCTATTACACGCATTTCGCACATTTCAAATTAGATCATGTCGGCCAGCAGTTGTGTTAGCACTGAATAGTCAACTGTTACAGGTAGCTTGCAGGGCTACCAGATTATTGCAGAAAGTTAGCATTCTAATACAGAAAACCGAAAAACAGGGCATGAGATCAAATGCTCAAAACCAAAGGACTGAGGTGTAAATAATAGTTTAGAACCCAAGAAAGTGTCAATTTTTTTAAAATATGATTGTATAGATTGCCTATGTATTTTTTCTTATTTTTTAAATGCCAGTTCGAAGATTTTTGCACAATAATTGTAAAGGTTTTAAATAACTATATACAATAAATGTACTTACACTGCTGCACAGATGGAGAAAGAGGCTGCGGGTGGGCTGTAAGCATGTGCACAAGTGTGGTCTGGACGAATGAGGTTACCATCCATCGCATCCTAGTAAACAAGGGCAGGTAGTCTGTCACAGAAGAGACCCTTCGTGGACTGGTGCAGACATGTGCACACCTAATAATGTGAGATGACTTTCACAGTGTAAGTTTGTAATGCTTTACAGTAAAGGGCTATACTTTACTGTGTAATTCATTATAGGTGGAATCTGCACCAAAGTAGAATGTTACCATAGTTCGACCTAGAGATTAGTATATTGCAACAATCTTTTGATAAACAGGGATCACAAGTGCAGGTGTAATGTTCATTTTGTCATATCTACATTCCATCTAGCACTTCAAAATTTATCATATTTCTCTGACTTAGCTGCTAGTTAGAATCTGTTTTTGTATACCCTGACGTTAGTGTGTTTTGTGTTCAGGAACACACCGACATATTTAAAGAAGATGGTTTGCCAGGTAACCTGTGAAGTTCCTAAGGATGCCTTGGTTGTCGTACTTGTCAGTGGCATGGCTTCGCATTTGGACCAATTTATCTTATGGCCTGGGAATTCAGAGAAGGACTCTATCATGTTCATGAGAGCTGGTATAGAGTCGGACGGGTCCTACCATGTAACCAAGATAGTTTCGCATAATAAAAGGCTTTCTGTTCCCCCACTGCAGTTCCCACCCCATGTCTGACGTGCATATTTAGAATAATAGGGTGACAGTGGACGTCCTTGTTTCGTCCCGTGACCTATTTCAAAGAAGTGGAAGGAAAAGCCTCTGCAAGTGACTGAGGTGGTGGGGGAGTGGTACAGCCATTGGACTTTTTCAATAGATGGAGTTCCCAGATGCACCGTGACTCCAAATCAGTACACCCACTTCAAGAGGTAGAATCCCTTTTTGGTTTCCAGTGAGATGAGAATTGTTTCATTCATGTCATATCTGACCTGCCACAAGATGTGGTAGAGCATACTCAGGTAGTTTGCTGATTTGCAGCCAGGCACAAACCCTACCTGTGAGGGGTATATTAAGAGGGGATGTAGGCTGTGAGATGTGTGGCCAAGACTTTTGCCAAGATCTTCATATCTGACTTTATTAGGTGATAGGCCTATTGCTGGTGCAGTAGAGAGGGTCTCTGCCAGGCTTGGGTATTATTGAGATCCTGTCTTTATTAAATTTGGGTAAACGTGTAGTGTCAGCTGATATTTCCCTTAATAATTGGGCCAAAAGCAGCACTATTACTGGCATGGCTATGTTATAATATTCTGTAGGGAAACTTTTATCTCCCGGTGCCTTTATTGTAGCCTTTGCATTGATGGCTTTTAGCTATTTCATTGTCGCTAATATCCCACCCGAGAGCCGCTGAATGTTCTTGAGTAAGAGTTGGTAGTTTACTTTGCTCAGGAACTCCGCTTCAGCTTTAGAGGTGTCATGCATGAATCACACATAAAAATCAATGAGGTCCCATATTATGTCTTGAGGGTCAGTGAGGAGCACATAGCGGGGATGGTGCAGTGTGAGTAAGTCGGTTTTAATTGTACCGGAAGCAACCTCGGAGCCTTTTCATCCCCCTCACATGTGTCGCTGTTTGAGCCTGAAAAGTGCTGTTTCCAACTGTAAAATGTATAGGGTATCGAATAATAGTTTGCCCTGAGGAGTTCCATGGTGGTTGGTCTCGCAATGCTTCTTGTAGGTCGCAGAGTCTCCCATCAGCTTGCCCCATAAGCAGGCCTTCCCAGCAGCCCAAAGAGTCTGAGCTAAAGAAACTGTATCCACGTTCTCATCTAAGTATTGGTGCATGTAGGTAAGGAGGTGTTTATTTATTCTCCACGTCTATAGAACAGGATACGTTCATGCACCAACAGCCCAGGGGGGTTCAATATGTTAACGCCCAGTTTAATGATGTCATGGTCAGATGTACTATTCAGGATTATAGAGGTTTCCCCCAGGTTAAGGAATAGTGCCGCTGCCATTAAGAAGTTTATGGGGTAGCGGGCTTCATGTGCGCAAGACTTAAAAATGTAGACCTTATCTCGAGGGGGAGTCAGGTGCCATGGTTCCACCAAGGAATGGTTGTGAATGATATTGAAGAGTATGAATCTACCCCAGGGTTGTCGAACATCGGGGTTTCCGGATTTATCTAGGTGTGGATCAAGGGGCATGTTCCAGTTACCCACAACACAAGTTTGGTTTTGCGAAAGGAGCAGAAGAGTCTGGATAAGGTGGTAAGGAGATGAGATTTGTCTCCTGCTAGTGCATATATAGAGCCAATGATCAGCGTCTCATGGCGTACTTTATATTTGGCAAAGACATATTTGCCCAGCGGATCTGTCCATGTCCAAAGTGCATGTGCAGTTAAGAGATTTATGAAGGAGGATAGCGTCTGCTCCCTTCCATTGGGTAGGGGGGTTGTGGGATGCAATATGTTATGGCCTTGCATGCTAGCATGTGTTTCTATACCCACCATTTCCTTCTCAGGTTGGCATGTAACTAAGTAAAGAATTTATAAAGCGCACAAATGCCAAGTCGTCTTGGCGCTAAGAGAAAACATGTTGTGTGTAGTCCAGGCACAGTAACGGAAATTATTTGGGGGGAAATTGCCAGGTCTTAATCATTTTCCTAAAGTGGAGCTTATTCAGCTGTAGTCTAATAGTAGTCTGCAGCATTTTCCAGAGTGTTGCTGCTTGATGTGATAGGCTTTTTTCTCCCCATCTGACTTTTTGGATTTTGGGTACCTAAACTAGCCCTGTTTTGGCTGATTTCAGATTCCGTCGTGGGGAGTACCAAAGAAATAGTTCCTGCATATCCTTGGCTACCAGCCATACAGTGCCTTGGGGCACATTCTCAAGGACTTATCGCTGAGTTATCGGCACTTTAATTATCGCCCCATTCTCAAGCTGGTGTAAACTGCCGATATCGCCAGTTTTCCAGCGATAGCTTCCACAAAAAAACATTGCCTTGTATGAGAGCGACAACTATCGCTAATGATATGCAGAGTAGGCGTTCCTGTGCAAAAACACAGGAAAACACCACTTCACGATATTCTCTACAACCAGCCAGATCTGCGATGCCATCCAAAAACAGGCGATAAGGCGTGTGAGCAGCATGGATTTAACACCTGCCTTTTACTGGTGTAAAGCAGTACAGCTACCTGCAGTATGAAAGGGAGCCAAGCCCAGAGCCACATCTGAAGACCTACACATGTCAAGGAGCTACCGATCATGCAGCTCGAAGACCCAAGAGGTCCACAACACCCACCTCCACCACCCCATGCCCCCCCCCCCAGACCCTCCCTCTCCCGCAGACTAGCACTGAGGCAGCACAGAACATGACAGTGGATGTTCTAAAAATGGCATGGCCCATCAGCCACACAATAGCAGAATGTGGGGAGAGGTGGGAACCAAGTATGTGTGAAGGAGGCAAGTCACCCATGAATAAGAATGCACACAATGCCAAGTGTGGCGGTGATGTGCTGGCCAGACCTCAGTATAGAGAACATAGACCTGTCCATGTGGACATATACTGCTGGTGTTTGTAATGTTGTGGACAGTGGACAGTGGACGCAGCCATGTCAAATTAGTCAGTGGGGAAGACCTTGGTCATGTAGCTGTGTCGACCCACCTGTAAGCATTAGTGGAGTGGACTGGTCTGGCATACGCCAGTCCAGCTTAGGAGTGTGAATAAATAGGCCGGGCATCTGGGCGTGGTTCACTTCCGGGGTGGCCAATGCATCTGCCATGGCGGCACCCCTCACCCTGCCACGAGGCCGCCACCTTGACTGCCAGCCATCTTGACACAGGCCCCCAGCGGCACACACTGCGGAGTTATGTCTGTGCTGACTACTGTCTTTGACCTACACTGTGGTCAGCAGGGCTCACAATTCAAAATGAGTCGCGATTGCAGATGACGCAGTCCAGTAGGCAACCAACATTGCTACCAGTGCGGCCCGCCCGGACCACGCATCTTCACAGGCTGCGCACACGCTGAGCGCCACAGGTGCCACTAACTCTTTACACCCCAAGTCAACGCCACGTGGCCTTATTGAGGCAGAATTCAGTAGGCAAAATACATTTCTCCCAGTGCGGCCCACCCAGATGACGCATCATCGTTGGCTGCGCACCCCCTGAGCGCTTCAGGTGCCACTAACTCTGTGCAGCACAAGTCAATGTCACATAGCTGTGGGCTCCTGCTGACCTCTGCCTCTGGCCTACACTGTGGCCAGCAGAGCTCACACACATCCAATCCATTCCTGACCTTCACGGACGACGCATCATCGCAGGCTGCAGGCTGGATTCTCACATTGAAGCAAGAGTGATAAAGTATAGCAACCCACTTTTTCCGTTTCCTGTCTAGGCAGGCTACTTGATATCCTGCTGCAAAAACAATGTTCCAGTCTGGCTCAGACGAATTGTTAGCTCAGGTTTCTGTTAGAAAGACCAGATATGGATTTGAGAGTTGCATCATGCATTGAAATTCATATTTGTGCTTTGTCAGGGACCTGGTGATCAACATAATACTCTGTAAGGAGTATTCGGAAATGCCATGAAAGGTATTTCCTCCTTTAGGGGAGTCTGTTTTTGCGGGGTCTAGGTGGGTGGTAAATGACAAAGCGGCTCCTGAATCTCCCTCTGTCACCGTGTACTCCCTTTTTAGCGGAGGGTGGAATTACTCAATTGTTGTTTATATTAGTTGTTAGTATGCTCATTGTGTTCCTAAGAGTGAGGGCACAGGAGTTACATTTATATGGCACATTATCCCCCAAACCAGTATATATAACGGGCTTGCAGCACTCACCATTCTTGTACACTAGTAGCTGTTCCCTGGTGAAAAATCAGGAGGGAAATCGAGCAGGGGTCCTGGAGACAGGCTTGCACGTGCTATATGTCAAGTGTATTTCCTGGACTAATGCCACATCAGGGTGGTGTGATTTGAGAAATGACAACATTTTCTAACATTTAATGAAATGCGTTAGTCCACCCACCTTGAGCGAAAATATCTGCAGTTGATGTGACAAAGTGATTAGGGGGGGGTCATTTGGATGGGGTGTGAGTGTGATGGGGGAGTTTGCCAGGGAGGAGAAATGGGGTGGATCCCTGATTAATGCCTGTTACTAAAACTGTTAGACAGTGAACGGTTGGATAAAGAACAAAACCTCTGCAGGTCTGGAGTCAGAGTATGGAATTAACCAATTCCTTCCCAGCTCAGAAGTGTGGGGTAAACTATCGGTAGAACTGGGGCGAGGGCTGGTCCACCTATCCCTGGCCATGGGCCCCAGCCATTTTTGCCTATATGCTAATCATAGCCCGCAAAGTGATGACCTATATCCCTTCAGAGGCCCCAAGCCCTTATGGTAAACGTGATTCATAGCAAGCAGAAAACAACAAACTGTGAAGGCAGAAAGCCATAACTTGTAAAAATAAAACCTATTGAAAAATATGCTACAAATGTAGAATATAGATAATGTCCTTCCATTCGCACGTCCAGGCGGGCAGTTCTCTTGATCTCTTTGTTTGGTTCTGGGCCCTGTATGTGTAGACCCCAGCGGAGGGAGAAGTCTCATAGGAAATTCCTCAGAGGCACAAGCCACAGGTAGTCAGACTCAAGTACTCAGTCTGGCAAGCAAACAGTTATGGGCCAGACAAACCAAGCCCAGGAGTGTTCAAGCTTCCCATCAAGGTTTCAGAGGGGAACGGGATGTGTCCCTCTGCAATCCTTATCCTTTTGTGACATGTTCCCCCCTCCCATTGCCCAATTTTGGGTGACTCTATCCAGTTTATGCCTTTTATCTTGGTCATTAGTTGGGTACTCCTCAGTCAGCTGAACTTGAGTCACTATGGACATCCAGGAAGAGGTACAGGAAATGTGAGTGTCCATGTCCGATGTGTCTAAGGCATCCAAAAATGTTTCCAACTCCTCCGGCTCCTTCCATTGACAGTTATCAGCATCAGAGCCAGCTCTAGAAGTACATAGCGTAGATCCCATTTCTGGAGACTGGGAAGTAAATAATTCCAGAAACTATTTCTGCCAAAAATTCTTGTCCTGAGAGAAGTCTGCTGACAGGAAGATTTGGTGGTTCTTAAATACATAGGACCAAGTTTCCTTGCTGTTAAGATAATCTGTTGCGCCGGTTGGTGCCATGGCGGCATGCCAAAATGCCTGAGAGGTGGAGTAGGCATGAGATTCGACCCTGCGGGCGCTCTGTAACTCCATCTGCGAGGTGAATGTCAGTTCTGAAAATCACAATAGGAAAGTACTTAGGAACGCAATCATGCCCTTCCATTCTTTCTGGAAAGCCAGTGATATGGACATTGTATCTCTTGCTCCTCTTCTCTAAATCTGTTACTTGCATTTCAGGCCCATATCTCTGATGACCATCATGGTAATCCATCCAGTCGGGATTCAATGTCTCTCAGCTTTGTTTCATTATCTTCCAGTCCATGGTGGAAGGAAGCAATTTCGGACCGCAAGGACTGCACCTCCAAAGCTGTTTCGGACACCGCTCATTTATTAAGCCCATGAAAGTTTTGATGTCTGATAATTTACAGAGCGTGTCATGGCAGTAGAAGAGATGAGTGGTGCTTCATTTCCTGTGTCTCCCATACTCACTGCAGCATGTGTCCTGGAGCTGGAGATAGCCTTTGAGAAGAGCAACTGGTATGTGTCTCTCGGTTTAGGGAAATGCGGAGGAGGGTCACTGAAATGGTGTATTGCCAAGGTTTGAGGGTGGCAGTCTGTGCCAGTGACAAGCCTCACATGGCCAGACAGCCCAGATGCTCCACTCAGTGCGATTGAGGTTGGAATTGAGGTAGTTGAAGAAGGCAAGATGTTAAAGAACCTTCCAGGGAGGGTCCAATGCCCAAATAATGGACACCAGTCAGAAAGGTCTAGATAGTCCATGCAGTTAATACCACCAAGTGGCAAAGTTGCACAGGATCTCCTGTCTCCTATCATTTGTTTTTGCTAGTCAGCCTCTGTAAGATGACATGAGGGATGGATTGCCCTCAGTAAAAATGGCTGCTGTTGTCCCCTGATAGGATAGTCCTCGTTCTCTGTCTGTGGGCTCCGGTGCCTCAGGTAGCCCTGGGAGCAGGCTGAGGAGATTAGTGGGTGCAAAGTGGCAGGCACCTCTGTTGGGAGGGTATACCTGTGGCATAGATCCCTGCTGGCACCAACCACTGGTGATCATGCTGTCCACAGGGGAAGCCACTCCGAGCTGGTGTGTGTGGTCCCAGATTCAGGGGATGGAGCAGTTGGGTGCCACCGCTCACAACTTAGTGGTGGATCTTGGTGGCAGAGAGGCAACAGGACCATGAGGCCTGAATTGTCGTGGCCTCCTCCCACTTCACAAAGCTGCCTGGCCAGTACTTGCCTACCAGTTGTACTTGTTCAGGGCTTGTTCAGGGCTGCCCTAATGGGTCCAGGTTTGAAGGTAAATTGGCATGGGAAAGGTCGAGAAAGTCCCGCCTCGCCGGGGGTCTTCAAATAGTTGTAACTGTGCTCCTCTGTGTTTGGCCCCGCCCCCCAGTGCCTTTTGCTTGGCTGCACTGTTTTTTTTTATATGGTGAAAATAGTGCCATATCGGATGTCATGTTGATGTTATAAAGATTGTGATAGAATATGCTATGTGGGCTCATAAGGAGTGCACGGCGAGGGTGCAGGTTATAGTTACTTTAGTTACTTGAAATAACTATATATGGTGAATTTCACTTTTTCATAGTTTAAAATGTTATATTTAAATTGACTTTTTCACCTAACTATAAAATCACTTTAATCTTTGTTTTTTCAGTGAATTTCTAGTTTTTGTATGTAAAGTAATATTTTATTGCCATACATAACTATGCCATCCCCCGCCATGCAAATGCTTTGGTTGAGAGTGCTCTCCTGTGGACTGCCCTTTGTCCGTGCAGAGAGTGGGGGTGGCACAGAGCCTGGCAGCCAAACCTCAGCTGCACCCAGCCTAAGGACCTAAGTATGCAGCATACACAAACATTCACAACTGTGTTTTTCTTTTAATTGTTTTCCAATCCGTTAGGTCTCTTGCAGGGGGTTTTGCTGGCTCCTGCAAAAGTCCTATGTGGGTTGTAGCAACCCCAATAATTAAAAATAAATTGGCCCCAGGAGAGTGTCTTTTGACTACCCCCACAAGGTCCATGGGTTCAGGGTACCACTTCCCAGCCCCCTTATACCTTATGATTTCTTTTTTTAGGACACGATGACCAAGTCCACCCTGTGTTGAAGTGGCAGCCACAACATTTCTCATCATGTTGTGACCAGTAAAACACAGTGCAAGCTCCCCTGGAACTCATGGGAGCCTCTCGTTCCCACAGAGGCAAGGCAGCTGACAGGAAAAAAAGCCAACCAGATAGCACTATTATTTAAAGTTGCGTGCCTGCCGGAGTCCCACAAGAGTCTTGCAGACCCAACAGTCCAGATACACATTAATTTTCAACTTTAATTTCTCAAAAACTACTGAATAGGTTTTCATCAAATTACAAAAAAACATGATTCTTGGGTAATTATCTAGTTTTTTGCCAAATGTGGTGTAATTCTGTTCAGCAATTTGAGCTGTAGCACTGATCACACATCCCTATGGAAATTGCAGGGGGAAACTGATGCTGATTTCTACACAGTAAACTCAGTGGCATCTATGTTCAGGAGTGCATTGTTCTTCATTCTAATAGTGAAGAAACTGTAATGCATTGAATTATGGGCCTCACACTCTGTGAGGCACTTCTGATGAAAAGGACAGGAGGCTGTGTAGTTATAGTTAGGTCAGAAATTCTACAGGACAAGCGTTTTTATTTTGCTAATAACTTTAGTGCAGTTCAATGAATCTTCACAAACCTCCTCAAAAAATGTTCATCCAACTCAGCTCCTTCCTTTGGAGTTTCAGCGTTACCCATCAAATGGCAACAAGAATAAGATTGGCCTGAATCTCGACTCATTTGCTATATTGTCAGTTTGCACAATTATTGCAAAATAATGCATAATTACATGAAATGCATCTTGAACTCAAAAAAATACCAACACAATCCATTTGGATAAAAATCCAACTTGAAAATGTAATTTTGAGTTTATTTCTTGGTGTTCATGTTCTAAACACTTCTGCTCGCCTTAATTTTTATAATTTGGTGCTCAGAAATTACTTGATCGTTCCACAAAAATGAACCAGAAACATTTGTTGAACACCCACGTTAAAGGAACTGTTATTCACATTCAAATCAATGCTGTTCACATTTGGATTTGCTGTTTTATGCACAAACATTATTCAAATGGTCTGCTTGGGCAAACAATCTACCTGAAATACCACTTGCGTTAAAAAATAACTTGATCTCTAAACCTCATACTGAAATTTATCCTCACTATGTTGCAATGTGGCGAAATGGCATATTCTATGTAATTTTGCCCACATTTTTTATACACATTCACAAAATTACACCAATTACTTTGGGGTCATTAAAATTTCACCAGGGTCTACTCAAAACATGTTTTCCCCATGCTTGGTTTTATCCCATGGAATTTTGTGACACGATACAGAAAAAAAATTGTTAAACATAATTACAGCAAATTTGGCAGAAAGCTGGATCTTAATCTGAAAGCATACTTTTTGTGATGTGGTCCAAATCTGTCCAGTTGTTTTCAAATAATTAAGCTTCAAAATATAGTGATCTCTAGATGTTTGGATGTATGGGAACACTGCGGTACTCCAGCAATATCGCAAATTAAAATAAAACAGAGCATTCTGATTGGTTGAGCTTGGTACCACAAGACTCTGACTGGCTGGCTGGCACCAACATCAACAGTCATGTTGCAGCTGCTATTTTAGGACTCTAGGACTTGATGTCCGGGGCCATAGTTTAAAAAAAAAAAGTATGAGGGGACAGGGTAGGGAAATCCTGACCCCGGGTCCTTGTGGAGGTGGGCCCTAGAGGGACTCCCTCTCTAGACAACATTTTAAAACATTGTGCAGCGGGTGACATGGTATTCCTGTGGGACACAGCAAGGCCTCCAGTGAGGACCTACTGGGGTATCGCAGGACACAGCATGGCCCCTGTGACTCTAGAAGCATTGAAAGGTGAAGCTTGCATTGTTCCACCATACCTTGGTATACAACGTGTGCAAGGGTACCACAACAGTACCACAGTAATGAGATAAAAACTTAGAGGGTTGAGCTACTGTGGTTGTTGGCCAATAATGTTGGGGTTGGCTGCCCACAGAGGGTTGAGCACAGGGTCAAGTTGGGTGAATATGATTAAAAAAACACAAGAAATACACTGAAAAAACCAAAGGTTAAAATGAGGTTATAGTTAGGTAAGGAACTAAGGGCCTGATTTAAATCTTGGCGACCTGGTACCGCCTCCCCTTTTCTGACGATTTCTCCTCCCACCTTCTAGGCAGTCCACCTACTCTATTTAGATGCTGTCGGTTCAACGGCCAAAATACAGAGTGCTGCCGCCAAGTATGTTGACCCGCGTAGACGACGCAATACACAAAAGCAGCTGTCGGAGGAAGGGCCACCAGTTTGTCTGCTGAGTCAATCACAATGTGCCTTCCCGCCAATTCGACTGTGGTGGCAAAATCTCAAGCCCTGAGTTCGTGCTTTGGAACTGATATAAGGCTGAAACTCACTTTGTTTCACTTTCACACTTCCTCTTACACCATAGACCCAATCTTGTAAGTTCTGCCTCAGTTGCTGCTCCCTGATGACAAACAAAATTAACACCATTGTGGACGTAATCAGCAGTGAGCTCTTCCTTTAACCGTTACCTTTTGACGGGCCTGTTAACATTTGCCCTGAACTCATGCTTTTTCAAATCTCACCTATACGCAAGCAATAGCATACCAATGCTCAATGCATATGTCTGCAATGTTAATGTATAAGAAATTTAAAGCAATACACCTGTCTGACCACATTGTATGTATACATTTGGTTCAAGCTGCCTACCCACAAATGGGCACTTGCACAAAAAAGGATATCTAATCAAAAAACAAAAGTCACCACACAGGTGTGTTTAAAACTATTTTGAACATTGTCACATTAAAGACGTATTCAAAACACATCATTGAGATAAGTGCAATGTAACATGATGTAGAAATTGTGTTAGACAAGGTGTAACCTTAACCTTATAAACTACCAGTACTATGATGAATGCCTGCACCTAAATTCAAATGACCAACACACACTATGTTAATCAGTGAATGCACTTATCAAAATATACATTTAAAAAATATGTTGTATACCCTGCCATGGTAAAGAAAAATAAGTCCTTCACATTGTACTCTGGATTTACTCCACAAAATGTGATAAGTCTCTCAAAATTATATAACAGCCAAATGGCAGTTCATAAAGTTCCAACTTGTGCTCTGTTTTGCAGGGGCAAAAGGCTTGCCTCCTAATTCACTGCTAAGGGGAACCTCCTCAGGAAGGGGCATCTAGTGGGCAGAGCAGGCACCTCAACTATCTTACTTGAGGGTGGGTATTGGTGTGAAAGGGGAAGCTTTGCTTTTGGCAGTGGTGGCTTGGGCTTTGGAAAGGGTTAGGGGCAGGGCAAGGGCAAAAAGGACATTTTCTATGGGAAAATGGGTAGGATGTCCGAAAGGGATTTAGGATTGGGAGGTAGAGGGAGTGGCAGTCTCTGATGTGCATGTGTCTGTTGAGGGTGCAGGTGCCTGTGGGTCTAGTGTATGTCATGCACGTTTGAGTGTGTCTTTCTTACTAGGTGTCTGTTGTTTGGGGGAGAGTGGGGGCATTTGTGGTTTTTGGGATTGCTTTCTAATATATGTGTGTGGATGAGTGTGCTGTGGAGGTGCTAGTTGTGCTGCATGTAGATGTGGTGGTACATGTGAGTGTGGTGTCTCTGGGTGTTCTTGTGGTGGGGTGGTGCATGTGTGTGTTGTAGTAGGTGTGGTGTCTGTGGGTTTGCTTGTGGTTGGGGTGGTGCATTTCTGTTTGGTGGTGGGTGCAGTCTCTGGGGGTGTGTCCGTGGTGGGGTGGTGCATGTGTGTGTAGTTGTGGGTGTGGCCTTTGTTGGTCAGCTGGTAGTGGAGTGATGCATGTGTGTGTGGTGGTGGGTTTGGTCTCATTGTATCATAAAGTAGTTGAAGAGTTGTCTGTGAATGGGGAAAAACTTACTATGAGAGGTGAGGGTTTTGTACCTCTAGGGGCTGTATGGAACAAACTTGTGTGGTCAGCACATGAAGGTCATATGAGCTAAACCTTTACGCTGAAGATATTGAAGGAAATGTTTGGTGGCCCAAGATGGATGGGGAGGTCAAGCAAAAGGTAGACAAGTGTGAGTAAAAAATAATAGGAGAAGAGGTTGAAAGTATGAATGGCTGTCAAGGGGGTTCAACAACATATATCAGAAGCAGATTTTGTGTGGGAAAAGATTAGCCTGAATTTTATTAGACCATTTTTTTTGCAGAGTTTTATATAGCGCGAACTAGACCCGAACCGAATCGGGTATCAGAGCGCTTTACATAGCACCTGTTACGTTACATGACTTTTTGACAGAAGAGGAGAGATTTGCTTCTGTATTATTTGATGCTAAATCAAGGTGGTTTGAAGTTGTGTTCATTAGGAATGTGAAAGGTCCACTATTGCTATGCTAGAAGAAATCTTGAGAAGAGAAGGTATAACGTCTAAACTAGCCACCGCCAACAGCATGCTGTACACTTCCTACAAGATGAAGAGAAATCCCGAAGAGATTGGTGTGAAACATCTTGGCACTGCTCTATACAACCCTCAAGGAAATGGTCAGGTGGAAAGGGTGAACCGTTGGATCAACGTGGCCATGGAATTAGTCAGCATGGCATGGTTTAGTGTTCAGAATGCAGTAAAGGACATGTTGTGGGTGTATCGTACTACTTCCAATGCTCTCACTGGGAAAGCCCCCTTTGAGATGATGAGGGGTAGGAAACCAGGGACCAAGTTGGTTTCATCATGGTTGCGGGAATAATGTAACAAGAAGGGAGTAAAAAGTGTCAGAGTGTAGGCATGATTGGTGTAGATGCCTCGGTGAACGTTAAACCAGGTGTAGTGAGACCAGGCTTGTCGAAGTTTTGGGGTCCCTACAGAGTGAAGGTTGTTGGACCAAGTTGGGTGAAGTTGGACAATGGTCAGAGATGCAATATGAGAAGGGTAGCTCTGTTTCAGAAAGGAGGTAAATGTCACCCAGTGAGAGACAGTAGACCTGGGTCTTGTTCAGGGTGGATAGTGACTTTCAAGTGGGTATGGAAGGTGAGAGAGAGAAGGAGACTGTCAGAGATGTTTTGGCTGCCCAGATTTGACTGAGGGACAATGGATAATCAGATGAATGTTGGAATGTGTCGTAGGCCACCATGCTCGTTGGAGGACTCTGTGTGTGTGTTTAGTTGTGCCTCCTTGGTGCCAGATCACCTTTTTCTTTTGTATTGTGTAGGGTTCTTGTGTGCCTTTCTTTTTTGCATCATGTAGTGTCCTTGTGGTTTTTCCATGTAGGTGGTAGCTCCTCATGTGTCTGTGGTGTGGGGGAGGAGAGGGGTCTGCACCCATTGCGGGTTTGTGTCTTTTCTGTGTGGAAAATGGGATAGGTCTTTATATATTGTTTGCTTTAATGTTGAAGGGAAGGGGATGTGTTATAATCAATAGTGCTGGGTTTGTTGTGCCGTTCACGCTGGCAGCATCTTGCAAGAGGAGGGAATGTATTGATGTCACGGGGATTGTGACATACGAGGGCTCAAGGGTGGTTGGGCCAGGAGAGAAGCGGCAGTATCTCTCAGGTTTTGACCTGCAAATAAAAGTGAAACATGTTCAACACCTACGTCTTAAGTCTTATGTGGACGGTGGTTATAACAATGTGCTTCAGCTCAGCCCTGGTGTATATTTTGTTCTTTCCACTGAAGGCAATATCCGGTACATAGCACTGTTTAGGAAGGGGAGATAATATTTCATAACCTGGTGCAGACTAGAGAGAAGCAAGTACACAGTTTAGGGAGGAAGGAAGCACCTTCTGTTTTGCAATTGCATAATTGCTTATATATTTCTGTTACATTGCATTTTTTTTTCTTTGGAACAATTTCTTTCACAACGAAGACACAATGCTTGGTAATGAATCTCTGCTTCTATATTAGTTGTACAAAGGAGTGCCAATGACTTTAGCGTGGAGTCTCTATCACTATGTAAGTAAACAGAAGCATAGCAGATTGTATTATTCCGTAAAGACTATTATTTTATTTATAAAGTCTTTGTGTGGTAAGTTTTAATCTTTGATCTAATATCTTTATCTCTGGTCCCACAAACAATTCATACCAAGAATATTTTTTATTTCGAAGGAGAGGTGCTGCTGTTGACATATCTAAAGGCAGGGCCACTGGAATTACATGGATGTGAACCAAATTATGTGGCAGGGTTGATTAACTAGTGTGACAATTAAAGGCACATTACGTGGCATAATGCCACAAATTTTGTGAAAGTATTACGTTCTTATGTTGCTATATTTACACAGGTTAATAATGTTTGGGCAAAGGTTTCACCGGATTAGTACCAGTTTAACATACACATAAACAATAGTCAACAAAAAGTGGTACAGCCAACTTTGCAAAGCGCTTTCTAGTGCACGGTAACATGTGTCACGGCATTTTTAATAATTTTAATCCGCTCGAGCTAGAAACTGTTTTTTTGTTAAAGTCTGCAGTATGCCACAAGTGATGGATTATGTGGTAAATAAGACAAATTCCTAATTATGCAGACAACTCATCAGCCACAAAATTACATAATTTCTGTGGACCTGTCTATAGGTCTACAGATATATGACCCCCAATTGTGGCCGTGGCATTTCATACATGCACGTAGTTGTTAGCTGGAAACTATATAAGGTTGCATTCGACATCTAGATAAAGTAAGGTCCTTGAAAAGTTAAGGATTTCAGGGCTAGTGCAGAAACGTAGAGCACAAACGAGATTTAGAGGTGGTAGGCTGTATAAGCCATAGTTGCATTACTAGTCTGTGAACCATTTACTATATGGTTAGTATAATGTACTGTCCCTCCGACAAGTTCTGCATCGAAAAATACCCTGTCTCAATGGCGGGTTATCAAGTGCTAGACAAACGTAAAAATGCAACATGAAATCCACAAAGCAATACATGGAATGAGACCGCTCTTCATCAGGAATAAAATTACCAAACACATTTAACAAAGGAACCTCCGCTCTAAAGGGACACCTCGCCTCAAAATCCCAAGATACAAGAAAAAAAACATGGGTGGCACATCCTTCTCTGTTCCAGCAGCCAAAGTATGGAATTCTTTTCCCCCCAACATAAGATCCACCAACAGCCACCTTATCTTCAGAAAACTACTCAAGAATTGACTCTTCCCCACATGAGCACCATACACAAACAGAAATTTACTGCATCTCCCTCTGTATATACGCATTTATTTTCACTATAGATATGTACCTATCTTTGTGTATTGCTTTGTATAAATATGAAGAATAATTATGTTGTTAAAAAATTAAAGTACAATAACGCTTGAAAAGCGGAGTTTATATGGTGCATCTTTTGTCTGCATGTACTTGCTGCCATTATGCATCTATGTACCTTCCATGTACTTGGATCTGTGTGTTTGTTACTTTTCTCCTAAAAAAGCATATCCAATGCACTACCCTATTTCTCATCCTGCGCCTCTATCAATATCTATAATCTACATATACTTACCTCCTCCATGCATCTAAATACTTTCAATGTACTTATCTATCTATATATTATTTTTATGTCCTCATTCGCCATCAGATACCTCCAGAGCAATTTAGATTTCTCCGATGCCCCCCTCTTGATTGGCGCCAGCTAGATTGCTCTGTTTCTGAGTAGATGCACTTTACACAAATCATTCGCGAAGCACCAGACAGAACAACCAGAGGGGTAAAGTATCACAGTGCAGAGGCATAATTATAGGACAGTGTTCCCCTATTTTTTTTAGATGTTACTCAGCCAATATGCACACTGCAGCCAAAAATCTTTTCGCTTGCTCTTCTGTTTTTTAGAAGTCTCTGTCAAGTTTCATTGTATATTTAATAGAAATTAACCAAGCTGTTAACACCGGAGATGTGTTTTTGACCCAAAATTTACAAATTTTTCTATGTGCTAATAAAATTAAGTAAAAAAATAACATGTTCTCATCTAGAGACATTAACTCATAAGATGGTGACAAACCAAAAAATACCTAAGTTGTACTCAACTGAATCCCAGGCCCAGACATAGCTTCCATACCTCTAATTATGGATGTCCAAAAAAAGGTGTAACTTTGGACAGCTTAAAAACAGATGAACATCATCTACCTTAAGCGGGAGGCATTTCGGGCATTTTGGAGTTGGACCCTTCGCTAATTTGAATAATTTTAAAGGGGACCAGAAACACCCTGTAAAGACAAAAAATATGATTTCTTTTTAGGTTTGCAGGACACACTGCAGAATGCAGAATGTTATAAGATATCTGCCATGAATCTTCTACTTGAACACCAGGCAAGCATTCTCCCCACAGCTCCGATGGAAGTTGAAATTCTCCATCAACCATGTCCACCAATGTCCAATATAGAGTCGCCACCTCTTTCATTTTCGTATTTTTCTTACTCAAGTTTGTTTCTAATTCGTTAGACATACCGACAGTCATGCTAAGCGATTGATGCCAGCTCTTGATTTGCATATACTTAAATCTACATAGCTCATTGTCTGTAAGTAACTTTAACGATTCCCAAGAAAGTAGGAAGCCTTCAGGTACAAGTTGTTCCCATCTTAATAGCCCAGCTGATTTTAATGGGTTTGCTAAAGCATCTTTGTTCCACTCAGGTGATCCCGGAGCATCCCAGATGGGCGCTAGCGCACTGGAGTAGCTGATCTTGAAAAGCTTCCTGACTTTAAACCATGTAGATGCTAGATTCATTCGAATTTTTAATCTGATTTAAAAAAAAATCTAACTCTGACAACATCTCTTTAAACATTGTCCCAATATCAGAGCTGTCTGGTATGTTCAAAAGCCTTTTGCAGAACCTGATAGAAAATATCCATGTGTAGAAAACTAAATCTGGCAGGGATAACCCTCCCTTATTTTTATTCCTGCGCATCTTCTTCCATGAAAGCCTAACACCTTTAGAGGCCCAAATAAAACTATTTATTTTTGCCTGGAGTTTTTTTAACCCCTCTTCTTTAAATGTCAGAGGTATATTTTGAAACAAAAAAATAAGTTTCGGTAACACCATCAATTTAATTAAATTAATTCTACCTAAAAGCATTAGAGGTATTTGTGTCTAAGATATCGTCAATGTTGTGTGTGAGCATAATGCCCAGATATCTTATTTCTTTTTTAATGGATAAGCGCTAATATCCAAATTCCAGGACATACATTCGGTTTTAGCTGCATTAACTTCATACCCTGAGATCTGGCCAAACTGCTGCGCTTCTTTGTAGATTATTGGCATTGCATTATTTAGGTCTGAAGTGTATACCATTAAATCGTCAGCATACAAGGCGTCCTTTTCTTCCTAAGTTTAATATTTAAAAGGGGACATTTCAGGATTATTTCTGATCTTTCCTGCTAGTGACTCAATGTATAAGTTAAAAAGCAGCGGGGACAGAGGGCAGCCTTGCCTTGTGCCTCACTGGATTGTCACTTGGGCAGACAGGTTACCATTTACTAATATTCTAGCAACAGGAGTTTGATGAATCAAACTATCTGTCCTAAAAAAATTCTGCCCTAATTTGTATACTTTCAACATATACTTTAAATAGGCCCAATTAACTCTATCGAATGCCTTGGTAGCATCCAAGGTGATGGTGGCTAGGGGTAGTTTGTAAAGCATAGCTAGGTCAATTGCCACTATTAGATTATAAGTAAGATCTTGAATTCCCCTACCCCAGATGAAGCTGGGGTAGGGGAATCTACATTGAGTAGACAAATGGGGCAAAATGAGTCACAGGAGCTAGGGGATTTTGCAGGTTAAAGGATCAATGACACCGTGGCTTCGTTCCAGGATTGTGGCATGTTCCCGTCTTTTTCAAACATATCGGGGAATAATTCCTCCATCACAGGGATAAGAATCTCCATAAGCACCTTGTAAAGCTCTGCATGCACACCATCTGGCCAGCAGCTTTACATGATTTACCTGCTGCCAGTGCTCTTTTGATCTTGTTACTTGATATCGAGCTGTTTAAGTTAAATGCTTCATTCTCTGAGAGATTTTTTAAGTGATCACGACCCAGCCAGGCCCCAATTGATTCCTCCTGGATGGTTAAATCTTCCCAATAGACTCCTTCAAAGGATTTTCGAAAAGCCTCTTCGTTATGTGTGGGGCGTTTTAGTAGCATACCATCAGAACTGACTTCTTTGATGTTCCCTCTGACAATTTCTTGCTTGGTCTTCCATACCAGAAGCTTGCCACAGCTCTCCCTATACTTAAAATAGGCAAGTCTACTTGCTTGCAATCCTTTTTTTAACCTGGAGTCCATCACCGCGGCCAAATCAGATTTGATAGATGCAACTTTGCTGAAACTGTCTCGCCTATCATATTACTCCCTTAGATGATATGATCTTGTTCTAACTTCTGTATCTCCCCCTTTATCTTCCCCACCACAGCGCTATACTTTTTCTGTCTAGCAATCTGCAGCTATGTTAAAGGATCTCTCAAAAAGGCTTTGTGTGAGTCTCACTCTACTTCTAAAGGGGCAGTGTTTATATTATTGGAAAATAAAGCTTTTGACTCTACAATTAAGGCCTCTATTACGTCCTCTCCTAACAGAATGGCACGGTCTAATGTCCATCTTCTATTGGGCAGTTTGAATGGGATTTTAAGAACTAAAGATACTGCTGAGTGGTCAGAAAGATGTTCCCCCAGATGTTTTATACCATGTAGCCATCTTTTCACCTCCGAGCTCACTAGAAATAGATCTAATCTGGATTTGTGACCAAGTGAATCCTCTCCTTTTCCCCATCTTATCTTTCCACACATCTTACCAGGCTAGCTGCTTTATTCCATTTTTAATCCTTAGTCTCATTTTATTATTCTGTACCACTCTACTTTTCACTGACTTGTATAAAGCCAAATCCAAAACAACATTGAAATCCCCTACCAGAATTAGCGGATCTGCAAAGTTTAATAATTCAAAAAGGAGATCTCTAAATGGGCTGGATCGTCAATGTTAGGACCACAATATCCTGCCACGGTGAATTTATAAGCATAACATTTTTTTTCATAAACTCTTTTTATTGAAAAATAGGGATGTAGACAATTTGGACACAGCATTGCACAGGTAATCCATAACACACTGCGCAATAAGACATCAAAAACCCCATTGCCACTGTGCATTATGATTGTCCTCGGGAGTACCCTACTATCCAACATTAGCAACAGTATCGTCCCAGCTCCTCGGCGGTACACATATCTCCCCCCGGAATGTGCTCCAAGGCCTCGATATTTGCGGGCATCCCATGGAAACATAAATAGGTACCTCTGTCACCATACACCAGTCCATATCCCGGGCCCAGTCAGCAATGCAAGGTGGGTTCGGAGCCCTTCACAATCGTGCGATATTCCGCTTGGCCACCATGAAACCCAAAGTAACCCAAATCCTCTCCTTGGCATTAAGGTCAGTGGGGTCCCATATGTTCACCAAAATCAATTTGATGTTGCACTGTATCTGCTGTCCCAATACCTCCTCCATCATGCGTACCACGGCTCCCCAGAATTTCTGAATTGTCGCACTTTCCCAGAGAGTATAGATGAAGGTGCCCTCTTGCCCGCATTGTCGTGCACAGCCACTGTCTTGGGCGAAGCCCATATGGACCAATGAGCGGCCTGACAAGTACGTTCTATGGAGGATTTTTAGTTGGACCAATCGGAGTCTGGAGGAAATGGCAACTTCATGGGGAGAAACTACTGCGGCCCGCCACTCCTCATCCTCCAAACCAGCAACTTCATTGTCCCGTTTACCTCTCAGGCGGGTCAGGAGATCGGTCATGTTGTTAATAAGCTTCTTATATATGAGTGATATGGCTTTTTCAGGCAAGTCACCATCTAGTATCCTGTCCTCCACGTGGGAGGAATCAGGGAGGACTGTGCCTTTTGGGAGAACTGCAAGCACGGCGTGTCTAATTTGGAGGTACCAGAACTATTCAGAGTTGGCCATTTCGAACTCTTGACGTAATTGGGAAACGGTTATGACATCGCCCGATTTCCAAAGGTCCCCAATTCTAGAAATACCAATGATATTCCGTTTTTCGAAACCCAAGGAGCGCGACAGCGACCCAGCTAGTCACAATGCCAGAGCGGCGTAGCTTGAGTGAGCTTGCCCTCCCAACCCAGGCGTAGGTAGCGTCCTTCCATACCTGCACAGCATGTTTGGTTGGGCAGGAGAAGACAGATTTTTGAGATTTCGTATACAACACACCCTCAATTTCACCCCCGGGTGGAGCCAACGATCGATCCGAAATGCCGGGTCATCATGCCATCTATAACTGCATTGGTTAATGGCAGCGAGCTGGGAGGCCCAGTAATATCTTTTCATGTCTGGGAGTCCAATGCCCCCATCAAACCACCCCAGTGTGAGATTATGTGTGGCGATGCGGGGGCGTTTGCCCTCCCATAGCAGATCCCGCACTGTACCCTCCAGTTCCCTGAAGTACGACGCAGCGACCGGAAGGGGTGTATTCTATAGCGCATACAAAAGTCGAGGGAGGGACATCATCTTGAATAGGGCCGCACGTACCAGGAGGGTTAAGGGGAGCGACTTCCAGTACTGGACGTCAGATTTAAGACTTGCTAATGGTGGCCGAAGGTTAGTATTATAGAATCGTGACAGATTCTCAGATACTTAAAGCCTTCGTCAGCTGGCAACCCTGGGGAAGTTGAGGCCGCTGCCCACTAAGAACTTAGAGCACCGATTTGGACCAGTTGATTATGTGGCCTGCAAACCTGCCAAATATTTGGAATATGTCCATTACCACATTAAGAGACTCTGCCGGGGAGGCCAGATAAAGCAGGATATCGTCCGCGTTCAATGATATGCGGTTCTCCCACCCATATGTCCATTTAAGGCCCCTAATGGCGGGGTCCTGACGGATCCATGCCGCCAGAGGTTCCAAGGCTAAGGCAAAGAGGAGCGGTGACAGGGGGAAGCCCTGCCTTGTGCCCCTATCAAGAGAAAAGACAGGGGATTTCTGGTTATTGATGACCACTTGTGCCAACGATTGACAATATAGAAGGCGCACCCATTTAATAAATTTCGGGCCAAGTCCTAGTTTGTGAAGCACAGCAAACATGCAAGGCCATTCAATAGTGTTGAAGGCCTAAGCAGCATCCAGAGATACCACCAAGGCGTCCTCTCTGATCGTGTCCGCCCTGCAAAGTACTCCGTGTAGCCGGCTGGGGTTAAGAGAAGTGTTTCTCGCTGGCATAAATCCGGACTGATCCGGGTGTATTAGAATGGTAAGAATTTGTAACAGCCGAGTGGCACGGACTTTCGCAAGGATCTTGACCTCGCAATTAACCATCGAGATGGGCCTATAAGAGGAACACAAGTCAGCGGGTTTATTCGCTTTGTGGAGGACAATGATGTTAGCCAGTCTATGATCCTGAGGAAAAATTCCGATCTCTTTACTTTCTCGCCGTAATGTTTGCCGTTAGCATAAAATTTTCTATAGGGATCCCATTGGGGCCCGATGCTTTCCCCGCGCGCAGGTCATGGATGGCCTTCTCCACTTCGGTTACTGTGATGTCTCGATCCAGGTCGAAGCACTCCTTGGTGGTAAGAACTGGCATCAGAATATCGCGTAGGAGGGATGAAGCCTCCTCCTCTGAGTAGGTCGGGTGGGAGGTATACAGGGAGTGGTAGTATCTGCCAAATGCATCCGCAATGTCTCGCGGAGCGGTTATACGGGAGTGTGGGTCAGTGGCAATTTCAACCACAACGCGCCATGCCCCATCTCTGCGGTCTAGCCAAGCCAACAACTTGCCTGCTTTATTGGCCGTGTCATAGATCCTGCTAATTGTAGCCCAATATTGTACCTTAGCCGCATCTGTGGCTCCTTGATCTTAATACGGAGCCTTTGACACACTTCCTCTGAGTCCTGCAATCGGACTGCGCGTTCTAGTTCTAGGATCTTACCCTCTAATTGTGTCATATTAGCAGCCTCTCTTTGCGCTGTCCAGTGATTTGTCCCAACACAACCCCCCGAATAACAGTCTTATAGGTTTCCCAGAGTGAAACGGATGAGCTGACCGATCCCAGGTTTTCTTGGAAATTATAAGCATAACATTTAATTTTAGCTATAGCCCATCTTCCCATTTTGTCCACTTTATTTCCTTCGAGGGAGATAGCCACATTTTTTTTTAATGAATATTGCCACTTCCTTAGTTGGTGTTTGTTTTGGTGCATATCACCTCTTGAATCCATGGCCTGGATTTGCAGAGAGCTCTCATCTCGCTCTCCATCAAGTGGGTCTCCTGAAGTATTCAAATATGTACTGGAGAGTATCTTAAATATTGGAGAATCTTCTCCATCCTGTGTTTAGATCTTAACCCATTTAAGTTCCATGGGAGAACTGTTAACAAAATATTATGCTCCTCTATTATTAGGGCCATAACTCAAATTCTAAAACACATTTCCTTTTCAGAACCTTACATTGGCGAATAGGACATTTTTTCCCACTGCGCCGCACCCTGTGCTCTCCATCCTCTCCCTTGCCCCTCTCCCCGTGACCCCTTCCCTGGAGAACCCCTTCTTCCCTTTCCTATGGCCCTACTCTGGCCTTCGAAAGCTTCCCCTCCTTGAGTCAGGAATTTGAACATAACTTACTATATGTGAAGAGGAAGAAAATAAAAACAATTCTGTATATAACACTCTTTATACAAATTATCTTTACCTTTAGTCCTTTGCTCTAATGTAGTGGAGGGAGAATGACGTTATACGGATTAACTTGTTCACCTCATACTGCTTCAGTGCCTGCTGAGATAGACTGCAGAAATGTTTCTGCATCCTCTATCCATCTGAATGTCTGCATTTTATTATTGTACATTACTTTCAGCATAGCTAAGAATGTAAGCTGAGCTGTAGCACCCAGTTTTCTGAAGGGTTCTAATAACTTTCCCAGCTCCCACTGCCAGGTTGCTGTTATCGAGGAAACATGAGATCTTATTTGAAACATTATTCCGCCTACAATTAGCAAATTCATTTTAAGTGCTTTGATTAAAATGTTCTCTTTTAAACTGTACGTTAAAAAGTAAACTAGAATTTTCAGAGGTCTGGATTTATTTGGGTTCAATCTGAACGGGTCTCTATCTACCCGCTGTATATCAGCCATCAGGTCTTGGAGCAAAGTTTCGATTTGGGTAGATTAATTAATTGATTTTGCTATGAACTCCTTAATGTTGCCTCCCTCTGTTCATTCCGGAACTTTTAACAGATGTATGTTGTTCCTCCTTTGGGAGTTTTCGAGCGAATCTAGTATGTCCTGAAAGCCCAAATCCTCTTCTTTCATTAAGCATATATCCTTCATGTTTTCCTCCATATGCAAGGCTAACTCAGCCACTGTAAGTTCTAAAGCTGCGGTCCTGACTGCCAATGAATCAAACTTAACTTCCAATTTTTCGCGAGGACATTTTAATATATCTAACTTCTTTAGTCAACATAAGTAAATAGTCAGAGACTGAATGCGTTGGAGTATGATCATCAGGATGCCCTCTTTGAGTCTACCCTAACACCGGGCCACGATCCTCCGGCAGACTACCTTGGTTCTGCTGACTCACCCTTAGGGAGCCCGGTTCTGTTAGAAGGGGCATGTCTTCTTACACTTTATTAACTTTGTCCGCCATCCTGGATTGCATGGATTGCACTGTTATTAATTCCTCTGATAGTTCAAGTGAGTCAGAGTCTCTCTCTAGTGATTGAAACCTGTTAGGACTTAATAGGCCTTCTGGAAATTCAGGTAGCTTCATAGAGTTGCTCATGGGTGCGCTGTTATTGGTGTTAATGTTAGTGAGCTCGGTGCCACCTTAAAGTACCTCCTTAATGAGGGGGTAAGTTTTGGGTTGTGTTGCTTCTGGAAATGTTGTTTCACTTTTCTGGCTTTTCTATTTGTTACCGTGACCCACTCTCCAGTTACTGCTGTTTCTTGTACAGGTAGACTTTTTTAACGAGGATGGGTAGCCATTTCCATGTGCTGTCTCGAATTTGCTGATCCACTTTAGTACAACTCAAATTTGCACTCCTTAATATGTCCCTATTCTGACCTCTTGATTTAAGGTCCGAAGATCTGCCCCCCGTTTTATTATCAAAAATGCCCGGCTCTCCCCGTGTTATACCTGCTCCCCCCCAGCTTGTCATCCAAATTTGCACATACTTTGTTGGCCAGTTCAAATCCAGCACCTCAAATCTACAGCTGCAGATCCAGATCCAGCTGCAAAACCTGGTAAGCGTTTTTCCTCTTTTAAATCGCTTCGATGCTTATTTACAGCATTGTCAGCATTGTAGGCAGTATCAGAGCTGAGACAAAGTTCCGCTTGCATTATCCAGACAGATTTCAGCTCAATATTAGCTCAGTCTTGCTTCGGACTCGCAGGAGCTCCCACAACCAACTACTCGCTGGCCGCCATGTTCTCAGATGTAAACCTTATGGATCTATATATTTATCGCTTTCTTCTAATTTAGCATTTCCAATGCACTCCCCTATTTCTCAGCCTATACTTCTCTCAACAAATCTTCTAGCCCAACTTTCGGAATCTTCTCAAACGTCTTTCTACTACACTTTCCAATGCTTTTCATCCAAATGTTCAGGGAAGACCTGGCTTGGCAGTTCTGGCTGGACTGTTCCCATTAGGCACTGGGTCAGAATGATTTGCATATGGCCATGTCTGAACTGGGGTGGCGGAGTGAGCTAAAGAATGATGATGGACTAAACCCAGGTCATTCGACTGGGGGTGAGTGTGTGCATTGTTCAACACTCCGTCCATCATCCAGTTTGGTTTTGCTTTGTTCACCCTAAGTTGGCAGGGTATGCCCAGATGTGGTTCCCTTGCTCACTTTTCCCACTGGATTCAAGCTAGCCTGGCTGATGACGGCTGATTAGCCAGAAACTGGTCCCAGGATGTTTGTTTCCAGTCCAGGGAAGACATGGCTTGGAAGTTTGGGCTGGACTGTTCCCATGAGGCACAGGGTCAGACTGATATGCATATGGCCATGTCTGAACTGGGGTGGCCGAGTGAGCTAAAGAATAATGATGGATTAAACCCAGATCAGTTGACTTGGGGTGAGTGCTTGCATTGTTCAACACTCCGTCCATCATCCCCTTTGGTTTTACTAGGCAAAGAAAAGCAGACTCAGAGGTAGAGATTGGTAGGCAGGAGAGTGGTTGAGATATGAAAATAGACAGGGGAGAGTTGTATATAGAGAAACTTTACTTTCCCTGGGGACGCCTTAGAAGGTGGGGGCCCTGTGCAATTACCCACTTTGCCCACGCTTTAAAAAGACTCTGGGTGTTAATATAATTGGATACCCCGCCCTATACCGCAATCCATCACTGAAATATATAAAGCAAAGTAAGGAGATGGGCTGTGCAAGAAACTAGTAACACAAGTAGAGATTTGCCTGGTTGCGCCCGATTGTAGCCATGATGCAACACAAAAAACACCACAAATGTGACTCCACTCACTGTGACACAAGCATTTCTCAGCACAGTGGCATATTCTTTGGAAACTAAGCTGTTAAATGCAAATTTTTGCCACATTGTTTATACATTTCCTTGAGGGAAATGATGTGGTCGAAGGGTCTACTCACTTTGCAAATGGGTTACCAGGTTCGAGTCCTGGCATTCTCAACGTCCTTTAATACTGGCCAAATCACTCAGGGCTCAGTTACGACTTTTGGTGCAGTGGGAGTGGGCATTATGTCACCGCCACGCTCACGCTCCACCAAAGTCATGGTTGGGCCACCTGCCAGATTAGGAGTTTCCTCCTGCCTGGTGGGCTTTTTTTTTTAGTTCCCATGGCACCACCTCTAAAAATGGGCACAGCAATGGGAACTCCAAAAACAGTTCCTGTGTGGCATGGACTGTTAAGCCCATACTGTGCAACAACTGGTGTGCATGCACAATGGGGGGCACATATTGTGCACCCCTGTGTGCATTGACATGGCTTGAGGCACCCGGGGCCATGTAGAGCCCCCTTTATTTCCTCTCAGTCATGGAAGACACCAAATGGCTGTCAAAACCAAAAGCCGGCTCAAGGAGAAAGTGTGATTCCTAGGAGTAGAAACAGTGGTGGATGAGCTGATTCAGTGGTGTGTAGCATGCCAGGTGACAAGCAGCCCATAGGCCCCTGTGCTGGTGATCACAGAAAAGATAAATGACAAGCGGCAAAAGGTCAGCTGGATTTTTGCAGTTTTCCAGATGTCCGCATGTCCATGGTGATGGTAGTTAGCCATTTCAAATACCCTGTGGTGACACTGGTAAAGTCTACTGCTTTTCATACCATAAGTGTTGTCCTTGATAAGATACTAGCATTGCTTGGGTTACCAGAGGAGATTAGGACAAATAACAGCCAGTCATTTTAAGGAACTGAATTTAGAGAACTCTTGAAAGATCATGGGATACAACACAGATGAATCCCTCCATAGTGGCCACAGGCAAATGGAGATTTGGAACGCTTTATGCAAACCTTGAAGAAGGCTTTCAAAATTGTCATCCACGAAGGGACCAATCCCAAGGTAGGAAGGACGATAAAGAGACATCATCTGGTACATCCTGAGTGGTTACCACCAGAAAATGACCCAGGTACAGTTCATGGTCAGAGGAAGAGCAACAATGAAAATACAAGCTAGTGGAGGGGAGGAGTCTGGCATGAGGATTAAGTCCAGGTGATTTGGTGCTTTTGAGAGATCGCAGAACCAGTTGGAAGCTCAGTACCTCTTATGAGGAAGGCACATTGAAGGTGACAAAGGTGGCAGAATGATGGTGACTGCAAGGCAAGGTCAGGAAACAGTGACTAGGAATATATTGTGGTTCACAAAGGTGCAGACAATCTGACAAAGCTGTGTGACAGCCTCCTCAGTCTAGGGGCATTCCCTTTAAACCCCCTGATCAAAGTCACAGGCAATTTAACACTTATGTACTAGGCTCCTCACCAACGAATGAGATCATTGAGGCACAATAGCACCAATGGGACATACCAGTGTAGGCTGACAGAGAGCTGGGGAGACCCTGCTCAGCAAACTGGAACATCTAAGCCGGCGGACCCTGCTATTTCCAAGGCAATTCTCCACCTGCTATACCTTTCCATTCCACCTACAACAGTTCCCTGATGGATTACACTTTCAGCTCTCTGCCGCTGTTAAACAAGTATGGTCCTTCTAAATGGGGAAAAGATCGGAGAGTGATCAAATACCCCAAAAGCTGGAACTTGCCCTCATGGTGTCTGTGAACGTGCCCTCTGCAGACCCTCCGGGATCAATCGGGGTCAACAGATCCTAAGGAGAGTAAAATGATCAGCAACCAACATCTCTTGAACAGGAAGCTGAAAACCACTTTAAGCTGGCTCACAGCGATAGGAACTCTGCGATAAACAACTGCAAAACATTTAAAACATCTTTCTCCCAAAAATATGCCTCAAAAGCCAAATCCTACACAACTCAAACATTAACAGGCCACCCAGTACAAAGCAGGGAGAAGTGTGTAAGCAGAGATATAAAAATTCTTAAAAGGGAGGTTAACAGAGCCCTGAGAGCAGTAGAACGGTTCTCTCAAATTGAAACATTCACATCTGATCTCAGGCGCAAGAAAGGGGAGCCAAAAAGGGCTGTCTTGTTCAAAAAGAGTGAAATTGCAGACAGCTTCTGGGCCAAACTCATCTGGGATGTAAAGCTTCACAGCTTAAACACCTTCAGGCAATTTATTAAACACCCTGAAATACAAAGCGCAGTCACACCCAGGATCAAACCTGTCCGAAGAACCCTGGGTCTCCTTCCTCACTACTCACTTTAACAAATCCACAAATGTAGTTGATGCATCGGGCCACCCAGGGGTGGCCTAAGGAGGTGAACAAGGCCCACCGATCCTTTGTCCATTGTCTCAGAGGAGGAGTGAACCCTACACAAGGACACAATGATATGACAGATAACTAAAGGCAGACTTACAGGTGCTCCAGGCCTGAATGGAATTCCCCAGGCCATCTATATGACCAACCCAGCAAAATGGGCCAGATACATGGCCCCTTTTTCCAGCCACACTCTGCCGGGGCAACAGTCACAACCTCCTGGAAAAGATCTACCATTTCACCAATCTTTAAGGTAAAAACCTGAAAACTACAGATTGATAGCCCTCATCAATAAAGAGGCAAAAGTACTATGCGGGCGTTCTACTGGAACGAATCTTTGACTGGGCTAACACCACTTCAATCATCCCAATTAATCAGATGGGGTTCACAAAAAAAACTTGAACTCTTACAAACATTATGACACTGACCCTGTTGCTTGAATCCTCAAAATCAACGAGGCAACCAATTCATCTATGTTTCATAGATTACAAACCTACCTTTGACTGTGTCACACAAAACCTACTCTGGAGCAAGTTAAAGAACTGGGGTGCATCTCCAACACTTCTAAGAGCAATTGAAAACCTACACATGAACATTTGGCCAGAATAAAGCTGGGCAATAGGGCTAATCTTTCTAGGGCTATCTGGACATCCTGGGGCTTAAGCGGGGTTGAGTCTTGGCCCTGATGGTTTTTTAACTTTTCTTGGCAGATCTTTCCCCAGCCCTGGCAATCGGTTAATTCTCACGCCCTGAAACTTGGCACTATTCAAACTTGCTTTATGCTGATGACTTGGTTTTGTTCGCCAAACCAAGGTGGGGATGCAGTGCCTTCTGAATGCCGCCCACGATTACTCATCAAAAACGGTCTGACAATCAGCATCAAGAAAACCAAAATCATGAATTGCTGTAGAAGAACGGTGTGGTAAAATCAGCATTTTCCTCAATTCACACAGAATACAAATTCTTTGGTCTAACATTCGACAACAAAGGAAACTTCAAACTATACAGGGAGGAAATAAAGAGGAAAGGGCTTGCCCTGGCAGCAGTTCTCTGGGTACTTTTCAGGAACCTGAATGGGCTATTGTATAGCCCCATTTTGGAAGTAGCTAGGGCGGAGATTATTCCATCTCTGGCATATGAAGCAAAGCCATCCTAGGATAGGTCTCAATTACTCCGGACAGTACTTTCATAAAAATCTACAGGGGAATTTTCCCACTACCCAGATAAACCTCGGCCTCCCAGTTCAGGCTAAAACTTGGTCTAGCCAAACAAATGATAGCCAGTAGTGCAGCATTTGTCAACATGTGCTATAGGATCCAGGTACCATAATCACAACATCTGACTAGAAAACAATAAACCCATTCAGCAGCTGAAAAATATCTCAAAGATTCCATTGATCAGTTCCCTCAAAACAAATTTCATCCATAGAGGACAAGGATTCTCTGGAGAGCCGCGCCCATGTATGGAAGCTTCTCAAAAGTTACACACTGCTCAAACTACAGTCATATTTGGGTGAAGCCTTCAGTTGCAGGACAAAGGGAACCTTCTTAAGGTATCTCATTGGTGTCCTCCCTACCAATGCGGATGCAGAACCCTGGAGAAGTTCCCTGAAGGCTGTGTGGCCAACTAAAGGAAGACAAGAGCCACACCATCTGCCTCTGCAAGTCTTCTTTAAATTTGCACCGCCGTTGGCTCTGGGCTTTCAGGAATCTGGCTGGGGACCATTCTTGCAGACAAGCAATAATGTTTAAACTCTGGGAATCCTCAAGCAATCTTCTGAACAGTAAAATAAAAACAGAAATTTGACCAGGCCTTAAACAAAGTACAGTACCAGTCTGCACATCTCAAGCAGCAGTGACCTCTGGTCTCCACCAGGGACTGGGCAAAAGCAGCTTGCCCTTTAAACGCTGCACTGGATTTGAATCTCACAGCACTTGTACTCCAGTCACCATTTGCACCAGTCTCCCGCTTGCACAGTGCACTTTTTCCACCTGCACAACCTGAATACTAATAGCCTTAGGTAGAGCCAGCTGTCAAAATTTCTCTTACATGTTACGCATCCTCTTGTTTACTTGCATAAAACAGGACTCGATTGTACAGCAGGACGCTGATTTACGAGCCTTGAGAAGTTCTTATTTTAGTTATTTTGACAAACTCTATTTGTCACTGTATTTCATATTGTTTTAAAACGCTTGTAATTAATTGAACAATAAAGCTTTTGTCTACTTACTTACTTTAAAAAGATGGACCCCCCACCCGAAGGAATGGTGGTGAGAGTGATGATCAAAGTGAAGGTGCAGAAATACTATACTAATCCACCAGTAAGTGATCAAGTGATGGGTCTAGAAGGAGCTGGAAGCCAGCCATCTAGCGGTCTCTAGGCGTCAGTGGTATAATTTGCGTCCAAGTCAAAGGCTGAAGGAACTTACGTGTGCCAGATTAGATCTACTGACCACCAGCAGACCCGGATATTGTGTATGCAACCCAAAGCGGCGGGAGCAGTCGAGGGTATAAATAAATGGGGTGAAGAGTGCTCATGGTCTTTCCCCGCACAGCACCTGTATCGTACTTATCGTCATTCAGTAGGGTGGTCTTTAAGCACCACGTGCAAGTTCACAACACTACAGTTTCAGGTGATTACACTAAATTCACTCCTTGCCTTCCCTAATAAATTCAGCACAGATGGTCTTTTATTTGCCTGCTGAAAGTGGTTGAGGGGAGTAAACAATTCAAACTTATACTTACAATTTAGTCATGCTTATTGGACCACAGACTCCAAATTCCAATTTATGGATTTTATTATAGGCCAGAAATAATTGGATATAAACACATCTGAGAATCAGTGTATATAGATACATAAAAATCAAAACAGAGCCGAACCTATAAACATAACAAATTCGGCATAGAAGGCATAATGTGATGAACTCCAAATTCAAAAAGCAACATAGAATTGAAGCTGAGTCCAAATCCTTTTTCATTAGGAAGGAAAACATAAGTTATCTTTCCATACACTACTCTCATTGAGGGTCCTGCCTATTTTGCCTATATCATCTCCCAAAAGTGTCAGCACGTGTTCACTTCCTAAGAAGTACTCACGTAAAATGAGTCAGATAGGTTAAGGCTATGGAGCTCGCTCTAAGATGCTCCTTCTCCTCAGAAAATGTAGAAGTCTGATCTTTTTATCACTGCTCATCATACAAAAAGACAATCTTCCACCTACAGTACATCATCTAAAACTTTCCATTTGCCCCTGGTTGTTTTCCACAAAAGCCGTGTTGTCCAGCTCCTGTTCTTTGACCTTGACACTCAGAGCAAGCAGACACGAGAGGCATCCTCCCTTTTCGCCTTCCAGTCGTCTTCAAAGACATTCCGGGTATCTCCTTAAATCTAAGAATAATGAGGCCAAATTCTTGCACCTGCAGTAGGATGAGAACATACTGTTTTGTTATTCAAAAGGATTCATTTAATTAATTCTTGAGCAACCAAGGAGATAATCAACAACCTAAGATGTTGGGCCTAAAGTGCAGACAACTTAAACATACACAATTACATTTATGTGAATATAATGTCATCCTGCACGTTCTGCATACAAGAATGATAGTGTCTCTAATACATATAAAATCCTGCTTAAAGGTGCACATTACATTTCAATGCTTAATGTCGAATAAATGCATTTGATTAACATAATACACTGCAAATGATAAAAATACAGGTGAGTGCGTTTGAACCATGAGTATAATGCACCCATACTATTTAGAGTGCTGTAAGCGCTCTATCACAGGCACAGACCTCTGTAGTGCATTTACTAATAGAGGTTTCATAATGTACTATAATATATTTCCCTCTGATTAGCTTAACTTTCAATTATTTTTAGGTCTCGCCTAGTGAACGCAGCACATGCACTGCTTTGCCTTGGTGAGACTATTGTTGTCGGTTTGGTGCGCGACGGGGACAAAACATGTGCGCACCCAGACAGGCGATCTGCATGGGCATGGGGGTGCACATCTCCTGTCCCGCGGCTCGCGGCATTTTCCAGGACAACACGCGCATGGTGCGCTTTCCCTTTCACTCCCTCTCCCCAGTGATCTCCTCCCCGTCACAGAGTCACTGCTTGTTTTATATGTTTGGGAAAGTTTAAACAAAAAACGACTTCCTGAACTAAAAATTGAAGGTGAAAATATTAAATTTCCCCCACGCCCGCATGAACAGTGGTACGTGTCTTTTAATCGCGGAACCACCCAGTCGAGCAGAAATGCAAATTGAGACGCGTTTGAGCACTCTGCAGAGCTGCGCGGCAGTAATTATTTTTAGCAGACTGTGACCATTTCCCTGTATGCTCCATTGAACGCATTAGACTTTTCACAGTTCTTTTCTAAACGTGTCCCCCCAGCTTTTCTTGCAATTCTGAAAATACGTGTATTACATTTCAAAGTTGTATTGTTTGCTTAAATTGCCAAAAAAGTGGCTTTGTTTTGAATCCCTTCTGTGCCCGAGGTCGACCTGTGTTTATGAATGCACGCGCAGCGTGTGGCTCGATAGAGGGTGGCGAGAAATGTGTTGAGTCATGTTTCTGAGCGAGAGTCGTGACTCATACGTCTGACACTTCACTGCCTGAGACCGGGATTCTGGTATCTGTGTTCTGTCCTCATTAAAGAGACACAGTGGGGCAGATTTATGAGTTCTGGCGCATCTCTGCAAATCAGCAGGGATGCGCCAGAACTGATGCGTCACGCAATTCCCTCCTTGCGGCACCACAGATGCGCCGCATTTACAATGCGGCGCACCATGGTGCAAGGAAGGGCAGATGCGTGACGCATCTTGTGGTGTACGGGCGGCGCATTGCTGGAGTAGCATCGCAAGTGCGACGCAACTCCTGCAATGTACAGAGGTCACCCATACATAACGTGGTGCGTCACTCCTTACGCCTGCTTCAAGCAGGCGTAAGGATTTGACCCAGCAGCGTCGTAAAACTGACTCAGTGAAATCTTGTAGATTTCACTGCATCAGTTTTACGGGGCTTTCCAATGAGGGAGCGCCCACCCTGCGACAGAACGCCCACATGAAACCTGACGCAGGTTTCATGTGGCGCAGGGCTTTACAACGTGACGCATCTGCCTAGATGCGTCACGTTGTAAATAGGTCGCAGGGATGCGCCACGTTTCCGCGCCGTTGCGTGACGCAACGGCAGCGTAAACGTGGTGCAAGTCCGACATAAATCTGTCCCAGTGCGTTTTTGTGCCGTTGAGAAACACCACGTCTGCATTTAATCTGTCTGTCTCAGAATGCAAGCTGATAGCAAAAATCCAGATCTGTAATAAGGTGGCCAATATAACATGGGACTTCTGCACTTTAATCAATTTTTCATGTGAAATTAACAGTCACAGTTGAAATGGAGAGACCACTTAGACGGTCAGAGTTGTGGGGGAGATGACAAAGACGGCCTTTCAAATGCAGCCACATGTATTAACATTGCTAATGATAACACATTTACAATAGTCTGGAACAAAGTGGCTTCTTAACAAACATTAGTTCTGACTCCTATTAGAGTTCCTTGGGCCATATAGGAAGAGCCACATGAATTATGCAGCAGGGAGTACCAAATCAGAAGGCAGAGTTGATTAAATAGTGAAGCAAGAAAAGGCAGATTTTGCAGTGTAATGTGGCATATTTTGTGACAGTATTGCTTCATTATTTTACCATTTATACACATTGTATTACTTTCTGGGCAAAGATGTGATCCCATTAGCACCAGTTTCACTACCAAATACAACAACAAACACCTGAAAGATGTTGAGTGAACCTTTGTGAAGGACCCTCCATTGCTCTGGAACACGTCACCCAACTTTTAGTCACTTTTGAACCGTTTGAGCTACAAACATTTTTTTCTCTCGTTAAAATCAGGATCTTATGCAGCAGATGATGTCTGACAGCCAGAGACTAAAACACGGCCACTGTCTGTGCTGAACCTCATACAAGCGATGACTCCTCTTTTCATCAAGTCAATGCCTTATTTTACACATACAGTGGAAACATTAGAACATTCTCAATTTACGATTTCCTTGCATGCATTTAAAACTGCTTTAACATGATTTTTGTCCTTTTTAAAATGGTGAAATACACTTAAATAAATCCGTAAAGTTACACCCATAAAGGAAAAAAAATACATGTGCACTTTCACAATGCATATATCGCTTTGCATTATCTGCATGTGTAATAAAATATTTTTAAAGGAGGCTACCGATTTTTACCTTTTCCGTGCTATATTAATGTTAAGTGATTTAGTAGAAATTCAGTTATAAACCTCAGAAGAATGAAATTCTGAGCAGTCCTTCCCAGTGTGTGACCTTCAGCTCACACCAGATGTCAGCAAAAAGCATCTAATTGACTGAGGCATCTTGCCTTCTACAACAAGCATTTGCAATGCAATAGGTCAAGCATTTGCGAGAGTTGGAGCTATTAGCATTATTAACGCGGGGTTTCTGGTCTCTATTTACCTTACCAGATCCCAAATCATGTCGACTGAATCGTTGGTACCTGTCATTGAGTAAAAGATAATCTACTACTAGGTTAGTCAATTAAGAACTTACACCACTCTAAATAACCACTGACCCAGTGATAAAGTTTAAAGATTTAATATAAAGTCAAAGATAACTGAAGATACAAACTTCTCAAGATGAGGTTTAAAAGGTATACTGGTATCACTATAAACATAAATTCTTTGAATAATCTGAGTCTACAAAACAGAATAATAAGTACATTTCGAAAATCATCAGAGTTGCCAAAATGGATACAAGTTGCAACTTAAGAGTCATTACAGAAAAGAAAATTCAGGTTAGTCTGTCCCTACACTAGACTAAGTGACATCCCTACTTAACAAGATCTTTACCCCAAAAGGTGTCAGCCGTGGTGTCTTCCTAAGAAGATCACGCACTTCTCTTTGTCTCTTCTGTAAATAGGTCTCTTGTGATCAGCCTATCTGCCTACCCCACCGCTCTCTTAGGCTTCCAAAATCATCTGCTCTACCCTCCTCCTCCCGGGTCGCTTTCCCTAATACAAAATCACATTTCCAATAGGAACGCCCCTCGGGACGCCCCTCACGTGGTATTAAATTTGGCGGTAGACTCCATGATGGTACTCTTCGGGACCCTCGTTAAAGTTGACCTTGGTTCCCAGGCTTCTTCTCCAGCGCGCCGGTACCCCCTGAAATTCCTGAAGACTCCTACAGGCCTGCGCCAAGCGCCACTGAACAAAGCCCAATTCATTTCAACTGATTAAGACCCCTCGCACCTGCATACAGGCCGTCCTACAGTGGGCCTCAAATTCCAGGCTCCACCATATCTATAGGTCGTAAAACATATGTAAAGCACAGTACTTGGCGCCTCTCGACTTCTTCTCTAACGAGCACATTGCAGATCAAAGGAACGACATTATCTGTTCGGGCCTACTTGATTTACATGAAGCGGGTCCCTGCACTCTGAAAACATTTAACTTGATTTAAACAGTATTCTTAACTAACACACGTTTCTATAATGCCTCACATCTATAAAACATATATTTCAGTACTAAATTCAATAATACCTTTAGATGAACAATGTCAACCCCACCTCACATTATTTTAGCAGCACGTTTAGATTTACTGTGAATTGCCATGAGGCCTACACATTTCAACTGGTTTGCAAGACTCTATTTTTCTCTTACATGATCACTTTAACATGAGAACGTGAGGTTTCCATATTCATTCTAACATTTCTATATTAGTCTTCACATTGCTATGATTATTGTTATTCTACTTGAACACTCTATATTTTTCACTACTGAGTATAAGACACTCTTGTGCATAGTATATTTAAACTAACTACGTGCTTGTAAATATGGTGCACCCATACATTTTTCAGATTTGTGCTCTCTCAGTCCCCCCTTTGATGACTTTCAGGAGTCATCACCATCAAAACACCATCTCTAAATGTAGAACTCTTCAAAGTGAAGTCATGGCAGTACCACTTCTTTTCATTGTCTCCAATGCCTTCAGACTCTTATATTGTGTATCTTGCATCGCTGTCAACCTTCTCTCCTGTCATAGATCTCTGCAACCTGTTTGCTTTATACCATTGATACAAACGCACCAATCCCCACAAAGTGATTACACAAATCACAATTATGATGATGGGTTTCAGTATGTACCAAACGATACCCTTTCCTAGGTTGGCAAACCAACCTCCAACTTTACCCATTCCATGACCTACTTTTTCCCACACGTTCACTTTTGTCAGATCCTCAATTTCGTGGTGAATTGCAGTGATGTTTCATATATACTTTTCTAAAGGTTTTGAATTGTTTGGAATGTAAGTTCAGCATTCCTGGACCTTCAAAGCCTTGCAAACTCCTCCCTCTTTGGCTAACAGAACGTCTAGAGCAAGTCGGTTCTGAAGAACCATTGCCCTTATCGATTGCATCTCACCCTCCACCAGCATTAATGATCTAGCAGTACTGGCAGATAACCTATCTACGACTGTAGCCAATCTTCTAATTTTGATGTCATTCAGTATCACTCCCAAGATAGGGAATGCAGCACCAAATACATCCCCAATTACCTCTTCAGCACCTAACCCTCTCTTCCCTCTTGTTGGTATTCCTCTCTTTGTCGTTTCTAAATTCTCAACATGATATATTTTGGGGAAGACAATTGCTAGATAGCATGATCCGTACCAATTATCTGGTAGCTTCACATATGCATTTCTTCCACATACAAAATATACATTTGGAATTGCTTGCATCTCTTTCAAAAAATCTTTGGAGTAGTACTCTAATTGGAAAGCATGTTCACAACTGACTTGACCTACATACAGATTCTCATAATAGGAGTAACTCCTGTGAATGCACAGTTTCCCCCATTTCTCTTTGTCTAAAGCAATTGGACCAAAGCTACCCTTTCTTTGCTGTATCCTTTCTTCCTTGGTCCAATCTGTTTCCCATTGTCCTGAAGCCTTTAGAATCTTCTGCCTCCTGTATCTAGTATCCACCTGCCCTATAAACTTTTTCTCAATTTCTGACACTTGACAAGTCAGATTATTTCTTCGGGCATGTGAAGTATCTAACGTCTTCCATGGAATGAACCATTTCTGTAATCTGTCTTCGCTCTTGTAATAGTCCCACTTGTTCAGATGCTTGTAATTTGGGACCTCTGGCAATGTCGAGTCAAAATTCGAGAAATAATACTCGAACCCATCTCGTCCATAGAATATGCTTAACAACAAACTACATGTGATTCCATATGTCAATGGAAGATGATGGTATCTGATACCCTCCTCCACCGAAGCTGGTAATTGCATACAAACGTAGCAATTCTTCGCCTCCATGACATCAATGTATTCGTAAAGCAATTTGGCATAAGCATTTGACCTGAAGTTCCCCTGTGATTCATCTGTATGTAACCTTTTAATTTCCGCATCTAACAAAGCTTTGTCTTTATCATTGATGTTTCCCTTATGATTAACAGTGATTGTTCTCTGTGTTGACACTCCCTTGACTTCCTTGACTGCAGTTGCATCTCTCTCATGTCCCACTATGTATGAGACAGTAACCACCAAAACTATAAGTGAAATCACCACTCCTAAAAGAGTGCCAACTATGCATTTTGCCCTGCGGTTTGGGTTGCCAGCCTCCATGATCTCAAACAGTGTAGTTTTGGTGTTCTTCTATCTCCAATGTCTCCTTCTCTCCGAACAATGTCTCTCTTTTGAACACCTGGAAGTTGACAATTTACTCCGCAAAACAGTTCTAGAGTCCTGTAGAAAAAGACAACCCTAGCCCTTCTCCATCCTCTAAAAGGAAGTCCCTACCATTTTTTCTTCTTCCACTCGGCGCTAGGTTATCTTGCAGCAATATTTACAAAGTTCTTTTCAAAAGTCTTTTATCAATCTAAAACTATGAGTGTTCCAAGAAGTTCCACTACTCGCTCAAGCATTTCCAGTCGAAGAAGAGTTCCCTCCAATATTGGATATCGTGAACAGCAAACCGGAAAGTCAACTGTCTCTAAAATCAATTTTCTTATTCCGCTCAGGAGAGGAGGATAGACGATGTTGAGTGTCAGCAACCTTTCGGCCTCCACTCCTGGTAGCAGGAACCTTATTTGCACTGTGATGATCGGATCAGTTCTGATCAGGTTCACTTCCCTGACCCTCCCGGTTCTGTGTCCCACGGACATCTGCAACGAGGTAGGTCCAATCAGGAGTAGAGTACCTTCTGCTAGGCACTCGCACCCTCCTTGATCTTCTGGGCTTGATCCTGCGTATCTTCTTCCGGATCTGAGTCTTCGGATATAGGAGCAAGCGTTTCTTCTTGAGCAGACCTCAAGCTCAACCTCCTCTTTCTTTCTGGCCAGGTGGCTGCTCCACACCTTGTTCTCCTATTTCTCGTCCTCACACTCGATTCCTGTTCGCTCTGGTACTGATCTGTGTCTGAGTCGTATTCACTGCAGCTCTCCCCTTCAGTTGCGTCTTCGGTCTCACTGCCGTCCTGCCTTCCTTCCTCTTCTGGATCAGATGCGTTCCCAACTTCTTCCGACACCCCCACAGCTTGACTGGTCCCCCCTTGGGATTCTTCTTCCACTACTGGACTTTCGTCTGGGAGAGGAGCTGTTTCTTCTAGAGGTGCTGGAACTCTTCGAGTATGGGATGCATGGATCCAATTGGGCAGCCCTCCGCACTTCACCGCGGTATTCGTGATCAGGATTACCTGAAAGGGCCCACGCCAACGTACATCTAGGCAGTTCTTCCGGACGTGCTTCTTGATCAGCACCCAGTCCCCTGGGCTCAGATCATGACACAGGTTCCTTGATGATGGAACTTCAGCCGCCTGCACCTGAAGGGACACAGAATGGATGGCGTCAGACAGTCCCTTACAATAATCCAAGATCAGATCATCTGTGATATTCAATAGGGCAGCAGTTGGAACTGTAGGAAGTCTCATGGCCCTCCCCATCAGAATCTCATGTGGAGAGAGACCGGTCCTCCTGTCAGGTGTGCTGCGCATACTCATGAGCACTAAAGGAAGAGCATCTGGCCAACTCAAAGATGTGGATGAACAGACTTTAGCTAGTCGACTCTTCAGAGTGCCATTTACTTGTTCCACAATCCCTGAGGCTTCTGGTCGATAACTACAATGCAGTTTTTGATCGATCTCTAATGCAGAGCACAACATCTTCACAATTTCGCTGTTAAAATGTTTTCCTCTGTCCGATTCCAGAGAGGCAGGCACCCCGAAGCGTGGTATCAACTCCCTGAGCAACAGTTTGGCTACTGTGAGTGTATCGCACCTGCGTGTAGGGTATGCTTCAACCCACCTGGAAAATATGCATACAACCACCAAAACATACCGAAGGCGGTTGATTTTTGGCATTTCAATAAAGTCCAATTGCATTCTATTGAAAGGCCCCCCAGACCTCCCAATGTGACTCAGTGTAACTGGTGTTCTTTTCCCTATGTTTAATTGTTGGCAGGTAACACATCGCTTACATACTGATTCTGCTGCTATCCTAAATTTAGGGCAATACCAAGTCTGCCTAAACACTCTCAGCATAGCGTCTCTTCCTAGGTGTACTGGACCATGTATTTGCCTTGCCATGGGATTCGCTAGTTCCTCAGGTAACACAGCCCTCCCATCTGCTGAAATCCAAAAATCCATCTCGCTTCTCACGCAACCTGCTATCTCCCATGCCTTTTTCTCTGCTTCAGGTGCGTTCTCCTGCATCACTCTTAAATCCTCCCAAGTGTCTACAGTCTCCAACATCATACTCAATTCTGTCTTCTCTTCCGCCCCATCTATTTCTACCTTTGTGAAGGAATAGTCCTGCTCCGCACAATAGCGGGCGACTACATCAGCATATCGGTTACCTTGTGACACGAAATCTGTATTCTTAGTATGAGCTACACACTTTACAATCGCAATGGCGGCTGGACCTTGCAATGCTTCCAACAACAGCCGCACAAATTCTCCATTTCGAATGGGCGAACCAGAAGAGGTCATGTAACCTCTCTGAGACCACAATTGCCCGAAATCGTGAACCACACCGAAGCCATATTGGCTGTCAGTGTATATGGTGACTCTCTTTCCGTTTCCTGCTATGCAGGCACGAGTTAGGGCAATGATTTCTGCTACCTGTGCGGAATGTACTCCTTCCAGGCAAGCGGCTTCCACAACTCCAGTAATGGTACAAACAGCATAAGCTGCTCTCAATCGACCAGTATCATCTATTAAACATGAGCCATCGACAAAGTAAATTTCATCAGGGTCAGTCAACGGCTCATCTACTATATCTGGTCTTGGCTTCGTGCATAGTTCAGTCACATCAAGGCAATCGTGGTCTTCACATTCTTCGCCTTCTATTACAGTAGGTAGTGGCATCAATGTAGCAGGATTCAAAACAGAGCATCTCTTAAGGGTCACGTTCTCCGCAGCAAGGATAACTTGCTCGTAGCACGTGAGCCTGCTATTGGTCAGATGCTGCGTCTTAGTCCTGGTCATTAACAATTCTACGGAATGTGGTACATACACCACTAACTGGTGTCCCATCACAATGCTCTCACACCTCTCAATACTGACACCCGTTGCAGCAACGGATTTGAGACATCCGGGCAACGCTGCGGCTACTGGATCTAATGTAGCCGAAAAGTATGCAACTGGTCTACGGGCATTTCCATGGGTCTGTGCCAAGACTGACAAAGCACATCCCTCTCTCTCACAGCAATAAAGTGAAAAAGACTTCTCGTAATCGGGCATCCCCAGAGCCGGAGCACGACACAAATCGTCTCTCAGCTGCAGGAACGCCACTAGGCATTCATCGTCCCATGGTACCGGATCACTCACCTCCTTGTGCGTCAGTTTCTGTAAAGGTTTTGCTTTCAGTGAAAAGTTAACTATCCACTGTCGACAATAACCAACCATTCCTAGAAACATCCTAACTTCTCTCTGAGTCGTAGGCGCATTCATTTTCATTATCGCCTCAATCCTATCTGGAGACACCTTACGTTTTCCCTTTTCTAACCGGTGTCCCAAATACTGCACTTCTGTCAAACAGTACTGTAACTTGCTCGGAGATACCTTATGTCCATTTTCAGCTAAATGGTTCAATAAGGCAATGGAATCTGTTTTACAAGCTTCCTCAGTTTCTGACGCAACAAGTAGGTCATCTATGTACTGAACCAGAACCGAATTCTGTGGCAGTACTAGATTTTCGAGATTCTTCTTCAACAACTGGTTGAAGATTGATGGACTGTCTGTGAATCCTTGTGGGATTCGACACCATGTTAAAACGCGATCTTCCATTTTAAAAGCGAAAAGGTACCTGCTCTCTTCATCCAATGGGATTGAAAAGAAGGCCTGGCAAAGATCTATCACTGTGAACCATTCTGCTTGGCATGGTATCTGAAACAGTATCACTGATGGATTCGGTACCACTGGACAACATGAAACAACTATATTGTTAATTTTCCGAAGGTCCTGAACTATTCTAAATTTCCCACTAGGTTTCTGCAAACCCATAATCGGGGAGTTACAAGGACTTCCCACGATTTCTTTTAGTATTCCCTGCTGAATCATTGACTCGATCACAGGCTTTATTCCTGCAATCGTTTCCTGGGACAATTTGTATTGCGGTGTTCTGGGAAACTCGGCATTTGGCTTTACCATTATTTTTACTGGTTCTACCCCTTTAATCAATCCTATTTCCTCACCTGTGAAATCCCATACCTCTGACGCCACTGCATCTCGTAGGATCTGGGGAAGATCTTCTACAGTCAGAGTAGGATATAGTTCTATGCAAGATTTTGAATTGGCTACCTTAAAGGTAGCGTCATCATCTGTAGTCTGTACCTCCACCCCTTGCGGGGTGCAGTATATTGTGCAGTTCAATTTGCACAACAAATCCCTCCCTAACAGACATACCGGACTCGAATCACATACCACAAACTGATGTTCATTCATATGGTTTCCTATTTTCACAGACACTGGTTCAGTCAGAGGACTAGTCATCCTTTTGTTTGCAACTCCTACCACTTGAATTGTTTCCCCCGACATCGGTAAATCTGGAACCACCACTCATCTCAACGTTGATCGAGTAGCTCCAGTATCCACCAAGAACGTTGTAGGACATCCCGCCACTTCAGCCTCTACAAATGGCCCCCTTTGATCCACCTCTAGGACTGCCCCGAGGGTACAGTCCTCTTCCCTACTCACACGCTGTCCTGTCAACGGATCAACATAATAACACTTTTCTTCCTCGATAAAGAGAGGCATCTGTTTAAAGACCTTTCCCCCTGTCGCTATTTTCGGTGGCTGTGGGAACTGAGCTCGTGGAGCCAAAGTCCCCCCTTTGACCACCTTGCTTCCTGGGACTGTTGCCTTTTGAGCTGGAACCTCTTGAACTTGCTCCTCTAATTCCAGCTCTCCATTTTCAGGGTTAAAGGGACACTCGCGTCGCCAATGTCCCACCTGGTGACACAAATGGCACTTTGTCGTTTTCTTTAAAGTGGCAAAGTCTACTCTAGGTCTCTGGCCTTCTTCATTATCCTTGTTCTGACCATTTGGCTTTCGTCCCATCCCCTGCTTCTGTTGTCCACCCTTCCCTGCTGACTGCATCTGCACTACCATCAACTTCTCCTTTAGATTCTTTGCTTTAGAATCTATTTCGTCACTGCAGTATCTCGCATATCGCAGGATCTCATCTAGTGGTTTGTTTTGCCAACAAATTAAATGTTGTTGAATCATCAAACAAATATCTGGTCTCAGCCCCAAAACGAACTTTGACACAAACTGCCCTATGTCTTTGGGATCCATTACATCGAGTCCACTATACTGTTTGAATATTTTCAGAAATCTCTCATAAAACTCGTGAACTGTCTCTTTGGGTTCCTGCCTTGTTCGGCCTATTTTTACCCAATCTATATCTTGTGGAGGCACTTTATCCTTTAACCAGGCTATTACTCTTTCGTACTTCTCCATGACACTGTCCGATGGTCCATTAGTTCTAGCATTCCTCTCAGGCTCTGCATTTGGCCACTGGACACTAATCTTGCACGTTACCCACAAATCCCCTGGAACCACAATGTCGAACAAGGTGTTCAAATCAATCCACAATACTTTGGAGATCTTTACAAACCTTTCTACCTGCTTATACCACTCGACTGGGTTTTCCCTCAATTTCGGAAATGAGTTGGTAAATGCAGCCAAATCTCCCCTACTCCATGGTACATGTACATAGTTCCCATTTGATATTTCTCGCAAAGGGAATGCCTCCATCTGCATTACCCTTCCCTCGGGGGTCATCACATTTGTACTTCGTCTAACTGTGCCCTTTTTCGACCACCTTTCTTCCCATTTGTCCAGTTCTCTCCACACTCTTATTCCTGATACCAACTCTCTTATGTGTGTTTTTAATCCAGTAGTTCTCTTCTCATCTAGGTCTTGGTCTGAGTACTGCAATCTGTGGTTACTCTGCAATGCCCTTGTCCTAGATAAATCTACGGCATACCTGTCTGCCAAATTAGTCAGTTTCTCATGAATTGCTCTAGCCTTCCTAGTAGTATCCTTCGCTATGAACAGCAGCTCATCTTGTTCGTACAAATCAATCCTTTCTAAAGGCACCGTCCCTTCTATAATCTCGTCTAGATCGGATTTTAGGCTGGAGACATCAAGCCTTTTAACCTTTATCGCAGCTTTTAGTACTTCGGCTCCAGGTGCTCCTTCCGCATCTCTCCCATCCCAGCTCCTAGTCCTGCGCCTAAGCACTGGTGAGTTATGGGGAGTCCTCCCATGCTCCCATCTCTCTAGGTCCCATGCCTTTCCATCTTCTCGGGGTGTATGGTGAAACACTCCTTCGCGCCTCATAGCCCCGCGTTCCCCATCCTGTCTAGTTTCACGGGATACATGGTAAGATATTCCGTTACTCCCTCTTTCTTCCTCATGCATCTGTGACCTCCGATCACTCGATGCATGACAGGACCTTTCACTGTTCCCTCTTTGCCAGTGCTGTACACTTTCCCCAGGTGCGTGATGAGTGCACCTAAACCTATCCCTGTACTCTTGTGTTCTTTGGTCTCCCTCGGTTTGCATGAGGCGAGACATCTCCTCACACTCCATACTCCTACCATTCTGCTCCTGCTGTTCCCTCCCATTCATAGGACATGTAACTCCTCTGTTCTCCTGACTTTGCCCTTCTCGGTCCTGACTGCTTTCGCTAGCCCCGCAATGAGATACAGTCCCGTTACCTCGGCTTTCCCACTCGGGTTCTGTTCTTAACCTATTACTCGGGGTTACTGCGGACCCATCCCATTCTCTCAAGTCAGCTCTTAATTCCGTATAGGGTTTCGGCCGTGGTCCCCTCAGGTCCATCGGTCCTCTCTGACCTCCCTGTCCTGTGTTGGGACCCACAGTCGTATCGAATGGGGTGTTCCACGTTACCGATCCTGGCAATTGCTTCCATGCATTTGTCGTGTTATTCCTCCTTTCCATCTCAATCCTTTCTCTATCTAACCGTGCCTGCTCTTCTCCTCTCCCATGATCTGGATTGTAAATCGACACTATAGGTCCTATGGTAACAGGTACTTGAAGAGCATCCGGTAATCCAAAAGACTCAACCTTTTCGGTGTTTGGCGTCTTTTGTACCACAAACCTTCCCACTACACTCTGTACTGTGTTGTTTTGAGGTGTCTCCTCGCCTTTGATAGGTGTCCATTCCGATATAGGGAGTGGTGTAAACCCCTCTATGGCAGTCCCGTCTTCCCTTGCGAGCCCTCTATCTTCAATTTCCCCGACTCTCGGAGGTGGTCTGTCTATCAACAATCTGTTTATCACATTGTCCTCCGACTCGCTCTCCTCATCCTCCTCCATGAGGTTCCTCCCATCTACCACCTCCCTCATTGGATACAACTTATCCACCTCAATAGCCTGTACCCTCCATCTCTTTGCTTCCTCATCCCATTTAGAATCTCGCACTGCTCTTACCGATCGAGTCAATCTTTGTTGACGCCTGTTCAAATTTCTATCGTGTGCCGCCCTAATCCATGCATTAAGGGCCTCAAACTGGGTTGGTCTAGGTGAGGGTTTCAATGAGGACATGGTTGCTTTTAGCCGATGTAACACCTCTAACTTAAAGGTCCCGTACTTCGGGAACTGCATTTCCTCATTTCCTTCCGTAAGCTTATTCCAAGCCCCAATCCATAATATCGTATGCAACCCCACATTCGCTGCCATATAATGAGCTGGTGTACCCTCCGGCGGTGCCTCTTCCCCGTAATAATGTTCACTTCTTTTTCTTTTAAAAATCCCTTTCAAACACTTAAAGCACTTCATGATTTCTCTTTTCTCCGCGTTTGTTTACTTCCTACTGACAATCTACCAATCGCCGCGCTGTTCTCGCTAACTGGCCTATCCGATCGCGACTTCTCCCTGACGTCGCACCAGCCGCCCAATCACGTCGCGGCTCTTGCCGACGTCACACCAACCGTCCTATCGCGTCGCGGCTCTTCACTCGCCACCCTATCTCAGCGCGGCTCTTTCTGACGTCACTCGTCCCCCTTCGCAGCAGTTCCCCTCCTTTTTCAGCTCGTCTCCTCGGTCATGCGTGCATCCCATTCATACTCTGAAAATGATTACTTCTGTCCAAGCGATCACCTTTCTTGACTGTACGCCCACAGTCTTTCTGTAGTTGTCCCCTTAACTTGACGAAATGTCTTTCCGTTTACTTCCAGACAATCGCCTTCTCTGATAGGTTACTCACACACAGTAACTTCCGACCAGCGTCCGTTACTCATACGCTCACTCTTACACTCCCCCTATCTCGGTCCCACGGCGGTCAATGGTACCTCGTGACTTCCGTAATATGGTCGACAACTACTCTGGATGTTCGATACACCCAAAACCACTTAAGCTCTGGCCTGAACTTAAGATTCACCGGTTCACCCGTTTACCAGGTGACCAGTTCACCAGGTTGCGCGCGCTCACAACCTTCTCACAATCACGCTACAGGCATTCAACTCCGCAAGACATTACACTACAAATACAACACAAAACACCGCAATCTGTTCACGCATGACCCTTGTTATACTCACTCTCCTCCGATACTGCTGCTTTTCTCGCCCCGTCTGCCCCTTCGGCGCACGATTCTTCCGCTGCTCGTCTCTCGATGTCTAGGGGCCTTGGGGTAAGCTAACCTCTCTATATTACCTTCCTCAAGAAGATAACCATCCTAAACTGCTACCAACTGTTAACGCGGGGTTTCTGGTCTCTATTTACCTTACCAGATCCCAAATCATGTCGACTGAATCGTTGGTACCTGTCATTGAGTAAAAGATAATCTACTACTAGGTTAGTCAATTAAGAACTTACACCACTCTAAATAACCACTGACCCAGTGATAAAGTTTAAAGATTTAATATAAAGTCAAAGATAACTGAAGATACAAACTTCTCAAGATGAGGTTTAAAAGGTATACTGGTATCACTATAAAAACATAAATTCTTTGAATAATCTGAGTCTACAAAACAGAATAATAAGTACAAGTTCGAAAATCATCAGAGTTGCCAAAATGGATACAAATTGCAACTTAAGAGTCATTACAGAAAAGAAAATTCAGGTTAGTCTGTCCCTACACTAGACTAAGTGACATCCCTACTTAACAAGATCTTTACCCCAAAAGGTGTCAGCCGTGGTGTCTTCCTAAGAAGATCACGCACTTCTCTTTGTCTCTTCTGTAAATAGGTCTCTTGTGATCAGCCTATCTGCCTACCCCACCGCTCTCTTAGGCTTCCAAAATCATCTGCTCTACCCTCCTCCCGGGTTGCTTTCCCTAATACAAAATCACATTTCCAATAGGAACGCCCCTCGGGACGCCCCTCACGTGGTATCAAATTTGGCGGTAGACTCCATGATGGTACTCTTCGGGACCCTCGTTAAAGTTGACCTTGGTTCCCAGGCTTCTTCTCCAGCGCGCCGGTACCCCCTGAAATTCCTGAAGACTCCTACAGGCCTGCGCCAAGCGCCACTGAACAAAGCCCCATTCATTTCAACTGATTAAGACCCCTCGCACCTGCATACAGGCCGTCCTACAGTGGGCCTCAAATTCCAGGCTCCACCATATCTATAGGTCGTAAAACATATGTAAAGCACAGTACTTGGCGCCTCTCGACTTCTTCTCTAACGAGCACATTGCAGATCAAAGGAACGACATTATCTGTTCGGGCCTACTTGATTTACATGAAGCGGGTCCCTGCACTCTGAAAACATTTAACTTGATTTAAACAGTATTCTTAACTAACACACGTTTCTATAATGCCTCACATCTATAAAACATATATTTCAGTACTAAATTCAATAATACCTTTAGATGAACAATGTCAACCCCACCTCACATTTTAGCAGCACGTTTAGATTTACTGTGAATTGCCATGAGGCCTACACATTTCAACTGGTTTGCAAGACTCTATTTTTCTCTTACATGATCACTTTAACATGAGAACGTGAGGTTTCCATATTCATTCTAACATTTCTATATTAGTCTTCACATTGCTATGATTATTGTTATTCTACTTGAACACTCTATATTTTTCACTACTGAGTATAAGACACTCTTGTGCATAGTATATTTAAACTAACTACGTGCTTGTAAATATGGTGCACCCATACATTTTTCAGATTTGTGCTCTCTCAGCATTGTAAATGACAATGCCTTTTATTCATTTGTTTTGAAAACCTGTGAGCAGTGCATAAACACGTACTTTGTACTTATAGTCCTAGCTTACGAGAAGCAAGGCTGTCAGTAAAACAGACTGCCATCTTTGCTTCTCATAAGCAAGGATATAAGTCCAAAGGGGCATATTTACATGCCCCTTGCGCCGCTTTTGCGCCACCGTTGCGTCACTTTTGGCCAAGGTGCGGGGTATTTACAACGTCACGCATCTGGGAGATGCGTCACGTTGTAAAGCTCTGCGCCAGAAGGAGGCGTTCCTGCGCAGGGGGGGGCGTTCCAGCGCAGGAACGCCTCCTGAAAGTGGCTGAGTGAAATCTATATGATTTCACTCAGTCATTTTGGTGCCCATGCTGCGTCAAAACCCTGCGCCTGCTTGAAGCAGGCGTAGCATTGACGCAGCATTGGAATAATAGGGACCCCCGAGCGTTGCTGGAGCTGCGTCGTGCTTGCGACGCAACTCCAGCAATGCGACACTTTTACGGCCCAGATGCGTCACGCATCTGTGCCGTTTTTGCCCCATGTTGCGCCGCATTTTAAATGCAGCGCAACCATGTTGGCATAGGCATGGCGCACAATAAGTGGCGCATCCCTGGTGATATGCAGGGATGCGCCACTTATTGTAAATATGCCCCAAAGTGCTTATTTACGCACAGCTTGCAGGTTTTTAAACGCATAAATAAAAGGCATTGTCATTTACAATGCCAATAGCTCAAACTCTCGCAAATGCGAGGCCTATTGCATTGCAAATGCTTGCTTATTTAAGCGTACCTTATTTTATGTGTGGTTACCTGAAGGTGAAAGACCCAAAAAAGTTATAGAATATGTACGTTTTTTTGCCACGTTTTTGATCCCGCCCTGACTCACCCCGTCCCCTTTGCGCACAGCATTACAGTTCCAATACTGTTTTTATTATACTTCGACCACTGGTCCATGTACTTGTGTGTGAATGAATGCCTAGAAGCCTGTCTGCGTGCTTGAGTGGTTATGTTCAAGCATGCTCTTCCAAAAACTGCACGTTTCGGCAGCTCACCTCGGAATAATCACTCACAGTGGCTCATAGTAAACTATAAAATATGGAACACAGAGGGACTGCTTCAGATCCAGTACACTGCCTGTGTGTGCGTGTACTAGTGTGTGCGTGAGGACTTTGAAGCGTGTGTGCGCTTGTGTGTAAGTAACTGCACGTCACTGCAGCTCATCTAGAAATAATCACAGAGGCTCACGGCAAACATTAATATACCGAGCACACATAGGAACTTCTTCAGATCATGTGCATTGTCAGTGTGTGCGTGAGTGTTTGGAGGCCTATGGGGCATATTTACAATAACAATAACGCAGCAGGGATGCGCCAGTTATTGTGCGCCACAGCTCCGCCATCATGGATGCGCCGCATTTACAATGCGGCGCACCATGGTGCAAAAACAGCACAGATGCGTGACGCATCTGTGCCGTAAAAGTGACGCATTGCTAGAGTTGCGTCGCAAGCGCGACGCAGCTCCAGCAATGCTCTGGGGGCCCTATCTAGTTAATGCTGCGTCAATCCTTACGCCTGCTTCAGGCAGGCGCAGGGTTTTGACGCAGCATGGGCCTAAAAGTGACTGAGTGAAATCTTGTAGATTTCACTCAGCCACTTTTAGGAGGCGTTCCTGCGTCGGAACGCCCCCCCCTGCACAGGAACGCCTACATGTGGCGCAGGGCATTACAACGTGACGCATCTCCCGGATGCGTCACGTTGTAAGTACCCCCCCACCATGGAGCAGGATTAGGGCCGCCGCTGTGTCACAAAAGTGACGCAACGGCTGCGTAAATGAGGCGCATGGGGCTTGTAAATTTGCCCATGGAGGCATATTTACATTGCCTGACGCATCTCTGCAAATCGGCAGAGATGCGCCAGTAAAGATACGGCACGCAAGTTTATCCTTGCGCCACCCATGATGCGCCGCATTTACAATGCGCGCACCATGGCGCAGGAATGAACAGATGCGTGTCGCATCTTGGGTGAAAAGTTGGCGCAGTGCTGAAGTTGTGTTGCGTGCGGCACGCAACTCCAGCACTATTCCAACTTGCCCTATCTTTAACGTGGTGCGTCAAGCCTTACGCCTGCTTCAAGCAGGCGCAGGGTTTTGACGCATCAGCATTGGGAAAGTGACTCAGAGAAATCTCGTAGATTTCACTGAGTCACTTTTCAGGGGCGTTCCTGCAACGGAACGCCCCCCCCTGTGTGGACACGCCCACATGAAACCTGACGCAGGTTTCATGTGGCGCAGGGCCTTACACCGTGACGCATCTCCATAGATGCGTCACATTGTAAATGCCTCGCAGGGATGCGCCACGTTTACGCCGCCTTGTGTGACGCAACAGCGGCGTAAACGTGGCTCTAGGGGCTTGTAAATCTGCCCCTAAGTATTTTGTGTGACTCACAATACTAAATAGTATATGAACAACATCAAAAATTGGCAAAACAAATAAGTCAACAATGTGAGACCTTCTGGCGTTCCCAGTGCTTGTTTACTCCATCCGCCTCTTTGAAAAGGCTCAAGACCAATAGTGACCCTGCCAAACTCGCCTGTGCAGTATTTTCAACCTTAAGTCGAGTTACTGTTTCTATAGCATCTATGTGCCTCTGGCTCCCCCCAGTGGTTAATGACAACGTGACATATGGAGAAGCACTACGTTGTATCTGTAACAAATGCATTTTACAGATGTAAAGTACCCAGTCATTTATTCATTCATATTTACAGCAAACAATTAACGTGGCAAAGAAAGCACGGCATATATAGTTTGTTTTTTTAAATAAGTGAAAGAAGCGATCGACAGCTAAAGACACGTACATGGTATGATTAACGATAGAAAAACAATTAACTTGTGGCAGCGATACGTATAAAAACAAATACTGCAATCGGTGAATTAAGCAGCCTAAACACAATGCAAGAGGATTCGTCAATTACATATCATCTTGCTGTAACACTATCTTTCGGTGTGTTTTTTTCCAACTGCAAAAAAAAATCTCTTTATGAGAACCCCCATGCCAAAGACCGGTACAAATTTTCAGTGTCGGTGGGATCTCTTCTCTCCTCCTTACCCTGTAAAGGGATTTACTCCTCACCTGACTGGAAGACATTTCTCACCCTTTCCAGGGTGCAAAAGGAGTATCGAGGAGTCTAAATACCCGTAAATTCAAGGGGCCTTATTTATGAAGGCCTTGCGCCGCCGGTGCGTCACTTTTAACATGGGAAAAAGTGATGCACCGGTGGCGCAAGGCTTTCATAAATGAGGCCCAAGGTTTTTGACACAGGGCAGGGCAGCAAGTCACTTTGCTGTACTCCCTGCGTCAAAAGATAATGGCCGGAATATGCTGCATCTATGAGATATGGCACATTCCTGTCCTCTTACACTGCGCTTGCGCACAATTGGCTGCCTCGCGCCAATGCAGGCACACTTGCACCACGTTGTGAAGATGTCTGCATTGTAGGAATGATTGTTTTTGTGCTGGAAGGGACACCTTCCTTCCTGCAAAAAAACAACCAATGGAGGTGTTTTCTTCCTTTTATGTGTGTTGCAGAATGATGTTTCTCCTCAATAAGCTTCCCCTGGGAAGGCATAGCTTATGCCGTATTCACAGGTTTAGAAGTCTGTGTAAATCTGGGAATGCATGAAAAATCTATGGGTGTTGCGTAGAAACACCCACCACAATGCCAATGGAACGCCTTTTTAATGCAGGGCCAGGCAATGCAGCTGCTTGCACTGCTTTGCCTTTGCTCCCGATCTACAAGGCCATGAAAAGCCATGTAAAGTGGGTTTGCTTGGCCTCTTAGACATTTGTCTGCACTCTGTGCTGGAAACGCATCAACAAAAGTGATGCATTGGTGGCTCAATTGACTTGTAAATATGGACCCATATCTACGAGGCCTTTTAAAGCCACGCAAAGTGGCTTTGCGTGGCCTCGTAGAGATTGGTAGGCATGCTTAGCTGCCAGTGCATTAAAAGACACACCAGTGGTGCAGTAGGCTTGTAAATAAGCCCTCCCCCAAGTCATTCCATGAGTCAGTACTGAAATCATGCTATTTGTGTGTCTGAAATAAAACCCATGCTTAGTCAAGCAGGCCCTCGTAGTGAACAAAGGGTAAAGTTGTTCTGCACAGCTCAGTGAAATTGGCACACTCTGCACTTTGTGAACCTGTCACTCCTTTCGGCAGAAGCGTGGTCTTGGGTAGGTTGCAAGAAGGCAGCACCCGCACTCATTTCCCGGTTACTTGCGGGCGCCCATAATTCTGACCACGTAGGATTACTACACGCAGTGCTTGGCTTCATTCAGGAGTGGCTTCCACCTATTAGCTGTGACCATGATAAGGGTACACAGGTTCTACTCCACCCTGATTGAGATAAGAGGGTAATTTTTATACTCACTAAATCACGTGCACTTGACATACTCTTTATGGTCCTGACGAAGCGCTAACGACCTATGGGCAACGGAAGCGCGAAACATGTTGACCTTGACAATTGACACCTAGGCATAATAGGCCTCTTGGGTCAATCATTTTTAGCAGTATTGACTGCCAAGGGTATACTTTTAAACATATCGCTGTATGTTTACCCTTGTTTTAATTTCAATCTATCACAGTGGCACGATTTTTCTTTACCCTCCTCTTGACTCATTACCTGCACACCCGCATGCATCATCCGGCATTCCTCTAAAAGATCTCCGATAAAGTGACCCTTCGGGGGACCCGTAGGGAATTGCAGCGCCGGCCCTACGAGGAGCAAACGCCCGATGATGAAGCATGACACTCTTCGGGGTGTGTGAGGGCAACAGAGGAAACACAATGTCTTTCCCTCTCATAATTTTGGGTCTTTTATACCTAGGAATCCCCCTTTCTCTTTTTCCTTTCTTTTTCTTCCAATTTTTTAAGTATGGGTGACTTTTTGCACCACGATGCATGGGTGACTTTTTGCTCCCTGGCATAGGAACTTTGTCCTCCTTGTTGTTTAAACATTGATTTTCGGAGCACGGACACTGGACCTTATAAGCTCCTTGGTCCCCCCCTCTCTTTTTGATACATATAGTTTTGTAATGCTTCATATGAGGACAAAAGTCATGCAAATAAACGTGGAAGAGTTTCTTTGCTGGGATTATTTTGTAGAGAAGTTACATTTTCAATATTTTTTCCACAATTTATTTCACACCTTAGTGAAATTTGTGAAGCTTGCGCATTTTTGAAAATAACAACATTTGTGAAGGAAGGGGCTTATTTACAAGCTCATTGCACCGCCACGCCTCACTTTTTTTGACGCACCGTTAGCACAAACAGGCTTGCCCCTATTTACAAGGCCACGTAAAGTCACCATGCGTGACTTTTCATGGCCTCGCAAATATGGTCCCTTTCATGCATTACTGTAGGTGAAAGGGGCATTCCATGGGTGTTGCTGTGGGTGTTCCCACACAACATTTAAGGAACTTGATGTTTTCCCAGATTTACAAAATAAATTTAATCTGGGAATGCCTCAGAATCCTACGCCACCCCAGGGAACGTGTAGGAATGGTGCAACGAGGCAAAATACTTTTATATCTCCTTGTTTTTCCTCTTTCTATTCATGTTACATTCTGCAGCATGCATATAAAGAGCAAAATTGCATTAATGATTGTTTTAGTGCAGGAATGTGTCTCTTCCTGCACAAAAACAATCATCCCCACAGTGCAGGCACCCTTGCAACATGATGCAAGGGTGCCTGCACTGGCACCTGGCAGCCAATTGTGCGCAAGCGCAGAGGAAAGCACAGGGATGCGTAGTATTGTTGTGAAAGAGATGCTCCCTGTGCTTTGAAAAATATGCAGCACACCATAGCTAAATGGCTAGGGGTACTGGGCTGGGAAATATTTTGGTAGATGAGGCCACCAGTCTTCTGCCGCTTTGCACACTTCTATCACTGTAAGTTGGGTACTTGTAGTCCATGAAAGAAAAAGTCTTTGAAAAATCTTCACAATTAGCAAACTCGAAGCATTGCATAGATGTTCTATATATATTTTCAATATAAAGAGAATAACAAATGCTACTTCTGTCTGCTATCAACACAACTACCAACACTTGGAACTCCTGTTAATCTCTTCTCGAAACCTACATACACTCTCCTTCAGCACACATCATCATCCCCCTTCAACAGACACTCTCTACCAGTACTTTAGAACCAAATCCTAAACACAAATTCACTACACCAGAATTACAAATGACTACTCTATAGAAACCAAATATAACATCCAAAAATGTTGACTTCCTTCATCACAAAATACAAACAACCACTCCCTCCCTCATGCCCACACATATTATTATCATCCTATATCAATTCTTCACAGAATGTTTCAAACATTCACAACACCAAACACAAACTCCTCCATTACACAATACTCGCCCACTCACCATTTATCCATAGCATAATTTACAGCATTAAAAGATGACCCACAAGCTTCACCACCATCCCTCAACATATGTATATAACATAAACAACACACCCCTGTTCACAATGTTGCTTCTCCTTGTCTAATACACAACAAGACCACACCAAAAAAACAACTGTACAGCCTACCACCATATTCTCAACCACTTTCCCCACCACCTGCACACACAGATCCAACAAAATGCCTTCTAAGCCTATTGGATGAGGATAACAATGTAGACAAACACTTTTACTATCCAATAAAGTTAACAACATCACTAATAGTCCTCAGACTACAAGCTCAAAATATAGTACTTGCTCTTCCAGAAAAAAACTCACACAACAATCAAAACACAATCTATAACCTCCCTCCAAATAAATGCACAATCTCTTTATAAAAACAAGCACCACATCTATGACATACTCACAGACACACAACCTCACTTGCTCTTTATTACTGAATCATGGTTGGGGGATGACATGGTATTGCACAATTTGGTATGTTTCATATAGGTACCCTAATATAGGCCCGGGTAATATCATACAACCTCACCTACATGAACTCCCTTATACTACACAGCAACAAGCCTTAAGGATTGCACCTTTACCTAGTACTAGTCCTCGGCGCAGAAGGAGGGGTTTTCCCTGAACAATAGCATCCTATAACTTCATCAAAGGACTCATACAGTATGTATGAATATTCATAAGGGCTCTTGGAAACCAGGCAGAGGCTACACCACATGCATATTATCTATGTACAAGGTTAATCCCATACATTATCCTCAAATCCAACATGTTGATACAAGAAGCAAGGGACAAAGAAACCCTAGATACTTTCTGTGTAAATATAGCACATCTTGATAGGGTTGGTAGCGGGAACCAAGACTTCCAGGCAGACACACTGACCAGAGACGCTGAGGCTCCTGCATGCAGACACTCCAGCTGACAGGGGTCTAACACATCCCTTAGCGGGGTGTCCAACTTGAGACCAGGATGGGGTCCCACACACCCTCACTTCAGGTAAAGGGGTTAGACTAAATCTTAGAGGGATTTTTGGCTTCACACCTACTCACATGCTGGGTACACTTAGGTACATCTACTTAGGCTTCGTAGGAGTGCGCACACTTTTATCATGCATTTTATATTCATGTATGTATTCATGATTATTGCAAGATGGTAGAACTGTACTATCCTTTTATTTTCACTATACTGCTAATCATATATATCTGCTGTTGTCTAACTGCTGTTGCAGCACATCTATTTTACACTTGAAGAAGAACTGTGCAATAAATTCTTATTGTAGCACGCCCAACTATTTCTTCTGTGTAACTCTCTGAGACTGAATAAGTGAGCACGAGTGACTGAGCGAAAGGTAGTGCATTGTTTCCACGATCCTGGGGGATCAGGGTTGTCATGTTCTGAGGTTGCCAGAAACTATTCTCTTCCCGAAAAGAGGAGCTTCCAGTGGCACTGTGCGCTAGCTAAAACAGAAAGGCTAACATTCTCGGTTGGGGTGCTCAGAGCCAGTCTGCCACCAAACCCACAGTCTATGTTATCCAGAATGTGCGGATCCTGTAAAGGTCATATAGGAACTACACGACAAATGCTGTTCCTCCATGCTGTCAAGCTCTCACACATAATCACATAGGCAAAATAGAAGGCTGTTATATTCAAAGAAATTATAATTTTCACCAAAGCTGGGGATGTTTCCATAGAAGGTTGTAAGGCCCTCAACATGAAAAGCAACCGTCCACCAACTTTCCACCTAGCAATGGAACATTCCCAGACACATTCCCAGATACTGCTTCAAACCTGTCAACACTCCAACATATGTATCCTTGGTGATCTAAACATATGGTTTGATAAATCTAATATGCCTCATTCCATAGCTATCATCACTAACCTAGACACACTGAACCTACATCAGATCATCCCCAAACCCAGTAACATCTCAGGACATATCCTAGATGTCATTTTTGCGAATCCGGGACTAGTCACTTTCCAAAGAACTACCCATTTATGTGTCAGATCAGCATCTGTAGCTTGCCAACAACAAGACACCTCAACTCCCCACACCTAAGGCCACCTTACCAGCAAGCACATATTGATCTTTGAACATACTTAATTTTGAGGACCTAACAACACAACTAACATCTAACACATATCTGGACACAATAAATTCGGATCAAAACCTCTATGAGTGGCTCTTGGAAACTTTTGATATCTTAATTCCACTAAAAACAACAGAATACGTCAAAAGAAAACAAACACCTTGGATAAATACAGAATTAAAAAAAGATAAAATAAAACAACGACCTGCAAAGCAGCAGTGCTCCTGGTTCAAAACAGACAAGACTCAAGACAAATTTTGACTACACAAACACACTATCAAAAAATATATTAATAAAATATAAAATAAAGCTGCTTCAGAATTCAAAATGCAAAATGTGCAAATAATAATTAATTTGATAGAATTCCCACTGAATTTAATAAACATAAATGTACAGAAGGAAAACATATTTCCCAAGAATTTTCTGACAAACTGGAAAATCATTACACAACCAAAGCCGACATGTTGGATTTTTAAGCAACCTCATTACAAACAAGGGGGGGGGGAGGGTCAAAGGGACATGCAAATATTTAAAGACCACACATGGTTCGAGTCCCCAGCTCAATACGTGATACACAAAGAGAACACAGGGGGTCTAAAGCAACACAGTGTGTGGCTCGCTATCCTGAACTCCAATACAAACTTATGAGTCGGTGCCCTAATCACCCTAGATAGCCCGAAAAACAAAGTGCAAAATCACAATGGGTCTGTGTGCATGAAATCACGTACATACAGTGCCAATTTACTCAGTCCCGGTAGCTCTTAAGTGGATAACCATCAAAATGAACTTCGTGATCATTCCTATCATCTGGCTCACCAATATCACGTGGTTGGTCCCTTGATCATCAAGACCATTTGCCCACGGAGTTGATAGTGGAGCAAAGATGAGTTCATAGGCACTTATGGACGGTCATACAACGGCTGATAATTGATGGTTGTAGAATTAGTTAACACGCAGTGCAAACAGAAAAGTGGTGGATGTAAAATAGGGTGGGATGTCCTAAAAAATCTTTATTAGGCAAAGGACACGCCCCCTAATTAAAACCAGAACAGTGCAGGCGACAGTGGAAACAATTATCTGTTGTTAAACAAGGCCAACATGTTTCTGCCTAACGGGGCAAAAAAGTCCCCCGGCTTTCATCAGGGCCTCTGCTCTTAATATAATGCAACTGCTATAAACATGGTATAAATCATATGTAAAACAAAAATGTCATAGGTTGGAACAAATACAACCTATCGAGAGCTAATCCTCCTGATCAGTGGATGCAAAAGCGCATCTAAAAAGAGATGCAAAAAACAAATCAACATCTACGTGATAGATATACTGTGTGTAAATGGTTAAGAGCAAAGAGAGTGGGAAAAGGGGTTTTAAGCACAATTGCACCTATCCTAAGTTCTGCCTTATTCTTTCTTTTTATGGTGCCACGGATCGGAGATTCTATTCCCCTAAATCTCCAAGAACAATAAATTGTTCCAACATACAATTTTTGACAATACTGATCCAGCACACAAATCTCTTTATATGAATATATACAATGATAGTCAAAGTTCATGAATCACAATCGAAAAAACATTCAGTAGCAGATTCAGAGATGTTTTTTTAGAAGTTCAATCTTTATTTAGTTCTTCACAACGCACTGCAGCGTTGTGAAGAACTAAATAAAGATTGAACTTCTAAAAGAGATTTGTGTGCTGGATCAATACTGTGTGTAAATGCAAACATGCACTATTCCCACTCCAAATATTGTGCCGAATCATGCTGTTTCTGACTGCTATTTGTTGGGATAAGGGTTTTTCCAAGAAATCGGTTAGATTGTACAAACAGCCTTCGAGGATGAGCACTGTTTAAGATACCACTGTAATGCTTATGATGTAGTAACAGTAGGCCACTGAAACCATTCTTGTGGGCCTGTTTAAATTTACAAACATGTAGGATTATGTGTTCTAAAATATCAATAACATTTAATAAGATTCAAAAATTATAATAAGAATAATGAAGGCTTTATACCAACTGAGCAAAATTATTTACCTATCAGTGAGTATTGAGACAAGTGATTTGAATTGTCTAATGTGCAAATGGGTTACAACCAGCTATAACAGAGTGTTTGGAATGCAGAGATTTCTATCTGCATTTTTCATTTACCTCTAAGCATGATGCAGCCCACATGCGTAATTGGGTCATGTAGAGATGAGAGAGAGATGCCATTTTGGACGGACTCGTATGTGGTCAAGAGATTAGGTTTTGAAACCATGAGGTACTTTGATAAATTCAAGAGCTTGATTATCGATGTTTATCGCTGGTTCTAGTCTGTTGACCATTAGAGCGGGGCCTCGTGAAACCTGAGCACAGTCCAGGTGAGGTGAGGTCCAGTCACCGGTCAAGCTGGGTGAGAAAAAGATGTTTATTTAGCATGATTCTGCACAATATTTGGAGTGGGAATGGTGCATGTTTGCATTTACACACAGTATATCTATCACGTAGATGTTGATTTGTTTTTTGCATCTCTTTTTAGATGTGCTTTTGCATCCACTGATCAGGAGGAATAGCTCTCGACAGGTTGTATTTGTTCCAACCTATGACATTTGTATTTTCCATATGATTTATACCACGTTTACAGCAGTAGCATTATATTAAGAGCAGAGGCCCTGATGAAAGCCGCGGGACTTTTTTGCCCCGTTAGGCAGAAACATGTTGGCCTTGTTTAACGACAGATATTTGTTTCCACTGTCGCCTGCACTGTTCTGGTTTTAATTAGGGGGCATGTCCTTTGCCTAATAAAGATTTTTTAGGACATCCCACCCTATTTTACATCCACCACTTTTCTGTTTGCACTGCGTGTTCTCTAATTCTACAACCATCAATGATCAGCCGTTGTATGACCGTCCATAAGTGCCTATGGACTCATCTTTGCTCCACTATCAACTCCGTGGGCAAATGATCTCGATGATCAAGGGACCAACCACGTGATATTGGTGAGCCAGATGATTGGACTGATCACGAAGTTCATTTTGATGGTTATCCATTTACGAGCTACCGGGATTGAGTAAATTGGCACTGTATGTACGTGATTTCATGCACACAGACCCATTGTGATTTTGCACTTTGCTTTTCAGGCTATCTAGGTTGATTAGGGCACGACTCATAAGTTTGTATTGGAGTTCAGGATAGCGAGCCACACACTGTGTTGCTTTAGACCCCCTGTGTTCTCTTTGTGTATCACAGATTTTTAAGTAAACCAAAAAGAAACACCAGCCCTGCACTTTTTCCACAATCCCTCCTAAGGGAAGGTTAACCCAGCCTTTGAACTCCTTCAACGAACTATCAGAAACTCATTTTATGGATTTTGTCAAAACAAGCAGGCTGCCTCTTTGACCCTTGTCTACTACAAATCTTCATGAACATCCGTGTATCAACCTCTGCTGGCCCTCAAGTCAGAACAATCATCAGTATTTTCTTGACAACAGGTGTTTTTCCCAAAGTCTTAAAAAGACATATATATGCCCATTATTAAAGAAAGCAAACCTTGACCCTCAAGACCCAAACAACTACAGACCTATTCCAAGTGGACCATTCCTCAGCAAAGTAATAGAAAAAGCAGATTTATTGAAAAAAAAACATGCTTTTCAACTTCTAAACAGGATTCCATCCAGGAAGAGGCACATAATCTGCTCTAATCACCATCTATTTATTTATTTATGTATTTATATAGTGCACTAATACCCAAAGGCGTCTAGGCCCTGACATCATTGGTTCCATCTGGCCACAAGTCATCAAGAGAAGAAGAAAATAATAATTACATATTTGAGGACTGAAAAAGCCAGGGTTTTAGGCTCTGGAATAACATTAAAACAAGGTAGACTTCAACAGGGTCGCTGTGCTGCATATCTTGGACCTTTCAACTGTCTTCAACACAGTTGATCATGATATTCAAAGCCGGCATAGAGGGGACTGCTCTCATCTAGATCACATCCCATCTTCAAAACATAACAAATGTCATCCATACTTCTGCCTTTCTCATGCTAACCCTGCATCATTAAAGCAGGGTCCCTCAAGGCTCTATCAACTCACCCATGCTTTCAACATCTACATGAAGTCATTAACAGCAATGATCAAAGACTTTCAGCTCACCTGCTATAATTACATAGATGACACGCACATACTTCTTAAACTTGAAAGCACCAAGGGCATTGGAGACCCAATACTCTTCAGTTGCCTCTCAGCCAGTGATCAGTGGATGACATTGAGCTATCTTAAATTTAAATGCGTCCAAAACTGAAATATTTACCTGTGGTGATTGGAAAAATGATGACCCACTCTCCGACTGGCCTTTTAATCTGGGATCACCCCCTAAAGTTTCAAAGGAAGTAAGAAACCTCATAATTACCATGGACTCTAAAGTATCAATGACTGCCCAATTGTATAAGTTAGCAAGATCAGACTTCATTACTATGAAAAAAGACTCTGTAAGGCATATTCCTGCACCTAGGATTTTCACACAAGATCCAAGCTTCTGTCTCTCCTATACTGTCTAAACTTGATTACACCAATGGCCTCTACCATGGGACACCTCTATCAACTATCTAAAGACTGCATTGAATTAAAACCCTGCTGCCAGACTATCCCCACATATAAAGCCACAAGTCCACATGTATGTCCACTGCCTTAAGGGCCCTACATTGGTTACTAGTTGCTAGAACATCCTCTTTCAAGCTAATTTGTATCATCCATAAAGCAATACATGGAAGAAGACCACTTTTAATCAGAAAGAAATTCACAAAAGCACAAAATGCATACAACAAAGAAACCCCCACTCCAGATTGGGGCCCACCTCAAAATCCCAGCATACAAGGAAAAAAACCCATCAGTAGAACATCTTTTCTGTTCAAGCAGCCAAACATAAGATGAACAGATCAATTTCAGGCATAGAGTGACACATACATTATGCAAAAAAAGAAGCAGATAAAAGCCTTTTACCACTCCAGGCACAGTATTACAACTTTGAATTGGTAAAAAACAAACCACGCAACTTGAAATGAATAAAAGCAACCCCTGGCATGTGTTTGACTACCTTTATAGTTCTTTAGAGAGGTATAGCTTTGTCCATACAGAAGGGAGCCCCCAGTATAAGCAAAACAATACTCTTTCAGGCATAGAGTGACACATAAATTATGCACAAAAAAAACATAGAACTCTCAGTATTTCCCAAGTTTAGGTGGAGGGCAGCTCCTGTATAAAGTACCCTACAACACCATTGACACTCTATACCTCTCTGAAGAGCTACATTGATATTGAAACACGTGTATTCATTTCAGGTTGACTTGGTTGGTATTTTACCAATTCAAAGCAGCAATACTGTGCCTGGAGTAGTAAAAGTCTTTTGTCATTTTACATTTCGACATGGATGGCACTGTCGTAATCCTATGCTTAAAGACTTTGCTGTAGAAATGGTAAAATACTGTGGGCCCATTGCATAACCAGTGCAACACTTTTTATAAAGCACCAGAAACTAAATGGGCTTGCCTATTTTTACAAGGCCACATAAAGGCACCCTGTGTGACTTTACATTGCCTTCTAAAAACGGCCCCCTGTCATGCATAACTCTGTGTGAAAGGGGCATTCCATGGGTGTTGCTGTGGGTGTTCCCACACAATATCCATGGAATTTTACACATTCCTAGATTTAAAACATTTTGTAAAACTGGAAATGCGTCACAATCCTAGTCCTCCCCAAGATTGGCGTAGGAATGGCACAACGATGAAAAATTATTTTATTCCCCCTTGTTTTTGTCTCTTTCTATGTGTTCTGCATTCTGCATGACAGCCAATTGTGTGCCAGTGTAGGGGAAAGCACAGGGAGGCATCATGTTGTTAATATGACACATCCCTATCCTTAGAAAATAACAGCACAGCACAGCACAGCTAAATGGCTTGCAACACAATGCTGCGTCATTTTCTTGTAGATGAGGCTCTTTTTCCCTTTCTATCTCAGCGTGGATGGCACAGTGCTAATCCTGTGCTTAGGGACTTTGATAGAAAAGCAGACATTTGGGATTAGCAAATTTGAGTGAGTGACACTGGTGTTGTAGGGTGCTTTATACAGGAGCACCTCTCCACCTACCTTTGGGAGCTTCCTATTTTCTATAATTTATTCAGCACTCTAATGGGTATTGTTTTGATTAATACTAGGCACTCCCCCTTGTCTGGACTAAGTAATACCTCTCTGAAGAGCTCCAAAGGGATCAAGGTATGTGTCAGCGATTGCTTTTATGCCTTCCAGTTTGCCTTGCTTGGTTGGTATTTTGCCAATTCAAAGCTGTAATACTGTGCCTGGACTAGGAAAAAGATTTTGCCATTTTACAGCTCAGCGTAGATAATACTCTGCTAATCCTATGCTTAAACAATTCGCTGTAGAAATAGAAAAAGACTTTGGGGCTAAAAACTATCTTTTTGTATTTTTTTAACAATATTAGTGTGAAACAACAATTTGTTTTTCAATATTTTTGTGCTTACCTTTATAAGTTTAAGGAACCTATATTTTGTAACCAATATTTTTGCAAAACATTTCTGTGTCACAATATTTTTGTCATCGATATTACATCACTGACCCAAAGCAGAACAACACAAGGCATACTCTGAGGATGTAGTGTGGGCTAGTAATCACCATTCAATGCCACGTAGTAATAACACTCGATAAATGATTGTCCAGATAGTGATTTTGCATTAGAAATGGAAAAGTACATTTATTACACACAGACTACTAAATACTACTCATTAATTCACAAATATATATCTATAGATATAAGGCAAATTAAACATACCATAGGTGACATCGAAATTAAATTTACCACTAACGGGTCAACTCATGAGCCCCAAAATCACAGTAATACCCCTACCTATTCTAGATAGCAAATCACAAGATTGGGGGTATCACTTTAGCTAAAACAGGCTTATTGGCTTTATCAAGTGTCATCACAACATATAAGGCACGCCCATTGACTTTGTCATGTTGACCCTGCTAAAAGACAAATCACGTGTTAAATTCACCAGCATTTTGAGAGCAAATATAATTATAAACCTTGATCAGTAATTACTGTCACATTTTTATATCAATAAAACATTTTAAAACGAACCTAAATTGTGACAGTGTGCTTTTTATGTATGGTTAGGTCATCATAAAAAGGCCCTTGGAGTAGGGGGTCTTCAAACTGTGAGGGGGTCACTTAGGGGGGTGCGCCAGACTCTGGCCAAAAGAAAGAAGCATTGTGCTGATAACAGTGCTTTGTTTTAAGCTGAAAACAATGAGTGGCACCAACTCGCTCTGTAATGGGCCATCACTAACACCTTTCGCTATTTATATCCTAACTGGTGAAAAAATGTCAAAGGGGAAGGGACTCCAAATATTCTTCAAACCCCCACACCCACTTTTGATACTCACACTCTGGATACTTCTACATGTTAGTGAGGCCTGCCTGACCAGAATAGATGTCTGACAATGATGTATTTTATTGCATTTTTCAAAAGGTAACAGAACGTAACTGCAATGTTTAAATATGTATAGACATAAACATTGCCAATGTAATACAATAATTGTGAAAAATGATTTTTTTTACCACTGGGGGGATACAACATTAAAAAGTTGAAAGACCACTGGCTTAGAAGGTGCTATACTCGATGTATCTTCTTTATACACATTCAGGGAACATAAAATGCAACCATAAAACCAGCCAGTGGAGAGAACCGCACTCCTAGTTAAAAGAGCATAAACTCCAGCCTTCAGTGTGTTTGAAATAAGGCTAACAATTTTGGGAGGTCATAATTTCTTTGACCTGCAAAGGTAGGCTCAGTTTTTAAAAGTTCCTTAGGGGTAGTGCTGCGCTCCTGTAGCCCCACGCCTTATTTTTTAATGTTGGTGTTGTTGCAGGGATTCTGCACAAACACAGAACTATGCCCCAGAACACAATACTCCCAGATCTCTCACGAATCGTGGTAACAGTACAAATACAGTCAGCATTGCAGCCAATTTATAAATCATGAAGGCGGATGCCACCATGGAAAGACAATAGAGACTAGCCTCCCTCCCCTTGCTAAGAAGCAGTATTATTATACATTAGAATATCTCTGGGCTTTGTCAGCAGACCCCATACCTTAGCCTATAGATGGAAAATCTACATTATATGTGCTGTCTTGCTCTTCTCCCTGGAAAGGTCGCTCTCCAAGTGTGTTCTACCTATTTGTGTATTCCGATAAGAACCAAAGTACGTTGTCCAAACAACAGCTGCATCAGTATGTTTTGTCTAAGGGCTAAGGCCTGTCAAGAACAAAATAACAAGTTGTTGTTAGACCTTGCACATAATGTTCAATCAAAATCACAGGAACATGCAGAGAGTGAACACAACTATGAGTTCTCATGTGAAAACAGCCATAGAAATGATTGCAAAAATAAAGACTTGTAGTAACGTGCACAAAGCAGCAGGTAGGCTGCAACGTGCTGATGCTAACTTAGTGAAGACGACAATGTCCCTATGGGCCACGTGACACCCTCATCTTGGCCAGGTCGTTAGCACTAGGTAAAGACAAAAATCAGAGATAAGCAGACGCAAAGCATCTCAGTGGTATATTTGTGAAAATGTTCTTTTGTGTGCAAATTGCTTTTAAAAAAATTATTCTATTTGGGTACCCAAAAAACATATCCATCCATTCCTAATAAATCGTCAGATTTAAAAATATTGCGGGAATAGTGGAATGCCATAAACTCCAGTATGTTGCCAAAACCTTCCATAGTAAAACGGTATGCCATCCAATTGAGCAAATCGAATGAGCACACATGCTCCTCATATTCAGAGGCCATTAGTAGCATGTCAGGGCAACCTGGGTTAACTTAGATGAAACTCCAATCCAAGAGGCGCTCTGCCCGAGCACAGGTACTCAAGTCGGCTGTTGGTTCAAGTGGAGAATCACACACCAAGTGCCTACCCACCGAACATTCCTGGTCATCGGTCTTTAACTGACCCATTAACAGTTCCTAATCCAGGGCTGCGTGGGTTGTATTGGAGAAGTGGACATCTTGGGCCCACTGAAAAGGGCACCAGAGATAGTGGAACACAGATTGTATGCAGGTGAAATAGGCATAGCAGAAAGTCAGCCTGTAGTCGATGTCAAGAGCTTTCAATGGCTTTGCACCAAAAAGTTGGTGCATCCGCTCATGATACAGCTGCAACTGGACCGGGTTTGGCAGCTCCACAGATCGAGCAGCCATTGCAGAGCAGCAATAGAAGTCCAAGTAGGCCGCAAATTAGCAGGAGCACCAGGGAAAACACTCTGTAGGCGCCGGAAAAATAGAATAGGTAAATGCTGGGATGACTCCAAAAATTATTTGAAAGGAAGTGACAAGGCCGGAACTTACAAGTTTGAAAAAGTGGAATAGGCCCAATGTATCAGACGCATTACATATTTGGTGAATTAATTCTCCAACATGGAGTGGGAGATTCGTGTCTAGCAGTGAGTGAATCTCACTTGTGGTTCTTGCCACCTGCAATTCGAAGGTCTCATGAGCTGATGTGTGAGCCACTTCTTGTTGAAACAAAAGCACTTTTAGCCTGCTAAGCTTATTAAAATCTTATTTAAAGTTGGAAGGGAAGGCTAAAGTGCATCATCTACAACCCCATGCGGGGGTGGAAACAGGACATTGCTGAAAGAAGTAACACGTTGTGAAACTGTTACAATATACGGAATGCCTGCCCATAAGCCGCAGCAGTCGAAGTTATTTAGAATAAGATAAATTAAGTTAGAAAGCAAAGTTAGCGCAGGAATAATAGCTGGGATTGGGGTACCTTTTAATAAACAAGGCAGATTAGGGGCTGAAACGCTGCAGGCTTTGTTTAATTTAACTTGTTTACAGACTAGGGAATGTCCTACTGTTGAATCACAATCCTCCCCCTGTAAGAACAACTTCCATCTCCGCTCGTTGACATCTAAAAGTGAAAGGCAACGACCAAAATTCATGATTATAGGTACTGCCGAGGGGCCCACATCTGCCAACTGGATAATGTTTCATGCAGGCTGTAAACTGAAAGAGTGAGATAGGCAGTGAAATAAACCCATGTATTAACCATACAGCTGAATCAGTCTCTTCTTCAGAAAATGGTAACAGTTCTAACTGTTCAATACATAGCAATGTGTATGTTGTGTCTTTCATTCACATTAATTTCTGTTTATCAGTCAAATTAAATGGCAAAATCAGGTCAGAAGCATTGAGGTAATCCCATGGCATGTGTCCGCTTTTGAGTGTCTGCAGGGTCCAAGTAAATTGCATTAGAGAACGTAACTGATTTTGACCATGATACAAAACAGGCACTTCATATTGAACAATGTCAATGACTGATTATACAATATTATCAAAGTATATATACACAGGAAGACAGTGTATTAATGCTGTTATCGACTACAGCGAGAACTTTTTCTAAATTAGCTTGGTCAATTTGGCAAAGGTGCACCGCAGCTTCCATTTGCGATAGCTTCGAAAATTCATTATATGCTGCATAAACAAAATGTTTTGCTCGAGGGGACTTTGGACCTTAAATCAGCCAGATCAAAGTCACCAGACAAGAGAGAAAGGGACTGTTTCACAGATGACAATGTTGAATGTTCCCACCTTTGCTGACACAATTTACCCACTGAATATGTGGTAACTGAAGGGAAATAAGGGAAACAAGGTTCTGGTCTACTTTGTGAGAACTCTTTTGTAGTATTCAAAAAATGCAATTGACATGCATTGGAGCTCGTTGGCCACAGTAACCATCCCAAGCGGTCAATAGTGGAAGAGTTAAGTGTGCCATTCTGAAACATGACAATAAAGTCCTCAAGTGTATAGTTGGTATGTGTTTGCCATGTTTTTAACACAACCAATAATGGAATGGAGGAAATATTAAAATGTTTGGCCATGGCTAAACCAAAACAAACATTCTGTTGTACCGTCCTATTTATAAATATTATATGAGACGGTATCAGACATGCTTGATGCAATGACTCGGTGCCCTACACTTGGCAATTTTCGGTAGCCCAGATGGATTTGAAATCAACCGTGTCCTTCCAGTACTCGTAACCATTCGCAGACAAATTATTAATGAGGGACAAGGAGTAAACTAATTTAGTGTGAGTGAGCATAAATTTGGTGTGGTTGGGTATCTTTAGTTTATAAAAATAGGACTGAAGGTCAGAAAGATTGTAACCAGTAAAATACATAAATTTACTCTGTTGTGTCTTTAAATTCCCCTGTAAAGGTGTTGGGCAATGCTCCCATTGGGTGAAATTAAAAGATGGTCTCTGAGTATTGTGTAAAAAATGATGACCATAATGTTGATAACAGAACAAATCAGCGTAATTTGCAGAATTCAAATACAAATCTTCAGTGTCAAAAGCAGTATAATATTTCAAATCTGAGAACAATGAATGAACAGCGTGAACATCCCAGTCATCAGAGTGTATTCCAGGCAAAACCACGTCTCCTAAAGAAACACGTAATACGTTTGGAATGTTCAAAGTTTTGGTCGGGCCATGGATATCGTATTGAACTTTAGTCCAAACAATGCCATCAACAGCTGGGAATGCTGAAATATTAACTAAGTCTTTTCGAACAAGGAGATGAAAAGACTGGTGCATGTAGGGGGCTCTGCCACAGATGCGGACAGCGAATATGTATCAGAAGAAAAGCTACTACGGTCTATGCAGTAACCACTGGACCCCAGCTGAAACAACAGGGGTTGTTCTACATTTGAAGGCAAATGACGGAGAAGAATACTCATGATCTGCAGATGTGGATGTAGTAGGTAAAACAGGCAAGAAATGAATAGATGAACCCATCTCTCCCTCCTTTTTGTTGGGGATTATTGGAAGAATCAGAAGCCATCAGATTCAGTGATAGATCTCGGCGTGGAATGACCGGAGGCATACTATTCAGTATAGACCTTATGATGTAGCTTGACATGTTCAGTGGAAATGTAACGATTCTCCTTACAACCAGGTAGTGGAGGCAGAATCACAGCACAGGTGCCTTTCAAACCAAGAACTCTGACCGGTGCACAGTATGATGGATCAAATTCTTTTTTTTTTCACTTTCTCTTGGACCTGATCTCCAACTTTAGGAAGCCAGCTGGAAACCGGGATCAACACTGCTCCATCCGTGGAAGAAGGCAAATGGGTATTCGCTTGTGAATCACAAGCTTTTTGAAGATCCTGTAACACAGCACAATGGTTATCTATGTCAAACATTGTGGCAACGGCCAGGTTTAGCACAAACATCTTTATGCCAAAGAGCATTTTGTATGGGGTCCACCCAACCAGAGATCTTCTTGGGAGATTATTAAGCGCATGTTGGACCCCGTAAAGACAGGCAACCAGCCCCTTCCAGTACCCAATACCCTATCTGTTAAAGATTGCTTTAAGTCACGGTTCATCCTCTCCACAACAGAATTGCCCTCGGGCCGATATGGAGACAAGAATTGCACCTGCACCCCCAAAGACTTCATTGCATCCCTGTAAGCATTAGAGCCAAAAGCAGGACCTTGGTCAGAATGAAGATGCCACAGGCAAATGTCCAGACAAAGATACACAAAACTTTTATATCAGTTCTAGTGTCAGTACTGCATTGTGGCCAAACCCAAAGGAATCTAGCGCACAAATACATTGCATTCAAGATATAATAATAAGCATTATCAGTCATTAAAGGACTGCAGTGATCAAGATAAATACAACCAAACGCTTGATTGGAAATGTACATTTGAGTGTGGGGTGGACGTGAAACAGTGGAAGACTGTTGACAAATGTCCAGGAAAGAACCTATATACTTACTTGTTGGTACACACCCCACCACCTAAAAAAATTCTAAAAAAGAGAAATCGTCGCTGTCACTCTGGCATGTACAGAAGCAACGCCTTAATGCGCTGCTATGATCAAAGAAAGTCAGCGATCCTCGTTGCGAATCAGCCGATCCCCAATGGATGGAAAGTGACGAATAGAACCTGATTGGTTAGTTAAATGATAGGTGTAACGTGAAAGGAAACCTTGGGGAAACTATATCCCCACCTTCATCGCAACTATAGCCGCCAAGATATCATCATCAATTTTAGTCATAGAGCTGGTGACTGCTGCTACTGAACACGTGGCTACTGCAGATTTGGCTCCCTCATCAGCCATAGAATAACCAACAGCGTGTGCTTTCACACGCTGATTTCCAAACGTATGAATAACATGTGTGAGCCACAAATGCTCCTTAAGCACGACCGCTCGGATCCACAGCATGTTATGCTTAATTGTGCTATCCTTAGAATCATGAAAATCATTTTGTTTCCAGAAGAACAAATTGTCTTTGAAGGATTGTACACAATAAAACCAATCACACTCTAAAAGTGTAGGAACATCTGGATCAGCAAATTCAAGAGCTAAAACTAAAGCACGTAGCTCAGACAATTGAGCCGTGCAATCCCCAAGAGATTGGGTGTGTACTAAAGAGAATTTAAAATCCCCATCAACAATCGAACCTTCCACAAATGTGCAGGCTCCAGAATAAGCATGTTTAGAACCAATGGCGGGCTGCGCAGACCCATCAGTGTAAATAGTGCATTTGTTTTGATCAAGAGTGAGTAATGATAAAGGTGGAGGAAGAACACGCTCATATTGTAAATACTCCTGTGTCTGCATAGAAGGGTCAAAGATAAGGTTGACATCAGCCAACGTCAAAGAACAAGCCCATTGTATACAATGTGTATACAAGGCTTTGGAAATTGGGACACTAGCCTTTGTGACTACTTCTAAAGCAGGCACCGGCAAAACCATGAAAATGCTCTTACCCTGTGCCAGGGAGCATTCCTTCAGAATCGCCATCTGGACAGCTATCAAAATCTTTTCTGTAGAAGAGAAACGCATCACAGCTGTAGTATACAAATGTGATTTATAAGCAATGGGGACTGAAGGAAGGTAGGATCTGACTACAAGGTTACCCCCACTTTTTGCCTGGTGTTTTGCTGGTTTTTGACTGGTCCTGTTAACGAGGACCCCAGACTATCTGCTTTCTCCCTAAAATGTTATGTCAGGTACTTAGGTAAACTCCAGATTGGATACTGGGGTACCCTTGTCAGTCCCTAGTATATGGTACACATGTACCCGGGGCATAGGTACCCCAGAGGTCTCCCATGGGCTGAAGCATGTATTATGCCACCCATGAGAGTCCATGCAAAATGTAACTACAGGCCTGCCACTGCAGCCTGTGTAAGCTGATGCTTGCACCACTTACAATAGATATAGGTTTACTATATCTATAGGTCACTACACTTAAAACCTATAAGTCACCCCTATAGAGCACTCCTGCAGCCTTCAGACCATTCTCTCTGGTTGTTGGTGAAGCAGCCAGATATATAAGTAGAGGTGCATTATATGCTTGCGTAAAATGCTATCTCGAAAACGGCTGTAATAAAACATGTCGTGTTTGGTATCACCTTGGAATCATACCACCACACTGGTAACTGATGTTGGAGGTATGATTCCACCGTTCTGAAGCAAGCTTTGTGGTGTCCTGGGTCTTTCTGGTATCAGCCTTCTCGAGCGGACAGCACAAAATGGTTGCTGCTGAACAGAGACGCATTTATGCCCTACTACTGCTGGGCCAAGCCCAAGCAGAGGAAGGCAGCACAATAGGTATCCTGGCACAGGGAGGTGTGACCACCTCCCAGACAGGATTTAGTGTATTGGGGCTGGGTGGGTGCACTTCCAAAGTGTCTGAAAGTTTGCACTAGGCGCACACTTGGTGTCCCTGTGCATAGTCCAGCTCATACCAAGCTCTGGCGCAAAACTGAACAAAGGACAAAGGAGTAACCTCCCTTCTATCCAAACCCTCCCCTGGGAGGGTCCCCTGAATGTGTCCAACCCTTTCCCGTGGCTACTTTAGGGCTTACCAGACTGTAGGGCCCTAGATTTGACTTGGACAAGATTCTGATCAAGACACCACTGACCTTTGACTGTCTGGACACTGGACTTCGCTGGACTTTGATTTGGGCCCGACTTTGTCTCCCTCTCTGTCCAAAGCGTCGTCAGTGCCCATGCACCATACAGGCTCCATTCAGGACCTGTGGAGCATCAAGGACAACTTAGGTATCTCCTTTGGAGTGAAGGAGTCAATCCTCTGTATTTGCAGAGTCTGAAGTCTCCAGCAACACAGGAGGTGGGTTCCTACGTTCCTTGAGGGCAAGCTGCCCTCTCACTGAATTTGTGGCCAGTATCCCTCGTGGGGACCGCATAACCCAAACCCCCGTGCACCATGTACTTTTAAAAGTACATATGCTTGTTGATGTTCCCCAACTTTGTTCATTGGGCAATAGCCTCAACCTCTGCGCACATTTTGTACAAAGGACTCCAGCCTCCTCAAACTCTGTGCCCTGTAAGGTGTGTCTTTGTGAAACTGCTAGAGGTCCCCTCGCGACTCCTGTGCCTTCAGACTGTGGGTCCATTTTCAGGACAACACTAATCTTCTTGGGCTCCCCTGGTTGCTCCAGACCTGTGGTGAGTCCCTTTGCTGTGGTAAGTCCTCTGGTCCTTGATGGGCCAGACTGTAACCTTCCTTGACCTTCTTCATGGGTTGCTGCTGCCAAGGCTTGCTGATGCTTCTGCCGGACACTGACCCCTCAGCACTCGACATCAATTGTGGGACAGCTCGTATCCAGCTCCTGGTTGTCCTCAATGTCTCCTGGTCACGGTCTCCTTCTTCACACCTGAAGCAACCAACATCAGTGGGCATTCATCAACAGAAGCCCTGGTCCCTCCTGAGTGACAGAGACTCTGTGCCCTCTGCTTTCAGGTTCCTTCCATCAAGAATCTACCTATGGATTCCACCGGACACTTTTCTTCTTTCCAGCAGTGGCATTTCTTTGAAGACTCCCATTGAGAATGATTGCGGTTTCCGACGCCACTTCAACCCTATGCACCCAACTTCCCTGGGATAGGTAGCTCTGGTACTTTGGTATCCATGGGTGGGGTGGCTCTCCAACCTTTTATGTTTCAAAAGGTTTCCTTGTAATCCACTGGGAAGGGTCCTTAAACTTTAAAACTACTACTGTGACTCTCCCATTGAATTGTACGTAGCACGCGGTCGTGTTCTCACACTGCACCCATCCTCTGTGGGATCCCTACTTACTCAACTTGGATAGTTCCTTGGGGTCCCAGCGATTCTACACACACTAGACTCTGTCTTGACTCGAGTCATGGTTCTTATACCACTATTTTGGTATTTGATTTGGTCTTCCCACTGTGTATTATGGATACTTATGATTGTTTCTGTGCTACAGCATTGGGTGCTTAATGTTTATCGGCATGTTGCAGATACTGTGAGGAATTTAAGGTGTGTTCTACTAATAAATATATATTCTTATAACCAATGTGCGGTTCTCCTTTCATTTAACCAATACAATAAGGTTGCATTCAAGTAAAACAAGCTACTTAGCATTCCTTCAAGATTAAGCCTGAAGGCTGCTCTCCACAGCTACCACTTGGATAGTTTTCTAAGATTATCTTTGACCTCTTAATTCACAATATGGGTTGTTTAGACTGGTGAAAGGTGGCCACTTTAATTAGTGGACATCATATACCAGTCCAACTTCTCACAGGGACAGTGTCCCCTTCATTAAACTTCAAGTATGAAAAACTCAACACGCATGGTACAATCATTATGACCAAATTCGTAGAATTGACTCGTGTTAACAAGAAGTTGGTTGCAAGCAGCTCAGACTGCAGTGACCGAAGAATTGCAGTATGTTCCGGAAGCCCACCGGAAGACGAAAAAGAAGGTTGTATCAAGGAGTAAACAGGTTTGATACACTGGGCATAATGAGGAATGTATGTCCTCCCAAAATTCCAAAAACCCAGCAAAGATTGCAATTTCTTAAGTGTAGATGGAGGTTGCAATTGAGCACATTTCTGCAGAAAGTGGGGGCCACCCCCTTACCTTCATTAGTGAGTACGTAACCAAGAAAAAACACCACTAAGAAGGCGACGTGAGACTTGGCAAAATTGAATTTGTAACCAAAATTTGCAAAATGTGTGATCTGCGGTCCACATGCAAGAGAGGTGGATGTAATTCATCATCCGTCAAATATATGTCATCGATGTACGAGAAGGCATCGGAGTTGATCTCATGCAAAAGGGACACTATGAGTGCTGCAAAAACACCTGGGCTATTCTTATATTCCATAGGCAATCTTCAATAACGACGCTGATTGCCTAACACACTAAATGCAGTCAAATTGCTGTTCTCAGGAGCTAAAGAGTGACTGTAAAATCCATTGGAAATACCCCTTGTGTTTTTGTATTTTTTTCGAACAATGATATTCACCAACGCAGAGCTATGTATGTTTGTACCCCTAAGGTACGAACATGACTGTTTAAATGTCTGTAGTCTAATACTATATGATGTGAACCATCCGGTTTCAATATCGGAAAAAAGAGGATTATTCATCCATGAAACACAGGGTTCAATCACACTCTGATATTCCAACTGGGTTAAGATGTCGCTTTCGGATGCCTTAGCGTCTTGTTTGATTGGATATTGTGGTTGGGGTTGATGTGTAGAACGCAAAGTAATTACATGAACTGGGGGAACCCTTGTCCCAACCTGCCTGATTGCGATATAATGCTGGGGCTAAGGATAAAACCCACTCTGAGGCATAAGCCATTTCATCGTCATTGGGTACGTATCATGAAAAACTAGGTAGGATAACATCTTCCCCTCTGGAGGAAGCTAAGACTTTTGTCTTAGCCTCCTCCAGAGGGGAAGATGTTATTCTACCTAGTTAATATTTTATTGGTGGCCAATCAACCTCCGCCAATAAACTATGATAAGTAGAAGTGAGATGTTCCCAAAAGACTTCTTTTACTGAGCATTTAATATCACCTTCAATTTGAAGGCTTACATCATAAAGCCTATCAGGAGGGGCAACTCGAGTATCAGCTGTCTCTACTGTAATAAAAGTGTCAGTTGCTTTCGCCTCCAGACGCTGGTGGAGCATCTGCTGCACTATGGTAACCTCCTCCGCACTGTTAAGGAGGGTTAGCACAGTTCTAACCATCTGAGGCATACTTTGCAGTCAAAGTGGCAACTTTTTTCTTCTGAAAAGGAGCACGATATTGAGGTGGTTCCTCCTACATAACTTTTACAACAAACTGGCGCTGCGGGTCATGTCTTGCCTGCGCACCTTGCCTTGTGTGTGATCCTGACGTCCTCCCCGCCGAACTGTTGATCTGATGATTCCTGAAAGGAACGAGGAGAATGAGGATCAGGAACCTGTAACCTCTCAGGTGTCTTCATTTTAGAGCGGTCACACAAATCGTCTCTATGCTTAGAAGCGTCAGGAGGAGGAAAACCTGCACGTAAACTGGGCTTCTGCTATTGCTGCTGCTGATTCCTGTTCCAAGCATTTTTAGGAAAGACTGGATGACCCTTCTTGTCAGGAGGGGGTTTATTCTGTGTCTGAGCAAATGAATGAATCCCCAAGTCATTGAGTCCCAAAGATGTATATATATCCGCAATGATAATCTGCAACTGTCTCTACCAATCCACTTCCGCAACCACTGCTAAGTGCTGACGTACTTGAAAACAAACCGCTTCACCTATAATATTGGCCAGAATCATATCTGAGACAATAGGGATCATTCCTACCAACTTCATCCACAAATCCAGGGCTGGACCAGCCCAGTGTTCATCCTGTACCTTCTTTAGAACACTCGGTAATACGCTCATGGAGGGAGTGGCAAAGCACAGTGAATACACCAAAGCAAACACCGTCCTACAGGTGGTGCAGTCAGCTAAAGCGGGAATCAGACCACGCAGTAAACTCATGGGAAGATCAGGTGTTTTTCTATAGGAGTTGTGTGTGGAAAAAACAGCTTCAAGTTGCTCAAATGTCTATGCCAGCCAAAATAGCACGCCATCACGATTTTTAGGACATTTGCCCATCGCTGAGTTAATCATGACGGTGACAAGATCACCGCCATGTCCTGGTGGGGGAGGAATAGCTCAACCAAGAGCTACTTGAAGTGCACAGGAAATAAACTGTATGACACTTCTGTGTATATAAATCAATGATGTATGTAGCTGACATAGCTCTGCGAGTGTAAGATTGAGATAATTCAGATGTGGTGTGAAGCCTGCTAACACAGGCCATGTGGCCCCATATAAAGATAGGGGGCCCATTGCAACAGCAGTAACAGGGTGAGCAATTAAAAGCTTGGTCTGTCTCAACAACAAAAATAATGTTAGTCCCTGCATTTGGGACTCCACGTTGAATATCAAGAAATCTGTAACCGCCGCATGCTTATCCGCCACATTAGCGACTGGTTGTACCATATTAGAAATGGAAGAAAGTAACAATGTAAATGGTATTGCAAATCCAGCTAAAAAATAATTTTTAATTACAAGCTTGAAAAACCTATAAATATACAAATATAGGAGTCTAAGCCCCCCACCACATATATTTTCGGAAACCGGTGAGAGGGTATTGTGGACTAGCACAAGCGCTACTGAGGGGTCCCGTGAATAAGTGCCAGACCAAACGTTGGTAGCCCATGTTGCAGGGATTCTGCACAAACACAGAACTGTGTGCAGGATTATAGGACCTTGGTGTATAGGGACTGAGTCATCCTACTAACTTAGTACCCATGAGCCCAGGACCGACTAGGTATAGTGTCTCACTTGTCCTCTTACTCACTCACAGACTGTGACTGTGATGATATCGTATATGGTGTTTATGGAATTATAATCTGTTTTTAAAATGTTTTCTAGGCTATGTTTTTAATACAAAAATAAAAATTTCAAATACTTTTATATACATAATTTTTCTGTCTGTGATTCACCAGTACCAGTGTCCATTTCTAATATATGAGCTTAACTTCTCAGCATTTCCGCCAAGGGAATTTTCTGATTTTACTGTTTACAAGTACCCTATTCCCCTGGTGTGCTAAGGGGTCTCTCTCGATTTTTCTATTCATAGTACGGTTCTGTTGAACTGGAGAGGTTTACAAATAGGGCCCCAGAAATAAAACGTATTCTAAGGTCCCCAAAAACAATCAATCACCCAATCTCGGGGGTTTCAAAATAAGCTAGAATGGATACATTTAAGACATTCGGATTTACAGAGGATCAGCTTAACAGACTGTTAAATCAAAATCCCCGCACAGGAGGCACTATAGTGACGAGTAAAAGCGGCCATGAAGAATTAATCAAAATCCTCAATTTGAGGAAGAAGTTAATAAGAACCGAACTTCATGCTGAGTTTCTGACAGGATATTTAAGAGCCGGGGTCATTCCACTAGGACTACGGATCAGAAATGAACCGGGACTCTTCACTGACAATGATAATTTCTTGAGATTTGGACACACATTGCCAATCGTTGCAGTTGAGATTGGCTTATCCTCATAATAGAAACGGCACAAGAGGTAATGATCTTTGAAAGTAAACAAATAGAAGATCTAGAGGCCGCACTTAAACAAAATACAGCAGTGGAGGATGCCAAAAGGAAATTGGAAGAGCTAGTACAAGAAACTGAAGGATACCAGGAGTATCAAACAAATAAGAAATCAATAAAACTTAGGAAAGATATAGAAAAATTTAGTGCAGAAACAGTATACCCGTTTTTAAACAAAGAATAGTATACCACCAGGAACGACCAGAGATGGGAGAAACCCCAGTACACTAGACAAATCTACTCTAGGGGAGGAAATAAAAGAATAACATTCTAAGAAACATCTGGGTCTAGTGAGGATGAAGATCATACAAATGAACATACAGGGAGATCGGCCTCCAATTACCAACATGAACCTCAATCTCTTTTAGGGAGCCGCCCCTACAGGGGCCAGAAAGGCTACCGGAACTACCCCCGAGAGGAACCTATGAGGAACCATGCACCTCCAAATCAGACAACACCGAATTACCTGAAAACCAGGAATGCGCGATATTGGAGGTGAATGAATTCCCCATTATTAATCTTTCAGACAGGGTACTATCAGGAGAGGAACAGGAAGTGCTGAGATTTGGATTTAGTTTTGCCCCAACCGCTCCACCCAATAAATTCAAACTGGAAAAGGACATGAAAAGCTTTTTTAGAGAGATTAGATTAAACAGGTTTTTTGTTGACAAGGAATATGAACCAGGACCAAATGTCACAGGTTTTAAACCCAAATCAGTATTTACCCCGAATTTGAGTCAAGTAGACAAAAATGTCGAGCTATTCGAAAGGATATTAGAAATTGAAATTAAAAATAGTCTTGGCAGTTTGCAGGGACAGGCAAATAATTTATCTAAATGCCATAGATCAGCCTTAAAAAATCTACAAGAATGCGACCGCATAACGATAAAACCCGACGATAAGGGCGGCGGGGTAGTAGTTCTTAACACTGAAGACTACGAAAGAAGGGTGAGGGCACTTCTAAATGTGAAGGACCACTATATTCCAGCTTCGTTTAGTATGATAGATGGGCTTAAAAAAGAGGTCTCGACATTTTTGAATCATGGTAGAGATAATGGTCTGATGTGTGAGGATGAGTATAGGTTCTTGTTTAACAATAACTCAATTATTCCAGCAATATATGGATTGCCCAAAACCCATAAGGACACCAAGAACCCACCCATGCGGCCCATCGTTAGTAGTTTGGGCTCATTATTAGAGCCTTTAAGCAAATATGCAGATTTTTTCTTGCGGTCAATTGTCCAAAAACAGAGGTCGTACCTCAAGGATACGGCCCATACCATCTCCATATTTGAGGGACAGAGCTTCGATAAGGTGACCCAGTTTCTGGTCACCTTGGATATCGAAGCTCTATACACAAACATCCCTCAGGATGATACTATTGAGGTTTTATCTTCCATCCTGGAATACGAAGATCTGAAGGGAGGACATAAGGATTTTATCATTGGTTGTGTTGAGCAAGTGTTAAAAAACAATATTTTCCTGTTTAAGGAAGAGCTATTCAAACAGGTGAAGGGGACCAGTATGGGGGCCACATGTGCCACCAGTCTGGCCTGCCTCTACATTGGTCACTTTGAGCAAAAACACATCTACAACGAGATGGCACCATTTTTTGAGAATGTCTCTCACTGGCATCGTTTCATTGATGATATCATTTTCATCTGGAACGGTGCCAGTGAGGACTTAATGTCTTTTCTAGAGTGGCTAAATTTGGGCGACAGGAATCTAAAGTTCATGGCACACTATAGTGCAAACAGTGTAGATTTTCTGGACATTAAGATTAAAGAATCAAATGGGCTACTAGAAGTAGAGCTCTTCACTAAACCAACGTATAAAAATACCCTTTTGCAATATCAGAGCAATCACCCACGATCTCAGAAAGACAACATCCCCTTTGGGGAATTTTTGAGGTTACGGCGTAATTGCACAAGCCTGAATGATTTTTATCATCACGCAGAAATTATAGACAAAAAGCTACGTGAGAGAGGGTATCCGAAGAAACTCCTAAAACAATCTCTGAAACGTGCAAGATTCTACGATAGAGATAATCTGTTGGACATGGATAAAAAGAAAACTAACAGAGTTCAGGATAGGATCGTCTTTGTGAGCCAATTCTCTGGTTTAAGCAATAAAATCAAAAATATAGTCAATCGAAACAGGAAGATTATTAACAATGGCTTAACCACACCATTACCAAAAACGTTTTTCTCATTTCGGCGGAACAAAACAATCAAAAATGCTTTAGTGAGCACTTATAAAAATCCTGCCAGTAGCGTCCAAACAACTATGACTGAAAATAAAAAAGCAACAGGGAACTACAAGTGTGGTTCATGCTCTATCTGCCCGAACTGCATTGTGACAAAGAAACTGACTTTTAATGAGAAAACATTGGTTCCTAAAAGCTTAAACAACTGCAGGAGTAAAAGTGTAATTTACCTGCTCGTCTGCCCCTGTGGTTTAGGCTACGTTGGGGAAACGGGCAGGGAGCTCCGAGCCAGGTTATTAGAGCATAGATCATCAGTAAAAAATCAAAAAAGAAAATGCGCCTCTTACGCACCATTTCCAAAAATATAATCATGACTGCAATGAATTTACTTGGTTTATTTTGGAAAAAGTAAGTGTAAGTAGGAGAGGTGGGAACCTGGAAGTGATATAAAAACGCGTGAACAGTGGTTCATGTGTTACCTGGACACTATAGATAAGGGCCTGAACTCGAGAGAGGAATGGATGAAGCTAGTAGTCAGCCATTGAAAAATAGCTAGCTATGGAATTAGGTCCATTTTTTGATTTCTGAAACTGATAGAGCATATAGAATAACAAAATGAAAAAACACCCAACAGATAATCCCTGTTACCATTTAGGAACCTTAAGCTCGCAAGAGGGAAATTTAGGGGCATATTATCAAGGGGGTTTATCTCCGCTTTTTTGGCTTTAAAAGCCAAGAAAGCGGAGATAAAATTATCTCCCTATTACCTAGCTGTCGCTAACACCAGTTAGCGACAGCTAGTAGGAGATAGCGACCATCTTGGGCCCCGCTTTGCATGTCAGTGATATTTATCACTAATGACATGCAAAGTGGGCGTGCCAAGATGTTAGCGACTGGAAACAGTCGCTAACATCGCTATCTCCTATTACCAACTTATGGAGATATTCGCGCTAAGCACGAATATCTCCAAAAGCTAACACCTGCCCTGAGCAGTTCTTAGCCATGTTATCCAATGGGAGGTGGATAACATGGCTAAGAGCATTAGCTCGATAATGCATGAATATCGCTGACTTTTCAGCGATATTCATGCATTGCGGCCGATTTTTATCGCATTTGCGATAAAACTTGGTAATACCAAGGTTTATTTGCGATAAAAATCGCCGCAGCTCAGCGGTAAATTTTTGTCTCTAACCAAGCAATAGCGATAATTATCTCTATTGCTTGGTAATTAACAGATACACTCCGAGAATCAAGAGAGAGGAGTGTGACAATCTGAATTGTTAAAAACAACTAGATTGGAAACCACAGGAGTATGTGCTTCTGATTGAAAAGAACAGGCTAGGCAAAAGTCTGGAAATAAATATCCTGTATCAGTATTTAAAGCTCTAGTGAAAATGCGGCTAGTGTACATCTAGAAATTTAATATGAGTGAAATAAACTGCCGGACTAAGCAAGCATGATACCGCAATCACGGGTGAAAGCCGGAATGAAAACGAGGTGTGAAACACGCTTTGTCAGGTTCAGAAGGAGGCCTGGAATCCGCGGCGCCATACAGAGTGAAATCGAGGCTTGGAACGCGGAAATAATACAGAGCTGAGCTTTCCAGCTTAAACGGGCAAAATTACGCTGAAAAAATGACCAACAGCTGAATCCAGTCAAGGCTGTCCAGTGATAGGCGAGCAGAAACGGTTTAAAAGGATTTAGAAAAATAACGAAGAGAGTAGCAATTCCGGAAGGAGACGACTTTGCTGGCAGGCGTGTTATGGGTGAGGAGAGACGGAGGCTAAGAAATATTACGGTAAGGAGACCTAATCCCCGCTTTACTCAAATTAGACGAGAGGTAGAATCTTTGGACGTGAGGTAAAAAGATAATATAGCCTCTGTAATTTTTCTTACATACAGAAAGCACAAGGATAACAAGTTGTAAACAATATCCACCCCAGTGAGGACCCGTGTGATGTGATACTAGGTAGGTATATGCAGCCGCTAGCATGCGTTTTAAGAACAGTCTTCCCCGGTAGAAATTACATAGTGCCTTTTCCCTCACATAGGAAAGAGTCAGGAGTAACAAAGCTGGGGGCCGAACGATTTCCGAGGTGTTGATGCTGCGCCCCATCGTCGGGATAAAGAATAATAGACAATACGGAAGAGTTATCGTTTTTAAGTAGGTATAGTCATAAAACCGAATAGTAGGACCATATGACTATGAGAGGTCTGATATAGGGTGAAAATTAAACAAAACAAGGCTAATTGCACATTTCTCTGTAGATATTTTTCAACGTGAATTTCGAAGGAAGTCGCGAGGGTGATACAGAGTGAGTAAAAGATATTCAGGTAATGAAATGATAGAATCGATGTAGAAGTAAACTAAAAGTGGATAGATTAAATAACCGTAATAAACAAAGCAACTTATATTGCAGACCCACCTCAAACTAGGATGCAAATATATAGAAACGGCAATAAATCCAGAGCAGTGTGGAAAAGAATATGAAATAAGGTAAATTACTAAGCATCCGAGGTTAAAAAAGTGAACCCCTTAATAATGGTAACCACATTAAACGATGCCAAAATAAGAGTGGGGCATGGATATATTATCCAATTACAGTTATAACCACCTTGTAAGGAATGAAGAACTTCGGTAATTTTCGCTCTCAGGGAATACTTACTAATATGACAAAGAACTTGGCACAGAAGCTGTAATATGAAAAGACATCTTTATTAAATTTAACATAGTGAGGCCACGTCACCCAGAAGCCGTAGCTCCTGAATGAGGTAGTCTGCGGAATGAAGAGGACAGAGGCCTTTTATATGTTTTTAGCGTTACATGACTCAGTAAAAAAAAGAAAGGGGCAGTTCTAGCTTTTGCAAACATGCAAAAAACAACATTCCTTCTTACACAAGCTGCAGAAACCCATAATAAAAACCCGGCACATCCCCATCGTAAACAGGCCATAAAGAAGGGAGCAGAGACAGGTGTGAGCAAGATTAGGCAGGGTGTGTGTGCGATGAAAAGGTTTATGGTAGGCTGTGCCTTGATGCTATCTCGCTCGGCCACTGGGAAAGGAACTGGTCGGGCAGGTTCGGCCTGGGGCGGTGGTTCCAGCTTGCCCAGGTCGCAGAGAAGTCAACCAAGGTGTACGTGTCCTTTGGAATCATGTTTGGTTTTAAAAATTGGCCTATGTTAGGGCAACTCACAAAATGGCTGCCATACACAAAATGGAAGCCAAGGGTTCAGGACGCAAATTACGATTTCGAGGTGAAATCGTCACTCGAATATGACGAAAATGCTTGTACATAGTGTACTAGCCATTCTCGGTCTTTTGATGCCAAAATCGTCATGATACGACGATAATTATGACACAGGTCCAAAATTTTCAGTACCACAGACGCTCCTTTTGCCCTTACATAGGCAATAACCTAGTCTCACGCTAGTCTGAGTCCGGGTCTATATTTATCAAATCATCAAGATGTTGCTGAAGCATAATCCTATTACTTAGCGACTCTCTCGGGACAGGTCTCCTTACACACGCAGTAGCACAAAGGCCATATATGGCAGGACCAAATAGGGAATGCCTCTATCTGTAGTATGTGGTATAAGACCACACACCCAACAATTAGTGATGTTCACTACTAACTGGTGTCGATGCAAAAACTGTACAAAAGAAATTATCAGTAAACTCTGACCTCCTAACTAGTCCATGTTCAGGTAAAATCTGGAAAGAATAGGTTGGGAGGTGGGTACAGATGTGAATTGGGCAGCAAAAACAATCCCACCCATAAAAGACAATGCCATGTTTAAAAAACACTAGAAAACACGTCATTAAGAACATATAGACAAAGTAGTGACCACTATTACAAATTAAATCATAATTTTTCACAACCCTAAGCAAAAGGTAAATCCTAAAATTATCTAGTAACATTGTAGGTCTTCCTATGCATTTCTGTAATTCATTATATGTTCAAGTGAAACAGTGGTGACCCTCATTAATGCTCTGAGGTGAAAAGGGGATACTCTTCCACAGGGAATGGACTTTATTCTGCTGTTACTAAACAGAATACTACTTAAAAAATAATGCCAGTTGAACAATAAAATCATTCTCCTAACACTTAGTCTATACAATCACACGGAAACCTCTTGTGAAACAAACTATGCCCAGAGTCTGTTCAAAAAGCCTCTCCGGCAGCCTTCTATTGTCCAATCATGTCTGCTCCCGTTGTTGCATGGGCCTTTGGATTCAGGCCTCCCATGCTCTGATGCTCAGTATCTGTTGGAGTGCCCTCCTGGCAAACACTCATAGCTCATTCACAAAGTCTCAATGTCTCAAGGCAGTGCACCGTATCTCTCCTCTGCGGCAGACACTACAGATATGGGCACAGATCATCTCGTGCAGACCCGGGACCATTCTCAGACTCCAACACTCATCATTCAGTGTCAGAGGACGCTCAGGCTGCTCTTTCATGGGCACCAGAATGGAGTGCCTTTTGCCACTCTTGGATCCTCCGGTGCACTGCACTTCCGTTGAAGCAAGGGAAAAAGGGGGTGCGTGGCCAAAACTCAGGCCAAGGTCAGAGGTTAACCAGCACATGACAGGCGTTCTTTTGCACTGAAATCTCAAAGGACTGCACACTGTCAGAGGTTAACCAGCACAGGACAGGCGCTCTTTTGCACTGAAATCTCAAGGGACTGCTCCTTCTTCTTTTCTGATGTTGAACGCCTTCTGATGAAGCAAGTGCGATGCTTTAAACAGTTCATTGTAGAACAAGGGGACTGCAAACAGGTGGCCTGCGATCTTCAAAGGGGTGGCCACAGCCATGGGACAAATCTGTGTTGAAATACACTGTCATTCTCAAAGGCAATACAAAAACAAAGGCAATAGGCAAAACAGTGCCTCTAGGCTCTTCAATTGTGTTTCCGTGTGAGAGCATATCTTTCATCATCATAGCGACATGGGAATTCTATCTGAATGGATGTCCTCACACATAGTGGCATGTCTAATGGGGCAAACACATTTTATCTCAATGATACACATAGGTGTTACTAAATTCCTCATCTAGAACATCTCAAAAGCGGGATCACATAGATGTTATCATAATAATTGTGCATCAGGTGGGACTATGCAATGCAAAAGCTAATGATCAAGATGTGGGAACAAAAGACAAGAACTAGAGAGTCCTGGTATTTCCATTATTTAAAATACATCTGGTCCATTAAAATTAAAGCAGCAGAAAAAGGAACTAAAAACCAAATTAGAATAGGCATGGAATTTGTCATATTAAAAAAAAACGTAAAAGTGTCTCCTATTGAGATGGAAAGCTTATTGTATCATAGTATTGAGTCAGTTAATCAGTCCATGACTACCTTAACAGACAGACTGGAAAAACACCAGAATAGGCCTAAAGAAAATTCTTAGTCTAGTTATGCAAAAGGGAATTATACATAAGATGGGGGTCATGGTACATTACTGCAATCTGAAAGTGTGAACCTGCACAATACACTAATAATAATAAAAGCTGACTGGTGAAAGGAATACGGAAGAGAGGAATGGGACTAGTACACAGCTAAAATCCCCAATAACTAGACACGATGCGCTTGGGTGATAGTCAGGCATGTGACACAATACCAAGAGTATGGGTGATACACAAAAACAAATCACAATAGTCTACAAATTTAACTCTACCGTTGGCCACTACACAATATACGGTAATCTCAGCTAATGTTCCAGTTCCTTCTTCAGGAAAAAATGAAACCTGGTTTCTTTTACGGTCCAGAACCATAGGATGGCCACTTAGGAAGCAGAATAAAACTGACTAATGTGAAATAGAAATTAGGTCACCATGTACAAGAGTCACAAATCTATAATTTATCCTTACGTCCAATCATGATATATAATTTTAGGACTGCCTGTTCCTTACAGGAAAGGGCAGTATCGTGACTACAAATAACACAATTTGCTGTTTATTTTTCTTCAATACTTATAGCCAAATTTGACAGACACTGGTGAAGTGTTGTCTGTCTGGTTCACAATATGAAAAAAAAAATCATATCTGTAAATTTTAGTATCAGCGAAAATTTTACCCAACTGTTGACAGCGACACGTATCGTCATACATGTCCCCTCACAACAACACGGGTGAATTTGTAATAATTTCTTAAGCAGCAACATACAACATAAAACATGTAAAAACGCACAAAACGAACGTCAAGCCATCAGATATACTCGCTGTAAAACGATAGCATATATAAATGAGCAGTGACGCATAATACCGTGTAAGGATACCCTCCTGTTTGACAGTAGATCACCAATAGTGGGTATCTGCTGTCAAATACAACTTTCGGACACACAGAACCAGCAAGAACAATTCATGATAGAACAAAATACACAAACATGAAAAACGCATGGACATTTCTTTTCAAAGGAGTTGCGCAAAAAAGAAAACCATCTCATTTCAACCAACCAACCTCACGTGTCTTGTTAGGCCTTAAAGCCCCCAGAGCAATCCATGAATGATCTATGAGTAGAAGCGAAAAGGAAAAAAATACACAGCACACAAAAGAGAGACATATACAATATGTACAGATAATACAGATAATAAACATACATCAATTGTAACTTTTAAGCAGAAGACAAAACATGATACACATTAACAAACACAAAAATAAATTTCCATTACTTAACTGTTACCATCTTGTCAGTCACCTTGCAACATGAAGCCTTTTTAACTTTTAGAGGTAAAATCCTTTCCCTGACACCTAAAATTAGCCTTGTGCCACAATCTCCATGATAAAAAAACTTTCTTAATTGGCAAATCGTTCTTACCTATTCATGTAGGCTTCAAAATTTTAGTAAAAGGCTGCATCTTATTTTTTTTTGTCTAAGACGTAATGCAACACTTCGTTTTCTGTATTAGCAGACATTTTTTTTTAGAGCAGAAATACAAATGTCACGATGTTGGGACCTCTAAAGAAACCCTTCAAGAAACCTTATTTATATTTCCCTTTGGAATTAAGTCTTTAACTTTAAACCTGAAATTCCACCCCTCAGAGGCCTGTCCAGCAAGGCCACTCTGCATCTCACAGAGACAAGGCTCGAATCCAAAAGGTCACAATGTCAACATGACAAAGACAGAAGGTCTACTACATTTACTGTGAAGGGTTCACACATACCAATTTTTAGAACAAATGCTTGCTACCACCCTATACAATGGTACTCATTTTAACCACCTAACATTGATGAACGTTAAATGGGCCCCGCTAAAGTCAGAACCTTCAACCCTGATATTAAACACAAACCTCTGCACCGGGCACATTGGCTCACTGAGCTATGAAAAACAACCTCGATAACAACCCACAAGTTTGTAGTATGCACAAATGTATGCATTTACTGAAGCCAGAGACACTTTCAAGCTATGGTAATGACAAGAATCTGTGTTAAAAACCTATTTGACTCAATTTCGACATTTATCTTTGAGGCACATAAAAATAAAAATCCTACAATTATATTACTCATTAATCATCCTCAGAATGTGCTTTACAGACTGCAAAGATTGGACATTAATCATATCACATCTAATTCCCTTGAAAAATGAGTTTTTACGCCTGCGCCAAGTGAAAACCAACATGCAAATTACCTAATTACACCGTAACACATAACTTAAATCAAATTTTAATACTAGAAGGTCATAGTATGAGTAAAAAGCTTTATAAATATCAAAAAACGATTTTAAAAATCACTTATTTTTTTCTCAAATAATTTTTCCATAATTAATAATTTTTCGTTCAATGAAACCAATTATCTGTTTTTATGATAACTCCACATATAAAGGAAAGCTGCATCCCTTGCCTATCATTTTTAGATGCATTCATTTATGCGCCTACGCACAAAAAGCCTAACTTAAAACATGACATTTTTCGCGCCATTTTTAAAGGGCAATCAGTATTTTCAACAGAACCAAAAATATACTTTGAAAAGAATGCTTTAAGAGAGGAAACCACATTTGGGATGTGTTCCAGTGATACAAAGTGATGAACCTTATTTTTGTAACCCTCTAAAACACTATTCTGAAATGGAAAAGGCCAACTGTAAATAACTAACAGCTAAGTCCTGGGCTAAATAAACATTCCAATGCTATTTATGGCCTTCGAAAAACAACATCTGCTGCCTTAAGGCAGGAAAGGCTGAAACCTGAAAGAGTGCTGAAACCTGAGCACGCTTTCAGTTTTACTGAAAACAGACATTTCAAGGTTTAAAAATGCGCGTGCAAAAAGATGCATCTAAATCTAGCAAGAAAAAATTCACTTTAGCTGAGGTGTTTGCCTTTTACATGTACTACAATGCATGTAAGTAAAAAAACGCTACAAATTCGTTTTGCTACAAAAGACACAATTATTTTTGAGGCCTTTATATTCCTAGTGAATGTGAATTTTAACTTATCTATTTTAAGCATTTAACAGTTTGCACATATGCGTTTTTGCTTAGTCTGTAAATTAGATAGCAACACATAGCGATTTTAGCATGTGACATAGTAAATTGCTGGAGTGTTATTTAATTTCTACTTAATATTAATTAATCTGACATTTTACTTAACAGACTGAAAACATCAAGAAACCCACGAACACATTGAGCTCATTGCAAACATAAAGAGAAATGATTCAAACACTCAGGACACACAATACAGTGCTGTAGCTATTGTTTTCATAAATTGCCATCGCAATTCACATACAAGTTACACCAATGAAAAAAACCACATAGACATTGAAATACACATTGAACCCACAAATCAACACTTAGGACGAAAACAAAGGACAGCCCATAGGCTGTACTCAAACCAAACCATTTGTAAATATTAGCTGTAAGTCATATTTACAAGAAACACGTCTCAATAGGGTTCCAAAAGACTGCAAAAACACAGCCCAACAGACTGCTGTATATGCACGAAGCCACAATACACTTAATTCACTAGCTTTGGCTGGCAGAACACAAACAATTGTTCTGCATATCTCCATTCATAAAACTGCGCAGAACCTTGTTTTTGTATTATGTCATATTTTAATTCCCTGGGGATACAAAATCACCAAGGAAGAAATATGTTTTTTTAAATCTAAACCTATTTAGATATCCCCTTTAGGGGAAGCCGGCTAATACAAACATATACAAAGTTGGCCAACACAAATCTCCAAATTCACTAAGATCAGGCATCTTATAGCTCACTAATCTAGCTTCAAACTTCAAGGGGCTATCTCTATCGATACACTCGTAAATATACAAGACCCTCGGTTTTTGAAAATTGCAATCTTCAAATAAAACTAAGGACAAATCAAACTAAGAACCAATCAAAATCAAAGAATCAAAGAACAAAGGACTGGGAGCGACCCACTTATACTTAACTCTTACTTTTACTACTCAAAATGTTATCCAGATTCTAACTGTCAAGTTCTACATGACCTAATGGTCTTTTTAAGAATACTCACGCAAAAAGGTTATCAGTCAGGAGTGACATCGTGTGGAGGATCAAAAATCAGGAAGATCAGAAATCTACTGGGCCGCAGAATCAAAGAATCTCTAGAATCCCCGTGCACAGAGTACCTTCTTAGTAGAATCTTGTTCTGTCCTCCTCAGTTTATTTCAGTCTCCTGGCACGATCACTCCCACAGAAAGTCACTTCTCTGATGATCCCCGCGTTAGGGCGCCAATTGAAGAACTTCGGTAATTTTCGCTCTCAGGGAATACTTACTAATATGACAAAGAACTTGGCACAGAAGCTGTAATATGAAAAGACATCTTTATTAAATTTAACATAGTGAGGCCACGTCACCCAGAAACCGTAGCTCCTGAATGAGGTAGTCTGCGGAATTAAGAGGACAGAGGCCTTTTATATGTTTTTAGCGTTACATGACTCAGTACAAAAAAGAAAGGGGCAGTTCTAGCTTTTGCAAACATGCAAAAAACCAACATTCCTTCTTACACAAGCTGCAGAAACCCATAATAAAAACCCGGCACATCCCCATCGTAAACAGGCCATAAAGAAGGGAGCAGAGACAGGTGTGAGCAAGATTAGGCAGGGTGTGTGTGCGATGAAAAGGTTTATGGTAGGCTGTGCCTTGATGCTATCTCGCTCAGCCACTGGGAAAGGAACTGATCGGGCAGGTTCGGCCTGGGGCGGTGGTTCCAGCTTGCCCAGGTCGCAGAGAAGTCAACCAAGGTGTACGTGTCCTTTGGAATCATGTTTGGTTTTAATCATTGGCCTATGTTAGGGCAACTCACAAAAATGGCTGCCGTACACAAAATGGAAGCCAAGGGTTCAGGACGCAAATTACGATTTCGAGGTGAAATCGTCACTCGAAAATGATGAAAATGCTTGTACATAGTGTACTAGCCATTCTCGGTCTTTTGATACCAAAAATCGTCATGATACGACGATGTTTATGACACAGGTCCAAAATTTTCAGTACCACAGGAATATGTGATGATTTCCTAATTTGGTTCTGGAAGCCCACATATTAGTATTGGACAAATATGCAGTAATAGAGCTGTCAATATGAGATGTGCCCAAATAATACATGCCTTGGCGAATATACAATATGACAATAGTTTGAAGCGATGTAGAAAACATTGTGACATATATGATTTGTCAGGTAGATGTTTAAACAAACGAAGTTTAGATATTTCATGGTGAAGAGTTGACATTAATTGAAGGACTTTTTGGCCCATGCACCTATAGAGAATAAAAGTGAAGACTGTAGAGTCCAAATTGAAAATAGATGCAATATAGGAATGTTATTTTGTGGCTTCCATGCAAGATATTGACATAAATATGATTTTCAACAGGATTCTTATTTATGTGGCAACGATCCAGTGCCGTAAAATAGGAGAGACTTATTTTTCAGTCTTGAAAAAGAGGGCACATTACTGAAAAAAAGCCATCGAAACGCGTTGACGCCTAAAAACCGCACAATCAAGCAATCAAGCTTATCCTGCGAACAACATAAATTAAGCGGGTCCAGGATTGAGTTTTGAATTATGGTCTTGATGTGTAAACTCTTATGACAAATTGTACTGTCTATGTTTGTCTCTCCCCTTTTCATTTAAATTTTTTTTTGTTATTGTTTCAATTTAGTCGATATTTTGTTGTCTGCAATACTAGGTGTAGCAGGAGATTTACGAACTTCAGATGAATTTTAGATGAACTGTGTCTGTGATGATATCGTATATGGTGTTTATGGAATTATAATCTGTTTTTAAAATGTTTTCTAGGCTATGTTTTTAATACAAAAATAAAAATTTCAAATACTTTTATATACATAATTTTTCTGTCTGTGATTCACCAGTACCAGTGTCCATTACTAATATATGAGCTTAACTTCTCAGCATTTTCGCCAAGGGAATTTTCTGATTTTACTGTATATCCTACTAACTTAGTACCCATGAGCCCAGGACCGACTAGGTATAGTGTCTCACTTGTCCTCTTACTCACTCACAGAGAAACAAATGATTAGACACCCCTGACCACAACACTCCCAGATCTCTCAGGAATCGAGATAACAAGACAAACCCTTTTGCTCGCACTTTTGTACTTGTCAACAATAAGATCTGACAGAGACACGAAATAGCTAAAAATATTTATTTTAACTAATGTGCCCTAACATGTAGTATACGTGCCACAACAAGCATGAAAATGCATAGTATAAATACAGTCAGCATAGCAGCTAGTCCATAAATCATGAAGGGAGATGTCATCACGGAAAGACAATGGAACCTAACCTTCCTCCCCTTGCTAAAAAGCATTGTTATTATATATTAGAAGATCTCTGGGCTTTGTCAGCAGACCCCATACTTTAGCCTATAGATGGTAGATCTACATCATTGGTGCTGTCTTGCTCTTCTCCCTGGACAGGTCCCTCTCCAAGTGTGTGCTACCTATTACTGTATTCCAATTAAGCCAATGTATGTTGTCCAAACAACGGCTGCATGGGTATGTTTTGTCACAGGGCTAAGGCCTGGCCAGAACAAAATAACATGGGGAATTGTTGTTCGACCTTACACATAATGTTCAGTCAAAATCCCAGGAACATGCAGAGAGTGATCCAATTAATGAGTTCTCATGTGAAAACAGCCAAAGAAATTATTGCAAAAATAAAGATGTGTAGTAACGTGTGCAAAGCAGCCGGCAGGCTGCAACGTGCTCATGCTAACTTAGTGAAGATGACAATGTCTCTATGGGCCACGTGGCAGTGTTACCCCTCCCCATTTTGAAACCACATTCAGCAAAACAATATGCCAAAATGCCCTGCGGGGCATTATGGAGTGCTCCTTCAAGGGCAGCCATCAATTTCTGATAAGTGGCTCTCCCACTGTGCTGGGGAGCCGATTTACCTTTGTTTTCCTGGTGTGTGAACGCACGCCTCACACCTCCTCTGGTTCTTTCTTTGGTTTTTAGGGGAGTGCCCGGTCCCACTCCGACATCCCTAACCAGTCTTAAGCACTGGGGCAATGCAGGGATCCCACTTTCTCATTGGCTGGCCAGCTACCCACCCCAGCCAACATGGAGCTGTGACAGCATGGGAGCCGGCATTCATGTTCTCTCTCAGGGCCAGCCACAGGTGGGTGCTGGAGTCCTCTCCCCCAGACACAGCCACTGGGGTGGAAGCAGCAAGGGGCCTTCCTTGAGAAGTATGGTGGCTCTCCCCGCGCCTCCTCCGTTGGCTTGGGGACCCCAAAGTTGGGTTTCCAGAACTCCAGTTTATCTTCTTGGCTCATGTCAGGCCACTTTTGCCTGCATTGACCTCCAATTAAATGGGGGCGCCCAGGGGCTATTAAAGATGCCGAAGGAGCCACACACACACCTCCTCTTTGAAGAAATATTTTAGGGATCTTGTGCTGACCCCTTCGGCCCAGACCGACCCAGGGGGTAATGGAAAGGAGATGCAGTGGAGACACATGCACTTCCTTTTACATAAAAAGTTTAAAGGTTACCAACCTTCAAAAGGCTATAACGCAGGTCACATTGAGCTGATTTAGAGGATCTTTGGCTCATTTTGCTTCTGGTGACAAGCTCTAGCCACCAGGAACTGGTTTAGCAGACATCACCTCCAAAGGAGTGTAATCTACAGGGAGTTGGTTCCCGGTACCCCCTTTACTCTATGTTTTTCTATCTATTTAGAAGTATAGATCTTTTCTACAACTGGTCGTCAGGGGCTGTAATGGGGCCAACCTCATTCAATCTTGGGAGAATGTTGGGGACAATTGGGTCAGAGTCCTTGATCCTTTCGGACAACAGGGGATTTCTCCTTCCAATTGAAGGTTCAAGAAACCAGGCACCCTGACCAATCCTAGAGTGTCACATCACTTCCCCTCCCCTGTCCCCACCCTCCTGTGCACCATGTTGGGACAGTTTGAAATGGCATCATCCAGGTGTCATAGGTCACAACTTCTCTTGGGTTCTCAGCTCCATTCCTTGCTCGCATCATTGGTATGGTATTTCGCACCAAAAGGAGCCCCCTCCTGTATTTTTTTTTTTGCAGAGTTTTATATAGCGCGAACTTGACCCAAATCGGGTATCAGAGCGCTTTACATAGCACCAGTTATGTTACATGAGGACACACATTCATTTTTGTTGGGTACGGGGAGATTAAGTGATTTGCACAGAATCACAGGATTTTTTTTTGCCACCTTACCGAGACTCAAACCCAGTTCCCCAGGTCCGAGGTCGAGCGCCCCAGCTGTTAGGCCAAATCCTCCTTTGCTCAGTAGAACTGGGCTGTCCCCAGCCTTGGTGCAGTGTGACAGGTGATTAAAAGATGCAGATTATGGGGGGCGGAGCTAGCAAGCGACGGAGATGGCTGCCTAGTTGGTGAGCTCCCTCGCTACCCACACTATCCTGATTAATATCCTTTCTCTAAAGGGGTCCTACGAGCGAAATTTTTGTGGGCATGCACTCTGGAGTGCAGGCAGCGGACTCGGTGCCAGTTACGACCCGGAGTGCAGACGGGATCCAAGACTTTCCCAGCACCGGCCTTGCCGCGTGGAGTGTCCTGCTGAAGCCTGCCTTCCGACCGTGCTCGAGTGCCTCTGCGTCCCCGGACTGGGCGGGGGTCGGCGGAGGGCGCACCTGTGGCTGGTGGTGTCTGCGGTGCCGTGGACTGAGTGACCCGAGCGCTGAGCTGTCCCTGGCACGGGAGTGGCTTCCGGACGGACCTAAGCATCGGAGAGCACGAAGCGCAAAAATCCTACCACTGCTAGTAGAGGGTACTCGAGCGCCGGGCGCCATCTTGACCGCTGGGCCCGTGTCTGCGCTGGGGCGCCTGCCGGCCTCCCTCTACGCGGCAGACATACTGAAGTCACTGGCGGGGGGAAATCTTGAGTTGGTGTGCCAACCCCCCCCCCCCGGAGGACTATCTGCGGAGACTGGTGGAGACTGGTGGCAATAAGAGGCGATCGATTGCGGCCCTGGGCCTACACCCTCTCCATACAGTGGCTGATCATAACAGAGACACTCGGGCCGGCCATTGTTCCGGCGGACGGGGAGAGCCCTGAAAAGATCTTTCTTCCCTCCAATTCAACTACCTTGCACCCCTACGACGCTGTGGCTGAGGTTTGAGAGAGGACTGGAGATCGAAGGGGGGCAGCTGTGTCGAGCTTGAACATTCTCCGGCCACATTGGGGACGCTGAGACCTACTCGCAGGGTGTGGCACTTTGAATTGAGCTGGCAGATAGAAGAGGGAAGAAGCCGGTGGTCGGAATCCGACCTTGGACCGCGGCCGCAGGGGAGGGGGAACACAATCGGAGGAGCCCTCTGGCCACGCAGAGCGCACCCGTTCACACCCGTGTAAATATGGGGAGGCCTGACAAAACTCAGCCGAAGCTGACCTTTACAGGTAGAAGCTCGAGGCACAGTGAGACTACCCCGCTTCAGGGCGACAGCGGAGAGAGCTCTACGAACGGAGAGCCTGTCACGGAGCCGGATCTCCGCGCCATTTTGCTAACAATGGAAAATAACCTGCAAGGAGGCATTGCGGCCTTGGGAACCAAAATGGATGCGCTCACATACCGCATGGATCGCATGGCGGAGAGGCTAGACAAACACGTGGAGCACATAGATATGTGGGAACGCCGCATAGGTGAAGTGAAGGAGGAACAGACCACGCTGGATGCAGGTCATAAACAACTTGACAAAGTGATGCAAGTCTTGCAGGATAAGATGGAGGATTTGGAGGCGAGGTCCTGGCGCTGTAATATCCGAATCACGGGACTGCCGGAAAGTACTCAAACGGGCAATATGGAGCACTTCGTGGAGGCCTTGTTGAAGAAGCTGATGGGCGAAGAAGCTTTCTCGCCTATGTTTATAGTGGAACGGACCTCGCTCGCTGGGACCTAGACCTATGCCAGAAGTGCCTCCTCGCCCTATTATTGCAAAACTGCTTAACTATAGAGACCAGGACACGGCTTTGAAATTTGCACGAGAAAAACAACCGCTGCAATATGAAGGCTCTGTGCTCTCCCTATTTCCTGACTTCACTGCATGGGTACAGGAGGCAAGACGGCAATTTGTGCCCATTAAGTGGCAGCTCCGACAATTAGGGGTCGACTATGCAATGCTGTATCTTGCCAAACTCAAGGTTAACAGGCTGGGAAAGTCTTCCATCTTCACGGACCCGAGGGCGCTTCAAAAAGCCATGATCTTCTGCTCCACAGCGATGGGGCGACTTTTCATGCTTGCGAGGGATGAGTGCCTTTGCAGGTGTTATCATGTGGTCCCTGGTTCAGACCTGGCTGTATTGCTCTGGGAATCAGTTGATGGCTGGCATGCACCGGGTGATACATGGGTTGGCACTCCAACTGTAAGTAGGGATGACCATCTGGAGGAAGATGGGGGGGACAGGCGTTGCATATTTGTTGTATAGATTGAATGCCGCTCTCACATTTCATATTGGAACATTCGCTAAGACTGATACCTGCGGAGATGAGAAGCTCACAAGTCTTATGCTAGACATTTGCAATTTAATACTGAATGTGATGTTGTTGAATTAGAGTTTGGAATTGCCTACTCATGCTTATAAACGGAGAGCTGGGTCACAGCTGCCTGCGCTCACTGGAATTCACTGTTATTGAACTGGGACCTAGTACAGAGACCTAAGACTGTTGTTGGGGGGCGAGGGAGGGAGATGGGATCGCAGCACCTTAATTTACCTGCTGTAGTCTTGATTAGCCAAGAGCTCACTACCTACTCCCTTGTGTGTATACCACTATTGTGTTGACACTGGGGGAACGGGAGAGTGACTGAGGCGAGAATTTTCTTTTTCTTTTTTCTTTTTCCCTTTTGGTTGTTCAGAAATTGGTGGATTGTCACCTAACTGTTTGAGCTCTCTTGGGACGAGTGAATGTGTGCTGTATGTAAGGGGAGACAGGGGGATAGTTCATGGGTGGGGTTGGGGCGCGGCCATGTTGGGGTTGGGCAGGCGTGGGAAGGAATGGGTAGGGGACTAGGGATAGTTTTTCTTCAAGGACTGCCACAGTTCATAAGAGAATGATGAGGTTGGGAAGAGATTGGATGTCAGTTAAATGGTTGGTTTGGAGTTTTGCAGTTGTGAATACAGCATATAGGACAACAGCTTTCGCAAGCAGGATGGCACTATTTGATCCACACATTCCTGATGCCACCTGAAGTAATACGTCTGACACAAGAGAGGGACACTGTCACACTACTTACCTGGAACGTTAGAGGTTTCAATGACCATAGGAAAGTTAGGAAAGTTATACAATACTTAATGAGGCACTCGATTGATATCGCGCTTCTTCAAGAGACACACTTACGCCCTGACAGCCCTATGTTATCATACAGGGGATTCCATAGACACATACACACTGCAGGGTACACCTCGCACGCTGGGGGGTAATAATATGGGTACATCCGCGGCTAATATGACACTTACACCGGTCATCACAGACACGGAGGGGAGGTATGTTATATCGAAATGTGAGGGGAAGGGAATGACCTTTCACGTAGTCAACTCGTATGGTCCGAATTACGACTGTCCATATTTCTACCTGAACTTGGCCTCTACAATTAGAGAGCGATGTGGAAATGTGGAGAACTGGTGCTCTGGGGGGGGGGGGGATTTCAATATGGTGAGACACCCTGAACTGGATAGATCACATGGCCCGGAGCGATGACCGGCGGGCTCGGCCCGAGCCCTTGAAGCTTAAATGATCAGGCTGGGTTTACAAGATGTGTGGCGCACTAGGTACCCGGCACAGGGAGGATACACACATTATTCTGCACAGCATCATATCCACACGAGGATAGATTACTGGCTGTTCCCAACCACCCTAATGTCCTCGGTCCTCACATGTCTGACACTACCCCGCACGTATTCTGACCACTCACCGGTCCTAGTCAAGTTCAGAGCATTGGCAACTCGCCCCCCACCTTTCGGTTGGCAACTGCCTCCATATGCGTTACTGGATGCTGCTTTCCACGATGATTTAGCAAAAGCTGCGGAAGAATTCTTCGAAAAGAACGTAAGCTCGGTTGACTCCTTCCTCACAATATGGGCGGCTTTTAAAGCTTATATGCACGGACTCGCCATAGCTAAACACGCGGGTGTGCTAAAATCGATTAGATCTCGCCTTGCCTACTTAGAAAATAAGCTTCAAGAGATCGAGACGCGGAGAATACATCACCCGAGACCTGAACTGGTCAGTGAGCTAGCTCAGACGTTACGTGAATATCATGAGGAGGCTGATGCAGCGGTAAAACACCTAGGGAAATATAGTGTGGCCAGAGTATATGGCGAGGGTGAACGAGAGGGCGCAGTACTGGCGCGTATGGCGAAACAGCGTAGACAGGGTGCTATGATACCCTTGATGAAGGATGACGACACTGGCGAAACACTTACTGACGTACAAGTGGCGGCAAGGTTTAGAGGCTATTATGAAGCGTTATATGCATCGCGGGGTTCGGCCTCGGAGGAACGTATTCTAGACTACCTGACACACATACAACTGCCCGGATTGACTACCACATATCGTGAGTTTCTAGTGCGGCCATTTGAGAGAGAGGAAGTGGTATGGGCGCTCTCCTCCATGAAGGCTGGGAGTGCCCCTGGAAGTGATGGATTTCCTGCTTCCTTTTATAAGGCGTTCTCCGAACTCCTGATACCGAAACTGTTGATGCTGGTTGAGGAGATGGCGGAAGGGGCATTGATGCCACCGACGATGAGTGAAGCCGTCATTGTTGCTATCCTTAAACCTAGTAAACCCCCTGACGACTGAGCTTCTTATAGACCGCTCTCATTACTAAACGTGGACGCAAAGATCTTTGCTAAGATCGTTGCCAATCGGCTAAGTTCGTTGCTCCCAAAACTGGTGGCCCCAGAACAGGCGGGCTTTGTGCCCACTCGTAACCTAACTTACAATATACGAACAGTATTTGCGGCTTTTCAGCATACGAAGCCGGAAGTCCCTGCCGTAGCCGTATTCCTAGATATGGAAAAAGCTTTTGATTCTGTGGAATGGTCTTTCCTCCGTTTAGTCTTACGACGTATGGGAGTAGGGGACCTATTCATACAGCTTATAGACACTCTATACAACTCGCCAGTAGCAAGGGTCCGTATGGGCTCCCTCATTACTGAATCATTTGCAGTGGAGCGCGGCACCAGGCAGGGTTGCCCGCTGTCTCCCCTTTTATATGCCTTGGTTGCGGAACCACTAGCCTGCGCGCTGCGGGAATATCATAGCCATCAAGGTATTAGGTTTCCTACTTATCAATTGATAGTGTCCACATATGCAGACAACACTTTGCCGTATGTGAGACGCCCAGAAAAAAGTCTCTCTACGATGTTGAGAGAGGTAGTCCTGTTCGGATCAATGTCGGGAATTCAAGTGAATTGGGGGAAGACTGTAATGTTCCCTCTTACCCCTGCAACTTACAGGCTGGATCCAGACTATCCCATACAGTGGACTACTGAACCGGTCCACTATTTAGGAATTAAGCTACAGACTGATTCTGACACGGTCCTTAGAGAAAACTACGGGGTTACCGTCTCCAGATTGGAGGATGACGTAGAAAAATGGATCGCGCTGCCATTGTCACTGATGGGTCGCATATTGTTACTTAAAATGATTGTGCTACCCCGTTTTCTCTTTTTGTTTAGTAACATACCTATGGTTCTTTCTGGCACATTCTTTCGACAGCTCCACGCAATAGTACTCCGATTGGTATGGGCTGGTAAACAACCTAGAGTGGCTTGGAATATCCTTATACGATTGTATTGGGATGGGGGACTCAACGCTCCGGATCTGGAATTATATTATCGCGCTGCACAGGGGGCACATGCCTATGGATGGATACACGGCCCTTCTGATGCGCCACATATGAGAATTGAGGCACTTGTCGCATCTCCGACTCCCCTTCTGGCCCTGTTGTTCAGACCCAGGGATCGACGTACGGGCATACTAGACTCAATGAATTTGGTGACACACTCATGGTATCTCCTCATGGATGCACAGGCTTGCATGCTACTATACGCCCCAGGTGCCCGCCTGGAGTGGTGTTCGTGGCTAGCCCCATGCGGAGAGAAGGCGGTCATAGGGGCTTTATCGACACTGAAGGTAGTCTCCATGGGGGATTTATTCCTTGATGGAACTGCCTGCACATGGGAGGACCTTTAACCTGCTGAGGGAGCCACAGCTCTGCTCCTTCCTCGTTTTCAGTTTCATCGAGTACGCCATGCACTGAGGGGTCTGCTAGGAGGTGATATGGAGGAGCCACAAACGGTATAAGCATATGACTATTTAGTCAAAGCCATAGTTTCAACCACATTGATTACTAATCTCTATTGTATCACCCTGGCTGAGAGGACGGCGGACTATTCAAAGCCACGTCTAGCCTGGCAAAAAGATCTGGACACTGAATTCTCAGAAGAAGTGTGGACGTATTGCTGCGCCAATGTACGTAGAGTCTCTCTCAACGGCAGGCATAGGTTACTGCATTTTTAAACAGAGTCTATTACACCCCCGAACGATTATTTAGATACGGCTTACGAGACAATCCAGGCTGCTTGTGCAGACTTGACTCCAGGTAAATAGGATGCTTCAACTGGACACCCCATTGTGCACACTGCATAGGCAGCACTCAAGCCTCCTTCCTCATGTGTCATGCATGAGCCATCTACAAATGTCTCATGCATGAGCCATCTACAAATAGCTCATATTCAGAATCAATTAATGGCTCTTCTCTCATGTCTGGCCGTGGTTTTGTACTGTATTCAGTCAGGTCGATACAGTCATGTTCGACTTCTCCCTTCACTTCTGCAAAGTGTGAATCAGGTAGCAGTGTTGCTGGGTTCAGAATATTACACCGGGCAATGGTGACGTTTCCGGCACCTACAATGATTTGCTCGTACTTAGTCAGCTGACTAGGAGGGAGGTACTGAGTCTTAGTCATTAACAAAATCACAACTGCATGTGGAACATACACTGTCACTGGATGTCCCATAATAATGGACTCACTTTGCTCCAGGCTCCTGCAGGTTGCAGCTACTGCTTTCAGACATCCTGGCAATGCAGATGCCACTGGGTCTAGTGTGGAAGAAAAATATGCCACAGGACGTCTCATCAGACCGTGAGCTTGGGTCAAAACTGAAAGTGCACAATTATCTCGTGTGTCACAGAATAGTGCCAAATCCTTTGAATAGTCAGGCATCCCTAATGCTGGAGCTGTACACAGACATTCTCGTAATTTCAAGAAAGCAGTCATGCTTTCATCATCCCATTCTATCGGGTCCTTTGCTCTTTTCTTTGTCATTTGTATCAATGGTTTTGCTAGGACTGCAAATCCCACAATCCATTGCCTGCAGTAACCTACAACTCCAAGAAACATTCTGATCTCTTTCTGAGTTTGAGGTAAATTCATGTTTTTGATTATCCTGATTCTTTCTGAGGTAACCCTTCTGACACCGCTTTCTATCTGGTGCCACAGATATTTCACTGATGTGGTGCAAAATTGCAACTTTTCAGGTGACACTTTATGTCCTCCTTCACCTAAATGATTCAGTAAAGCAATGGTATCAACAACACAGTAATTTAGAGTTTTAGACACTACCAATAGGTCGTCTCTATACTGGACCAGGACTGACTGTCCGGGCAGCACCAAAGACTCAAGGCAGTTTTTCAAAATCTGATTAAAAATCGATGGACTCTCTCTATACCCCTGAGGAACGCGGTTTCAGAAGTACCACATGACTGTCAAATTCAAAAGAAAAAAGAAATTTGCTATCTGGGTGCAATGGAATCGAAAAAAAATGCATGACACAAATCTATCACGGTAAACCATCCAGCCTCCCATGGTATCTGATACAGAATCACTGCAGGATTCGGCACAATTGGACAGCTTGGGACAATGATCTTATTGACTTTTCTGAGGTCCTGTACGACCCTGTACTTGCTGTTCGGTTTCTTTATGCCAATTATGGGCGAATTACAAGGACTGCTCATTATTTCTTGTAAAAATGCCTGTTTCAACCAAACGCTTTATTTCTGCTGCAACACCTGCTTTTATCTCAGGGCTCATTTTGTACTGTCGAATATTTGGAAAAACTGCACCTTCCTTTACTGTCCCTTTTATCGGATCGACATTTGCCATTAATACTACATCTTTTCTGGTAAAATCCCACACATTAGGATTTACAGCATGCTGTAATTTTCTTGGTAAATCTTCTATAGTTAACTTTTTATTCTCTGTTTCTTGTTTTGCTAACATTAGTTTATAAATTCCGTCTTCGTCTGGGGTTTGAATTTCAACACCACTTGGGGAGCAAAGATGGTGCAATTAATTTTGCATAACAAGTCTCTGCCTAACAGGTTTACTGGACTTGAATCACACACAACAAATCTGTGCATTTCTTTAAAATTGCCTATTCTAACTTCCATTGGTTCTGTAACTGGGGTACTAATTAGTTTATTAGAAACGCCCACTACTTGCATCGCTTCTCCCGAGAGAGGTAGGTTTGCTATTCTCACAGTAGAAAGGGTAGCACCAGTGTCCAATAAAAAGGTGACATCATTTCCTTAAACCTTTCCTTCAATGTATGGACCTGACTGATCTACCAGCAAAGAGGCACCAAGTACGCACTCCTCGTCCTCCCCACTCAGGCACCATCAGTAGGTGTCCTCACTGAGAAACGTATCACTCAAAAGAATTGGTGATGCTGCTGTGTCTCTCCTTTCACTTTCCTCCCAATTTGTGGTATCCACACTCTGGTGTGCTTTACTCCTAAAATTTGGCTTAGGTGCAAGGGGTAACTGGTTTTGTATTACCTGCTGCTGTTGCTTCCATGGCACCTCATTCTGCATCTGTGGATTCAAATCATTAGTTTGCACATTACTGTTTTGCACAGCCTTACACTCATTCTTCCAGAGCCCCAACTTGCCGCACCCGTGACTAGGAAAATTCTTTTTGGCTTCTTCTCTATTGAATTTTCCCCTTGGCTTTCCCCATTACCATCACCTTGAGTATGGCTATTGTTCATTTGAAGTTCCTGTTGCTCTGCTAATTTCACTTGTGCCCACATTACCTTTTCTTTTAATTCTTTTCTTTTATTGTCAATTTCATCTTCACAATACTTTGCAAATTTAAGAATTTCATCAATCGGCTTGGCCAGCCAGCAAATGTTATGATCTTTAATCCATTGTGAAATTTATGGTCTTAATCCTGACACAAACCGATAGATGAAATGTGTCATGTCTTTCGTATTGATATTATCCAAACCACTATACTGTTTGAATACTTGTAACAGGCGTTCATAATATGCATGCACAGATTCATCTTTATTCTGAGTGGTTCTATCTATTCCAGTCCAATAAGTTTCTTTTGCAGGCACCTTCCCTTTGAGGTAGAGTATTACCTGGTTGTATTTTTTCATGACTTCATCAGAAGGTGCTCCTCTCTTTGGGTCTCTATGGTACTCATCACTAGGCCAATCAATAGCAATTTTACACTCTGTCCACAAATCTACAGGAACAACGTCAAATAATCCATCTAAATCTTTCAAAAGATATTTCGAAACTTTCACAAATCTCTCGACTTGTCTGTACCATTCTGCATGTTTTTCTCGAAGTTTTGGGAAATCATTTGTAAATGACAAAATATCCTGTCGGGACCATGAGACATGTACATACTCCACCTGGTACTTCTCTCATTGGACACAACCTTTCCACTTTTTCTGCTTCTTTTAATACATATTCAGATGCAGTTTGTTTTGATCGAGCCTCTTCTTTTTTCTTGGCCCATCTAGTTTTCCATTTTTCTATGTCACCCCATTTTTGCAATAATGTCATAAGCGCCCTAATTTTTACCTTTCTACGTGACACATTCATATTTTCCAAATCTTTTTCTGAAAATTCAGCTCGATATGGTTTTTGTAACACTTTAAATTTGCCAATGTCAATTCCCATATTAGCTGCCATATCCATTAACTTTTCATTAAACACTCTTGTATTTCTAGTAATACTTTTGCATATGAACAGCAATTCGTCTTCACTGAATGTATTTAATCTGTCCAATCCCACATTTCCAGCCATCATTTCTTCTTATTCAACTCTTAATTTGAATATATCCAATATTTTTGGCTGTGACTTTGGTTTCTCTATTTCTAGTGCCAATCTATCTATTTCTCTTGGGGTTACTACTGTGGCACTTCTTGTACCTGAGGATGTCTCCATTTGTACTTCCCTAGAATTTATAGGAGTGGTTTTCCTGACCGAGTCACTTACTGGTTCTCTTATTGGCAAATCCATCAGGGAAATCACTGACTCACATTCACTCGCTTGATCATCAATTATTAAAGGTTCTTTTCTTGGCTGAACTACAGGTGTAGTCAGACTGGACTTTTAGGACTAGCCTGCTTATCTCCGTACAAAGGAACAACTGGGCCAATAGTTACCGGAATTGTTAGGGCTTCAGGACTTGTATTTAATTGGGACATTTTCTGAATCAACTCACTTCTTTGTTTATTTAATGCTTTTCTTTCCCTGTCTTGTAATACTTTTTCTAGCGAAGTCTCATGTACCACTTGCGGAATCAGAGGTGGTTTCAGGAACGGAGCATTTGGATTAAATGTGCTTGGCTCCTTATTATAAGGTGGTGGATTGTTCATCAATAAATCCTTCAAATAATCATCATATGATTCACCACTAGTCATTAAATGTTTCGTTTTTTAAGTCCTTTTACTTTCTGTAGGTTCTTCTAAAGTTATTACAGGATGTAATCCTTCCACTAACATGGACTGTCTCCATTGCTTCATTTGTTGGTCTCTTGTCTCTTTTGGAAATCAGGGATAAAACCTACTCCAATTCCTGTTACTCCTGGGTTTATCTCGCTCAAAAGCCTCAGTTTCCCATTCCTCCAATGCCTCATACTGCGTTAATCTAGGTCTGGGATCTAATTCATTCATGCGAGTTCTTAAACTGTACAAAACTCTGCCATTAGACGTACCATTTTCTGGAAATGCTAAAACACCATCATCTTTTGTGTACTCCATCCAATTTTCTAACCACACACAAGTGTGATAGCCCCTTTCTAACATCATGTATGATGCGGGCGTATTTGGTGGTGGAATAATAATCCCTTCCCTTGTTTTAATTGCTTTATCTTTCTTGAAATAATTCCTAATTTTTTTAATGAATGACATTTTTCTTTTCTCTCCGTACATGATATAAGGTCTTCCTCTTATATACTGTTCTTGCGCAAACCCTAGATATTTCCTATCGGGTCTACCTCCTACAATCGGACCTATGTGCCACATATAATTTAAACGCAAATGTTTTAGGATAACTCTCAATTTGTTTACAAAATTAATTCCAATACCAGCACGTCTTTTATATTTCAGTGACCAATCAAAATTTAGAATTCAAATAAATTCAACCAATAATTGCATGGCTTTTCTCTTGAGACTAGTTTTCACACTCCTGTTCTCACCCCTCCTTTACAATTATTACATCAGCAACACGCCCGCTGTCTCAACCAATACCAGTGTGGCTCTGAGTGACGTCAGTACAGCTCCGCGACTGACTCCCTCCTTTGCAAGTTAATACAAAACTTAATTTCTTTCACTTTTTAATGCAGATTTTTATTATTCAACAACTTAAAAACATTCGCCAATGTACCTGAGTGACTAATTTAAAGGAAAGATAAATTTCACTCACTACGAGTAAATCCCTACGCCTACTCTTCATATACTACGAGCAGATTCCTTCGTTCTACCCTTCACGCATGCATTGAAGAACCTGCTACTCCTTCAGACTTATCCCTTCTGGGATATACTGAGGCCAAAGTTTCTCCAGCGAACCCCCTTGCTATCAAACAAGCTCAGATGAACCTGCTACTCTTTCCATGTAACCCTTTCTAGGTGATATCACACAAAAAGTTTTGCTAGCGAACTCTTTGCTATCATTTATTCACACATTTATACAGAAAATCCCTAAATAGTGCCTCCTGTTTTACCTAACCATGCACTTATTTCCTACAGGTAAGTGACCTCACTGCAGTGTGGCTTCCATTTACCACCCGCTATTCTGCCCCCAGGGATTCCAGACAAAACATTAAACAGGTACAAACAAATTATTTTGGTTAATACATAAATTCAATACCGCATCAATATAATCAATGTACAATCAGATTTGATCGATCAATAGTCAGTACATAAGAAACTAACTACCTATCTTAACTAAACCCTATCCATACCACTGCTACCAAAAGAAATACTGATAGAGCACACAGGTCACCCGACTCAGTTTACCAAACTCACCTGAGCCCATAAAACAACACAACTTATTGTGAGTTTAATCAGGTAACCTGTGCACTTACTCTCATCAGTGATTTATACATTTCGTTTAGGACCTATACCACTGACTTACCAATCCTTGTCACTGGTACCTAAAGTCCTAAGGGATCTATGGAGTTAGAATAATAGGTAGAATAATAACATTTGCACTCACTTAATAACCACAAACTCGGGGAAAGGTTTAAACTCTTTATCTAAATTTCTTAAATGTCTTAATCCAAATATTAAACATCAGAAATCTTTCAATCAAGAAAATAATGATTAGAATGAAAATATGCAGAGATTTTATAAAGCAGACTTTATGCATTTGACATTAGGGTGGGAAGAGAGAAGGAAACAGTACATTGACATACCCACATTGAATATTTACCTAATATGGTGGAAGAACTAATCCTGGCCACGGGTCAGTTTAAAGGACAGAACCCCAAAAGTGCAGGCACAATAAAGGCAAGCAGGTGCAGATCAGAATCAGGACAGGTAAAGCCAAATTGGATCAGGACAGGACCACCACAGGCTAAGACCGGCACCCGCAGCTAAAGTTGCAACGCCTGCGTTACTGCCTCTCTGCAGCTAACAGCCAGAACCCGGTAAGAGTTATCGATCTCTCTGACAAAGTGCTTCGCCAGCACTTCAGCTCTCAAACCCCAATCTGGGTTTTGAACCTTCTGACACAGGGCTCCGCAAGCATCTCTGCTCCCGATCACCTATTCAGTGCGTTGGGTCAGTGACAGATCAGCTAGTCGGGCAAGTCGGACAAATTAACTAGCTAAGCCTACCTTAGTTATACTATTTTCCAGGTCAGTGTACCACCCCCCAATGTTGCAAGTGTAAGGATCCCCAATTTTGATTGGGCAAAAGGATGAGGAGAGGTCATCACACCATACCAAAATGAAACTTTTAGAATGAATATTAATGTTTGCGTTCCCGCCCATCAATTTATTTTCCCATGTATGTTTTATTCCACCCAGCAATTAATGTTCTAATATTGGTTACATTTTAGTCCATTTGAGAATTCTGCTTCCTCCGTAAGGGTCAGGAGGTAAGATTCCCACAGGTATCTTCTAGCAAGTTGGCTCTTTGGCAGCATTTTAAAGGTCATTCTGCTTCATGGACTTTGTGATTCGTGCGCAGTCGCAATTTCTACAAGATGGAGTTTAGCAATAGGCGTCAGGCCCAAATTGATTTACATGTAAGAATAGAAAAGAAACAGTTTGAGAACACGGAATAAATTAATGCACTGTATACCCCTTATCTCTACTCTATTCCCATTACTTTATATTTAAGTATTGCATCAGAATTAAGCAAAACAAACAGCTTAGCAAAAGCAGCGGTGCAAGCTTCTTGCATGTGAGGACATAGAGCAGCCATCTTAGTTCGAATGCGTAGAAGCAAAGGATTCCCTCCAAAGCAGAAAGTACGTCATGTCACGTGAGTGTCACAGACGCATGCGCAATAGAAAATCCCACGCAGCAGCGGCCATTTTAATGCAAGCGGATTATTATTAGTAAAAGCACATATGCAAGCTTCACCTAGATGTCATGTAATGCAATATTAATAGGACAAACATGTTGATTAGTACATTAATGTTATGTCGAGAGGACTGAATACAAGCAAGTCGCATTACGTGCGAATCCTTGCTCCATCAATTGTCAGCTGTGCGTTTTTAAAGTGCATTCTGTCGATTATAAACAACAAAAATGAAACAGCAAGTCTATAGAGCAACCACACCTCCTTAATATTCCCCAACTGTTAGTCTGTAATCAGAACGTTTCCAATTATTTGAAGTGTACATCCACTACTCCCACTGGTTCCATAGAGTGATCAAAATGACCAAAGTTAATTTATACAGAACAGTGAAATGCACCACCATAAAGTAACTTCCAAAATGATTGAGTCCATCCGGTCAGATAGTATCAAAATATTCTTTAATCTTCTTAAGAATTCTGTCGATTACACCGACAAACCAATACGAATTGACATGTTGGGCATTTCATGCTTGACCAGCCCTACAAGTTGACTGCCAATTCCAGTTCTAATGGAACTATGACACAAAGTGGCATACCAATGCGAAACTGCTGTTTGTGGTGAGAAATTACCCTTGTACCCAGTTGGGTAAACACAACCAAGTATTAATAGTTCATCTGAGAAATGTGTGTACTGTGCAGTGTGAAATGAAGTGAGGTATTTTGCAAGATTGTCTAACATCAAATCCTCACGGTCTGAACAGAAATAACCAAAGTCCAAGTAAAATTGATTTGCTGAAATATTAGTGCATAACCTTTGTACCTTCACAGTTGATTTGGCTATTAGTTATGGTCAAGTGAATGATTAACCACAACTTACTTTTTCAACCTTTTCATTGTCTGTGTGTGTGTGTACCAGTGGTTACTTTGTACAAAAAATAATAATAAGTGCCAGGCTCTCGTCAGGAGGCAGCTTGCACCAGCGCATTTCTCCTGTTAGCGCTGCCTAAAACAGAACCAACTATGTACCATGAAATTGGGGAGAGGATGTGGCGCAATGGCTGATGAACTCGGAAGTGGGGAATCAGTTCAAGTTCCGGCGTTGGCTCAACATCCTGTGATTTTGGGCAAATCAATCAATTTCCTTGTAAATGAATGTGTCCTTAGCTGATGCTCATGAAGAGCGACCTGTAGATGATTAAATAAAACCACTGGCTCAAATCAAGCACTGGTGTGTATATATTTTACATCTGTTTGTTAATTCTTCGAGCTTTCATGGAGTTCAGCCTGGTATCTGTTTTATAACACTTACAACCTTCAAGCACCCCCCCCCCAAAAATCTTTTCCTTTCTCCTCTCAAGCCTGCTTCCGTTTCTTGGCTGTATATGCACAACCACCCCACTTTGTCTTCAAATGCCATCTTACATTTTCTTCTCCTGCTTCATTTTTTCTCTTCCTTTTATCTTACACTAGCAGCCCGCCCCAGCGTTGCCCGGGGCAGAAGGGGGCTGGGGGCAGCATTTCAGGCTTGCGTGCACCTTACCTCAGCGCTTGCTCCCAGTCGCACAAACCCAGGCCCCCGCTCCAGTCCGCCTCACTTCACCGCCCCCCACTACTCTCACTTAAATGTCTGCACCAAATGTGAAAGCCGTTTTAAAACCTATAATTTATTTTGCTATCCCGCTCCAGTCCGCCTCACTTCACCGCCCCCCACTACACCAAGCCAGTCTACACGCCCCGCTGCAGTCCGCTATCCCGCTCCATTCCGCCTCACTTACTGCTCCTCCCTGCGTACTTCACCGCTCCTCCCTGCGTTTCACATACCTCATGGCGCTGCAGTCTTGCTACGTTATCCGCTCCTCCATGCGCTGTTGTCTCCATTCTGCTCCAGTCCGCCTTACTTCACCGCTCTTCCCTGCGGTTCACGTACCTCATTCCCTCCGGTCTGGCTAAGTTTTCCACTCCTCCCGGCGCTGTTGTCCACTCCTCCTTGCGTTCCTGTCCTCCAATGATGTCAGCACGCACGTTGTTAGCACACACGGCCGGCGCTACTTCTTAGGGACTACTTTTTTTATTGTTTATTTTTTAAATAACGTTTATTTTTATTTTTTTTATAGCCTATGTCCATCTACTGGACCCCCCATTTCCAACGCTGTATTGGGTGTTGCGATTGGTGGTGTACTTTTCAAGTTTACCTGGCTCAAAGGACACAGTTCTCTCTTTATAATAGTAGTATAGATTTTCTCGCTGTTTTTCTTCTCTGTAAATGGATTCCACCCACCTTTTCTGCATTCTTTTACCATCCTTTCTCAAATCCATCTATTTCCTCTGCCGTAGGCACTTCTCTCCCCACATACTTGATGTTAAACCCTTTTCTCTTCGGCTGTTCATTCCAATAGCATACGGGCCAAAGTCCATTTATGTAGGGGCATATTTATCAAAATGTTGCATCGCCCTTGTGCTATGTAATGGGGTGCAAGAGCGGTGCAACCCTTAAGTAAGATTTATCAAGCCACGCAAGGCCACATGGCCCTAAGTTACTTTATAAATCTAGAGTAACGCAACACAGCACAAATCACTGCCTTGCGTTACTCTGCCCCAGGGCGGCATTCCATGGGTGGGGCGTGGGTGTTCCCACGGAACACCCATTAATTTGGATGCATTCCCATATTTACCGTTACTAGTAGACCTGGGAAGGCGTCAAAATTCTGCGCATCCCCAAGAGAGGCGTAACAAGTACAAATATCTTCATTTTTCCTTGTTTCTTTCCCATTTCTATGTGTGCAGCATTCTACAACATACATAGGAAGAGGAAAATACATCAGTAGATTTCTTTTGTGTAGGGAGGTGTCCCGTCCTGACCATGTACATGTACATGTATTTATATAGCGCAAATCACCGACCCGGTATCTAAGCGCTTGCTTAGGGAACCCGTCCTGGTATTCCCCTGTGAGATACCCCGGCAGGGTATCCACAAGGTGAAAGCCAGGCATCCCGCCGCGAGGGGCCGTAGTGGAGATTAAGCAAGCTATTGCCCAGAGTTGCAGAGTGTGACCCCGTGAGTCGAGTAGGCACCGGAGCAAGAATTATCGAGTCCGTGGAATTTTTGAGCCCGAGACCCGCCGAGGCGGGGAATCGAACCCTGATCCACGGCCGATCTCAGCTTCCGGGTCTGCCGCCTCTAACCACTGAGCCACGCTTCTCCACCTGCACAAAAACTATCTGACTTACACCGCAGGCACCCTTGCACCATGGTTCATGGGTGCCTGCATTGGTGCTAGACAGCACATTGGGCCCGATTCACAAAAGTAAGATGTGTGTGCCACAAGGCATCCAAATCGTGCACCAGTGCATGGAAAGAGAGCAGCAGTGCCATATCAGAAATTGGATTTCTGGTTGGCAGAGGTGTGCATCCTGTCCAAGCAGGAACCACAATCTTAGTTAGGGTAAGTCACAAAAACACCCTAAATGAATCTGTGCTCAATCCCTGGTTGCTTGGCACAGAGCAGTCAGGTATAACATAATAGGTGATGTGTAAAGTAGTTGAACAACACTTCAAACAGTAGAACAGTGAAAAAATCATAAAAAGATACCACACCTGGCTAGGACAATAGAGCTCATTTAATGTACAAAGCAAGACCAAACCAAAAAGAATCTAATAAGTAGAACCAGAGTTAAGAATGTTTTAATAATAAACTGAAATGTTGTGCTTAGAAGCATAAAGTGCCAATTGGGACTATCTGGTCATGCTATACTGCATCAAATCCAAATGTACAAGCCTACTGCAATGCAGTGTGGGTCGAATACAGTTCCAGGGAAATCCCGCTGAAGTTTTACCTTCTCAAACATCGTGGCAAGAGTTTGGTTCACTGGGAAGTAGTTCACCATTAGCATGGAGAGCATTGCTGGAGGTGGTCTCCAGGGCACGAAGAGCCACCGGGTGAAGCAGACGGAAGGGCTGGAGTCTTACGGTCACAAGCTGTGATACTTTCTGTGCAAAAAGATAACCGTGCAGCAGCCCACGCTGGATCTTTGTGCGAGCGACGAGGTTCCGTAGCGAACAGGCTTGTTCAGGTTAGCGCAGAGCCTAAAAGCTTGACTTAAAGAGCAGAGAGCCCGCTCCCAAGGGCCCAGGACATAAGAGGCCCCTCTTGGAGGTCAGGAGCTTGTTGAAGATGGGTCCAGGAGCTGTGGGGAGCCTGTTTTGTCCCTGAGGCTCAGATCAGGAGACCAGCAGGCTAGCCCTTTGAGTCACTTTGGGGTTCGGGGTTGAAGATGGGGGCTGCAGGTCAAGTTCTTATTTCCCATGCAAGGAGGGCAACAGGTCAGCACAGCAAGAAAGCAGTTCTTCTAGAGCAGCAGTCCAACTGAATGGCAGTCCTTCAGCAGAACAGCAGTCCATCTTCCTGTCTGAGTAATCACAGACCCAGAAGTGGTAGGGTCAGAAGTCCAATTCTTATACCCAGTGGAGCCTTTGAAGTACAAAGAGGTCCTCCCCTCCTTCCTTGGCTCCAGACTCGCTCCAGGGAGATATGCAGCCCTTTGTGTGGGGACGGAACTCAGTCTATTCGGGTGTAAGTTTGAGGCTGTTCCCACCTCCTCCTTCCCATCCTCACAGGGTGACCCATTAAGTCACACCTTAGCTCTAATTGTGTGTGGCTGTCTAGTGGGAATGCACAACGCCCAGCTGTCACCCTCCCTCAGATGTGTATTCGAGACAGACTGCAGGCACACAGGGCTAAGAGCAGAAAAATGCATTCTTTCTAAAATTATCACTTTTAAAATTGTAATTATAAGTTCAACTTTATCATTAACAAGGATGTATCATTATAATTCCATAGGTACTAAATGTGATAGCTCTGTCTCCCTCCAATGGGGAATTGCAGCTTATTAAGTGTAATAAGAAATCTCCAATGTTAATCTAAGGGAGGGGTAGGCCTCATAGTAGTAAAAAAAAAAAGAATTGGGAGTTTTTCACTACCAGGACATGTAAAACTCAAAAGTGCATGTCTTACCTTTTAATTTCCCAGCATCCCGCCATAGGGGCTACCTAGGGCCTACCTGAAGCTTGACTTATATGTAATAAAGGGGAGTTTTAAGGATTGACAAGAGTTGCAAATGTCAAGTTGATGTGGCAGTGCAAACTTCACACACAGGCTCTGCAGTGGCAGGCCTGAGACATGTTTAAAGGGCTACTTAAGTGGGTGGCACAATCAGTGCTTCAGTCCTACTACGGTCCCAGGATGCTTGTTTCCGGTCCATGGAAGACATGGCTTGGCAGTTCGGGCTGGACTGTTCCCATGAGGCACAGGGTCAGACTGATTTGCATATAGCCATGTCTGAAATGGGGTGGCTGAGTGGGCTAAAGAATGGTGCTGGATTAAACCCAGATCAGTTGACTGGGGGTGAGTGTTTGATTTGCTCAAGCGCTCCGTCCATCATCCCTTTTTGTATCGCTCAGTCCTACTAGTAGCATTTAATGTACAGGCCCTGTGCACACCTGGTGCACTTTACTAGAGAATTGTAAGTAAAATACATATGCCAAATGTGGATTCCCCAATCAAACCCTGTTTAGGGGGGGGGGGCACAGGCAATTTAGCACTGGTCAGCAGTGGTAAAGTGCACAGAGTCATAAAGCCAACAAAAATGAATTCAGCAGAAAAAGTATGAGGAGAAAGGCTAAAGGTTTGAATGTGACCCTGCAGAAAGGGCTGTGCCCACCATAAACCTCATCCAGCCTAAAGCCAGGGTAGACTAATCAATACCCTGATGGATTCCCTGCTTACAAGATATATCATAGACAATGGCCCTCTACTGAAGGGGCACTTGTCAGTTCTATGCCTCTCTGAACTCAGTTGGATCCCTCTTTCTATACTCTCCTCAGCCAATGAACTGCCCCATGGGAATCTATTCTCCTCACCTGTTGATCATATCTGTGCAGCACCTAACCTTTATATGCTCACAGATGCATCCTAGTAGGCAGGCAGTCCAGCCATGGCCAACAAAGTGATGTGGCCCATTCCACCCCTTAGATCAGGCTCCCGCCCCCAACCCAAGGAGAACTTACTCCATAAGGACAATAACCAACAGAGACCACTGACAGGTATCAGTGTCAACAATCAGGCCTTAGGCCATCTAGGGGTCTCTGACCGCTGTGTTTCTTAAAGTGGGGGGCAGTAGACCTAAGCATCTTGCACCATTTCTCCACTCTGCATCCCACCAGTGGTATCCTGAAGCTGGTCCTTCAACCAAGGAGCTGTACCCGCAGGCTGAATAGGAGTTAGGGGTGAGTTATTTCTTCCCCTGCTCCTCCATCTGGGCTCCTGTATCATCTGTTTGGGAGTGGTATGTCCTGGTGGCTGAGCTTTTAGGGTGCCCTGAGCGGCTGTCTCTCTTAGGTCTTCTATCACCGGTAGCAAGTCATTCCCCAGAAAACAGTCAATTGGCATCTGCAGACTAACTATGGCACTTCTCTGGGTTGCCTACCCACCCCACTCCAGGAATACCAGGGTCTTGGGTCGGACAAAGTCCTGCCCCTGAGCCTGAGTTACCCTAAACACCTGACTGGTGTACTGCTCTGGGGAAACAAGCCTCTGTGCCCCTCAGAGCAGTGACAGGGACCCCATTCACCGTGCCCTGGTGAAAATGGTGACTCCCATACTCGGAGATCTGTAGGCTACCTTTTGAGTTCACTCCCCAACTAAGGAAGGCTAGGGCATGATCTATCTCTTGCCCCTGGTGACTACTTCTCCCTTAGGCCAAATAGGCAACTCCTGTAGAGTTCCAACCAGTGGGCGGTCTCCTTGAACAGACAGAGTCCTCCTGCTTGTGTCCTAGCTGGGAACAATCAAGGAAGTGGGGTTGGAAAGCGGGTGCCCTGGGCCATCAGACCATCTCTCGTTCGACTCAGATGGGACATGGAAACTTTTTCCTTCACCCTTAACTGGAGACTTGTCTGGATCTCCCTTAACCTCCCCATCGCTCTGTTGTGGGAATCTGAACTACCCTTCTTGGGGTCACTCCCAGGTACCATGTTGGACACTCTGTTTCTGACCCAGAGGTCCGCCTTCTCAGCAAGCTTCCTAGGGTCAGTCAACTTGCTATCAGGTGCTGGCACAGCTCTGTAAAACAAAAATCAAGCATGTGCTCTCTCAGGATCAGGCATACTCCAGACCAGTATAATCTGCCTTGCTGCTCCTTACCCAACCCTTCAGAGCCTTGCAAGAATAATCTAGAAAGACCACCCAAATCTGTGCGGGAAGTTTGTGGCTGCCCCTGAACCTTTGTCTATATCGCTCAGGGCTCAACCCAAATGTATTAACAATTATGGCTTTCATGGGAAAGTACTTTGTCTGGTCACCAACCTTCAGTGTTCCTCTTCGCATTGTGGGCAAGTACCTTCACAAGATACCCTCCCCCCCAGTACTCCTCAGGAACCTTGTGCGCCATTAGAGCCACTTCATATGCTGAGAACCACTTATCAATGTCATCCCCCATCACATAATTGGTTACCGAATCCTATGGGATGGGGAACTTTCCTTCTCCAGCAGACACTACAGGTACACTGCCAGCATTGCTGCTGGACTCCACTTGCAACTAGAAAAACAACACGAGAGCCAATGCTGAGACTAAGTTAGTCCACAAAACTGAGGGGAACACTAGGGGTTTGAAAAAAGCAAAACCACCTGCTTGATTTCTTTAGCAATGTGTCAAGATTTATTCTCTTTTAAATTATTTTTTGCTTTGTTTTTTATGAGTGCAAGGAGAAGCAAACAGTTTCATATATACAATAAGTACAAAACATGAATATTTCAGACATTCAATCAATCATGGCCGTCCAGTCATACACAAACATTCATACATAAAACACCATTGCTGAGACTAACTTAGTCTCAGCATTGGCTCTCGTGTTGTTTTTCTAGTTAATTTGGGCTCAGCCTTGCTGAGTTAGGAGTCAGGACCCTGTTTAGTTGTTTGGACTCCACTTGCAGGCTTTGATGTCCAGCTGCCTTAGGCTTAGCTCATGGCCCATCCATTTTTCCTCCATGGCTAGCCTCCATGGTGGACGGATGGAAGAAGGGCCTGTCAGTAGGACAGGGGGCCAGAAGTACCACCTTGTTATATTATGTTATGTCATGTTATTTTATGTTATATTATTTTATGTCATGTTATGTTACACAGCAAGTAAGAAACAACAAGGACTAAAGTCTAACCCCAAGCTTGTTTGAAGAGCCAGGTTTTTAGAAGTGTCCAATATCTGGAATACACAGTTGTAGAACTTATGTCAGAAGGAAGAGATTTCCAAAGATGCGGGCAAGCACAGAAAATCTGGTGTCACCCAATCTCTTTTTTTTAAACTTAGGGACAGCTAATAAGTTGTGATGGGTTGATCTGAGATTGTGTTTTGGAATGTAGCTTTGAAGTCTGGAGGACACAAAAGTTGGAGTTTTTCCATATTGTGCTTTAAAAATGATACAACCAGTTCTGAAGATGGTCCCTGAGCAACTGGAATCCAATTCAGCTTTCTCATCAAGTGCTTCATATGCCAATATCTTGGCTAATGCCAGACCAGCCTAGCTGCCTAGATTTGTTCTGTCTACAGCCTCTGATTCAATCCTTTTGGCAATCCTAAATAAAGGAAATTTGCATAGTCAATGCAAGACTTCACTAATGCCCTTATTATCTGGATAATGGCTTCAGAAGTAAAATATTTCCTGATTTTCTTGATCTGGTGAAGTTATAAGGTGTATGAGGAAATCATTGCTCATATCTGCGGCTTCATAGAGAGGTCCTCATCAATGAGGATTCCAAAGCTTTTAACAGCTGTTTTGCGAGTAGTAGGTTAGCCCAACTCTAGAGGCCCAAAGCAGGAGTTCCAGTTATGGATTTTATTGTTGGTGATCAATATTTCCTCTGAATTTAATTTCAGTTGATGGCTATTCATCGGATCCCTAACATGTATAATGGTATTCTGAAATAGCTACATAGGTTCTGAGGTATTGTCCAATTTGAAGAGCAGATTCATGTCATCAGCATAATTGTACATTTTCACTATCTTGTTGTATGGCGTTTTAAATTCCGAATGGATTTTCCCGATTCATGCATTTAAATAGGTATAATTCACGTTGCCCTTATATAGGTATAGAAATCAAGCCCTTATTTAGGCATAGCCCATGCAACCCAAATACAGGCATGGCTACTTCCATCCGTTCATCAAATGTCACAACGATTTCTTGGAAAACCAGCTTAAGCCGTTAGGGACTTCCCCTTGCTTGAATATTGATTTCTCCAAGAACTCAGTTAGTTCTACAATGAACATCTATTCTTTAGGGGTTCATTCATGACGTTCATATGCCCGACTTTACGTCAAACATGGCATTCCTAAACACCTTCAAGGTATAAATATACCTTCACTTGCTATGGCAAAGCACGGTGGTTCGGAGCAGTTCGACGACCTACTTGCCCGAGCTCGCTATAGCAAGTGCCGAAGGAAGCCGACTCTCCAGCTGACGCACTGATCAGGAAGCTGCCCTCCTCTGCTGAGAAATCCAGCTCCAGTGTTTCTGACTCCCCTTGCGGGGTGTTGGGAAATCGAGTCCAGACCTCCTTCATTCTAGGTATGGAGCTGATTAGAACCTAGAGATACCTTTGGTAGATTCTTGGCAAAAACTAAACCTATGCCTAAGGACATACTTACTTCTTCCCTCGTACTAGACCTAGGTTAGGTACATTGGGGTAGGCGTAGTTTAGACGCACCAGTTGAGTAATTTAGCCTGTGTTATTTATGTTTGTATTTTTATATGGCTTAGAAACCATACAATGCTATTACAGTATTATTTTTTAATACTATTCTCGCTGTACGCATTATACTTTGCATTCTGTCTAACGATTGTAGCAGTTCACCTCTCTTGCATGGGAAAGAAGACTGTTCAATAAACCTTTTATTGAAAACACCTGTCTCACTATTTCTCTGCAACTCTGTAGAAACTAAGCATGCACGATTGACTGAGTGAAATACGCATCTATTGTTTCCATGACGCTGAAGATAGTTATTCCAGTCCTAGGGAAACAAAGTTGTCATGTTTATGCGGTTGTCGAAAACTAATCTCTTCTTGTGAATTCGAGAAAATTTCTAGTGACCTCTGAGCTAGCTGGCACTCATGATTAAGTTTAGAGACCTATTGACGTAAGTCCTAAGTCATATCTATAGGATATATTATTCCAATGCGCAGAGCCTATTGGGAATATAGGAACTACACTACACTCTGTTTCTGTAGCTCATGTACCAGAGGGATAGTATAACGATAGAACAGAAGAGGGGATAACGCAGAGCACAGAGGCACACCACAGTTTAATTGAAACTTTGTGGACCAAAAGACCAAAAAGGAATTAAAGGACAGACTAGGAGCAATCACAAAGGAAGGATTTTACTCAATCTAGTGCTGTGCCTTGCAGACCTGCGGCCTTGACACAGTCGACGAAAAGAGTATGGTCAACCGTGTCAAAGGCTGCAGAAAGATCCAAAACAACCAATGCCTGGGCTTGACCCTAATCTGCTGCTTACCTCATTTCGTCAACCACAGAGAGAATAATGGACTCACTGGAGTGGTCAGGATGGAAAGCCGCTGGATGGGGTTCAAGAAAAGCAGAGTCCTCTAAAAAAGAGCAAAGGTTTTGGGCAACATGACATGAGTTTCCAATAGTTTGGCCAAATAAGGTAGTAAATATATGGAGCGGTAGTTTTTCAGAATGGTAGGATCTTTTGTCCAGTCGTTTTGGTGGGGGGATGAGACCCCAGTCCCGTCCCCCCCCCCTCCCCCCTCTTAAAGGCCCCCTTGTGGTTGGAAGGGCTCTCAGGGTGAGAGTAAGTGTAACAAGAAAGAGAACAAGGAAAAGTAAAGAAAGAACAAATGAAGGAAAGGAAGGCAGACTTGGTCGGGGGCAGGTAAGCTGGTTAGTAGAAAAGAAACATTGATAGCAGGAGAAAGGCAAGAAAGCCTGAGCAAGACACATGGAAGTTGATGAGTTGAAGTTAAAGAGGAAGTTGTTACTTGGAGGGCTGGTTAGGGGCAGGGGATTAGATAGGTGATGTTTGTTGGAATAATGTGAGGGAATATTAGTATGTGCAGGAGGAAGCTGAAAGATGTTACTAGGTATACCCAATGTGCTTCCAAAAAAGCAGCCTTTTGACAACACCAAGGGGTCTGTGCTGATTTCCTCCCAAATGAAGCACAAGCTCATGGAAGATTGCTGACTTCGAAATAGAAATACCAAGCAGGTTAATGTTTAACTGGCTACGGTTTTTTGTTTAAACAAAGCTTAAAGTGTGTCATACATATTGAAATACAACTCCTGTTAAATAATTTTGCTACAATTGTTCAGCAACTGCATTTTTGGGCAAAGAGGGCTGGGTCTTTCTTGCCCTCAAGGTGAGAGGAGTACAAGGTTTTATTAACATTTCTCTGCAAAAGGTGTATCAAGAATGGAAAGAGATGAGTGAAAACTGCTGGGCCATGGCTATATTTACCAAATGCTCAAAATCATGAGCCAGCGAGTCGTGTCCGGTCTTCTGTGCAGTGGTAAGTGGTGCTCATGAGATACTCTCATAACACATCGCCCAGACCTTACATCAGCTGGCATTTCTCTCCTATCTTTGGAGGACCTACATAGTGGCATAACTGTATCTCATTGCAGCAGCCAATATTAGATCATTTAAATCTAGCATTCCAACTGATTCACCAGGGAACAGTATTTTAACAATCTGACAAATAACTGCTATCATTAGTTTTCCCCCTCCAAGTGGGCGATAACTGGGCCTGGGCGGAGTTGACCAAAATAATCCTCCGAGCTATGTGGAGTTTCGCAAGCGCCAGAATGCATTATGTTGCACCATTCACCCTGATGTTTAGTGCCAGGTGTTTGTCCTGCGCTGGAAAATCAGCAAGAATGGCACCAGGAGCAGTGCAAGAGGGTGCTGCTTCCTTCTGCCGCTTGAGTAGATGTTCTACTCGAGAGGTAGTTTCCTCAATGCGAATGGATGGTTTCTCAATGCGAGCAGTCACAGCCAACTGCGACTGCCCGTGTTGAGAAATTTCACCAGGAGGTAGTCTGGAGTAATATTTTCCTCGCTCTGCTCACCAACTTAACGTTAGTGTATGCGAGTGAGAAAAAATCTCCGCTACGAGGAGCAGAGCTTTTTAGAACTCTGCGAGCAGAGCAGAATTTCTAGCACAAGACTAGTGATAACATGCATCTTTTGGTGTTTTTCATATAAAAAAATACACATGCATATTTACTGGGCATTTTCGCCTCAGTAAATGTTGGTAAGATTGACAAGTATGAGATGCAGTAATTACTGCTAAACTTGTGTTTCTGATCCCTGTGCCAACATGTTCATGCAGGAACCGGAAAAAGGGAGGCCACTCATAGCGTGGGCCTTACAAACAAATACTGTTTTAGGAGATGGCATACAATAACTAGTGTTTTTCATTTAGAAGAGCTGTGCCTGTGTGAGCAGTTTGACTGCGTGATTGCAGGGCCAGTGGTTTGCATGTTTGAGCTTAGGGTGGGTGGTGTGCTTGTGCGAGTGCAAGGTAATTGATGTCCCCATGTGAGTGCAGCATGTGTGCTTGTGTGGGTGTGAAGTGAGCATTGTGCCTGTGTGAGTGTGGGGTGAGCACTGTGCCCATGTGACTATGGAGTGACCAGTGTGCTCATGTGGGTGCAAGGTGAGAGATATGCCAATGTGATGATGGGGTGAGCAGTTTGCCTATAAGACTGTGAGATGAGTGGATTGTATGGGTCAGTGTGGGGCTAGTAGAATACTTGTTTGAGTGCAGGGTGAGCAGTATGTCTGTGTAAATGTGGGGTAAGGAGTGTGTCCGTGTGAGATTAGCAGGGTGCCTGTGTGAGTTTAGGGTTAGTGGTGTGCCAGTGTTTTGCTTGCATGACTGTGTTGTGAGCTGTGTGTCTGTATGAGGTGAGTGCAGAGTGAGTAGTGTGCTCGTGTGTGTGCAGGGAGAGCAGTGTGCACATGTGAGTGCTAAGTGTGTGTGTGTGTGTGTGTAAAGGAAGAACAATGTGCCTGTGTGAGGTGTGCCCATATGAGCAAAGGGTGAAAGTAATGCCCTTGTGACTCCTGAATGAGCTGAATATCTGAACGAGATCAGCATGTGAGGTGTGTCTGAGTGAGTGCAGGGTGTGTGGTGTTTATTTGTAAGTGTAGGCAGTGTGATGTACCTTTGTGAGAGGAGGGTCCAGCTCTTTAAAGCAGACACCCTCTGGCATTGTCAATCCTTGTTTTATCATTCTAAAATCTTCCAAATTAGTCATTCTTACCATCTAAAGTATTAATAAAACATTGACCTGCGGTTCTGTCAACTTTTGAAAGGTCTTATTTGCACAAACCAGCAACATCATAAAGCAAACATGAAAATGTGGAAAGTTACTAGTGACCCAGAAATGTGCAATGTGGCGGAACATGTTAGGAATAACAAGGCTGACTTTTTCTCTCACAAAAACTGAAAAACTGCAAATGCAAGAAATTTGCTGCGGTTTTACCAACAAAGTTTGGACCCAGGGCTGGACTGGGAATAGCAACCAGCCCTGGCAGATTGCTTCTCGACTGGCCCACCGGGAGGGTTTGATAGCAAGAAGCACCACTCCTGCTTTTGTTACACTGCTGCAAAACCAGCACCCAGTGACCAAACCAGCCCCCACAAAAGCGGCCCCTACACCTCCAGCCCACCGGGGAGTTGCACGGTGCCCGCAACGGCTAGTTCAGCCCTGTTTTGACCCCCTCTATCCTCCCTCACTGAGATAATATGGCAATCAACAAACATTCGGAAACGGCATGTTCAACTAAAAAAAAGAATAACAAATGTGTGGAACCCTCCATGGCAATCACCTTTGAAGGGGATTTAAAAAAATAAAATGATTGACTTTGTGGATGTAAGTGCATCCATTGGGGCCATGTTTGACAGCATATTTTATTTTTCACAAATCCTATTCAAAGATGGCTGACTTAGATATGTGTGAATTTAGTGTGTCTGCCATGGATATTTTCGCATACACGGTGGCCATCTATGAAAGCATGTTATTTTATTCTTACAAATCCCGCTAAGGGATGGCCCCCATTGATGTGTGGACATTTGGTTTGTAAAATTAGACAAAATAGAAAAAAATCATTAAAAAATGACCCTTGTGCATGCTACACATACGCACCTGACCAGCTATTTTGAAATTACCACAAAACATCCTAAGATGGCATGATGGTGAGATACAAATTAGCAGGAGCTGGGGGGGGGCAAGAGAGGAGTCTGGGGGAAAGAGTATACTAGGTGGGGTGTGGAAAAAGAGAGGGGGAATTAAGACAGGAGGACAGAAATCAGAGAAAAAATAGACCCTCGCTGCAATTCGAAGTCTGACATCAGCAGTGGAAGGATACATCAACCAATAAAAACACTATGAGACTGAAATGTGCCTAGGTGGAGCAAACACAAAAGTAGAAAAGAAAGCCAACAGTAGACAGAGAGAGCTAGACAACAAAAGCATCTGTGTGTATATATAATGTATTGGAAACAATAAGTCTGTCCAAGTCTGTAGCTGAGACCTGATCATGGGAGACCCTCAAAGGAACTCATAGCCCCATATCAATCTCAACTCCATGCTCTAGCCATCACTCCTTTCCCACCATCACACTTTATGTGTGGGGTCTGAAGCCAGTTTAAGACCAACCCTCAGGGCACTCCTGCACAACCTCAAAATGCTTCCTATGTAGGTTCAACTGCAAATATAACATCCTTCTGAACAAGCACTCCCTCATGGTGCAGGTGCTACCAATCAATAAACGTAAGAGGGTCCCTGAAATCTCAAAGGGGAGGAAGAGAGCAGGGAAAAACACAGGTTAAATAACAGAATATTTCTCCAAAGGGAAATACAATTGTGGGTGATTCATCCACGCTATATAAATAGTTGTCCCGCAGAATATAGAGCATCACAACATTTTACAAATTCAGATTTTATTGGTACCAAAAAATAGATAAGGTACTCACATAAATATACATTTAAAAATTGCTTTCCTTTCTCAAAACAGTGCTGACAATACACAGGCAGAGGATCATAGTTAAAAATCAAGACTAAATGCAAAACACTACATCTACAACACCAACATTTAGTGGGTAACAATAATTCAAACGCAAAAAAACCACACAAGGCAATAATACAATAAAGCGACAATACAACAAAAGAGGCTAAACTAAAAAACGCCTACGCCATTTCGGAACATACAAACATATACACAGTTCCTTCTTCAGGGCGAGAACATATTTGCAGGTATTTGGGGGGCCATCTGAACTTAATTGGAGCAACCACCGGATACGTGATGTAGCAAGCTCACAGAACGTAAATCTGCTGGCACAACAGAGGCAGATGTAAACGTTATAGGACAATTCAATAAAAACAACAACAAAACAACCCAGATTGAGCTTGAAAGAAAAATGCATCGAACTGAACTGACATGCATCAAGACAGGAAAACCAGTTCGTGAACATGTGATGTAGATAGAGAAGAGGTGCCATCACCAAAGTAAAGAAAACAAGATATACATGAATTTCCAATAACCCACTGTGCATAGCATGTAGCAAACGTGCAAAGAAGATGTAAGTTAAGGTCATAGTTACATATGTACAATGGGACACCTACTTGATGTACAAGAGGAAAACACACAAGTGTTTTCCTGGGGTCCGTGGGTGCTAAATAGCATGATTGAGGGCTCCACAAAGATCTAAAAGGGGGCATACATACAAGAGGCAGTTGAAACTGAGGCTTCAAGGGTGAATAACGAGCCAGGGAAGCAAACAAGGAGGGTAAAAGATAGATTACCAAGTTGAATAGCAATCACGAGGTGGACAAGACGGTCCTATAGGTCCACTGGCGAATATGGGCTGGAAGATGCCTTCCCCTGTCGGTACTTCAAGAAGAAGATGCTAAGGGGACAGACAATATAAGCCCCAGGAGAGTTAGGAGCCCTAGTTAAGACTAAAAGGTATAGAACACACTAACCAGACAAGCAGTCCTCCGTACCTACCATGTAAAAAGGTGGGTGAACATATTAGGAAAAGCGATAAAGCGTGAAGTGACCGCAAGGAAAACTAGCTAAGATCGCAGAATAAGGGCGATAGGGGACAGGTCACAGCCTAGATCTGGAAAGATAAATGCCTGTGAGGATGACATAAACTGCGGTACCGTCTATGCAAAAGAGAGTCCCAGTGTAAGCTTCCATACTTACAACATGAAGGGATACGTCGACCTCCAAGCCAAATGAGCCACCCTGATCGGGATTCGAAAGTTCCTCAGTGCGTGGTTCTAAAGGATAAAATATACAACAGCCAGTTAGACCAGCCAGGGCTGGGATGCTAGTTCACCCTAAACAACTCATGTGCATGGTGTCGTATCTCAGAAGAGAGAGTGAGCACCATGAAAAGTACAATGCATGCGGGGAGCACCAAGCGTGCCTACCAATATAGTACCAGGCCCCCATGAACAAAGCTAGTAGAAAATTAGAGCAAGGCTATAACTATTACTGAAGACTAGAGTGGATAAGGAGCGCAGAGGCACGTGGGTAGCACGAGTTTTACCTGGCAGTACCTGGAAACGAGCAACCATGGCCTCTGTGTTCCTCCATGACCAGCAGTGAGGCAGTGAGACGACGCCAGTAAATAATGGTTCGGACGATTGAAGGCGGGGCAGCCAGTAACGCGAAAGGGCCCAGCATCTAGACCAGTGTCGTGATTTCCGGGTAACACACACGGGACAGGCTGGCCACCATGTTGAATACCTCAAGGTGCCGTGAGTCGCGTTAAACCATTGAGGGAGAATCTTAGTGAGATGGAATAGAATAATTTGGAAGTGCCGGAGAGCTAACCCAGGGAAAAGGGGAAGCGAAAAACCCTGTTTGTGAAGGGAAAAGAAACCTATAATGTCAACTGTCACCAGATGGGAATATGGAACGAATAACTGGGAGGCGAAAAGTCTAGCTACCCACGTGAATAATCCTCAATGTGTGACCACGAGAGAGAAAAAAGATGGCAAAAAAGGGTCACCAGAGTGGGGACTGGATGAAGCCATTAATAAGAGTACTAACAAGCCGCTAGGAATGAAAAGGCGGTAGAAAGCATAAAGACAAAAAGTTAAAAAAGAGGTAAACAAAGTAGAAGCTGCCACATTTGGCAAAAACTGCCAACAGGTGGCCAGAGTGTAAGACCCCTCTGGTCCGCAATTAACGATCAAGCTAGAAAACAAAATAGGTACTGGGGCAGAATATCAGGGGAAAAGGAGGGTTGATAAGAAAGAAAAGGACTACTGATAAAAACTCCCTGAAAGAAACCCGGAGTTGGAGGACTCAGGTAGAGAAGATCGAGCATAAGTGGGACTGGTGTAAGTGACAATGCTACTGGGAGACAACCAGTCTTTAAAGGGTAATTCACAAGATGTACTGGTGTGACAAAATTAGACTGCAGCAGGTCCAATCATAAGAGGGCGTTCTCCCAAGGGAGATGGTATTTAAGGCCATGTTTGCAGAGTGTAAATCCAAAAACTTCCCTTTTACGCCTTATTGCATCCCTGTTGCCAGGACTGATGTTAGTTATTCTCTCAAGAATAAGCCATTTGCGGTCTGCTTCCAAGTGGCAATGGGAATTCCAATGTTCAACCAGGGGTGCTCCATTACGTCAGTTCTTGATTGCCTACTTGTGCTCACTAAATCTGACTCTGGATTCTCTGCCGGTTTCACCTACATACCCTAGTTTGCAGGGACAGAGAATCAGGTAGATGACGTTAGCGGTCTTGCAATTGTTCATTTGTTTAAAAATGAATTTTTGATTTCCCCACTGGAGAACATCAGTAACTATGGCAAAACTGCAAGCATTGCAGGTGCCGTATTTGTGAGTCCCTGTGACAGGGTTATTGCCCAGGATGGATTTCTGGACAAACTCACGTTCTGGTGTGCAGGCAGACTTAACCAGGGAGTTACGTAATTTTTTGTTGCGATGGAACGCAAACACAGTTCTGGGAAGGGGGTACCCTGTCCGCAGTTGAGAATATGCCAGTTTGAGGTGATTATTTGGCGCATTCTATTGTTAACGTTGGAGTGTCTGGTGATACAGACAAGTTTGTCTTCCTCCATGGTGGTCTTGCTTTGGAAGAGTGATTCACAGTTATACTATTTTGCCCTCTTGAAGGCATCTCCAATCACTCATTTGGGATAGCCTCGATTGAGTAATTTATTCTTGAGAAGCTCCGCATGCGTATTATACTCCTTGATGGTGGTACAGTTCCTCCGAATACAGAGGAACTGACTGAAGGGTATGCTATCTTTCTGACATCGCGGGTGGTAGCTTCGATAATGAAGAAGTTTGTTGCGTGCGGTGGGTTTGGAATAAAGTGACACCTCAATGGCATGATCAGCAACCTGTATCCAGATATCAAGAAATTCAATCCTCTCTTTGCTCATGTTCGAAGTAAATTTGAGGTGTGGATCATAAAGATTAATCCAGAGTAAAAACTCAGCGAGTTGTTTAACTGGACCCCTCCAAATGAAAAAGATATCATCATGAATCTGTTCCAATGATTAATGTTCTCTGAGAAGGGTGCCACCTCATTAACAATGAACCGGTCTTCGAAATCCCCCATGAAGATGTTTGGCTACATTCGGGGCACAGGCTGCCCCCATGCTAATGCCTAGGAATTGCTTAAAAACAGATCCATTGAATTCGAAATAGTTCTCCTGAGGCACAATGGCCAGGCATTCCAGGACAAACAACCGATCAACTGTGGTGTCACAACTATGAAGTACTAATTTGACCGTTTCAAGCGCCTCCCTCTGGGGTATATTGGTATAAAGTGCTTTAATATCCATGGAGACCAGAGTCTCACATTGGGGGTTGCATGCAATGCCTTCAATTTTGGTGATAAGATGTCCTGTGTCCTTTACATGGGACGGACGATTGGACACAAGAGGCTTCAGAAAAACATCTACATATTTCGATTAGGGCTCGGTAATGGAGCCTATGGTAGACACTATAGGTCTGAACGGCAGCTTGCTGGTGCCTTTGTGCATTTTGGGTACTTCGTATAATATGGGGATCCTCGTGTGCGGTTTGTTAAGGTATTCAAAATCCAAGTCATAAATAGAGCCTCTATCCAGAATTTCTTGGGTAACCATGAGGATATCAGTTTTGATTCTTTGTTCAGGATAACGGAGACCTTACAGTAATGTTCCGGAACTCCCAACATGTGTTGGATTTGGTCTTTATAGTCGCAGCTGTTAAGTACGACAATAGCACCACCCTTGTTGCTGGGTTTGATGGTAACCTCTTTGTTAGTGGAGAGGTTCTTAAGGACTTGGTATTCTTGGTAATTGAGATTGAAAAGAGTCTTGGGCACAAATCTCATCATGTTCTGGATTTTGTAATAGACGGTACGTTCAAAAATACCCACCTCAGGTCCCACTTCATCCAAAGTTGGAGTAAAAGTGGTATCTGGTCGAAGGCCTGATCTGTTGGTGACACAGGGTGGGGTTCTATTCTCAAAGAGTTTTTTCAATCTGATCTTCCTAAAGAATGATTGGATGTCACGGTTAATTTTAAATTTGTTGAGAAAAGTATTGGGGACAAAAGATAACCCTTTGGCCAGCAGGTTCATAGAGGATTCATCAAGATGTACCCGTGAGAGGTTAAAGATGGGAATTGGATCCTTATGGAATGGGGCAATCACTCTCTCCAATATTGGTTCCGCATGGGTTGCAAAAACTGCGGAGGAGGGTCCTGGTGGTGATAATGGCCTCACTCCTGGGTTCTGAATCTCACTCTGGTTGATCCTCAGCGGTTCCCTAAAAAACTGTTGTTTCGAATCTGATCCTCAAACGGTGGCCTCCTATCTCTGTATGAATCTGAGTTATTAGTACTACCCTCTCCTTCAGATTCAGAAGTGTCAGAGAAAGTAAGGACCTTTCTGTGGGTCCAGTGTTGACTATCATCTTGGTTACCTTGATCTCTAGAGGTGTTATAAAATTGGGAACCAAGGTATGGATACAATTTCTCCTCCGAGAAATAACGTACATCTTTCTTAAGTTTATCAGTCTTTCTTTTAAAAAGGTAATCACTAAACCCATCAAGTTCTGCATTGACCTCATCAAGTTTCTTTTTTGCTTCTTCTACTGAATTGTTCTTTCTTAGAGCCTCTTCCATCTCAGTTATATATTTGAGTAGATGTTCCACTATCTCTCTAGCTGTCTCAATAATGAGCATCATTAGGTCTCTGGAACAGCGGTTTACTATGAGTGACCATCTTTCCAAGAATTTTCGGATTTCAACAAACAGGCCCAGGATATTCCCAATCCTTAACCCATTTGGAATAACCCCAGCCTTTAAGTACAGTAACATAAATTTGGCGTGGGATTCAGTATGTCTAGCCTTCTTTTTGAGATTAAGCAATTTAAGCCATTCATCGTCTTAGCCTTTGCTGATGGAGAAAGGGCGATCAGTGGAGGTGCTCTGACCTAATAGTCCAGAGAAGTCCTCCTTACTAAATCCAAAGGTTTTGATGCCCTCCATATCGAGGGTGTACAAAGAGAAAATACCAAGGGGAGGTCTGGAACAGACACCAGAAAAAGGGGGGTGATAGCGGAAGGAGGAGGGAAAGGTAAAACTGCAAGGATAGAGGTAAAAACTGAATAAAGAAAACAATAACAAAAAAGCACAGAATATCAAGCTCAAAAATGGGCTGGGGATTGAGAACAACCCTCGCAGCAAAGTGTCGGGAACAAACCAATAAACGTAAGAGGGTCCCTGAAATGTCAATGGGGAGGAAGAGAGCAGGGAAAAACCCAGTTTAAATAACAGAATATTCCTCCAAAGGGTTATACTATTGTGGGTGATTCATCCTCACTATATAAATAGTTGTCCCGCAGAATATAGGGCATCACAACATTTTATAAATTCAGATTTTATTGGTATCAAAAAATAGATAAGGTAATAACATAAATATGTATTTAAAAATTGCTTTCCTTTCTCCAAACAGTGCTGACAATACACAGGCAGAGGCCCATAGTTAAAAAACAAGACTAAATACAAAACACTACATCTACAACACCAACATTTAGTGGGTAACAATAATTCAAACGCAAGAAAAACACACAATGCAATAATACAATAAGGCGACAATACAACATAAGAGACTAAACTAAAAAACTCCTAAGCGCGTTTTGGCACACACAAACATATACACAGTTCCTTCTTCAGGGCGAGAACATATTAGCAGGTATTTGGGGGGCCATCTGAATTCAATTGGAGCAACCACCGGATATGTGGTGTAGCAAGCTCACAGAACATGAATCTGCGGGAACAACAGAGGCAGATGTAAACGTTATAGGACAATTCAATAAAAACAACAACAAAAAACAACCCAGATTGAGCTTGAAAGAAAAATGCATATAACTGAACTGACATGCATCAAGACAGGAAAACCAGTCCGTGAACATGTGATGTAGATAGAGAAGAGGTGCCATCACCAAAGTAAAGAAAACAAGATATACATGAATTTCCAATAACCCACTGTGCATAGCATATAGCAAACGTGCAAAGAAGATGTAAGTTAAGGTCATAGGTACATATGTACAATCAATGGGACACCTACTTGGTCCTATTGGCCCATATTCGCCAGTGGACCTATAGGGCCGTCTTGTGTACCTTGTGATTGCTATGCATTTTGGTAATCTATCTTTTACCCTCCTTGTTTGATTCCCTGGCTAGTTATTCACCCTTGAAGCCTCAGTTTCAACTGCCTCTTATATGTGTGCCCCCTTTTAGATCTTTGTGGAACCCTCATTCATGCTATTTAGCACCCACGGACCTCAGGAAAACACTGGTGTGTTTTCCTCTTGTACATCAAGTAGGTGTCCCATTGTACACATGTACCTATGACCTTAACTTACATCTTCTTTGCACCTTTGCTATATGCTATGCACAGTGGGTTATTGGAATTCCATGTATATCTTGTTTTCTTTACGTTGGTGATGGCACCTCTTCTCTATCCACATCACATGTTCAAGAACTGGTTTTCCTGTCTTGATGCATGTCGGTTCAGTTATAAGCATTTTTCTTTCAAGCTCAATCTGGGTTGTTTTGTTGTTGTTTTTATTGAATTGTCCTATAACGTTTACATCTGCCTCTGTTGTTCCCGCAGATTCACGTTCTGTGAGCTTGCTACATCACATATCTGGTGGTTTCTCCAATTGAATTCAGATGGCCCCCTAAATACTTGCTAATATGTTCTCGCCCTGAAGAAGGAACTGTGTATCTGTTTGTGTGTTCCGAAACGCGCGTAGGCGTTAGTCTCTTTTGTTGTATTGTCGCCTTATTGTATTATTGCATTGTGTGTTTTTCTTGCGTTTGAATTATTGTTACCCACTAAATGTTGGTGTTGTAGATGTAGTGTTTTGTATTTAGTCTTGTTTTTTAACTATGGGCCTCTGTCTGTGTATTGTCAGCACTGTTTGGAGAGAGGAAAGCAATTTTTAAATTTATATTGATGTGATTACGTTATCTATTTTTGATACCAATAAAATGTGAATTACAATCAAAAGCCAACATTGTCACCATATTCAATCTTTATAGTGAGGTAATATGCTAAGCAGTTTCGTCAGGAATTATTTCTGCATGCTGTGAGCAGAGGAGAATTTGAGGCCACTCCATACCTGCCAACTCATACTGTGCCGCCACCCTGTGACAAACAATATCGGCTCCCATCACACGGTCTCCCAGTGAGGAACCTACATCACACGGTGGCATGGAAAACGAGCAGAAAATCACTGTAAATAGTGTTTTTCCAGCTCAGTTTCCGAGGTTTTGAACTGCTGACGTCCATTAAGGGGTATAAAAGCACCCCAGGACATTGGCACCAGCATCAGCAAACTTTTTTTTTCTTTGGGAGGTGGGGGCTTGGGGTGGGGTTCAAAAGAGCCTCACAGGTACTTCTCGGCACGAGGAGGCCCTGTGCTCTTTAAGGCCCCGCCCCCTACACACACAGTGAGATTGTTCTTCAAGTTGGCAGGTATGTCACTCCTCAGGAGGGATTGATTCACATCCGTGCACACCCAAAAGTTGGTTGCAATAAATGCTTATCCTTCTGGGATGGGCAATGCATTGACTCCAGGCGCGCAACACCCATTGGGCTCACGGGGCTTCAGCCCCCCCCCGCCCCCCCGTCGTGTGTGTCAGCCCGGCCGGAGACAGCTTCGCGGGCTGGCAAGCATTTAATTGCAGCTGCACCCGAGTACTTAACAGGTCTTTAAAAGACCAGTTACGTGTAAATGAGGCTTTTGTTGTGTGTTCACCCCTTCTTACAGCCACTCTGTCTATGTTTGGAAGAATTAGCCCCCAACGAAATATTTTTCAGCCCCCTCCCCCGAAATTTGGCTCTAGTTGACCCAGGGCACCAATTTTCTGAGGGGGCGAATGGAGCTGCTTGCATTGAGGTCATGCCAGCAGCAGCACCCTTCTCATCTTGTTCCAAACTTGTCCTTGTCCCTGCCTGTTCGTTTCTCTCTGATTTGCCAGTTTAAAGTAATTTTAGTCCTTCATTATCATATGGCAGGCGATGGTTTTAACACCCTTTTATCCCACTTCCTAGCCCTCTCTTCACCCTCGGACCTCTTCTGGCACACATCAACAAAACCATCATCTGCCTAATGCAGCTCAGCTATCAGTGCTTTAGTGAGCTGGGGGTGTCCCGGGATTTTTTGTTCATGGGCCAGTCCCTGCACATCCCTGCTACCTCATTTAATTCATTACCATCAAGGGCGCCACATTTCCCCCCGCCCACGCTCAGGGCTCGATTTTAGTAAATGCGGCGCCGGTTTGTACTCTGGCCTCGCGACCTCGCTGCTGTAAGCTGTTAATGATTGTCCACATCGCACCGCTGATTGTTTCCTGTTTGCAGCCCGCCGCCTGCACTTGCACACTCTCCACGACGCTACCTGTTCCTTCACACATCGCTTCAGGTATACATTTTTTAAACTTAATTATCACGTTCATGTACAAATATTGCAATGTAAAAGGATAGCGGCACAAAAAAAGAGAAGCTGAGGTCGATATGTTACTTTTGTGCTCTTTAGACAGGCTGTACCTTTTCGAGGTGGAGGGCTTGGTATGTCGCTGTTCTTGCATCCAGCACAAGTCCAAGTTGCTACAACCACATTATATTATATTGATACTTTCGATGCAGGTGGTACTTTCTCTGCATTTGCCTTTTATGGTTAGTAGCGGTTGTTAATGTTTTATTTTTTTCACGTGCACGAGAGGTTCAAGGTTAGAGTTGATACAGGGAATTCTGCGATAAAGCGGAACATCCAGTGACGTTTACTTCATAACTTACCAGCACATTTAAAGAACATGAAAAAAGAGTACCTTTAGCGATAGAAGAGTACACATTGCCTTTAGCTTTCTCAATGATGCATTAATATGAATGTGTCTTCCTTGTAATATCGCCGTTTTCAGTTGTTGATAACTGTCGCCGCTGTGTGTGACGTCGGGCCCCATGACGTATGCCATTTCATTCACTCGTGCTACTTGCAGGACTGGATCATCTCTGAAGCCCGTGGATCTGTCAGGAAGGTGAAATCATGTTTTTGAGTGTCACTCTATCCAGTTCACTGGATATTGGCATAGTTTTAAAGGTTGATGCTGTTGAAGTCAGTTGACACTAACAAAGACTTGGAGATGGAATGGAGTGAATTCAGTGGGAATGAACTTCAGTGTAGTTGTTGATTCCAATAAGGTCTAGGGTGAGGGGTTTGCAGAGATAAAGAGTGATCCCTCTGAAAATAAAAGGGCTTTGGCTTCTTATGAGGGTGCTGATGATTGCAAGAAAAGTGTTGGTAAGCTCAAAAGATGACTCTCTTTTTATTAAGTACATGTTTATTTTTATGTCTTCAGAAATAATAAACAAAACTCATTTAAAATTGATGGTGTGCTAAAATACTTGATAGAGAAAGCTTTGGTCGGTTTATATGGTTCACATTTCACCTTAAACCTGGTGGAACATTGTCGTGCCCTCTTGCAAATCGATTCTACTGGTTTCGGATTCAGCATCTAAGTTTTGTTTATATTGCACAAAATGCATTGGTATAAAAACTCATATTACTCATGGAACTGTAAAATATCTGAAATCTTTCATGGTTCCATGTGAAATATGAGTATCTGCATCTTAACGACAGTCCGAAAACCAGTCTGCAGAGCTTTATGACTGTGAGGGTTACTAGGAGTATGTGGCAAAGTTATGTAAATTATGCAGCAAGGTTATCTAGAATAAGCGGCAACAAAGGAAATCAAGTTGCACATTTACTGGCAGTATCATTTTCAACCATTTGAATTAAAAGCAGCTTTTTTAGTGAAATCTGCAAATATAATGGCGAAGACGGAAGATCCACAGTTGTGTGGAAAATATGGAATGCACAGAACTGCAAGTAGTTGGCTATATGCAAAGTTTTTGGTATAGTGTGAAGGCTGTGCGTAGTAGGTGGTTCAACACCTAGTGGGTCTCAGGTTTCTACAGGGAGTAGGCTCTCTGTGGAGGGGTTGTGCACAGGGTGATGACCCTTCACATTAGGAACCTTCCCACCCATATCTGGTTAATTTCCCATAACAGATTGGCTCTTCTTAAAGGGTTCTGTACAGACTAACGGCTGTGCATAGTAGGGGCTTGGCTACCTATTGGTGCCTGAAGTAAGTGGTATCTCCATGAAGGGGTTTTGTACTAGACAAAGTCTGATCACGACAGGGTCTTGTACTGTGTGGGTGATTGTCCATATGAGGTTATTCATAAATTGTTTGGTACAGGACAAAAGCTGTAAGAGAAGCTTGGTTCACCTAAGGGTCCTGAAGGGTAATTTATGTTTTATATGATTCAACACCATTCAGTACTTACTCTCCTATGCAAAATGCTGTATTGGTTTAGAGAGTAATTTGAACTGTAATAGGTTGGATAGAGTTATCAGCGATGTCGTCAGTGATGTCATCAATGATGTAATTTGAGATGCGATCAGTGATGTGATCAATGATGTCATTGTTCATTTCAATAGTGATGTTATATGGGAGGCCATAAGCAGCGAATGGCGGGGTGGCAGTTATAGTTAGCTTGCTGAACTATAACAGGTGAATTTCTGAGGCTTTTTAGGTTTTAAATATTGCATTATAACTAACATTGTCACCTAAGTATAACATTTATTCAACCTTTGTACTTTTTAGAGACTTTCATGTTTTTTGTAACGTAAGTAAAGTTTTTTTTTCTCACGTAACTATAAAGCTACTTTAATCGTTGTTTTTCTCAGTGAATTTCAGATGCTGTTCTTTTTTGTCTACATTAAGTATGATCTTTTTGCCATAACTAACTATAAAGTCACTTTAACCTTTGGTTTATTTCAGTGACTTTCTAGTTTTTTTAAATAGATAAAGTTACATCTTATTAGCAAATGTAATCATTATTTAAATCTCATATTAAGTCTCTAAAGCAAATTTTCAGTAGTAGAATTTTATTTTTCAATTTCAATGTTTGTTATTTGTTTTGTTTTCACTTACAAAGGTCCTGCAGCACACCTGCTGGATCGATATAGAACTAAAGGGAGAGTACTGTGTGAGTTCTGTGATGGTTTTACTTCCTGTTCTGGGTCCCGCTGGAGTACAGCAGGACCCCCCAAAATAAAAAAAAATATGTTTTTAGTATGAAAGAGTTATTTTCATTTAACTCTGAGCCTAGAGATTTTCTAATTTGGGCAATTAACGAGGATACTTTGACTCTTTTTATGAAATTGCTTTGTTTTTTGATGTTGCAGTACTGTGGTACGTTTATGTGGTAGCTCCAGCCCTATGATAGGAGGAAAGATATCTGATTGGTTGAAATAACTGTCTTGGTCCATTCACAGGATGTTCCCACCCTTGCACTCTCATGTGGGATTTGCATTTCCATGTGATCATATGTTGTGTTACACCAACCTTATATATTTGGATTTTTAAAATGTTTGGTAGTTTCACATCTTTGATTATGGCTTCTGGTGATGAAAGATAGAAAGAGATGGAGGAGGAGAAGCAGGAGACTTCTAGGGCCAGAAACAAATCCCCGATTTGGCAGTTCTTCACTACCCCCCAGGACAAGAACGTGTTCTGTAAAACTGTATCTATAACCAGCAGCTTTCAAAGAGCACTTTGAAAAAATAGTCACATGGGCGTCATTTAGGGGTCACCAGGGGTCGCAGCTGCGACCCCTATCTTGCCCCTTGCGACCCCTGGCACTGTCTTTGCGAATCAGTGGCAAGAACTCAGGGGATCTCCGCATTCCTTACTTTTTGCCAGTTTTCCCTTGTACTAATAGTAAATAATATTTTATTATTCACTATTAGTGTAAATGAAAAGGAGCACATTTTGCTGCAATGGGACTTTTGGTGGCAGCTGTGGCAAGTTCACATGTTATTATATGTATGTTGTGCCCATGCTTGCAGGTGAGAGTGTGTTTATGGGAGAGAGAGCGTGTATGTGTAAGCATGTATGTGTGAGAGAAAGTGAGTCAGTGACAAGTTGTGAATGAGATGGTAAAAGAGAGGCACAAAATTACTAATCCTTGACACAAGACAACATTGTACCAAACATGATGTGCAGCTTTGCGCCAACAGAAAAGAGAAAAATGCACCATATGTACTCGCATATTGTGCATCGTTTCCTTCCCTGCATGCTGGTGCACTTTTAGCAGCTATGCGCCAACACACAAATCCTTGCAGGATAGTGCAAGGGTGTGTACTTGCTCCAAAGCATTGGTTTTGTACTGGAAGGATTTTCTTCCAGTACAAAAACAGTTGTAAGACTTTTCCCACTTTAAATGCGTGCTGTACAATGCAGCACCCATGAAAGGTTGGAAAGCTGAGAGAAATTAAAACATTTCTCCACATTATGCCTGCCTCAAGGAGTCATAAAATTTTGCCAAAAATGTCTCTCTGCCGATGTTTGCAGATAGAGATTAGCATCAAAACCCATTGGTCGGTTGCATGAGCACACCCATGTACTACCCATGGAACACCCACTTAAGACAAAATGACACAAAGCAGTGAAGAGCGCAATTCTGTGTTTCTTAGCTTTCGATAAATCCCACAATAACACAAAAGTGACACAAACACGTTGCAAAGGTTAAGTAAACCTGGGCCAGAGTGTCATTAATTATGAGTGATTATGAGTGAGATTAAGAGTGAATTAAGAGTGAATGCATGAAAGTGAGAATGATTAGGAATGAGTGCAAGGGTGCAAGAGAGTGTTAGTGTGATCTTCGCTCAGTCCCACGCTCTTCAACATAAACATGGCCCCCCTCGCCGCCATCGTCAGACAGCATGGGCTCAACATAGTATCCTACGCTGACGACACCCAGCTCATCCTCTCTCTCACAAAGAACCCCAAAGACACCAGATTCAGCTTCCAAGAAGGAATGAAGAACGTTGCGGCCTGGACGAGCGACAGCTGCCTAAAACCAAACTAAGGGAAAACAGAGGTCCTCGTCCTTGGACCCTCCTCCTCAGCGTGGGATAGCTCCTGGTGGCCCTCCACCCTCGTAAACCCACCCATACTGACGAACCACGCCCGGAACCTCAGCATCATTCTAGACTCCTCCCTCACCATGACCCGCCAGGTTAACGCCGTCGCCTCCACTTGTTTCAACTCCCTCCGCATCCTCCGCAAGACCGTCAAATGGATCCCACCCGAAGCCAGAAAGACCGTCACCCACGCCCTCATCACCAGCAGACTGGACTACGGACACGCCCTCTACGCAGGAATCAACAAATCCCTGCTATAGAAACTCCAGACCATCCAAAACACCGCTGCCAGACTAGTCCTTGGCACCCCTAAACAGTAGCACATGACCCAACACCTGCAAGACTTCCACTGGCTCTCTGTCACAAAGAGAGTAACCTTCAAGCTACTCACCCACACCTACAAATCCCTCCTCAACATCGGACCCAAATAACTCAACAAAAGAATCTCCTTCCATGCACCCAAATGAAACCTCTGCTCCACCGACATCACCTTACAACAACCCCATGCATCCTCAGAACCAGGGCTGGTGGAAGAGCCTTCTGCCACGTTGCAACCAAAACCTGGAACGAACTCTCAGTCATCATCAGACGCTCCCCCACCCTGCACACCTTCAGGAAGAGCCTCAAGACCTGGCTTTTCTGGCAACCCTGAGCTGCCCTCCCCACACCCCCAGCGACTTGAGATCCTAACGGGTGAGTAGCTCACTTTCTAATCCCCTGATTGATTGATTGATTGATGTTCGGGGCATGTAACACCTGCTCCTTGAAAAAATCATGTCCAACGGCCATAGGATGTCACTTCCTGTGATTTCTTTAATGTCAAAGGGTATGTGATGTCACTTCCGTCACCCCTAGAATTTTTGTGAATTGCCACCCATGATGGCACTTTGGAACTGTGGAAACACATGCATGCATCCGACCTCATGGGCCCTGCAAGGGCTGAGTATCGACGCGATGCACAGACGGCATACACTTTCACCACTGGACCATGGGATATTGTGCCACCAAGTGCTACAGAGCCTGTCTGATCTGAATAGTGCTTATAATCACATATTCATTTATTGCAGAAGGTGCAGCAAGGCCTTGGTTATCAGAGAGCATAGTACGTCAGTTAGAAACAAGTTGGTCTCAGAACACCAGTGTTTTAAAAAGATGAAAGGCCTCATTACAATGGCAGTCGGACAAACGTCCATCCGCCATCGCAGTTGTATTGACACCGCCTGGCAAGTAGTCAGCAGTCCCACCCGCCATATTTTGATAGACCACTGTGTAGGTTGTTGGAATCTGCTTTTTTCTACTGAGCTTGTGCTGCGTCCCAGAAAAGAGCCACAGCACAAGCTGCAGTAGAAAAAGTCATGTTTTTGATGTGTGGAGGGGAACCACATGTGTCCCCCTTGCCACCTAGCAGGGCTTGGGGCCCTCAAAGTTCCTTACCGACAGCCTTTTCATGGTGGTGGGACCGCCATGAAAAGGCTTTGGTAAATGGATATCCTAATCCCTATGGCGTTGTCTGTTCAGACAACGCCTCCCTTGTAGGGATTAGTGTCCGTCCACCGCTCCGATGGGCTCCTTGAGCCTGTTGGAGGCGGCAGTCTGTCCCCCAACCCGTTGCAGTCCAACGGTCCCTTATCATAATACAGCAGTCAGACTGATGGCCTGGATGTCAGTGGGAGCACCACCGATGGCCTGTTGGTGGTGATCCCACTGACATCAAAATGAGACCCATAGTTTTTTATGTTTATTCTCCAAGTTCAGATGCCCTGTTTTAATTTTTTCAGCTGTACTCCCTAAAATGTTCAAAAATACCACAAATAGAATAAAAGTTTAAAATACAAAAAAGGTATTTTTCAGAACCCTCTTCTTTGGTTTAAAAATAGAAGAACGTAATGCTTTTTATCATGTGTATCTCTCTATATTACTGTATCCTATTATTCTGCTATAGTAGTCTTTACATAATTATACAAGCAGTGATAAAGGAAATAGGTTTCTTCTATGAAACATTAATTGTTTTTATATTGACTTATTTTTAACTTAGACCAGACACAAAATTGAGGTTGGGGATATATAAATTTGTGTTGGTTTGTAACCAAAAGCAATGCAATGCAGTGCGATGTGCAGCCTTGCATTACTCTGCATCATGAGGGCACTATTGGGTGCTGTATGGCTATTCCTGTGCATCCAGGGCCAGACTGGGAACCGAAACCGGCCCTGGCAAACTGCTCAGACGGCCCCCCTGTGGTGAGGGGGGTACAACCGAGCTGTTTACTGGGACCGGTTTCGGCCGATTTTGTTACAGGGGGCTGATATTGCCGACCCCGGGAACAAAAATGGCCCACGGGTGGGGGCCCAAAACCGGCCCCCACAATGGCGGCCCACCGGGGAAGCGCCTGGTGTCAGCTATGGCCAGTCCGGCCCTGTGTGCATCCACCCATGGATTTTGATGAAAATTCATATCCACATAAATTTATAGACTAGGATTTTCACCAAAATCTTATGTCAACCTGAGGCTGTCATAACTAGGATAAACATTTTTTTTTCTTTTTTGCAATCTTTGCATATGTACTGCATTCTGCAGCTCACATACATAGATGAAATAGCCTTAAAGGAAGTTTTGTGCATAAATGGACTCATTCCTGCACAAAAATTACCTTAACCACAACATTGACACCTTGCACTAGGGCACATACTGCCTGCATTGCGCATGCTTGCAGGAAGTGTACCAGCGCAGGCAGGGACATTAACCGTGCCACTTCTTTTTAATATTGGACAACTATCCTTACTCCAGTTCATTAGGCAAAAAGCAGCAACTTTCTTTTGCTGCCCTCTGTCTTCTCAGATCCACTCTAACTCCCAATTACACAAATTAGTAATATTTATTTTAGCACTGGGGTATTCCCACAGTACTGTACTGGGTAAATAACCCATTTTTATGAGTATTAAATCGGTACTGCAGGATTAATCTAACATTTGGAAAAAAAAAAAATTCTACCCGAAATTCCCCTCAAAAGGACATGTGAGAAAGGATAGGGAAATGCACAGTGAGGGTTTTCCGCCTAACAAATCTTCAGTGAACTTTAGTGAGCCTTAGTGTTTTTAGAGACTGGCTGTTCATAGGGGATTACATGCAGAGTAAAGAACATCTGCAGAAAGGGGTTGCAACCTATGCTTGATTGATTTCCCACAAGAGACCCGCTAGCCATGAATGGATCAGTACAGAGAAAACAGTGTACATAGTAGGGGCTTGGCGACCTACTGGCGAGTGGGTGTTTGGAGGAAGGGGGCTCTCAGTGAAGACTGGTGCACAGGGTAAAGCCAGTGTGTAGTAGGGGCTTGGCCATATAAAGGGGCTTTGGTGTCTGGAGGGAGTGGGCTCTCCATGAAGAGTTGTGCAGAGGGAAAAGGCTGTGCATAGTAAGGACTTTACCACGTAAGTAGTTTTGACAGCATAGAGGAAGTTGGCTTTCCGTTACAATTTCACCACATAGGAGAGGATGTGCAAAGGGTGGGCACATTCACATTAGGGGCACTGGCTGTCTGAAGGGAGTGGGCTCTCTGTGAACAGTTGTGCTCAGTATGAAAGCTGTGTGTAGTATAAGCTTCCCACCTTAAGTTGCTTGGTGTCTGGAAAGAATACACTGTCAATGAAGAACTTTTGCACTGGGCACAGTCGATGTGAGGTAGGGGCTTGATCCCTTAAAGAGTCTTAAATGTCTTGAGGGAGTAGACTCTTCATAATGACTTTTCCACAGAGCAAAGGCTGTGTGTAGTAAGGGCTGAGACATCGAATGGGGCTTGGGTATCAGAAAGGAGTGGGCTCTCTGTGAAGACGTCTAGACAAAACAAAGGGGTGCTTGGCCACCTATGAATCATTAATTGTGCATGAGATATCGCCTACCCGCAAAAGGTTTTATACAGTATTGAATGCTGTGCATAGTAGGGGCTTGATACCTAATGGTGCTTAAGTGTATGAAGGGAGTGGGCTAACTGTGAGGACCTCTGACTCTTTTTGAAGACTTCTGTACAAAGCAAAGCTGTGCATTGTAGGAACATAGCCACCCACAAATCACTGATTGCGCCCAAGAGGTTTTCTACCTGAAAAGAATCCAGAACAAAGGCACGGCGCAGTAGGGACTAGGACACCAAAGGGGTCTTGAACGTTTGGAGTGAGTGAGTTCTCCATAAAGACTGGTATACAAAGCAAAACCTGTGCGCTGTGGGGGTTCAGAACCCATGCCTGATTGATTGCTCTCAAGAGGTCACTTACCCACAAACAGTCCAGTACAAAGCAAAGGTTGTGCTTAGTAGTGGATTGGCCCTCCAATGGTGCTCGCGTGTCTGGAGGCAGTGGATTCTCCATGAAGCCTTCTGTACAAAGCAAAGACTGTGTGTATTGTAGGGGTTTGGCCACTCCCTTTTTGTTGATTGTGCATGAGAGGTCGTCTATCTGCAAAGAGTTCGGTAAAGAGCAAAGACTGTGCACAGTAGGGGCCTGCCACCTAATGGCACTTCAGTGTTTGAAGGGAGTGGGCTCTCCAATAAGAATTTGGTACAATGCAAAAGCTGTGTGCTGTAGGAGCTTGTCCACCCTCGCCTCATTGATTGTGCACATCAGGTCACCTACCCGCAAATGTTCCGATACAAAGTGAAGGCTATGTGTAGTACGAGATTGGCCACATAATGGTTCTTGAGTTTCTGGAGGTAATGGGTTCCCTGTGACAATTTCTGTACAAAGCAAGGGAACCTTTTTGTAGGATCTTGGCCACCATTGTCTCGTTGATTTTGCAGAAGAGGTCAGCCACCCACAATGGGTCTGATACAGAACAAAGGCTATGTGTAGATGGGGCTTGACCACATGATGGCGCTTGAGTGTGCGGAGGGAGTGGGCACTCCATAAAGACTTCTGTGCACAGCAAAGGCTGTGCCACCCATGCCTCACAGATTGGGCACAAGAGGGCGCCTAATCCCAAAGGGTCCAGTACATTGCAAACGCTGGGCTTAGCAGGGGTTTGCACACATAATGGGCTTTGAGTTTATGGAGGGAGTAGGGTCCCTGTGAACAGTTCTACACAGTATGAACGCTGTGCCTAGTAGAAGCTTCCCACCTTAATTTGCTCGGTGTATGGAAAGAATACACTGTCCATGAAGAGACTTTTGCACATGGCAAAGGCTATGTGTGGTAGGGGCTTGATCCCTTAAAGAGTCTTGGGTGTCTTGAGGGAGTAGACTCTTCATAATGACTGAGCACAGAGCAAAGGCTGTGTGTAGTAACGGCTGGGACATCTAATGGGGCTTGGGTATCTGAAAGGAGTGGGCTCTCTGTGAAGACATCTGTACAAAACAAAGGTTGTGCTTTGTAGGTGTATGGTCACCCATGTATCTTATTTGTGCATGAGATAGCACCTACCCACAAAAGGTTTGGTACAATTTGGAATGCTGTGCATAGTAGGGGTTTGGCGCCTAAAGATGGTTAAGTGTCTGGAGGAAGTGGGCTGTGAGGACTTCTGACACTTTTGAAGATTTCTGTACAAAGCAAAGCTGTGCATTGTAGGAGCTTAGCCACATGCATCTCACTGATTGCGCCCAAGAGGTTGCCTACCTGAAAATAATCCAGAACAAAGGCTGTGTACAGTAGGGAATAGGCCACCAAAGGGGGCTTGAATGTCTGGAGTGAGTGGGCTCTCCATAAAGACTGATAAACAAAGCAAAGCCTATGCGCTGTAGGGGCTCAGAACCTATGCCTGATTGATTGCACACAAGAGGTCACTTACCCATAAACAGTCAAGTACAAAGCAAAGGCTGTTCGTAGTAGTGGATTGGCCATCTAATGTTACTTGAGTGTCTGTGTGTTGTAGGGGTTTGGTCGCTCCCTTTTCATTGCTTGCATGTGAGAGGTTGTCTATCTGCAAAGAGTTTGGTAAAGAGTAATGACTGTGTGCAGTAAGGGCTTGGCCATCTAATGGCACTTCAGTGTCTGAAGGGAGTGGGCTCTCCAATAAGAATTCGGTACAACTCAAAAGCTGTGTGCTGTAGGAACTTGCCCACCCTCGTCTCATTGATTTTTCACAACAGGTCACCTACCTGCAAATGTTCCGGTGCAGAGTGAAGGCTGTGTGTAGTAGGAGATTGGCCACATAATGGTTCTTGAATGTCTTGAGGTAATGGGTTCCCTGTGACGATTTCTGTACAAAGCAAGGGAACCTCTTTGTAGGATCTTGGCCACCATTGTCTCGTTGATTTTGCATAAGAGGCCGGCCACCCACAATGGGTCTGATATAGAATGAAGGCTATGTGTAGATGGGGCTTGACCACATAATGGGGCTTGAGTGTGTGGAGGGAGTGGATACTCCATGAAGACTTCTGTACAAATCAAAGGCTGTGCCACCCATGCCTCACTGATTGTACACAGGAGGTCATCTAATTGCAAAAGGTCCAGTACATGGAGCACGCTAGGCCTAGCAGGGGTTTGCCAACATAATGGGGCTTGAGTGTCTGGAGGGAGTTGGGTCTCCGTGAATATTTCAGTACAAAGTGAAAGCTGTGCATGGTAGGAGTTTAACCACCCGTGTCTCATTTGTTTTTGCACAAAAGTGGCCTGTCTGCAAAAGGTCCAGTGCAGAGCAAATGCTGGGTGTAGTAGAGGCTTGGCTACCTAATGGGGCTCTAGTGTCTGGAGAGAGTGGGTCTCTGTAACTAGTGCCAATAAGAGCTTGTTTTTCACTATTTTTCACAGTCCAGGAGTACTTACACATGAGTCAGCGTCAACCTCTGTTTCCTCTCGTGGGAATAGAGTAGTCTCCACCATGGTTACTCCAAAAATACCGCTGCATCTAAATTTGACTGGCTGACCATAATAATGGCAGTAAGCATACTCCCTTGCCATTGCTATGGAATATGCTTACCACCAATATATAAATCAGGCCTTAAGTGTTTATTTATTTATTTATGCATTTTTATATAGCGCAGACTTTACCCGAAGGCGTCAGAGCGCTTCACATTAGGAACAGAAATGAAACATAATGAGAAACATTACAAAACAGATTACAAAACATACGTTACTTACATAAGGTAATAGTGACAATTGTGAGCAAACAAAATACATGAGGTAGTAAAAATTGTGAGCAACCAAAAATACATGAGGTAGTCAAAAGTGCACAAGAGGAAAAGTGACAAGTGTGCAGTTATAAGAGAAAACAGAGTATAATTTGAGGTATAGTACTGCAATAAGTGCTAGACACTCAGGCACAAGAACAAGCGTTACGTAGGCAAGGTGGCACTTGTGCAAGTATCAAAGGTAAAAACATGTGAGAGGTAGCAACCGTGTGTTACAAGGGCAAAGTGGTGTGTGCATGTTACAAAAGGGCACCGAACACAAGTACATGGAAAATACTGCAAAAAGGCAGACACTCCAACCACAGGAATACACTGGGAAGGCACTTCCATGGTCATGGAAAGTAGAAATTATCAGTAGTGGGAAGTCTTCCTCACAAATAGCAAGAGGACGTGAATTACTTTTGGAGGTGTCTCTGGAGGAGGAGAACTTTGAGGCCCCCTTTGAAGGCCTGGGAGGAGGCGGTGGTCCGGAGCTGAGGTGGAAAGGAGTTCCAGATTCTCACTGCGTTGCCTGAAAAGGATTGGGCCATTGTTCTTTCCTTCTTGAAAGTGGGAGGTTCAAGCAGTAGATTCTCCACATTGCGTGAAGGTCTAGAGCCTCCAGAGAGTTTCAGTTTATTCGCCAGGTAGCGGGGAGAGGAGGAGTGCAAGGCTTTGTGGGTGATACAAGCGGTCTTGTAGATAGCTCTAGCCTCGAAGGGAAGCCAGCGGAGGGTGGATAACATCGGTGTGATGTGATCGCTTCTTTTGGCCCCATAAATGAAACGAGCTGCTGAATGGAAGACAGACTTAAGTGGGGACAGGTGAGATTTGGGGAGGCCAGTAAGAAGAGAATTGCAGTAGTCTAGTCTGGAGAGGACCAGCGATTGCACCAGGGTTATAAGGTCCTGCTCCGGGAAGAAGCGACGGATTCCTCAAAGAAGGCGCAGTTGGTAGCGAGCAGATTTTGCAATAGAATTGATGTGGGGAGTTAGATTGAGTTTTTTGTCTAGAATGACACCAAGGGATTTTGCGCTGTCGACAATGATGGGTTTATTGTTTAGTAGATTCATCTGATCCATCCATGATTGAGGAGAGAGTGAGGAGGAGAAGAGGAGGAATTCAGTTTTGGAGGGATTCAGAATCAATTGATGAATTGACATCCAGTTTTGAATGGAGTCAAGAGTAGATCTTAGGATGGAGAGATCATGAGTGGAGGCAACCTTGAGGTAGAGTTGAGTGTCGTCTGCATAGAGATGATAGTGAATCCCGGATTTGCTTAGGAGGTTTCCCAGTGGTTCTAAGTAGAGAGTGAACAATGTGGGTGCAAGTATAGAGCCTTGGGGAACACCTTGACCCACCGCCACAGGAGAAGAAAGACTGTTCGCTATTTTGATCATTTGAGATCTGTCAGAGAGGAAGGATGCAAACCATTTAAGCACAATGCCCTCCATGCCCATTCTCTGTTGAAGAATATTGAGGAGGGTGTTGTGATTAACAGTGTCGAAGGCTGCGGAAAGGTCAAGGAGAATTAGCAGACAGGACCCCCCTGAGTCAAGTATCCTCAGCGCATCATCAACCACTTGCAGTAGGGCTGTTTCAGTGCTGCAGTTTTGGATGAAGCCGGACTGACAATTGTCAAGAAGATCATTGTCCTTGATATGACGAGAGAGTTGTTTTGCTACACATCTTTCTGTGATCTTCGCAAGAAAGGGAAGGTTAGTGATGGGGCGGAAGTTGTTGAGGTCATTCGCATCAGCAGTGGGATTTTTAAGCAGAGGGGTGACCTGCCAAGTTTTGAAGGAGACAGGAAGGGAGCCTTGCCAGAGGGAGAGGTTGATCAGAGTGGTCCAATAGGAAAGGGAATGGGTATAGAAGTCAAAGGCAATGGCACTGGGGATAGGGTCAAGAGAATGGTTGGAGGGCTTTGTTTCGCGTATGCACTTGAGAAGGGCATCTTCAGATATGGGGTCAAAGCTCTGCCAAATGGCTAAGGATTTGCGCTCCTCTGGAGGTGTAGGATGAGCAACCTGATCCACAAGTGATTTCACTTTTCCATCGAAGAAAATAGCGAAATCCGCTGCTCTCTTTGTAGAATCCTCCACCTTGGAGGTTGGGGGAGAGCAGCTCGGAGTCTTTATGAGATCGAATAGTTTTTTGGGTCTATTTTTGGTGGAATCAAGGAGGGTTTTGAAGTGCGTCGCTTTCTCAAGGAAGATGTGCTTGTGGTACTTGGATCTTGCTGTGCGAAGCATGGCTAAATTGTCAGTGGAGGGCAATTGCCTCCATTGCTTCTCCAGGAATCTTAGCTGCTTCCTTTCCTCATAAAGGGATTTGTTGAACCAAGGTGTGGAGGGAGTGGGCCTTATCCTTTTGCTTTTGAGTGGAGCGACGTTATTAATTTCAGCTGCAAGAACTGTGAGGCATTGGGAGGTGAGATCGTCAACAGCTATGTTCGGGTCTAGCCTTGGAAGTGATAGCAAAGCTGATTCACAGAGGGGACCGACATCAAAGTTTTTGGCATCACGGAACCAGGAGATGGCCCTCTTGGGTTGGCCAAGAGTTATAGAGTGTGAGAGTTGAAGAGAGAATGGGATGAGGTGGTGGTCAGACCAATCTACATGAATTGGGGTAGTAGTAGAAAGCATGCCTGCTTTAGAAATAACAAGGTCCAGGATTGCGCCTTTGGAATGTGTTGATTCCGTGCAGTGTTGGATAAGATCATTTGCAGAGAGGAAGGTGGCCAGTGAGTTCGCAGAGGAGTCTTGCGGTGCGCCCCAGTGGAGATTGAAGTCACCCACGATGGTCTGATTGTCACTTTGAGAGTATTGGTCGCTGATGAAGTCTTTGAGATCTTCTATAAACAAAGAGCCACTACGAGGCGGGCGGTAAATGATATGGAATCTGAGCGGTGAACGGTGTTGCAATTGAAGCTCAAGAGAAAGGCATTCAAAGGTGTGGGGGGAGCTGATAGGAGACTCCTTAAGTTGGAGGGCGTTTCTGAAGATGACTGCAACACCTCCCCCGTGTTTTCAGTTCTGTCATTCCTAAATATGGAATAACCTGTGGGTAATAGGAGATCAAACATAGAGTGAGAGGTATCTTTGAACCAGGTCTCTGTGAGGAAGAGCATGTCAAGTTTGTGAAGGGTGATGGTGTCGGAGATTGCAAGTTTGTGTTTTACTGCAGATGTGCAGTTGTGAAGCATACAGCGCAGCTCGGTCAAGACTGTTTTGGTGACGGGGGCACTTGGGCTCTGAAGGGTGATCGGGATATTGTATATTTGCGGGGGTGCTCGGGAGGGTTTAGGTGGACGCTTTGTTCTGACAGAGGTGATGGTCGGAATAGTGTAGACAGTGGGGTTGCTAGGGTATGCCTGTTGAAGAAGGGTGGCGTTCAAGGGCTTGTGTGAGTTAACGACGTTTGCAGACGAAAGGTTGAGCTTGGCTGTATTGGGGTGAGGGGGCGAGGTGCATCTCCGGGGAAGTTGGGAGGGAGTAGAGGTGCATGGAGGGGTGGAGATCTTAGAGCATAAAAGTGAAATGGCAGCTGTAGGCTGGGAGATGGAGGTGATCAGAGAGCCTAGCGTATTTTCCAGTGAGAAAGAGGCAGAGCACGGAAGGTTGGATGGCTCGATTGAAATAAGGGGGGGGGGGTGGAATTGGTGGTGGAAGGCAGGGAGAGGTGGGGGGACAGGAGGTGAGTCGGGCGGTGGGGTTCACAGGTGGGGAAAGGTGGAGGTTGGGAGCGGGAGTAAGTGAATTGGGGGTTAAGGGAGAGTTGTCATTGTTGGTGTTGCAAGAGGGAGAGGAATTAAGGACAAATTTAGAGGGAGAAAGGTGCGGAACACGTCGGTAGGGAAGTAGGAGGGGGAGGCCTGTGTGGCGTCATGGGAATGTAGGAGGTTTGGGAGGAAAAGAGGTGCAGTGGTTGCGGAGGTTCTGTCAGTTAGGAGAGGTAGCAGTGAGGGAACGGTCATCTGGCAGACCGAGGGGGGTTGAGAGAAAGGGAAGTTGAGGAGGGGAAGTGGTTCTGCTGGGCCCGAGGGAGAGAGATGGAAGGGGTTACTAGGAGGGGAAAGGGGGTAGTGCGGCAGTACTGGAGGAGTAGGAGGGAGGAGAGAGATGCAGTGGGAATGTGGCAAAAACGGGGTGAATGACGAGGGGATGAAGGAGTGGAGAGGAGGGATGGAAGGAGGGCTAAGGGGAGCATAGGGAAAGTTAATTGGGGGAGAGTGTTGGAGGAGAGGTGGACTAAAGAGGGGGGTGATGGGAAGAAGTATGGGGGAGGAGAAGAAGGGGGTGATGGGAAGAAGTATGGGGGAGGAGAAGAGATTGGAGTATCGTGATAGTGCAGATGGGACGAGGAGCGTGTTAGCTAGTGGTAAGGCTGAAGTAATGTGGGAGGGGACATACTGAGGGGGGGAGGAATGGGAAATGAGGTAAGTTGGGGGGGGGGGAAGAGGGCCGACCTGCGCTTCTCGAGAGTGCAGCCAATTGGAGTGAGGTGGGGTCAGCGGAGGAGAAAGGGAGTAATGGGTGGAGCTGGAAGGAGAGTCAAGGGGAAACCCGGTTGCAGAGAAGGGGAGTAAGGAGGGGAAGAGGTGGTCAAAGAGCGAGAGGCAGGAGTCTTTGCCTTGGATCATGACAGTACCGTTGTTATAGAGTGAGATAGTGAGGAAGCCATTGAAGCACCCAGAGGGGGAAATTTTTAGTTGTTTCCCATAAGGGATAGAGGAGGAGGAGGTGACGTTAAGGGAATTGTAAAAACTGTTGGACCAAGAGTGGGTGTCGCGAGTGAAGAAGATGAACTCGTTTTTGAGCCTCCCAAGACGACCATTGTAAAATTGATCCACAAAAAGGGAGTCTGGGAAACGTTCAATAGTGTTATGCTTCAGTCGTTTTATTGTAGCTTTAGACTGGTCGGGAGGATAAATGATTTTGTAGCAATTGGCTCCAGACTTAACTCGAGAAGTGGCCATGTTGGGAAGATGAGGCGAAGGAGGGTGGGGGAGAGATGAGAGGGGTGTTACTGGGAGAGCGGTAGTGAGGAGAAATAAGAGGGCAAAAAGGGGGCGCATAATCCAAACGTTTATGGTGAATAACCGGGTTAATGTGCCGTCAGGCTGTAAAAAGGCCTAAACGATGCAGCTGGCACTACTTGCTGCGCAGCTGTAAAAGGCCTAAACGGTGCAGCTGGCACTACTTGCTGCGCAGCTGTAAAGGGCCTAAACGGTGCAGCTGGAACTATTTGCTGCGCAGCTGAAAAAGTGTTCAAAATAAATACCACACAATTAAAGAGTTAAGCGGATGGCGATTTTGATGGAGGAATGCATTACTCGCAGACGCCCGCAGGGCTGTCCGATTGCTGCAGGAAGCACTGGTCCGTTAAGATGAAACATCTGGAAGACAGGCTGTGGACTCACTTAATACAGCTCGGTAATTAGGCGTGCAGGTGCGCGCTGCGCGCGGCATCGAGGTCGCAAATTCCGCCATTTTCAGGTCAGGCGGCATGAGCTGGTCGTGAAACAGCCGTACTGAGCCAATATGGGGATCGTTTGAGGCTGGGTCAGTAAGATTGAGCTAAAGCAGGCAGTTTCAGGCCGTTACAGCAGTGCAGTGCTCGGAGTCGGGCGGCGCCATTTTGGAGCACATGTGCAAGTGCTGCCAGACTTGTAGGGCTTATCCGGGAGTCAACAGGGGCTCTCCGCTCACACTTCCGCAATTTAAGGTGCCAATACGCGGGCCTACAGGTATGCCGGTGTAACATAAGGGCAAGCGGCACCGGACGCGCATTGAAATTGCGCTGAGTAAAAGTTTCACGGGCTCACCGCCGTGGTCTCAAATTCCGCCATTTTCAGGTCAGGTGGCATGGGCTGGTCGTGAAACAGCAGTACTGAGCCAAAATGGGGACCGTTTGAGGCTGTGTCAGTAAGATTGAGCTAAAACAGGCAGTTTCAGGCAGTTTCAGCAGTGCTGTGCTCGGAGTCGGGTGGCGCCATTTTGGAGTTGGTTTGGTTATGGCCAGGCCTTTTCTACAACTCCCGAGACAATTAATGACTGCTGGGATCAATCTTTAATAGCCCTATGTTTTCCCATGAATATTCCTGGCCTTGGACACTATTTCACTCGAAAATAATAACCAAGATTATCTTTTTAGGTTGGGTTAGAAGTATCTTTAGCTGTCTCACAGAGCCATTACTAGTGATATAGAGAAAAGCAAAAGGCCAGTTTCCACAGCCATTCGCTATTGTGTCTGTCATTCATGTTCTGAAGTTGACCAGCCAACATTTATCAGGCATTCAGCCAGTGGTTTGAAGATAACTGTCAGTCATGAGGTAGATTTTTTTGTTGTTATCAAGGGTAGGGCTGTTCTATCACTCGGCATATGTGGTGCGCTTCACACAACAATGGAGACCTTCTTCTTAGACACCTTAATGGCCTCCAATGATTAGACCTCCATGGAGCTCCTGTGATGGAGGCGCTGAGGGTGAAACGCTATGACGCCCACAGTGGCAAATTTTAAGTAGTTTTGTTATATGCCCCAAAGATTGTATTGTTATACTATGGGAACTTACTTAAGCAGGAACATTGATCAACCTTTTTCGTTGCCATTTAGCTTAAAAACACAGCTTTTTATTGTATTTTGTAGCATGTTTAATACCATTTAAATAATTCTGGATATTATACCAAATCATAGATTTGCTTGAAAATCAATTTTTATAAACTCTGAGCTTGAAGTTGCTTACTGATCCAAAATGATAGTTTAAAGTGGTTGTATTAATGAAAATATAGGGGTCGTTTACAATGGCGGGCGGATCTGTCCGCCATATTCCACCGTCCGCGACCCAATTCCCCCCGCCATGTTACTATGGCGGGGGGGACCCTGGCGGACGGACAACCGTCTGCTGGTTTTCCGCCCGGTTGATGAGTCGAACGGGTGGAAAAGGTTTTAATATGGTGGTGGTGTCTGGTAGACACCGCCATCCATATTAGGATACATGCGGGGATTTGCCTTTCCGCACGCGGTCCTTGACATTGGGGGCCCGTAGCGGGCCCCCAGGTATTTGGGGGGTGGGGGGTAAACATGGGGGGTACCTAAGGTACCCACCTGCATTTGCTTGTACAACATGGCAGGCATTGTGTTGTGCCTGTCACGTTGTGCATTCAAATGCACAACTTGCATTTCTTAACCAGTGTGGCGGGCACACCCAAATTGCAAATGCGGGACCGCCGCATGCATTGCAGGCAGTCCCATTTACCGAGCCGCCCTCCATGCTAATCAGCCCCATAGAATCCTGAAATGCTGCACAAGTAAAGACCGAAGTAAAAAGATTTAAAAATGTAGATTCCTGAATTATTGCAAAGATGATGAAGTAAGACAAGATAAACACCACTGGCTGTCAGAGCCATAATTGCACCAACAATAAAAACATGAAAACACTACAGTGTATAAATGCTTTTGTTTTGCATCCTTTCAAGAAATGTCAATGGCGCCTAAGCAGAAGCTGATCCTCATCGACGTGGACTGCGGGACGGACGATGCCCAGGCTATCATGATGGCCCTGGCAACTCCCAGTGTAAAGGTCTTGGGCATTACCTGCGTAGGTGGCAACACCCCCCTCGACAATGTCTGCAAGAATGTGCTGAGGGTCCTAAAAGTCTGCAAAAGACTTGACGTAAGTGCCATTTTACAATCTGAAAAGGATTAGCTTAAAAGTAATCTTCCAAGACCATGGCTTAGTAGACCGAGACAAGTTAGAGCAGAAATTATTTTTACATTTTGAGCATTATTTTAATGCAGTCAATTGAAGCAGGTGTTAGAGAGATAAATGTAACAACAATTGTGATTGCATGAATTTGTTAAAAAATGTGAATTGACTGCCTACAAAGGATGCTCACCAAGAGAACAGATACAAATATGAACAATAAAGCAAGAATTATTGCTGATAAAATAAACGTGTATTATACTATTATTTTTAGAAAGCACGGTACATATGGCCTAAAATGAAATTTGCAACAGAAACATTGTTCACATAGGAACAGCTTAAACAGTTACTGTAGCATCGATATTATTTGCTCATGTTGTAAAATACAAGTAGGTGTCCAGCCCAAGAGAGTCATTGTGCAGCCCTACCCTTTAGGCATGCTCCTGGTGCGGGATATCTCCTTCACTCCAGGCCCTGGATCTGGAGTGAATGGCCATATTACTTGCTGACAAGTAACAGTCGTTTCCTACTACCCCACGACACAAGTCCTAAAAAAAAGTGGGGGGACTAACCAAGTTAGGAATTATGCAAGTGGCATCATGGCACTTGACTTCACAGCACATGTAATCACAGCGTGTGACATCACGCGTGGCATCTCAGGAAAGGGCATCATAACTCATGAACTCACAGGAAGTGGCATCACAAGAAGTGTCATCAGATCTTAAGACTTCACACATATGTTTAGCAGGAATTTCATGAGTACATTTGAGTGCATTATAATATTTAACAATTTCGATTTTGCATCAGGGTTGTGCCAAAAAAGTGACACAACTCCAACACGAAATCTGGGCTTCAATCTTGTCATTCTGCAGCACACATAGAAAGAGTTAAACACCTCTTAGAATTGTTTATGTGCAGGAAGATGCCCCTTCCTGCACAAACAAATCCTGCATGCAACAGAGGCAGGTTGGACATGTACTTTTACATTTAACATGTCCTTGTAGTGAAACACTCCTACATTCTCAACAGGTTTGCATAGCCTCATGTTCTTCATCGGTCAGGAATCTGGAGACGGGGGTGCCACAGGGATCGACCCTTAGCCCCCTTCTCTTTAATATCTACCTGACGGCGCTTGTCTACCTGGCCGAGAAATTGGGGGCTAAGGTGTTCACGTACGCAGATGATACACAGTTGCTTTTTACCTGGAATGATGCTACCTTGAACATCGATAAGGCTCATCTATGCCTAGCCTCGGTTTTTCAATGGCTAGCCGAGCCTTCCCTCAAATGTAATGAGGCTAAGTCGGAGGTCCTTCTTAACGGCCAGTTTCCGGAGGATTTCAGAACTCGTGTGTGGCCCCCGGGCTTCCCTTGCCCGGTTTCCAAATCAGGGCCAGCAAAGAATCTGGGCATCTTGTTCAGCGAAGACCTTAGCTTCTCCGACCACATAAAAAAGCTCACAAGGATCTGTTTCGGGACCCTCAAAACGCTTAGGAAGTTTTTCCCCCTGCCCCCGAGGGCAGCGAAAGAGATGGTCAGACGCGCCCTGATTGCGTCAAGACTTGATTACGCCAATGCCCTGTTTCTGGTGCTGCCAGCCTATCTGCTGCACAGGCTTCAAATTATTCCAAAATGCTGCAGCTAGACTCCTTTTTAGTGCCCCAACACGATCTAGCGCACGTCAGTACCTACGGGAACTGCACTGGCTTCCGGTAGTAAAAAGGGTGCAGTTCAAAGCGATTACTTTGGCCCACAGAGCGCTGCATGGTCTGGGCCCCACCTATCTTAGGAAGCGTTTCGCTTTCTACGTGCCTAAATGCCACCTGCGTTCAGCGGCACAAAGCCGGATGGTGGTCCCTTGCTTCCGCAGAGTCCGATTGGGAGGCAAGTCTATTTCAGTCAAAGTGGCGGAAGCTTGGAACTTACTCCTCGCTGATCTCCAACAGATCTCTGAGTTTCGGATTTTTAGAAGCAGCTAAAAACGCACCTCTTCAGCATGATTTACTAACTCCCTGCTTCCTCATCTGCTCTTTTCCGCGGCAGGACACTCAAGAGTAACAGTGCGCGCTATAAAAAACTACTAGAACATACTACTATAACATTTGTTTTTCACTACTTTGAGGCCTATCTCCCCCACAGGATAACATTTGGGTTGCCTTATTACATGTAATAGGTGCTAAATTTTGATTGGGACCAGATAAGCATTTCATGTTTGGTATCTATGAACTTGTAATTAAAAATCCACCTAAATGATAACTTTGATTTTTAAATTACAATTATGAAAATTCAATTTTTAGAAAGTGGCATTTTCTAGCCCTTTGCCATTTGGTGCCTGCAGCCTTTCCTAGGTAACATGACTGGGTGTAGTTGGCAGTTGGACTTTGTGAATACTGCCCAGAAAGTCACACAGTATAGGCATTAAGTGTGCCTGAATGGGCCACCTGCTGGCAGTAGAGGGGGGACGGAGCTGAGAAAAGCCCCACTTGCAACTATATAGGCTGTGCTCTGCCTTCACCCAAAGGACTTATCACCACTGTACTGTTCCTACCGGCAACTTGAAGCCAGGTCAGGGTAGTCAGGAAATTCCAAGCACTTCAAAGATAAGCCTCTAGAACATAGGTCTTCAAAAAGTGACTTGCCCTGTTGCTTGAGCCCATCGTCACTTTAAGCCAGGTCTATCAGAGTGACTCCAACGGTTAGTTGGGTGGCCTCCTGTCCAGAGTCACAGGGTAATTTTGAACCAACACCTGGACTCAGCCTGTGTGAATCCTAACCCCCCAAGTGATGCCCCTCCAGTCTTGGACCTTTGGTGGTGGTGCTAAAGGTGTCCAGATAGCCAAAATCCCAAACTTGTGACTTAAACATTTTTGGCAAAAAACTGCTTTGAAAACCGAGGGTAGAACGGGACCGACCTGCTCATCGATCCACCTGAGGTGCAACGCTGGTCAACCTGACTTCGCAGTAGCTTCCACTAAGTTCTTCCCTGTAGCAGCAAATCCTGTACAGCGGTCCCTAGGCAAAGGGGTATCCAGCTGCCTGAAACTCTTGTCGGCTGCGGCCTCCAGCTTCATCCCACTGAATATTTTCAACCTCCAAAAAAGTGACTAAGTCAAAATGTAGAGATCTTCACCACAACATCATCCAGCGGCTCCCTGATGATGACGCTCTCTCTTTGGTTACCGCCTGCAGATTTTCCCTGCTGAACATTACCTTCCCAGAACATTTTCTTCACAATTTCTTCTTTGTCTGAAGGTAAGCACCGACTGAGCCCAATCTGCTTCTTGTATCCGACACATGCTCCATTGTAGTTGCCCATATTTTTTTTACTTTGGCCCGGCTCAAGCAACTAGATGTCTGTGGCTGATGCTTTGATCTTTTAGGTGCTGTTTTTCACTAAACAATTTTTTAATGCATGTCTCCAGTTCTATTGTTTAGATTTTTGTCATTTTAGTCTCAAATTATTTATTTAAATTTTCTCTATGTTTCTAAATTAGTGTGGGCTTTTTCTTGTGTTGTGTTTTTACTTTTGTAACTGTGTGCTACATACACATTGCCTCAAAGTTAAGCTTGACTGATTTTTGTGGCAAGCTACCAAGAATAAGCAGAGGGTACTTTTGTGACTTTTGTGGTTCATCCTGACAGGGATTGTGGCTGTTGCTTGAACAGGGATCAGCCACTATTCAACCAACAACCCAATTACTCAGAGAACTCATATATGATCTGACAGAGAGGACTCAATGCCTCAGTTGGAGACGAAGGCGGAGTGGCGAAAGCGGCAGAAGATATAATCAACAGCCTTTTAACTATGGTTCAGTTGTTTAGAGGAAGTGTGCGGGTACACACCTTCTTTGGTGCTATTGCTAGTTTAGATAGCCAAATACATGAGGGTGGGGTTTAAAAATGTAATATAAAAGAATTTTATGAGTTTACCAATATGTTACAATACTGACACTATTAGTAAATCTTGTTGGCACTATTTTGTTGGTCTTTATAATAGTTACTATTAATTTTTTTGCACTAGTATAGCATTTTGATTTTAAAAATACATCTTTGAAATATATCCCAGTTACCTAGTGTGCCTTTTCATGATGGAAGAGGGTTTGAGTTCCACTAATTGATCCTGTGATATCTCACAGGATTGAATTTGTAACTTACAAACACACGCTACTCAAATAGTGCTCAGTGGACTGTGGGGTTGTTGCAGTCCATCTAGTTTTCTGTCTTGGGCTGGCACATGGACAAAGTCTTGACTGTGAGGGGTCTAGAAAGCCTATACCAGGGGCATGTTCTCGAGAATTTAGAAAACCCATCAGTCTCAAAGGGCATGGATCTAAGGAGGCCTAGTAATAATGGTATGGATTTTAGTAAGCATTAGAACTTCAGAATTCTGATAGAACTCGTATAGGTTCTGACAGGAAGGCTGTTCAGCTACAGCATTCAGGTACAGTACAGCGACTTGCAAGTCTAATCTCCTGGACTTAAGGTGAGTATTGGGCAAGGTCCAAGGCAACATCTACAGGTCACCATGGGCGGCACTGAGGTGGCCTGGTGCAGAGGTGCTTTTCAGCGTCGGGTGCCCATTGTTACCGTAGGGGAGAAACCATGTACTGCATTTGGACACTTCGCAGAGACTTATGGCATCACCAACAGGTCACCTCGGGCAGCACTGGGGCAGCCATGTGTAGAGGTGCTTTTCAGCGTTGGGTGCCCATTGTTAACCTATGGGGATCGGTCCAGTCAAAAAGAGGCTACAGGCTTGGACTGAGAAGCCAGTGGGTCTGAACCACAAGGGGGGCTCAAGTCTCACAAGACTTGGGGACGTAGAGACATATTTGGTCCTCTTCTCCATGGGCCAGGGGCAAAGGGTGTAAAAGTGTTTTCGGCCGCCAGAATTCCATCACCGGGAGAACTTGCGATGGTAGCAGCCTGCAAACAGAGGCTGCAGGCAGTATAGGGAAGTCCACAGTGGGCAAGTCCGGGTGGGCTTTGTCTCTCAAAGGCCTGGGACCATGTTGGCACCGTTAGCCCACTTCAGCTTGGGCTAGACGGCACAGGCGCAGTGTTGCTTTCCAGTGTCGGGTTTTGGCAGTCCAGACTCCTCTCAGGTCTCTTTGGGTGACTGCAGGCTGCAGAAAAGCAGCTCTGCTGCTCCAATAGGGTTCCTGGGTCTTGGCAGCAGTGTGGGCAGTCCACCCAGGTGCAGGAGAAGGTTATTCCAGGCCATAGCTACTAGGTGGGAGGAGAGGCCTCCACTGTTCATCCAGCAGATTTGTTGGGTGGCTGCTAGGGAGAGGGATTCAGACCGGAGTTTCCTGGTATGTTGGTGTAAATTCATGTTATTGTTGAAATACACCTGGCCTTCAGAGTGCAGTGCCTATATGCATGGATGAGTAGCTTGACCTGGCAACTCTTTCCTAGTGATAGCCAGTGGAGTTTCCTGAGATGAGGGGTGATATGCATCCATCTGGGTAGGTCAAAGATGACTTTTGTTGCTGTGTTCTGGATTGCCTGGAGTTTCATCATAGGTTGGGCAGTGATTCCTCCGTAGAAGGAGTTGCCGTACTCTAGTCTGCTGGTGACGAGAGCTTGTGTGAACCGTTCGCCTGGTGTTAGTTTGGAGCCATCTGAAGACCTTCCTGAGCATTCAGAGGGTGAGAAAGCAAGCAGAGGAGATGGCGGTAACCTGCTTCTTCATGGATAGTTGGCTTTTAAGGATGAATCCAAGGTTGCAGGTGTGTTTGGGGGTTGGGCCCTGCTCAGGTGGTCACAATTTGTTGTTCCAGAGGGTATCCTTGCCTTTCCCGAAGATCAGTACTTCTGTCTTGTCAGTGTTGAGTTTGAGGCAGTTGTTCATCAAGCGGCCATGTTGTTCATGCATCTTTGGAACTTGCCCTGGGGGATTGTTGGGTTGTTGATCAGAGAGAGGAGGAGTTGGGTGTCGTCAGCGTAGGGGATGATATTGAGTCTGTGGTTCTTGCCGATGTTGGCCAGGGATGTCATGTATACGTTGAAGAGAGCTGGGCTGAGGGATGAGCCTTGAGGTACACTACAGCTGATGTTCTTAGGGAGCGAGGAGTAAAGGGGAGGATGACCTTCTGCTTTCTTCATGTGAGGTAGGATGCGATCCTCTTGAGGGCTGCTCCTTGGATTCCGATCCGGTGGAGTCTGTTGATCAGTGTGTTGGGGCATATGGTGTTGAAAGCTGCTGAGAGTTCGAGGAGGATGAGGGCTGCTCTTTCTCCGTGGTCTAGCAGTATTCTGATGTCAGCCGTGGCTGCGACTAGGGCTGTCTCTGTGCTGTGGTTTGCTCTGAAGCCAAATGGGAGGGCTCCAGAAGGTTGTAGTTCTCTAGATGTCTGGTGAGCTGAATGTTGATGGCTTTCTCAATGAGTTCGGCTGGGAAAGGGAGCAGGGAGATGTGTCGGCCGTTCATAGGTTCTCCTGTTCATAGGTTCTTCTGGGCTTCTTCACCAGTTGCTTCACGTCGGCATGTTTCCATTTCTGTGGGAAGTGGGTCATGGTGTAAGAGGATATGAGGACATTGGTGAATTTTTGCTGATTGGTTGATTGCTGAAGTTGAATATATGATGTGGTCAATGGTCTGCTGGGGCTCCCAAGCAGGCGCGGTGCGTCCATTAGGGCGTGGGGGTGTAACCCCCCCGCCCGCATCTCCCTCAACATTTCTGAACTGAAGTAAACTGAATCAGTTTACTTAAATTCAAAGACGCCGAGGGAGAACTGACAATCATGTCAGTCAACATGACGTCGGACCGCCCACCCCCTTCAGAGACTGAAGGGGCTGGGCGGTCTGGCGTCATGTTGACTGACATGATTGTGAGACCGTCACCAGGGGCAGGCAGCAGCACAACACAAGTGCGCATGAGTAGGGACGGAGGGCGAATTTTTAGCCCAGGCCCACTCATGCGCACATGTGTTTTTCACCTGTTTGCGCATGCCCATTAGGAGCCCCTTGGGCTCCTAATGGGCATTCTGTGGGCGAAGAGTAGCCGTTCCCTAAGCCAATCCTGGCACTGCTGGCAGTGCCAGGATTGGCTGAGAGGGGCTGCCAGTCCACTCCAGTGCCGTTGGTGAAAGCGGCAAGGGGAGCAGAGGTGGGGCGGACCGGCTGTGACTGGGAGGTAAGTTTTCAGTATATAATTATATTTAATTAATTGAATTACCGGACCCCCGCGAGCCGCGACTGGTGCTGTGTGTTTATCTTGTTCTACCACTTTTCCTATATGTGCATACCCGTGTACAGCAACACACCATAAGTATTCAAAGACACCAACCGTATTGTGAGTGTAATTTTAACCGATGTTCCCAAGCTAATGCATAGTTCATCTTTGATGTACAGCTACTTTAAAATCATTTTTCGGAACCTATTTTATTCAGTGTGTCCTTTGTTCTTTATATGCAAGTGCAGCTTCAGTGTTTGTGTGTGGTGTATAACCTTGCTGCTGGGCCCGCATTAATCTAAAAGCAAAACAATGGCTGAAAGAACAGATTGACATAGTCCCTGGCCTGGGACCCTGGCATTGAAAGGAACTGCTTTTCATTTGCATGTGCTCCTGGTGACGGGACAGGATGCCCCCTCACTCGAAAGGAAGTTAGCAGGTGGCTGAAGTGGGCTACTACTACTAACTGAGTGACTAATAGCTGCGCCGAGCAGGCTCAAGTGTGCAGTGCTGCAGCGCTGCATATTTGCTATATTGCATTGCATCTCCTGGCTTCTGACTTTAGTTCAGTTGGGACTGGAGATAGCAGGAGGGCAGACCTTGTCAGCATTAGGTGAGTGCAGTGAAGAAAGGATGTCAAAAGATGGACGCAAGATATTGAAAGAAGTGGAGTTTATAGTAAGCCTAAAATGGTATTGGTACGTCATGGGGGCACACTGCATTTGAAAACGCGGCTGCTACTGTCTGCATGCCAGTCAGGAGGCATTAAAAACCGCTGCACAACATTCGGCGAGCAGCATGTTGCATGCAGCAAGAGCTGTGTGCAAGCAGTGGCACAGAAGTATAGAGGGCATCATTTTGTTATAATTGCCCGTTGTTGATTGGTTTAACGCGTCTGCGGTGCATGTATAATAATCATTCGTGTCTGAAGGGCACAGAAGACAGTAAAATGTAGTAAAAAAATGTAGTATACTTGTAAAGCGCACAGCTGCCCCAGCAACGGGGCGTCCCGGCGCTGTATAACTCTCGGGAACCCGTCCTGGCTTTCCCTGTGGGTTGGTCCCTTGCTGGGAGTCCCCAAGGTGGAGCCAGGCATCCCCGGAATTGGTGGGGCCGTTGTGGAGATTAGGCAGGCTAATGCCCAGAGTTGCCGAGTGGAACCCCTGATTAGAGTAAGCACCGAAGCGAGAATTATCGAGTCCGCTGACCAAGGTCCACGACCCTGCCGCGTCGGGAATTGAACCCTGGTCCCAGGCTGACTTCTGCTCTCAGGTCTGCCACCTCTAACCAGTGAGCCACACTACTCCACAGTGAGCCCTGCAAGCTAATCAGAATTGAATATAAACTCAGAGAGAAACTTGGAGCATCAGGGAACAAATATGAATCCTTGGCAACTACAACGTAGGTTATCATTTTTAACTATTAAGGAATACGCCGATGGAGCATAGATTGTTGGAAGGGGTGTGATATGCGCAGTTTTTAGAAACACGTCTTTTAAACTGCATGTCGTTTAGAAAATCTAATTTCAGCTGATCGCTTTTAAATTTAAAAAATGTTATTCTGTCTATATTTGTTTTGGTTTTCTTGGCTCTAACAGATGGTGGTTGAATGATGTCAGTCCTCGGGGCGCACACACTTCTGGAGGCAATTGCTGAACGTCTTCGCATGCAGTGACGAACAGCCTACAATAAAGCCAGTGTCTGTGGGGAGGTTGTTTGCATTCTCGGGTCTGTGCTGAGCACCTCCACCTGCTCAGAGGCCCTAGCAGACGTGGTGTTATCTACTGTAGTCTGTCACCAGGCAATGTCAGGCCTAGACAGGCTGCAATAAATGAAACCTATTGAGTGCAGTGCAGTGAAGGGTGAGTGAGGCCTATGTGAGTGCAGGGTGAGCAATGTGCCTGTGTGAGTCCAGGGTGAGGGATGCCTGTGTGAGTCCGGGGTGAGTGATGTCTGTGACAGTGCAGGGTGAGTGATGTCTGTGGCAGTGCAGGGTGAGTGATGTCTGTGTGAGTGCAGGTTGAGCAGTGTGCCTGTGTTAGTCCAGGGTGAGTGATGTCTGTGTGAGTCCAGGGTGAGTGATGTCTGTGTGAGTGCAGGGTGAGCAGTGTGCCTGTTTGAGTCCAGGGTGAGTGATGTCTGTGTGAGTGCAGGTTGAGCAGTGTGCCTGTGTGAGTGATGTCTGTGTGAGTGCAGGTTGAGTAGTGTGCCTGTGTGAGTCCAGGGTGAGTGATGTCTGTGTGAGTGCAGGGTGAGCAGTGTGCCTGTGTGAGTCCAGGGTGCGTTATGTCTTTGTGAGTGCAGGTTGAGCAGTGTGCCTGTGTGAGTGCAGGGTGAGTGATGTCTGTGTGAGTGCAGGGTGACCAGTGTGCCTGTGTGAGTCCAGGGTGAGTGATGTCTGTGTGAGTGCAGGTTGAGCAGTGGGCCTGTGTGAGTCCAGGGTGAGTGATATCTGTGTGAGAGCAGGGTGAGCAGTGTGCCTGTGTGAGTCCAGGGTGAGTGCTGTCTGTGTGAGTGCAGGTTGAGCAGTGTGCCTGTGCGAGTCCAGAGTGAGTGATGTGGATGGGTGAATGCTAGCTTAGTGATGTGTCAGGGAAGGGTGAATAATGGATCTATGAGTGCAGGGTGACTGTGCCTATGTGAATGCAGGGAGAGATATGTATCTGTGAAAGTGCAAAGAGACTTGTCTGGCTACTCCCAGAGATGTATTCGCCAAGCCACCTCTTTCTCAAATGTGCTTGAGAATGCACCATTTGCCCACTCTTTTTTCAAAATGTTCTCGTGGGAGAACCCCCGAACCCTCCTTAGGTGGTTCGGCCTCGCTCACTGCGCTCGCTCGCCACAGTGCAGTATTTACGCCACACCACTTTCAAATGTCACCAGCCGCCCCTGCTCCCAAGTGATGGATCTCTTGATGTATGCTGTTTCTTTCTCAGTGAGGATGTTCCACGAGGTACATGTATCACTAACTCTGCCACTGGCATTAGTGTAGGTTTATTAATAAGAGATATTTGATACTCTCTTTTTAGAGAATCCATCATGTAGCTGTGGAACTCGTTTTCACCAGTGTCCAGCACATGTTTTAAAATAGCTTCCCTGATCACTTGTCTTGGTCGCAATGGAACTGACCAGCACCGGGGCATATCTGCTCAGGCAGCTATGTCCTCACCTGTAATATAAGGCACCCTGCCTTAGGGCCTTCAAGGCTTGCTGTGGGTGCTACTAACAAATATTACTTGCAGAGTTTGAGGACATGGCACACAGGGATGTTGTCATGTCAGGTTTTCACTTTTGGGTCTGCACCAAAACACACAACCTGCAATTACAGTCTTGCATGAGTTTGGTGAGGGGTCTCTTAGAGTGTCACAATTCATGCTGCAGCCCTTATGGATCCTCTTTAGTATCTCAGGCCCTAGGTACCAGAGGTTGAAAGGCAAAACACACAAGATGATGGACGGAATGTTGCACAATGGCAAAACATTCACCCCCAGTCACAGATCTGGGTTTAATCCATCGTTATTTTGCTCACCAAGCCACCCCAGTTCAGACATGGCCATATGCAAATCAGTCTTGACCCTGTGCCTCATGGGAACAGTCCAGCCCGAACTGCCAAGCCATGTCTTTCCTGGACCGGAATCAAGCATCCTAGGACCGGTTTCTGGCTATTAGCCGTCTTCAACAAGGATAGCTTGACTCCAGTGGCTTAGTGAGCAAGGGACCCACGTCTGGGTATACCCTTCCCACATAGGGTGAACAGCAAAACACACAAGATGATGGACGGAATGTTGCACTTTGGCAAAACATTCACCCCCAGTCACAGATCTGGGTTTAATCCATCGTTATTTTGCTCACCAAGCCACCCCAGTTCAGACATGGCCATATGCAAATCAGTCTTGATCCTGTGCCTCATGGGAACAGTCCAGCCTGAACTGCCAAGCCATGTATTTCCCGGACCGGAATCAAGCATCCTAGGACCGGTTTCTGGCTATCAGCCGTCTTCAGCCAGGATAGGTACCAGAGGTACCATTTTCTATGGACTTACTGAGGGTACTAAAGGTATCGACAATGGCAAAAACAGTAGCATAGTTTTGGGAAAGAGGTCAAGCACTGGGGACCTGGTTAGCTGGAACTCAGTGCTCTTCAAGTAGAAATCACATCAAATACCAGCCAAAAAGTGGGGATGACCATGTCAAAAAGGTCACTTTCCTACAGTCACTGCAAAGAAATTGGTTTATTAGTTGAGAGGAAGTGAAAGCCCCACTCAAATAATAAACACAATCCTTGTCAGAGTGAACAACAAAAGATACTAACTAAACCTGTGCGTAACCCTCTGGTAGCTTGGAACAAAAGCAGTCAGGCTTCACTTAGAAGCAATGTGTAAAGTATTTATGTAGCATTCAAACAGTATTAAAGTGAAAAGCCAAAACAATAAAAATCCCTAACAAATTTAGACACAGAAAGTAACATTTTGTTAATAAGATGACACCAAAACAACAACAATCCAATAAGTGGAACCAGAGTTATTAGTTCTACATTTTTTAGGAAAAAATAGCACTAAAAAGCACAAAGTGCCATTCGCTGGTATCTGAGTGCACTGGACTCGGACAAAGTTGCATGTTCAGTCCGATACGGGGACCAGGATTGTGCTGATGAGGAGTTTACCTTCTCTAAGTTCAGGTGCAGGCAAGAAGCCCCATCTGGAGCGTCGCATTGACAAGAGCTGTAAGGAGTTTATTGTCGGTGGGAAGATTTGGTCATTGTTAGAGCTTCACGTTGGCAGGAGATGCTGGCTGTTGAAGTGTGGCGTGAAGAGAAGGTCATTGTCTGAACTTGGCATTGTAGGGAGACAGTGAATGTTGCTGATGGGAGAAGCTCAGTCCCAAAGAGCCCCAAAGTTTGGTTTTGAGACAGGAGGAGTACACCCTGATGCCAGCCAAGGGTCCAGTGCCTAGGAAGCACCCATTGGGGCTCAGGACTTAGTCCAGCAGAGGCCAGCAGCAGCGCTACAGCAGGCCCAGTTGGTGAAAGTCAGCTGGGCAGTCGCAGGGAAGGCCTCTGAAAACATGTTGTATCTCTGTAGCTCAAACAGTAGGTCAGCCAACTGATCCTTAGAGTATCTTAGAGATCCTGGTTTCTGGGCAAGCAGGTACAGTCTTCCTATATAGATAGCAGGGCAGTCCTTCTTCTGAATCTTCCACAGGTCCAGGGGTGTTCTGCTGAGAGGGTCCAAGGGTGCCACATTGATACCTAGTGCCATCATTTGTATGTGGGGGCTGCAATCCTTTGCCTGCTCCCAAACTGGTTCTGGTCTGTCCTTCTCCTTCAATTGGGTTTGGCTCCAAACTGTCTAGGGTGATAAAGGAAAGGGCATACCTGGTGTCAAGTTCCTTTGTATGTGTTGCAGGGCAGGGTTCAACTCTCCCCCCCTCCCCATCCTGTCAGGAAGACCCAATCCTCTACCCCAGACCCCTTTTGTCCCCATGTCTGGACGGAATGACAACTCACAACAGGAGATCCATTCAAAATCATGTGGCACTGGCCTCTAGCAGAAAGGGACATTTAGTAAAGCCAGGTAAATGCAGACTTTCTAAAAGTGGCATTTTAAGAACAGGTACTTAAAATCTGACTTTACCATTGAAGATGATATTAAATTACAATTCAAATGAGTGAAAGAAGTGTTTCTCTATCTGTTCCCAAACTACAGGTACCACTTACTATGTGTAATAAGGTAACCAAGTATTAGTCTATGGGAGGGATTGCCTTGCCACAATGAAAAAAAAAACAACTTTAGGAGTTGCTCATTGTCAGGTTGTAAAACTTAAGTACACATGTCCTACTTTTTAAATATCATGTACCCTGCACTATGAGTCCTTAGAGCCTAACTTAGGGGTTACTTCTAAGTATTAATAAGTATTTGCAATGCAATCAGTCTTGCCTTTTGGACCTTTTAAGTGTTTAGCCATTCAACAAATATATGACATCTTACGAAAAAAGTACTTATCTTTAAAATATGCATTGAATTGCTGCTGCATTGGGCCACTAAAATACAATACTTTAACACAGTTAGCCGAGCAGCATCACAGCACTTAGATTGGACAACTGGGAGTCTACAACTTGTATGTCACTAATTACAACGAAGAAGTGTCTGAGATGCGGGCGTCTGCAACAAAGTCTTCCAGCTTTAATAACAAAATAAAAGGGCCAAAGAGAGGGTAGGAAAGGCAAGTTAAAGAATATTTTGTAAGAATAAATCATATTACTACTCACACTCTCCACTGAGTATGCCTTTAGTCTCAAATGATTAAAGTACCTAATTTTTTAGTACTTTTAAATCCCTGATAAAAAATCAAAGACACTTTAGGTTTCCATGAAGGGGTGATGTTTACACACAACATGGCTGCCACTGTATTTAGAAGACCAAGCCCAAATGAAGCAAAACGATTTATTTACTTACCTGCATATTTGGCTAATAAAGAGTCAGAAGTACCCTAGTCATTTCGTTACTTTGCCTTCTGGTTCGTGCAGTCATCATAATCTTACCAGCAGAACTGCAATTACTAGAATGCAAAGTATTTCAGTTGCAGTTTCAAGTTAACTCGTTGGTATGCAAATTTGAAATATTGGTTCCGCCAAACATTGAAAGTGATTATTCAAAGTCACACAAACCCAGCCATCAACAAACGCATGTTTCAATTTTATTTGCACGAAAATTGAGTTTTTTCTAGTGACAATTAAAACCGCATTTTGAAGCGGAGTTTATATTTTCCATTTAGGAACAATTTCTCTTCAATTGTTGTCTTTCACAATTGAAGTACAATTTCCTTGTTCTACTTAATGACACACAGCAGACTCAGGTTAACTTAACAGGCCCGCATGAAAGTTACAAGACGTGGTAATATTCACAATTGCAAACTGAAACGTGCTAGATACAAACGTATTAAAATACCGCTTTCTTTTAGCTTCCAACATTCATAAATTGTTTAATGGTTCCATATTTATAATTGGAAATACTTTAAATGTGGTGTTCAGACTGCCCCCTGCTGTTTAGCCATTTCAGACACAGGAGCATATGTGCAGAGCTTATCTTATTCGCGAATGGTGGTGGTATTTCCCTTAAAGTGGGTGTAGTCTTTGAAGCTAAATCTTGGCTCTCCAGTAAAAGGAAACATGTTACCAATATTTTAGAAGAAAAAAACCATGCCAAATGAATTTTCTAGCGAGATTCAAAACCCCTACAAACCTTGGGACATATTACGAAGAAGCTCGTTAAAATGATCGCTGTTTTAGCGGCAGGAAACTGTCGCTAAAACGGCGATAATGGGCTTGCTATATGAGTTATAGAATTCCAATAGAAACCCAGGTTAGATGTGCAGGACATCTAACCTGGGCTTCTATTGGAATTCTGTAATGCATGTTAGCAAGCCCATTATCGCCGTTTTAGCTGCAGTTTCCTGCCGCTAAAACGGCAATAATTTTAACGAGGTACTTGCTAATATGCCCCTTTGTTTGTTAATTGATTTTCGCCGGGTGTGATTTTTGAGGTAAATTGCTGTACATTTTCCCTAAGATACCTTGTGTTCAGCAGCTGGAGAAGTACAGGAAGTTATTCATAGAATCATGCCTCTGGAAGTACTTCCTTCAGAGCTCTGAATGACTCTGACCCATCCTTGCAAGCCTTTCCACGGGTACCACCTTCTTTGGGAGCGTGCTTCTAATGTCCCTACAGAAAGTTGTGTGGGTCCCAGATTGTGCCTCTCTTTTGGAGCACAGGTGTTACAAATAAGTTAAAAAGACCAACAGCTGTGAGCGTATTTGTCTGAAAGTTTAAAAAGAATTGGTGCGCTACGTCTGTTTTTTTCTTCAAAAGCAACAAAAATAATAATAAAAATGCTATCTATATTTCAAAAATAATAAGGCAGTAATGTGAGCCCTTTTTATTCCGAAAGACCAACATCTGAGCACATTTTGATCCAAAAGTCAAACAAGGGAAAGAAATAAAACAAAAGAATGAAAGAAAAACGCCATCATCTGAACGCATTTTGTTGTGAGCGCCAACACAAATGAAAATGCATTCCAGTCAGGAGAGCACTGCTCCTTAGCAAGAGAATGAATTGAAGCACTTGTAACTAAAATGTTAGCTGCTGTGTGGTGTGAAAAGGCAGTGAAACCCTAGAAAAGTGCATTGTTGTCGCGGCTGCAGCAGCAGCTACGAAAAAGTAATTTAAAAAAGAATGCCGACAAAGTGTTAATAAAACATACAGAGTAAGATCCCCTGTAACAAGGCAGTCCTCATGGGAGGTTATAACAGTCCAAAAGGAGGGACTACTAAACCAATTAACCAACGAAAAACAAGCATTTATGACCACCAGTCAAAGGAGCCAATGAAAAAGACGGGAGAAGCTTAAAGCATATACTCTGGATACAGCATGTTTTGAAGAGACAGCTCATGCTCGGCCTAGGCGAGACCTAAAAAGGCAGGTTTAGAGCTAGCAAAAGGTTTGTTTTGCTGCACCAAAATAGCAGTTTAAAACTGGACTACAGACTGCAGTGGCAGGCATGAGATATGTTTTACAGTAGTACATTAGTGGGTGGCATGATGAGTGCTGCAGCCCACTAATAGTATTGAATTTACAGGCCCTGAGTGCATGTAGTAACATTCACTAGATACCCATAAATAAATTAAATGTTCCGATTAGGTGTATACCAATTTTACCATGTTTAAAAGAGAGAGCACAAGGACTTTCCCACTGGTTAGCAGGGGTAAAATGAACAGAGTCCTAATGCCAACAAAAACAAGTTCCGCAAAAATAGTAGAGTGAAAGCAAAAAATCTGGGGAACATCACACGAACGATGTGAGTTATAACAATCACCCAGTACATTGTGACAGAGTTAATACTGGTGAACAATGTTGAAAGTCCTTTTAGCACCGAATTAAGGGAAACATCCTTCACAACGCAACTTTTACCACGCAGTGCTATTACAACGCAGGTTTTACAACGAAAACCATTACAACGCATTGCGCTGGGGGGGCGCTCTAGGATAGGGAATAGATTTAATTTACTATCCAACACCTTCCCTAGTGTCCACGGGGACTGGCGTTGGAATAGTAAATTAAACTATTCACTATCCAGCACCCCAAAGCGCTATGCGTTGTAAGGGTATGCGTTGTAAAAACTGCGTTGTAACAGCATGTGTGGTAAAAGCATGCGTTGTAATGTCATACATCCCCGAATTAACCACCAGGGGCCCTATTACACATAGGACAAACTTTTCCTGTTTGCACACAGCACACCTTTCAATGGGTGCGCCATATGCAAACACAGAAAGTGCACCCTATTACAGCGAATGCGCTTACCCCAGTAAAGCTGCGAACTTGTGCTGCTCTGGGGCAGCACATTCGAGTGAAATAAGGACCAGCTGCTTCAAAGTCACTCCGTGTTTCACTGGGTAGACGGCCAACAGTCTGCACTTTAACGAGGGGTTACAGATCCCTTGCAGGTGGGTGCAGTAAGTGACTGCATGTGCCTGCAAGAATGTCCTCAGCGTCCATAGGACCCCCTTTTAATCCTCAAGAGGACTGCCCCCATGCAGGCACACTGACAAATCACACCCATAATATGGCGTAGTCCTCTGAGGTAAGGAAATTCCCTCATTTGCATGGGGCCATGTCCAATGCAAATGAGAGAACTGCCTCTTGAGATAGCACTGGGGCTACATGTGCACCAGCACTATCTGTATTACAGAAGGGGCCGCACAAGTGTCTGCCGCCTCTTCTATGATGCCAAAGTGCCACGGGACATGCACAGAGTGGGAGCACATGCCTGTTGCGCCCCGGAGCACTTTCTGTAATACTACCCCATGTGGTGTTTTCACTTGTTTCTGGGGAAATGGAAACGATCTACATCCTTTCTAATATTGTTGAATCCACCTCTTTTCCCTATAAATCTTTACTGATTATTACTCAACCCAAATCTCTGTAAAAATCTTTACATCTGGGTTCATTAGCAAGATAGATCTGTAACTGCTGCACTCCAAAGGTTCTTCACCCAATTTGCAAAGGAGAGTGAAGTAAGACTACTTCATTGACATAGTAAAGTTCAAATTCATCATGGCAGAGGAACAAACATAAGTCAGAACCGGTATTCATGTTTTCAATTAAATATAAAACTGACATGCAAGTCCATCAGGTCCAGGAGGTTGTGCAGTTTTAGGACTTTTCTTAGCTTATCTAAAGTCAAAATATTTGCTGAACATATTAATGATATTTTAGCTTGTATTAATAAAGTCAATTGCCAGAAAAAATATATAAATCTAATTTAATTTAAGATATAAAGTGTTAGTTTTGAGAGGTAACACATAGATGTATTGATACATTAAAGCATTTGGCAGTAAATGACTGGCCCTTTGCTCGATGGTAACCTCCAACCTTTAGCAGCTACTGTTTATCGTCTGCCTAAGTCCCATTAAGTCCCCACTTTGAGCTTTCAAAATCCCTTATTTGGCATTAAGGGCAGTAAAAGTCACTATTTTAGGTCAATGTGTCAAGTAAATATATCACTTTCTTGATTATCTTTTAGATCCCTGTGTTTGGAGGAATTTCTACTTCCATTCTTGGAGACCGGATACATGCTTCGTATTTCCATGGAGTAGATGGGCTGGGTGACGTTCCCGATCCAGATGCCCCAGGGCTGGAATTGTTACAAAAAGAGCATGCAATAGATGCCCTGACAAGATTGGCAACTCAATATTCTGGACAGGTAAGCACCAGTTGGTATTCAGTCACTAAACGTAACCTCAATGAGGCCTATTCACAAACAGTAGCGGCCCGCACAGGTAAGAGTGGTGGGGGGGGGCAGCGCAGGGTGGGGGCAGTGGAAGTCGACAGCCGACGGGTTAAGAATTATTAAATAAATAAATAACTAAAACCATGTACCTTGGGCTCACCGCATTGCACTTCAGGGATGTGGGGAGCGCAAGGTAAGAGTTTTTTATTTTATTTATTTAATATTACTTAACCTGTCGGCTGCCGACTTCCACTACCCCCCACCCACCTCGCACCCCCCCACCCTACCACCTCACCACTCTTACCTGTGCGAGCCGCTACTGTTCACAAAAGCATTTATGAGTACGGAAAGTAGTTAAACGAAACATCCAACTAGCTATTATTAAAAGTTCAAAGCTGACACAGTCTGCTATATTTGTACCAATTGTACATGAATATCCCCTGAATATTCCCATTTTAGATGCTTTGTGGCAAATTTACAAAGACATGTCAGAACATGTAGAAGAGTGTTACAGGAGCAATACTTTATGTGCTCGAAAATGCATTTGTGAATAAGCCCAGTATTGCCTATTTTAATACTAATGAATGTTTCAATAATCTTTTATTGATAACTTCACAAAGCAAAAAGCTGCAGCAAATACATAAGCTCCGGTTTGTAGGAAAGTACAGTGCACTATTGAACATCGAAGAAAGAGCAAAAGCTTGAAAGTTAGAGTACCTGGGGCAGCCGCGGACAGTGAAGGGAGTTCCGTGGGGTGGAAAGGCGGGGCGGGGGAGGGGCAGGGTGGGGGACACTAAACACCAGAATATGGATAATTGGAGGTAAGCAAAACAATTAAATTAATAAAACTAATTTCGTAGCGCGCCCTGCAGCGCAAAATGCGATGCAGCGCTCGCTACGACCTAATTTATAGAACAACAAATTTTCACAACTGACCTGGCTTTGACGGACATGACATGAGCCTTGGCCGACTTTTGAATGTAATAGTAGACAGGGTTTTAAGTTGTTGTCAATTACTAAAATAAGATACTATTTAAATGTGTTGCTTTCTTCCTTAACAGCAATTGTTTGTAAATGTCACAAATTTGACCACACCACTCCATATGTCTTTATTGTACTAAGGCCGAGATTTTGATCTGCCCATAAAAGTAGTATGTACAATAGGTGATGCAACTGACCAATGTATCTCTCAAAAAGAACAAAACCTAGTAAGGCACCCACATGTATTAAATTAAACAATAACAAGGTTTTCTTAGTCCTGAAGAGGTTTATAGTATGAATGTATCCATGATTCACAATATAAGGTGGTTGCTCCAAAGTATAAAAGTGAGTAAAGTGCTTCAGGTAGTGCTCATGAAAGGATGGGAATGTTAAGGTGAAAGAGAAAATAATTACAATATTTGCAGTAATGAGATAGACCTGTCTAACAATGTATCAAATGACTAACTAAACAACCATTTCTGGGCACGGATAATGGGTACAGGTCAAGGTAGAAAGAAAGTCAACATTTCGACCCCAAAACATGACAGAAGGCATTTGGCTCCTTAAAGCGGGGTCTTCCTCAGGACAGTGGAGGGAGCAACCTACAAAGTAGGTAAAATTCTCAACAATAATTATCCAAAATCAAGTGGAATGGTGGGTGCATAGATAAAATTACGTGGCATCATGGCTCACCTCAATATAAAACTGCCTTGCCGACAGTGAAGAACTAGGAGATTGGGCTGGGAAGCGCCTGGTGCAGAAAATGGCACACACAGCGTATACAGAGTTTGGTATGAGACTATTACAAACTGCACTAGAAAAGCCAATGCTCACTGGTTGCAGGCTTTCCTGGGATATAGCCATAAATTTCAAGTCTCAGGAGCCACTAAGGCAAGGTATAAAACAGCAGTTTTATACTGAGGTGAGCAATGATACCACATAATTGTATCTGTACACCCACCCTTCCACTTGATTTTGGATGATTATTGATGAGAATTTTACCTTTGTAGATTGCTCCCTCCACTGTCCTGAGGAAGACCCCGCTTTAAGGAACCAATTGCCTTCCGTCATCTTTTGTGGTCGAAACGTCGACTTTCTTTCTACCTTGACCTGTACCCATTATCCACACCCGGAAGTGGAGAACTCAATATGTATTCATAACGTCTTGCTATTTCGGTTGTTTAGTTAGTCATTTGATACATTGTTAGACAGGTCTATCTCAGCATTGTATATATTGTAATTAGTTTCTCTTTCATCTTCACATTCCCATCCCTTCACGAGCACTACCTGAAGCACTTTACTTACTTTTATACTTTGGAGCAACCATTGATATTGTGAATCATGGATACATTCATACTATAAACCTCTTCAGGACTAAGAAAACATTGTTATTGTTTATTTTAATACATGTGGGTGCCTTACTGGGTTTTGTTCTTTTTGAAAAATACATTGGTCAGTTGTATCACCTATTGTACATACTAGTTTTGGCCCAGGTCCAGCTGTACACTGGGTTTACCCTATTTTCGTGTAACAATGTACTCATACAATTGTCGGATGGTGAACTGCACTGGAGTTTGGAGCTGAAACACTTTGCAGAGTGGTGTGCTGACATCTGTCTACTAAAATTACAAGGCTTCTGAGAAATCTTTGTTTTGATACAAGGGATTTTTAGCAAATTTGTAACACCCCTTCTGGGGGGTGAGGCCTCATATCCATTTTTGTGCTAATCAAGGCCCAGTGGTAATTAAGTGAGTTGACCAGAAATAAAGGATGTTGAGCAAACACCAGGAGACAAACCTGGTTCCTCAGCTCCAAAGTTGGCAGGTCTAGCCGTAAGGCCACAGCCATAGTTCTCAATTTATTTGTCAGTCATGTACAAGTTGGATCATTGTGTGTGATCACGTATAATGAGAACATACCTTGTTGAAATGGCTTTGTGAAGTAAAAAAAATATATACAGCAGCAAATAATAGAAGATTCGCAAGTCTTGCTTTGGAATACTTTCAAGGATTTGTTTTAAAATTGGGCTTAGGGACATATTTTAGCAGTTTTGCACCAGTGATACTGGAACAATATTCAAAGTTGGGGTGCTGACATCAGTGTTACATCACTGAAGAAACAGGGATTGTGAAATATCCTAGACACACACAAAGAACAAGTGTAGCAAATGTATTCAGCAGGAGAATGTTAAAGGTGTGGTATGCACCTGGCGGTCCATTTTGGAGTATGCTGTCAATAGCATATTACTAAAGTATCAAGTGGTAGCACACTGTCATTTGCAGATAACATATTTTCCATTAATATAGCCAGTAAATTTGCACAGACACACAGTTTTTCTGATAAAACTATATAGCACACAAATCATAATGTGTGGCAATTCGATTTGAGTGAATAATTATTTGTGCTTCACAAAGTAAAGTGTGTTGATGTGTTTTGATCCTAATGATATGTTTGCTTTTATCACACTTCAGAGTTACAAAACATTTGCTTAATTTTTGCTTTCTGAACTGCTGATATTTTCTGAAATATGTGTACAGTTCATTTTAAGGTATTTACATTTTGTGTGTATTACAAAATAATGCCATCCTGCAGCCTTTCCTTTCACACTCCATATACCCCAGCAAGATTATCACACAGTTAGAGGAAAAAAGTACATTCCCAATACTAATAGAAGAAGCAGCAACTTGTCAGAAGACACAACTTGACATTTGACCTCTACCTTTAAAGCACACTGAATGTGAAAAGATAAGTGTTACATTTAAAATCATCTTTATTTATTGCTCATTCGCCTTATGAAGACAAACATTCTTTTGTGTTACCCACTAAAAACTGGCTCGCGAACCAGACCTTTATGGGAAATTATGTCCTGGCCAATCTAATATTTTGTCTCCAGCACAGCCTCTCAGTACCAGCTGGAGCCGGGACTAACAGTTAAGAGAGCCACATATGTCTGCCTAGGGAGAAAAAGGCGTAGGGGAACAGTGGCTTAGAATTAGTATCAGAGCACAATGGTGATACATCAACTTTGTCACTTTTTGCCAACTCCCCCTCACCTTACTAATTTTAGTTAGGGAAGGACTGTTTTGTGAGAAAATTGTGACCTTAAGCAATAGCTTATTAACAAATATACTTTCGGCACTTTGAAGCAACCCCCCCCCCCGGCACTCGGACAGCAGGACTGGGTCACCCCGCATGTATCGTGCAGTTTGGTCACAAAGCAGCAGCAGAGACCAGCATGGGTGAGACCCCCCCTCTCAACTTAAAAATTCACCTTGGAGGGCTGTGCTCACCTCCCTGGGGTGCTTCGTGTGAATCAAGGCCATTCAGTCTACCATGGGTGAAATCTGCTGATATATGAGGTACTCTGAGCTAGGGTTGTTCAGGATAATCCCTTGCAGTGTATGGCATGGAACCAGACCTGGGAATGCCACTGAACAACCCAGCAGATGGGTAAATATCATCATGTGTAAGTTCACTGAGCAGAGATGCTCTTGTTTCATATGGTAGGGCCTAATCAATGCAAGTACCATGGGGTACTTCAATAGGGACGGGCTACACATGTCAGAGGCTGATATGAATTTGGTCTTGCAGGTGGCAACGGTCTCTGCTGGTTGCATTTAATTAAGGCGTCTGCCTTGGTGGAGAGCCCTGGAAAAAACGTTGGCCCATTCCAGGGCATTGGCGGAGTTACAGAGCGATCTAGAGGTTGATTGGTACATAGGGGTACCATCTCAAGGAGCACAGAAGGGGTGCTCTATGCCAAACCCCAGGAGTCTTTACGGCAGGACCCTGGATGAAAAAATCGGCACCCCGCTAGTCCTTCGGGCAGTTGTAAGCCTGTGGCCTGCCCTGCAACGCTCCACTTCTAACAAGGCGTGAGTAAAATCATGGACTGGTGGTCCACGGTCTTTAAGGGAGAAAATCCCCAGATAAAATGGTAGAAACGATTGGGTTGACCATGGCACCAGTTGGCTCATCTGGCGGGTGGGAGCTTAGGTTACTCATCGCTGCCTGCACTCTGATCGCTCATAAGTTAACCCACCAGGTTGGCATGTTTCATGTATGAAATAAACCTGCAGCAAACTGTTTTGCAACAAACTTTGTGTGGTTTAATATTTTAATGCAGAGTGTACTAACTACCTTAATATGTTGTGGAGGAGAGTTGCGGATATCAGCACTATGCCTTTAATTGAAAATTGCTCAAAAAAGCCAGCCACTGCCTTTCCAGCCTGTCAGGCAGATTAAAAAATACAGTCACACTATGCGTGCTATGCACCCTATGTCATCGGGTTACTGGCACTTTTTCAGCTGCCTTCCTCTTTGAATGCAGGCTAGTCACTCAGCTGTTGGAAGTATGGCACACTCTCTGAAGGTAATTCTGACTTAAACGAGCAGAATGTGCCTCCCCCAAATGGGACCCTCTCACACCATCACTGCCAACAGATGTGCATTTGTAAATAAAAACAGTCAATAAGAGATCAAAGTCCACAGTGTAAGTTTAATTCTCCTCGTGATGTTGCTTCAGTGGGCTGGCTTTCCTCTTTTAAACACAGCCACAGTTTCAAGATACTCATCATTTCTGCCTGGCATTTGTTATGTCCCTGGGGGTGTGGTGTTTGGGTAAGGCCATGCCACACGCACGCACGCCGGACATTGCACAGACACAAATGTAGGCACAGACTGTTTTGCTGGCTGGTGCCAGCACTACCAATGCTTTTGAGAACGGGGGTGCTAACCAAACATCCCTTAGCCTGTAACATTACATTCCTTCTTTAACCACAGCAAAACAAGAAAACAAAATAATACAAACATTATACCCAAACACATAATTCTAATCTTGCATCTCAGGGAGGTGCGTAGAGCAAAAAACCCCAAGCGAGCCAAAAGTATATTGGCTGTCACAATCAGTAGCAGCTTATAAATCATTCAATTACTCCTGAAGTTTCTGGGATGGAGTGGGGTTCATTCGTAGATTGCACTGGGGAGGATGCTTCCAGGCACCTCCTGCCTAATGATGGGCTTCCCGTTGCCATCTTCTATCGAGTGTCCGGCCTTCCCTCAATCAGCTTCCAGTTGGGTGGCCTGTGGTGTTAGGACTGGTACTTTGACCGCTTCCTTCGGGATGCTAGGATTTTGGTGATATGGCTCATCCATGGGGGTAGAGTCACTGGGTCCTGGTGGATTCCTAGGGGCTGGGTGAAACCATTTGAAACAAGAAACATTCCTGATGACTGTCTCTTGACCTCAGGTTGCTGACACCATGGTTCCTTTGATCCTCATGACCTGCCACGGTAGGCATTCGAATGAGAGTCGGAATTTGCTCCCAGGGTGCCAGTCTTTCAATAGCAACCAATCCCTACACAGACCACTGGGCACTTGGCTCTCCTGTGTTGCAACACTTGCCTGTTCTGTTCTTGCCATCAGGAATGGAAGTGATTGCTTGGGACTGAGACCCCTTCCACCACTGGGTAGTGTGGAATAGCATCTTCGACTCTTCATCCGAAACAAAGGATACTGGGAGCTACCCCATGGTAGTGTGAAGGATCAGATGATAGTGTGTTAGAAACATGTAGTTGGCCTTTTCAACACACTATTGCTTTGCTTCTCAATGCAGATTGTTTTGATGATAGTCCTCATAAACCTCTCGAACTCTCCATTGGCTTGAAGCCAGCATCGGGTGATCTTGTGGTGTTTGGTCTGACGCGAAAAGAGGTGGTGTATGTGAGCTCATCCCTCACGTCGTGCTGGGATATCAGCATTTGTCGGGCTTCAGCCATCTTCTTGTCTAACTCAGTGGTGATGGTGCTCCACTTCCTTGCTTGGGTTGCTGTGATGGCCGGTTAGAGATAGTCGTCCACTTTGTTGCCCTCTATGATGTTGGTTAAGGATATGGGGGATCAGGTGCGATCGTTCTATGACCATCTTCACATACTCTTACATGTCAGCTGCTTTCTGCTCTTCTTGAGGAGTGGCTGGTTGGGCGTGTCACAACAAGTAATCTGCAGGATTGTGTGCTCCTGGTTTGCGTTCTACTGAAAAGTGGTATTCCTGTAGTTGAAGTATCCATTTTTCGATTCATGGTGGAGTCTATGACTCAGAGCCCTTAAACAGCATGAGCAGCTGTTTGTGGTTGTTGTTCACTGTGAACAGGTGGCCATACAGGTAAATGTGGAAATGCTGATTCCCCCACTGAATTCCGTGGGCCTTCTTTTTGATATGGGATAACTTTTGCTCAGATGGGGTCAGTGCATGAATATCGTAGGTAATGGGGGCCAATTCCCCACATTGCTTTTTCAGGGGCAGGACTTCCCTTAGGCCAGGGGGCTCGCATCTACTGACAGCTAAGTAGCATCGCTCGGGTCAAAATATGTGGGGGTGGTATTCTCTGACCTCGCTCGTCTGATGTCCTGAAAGGATTGTGCTTGCTCAGCACCCCATTCCCAGGGGGTTGACACTTTTGTGAGGTCACATAGTGGTGTGGTGAGTTGGGAGAGGTTCGGCATGAGACGGCCAGAGTAGGTGATCATGTTTAGAAAACATCTGACACCGTTGACGGTGGTCAGTGCTGGAGCCGACTGCTTGTCACGGACCTAGGCCGGGTCAGGGGTGACTCCTTTGGCAGATAAGCATGTAAAAGATTCAACCTTTAATTAATGAAAAGACATGATTCCTTATTGGTTCTGATGAAGATTTATTGTAGTCATCTAGCAACAGAGACCCCAGCCACAACAAATCTCTTCCAAATGCCACCAACCCCTTGAATCAACCTCCCTTGGCAACCATCCACATTCTAAGTTCCAAGCATCATCACCTGGATACCAACACACAGCATCACAGGTTAGATACAGAACACCACAAAGTGGTAGCCAAAAAAGCATATCTTGTCTTTGAGATACTCACATTTCTCTTTGTGTAGTCTTGAAGACATTTGAACATGGCTCTCAGCCTGTGAGGGTGTTCCTCGAGGGTGGGTACATGGACAAGGATCTCATCACTGGAATTTGGTACTCTCTGGAGTCTGACCAATACTCCTCTGATAATTTCTTGGGGCACTTTGGCGGCACAAGAAATGCCAAAATTGAGGCAGTGGGTGGAGAATGTTGTCACCTGGCAGGACTCACTTGCTAGGAGTATCTGGTGGTAGCCCCACCTCAGGTCAATTTTTGAGAACCAACGGGAGCCACACAGTTCTCCTACGATGTTGTCAACAGTCGGAGTTATGTGCCTCTCCCGCTTTGTTGCAGTGTTCAGTTGTCACGTATTGTTACATTTGGGGGTCTCTAGTTGGCAGAGGTAGGTACATTTGACAAATAGGGACCCCTGCTTCTAGTCATGGTAAGGGGGTACACTCCTAAAATAACCCCTGCTCACCCCCTTGGTAGCTTGGCTAGAGCAGACAGGCTTACCTCAGAGGCTTTGTGTAAAGCCTTTGTGAACACATACAGTAACCCAGTGACAACACTACAGATGGACACCACACAAGTTGTACTATAAAAATAAGTATTTTTATTTAGACTTAACACAAGACCACAAACAACAAAAATCCACAATACTGTACTAAAATGGTAGAATTAGCTTAGTTCTCTTTAGATGATGAAATGCGACACTTTGAGTTCAGTGTACCTTGGGATGCGTAACGCTATACAACAAAAGTGTTGCAGGGAAGGTGATGCGTTGGTTCCTTACACGTAAGAATGGTGATGCGTTGGGTCCCTACTGGTGCGTAGGGGATGCATCGGTTCTTCTCTGCGAGGGGAGGTGAAGCGTTGGTTTCTTACTCCACGTCCGTGGCGATGCGACCAGCAGCGCCGTGATGCGATGAAGATCCGGTGCAATGAAACAAATATGGCGTCTTCTCTTGGTTGCGACTTGTTGTGTGCATGCCCGACGGACGTGCAGCAACTCAACGATTCTTCTGAGCCGAGACAGGCCCTGCGACACGCTTCCCGGTGATGCAGCAGCATCTGGTGCGATGTGATCCTCTTATCCGGAGATGCGAGGCGGTTCGCCGATGATGCGACAGCTGCAGCGGTGGCGACATGCTTCTCCGTTGATGAGGCGGCATCTGATGCGATGTCGATCCTCTTCTCCGGTGCTGTAATGACAGCGGCGGCGACACACTTCTTCTTCATGAGTAGCGCTTCCAGCTCCTTGCGATACGCAGTTCCTCAGAAAGCCCAACACAACTGCAGGCACTTCCAAAGAACTCTTGGGGGGCTGGTGGGTGAAGTCTGTTGTCCCTGAGACTTCAGCAGGAGGCAAGCTCTATCTCAAGCCCTTGGAGATCCTTCACAAGTTGATGGCCTATGAGGAACAGTTAGCCTTGCAATAGTGAAAAACGAAAATGGCTGTAATTCACTATTACAATGCACCCTGCCCTTGGGCCTGCATAGGGGTGTCTAATATGCAGAAAAGGGAAGGTTTAGAGACTGGCAAAATGGTGCACTTGCCCAGTCAGCATGGCAGTACCAGGCTGCACACAGGCTCTGCAATGACTGACCTGAGACACACCTTTACAGGCTGCTTTTGTGGGTGGCACAACCAGTGCTGCAAGCCCACCAGCAGTATTTGGTTTACAAACCCTGGGCACACTTGGTGCACTGTACTAGGGTGTAACAAGTAAACCAAACCAGCCAATCATGGAGTCACTAATCCATACATCAATTTACAATTGGGGGAGCATGTGCACTTTAGCACTGATCAGCAGTGGTAACGTGCCCAGAGTCAGTTCAAAAGCTTTATTCGGTTTGTAATAACAACCATATAAGCAAACATAAAAATAAATAATAACAGCCTCCATAACATTCTCAGAATAGTTAATACTTAGTATGGGCAACTGTTTGTGTAATATAGGCATTATGCATATGTGCAAAAAATGCATAAAAATGTCCAAAACTGTACAAATTGCATAAAGTATCATATATGTCTAAAGAATCTTATGCAATATGTGCAGATTTCGTGATAAAGTGGCTAGTGCTTACAATATACATAACATACAATGGTCACCCAGGAATTTTAAATGTTGCCTACTGTATAAGTTACGCAATGAAATACCTACTATAATTTGTGTTCATGTCATACAGATTTTACCAAAAGTGACATGTGATAACATTGTACACTATGTGCAAATTACGCTATTAAGTGTCACGTGCCAGCTATATTCCTTTTTGTGCAAATCATGCAAAAAGTGCAAGATGCTTTAAATACCAGATTCATTGCACTATAGCATATTGTATACAAACTTAAAAAGTAATAGATTTCCTAGCAGCAATGCATTTCAAAATATAAGATGCCCAGAGTCATAAAACAGCCAACAACAGGTCAGAAAAAAACGACTCATTCTTTCAGGCAGCCAATCACTTTGAATATGTGTTCGAACTCACTGACAAGAGCATCCACTGTACTGGCATGGATTCCAAATGCAGATTGAACTAGCCTGAGGCCTTAGTTCCTGTGGCGGCTGATGAGCTTGTCTGATCTACCTCGAGTGACTTACACATTTGCCCTTGTGAACTGGCCTTGGTGAACAATTGTGGTTATGAACACTACAGCAAGGGGAGGCACGTGGTAGTGCCAAAAGCGTACAATCTGGTGGTGGTGGGGTGATGCGCCAATGGCACAGGCAGATCCTGATGCAGCACTAAGGGTAGTAAATTGATTGATGCGCCTGTATCCATGAGGGCCATGAGCGGCTGCCCTTCTACCATGACTTGGCAGTGGGGGCTGTGGTTGGTTATTTTTTGGATTGGTTCAACTGCATGGATGACGTATGCCATTCCCTTCAAAACATTGTTGCCCATGTCATCAGTTAGCGCGGGCTCCATTTCCACGCAGTTGACTGTTTTCTTCTTGGAACCTTTCTGCGGGGGTGCCGATTGACAGACCTTGGCATAGTGGTTCATCTTTTCACACATGGAGCATTTCTTCCTTATTGCTGGGCAGTCCCCAGTATGCAGGTTGTACCACTGCACTACCGTCACTGCCTGTTGGTTTGTGAAATTTTCAGGTGATCACACTTACTGAGAGATGATGTGGTGCTACCAACTTGGTTGACGGGCTCTGTCTTTGTGGTGTGGTGGAGGGCTGCTTCCATATGGAGTGCCGTTGACTTTGAAAGTTCTTTCGATCGACCGAGCTTTAGGATGTACATCATAGTAATTCGGGGTACCCGAAGTAACTGCTCCCTTAGCTTGGCAGAGGGAGAGCCCCATATGAATTGATCTCGGATCTCATCCTGCTCACCTGGCGGTGTGCAGGTGCTTGCAAGTTCCCAGAGTCTGGTGCAGAATGAATCTACGGACTCTTCTGGCATTTGTCGATCATGACAATGTAGGAACCGCTCATAATCCGGGTTGGCCCAAAATGGGCTGTGAGGGCTGCTTTGAGCGTTCCGTAGGTGTAGGGTGGGCCAGCTTCGCCTACAGTCTTGGAAAGTTTGTGTATGACTGCGCCACCAAGATGCAAGAGCATGGAGTGCCATCTATCTGCCTCCAAGGTACACTCCTGCGAAGTACATTTCGAGTTGGTTGAACCAAGTGGCCCATTTTGCAGCTTGAGATGAGGGAGAGCCAGATACAATTAATAGGTTCTATAGTCGTGTTATGGGCTCTATGTCAGCATGGGTGAGACCTGGCCAGAAGGACAGCTAGTTGTGGGCACAGGCAGTGACCTGATGGTGCTCGTTGTGTACTACAGCTCCCCTGGAAGTGGGAGGGGGAGGGCGGAGCAGCGAGAGCCATCTTGGGCGGTGACCAGAAACCTGGGATGGGTTGTTTTTCCCACATGCCATAACAGTTGCTTAGCCACTGGACGAACCTGTGGATGCTGGCGGGCGCAGGGTCCGTGTGCGCCAAACTTTTTGCCTATCAGGGCCGAACCTGCAGGAACTGGTGGAGCAGGGTCTGGATGATAAGGGAGGGGCCAGAGCACAGCCTTGATGTGGGCTTCACCTGGAGAGGTGCTCTTTCCTTTGATCTGCATGGAGGATGGGCCACTCTCTCATCTCATCCAGGTTGGGGGGATGGCACGGGGCCCTGGGCTGATGCAGTGGGGCCCCAGTGACCAGCAGGTGATGCTCACCCGGAGGCCAGAGCTGTAGGAGGAGGTGGGGGGGTGGCGGCCGATAGTGCTGCAGACGAGGCCCAAACGGGCGTGCAGGCTGCAGGGAGCCATGGCAGGGTGTCGTTGCTTACCACAGAGCTGGAGGGCTGTCTGACGGGTGCATTCGCGACGCCGAGGCGCGTTGAGTGTCAGCCCAGCAGGAGGAAGAGAGGGGTGCGTGGTGCACCATTCTCGTACCCAGTTGAGGTGGTGTGTCAGGGTTAAGCCCTGCCCGGAAAACGTGCGGCCGACATAGCGTATTCACGAATTTAGGAACACTCTGACACCAGTGCAAACCATTATTCATTCAGAGGCCAGGGTACTAATCAAAACAACCCTCAGCCTGTAACATTACAGCGGCCACACAGGTATGGGTCAGTAAAGGATGCAGAATATCAATATTAGCATGGCTGATGTCATTATTTCCATCCAGGACTGCCAGTGTTTAATTTGTAAAAGAATGAATACTGGTGTCGAACCTCTGCTCAAAAACCCACAGCCAGCACTATTACATGTCAACACACCGAGTAGCAAAACTGCATGGTCTGGAATCCACCTAAATAGACCCCCAAACACTTCCTGCCTTTTTGATCTCACACTTGCAGGTTCATTCTTTCTATCTTTGTGGTGTTTTTCATCTTTCTCTTTCTGCTTCTTTCCCATTTGTTTTGAACGCTGAGGAAAAATAATTATGAGACCACAAAAATGAGTGCCAGGTGGGCCCACCAGCAACCACCGGCTCAAATAAGCCCTGAGGACGGGTTGTGTAGCCCTTCCCATCGGCCAGTGCAGATGCCACCCCCTCGCCATGCGTCCAGGTAGAAAAACCTTAGTATTAGGTTCCACAAGGAACCATGCACGGGTGGGGCCAGGTGATTGTGGTTTAATATGTTTCTTTTGCTGTTAGATGAACATCCTTAAGAAAATTCTTCCATGCACACCACAATATATACGACCCCCAGTGTTGAGAGTTCTCTCCCCAATAGAAATGTGCAAATGCTTGCAATCAGGAGGTTTCTCTGGTGATGATAAACAAATGGAAGATCCACCAAAACATGGCATTCTAGCTTGTTTTAAAGGTAGGTACCTTTGTTCATGTGTTTGAAGCTTGACAATGTTCACAATCTCTTTTGCTAATTATCTTTCCCCTACTTTCTCAATACTCACTTCTGGTCCGACAGTCTTAGTGCCACATAGCCTTCAGACATATTTGTACTTACAAATCCACTCTCTTTATCAGTCACTCATTTGCTGGCCAAGGCTCGGCTGGGGGCAAGCAACTGCCTTCTGGCTTGTCAGTACCTCTGGCTTCAATAAGCACTGAGTGTCTTTGTACAAAGGGGCCCCTCTCCCTTGAACACTGCCAACATACGTGTAAAGGTCAAAGTGCACAGTAAAAGCAGAATTGTGTGATTTGTCCAGATTAATCCATGCCACCTGAACTCAATGCATTAATTCCTGAGGCTTCAGAGAACAAATCACTCTGTCCACTAATCTAAATTTATTTAAATTTAAACGGCTGAGCTAACATATTTTAAAACAATGATTAGTGAAGATTGACAAAAGCAAAGTCCAGGACTGGAACATTATATATTAACATATTAAGTATCCCTATGTTGAAAGACCTGATCCAGTTTGTATGGGTGAGGAACCCTCACCAATGTAATGTGGCAAGCTTTATCATAGGCTTCCTCACCCCACCTATAATTCCTGGATAATTGCAGGGATCCAGATAAATATGCCTTAGGGTGACCCTATACGATGTTCCTTTATTCTTAGGCAAAAGAATAAAGGGGGATGTTTCTGGACACTTTGACCCTCACATCTAGTTTCCTGTCAAGGGCAATGTTTTTTTAGCACAGTGGCCGTCACTCTATTTTCCTGGCAACATGTTTCTGCCCCAAAACTAGACTATCATACGATCTCAGGCATTCATCGGGGCTAATAAAGTCAGAGATCAAAAACCCCTCCTATTAGCAGCTCCACATGCATGCGAAATGACGACTTCTATCTTAATTGCATGGAGATGACAGCCAAGGGAAACAAGCATTTGCAATGCAATGGTTTCGCCTTTTGAAAAGTTTGATCTATTGGCATTGTAAATGACAAAATTATTATTTATGTGTTGGTTTTGAAAACATATAAATAAATGGCATTGTTTTTTACATTGACATTAGCTTAATCTCTTGCAAATGTGAGACCTATTGTACCCTATAAATGAGCTCAGCAGACAGCAATTACAGCCACACACACACACACTCAGAGTCAGCCACACACACACATACACTAAGAGCCACACACACACACCCATAGCCACATACACACACCCTGAGCCACACACCGAATGACATCTGACCTCAAAGAATTTCAAATATAAAACGTAATGATTTGTAGAGCTGTGCAATGTTTGAAATTTTAATGGCAAACTATCGACTACTGGTTCCAGTCAATACGCTTAGCCAATCGCATATTTCGACCCTCCTAGCCTTTTGGAAAGGTGCCCCCCTTTCTAGATGAAACACATGGAGTTATTTAAAAGTGTTACACAAAAATGAATACAATTAATTTTTAGAGCGACGCAGAAACTTAATTCCTTTGCAGATAGTTTGTTATCATTACCTAACTTATGATGCAAGTTATCCACTGCTGAAGGATGAAAGCTTGAACCAGCTACCTCAGGGTACCAAGCAGATCTTTGCAGCAGGCGCATTAACTCGCAGATGTAAACATGCAACCTGTAGGCAAATTTCACTGATCACCTGAATTGCTACAGGGATTAGAACCTGCATAGTTTTACAGACGACAGCACATATTTCCATGATCTACAAGGAGTTACCGCGAAAGAAGCCTTCACCAGCTAGCAACATAACTCAAAAACGTTAAGATGTGCACTTGGAGGTTTATGCACTATGCACATAAGCACAAATGAAAAATAAACAAGCAGCAGACGCTTAATATGCCAAAGTGTTCCTGTCTTTTAGAAGCTCTCTCGGACCTTAAGTTAAAGGATCCTCGCAGGAAGTGAGAAACGTGAAGGCCCCATAATCAAATGCAAGCATTATAGACAAACGGGCAGACGGAATTATTAGGCACTATTAAGCATTGCGTTTGTACTGGTGATTACAGTACTGTGGAGAAACCTTATCTTATATCTTTACAGCACCGAATGACATCCGACCTCAAAGAATTTCAAATATTAAACGTAATGATTGTCGGCACATGCAAGTCTCCAAAGAAGGTTTTTCTAGAAAATGTAAACTGCTGCCGAAGAAGAGGGCTGCAGAGCGTCCCATTCTCTCCAATATTTAATGCTTGAAGTAGTGAGAGATTCTCGTCAACCACCCCTAATACCCCAGGCGTGTAAATGTACACAACGATATTCTGTAGCATGCAGAGAGAGGCAGACAGTCGGGCACTAGAAAACATACCAAAAACTGATCTGGGGCATGGAGCAGCAAAGCATTGTTTGGATTTTACATGCAATTACACTTCACTGTAGAAATGTTTCTTCTGTAAAGACTTTACCATTTTTGTTAACGTGCGCAGCTCAGTGAGTGAAATAGATGGAGTTTGCAAAGTAAAAACAGCAGGGTACCTGGGGTTGAGTGGCTGTGAGCCATAGGCGCCATTGTTGAGTGTGTGAGCCACTGAAGTTGAAATAGAAGCGGGCGCCGTGCTGAGACACTAAGCGCAGCGCTAGTGAGTGTGAGGTCACCGCCAGAGCTATCCTGAGTGGGCAATGACTAAATAACAAGCATTAAGCACGGGCACACGGACAGCGGGAGGGGGGGCGGGAACGGGCAAACGGACAGCGGGAGGGGGGCGGGTTAACGGGCACACGGACAGCGGGGGGGGCGGGAACAAGGATAGCGGGAGGGGGGACGGACAGCGGGAAGGTGGTCAGGATACAGCCACGCGGGACAGGGACAAAGTTAATAATGAAGACAAACATGGGTGTAAAAAAATTAAAAAAGCCCACAGTGGCCACGTCTTCATGACGTTGCGGAGAGGGAAAGAATCTGCGGGAACGCCCACGAATCGCCTCGGACCATAACGGACAGATCTCACTTCCAATGGCTAGTCTCCATTTATGGAGCTAGCCAATGGAAGTGAGAGGCGTGACAAAGGCACCATACTGTTCTCAAAAGTTTTCGCCTGCACGAGCGCTGCTGCGCAGCGGACGCCAGGCGAAACCTAAAAATATCATAGTAAGTGTTGTTGACGAAAGTGACACTGTGAAGCCAAACATGCTGCACACGCAAGACATTGGCTGTGTGGGGACAAAAAACTCATGCCTTCCATCATGCATCCTGACTTGCCTAACTTGGGGGAGTGCTTTACTTCATGGTCCTGTAGTCACACACTATTAGTATAACATTGTTATTAATTGGTAACATTCAGGATGGAAAGCAACTCATAAGAAAAAATATGTTTTCAGTAGTGACAGGTTCGTCATAATTGCCAAGACTGATAATAAAATGCTGCATTGGTCTGAACAGTGAAACATAAACAAATAGGGCAATCCAGTCTCCTAAATAATGTGCAGGAGTTCCTGCAGTAAATCAAAATATACCTGTTAGTCGTCTGAGTGTATCATAGAGACCCAAGAGGAACAGGTACCTAGTGCTTGGATCAGCCACAGTGGGCTGCTCTATACACTTCGTCAAGGAGTGGTATCCATCTGTTTACTAGGCCGGTTGCGGAGTTCGCGGAGGAGAGAAGAAAAAGCTCAGCGCACTAAGCTGAGTTCCGCAGGTGGCAGAGGGCATTTAGTCATGCCATTTGCATTGATTTTCAGCACCGGGTGTTTGTCCCACGCTGAAAAATCATCACGAACAGCACCATTCGCTGCGCAAGAGGGTGCTGCTTCTTTTCTTGCTGCTCGATTAGATTGTCTACCCAAGCAGCAGCTTTCTCAATGCAAATGGAAGGTTTCTCAACATGACAAGTCGTGACCATCAGCGACCGTCTGCGTTGAGATATCTGACTGCCCATGTTGGGAAATCTCACTGGGATGTGGATTTTCCTTGCTCACCAACTTGACGTTGGTTAGCGCGAGCGGGGAAAAAACTCCGCTCTGCGGAACTCTGCTCTCTACAAACTCCACGAACAGAGTGGAGTTCACCGGCCGAGCCCACTGTATACCTACATAATTCTCCCTGGTCTCCCAAATACTAGGCAGAGACAGAGGAAGACACTGTTAAAGGTGGCGAATTCATGGATTCATGCGCTTATTTTAACTGCCTTTCCATCTTTAACTTAAGTGTGGGATATTCCATGATCCAGCTTTCGCTACAGGTTATACAAGCATGAAAAGTTACGCAAATGCCTTGTATGATGGACCCAACAACACTTTGGATTCCCTTGCTTGTGACACAAACATTTTCGTTTTAGTGCACACTACAGTGAACAAATACAAATTGTCTCCACTGTAATTTTGATTTCCTTCCATTTTTTCAATGACTAACGAACTCCTATGAACATCAAAAATTATAATGGCCATTTTTATTATACACTCGGAACAAGACTACATTTCCCATTAGCGGGGGGTCGTCAAGTGGCAGACAAAAGCTCATAATTAACATGAAACAGTGAGTGGATGGATGGATGGGTGGATGGACGGATTTGCAACCGTGAATGGATGGGTAATTGAAAGGGTGGAGAGAAGGATGCATGGATGAATGAGTGAAAGAGAGGAAGGATGGATGAAAGGATGAATGGATGAGTGAAAGGGTGAATGGATGGATGAGTTAAAGGGTGTCGGGATGATGAGAGAATGGATGGATGAGCGTGAAAAAGGATGGATGCTGAAAGGGTAAATAGATGAGCGAATGGATGGATGGATCAGTGAAAGGCAGGTGGATGGATGGGTTGAAAGGGTGGATTAGTGGATGGATGGATGAGTGAAAGACTTGTGGATGGATGTGTTGATGAATGGGTGGATGAGTGGATGGATGGATGGATGAGTAAACGTATATAAGTAAGGCTCGAAGTGTGAAAGCATGGATGGATGAGTGAAAGGGAGTGTTGATGGTTGGCTGGATGAAAGGATGGACTGAAGATGAGTGAAACGGTGAGGGTAAGGGTGGATGGACGAATAAGTGAGTGAAAGGATTGATGGATGAGTGAAAGGGTTGATGGTGAATGGATAGCTGAATGTGTGATTGAAATGGTGGATTGATGGGTTAGTGAAAGGGTGAATAGATAGATGCATGGTTGAATGAGTGAAAGGATGAATGTAAGGATGGATGAGTGAAAGGAAGTAAGGATGGATGGATGAGCGAAGGAAGTGGCATCGCCAACCCCATGTTTCAGCTGCTACAGCAGGTATGGGGTTCTTGATGGGCCTCCTCTGTCTACAAAGTGACAGATAAAGGCTTCTAATTAACATGAAAGGGTGGTAGGGTGAGTAAATGGATGGGTGGCTGGTGGATGGATGGATTGATCTGAAATCATGAATGGACAGGTGAGTGCAGGGCGCTTCGTCAATGCCCGCTTTAGCAGCTGCAGCAGGGTTGGGGTTCTTGATAGGCCTCTTCTGTCTACAAAGTGGCAGACGAAGCCTCATATTTCACATGGAAGGGTGGGTGAGTGGATGTATGGATTGATTTGGAATTGTGAATGGATGGCTGAGTGAAAGGGTGGGTGGATAGATGCATGGATGAATGAGATGAGTGAAAGGGTGAATGGATGGATGAGCAAAAGGTTGGATGGATGAGTGAGTGAAAGGATGGATGGTGATGAAAGGGTAAATGCATGTATGGCTGTATGGATGGAGTGAAGGTTTGGGTGGATGGACAGGTTGAAAGAGTGGATGAGTCAAAGGATGGATGAGTAAAATGTATATTTGGGGCTGGATGGTTGAAAGAATGGATGGATGAGAAAAGGAGTGCAGAGGGATGGATCGATGGAGGAAAGGGTGAACTGATGGATGAGTGAAAGGGAGGATGGTTGAATAAGTGAGTGAAAGGATGGATGGATGAGTGAAAGCGTAAATAGATGGATGACAGATTAATGTGCGAGAGAAAGTGTAGATGGATAGATGAATGACTGTAGGATGCTGGCTCTCTATAAAGTGCACTCAAATGAAGTACACTGTGTAGAGGGTCCAGGTAGACCCAAATCGGTATACAGAGGCAAAAGTTGAAGATACTAACACTATTTGTGGTAATGTGGGCAAGCAGTTTGTCAGAGGGTAGTGCTAAGCATTTGTTGTACTCACAGAGCCAATAAATGAAACACACACTAAAGAATAGATCTGAGACCAATTTATAAAAATAACACAATTTTTTATGTTATTTTTCAGATTAAGTACTTCATTAAAGTACCTTTTAAGTTATGAATTTTTCAAGTTCAGAAAATAAAAAACTTTTGTGCGCAGTTACGTACGATTGAGGTCAAAGGGAGAAAATAGAAATATGTATATAAAATCACACAGTTGGATTTCAAGGTTTACCTTCGGGATTTAGGTAAGTATGCCTGGGTCGCATTCCAAATACAGCATCACCTTTGAAGCCTCTATCCCTGGAAGGCCATCCTGGCCTGGGGGTGGTGTGAAGCACCTCCACTCAGAGCAGGCTTTGTTCCTGGCCTCTGAGAGCTCTGGCTCTCACCCCATAAGTTCAGAAACATGTTGAAACAGGCTGGCTAAGACTAGTCAGAGACCACATCAGTGCTTGGTAGGTTTTCAGGGGACCCTCTTAAGGGTCTCCTAGTGCATTTATTAATAGATCCATCACTGGCACCAGTGAAGATTTATTAAGATGAGATGTTTGGTGCCTAACATCTTAGGGGACAGTGAAACCATCAAAGAGCTAGGAAACTTGTAAGTATTCAACCATGCTCTCTCTATGGCTTCCCTGTGCACTTGCAATATCCAAGAATGGCTCAGATATTGCAGGGCCATATCTGCTCATGCTCATGCTCATGCAGATATGTCCACACACGGGGAATAGTGCACCCTGCCTTAGGGCTATAAAGCCTACAATAGGGGTGACTTACCTACACCTTATGCAGTGTATGGGGGCATGGCACACAGTGCTGTGTGCAATTTTGACTCTTCAATTTTCTCTTCACCGAAATATGCAGTCTTCAATGCAGTTTGTGTAGTTTTGGTGAGGGATCCCTAGGGTGGCAGAATTTGTGCTGCAGACTTAGTGGACCCTCTTCAGTCCCACTGACTAGGTACCAGAGGTACCATTTACTAGAGACGTATAGGGGTGCTAAAGGGGTGCCAATTGTGGTACATTTTTAAGGAAAGAAGACTAGTACTGGGAACCTGGTAGGCAGGGACCCAGTACACTCCAATAAAAGTTGCATCAAAAACCAGGCAAATAGTGTGTGGCGGGGTATTGCTACAAGGATCCACTTTCACACAAAGTGTGAATGGGTAAATGGATGGATGTGTGGATGGATGGATGGATGGAGTGAAAGGCTGGATGAATGGACTGGGTGGAATGGTGATTATATGGACAGTGTGAAAGGATGAATAGAGGGATGGATGGGTGAGTGAGTGAAAGGATGGGTGAATTGAATAAAAGGGAGGATGAATGGATGAAGTGAAAGGATGAATGGATGGATGAGTAAAATAATGTTTATAAGGATGGATGAGTGAAAGAATGGATGGATGAATAAAAGGGAGGGTAGATGGTTGGCTGCATGAAAGAGTGGACAGTGCTGCTCAGGACAGTTACTTTGAAAGAGTGGACAGATGAATGAGTGAAAGGGTGAATGGATGGATGCATGAGTGAAAGGCAATAATGCTCCTGAAAAAAAATATCCAGCTCCAATTGGGCGCTATGTAGAAAACTTCAACTCTGATGCTCCCTTTGGCCCTTCGAGTGATGACAGTCAATAGGTTGTCACCATTTTTGCATTGGTGGATGCCATTGGTGTATTACACAGGCATAGTCATGCCCCAATATGGCGCCTGCCATCGCCTTTAACAGCATCTCCCATGGCCTCTGCCTTGTATTGGGCAGATTGTGGATAATGATGCAGGCACATGGACGGATGGCACTCTTTGACAAAGTACATTTCCTGAGCAGTTATCTGTGGGTATGATATGAGCGATACTGTTAACTAGTCCTATGGGGTCTCTGTGATACACTTGGACACCTAACAGGCATGCTTTAAATTACTGCAGAAACTCCTGCACATTATTTAATAGATTTGATGTCCCTAATTTTAATGTTACACTCTTCTGACCTACCTTCCACGGTTGTGCCCTAGCAAACGTCACTACTAAAAGCACTTGCCTGTTACTGTATATTTCCTTGAAAAGGTATTTTTCTTTTCTTATCTTTGGATGGTTGTTTCCCTTTATCTTCTGATGACAGAAGGTTCATCCAATACCATATCATTCTTTCTCTCCCTTCCTCATTTCTTTCATCCAACTGGCTTAGTTGAAACGTTTTGAGAGACGTAGCCCAGATTATGCGCTTAACCCGGAGGTATGGGAACCATGATTGGCACAGGAAAAAGTTCAGAGCTTGGCAAATATCATAGGGAAAAATGTGGGAACTGATCAACTTGTGAAAATAAATGAATAACTCCCCCCCCCCCCCCCCCGCTGCACTCCCTCCCAAAGTAGAATGTGCCACATCTCTATGAATCACAACACTGAGGTGATTGGGCTCATGCACATAACATACATTATGTTATAGTCTGACCAAGCAATTATGTTAAATGGAAATGTGGGTTGAGTATTAAGCAAACTCAATGAGAGTAGTACCCTCTATTTTCCTACTACAAAGATGCCCATTTGAAGTGCATTTAACCTTTATTTTAAAACTACCTGAATCAATTAAGTGAAACTCATGAATGCATGTCAAATGTATTACTGTGCAATCATTTTATAGGTATCCTTAGTGGCTACAGGCCCCCTGACTAATCTGGCGATGGCTGTGAGACGGGATCCAGAATTTCCTAACAAACTTCAAAACCTGTACATCATGGGAGGAAACATGGAATGTGAGTAGTAAACCTGCCTTTGCATCTACAATATACAGAACAATGAATCTAGTAAACATGCTGTATGAACATGACTTTCCAGGTTTGAAAATGATCCTCTGCTGATGTATCGGTCAAGGTGCCCTATTCTTTAATGGCAGGAGTGCCACATGCACCATATGGGTTTTAGAAAATTGGACATAGTAAGGTTTATGTGTAAATAACGCAGCCAGCACGTGTATTCAATTGACAATTGTAAGACACCCGGATTATTATTTGGGGTGGGTAACTATCCACCTTAAGAAACAACCAAAATCCTTGTCAGAGTGAACCCTTCATGTCACTAAATTATCCTGAGCTCAACCCCCTGTTAGCTATGGCACAGAGTAGACAGGCTTAACGTATGGCAAAGTGTAAAGTATTTTTGCAGTACCAAAACACTTATAAAGTCTAAATGCAAAATGATAGAAATCCAAAGCTGAATTAGAAAAATAAAGTAAAAGTTAATAAAAAAGTGACACCAAAATTACAGGAATAGCCCAGAGAAGCCATTGATAATGATAGTCAGTGGTCGTAGTAGACAGGGATCTAGGCACAATTTTACTCTGACCATGATAGAGAGCCAGCAAGATTGACCAACCAGGTTCATCTTGATCAATTATTTTACTTTCTAACTTTAGTGCTTTAAATCACAATCTACAACTGAGGTATTTTGCTTGAGCCCCTTAGGGCCTTAAGGGAGGCGCTTAGAGATTTATAGAGTGCCAGACAGAGCCTAACAGCAGGGTTCAGTCCAGGTCCAGTTGCCACTCGTCAGCTGGGCAGCTACAGGAAAGACCTCTTGTAGCTTGTTGTATCTCTGTAGCTGGAATAGGAAGTTAGCCTTATGACTCTAGGAGTCTGTTACAAATGAAGTTCCTGGTTGGCTAAGGTATTCACCTCACCCAGGTAGAACTCATTATTCTAGTCAGGGTAAGCTAGATACACAACGAAGATAACCTGTGCTCACCCTCTGGTAGCTTGGTACAGAGCAGGCAGGCTTATCATAAGGGCAATGTGTAAAGTATTTGTGCAACACACACACTCAGTAACACAACGAATACACCCAAAAAAGACTCCACACAGGTCTTAAAAAATAGATAATTGTATTATAAGCACATTAAGACCACAATGATTAAAATACAGTATATCATTTTCAAGAAATGCCCTTTCAAATATATAAGAACACTTCTTGTAGCCCTGAACAAAACAAAGGTAAAATTATCAAAATCGTATAAGTACTCTTCAAGTTAGGCAGTTTGTAAAATATCACATTAAGGTCATAAAATGACCACCATGGTCAGAAACTCCTATGCTTAGTTTGGGCCCGTTACGATAGAAGGAAAGCACATGAACTGCCTCTGCATGGGAAGGAACACAAATGTAATACCCCCCATTGGAACACTGTGATAAAATTAGCCATCCTGATCAGCTAGGTATGAGGCTTAATAGAATACTTGCACCAACACTAGACCACTGAGTGCTCCAGGGGTTTCCAACAACTGGTGTAAATGAGGATTTCCAGATGGCGTGAACGCGCAGGTCAGATAATGGGGTCACATGAGTCCCATTTCAGGTTTACAGTGCCTTCCTGCACTCACCGGGGCCTGCATCACAGGGACTCTCCAGCAGGAAGGTGGGGAGGTGCTGGATCGCTCGGTTCGGTGCTGGCAGTAGAAATAGTCCATTAGCAATGGGGAGCAGTTGCTGCAGGTGTGCAGCATCGGCTCCGTCCACTGGTGTGGCAGGCACTGGAGGACACCCAGTTTCTGTTGCCACTCACATTTGAAAAGTGCAAAAACAACAATTGATGGACGGAATGCAGAACAATGTCATACATTCATCCCAGTATAGAAATCTGGGCCTAAATCCAAAGATGTTTGCTCACCATGCAATTCCAGTTTGAACCCAGCCATATGCAAATCAGCCTTGACCCTGTGCTCAATGGGAACAGTCCAGCGCGAACTGCCAGGCCAGGTCCTCCCTGGACTGGAAGCAAGCATTCTAGGACCAGTTTCGGGGTTTCACTTCTAATCAGCCGGGACAGCTTGACTCCAGTGGCATGGAGAGCCGAAACCCATGTCTGGGCATACCCGTCCCACTCGGGGTGACAAATGCAAAAAGAACAATTGATGAACAGAATGCAGAACAATAACATACATTCACCCCAGTACAGAGATCTGGGCCTAAATCCATAATTTCTTTGCTCACCATTCCTTTCCTGTTTGGACCCAGTCATATGCAAATCAGTCTTGACCCTGCACCCAATGGGAACAGTCCAGCCCGAACTGCCAGGCCAGGTCCTCCCTGGACTGGAAACAAGCATCCTAGGACCAGTTTCGGGGTTTCACCCCTAATCAGCCAGGCTAGCTTGACTTTGTTTCTTTTGCATATGTCGCCCTAAGTGGGAACGGTATGCCCAGACATGGCTCCCATGCTCACTACACCACTGGATTCAAGCTAGCCTGGTTGATGAAGGGTGATGTCCTGAAACCGGTCCCAGGATGCTTGTTTCTGTTCCAGGGAGGACCTGGCTTGGCAGTTCGGGCTGGAATGTTCCCATAAGGAACAGGGGCAAGACTGATTTGCATATGGCTGGGTCCAAACTGGGGTGGTGTGGTGAGCAAAAGAATGATGGATCAAACCCAGATCCTTGTGACTGGGGGTGAATGTTTGCATTGTCCAGCATTCTGTCCATCAATTGCTTCTTTTGCAGATGCCGCCCTAAGTGGGAAGGGTATGCCCAGACATGGGACCCATGCTCACTAAGCCACTGGATTCAAGCTAGCCTTGCTCATGAAGGGTGATGCCCTGAAACCGGTCCTAGTATGCTTGTTTCCGGTCCAAGGAGGACCTGGCTTGGCAGTTCAGGCTGGACTGTTCCCTTAAGGAACAGGGTCAAGACTGATTTGCATATGGCTGGGTCCAAACTGCGGTGGTGTGGTGAGCAAAAGAGGGATGGATTAAACTCAGATCCTTGTGACTGGGGGTGAATGTTTGCATTGTCCAGCATTCCGTCCATCAATTGTTTCTTTTACTTTTGAAAAGTAGCACTCCTAAACTAGTAATCCCAAATCCAAATTTACCAGTAAATAGAATTTGTCATTATCAATCCAAAGATATTAAACATAAAGCTGCTACTCCTCTGCAATCAGGAATTAAAGCATCTTGTGCTTTCTGCCTCTTTTTCACCCTCTGCCTTATTTGCATTTGTTTTTACTTTTTCTCTTTTTGCCCCTTTTTTCATACTATTATTCACTTTTTCACCCTCATTTTTCGCTGTACCCATGCTGCTGCTTGGGCTTGCAGCCCACCCCTTCCAGCACTGTGTTTCCCACTTCCTGCCTTCCAGATGCTCAGCCCTCCCCCTCACACTACTTAGTGGCGGGCGCTATGCCAGAAAAGTTGCGATTTAACTGACCTTTTCAGTGAACTGTTTCCCTCCCTATGCAGCTCCGCCTGGTAGCTTCTGCCCCTTGCAGGTCTACTGACTCTTGCTGGTTGGTGTTCAAGGCCCTTCTCCACCTGCAAGCACCTGCCTGTCCCTCGTCCCTGGTGGGCTGCCTTCTGTCCTTGTGCTTTCTCCCTCTCTTTTCCCTCTGCCTTCTTCGCACTTTTTTTTTCTCCCTCTCTTTTCCCTCTGCCTTCTTTGCACACTGGGTCTCCGACCTTCCACCAATACGACACCAGCACCCTCCTCACCCTCAACACCACATGCCACGCTGCCTGCCACCTCATGGCACCAAAAGACTCACAAGGACCTTTTTCCAGATGAAACTGCAGCCGCCCCACACCCTCCTCTGCACTCCAGCTCCTCTTGCCGTGACTGACAGGCTCAGCTGCATCATCCTCAACATAAGCTCCCTCCACGAACACGCCATGGAAATCTGGGACCTCCTCGACTCTGTCTCCCCGACATTGCCTTCCTCACTGAAACTTGGATTAACCCCAGCCGTGGCCCGGACATCGACACTGCCATCCCTGACAGCTACAAGATCATCCACAAGGACCACCCCGACTGACCAGGAGGAGGCATCACTATTGTCCACAAGAACTCCCTTCAACTGGACCACCCACCCACCAACCCAATGACAACCGGGAACATCTTCACTTTCAGGTCCAGACCAACCCCAATACCACCCTCCATGGCACACTTTTCCACAGACCTCCTGGCCATTGGCCCGCCCTTCACCGACACCATCATCGACTTCATTTCACCCCAAGCTCTCGCATCTACCGATTACATTCTTCTCAGTGACCACAGTTTCCACTTGGACAAACCCAGTGACCTGAACACTGCATCCCTTCTGGAGAACCTCGCCAACATCGGACTCAAGCAGCTAGTCACCTCTCTGACCTGTGGTAAATAAATAAATAATACCCTATTTTTGACTAGACTTATAGCATAACAGATAGCTCAATAAAATAAGAGTCAAGATTCGAGGTAGTAGGAGTTTCTGCAGGTTTATTACAGCATAAGGACAGGATCAGGACGACCTGCATGGGAATAGGACAATAAGGCCCGGCAGCTGCCGGGGCTGGGTCTAGGATGAGCGCGCTAACATTCAATAACAAAACATTGATTTATATACATAGCGCAAACACATAGCATTACATTGCAGTAGGCGTAGCAGTGGGTGGAGCAGAAGGCGTGACGCGTAGCAGTCGCGAGAGATAACAGTAAAAGTAGGTGTAACTGGGCGTATACATAGACATGTGGTGCAAACGTAACAGAATATGTCATGAATGGGCGGAAACCTTGGAGGGGGCTACCTAAGGAGCCGGGACCTCTAACCTAATGGTGCGCGAAAACTGGCAATGACGTGTTACTAGGAGAAGCTGGGGGCTATGAACTCTGTGCTAGGAGCAGAGACTAGAGTCTGAAGGGTCGGAGCGACATGTACCTAAACCCTATCTGGTATCTGATGTTTAGGGAACATGTTGATATAAACTAGAAGTCATGAGGGGAGAAGCTAACTTGATTCCAAGACTGGACCATGCATTATTCTACATGTAGTGCGTGATGAAGAATACTAAATGACCATTAATACAGTATTTCTCTAACGTGGAGACGAGAAGGCTAGACAATGACGGAAACTATTGATGCAGTTCAGTAGCTTAGGAATGCAGAGGAGGAGGACTGAACTGATAACTGGAACTATAACATACTTTTGGCAGACTCAGAGGCAGAGCCAAGCTGCACCGGGCACTGCGAGGCAGGAAGTAAGTGAAGGGTCGAGGATACAGGTGGGGGCTGTATCGCTCCTCAGCGAGGCTTTCAGGAGACAGGAGCTGAATCCAGGGTCCGGGCCCTTTTGAGGCCTAGAAACGGGGATTTTATAATGGAATAACGTGCACACTGAGAAACGTGGCAACATTACTTTACATAGGCCTGATATTCGTAGTATTCACGAGGACTGGAAAATGACATACCAGAGGTGGACACAACTGTAATTGCGTCTTTAATCGGACATGGGGAATAACATATGCATATTGGTCATGCACACATAACATATGTTGGATGAAGCGTAGGGACACAGAACATGGCAAAATTTACTTTTCCACATTCCCTCCTTGTCACTACGTTTCCATCAGGAAACATCAATTTTCATGATACCATCTATCATTTCATACAGTACCATTTGCTCATCTCGAATTGTCTTGGAACGGGATTTAGAACAGGGCTTGGGACTAGGAATACAAGAGGTAGCACACATGCTGCAAATCGCAGGGCCACATTGTATACAGAGGCAGCAGCTAAATATAATCGCTACTGCAATACCTAAAAAGGACAGGACTTTCCATCCCCATGCGGAAATTACATTCCAGAACCAACCGGACCATGTCCAGGTGCCTGGATCTTGGTGTAACAGGTGGGCAATCTTATGGAGTCTGGTTATAGCTGAATAAACAGACGGCGCGTTATTTGGAATGAAAATGCAGCAACTAGATCCGATGACTCTACAGGCCCCGCCCCTATCGGCCAGTATGACGTCAAGGACGAGACGATTTTGCAAAACGACAAATCTCATAGCAGATTGTTCTTCGGTTAAGTTACCTAGAGCAGAGGCAGTCTCATCTACTACTGCTTCAAGGCTTCTTGTTAACCTACGGATTAGCTTACTGTTTACAACTGTGCCTAAATAAGGGAACACACCTTTATCAATATCAATGAATTGCTCTGCAGCAGTTTCAGTATAATCGACAATCGGGAGATTTCTCTTGTGTCTGGTATGTACTAGGAAGGAATTCCTATGATAGTCAGGTGGGGCTAGGAAAACAGGTGGCAGTAGGAAAGCAATGTAACAGGTTCCCTCCCAATCGAGGGGCAGACGGACATATGCAGTTTGACCACAAATAAAATAAGAATGACGTGAAGCTTTGAAAATAGATTTCCCACTGTCACTATATTGGATAACAGTAGTACATTCACTATGACCTATGTGTACAGAACCATAACTACGGACACATAATTCGCCTTTGACTGGTAGTACTGAAATAGCAGGTAAGTCTGGAGTAGTATCAGACTGAACATTCAGGACCATGAAATTCGACGAATAATTACCTAAATTATAAACTTCATTTTCTAGATCTAAACCTGTTCTGTGGGGGAGACCTTGCTTGTCTGGAAAACATGTACTGTTAAGAAAAGACATATCTGTTGAGGATGACGTTAACGTGGACCATGCTCCACACGAACCATTGTGTGAGAATGGATAAGGAAAGAGTGGCAGAACTCCCTTCGGTGTCTGGAAAGGGGGGAGTCGACCACACACCCAACAATTAGTAGCATTGCTGGTCTGGTGTGAATAATGTAACATACGGATAAATGTGTTGTTGCGCATAGCGAGGCGGTAAGAATATTCGTGAGGAGGCAGATCACTAAACGTGTGCTCTACTGTAGCATTAGCAGACATATTTGCATGAGGAACTGGAAAACACAGGAAAAGTGCGTAGCTGGTGCAGGAAATCATTATGCTGAGAAATAATATGAAACTCAGAAAAACGATACATTGAAGTGAACTTCGACTGACTCTCTCACTATGGGGGTCTATTTTATACATGTCAGAAACAATCTAACCGTTTCACCTAGGGGAGGACTTATACAATCAAACTGACTGACTTATTTTAGTAGACCTGAGCTTCAACTTATACTCCTGTTGCGGAGTTTTTTCTAACAAGGGAGGGGTTGTAATAATGTCTTGTGCGGGACAGTCCTTTAAAACAATGTTCTGGCAGTCCTTTGAATCCTGGAAATCCTTGGAAATGTTTTTGGAAACTGATTTCAATGGATTGAAAAGTTTTACATGAGAAAGGTGGACCCACCCCTTCCTGCCTTCCAACTTGACGGCAGTTCGGGTGGTCAAGAGGACCTGGCGTGGCTCCTTCCAACGTGGTTCCAGCGGACTTGATCTGTCAAAATTTCTGATCATCACAAGGGAGCCTGGAACGATCTCGTGCGATGCCACCTCGGTATTGTCTGGAAATGCGGCGGCAACCTGTGAACGACATGAGTTGAGGGCAGACATCAAGGAAGCTAGGTAATCTGTCAGCATATTACATGAAACATCGGTAATACTTCGGGGTCTAGGAGTACCCCACATGTTAGGGGGGCGGCCGAATACGACCTCGTACGGGGACAGACCTGATCTGGAATGTGCGACCATGCGCATATAAAACAAAGCGACTGGCAGAGCTACTAGCCAGTCCACACCCTTGTCTTTACATATTTTAGCAATTCGAATTTTCAGAGTCTGATTATGTCTCTCAACGAGACCGGCTGCTTCAGGATGGCGTACACAATGAAACTTCCACTGGTATCCTAACAACAGGGAAACGTGCTTCATTAACTCTGAGGAGAATGGCTGACCGTTATCAGAATATACGACTCTAGGGAGTCCGTATCTAGGGAAAAATTCACGAACCAACTGCTTGGCAGTGGTCGCGGCTGTGTAATCTGGGACTGGATATGCTTCTGTCCACCTGGACAAAGCGCATACAACTACAAGGACATACTTGAAACCTCGACATCGCTCCATCTGAATATAATCCATCTGGAGGACCTCAAAAGGGTGGTCAGGGGGCTGGAAACCACCTTGTTCCACCGGGACACTTTTACCTGGATTAAACTGACAACATATCATACAGGTACGGACTTTCTGCTTGGCTGCAGCTCGTAAATGCTTGTTGAACCAAATGTTCTGGATACTGTCTAACATAGCTTTTTCTCCTAAATGGGCTGGACTATGTGCGGTATTGATAATGACTTGAACCATAGAATCGGGGAGAAACCATGTGGCTCTACCCTTCGTTAACCATCCTTGATCTGTCTGGACCCCTCCTTGTTCGGACCATTTCTTGATTTCATCGGGAGTAGCATGTAACTGGATATCTATGACATCTTGTGTAGGGTCCTTAACTGTCATGCATGTAATCGGATCTGGAGTATGTGTCATATTAACTGGAATGTCTGGAGTCTGTGCTGTAAGCTTGGCTGTGCGGTCTGCTAGATCATTACCTTGGGAAATAATGTCAGTGACTTTCGTATGTGCTTTGCATTTCATAATAGCAATAGATGTCGGTAAATGTATGGCATCTAACAGGGCTTGAATAAGGAGACCATGCTGAATCTTGGTTCCATGTGAAGTCATGAAACCTCTCTCCTGCCAGAGCACTCCGAAGTCGTGTACAACTCCGAATGCGTAACGTGAATCTGTGTAAACATTAACTTTCAGGTTCTTGGCATGTATACAGGCTTGTGTCAGAGCGACTAGCTCTGCTGCTTGAGCGGACAGGGTGTCAATACGGTGTGTTTCAATAACTTCAGTGTCAGTAGTCACTGCATACGCGGCGACTAGTTCTCCTGTACTAGTTCTCATACATGAACCATCCACATAAAGTGTCAGGTCAGGATCTGGTAACGGAATGTCTGTCAGGTCTTGTCTTGGCTTTGTCGTAATGTTAACTACTTCCACACAATCATGTGGGTCTAGATTTGAATTAACTGATGGTAACAGTGTAGCAGGATTCAGAACGTTGCAGCGTCTAATTTCTATGTGTGGCTGGAACAGTGTCAATTCATAACCTGTTAAACGTGCAATTGTCAAGTGCTGAGTTTGTGTTCGGTTTAAAAGAACTTCTACTGAATGTGGGACTTGTACTGTCAAGGAATGTCCTAAAACTATGGAATCACTTTGTCTGATAGCTAGTGCGGTGGCTGCGACTGACTTGAGGCACGCAGGCAACGCCTGGGCGACTGGATCTAATGTGCTCGAAAAATAAGCACAGGGCTTGTATTGTCCTGCTTGATCTTGTGTGAGAACAGATAATGCTGTACCTTCCCGTTCAGTAACGAAAAGTGTAAAAGGCTTACTGTAGTTCGGTGTAGCTAGAACTGGAGCTTGACATAGGGCTTTCTTTAACTCATTAAAACTAAGTGTATGGTCAGATGTCCAAGGGAGGACAGTCGATACGGCTGCCTCCTGTGTCGTTAACTGTATCAGTGGCTTGGCTAGAAATGCATACTGGGGAATCCATTGTCTACAATAAGAAGTAAGGCCGATAAAGGCACGTACCTCCTTCTGGGTTCTGGGCTGGGGAAGACTCGCTATTAACTGGATACGGTCGGGTGTCAGCTGCCTACCCCTCTTGGACAGCAAGTGTCCTAAGTATACCACTTGCTGGACACAGAATTGAAGCTTCGAAGGTGACACCTTGTGCCCCATCTCGGCTAGAAAATACAGAACTGTAAGTGATGCTCGCTCGCAAGCACGTTCAGAACGGGCTGTGATCAGTAGATCATCGACATACTGGAGCAGGGCAGTGTCAGTTGGCATGTGAATATTGTCTAGTTGTCTCTTGAGTGCTTGACTGTAAATACTAGGACTTTCTGTGAAACCTTGAGGAGCGCGTGTAAACATATAGCTCCTTCCATTTAAACAGAATCCGAAAAGAAACTGGCTGTCTGGATGAATTGGAACACTGAAAAATGCATTCTTGAGGTCTATGACAGTGAAAAACATGGCTTCGGAATCAATAGCAGTTAACAGGGAAGAAATATCTGGGACAACTGGGTACTGAGGAATGATACATTTATTAAGCTCTCGTAAATCAATCACTAATCGATATACTGGGGGTGCATTCGGATCAGTACGTTTCATGACTGGAATGATCGGAGAATTACATACATTGGAGTCAGTTTCTACAACTACTCCTTGAGCCATGAGCTCGTCAATAATTTTGGATAAGGCTGCTACAGCCTCAGGTGGCAATCTGTACTGTCTGATTCGGGGTAACACTACACCTGGTTTGAGAGTCACACGATGGGGTGTGATTTGCATGTAACCTACATCAGTTGGACCTTGCGCCCATAAATGCTGTGGAACATTAGACAATCTTGAATCAAAATCTCGTAACACATAGTGACCCTTAAAGTCACGTAGGAACAGACGTATTCCCTCTGGGGAACAGCAAATAACTGCACCTAACTCTTTCAGTGTCTTAATACCTAATAGATTTTCTGGACATGACTTAGTAAGTAACAGATCAGTAGTACGGGACAATGGACCTACTTCTAGAGTGACTGGCTTTGATATTTCATTAACTATTGGCTTTCCTGAAAATCCAAGGGAAACATTTCTTGAGCCTGAGAGCGGAGCCCCTGGAACTTCGGCATGACTAATTGTGGTCCTACTTGCCCCTGTATCGATCAAAAACTTTCTGTCTTTCCCTAATACTTGACTGTGAACATAGGGACCTTCTTGATCTACAGGTATCTCGATGAGAGGCAAGCCTACCTCCCTCTCTAGGCTGTTTCATGAATATGACTGGTACTCTGGATACTCGGACTGTGCATACTGGTACATCTGTGATGTAACATGCTGTGTTGCAGCAATAGGCTGCGGTGCTGTAACTGTCTGTGGTGCATTCTGTGACTGAGGAATCTGTGAGACTTGTTCTTGTCTCGGCGGACGTGGTCTTTCTTTAGTCTTACCAGTAGCTATGTTGTGTTTCAGAACTGCACACTCGTTTATAAAATGACCTGGCTGTTTACAATAATTGCAGTTCCCTTTAACGGGAGCTGCAGGATGACTGGTTTGATTCGGACCCCTCTTCTGACTGTCTTGAGGAACAGATTGTGCAACTAGCACTTTCATTTTCGTGTCTTTCATACGTTTTCTCTCGTGTTCTTGCTCTTCTCTGATTCTATTCTGGTGGTATTGGAGCATCTGGAGCATCTGGGACGGAGTATTTGCTTGCCAGGTGCTTTCGACTTTCAAAACTCGATTTTTAATTTGTGGACTTGAATTCTCGACTAATTTAGTAACGAAAAGATGAGGGTATGACTCACTACTTGTCTTGAGACCACTGTTAATACTGAAACATTTTTCAAATCTAGAATAAAAATCACTAATATCCTCGTCTTGCTTCTGTTTACAGGCTGAGATTGCATCCCAGTCTTCTTTCCTAGTTGTCAATAATCTGGGTAAAACTTGAATCAATAATTCTGGTAAATCTTTACATTTGTCTCCAAGACCGGTACCTGGTACTCGTGCCTTGTCTTCAGCTTCTAGAACTGCCCAATCGATCTTTTTCTCTCCCACCTCCCATTCCTTTTCCTTTAACTTTTCATACACCCCTGCGGGTAACAGGACCTTTAACATTTTGATGATATCTGGGTAAGTGTATTCTCCCATACGGAGCATGTCTTTTAATTCTCTATGGAACCCTGCTGGATCTTTGTCATGACAGGGAATTAATTTCTTCATTTCAAGAAGTTCCATCTTTGAAATCGGAGTGTATACAAACACTCGTTGCATTACGCCACCCGCCCCTTGGACTGGGTGGACTTCTCGTAACGGATTCTGTCTGTCTATGTAGAATGATTTACTTTCTGGGGGTGAGACATGAACAAAATGCGGGTTCAAAAACGTTCTATATTTGTGGCGCTGTTCTAGAATGACACTTATTAAATCGGTACCTAGACCTCTCCATCTATACTGGAGTAACTCGTTCAGGATATCGTGCAGCGGGCCTGGATCAGAATGTTGACCCTCATACAGAGTAATGAGGTGCTGGATCATATACATTCCCACCAGTCGTTGCTCGGCTGGGGGCAATTTCAGAAACATTTGTGCCACTATTTCGTCTGGAAAAGTGGTAGAATCAGTAATCCATCGGACTGCTGATCGGGCTAGTTCTTGTTCATGCATAGTACTTAGTTCACTGTAACCGACTCGTGATTTCAGAATATGATCGGTAGCTTGAAATACTTGTTCTAGAGAACCTTGTTCTGGTGCTAGATGTTGAAAAATAGACTTGGGTTCTGGACGTAAATGGCGATCTGGAAATCTGGATTTTCCTACATACGCTATTCTGGCGGGATTCTCGTTCTCCTCCTCTTCCGGATCAGAGATACTTTCTTTCTCGCTTACTTGTGCTGCTTTACGCTGGTCGTGTAACCTTATTATTTCTTTACGAATTTTCTTGTACATACTCTCCATGGCACTGACGGTCTTGTGCTTACCCTCGGCTATATTATCACTCCACCTTGTCAGGATTCTCATTTCGGCGGGATCTTTAGACGGGTAATCTTGTTCTCTTATTAAACAATTGATCAGGAACTTTAATATCATGAGCTGAATCTCGGCTTTCCTTTGAGACATAATCTCGCCAATACTTTCTGGATCATCCCCTGTACGGATGAAACGATATATTCTGTCTAGATCTTCTTTCATATTCGGTAAGGTGACTAGATACTCGGTCACCCTCCTTACACGTAAGGAATATAAAACCATAGTATATTCGCCTGGAACTGGATCATAGACACATTCGTTAAGGGCTTGCCTGATTTCTGTGACAGACTTATTACTTTTAGGAGTACGCTGTGATGCTTGAGCATGTAATTCGAGTGCTGATAAACGCTTGTGTGGCGGCGGGGTTTGAGGAAGACCTCCCCCTGCGGCCCCTAGACTAGAATCGTCGACTGAGGCTCTACGTCCTGGCAGAGTGGGAAATGGAACTGTAGGCTGGACCGGGGGTACCGTAACAGGTACTCCGGTGTCTGGAGGAGCATGAATTACCTGGTTTACAGGGACTGGCGGAGCGCGGACAGGATTTGCATATTCGGGGACTGTGTCGTCCAAATAGGACGAAATAAAAATATCAGCTGCGGTCGGTTTGTGACGTAGCTTGGTCGGAATTAATGGCGGCGGGAAATTACTGGGTGCCTCTGGGGTCGCTTTTGGCACTCCTTCGGCAAGAAGAGGATACATACCCTTAATAAGGGCATGCCTCTGTCTGTCTGACTGTTCGGCTTTGACTTGTGCACCTATCTCGATTAATTCTCTTTCTTGGGCTCGTTCTTGGGATTCTCTACTTAACTCTGACTTTCTGACTTCCTTTTCCGTTCTTCTATGCGCTTCCTTGCGCCATAACTCGATGGCATCTTTCTGTGACTGTCTGGCTTTCTTTTTCCATAATGCTTCTTCTACTCGCATGATACATTCGGCATCCCATGTACCCGATACGGGCCATCTATACTTTTCTTCTAACTGTTTGGTATACTCTACCCATAAATCTAGATACATTATGGCGCTTATGCCATGTTTCTGATACATAAAATGACCTGGACTGTCCCTAGGCGGGACAGGAACTGCTTCCTCTAACAGACCCTTTCTAGTTTTTAACTGACGTAACTTGGAAAAGAGCGGCATTCTAAACTTGAATCGGAACACAATACAATACACGAAAAACAATAACAATTGGGAAAACAATTCAGGCATACCACGACATTGGAAATACATTAAACAATATCATAACATAACAGTTCGAACAGAATACTACCTGAAAATACTGAAAACAGAAACAGAACAGAATTCTCGAGAACGGAACAGACTAGAGTTACTGGATGCACTGCTGTAACAGTACGGAACATACCGGTCCCATAAAGGGACACATCAAGACCCGTATCCACCTTGGTGAACACTTCGTTTGTGGGCTTGGGTACCACCAACCCACGGACCAGGAGTCAATTTAGATTGGTCCTGTCTAGATACTACCCCAGCAATGGTACTCACCGGGCAGCACAGAACGGAAAGCCTCGAACGGGACTGGACTACGACGGACTTCGGACTTCGGACTTCAGTTACGGGTGGGCCTCCGGATACCTCGGACCTTGGACTCTCGGCTTGGGCTCTGGTCGGGACTCGCCGCGTTCCTCCACCGTCTCGTTTGGATGCTGGACCGCCTCCTCCGTCTCCTCCGTGGGCCTGAGGGATACTTGGAGCAGAAATATCTGCCAGTGCACGGTATGGTTCCGTCACGACTGCAGAGGGTCAGGGGGTCGGCGTGGCTTCACCGACGCGTGGGGAAAGGGCAAGTCCCTGTTCGGGCGCCATTATGTGGTAAATAAATAAATAATACCCTATTTTTGACTAGACTTATAGCATAACAGATAGCTCAATAAAATAAGAGTCAAGATTCGAGGTAGTAGGAGTTTCTGCAGGTTTATTACAGCATAAGGACAGGATCAGGACGACCTGCATGGGAATAGGACAATAAGGCCCGGCAGCTGCCGGGGCTGGGTCTAGGATGAGCGCGCTAACATTCAATAACAAAACATTGATTTATATACATAGCGCAAACACATAGCATTACATTGCAGTAGGCGTAGCAGTGGGTGGAGCAGAAGGCGTGACGCGTAGCAGTCGCGAGAGATAACAGTAAAAGTAGGTGTAACTGGGCGTATACATAGACATGTGGTGCAAACGTAACAGAATATGTCATGAATGGGCGGAAACCTTGGAGGGGGCTACCTAAGGAGCCGGGACCTCTAACCTAATGGTGCGCGAAAACTGGCAATGACGTGTTACTAGGAGAAGCTGGGGGCTATGAACTCTGTGCTAGGAGCAGAGACTAGAGTCTGAAGGGTCGGAGCGACATGTACCTAAACCCTATCTGGTATCTGATGTTTAGGGAACATGTTGATATAAACTAGAAGTCATGAGGGGAGAAGCTAACTTGATTCCAAGACTGGACCATGCATTATTCTACATGTAGTGCGTGATGAAGAATACTAAATGACCATTAATACAGTATTTCTCTAACGTGGAGACGAGAAGGCTAGACAATGACGGAAACTATTGATGCAGTTCAGTAGCTTAGGAATGCAGAGGAGGAGGACTGAACTGATAACTGGAACTATAACATACTTTTGGCAGACTCAGAGGCAGAGCCAAGCTGCACCGGGCACTGCGAGGCAGGAAGTAAGTGAAGGGTCGAGGATACAGGTGGGGGCTGTATCGCTCCTCAGCGAGGCTTTCAGGAGACAGGAGCTGAATCCAGGGTCCGGGCCCTTTTGAGGCCTAGAAACGGGGATTTTATAATGGAATAACGTGCACACTGAGAAACGTGGCAACATTACTTTACATAGGCCTGATATTCGTAGTATTCACGAGGACTGGAAAATGACATACCAGAGGTGGACACAACTGTAATTGCGTCTTTAATCGGACATGGGGAATAACATATGCATATTGGTCATGCACACATAACATATGTTGGATGAAGCGTAGGGACACAGAACATGGCAAAATTTACTTTTCCACAGACCCATGCAACGGGACACACGCTCGACCCCGTTTTCTCTGTCAACGAAATCATCACGTACATGCACACCTCATAACTCCTCTGGAATTACCACCACTGCATTCATTTCACCTTCACCAAACCAACCGTACACCTACCGCCCCTCACCGTAACTTGAAAAAGGTCACCAAAGAACACCTCAGCGCCACCCTCAGCACAACCACACTGCTTACACTCACAGACACCAATACCGCAGCACGCAACCACCACTGATGGATCTCCAACTGCTCTGATGCACTGGCTTCCCTCAAGAAAGCACCCAGCAAGCAACCCTCCAAGAAAGCCAGTTGGTTCACTGCTGCCCTCCACAAGTCCAGACTCACTTGTAGGTGGCTCGAGAAGAGATGGAGGAACAACAAAACCCCAGAAGCCCACTTAGTTTTCAAATGTCGCCATCACGCACATCACCTCCTCCTCAAAACTACAAAGAAAATGGCCCTTCAAGACAGAATCAATGCAGATGCGCAAAACAGCTAAGAATTCTGTGACATTGTTAAGAAGTTCACCAAACCCAACAGCGCGACCACAGAAGTCCCACCCTCCCAAGACGTCTGGAACAAGCTCGGCACAAACTTCCACTTCAAGACCAAGCAGATCTATGACAGCTTTGACACCCAAGACCTGCCCATCACTCCTGCCACCATCACTCCTGCCACCACCACGCGCAAAGATGCAGCCCCCCAACAGGTCCAGCTCAACTGGACCCCACTCCCTACGGACGACACTCTCAAGACCATGAAGAGCTTTCACTCCAGAGAACCCTCAGACCCTTGCCCACAACACATCTCCCACAGAGTAATCACCTCCATCACCCCTGAAATATGCGGCACCATCAACTGCTCCTTTGAGAGCGCCTCCTTCCCCATCGACTGTAAACACGCCAAGATCAACCCCCAGATGAAGAAACCATCTGCCGACCTGACAGACCTCAAGGATTTCAGAAAAATCTCCCTGCTCCCCTTCCCAGCCAAGGGAATCTAGAAGGCCTTCTTGATTACCTTTGAATTCATCAAAGCCACCCACATCCTGCACTCCTCTCAATCTGGCTTCTGAAGCAAACACAGCACTGAAACCACTCTCCTCTCTGCCACCGATGACATTGGCTCCCTCTTTGACCCAGGAGAAACAGCAGCGCTTATCCTCCTGGACTTCTACGATGCCTTCGACACCATCTTCCACCACACTCTAAGCATGAGACTCCACAATGCCAGCATAAGTGACAAAGCAGTGGCCCTCGATCCGTTCCTTCCTAACCGATAGAACACAATAAGTCAGAATACCAAAGTTCTTGGTGCTGCAGAGTCCCCCAGTACTCCTTCCTGAGCCCCACCCTTTTCAATGTCTATATGGCCAGATACCCAGCTGATCCTCTCAATCACCAACAAGCCCACAATCGCCAGAAAGAAGTTACTCGACGTGATGAAGGCCGACGCTACCTTGATGAGAGACATGTGCCTCAAGCTCAGCTCGGACAAAACCAAAGTCCTCATCCTGGGGCCCAACACCTCCACTTGGGAAGACTTCTGGTGGCCTGCTGCATTAGAAACCACACCCATAGACCACACACAAAACCTCGCCAACATACTGGACTCCTCACTCACAGTGATCCACCACATCAACGGCGCCTCCTCATCATGCTTCCACACTGTTCGCCTGCTTTGAAAAACCTTCGGATGGATCCCCACTGTGGCCAGAGAGACGGTTACCGAGCAGCAGACTCGACTACAGAAATGCACTCTATACAGGAGTCACCCAGAAACTCCTCAAGAAATTACAGATCGTTCAGAACGCTGCAGGCAGGCTGGTCTTCAACATCCCAAGCCGCTGCCACATCTCTGAGTTTCTGGGGGAAGTCCATTGGCTGGGACATCTTAAGGAATTTGGGGGCCCTGGGCTAAACATATTTTGGGGGCCCCTGTTTGGATCAGCTTTGAATTTATGATCCATGTTCAGTTCTTTTATGTCTCTTTTGGGCAGGCCACTGACAGTGCCCAGACACACTGGTCCAAATTCGAAATGTTTTTCCATCCAATATTCAGGGATAGTGACGTGTTTTGAATATTGTAACACAGCAGTACCCCACTAATATTACTGCAAATAATTTCTCTGTTACCCTCCCATTTCTCATATGTGCGGTCCAGTTTTGATCTTATCTAAACTTTTTATGGATGTTGCATGTAACATAAAAACAATATTTCTCTGCAAAATGTCTGTAATAGACTCTCACACACCAATCACATTAAAAATAAATGAAAGGAAAACGGTATTTAAAACAATCTGTTTAAGAATTATTCTGGGGCATCAGGGCAAGACTCTATACAGAACAGAGCTGTCTATGTCAGGGGCCCCCTGAAAGTCTGGGGCCCTGGCCAGTGCCCACTTTGCCCATTCCTTAAAACGTCTCTGTCCATTGGCTCCCAGTCGACAAAAACAGTCAAGCTCAAGCTCCTCACCTACTCCTACAAAGCCCTCCAAAATATCTGACCAGCATACATGAGCCACCGCCTCTCATTCCACGTACCCACCAGACACCTCCGTTCTGCCAAACTGGCCCTTGCCACCATCCCTCAAATCCGCAAGACCAGGACTGGAGGAAAGTCCTTCTCCTACCTCATCACCAAAACCTGGAACACCCTGCCTCTCCACCTCAGGCTATCCCTGTCGCTGACCCAATTAAGGAAGGATCTCAGACCTGGCTCTTCGACTGAACCTCAGCACCCATCAGGACCTGCATACACCCCCCAAATCGCCCCCATCCCACCCCAGCGCCTTGAGACCCTCAGGTGTTAGTAGTCGTGCTTAACAGACACTGATTGATTGACTGATTAATTGAAAAGTATATTAAGGAATAGTAACCTTTGAGAGTAGCAGGCCTAACAGTAGTAAAACACGAATTTGGGTGTTTGTCACTACTAGGCACCCACCACTTCTTTTATCATTGTTTGCTCTGCTCAGAGGAAAATATAATACTGCAGAAAAAAACACTTCTATGTTTGAGATTGTAACTAGTTTCGGTCTTCTAAAGCAAGTTATTGACACTATTCTTTAGTACCTATTTTCTCCCCCTGACATCATTTGGAAAAAGTATCTTGTTACAGTGGAAAACCGATAAGTGACCATCTGCACAGATTACAGATGTTTCTCTTTCATATTTATTTGGCCAGTGCTTGCTGTATCATCGCATGCCGGATGGCAGATAATTGACAACCGTTAGTGAAAGCACAGACGATGAACAAACACTCTTTCTGAATTATATGAGAAGACATGTTCAAGGGGGGTGAACAAAGACATATCACTAGAATTTTTTTTACTTTTTTCAAAGCAAACTTTATTGATTGTATAGATAAAGGGGATACCACCAGTGCCACAAATGGTCTCAGTGATTTTGGGGAAGATTTACAATAAACTAACGCAGCACGGTTCAGCTAATCATTTTGCTGCGCCGTGCTGCGTTAGTTTGGAAAGCACAGCAATGCGAAATATTTACAACAATATGTTGCATCTCTGTGCTTCCCCCTGTGCTCGCGCACAAACTGCTGCCATGCGCCAACACCAGCACCCTTGCACTGCAAGGATGCCTGCGTCATGGGGAGATTGTTTTTGTTCAGGAAGAGTTCCCTTCCTACACAAAAACAATCTGAAATGCTGTTTTTCAACTTATATGTGTGCTGCATTAGCACACATAGAAGTTGAAAATCAGCATTCTTTCAATGATTATTTATGTGCAGGAAGGGTACCCTTCCTGAACAAAAACAATAATTAGAGGTGATTAGAGGTGATTTCCTCTTTCAATGTGTGCTGCAGAATGCAGCACGCATAGAAACAGGGAACAAAAACGAGGAGAAATTAATACATTTCTCCTTGTTGCGCCTCCCTACGCCTCCCCTGGGGAGGCGTGGCATTCACACGCATCTCCAGATTTACGATTCCTCGTAAATTTGGAAATGTGTCTCGTTCCATGGGTGTTACCTGGGAACACCCACAGCAACACCCATGGAATGCCCCTTTCATGCAAAGTGCTGTTGTTAAGGGACCATTTTTACAAGGACAGGAAAAGCCACGCAGGGTGGCTTTTTCTGTCCTTGTAAATATGGGGCAGTGTATTGCGCTGCCAGCGCTTTGCAAAAAGTGAGGTACTGGCAGCGCAAGGGCTTGTAAATCTGCCCCACAGTTATTTCCATTACGAAAGGAATGCAGCATAAGTCCGAATGCAAAGAAGAGGCCAGAGGACTGGTCGATCTACCCACCGATGACGGAGGCCTCGTGAGTTCCCCTGACTAGACTTATCTGATCATGGGTAGCCGATATACTGGATTCGATATTTATTTTTGATGGTTGGTGCGAAATGCTTGAGAGCTGCGCATGAATGACTTTCTTTACACATCTGTGTGTGTGTACTGCCATCTCCTGGACAGTATTGGTATTTCAGTTAACATTCACCAGCAACATAGATAAAAGAATAGGAGTCTTTCACTGACCAAGACAAGGATTCTCATTGTGCTGAGATTGAGAGCTTATTGGTGAGGTGATCGGACTAGCAAGCGCCAAGTAACCTGTTTTTCAGATTCACTTGGTGTTATTTTGGTGCTTAAGTTATTTATGCACCGCAGAGCAATTTTCTACACTTGTGCATTTTACTGCGGTTACCTGTTTCATGTGCATTCTCAAAAGCACTTTGATCTCCATGTGTAGTGTTGTGAGCTCTGGGCCCACATGCTACCAATGATGGACACAGACACAGTGTGGTAGGGTACTGAAACTGCCCAGGGCACGTGCGCCCGGCCACTTTTATTAGCAGGGTCACCTGACCGGTGACGCCTGTGATGGGTGGGTGTGCAGTGTGGGGTGCAAACAGAGGTGGAACACTAGAACGTTTCCAGCAGGACACTACATTCCTCCCTAACTTTAATGAAAAATAAACAAACAAAAGTCCAACCTATGAAGAACACAAAACAACAATACAGAGCACCAATGAGTCCCTTCAGGCCATCTGCTGGGCTCTGCTGGAGCTCTGGACCACACAGCCAGGAAGCTTTGGTCCGCCTCGGCTATAAAGTCCAGATCCACCTGATCTTACGGTGTTGGAGTCTATTTGCAAAGTTCAAAATAGCAGTGCATCTGGAGTGGTGATGGAGTCCACTTCAGAGATCTTCTTACTGGCGCTCAGGCTCTGGTGGACAGACAGCCTGCAAATATGGAGGATGACCCTGGTGGCTGAGGGATTTCCTTGGAGGCAATAATGCTTTCCAGTTCCTGATAGCCAATCAACTTCAGACTTGCCCCTCTTGCCTGGACTCCCCTCTCCTAGGAGTTTCCTGGAGGGCCTTCCTGCCGGGCTGCCATGGGACCGTGTGGACGATGCGGGCTTCATGTAGGCCGCACGAAGGCGTCAATGAGAAACTGGCAACAGGCCCATGCTCATGTAGCCGCAGATGGTCTTAGGGTAACCAGTCTCCATTTGCGACCTCCATGCTTCCCGGTGCCTGTCGTGGAGCTGCTGACAACTCATCTCTCGGATTTGGATTCCCCTCTCACTGGAACTCTGTTGAGGCCCTTGCCCTTGGATTGCCACATGACTGGGTGGGCTGTGCGGGCCTTTCGGAGGCCGTGCTGAGGGTTCACTGTAAAACTCCCAACAGGGCTACAGCCAAGCCTCGTGTAACCCAGAGGGTGGATAGTCCAATGGTCGGGTATGGTCTTCTTCAGCAGGTTTCAGGTTTATGGGGGAACCACAGATGGTTCCTGGGTGGCTAGCCACGTTGAACTCCGGATGTCTCGAGCGTTTGGATCCATTCTGGTGGTGCAATGTTCTACAGATTTTCTTGGTGATAGTGCACCTGTATGACAGGTACGATAATTTTCTTTTAGTTGGGCATCAGGCAGAGAGCTCTTGCTTTCGGTGACCTTGTGGAGTGAGGAGGCCTGGAGGGACTTTGTTCCCTTTTACGGTTGTCTTCTGGCAGGTGCACTTGCTAGAGGTGGGCCATTGATGCCCAGCAGCCAGTGACAGGTGAGTAGACAGTTGCACTGTGAAGCGTGGGGCCTGGACACAGATCGCGCTTGCTAGCAGATTACGGTTGGTCCTCCTGCAAAGCTGTCTCCAGTGACATCTCTGCACCCCAGTGGCTGGCTTGTGCTGATGAACACCTTCTCCAGTGCTGGCATGAGTACTCTGTCCTGTTGCTCTTCTCCTTTTCAATCTTGTGCACCTGTGGAGGTTGTTTGCCCTGTGGCGTCATGCCACTCTCCTTTCCTCCTTCGTGGAGTGGCTTCATGCCACTCTCTTCTCCTTCTTCCGACCAGGTTCGTCACTTGGATGTGGCGTACTGCCACATGTCTCATGTTTACACCACATGGACATGTCGCAGGTCTGTCCTGTTGGTAGGACGTGCTTCTTCTCCTTAAGGACCTCTTGCAGGCCCCTTCCCCTTTTCAGGGGTTTTCGTGGTGCTCCTCTACTAGGATATTAGGTTACCACTTCGCTCATGGGCGTCGTGCTTGCGCCTCAGGGCTTAACCATCATGGAGATTAATCCTGCCTCCATTCAGGCATGTTTGACAGGGTTGCTCACTTCGAGTGATGTGCTCCTTGCTTGCTGCGTGAATGTGGCATCCGGCCAGTGCCGCCTGTCGTTGAAGCACATGTTGTGGTGGCAGCTGGCCACGTGGAGTGCGCAACTCTCTTCTTGCCTGTCTTGGATTACTGGCGACTCTGTCTTGAGGCATTGGGATTCTTCGCACTCTCCCTAGGCAGGTGTTTACAGTCTCTTCCTCAAAATAATGGGCAGCTCACAGATACAGAGCAGTCTCTACTTTCCTTGGTGGTTTGTCTGTTGTGCACTCTGTTGACTCTTCTCTCACGCTTAGTGTGGCCAAGGGGCTCATGCAGCTAAGATCTTTTGGAAGCATGCCTGGATTGCCTTGGTAGTACTGTCTTTACTTTCACTTTAGCAGTGCTGCTGGCCTTTTGTTTGTTCAGGTGAAGCACAACCAATAGTCCACTAGGTGGCTCTGCAAGCTAGCAAGCAGTTTTCCTGAGGCTGCTTGCCCAATAACTCATGTGGACGATATGTAGATAGGTACTGAGGTAACTTTTGTGTATGCTCTGAGACGCTTATTTTACTGTGCTCTCATGCTGCTGCTCTACTTGTAACTGCAACAAATGATGGACGGATTGCTGAATGATTCAAACATTATTCCCCAGTCAAGAAATCTGGGTTAAGCCCATCATTCTTTTGCCCCCTACGCCACCACAGTTTGAACCCAGCCATATGCAAATCAGTCTTGACCCTGTGCCTCATAGGAACGGCACAGACCGAACTGCCAAGCCAGGTCATCCCTGGACCTTAAACAAGCATCCTGGGACCGGTTTCGGGGTAAGTCACTCTTCATCATCCAGGTTAGCTTGAATCCAGTGGCACAGTGAGCAAAGGACCCACTTCTGGGCATACCCATCCTAGTTAGGACAAAAAGTGTAACTGCAACAAATGATGGATAGAATGCTGAATGATTCAAACATTGTCCCCCAGTCAAGAGATCTGGGTTAAATCCATTGTTCTTTTCCCCACCACCCCACCCCAGTTTGGACCGAGCCATATGCAAATCAGTCTTGACCCCGTGCCTCTTGGGAACAGTCCAGACCAGGGGACTGCTTTTGGACTGGGGGGCTCTGCACGACCTGTTGTGCCCCAGAGAGGTCTTGCCGCCTCACACGTGCCTGTGTCTCGCTCTCCCCCGCCGCCGCTCTGCCATAGCGGCCGCCGAGAGGGGGGAGCGCTTACCCGCGCGTTCACTTGCCTGCCTGCCGGACTCCAAATCCCAGCATCACCTGAGGAGTCCCGGCGACGCCGCCAGCAGCGTCACTTGCCAGCGCCCGGAGGCGCTTAAAGGAGAGCGGATCCTGCTGAGGAGCGGGGACGGCTTTTGGACTGGGGGGCTCTGCACGACCTGTTGTGCCCCAGAGAGGTCTTGCCGCCTCGCACGTGCCTGTGTCTCGCTCTCCCCTGCCACCGCTCTGCCATAGCGGCCGCCGAGAGGGGGGAGCGCTTACCGGCGCGTTCACTTGCCTGCCTGCCGGACTCCAAATCCCAGCATCACCTGAGGGGTCCCGGCGACGACGCCAGCAGCGTCACTTGCCAGCGCCCGGAGGCGCTTACAGGAGAGCGGATCCTCCCACGTCACGGGAGGCGCGAGGGCGACGCCGGGCGGAGCCCGGGCAGAGGGCGGGCCGTCTGTGGCCGTCCGGGGACGATCAGGGACGGGACGGGCCTCCCCCCTTGGCTCGGACTTTTTCGTGACAGGTACTGTCTATCTTGGACTTGGACTGGCCGCCTGGATGTAATACTTTAATTAATCGTGTGTTATCCTGCTGTCGCCCTAGCAAGAGGGGGGGTAGGGGTTGAAGCCACTCAGATATAGAGAGTTCCGAGACATTTAGCCATCCAACAGAAGGATCCTTGGTCAGCCCTTTGGGGTGGAGAAGAGGAGAAGAGCTAGCCTACAATCTTATACATTATGGCTAATCACCCTAAAACACGCTCGGCTATGAGCAAAGTTCGCCAAGTTGAAACCCCTAAACAAACTCTGGCCGAAATAAACGATCTAGCCCCGAATAAAGTGAAAAAACCCACTGCAATCGACTTGATGTTGAAGAAGGTTTCCGGGGAAATAGAACGCATGGAGAGAAGCCTATCCGCCTCACCCAACCCTATAGTAGCTACTTCAATATTGTCCCAAGATCGCACCTTAGCAGACAGCCCAAATATGACTGGGAACGTAGCTTCACCAAATAACTTAACAGAGGCTGTTCCCTGTGCCCAACCCCCTCTTTCCTCGGGGGTAGAAACCTCAGGGCATAGCGAACCAACCCCTCAGAGAAAACCAAAACGACGGGGGAGGACTAAGGGACAACACAGACAAAATAAGCCACTTACTGGAGTTGGCCGAGCTTAAAATAGCCAAGAGGTCATCCTGATAGATGAGAGGGTGCATCCATTTACAAATCCACCAGGATGGATCGAGGAAGTTTTAGGAGATCTTAAAAAACACTTGGAAACTTTTATAATTGCTCAGTTGAAACCTATCATAAGTAGGGTGGACAAAATAGCGAGTGAACTGACCAAACAAGGTAAGACATTAGAACTTATATCTAAGAAACCCCCTTCTGGCCCTAACCAATCCACCAATACGGCCATTAACAATAATACATTGTCAAATAACAACTGTGTCAGCAATATTCAACACGCGATTGCCCAGATACATGACGTCTCGAAAGCTTCTCAAGAGCAGAGAGGGGGACCCAATCTAGAGCAGAGCGGGGGATCAAATCATAAGATGAGCTCTAGAAGCACTGAGAAAGCACCCCTACAACCGTTAATGCATAGGGGTCAGGAAGACCACCATCTAAGAAATGGTCCCCTTAGCTCACCCCACACGGACTTTGACCCTTTCTATCTCCCAGATAGTCCCCCCCCGCCCATAAATCTACCCCCAGAAGCAAGTCCTTTTGTAATAGTATTCGCGGGGGTTCCGGAACTCCGGGCCTCAGACAAAGAATCGCACTCTCAATTATATGCGAAAATCTTCAAGTGGTTGAACATACATAGACCATTAAATAATGGGGAAAGGGGGAGATACTCCATGTAAGAAGAGTCAACTGGCTTGGAGGTAGGCAGAAGGATATAAGGGGGGACTGCATCGTAGCAAATTTCAGAGACACTAGACTGGTGGATTACATCCTGAAGAATGCTAACCGAAATTATACCAGTACAATCTGTGCGCTCCCACTTGGGTATTTTTACCCAAGGAGACGGAGCAGTAATAATCCTGACAATGCAATGTGGAATCTAGGAAGGCCTCAATATACACAAAGATGCAGACCCATAAACTACCCTGATCAGTCTCTACCCCCACGAGATTATTCTCAGTGGAGAAACAGATTTGCCCCTTTGCAGTCGCTCGATGAAAATGACTGACTACACCCTACAATTAAGGAGCCTGCATCACCGATTGTATCAGGGGAATTTATCCGCCCTGTATTGGAGGCTGGATCTGTTATTGCTAGGACTGAGCAAATAGTGAGGATAGAAGAACCCCCTAATCAGAGGGAAGAGAATGATAATACACCAGATTCCCAAGAAAATAGAGACTGCAGATTAAAGCTGTTCAGCGCAGAGGGAAGGAAAGCTAATAGTGCAGGACTAGCCTTTCTGTCTTGGAATGTAGCAGGCCTGGCGGGTAAACTCAATAATAAGGGGTGGAAAGAATACATAAGGGGCTTCCATATTATAGCCTTACAAGAAACTTGGGCACGTGACTCTGACCTCTGCCACCTGGATGGCTATAAAGGTTTTTTCAGGCCAGCCCAAGAAGTTAGATCTGGGAGGGCGAAAGGAGGTCTAGTAATATATGTGGATTTAGACCTAATGGGCACTTGGTCTCAACTAGACTGGGCGTCAGATAATATACAAGCAGTGACATTCCAGGGTCAAGGGCAGAGATTTTTAATTTTAAATTTCTATAACCCGGGCCCAACTGATGGAAACTTCCCTATATTAATTGAGCTTGAGAGTAGGCTAAATGAGGAAACAGACCTAAGGAAGGGGGGGTCTGAACCAATTGTCTTACTGATGGGGGATTTTAACTGTCATCTATGTTCAAAGTTATCCCCTATCTCTCCTGATTGGTCTTCGTGCCCTTTAGAAAAGGGACCTCATTTTGACCATAACAGAGAGGGCACACTGCTGATGAAGCTTTTAGATAGCTTTGCCCTTACCCACACAATGGACCTGTCGCCAATGAAAGCAGGGGAGACTCTCATACCCACATTCAAGGGAAGAGGCTGTGCGTCTATAATAGACTTTATAGTAATCTCTGTCTTTGCCAAAGAGCAGATTTTAAATGTAAGAACGGAGTGGAGCCCTTTTAGCGACCACAACCCCCTCTGTCTTGAAATTAAATACAACGATCTGCCAGTAAAAAATCCGAGGGGGGATATCATAATCCAACCAACGGACCAAGGGAGGCGCATAAAATGGGCAATGATCAATCCACAAGATTTCTATAGTTCCTTAGTGGGCAGCCGGAAAGCATATATAGAGACTTGTTTAGACCTGGCAACAGAGGGCAGAGAAGTGGTTCTGGCATTTGAATCTCTAACCAAAATAGTGGAAGGATTATTAAAAACTAAGAGGTCTGCCAAAGAAATATCTTCCCCAAGATGGTTTTATTCGAATTGCTCGCGGGCACTAAGAGACTTAAAACACTGCTTAAAGAAGTCCCCAAGAGACAAGAAGGAAATTGCCCTTTGTAGAAAGAATTATAAACTGCTGGTTAAGAGAAGGAAGAATGCACTCCAAAAGGAAGTCTGGGCAGACCTTAGAGAAGCAGGAGAAAACAGGGATTATGCCCAATTTTGGAGAATTGTAAACAGACCCTGCTTCCAAGACTCAAGTTCCCCAGTAATTAGTACTACTATACTCCCAGATCAATGGACTAATTATTTTAAAAGTCTATATAATCAACTGGAGGTAGTTAGCGAGGTTGGAATTTGGGAGGGCCCCAGAGCAACTGAGCTAGAATTCTCTTTGCCGGAAGTTTTAAAGGCAGTGCTAGGGCTGACGCGTAACAAGGCACCAGGCCCGGATGGCACCCCCCCCCCCAGACCTGTTTTTGAGTAATACTGACTTATGGGCACCGATTATGACCAGAGTACTTAATGCTGCAATCAAATCTGGTCTTCCACGATCTTGGTCAACCGCAGTGATTGTTCCCATATACAAGAAAGGCTGCAGGGATAACCCACAGTGCTACAGGCCAATCTCGCTGATTGATGTTTCAGGTAAAATATTAGGTAGGGTAATTCTTAACCGTTTGATAGATTGGACTGAAGCACATAATACCTTGGCGGACACCCAGTATGGGTTCCGAACAGGCAATTCAACTAGTGACCAATGTCTTAATTTATACCTTCTAGTGGCCAAATACATTAAAGCAGATAAAGGGACCATGTACATGGGATTCGTGGACCTTGCAGCAGCATTCGATAATGTACATAGAATTAAACTCTGGGCACTTATGTTTAGACTGGGAATTGATCCAGATCTGATTAACATACTTAAGGAACTTCACTGGAACACCACTGCCAAGGTCCGCTATAGCTCGGGGGGGGGGGGGGTGAGTACTGATCCCTTCCCGTGCACTAGCGGGGTGAGGCAGGGGTGTATCCTGGCCCCATTCCTTTTTTCTCTTTACATAAATGACCTGGAGAGTGCGCTGCTGACACTGGGGACTGACTGCCCGAGAGTGGGATCGCGTCATATACCAGTACTTTTGTACGCGGATGACGCGGTCCTTCTCGCTCGAACAGCAGTGGGTCTCCAGCAGCTGATCAGTGGCTTTGAGAGGTTCATGAAGGATCTAGATCTCTCTGTTAACCTGACTAAGTCTTTTATCATGGTAGCAGGGAAAAAACCTCGCAAGAGATTTGTGTTCAAGATAGGAACTTATGTCTTGGACACTAAATACTTTCCCATATTTGGGTCTCTTGTTCGATGGAAAGATTAGCTTTGCCCCGCTGATTGAGGAAAGGTCCAGGAAACTTGTTTCAGCGAATGGTGCCTTATTAAACTTTGCGAGAAGGATGGGTCACTGGTCCCCTGAGCAAGTTATGACATTGTATAGAGCGGTTAGTACCTCTAAAGCTATTTATGGGGCGGAGGTGTGAGGTTTCAGGGATGCACATCAGATACAAGCAGAGGAGGACACATTTTTTAAGAAACTCCTAAAGTTACCCCAGTGTATCCCGGCTGCAATTACACATAAGGAGCTTGGCATCCCATATATTTCGGACCTCATTAAAGTGAGACCAATTCTGACCTGGTTTCGAATTTGGCTAAATCCAAACGCTAAACTATCTAGACAGATTATTGATGATTGTCTTCAGAGAGATAGATGGCAGCAAATCCCTTGGCTAAAATACATCAAAGACACCCTAGAGTCTATTGGTCAGCAAATGTTATTTACTGACCCCTCAAATATTGATAGCTCTTGTAAAAATCGTGTCCAGAAGCAGTTATTGGAAAAATATGAGGTCAGGAGGAATCAATTTGACTCTAAAAAATCATCTGTAGTAGCACACTCGCTTGTGAGTAATGAAATGGGTATGGAACCGTATCTCTTTTTAATGTACAGTCAACATGAGAGGTTTTTAATGACTCGTTTTAGGCTCAATTTGTTACATAACATACTAGCCTACCCGTCTGGTTTTACGTTAACAATTGAGCAGAAGGGTGCCTGCGGCTGCGACAATAGGTCTCCACAGGACACCCTTCATTTTGTATTATTATGTTCTTTTTATAAAATTCCGCGCCGAAGATTTTTGGTGGACATTTTAAAGGAGTCAAAAATTTACCATGCTAAAACTGCCTTATTATTCTTGCAAAGAGCAACCGAGATGCGTACTTTGTGTTCCATTTTGAGTTTCTTAAAAATTGTGGTCAGATTAAGAAATACCAGGGGTTAATGTAGGATGAAATGAACTAACTGCTCCTCCTCTCGTCTAATGCTTGTAAATAAGAATTTTTAACATGTGTTTTTAATAGTGTAATGTTCAGAGTAATAATGTAAAATGATTATATGTGGATTTGTAATGCATTGTGTATTTTTTATGATGGTTTTTAACCACCAAAATAAATAAAGAACTGAACTGAACAGTCCAGACCAAACTGCCAAGCCAGGTCCTCCCTGGACCAGAAACAAGCATCCTCGGACCCATTTCGGGGTATATCACCCTTCATCAGCCAGGCTAGCATGAATCCAGTGGCACAGTGAGCAAGGGACAAACGTCTGGGCATACCCATCCCACTTAGGGTGAAAAGTGTAATTGCAACAAATGATGGACGAATGCTGAATGATTCAAACTTTCTCCCACAGTCAAGAGATCTGGGTTAAATCCATAGTTCTTTTGCCCACTACGCCACCCCAGTTTGGACCCAGCCATATGCAAATCAGTATTGTCACTGTGCCTCATGGAGACAGTCCAGACTGAACTGCCAAGCCAGGTCCTCCCTGAACCGTAAACAAGAATCCTGGGACCAGTTTTGGGGTAGGTCAACCGTCATCACTTGGGCTAGCTTGAATCTAGTGGCACAGTGAGTAAGAGACCCACGTCTGGGCATACCCATCCCACTTAGGGCGAAGAGTGTAACTGCAACAAATGATAGACAGAATGCTTAATGATTCAAACATTCTCTCCCAGTCAAGAGATCTGGGTTAAATCCATCGTTCTTTTTCCCAATACGCCACCTCAGTTTGGACCTAGCCATATGCAAATCAGTCTTGACCCTGTGCCTCGTGGGAACAGTCCAGACTAAACTGCCAAGCCAGGTCCTCCCTGGACCGTAAACAAGGATCCTGGGACTGGTTTTGGGGTATGTCACCATTCATCAGCCAGGCTAGCTTGAATCTAGTGGCACAGTGAGCCAGGGACCTACGTCTGGGCATACCCATCCCACTTAGGGTGAAAAGTGTAACTGCAACAAATGATGTACGGAATGCTGAATGATTCAGAAATTCTCCCCCTGTCAAGAGATCTGGGTTAAATCCATCATTCATTTGCCTACTACGCCACCCCAGTTTGGACTCAGCCATATGCAAATCTGTCTTGACCCTGTGCCTCATGGGAACAGTCCAGACCGAGCAGCCAAGCCAGGTCCTCCCTGGACCGGAAACAAGCATCCTGGGACCGGTTTCGGGGTATGTCACCCTTCATCAGCCAGGCTTGCTTAAATCCAGTGGCACAGTGAGCAAGTGACCCACATCTGGGCATATCCATCCCACTTACGGAGAAAAGTGTAATTGCAAAAAATGATGAACGCAGTGCTGCTGGCTGTTTCTTTGGTCAGGTGCAGCAGCACCAATAGTCCACTACGTGGCTCCGCAGGCTATCTCAGGGTTCCACAGCAGTTTTCCTGAGGCTGCTTGCCCAATAATTCATGTGGGCGCTATGTAGACAGGTACTGAGGTACGTTTTGTGGCTTGGTCGCAAGGCACCACAAGCTCGTTTGCTCTCACTGTTGCTTCCTTAATGCTTCCTTGATGCTAGCTCAGTCGGGCCGTTTTCCATGCACTGTGTCTGCCATGCAGGGCGTGGTTTGTTGAGCTGCATCTTGGAGGCACTGTAGCTGACATTTAGGTACACTGCAGCAATGTTGAAGCTGGGAACACCACTGGGCTGGAGACATCAGTGCAGTGCTTTCTTTCGTGCTGGTCAGGCCTTCCGCATTTCATCCTGCCCCCTGGATGCAGTGTGAAGGCTCACCAATAGGTGGCACTGCTCTCCTCGCAGGAGACCATGGCAGCAACTTTCACAGGGACTGCAGACTTTCAGCTCGTACATCCCCCAGAACATTCATCGCGGGAGCGAGGCCACCCTCATGGCACTTGAACAGTAGCCGTCAGTCTGGTTAACTGTTCAGGCTTTGTGATCCCAGACACTGCGAGACCACCTTAGTTCACCACTCACAGCAGGCAGGTGAGGTACTACACTTGCGCAGTGACTGTCGGAGTGAGGGTTGTTAGGGCACTACAGGCATTCTTCTCCCGGGCAGAGGATCCGTCTAGAATTTGTAGAGGCACACTTTAGTCACTTGCTTTGCTCTTTGTGGCGCTGAAGATGGCACTAGTGTCAGACCACAGGAGTTTCTCCTCCGATCGCAGGCCTTAAAAATCACTAGAAATACATGTTCAGAGCTTCAATGCAGCGCAGGGTCAGGCGCGGAGCCTCTGCTGATGCTTAGGCGGCCTTGTGGCTTGTTTGCGGGCAGGGGTTGGCAGTGGTACGGCACTGCAGCTCGTGTCCATCTACACAGGCCACGACAACCTCCTCATTGCTGCTGGCCTCATGGACACTAGAGGGACTGGTGCTAGGCTTTGGTTAGGTGCAGCCTTGTCTATGCCACACTGTGCAGGAGCTCTGGCTAGCGGGAGCTGAAGTGGTATATCGTACACTGTCCTGCCTCATTTGGAGGAACGCTTTCCCTTTTTTTTCACTGGGTTGGCAGGCAGGGCAGCTTACTGGTGCATTGCGGGCGGGAGGGGGAGGTACGGCAGAAGGCAGCCGCCCTTACCTACGGGCCTCGCTTGGGTTCTGCCTGCGTGTATCCTCATCTCTCTCTTCCTGCCAGAATGGGTGGTGGCATGCAGACGCACTTTGTGGCTTGGCGCAGAGCTTGTTGGCAGTCACAGTGCCGACTGCGACATGTAAGTGAATTTCTCCTCTTTGCCTGGGGCATATTGTTGTACTCTTGGGCTCATCTCATGTCCGTCGGGTTGTCGGACACAGCTCCTGGTGGACTCTCACCTTTCAGACGTCAATGCAGGCAGGCGACTGCAGTCAGGCAGGCAGGGCAGCTTAGCAGCACTGCGTCCATCATTTGTTGCAGTTACACTTTTCACCCTAAGTGGGATGGACATGCCCAGACGTGGGTCCCTTGCTCACTGTACCACTGGATTCAAGCTAGCCTGGCTGATGAAGGGTGATATACCCTGAAACCAATCCTAGATCTGTAGACTGCTTAGTGATGTGTGGGCCATCCATCCATCTGTTCCTGGAGCTGAGACACTGTGCGATTAGACTGCAGGAATATTTCTTAGGCCCTTAACAAGGAGGCCCACACATCGCTAAGCAGTCTAGAGATTTACAACATCTGATAATATTCCAGACCGGGGTCTGGACCAGACCAGGCCCAAGGATCCACTCAATAGAAACATTATACTTGCTGCATTCACCTGTTATTACACTTGCCCTGGCGAAGTTCAACCTTTGAATGAAACATGTTGGCTGATGTATTGCGCAAATCCTGTGGATTGTTGGAAATAAAGAATTATATAGTTTTGCAACGAAGACACTAATTGAGCTTCATTATTGACGCTATATTCACTTGGGAGTGCACCGCTCCATTATTCTCATAATACTGTTGCAAATCAGCTTTGTCTATTTGTTAAAATACGCACCATCCAGCCAAATAAAGTTATTTAACTCTTTTGCAGTATTTAACATTTTGTAGAATATATGTGAAAAATATGTTTTTTGGTTTAGGGGGCTCAGATTAAATTATTTTACATACTTGGGGGCAGCATTAAAATGTTTGATGTCAACTGAGTTGCAATGATCTGCTTCTGTAATCTGATGCCACTTGCAATGCTCCTGACCGTACTGTATCTATCTTGAGTGTGATATGTGTTGAAGCTGCAGATGCTGTACCTGTTCTCTTTGTGTGACTGAAACTTTGCATGTTGCTGTCTTGCTAAATGTTGTGTATTCATTGGTCAAACCTGCACTTGCTACTGTTGCCTATTTGTTATCTTTTTCATGTAAGGGAAATGTGCACTGCTCCTCCACAGTCCGTACTTTGTATATAACTTGACTGGACTTCCCTCAAAATGAAACCAAGCAAGAGGACTTAGTTTCCCAGCATCCATCTGCACAGGAATTGTCGTCATTGCACTTCCCATCATCCATCTGCACCGTAAGTAACATCACTGCATGTCCCATCACCCATATGCGCAGGAAGTGACATCACTAGTTTTACGCCCACTGCCCCTATGTTACTCCCCTTTCCCAAGACCTACTTAATGGTGGCTGCAGTACTGACGCACACAGCGGGCATGCCGCTGACTTGCCTTTGGTGCACCAAAGGCAAGCCTGTGTGCACCTGTCCATGCCTGGATTGCACCCAGTTTCAGAAACCTTGATCCTCCCCCTACCTACTACTACTCTGCCACACACCTCCATGCTCTTAACCATGGCAATTGATCACCACACTTCTGCAACACCGCACCACATAACACGTAAGGAGCACTCACATGCACATTCTACAAGTTCTCATGCACTCTCCTATGTCCTACACCCACCAACAGCACCCATCACCTCACTCGTTCACACACAAGCACAGAAACCAGCCACTCTCTCATGCTCACAGAGACCAAACACTACCCACACACATGCTACATTTGCATTCAGTCTCCTCAACACTTTTCACTTACAATACACCCCACAGAGATATGGGACCTACTACATGACCACGCTCTGGACCAGGCCTGGGCAAAGTTCACGGAAGACCGCGTAGCGGAACTCCGTAAAGTGACAAAAAATCTCCACCGAGTTCCGCAAGTGGCAGAGTGCAGTGCGAACTGCCGTTCGTGCTGATCTTCCTGCTGCTCGAGTGAAAATTCTACCCAAGCGGCACTTGTGCTCCTCAACTAACCATTGGCGAGCGCAAGCAGGGAAAAAACTCTGCTGCACTATGCAGACAGGAGTTTTCTACACTCTGCGAGCTCTGCGGAGTGCCGGAAATTCTGCAAACTCCAGGAACGGAGCGGAGTTCACCGCCCAGGCCTACTATGGATCAGCTTCTCCTCATGGAAACAGGCCTACTATGGATCAGCTTCTCCTCATGGAAACATGGCTCAACCCAATCTCTGCAGCAGACATCGCTACAGCCATCCACATTGGCTCCAAGGTCGCCAGGCAAGACTGTCATCACAAGGCAGGAGGTGGAGTTGGCATCATATTCAAAGACAGTAACAGCTGCACCACCTACATGGATACCCCAAAAGCTACATGGAACAACTGACGATCAAGTTACGCATCACAGCCAACTTCTCCCTGGGAGGAACTCTCATATACAGACCACCAGAACCAGCATCATTTTCACCACAGACATAACAACTTAATTCACAATGAACCTCATCAGCAATGCCAGCAAATTCATCCTCCTTAAAGTCCTTTCCTTTCCCCTAGAAGATCGCACCAACCGAAACCTCAAAAACCTCGGCCTCACCTGCACGTTGCTAAACCCACCAACAATGTCAGACACCGATTAGAGCTAATTTTCTCTTCAATCAGCAACCTTACAGTCGACTAGCCAGCAGCTATGACCTGGACAGGCCACACCCTTGTCAGTTTTAGTATACCCATCCTGCACAACCACAAACCTACCACCACCACTGCAACAGGAAAAGCATCTACCCTCTACATGCACCAGCTCAAGCACACCATCAATTGCCATAAGTCATCAAGAAATTGTGCAGCTGGATCATTTCATGCACCAACACCGTGACTCCCTTAAAGAGCAACCCAACAGCAAGAACCTGACCACAGGTCAGCTGGCACACACAGGAACGATGGATGATGAAACTTCACTGTGAGCAACTGAAATGCAAATGAAGAACAAGTCAAGACACCACAGATAAGTATATTTTAGCTACCGAGCTCATATCGCCCCATCTCACTACTTAATTGCGATGGGAAAATTTACTCAAAGATATTAGCTTATTGGCTGTCCAATATTATAGCTTCTCTAGTGTCAAACTGTCTGCATGGATTCATTCCTGCTCGGGGTACAGTTTCTCATATTAATAAAGTAATTATTATGTTTGATATCGCTCAAACTGAGAAGCGACAGTTGGGGCTTATTTTATTAGACGCAGAGAAAGCGTATGATCGAGTGGAGTGGAAGTACTTATGGAGATTGTCAAGGGTAGGTTTTCAAAAAGGTTTTATGACCGCCTTGAGGGTTTTTTACTCATCCCCAGTTGCGAGAATAGCGGCAATGGGTATGATTTCAGAGCCGGTAAAAATCACCAGAGGGACAAGGCAGGGATGCCCTTGTTCCCCCTTATTATTTGCTCTATATATCAATCCCTTTATCGATATGCTTTTAAAAAGTCATGAAATTAAGCCGTTTCTAGTCCATGATGTTCCCTACTCAGTATTTGCTTATGCTGATAATATCGCAGTGATCTCAGAGGATCCGGCTACAGCACTACCAGAGATAGAGTGCTTAGCACTCGAATTTGGACAGATGACTGGTTATAAATTGAATGTTAAAAAGACGCAAATAGTTTGTACTGAAAATATTAGACCACAAGATCCAAGAGTAGTTCCTGTAGCCACATATTTAGGCATCAAAATTAGGACATCGATGAGGGATTTAGTAGATGCAAACTGGGGGACACTATTAGGGAAGGATGTATGACGTTACAACGCAGGCTATTACAACGCCTGCCTTTACAACGCGGTTTTTACATCGCAATCCATTACAACGCATAGCGCTTTGGGGTGCTGGATAGTGAACAGTTTAATTTACTATTCCAACACCAGTCCCCGTGGACACTAGGGAAGGTGTTGGATAGTAAATTAAACGTATTCCCTATCCTAGAGCGCCCCCCAGCACAATGCGTTGTAATGGTTTGCGTTGTAATGACCACGTTGTAATGGTAGTGCGTTGTAATAGTTTCGTTGTAAAGGTTGTTCACCTTAGGGAATGTTAGAAATTCTCTGGCGAGATGGGGACGACTACATTTTACTATAATAGGTAGAGTGAACATCTTAAAGATGAATATACTACCCCGGGTACTCTATCTGTTAAGATCGATTCCACTCGAGATAACGCCACAGCAACTGCAAAATCTGCAATCACTATGTGTTAAATTTCTATGGGCTCCTGGAAAGCCGCGTAGAGCTGCCAAATATATGATGCTGTCAACTACGAGGGGAGGTTTGGCATTACCTAATTTTGGGTATTATTATTATGCTTGTTTTTTGCAAAAAATGTCTATACTATTGACTGGCAATGAAACTGACAGCTTAGCTGAAGCCCCTTCAGTTTTTCAGTTAGTCTTGGAGTCAAGAGCAAAATTTTGTTTATTTAATTAAATAGATGGGAATTATTACAAAAGAACTCGTTTTAAGACTCTGTAAGCGGCCTTTAAAGCTTGGAAGAGGATACGCAAAATAATTGCTTTAGAAGGCTTGACACATTACACACCTTTAAGTGCGGCTAACTTACCTCGGATTATATTCCGTGATAAGGTAGTCTCCGATTGGAGAGAGAAGGGCATTTGTCACACAGGAGATGTCTATGATAGTGAGGGACATATTATTCAGTATGGGGATCTCTCAAAACAATATAATCTTCCTCAATGCACATTTTTTTAAATTTCTCCAAATTTGGGACTTCCCTAATCGCAGAAAGGTAAAAATCAGTACAAATGTCCTTCTAGAAGCAGTAAAGGCTCAGGGGAAGGTAGGATCATTGTACAAAATACTGTCTTCCTTTGCAACTGATGATCTCGCAAAACATAATGCATGATGGGAGGTAGAATTGGGGGAAACTGATATTTCCATTGTTGAGGCTCTACACAGGGCTAACACAGTTTTTTTATCTGCAAACCTGAAAGCACAATTCTGTAAAACAGTATTTAATTTGTATTATACTCCTGCGCGTATGTGCAAATGGGGCGATCGGTATGATGGAAGATGTTATCGATGTGGGAGTGAAAATGCAGACAGTTTACATATATTTTTCACCTGTGTTAAACTTAACTTTTTCATTCAGGCTATAGAAAAGTTTTTTTATAACATGTTCGGGCAATCGCTAAAAAAAACGCCTGCCCTAATGATTTTAGGGATGGGACAGGTGGTTAACAGAGAGAGTCTTTTGTACAATCATCGTATTTTCTGTTTGTCGCAATGACTGTAGCCCGATTATGTATAGCCGCAGAATGGCTAAATCCTGGTCTCCCATTGTTCGAGACCTGGCGGGCAAAAATGTATAAGTTAGTTAATCTTGAACTGAGCCTTTACTCTATAAAGGGGGCAACGAAACGAAGAATAGGACTTTCTAAATGGGAAGCATTTTTTGATTATTTGAATACATGATGAAATCCCATTGTGTTCATGAATTATTTAATTTAACTCTTTGTATATATTTCATTTGTTATATTCTTTTTAGTCTGATTTCTCTATGGTGTCGCATGTCTCCCTTGATGTTGTTGGAACTGTGTTGAATAAATAAATAAACATTTTTTTAAAAAAAGATAAGTATATCTTCACATCCACACTAAGACACTCCCACCAGCAACATGGAACACAGAATTCCAGTACCACATCTTATTTTCTGTCTTAGTCCAACACAATCTCCTTGGAAGACTCTAGATGTGCTATTTTAAATCTTAAGTCTGGCTCACACAATTATCCTTGCCTCTCTTCTGTTTTGGCTTTGGGAGTAGAAGTTATCAACCCCATCCTGAATGTGCTGCTGAATAAGTCATTTGTCACTGTTACAGTGCCTTCATGCTGGCAGAGGGCTAACATTGTCCCTCTTTTAAAAAAGCCAAACATGGATCCAGATGTCCTGGGCAACTATAGGCCAATTCCTCTTCTACCTGCTCCACTAAGATAGTGGAACAATGTGTGAACCATCAGCTCTCCAACTACTTAGCGATCAACAAGCTTCTTCATCCTAGTCAATAAGGCCAAGGTACAGTACCAAGACTGCCTTGTTGGAGGTCTCTGAACTGATTAAAAAGCAAGTACAATTGATGCAGGTGGTAGGGCAGTCCTGGTACTGTAGGAACTGTCAGCTGCATTTGACATGGTCCCACATGCCAGGCTACTATCACGCTTTCGGAAGATTGACATTAGGGATAATGCCTGGAACTGGTTGAAGTTTTTTTTTTAGGTCTGGAGTCAATAAGTTTGGCTTCCTATGTACTCCTCCAATAGCCGAAGGGTCTCAGTTGGAATTCCTTATGGTTCAGCACTTAGCTGCACCATGCTTAATATCTATATGTTTCCCCTGGCTAAAGTGGTGAAATCATTTAGGGCTAGATAATTTCTTACACTAATGACACCCAGATCTTCTTTGCCTCCAGTAAAGGGATGCCTATTGAACAGGATGCCATTCAACCCTCTCTCTCAGTAGTCTTTTGTGGATGATTTATAATCATCTTAGGTGCGACACCGAAAAGACTGAAGTGCTCAGTTTTGGAAACAATTTTGCTTTTTTTTGGGGATGTCCACTGGCCAGTAGGGCTGTTTCCATTAGATACCCAAGTAGATTCTGTAAAGAACTTAGGATTCAATTTTTAAAATAAAATGTATTTCCATAATCAAATTATCCCTGAGGTAGATCTGTTTTTTGGCATCTTATGCATTTTAAAGAAATGTCTGCATTTCTTCTCTGCTCCAGAAAGGATCACAATGGTTTTGGCTTTGGCTGTGTCCAGGTTGGATTATGCCAATGCTTTATATACAGGTCTGCCAAAATATCTGTTGAGAAAATTTCAGACTGTTCAAAATGTGGCAACTAGGATGGCTATTAGCCTTCCTAGACGTGAGCACATTATCATTCATCTGCGCAATTAGCATTGCCCTTCCATTTAAAAATGGATTCTTTTCAAGTTGTATCTGCTGATGCACAGTGCCCTCTACCATTCAGGACCTGATTCCTTATCCGCAAGGATTGCCTATTATAATCCAGCAAGAGTATTGTGATCCTCCAGTAACCATCTGGCAAAGATCCCACAAGTTTGTCTGGCCAAATCTGGAGAACGTTTATTTTCTTTTTTGGGCCGGTGGGTTGGAATAATCTTCTGTTGGAGCTCTGATAGATTAATGAAGAAGCTCAGTTTAAGAAAGGGCTTGAACCATGGCTCTTTATGCTGTAGATGTCTGTTTTTCTTTTCCTTCTAGCTGAGCTCTTTATGGAGTTAGTGGTTTTCAACCTTCTTCTCTCTGACTACACCGTTAGCTCCTGGACACTCGGTTGAGTAGCCTTATGCTCTATAAATCTCTTTACATTAACAATACAATTACATTAACACCAAGTGCAAAGAACTTGCAGATTGCATTGACTCAGGCGCTAACAGCAGCAAGGAAATCTTCTCCATCAACAAAGATGCCTTTGTGCCTCCTGCTGCCTCCAGTAGCATCACCCCTTGGAAGACCTTTGCAACAAGCTCTTTGAATTCTTCTATAACCAAATCACATCCAAACACAATACATTCAACCCTCAATTTGACCCCATCACCATCACAACTCAACTGCCCATCAAGGCAAAAGAACATACCCTGACCTTGTGGCCTGCAGTCAACACCAGCAAAACCACTGCTACCATGAAGACCATCCATTCATTGGCCCCATCTGACCCTACTCCCACGCCTTCATCAAAGGACTCTAACCAATAAGCGGAGCACTAACCCCATCCTCAGTGTCTCCATTGACTCAACCACATTCCTGGACACTTGAAAATATTCCATTGTTACGCCCCTGCTCAAGAAACATCCCGCTGGCCCTGCTGTGCTTTTCAACTACAGACCCATCTCCCTCCTACCATACCCTGGCAAGGCGTTAGAGAAACTAATGAACCAAGGCCTCACTGACCACTTCAGCAACCACCAGCTTCTCAATGCCACGCAGTCTGGATTCAAGCTCGGCCACAGCACGGAAACAGCACTCATCGCTGCCTCAGACAACATCAGTATGTTGCTGTTGTTTTTGAGCTTGTAAAGCGCACTGCTACCCGTCCATAGGTCTCCTGGCGCTGTATAACTCTGGGGAACCCGTCCTGGCTTTCCCTGTGGGATGGTCCCTTGCTGGGAGTAAGCACCGAAGCGAGAATTATCGAGTCCGCTGACCAAGGTCCATGACCCTGCCGCGCCGGGAATTGAACCCTGGTCCCGGGCCGACTTCTGCTCTCGGGCCTGCCGCCTCTAACCAGTGAGCCACACTACTCCACGATGATCCTTGACAGAGGAAATACGGCAGCTCTCATTCTAATGGACCTCTCTGCAACATTTGCCATGGTCTCACACCCCAGCCTCATCAGGTGTCTGCACAAGATTGGCATGCAAAGACCCGCATGTCACTGCATTGGCTCTTTCTGAACCGATAGAACACAAGCTGTCAACCTGGCACTTTACTCCTCAGAAGCCTGCAAACTCATCTGCGGAGTGCCTCAAAGTTTATCACTCAGCTCCACTCTCTTCAAAGCATACATGATCCCTCTGCCCAATGTCATCCTCGCACACAATGCCAATGTCCTCTCCCATGCAGATGATAGGCAACTTATACTCTCCCTCTCAAACAAGACCCCCAACACAAGAAACAAGTTCGCCACCTGCATGACCAGAATTGCTAGCTGGATGAAAGCCAACTATTTCAAGCTCAACAGAGACAAGACAGAAGTAGTGATCTTTGTCAAGATCACCCCACCAGTTACTTCCATATGATGACGGACTATACTCGGACCCACACCCACCCCCAGCTCCCATGCCTTGAAGGCATCCTTGACAGCAAACTGTATATGATTCCATAAGTTAATACCATCTCTGCATCTTGCCCCCACACCCCGAAGATACTGTGGAAAATATTCAAATACCTCCCAAGCAACACAAAAAGCCCACCATTAATACCCTAGTCACCCACAAGTTATACTGCGAGGACACCCTTTTTGCCAGGATGTATGTATGTATGTATGTATATATGATTGATTATGCCTCTGTTAGTGATGTAAAGTGCTCTGACACCCTACATTGAGATGAGTAGCTCTATAAAGGAATGTTTTCCAAAAACAACACAGCTGTACTCATGCAGACCATCCACTCAGGGGCCCCAACTGACCCATGCTCCCAACATATCTACAACCTGGGAACATCACAAATCAGCTCCACCCTGACCCACATCATCAGCACCTCCATCAGATCCGTCACTTTGCCGGATCCCTATCCAGCCAAAGTGATTAAGAATGCCATCAACAAACAACTCACAACCAACCTCGAATTTCACCCTCTTCTAGACAACACTCAATCAGGATTCAGAAAGAACCACAGCACCAAAACAGCACTCATCATGGCCATCAATGACATTTGGATCATCCTGGACCAAGAAGAAACATCGGCCCTCATTCTGCTCCATCTGTATGCGGCCTTCAACACTGTCTCCCATAACACCCTCATCAGAAGACTTCACAAAAGTGGTATACAAGGATCCGCTCTGAAAAGCATCTGTTTCTTCGCCACGGGAAGAACCCAAAGGGTTAGGCTGCCACCCTTTACATGGGAGACCAAGAGAGTATTATGCAGAGTCCCACGCGGTTCGCCCCTCAGACCCACCCTTTTCAACATATACATGACACTGCTCGCCAAGACCATCTGATCACAAGATATCATCGTCATCTCCTATGCTGATGACACCCAACTCATCCTTTTCCTGACGGGCAAAACAACTACTGCCAGTACCAACTTCATCAACTGCATAACCATGGTAGCAGACTGGATGCAAACCAACTGCCTGCAGCTCAACTCTGACAAGACGGAAGTACTGGTCTTCAGTGACAAGTTCTTCTCCATGGGACTCCACCTCGTGACCGTCTGAGCTAGGACCAACACCCACACCCACAAACCACGCAAGAAATCTAGGAATCATCCTAGACGACAGACTCAACATGACTGATAAAGTCAACACGGTGTTCCCCTCCTGCTTCCACATCCTACGCATGCTGCAAAAAATCTTCAAACGCTTGCCTCAGAACACCAGATGGATCACTACGCAAGCACTCATCACCAGTAGGCTGGACCATGACAACACTCTCCACGCCAGAATCTCTAAACAACTCCTACATAGACTCCAGGCCATCCAGAACACTGCGGCAATACACATACTCAACCTCCCACACTACACCCACATCACATCACACCACACCTCAGGAAGATTCACTGGCTTCCCATTCAAGCACGCAGTCAATTCAAAGTTCTCACCCACACATACTGAACAGCTGCATACACTTTCACCAACAGACCAGACACCTACTCTCTGCCTCACTCGTACAGATTCCCCTCAACCTCAGGTGCAAAACTGGAGGTCGCTCATTCTCCTACATTGCGTCCAAGACATGGAATGACCTCCCTCAACACATCACAGCCTCCGCCTCACTTCTTGAGTTCTACATGAAGCTGAAGTCCTGGCTCTTCATGGGAGTTAAACAGTGTTAAAAACCTGCCTCAAAGTCATAGTTTCTTCTAAGTACTTGTGAAGTGAGAACCTGTTTGAGCCTTTTTTGCTTCCATTGCTGTGGCATCAAGGTGTTAGGCTCCGAATAGCTCCAATACAGTAGTACAGTCAAACAAAGGGAGGGCTGAGAGACTAATAAATCAGGCCTTTGTTTGTTCTTGGCTGGGATTGTAGACCCAAAGCCAGTACAAAAAGAATGCAGATTACTTGTGGGTGCTGCTGAAATGTTTCCTTGTGTCAGAAAATGACACTAGTACACATTCTACAAGTTTCCCTGGGTCGGCCGGATACCAGATCGGACCACAAATAGCTGTAGGAACTGGGATTGGGCACAATACCCTAACTTTCCAGCACTGATATCCAGTACTTTATTTGTGCCTCTGGTTGCAGGCGGGACTCACTGGCATTCATTTTTGTGGACTGGTACTTATTTTTCCTTCTCAGATATTAACCCACAGCAAGAGAATGAAAAACACACAATGGCGAAAGAAGGAGGCAGAGAAAGATGTGAAAAATGTGAAAAATGGAGAGAGCAGGATCTGCCAAGAGTGAGATAAAGGGATAGGTGGTGGATCAAAGGTGTTCAGCATGCCCACATACAATAACACCAACGCTGGGCTTTTGAGTAGAATCTTGATCACTGGCATTTATTCTTTCACAAAGTAAGCATTGTTTATAGCACTGTTTGTCCCCTTTCAATCCACTAAGGCCCATTTTCTATCACGTTCTAACAGCCATGCTTTTGAAGGTGTTACTGCCAAGGCTAGCAACAAGCTCTCCCTCTGGAGGCATCCGTTGACATCAAAAATCATTTCTCTTTATGGAAACTTATGAAAACTCATCTTTTCTATTCTTTTGAACTCTCTTTCTGCTTTATCTGCCTTAGAGACGGTATGCCTGATCCTGGGCAGCTGTGCACTCTGTAACTCCATTATTCATCCACTTATTGTTGTGCTGTGCCTGTTTGAATGTATTTTGGTTCCAGAACCAAATCGGACCTCCATGTGACTTATATCTATGATGCTTCCTGCTTCATAAGACAATGTTGTAATTTTCCTTGCAAAGTGTAGTTTCTTATCTAGTTCTCTCCTTTGTATAGCAAGAGGAAATACAACTGCCTGCGGGGAGTTTAACTTTCTCTCTGACCCAGAAGCGGCCTACATTGTCCTGAACGACTTCCACTGCCCCACCTACATTGCCACATGGGAGCATGCATGTCGTAGCAAACTATCATGGGTACGTATGCTAGATGAATGTAATGCATGTGACATCAAAATATGTGTCTATGTGACAAACTCTGTAATATTTTATGTTAGTCACACTTGTAAAGCACACATTCGGCAATTAGTGTGGCATCTCAGTGACGTTGGCTGTCTGTGGGAGGTGAAAGCCATACACAGTCTCCACTACTGCTTTCCACAACATGGTTATCATTGTATGGGTTACTTCGGGCCCGATTTGTAATTGTAATTGTAATTGTAAAGCTACTTATATAGCCCGAACTGTCACCCTATGGGTATCCTGGTGCTTAGATTAAAAAATAACTGACATGCGAACGGGCCAAAGCATCAGAAAAAGAGGCGTCAGTCCTTGGGAAAGAGCCAGGTTTTCAGGATCTTTCTGAACTCAGTCAAAGAGTCAATTTGCCTGATACTCTGTGGTAGTTCGTTCCATAGATGTGCAGCAGCCACACTGAAGGCTCTCCCCCATCCTAGTACGCTTAAATCTAGGAATCATCATCAGATTAGCAATGGAAGAGCGAAGCTGCCTCTTAGGGAGGTACCAGGTGAATTTTTCCTGCAGTGGAACCGGCCCCTGATCGTGTACGGCTCTGTGCACCATACGTAGCGATTTAAACTGGACTCTTTCCCTGATAGGCAGCCAATGTAGGTCTCTTAAGGTCACAGTAGTGGAGGACCTACGTTGCGTATTTAGCACCAGCTTTGCTGTCTCTGCAACCCCTGGAAGATGTATTGAGGTGCTCCTAAGTACAGAGAGTTGCATTAGTCCAGCCTGCTTAGCACTGTGCTTCTCCCTACAAGGGAGCGCGAGTCCTTTGGTAGCAGTGGGAGTATCTGGCGAAGCATGCGCATCAAGGAGAAGCATGCGCTGGCTGTTTTGTTTGCCTGCGACTCCATTTGGAGATTAATGTCCAACAGAACCCCCAGATTGCGCACCGTATTGACAGGGGCCAGAGGTTCTTCTTCAGGGGTGAGCCTAAATTCCAGTGGCAGATGCTTAGACATTTTAACCGAAGAGCAGTACACCACCTCCATTTTTCCACCATTAAACTGCAGCGAGTTTCTCCCTAGCCAACCAGCGATCTGACGCATACACTCCTGGAATGTGTCCATGGATACTGCGTGTTTCCCTTCCAAGGAAAACGCCAGTTGAGTATCGTCAACGTAGTTGACTAGGTCAACTCTAAATGATTTAATGATGGGAAAGAGGGGCTGCAGATAGATATTAAAAAGAATAGGGCTGATCGCAGAGCCCTGCGGTACCCCATAGATTACCGATGATTTGCTAGAGGTGAACTGTGCCATGGTCACCATCTGCTGTCTCCCCGATAAGTAGGACTGTAGCGACTTCAGAGCCCGTCCCTTCACCCCTATCTTCCTTAGTCTCTCCACCAGTATTGAATGATTCACCGTGTCGAAAGCGGCCGACATATCGAGAAGCACTAATACAGTAGCATTCCTGTCGTCGGCTCGCCTACGTAAATTGTCCAGCATAGTTGCCAACGCTGTCTCAGTCCCCTGGCATGGACGGAACCCAAATTGGTCCCTATCCAGCAGTTGATTATCCTCTTACTGCCCTTTACAAGATTTTGATTGGATAAGGTAGGAGGGAGATGGGTCTAAAGCTTTCTGGAATTGTTGGGCCCAATGAGGGCTTCTTAATCAAAGGAGGTACCACGGCTTGCTTCCACTGATCTTGAACTATACCATCTTCCAGAAATTGGTTACAGATCTGTCGCAACCAAGGGAAGGTGTCTTGGCCGTATGTCTTCCAGATTTTGTGTGGAAGAGGATCAAGAGGGAAACCCGATGACACGCTGTGAGCCAGATTATTGAAAGAGGTATCGGTGAGGATTTGAAAACTGTCCAGAGAGGTTGTCACCCCCAAGTCCTCATCCACCCTCTGCACGAGATTACCCTGATTGCCAATAATGTGGGGATGGAGGTCACCAACAATTTTGGCAATTTTATCTTCGAAATAGGAGGAGATCTCATCAGAGAGTATCTGTGAAGCTACCACTTTGTTGCTCGTACAAGTCGGGGTGGAGAGCTCCTTAACGATCTTAAAAAGGGCCCTAGTACTATTGGGCGCATGCATAATGGAGTTAGCATAGAAGTCCGCCTTGGACTTACGGATAAGCTCCTTATACTTGATCTGCACTATTCTCAACTCTTTCTTATCTGACTCTAGATACTTCTTCCCCCATTTCCTCTCTGCTTTCTTACAGCTCAAATGTAGTTGTTTAAGTTCTTCATTATACCAAGGGGCTGTGCTTTTACTCCTGTTTTTGAGCTTTTTTACCGGGATTAGCTGGTCCAAGGTGTCAGTTATATGATTATAATATGTTTTATAATTATCCTCTACTGTAGCAGTCGGGTCAAGGTGATTTTCGTTTGAGAGAGTCTGGAGGGTCCTATTTTTTCTTAATTTTGCCCAATTTACAAAGGTAAAGTGAGACAAAAGTCTAACTTACCGACTTTTGGTTTTCGGAAAGGGAGTTTACTACTCTTAAATGCACTTTGTGAATACCAGAAGTCATAAAGTTCAACTCTTGTTATTCTCAAAGGGCATTTACGAGTAGTAAATGCACTTTGTGACAACCAAAAGTCTATAAGTTAGTCGTTCGTTTCACTTTACCTTTGTGAATCGGGCCCATTTTTTTTCTTCTTCAATATCTTCTTTTGTGGTCTGGCGCACACATACTTGTGATCTACAAATTGTGACTTAATCCTGACTTAGTGCTAAGTTTCCATATGTAACTCATAGCTCAGATGGTGCTGCTTGGGATTTTATGTATTGTCACATTCTGTCCCCACTTTGATGCACGCCACATCCGCAAATGTTTTGCACATCAAACTGTTGGAAAAGTAGAGAAATGAAAAAGATATCTGATGCAAAAATAAAACACACAAGAAGGACGTAGCAGCAAGACAATATAGGACACCAGAAAGTCTGTAGTTATTACATTATTATAGCGATTATGACCAAAAATGTGCTGCACTGCATGTGACACAAAGGGCATTGATTTTGATCAGTGTAGTTTGTCACCTTTCAAGTATTTGCCCTTGGGACTGTTCAGATGTATCCATTACAGCTCATTCGGCAGATTGTAGCTAAGGAGCAAATGACGTATCCATCCTTTTTTCCTAGTTTCCCTTCAGTTCATGGTTCGGCTGTCGGGATTTCAGTGAGCCTATACCAGAATGTAGTCCATCTAGTGTAAAACCAGCCCCGGGTTGTGTGTGTTCCGGTTAAGGGATGACTTGGCTTGGTAGTTCGGGCTGGATGTTTCCCATGAGGAACAGGGTCAAGACTGATTTGTATATGGCTGGGTCCAAGATGAGGTGGCATGGTGAGCAAAATAATGATGGGTTGGAGTGCTATTCTGAATGATTGCCATGTGGTTAGACTTAATCAGGGCTATGTGCACAGCTAAGTTACATCCAAACAATCATGATCTGCTTAATGAAGCACAACTTTGTTTCCTGGTAAGGGCATCAATGTAGCCGGATTCAGACTCATACCTCTCACCAATGCCAAATTCTCAGCACCTAGAATCACTTGTTCATATTTAGTTAACCAGCTACTTGTGAGATGTTGTGTTCGAGTACTGGCCCGGACTGGGAACCAAAACTGGCCCTGGCAAAGAGCTCGACCGGCCCCCTTGGGAGTGGCCGAGCTGTTTGCCAGGGCCGGTTTTGGCAAATTTTGTCACAGGGCCTAGTGGCCCACAGAGGAAACGCCCAGTGCCCGCTACGGCCAGTCCGGCCCTTTTCGAGTAAGCAAAATTTCAACAAATTATGGTACATGCACTTTCAGTAGGTGACCCGTCACAATGCTCTCACATTGTTCCAAATTCACAAATGTGGCAGTAACTGCCTATAGACACCAAGGCAAATGCTGCAGCTATCTAATGTAGCTGAGAAGAATGCAACAGAACTGCGCGCAGTTCCAAACATCTGTGTTAGAACTGACAATGCACAGCCTTCTTGCTCACTGCAGAACAGAGTGAAGCTTTTGTTAAAGTCTTGCATTCCCAATGGTGGAGCTCGACACAAACTCTCTCGAAGTTCGTTAAAAGAGCGCATGCATTCATCATTCCATGGAACTGGATCTGCCACATCTATGTATGTAAGCCTCTGAAGTGTCTTAGCTGTTAGTGAAAAATTTGGAATACATTGGCGGCAATAGCCGACCATTCCAAGAAACATGCAACTTCTATTTTGTTTGTTTTGCGGATTCATCTGTAGAATGGCTGTAATATGATCCTTTGACACCTTTCTAGCTCCCTTTTCAATGTGATGTCCTAAGTAAAGGACCTCCCTTTTGTAAAATTGTAACTTTGTTGTTGGTACTTTATGCTCACTCACTGCCAGATGATTCAGTAATGCAATACTGTCACATATGCAGGCCTCCTGTGTACCTCATGCCACCAACAAGTCATCAATGAACTGTACCAGAACAGAATGATTTGGCATTACCAATGATTCCAAGTTTTTCTTCAATATTTGATTGAAGATGGAAGGACTCTCCATACCCTTGTGGAACTCGGCACCATGCCAACACACGATTTCCTAACCGTAAAGCCAATAAATATTAGCCATCTGAGTTTTAGGTGAATGAAGAAGAAGGCTTGGCACAGGGCAATGACAGAAACCAGGCATCTTCACATGGGATCTGATATAGTATCACGTCTGGATTTGTCATAATTGAACAACATAGTATCACAATCTGATTAACTTTGCACAAATCCAGCACTATCAAATACTTCCCGTTTGGTTTCTGAATTCCCATAATAGGTGAATTGCATGGAATCCCCATGATTTCCTTCAAAATACCTTGTTCAATCAATGACTCGATCAGAGGTTTTATGTCTGCGATGGTCTCAGGGTTCAGCTATATGGTGGAATTCAAGGAACTTCTGCATTTGGTCTCAAAGTGATCTGCATTTGGTCTCAAAGTGATCTGTATTGCAATCACTCCTTTGATCAGCCCAATATATTTTCCTGTGAAATCCCAAGCTTCAGGTAACACAGCGTCTTTCAATTATTGGTGTAAATTATCACTTGTTACTAAAGGAAATACCCCTTTGATTTCAATCTTTTGTTTTGCCATTTTGAATACAATATTATCCTCATTGGTATGAAACTCTATTCCTTTCGGAGTACAATAGATGGAACAATTCAATTTGCACAAGTCTAGTCCCAAAAGATTCACTGGACTGGATTCACATTTCACAAATTTATGCAAATCCTCAAACTATCCAATTTGTACCATGACAGGTTCAATTACAGTGGTTGACATTAATCTGTTAGAAACTCCTACAACTTGGATTCTTTCTCCCGAGAGCGGTAGGTTGGGAACTTCTGCTGTTCTCACAGTGTAACTGGTAGCAGTGTCGACAAGAAATGAAATAGGTGTTCAATTCACTTTGCCATCCACATAAGGACCTCTCTGGTTTCCCTGTAAGGATTCACCAAGCATGCATTCCTCCTTCCCTCTCAGGCACCGTCATTGGGACAAAGACACCATCAATGACCGAGACTTTGTTGGCACTTATCAACTCTTGTAATTCTTTTTAGGTATACTGTATGTTGCATTACTATTACAAAATTCCTCCCCTTTCATTAATTGTTGGGGTAGTCGGTATATCCTAAAAGTGTGCCTTCTTTAATAGTCGCCCATTCCCTTATGGTAACCATAAAATTCCAATTGCGTGACATATAACAAACCACACCTTAGTGTTAAGAATATAACCAAGACATCATACAAAAAAGTGTGTGAGAGACGTCATTGGGACAAATCAGAATCACTGTCATCAATCTGTATTAATTATTGATCCGTTACCTTTGTGTTTGTGTCGATTTGGTCATTTGAATGGAATCCCATGTTTGCATTATATTTTTTAACCAGACCATTCACGTGGGGCATACGAACTTGTGGCAGAGTCAAATTTAAACATTTCTGTCTTCGAATCTGCTGATTCTGCATCATGTCACCTGCTTCGGCCTGCATAGATTCACCCTTCGTTACTTGCCCATTCATCTGATTACAATGCCCGAACCTGCTGCAAATATGATATGGGTTAGTCTTTTTCAACATTTCTATTGAAGCCCCTCTTCCTCTGCCTTGAGTTATCACATTTTGTTGCTGACCTCCTGCTACTCCTCACATACCAGCATTCATTTGACCATTTCCCTGTACTACAACAGTACAATCAGCACCAACTCCCACATAACCTTACTTTGCTGCCTTCATCTGAGCCAACATCAACTTTTCCTTCAATCTCTTAAGCTTGGAATCTACTTCATCGCTGCAATATTTTGCATACCGAAGAATCTCATCTATGGGTTTGCGTTGCCAACAAATCAAATGATGCTGTATCAATGTACTTATTTTGGGCCTTGATCCATACACAAATCGATATACAATATGCCCCATATCTTTTCATGACCAGTTTTCCATTCCACTATATTTCTTGAATGCCTACAGAAGTCTTTCATAGTATGCATGCACTGTCTATTTCAATTCTTTTGTTGTCCTGTCAATCTTTACCTAATCAGTTTCCTTTGGATTAATTTTTCCCTTTAAATAAGTAATGTCCTGGTTATATTTCTTCATTACTTCAGGTGATATGCAATAGATTTGAATCTGTCACAGGTTCTGTTTCTGGCCAATCTACTTCAATCTTACATCAGTCCATAGATCACTTGGGACCACAATGTCAAACAATACTTTTGAAACCTGCACACATCTCTCAACCTGTCTATACCATTCAACACCATTTTGGAAAATCATATGTAAAGGACAATATATCTGGTGTAGTCTATGGATTATGAACACATCCTCCTCCTGACAAGTTCCTCATTGGGAGTATTTTCGTCTCTGTGTTTTCAGTTCCCCCTTCAAACATTGGATACATTGGCATAGTTGCCTTTTTTGTTTCCTTGTTTTTAGCTCATCTGCCTTCCCATCTTTCTAACTCACCCCATTCCAGTCAGTAATTCTTTAATCTGTGATCTTTTTCCTGATGGTTTTAGACTCTCTAGATCTTTGTCTCTGAAATCCAATTGATACGCTTTTTATAATATTTTTGATTTTTATATATCCAACCCATTTTTCTGTGCAACTTCAGACAATTTCTCTTGAGTATTTCTAGCTCTCATACATACAACCAATAATTCATTACCTGTATAACTAACAATTCTTCCTGGACTAATGGTTCCCAAAATCATTTCTTCCAATCCCCCTTAAGTTTTACTACATCACCACTTATATTTCTCGTTCCTGAAATTCCTTGGGGCATATCTATAAGGCACAGCGGTAGAATTATCACTGCTTTAGCGTCCGTTTTGGGACGAAAAGCGGCTATAAATCTAACGCCCTATCAGCATGGACACGCTAATGCGTGAATCCATATCTCTGTGCCCATTTTCTTAGCGCCTCACCTCGCATCGCTAATGAGATGCGAGTTAGGCATTCCCGACTGAAACTCAGCGGGAATAACCGCAAAAACGGCTACTCTCTATCAACAAGTTAATCCCTAAGACTTCTAGCATCATTAAAACTAGCACTAACCGGGTATATCACCGGTTCTTTATGCCTGATAAATTCATGACTTAGCAATATGTTGCATGGGAGGTGGATCATAATGCTAGATCCACCTCTCCCTATATACAATGTTCACTCTGACTGTTCGTTATATCGCTGGTATTCCAGCGATATTTTATGCCTATCGCCGCTATTGCCGGGATTTCTATCGCCTCGTCGATGGGCGTTGTAAATATGGCACTGACCGGGCGATAGAATCCGGCGTTGGGCGACGTTAAGATTTTTTACACTATACGCGGCCAGCGATAATTATCGCTGCTGCTTGCTGATATGTCCCCTTGTTCTTTCACACCCTTGTCAAAAGTGGAAGGAGATATATCCTTAATCCAGTCATCAAGTTCCCGTGGGCTAGGCCCTACTGTTTGATTTAATACATTATCTTGTGATCCTTCACTAGCTCCCTCCACCTATCCAGTGACGCAGGTTTCAGCACCTCGAATTCCCATTGGTAAAGCTTACTACAGTAGCTTGTGCTTCTCTATCTGCAGTACTAGATAATGGGGTTGGTCTCGCTTGAATAGGTGATACAGTAGTCTGAATGGTCTCTGCAATAACTCTCTACTCAATTCCTGTGAAACGGTATTTCCGCCAATCCAGTGGAACCAAGCATGCATTTGCTGTCCTCCCATACCTGATTCATACAAAGGAACCACAGGTCCTATGGTTACTGGAAATGAAAGAGCATCTGGAGCATTCGGTATTATGGGGTTATTTAACTCTACTCCTCTGGGCATTTGGCATTTGCTCTTCAATCAGGAACTATTTAGAAGATTTAACTATTTTTTAATATTGGTGCATCTAGTTGAATTCCCACAAATGGATTTGACCCTGTCTTTGACTGTTCTTCATTATATGGTGAAGGTCGATTCATCAATCATTCACTCAAAACCTCATCATCAATCTCATCACTCTCATCAGTCAATGGGGGAGTGTGTGAGATTTCAAGATGTTTCTTCTTTTCTTTGCATTTTTCTCCCTTATTCTTTTCTGCGACCAGTATGGAAAATAATCGCACTCCATCTGCAATAGTCCTTCTCCACATCTTCCATTGAGTGGCCAATTTTGCCTCTGCATACTTATTTAAAGTGTTTATATCTTCTCTGTCATTTCTCTTTCTCTTTCTCCTTAAGACCTGGCTTTTCGAGCAGTAACAGCGTTCCCCACCCCCCCCACGGGTATGTAGTGCGCTCTACAAATGATTTGATTGATTGATTGATTGATGAGACACATGTTCCCATTCTCCAAGAGCTTCGAATTGCAAAGGTCTGGGTGGTGGCTTAATATCATTCATCTGTCTCCTAACACTTTCAAGAATTTGATTATCAAAGGTGCCATATTGGGGAAAAGGTAAATATACTTCATTCAATTCTCTAACCAAGTACATGTATTCCTTTCTCTAAAGTCATATACAAAGCAGAAGTGCCTTAATGTGTTATCAGTACTTCTTCTCCAGTAGATACAGGGACATCTCCATGTATCAATGTTTTTAAACTCTTTAACATTTTCATGATTCCAGATGAAATATTTTAATGTCTTTACAAATTATCTCACTCGTATTTCCAGAGAAATACACTTCATTATTATAGTTCTGGCTCCCAATCACTGCGCAGCTCTCTTTGACACTCTCGACCAATCTCAGAGCAGGTCTACACCAACCGTCCTATCACAGCATGACAGTCTATGACATCAAACAAACTCCTGGCAGCAACTGACCCCTCTTTTACTACTTAAAGAACTCAATAAACACAAATACATTATTCTCTGCTTCACTAAAAGAAATTATAGATCTCCATAGAACCAGAATAAATGTGACCAACCTCAAGCAAAATCTTGACTAGCACGACTTCACCTAAAAATCCTTATGATTATTCTCTGTGCACTTTAGAGAAATCCTAACGATTTTAACTTTCACACTCTCACAAAGTTCCCTTCTTTGGTGGTACTGCCGCTGACGTCTCACATACAGCTCCTTCAAAACAGCAGACACACGTACTCAGCATATGCCACACTGAGACGACCCTTAGGTTTATATCCCAGGATCTTAGGCCACTTCAGACCTGATAACAACTTCAATGCATCAATACCCAATTCAACACAAAATACTAAAACATTTATCTACCAATTATCATTATTAACATATTTAAGCAACAATATTTCACAACCATATTGAGACCCACACCGCTTGCCTCGTCGTTTCATTGTCTTCAGAACTGACACTCGGGCAAGCATCACTGAACTTGGGTTTTGGGAAAATCTGTAGTATCCTTATTACACATCCCCCTTATATCCCAGTTTGGCAGACAGTAAACCACCAGACACGCTACCAGAAAAACTGTTGTAGTGTTAATGCTTTGGGCCTCATAAGCTAATTTATTTAATTAGCTTTTTTCTCATCCCAGATTAACCTCAAACATATTGAATCTCTTAGGTCCTCCGATGGAACTTGCTCTGTGCTGAAAGGGACTGGAATACTAAGGGGATGAACAATTATCATATGAGGACCTGGAATAAGATAATTTCATTCAATCTTGGATGTAATCTCCCAGGTAATCTCACCTCTAGTTTAGTTAGCCACGAAGTCTGATTTGCACTTAGCCGGAAACAAATAATGAGACAAAAGCAACAGAGAAATGTGTTTTAATTTGTTTTTCTTTTAGAGTTCAAATAATTTGCACACAACCTAAAGTTGAGTGAGATCAGGTTTAATAAGCATTTGCAAACTCTTCGAGATCCAAGCATGAAGGAAATATCTTCGTCAGACGAGGAAGATTTTATCCTAAAGAAAATGATTTAGTAGGAAAATCAGATGCATCTCATACAAACCCTATTAGGAAAGATCAGTAAATTTCAAATGACCAGTTCCAGTTCATGGACAGAATCCTCTGCCTCTGTCAGCATTGTGGTGTCAATGCCACAGCTGCTCTGATGGGAACATTTTCAGCCAAAAAAGTTTCACTATGTTAGCATACCAGCCAGCAGCAAATCGCAGTATTTTGTCACATTTTGCATTGTTTCTGGAAATTCCAGTGGCCAGACTCTGTACCTCACGATGGGTAAAAGGGGTGACGCCCCTTAGTTCAGAATTTAGGCAATTATACTCCATATATTCCAGGTTTACACCCCTTGACATCATCAAATTTGTCAAACCACTCTGTCTTATTGGTTGCTCACGGTAGGATGAGATAATGTAGTAGGCAAGAGTAAACAGACTCGGAAGAATTAAGTAATCCATTACTCGCTATTTCCTTATAGTCACTGTATTTTAGTCATACGGACATTTGCTGCCTTTAAAAAGTAGATGATTTCATGCTCTCATCCCTTGTCTGTCCATTCGCATGCTTTCGCTCTAGGAAGTAACACTTTTGTTTCAAGTCTCTGTGTTATCGTTTATTCATCACGTTTTCCTAAGCATAAGAATACATGCCATTAAGTTGTCAGATTTCACATCTACTTACTGACTGTTAGGTGCTATCAGAAAACTACTTCTAACATTCTGATTGCTTTTACGATGCAGTATCTAAATCAAACTTTTTTTGTGTGTTTCTTGATAAATGGAGCCTAGTACACATTTGTCATTATCGTATAAAATAGTGTCACAAACCATTTCTATGTAAAATAGTTGTAAATAGATGGGAGTGAACATCTATGGTGTATCATAACTAAGTCCCACTTTTCTACAACTGCTGCTAAAGTTACTCCTCGTGATTTCTGTAGCCCTAAGGTCCTCAGGGCAGGCTTCTATGTACCAGATTTCCCTCAGTCAAGGACTCCTGCAAGGTCTGGTACTCATCTGGTATCTGGATGTTCTTGAAGTCAGGAGTCCTTTTACTTTTTTTTCGTCCATGGCTTAGGCAAACAGGAGGTAAACCACTTAACTCTAGGAGAGTGTTCCAGTCCCTGGGTGCCAATAGGAGCAATGCGTTTGTGGGATTTCTTTCTTCCAACTTTCAGAACCAATCCATTTCCTTCCAGATGTTTTCTCCACAGATCCAGAAATGTTCTGAGGAAGTGATGGTGTGGTGCCAGTCTGATCCAGTGGACAAACCCTCCCATGCACCCTAAAACAAGATGTCAGCACCCCACCTCAACCTAACTTTATAAATAAAATAAATAAATGTTATGTTATGTTATGTTAAATGAGTCTTGTTAAGCGCTCTAACACCCGGAGGTTTCATGGCGCTGGCTGAAGGGACGTGTTAATGAGCAGAAAAAACAGTTTATTCAGAGAGGGAAAATAAAAAAGTTTTAAGAAGTTTTCTAAACTGAAGAAGAGATTTGCTAGATTTAATAGTCAGAGGAAGGGGATTCCAAAATTTGGGGGCAAGGGAAGCAAAACGACAGCCGCCAAGTTTATGAAGTTTAAACTTGGGGGTTACAATCAGATGTTGGAAGGCTGAGCGAAGAGAGCGGACAGGTTGGTACAAAGTAATCAAAGATTTCAAAAAGGCAGGGCAGGAGCAGTGAAGGGATTTGAATACCAAACATCCCATCTTAAAAGCTGCTCTCTCCTTCACTGGTAGCCAATGAAGCCTGCGGAGCAGGGGCCTAGCCGATTGCCACTTAGGGATCTTGTATATGAGGCGGGCTGCCTGATTTTGTACAACCTGAAGGCGGTGTGAGAGAAATCGCGGAAGTGCATAGTAGAGAGAGTTAGAAAAATCAAGGCGCGAAATGACCAGGGACATGACGACCTGACACAAGGCCGCATGTGGAAGTAGGTGCCTGATCTTCCGGATTTTTCGGAGCTGAAACATGCACGAAGAAATCGTGGCACCCACTTGGGCCTTAAGTGACAAATCAGCGTCGATCGTCACCCCCAGACTCCTAACGGCCTTGAGTGGTATTGGGGGGGAACCCAGATCGGGAGGCCAGAACTGCGGGCCCCAAAAAGCAGCGCTGGAACCAGGAAGAAGTAGCTCAGTCTTTCCGGGATTAAGTTTTAATTGATTCTGATTCATCCAATGATGGATATAGGTCAGAACGGCGTGAAGTTGTTGGTTGCCTGAGGAGAATCAAGCGGAAAGACGAGCTGCAGATCGTCAGCATAGTTAAATAAAGCTGCTCAGGCCATTTAAGTAACTACTGCCCTATTAGGATGAAGAGCCCTCCCCTCTGTGAGGGTCAATAATGGTTCCTCCTCCTTCTGGGGTTGGAGGTAAAAAGTCTGGGACGTCTCTGGAAATGGATAGGAAATGTTCCTACTAGTCCACTATAGCATCAACAGGTCAAAAGAAGACATATTTAGGCTGTCCCTTGTTCTGCTATATTTTTCTGTTCCATGGCCAGTTGTTGACAATACCCTTGCTTTACTGGGCCCAGAGACAAAACATTGTCATCAGCGAGAAATATTTTTTGATCCTCTGGAGTAAGCTCGAAAGTCAGGCAGCACAATGGACACTTTGCAAAACTCTATTTTCAAAACTGGGTTCGATTTTTTAAAAGCATGTTAAAAAGAACTCTATTGGGGAATATACACTAATATTGTATGTATATATAGGCATGTTCCTGTAAAGTATAGCTTTGGCTACACAGAAAAAGCAGCTTTTGGACAATTGACTATTGTGTGGGAATATTATTTCCAATGTAGTGTGTCATATTTTTGAATGTTAAGTACCAAAGCCTGTGGGCATACAAGTCCCACTATAGGGGTGACTTATCTAATGTGTAAAAATATTTCCTATGAGCAAAGACAGTTTCCTATGTGTGCTGCAGAGAGCAGCACACATAGAAGAAAGAGGATCAAATGAGGAAAAATAATGATTTTCCCCCTCGTTGTACCTACGTAACGCCACCCCTGGGGTGTAGTTAGAATCTGATGCATTCCCTGTTTTATGATTCCTCGTAAATCTGGAAATCTGGGAATGCTGCAAATTCCATGCGTGTTGCAATGGAACACCCACAGCAACACCCATGGAATGCCCCTTTCACGCAGTGTTCTGCATGAAAGGGGCACATATTTACAAGGGCACTAAGGGCATTTACGAGTACTATCTTTATCTTTGTACTGACATAAAAATAGTACCTGTAAATGCCCTTTGTGAACTCCAAAAGTAGTAAACTTAGATGCTTGGTCTAGGTTTAGACCAAACATCTAAGTTTACATTTGTGAATCGGGCCTGTTGAGTGTACCTCAACTCCTTCGACAGCTATCGTCTTAAGCTAGGATCTCACGGTTTGTCCATGTCTACCTTCCTGCATATAAACAATCATTAAATAATCACGATTTGCTACTTCTATGTGTGCTGTAGAAAGCACACATAGATGTAACAAATTGCTATTAGTGATTGTTTATGTGCAGGAAGGGATACCTTCCTGCACATAAACAATCATTACCTGTAACTCAGGCACCCTTGCACTATGGTGCAAGGGTGCCTGAGATATCGCTAGGAAGATAAATTTAGCACCTGCGCTAGGGAAAACACAGGTGCGCCATATTCCTGTGAATACGTTGCATACCTGCGTTTTGAAAATGTCGGAGGGCAGCGCTGCCAAATTTGTTGTGGCTCCGTGCTTCGATATTAACTCATAAATATGCCCCCAAGTGTGAGAAAACACTTCCAATCATGGAATGACGTACTCTGATTGCTATGGATACTACTGAGAATTTAAAAAAGCTTGTCACAGACTCAACCTTAAGTCTGGGCATCAATCCACACACCAAACACCCATTTTTCATCACTTTTATCTATTTATAAATGTCAGTGGACATATGATGTAAATGTAAATGTAAATTGATACTTGTATAGCGCACTACTCACCCGCAAGGGTCTCAAGGCGCTTGTACGAATACTGCTGTGGAGCCCATCCTGGCTTTCCCTGTGAGGTGTCCACTCCTGGGCACCCCCAAGGTGGAGGCCAGGCATCCTTAGCGTTGTGGGGGCCGTTGTGGAGATTAAGCAAGCTATTGCCCAGAGTTGCAGAGTGGGACTCCATGATTGGAATAGGCACCGAGGCGAGAATTATCAGGCGGGGAATTGAACCCCGGTCCCGGGCTAGACCTCTGCATCAGGGTCTGCCGCTCTAACCATTGAGCCACACTTCAACAGAATTAGTCATTGGCCCAGGTGTACTCAGTATATTCAAGAAAATAATGACATAATTTGTAATATTTCCTCGTTTTCCAGGGTTACTTGCTGTCACTCTGTGTCATTTGTCAACAAACATATTACATCACCATTCATCCTCCAAAATTCTTATGTGCCTTCATGTTAATTATGTATATCACCATGAAGTCCTCAAAATTATAAAACAAGTCCGTTGTGAATTTACAAAGTTGCCAGATTTTATGTTATGTCCTGACAAACATACACTAGAGCTGAAAATGTATTAACCATCTGTGGTTAATAGATTACCAACCATACACATTATGACAATTGCTACATTTGTATTTATGTTTTCAGGAATGGTATGACAAGTGGGTCAACATGGGGACAGAAAAAGCAAACTTTATAAAGAAGATCTATGCTCACAGTCTACAGTACACAAGGACAAGTGAAAAGGAGGAGAAGGTTATTGTTGGTGGGAATGGCTTTGTGTCATGTGATTCATACGCCATGGCAGCCGCCATTGATGCGACCACAGTCACATCCCACATCAAATGCGCTGTAACTGTGGAACTTTCAGGAAAATATACACGAGGGATGATGGTGCTGGATCTGATTGACGACCTCAAGAAGAAGAACAAAGCATTTGTAATGAATGGCTGTGATATTGAGAAATTTAAAGCACTTATGGAAACCTCTTTGAAATAACACACTGAGTCGAAAAGAAAACAAACCCTTTCCTTAATGAAATGTTTTAAAACATATATGTTTATGCACTTTGTTGAAATATTGGGCATCTTCCTTTATTCCGGTACATCTACAATCAATTGTGCATTTTTATCATTTATCCTTTTGGTAGTACAAATTCTTGCAAATCTCCTAATAAATTTGTATTTGGAAATGTTAAACTAAAACTAATTATTAATTTTTAACAGTAGATTATTGCACAGTGTTAATCAATGAGGTTCAAGTATAAAACCAAATGTATTTTATAAATCAAATGTATGGTATGATAACCCCAAGCTTATGATAAGTTAAAAAAAATTAGGAATAAAGATAGGTCACCATACATGAGTTTGCCAGAGCAAGAAGAGTATTGACATACAATGGAAGGAAAGTAAATAAAGCATATAGCTAAAAACATGCTACACACATCCTTAAATCCTAGATTTCAAAAACTGTTTTTTGTGCACAAGCCAGGCCCTACACACTTCCTGTTGTGTGTGGCCAACTCATGCGTCACTGGGCCTATAGGTGTGGGCAGCAATGTTGGTCCGGTGGCTTGATTGTAGACTAGGCTTACTGCTCAACATGCTATGGGTGGCCAAGCCAGGATGCACACAGCCTTCGGGCAGAGGTTGGGTACAGGACATAGACTTCTAAGCTCAACCCACAATGGACAGCCACATTCCTCTGCACCTGCTGAAGGCTATGAGTAGCACGGTGCGGCCAAGCACAGGTGTAGTGCACACAATTGTAGAGCACACACAATTGTTTTAAAATGTTATTTTTTCAGGATTTGCAAATTCTGGGACCCCAGGAGAGTTCTATTGACTGATGAGGAGAGGAATTAAATGATAAGCTCCTATTTACCACAAAACCTCATCTTTCCATCTCAATCCATTTTATCTTGCTAGCTGAATGCCCTCTAAAAAGTGTTTTGTTAAATCTTTCTCCTGCCCCATTGGTTTCTGGGCGATAAAGGGCACTATGTTTGTGTGTTATTCAATTACATTGCACAAATCTCTTCGTTTTGCAGGAGCACAACTGACCAACATTTTCATGTGATAGTGGTGTTGGGTACTCCCTTTCGTAAAAGACCCTTATCAGGAAGTTTATAACTGAGGTCAAGCTGAAATAAGAGACAAATATGATTCCTGGCCAACTTGAATATAAGTTGAATAAAACTAGACTCTATGGGGAACTCCTTTATCCTGTCAGTGGCCCATTGATGTCCATTGTTACATCGATTTAGAGACCTTCTGGTAGGAAGTGACACTGCATGGGTGGCGTGTACAGTTGTGCTACCTTATCACTGGTGGAACAGGCTATGCAATTTCTTATCTATCTCCCAACCAGTACATCCCTCCGTAGCCACCAAAAGTCTAACCCCAACCTTTGCTTGGTTTTGGTGATTCCCAGATGCCTTCCGGTGTCAACTAGTTTTTTCCCGAGGGCTTAAGGAGGTATCAATTTTGTGCCTCTGAAAAGGCATTCATCTACTTCTAATAATTCTTCTCTGACCTTCCAATATGGCCTCAGCCACTCTTCATTCTTTTCTACAGTATCCCACACCAGGATTTACAAATCTCACACGTTAATTAGAATAGGATCTGTTTCAATTTTTTTTCTCCAATTTTCCTCGTTAACCACCCCTATTGTGATCACACACACATTTTATTGACCAATTCTATATTCTCACTTTATTTGTCATAGACTTTCTCTTCCTTTTCTGTGTCATCAACCAGTCCGGACAAGCAATCTTCTGCAAAGTTACGCGTACCAAGAATATATTCTTCATCAAATGTGTACTCTTGTACAATAATGACCCAATGTTACTGGGAATTGCCTCCAGTTCCTTTTTTGTAAAGACCTCCTTAATTGGTTTGTGGTCTGTTCTTAACTTGAACACAGTCCCCCAGATAAAGTTCTTACATTTGTTTAGCGCCCAGTACACTGTCAGTGCTTCTTTTTCAATTACAGAATAGTTGACCTCTGAATGCCTAGGTGCGCCTGGGGTAAATGCAGTGGTTTCATCACCTTTTTCACTATCGTGTAGAAGTCCTGCCCCTAGGGCTTTTGATCGGCATCTGTTGTAATAATAATTTGTTTTCCTGGAACAAACACTTTCAAGTCTGTTGCAATGGAAACATCTTTAAATTCTCTCTTGCAATACAATCCCACTCTAAAGTTACTCTATTTTTCAACAATTTACACTTATGGCACCTTCAACTGACAAAGTTGCTGATAAATTTACTATAAAATTCTATAATTTTCAAAAAAGATCTCAGTTCATCTTTGGTTTTGTATACCACTAATTTCATAATGGTGTTAACCAGACCTGCTTTTGGTTGTACCCATTCAGAAGTGAATGTATGCCCAAAATATTTTATTTCAGTACATTGAAGTTTACACTTGTATTTCCTTACTGTCAAGCCATACTCTTTGAATCTGTCCATAACTTGTCTAATTATGACTTTCATTATGTTGTGCCTGAGAGTTCCCAAATATCAGCACATCCTCCTGATAACAGAACAGCCCCAGGATTCCAGACAGCATAGTAGAGATGGCTCTCTCAATGACTGAGACATACACATCACTTATCATAAATTACCTCTTTGTTGAGGGCCCTAAGGTCCCTAAGGTCAACACACAGGCGAATCTTGTTGTCTGCTTTTCTTGCCACTACAATGGGTACTAATAATTCAGTTGCTTCCACAGGTTCTATTACATCCAGCTTGCACTTTTGTTCTAACTATTCTCTCACTATGTTCTGTACACTCAAGGGAGGACTATGAAGACTACGTACTTTAGCTGACACTGGATCCGCTTTCTCTTTCAATTTTATCTTGTGCACGTTTGTTTAAGGCATCCTAACTTTTCTGTGTATACTTCAAAATATTATTTCTCAAAATCAGATCTCACCTCTACATCATTGTTAATATTTTGAGTCTGTATTTGAGGTTCAGCATTGGGATGCAGATAAACTCCTATGTCTTTTTGTGCTGGGCATCCTAAAATGTAATCGCCTTTACATGAAACATAAACTTTTCATACTGTAAATCTGTTTTTGTACTCAATCTTTCCTACAAAGTATCATATCATCTTTATTGCCTGACCACCATACCTTCCCCAGTGTGTCCATTTTGTGTAGCTTTTTCTGTTTCTTGACCGTTTAGTAAATACCTCCTCTGAAATTATTGTTAGCCTAGAGCATGCATGAATCAAACATGACCTTAACTCGAGGTCTTCTGTTCATACACATCTTGGCGTTGCTAGACTCTCCATCGGTTATATGCAGTACAATTTCTTCACACACCTCATATGCACCTTGTTTCTCATGGTTCTTGCTACCAGAGCTACTTCTACAGGACACCATAAAATGTCCTCTCCTTCTACACCTATTTCATATGGCTGTCATTGCTAGACATTCCTTATTGTTCATCATGTGGCCAACCTTCCCACATCTGTAGCATTGCCCTTTGAAGGAGTTGCCACTCCTCCTGTCCTTTGTCATAGGAGTACACTCATCTATTTGTTCTTTTTTAATATCTCCAACTATTTGTACATTTTCCTTACTATTGGTTTCTTGTTTGATTTCTTTCACACATCTCATCATGTGCTTTACTTGTTTTGCAACAATGAACACATCTCCCAAGTAGCCAAGGTTCCTCCCATATCCTTCAATTTTACAATTCAATAGAATTTGGTTCCTGATGCATTCATCATTTGTTGCTTCAAACGTACATGAGGCTGCCAATTTACGCAACTCAAACACAAATTCGTCTACTGTTTCTCCTTCCTTTTTGTGAGCACTTCTCAAAATTATGACACTCCATGATTGTACTGATACTAGGAAGGAAATGATTATCTAATTTCTTTCAGCTTATTTTGTATGCATTTAACCCCCTGGATTCCTCCGATCAGGCAGATCCTCTAAGATTTCATTGTCCCTCTACTCCTAAAAAATATTGTAGAATTGCTATCGTCTTCTCTAAATCTAAATATGGCCCACAATATCTGGATTCATTTTGAAAGACTTTTTTCCATTTGTTCCACTTCAATGGTGGTTTCCCAGAGGGCGTTAAAAAGAACGGGGGAGGAGTAACACATTGAATAGTCATTTCTTCTATCTGATGTCACATAAAATATCCCCCACCCCACTTTCTCCAACTCTCTACCCTCACAACCAAAGTAGGGCCTAGGTCTCGTAGTATATGGCAAGGCAAAATGTATTCACACACTGAGCTCCTGTCCTCTTTTTATCACTGCCAACATCAGTGTGGTTTTCCTCAACTGCCTCCAGGTGGCTTTGGCTCTGTTTAGACAGGAAAAGACTACGAATTCCGGAATCAATGAGATGAGTACACCTTGCAGGCCTAGGACATTACACGGCATCCGCCGGGCAGCAGGTGGCGCATTACAGAAAATCTTCCCACAACTCCTTGCAGATACTCCTCCCACAGAGCTCCTGCAGAACCCCACAAAACAAGGATGCTGCTTGCAACCAGAAAGGCAGACTTAAGGAAGGTGAGCGATCCTACTGGAGTGAGACACTAATTCAATTTCTAGGGTGGTAAATTATCCTTATTGTGCTGTGAGTGAGGTGAGTTATTGGTGGTGAGCATGCATCCCTCACAACGGTTCATGGCTGCTTGTGCATGGTGTAAATCTTGCTCACATCAGTTTGTTGCCACTTATGTGGCAAATTCTCATGCTCAGCGTGACATAAAATAGCCATCTCTCTTTCTAATTGTTTCTGCACTAAACAGAGGTTGAAATCACCATGCCCCTCTGGCGCACTGTTTCGTTCCAAAGTCAATAACCAAAGCGGTCAACAGGAGTCATGTAAGGATGACAGTTAAGTCACCTCAGTGATTGCCACCAGTAGCCAGTTATTTGCTGCTCAGGCTCACAGCCTGCGACCATCTACAAAAGTACTCACTGTATTCCAGAGTCAGCTTGACACAATGATCCTGGACTCAGTTGTGTAATCAAATGTAGCATGGTGGAAATATGAGGTATGGCTGGCAAGCCTTACCATGTAATATTAACACAATACCCAAAAATGAACCTCGGATTCGCACTAGTAATCCTTAACTCAGTCCTGGTAGATAGACAAAAAGCAGTAAGGCTTACTTAGAAGAACAATTGTTAAACATTTCAGAGCACCAACATGGACGATAAGGAATTGACACAACTCAATAGAAATCTGACACCAGTTTATAAAAATAGAGCTTATTTATATGTAAGTATAGACAGCAAAATGAAACCAATACAAGGCGTATAACCGGAGTTATTGATTTTAAAGTGTTCGAAAAATCTGTGCTTTGCAGAGCTGTCAAACTTTACTATTGCGGACAATGGAGAATACACTAAGGGCCTGATTATGAATTTGGCAGTGCGGTGTTGGGTCCGCCGATCAGATATGAGTTACTTTCTGTCTGGTGACTTTTTTGGGCTTTCCCACAGTGGTGTCTCTAAAAATGGTCTCCGCAATGGGAACACCCAAAACAGTTCCTGCAGGCATGGACTGAAAAGTCCATGCCGTGCAGGAACTGGGGTGCATGGACACAAGAGGGCACATGTTGTGCCCCCCTGTATGCACCCCAGGGTGCAGAGGCATAAGGGGGCCCTTTGCTTCCTCTTCACCAGGGTTTTCATGGAGTAGGAACCGCCATGAAAACCATGGCAGAGAGGAAAATCTTAATATGCTTGTCCGGGCTGCTGTGGTCCCGCCAAGCTTATTGATGCCTCCTGACCGCCGCAACACCGCCAGAGAAGGCAGTTCCCTTGCGGCTGCGCTGGAGTAATGGGGGTCCGACCACCATAAACACAATAGAGAGACAGCCATCGTCTCGCCCCCAGACCGCCATACTCGTAATTGAGCTCTGAGTGAGTCGGTCACTTGCAGGATGAGTTCAATGGAACCCCCTTGGAGTTAAAGTCTTCGAGATTCCCCAGCCCAAGTCTCAATAGACAGAACAATTTTACTGTGAGTTGGCTGTCCTTGGTGCTGATCGTGGAGCCACAGTAGCTGTTAAAAACACACTTGTGACACTTGGTCACTTGCAGGTTGAGTTCAGGTGAGCCCCTTGGAGGTTAAACTTGGCGGGCCCCATGACCAGGAAACACCAGGCAGAACGTGTCTACCCACCAGGGGTGTCTGGGGTGCAGAGGTGTACATGGCTGTCCATGGTTCTGAACGGGAGCTGGAGGGGCTGACTTTGCCAGGCATGCCAACGCAGACAGGTTTGGGAGGCAAATACTCAACAACTGTACCACAGAAGTTGAGGATCGACAATGCAGGATGCTTCCCTACTCTTGCAGGGTTGAGTAAAGCAATCAGAAATCAGCCAGACAACTAACAAATCTTGGCCACGGCAAATGTAGTGATGAAGCAAATCTTCCAGAAATCCTGGAAACGATGTACAGTGCTGAGACTTGGTGAAGTTCAGAACTATGCTTCCCAGAAGGCATCTGGCCATTCACTTTCAGGCTGGTCCTTGAAGGAGCCTGGTGGACCGTCCTTCTCAGTCTTTGGGAGTGTGGTTTGTGCCTGCTAACTGCAGGGGACTAGTACCACTTGTACTAGGGTGTCCTGGTGAAGTCTTTTGGTTGTAGAGGGGTTGTCCTTCCTTTTGGAACTGGTCTCTGGTCCGGGTCGAGTCGCAGTCCAGCAGGTGCAGGAGAGTGCCACAGGTGCAGAGCTACATGCTCTCTCTTTGTGGGGGCTTGCCTTGTGCAGACACAGGTCTCTTTGTCTTTCTTCTTTCTGGAATTCTAGTGCCATGGTTGCCCCTTAAATCCTAGATTTAGAGGTTTGAGGGTCAGTAGTCAATGAGCTACTGATCCTGCGGCTAATCTGCCCCTGAGGTGACCACATCCAGGGGGGTGTATGTCACCAAACTACCCAGAACCAACTATTTTCTGGACTTTTCAAGATGGCACGAGCCATCCTTGGCTGTCCAGACCAGCTAACCCACCCTTGAGGTGTGGCTAGCCTTTGGAGGACGTACACCTCCTGAATATCTAATTTCCCACCTGCTAGCAAACACGAGTGCCTGGGCGAAGGGGTGGGGGTCTTTGTCTCCACTGGGTGACAAGTCACTTGCATATCAGAGGCGGTGGGGCCTGAAGAACAGGGTTTTCTTAGAACCCAGCGGTGCCAGGGACACACCCGAAGTCTTCGAGTCCACCTGTCTTGGAATACAGAGACACGGAATACTTCTAGGTGGCGTCAGAGATCAAATTTATTAGCTGCAGCTAGTAACAGTAATCCCAGCAATACAACACGGTGTACAACTCAGGAAACTGCTCAATTTTCGTAGAGCAAGACATCACCTTTTATCCTTCTTTTGCTCATTACAAATGCACACCCACTGCGACAAATACTGACAAATGAAATACATTTTCCCACACATTATTACATCATAAAAAGCTCACTTTACATTGTACCAACCCACAAGTTAATTATTAGGAATGTCCCAAATTCGATTTCCACAAGCCGGACAAACCCATAATTGAAAGCACTACCCATGTAATGAAAAGACATAAGGAAAGAAACCAATTCAGATGCTGAATAGGATAAGATATGTGCAAGCGAACTAAAAGTTAACGATATGAACAACGAAGCCCATGCAACTTTGTTCGTTCGGTTACCTCCACGGGCCTACGTGACGGCAACACAAAATGGCATCACGAACAACGCAAACAAAATGTAGTCTGGTTCGCAAATCACGGAACCTCAGACCCTCCTTTTGCCATTACTTGGCAATAACCTAAACTCACGTCAATCTGAATCCAGGTCTATATCTATTCTCAGCAGGTCATCAAGGTGTTGCTGTAGCATCATCTTATTATCCTTCACTTCTCTCGGGACGGGTCTTCTCACACAGTTCGTAGCACAAAGACTACAAATGGTGGGACCACACTGGATGCACAAACAACACGAGAAAAGGATAGCTAAAACCATACCAAGGAACATCAGAATCTTCCATCCCCATCTAGACAACAGTCTTCAAATCCATCCAGTCAATGACCAGTTCCCTTCGTCTACATGTATAGACTCTGCGGACTTATGTAACTTCAAGATGGCTTGGTACACTGTCGGGGCATTATCTGGTATGAAAACACAGCAACTAGACCCGATCAATTTACATACCCCACCTCTATCTGCAAGTATGATATCTAAAACCATACGGTTTTGTAACGTCATAAGACGATCCGCCTGAAGCTCAGCTGTAATGTTGCTAAGAGCACCTGCAGTTTAATTTATAGTGGCCTCAACCACTCTCGTGAGCTGACGAATATTCCTACTATTGGTCGTAGGACCCCAAAAGGGCACGAAACCCTTGAAGAAGTCTCGAGCTTCTTGTGCGACAGTATCTTTCGCATCGATAACACCTCTACCATATCTTGTCTTGTGGTAATTGAAAATAGCAGTGTATGTAAGGGGAAGCAAAAATGCCACATAACATATACCTGAAAAGTCAGATGGCAACCATGTATATGCTCTGTCGTGACAAACAAAATACGTGCCTTTAGCTGGCACGAACAGTGGAGATTTCTGGGACGCATAGACATAGGTGTGAACACACACATTCTTACCAAGCTGAGCTCTCGGATTCTGACCATTACCTTGCAGACAAAAATGACCTCGGTGGGGTACAATCCAAATAGGGGAAGACCTTTTTCGTCTCTCCTTCTCTGTCAGACTAATGCTATATTCAGTCTTGTTCCAACCAATATATGCTCGTACCTCATCCTTAGGGATAGCATTATACGCATCAATATCTCTGATCATATCTACTATTCCCTGTATCAAGGCATTATTATTTGCATTATATTTGACGGAACGTACAGGAGATGTTTCATTCACATAAATAAACATCGTTTGGAGCGCCCACACTGACCCGTTAGGCGAAAAAGGCAAAACCAAATATGGCATTCCCTTATCTGTCGTATGCGGCATAAGACCACATACCCAGCAATTCGTTGTATTTACTACTAGCTGATGCTGATGCAACAACTGTATAAACGAATTGTTAACAAATTCTAATCTTCGTGTCTGTTCATGTTCAGGCAAGGTATGAAACTCATGTGGAGAAACAGTAGAAAAAGAAAGAGTAGGTTGGGATGTAGATGCATACGTCTGTTGTGTAACATAGACAATCCAACCCACACAAGCCACTGTAATATTCAAAAGCATCAAGAAACACAATATCAAAAAACATTTGCTACGAAGTAATGTACACATTTTCTTTTTAGCATCAATTCTCTCAACACTCTTATCAGATCCAAAAGACTCCATCCTCTAACGTGCTGCTCACGGATATTACCTTCTTCACTTAAGAGTGCGTCAAGATCGTACTAACGAGCATGAACCACAGGCCTTTCGTCAATTCGCGGCTCACCCCTTAAGGCTGTACCGCAACCCTGCAGCTGAGTCTGGATGGTGACTCGAAAAAGAAAAAGAAAAATAGTCTCTTTATCTGAAAAGGTGTAACTCACAACAAAAAAATTCAAGTTTTATTTGTCCATTTATTTGTCCTTTCTCGGTCTTAGATTGTAACGCTCTTTGCCAGGCACAGTTTGCTCTTGAAAAGGTGTTTCCGGATCCGTTGTATCAAGTCTTAGATGAGGTGGCACAGCAGCTTGCAGGATTTCATCATCCGCACGTTCTGACTGAGTCCATTCCAAATGTGCATCACTAAAAGATACGAATCTAGGAATTATTTCACATTCAGAATTAGCTATACCTCCCTTTACCCACTTATCATACAGTAAGGGCAACGGAATCTTCTTACAATGGGTGGCATGCACCCAGTTCTTTTTACCAACTACTCTAACTGCAGTCCGAGTCACTAGCAAGACTAAATGCGGTCCAGTCCACCTTGGCTCCAAGTTCCTAGTTCATTGGAAGTTCCTTGTGAGGATGTATTCTCCAGGTTGAATTGTGTGGCCTGGATCCGCAGTTGCTGTCGGTAAACTGTCATAGACCTGTTGGTGGAGAACACGTAATTTAGCAGTCAAGTCATGTAAGTAATCCACCAACATAGGGTACTCGATATCGTTGTACTTTTTAGGCCTTGGGACACCCCAAACATTGGCCGGACGACCAAACACAATTTCATATGGGCTAAGTCCCACACGAGAATGTACTGTCGTCCTCGTTGACAAAAGGGCCAATGGCAAGGCATCTGGCCATGTAAGACCAGAGCTCGCTTGTATATTAGCTAACTTCAACTTCAAAGTGCCATTGTAGCACTCGACAAGTACAGCTGACTGGGGGTGATTCGCAGCATGGAATTTCTGATTGATACCCAAACCCGTACACACTTTCTTCATGATCTGGCCCACAAATTCACTCCCATTGTCGCTCCATACAATTCTCGGCAAACCGTACCTGGGGAAGTACTCTTTGAGCAAAACCTTGGCTGTAGACAAGGCAGTATTATCCTTTAGGGGGTAAGCCTCTATCCATCTGGAAAATGCGCAAACAACCACAAGGACATACTTCAAATTATTGCATCTCTCCATGTGAATGTAATCTAGCTGTATCACTTCAAACGGATACTTTGGAGGAGCAAAATGACCAGCTGGAGTTGGAGTTCCCTTTCCAGGATTATACATCAGACAAATTATACAATGCTTCACCACATTCTCAGCACATTTAGGAATTCCATCATTCTGCCATACTGGAGCCAACAACTTACATATCCCTTTCGAACGTATGTGAGCCATTCCATGAGCCATAGTAACCACTGGGAGCACATACGCATCAGGCAACAACCATCGCTGGTGCTCCGAGAACTCAACCCAACAACCTGTCGAATCCAACATACCCATACTTTCTCTCCACGTACTCACTTCTTTCTCAGTAGCTGCAGCCTGAATCAACGTCACACTTTCTATTGTGTCTTCACACATTCCACTTGCCATAACCCATCTTGCAGGGCCCGCAACATACATTCGACTCGCCATGTCTCTCGCAGTTTCTTTCACAACTTCATCTGCAAACGCATTTCCTCGACCCACATCATCCACAAACTTTCTATGCGCACTACACTTCACAATTGCAATCTGCTTTGGCAAAGTAAGTGATTCAAGAAGTTCATTCACCAATTGCCCATGCTGAATTTTCGTACCATGGGAAGTAAGAAATCCTCTCTCTCTCCACAAGCGTCCAAAACTATGGGCAACACCAAACGCATACTGGCTATCAGTATAAACATTCACTTGCTTTCCTTCTGACAACACACACGCTCGAGTCAATACTATTAGCTCTGCTGCTTGCGCTGAATTCTGTGCAATACGTGCTGTTTCAACAACTGTATGTAAAGTTGTGACGGCATATGCTGCAGTCGTTTCTCCATTCGAAAGCTTAAATCATGAACCATCTACCCATAGGATACCATCAACATTCGAAAGAGGAGTGTCTTTTAAATCAACTCTAGCCTTTGTTTCTTCCTCTGTCCGAAGAAAACAATCATGCTGTTCCTGAACATCTGTCTCTATAGAAATCGGCAACAACGTAGCTGGATTCAACACATTGCATCTTTTGATGTGCACATGGCTAGCCAAAAGCGTTAACTCATAATAACCTGACAAACGTGCACTAGTAAAGTGCTGTGTCTTAGTCCTATTCAATAAGGTATCCACTGCATGTAGGACCATCACAATCAACGTATTATCCAATACCAAACCAGCAGACTGTCGGATAGAAACAGCCACTGCCGCTGTAGCTCACAAACAACTCGGCAACGCTCTAGCTACCGGATCTAACGTCGCTGAAAAATACGCACATGGACGCTGCTTGTCTCCAAATTTTTGTGTCAACACTGACAACGCACAACCTTCCCTCTCGTGTACGTACAGTGTAAAAGGTTTACTGTAGTCCGGGGTACCCAATACTGGAGCAGAACACAATTCATCACGTAATTCAGAAAAACTTTTCTGACATTCATCAGACCAAGGGAGAGGATGCGGAGTATCTTTAAGAGTCAATGCCAACAGAGGTTTTGCTAGCAGAGAAAAATTCGGGATCCATTGTCTACAATACAAAGTAATACCTAAAAAGGCACGCACTTCTCTCTGCGTGGATGGCACATTCATTTGGGCAGTCGCTTGAATTCGTTCTGGGGTCAATCGTCGTCCCTCCTTCGACAAGAGATGACCTAAGTAGGTCACTTCTTGGTGGCAATACTGTAACTTTGAAGGCGACACTTTATGATGAAGGTCAGACAAATGTCGTAACAAAGAAAGAGTAGCTTCTTTACAAATCTCTTCATCATCAGCAGCAACCAGCAGATCATCAACATATTAGATAAGAGTAGCACCAGAAGGCAACACAAAATTATCAAGCTGAGTTTTCAATGCCTGACTATAGATTGAGGGACTTTCACAATAACCTTGAGGAGCACGCTTAAACCGGAAGCTTCGGCCTCCTAAAGAGAAGCCAAAAATATCTCTACTTTCCTCAGCAATTGGAATACTAAAGAAAGCGCTCTTCAAGTCGATAACCGAAAACCAGGCAGCTGAAGCAGGGATCAGAGTCAACAAAGCAGTAATGTCCGGGACAACAGGAAACTGTGGCACAACAATCTTATTCACTTCTCGAAGATCGATCACGAACCGATACACAGGTGGCTGAGAAGCATCAGTACGCTTAAGGACAGGCAAAACAGGACTGTTACACACATTACCTCTCGTTTCTTCAACTACACCCTTCTCAACCAAATCATAGATAATCGCCAAAAGAGCTCTCTCGCCATCACTCGAGATTTTATATTGCGGAATACGAGGTAGCCTAGCATTCGACTTGAGAGTAACAACGTAGGGTGGAATCTGCAAGAGACCAACATCATTGGGACCTGTAGCCCAAAGTGTATGAGGAAGAGAACGCAATTCCAGTGGAAGACAATCTTTGGACAAATACATCGGAGAAATCACTTTGTTACCCATCGTAAGATGTACTCCCGAAGGAGAGCAATGTAATGTCGCATGCAATCTTTTCAGCAAGTCCAAACCCAACAGATTCTCATCACAACCAGTCGTTAAAATAAGAGGAGCTTCCAATTCACAAGGACCAATAGAAAGCGGCAAAGGACTAGAAACCGGATTACGAACTGGGGCGCCAGAAAATCATACTGAAACATTGGTCAAGCCAGACAAAGGTGCGCCAGGAAGTTTAGAGTGCATAATAGAACTCTTTGTCGCACCAGTATCCAAAAGAAAAGGTTTTGTCACACCTAATGTAACCACTTCAACATAAGGTCCACTCTGGTCTACTGGAACTGACACTACTCCCTCTCTTTGCCCATGGCTGTCCTAACTATCATTATAACCAGCACTCTCACTCTCGACACAATAGTCACCAACGTAGTACTGAGCAGACTGAACATTCAGAACATTCTGTCTGTCAAAACAATTTGCAGAATTCTGAGGGGGAAAGGAACGCTCATTCCGGGGAAACACACCACGTCCCCTACCCCTAGGAGCTTGTTGGAAACCTCCACGACCTCTCTGATCAGATACACCATTCGCACGCTGTAACAAAACCGGACAACTATGCTTAAAGTGACCTTCTTCTCTGCAATAAGCACACTGATTAGGTCCTGGCAAAAATCGCGGAGCAAAATACTCAGGCTTCTGTAGCAATCTCTGAAACTGTGGAGGTTGCTGAAACTGAGGCTGATTCGTACAAGGCGGATACGCTTGCTGCAAAAGAACTTTCGTCTTTAGGTCTCTAGTCTTCCTCTCTACCTTATCCTTCTCATCTTTATCCCTATTCTCATAATATTGTGCAGTAGCCAATATCTTAGCCGACGAAGAAACAGCCCATGAACTCTCAGAATCCTTTAATTTATTACAAAGTTCGGGAAGCAAATTAAAGACAAATTTGTCCACGAACAACCTTTGACCACCTTCAGTGCTCATATCCTGACCACTATGATCGAAAAACGTTTCTTCAAACCTAATGAAGAAATCAGACACACTTTCGTCTTTCTTTTGTTTGCATGCTGCTAACTTATCCCAATTCACTCGTAAAGGAGGCATCATAGTTTTCATCAAATTAATAATTCTACCAGGTAATTCTGCAACTAAAGGTTCAGGTTTGGCACCTCCTACCTGCCGACAATCTGCAGCAACAATATTAGCCCACGTATCTCCTAATTCTTGCGCATGATTCTCATGACGAATCTTCGCCCACAAAGGTTGAGGGACTACATTATCCATCAACATATCTATGTCAGCTAAATTCATAATACACGCATCTACTGTCTGAGACAACTCTTTGTAATAACCAGTAGGATTTTTATGGGGGTCAGGTAAGGTCTGCTTAAGAGCCAAGACCTCTGCTCTTTTCCAAGGGACATGTACCCATACTTGCTGAAAATGACCCGGTACACCCTGAATACCCTGATTAACATTAGCAACAACTTCCTCTCTCCATACAGGGGGAACTTCTCTCATAGGATACTGCTTCACTTTCCTCCTAACAAAGGAATCAGGTTCGTACAATGTCTGAGGCGGTAGCCTAGACCTGTAAACAAGTATCGTCTCTACGGCATCTGTAACATCGGACTCCACTATCGTCCCTTTAGCAAATTCTGACTGGACATCAAGCACTTCCTGCGGAATCGGACCCAACTCATTATTTTCCCATTCCTGCGAATAAAAGTACACATCACATCAAACACATACCTTTGCTTCGGCGGTTCCCACTGAAAGAAAACATCCATAATCGCTTGTAAATTATACCTCAAAGCATTTAAAACCCGTCTACGAGCCAAAAGATCCAACACTGCCCGTTCTTCGGGACTAGGAAACTGACTACGACTCTGTCTACATTCCGAAACAGGGGTCATATTCAATGACCCAAAGAGTGGAGACAAAAGATTAGCAACAGTCTCAGTCATTCATTTTCGAACAGAAGGAGAAGAAGTAGCCATAAGAACAGGAGAAAGAGTATTTTGCTGCAAAAGAGGCGTAGGGACAAGAGTAGCAGGAGTCAGAGATACAGAAGTAGAAGACAAAGTAGTTTGAGGCAAAGCTGATGACAAAGATGGCGGCCCTAGGGAAGGCTGCACCATAGGAGGGAGAACCATCTGTGAAGCAACGGGTGGCTGAACAATAGCAGGAGGCTGAGCAACAAGGGGTGCAACAACCGGGGGTAATGGAGGTGCAGTAGCACCCTGTACATAAGGAGGTGGTAATCTCAGTAAATGAGAGATCAAAGGATCTTTTTCAGGGTCCTCATTCACTTTTGAAAGGGAAGGCGGCAAGGCCGGATAACATTTATCGATAGCCATGCAATGCTGTCTATCTAAGACTTCACTCGCACGCTCTTCTCCATCTTCCTTAAACTGCCTAGCAGCTTGTAGTACTGACATATTCTTATCTTTCCTATCTCTCTTTGCTTGCTTAATTTCTCGCTGTTTGGCTTCCTTACACCAAAGGCGGAAAGAGTCAAACATCGCCGTCCGGTCTTTCTTCCTAAATAGCGCAACTTCCAGATTATCTAAAATACTTAATTCGAAACTACCATGTTGGGGCCATCGTAAAACACCATCTTTCTTTGTATAGCAAACCCACACTTCATTATAAGTGATAGGACCCACTCCGTGTTTTGAATAGAGCTCATAAGTCGGAGTTCCAACCGGAGGTATCGGACACGAATCCTCCAATTGGGAATCCTTGTTGCAACCACAACTAAACAATTTTCCAAATCTGCTAAGACCAGGGATCTTATAGCTCACTAATCTAGCTACAAACGTATCAACTATCGATACACTCGTAAATATACGAGCCCCTCGGCTTCGACTATTGCAATAACCGAATCAAAACCAAGGACCAAAACAAAGATCGTGGGAGCTACCCACTTATACTTAACCAAAGTATCTGTCACGCCACCAGAAGACCGTCTATCGTCTCGCTTTACAAAGGATCAATCAAGGGTCCAAGACAGGGCGACAGTCAGGGCAGCAGTCCTTCGTAGCCGTCGGAAAGCGGGAAGCCTCGCAGCAAAATCTTTCAGTCCACGTCGACATACAGGGGTCGATGAAGTGGTTGGCCTTCCTCCAGAATTTCCTCATGGGGCTCCTCACGATCCTTGGGCTTGGACCGGTACCGCTGAAGTCGCCCCACCGTTGGGCGCCAACTGAAGAACCGGGTTTTCTTAGAACACAGCAGTGCCAGGGACACACCCGAAGTCTTCGAGTTCACCTGTCTTGAAATACAGAGACACGGAATACTTCTAGTTGGCGTCAGAGATCAAGTTTATTAGCTGCAGCTAGTAACAGTAATCCCAGCAATACAACACGGTGTACAACTCAGGAAACTGCTCAATTTTCGTAGAGCAAGACATCACCTTTTATCCTTCTCTTGCTCATTACAAATGCACACCCACTGCGACAAATACTGACGAATGAAATACATTTTCCCACACATTATTACATCATAAAAAGCTCACTTTACATTGTACCAACCCACAAGTTAATTATTAGGAATGTCCCAAATTCGATTTCCACAAGCCGGACAAACCCATAATTGAAAGCACTACCCATGTAATGAAAAGACATAAGGAAAGAAACCAATTCAGATGCTGAATAGGATAAGATATGTGCAAGCAAACTAAAAGTTAACGATATCCTGAACATTGATTGGCCATCTCAGACAACGATCAGCCAGGGAAATTGGCCTCGCAAAGGGTCAGTTTTAGGTGACGGGGTCAGCGTCTTTGCAGTTCACTCACAAGTCAGAAAAGGCCTAGTTAATACATACATGAACAACGAAGCCCAGGCAACTTTGTTCGTTTGGTTACCTCCACGGGCCTACGTGAGGGCAACACAAAACGCCATCACGAACAACGCAAACAAAATGGAGTCTGGTTCGCAAATCACGGAACCTCAGGCCTTTGAGGCTCATCCTCTTTATGTGTCATTTACTAGCCATCCTGGGAGGGTGGAGGTGAGACCTCCTTCCTGCCCATGCCCTTTGTCTCCATCCTCTGAGAGTTATAGCACTTCCCAGCAGGAGGGAAGACTTGGCCACAACCAACTCAGAAAGCCCGCCAAAGTACAGGGAGACTGAGACAACTTGGAGGCAAGCTATAAGGATGCCACCCAGGTAAATGCCAGCTCAGCCTCGGCACTAGGATCGAGTCAGGGCTGAAAAATCACAGCGTTTGATATCAAACACGACCAAATTAGGTTGTACCTTAATGGAGCTGGCTAACTGTGTGTCATCCTGTAGCCAGTCCATGTTAACCTACGGACCACCGTTCACATACAGTGATCTCTAATGGATGGATCACTATAGGATATATATGCTTGCACACACATGTCCACACCATTAATGGGCTATAGGAGGCCTACCTTAGGGGTGGTTGACTTACATTAAGGCAGTAAGGTGACCCTGTCACACATGGTATGTATCTCGAGCAGGAGAGCTGCTCATGCAGGCTGCATTGGCAGGCAGGCTGACTTCTTTTACTCAGGTCACTGAGGGTGGCACAAATAGTGCTGCAGTCCTGGTGACCCCTTTAACACCCTTTAACCTGGACCTATTCCATCCTCCTTACTAGTGTCCAATGCAAAACATATCCTGTTCTTGACGCCAGTGTCCAATGCAAGATAAAAGGATTACGCAACAAGCAGACCAGAGAGTGAAGAGTAGCATTAGGTTTATTCCCTACACCTCAGCAACAGCATACCAACTGCCAGTTAAGGCTCACATAGGCACTTCACTCTACTATCTAAACCTTTGTGACAACAAGGTTCCACTGTTCTAGTCTCTTCCACAATGTTCAGGAATCTTCTACAGTGCACGTGACATAGGTGACAGACATGTACCAAAATGGATTGTCACATTAACCTCATACACAAAAGTATTCAAATTGATGTTAGTGATTGCTCCATTGTCAATTGTATGGGGGTGAACAACAAAGTCATTTACATAGATAAAAACATGCAGATCTTTATACATGTTGCCTTGCGTCAAAAAATAGTAAATCTGGGCCAATGTTCACAGCAGTCACAGTACTGGAAGTTGCTTCATGCCCTGATCAGCTGTTGGTCAAATATCAAGTCATGCATTATGAGAGAAAGCATTGGGAGAAATGAACAAATACATGGTGAGAATTTAAGTTGAAAATAAAATCCTCAGCACCAGCCAATCTGAATCATCGTCTATTTTCTAGTGTGGTGTGTTTAAGGTCACTCAGTATTTCTTATGCCTTGGTGGTTTTAAATACAGTTTATCCTATTAGATCTATGATTAGGTTAAAGACCAGATAGAAACAGGTCAAACTAAAATTATATTAGGACTTATACCCAGAAAACAAAGTGTAGAATGGAGGCAAATCCGATGTGGGGCTCTGCCAGTTGTTTTGAGTTGTGCTGTAATTTAAATAATGTTTCCCCCAATCGAGGATTTTTGAATTGCGTTTAGAGCATCTCCCTTTTTACTGTTGACTGCTGGGGCGTACCTTTGGACCCAGAGCAGGTCAATAACAATGACACCAAAGATGTATGACCTGTGCCGGAACACATTCCTTTTACCACTCTTTATGCTGAAAATGTCTGGCATATACACATTTATTGTTATGTTATCTACTCCTCCCTTTAGAGTAGAAGTGTCTAGGAAATCGGTACTAACAGGGTGCTGAACAGGGAAGAGCCAGGAAGTTGATCTGAAGGCCCATATTGCCAACTCAGAACTCACCTGTCACTCCATAAGCAGCTCAATGGCTTTGGGCCTTATTATGAGTGCAGTGTTTCTGGGACTGCCGTAGTTGCGGTGGCTGTCCGACCACCACCACCCATCCGCTGTATACCGAGTGTGGATGTGGGACCACCACAGGTTCGCGCCCTCCACTGGGATCAAGGATCCCACTGCGGCAGGTGTCTGCAAAAGGTCAGAATATGCTTGTGGGGCTGAATCTGGCACACCCGAGCACATTACGACCTGCACATCCACTGCTGTTTTCATGTTGGGGACCCTGCCATGAAAAGATGTCAGACATGCCAGTAGGGGGCCCTAACAGCGCTCTCAGGTGAATCCGGGCCTGGGGATGCATGCGGGGGCACATGTTGTGCCCACCTGGAATTCCACCTTTGTTCCAGCACGGTTTGGCATGCACAACATGGTGCAAGGCACACCATGCAGGAACATTCTGCAGGCACTCTCACAGTGGCGGTACGCTGTTGAGGCTCTCCTATGATCCTAACACACCCGCCGCTGTGAGACCGCCGCCACACCGCCTGCTCTGGATTAAAGTCATAATCCAGCGGGCTGGCTAATCATGGGTTTGGCAATCTTCTTGGGAACGCCGCAGTGGCTGTCCCATTGAAAGATCGCCAAGCCTGTAATAAGGCCCTAAGTCTACATTTGAGTCAACCCTGACAAGTCTGCTCTGTAGATAAAGTCCAGCACAGACATCATCTGCCTTCTATTTGTGATGCATTAGTCGGAACTTCCCGTCCGATTTCGTAAGAACGATACCCCCTGATGAATAAAACATCAATTTCTTGAAATGAACCTCCACAAATTGTCCTTCCAACTTATCTTCTTCAGTCAGCTTCATACTCACTACTATTCTTTATTGTGCACAGCTTCCAAATTAATTGCCTACTTTGAGACCCATTTTCTAAATTCATATACAGATTGAAAAATATTCCAACCCTCTTTAACTATCTATGTTTGGCATATGGGGCAGCCGGTGCTTCCTGCATGATGATGTAAGTTAATATGGAAAATCCATTTCACATTTTTTCACCATACTGTTTTGTCCCTCCTCACTCCCTTGTCTGACTCTTAACCATTCTTCTCTTGGCCTTGAAACCTAGTTTTGCTCCTACCTTTCCCTTCTTCAATCAATCAAATATAGCTTTATTCGATTGTTAAAAGCAATCATAAAAGCATACATGGTTAAACAGTTATTACATTTCAATTCATTAAAATTCATTTTACAATATCACAGTGTCATGACAAAAACATAAATGAGCATATAGATCATAATTCATTAGTATCAAAATTCCATTAGAAGCATCCATTCTCTAGTTAAGATACTCTATGCAATCATGGTTTTTCTACAATATATCACTCTTTTCAAAAACACTGTAATTATTGCACCACATTGTTGATTGTCCAGGTATTGAGTAGTTAACATAGCCAGACGACATTGACGCAGGCCCATTTCTCTCAATAAGGGTAGTAAAATACTGCACCTAAGAAATCTGTAAAATTGACAAAATAAAAGAACGTGCATGGTACTTTGGGGCGACAAATCGTCACAGGGACAGGGCTGTAAATCATGCGACCAGTCATTTACAGTTGGGAAATTTACCAGTCTATGAAAAATTCCAAATCTAAATCGAGATAATAAAAATCTGTCGTAATTGCCAGGAACATATACCAGGTAGGGTTGAATATTAAAAGTTGTTAATAACAATTGATGTTGCAGGACAGTAGGTTTTACAACCTCAGATGTTATTCTTAAGGAGTTGAGAAAAGACAAACCCTCCCTCCTTAGGTCCTTTCTTGAAATGGCTGAGATAGTGAGAGGATTTAGGAAGAAGTCCGGTTTTCCAATATCCGTAAAAAAACTTGCACACATAGCTCAGCCATGGTATCCGCATTGCTCCTTCCAATTTCAGAATATCTGACAAGATATCTCTATTCAGCTTGGGTTCTTCTTTGGTCCACAGCCTGTGCCATAAAAGCACAGGCTCAATCAAATCAGATATAAAAGGGAGTCCTAGTTCTGCATGACAGTTATAGTTAGAAGTGCTCTTAGGTACTGCGAGGATAAATTTCAGAAAGGAGTTTTCAACTACCTGGATGGGGGTAGGGTCTACGAAACCCCATACCCCGCTCCCATAGGTGGCACCAGATACACATTTGGCTTTATAGATCTTAATTAGCTCAACAGGCGGTCTAGTACCTAATTTTTTAGCAAAAGTCTTCAGGGCAGCAGTTGAACGAACCATCGCAAGTTTTTTAGCTGCTACTGCCTGACCCCAAGACTGATTCTGGGAGAACAATATACCTCAGTAGAATTGTTTAGCAGCCTCAAGCTTCTGTCCTGCAATAAAAATGGCCCTTTTGGTCTTACAATCCGTGCCACAGCGCATGATGAATGTTTTCGATGTGTTTACCCTTTGGCCCAGGTCTTTCATAAAAAGAGCAAAACTATCCACCACGCGCTGAAGTCCCAATTGAGTACAAGACATTAACACAGCATCGTCTGCGTACAAAAGTGCCGGGATTGGTCGGCCAGCTACATATGGGGGGTGTAAAGTGTTTCTGCACAGTGCTCCCTCCAGACCGTTTATATACAAATGAAAAAGAAATGGAGCCAGGACACAACCCTGCCTGACACCACTTCTAATTGGGATTTTGTCCGTGCGTTCCCCCTTCAGGCCATAACGGACGTGGGCTGATGCGTCACTATATCAGCGTTTAAGAAAATAAATAATGTTTTCATCAATCCCTAGTTGTCCTAGCAAAAACCACAATTTAGAATGAACCACACAGTTAAATGCGGCCGAGAGGTCAACAAAGGCCAGGAACAAATTCCCCCGTTTTGCCTTTGTGTACTTCCCGACCAACATTAGAAGGCTTAAGCCCTGTTCCACTGTTCCTAAGCCAGAACGAAAACCATATTGCAGATCAGTTAAAATAGAGTTGTCATCATCCCAGACCAGGAGACGGTCCAAAATTATCCGTCCAGCTATTTTCGTAAAAGAATCCAGGAGCGAAATGGGTCTGTAACAACCTGGATCATGTCTATCCCCCTTCTTGAAGATGGGCACGATTATGGACTACACCCAGGAGGGCAAAAAATCTGTGATGCAACTTGCATTAATCACCTGGACCAGAAGGGGACCCCACAGAGGAATAATTGCTTTAAAAATATCTATGGGGACGCCGTCCGGACCAGGAGCCTTACCACCCTGGATGGCGTGCAGTGGTTTTTTCAACCTCTTCTAGGGTAAACATCAAGTTTCTTGAAGCAGAATAAAAGATAGGAGTACAAGTGGGAGATGAAAATACCTCTCCCTCATATTCGTTGGCAAAATGCCCAATACAATCTGCTTCTGGGATTGCTATCTCTAGTTTAGGGCCAACCTCTTCCCTTAAGAAGGGTGTTCTAATAATCTTCCAGAAGCCTGCACTGTCGTTCTTCTCAGAAGCTAAATGCAAGGCTTCCCAAGCTTCTACTTTCAACGTATTCTTTCTAACTTTTAAAGTAAGTTTATATTCTTTCTTGAGTCTCCTAACCTCCGTAACGCTCCTTGGTTTCTTACGCAGTTCTTCCTTTAGGAGCGCATAGGCTCTAGTACAGTTAGTGCTAAACCAACCTCCCTTTTCTCTATTATTTTTATACTGTCTCGTGAGGGAGGTCCTAATTTCGTTGGAGATGGTTAAGAAGGATGCAAGGAGGATTTCAGGCGTAGAATCTTCCCCCAAACAAATCGCTAACTCAGACGTGCATTTACCAATTACTATGTTGAGTATTTTAGTTTGATCAACCATAGCCCATCGTAGCGAATAGCCATTTATGCTACCGATAGACAAATTTTCACCCACTCTATCGCTTTCGGAATTATGTCGTGAAAGGGACTTCGTTGGAATCAGGATAGCCATACAGAGCGGGAAATGGTCACTTAATGCAATGTCTGAGACCTTAAAAGAGTGAATTCTACCAGCGTGCTTATTGGTTACGAAAGAGTAGTCAATAGTAGAAGTACAACCCCTCCCATTAAATGTTGAAGGTAGGAGGGATAATAGCATACAAACTTCATTTACAAATCCCAAGTCGAGTTTCCCAAGTAGTTCATTAAACTGTTCACCCAAGGGTGTGTGATTAAAATGTGATTGACACAAGCCCTCTTCCCATGTTATTCCACATCTATTATCTTCGGCCATACCACATAGAGTGCAATTAAAATCTCCCACAAGAAGAATCATCAAATTAGACCTGAAGCTTTTACCCTGTAAGGACAGAGCTTTAAACAGATTATTAAGGACGTTTGAAACTTCGCCCAGAGGAATATTATTATATAAATTGACCAGGGCAATTGGTGTATCAGAATCCAGTACAAGTATCAGAAACTGAAAATAAATATCTTTAACAGGCTCTATTAACCTTAATATATTCAACTTATTTGACAGATAAACGCTCAACCCCCCTTAGCTCTCCCATGCGTAATCTCGACAGCCGGAGTGTGGAAAGTCTTATACCCATTAAGGTGGACCGGTTCCCTGCTCCAGGTTTCCTGGAGACAAATCAGATTTTGCGTCTGGATGAAGTCCTGCCAAAGTGGGTTACCAATTTTAGATTTAATACCAGCAATATTCCAGGAGGTAACATTGCATAAAGCGGGTACAGGTGTGGGTGGAACAGGAACAGCGGGCCTATTACCTATTATTAATATCTCAAGCCCATTTGGGCTTACTACCTCTAGCCCACCTTCCAGAACCTCCATCCCACCATTATTATCCTCAATCCCTATCGTAAGAACCTCCGTCCCACCATCATTATCCTCAATCCCTATCATAATTATTATTGTGCACAGCTCCCAAATTAATTGCCTACTTTGAGACCCGTTTTCTAAATTCAGATACAAATTGAAAAATATTCCAACCCTCTTTAACTATCTATGTTTGGCACATGGGGCAGCCGGTGCTTCCTGCACGATGATGTAAGTTAATATGGAAAATCCATTTCAAATGTTTTCACCATACTGTTTTGTCCCTCCTCACTCCCTTGTCTGCCTCTCAACCATTCTTCTCTTGGCCTTGAAACCTAGTTTTGCTCCTACCTTTTTCCTTCTTATCTGTTCCAGTCCTGCCATGTCTGTCACCTGTACCTCATTTCAGGGTATCTCCACGCCTCTGGATGTCATACACCATTCATGTCCGCAGTAGGAAGGGGTAGTCGTCATTCCTCCGTGTATGGCTTTTTCATCCTTCCCCGCTACAAGATATTGCCACAAATGTCCTAGTCAAGGAATGCCCTCTAATCATGCTCTCTCTCTGATTTTCTATAATTACCCCATCCGTAGCCCCTCTTGCATGAGGCAGTGAGTCCTATGTGCTACTGAATTTCTGTTACCCTTCTCTGGTTTTCCATACAAGGTCGTCCTCCCAGCACCCCTTCTTTCCTGTCCCCTTATACAGTCTTCCTCTTTTTCGTCCCCTTGCCATGTTCCCCTCTCTTTCTCCCCCCACTGTTAGATCACAGATGTTCTATTTCCTCCCATGTGCCATTTGGCCAGTATTAAACAATGCTCTTCCTCCAAAACCAAGGCCTTTCTTCCCCTTTCATGAAGCTTTCCTCACTCCCACTTTAGTGCTGAATTTGTAAAAGAATAAGTGCTGATGCCCAAAGTGCTGGCCAAAGCTACAAAATGTCAGAAGTGCCGAACACCAAGGCTGCATAGCCTTAATGCCACCTCATGCTTCTTTAATCCACCACCAGACATCCCCTTCAGCTCACTCTTGTAGCTTCTCTTTCACTTTTGCTATCTTTGTTTGTAACCGTTTCTTCCGTCCTTCTCTTCCCCCTTCTTTCCTCCTTTTCTGTTTTTCTTTCTCTTGCCTTGCATCAAATTGTGATGAGTTAAAACAAGTGCTGGTCCCCCAAAATAAGTGGTGGTTGGCTTCACCTGCAACCACTGGCACAAATTAAGTACTGGTACATTAACCCTCCAAGTCATGCGTATCATAAAAAGAAACTGAGGGCCAACAGTCTATGAGTTTCCAGAGTGTTCTTTCTCTATGTCCACCAAATACCACAGAGAGAATGGGGTTCAAAGGGAGGAAGCAAGAGAGAGAGAGAGATTAGAAGACCAGAGGCTGCTGATGAGAACCCTACACTGCCTGCCGAGACATTCCTCCTAAGGCCTACACTTAATTTGCCCTTGGTGCAGGGGTGGTGGTGCAATAAAAGTAGCAAAAACATATCTGTGCTGTATTGTGCAATAACAAAATCCAATGACATTGGAATATTGACTGCGGTATTATGGTTGAAAAACAATTTTTCCTCGTGGTGCATTCGTCTCCCTTAGGCCCAGGCGATTGTGTCGGGGCTCGATTAGTCCTGCACAGAGAGGTTAACTGCTGCAGAAGAATTTGTGCTCTCACATAACATGGCATGTCCTGCTTTTCAGAAGCCCCTCAGGCTGGTAACCTAGGACTGCCCTAGAATCCAGCAGACAGAGATGGAGCACAAGTCTAGCTACAGCAGCACGTTGAATTCTAGAACTTGTAGTGACTTTCCTTTAGAGATGCAGGCCTACAAGTCTCAGGATGCAAAGTGCTGTTGGTTACTAAGCCTGGGATATTTGAGGTGCTACACATGACACGGGACCTTGGGAAGCTGTGCAGACACACTGTGTAACACTCTCCAGGCCGCTGGACAAGGAAGCACCTTACTTGTTTGACTGCAGCAGCGAGACACCTACCATTAAATCCATGGCATTTATTCTCCCATTACTCTGATCTGCCTTCAGTGAAACATACTCTCTTTACACCACTGTGTCTAGGAATTTGTACAGAAAAATTGATCTCGATCGAGCCTCTAGCCTGAAAGTATAACTTACAACTCTTGCTAATTACATCTGTGCATCTTCTCAAATTACACGTCTGAGGCATTTGCTAAACTTTCCTTACCTTGCACTGCCAGGATCACGGCTGGACTGACTACCGGGCAGTTTGGAATGCTGCCGAGCTGGGGGCTGATTTCACTGCGGTGGGGGCTAATTTCGTTGATGGAGACCTGCGAGTGCTTTGAAATAAACAAAGCAAAACGAATTTCGTTCAGCACACGCAGGTCCCCATCAGGCCCGGACTGGCCGTTGTGGGCACCGGGCAATCCCCCGGTCGGCCGCTAGGGTGGGGGCCGGTTTTGGGCCCTGGGGGCCGTTTTTGTTGCAGAGCCGTTTTTTGGGCCCTGTAACAAAATCGGCTGAAAAGCCGACCTGGCAAAGCGCTCGCCCCCCTCCCGCCCGGGGGGCGGGGGGGCCGGCCGAGCACTTTGCCAGGGCCTGTTTTGGTTCGCAGTCCGGACCTGGTCCCCATCAACAAAATCAGCCCCCAGCTGAGCAGCATTCCAAAATACCCGGTACCCAGTCCGGCCCTGGCCAGGATACACCATGCTGGAGCAGCTGACAGTTTTTGTACAGTGCTGCCAGGGCAGAGAAGCATGTGCACTGCACACCAATGTCAGACAGGACCTGCAGTTGGTGGTGGGTGCAGGCCAGGATGTGTAAAAGGAAGAAAACATTATGTGTGGCTTGCTTCAGCTGATTTAACTTTCAGGTCACTGCATGCGAGCAAGTAAAGTATACTATGCACTGTAGTCATCATTCCTGGACCTGGGTAGTCGAAAGTCTGGAGAGATACAAGGCAGACATCCGAGATCAGGACACAGGCACATTTATTTTTGTGTCGAGCCTAGACAGCGCGCATGCGCTGTGTGCAAGATCTGCTGTAATCAATAAAACAACTCTTTTCCCGCCCACTGCTTACCATTGGTTCACTCCAGCGTGGCTCCTCTTTGCTACTTCCTGTCTTGTTCCGGCAGCCGATACCTCACTTCCTTTAAAGGCTGAAGAGCACTGGTAAAGTACAGTTTACTTACGCTTGCCTTTGTATCTTCTGCTTTTAAGAACTTTTTTTTAATTGATGTTTTCGGCCTGTCGCTGCTTGTTATAAATGTTGCTTTCTGCCCATTTTTCTTCACCCTTCCGCTTTACATTATGAGCCCTCATCACACCCTCCGAGTCCAATGGAAGGCCACCTCCATCTGCAACTAGGTTTCCCGTTCAAGAAACCCCCTCTCCGAGCACAATGGAAGGCTGTCTTCATCTGCAATTATGTTTCCCGTTCAAGAATGCGCTTCAACTGTATTTGAAACCCTGCATGGCTCTGTTACCCAGGCTTTGATTTCGGTCTGAAAATGTAGCGGTTATATTTTGCTTGCAGCGCTTCCTCACCTGGGCCCCAAACTGAAGAAACGTCCATGCTCCATTCGAAACACCACATGGCTCTGTAACTCATGCATTGATTTCAGTCCGAAACTCTAGGGTGTATGTTTTGCTTGAAGCTCCTCCCCACCTGGTTCCAAAACCGAAGAGATGTCTGTGCACCTTTGACATTTTCATAGCCACAATTTTGTTTATTTGTAATTACTTTTCAACTTTGGTCTCTTTATCTTATGAAGTTAGTGTGTGTCTGTTTATGTGCTTAAGTATGAATGTTACTTGCATTTGCACACGTAGTATATTTCATAGTGTTTGTGTTTTCATGCTTGTATCTTGTACATGTATGTTTGCTTCCAATATTGTTTAGGGGCACTTGTGTGTGTATTTCTGTGTTTTTATCATTGGCTCATGAGTTACCAGGGAACAGTAGTTAATTTGTAAAGAAAGGGGAGTGGACTTGGATGTGGCACTACGGCCAGAGCTGCCCACTTTACAACTGGACAACCCAGTGGTGTAGCATAGGACCCCGCAGTGCGGGGGGCCCAAGCTTCAGGGGCCCCCGCAGCACAGTACCCTGACCTGAGAGCTCCTGATTAAGACTGCAGAAAAGCCCCTCCATGTACCTTGCAGGGGGGCCCCCTCAACTTTCATTATGCCACCGGGGCAACCCATCATCATGGGATTCTGGACAAATCACATATTCCCCATGCATCTAAAACATGCATATGACTTTATGTAATGTAGCTTATTAGTCCAAGATGGTGGCCATGTGAAATAGTCTTGTTTTACTCCTTTACCTCTGTCTATGGCAGCAGCCATCGCTCTCATCTCACAGCCTGCTGTGCTTCTCTTCCTTCTTTGTTCCTCCATCTTGGAGACCAGTTACGGTAAAGTGTGAGCATTGGTGGTCATTATTTTTTTTTGTTTATGTGGGTATGGGTTGAACATTTCAAGTGACTTTATGGCTTCATCAGGGATCTGGAAATTCTGCAGCCGGTTTCAGGGAGTACATGTTGGCGGGGATACTGGGTGGATAAGAAGTGGGACCCTGCAGAGGATGTGCAAAGCCTCCTGTATTATATGCACAGTGGTTTGCATAGCACTGGATTGCCACGCGAAGGGCTTCCGGCAAGTCGTTGCGATGTCGGAAGTTTGTGCATGTAGCATCTGTTATACAGCCTTTAGTGTTGGCAGTCTGTTATGACCTGTCCTCCAAAGATAATTCCTACAGTAGTCACTGAGTTGCCCCATGGCAGTGATGTAATTTAGTAGGCCAAAATATAAGAAGGTTTCTCAGACCCTTTTGAACTGGTCATGTAAGACCATTTATGGACCATACAAGTGGGCTTTGAGTAAAAATAAGGTAACATAGGCAGTCTTGATGGGTGAGCTGGTGCTTATGTGCCATTGCTTCTCTAATATTAACTGTGTTCTTATTAGGTGTTGCATGTAATCAAAACTTTTCTGGCAGCCACCTTTCCATAGGAACTACAAATGGATAAACTGAGCACTGTAAAATCCGAAGGGGCAGCTGGCGCATAGTGCCCACACCGCCATTCACTCCCACCCGCCTGTACATATACACACTTCCTTCCCAATGAAACTCTGGAGACATGATTATGGGAAAGAACCGCTGCAGGTTTATTTCATACAACACACGTATGACGTTTTAGGTGGGTCATCTTACGGGCGATCCAAAGCAGGCAGCCCCTCGCTGTCCCGCATGCCTAAGGAGCCATCTTGCACGGCGAGTCGATGCTCAGATGGTGCAGCACATTAGCAACTTCGTTATATTCCTGCCCCCCCCCCCTGTTGGGGCGGAGCGGTCTGGCACACCCCCGGTCGGTTCAGGCCCCCCGACCGCCCGAAGGTCTAACGGGGCGCCGTCGCGGTTTCCAGGAACCTCCTTCGGCTCCTGGTCCTTGGCTCAGGCACCCTTACTGTGCCAGGCAGAGGTACCCTTACTGTACCCTTCTGCCGCAGAGGTACCCTTACTGTACCCGTCTGCTTCCAGATCGCCCTGTAACTCCGCCTGCAACACAAAGAAGAACATTACAACATTCCATTACTTTGCGCCGCCGCTCAAGCTGCTGGGTCAGGGTTCAGGGTGGGAACAGCGCTTGAGCCGCGGGACGAGAGGCCGAGCCTTGGCCACCTTGGTGGATATAGTGAGTTCGCCCCTCCCACCTGAAGGCCCTCCCCTGGCCTGTGATTGGTGAACACGGGGCGCCCTATCAGTGTCGGCTGGAGTTTCTGCGGGTGGGATGAAAGCGCTGTCCCGCCCATGTTCCCCTGCGGGTCACGCGGTCCGCGGGCATAGTGCCCACACCGCCATTCACTCCCGCCCGCCTGTACATATACACACTTCCTCCCCAATGAAACTCTGGAGACATGATTATGGGAAAGAACCGCTGCAGGTTTATTCCATACAACACACATATGACGTTTTAGGTGGGTCATCTTACGGGCGATCCAAAGCAGGCAGCCCCTCGCTGTCCCGCATGCCTAAGGAGCCATCTTGCACGGCGAGTCGATGCTCAGACGGTGCAGCACATTACCAACTTCGTTATATTCCCGCCCGCCCCCCCCCTGTCGGGGCGGAGCGGTGTGGTACACCCCCGGTCGGTTCAGGCCCCCCAACCGCCCGAAGGACTAACGGGGCGCCGTCGCGGTTTCCAGGAACCTCCTTCGGCTCCTGGTCCTTGGCTCAGGCACCCTTACTGTGCCAGGCAGAGGTACCCTTACTGTACCCTTCTGCCGCAGAGGTACCCTTACTGTACCCGTCTGCTTCCAGATCGCCCTGTAACTCCGCCACAGCTCTGGAGGAGGCCCCCGTCGATGACAGAGCCCCCCACCCACCTAGCCACTTCCAGTCGCTTTTCCGTGCCTCTTGTACTTCCGGGAGGAAATGTCAACTCCCAAACTGGCCAAGTGTTCCCTGTCTTGGACATAGCACCCTTCGATTTTCCTCTCGTATTGGTACTTGCCTAAAGAAACCCAATTCCCTCTCCCCAAGAATCATCATGGGTCTGTTGACCTCCTTTAGGGAATGGTCTACTGCTACAGTGTCCCATTAGCTTAGTCTATTACCTAATGGATCCAAAGCTCATTGCATTGGTGGTGACCCCTTCCAAACGCTGCATGCCCTTGGATATGTGACATGGGCAGGTCTCAATTCTAGCAGGGCTATTTACCATCACCATTCCTTCCGCTTACATCAGTCGGCTCGGTGACCTTGCATAGGGATTGCTGCTGCCGGAGTTAACTGTACTGCACCGCAGGTGCTCAGTATCGTACATTACCCTCAGTCTAAACAGGACCACCTTGCACCTTTGCGTGTTCGGGTGGATTTCGACCAGTCATTCCTTAAACCTACCCCAACGATTGGGGCCCATTAATCCCAGGGATTGTCGTAATCCGGTTTCGAAACTCGCCTTCCTGGTTAATATCCAGAAATAATATCCCTGAGTTATTTCTTCCACACACTGGAATCCTTCGAATGTCGCATTGTGGACTGTGAAGGAATGGGACTCAAGAACCTTGTGACCTCCGCTGTCCCATGTAACACAACCTGCATCACATGCATACTGCTTTGATTACCCACTTCCACCATGTCTTGTCCCTGTGTAATGTGCATGTTACCTGACAGCGTCCTGCCATCCTGCCTTGGGATGCGTGGCGTCGCAAACCGATGTTATCCCTATGAAATAGCAGTGGGCAACCTGAACTGAAGTACTTTCCATTGAGAGGGTGACCTGGCATGTGCTTGGCATGTTTAGCATTTTAACATGTACATATTGGGGAAATTATTATTGGCCTAACAGATCGCAAACCGTTGTTATCACTATGACATAGCAGTGTTGGAATAGAGCACCGTATGTTTGCTTTTGTAGGAGCTAAGGAGTTACCTATCTCCGAAATATACATCGATATTTTCATTGCATATGTGGAGAGATTATTTGCACAGGGTTTCAGCTCGCTGTCGAATTCTGGGCACCTTCCCTGCACATCAGTTTACTATTTCGCATTACTACATAATGTGCGCAACCCTTGAATTTAATTTATGAAACACGTGGAGGTAAAGCTACTTCTGTAGTTTGTCGAGGGGCCAAAGTCACACAGATTTTTTTGTAATTTACTCTTGTTTAAGGAGCGTTACAAAAGTTACCCATACTACTCCTACAAAACCTTGTTAAACCTACCTATTGTTTATTTGTTATACTCTGTTTTCTTATCACTGGCCATTTTGCAATTTTTCTTCCAGGGATAAAATCTCTATAACATATCAAACAAATCAATAAAGCCCTCATGTGGCTGTAATGTGCCAGTAAACAGAATTGTTAGTAGTCCCCTGGATGTCACGCAATGGAGAGCTCATGACAGACACCTTGTGAGTCTAACACAGCAACAATCGGACCTCGCTTCGCCAGCCTAAATTGGAGGCGCCACACCATGCCACGTGCACCTCTTACCTCTTTTTCACAGCGGGAGCTGAGGGTAAGAAGCGCCAGTGGGCTGTTCGATGGGCTGCTTCCGAGCCCAGGTTGCATCATTCATACGGGCTGGTTAGGGCATGGCAAGCTCAGCACTTGGTTGCCATGTTTACTTCCCGAAGTAGTAGAGAGGTACTTCTTTACCTGCTGCCGCTGGGCTTGCTAAATGTGGTACTTGGTCGGATTATCAAGGTGGGTCTGCACCTGGTAATGATTGTAGTCCAACATGGTGATAGTCTGGAACTTGTGTGGTTTGCTACGCAGGCTGGCAGGCGACTATCTTACTCCGCTGTTCCTCACTGGAGATCAGTGCATTAAACTCTAACAACAAGTAAACTTTGTCGCCACAGCACATCGTATAATGCCTAGGCTAATTAGTTACGCGTGTGTAATGAAACGGATCATACAACAGCCTCCTGTCCTTGTTACCGTAGTCTCTCAACCCCTGTAAAGCGAAGATTTAAAGTTTCAAACGCGTGGCTGCGCGCCATCGGCAGCCACCTCAAGAAAACGAGTTTTAAAGCGCAAGCATGCCACCTCAAAATGTCTGCCCTCCTGTGCCGGCGCATAAAGGTCCTGGCACCAGCTTTAGCCGCAGCGGTGGTTTGCAATTTACATAAGACAAACACAGAAGAGGGCGCGTGATCTAGGACCGACACCACGGCGTAACTTTTAATCTTAGAGACCAAGGCTATTACCCGATTGGCGTCAAACACGTTGACGCACACAACGGGCACAGAGCGGCCATGCCAATGTCAAAGACTCATTCATTGGCGGGGGCGGCACCGTAGAGCCCCAACTCCCCGCTCTGTGGACCAGGTAACTGCGCCATCCGTTTGCTAACGATATGAATTTGACACGGTGACCATCTCAGCAAATGACCACAGCAAGCAATCAAGCCAGCAACTCCAGGGATGTGTTTCTTAAACCACCCTTCAACTCCAAAAACCGTTGTGCGTGCCTCTTGGTCGGACTGCAGCTCAGCTAATGAGTGAAGTTTGAAAAGAACGTTGGCTTTAGTTCTTCCGTAGCCCACTCTGATCGTGGCCCTGGCATAATAAAACCGACAAAGTTCACAGAGATGAACGGCACTGTCGTGAACGGAAGCCGCGAAAAGTCCGGCCCTGCGATCTTTTCCCTTTGAATAAAACGCGTTTTGTGATGAGCATTATTATTTACCACACCGTGATCATAAACAAATAATCCTCTTGGTTTGCTTCTTGCTGTAATGAATTAAGTTAGACGCCATTAGCCTCACTGGCTGCGTGTACACTTGTTTCCGCCCCAGCTGTATTTGAAGTATCCTGTGGTAAGTTCATTACGCGTATTTTGTCCGGAATTAGTGAAGCTTGCTAAAAATTGCTAATGACAGATTTTTCTCCACTGTCACACTTCGAAAGCAACCTACGGTGTTCTGCTCTATGAGTATGTCACAGACTGTCTGCAAACAGCTGGTCATAACTCAGTTCACTGAAAACCAGTACTTTCAATGAAGTGCTGGACACCCTCCAAATTATATTCTGGCCTGGCCAGGCGACCTAATGCACAAAGTTCTTCTGTTCCGAGGTTACCTAAGGAGGGATTTTTTCACTCCATTTGTTTATTGTGTTTTAGAAAATAAAGCACTCGCTAAGTAGCGGATGTGGGCTTCTTGCATTATAAATAGATGTTTTGTCCTTTTTTCAAGCGCTCATCACGCAGGCTGACTGGTCACCAACAGAGCCTCTAAACTCGTCGTTTCTATCTGTGCCCCTACGTTCAAAGATGTGCTTTTCAAGGCAATCAAACCGGTGCTAAATTACGCTCTTTTTGTTATTCGTGCTACTCTTGCTGTAAGGCATATTAATAATTATTGCATGTATATACTGTCGTTTCAGCGACTATCTGTTTACGAACAGGCACCCGCGGCCTCTGACAAGGCCACTCTGTAATTGGCGCCAAACGGGACACCGTTGCCACCGACATACCAAGATTTGTCACTGAACGCATATGCAAGCATAATGGCATTGTTAAGGGGTCAGACTATTTTGCGCATGCATCGCGCTGCAAGATGAAATCATTTACTCTAAATCATGGGTTCATGAGATCTCCTACACATATGCAGCGCTTGAGCCGCGGGAGACTGGGAGAACGAGAGGCCGAGCCTTGGCCACCTTGGTGGATATAGTGAGTTCGCCCCTCCCACCTGAAGGCCCTCCCCTGACCTGTGATTGGTGAACACGGGGCGCCCTATCAGTGTCGGCTGGAGTTTCTGCCGGGTGGGACTAAAGCGCTGTCCCGCCCATGTTCCCCTGCGGGTCACGCGGTCCGCGGGCAAATCCGGGGGTGCCTCACGCGATCCGTACTTCATAAAAAAACTTTTTGGAGTGTGTTAATTTAGTGTAAATTAGGTGATGTTCATATAATCATAGTGTATTTACATACCTTTTAAGATGTACTAAATGTCTATTTTTGATTAACTAGATTATTTATCAAGATTTTGCATTCTCGCTCTAAAGATGGCATGTTACCTGAAATCCCGACGACTTTCAGAACCACACCCGTGTATGAGCGCAAGATACAAACAATTGTTCTTCAGATGTGTCCTTTTTGTAACGCTGTGCCTGACATAGCCACTGAATATTCGAACACACATCTTAAAAACTGTTCACTGCATTCTTTACAAATTCAATTTCATAAAATAGGAGGTGGAAATTATGAAGCCTGATACCTAAAGGCATCCGGTGCAAAAGGACCTACATGAGACGCATGCTCTATTAAACAATTTTTCAGGGACCTTTGTGATATGTGATAAATATCAAATCGAGGTCGTCAATCATGCAAGTAATGATTCACAGCCATGTACTCGGAGCGTTTGAATAAAAAAAAAACCTTTAAATATTGCTGGGGTTTAGGATAAGCCTTCTTTGTTTCCAATACTATCAGAACAATAGCCATTTTGTACAGATCCTGCCATGGTGGTTGTTCTGCAAAAGATGCGCATAAAATCCAGTGGCACAGGCGAGTGTATCAACAAGCATTGGCAAATTCTCAGTAGCACATAAAAACACCCCGCATAAAACCAATCTATATATATCACATAACACAATCCACATACATACACTACACAGCATGTCACATAATTACAATCAGGATAATTTTACTCAATGCCACACACTTCCACACCACACCAATCAAACCAGCATGTTTCTATTACACACCATATAATTCAACAAGAAACCACATAATGCAAATCAACAACACAATTACATAACACACTACATGCATATAATCCACACCACATAAATGCACATCACACCACAAAATTAAACTCCACTGCATAACACTCCACAACACAAAATACCATACCACATAATTACTCTCCATTACATTAAGGAACTGTTGTTAAAGAGGGCCCTTGGGTGGCCTTTAAGTAAATATGCAAAACATGTTTCAATAATTCCCACAGAACCACGTCCAACTATATGTGGCCAGGATTCCAGGGCCTCATCAGAGGGCAGAGCTGAAACCTCATGGGTACACCATATTTGACCGTATACTACATGGGTTTCACCGCAGGGCATGAGCCAAACCTCTCCTGAGGTAAACCATTTCTGTACAGGGGTTGCCCGGCATCTTGCGTAGCCAATCCCACTACATCAGGGCTTAAGCGATTTGCAGCGGGGCTTGCCCACAGGTCCTGACCCATGGCCCTGTACCTATCCCAACCTATCTCCAGTCTCCACTGCCACTGCCACAGCTTTAGAATGCGCAGAGTGAGGATTTGCAGCAGGAAATATCCTGAAATCAGACCCTGCACTCAAACCACTGTGAGGTCAACCCTCGCTGCGCATGACCTTTGCTATTGGCCGATGCCCTCTCTGCAGTGATGAGCAATTTAATCCTCCAGTTCTGCAAACTGAAATGTAAGCACATACAAATTATGAGATGCAAGCAAAGAAGCAGTTCTGGAGGGTGTGGCGGGAACACCTTCTCAATATGGCTACAGCGGTGAAACCGCCTATTGGCATTGGTCCATTCTTGAGTGATGACACTGCATGTTCAAGCTTCCCCAAGGGTGGCACGCCAAACTTTGAGAACACAATTTCAGTATGAGATAGTCACACCTCAGATGTGAAACACCAAAGAGGCTCGTTACGCTGCATATCAGATTTTTCTTTTCTCCACGTCCGCACACGTGCTGTTTATAATAGTGCTTACAGTGCACTGTTTGTCTCTGGACCCAGACCAAGCCTTCTTCTGCTTCAAACAAAGCACACAGAGAAGGATTGTTCTGGTGGATTGCTAAGTGTGTATGCCGAGGAGAGACTAAGCGCAAGCGATGCATAGGACATATTGACTGCCTGGCCTTCTAGATCAATAGGACCTCATTTAAAGGGGGATCCTAATTATCACTTGAGTAATGAGGAATTACAGGCAAAATCAGTAATTCCCAGATGAAAATAAAGTCTCCATTTACTTTCTCACTTGATTTTAGGAGTCAAAACCTCCAAGTGAAACGTGAGTGGTGCACCATACCTCCATGGGCATCATATTGCCTCATGGGCTAATATTAGGGTCACCGGCCTCATCCAGAATTAGAGAACTCTTTGGGGGCATATTTACAAAAGAAGTGAGCTTGGCGTTAGCCTTGTTGGCTTAATGCCACACTATCAGAAGATTATGCAGCACACATAGAAACAGCAAAAACAAGGAGAAATAAACCATTTCTCCTTGTTTCGCCACAGTAAGAGGTGGTTTTCCCTGGTCTTAATCTTGGTGTTACCCCATATTTACGCCACCCTTGTAAATATGGGGCCGTGTTGAAATCAATGGGTGTGGCGGTGGAAAGCCCACCACAACACTTATTGCCCACCCCTCATAAAATGAAACAGGATTTAAAGAGCGAATTGTATCCCAAAGGCATCCCCGTGCTATAGCCTGATTACACACTGTCTGTGGCCCATTCATTTAGGGAAAAGTAAGGTCTTAATCTGTCTCCGGAAGGTGAGGTAGTGAGGTTGGGCACGGATCTGCAAGGGCATACTGTTCTAGATTTTACCATCATTATAAGAAAAGAGGCGGCCGCCACTTCGTGCTCCCTTTATTCATGGTGTTGACAATAAGTATTTAGTTTCCGACCTTAGGGCTCTCTTTGGGCGGTACGGATGGATAAGGGACTGAATAGCCAAGGATCCCTTGCCTGCAAGTGCTCTATGGGCTATGCATAAAGCCTTAAATTGAATGCGCTCACGGATGGGGAGCCAGTGTATAGATGCCAAAGCAGGTTCAGCTGAGGAACGATTTGGGATGTTCATAAGCATACTCGCCGCACAGTTTTGAACAACTTGTAACTTTCGTATCAAGGAGCAGGGGGCTCCAAGATACAGCACATTTGCATAGTCAAGACGTGACAAGACGAGAGCCTGGACTAAGACTCTTCTTGCTGAAAAAGGTAGTGTTGGGAGCACTTTGCGGACCATTCGTAGGATCCCGAAACAGCTTGCAGTCAAGGACTCCTAGTGGCAGATGGACTACTGTCACTGGTTTCAAGTGTGTAACTTGGTGTTGGAGTCAGAGCTGCAAGAGTTTCGCTAGAGGGAGCTAGTGAGCAGAATTGTGAGTTCACCAGAACGCCAGAACGCCTTTGCCTCGCAGCGAGGCGAGTGCTGCTGCCACAGAGGGAAGCGGAAAGCCATTGTAGTGAGAGGCAGCGCCACGGATTTCTGACCCTTCCCGGTCTCTCCGGCCTCTTCGCCTCCCCCCCCCCCCGGTGCAAGCGGCTCACAGGCTGGTGGCTTGGCTGCTCCCTGCCCCTCTCCCCCGTGCTGTGCAGAGCAGAGCAGAGCGCAGGAGCATGACCGTAGGTGGCCGCCAGAACCCACAGCCTTTACAGCAGCGGCCGCGGGCAAAATTCGGGAGCGGCCCGGTCGCGGCGGGAGCCCTCGGCAGGCAGCCGGCCGGGGCCACATGAGCTCTTGGTCAGCGCAGGGCTAGTCTGGAAAGCGGAGGAGGATTGCAGCAAGGTCCCCTACAGCGGCAGGAGTATTCCAGAAGCCGCGGGAACACTCAGCAGGAACACTCAGCTGCCCAGGTAACAGTAGCAGCCAGGGCCACCCCTGAGGCAGCGGGAGTCGCCAGGGACACTGAGACCAGCCTGTGCATCTGTGCATCTGACGACGCGGGAGACAAGAGGTAAGAGGTGGAGGCAAGCGCGGCAGCCGTTAGAGGTCGCCGCCAAGTAAGAGCCAGAGGGCGTGGTCTGAGGGGTTGGTAGACTAGGTCTCCAGCTTGCAGTCCCCCTCGTGTGCACCGCTTGCTGACCCCTCCGTCACCCTCCACACCTCCGTCCCCTCAAAACAAAAAACACAGCGCAACACAGGGGCCCACACCAGTACTAGTTCTGGTATTCCCTCCCCACCAGCACAATCAGGCACAAACAAGCCTAGCCCCAGCAAACGGCGCAAAAAGAGATGACGCTGAGGAAGACTAAATCCTGCACGGAGGATGAGAGGGAAGTGAACCCTGAGAGTCTAGCACAAAGAAGGGTAACCAGAAGCATAAGTACCCAAAAATCCCAGGACCCGGTCACTGGCAACTCCCTCCCCCCCCAAGGCCTTATCACTCAATTCTTTCAGGCCTCAAACTGCCCCTCACCTTTGGATGAAACGTCACAAGATCCCGCGACCGATGCCATACCGGGGATCCCAAAGATCCACCTGGCCCCAGGGGACTCTTAATCCTGCGAGTCTGCTAACTTCGAGTCACCTGGGAGCCTTGAAGCTCGTTTTCCGTCTGAGGCCAGGACAAAGACCCCGATTAGGGTCACTGCCGACATTCACGATAGGCCAACGCTGGGGGCGAACGTGGATATAGATACTGGGAGGACAAGCGAGGTTGTCACATCCTCCTCCCCAAAGAGCACAGGCACAGGCAAGGGCCCGAATGCAATTGTGACACCTAGGGAAATACAGAGGCCAATCCCCCAGGGTACGGAGGTTCCAACAACTTCGTTCTTACTAAAACTGGAACAGACTATTGAACGAACACTTGAAACTACCCCCATTAATTTAGGAAGAGCTAAGGCCCCGAGAACTGCACAAACGGAGGGTTGGAGTCCGCTGAGTTTAACTCATCACCAAGACTTAACCGACCCAATCGTTGAACCCACTTTTAAAGACCTTAACTTGTCAGCTATAAGAGAAGTCCAGGACATAATGGCTAGGGCACTGTTATGGCAGTCCGCAAAGATGGAACTCCAAATCGATCTTTTGCAGTCGATAGTCCAACATTTGGTGTGCCAAGATGATAAGCTGGCAAAGCTGGAAGTCCAACTTAACGTCCAACAAGCTTATGCCGCCAGCACCAATTCCTGTGACGTCTTAATTGATAAATGGGCAAGTCTACCCGAAGTCTTAAAAGAGATGCTTGCATTAGCAAGGGGTCAGGGCGAGATAACCACGCAAGAACAAGCCGCACAAAAGCTACCACCACAGACGACAGAGCATGCCGAAACAGCAACCCTTAGCACAACAGGCAATAGCGCCACAAAGGCTCCCCTAGTAGGGCCCCGCATTAACTTTATTTAGGCTAATAAAGGGAATGGTGACCCCGAGGCCTCGGATCTCGAGACCGTTAGTGATGACCTGTCTGTTACTACCTCTGAAGTGGAGAGGGTCGAAGGAGCATTAGCAAGTGCCAAAGCTCCGTTATCAAGGAGAGCCAAAAAAAGACTTAAAAAACAACTTAAGAAGTCCAAAGTTAGAAGCAGAAACACACCCTCGGTGGTATCAACCCTGGGCGACACTGAAACTAAACGTATCCCCAAACCATTCTTCCCCATTTTCATACCCAAGCAGGTGTCTAAAATGGGCAAGCCATGTGACGCACCTCTTGTTCGCGGTGAGGCCCAAAGTCAACAAATCCCTCTCATGGAGGGTCAAACTAATGAGGCTCTCCAACAAAGGCCTTCACAGGTGGCCGTCGCCACACCATTAAGTGCCCCCAGCCCTTCCGGTTGGGTTCTGAAACATGAGTCTGTAACAAATCCCAAACTACAACAGCGCGCACAGCTAGTACAGTCTAGAGTGGTAGGTCTACCAACTGAGGGGCAAGGGAATCAGCAACCAGGAGCCGCACTCAAAAATTACCTAAATTTAACATCAGACCAGGGGGAGTGGCAAGGATGTCCGAGTGTGGTAGGTCAATCAAGCACGGGGCCCAATGGGCAGCAGCCAGATTCCACTCACATAAACCCTTTAAATTTCAATAACCAGAGGTTTAAGCTCCAGGGAGAAGGGGTGAGTTTGTGCTACATCACACAAAAAAACAAACAATCCACCTATGAGCTGCAGTTAACCCCAAGGTACACAGCAAAAGGCCCATTTGACATCTTGAACAGGTCCAACATTGTCCGCCTTTTTGGCCATATTGCCTCGCTGGCCCAAATCACCTCAGAAAATATTGAGTGGGTGATATTCAAGAGATTGGAGATAGACACTCATGACGATTCCACCATAATTGGACTTGCGAGTCAGCAAGTCCAACAGGCTGTCCTCAAGGAAGCAACACTGTTTGCTGAATGGGGCATTGACGTCGCTGCTCCAAGAACACTGAAATATCCACACGTCCTGTTGCCGCAACAGGACGCACACGAACCGTCATCTATTCTTAAAGGCATAAGGCACACCCGCCCAGAAATAGGGGCGAAATCAGGGCGGGCAAAAACCCCGCTAAAAATTAAAATCCAGCAAAACGACAGACAACGGAGCGTGCAGCGGCATTTCCAGACATCGGATCATCTGGAGGCCACATGGAGACAGTGTCCCTAACCTAATAAACAGCCATGTAAAAAACGCCTGCTCAAATCCACTCAGGGGCCTAGTCCGCGAGTTATCCATTATTTCATGGAATATTGCGGGGGTGAGTAACATCTTTAGGGACATAACTACACCTGAATACCTCGCACAAGGGGACATACTGTGTATTCAGGAAACCTGGGCAAGGGCAACGACCGCCATTGGTGGCTTTTACGAACATTTTAAACCAGCGACCAAAAGGACAATCTTTGGACGCCCGTCAGGGGGTCTCTCTATCTACGTAAGTCATGCGTGCAAAATGAACACAACTGAATTAAAGTTGGAGTCTCCTGATCTTCAAGCCATCCTAATCAGTGGGTTGTCATCGGGTCAAAAATCTCGCCCCCTCCTATTAATTAATTGCTATTTCAACCCAATTAAGTATCAATCCTCCCAGGCCATGGAATCCCTTATTTCAATTTTGGAAGATCTTTTAATAAATTGGAAGGACCAAGACGTAATAATCGTGGGCGACTTCAATCACAGAGGCCTGGGTTTAATTCCGGAGGCTCCATCAAGCAAGAAGTCAGCCTTACTGACTGAATTTCTCGCAAACTTTAAGCTGCAATCCATCCATGGAATACAAAAAAAGACCCAACCTGAATGGACCACCATCCCGACTTTTAGAAATGTCTCTACTATAGACTACATCTTTATCAACGAAGGGCTTGCCCACAATCTTTGCAACTTCATCGTGGACGACAGAGAGGAAAGCGACCATAGGCCCCTCCGCGCCACATTCAATCTGGCGCGGGTACAAGCAGAATTACAAGTAGTTATTGGAACTACCACGGGGGAGGAACATCACAAAGTGCTTAAAAGAATAAAATGGTCAACCAATCTCTGTCATAGCCTGCTTGACTATGTAGCTAGAAGGGAGGAAGAACCTAACCCAGTTCAAACTAAGAACATCATTCACCTCTGGGAAACTCTGACCTCCGACTTATTGGAACGCCTGGGCAATAATCATCATTCAAGAAGTCGCCAATTCCACTCTGCTCCTTGCCGTGCAACATCGTGGTGCCTGTCACAGTGTAAGCGTGCTCTAAATAAGGCAATCAGGGCACAAAAGAAAGGCACTCATTTGTCAGGGAGATACTCCATTGCTGCTCTGCGAACAGACTATAAAAAGAAAGTCTGGGCCCACAAAAAACGGCAGACTGAACAGAATTGGTTGACCGTGTTCTCGTTAATTAAAGGAAATGACAATAGCAAGCTTTGGCGTTTCATTAACAGTCTGACCCCCAGAGGAGAGCAAAAGGAAAACAGTGTTGCAGGGAAAGCGTGGGAACAGTATGCCAAAGGGTTGTATACATGCGAGTCAAATCAGGCCACTGCAGGAAGCCGTGCATGGTCCAAGGTGGCGGCGGAAATTATCGAACCCGAAAGAGCTACGTCAGAAGGCGTAAATTCGACCTGCACCAGATTGTTCACAGAAATGGAGGTACTAAAGTGCATCAAGGCCATTAGAACTGATGGCGCTCCAGGCCCAAATGGGATTCCGGCCCAGGTTCTGAAAACTGCCTCAGCCTTTTTTGCATCCAGACTCACCCCTTTATTTAACCATTCTTTTGCCACGGCAATGTTGCCATCCTCTTGGAAAGGTTCTATTCTATTCCCCATCCATAAAAAGGGGGACCACACGAACCCGACCAATTATAGGCTTATAGCTCTCCTCGACGTAGAAGCAAAGATATATGCCCGCCTTCTTCTCAGGGATCTGGAGGACTGGGTAGACAAGAATGGCATTCTTCCGCCCACACAGACTGGCTTTAGGGCTCATAGTTCCACTCTTGACAACATCTTAGCCCTTTCCTACCTTGCGAAGAAGGCCAATACGAGGAACAAACCGCCCCTGTTCTGCTGTTTCATAGACTACTCCACAGCCTTTGACCGAGTGAACAGGGGTCGGCTCTGGGCAAAACTTGACTCGTGGGGGCTACCACAGGCTCTGCTAAAAGCTATAAAAGCGCTCTATGAGGGCACCTGGGTTAAGGTGAAGCTAAGCCCCACAATAACAACTGCAAGAATTGAAACCAACTCGGGCCTCAAGCAGGGATGCGTCTTGGCCCCCATGCTTTTCAACTTGTATACTGCGGACATGGGGACAGCTCTGAAAGATGCCAACTTAGCACCTCCAAAACTGGGGGGGCTCGTCTTGGGAACACTCCAGTATGCAGACGACACGGTGATCATGGACCACACTAGGGTGGGGCTCCAAAGAGCCTTAAGCAGTTTGGCATTATACAATAAGTCAAATGACTTAAGGATCAACGTGGGCAAGACCAAAATCGTCATTTTTGGCAAATTCCCCCACAAAAAAGAAGCTTCATGGTCTCTGGGAGAGCACCGTATCGTCACTGCCCCATCCTACAACTATTTGGGCACCTGGGTATCTGAGAGTGCCTCTGCAGCCAAACATCTGACGGAGCTTAAACCTAAAATTGACAAAACCATTCTGTCGCTAAGACGCTTATGCCACCGCTTGGACAGTCCCTCAGCAGAACCAATGTTGACAGTGCTCCGGGCAAAACTGATCCCTGCCATTGCATATGGGCACATAGCCTACCCTGGTGCATTTGACAAAATGGTCAACGCGGCCCAGGCGAAAGCCTATAAGATGGTGCTACAGACCCCTAGATACGCAAGGAACACTAGATTAAGGCTGGAAATAGGCCTTAAGCGACCTGAGCTGGTATTACTGGGGGACCTTTTAAAACTCTACATTAGAGTATTGAAAGCACCAGACCATTCGCTAAAGTACTCCCTAAAATCAATCTTTGATGAGGTGGGCTCCCCCTGGTACTCAAAGGTAGGACAAGCTATTGCAGCATTGAAAATCGAAAGAAGGAGTTTGCACCTGCACGAAATTCCTTTCTCAGCTTGGGCCCAAGCAGTTAAGCGACAAGTCTGGATCATCTCCTTTGGTCTTGACCTAGCATCTCTTCGGCAAAATCCACTAACTCAGGCCCTGGACAAATCATATATTCCAGGTAAACCCCAACCTTACCTGCAAGATCCAGTATCCACCTACGCGAGAAAGAAAATTTTGTACTTTCGACTTTTGGCCCTCAGGATCATGGACTTCAACCCCAAATGGGCCCGTACGGATGGCACCTTGGCCTGTCGTCTATGCAATTACCGTAGAGAATCCTGGCTACACTTGCTGTGCTGCTGCACAAAGCTGGCCAATGACCGCCATCGCTTGCTGCTCCCGATTTTACGGAACACGGATTATAGAACTTGCAGAGAGGCTTCGGACTGGTGCCTCTCAGTCTCCACGACCTGTTTGATAGCCAGAGTTGGGAAATTTATATACCAGGTAAAAATGGCACTCGACTCCCACTTAACGGCATTGTCGGCAAAGTAACCGGAAGCCTTCCGCCCCAGTTATCCAACCTGGGCTGGTTTAAAGATCTACGAAGAATCCATCTTTCGTTAACAGCCCCTGGTACATGAATTGACTCTACCGAACTTTCATGTGCCTCCCCTTATCAGCTGGGAAACACTTGTACAACCTATACATTCCTCCTTTTAAAAAGAACTCTGTTTTGGACAGCTTATCAGGATTAATATGTTAGTTTTTTAACTTAAAGTGATTTTCATTTTTATGTTTGGATGGAACTTGGGTGAGGGGTGAGTTGGGACGTTCATAAAGCTTTTTATTTTTTATACTGTAAAGATTTTAAGTAATCATGCAGTTTATTAATAAATAATAATAATAAGCTTGCAGCTACTTTTTGCCCTTGCTCTTTAAAATCAAGGTTGCGGTCGAGCCAAACACCCAGACTTTTAATTTGGTCTTTAGGGGAGGGGGCAGGACCAAAAGAGCCAGACCAGAGTAGCCCAAGATTTGTCTTTTCTCTATTACCTAGGAGCATTAGTTCAGATTTTGATCCATTAGGTTTCAAAAATGAATCTTCCATCCACCTTGATACTTTGTCCAGACAAAGGGCAAGACCAGAGCTGAAGGGGTCCAGTTGGTTAAAAGAAACAACCAACTGAGTATCATCAGCATAAGTGCAGATCTGGATCCCGAAAGGTAGCACCAACTCCGCCAGAGGCCTCATATAAACATTAAAAAGTGTGAGGCTCAGGGAAATGTAAAATGTAAATGTAAATTTACATCCCTGGGGGGACCCCACAGTTAAGAGCTTTGGGCTTAGAAAAAATGCCTCTTCAAGAACTTTAAAGGATCGGTCTTCTAGAAACGACTGCAGCCAATTGAGCATGGTCCCAGAAATTCCCACCTCACTTAGCCTTTTTATCAACAGCTGGTGGTTGACCGTATCGAAGGCTGCGTTTAAATCTAAAAGAATGATGGCCGTGCAGCCTCCAGCGTCTAGGATTTTTCTAGACTCTTCCACTACCACTAGAAGAGCCATCTCAGTACCCTGTTGAGGTCTGAAACCTATCTGGGAGGGGTGGAGAATACTGAGTTCACATATTTCTCAGCGATCTTGCTGATTGCTGGCAACAGGGAGATGGGGCGGTAATTGCTCCAAACTTCCGAGTCCAGAGTTGTTTTTTCAGAAAGGCTTTAACCATAGCCCGTTTCCACAGTAAAGGGACCGTCCCTGTGGAAAAAGAGGCATCGATCAGGTCAAGGATTACTGAAGAAAGAGTTTTAGAGGCCAGACTCAAGATGTTAGGAGGAGCAGGATCAGTAGGGGACCGGGATTTCAATTTACTCATGATGTCTAGCAACATGAACGGGTTAAGTGGGGGGATTCCCTCAATTAGGCCGACTCTCCTTTTGTCCACGTTCTCCTGCTCTCCAATATGTAGTTGGGATGTTATTTGAGGGAAGGAGGAATGGATGGTTTGGATATTACTGGAGAAGAAATCTGCTATGGCATTACATCGCGCCAAAGTATCTTCCGATACAGTAGGGGGGAGGGGATGGTCACTAGATAGCGTGAAAGGCTGCCTTATTTACAAGGCTGTAAAGAAGAATGGACAAAGCCAATGTACCCTTGGAGGCTTTGGCAGTAACGTTCTCCGATTTTTGATATTTATTTAAAACAAACGTTTAAACTTAGTTTTCCAGTAGATATTCTTTTAATCCTATGGAGAACGCCTGCATTCACTTTGACTCCTTTGAGCTCAATACTTTTTAAAGAAATCCTAGAAGTAAGAGATTCTAATTTGAAACATTTAGTCGTTAACAACTGAAAAATAATTATTTTGTCTTTTTCTTTATAAACAATGACTTCTTTTTAAGTGATGGATTTTGTCCTTTCCTTTCCCATAGACTGGGGTTAAGGTGTAAAATAACACACTTTAGGCCTCCTTTATCAGATGTCCTTTTCTTCTTCTTTTTTTCATGGGTGCATCTTTTTCTTTCTTTTTAAATTTCGAAGGAATTTCGTAGATGGCAATGTCTTAAATTTCATATATTGTGTACACAGGGATATGTTCTGGTTTTGCAATCAACTTTCGTCCTGAAGATGGTCTGACGGTCTTATTGCCAACGAAGACCAAAACGTCGACAGCACATCTATTTCCTCAAACATTTGTTGATTTCAAGGAACCGTTTTCTCGACTATCAGATCGTTTACCTTGATTACTCCGTGGAATAGATGTTTACATACTTGTTTCGCAGGTTAATTTGTAATACCTCGAGCATTATCTTTGGTTGATTCTGAATGTAATTCCCTTGTTTTCATTTTTGCATATATTAAATATATGTTCTTTGAAGAAAAGATTGCCCCGTGTTATACAATTGAAGTCTTTATGAAAATTGTTTACTTAAAAGCAAAGAATTTCTTCTTTTGTTTGTTTAATCACAAGTTCATCACTAATAAGGTTAAACAAAAATGATTGAATTGCAAATAACTACTGAACTAAGATTGTGACCAAAATCCCTTGTAGGCACTCTTCAACTTATTTCTAGTTTTATTTACAAGGCAACGTTAGGCCACGTTAAGTGGCTTAACGCTGCCTTCTAAATAAGGCAAAGCCCATATCGCACTCAAAGAGACTTTTCTGTGGTGATAGGGGCTTGTAAATACGCCCCTTTGTTTGTGAATAATGTTAGGTCAATTGATCTAAATCATAGAACCAGTTGACCAAAATAACACGATAAGATCTGTTGGCTCCTCAAAAGTAACTTCTCAGTGTCCCTGCTCTGCTGGTAAAGATACATCAAATTCATGCCCTTCTTAATAAGGGCACGACTCCATCTTTCCTGAACATTTGGCTCCTATGCTGTACCTTGTATCCCAGCTCTGCCTTCCTATGAAAAACGCCATCCATGCTCTCAGAATTGCAGCCATTTCGACCGGTGAATCTTGGACGGCATATGAAAGTTTCATCTCCCTGGCATTCAGTGAGAGAGGTAGCGTTCATGTCATGCTTTCTGTGCAGGCCTTGAAGTTAGTACACAGGGCTGGGTGGAAATCACAAAAATCCTAACTGGACCAAGGTGCAGGTCAGTGAAAGCCTGCAGTAAAACTCATAAAAAAAATAAGTGAAGGGCACAAAACACAAAACGTGTAATTGTTCTGAACAAGGCAGGCACAAAACAAAACTCCTTTTTCATCTGTGTCAGTGAAACAAAACACACAGGGCAAGTGGAGGAGGTGCAGTCCAAAAGAGATTGAATGGGGAGGTATTAGCACTGGGGGTCTCTAGTTGGCAGAGGTAGGTACCACTGTCCAAATTGGGACCCTTGCTTCTAATCAGGGTAAGGAGGAAACCCTTTAAGATAACCCCTGCTCACCCTCTAGGTAGCTTGGCACGAGCAGTCTAGGCTAACCAGAGGCAATGTGTAAAGTATTTGTACCAACACTCACAGTAACACAGTGAAAACACCACAAACTAACTCCACAACAGTTTAGAAAAATAAAGGTATTTATTCTAAACTACAGAAGACCAAAACGACGAAAAATCCAACATACACAGTTCAAGAATATGGTTTCAAAAAGAGTTCTTAAGGTTTGCGATAAAATTCTTCAGGTTGCGATAAAATAATCCATAGTTGAGTATAAAGTTCACAGTTGCGTCACGTTAACTCACAGTACCTTTTAGTTGCGACAAAGTTCCAAAAGCAGAAGCTGGTGCGGTGGAAAACAAGCGATGCGTTGCTCCTGAGACACTGGGGAGGCGATGCGACAACCCTGCTGCAGCAGCGGGCGTGTTGAGATAAATCCGGTCTGTATGGGGAGGAAGGCCACTTGTATGGATTCCGGTGCGGAGGTTCCGCAGGAAGTTTGTTCTCGCAAAGGCACGATGCGACGATCTTTGGAGTTGCGACGATCTCCGGGGCAACGATGCGCGGACCAGCGGTGATCTTTTCCCTCGCAGCTCCTCGACGCGGTGGTTTCTGCAACAACACTCGCAGCGACGTGATGCGGTCCGCAAGCAAGCAGTGCGGCGATCTCACCCAGCGACGACAGGCTCTGCGACGACACTCGCAGCGATGTTAGACTTTCCCGCACCGGTCTGGTGCGTCCCGCAAACGAAGGACGCAACGGCTCTGGCAGGGGCAACAGGCGCTGCGACGATCTCGGCCTTCGTAGCGGCGGGAATTTCCTTGCACTGTCGGGGATGCGCTCCGCAGCGAGCGATGCGATAACTTTTCACTGGCAAAAGTCTCTCAAGCTTAGTTTCAAGCTTCCCAGCACAGGTACAACTTCCAGAGGCCCCACAAGTGGATCAATCACTCTAGGAAAGACAGAACTCTCTCAGCAGAGTTCTGGGAAGTTGTGGGTGAAGTCCTTTTGGTCCTGGGACTTCAGAACAGGGAGCCAGCTCTTATCAGGCCCCTGGAGATTCCTTCAAGACAGGGGACCCATCACAACAGCAAAGTCCTTCCCCTCTCCTTGGCAGCAAAGCAACAGGTCAGTCCAGCAGAGCAACAGCAGGACAGTCTTCCTTCTTCAGATTCAGCTTTCTCCTTGGCAGAGGTTCCTTCTTGATTCCAGGATGATCTGATTTTCTGTTGTCAGGGGTCCTGTACTTATACCCCAAAAAGTCTTTGTTCTCTTTGTGCAAGTGGGCCCTGAGCCCGGTCGGAAACAGTTCTGGGTGTTGCTGGAGCACTTTGTTTTCCTGGCTTCTCCTTTCCTTTCAGAGTGAGGGGCAGGGTCGTCAGCCACCCAGAAGGAGGTGGAGCCAGCATTGTGGAAGGCAGGCACAGCCCTATTCAGGCCCAGGTGCTATCTCCTCCAACCACTCAAGTTGCAAATGCAGTCATTCAGCCTAGGGCTGACTCAACCAGCCTACTGGGGAATCCCCAGCCCCTGTCACTCTCACACCAGATAGTCAATACACAAACAGGCCCAGGCACACAGAAGGGTCAGACAAGAGAACAGCAACTTTCTAAAAGTGCTATTCTCAAACACAGGATTTAAAAACAACCTTTCCTAAAAGATGTGTTATTAAATTCTGAGTTCAGGGATACTAGACTCTTATGTCCTATCTTGTTCCTATGGGAAGAAATGCTGGTAGCCACTGTAGCCAGCATCCCCCATGATAGCCTATGAAGCAAGATAGCCTTGCAGCAGTGAAACACGAAAATGGCTGTAATTCACTACCAGAGCATGTCACCTGCACAAGTACATGCTCTACCTTTCACATACACTGCACCCTGCCCAGGGGGGTACCTTAGGCCTTCCATAGGGGTGACTAACGTGCACGAAAAGGGAAGGGTTAGGCCTGGTCAGTGGGGACACTGACCAGGAGGACATGGCAGTTCGCAGACTGCACACAGGCACTGCGGTGGCGGCCTGAGACACCATTTTTGGGCTACTCATGTGGGTGGCACAATCAGTGCTGCAGGCCCACTAGTAGCATTTGTCATCACCAGCCCTGGCACACCCAGTGCGCTTTACTAGGGACTTCAGGGTGATACAAATATGCCAATCAGGTATGTCCAATCACCATATCAATTTACATAGGGAGCACTTACACTCTGTCACTGATCAGCAGTGGCAAAGTGTCCAAAGCATCTAAACCAGCAAAAACGAAATCCAGCACAGCATAAAAAATACAGGAGGTAGAGGCAAAAAGATAGGGGCAAACCACACCAAAGATGCCAGGTCTAACTGGAGGCCAGAGAGATTCTAGGTTAGAAAATAATGCTCTGTTCACCTGACCCAAAAGTCAAGACCACGCGGTAACTGTAAGTTATCCTAACCCTTTTTCTTAGCCCGCACATGGATCGTTTGACCACACGCGAGCCCCGTTATAATACGATCTTTCTTTCCTCAACAGAATACGTTATTTCACGTGGCTTTTTACCTTCCCTCTACCCCGTGAAGCCCAAAAGACCCATAGTTGGAGTAAGCCCTATTCACAATGTGGTCTCAATTTGTGTGGTTGATGTATGTTTGTCGGATGTGAATGTATGTTTAAGTGAGTAATGTTTCACGCCGTTATTGACTCACGCTAAATTTGCATTGAGGAGCCGAGCCACGCACAACTAAAACGAGGGGTGCTGTCGACTGTTGAAATAACGGCTTATTGATCACAGAGCACCCCGATATTGATACAGTATGGGTGTTCTAGCCTCAGGCAGGCTTTTTATATTTCACAATAAATGTGGGCACCATCATTAGGAATCAAATGATGTGCAGTCTTACACACCACTACCGTTTGTAATATCTTCTGAATGGGATGTACAGTAAGCAAGCAGACACGTGAGAATCAGCACGGCACGACGTTACAGGCTTGTAACATGTATATTTGTGACCCCCTTTCTTTTCCTCCACAGGTCTTTTTGCTTTTCTCACCCCCACCTGGGTGTGAAGATTTTGACTACGACAGATTTTTGTCAGTAGCCTCAAGGAACTTAGGACTGGCAGGTCGTTAGTGTGTCCTGACCACCCACCTTCCTTCTTTTTGGTCCTGATGAAAACCCGGTACTCCCATACTACGGGTTGAAACAGGTAGACCCTACACATAGTGATACACATGGTCATAATATAACTTTTTTGTATCCACACACTTGATTTTAATATTGTCCAGTAACTTGCAAATAAAAATTATTTTCACACAAGTATACCAGGACAATTTTTAACACTTTTTTCACTTCTCACACACGAATACCCGCTTCACTGTAGTTCAGGTGTCGCAGCACACCCTGATGGCATTCGGCTATCAGGGTGGACCCCGATGATGAAGCATGTCACCAACTAGGTTGGTGAGTGAGGGGTTTTTAAACAAAAGAAGGACTCTCTTCTTTCTGTAGTCATCCCACTCAGACTGTTTTCTTTAAACATTTTCTGATGGTACTCCTCTTATGTTTATGTAAGAAATGCTGGTAGCCACTGTAGCCAGCATCCCCCATGATAGCCTATGAAGCAAGATAGCTTTGCAGCAGTGAAAAACGAAAATGGCTGTAATTCACTACCAGAGCATGTCACCTGCACAAGTACATGCTCTACCTTTCACATACACTGCACCCTGCCCAGGGGGGTACCTTAGGCCTTCCATAGGGGTGACTAATGTGCACGAAAAGGGAAGGGTTAGGCCTGGTCAGTGGGGACACTGACCAGGAGGACATGGCAGTTCGCAGACTGCACACAGGCACTGCGGTGGCGGCCTGAGACACCATTTTTGGGCTACTCATGTGGGTGGCACAATCAGTGCTGCAGGCCCACTAGTAGCATTTGTCATCACCAGCCCTGGCACACCCAGTGCACTTTACTAGGGACTTCAGGGTGATACAAATATGCCAATCAGGTATGTCCAATCACCATATCAATTTACATAGGGAGCACTTACACTCTGTCACTGATCAGCAGTGGCAGAGTGTCCAAAGCATCTAAACCAGCAAAAACGAAATCCAGCACAGCATCAAAAATACAGGAGGTAGAGGCAAAAAGATAGGGGGAAACCACACCAAAGATGCCAGGTCTAACAGGAGGCCAGAGAGATTCTAGGTTAGAAAATAATGCTCTGTTCACCTGACCCAAAAGTCAAGACCCTCTGAAAGGAAGTACCGCCAAAGCCCCTTCCAACCCAAGACTGAGAACAAAGATGCTTTAACAAAGGTAACAATACTGGACTTGGTAGGAAACTCCTAGAGAGCTAACCATATCTAATTGAAATGGGGGACAATTACTTTATCCCCCATTTGAATTTTTATGTTTTTATTTGATCATTACAGTTTTATAAATGGTGGACCGGGCATAGAAGGACATAAAAAAGGCGAATAGGAAATACAGGTACAATGCTATACAGAGTGACTACAACACACATCTAAATTTTCCATTAAAATACAAAAGAAGTTCAAGTAACTCTCAAGCACTCATGGCGACGTTTTAAGCAAGTAATTTATAAAGAAGGTTGGATCACTACTTATTGTTCAAGAATAGTGAGACGTATGTGATTAAATGGAATGCAGCCAGAGTAATCAACTGTGGTTCATATTAATTTAAGCATTTTCGTCCATTGCGTTTATTCTGCCTTATGGAACATTTAGCAAGGCAAGCGGGAACTGGTCCCGCACATTGGAAGTGGTAAGTATATCACTGAGGAAGACAGGGTGGCATTGTACATCAGTTTGTGTGGCAGCAAGACTCTGCACAATATGCTGTTGCTCTCAGTGCAAAGGACTCTTGAATGACTATTTCTGGGTTGTATTCCTCAAGGGTGAGTAAAGGCCTGAAATAATTTCCAAAAAGTTGACAATGGACACCCCTTCTTCTAGTCCTCGAGGAAAGAATCTGGGGTCTGTTTCTCCTCCAACTTATAATGCAATTGAACTTGCATTCTGTACAGCCTCGGGAGTAACTTCTTGGACACCGGAGCCCAGAAAAAGAGTCCCCCATCCTTGAGGAATTACACCTACGCTCCCTCTATAACACCGCTGTGTAGGACAAGATATACCACTAACTCCTTGTGAATATTTTAAGAGAAGCCACCATTGTGGACAGAGCTTCCTACAGTAGGAAGGTCATATAGTGAGATGACTATTGTAATGAGGCACCCAGAGCACTTGGCTGACATGCATCAGTGTGAGCCTCAAGAGTAGCGGTGATCACTTTTTGCATGGCAACGGGATCCATTCTACTCAGAAAGCATGGCTGGTCTCTAGCATATGCAATGTCATTGATAGTTGCCCACCTGAGGTATGGGACCTAAAAGGAGTTCATATCAAGCATGCGCACTGTTGGCAAAATGTGCCCTCAGCTGGTCTCAAAATTCTGATGGAAAGGGGCCTCAGAGTTATATCACCCTCTCCTTCCCCTGGTTTTCTCTTTGGACAAGAAGGAAGCCACCTTTTGAGATAGAAATGGATATTGTGATGTAAACCAAAGGATATTTGGTTCCGGGTAGATTTTCCTAAACCCTCAGACCTATGAAAAGGGCCAGTGGACTTGCAGAGTGGGATATTACACGCTAACCTACAATATAAATGCAATGACAGCGATGGTAATATGTAGCACCATAGCACATTTTATAAAAGGGCTTACAGAATTCTGTATTGTATTTGTTGATAACCTTTAAAAATGAACCAAAATCCCTGAATGCTTATTCTTTAGCAAGTATGGCATGGCATATCTATATACTTCATAGTGCTCCCCATACAATGATGTATATATTTGTAAATTAACCTATACTATTGAATTCTGTGTGCATAATAAAGTACTTTCTCTTTTTATATGTAAACAGCACTGACTGGACACTGATTTAGTGAGTATTTTATTACATGCCTGTGGACAGGAGTGCTAATCCATACTACCTCTAGTGAGTATGCCTTAAATTACTCTGCCTTGCCTTCTAATCTGAGAAAGTCAAGTGCTACAACCGGGTTCTTGGTTTCACGCAGTAGGAAGGGTGTGGACTTATTAATTGAGGAGGAACCACATCCATCCAAGAATAACCTACCTTCTTAATCATTGCATATTTTGTTTCATCCCACTCTTTAAAATGAGGGCAATTGTCAAATACAAAAAAACTGTTGTTGAATAATAAAGATTTTAAACTTTATTTAAAGTTACAGTAGAGTTAATAACAGTGGCATCATACTTTACATATCTTGCAAAAGTTTGTTATTGCAAATAATTGGTCCGAGTACATCCATTTTAGTATTATATGAGCGCACAGACATTCTTCTAGTGATCGATGTTACTCTAAACAAATCAATTTCAATTTACTGTCACTAGAAAATTCACAACAGTGAAAACAAAGTGCAGGACAGAACCCAGCAAAGGACTTATGTAAAGTCAGTATCTTAAAGTAAATCTCAATTACCCCCTCACCATGTATCCATCTCTCTTTGCAAGATAATTATGTAAAGGGAACCAGATGTCTTTGAGTCGTAATGTTTGTGGTAACAAGAATCCATCACAGTAATCCAAATAGTGCAGCCATTCCCTTGTTGTTGGCAAATGTCGTGGCCTTCATCTCAGAACCATTCTCCATTTTGCCAACACCGCATATCTGCAGGTTGAGTCTGTTAAGCCTTTAACATTAACCAGGAGACATATTCATTGAGAGGGAGTCACTTCCTGGGCTATCATTTTAGATGTCATTCTGAAAATCTTAAGTCAATATTTTAGTGGCATGGGACAGATCCATGCAAGGTGCATGAATTCTACCTCTAGGTAGTAGCAGCATGCACATTTTGTATCTATGAAAAATCAAGGGATTTGAGATTCACCAACATGTCGTAACACCTGTATAGAAATATATAGTGAAGGATTATGTGCTTACTATTATAGCACAAATCCATTTTTTTCAAACAGCAGTAACACCATTGTTCATCAGTTACTGGGGTCTCTTGATCAATGTCCAGTCACGTATAGTCATCAGTGTTTCTGTCCCCTTCTCATTCACAACTCCCTCATTTATTTATGATACTGAATGCTGTGCTACTGGCTTCAATCAACTGTGTGAGAAGTTCATAACTGCTGGCCCTGTCATGTGCTGGGGTGGTTGTAAAGTAGCTTGAAGTCTAACGTAAAGGAAGATGGCAATAGTGTGGTGGTGTGTTGCTTATTATATTGCATTGTGAAAGCCACATAAAGACCCCCCCCCCCCCCGCCGATATATATCTTTAATGGAAATGAGCTGATGTTTTGACTGTGTTCTGATGTAACTGGTAGTCTAGGGTTTTCTATCAATGGGTACTCAGTCAAATACACTAGACGAGAGCTACATATAACAACCACCTGATGTCATGCCCAGTTCATACAGTCCTCGGCATTCACAAAAATCAATGGATGAATATATTAAAGATAACAGGAGCTTCTCCTCAAAGATCAGGCTACGTAGATGTACAAGAGCACTGTAAATTATCCCCTCATACCAATTTTTTGATACAATCTCATACCCTTCAAACTTTAACAAATCATTGGCTCAACCTGGCTAGCCTACTGCTTAACATGATAGTGTCTCTCCCATAAAAGGCCAAATTGCTCAAGTTTGTCAAATTGGTGTCTGGTTTTAAAACTATTTATGACCAATCCAGTGGCACTAACGTCTCTCTAACAGTTGTAAAACCAAATACGTTGGAGTAAATACTGCACCCACATTCTCAGCCCTAATAGTATTGCCCTGCACCACTTTGTACAAGGACTTATACAGATTGGGTAATATACTATTCTCCTAGTGTGGAAGCTTTGGGAAGATCAAGATGAATTTAGTTACCAGACTATTTTGAACCACCAAATACCCTCATTTACATTCAGCTACAGACTATTAAATAGATGCAAGCAATCTCTTTCACTTTATTGGAGCCATAGAAAATCGAAGGATACTACAGTATATTCTCGCAGCTATTTCATTGGTATTGGTGATGCTAGATATATATATGGCATAGCATACCCCTGCTGTATATTCTAAGTTTCCAAGGAGTTAGTGATCATATAAACAAATGAGGCTGAAGGCCGAGTTAATTTATAAGTTCATAACTCTGAAGTTAAGGTTAAGTTGGCGAGTGTGAGTGAAAAAATCGAGCGCTCGGACGAGAAAGCTATGTCTGTAGTGGAAAATCTACTGAAGCAGCAGGAAGAAGCAGCGCCCTCTGGCGTGCCCCGTGGTGCCATTTGTGCTGATTTTGCAGTGCAGGACAGACAAGCTACTGGCGCTAAAGATCAGTGCGAGAAGTGCAACTTACCAAAATTCTGCTGCTTGGGGAACTTCGCGGACTCTAGCAGAGTTTTTAGGTCATTCCGCGAGTTCTGCCCACTTGTAGTGTCTTGTTATTTCATATGCAAGAGACTGTAAGGCTACACACATGAAGAATATAAACAGAATCTGTTGTGTGAAACTGAACACACCAAAAATATATTCAGTAGTTTGTTGGAAAAACATAGTAGGACCAGTTTCAATGCAAGTCAGATAAAAAATGTAGTAAGTCAGAATCATATGTAGAAAAATTAAAGAGATAATATCTTACCTGTAAGGACACATTTTATGCATATATAAGCATAGTGCCATAAATATCTTCATTCTACTGATAACTGTTCATTTTCTAGAAACAAAACAGAAAAATGAAATGCCTGTTTTCATTGATTAAACTGCAGTTTTAATTTTGCTTTGTGATCCGCCTTTCAGTCTTTGCTGCTGGCATTGTTGGATCTGGCAGCAGGCATTATGACATCAAAATTCAACTGAATAATTTATTACAGTTGATTAGCTACTCTTTTTGTTATTACAGCTACTAGAGGCGTCACAACTCGACTTTAAGAAAAAAACTAGAGACAGACGTTTATAAAAAGGTTTCAGGCTCCATTGTATTATAGATTAATGTATTCTAGTGTCCAGGCTAAACATTTTGTCGGATTGTGTGATGCCTCTAGGTGTGAAATCATAGAGGAGTATGGCATAGCTCCATTCCCTGACTTCTCGCTCCATCATGACCTAGTAACTCCAAAGCATTACTTAGATGAAGGATGGCAGGCACGAAATTATAACTCATCTCACACCTGTGTTCGCTTATCTTTGACAACCCAGACGTTGCCTGGGACTACAGAATATTATATTTTTAATCTTGGCAAATAGACCAGGCTACATAATTCTGTCATGTGTGCACTTAGGGGGTCATTATGATGGCGGAAGGACCGCCACTGCTGGGCCGGCAGTGGCGGTCCTTCCGCCATCACATAGCGATTTACCCACTGCCAAATTAGGATGGCGGTGGGTACCCCAGTGGACGCAAAGTCCATCCACCGCTTCAACACCAAAGGCAATAGCACCGATTGCCTGGTGGGCAGAGTAGGGCCACTAATATGGTGGAGGTGCCTAGCAGGCACCGTCCATCACATTAGGATGTTTGTCCAAACAGGCATTTCCATGGCGGCGATGCCGCAATGGAAAGGCTGGCGGGGATTGGGGGCCCATTGTGGGCCCCCCCTTGGGGGGGGGGGGTTTGTTACTGCATCGGGGTACCCATTGTACCTCCCTCATTGCTATGCACCAAGTGGCAGGCACCGTGTGGTGCCTGCCACGTAGTGCAGGGAAATGCTGTGCAAGCACTTTTGACATTGAGGGCAGTGCTGCAGCCAGCAGCACCGCCCGCAATGTCAAAAGTTCAGGATGCGTCTGCCAGTATGGCGGACGCATCCTAATCAATTTGGTGGGACCGCCGCATGTCTGGCGGGCGGTCCCAAACACCACTACGATGGGGCGCTGACCAAGTCCACCAGCCATCATAATCACCCCCTTAGTGTGGGTGGAAACAATTTCTTCCAATATGTGCAGCTACATCTTTGGGTCAAACACCTGGCAGTTAGATGACTAGGCATCAGGGAGCTAAAGTAATTTGAACTATGTTTTACACATCTCTGCTCTCACAAAGCCCTGAATGCGTCCGCGCTTTATGAATTTTCTCAGAAAATGAAATCACCCAATTCATATTCTCTACTGACGGAAGATCTTTCTATCTAGGTCTGGTCCTAAATGGTGGAATTTCTTGTTTCTCTTTCAATCCATTCAGTGATATTCTAGTCCTATGAATATTCTGCTAGAGCCCCTGAAAGGTACAGCCCCTGGCACAGAAGCTTGGAGAAACAAGTAATATCTCTATGGTCTTTTCTTCCTACAAAGTAGTACAAATTAAGGAGTCAAGCAGATCTTGTTTATGTGATGACTGATTCCAGTCAGGGTAGGACCATTTCCAGAGACACAACTACCCGCTAGTGAAGTGGCTGTGTCCAACTGGGCTTCACATCAGGTAGATAGTGCCCCATGTTGAGAAGGAAGCTATCACCAATATCCACCTACATATGCCCACGCGTATGATCCTATTAGGCAACTCCACGTCTGACGATGCATATAATGTCACCGCCCCAACAAGCACTATTATCTCTCAACTGCTTGTAGCTGCTCTAATCACACCAGCACATAACGGGGCAGCTTGAAGCAAGCATTATGAATAAAATTGACTGACTGACTGAATAACAATAGGTCAGCTGCCTACATTCTTATTTAGCGGTACAAAAGGGGGTGGTGATGGACGCAGCATCTGAACCAATCAAACACTCACACCCAATCAACAGATCTGGGTTTAATCCATCACCGTTCTTTAGCCCACTCTGCTCGGTCTGGACTGTTCACATGAGGCACAGGGTCAGACGATTTGCAAATGGCCATGTCTGAACTGGGGTGGCAGAGTGGGCTAAAGAACGGTGATGGATTAAACCCAGATCTGTTGACTGGGTGTGAGTGTTTGATTGGTTCAGATGCTCCGTCCATCACCACCCCCTTTTGTACCGCTACATTCTTGTCTAGTCCCCCTGTCTCAATCATTTTGTCAAGATCCAGACTCCCACTATATTTTTCTATTGTTAAGAGCGCTTTGTAATTTTAGTTGACCTGCTCATCGTCAGGCGGAACTGTTGTGAGTTACCAGCACTGTCTTGATTACTATATCAAATCTGTCAATTCTGTTACTGTGGATCCTCACTCTTGCATTAAGCTCTTATGACTTACCCATCCTTTTGACTCAGAGTCTCATACGTCATCCAGGGTAATGGCTGTCATCGCCTCAAAGCTAGAGCATATTAAAGTTCTCTTCCTCAGCATTGTCAGAAGGGGGCATTCAAAACAAACTTCACTGTTAACCGGTGTCCGGTGTAAGCTCATATTGAGTTAAAGGCTCTGGATAAGTCATCAAGTGGTACATGACGGTGCCCGATTTCACTTTTAAAAAAAACGTTAGTTGTAGGGTGAGAGGTAATGACTGCACATCTCGGAATTCAAATGTATATTGGCTCATTCACAGTAATGCCTAGAACTTTATGTGCCCAATACCTCTCTTTGCCCAGTTACGGCTATTAGAGGACTGAGGCCCCAAAAAGTTAAAATCGTTCATTTCTAATTCCTCTTCTAGCGCTGACGGATTCAGCTGATGGATTCAGCACCCAAATTCCCTTCTCAGGTTCGTTCGGCGGTATGGCAGACTAATATGATGATTCTAACTTTCTAAAATGGTGGACTGTTTGCTTCACCCTCTATTTGCAGCCACGTAAGAGCTTTTATCTTCCGTTTAAGTTATCCTCACTTGCGGGCTATTTTTTCTATTTTACTTTTTATTTTTGTATTGCACATTGTTTTTGGCATGTTCCTTAATAAAAAAAGATGCTTAATTAAAAGAATGTTCACACCATCAAGCATTTCCTTTTGGTCATGTAGCAGCAGAAATGTAGTGCTCCATAATAATTACAATCATATGTTAAGTCTTGTGTTAAATATAACTTTGTGTGGTAAGATGTGGCAGTATATGTACATAAAGAAGCCAAATTCGATATATTCATAGTGTAATGATTAGCTTATGCTGTCTGTACGTTATTCAAATGCCTTTCTAACATGGGCCTAGCTATGGGTAGGCCCCAGCCATCCAAACGTTTTCCATTGTAGCTCTAATGTTAATTCAAAAATGCTATCATGTTTCTCATCTTTTGTTGCAGGTACCTCACATTTCACGTTGATAGAATAGCTCATGGTTGCTTTAGAAAATGTTAACTTTGATTTACATGACATGTTAGGATGGTAAGGGGCCTTCTGTACCAGGCGGACCAGACTGATGCTATCTTCAAGGCCGTGTTTCTGTTTGAGCCTTTGTTGGGCAATATGAACGTAGAGAGTCTCCCTGCATCTAAGAAAATGGCAAAATTTGAGACTCCAAGGATGGGGAGTTGGGGAAAGATGTTCTGAGGAGAATGCAATGTGTCTTTTAAGTGTGTGTTTTAAGAATAGCCTAGCAGATCTAGACCTGATTTTGCCAAGGAAAGACTTTTCCCTAACTCTTCTGATGCGCCTATCTTTGGTTTATTAGCTTGTCTCTTGAGCATTTCTGTTTTTCTCCATGAGCTTTAATTTGATTAATTTAAGACTGTCTCCTTCCACTTAGACTTTCCCTTTCACCATTCTTGATGCTTTATTTAGAATAGGGAAGTTCCTTTACTGAACTGATACTGACTTTGTTCTGCATTCTTAGCACTTTTATGATTTGCATTGCTATCTACATTATATATTACTTCAGATTGAATACTCTACTGTAATAAACATGCATACTTGATCAACTTATTTACAAAATGACTAAAGTTTGTAAGTTTGATAAATCTACTAATAGGTCTTCAAGGTTTGGAGACCATCCTCTTTGTTGTTCTTGTGGAGTCCAATTGGTTTCACTGCAAATTAACTGGTTGTGCTGTTAACTCCTCCAACACACTTTCAGTCCATAATCAAAGTTTCTTTTTATTTTTTTTATTTTTTTTATTGAGAATTGACATAGTATAAAAAAGACATCAGAATACAGATGTTATACATCGATAAAAAATCACAAAATTCATATCATAAATCGTCCCGTTAATACATCAATACAAAATTTAGAGTTGATACAAAAGATAGTTAATCCACATAAGAGGACCAATTTATAACTATATACATATATATCTTTGTATAAAGAAGTTGATAAAATTCAGACTTAATAGTAATAGATTAAATCAGAGCAGCATTAGCGGACATACCCTCCCTCCATAACTTCACTGGAGCCCACATTTCCAAACCAAAATCCCGCAATTTTTTACCTTTATAAAGATAAAGAGAAGATTCTATGTTATGTATAGCAAGGAATCTGGCCAACCACATTGAGAAAGTCGGGGGAGAGGAATCCTTCCAAGCAGCTGATATCAAGATTCGTAAAACGGCCGCTGCTAGAAAAATTAGAGCCTCTACTTCTCTCCTTCCACTCAGCCCTAGTTTACCATCAATCCCAAGTATCATAACTGTTGGGGATAGACTGATCTTCGAGCCTAGCAGCCCCTCCAGAAATTTCTCGATCTCGGTTTTAATTGTAGCAAGTTTGTCGCAAAAGAAATACATATGAACCAGATCGGCTGAGTCTTGTTGGCATCTAGGACATTTACTATCTTCTCTCATCCCCCAATCATGTAACTTAGCGGGGGTATAATATAAATTGAAGACAGTCATGAAGTGTTGAGCCTTTAAATTAGAGGACCTAAGTACCTGCTTATCTAAGGATAGGGCTTTATCAAGATCTACATCTGGGTCCTGTAGTTTCGCTGCCCAAGCTGCCTCATGCTTCTCAAGGTCGTTAGGTAGCCTGTCCAGCAGCTCCTGATAGACTACCCTTATCCTGTCACCATCATTCACTACATAATCAAGGATGGGGCTTGGAGCGAGAGAGCAAGCGGCAATTACGTCTGCGGTAGGAGTTCGTGCAATTTGAATATACTTAAAGCTATGACCTATAGATAGATCGTATTTCTGTTGAATAGCTTCAAATGGCATCACCTTACCATTGCACATAATATCGCCTACCGTCTGGATGCCGTGCTGTTCCCAACATTTCCAGGCCCCATCCAAACTAAGGTTCGGAAAGAAACCTGATTTCCATAAAGGTGAGTGTCTATTAATTCTGGGAATCTGTAGGTATTTCTGAATTGTTTTCCATAGGTCCCAAGCTCCCAGAATGGTCTTAAGCCTAGTTTTCTTAAAAAATCTGCGACCATTTTTTCTCAATAAGGCACCCACAGCTTCCTGCCCCATAAGAAGCTCATATATTGAGGGGAGAATATATAGATTAGAAGTTGGATCCCTAATATGGCTCTCCCTACCACCAGCTTTGAATAAAATAGACATCTGGGTTATAAAGCATGCCCAGTGGTAGAATCTTATATTTGGGGCACCCAGACCTCCCAGTTCCTGGGGAAGAGACATATATTTGGCTGCTCTTCTAATCTTGTCATATCTCCACAGAAAACTGTTAAAAATGGATTCAATTTTTTTTAACATTTGTTCCTCGATTAAGAGAGGTATAGACCTATATAGGTACAGAAGCTTGGGCAGCATTGTCATTTTCAGAACATTTGTTCTGCCAATAATAGATAGATGAAGTGCGTCCATACGTTTTAAGTCTGTTTCTATTTTTTTATGGAGTGGATTGAAGTTATCCCGTATAATTAACCCAGTCTCTGCTCTAATAGTAACCCCCAAATATATAGCAGAGTCAACATACCGTTGATCCATTGGTGCGGCATCTTCCATCAGCAGGCAACTTTTGTGGTTGATATTAGCGGCTGGCCTGCGCCGCGGCAGAGGCTCCGATGCTCTCGCAGCATTCCTGTCGATCCGTCAACTCGCGGATTAACTTATGGCACTGGTGCCGTTTTGGAGGAGATTGCAAGCTGTGGCAAGGACAGTAACTCAATGCCACGATCCACTGTGATAGTAATTTTTGAATTGTTCGAGTGAGTAGCAGGCAACTCACTTGAGAAGGAAAGCTGGACTGCAAATACCAGCAGGCCATCGAGTATGGGCCACGCCCACTGAGGCAAGGTATTTGAATTACGATAGTTTCCGCCAAAACTGCTCTGCTACTTCACTCGAGTCCTGTGCCCCTGATGAAGTGGACTACGAAACGCGCTGGGCTGGACCATTGATTTGTGGATAGTGTTTCTTACATGCTGCAGCTCTCCTGAATAAAACGAATTTGGCAGATTACCTACCAGTGGTGCGGCATCTTCCATCAGCAGGCAACTTTTGTGCTTGATATTAGCGGCTGGCCTGAGCCGCGGCAGAGGCTCCGATGCTCTTGCAGCATTCCTGTCGATCCGTCAACCGGTGGATTAACTTATGGCACTGGTGCCGTTTTGGAGGAGATTGCAAGCTGTGGCAAGGACAGTAACTCAATGCTACGATCCACTGTGATAGTAATTTTTGAATTGTTCGAGTGAGTAGCAGGCAACTCACTTGAGAAGGAAAGCGGGACTGCAAATACCAGCAGGCCATCGAGTATAGGCCACGCCCACTGAGGCAAGGTATTTGAATTACGATAGTTTCCGCCAAAACTGCTCTGCTACTTCACTCGAGTCCTGTGCCCCTGATGAAGTGGACTACGAAACGCGTTGGGCTGGACCATTGATTTGTGGATAGTGTTTCTTACGTGCTGCAGCTCTCCTGAATAAAACGAATTTGGCAGATTACCTACCAGTGGTGCGGCATCTTCCATCAGCAGGCAACTTTTGTGGTTGATATTAGCGGCTGGCCTGAGCCGCGGCAGAGGCTCCGATGCTCTCGCAGCATTCGTGTCGATCCGTCAACCGGCGGATTAACTTATGGCACTGGTGCAGTTTTGGAGGAGATTGCAAGCTGTGGCAAGGACAGTAACTCAATGCCACGATCCACTGTGATAGTAATTTTGAATTGTTCGAGTGAGTAGCAGGCAACTCACTTGAGAAGGAAAGCGGGACTGCAAATACCAGCAGGCCATTGAGTATGGTCCACGCCCACTGAGGCAAGGTATTTGAATTACGATAGTTTCCGCCAAAACTGCTCTGCTACTTCACTCGAGTCCTGTGCCCCTGATGAAGTGGACTACAAAACGCGTTGGGCCGGACCATTGATTTGTGGATAGTGTTTCTTACATGCTCCAGCTCTCCTGAATAAAACGAATTTGGCAGATTACCTACCAGTGGTGCGGCATCTTCCATCAGCAGGCAACTTTTGTGGTTGATATTAGCGGCTGGCCTGCGCCGCGGCAGAGGCTCCGATGCTCTCGCAGCATTCCTGTTGATCCGTCAACCGGCGGATTAACTCATGGCACTGGTGCCGTTTTGGAGGAGATTGCAAGCTGTGGCAAGGACAGTAACTCAATGCCACGATCCACTGTGATAGTAATTTTTGAATTGTTCGAGTGAGTAGCAGGCAACTCACTTGAGAAGGAAAGCGGGACTGCAAATACCAGCAGGCCATCGAGTATGAGCCACGCCCACTGAGGCAAGGTATTTGAATTACGATAGTTTCCGCCAAAACTGCTCTGCTACTTCACTCGAGTCCTGTGCCCCTGATGAAGTGGACTACGAAACGCGTTGTGCTGGACCATTGATTTGTGGATAGTGTTTCTTACATGCTGCAGCTCTCCTGAATAAAACGAATTTGGCAGATTACCTACCAGTGGTGCGGCATCTTCCATCAGCAGGCAAATTTTGTGGTTGATATTAGCGGCTGGCCTGAGCCGCGGCAGAGGCTCCGATGCTCTCGCAGCATTCCTGTCGATCGTCAACCGGCGGATTAACTTATGGCACTGGTGCCGTTTTGGAGGAGATTGCAAGCTGTGGCAAGGACAGTAACTCAATGCCACGATCCACTGTGATAGTAATTTTTTAATTTTTCGAGTGAGTAGCAGGCAACTCACTTGAGAAGGAAAGCGGGACTGCAAATACCAGCAGGCCATCGAGTATGGGTCACGCCCACTGAGGCAAGGTATTTGAATTACGATAGTTTCCGCCAAAACTGCTCTGCTACTTCACTCGAGTCCTGTGCCCCTGATGAAGTGGACTACGAAACGCGTTGGGATGGACCATTGATTTGTGGATAGTGTTTCTTACATGCTGCAGCTCTCCTGAATAAAACGAATTTGGCAGATTACCTACCAGTGGTGCGGCATCTTCCATCAGCAGGCAACTTTTGTGGTTGATATTAGCGGCTGGCCTGAGCCGCGGCAGAGGCTCCGATGCTCTCGCAGCATTCCTGTCGATCCGTCAACCGGCGGATTAACTTATGGCACTGGTGCCGTTTTGGAGGAGATTGCAAGCTGTGGCAAGGACAGTAACTCAATGCCACGATCCACTGTGATGGTATTTTTTGAATTGTTCGAGTGAGTAGCAGGCAACTCACTTGAGAAGGAAAGCGGGACTGCAAATACCAGCAGGCCATTGAGTATGGGCCACGCCCACTGAGGCAAGGTATTTGAATTACGATAGTTTCCGCCAAAACTGCTCTGCTACTTCACTCGAGTCCTGTGCCCCTGATGAAGTGGACTACGAAACGCGTTGGGCTGGACCATTGATTTGTGGATAGTGTTTCTTACATGCTCCAGCTCTCCTGAATAAAACAAATTTGGCAGATTACCTACCAGTGGTGCGGCATCTTCCATCAGCAGGCAACTTTTGTGGTTGATATATATATATATTGCAATTTTCCATCTGGGTCCGGTTTTCGTCTTTGTTCCGAAGCGGCATTTGGGGCATAACGGAGTTCTTCTCATATATATATATATATATATATATATATATATATATATATATATATATATATATATATATATATATATATATATATATATATATATATATATACACGATGTTGTGGTAGTGGATGTTATAGATGTGATATTATATTTATCATAATATATGATCTCATCTTCCGTCAATGCTCTGGGGTATCAATTATTTGTCGTCTGAGCGAGCATGTGCAACTTTAGTATTGCTGCTTTGAAACCTCTTTGACGTATCCTATCTGACTGATAAACATTTAAGAGTATGGCCTTACCTTTTGCTAGCTTGAAAATAATGATATTTGTACTTGTTACCAACCATACTTCACTAACATGCAGCAGCTTCAAGTTTGTTTACACATTATAAAATATGCCTAATGTACTTCTTGTGATGTCATAGGAGTTTAAAGGGCGTATGACACCATTTCTGCTACCCTTAATATACAGCCAAATGGTGTTACTGTCAGTTTCCATCATCTCCACCAACAACCTCTCAGTTTCAATGAATGTAAGGCACAGCATTACTTATTCAAGCCAACACAATCACATATGCCAGCGCACATATCAGTCACTTCAATAAGTGATGCTTGCATTCAAGCCACAACATGCAGTGCAGTCCCCAAAGTCACCCAGCTGCCAGTCAGTTTGGCTCACCAAGTTCTGCCTCTGGGCAAGGAGTGAGCTGCAGACACATCTGAAGATCCTATGGGAGGGAGTGCATTTAAGAAGTCTTCAATTAATTTGCGGCAGGCACAATAAGATGATGTGTTGGCCCACGCATGCCACAACTAAGCACTTTTTGCTGTTTAGGGAGTGTCAGGGTGTGCCCAGACTTTTAGGATAAGAAAGAGAATCAGAAATGTTAGCAGGGAATTACAGCTAAAGAGAGAGACCTGTCTAGGCTCTTTTTAAAATGTGTAGACATGGTACTGAATTCTGTTTGGAATTGACGGTGATAGACATATGCCTAACAGGGAAAAACCTCCGCATAATTTTAAAGGTTTTCAGATATGAGTAGTGCAAAATTACACTCATCACTTTATAGTCTGCATGCCACTATTTTTCTTTTTCTGATGACAAGGTGTTGGTGCATATATAATATACATGTATTTTATCAATCAAATGTTTATTTCGGTACCAAAACACAACTAGAATTAATATAAACAATATTTAATATTTCATCTAAACAAAATTATTTTAGAAGAAGGGGCATCAATTCTAGATTTTGACCAGGGAAATAAAAACAATTAGCGGTTCAATTGTTTGCTCGGTGTGCAGTTGGTCAGCCTGCCTGGTTGGTGGAGACCATGGCCTGTGTTCCTCTTCAGAGCACCACCCACCACTGTTAAAGATACCCGCCTGTCTGGTGGAGATTTGATGTCTTTACTGATGCAGTGAAAGCACGGAAAACAGAGAATAGTGCCAAATGGGGACATTTTTAAGTTTCGCCTGCACAGCGCCTGCCCTGTGCTTGCAAAATCTCTCATATAAAAAAAACCTTAAAACAGGCTTAGAATCTGCCTATTACATACCTTTACTGACAATTGGCTGACTTCCACTTGGCTCCCGGGTCACTTTACTCGCAAAGAGGTCTGTTCGCCCAGTGAGCCTGCCGTCGCTACAGGAGTAGCCCTGTGAATCTGTCCCCTTTGCCTTGGAGCCGCTGAGAAGAAGACCAACTGCGTGGCCGCAGAGGAGGTGAGAGGCGCGGCCCCGGGACTGCGAGGACCAGCAATCACCACCAGCTGCTGGGTCCTCTTCCCGCGTGAGCCGCGCCCCCTCCCAGTGCCCGCCTCCATCCATCCTCACTGCTCATAACACAAGCCCTACTACGAGCATCGCAGGACGCGCGCGGGTCGCAGTCCGGGGCGAAGACCGGGCAAAGAGCGGGCCGTTTGAGGCCGTTCGAGGACCGGAGAGACTGGACTGGTCCACCTCCCTTTCTTCGTCCATTGTATATGACCCCACCATCTACATAGCTACCATTAGTATCCGATCAGACCGAGAAAAATGGTTGTTACCAGAGGTACCAAACCAAAAGTCCCGGGTAGCGTTGGAAAACTGCTCGGGCCCATGGACGATTTCATCACGAAGGCAAACTCGTTCATAGACCAAAGTATATCATTAATGGAAGAAAGGGTCTCTTTGGACCTTGCTTTTGCTAAAAGGTCATCACTGGGAAACCTGGCGGACGCTAGATCACCAGCTACAGGAGGAGCCACAGTAGCCGAGGCTAATCCAACGCGAGAGAGACGCAGTTTACCCAACACAGTTGATTTATCTGTGTCCCAACTAGCTGAATCACAGCTTAGCACTGACCTTGAAAAAACCCCGGACCTAGTCATGCAAACTCCCCCACCAACTTCCTCCTTAGAAAAAATGATAGAAAGGGGAAGGAGGGAGGGTGCGATAAGCAAAAAAAGGGTGGTTCCTAAAATTCCTATCCCAAACAATCTGACCCTCTTACCAAGTGCACAAGAAGATAGACCGGCTAGAGCAGAACAACTAGCCGTCCCAATACTAGTACATCATTCAGAGTCTGAAACATTCCCCTCGCTTACCTTGGATTCCCAAATTAACATACAATCCCCCAGGGGACCGAGTGAATTGGAGGCTCCTAATCCTTTATTGGCCAAAATAGCTATAATATTTAAACAATCATTGCAACCCTTGGAGCAAAGACTAGCGAACTTGGAGACACAGATTCTTCAGCTTACAAAAAACCAGCATCATGATCACCCCGTAGGCCGCCTAAAAGGAGGGGGAAACAATGTAAAAAAGCCACTCACTGTAAATCTAACTAATGGTAATTTACACTCGACTAATCCTCAACAGAAGACACGTCAAACCACAATTTCCATTGCCCCCACCAACACCATTAACCAGAAGTCACTAACCACGCCGACGATCCCTAATCCTTCAACAAATATATCTCTTTTGACGACCCCAGGAACCCCAATTACCCCGGCACCGATCACAGTGTCATCTAACAAAACTGCCAATAAAATTCCTAATCAAACTTCGAATAAATCATCTAGTACAACCCCGGTCCCTCAGCACCCAGGTCCGAACTCCTCGTCGGTGAGGCCCAGGGGAAACACTGTTAAAAATCACGGTAAAATAAGATCTCCAGCAGTTTTCCCTCCTGAAGCCTCACCATACGTGGCAATAATGACTGGTGTTCCTGAGCTTACCGACCCTAATTCTGAACCTGGCTGGTCCCTAAAAAATAAAGCTCAACACTGGTTGCAGACTAACCGTCCGATCCCGTCTACATGGACGGGAAGGATCAGATCTGTCGTAAGGGCACCCTGGGTGGGTAACACTCGCAAAACAATCCCCGGGGACTGCTTAGCGATCACATTTGAGGACCCACGAATAGCAGACTATATCTGCTCATGGGAAGACATCACCACAAAGGGTGGTATTAAGATCAAATCACTCTCCTTTTTTTACCCTTCTAGACAACCAAATGGTATCCACGAACAAGAGCTCCCTTGGACAGTTCCACTCCCTAGACAGAATTATTCAGATAACTTTAGGTATCATGGTCCTCCAAGACATTATGACACAGATTATTCTTGGAACACAATAGCTCCGCGCTATCAAGGGGGAGGATGGGAAGATAGGAGACCCTACCAACAAAGACAGTTAGTCAGAAACCATCCTAGATGGGACCCATGGTATAACATCCCTCTGCAAAATAGGTACTGTGGACTTGAAATGGTTGATTGACCATCAAGCGATAGTATATCTAATAATCTCCATGTACCATCTAGCCCGGTCTACATGAATAGTCCTTCAACCTCCACGAACCTGGAAGTCGTACTCCCAGTTGCACAATCTAAGGAGGCCACCCCCTTGACCTCTTTGACATCTCTTCTCTATTGGAACATAGCGGGTCTTCGTTCCAAAATTGAGGATGGGAGTGCGCAAAATTTCCTAAATCCCTATCAAATAATCTGCCTCCAGGAGACCTGGACAATAGAAGAACTACACTTTCAAGGTTATAAAACCTACTTTATCCCGGCTATAAGCAGCCCAATGGGAAGACCCAGAGGCGGGTTAGTAACCTACATAGCTAACACCCTGACTCTGATAAAAGTCGCTATAGTTTCCCAGGATTCCAATTTTCAAATTCTCTCCATAACTTTTGCTAACAAGGAGACCATCTTCCTGACTAATATATATAACAATCTCCCGGAAGATCAATTCATAATTCTCCTTGGACATATTCATGAGAGTTTGAAACAATCCTACCTATGGAAAACTGGTAACAAGGCAACCCATCTAATCTGGGGTGGAGATTTTAATCTCCACCCATGCTTAAAGACTAACCCTCTTTGTTGTGGGATGGCAGATGAACTTGATGTTCCTTTGGCTCATTTCACACACAGTAAAGCAGGGAACATATTAAATTCAGTCCTCTCTGACCTGGACCTGCAAATTGCGAACCATCAACAAATAGAACCCAATGTATTTAGTTCGACCTACGTGGGCAGAGGTCACTCTACGACAGTAGACTATATACTTTTATCACCTGGTTTACGGGGTCTGGTCAAAGACTTTGAGGTCATCGGTAATCCACTCAGTGACCACTCAGCTTTAAAGATTAACTTGCACCTGTCACCAACCAATACTCTAAATGTGGAGATTGCAAGCACGCTAAGACAAAACAAATTAGAGATTGGCAAACAGAATGGCTATACAATCAGATGGGCTAAGATTAACCCGATGGAAGTAACAAAAAAACTTATAGTACATTCATACCCAAACATTCTAAAATGCCTTGATCTATCCTCCGATCACGAGGAAGTCCTAGCGAATTTTCATCAAATCCTGGTCACCATTAAGGCTTTACTGACATCAAAACCCAAAGTCAACCATCCAATAAAGAAAAGGTGGTTCGACCATAACTGTACAACGGCCCTAAAAACTTTAAAATTAGCTCTTCACAATAAATCGAGAGACGCAGCCCAAATACAACTCCTAAGGCGCAAATATATAAGTGAAAGAAAATTGAGAACTGCCCAATTAAAGCAGAAATTGTGGGACGATCTCCATGAGAGCGCGGCATTAAAAAACAGTATGCAATTCTGGCGTATAGTCAGAACCCCATATCTCTCGGATTCAGGCACCCCTAAAATAGAAGTTGCCATAGATGAAAAGACATGGGTTGAGCATTTTTCTAACATTTTTAAAAATTCTTCACCAAAAGATTTAACGCCCCCAGGTGTACAGTATCCTATCTCGCTTAATTTCGATATTCCCGATCTATTGGAGGCATTGCAGAAAAGTAAAACAGGAAAAGCGCCAGGCCCTAATGGAGTCCCAGTGGACTTTTTTAAAATCAACCTAGATCTTTGGGCCCCGATTTTGACAAGAGTGTGTACTGCCGCAGTCCACGAGGGAGTACTATCCTCTTGGACAAAATCAATAATGGTCCCCGTTTTCAAAAAAGGGGACAGACAAGACGTGAGGTGCTATCGGCCCATTTCACTGCTGGATTCGCTCGGGAAAGTAGTGGGAAGAGTAATCCTAGAGGGTCTCCAGCAGTGGAGTGAGGACCGTTGTATCATCTCTGACATCCAATTCGGCTTCCGAGAGGGTTTCGGAACAGTCGAACAGGCCCTCAACCTCACCCTACTGATGGGAAAATATACACAGGCCAAGGCTAACAAAATCCACATGGTCTTTGTCGACCTCTCCGCAGCCTTCGACTGCGTTTCGCATGCCAAGCTGTGGACAATTCTCGCCCAAATGGGAGTAGATCCCCCCCTCCTGGATTTTTTACGCGAACTCTATTCTGGCGCCACGGCTAGAGTACGTTTCGGCGTAAAAGGCGAGCTGACGGCTCCGTTTAGCGTAGGGCGTGGAGTCAGGCAGGGTTGTGTCCTGGCCCCCTTCCTCTTCTCTCTCTACACAAATGGCCTGGAGGAGGAGATGTTGAGGGGGGCTCGGGACCTCCCACGCATTAATCATCTCCTGATTCCCGCTCTGCTCTTCTCGCGCGCACTCCCCGCGAGCTTCAATACTCACTTAATAGATGTACGACCTTTATGAGCAATTTGGACCTAAGGGTAAATGTGAAGAAAACCTTTGTTATGACAGCAGGGAGGGGCTCCCAAAGAACAAAAGACATTCACCTTGAAGCTCAAAAACTTGACGCGACTTCTCAATACCCCTACCTGGGCATCATGATTGATGACCACTTAACATGGAAGCCAGCAGTAGTTACAAGGGGTAACCTTCTTAAAAGATCAATAGCTGCTCTAACGAGCTTTTCCCAGAGACTTGGGCAAAGGCCTCCGGTGGAGCTATTAAAAATTTACACTGCCAAGTGCCTGGCTACCGCTATATACGGTGCGGGGGTTTGGGGATATGTTGATACTAGTTATATCCAGAAGGCGGAGAACACCTTTCTTAGATTTCTCCTGGCAATGCCGAGAGGTACCTCAACATACGCCATGCATCTAGAACTAGGAATCCCCTATATAGAGGACCTAAATAAAATAGAACCTGTGATGCTGTGGCGACGCATTTGGGCATCTGAAAATAACAATCTGACTCAGTCTATCATCACTGACTCGATGGCCCTTGACAAATCTTCTAGCATAAAGTGGCTGTCGTATGTAAAAAACTTTCTTACAGACCTAGACCTCCAGCACTGTTACCTTAACCCAGATTCCATTAGGGATATTTCAAAGAGAGCCCTCAAACACCTAGCGTTAAGACACCTGGAAACGCTAAGATTATCATCAAACGCAATGAAAATGTCGGTTGTCCACGCGAACATGGTACAATTAGCTCATGGCATTCACCCATATCTAACTCTGCAACTATCGATCTACGAGAGAATGCTACCAACACGTTTTAGATTAAATACTTTCTTTAGATTGGTCACGTTCCCTGAAAAAAACTGTTGGAAAGATACTCTCCCTCCTTGTCCGTGCGATGGAGTATCCACACAATCAAACTTACATGTGACTTTGCTCTGCAAATTCCATCGTTCACACAGAAAAATCTGGTTATTGCCAATTTTAAGGACTTGGGGTCTTAGACAATGTAGACCAGCCCTTCTTAGACTCCAAACGCTGGAATCAGATAATGTTTGTTATTTCGTGAGCAATTTTTTAAAATGCATTTTGAAGCATAGAAATAATTTATAAACCGTCTTATTGATGCTACTTTATGCAGATTGTTACAGAAAACTTTTTAATCAATTTTTCGATAATAGTTGAGTCTTCTCGTTTGTATGTAAGGTTATGAAATATGTTTCTTTTAACCATACAAAAATGTAATGAATGTTGAATATTGTGTCTTTTATGGTTTTTCCACTGTGAACAAGCCGAATAAAGAATTTATTATTATTATTATTATCATTAGCTGGCTCCAACGTGGCTCCCACGTCACTGTACTTACCTTTGGCTGGCTTCCACGTGGCTCCCTTGTGGCTCTCATTTCCTTGTTGGTCAGTGCCTCCTTCCTGCCTCCATCGTCGTGTTGAGGAGCCTGTGCCAGGTACTGCTTCTGATGGCCAGTGTCCTTCCACTCGCCACAGACTTTTGCAGGTGCTCATTTATTTTTACTTTTCCCTCTTCTTCACCCCACCCCATGCCCTGCACTATCCACTGTCTTCCCATCCTCCTCCAATGTCATTGTTTAATGATCTGCCTCCTCCTATGTCCAAATTTATATTAACTGATGTTAATCAGAACACATGGAAGAACATTTGCCCCTTTTGTAATCTGTGGTTTTATTGTGACCTCACAGGATATTTTTGTTGTATTTTATTGATCATCCTAACTATTTGTGATGTACAACGGTAGGAATTTTTATGTTCTCAGTTTTTAATACCAAACTAGTATTGCTGCCTAAACACATTTCTCCCACCAATAAACTAACTTGGGGAGAGGTGCCCGGGACGACTTGTGTGTGTCAGGTGTTCTTTTAAGAAGCCTCCCTACCCCATGTAGAGAGCTCGAAGCAAACACTGCCCACAGCTTCTTTTAAAGGCAAGAATCCCGTTTGTTCCTTTATTTTTCTGACTTTTGCTCAGATCTGGAGAGACTAGATGTAAAAACACGCACACTTGGGCTCTCGTAAGGGAACAGCTTGCCCTTCATTGAGGCTAACCCCACCTCCTTCTTACCCTCCACAAACTGTCCCTGCTTTTGATTTCTCCCTCATTCCTTTCTCCTGCTGTCTACTCAAGTGGTTCCCTGACCTCTCCCCAGCCCTCCAGTTGCTTGCCCCATTCTCGGCCCAGTCACTGCTTTCACCATCTTTGCTTGTGTGGTCTCAGGGGAAAGAAAGAAAATGGGATCAAAGACAACCCTGGCAGGCATAATTAAGGCCGGAAAAAGCTGCAGCTCCCTCTCCACGCCTCCCAACCCCTGCAATACACAACACTACCAGCTGAGGCAACAGGCCCATGCAAACAATGGAGGCTATTCACGCTACCTCTGGCCTGGGAGTGCCCTCTCACTGCTTCCACCCTTAATAAATGTCACTGCAGGTCAAAATTGCTCACAGTTCCTGACACAAACCCCTCTCACCACTCCCTCACTCCTTTGTTGCTTGTCCACCCATGTCTTGCCCCTTTCCCCGACCCATGCCTCTGCTTTACCCTCCATATGCAGCACTCCAAATGTTCAGTTGAAATGCTCCATTTTATTTTTAGCCAGGCCCGGTTCTAGCGGGTGGGCCAGTCCCACCCAAACATGACCCTTGGCCCTCCCAGTCATGGCATAAAAGCCAAGGCAAAAACAGTCTGTTAAATTCCTCTAGCTTTCTCTGTGTTGTCAGCCAAGCATTGTGGTGTTTTCCCAGTTCCTGTTTAATGGAACCTGAGATGCGTGATTGGGCCGGGATCTCTGTCTCGAAGGACACCCCATCACATCTCCTTTTAGAGAACTGGGCTCAGTCTCCACCTACTATTACAGGTACATTAGGGGTATGGTGAGGGAAATAAACCCTTTCCTCTCTTCGTGGCATGATTTGGATTTCCAGCGGTTCTGTTCTCTTGCTCCAGAGCAACTTTTACTGCTTTTTTTTGGGGGGGGGGGGGGGGGGTTCATCCTGCTGTGCCTTCTACCAGGGCCGGACCTTGCTCCAATAGCACCCTGGGCAAAAAGAAATGTGCCGCCTTCGCTACTGCTGGTGAATACATTGAGGCAGCAGGCTCTTATCACAGGTCAATCCTTGGCTGGGTACAGAAAAGCAGCAACTTGCCTTATAACACACATTCTCGCTACTCCCCCAGCTCACCTTATTCACTCACAACGTAGCTCCCTCAGACCTGTTCTAAGTTGTTTGTTGGGAAGGGGGGAGGGGTGTTGATGTGTGGCACCAGGGGGTGAGAGGTAGATGGGAGTGCAGGGTAAGAAGACTGATAGGTTGCTAAAAAGCATTGATTGCAGCATGTTAAGACTGATTTAAGGGGGCGTGGCTTACGCGCCGGCGAGAGATGGCGCTTCCTCCGTGAGCTCCGAGGCGACGCGGGACTTCTTCCAGTTTTCCACCTGTTATCCCCGGCTTCGGAGACCAGCCACACACTTCATTGTACGGCGGAACATGGTCCCAGTGCATTGCGAGATGCAGCGGCTCTTTTAACTACCGCTTTGCATCGTTCTGCCGCTTTATTTTCATCAGCAGTTGCGGGACGCGAGTGGCCGCCATTTTGAGCCGCCGAGCTCGCGTCCCGTTTCTCTCACGTCTCTGCCTCCTCAGTGCCCAGCACTCCTCCTGCAATATCGGTTGGGCTCATATTTACAAGGTATGGTGTAACTGCCCCAACATGACACCCTGTTATGCCTTTATGACTTTTTGTGCCACAAATCCCTTCTTTGCTCGCTACTGCGTCATCCCTTCATAGCGGCGGCCATTTTGTGGTACTCTCTTTGCGCAATGCTCAACCTCTTTCTCATATCTGCCTGCAACTCTCTGTGGATTATCAACTGACCTCTTGGGCCTTCTATCCTGTGGACGCTTTGCTGTTTCTCTGCTACCTCATTGATAGATGTTTTTTTTACCTGCGTATGGGACTGCTTTTCACTCAATTTCAACGCCTGTCCTGCGGATTTGAGGTATTGCTTCTACATTGCTCTCCTTTACCTCATATGTACCCTATTCCTTCTACTGCATTTCCGAACTCTGCATATAGGACCTCAATCTTATGGTTCTTGTGGTGTGGCTTCCATCCCTACGTTCCTCCTAGTGTGCCCCTCTGTTGCCACAATGTCTCAACATGGGGGCCATTCGAGCTCCACCACCACTGGTACCAAACCAAAACGCCCCAAAATGACCCGCCATCTCCAATTCGTTCTTCCTCGAACCCTGTGCTGGATTCCATCCTAGAAGAGGTTCGTGGTTTACAACCTTTTATGTCTGCAACCAACGAGAAACTCAAGCAGATAGAAGATAGATGGGTTGTCATGGAGGGCAAGGTTTTGGACCTAGAGCAACGCGTCAGCGACATCCAGGATGTGTCTACTAAAATTCCCATTCTTGAAAAGGAAATTCAGCAGTTGAAACTACACACAGAGGACCTTGAAAATCGTAACAGGAGGAATAACCTCCGTATTTATGGAATTCCGGAGTCCCTTGAGGGGGCGGACATGGTGTCCTTCATTCCCAAATTCCTTTATGAACTTTTGGAACTCCGACCAGAATCTAATCCTCTGAACATCCAGCGTGCTCATCGTCTGGGCCGTCTTACATCCAACCCGACCAAACCTAGGGGCATTATCCTGCTATTTCTTGAGTTCACTGAATTGATGACTGTTCTTAAAGCTGCACGACTCAAACGTCGCCTCATTTGGTCGGGTCATACCATCTTTATTGCCCAAGACTTATCAAACGCTACGAATGCACGTCGCAAGGAGTTCCTGAATCTTCGTCCTCACATGAGGGTCTTGAACATTCAATATGGTATTCTGCATCCATGTCTCCGCAAAATAACTCACAACGGTCGCTCCCGTACATTTGATGATCCTCTGAAGCTTCGAGCGTATCTTCAAAGTGTTTCTACTTCCACCATGGACACCAATGACTGAAATTGATTTTTTTCGTACTTACCTACTCTTACTAAGCTGATGTCTTGACGACTGTTGTGGCCTTGTCCTGGTCTCTTCTATGCATTTCTTTCCTATGACTTTTCATTTCTTTATATCTCCTATGTCTATTTTTCCCGCGTTTCCTTCGCTCTGTGGGGTTGGCGCCTTTGCCGGCGTCTCCATGCTCCTACTGTCTTGGTATTCTCTTTTCTCTCAGATCTGGCTTCTTTGCCATGATCTGTTTATTTCTTCTCCTCTTCTCTCTCTTTCATCTCTTGTCCTTCATTTCACAGGCCATGCGTGTTCTTCCCCCATTCCTCTATTTTCCCTTCTCTTCCTTGTTTACTCCGCATCCTTGTTTAGTGTTGCTCATCGTATGTTTTCCTGCTCTCATTTTCTTATCATTATGCTCGGTATGTTTACCCGATCACCGTTTCTCTATGTTTGCCTGACTTTCCATACCTTTGTCTATATTTTGTATTGTATTTTGTACTCGATTCTCATTTGTAATGTATTTGTTTGCATTGTCTTGCCTTGTAGTTGTTTCCCTGAAGTGTACTGGACCCAGATGTCACCCCCTTCTCCTGCCTTCCGTCATGTGTAATTTTGTAACTTGGAATGTTCGTGGTCTCGGCAACCCTGTTAAACGTCAAAAGGTACTATCCCATTTATCCAAGTTGAACTCTCAGATTGTTTTTCTTCAAGAAACTCATTGTACAGATGTTGAATCGTTGAAATTAAAGAGGGCCTGGGTGGGTCAAGTTGTATTTTCTCCTGCTGTTGACAAAAAAGGTGGTGTTGCTATATTGTTTCGTAAAGGTTTGAATGTTCAAATTCTCTCTTCTCAAGCTGATGATGTGGGTCATTGGGTTATGTCTAAGGTTGTCATACAAAACAAAACGATGGTTCTCCTGAATATATATGGCCCTGTCCGCCCTGACCCTAAATTTTGGTCTGACATCAAAATCCTCATTTCCTCCATTGATTGTCCTAATATTGTTATAGCTGGTGACCTTAACCAATGGTTAGATCCATTTTCAGACAGGCTATCTTCCAGCAAATTTCAGCCTGATAAGACGCACAAATCCTTTCAGTCGGCCATTGCCTCCCGTTCCCTTTTTGATGTTTGGAAAACGTGTAATCCGGATTCACTGGAATATACCTTCTACTCGAATGTTCACCATACCCGTTCCCGAATCGATTATATTTTAGTCAGCAAGTCCCTTCTCCCGACGATTCAGCAGTCCGAAATTGGTTCTATATTTCTATCGGACCATGCCCCTGTTTCAGCCACCTTTGACCTTACCCAAACCTCTTCATGTTTTAGCCGATGGAAATTTAACACTTTCCTTCTCTCAGATTCAGTCTTTATGTCTGAAGTTAGGGATTTTATTTCTGAATACTTCTCCCTCAACTTACCTCATGACACATCGATTTCAAACAATTGGGATGCCTTCAAAGCTGCCCTACGTGGCTTCACAATTTCCTATGTTTCTAAAAAGAAGAAACTCAATCGCTCAAAATATACTGCCCAACTTACCAACATCAAGACATTGGAACACTCTTACTTTTCTTCCAAAAATCCTGACGCTCTCCTCCACCTTATCAAAGCTAAATCCGACCTCAATCAAATTGCCACAGTTGAAGCCTGTAACACCCTTTTGAAGATTAAATCTAAATATCATGGGGGTCAAAATAAAGCTGGCAAAATGTTAGCAAATTACCTCAAAATTAAATCAGAACGAAAATCAATTGGACCCATTCTCAATGATGCATCCAACACACTAGTTACCTCCGACGAGGATATTGCAGAAGTCTTTCATAACTACTATAAACTCCTCTACACTGATGACACTCACCCTGAGGATGATGATCTCTCCCATTTTTTCGAAGACCTCCCCCCTCCCCCATGCCTCCCTACAGAGTTTCACCAATTAGAAACTGACATTACACCCCAGGAAATCCTCAAGGCAATTACCTCTCTAAAAAAATCGAAAGCTCCTGGCCCAGATGGTCTCCCTATTGAATTTTACTCTGCCTTGCATTCTATTTTTATTCCTCACCTTCTACTACTTTTTAATTCTTTTATCTCGAATGCTAAGGCTTCTGGCTCCTTCTTGGATGCCTTGATAATCATCATCCCCAAGCCTGACAAAGACCACTCTTTATGTAAAAACTTCCGCCCCATTTCCCTAATTAATTACGATTGTAAGATTTTTGCCAAGATTCTAGCTGCCCGTCTCGAATCCCTTATCCCCCTTTTAATCAACACGGATCAAGTTGGATTTGTGAAAGGTAGACTTGCTGCTGACAATGCCCGTGTTTTTGCCAATGTTATTTCCCACAGTAAACACTTGAAAACCCCATTAGCCGCCCTCTCCTTGGATGCTGAGAAAGCTTTCGACCGCATTAATTGGAAGTTTATGTTTAAATCATTACAATGGTTTGGTTTTGGTCCCTCTTTTATCTCTTTAGTGAAACTCCTGTACTCAGCTCCACATGCCAGCGTTTTTGTCAATAATCAATTCTCAAAATTTTTCCCCTTATCAAGAGGAACGAGACAGGGTTGCCCTCTTTCCCCTTTACTATTTATTCTTTGCCTTGAACCATTCCTGATTAGAATACGCTCTAACCCCCAGATTAATGGGTTCCACTTGTCGTCCATTGAGACGAAAATTTCGGCCTACGCGGATGATATCCTGGTTTACATGGCCAATCCTGTCTCTTCCCTCCCTCCGTTTTTGGAAGAAGTCCGCTTATATTCCTCTGTCTCTGGCTATAAGCTTAATCTTTCCAAGACGGAGGTTTTACCTTTAACTTCAACTTGTTACCAATATATGTTTGCTTCCACTGATTTTGCCTGGTGTCCCTCCAAGATCAAATACTTGGGTATTTGGTTTTCCTCTTCGTTGGGTGAAACCATTAAATTGACCTTTGCCTCCCTTACTCAAAAAATTCAATCCCTCCTTCAATCCTGGTCCCCCCTTTTCCTCTCCTGGTGGGGTCGATTAGACACTATTAAAATGATGATTTCCCCGCATATTTTATAAACTGTTTCCATGCTTCCCATGAAGATCCCTAATTTATATTTTACTCGGTTGGACTCCACCTGCTCCAAATTCTTGTGGAATAATAAACAACCCCGTATTGCTCTACATAAGCTCATACGCCCTAAATCTGAAGGTGGAGTTCGCTTTCCTGATTTTAAATCATACCACCATGCCTTTCTAATCAAGCAAGCTTTCTCACTGTCCTCTGATTTCACTGATACCCCTCTGCCCAAATGGATTGCCATTGAACGGTCCTTGTTAAAAGACTTTACTTTCCAACACTCTCTTTATATGTCAAATTGTTCATTTCTGACTAAACACCCAGTACTGAAATACTCACATACTCTACTACACACCGAATTCTCGAAAGGTTTATCCCCCTTGCAATGTTTTCTCTCATCAAGTGTATGGTACAACAAATATCTTAAGTATAAGGGTAAATCTTTTTACTTCAAGTACTGGAAAGAAAAGGACATTGTATTTGTATATCAATTTTTTTCTGATTCATCCATTATTTCATTTCCTGCAATGCAAACCATGTTTGACCTACCTGTTCAATTTAGCAAAGAATATGACATTATCACTTCCGGTATCATATCCCATTTATCTACCCTTCCTACCTTTGCTTCCCTCCCTTCCCTTACTCCTTCCACTCCTCTATACCCTTTGTTTTCCCAACAAATCCCCAAAGCCGCTCTGGTTTATAAGCTGTTGTTAGCTAATATTACGCCTAGACCTAAAACTGTTACTGAAACTGCATGGGAATCTGATTTTTCTATCTTGTTATCCGTTGATGTTTGGGATCACTTATGGTGCAAATTGTTTAAGACATCGATTTCAGCTCACATTATTCAGTCACTTTTTTTTCTGTATCATAGAGCTCTTCTCACCCCTGTTAGCATTACAAAATTCTCCTCCTCGTCCTCCCCCCTCTGTTGGTCCTGTTCCTCTTCCTCCGGCACACTCAAACATCTACTGTTTGATTGCCCCTCTGTTCTTGCTTTTTGGAACTCAGTTTGGGATCTTTGCTTGCGCATTTTTCATTTTGATGTCCCATACTCATCGATGCACGTTTTTTTAGGCTCCCAATCTGATATTTTAGACTTACATTCATACAATGCTAAATTATTTGATCTTTTCATTGCAACTGCTTTTAAAGTAATTTTGTCCTGTTGGAAGGATAATACTAAACTGTCTGTTCATACATGGTGGAATTTCATATGTGATGAGCATAGAATTGCAATTGCTTCTTCTTCTTCTGTCCCCTTAAAAATTAAATCTGATCTTCTCTGGCTTCCTTTATCTAACTTCTTATCATCCGCCTCCCCTTCCTAACTTGTCCTTCTTTTTCTTATCTCCCTTTCTTTTTCTTTTCTCCTCCTTCTTTCCTTTTCCCCTCTCTTCCTTTTTTCACACTATCTGAACCACCTCTCCTCTTCATCTCCTTCTCCTTGTTTTTTCACATTGGTTCTGATTTTTTTGTATACTGTTATATTATGCTGTATTCTTTCTTATACAAAATAAAACTTTATTAAACTGAAAAAAAAAAGACTGATTTAAAGCACGTTCAATGGAATTACTTGAGCCAAGGTAGGCTGTGTTGCTGTTTGCAGGACCTTTATGCAAACAGTTCTTTTTGCCTCTCTGAAGATTGGCACCCTGGCCCAGGGCCCAGCTGCATATGCCAAAAGCCAGTTCTGCCTGTTGCTCTGTGGGTCTCATCTTTGCTCTTCAGACCCTGTGGGTAGGAATTATGCCTGCTACAGCCTTGCACCTTTCCTGAGTCCTGCAGTTACTGTTTTATTGGACCGTGCTGTGAGGTAAAGTTTGATTGTATAATCAAAAGAAGGTAAGAACATGTTGTGGGGGCATAGCTGCATGGGGGTGTGTGTGGAATGCTGACACTTTTCCTACAAAAGAACACTGACAATTTGTTCACGTTTTTGAGATTCTGAAAAGGATTGGACATAATCTGTAAATAGAACTTAATGTTAAATTGTATATTTCATTTAAAACTTTCACATTCTGATTTTGTTTACTTAATTATCAATTTGGTCATATGTGTAACTGTGAACACATTTTAAATTGCATTTATCTCATATTTACTGTTTTGTTATGAAAGGCAAAACAATACTAGTCTTAGGTGATTTTACGCATTTTTGTAGTGGCCGGGACAAGAAAAGTTCAGTTAGGCTTGTATGAAATCAGCTATATGGCAGCACTATGTGTGGGTTGTAAGCCCCCCCCCCAAATGTTTGAATATTGACCTCTGGGATAGCAGTGATCTATTTAGAGAGATTTTATACTTTGGGTGGAGACTAGGGATGTTAGGATATGGGTAGGACAGGTAACCTGGTAAGCACAAGACAAGAGATGCAAGGGTGCAGCATCTCCAGTGGCACCAGGGCATGGAGGCCAGAGGTGGACACTGAACCCTGATCATTGCGGTATTTCACAAATCAAATAGGGGACCCATTTTCTTTATTGCACTAGCGCCCATGCCACACTAGCTACACCACTGACAGCTAACAGAGATAAATACTCTTGGAAGTGAGGATTTTTCCACATTTCTTTTTATATTATAGCTGGACACTGTAACTTCTTGTTCAACTATTAGAGGTCTTGTAACATGAGAACTCAGTTCACCTTTCTCAAGACTGCAGTGGGGTCGGCAGACTTTTGTGGTGGGACCCCCTAGGCCCAGAAGGAGCCACATCATTCCCAGTGGCATAACATTAAATGATGGGGCCCCCCTGCAGAATGTGATGAGAGGCCCTTGAGCTGCCCATATCTCACAGATACTCATTGGCGTTGGGATGAAGAGGGCCCTCTGAAGATTTTAGGGGCCCTCTGGAAGGTTGGGGGCATCCCTGCACATAAAGGCTGCAGAGGTCTGGTTACACCCAAGCATTCTATTCTAAGCTATAATCAACATAAAAATATGCAGAATTAAGGTGCTTTGGGACACAGCTTTTAATTTTAAATTCCAAAAGGAAAATTGAAGTTTATCAATGAAAGGTTTGACAAACAGTCATAAGTACAACAGACAAGTTGTAATCGGATTTTTTGGACTTTGATTGGTGGGAATGCACCGATCATTTAATGCAGTATCACTGATCAACAATTGTATGCAATTGTATATTGGGGTGGTCAATTGAATCTCGAAGAAGGAGTATAGCTCCTGCTTGGGGGCATAGGGTTTAATCTTCTGCAGTATGTGGCAACCAACTCTTGTGAAAGAGGCGAACACCCTAAAGTTGATGTAGGCCATACTATGAGCCAGTTGCAAGCCTGGTGATGTTGGCTCTACTCTACAGCGAGCATCACTGCAAAGTGTTTTGTGCAGTTGCACTGATAGACTAAATGAGAGATTGACCCAGAGAGAACTATCATGGATCTGATGCTGTCTGCTACCGTTCCCGCAACCAGCTTCCAGTCTGTCTGGGATGAAAGGTGGATTTTGTTGAGTGGCCTCATCCTGAAATTATGATTAAATAGCATCCAGTATCTCATGGAATAGTAGCTCTTTGGAATAGACCGTGGTTACTCTGGATTCACACACTTCTTTTGGACCCTCAACGTTTGATCTCAAGGATTTTCTTCTGCAGATCATTACTTTGTGAGTCTCTGCTTTGCTACCAGTTCTTGTAGATTTCTGTTGTGTTAACCTACTCTGGCGTATCTTACTTACCCCTATTACTCAGTTGTCTGAGATGGTAGGAATGCAGTTTTACACTTCCACGTAACATTTCGTTCCCAGAATTCCTGTGCAAAGGAAAGGAGATTGCAGACTGGAGAGTTGATAATTTTAAACACAAAACAGGCAGTTCTGTCTAGGCCCCATTCCATTTAGGAATCTTTCTGGACGCACCAAAAGCATTCGCCTGTGTGTTGGTTTACAAATTCCCTTCATGTTATCATGCACATTGCTTACAGTTATACACTTTAAACTCACAAATCATTGATATTTAGGGTTTTAGTAATTAGTTCAGTAGAAACAAACTAAGACTACAACACACAAAATGCTTACATCCCTGTACCACTATTCACCCCATAACCCTAAATCACCCATATATACCTTTACCACTGCCCACCCCTAAATCCTAAAATTACCCTTAGCTCAATTTACCACTACCCATCCTTAAACCCTAAATTTACTCATACACCCCTTTACCACTATCCATCCCTAAACCCTAAAATTACACTTAGCACAATTTACCACTACCCATCCTTTAACCCTAAATTCACACTTACATTCTTTTACCACTACTCACTCCTAAACCCTAAAAGTAACCTTAGCTCAATTTACTACTACCCTACCCTCTACATGCTCTGTATACACTCAAAATCTACCGCTTGTATCGTGATGTCTGTTCGGAAGTACATATAATGTGATCTAGGGCTTGTAAGCAACCTCCAGAAGCGACAAAAATTGGGCCTGCCATGGCCCATCTGAATGCATCCTTGGCCCATCCAGATTAAAACTCCCGTTTTCAGCTGTGAACTCAATCCTTGTTTTTTGAGGTTTTCAATTGTGTTTTAGGTGTTGGAGCGCTTTATATGAGCACCACTTAAGCTACACATGTACATTTTCATTTTGTTTTGTTTTTTCTATTACACACGGAGAAATTATGTGATTTTCCCGGAATCACAGGATGCTGTGCTGACGTAGAAACTAGAACTCACTTCCCCACTTCCAAGGTCGGCAGCTCTAATTTAGACATGCATCATTTGTGCAAGCCGCTGTCGTTTTTAACAGCCCCCCCTGCTGCTTTTAATACACCACCACCTCCTCCCACTCTCTGTGGATTTACCCATCCCCTGTATTTGAAAAAAAACATTGACCAAGCCAATAGATCTTGCATGGATGAAACCTATTGACCTTGCAATTGCTTAGTTTCTTTTTTTTGCTCATTCAGCATTTTTTGTCTAAATCAAAGTTTCAAAAGCAGATTTTGTTTCATAAAAACCAAAAAGCAATGGCCCTGGCACATGGGGAGTTTTATTCCTGAGCATAATGACCATTGCTTGTTTCCCTGACCATGGTCGCCAAGAGTCACGTGGCCTTCGCAAAAAGGGAAATCCAGTGAAAATTGCCTTTGCTGTCAATAGGGAAGCAGTGACATCCAGATCCGGATATCCCACAAAGACTGCCCCAAACCATGGGCTTTTCAGAGTCCCTTGCGGGTGGGATGGGAGTAATGACAGTAAGGGGTCTCCCTCAGCCTCACTGTTTAGTGATCACCAAAGAAGTTTCATCCCCAGCCCTTTGGTGTCTATGCAGGGTTCGCAGGCAGTAGAGGGCCCTGGGCTAGGTTCACCAGTAAGTGTGCGCCCTGAGTCAGAGTGAAGTAGGGGTGAGTCAGGTCCTAAGATGGGAGAGCTGAGGCATTATAGGGTTATGGTCAGGAGACAGGTAGTAAGTACTCTGCATGGTTTACCGGCATGGTGAGGGCTAAGGGAGGCCCAAGTAGCTAAACGCAGGCTGGAGGAAACAATGCATGAGAGGTCAGCCTGGGTTCAGGACAGGACACCACGGTAGATAGCTTGGGCAGCACACACAGGCAGGCGATTTCAGCAGGGGCTTAGCACAGCTAAGGCGACCACAGCAGGTTGCAAGCATGCACCAAGAGATGGAGGCTTAGCCCATCGAAGACAGTCAATAGCGCCTGCGCTAGAGCCAGGATCCAGGCAGTGGTGGTAGCTGCCACAGCTAATTGCGTGGGTGGTGCAACAACGGAGGGAGGCGTGGGGTCAACATACCTTGACTACGCACCACTCTATAGGGCTCAGCGAGTTAGTAACAGTGTTACCAGTTGCCCTACTGGGTTTCACATCAGGACAGGGTGCGTGTCAGATAGCCTCCTGGGATCCAACGAATGCTCGTGAGGGTTGGCTGGGCACGAGACGGGTCGCACGACCACGGCAAATACAATAGGGGCAAGCATACGATAAGAAATGGAGGCCCATGCCCTTGGCCCGCAAGATACACCTAGTCAAATAAGGACACCTGCGCCAGAGCCGGAATGGCAAGATAGTCCCCTGGGGGAGATGGTCATTGGCGCTCCACAGGTCAGGGACAGCCGCTCACACTAGCTGGAGCCTGTAAGGGGGTCCCCAGCGAAGCCACCATGAAAGGGCTATGGTTGGACAAGTGACCCGCAATTTTGTAGCCCGGCACCATTACTGATATAGTAGGGTCAATAGTTGTCATCAGGGTCTACCATCTGCAGGTTGGCACTTCATGAAATATGCAATGTCTTAGGGGACACCTTGCATCATTCCTGCTTACCTGATGGGCCCCCGTTGCGGGCGTCAGGGAGGAAAGGAAGTAACTATGAAGTTGCCGGGACAAGGTGGCAAAGTCGGGAAGGATAAGTTTCTCCCGTAAATGCATATGCCCTTGAAGCTGTAGGAAGCAAGTAGGCAGCTCAGAGGTGGGGGGCTCTGTCATCGACGGTAGCCTCCTCCAGAGCTGTGGCGGAGTTACAGGGCGATCTGGAGGCAGACAGGTACAGTAATGGTACCTCTGCGGCAGATAGGTACAGTAAGGGTACCTCTGCCTTGCACAGTAAGGGTGCCTGAGCCAAAGACCTGGAGTCGCAGGGAGGTTCCGGGTAAACCGCGACGGTGCCCCGTTAGTCCTTCGGGCGGTTGGGGGGCCTGACCCACCGGGGGTGTGCCATACCACGCTCCGCCCTGAAAGGGGCGGGAGTAGAAGTCATGATCACGTGATCCGAAGGGGATCAGCAAAGGCTGCACTGTCCGGGCGTCGACCCACCGTGCCGGGTGGCTCAGAAGGCGGGCGGGACAGCGAGGGGCTGCCTGCCCTGGATCACCCGTAAGATAACCCACTAATACGTCATACTTTTGTTGTATGAAAAATAAACCTGCAGCAGTTCTTTACCCATAACCATGTGTCCCGTGTGTCATTATGGGCAAGTGTATAATATGTAAGGGGGAGCGAATGACGGTATGGGCACTATGGCAGGTATGGCATCCTTTTTTTGGCAAATGCCTGGCTTTTGACGTCCTCCTAATTATCACATAAGATCGTGAGAAATACATACCACTGAAAACTAAAATCATATTTCAATATTTTTCCAAGCTACTGCTACTAGTCTAGATTATAACAGAGCTCCCCTTGTTTCCTAGGAATGGCAGTTCGAAATACAGGCGAGTATAGCCAGAAAACAAAATCAAATTACTGCTTACAAGGCGATCATTCACGGCACTGCTCTCATTTTTAACATGCGTTTCATACAGTTTGCTGTTTTGCAGAGTATATCGACATGTATGGCATTTAAGAAAAACTGCACAGCTGTCTTATGCTTTAAACCCCTTTTTACCTAACATCGGAGGGAGCAATGGTTTTCTGATTTTACGTCATGTGCAAAAGAGCAAAAAATATGCAATATCTTCTTTCATTGTCAGACCGCCCGTCATATAGCCAAGAACACCGTGCCATAACCCTTTTTCCAACTTTGCTGCTTAGGAACGAAGTAGGTTAGGCTACAGCTTTCTAACAAAGGCGTGCCTTCAATTACAGAAATTATTCCTAAATGCAGTTCTCGTTCATCAACAGTAAAAAACAAGCATTTGCAATGCAATCGGTCTCGCCTTTCGGACCTTATAAGTATTTATCCATGCAGTCATAGACTAAATACAATCAAAAACAATAAAAAATATACAACTAAACCATGCAGATCAAAAACAGAATTGACTTTTTCTGCTTTAGGAAAAGATGCTCTTACCACAGAACTGCAGAGTACCCATACTATTAACTTCAGTAAGATGACCAATTGAGCCAGTTGTGAGAGGATTCCTACCTGTGTTTTTACAACTGGTTATATAATAGGATACAGATTATAACAGCATACCTGTGACATGCAGATTAAACCTTGAGTAGTGAGCACTTGGGGGCATATTATCAAGGACGACGTTAGAATGATCGCCGGTTTAGCGGCAGAAAACTGCAGCTAAAGCGGCGATAATGGGCTTGATAATATGCCCTGGAGAATTCCAAAGAAAGACCATGTTCTCACCAGAACATGGAATTCTATTGGAATTATCAAGGGCATATTATCAAGCCCATTATCACTGCTTTAGCGGCAGTTTTCTGCCCATAAACTGGTGATAATTTTTAACGCCATTCTTGATTATATGCCCCTTAGTTTTTTGGCCAATAGACCAACACTATGATGAACATCTGGAATATAATGGCCCTCTATCTTCGGGCTCACACTTCCATTTGTTAAAATAATACAGTTGGCTTCCTATGGATTATTTTTTTATATAGCATCAAGTGGACTTAGTACATTTAAAAATGTCACTGGTATCCTGTCAATTGAAGTCTTACCACCCTTCACGGAGCCATCTTCGCGCCTACACTTTCCATTAACATAACTACATCTCATCGTTGTTTTAAAACATTGACGATACTAGCACACCGTTAAAAGCTTGCACTTCTAATAAATATCGCGAAAAGTATATTTGAAAAGTCAACTTGATAAACTTAGGCCACGCAGAATGTATGTTCGGCAAGTCTTTGTAGCATTGCATGCTGTAGAGTATGGTCTAATACTAAGTAAGGCAAAGAGTAAATATTATTTAAAACTTTAGAGTTTGGTCAGAGTGGCAATAAAAATAACACACACTTAAATTCCGGTTAACTCTTCATACATGGAATCGCGCAGTTCGCGACAAAATGAGGCTTTCAGACAAAGATGCCTCTAATGAGGTAGAGAGTGACAGCCTTTATAAAACTTTTAATATAGGGAATACATATATACATGTGGCGTGTTCCACCTGCCATTCTAAATTCATACTAATCAATCATTCAGCAATAATCCGTATTGGCCCTGCCAGTAACTGTCATCATTTTCAAAAGTAATGAGCAATATATCTCAAAACCTGCAGGAGATTTCATTAAGGGGACGGTGCTTCAGGAAGGGCATGTTGGGCATTTACAGTAAAAGGTGTAGCACACGTCCCTGGAGGTTCTATAATGTAAACCACATAATTATAATAATTTAACTCCGCCTCCATAGTGCAGATTAGGGTCTGTTTATTAGAGAATTGCAGGGAATTGTGACAGGAATGTAAAATTTAAGGCCTAAGTAGCTGGGCTGGAAAAAAACTCTCATTCAGCTGCATTGTATCAGTATGTCTTAAGCTGTGTGAGTGGAGCCCAAAGCTTGCACAAAGCTGCACCAGATCATGTCTAAGAATAGTTGGGTTCTCTCTGTTGGGACCGAGAGCTTCATGAAGCATGTAGATAATGTGGGCCTGCAAAAAAGAACAATTGATGGACAGAATGCAGAACAATATCATACATTCACGCCAGTACAGAGATCTAGGCCTAAATCCATGTTTTTTTTGCTCCCCATTCCATTCCAGTTTGAACCCAGGCATATGCAAATCAGTCTTTGACCCTGCACCCAATGGGAACAGTCCAGCCCGAAGAGCCAGGAAAGGTCCTCCCTGGACTGGAAACTAGCATCCTAGGACTGGGTTTGGGGTTTTACCCCTCATCAGCCAGGATATCTTGACTCCAGTGGCGTGGAGAGCACAGGACCCAGGTCTGAGCATACCCATCCCACTCGGTTTGACAAATGCAAAAAGAACAATTGATGGACAGAATTCAGAACAATGTCATACATTCACCCCAGTACAGAGCTCTTAGCCTAACTCCATCGATGTTTTGCTCCCCATGCCATTCCAGTTTGAACCTAGCCATATGCAAATCAGTCTTGACCCTGCACCCAATGGCATCAGTCCAGCCTGAACTGCCAGGCCAAGTACTCCCTGGACTGGGAACAAGCATCCTAGGACCGGTTTCCAGGTTTCACCCATGACTCCAGTAGCATGGAGAGCACGGGACCCACGTCTGGGCATACCTGTCCCACTCGGGGTGACAAATGCAAAAAGAACAATTGACGGACAGAATGCAGAACAATGTCATAAATTCACCCCAGTGTAGAGATCTGGGTCTAAATCCTTTGTTTTTGTTGTTCCCCATGCCATTCCAGTTTGAACCCAGCCATATGCAAATCAGTCTTGGCCCTGCACCCAATGGGAACAGTCCAGCCCGAACTGCCAGGCCAGGTCCTCCCTGGATTGGAAACAAGCATCCTAGGACCGGTTTCGGGGTTTCACCCCTCATAAGCCAGGATAGCTTGAATCCAGTGGCATGGCGAGCACAAGACACACGTCTGTGCATACCCGTCCCACTCGGGGTGACAAATGCAAAAAGAACAATTGATGGACAGAATGCAGAACAATGTCATATATTCACGCCAGTACAGAGATGTTGGCCTAAATCCATCGTTTTTTTTGCTCCCCATGCGATTCCAGTTTGAACGCAGCCATATGCAAATCAGTCTTGACCCTGCACCCAATGGCATCAGTCCAGCCTGAACTGCCAGGCCAAGTACTCCCTGGACTGGGAATAAGCATCCTAGGACCGATTTCGGGGTTTCACCCATGACTCCAGTTACATGGAGAGCACGAGACCCATGTCTGGGCATACCTGTCCCACTCGGGGTGACAAATGCAAAAAGAGCAATTGATGGACAGAATGCAGAACAATGTCATACATTCACCCCAGTACAGAGATCTGGGCCTAAATCCATTGTTGTTTTGCTCCCCATGCCATTCTGGACAGAGTTGCCCTCAGCAGAAGCAGGATTCCATATAGGCGGGCTATTCCGCATCCAGCTCTCCACATGCCACAGGGCTCAAACATCGGCCTCACTAAGGCAGGATTTATCACAAGCCTCGTCGGGGGAAGTAAGCACTATATAAATGCAATTTAAAAATAACTTCTTGCAGCAAGGACCTCATAGACCCCACAGCCCCCCTTCAACGAAAAGATCCACAGATACTACTCCCTGTGGCTGGACTGAAGCTTCCCTGCCCCCCTTCACAAGAGGAATCCCCTCTCACATGCAGCAGGGCTCTACCCCTTCAATGTCTCGAGGATTTGTCCCATACACATACCTTCCCATCACCCTGTACCAATGTTATACTAAAGGGAGACCCCCCTACATCCTACAGAAAAGTTCCATGTGTGACTAGTCTTTTCCTCTCCATTACAAAAGAAACGGATAACTTTCCCCAATGCTGCTTCCCATATATAGCAAGCTGGATATGCCACAGACCAAAACTCCTACCACCTTTCTGCAAAGTTATATACCATACATAATATGGACAGTCTACCCTGCGGATCCGAACCTTCTGCAGCAAATTTTCACCAGAGACGATTCAATGTGGCAATACTATACCAGACCTCTCTTTCCACCTTATAAAATTACTGTAATAGACCAGGATCCATTCCACCACTGGCCTGTTAGCCCTACGCAGAAGGGTTCTACAAAATGCAGTGGCATCCTCTCTCAACAGAGTTGGACCCTTTCCTCATCCACCTCCTTCCTTCCCTGTGCTTTTTGATCACATATGCTGTCATTAAGATCCTACCAGGGGCTTCTTACTGCAGAATTGCACACACAAATTAAGTAAAGCAGCAGAGTTCTAACATGGACTGACCTCCCATCGCTGACCTTGGCACTTTCCATCCAGGCAGAGGTGCCTTCCAACCAGAGCGCAGTATGGTACACTGCTGCCCAGTACTCATCACAACTGGACAATGAAAAGCTGGGTAGTGCTACCCACTGCGGCCTTCCTAGAGCGAAGACGGCGCCACTTAAGGCCTCTCTCAACTCCGCTGCAAGGCTCATTACAGGCTCCAAACGCTATCATCACATCACGCCTGAGTTGAAATCTCAAATGGCTCCTGTATGAAGCAAGGATTCATCTGAAAATTGCTTGCATGACGCATAAAGATTTACACTTCAACACCCCAATTATCTTGCACAATACCTTGAAGTTTCTGGGGGCTCTCATTCCTCTAGAGGATCTAGCATCTTACTGCACAAGCCACCGAAATTCCATAAAAAAGAAAACATACAATCAAGCATTCTCGAGTATTGCACCAAGAATTTGGAACACCTTTCCACCCGAAATAAGACTTAATAATTCCACTGCTTTATTCAAAAAGGAAGTCAAAGAGTTACTGATAAAGACATTTTTGGGCTAGTACTCACTCACCTTAAGATGCATTTGTTTTCATTTGTTCCCTATAGATCTGTTATGTTTATCATGATCTGTTATGTTTGTTTCTTGATCTGGTTGTGTTATGATTACCACTGGGTGTACCCGCTGAACTGCCAAGATGTAAAATACTCTGTTACCCATATGTGGTCTTGTTTGCGCTACATAAAACTCTTCAAAATACAAATAAATAAAACAATGGAATAAGAGAGTCACTCAACAAGAAAGAAATCAGACACCAATTTATAAAAATACATCTTATTTTTATGAATATTATACACCAAAACAAATAAAATCCATTAGAAGGTTACCGAGATATAGATTTTTAGGTACAACGTAAATCACGACTTTTTACTCAAAGTGTGAACACGCATTGGCATTTACCCCAGTTTTAGCAGAAACTTTTAAAAAACTTTTTTAAAGTTGAGATCGAGTACTCTGGCCTACATTGGGTGACCAAATCTGGCAGGGAGCAGGTCAAGGCAACCATAGAGGATTTGTAATACAGTTATCTTGACACCAAAGCAGTCTCAAGGCTAGTTTCAAGCTTTAAAGTTTACCACCATAGACATCAATGGAGAAGCTTTGATGCAAGGGATACAGGTTGCTGAAGATGCTGTAGGATGCTGAGGATGCTGTGCAGTCAACAGGGGTTCAATGGGGCTACTCCTAGATCAACAACAACACAACGATGAGATGGGACCCGAGGGAATATTTATAGACCAAGCTCTGGGAACATCCCCAAACAGTACCTAACAACAACAAAGTACCAGAGGGTCTTACAAGAAAAACCATGAATTTGTGGTGTGTGAAACCCGACAAAAGTCGCCCTTTCAAGCTGTCCTAAAGAGAAAAAGCTACTCCTAGATCCACATGCTTAGTGGAGCCACTTTGGTCACAGTGGACGATGTCCCTCGAAGTCCTAAGGGCCCAGCAAAAGTCCAGTTGGCACTGACTACTGGTCTGCAGGCACAACAAAACCAGGGGTTCCCTTTCGTGAAGGCTAGTGTACTTCTTCGGCAACCAAATTGACAGGGGGGTTTCATCTATGAGGGCAAAAGGGCGTTGTCCCTCTTTATTTCTTGGCCCCATATTAAAAATGCCAAATACAATTTGAGTCTATAGGTTTTCCCCCCCAGCCACAGTCCTTTTTTTCCAGTTGGCCTGCTGCATGCGAGTCGGGTGCACACTGCAGGCAGATGCCAATCATAAGTTTGCTCTAATCGGGCGGAGATGACGCTTAATTAAGGCAGTAGACAAGCTGGCCGGGTCTGCACTTCAGTGCAGTGTTAATGCGCATGCTGAGTTGCCCAGGTGTCTTTCTACAATCGAACTGACATGGACACTTGAGACCTCGCCTATCTAAACAACTAGTGTTCAAGTTCAAAAGACTTTATTCGAATTGAGATCACAATTCATAAAAGTGTACAGATAAAAATCACAATTAAAATTTCATTTTTCCATTCTGGATTAAACATTACTAAGGTTTGATTTCTTACAGTAAAAAAGGAAGACTAAAAGGAATAATACAGTACAATCAGTTAAAATACATAGTAGTTAAGAGCATTTAACTAACTCTAACTCTTATTATCCCACGACGATGGTCCTTCTCACTCTTAAAATTGTGTTCAGAAAGAGGCTCACTGTACTGATAGTAAGACAGTCATCTAAGGACCTAAGTTTATTATAGGCATCTCTTGCTTTCCTTAGGCCCCAAGTTAACAGGAGAGGTTTTAAAATTTGTCGTCTGGAATGGCTATATAAAGTGCAGAAAAGAGTACAGTGTATATTAGATTGAAATGATTTGTCATCACAAGGACACCGCCTTTTTACCCTCGCCCAGTCATTGCAGGTCGGGAATGATACGAGTCTATAGAAGGATTCCAAACGAAAGTATGTCAGGAGCCTACGGTGCTGTAGGGGGTGATCTCTTACATGATACAACTGGAGACCCCTCTGAGATGTCACTTCATCATGGCTCATGACAGATTTTTTGGTCCTTTCGCCCTTCCACCTTTGTAGTTCCAAATGTTCCAGCAGCATCTTTTTGAGCATAGATCGCTAGAGTAATTCCAATGAGGCTGGGTCAGTAAAATATTCAGGATGACCAATCTCACTGACAAAGTTCTTAATGTAAGTAAGCCACTTGAAGTTTTTCAACCCATCACAGCTTAAGCAGTCCTCTATGATGGATCTGTTCAGTTCCATGGCAGGGTTGGTCCAGACGTTATGCCAAAGTAAAACTGGGGCAAGTTTTATAATGTCCGTGATGAAAATGAGAGCAACTTCGGCATGTAATACATATATAGGAGTACTCCTCGGTGTAGCAGTTATAAATCGGAGGAACCTATTCTCGATTCGCTGAATCGCCTCCACTTGCTGCCAGCCCCAGATGCCAGCCCCATAGGTCCCAATAGCCACACATTTCGATTTGAATATTTGAAGGAGCTCCTTAACTGGCCTGTTTCCTATGTTTTTTGCAAAATTCATAAGAGCACCAACTGCTCTATTAAATGCCACGGCCCTTGCATTCACAGCAGACTTCCAGGTGCCTTGCCTATCGAAGTGAACCCCCAAATAACAGAAGATATCGGCTAACTTCACCTTCCTTTTATTTAAAACAATTGGGCATGGTAATCTTTGTTTGTTTGGGCCGCACGACATAGTAAACGTCTTCGAGACGTTTACACGTAACCCTCTGGTGTTCATGAAGTTAGTGAAGGTCTGTACGGCTTTCTGGAGACCCACCTTGGTCTGTGAGAGGATAGCCGCATTGTCAGCATAAAGTAAAATGGGGATGGGTTTGCCATTGATTACGGGGTAATCATAATACTGTTGTGTTAGGCAAGAACCCACTCCATTGATATATAGGTTAAATAGCAGGGGAGCCAAAATGCAGCCCTGCCTTACCCCTCTATTAATCTTAAGAAACTCTGTGCATTCCCCCCCTATGACCGTATCTAACTTGTGCACCTGCCTCCACATAGAGTTCTCTGATGTAGTCTATTATTTTATTATCCAGCCCGATATCCCTCAGAGTCTGCCAGAGATTGTCGTGCAGAACGCAATCAAATGCAGAACTGAGGTCCACATAGGTCACATACAAATTCGATTTCCTTGCATGTATATATTTCGAGATGATTAGGGAGCGGTTTAGCCCCTGCTCAATTGTCCCCCTCCCCTGAACCCATACTGGAAAGGTGATAGCACTTCCTGTCCCTCCACCCAGTCCTGAACAACTAGTGAGTTAGAGATTACAGCCGCAGCCACACCGTTCTTATAAGGAGCGCTTGTTTAGGATTCTCAAGCCGATCCTGGTGCTGCTCTCATGCTGATGGGAGCAGTGTCTGGATTAGCTCAAGAAAGATGACTACTGCTATCAGCCTGAGCTAGCAGCCACCTCAGAGGATTGACTCTTCGAGTCTGGGAGGTGTCGCACACAGGGACTTCACTCTGGGCTTCAATTTCACAGTAGATTTGGACTCTGTCATCCCTTCCATGCTATGGATGTCTCTCAATGCAGTGATATGATGTGATACGGTGGTGTCGGGTCTTCGTCGAGTTGGAGAGGTGTAGTTTTTGGACTTTGGGGGGGGTTTGTCAAATTTTGGGCAGTTTTGTGCGTTTTGCATGGGTGCGTTTTCGGAACTCGGCTCGAGTACAGTTTCATGGAGCCGGGCAAGGCTCTTGGCTCATGCTTGGTGCCCTGGGTGTGCCTGGATGTCTATGTAGTGGATGTGCACAGGGTTTGGTGAATGTGGATGAGCATAGGGGTTTCTCTATGTTTCTTGTAGACTCTGTGTGTGTGGATCTGTATGCATGTGCATGTGTGTAGTCCGTGTACTGGGTTTGTGTGGGGGGTCCCACTCGGGTTTGGGATTTCTGCCCCACCACTTTAGGGGGCCACCAGCTGCTACAGCAAATTGAACTCAAAAGACTCTTCCTGGGCCAGCAGATTTGGTTGCAACATTTGAGCGTTGAGACTCAGTCTCCCAGGCTGCATGTCGGTGGTCAGTAGCAATGAAGCAATTGTGGCTACTGACTTGCCAAGCCAGATTTCTTCCGCTTTTGAGGCCCTACACCTGTAACAGGTAGGCAGCCAACTGACTCTTGGAGTTATCCTCTATTGTCTGGGGATCAAGGCTTTACTTTTCCCTGAGCCATGCCCTCGTTCCTTTGTTGTTTGCACACCCATTTCTTGCCTTATCCATCGACCCCTGTTCGATGTGCCGACACTGAGACTAGAACCCATGTCCCCAGTTTCAAGATTGGCAGCTCTGATTTCGACATGCATTATTTGTGCCCGTCGCCTTGGTTTTTAACAGCCCCCCCCTGCTTTTAACTCGCCACCACCTCTTCCCACTCTCTGTTTTTTTACCCATTCCCTATTTGAAAAAAGCATTGACAAAGCCAATAGATCTCTCAAAGGCATAACCTATTGACACCGCCAATTCTTGTTTGTTTTTTTGCTTGGTCGGCAAAATCAAAGTATCAAGGGTGGATTACATTTCAGAAAAATAAAAAACAATGGCCTCGACTTACAAGGAGTTTTATCCCTGTGCATAATGACCATTGTTTGTTTCCCTGACCATGGCTGCCAAGAGTCACACAGCCTTCTTAAAAATGGAAATCCAGTGAATCCTATGCATTCCCAGGTTAATAAAACTTTGTAAATTTTGGAATGCGTCAGGTGCCATGGATGTTGGGTGGGAGCACCAAAGGCAACACCCATGGAACGCCTCTTTCACGCAGAGTAATGCATGAAAGGGGGCCTTATTTACATGCAGGTTGTCTTTACGTTGCCTTGCAAATATGGGCAGGCACACAAAAAAGTGATGGACTTGTAAATAAGCCCCTGAATGTAGAAACATTCATGCCTCCACTCACCCTGACACTAATGCCCATAGTGAACAAGAAGGCAAGTCAGTTGTCACACAGAACTTTCTGGGTGGTCTGGGTTTTTATTATATATGGACACCCATTATAGTTTATTAAATCAAAAACAAGCTTGCTAGCGATTGCGCCCACCTTAACCCCTTCCATCACAAAAGCCCCACTCCCACCATGCTGGCTTCGAGGCAGCCCAATGCACACCACAGACCACACTTTGTGGACCCTGGGAGAATGTTTGCGAGTACTCATGCACCAATGGTTGAACGTATTAACAGCATCAAATGTTGTCTGCAAGTCGATAAAGGATGGGGCCCTCATTGCAAGGGACCAAGTTAATAACGATATGGAACGCAACTTCTGTTAGTGCATATCTCGTAATTATGAGTTTTGTGATAAATATTTGCAGATCAAACCTATAGATATTTATCAGAGAAAAGTGCCCGGAATTTACCAGAACATTCATATTTTGGTTGAAGTGTGTTCTGTTGACGTTATGATGTATTTGGCCATAAAACATAGTGCTAAATAACAGATTTGCGTATCACATCATTAGGTGTAATTCTTTATAATTTTGATCAAATGTATAAATACGCAAAAGTAAATTACAAGAATTGTGTACACCCCAAGCTTTTTTTAGATTTGTTCATAACCTAAGTGATCTTTGACAAATTTGAACAAAGTTTGACAAATGCTTAGAATGTTTAGCCTGCTCGTTGCATTTTTGATCTGTGGGTATTCTTCAAGGCGGGCACATTTAAAAGGGGTGGGTCAAAAACATGCTCCTTTGCTTATAGTTATGGCATCATTTGATAAACCTGCATGGAACTTGGCAGATATTTAGCATCTGTGGCTTTTTCAGGTTTCTAACGAATCCATCAAATGGGGGCATAAATAAATGAGGGGGCAAAAAAAGAATCATCTGCCCATAAATTTGGTGCTCCGTAAAGACTCTGGCATGAAGTCTGACAGACTCATCGTATTTTATGCCCATTATAAGAGTATCAGGCATTATGGAGATCTTAGATGAGGAAACTAAAACGAGGAAGGGCTTTCTAAAAATTATTTATTTGCTAATAGCTTTTGCACAATTTTTCAGATCTGTACAACACTTGTCAGAAACCAGTGTTAACCTGAGTGAGATATTTTAAGTTTCATGCAAACACAACACTCAGGGGGTACACTTAAAGGGGTGGTCAAAAAAGCAGCATCCTATTTTAACTACCATAGGAATGGTTGCTCTCCGCTACTGAAAGAAACGCTGTCCGCTACTAAAAGAAATGCTGTTGGGAATTATAGAAAACAAATTTTACTTGATGAAGTCCTGTAGTTTGGTTTGTAGTAAATCTATTCAGTAGTTTTCGGGAAGTTAGAATTATAATAATGTGTTGAATGGTTTGGAAGAGTTAAATGTTAGAGATAGCAGGACTGTTAGTGGGCAGTCTTCCAACTACCTAATAACCATAGTAAGCTTGACCTGCCCTGTGGCACTGTGGTAGGAAAGCTTACTCCCAAAACCATAGATTGGCCAAGCACAGCAGGTGTTGGCCATCCTTGGAGAGTTGACCCCCTCCACAGGTTAATGTGCAGGGCTTGCCGGTGGACAGGCCCTATGGCTAACTGCCATTGCGCACGGTTGAAGGCAATGCACAGCGATGGTTGGCCAATCATGGTCTGTTGCCCGCCCTTGATGCTTCAGCACAGGTCCTGGATGGAGGACCATCCCTGTAGTCAAACGCTATACACAGTTGGGGTTGGTCACCCCAAGGAGGTTAGCTGTCTTCTGAGAGTTGGCCCCAGGCCATGCGCTTTTGAGGACTGGCCGCACACGTAAGGTTGGTCGTAGGACCTCGGTAGAGGCCAAGTCCTGTGGGCAACACTTGCTGGGAGGGAGGGAGCAGAGAGTGAGGGAAACTAACTGCCATTCAGGCAGCAAAGAGGAGGGCAGAGCATAAACTAGGAGCAGAATAGACATCTAATTAATGACAGAGAAAAGAGCATATATTTTGAGGGGAATCAGCTGCCGACTAGTGACTATAGATGGTGCTGACACCTGAGGCAAAGTGTAAAGGGAAAAAGCTGCCATGGTCTGAGGAGAGGAAACAGTAGAGTGTACAGTGTAAGGGTAACCAGCTGACCTGTAGTGTTGTGCAGGAGACAGAGTGCAAAGAGTGAGGAGAAGCTGCTGATCTCTGGCGAGGAGAAGAGGGCAGATATTACAGTGTAAGTGCATATCTGTAGTGAGGAGAAAGATGTATGTAAGTATGTATGTGTGCATGTATGTATATGGCATCTTTATAGTGTTAAGCAAGTCAAAAGGCCAAGAGTGAAAAGAGGGTCAAAGACTTAAAAATGGTCAACAAGTGATAGGAATGGAGCTGTGTTAAGGCAGCAGAAAGATACTGTCACTGCACTGTGAAATAGAGTTCCTTAAGGAGATGTGTCTTCAGCTCTTTCCTAAACTGGAGCAGCACAGGAGTGGTCTTCAACTACATGAAGGTGTTCAAGATCAATGCAGCACAGATGGAAAAAGTAGGTAGCCTTGTTTTTTCTTTTTACATATCTTAGTTTTCAGTCTGATGGTATCCTAATTGCGGGTGTGCTGAAAGCCACCAGAGATGGTAAGCATGCCTATTCTGTTTAATATGTAAACTTTGATAAACTGAAGCACTCATCATCTGTTTCCGATACGTTTAGCATGTCATTATCTCCAAGTCCCACTGAAAGAAACATCTTCTGTTTCTCGCATAATAATGTAGTCCCTATTTCAGTGGTGAAGTGTTCCCAACATAGCTTCTGATGTCAATTACAAAGCATTGCTTTTGTTGTGCTCTAAATTTATTAGCTAATAGCATCCCCAGTTTCGTTATTGCCTCTTTTGTAATACTTAGAGTTCGGTTTCACTATAAAGTAATTTGCCTTGTTTCCAGTGTGATTTAGATTTCGGCAGACGGATTTCTCAGTCACAAAGGGGATGGATATTCGTCCGCTGAAATATAAATCCCACAGGAAATAATGACATTTAGCTTGCAGTGGATGGGATATCCTTTACCGTTGTGACAGAGCAACCCATCCAAGAAAATCTAGATCAGGCCTTTAGCCTTGTACGCCACAAGTTCTGTGATCATGATTGTTAAGTTTAGCTTCAACCTCAAGGAAGTCGCCATTCATTTTCAATGTAAGTGATTTAATTATGTTTTTAATGAGGGCCTTTTCAGCATTTCATTGTGCTATTGGAAACATTATGTAGTCTGTGCCCTATGTTGTTTAGGCTTCAAGATCTTTCAATAACTGATCAGATAACCTCCAAAAGACCTTTATTTAATTTGTCTATTGGCCAGTCCATTTGAATGTGCAAGTTAGCGGTCTATGATCGGTCAGGCTTATTGTGCCTTGATGCACCGCTACAGTGGTACACAGAAGCCTCTTGTGGTCTTGCATTTATGAGATGTTCAGCAATATGAATCATCGCACCAAGCAGCAGGCCCATGCTGCCAAACATCAAAAACTCTGAGTCACTGTTTCCTTGATACTGAAATTTTAACTGCCTTTCCAAAACTCTGCTAAGTTTGGTACATCTTTTGACACATTTCAAGGCTGGGTTTCAAAACCTCCAATGACCTGATAGCCGGTGAAAAACTCCACTTTATTTAGGTGTAAACCATTGCTAAAGGTAGATCTGAACAATTGACACTGATCAACCTTTGGTGAGGGGGCTAATTAACTGAGCACTCTTTCACAGCTTTTACTGTCACAACCGGTGCTGCTTCCTCTCTTTTGTCAAATATAATGGGGAGATTTATTTGCTTGGTTATGCCTAAGAGAATGCGCACCTTAAAGTAATAACACAAGAAAGCAGTCTGCATGAATATGTCCTTCTTTGACTGAAGACTTAAAGGCTGCAATTGTAAACAATGTTTAAGCATGTTAGCCTCTTGTGTTGTCCAATCACCTATTTACATTTCCTATGTTGCAAATCTGGAGCCAGTCCAATACACTGGGAGCCAACCATTGACCAGATTGGTTGCCAGGGTGGATGAATGCCAACAGGGTTGTAGCAAAGGATCATCGTAAGATTGGAGGAAGCTTTAAGGATCTGACAATATTCATGAGAACACGTGCAGTGGATAGTTAATCTCCCCAGAGTACTTACATAGGGACTGATTCATAAAAGCATTTATGAGTACAGGAACCACTATGGATCACTGAAACAATATCGACGGACCGAATATCGAGTACAAAAATTATCGACTTAATTATATCGAATACAAAAATATCGACTCTCAATACTTAAACATAAAACTACACAAATATCGACTCAACAATATCGCAACAAAAAAACATCGAAAACAACATTATCGACTCTAAAAAATATCGCAAACAAAATATATCGACTTTCAACACACATAAAGACAAAATCAAAAATATCGAAGACAAAAATATAGACCACTAAAATATCGCTAAATCAAATTATTGACTTCACTATACATAATAAATATGCGAATATATCAGGAAAAAAACACAGTGAATCGTAACATAAATCAGCATACTTATATAAAATATAACATACTACAATCAAACAATAAATAAACAGCAACATTTATACCATATAAAACATTTTTACAATACAATAAGTTCACATAATATAATCAGATAAACCATTATACAGCTCACATTACAAAACAATATTAAATAAAAAGAATGAAAAATAAATGCACCACAATATAAAACCATTACCTAGCATCTACAAAACGAATCACATAACTACCCAAAAAATTCAAAATATCTCAAACAACCAATAAAAAACAACAAACAATTAAATTGACTAATCAAATCAACCAACACATAATTGAAACACTATATAAAGAAAGAAAACACACAATTAGATACCACTTGGTGCTGCAAAATGTGAAGAAGGGGAAACTCTGCCAAATTTTCACCAGAACAGAAAGCTGCTACCATCAAACAAAGAATAAAGAAAACAAAAGAAAGTACCTGACATTAACTACTAGGCTTAGCACTACAAGCTTCTAATAATAAATTAAACAATAAACTAATCATTTTCTTTCATTTTTACCATTTATTGCAGATATACCACCATTAAAGAAAAAAAGGCCAACATTTACAAACCTATCAACTCTAAAAACAAAGTAAGTATACAAACTGAAATAACAAAGACAACTTATAAAACGAAACTTAAAAAGAAAACGTCAAAAAAAAAGGAATCCAATAATTGTAAACAAAACATATACAATCAATGATTTTACTTTTACCAACAAACCCATCAACAAAAGAAACAGAAGAAAAGCATCGAAAAACAGAGCACAGCCCTCCAAACAACTGAAAAACTGGTAAATATACTGAGAAAAAGTGATAAATGTAATGATAAACGTAAAACAAATCTAAATTTCTCTATGTAACATTTATTTACTGTAGGAAGAAACCAGAACAATGACAGAAGAAGCTAACTTTGTAACTTCACAGAAAGGCAAAATGCTTCTTTGTTATATGGGCTATACATATACCCAAGAAAAACAACATCAATTGAAAGTGTTTTGGAAATGCAGCAAATATTACAGTCATAAATGTTATGGTCGTGCTATAACTCAGGAAACAACTGTAACTAACACAACAGAACATAACCACCCTCCCAACGTGACAGAAATAGAAATTAGACAAATGCTTGACTCACTAAAAGAAGCAAGCACTAACACAGACCGCCCATCTACAACTATTCTTAAAGACCATCTAAGAACTCTCCCCCAACATGCAGCAACCAACTCCCTTCTATAGATTCTCTAAAAAGGACAATAGCTCGGCAAAAAAGAACAACTACAGCTACACCACCTGCCCCAAAAACATTTGAGCAAGTCCGAATTCCCCCAGAACTAACAATAACCCATACTAACGAACCTTTCATCATATATGACAATGCGTCTAAAGAAAAAAGAATTATAATGTTTGCTACAGCAGACAATATGGTGAAATTACACCAATGCGAAACATGGATGATGGACGGCACATTCTCAGTGTGCCCAAAACCATTCTACCAATTATACATCATCCATGGACACTATCAAAACTGCAATATCCCCTTCATATATGCCCTACTACTTAACAAACAGCAAACAACCTATACTGAGGTACTAAATAAAATAAAAAACCTAACAAATAATTACTTCCCCCAAAAAAATTATCATTGACTTTGAGGAGGCAATGATAAATACAATTCTAAAGACCTACCCTCACACAGCAATCCAAGGTTGCTACTACCACTTTAACAAATGTATATGGAAACCTATACAAAAATCTGTCCTAAGCGCCCAATACTGCACTGACAGTACTTTTGCCTACCAGGTAAAAAAATTAATTGCACTGGCCTACGTTCGAGTTACAGACGTAGCGGAACATTACAACCTATTAATACACAGCCCCTATTATAAAAAATATGAAACAAAACTAAGCCCTGTCTTAGATTATTTCGAAGATACATGGGTAGGGAGACTACACAGATCTGGACACAGAAGGCAACCAAAATTCCAAATCCCCTGGTGGAACGTCTACCTAACTACACTAAATAAACAAGCTAAAAGCAACAACGCTGTCGAAGGATGGCACAATGCTTTCCAAGCAGGTACAGGCAGAGGTTCCCTAACCCTACATAAACTCCTTCAAGCATTACAAAAGGAGCAAAGCTACCAAGAACTCCAAATGGCGCAATCTATAACACAAATAGGCCCTAGACTAACTAAAGAAACTAAAAAGATTTACAACACCTTACAAAGCCAAGTAAACCTATACCCAACTACCAGAGACCTACCATGCCTATCTACCATAGCTAAAACAATTCTTTAAACATAACTCACAAACCTACACTATTCAAATAGTAAACATAAAATATACATATTAAACACATGTTAGAAACTGTAACAAAATTATTCAAATATATTTAATATATTTATTTAAATATATCTATTTAGATATATTTAAATAAATATATTACATATTTATAATATTTATATTTTATTTATAATTATAATTATTTAATTTCCTTACAATTTCTAACATCTACCATAAAATTACATAAAAAATAACATGACAATCCCACCCAAAAAAAAAAGAAAAATACTTACTCACTTTGTTGCTGAAGAGAAACCTTTGTAACAAAATAAATCATTCCTTAGAAGTAATCCACCCAAACAATCCAAACGAGATCATCCAAAAATAATACAAAATCCAAAAAAGTTCTTCTCCAGCAAAATCAACTCGAAAACCCTTAAAAACCCAAAAATAGTTCACAAGAACAGAAAACACGCTCCATGGAAATGTAACATAAAAAAAATTAAAAAAACACATCCATAACGATTCTTCTCCATAATAGATCCAACGATAACCCATTAATAACCCGAAAATAGTGTAAAAGATAAAAAACGCTCCTGGAAAAAACGAAAACGTTAGAAAGTGTGTCTCTAATATATTAAAAAATAATAGAGACCTTTCTTACGAAAAAAACCGCAATCTTCTCCCAAAAACGACATCCACATGAAGTACCTGTGACATAGAAAAAATACCTACCCACCCGCACACAATGCACCCCAACATACAATTTAAAACATTATTAAACATAATACAAAAAATTAAGTTACATTTCTAACCCTATTCCTACCTCATCAACATACTAACCCAAAACTAGTAAACGGGAACCAAAACGAGAACCGTAACTATGTTCTGCTTCCATATTTTTAATTTTTTTAAAGGTTTTTTAGCTATTTATTAATATGTCCTGGATGATGTTCTGACCTTCCGATCTTTTGCAGTAGTGATTTGTATGTTAGCTCGGTATCTAAACCTTTGTTGATGTAATGGTATATTCTCCTTGTTTATATGTAAATCCATGTATCTTGTTTTATTTTCTTTATTTCTGTACATTTTATGTGGCCCTCTTCCGAGAGCCAAAACATAATAAATAAATTGAATTGAAATTGAGAACCGTAACTACCGCCTAAAACACACACATCCTACAACTACCAAACAATAGAACACCTACACACACTCCACAAACACTCAAACTAAACATATAACTTATACAAATTACTTAAAATTAAACTTACCCTTCCAGATGCAAAGCAGTTCCAACCGCAAGCTCTTCCAAATCGAAATGACCCAAAATAACATGGCGCGGTTACAAAATAGTCCCAAACAAACAAATAGTTCCATTTATATTATCATTAAATAACATTCTAAAATTATTTTACACATGTTACAATATATATTATGTAACTATTGTATTTTTTTAATTCAACAAAAATGTAACATTGTTATAAAAATTATTCCAATGTACTATGTTATTTTCAATGACTGTACATTAAATAAACAAACATTTACCTTATTAAAAATTACCTACATGACTGTATCAATATACAATACTGTTATTAATATTACTATTATTTACTGTTTGTATAAACCAATATTTTACCTTAAAACATTAGCAATGTATCTGTAAAAATTATTATTATTAATATTTTACATATTAATAATAATATTTATTTTAAAAAACACAAATGTAAATATTATATTAATGTTAACAAAACCTACCTTTTTATATTAATGTTTATAAATATGTGTACTACAAAAAATGTTTACAAATACTACCACAGTGTTAAAAAATTATAAAAATAGTTGTTGTATATGACTTGTCAAATTAATCTTTATTTTTACATTAAAAACTGTGAAATAAACAAAAAATTTACACTTAATAAATATTACTTTACTTAAAAATAATTGTAATAAATTATGTTTGCAATAATACTTTTTTGAGACAAATGTACAACTGTGATGGAAATATAAATGTTTTTAATTTATTTCATGAAAATAAAAATGTACAGATAACATTTAAAAATGTCAATAAAATTATTTTCTGATTTCTTATTTTATTACCTACTTTTTGAAAATAATAAAATATTTAGAACATGCTGTGACTCTGATTAATTTATTTTTAATGACAATTACAATAATTAATTAATATTGTTATAATAATTTTACCATACAACATTAGTTAAACATAGTTAATATCATTATATATACTCTCACTAAATACTAAACATTCATATATTATAATTTACTATTCCCACTCCATCAACTATATATTCTACCAAAATGCTGAACAGTCAACCCAAATAATTTATCATTCCCACTCCACCAAGTATAAACTCAGAGAAGGTGCTAAACCCTTAACCTAAAAAAATTGCTATTCCCACTCCACCAAGTATAAACTCAAGGAAGGTGCTGGACACAAAACCCATATAATTTACTATTCCAACTCCACCAACTATAAATTCAGGGAAGGTGCTGGACACTCAAACAATATAATTTACTATTCCCACTCCACCAAGTACTAACACTGGGAAGCTGCTGGACACAAAACCCATATAATTTACTATTCCCACTCGACCAATTACAAACTCAGGGAAGGTGCTGAACACAAAACCCATATAATTTACTATTCCCACTCCACCAACTACAAAGTCAGGGAAGGTGCTGGACACAAGACCCATATAATTTATTATGACAACTCCACCATGTATAAAGTCAGAGAAGGTGCTGGACACTCAAACAATATAATTTACTATTCCCACTCCACCAAGTACTAACTCTGGGAAGGTGCTGGACACAAAACCCATATAATTTACTATTCCCATTCCACCAATTACAAACTCAGGGAAGGTGCTGAACACAAAACCCATATAATTTACTATTCCAACTCCACCAACTATAAACTCAGGGAAGGTGCTGGACACAAAACCCATATAATTTACTATTCCCACTCCACCAAGTACAAAGTCAAGAAGATGCTGGACACAAAACCCATATAATTTACTATTCCAACTCCACCAACTATAAACTCAGGGAAGGTGCTGGACACTCAAACAATATAATGCAATATTCCCACTCCAGCAAGTACAAATTCAGGGAAGGTGCTGGACACAAAACCCATATAATTTACTATTCCAACAACACCATGTATAAACTCAGAGAAGGTGCTGGACACTCAAACAATATAATTTACTATTCCCACTCCACCAAGTACAAACTCAGGGAATGTGCTGGACACAAAACCCATATAATTTACTATTCCAACTCCACCAACTATAAACTCAGGGAAGGTGCTGGACACAAAACCCATATAATTTACTATTCCAACTCCACCAACTATAAACTCAGGGAAGGTGCTGGACACAAAACCCATATAATTTACTCTTCCCACTCCACCAAGTACAAAGTCAAGAAGATGCTGGACACAAAACCCATGTAATTTACTATTCCAACTCCACAAACTATAAACTCAGGGAAGGTGCTGGACACTCAAACAATATAATTTACTATTCCCACTCCACCAATTGCAAACTCAGGGAAGGTGCTGGACACAAAAGCCATATAATTTACTATTCCCATTCCACCAAGTACTAAGTCAGGGAAGGTGCTGGACCCAAAACCCATATAATTTACTATTCCAACTCCACCAACTATAAACTCAGGGAAGGTGCTGGACACAAAACCCATATAATTTACTATTCCCACTCCACAAAGTACAAAGTCAAGAAGATGCTGGACACAAAACCCATATAATTTACTATTCCAACTCCACCAACTATAAACTCAGGGAAGGTGCTGGACACTCAAACAATATAATGCAATATTCCCACTCCAGCAAGTACAAATTCAGGGAAGGTGCTGGACACAAAACCCATATAATTTACTATTCCAACAACACCATGTATAAACTCAGAGAAGGTGCTGGACACTCAAACAATATAATTTACTATTCCCACTCCACCAAGTACAAACTCAGGGAATGTGCTGGACACAAAACCCATATAATTTACTATTCCAACTCCACCAACTATAAACTCAGGGAAGGTGCTGGACACAAAACCCATATAATTTACTATTCCAACTCCACCAACTATAAACTCAGGGAAGGTGCTGGACACAAAACCCATATAATTTACTCTTCCCACTCCACCAAGTACAAAGTCAAGAAGATGCTGGACACAAAACCCATATAATTTACTATTCCAACTCCACAAACTATAAACTCAGGGAAGGTGCTGGACACTCAAACAATATAATTTACTATTCCCACTCCACCAATTGCAAACTCAGGGAAGGTGCTGGACACAAAAGCCATATAATTTACTATTCCCACTCCACCAAGTACAAACTCAGGGAAGGTGCTGGACACAAACAGCCTGATTCATCAAGCTGATTTGCGGTCGCAAAGTGCCAGATTCTAATAGAGATTCCTTAAATGCAATTCATCAACCAATTAGAAATTGCGAAATCGCAATATTTGGTCGCAATTTACCACCAGGTCTGACTTGGTGGTAAATTGCGAAAATAGTGTAAAAAGCACTTTAGTGCATTTTTTTCTTTTGCATGTTACACACACATGTCCTTTGGACATGTGTGTGCGCAACACCTGTTCAAATGTGCATTTAAGGGGTGCTACAGGGTGTCCTTTGGACACCCCTGGCACCCTTTAAATCGCTATCTTATTTGCGAGTAGCAAATTGCTAATCGCAAATAAGGAATACTCCCCATTCATTCCTATGGGCCTTTTGGCCCATAGGAATGAATGGGGAGTTATTCCTTATTTGCGATTAGCAATTTGCTACTCGCAAATAAGGAATGTGTAGGAATCGCTATTTATTTAGCAATTCCTACATGAATACCGTTTTGCGAGTCCTTAATAGTGATTCGCTATGAATCGCTATTAGGGGCTCGCAAAACGGGTGAATGATGAATCAGGCTGAAAATCCATATAATTTACTATTCCCATTCCACCAAGTACTAAGTCAGGGAAGGTGCTGGACACAAAACCCATATAATTTACTATTCCAACACCACCATGTTTAAACTCAGAGAAGGTGCTGGACACTCAAACAATATAATTTACTATTCCCACTCCACCAAGTACAAACTCAGGGAATGTGCTGGACACAAAACCCATATAATTTACTATTCCAACTCCACCAACTATAAACTCAGGGAAGGTGCTGGACACTCAAACAATATAATTTGCTATTCCCATTCCACCAAGTACAAACTCAGGGAAGGAGCTGGACACAAAACCCATATAATTTACTATTCCTACTCCACTAAGTACAAACTCAGGGAAGGTGCTGGACACAAAACCCATATAATTTAATATTCCAACTCCACCAAGTACAAAGTCAAGAAGATGCTGGACACAAAATCCATATAATTTAGTATTCCAACTCCACCAACTATAAACTCAGGGAAGGTGCTGGACACTCAAACAATATAATTTGCTATTCCCACTCCACCAAGTACAAACTCAGGGAAGGTGCTGGACACAAAACCCATATAATTTACTATTCCCGCTACACCAAGTACAAACTCAGGGAAGGTGCTGGACACAAAACCAATATAATTTACTATTCCCACTCCACCAAGTACTAAGTCAGGGAAGGTGCTGGACACAAAGCCCATATAATTTACTATTCCAACACCACCATGTATAAACTCAGGGAAGGTGCTGGACACTCAAACAATATAATTTGCTATTCCCACTCCACCAAGTACAAACTCAGGGTAGGAGCTGGACACAAAACCCATATAATTTACTATTCCTACTCCACTAAGTACAAACTCAGGGAAGGTGCTGGACACAAAACCCATATAATTTAATATTCCAACTCCACCAAGTACAAAGTCAAGAAGATGCTGGACACAAAATCCATATAATTTAGTATTCCAACTCCACCAACTATAAACTCAGGGAAGGTGCTGGACACTCAAACAATATAATTTGCTATTCCAACTCCACCAAGTACAAACTCAGGGAAGGTGCTGGACACAAAACCCATATAATTTACTATTCCCACTCCACCAAGTACAAACTCAGGGAAGGTGCTGGACACAAAACCCATATAATTTACTATTCCCACTCCACCAAGTACTAAGTCAGGGAAGGTGCTGGACACAAAACCCATGTAATTTACTATTCAAACTCCACCATGTATAAACTCAGAGAAGGTGCTGGACAGTCAAACAATATAATTTACTATTCCCACTCCACCAAGTACTAAGTCAGGGAAGGTGATGGACACAAAACCCATATAATTTACTATTCCAACTCAAGCATGTATAAACTCAGAGAAGGTGCTGGACACTCAAACAATATAATTTACTATTCCCGCTCCACCAAGTACTAACTCAGGAAAGGTGCTGGACAAAAAACCCATATAATTTACTATTCCCACTCCACCAATTACAAACTCAGGGAAGGTGCTGAACCCAAAACCCATATAATTTACTATTCCCACTCCACCAACTACAAAGTCAGGGAAGGTGCTGGACACAAAACCCATATAATTTATTATGACAACTCCACCATGTATAAAGTCAGAGAAGGTGCTGGACACTCAAACAATATAATTTACTATTCCCACTCCACCAAGTACAAACTCAGGGAATGTGCTGGACACAAAACCCATATAATTTACTATTCCAACTCCACCAACTATAAACTCAGGGAAGGTGCTGGACACAAAACCCATATAATTTACTATTCCAACTCCACCAACTATAAACTCAGGGAAGGTGCTGGACACAAAACCCATATAATTTACTCTTCCCACTCCACCAAGTACAAAGTCAAGAAGATGCTGGACACAAAACCCATATAATTTACTATTCCAACTCCACAAACTATAAACTCAGGGAAGGTGCTGGACACTCAAACAATATAATTTACTATTCCCACTCCACCAATTGCAAACTCAGGGAAGGTGCTGGACACAAAAGCCATATAATTTACTATTCCCACTCCACCAAGTACAAACTCAGGGAAGGTGCTGGACACAAACAGCCTGATTCATCAAGCTGATTTGCGGTCGCAAAGTGCCAGATTCTAATAGAGATTCCTTAAATGCAATTCATCAACCAATTAGAAATTGCGAAATCGCAATATTTGGTCGCAATTTACCACCAGGTCTGACTTGGAGGTAAATTGCGAAAATAGTGTAAAAAGCACTTTAGTGCATTTTTTTCTTTTGCATGTTACACACACACATGTCCTTTGGACATGTGTGTGCGCAACACCTGTTCAAATGTGCATTTAAGGGGTGCTACAGGGTGTCCTTTGGACACCCCTGGCACCCTTTAAATCGCTATCTTATTTGCGAGTAGCAAATTGCTAATCGCAAATAAGGAATACTCCCCATTCATTCCTATGGGCCTTTTGGCCCATAGGAATGAATGGGGAGTTATTCCTTATTTGCGATTAGCAATTTGCTACTCGCAAATAAGGAATGTGTAGGAATCGCTATTTATTTAGCAATTTCTACATGAATACCGTTTTGCGAGTCCTTAATAGTGATTCGCTATGAATCGCTATTAGGGGCTCGCAAAACGGGTGAATGATGAATCAGGCTGAAAATCCATATAATTTACTATTCCCATTCCACCAACTACTAAGTCAGGGAAGGTGCTGGACACAAAACCCATATAATTTACTATTCCAACACCACCATGTATAAACTCAGAGAAGGTGCTGGACACTCAAACAATATAATTTACTATTCCCACTCCACCAAGTACAAACTCAGGGAATGTGCTGGACACAAAACCCATATAATTTACTATTCCAACTCCACCAACTATAAACTCAGGGAAGGTGCTGGACACTCAAACAATATAATTTGCTATTCCCATTCCACCAAGTACAAACTCAGGGAAGGAGCTGGACACAAAACCCATATAATTTACTATTCCTACTCCACTAAGTACAAACTCAGGGAAGGTGCTGGACACAAAACCCATATAATTTAATATTCCAACTCCACCAAGTACAAAGTCAAGAAGATGCTGGACACAAAATCCATATAATTTAGTATTCCAACTCCACCAACTATAAACTCAGGGAAGGTGCTGGACACTCAAACAATATAATTTGCTATTCCCACTCCACCAAGTACAAACTCAGGGAAGGTGCTGGACACAAAACCCATATAATTTACTATTCCCACTACACCAAGTACAAACTCAGGGAAGGTGCTGGACACAAAACCAATATCATTTACTATTCCCACTCCACCAAGTACTAAGTCAGGGAAGGTGCTGGACACAAAGCCCATATAATTTACTATTCCAACACCACCATGTATAAACTCAGGGAAGGTGCTGGACACTCAAACAATATAATTTGCTATTCCCACTCCACCAAGTACAAACTCAGGGTAGGAGCTGGACACAAAACCCATATAATTTACTATTCCTACTCCACTAAGTACAAACTCAGGGAAGGTGCTGGACACAAAACCCATATAATTTAATATTCCAACTCCACCAAGTACAAAGTCAAGAAGATGCTGGACACAAAATCCATATAATTTAGTATTCCAACTCCACCAACTATAAACTCAGGGAAGGTGCTGGACACTCAAGCAATATAATTTGCTATTCCCACTCCACCAAGTACAAACTCAGGGAAGGTGCTGGACACAAAACCCATATAATTTACTATTCCCACTCCACCAAGTACAAACTCAGGGAAGGTGCTGGACACAAAACCCATATAATTTACTATTCCCACTCCACCAAGTACTAAGTCAGGGAAGGTGCTGGACACAAAACCCATGTAATTTACTATTCAAACTCCACCATGTATAAACTCAGAGAAGGTGCTGGACAGTCAAACAATATAATTTACTATTCCCACTCCACCAAGTACTAAGTCAGGGAAGGTGATGGGCACAAAACCCATATAATTTACTATTCCAACTCAACCATGTATAAACTCAGAGAAGGTGCTGGACACTCAAACAATATAATTTACTATTCCCGCTCCACCAAGTACTAACTCAGGAAAGGTGCTGGACAAAAAACCCATATAATTTACTATTCCCACTCCACCAATTACAAACTCAGGGAAGGTGCTGAACCCAAAACCCATATAATTTACTATTCCCACTCCACCAACTACAAAGTCAGGGAAGGTGCTGGACACAAAACCCATATAATTTATTATGACAACTCCACCATGTATAAAGTCAGAGAAGGTGCTGGACACTCAAACAATATAATTTACTATTCCTACTCCACCAAGTACAAACTCAGGGAAGGCGATGGACACAAAACCCATATAATTTACTATTCCAACTCCACCAACTATAAACTCAGGGAAGGTGCTGGACACAAAACCCATATAATTTACTATTCCCACTCCACCAAGTACTAAGTCAGGGAAGGTGCTGGACACAAAACCCATATCATTTACTATTCCAACTCCACCAACTATAAACTCAGGGAAGGTGCTGGACACAAAACCCATATAATTTACTATTCCCACTCCAACAAGTACAAAGTCAAGAAGATGCTGGACACAAAACCCATATAATTTAGTATTCCAACTCCAGCAACTATAAACTCAGGGAAGGTGCTTGACACTCAAACAATATAATGCACTATTCCCACTCCAGCAAGTACAAACTCAGGGAAGGTGCTGGACACAAAACCCATATCATTTACTATTCCCACTCCACCAAGTACGAAGTCAGGGAAGATGCTGGACACAAAACCCATATAATTTACTATTCCAACTCCACCAACTATAAACTCAGGGAAGGTGCTGGACACAAAACCCTTATAATTTAGTATTCCAACTCCACCAACTATAAACTCAGGGAAGGTGCTGGACGCTCAAACAATATAATTTGCTATTCCCACTCCACCAAGTACAAAGTCAAGAAGATGCTGGACACAAAACCCATATAATAAACTATTCCAGCTCCACCAACTATAAACTCAGGGAAGGTGCTGGACACTTAAACAATATAATTTGCTATTCCCACTCCACCAATTGCAAACTCAGGGAAGGTGCTGGACACAAAACACATATAATTTACTATTCCCACTCCACCAAGTACAAACTCAGTGAAGGTGCTGGACACAAAATCCATATAATTTACTATTCCCATTCCACCAAGTACTAAGTCAGGGAAGGTGCTGGACACAAAACCCATATAATTTACTATTCCAACACCACCATGTATAAACTCAGAGATTGTGCTGGACACTCAAACAATATAATTTACTATTCCCACTCCACCAAGTACAAACTCAGGGAATGTGCTGGACACAAAACCCATATAATTTACTATTCCAACTCCACCAACTATAAACTCAGGTAAGGTGCTGGACACAAAACCCATATAATTTACTATTCCCACTCCACCAAGTACAAAGTCAAGAAGATGCTGGACACAAAACCCGTATCATTTAGTATTCCAACTCCACCAACTATAAACTCCGGGAAGGTGCTGGACACTCAAACAATATAATTTGCTATTCCCACTCCACCAAGTACAAACTCAGGGAAGGTGCTGGACACACAACCCATATAATTTACTATTCCCACTCCACCAAGTACAAACTCAGGGAAGGTGCTGGACACAAAACCCATATAATTTAATATTCCAACTCCACCAAGTGCAAAGTCAAGAAGATGCTGGACACAAAATCCATATAATTTAGTATTCCAACTCCACCAACTATAAACTCAGGGAAGGTGCTGGACACTCAAACAATATAATTTGCTATTCCCACTCCACCAAGTACAAACTCAGGGAAGGTGCTGGACACAAAACCCATATAATTTACTATTCCCACTCCACCAAGTACAAACTCAGGGAAGGTGCTGGACACAAAACCCATATAATTTACTATTCCCACTCCACCAAGTACTAAGTCAGGGAAGGTGCTGGACACAAAACCCATGTAATTTACTATTACAACTCCACCATGTATAAACTCAGAGAAGGTGCTGGACACTCAAACAATATAATTTACTATTCCCACTCCACCAAGTACAAACTCAGGGAATGTGCTGGACACAAAACCCATATAATTTACTATTCCCACTCCACCAAGTACAAACTCAGGGAAGGTGCTGGACACAAAACCCATATAATTTACTATTCCCACTCCACCAAGTACTAAGTCAGGGAAGGTGCTGGACACAAAACCCATATAATTTACTATTCCAACTCAACCATGTATAAACTCAGAGAAGGTGCTGGACACTCAAACAATATAATGCACTATTCCCACTCCAGCAAGTACAAACTCAGGGAAGGTGCTGGACACAAAACCCATATAATTTACTATTCCCACTCCACCAAGTACGAAGTCAGGGAAGATGCTGGACACAAAACCCATATAATTTACTATTCCAACTCCACCAACTATAAACTCAGGGAAGGTGCTGGACACAAAACCCATATAATTTAGTATTCCAACTCCACCAACTATAAACCCAGGGTAGGTGCTGGACACTCAAACAATATAATTTGCTATTCCCACTCCACCAAGTACAAAGTCAAGAAGATGCTGGACACAAAACCCATATAATAAACTATTCCAACTCCACCAACTATAAACTCAGGGAAGGAGCTGGACACTTAAACAATATAATTTACTATTCCCACTCCACCAATTGCAAACTCTGGGAAGGTGCTGGACACAAAACCCATATAATTTACTATTCCCACTCCACCAAGTACAAACTCAGGGAAGGTGCTGGACACAAAATCCATATAATTTACTATTCCCATTCCACCAAGTACTAAGTCAGGGAAGGTGCTGGACCCAAAACCCATATAATTTACTATTCCAACTCAACCATGTATAAACTCAGAGAAGGCGCTGGACACTCAAACAATATAATTTAATATTCCCACTCCACCAAGTACTAACTCAGGAAAGGTGCTGGATACCAAACCCATAAAATGTACTATTCCAACTCCACCAAGTATAAAGTCAGGGAAGGTGCTGGACACTCAAACAAAATAATTTACTATTCCCACTCCACCAAGTACAAAGTCAGGGAAGGAGCTGGATACCAAAACCATATAATTTACTATTCCCACTCCACCAAGTACAAACTCAGAGAAAGTGCAGAACAATCAACATATATATTTTACTATTCCCACTCCACCAAGTATAAACTCAGGGAAGGTGCTGGACAATCAAACAATATAATTAAATAATCCCACTCCACCAACTACAAACTCAGGGAATTTACTGAACACAAAACCAATATAATTTACTATTTATTAAAATGTTTTAATTTTTTTTAATTGTAAACTTTTTTAAATAAAATTTACAAAATCAAATTTTTAAACACTCGACACCCTATACCCATAAAAACCCACATCCCACTCCTGATTTTTATTAGAAATGTAAAAAAAGTTTTAATACAAATGTAATATTTTATTAAAACAAAATTACATTTTGCAAAATCAAATTTTTAAAACAATCCCCATCCTATACCCATAAAAACCCACATCCCACTGCTAAAATTTTATTTAAATTTTGAATATTTTTTTAAACAAATTACATTTTTTAAATGTAAAAAAAATGTGATTTATGAATACAAATTTTAATAAAACTACCCACCCTATTCCCATAAAAACACACGTCCCATTCCTAAATTTTATTAAAAAATGTTAATACAATTTTTTTAATTGTTTTTGTTATAAAAATAATGTGACATTTTTCAAATTCAATTTTTAAAAACACACCCCACCCTATTCCCCTAAAAACCCACATCCCATTCCTAAATTTATGTATACATTGTTTACGTTTACATTTTTTTTAATTAAAAAAAATATTACAAATTGAAAATTTTAAAACAATCCCCAACCTATTCCTCTAAAAACCCACATCCCACTCCTAAATTTTATTACCATTTTTTAAAAATTTGTTTTAAAAATTAAATATTAAAAAAATATATTTTTAATAAACAAATTTGTAAAACACTCCCCACCCATTTCCCCAAAAACCCACATCCCACTCATACATTTTACTATACATTTAATTACATTTTTTTAAAACTTTTTTTATAAAAAAAATAAATATTTAAAATTCACATTTTTAAAACACTCCCCACCCTATTCCCCTAAAAACCCACATCCCGCTCCTAAATTTTATTATAAATTTTTTTTAAATATTTTTTTTTTATTATTTATTAAAAATTATATAAAAATATATATATATTTATATCTTTAATAACATATTTAACAATCTAAAATCCTAATATAAATATTCTCACACTCTATATTTATAATTTCGATATTCTAACTTTCTATATTTTTACATTCGATATTCTAACACTCTATATTTTTACATTCGATATTCTGACACTCTATATTTTTACATTCGATATTCTGACACTATATTTTTAAGTTCGATATTAATTACTTACAAACATAAACGATATTTTACACACTCGATATTAACTACTTGATATTACTACCTTCGATATTTTTTTCACTATAAAAATCGATATTACTTACCTCGATATTACCTACCTCGATATTATTGCAGACTAGATATTCCTGACTCGATATTATGTCCACTCGATAAAAAAAACTCGATATTTAGACTGCATACCAACTACTATTACAGGAATGATCTTTTACGTACTCTTACGTGCATTTGTAACACGGCCCAAACATCCAAATCGCTATTGGTAAAAGAGCAAATAAGGCACAGTTGTTTTTATTTGTACTAAATGCATATGAAAATTCCAGTTTTAGTTGTTTTGGGTCCAATTTCAAAACCCCGGTAAAAGCATGACAAACATACTACAGGAGCACTACATTACATACTCCAAAATGTCTTTGTGACTAGGACCCAAACTTTTATCACTTTTCTGACCTAGTTTCTCTTCTGTTTCCCAGAACAGCCTCTAACCATCCATGATATTATGTCAAATTTCAAGAGTGAGAACGAGGGGTAATGTTGTAGATCTTGACCCCAACCCAGACTAGTCACGTGTGGGTGTGTTATGTGGATGTGTTATAGCATATTTCTTGTCCACACCACTGCCTACATAGCCTTCATGGGCCACACAAAATCCGCTCCTCCTCTCCCAAATTCAAAATTTCCTTTTTTTTAATTAGAAGGTAAGTTCAGAGGAGGCTGGGCTGTACAATCCCTCCTGATCCTGTCTTCTTGTTCTCCCAATTATGGTGAAAAGGAAAGTGCTTGCAATCAATGATGGTAAGCCCAGCTCCACAAACTTTCTCACAAGCGCCATGGTGGTCTTGAAGAGCGAGATGCCCACGGATCAAGAAAGACAGGGCACAGTGACTCTTTTAGAGCTGTCTACTTCTGGCTGCTTACCTCCTACTATATAAAAGGTTTATAATACCAAAGGAGATCAGGCCAATAACTGTGTTTTAAGGGCAGTCTTTATATTAACTCTAGCCCGAACGTTTTAGCTTCAAGATCTCGGTATGCTAAGGTAAAAAAGGATACGTGTAGGAATAAACCTACGCCTGCTCGCCCCCTGAAGTTGGTTCCCAACCAGCAAAGCACTAAGGGGTCCACCTCAAGATCCTTACCCTGATCCAGTGTCTGTGTGTTTGAGCAACCGAAAGGTTATGGTCAAGAATATGTTTGACACTGTAATTGCAAAACTAAATGATATTGAAATATAACTTGCCAAACTGAAAGATTCAATCGAGGAAAGACTGGTTAATAACAGGAGGGTAGTCAGTGATAAAGCTGTGGAGAATTATGATTTAGGCGAACAGGTTCAAAGAAGCATTCCTAATCCTAAAAACACCTCTAAAAAGGATGTTTCTTACAGTAATATCCCAAGAGACTACATGGGAGGCATTGAACCCCAAGGGGTGCCCAACTTATCTCTGCCTGGGCAATCCATCTTACATTCTTACGTATCCATAGAGGGGTATTCATTACAACTTCCTCAAGATGTTACCCGCTAATTTATAGTGCTTAAATAATTCCCTCCCCCTTTCAATCTAACCAGATGGAACAATGGTCAAACCTGAAAAATTGGGCTTTTCACTGGTTTGCAGGACCGGGCTTTTGCAGGTTTAATGATATCATTATGGTCAGAAGAGTCCCCTGGATTGACATTGGCTGTATGGAGTGCATTGGGGATTGACTATTGGTCAATTTCAGACACCCCTCCTTTGTTGTCACTCTCCTGTGTAGATTATCATCCACATGGAAGAATGGACAAATTAGGCTCTTCCCCTCGGGTACTTCTACTGGTCATTGAATAACAGGCTATACCACAATCAATCACCTTTTGATAGTAATTTGATGCACCGTAATGCTTTTTTAATTTCCCAGTTAGGAACACATTTGTCCTCCTTGTGGCTTTGGAAGATAACGATTTACTTCTACAACTACATATTAGTGACAAACTACGTGGGCGCTGGGGAGATACTTACAAAGGAGTAGTTTGGGTGACCACCACATGCACATACTTTCTAGCTCCATATGGTCTCCCCAATCGCAAAATACCTTAAGATGTGTTTCCTGGAATATAGCTGGCATTAATTTGAAGCTAACTTTAATAAAGCCATATTGCTGCATTTTCTTGCAGGAGATTTTGGCACTTGATGTATGTTTAATAGACAGCTTCGTTGCTATTGGCACTTTGGTAACAGCTTCCAACTCGAGCAGAGATTGGCTTTCCTTATTTCAGTCAAAACGATCGGATTGGTTTCATGACACACACTTGATTCACCCCATTATCAGCTGATTTGCTTGAATGGTATTGGTTCTGACAAGAGTTATGTGGTTAACTTTTATAATAGCAGCTTTAACTCTAGAAGCTGTGACATCATAGACTTGTTGGAGCAAGATATGACTATGACAGGTAAAAGGGTTAAGTATGAATGTTTTTTACTGTAGATTGGCACTTTTAACACCCAGGTTTGTGAGTCTATGCCGACTCGTATATGGGGGAATGCAAATGTATTTGATTTAGTACAAACTCGTTTTCAAGATGGCATGGTAGGGGTATTCCCTAAATGGCATTTTTATGAAGTATAATCTCTTTTATGCCTTATACCTATCTAAATCAAGTGACACTCATGAACCAACTTTCATTGAAAGAGGAGCTTCAACTATTATTAATTTTATTTTAACTTTGGAGGATTTGCATTCTTTTGTTCTTGATTTATCTGTGGTTCCTGCTGCGCAAGTGATCACAATCTCTTGTCCTCGCTCTTAGGGGCATAATATCAAGGGGGTTTATCTCCGCTTTTTTGGCTTTAAAAGCCAAGAAAGCGGAGATAAAATTATCTCCCTATTACCTAGCTGTCGTTAACACCAGTTAGCGACAGCTAGTAGGAGATAGCGACCATCTTGGGCCCCACTTTGCATGTCAGTGATATTTATCACTAATGACATGCAAAGTGGGCGTGCTAAGATGTTAGCGACTGGAAACAGTCGCTAACATCGCTATCTCCTATTACCAACTTTTGGAGATATTCGCGCTAAGCGCGAATATCTCAAAAGGCTAACATCTGCCCTGAGCAGTTCTTAGCCATGTTATCCAATGGGAGGTGGATAACATGGCTAAGAGCATTAGCTCGGTAATGCATGAATATCGCTGACTTTTCAGCGATATTCATGCATTGCGGCCGTTTTTTATCGCATTTGCGATAAACCTTGGTAATACCAAGGTTTATCTGCGATAAAAATCGCCGCAGCGCAGCGGTAAATTTTTGTCTCTAACCAAGCAATAGCGATAATTATCGCTATTGCTTGGTAATATGCCCCTTAGTTCCAAACTATTTTCATGTTTTAGCACATGCGATGGTAGAGCATAGAAGGTAGAAGTTGTACAGAACAATAGGGGTGTTTAAGGGGTTTACTGAAATGGGCTCACCTGGATCCTCATAAAATTATCAGAGATTTAATTAGGGCTTCTTGCCCAGAGTTCCTGTCCTTCTTAAGTGAACAAGCCCAATCACAATTCTAAATGCATTTGAAGCAATCTGCCAAGCCACAAAAATCCTGAAGTCAGACCCGTTTGTCTGCATAAAGGTATCCCACATAGCTGGTTTGACTCTACCAGTCAACTGGCTCATTACAAGCTCGTCTTCCCTCAAGATCAAGCCCTGAATACCCTAAGTTAAACAGGAGTATAGACGAGATTATAAAAAGGCACTGGAAGCTAGAAGGCCCAGCATCAGGGAAGATGCTTGGGCCTCTTTACTTCTTGCGAATGAACAACAAGATGGTACTGCTTTCTGAAAGGTAGTAAACTCCCCTTATTTTAGGGACAGCACTCTGTCTAGGCTACTCTCTTTTATTACAGGAGTAAAGTGGGAAGAATATTTTAGTCAAGTATGTTTATCTTCATCATCTTCCCATTCTTCCTCAAATTCACCAAATTTCTCCATGTCTAGGCCCGATGGCACAGTTATATTTGAGGTAAAGAAAGTAAAAACAGATATTCGGAGAAGCTTAAAAGGGAAGAGCCAGGCACCTGATGGAGGCCTTGTGAATCTTTTCGAATATATTGCTTATTTGTGGGGCCCTATTGTCACCACTTTTCTCAGGAGTGCTGTAGCACATCAACCGCCATGCCTAATGCCTTTTTTCCAGGCAAAAAGAGTGTCTGTCAGTCTGAACAAAGGTCAGCCTGACAAACACTCCTCTGGTTGAGGTCAGGCAGCCAGGAGCTAGACATGCACTAAATGCGCAGGTCCCTGGCTGCCTGAGCTGAACTTATCCAGGCTGAGGATTTCCCTGACCAAGCTACGCCCCTGGGTGCACTTTTGATTGCCTAGCACCAACACAGGCACCCTTAGGTCATGGTGCAAGGGTTCCTGTGTTGCAGATAGATTTGTTTTTGTGCGGGAAGGGGCACCTTACTGCACAAAACAAACATCTGAGGCTTTTGACTCTTTCTATGTATGATGCAGAAGGCAGCACATGTAGAAAGAGAAAAAAACTAGGAGAAATTATGATATTTCTCCTTGTTATGTCTCCCTTGGGAAGTTGTAGCATTTTTGACGCATTTACAGGCCTAACACTCATGGTAAATCTGGGAATGCACCAATATCTATGGGTGGATGGTCAAGAATACCCACGCTTCACCCACTAAATGCCTCCTTGGGGCTGAGTAATGCAAGACAGAGTCTTGCGCTTCCTTGTGTTGCATCAGATTTACCAAGCATCACAGGGCCACGCAAGGTGGCCTTGAGTGGCTTGGTAAATCTGACTTTAGTGTTGCTTCCCCCTTGTATTATATCACACATGGGCAGTGCAACACTTTGATAAAGCTGGCCCAGTGGTTTCCCACTATTAAAATTGAGGACACCCTTAATTTGATTTTTTTATCTGGGTCTGCAAACGAGTTGCTTGATACATTGAGTGAGGACTAAGTCAAAACTTGACTCAATTGCCCATTTTTTTAAATCATTCAACTCCTCCTTAAATGGGCTATTACAAAATGCTTTAATGTACCTGTCAAGATAAAAGGAAGCATTCTTTAAAAGGTTGCAAAAATCATAATTCATCGAATATAAAAAATATTTCAACCTCCCTTAGGCAGATCGGTCATAGGGGAGGCTATAGGGAGCATATGCCAAATGCCCTGCACTCTTTCAGGACCCCACATCCCTATCTTATGAATGAATTTACTGATTTTAAAGCAAGCCTGCCTCTTTATAAATGATGAGATAGGTAAATAAGGCCAAACTACTAAATGCTGGATAAATAACTTACAGTTTGGGGAGCACAGGAGGAAGTCCTAACAAGTTGATTTGGACCAGGTCCCACCAAAAAAACTGAGAGCCCTGCCCTTCAGACCACACATCACAAAGTTTAAACTGGTGCTTGGCAAAGGTTTTAGCATCTGTGGTCAACCATAAGTCACTACACCCTGCAATCCCAGTTCCAGACACATGGTCTCAAATGATAAATTGTTTCTTACAGCTATGAAGGACTACAATATGTTCTGCTTACAGGTGTAGAAGCATTGCAATTAATTAGATGAAAAACTATTTATTCAATGTAATTGTATGGATAGAATCTTTGCCACTTGTATCCTCTTCCATAGTTCCATCTGCCTTGTTTCATGCAAGGTAAAACAAGGTAAAAAAAAGGCACATAACTCTTTTGACATAACATGACTGAAATGTTCTATTTGTATGCATGTGACAAACAAGACACTAAGGAACAAATCTACATACTTCTACGGGGAGATTACGTTCTTTGGATGATTAGAAATCCAGGCAAACCCTGGGGTAACTAGACCCCTAGAGAATACTCTCCCTTAGTTCTTGTTTGTATTCACTGTCACTCTGTACCTCACTATGTATCAGTTAAGTGGATTTAAATACAACAGCATGATAAAAGTGTAGGTTATCCCTACTCAAGGGTGCCTCTCATTGGTCTGGGTGTTCATGGAAAGCCAGCGTGGGCACTAAAGTTCTACCTCTTCAGCGCAGTTGAGGAAATGGGCTTCAAAAAGACACACAAGGACACATTGATGCCACTGGTGTACTATCAGAACCCTGTTCAGAGGGCCATGGGGCAAACAGGAGCTACTAGGCCACCCAAGGGGGTTGAGGCCTTTCATTCTTGAGGTCCGAAGCCCGACCAACTATGATCCAGCAGAAATAAATTAATATCCAGTTAAGTACTTGCTTTTGTGAAAAATTGAGTCTTTACATACAAAGACAAGGTAAATATGCCTCAGACTCTGAAACCTACATTTTACGGAGAGACCAAGAGGGCCCTCGCAGACTGCGAACATGGATAAGCGAGGCTCGGCAGACTGTATCGACCAAGATATAACAACGGACTCGGAGGGTGAACATCCTTTGTTGCACACTATAAACCTCCTGGAAAATCAGAGAGACGCAAACACGGAGAATGATATGGACACTCGGACCCACCAGAATGCCACAGAAGAATGAAGAGCAGTGATTGGCCGGGTAAACCGCAAGGACTGCGGACAGACGAAGGATCTCGCATTCCACCCCGCGTGTTTTGTTTTATTTGGTGTATTTGACTTTCTAAGTTCAATTCCTTGGTGTTCATCTTCCCTCTCCCCTCCTGTTCCTCCCCCCCAGCCCTACTACTTCCCTCCCTCCCCACTTTTTTTCTTCTTTTTTTCCCTTTTTTCTCTTTCCTTTACTCTAGGTTGGACACTTTGAACTGTCTAGGTTAGTGTGGGGAACTCCTGCCCAATAGCTAGTGCCTGACCATAACAGTGTGAAGGTCATCTATAAGATATCCCTGTCAAGCCAGTAGATCCGAATGGGGAGGGCCTGGAGGGGCAGGGGGTAGTTGGAGAGGGCGGGTTTGACTGGGTGGGCTACAAAGCTCTCTAGTCCAAACATGACACAGTTGGTCCTGTTGACCCAAGGGGCAGTCGGTTGGATAATGCGGGAGTGTGGGGGGCGGGGTGGAGGGATGGGGTGACCTCGCTAATATGATCATGACGCAGTTGGTCCTGTTGACCATAGGGGTAGTCGGATGGAGGCTGGGGGGGGGGAAGGAAGCCTGGGAAAATGGGGGTTTGTTAGAGCAACATGGCAAAACAATGAGACAGCAGACATTCATAGATTGCAAAGACCACAGCGATGGAGAGGGGGAGGCGGGCCAGATGGTAGGCTGAACATCAAATACCATAAAGATGGCTATATCTGATCAAGGACAATATTCTTTCCTTTCATGGAATGTGAATGGGATGGGGAATACAATTAAGAGAGGACTAGTGGCTGCATATTTTAAGAGACTGAAACCTGACGTCATCCTCTTACAGGAGACTCACCTAAAGAGTACTCAGTGTGGTTTCCTAGGCAGAGGTGCATATAAAACACTGGCACATGCTGGGTTCCCCACTGGTGCGCGAGGCGTAGCAATAATAATTAGGAAGAGCCCACCCTTTCGCCCAGAACGCACCAGGACCGACCCCAATGGTACTTATGTTGCGGTCAAGGGAGTATGGAACAGACAACACATCACCTTTATTAGTGTGTCTGCACCACCTAGGCTAAAACATCCAACTTCAGACAAAGTCGCTGCTATTCTGTTGGAGGCTGGCTCAAACACACACATTATTGGGGGCGACTTTAATGATGTGATGGACCCCATGATGGATTGTACCACCGTCACAATGAGAGATCCCAAAGAGCCACCACTGAAACGATTCACAGACACACTAGCACTTACAGACCTGTGGCGCAGACACCACTCCCAGACCAAGACTTATTCCTTCTCCTCAGGGGCACATAAAACCTTATCAAGAATAGATTACATATTTGCTCTGGCTTGGGACCTAGGCGAGATACTTGAAGTGGAATTTCTGGCGAGAGGCCTCTCGGACCACTCGCCCCTGCGCCTCATAGTGAACACCCGTAAACAATGTCGCAACAGGGAATGGAAATTTAATGCTTGGGATTTAAAATTATTTATTATTTATTTATTTATTTTATTTAGAAGTTTTCTATAGCGCTAACAAGACCCGAAGGTAGCAGAGCGCTTTACAGTAAGAGGAAAGGCATGGTGAGCAAAAAGATACGTAACACATAAAGGCAGTCCTCAAGACAATGTTGGGGGAGGAGAAGTTCGTAACAGTAGGCCTTTTGGTAGAAGGATACAGAGATAGCACATAGTTCAGAGGGAGATCCTAGTTATCTAGGACCCAGAGAACGGGTGAGGAACAAGGATTTGAGTTGGATCTTGAAGTCCGGATAGGAAGGTAGAGTTCTGATATGAGGGGGGATAGAGTTCCATATTTTGGGGGCATTTCCAGTGAAGGAGCAGTCCGCAGTTTTCTTCTTTCTGGTTTTTGGTGGGATGAGCAACAGGGAGTTGGAGCTTCTCAAATATCTGCTTTGGCCTGCTTTTTTGAGCTTGTTAGCCAAGTATTCTGGTTTACCGGTGTGGAGGGCCTTGTGTGTTAGGCAGGCCGTTCTGAAGGAGCTACGCATTTCCACCGGGAGCCATTCAAGTTCTTTGAGTGCTGGGGAGATGTGGTCAAATTTTTTGCATCCTGTGATCATTCTTGCTGCCGCATGTAGTGTTGTTTTTAATGGAGCCAAGTGTGATTTCGGTATGCCTGTAAGGATTGAGTTCCCATAGTCCAGTCTAGATAGAACTAGAGATTGGGTGGCTAGTTTGAGGTCTTTGTTTGGAATAAAAGGTTTTATTTTATTCAGCACTCTGAGGTTGAAGAAAGCACTTTTTGCCGAGTTCTTAATGTGGTTTGTCAGGGTTAATTTGGGGTCAAGGGTGAAACCCAGGGATTTGACGGAATCAGTTGACGTGAGAGAACCTTTAAGAGCATCGATCGACTTCAGCCATTCAGTGATTTGAGGATTGTCTTCTTTGTTTGAGATGAGAAGAGTTTCGGTCTTGTCGGGATTGAGTTTCAGGTGGTTTTTTGTTAGCCAGTCTTGAACATCTTTTAAGACAGCATTTAGTCTGTGGATGTCATTAAGCGAGGAGGTTTCCAGGTAGATCTGCGTGTCATCCGCGTAGAGGTGGAAGAGGATATTGGCATTCCTGAGTAGTTTGGCGAGCGGTTCCATATAAATGTTGAAGAGCTGAGGTGAAAGTACTGATCCTTGGGGGACACCCTTGTTGACTTGCTGCGTTTCAGAGGTGAAGTTCTTCAGTTTTATTATTTGCGAACGGTTGTGGAGAAAGGAAGAAAACCAATCAAGAACAACTTCGCCGAGGCCAGCTCTTGCTTGCAGAGTTTTGATGAGGAGCTTATGGTCTACCGTGTCGAAGGCTGCGGATAGATCAAGGAGTATGAGAAGGCAGCACTTGTCAGCGTCAAGAGAACCGTGAATGTCATCTAAGATGTTCAGCATCGCGGTTTCTGTGCTGCGGCCTTGTCTGAAGCCAGATTGGAGGGGATCGAGGAGATTGATGTTCTCCAGATGATGAGTCAGTTGCAGAAGAACACAGCGTTCCAGTGTTTTGGCGAGTAGATGGAGGTTAGATATCGGTCTGAAATTGTTTAAGTCTGCAGAGTCAAGACCGGGTTTTTTCAGCAAAGGAGTGACTTATCCCATTTTTAGGCAGTCAGGGACCACTCCGCTTTGTAGGGAGCTGTTTATGATTTTGCCCCAGATGGGAGCTAAAGTGAGCTTCATTTTTTTGACTAGTGAGGGAGGAATGGGGTCTGAGATGTGAGCTGATGGTTTGGCGGTCGAGATCAGCGAGATTATCTCAGTTTCCTGCACGTGGCGAAAGCTTAGCCATGGGGCGGGGGGGGGGCCAGAGAGGAGGGTCTGAGGGATGGCCGCGTTACTGATGTCTAGAGATAGTTCAATTTTTAGGACCTTGTCGTTGAAGAAGCTGGCGAAGTTATCGCAAAGTTCTTTGGACGCTTGCAAGGGTGGGGGTAGAGGCTTGAATGTTTGATGTCTGATTATGTTGAAGAGCTCCTTAGGTCTGTTTTTGGAGTTGGCTAGAGCCTCTCGGAAGAAGCTGGATTTCTTGCTTTTGATATTGTTGTTGTACTTCTTGCGGGCTGTTTTTAGTTGTAGGCGAAGGGTGGTTGTTGGGTTGTTTCTCCACTTTCTTTCTTTGGCTCTCAATGATCTTCTTTCTGCGTTGAGGTCCGCATTGAACCACGTTCTGGATGGGGTGGCGCGGCTTCTTTTGAGCTTTGGAGGAGCTAGATTATCGAGAATGGAGACTAGCTCAGAGTTGTAGTGGTCGGTGAGTTCGTTGGTCGAAAGATGTGGGGAGTTGTCTAGAAGAAGAGAACTTAGCTGCCCTTCTAGAATGTCTAGGGGGACTTGGGAGAGGTTTCTTGACCATATGCAGATAGCGAAAGAATTTAGGGCAGATACTGAGCTCTAGTTTAACGAAAATACAGGGTAGGTAGACTCGGCTGTCACACTGTGGGAGGCATACAAACCGGTACTCTGGGATAGGGCAAAAAACATCATAGCCCACAAAAAGCGGAAGGAAGGGGAGGAAATCGTTGGGATTGAATCCAGACTCCTGCAGCTCAAAACGAGGGTGAATACAAGCGATGACCCTTCCTTGCTCCGTAGTCTACAACTTCTCAGAAAGAAATATCTTCTGCTGGCCAGGAAAGATGCGCAATATGCAATACACAGGAGACTGTAGGACACGGGAGACAAGAAGGGCAGACTGCTTGCATGGCTCAGCAAAAAAGAGCTAGATAGTAGGTGGGTGACCCAACTACAGGAGGAAGATGGACGGATCCACATTACCCCGGTTGCAATAGCTAACGCTTTCGCAGACTATTACGAGTCTTTCTATGCGCCACGCGCCCTGGCTGACACTGAGCAATTACATGAGTATTTGCAGACGATACAGCTCCCCAGGCTAGAGGATGAGGAATCACAGTCCCTAGACAGTAAGATTACAAAAGAAGAAATCTCTATAGCCATCAGTCAGTTGAAAACTGGGAAGGTTCCTTGACCGAATAGACTCCCATCAGAGTTTTTTAAGCAACATGCAACGCTCTTCGGCCCCCACCTCCTCCAAATGTACCTGGAGGTGCACAAGCAGGGGAGCCTCCCTAGGAATTTGCGGAATGCCACAATAGCAGTAATTCAGAAGAAAGACCGACCCCCAGAACGGTGTAGTTCATACCGTCCTATCTCACTGATTAATTCGGAGACCACAATACTAGCAAGGATATTAGCAAATAGGCTCACAGTGGTAATATCCGGTCTCATTCATAGAGATCAGTCAGGCTTCTTGCCCAAAAGGTTGACAAGGCTTAACCTGAGAAGACTGCATAACTGACTGGAGGTGGTTGGCAAGAAGGAGGATCCACACTTCATCTTCTCTCTTGATGCCAAAAAGACATTTGATACGGTACAATGACCCTTTCTTATGTTCGTTTTGGAGGGATTTGGCGTTGGACCAGTGTTCCGGCAATGGATCGCTGTGCTGTATGACAGACCCGTGGCAAGGGTCAGAGTCAACGGAGTGCTATCAAGGGAACTTCCCATAGGCAGGGGCATGCGCCAGGGCTGTCCTCTATCCCCTCTGCTCTTTGCCCTGGTATTGGAACCACTCGCTTGTGTGATCCGAACGCACCAGACATAACGGGTTTTCGGACGGAAGGGACAACAGGGCCTGACGAACGCATATCATTATATGCAGACGATATATTAATGTATGTGACAAACCCGTAAAGTACACTCCCAAACATTATGAGGAGTTGTGAAACATACGGTGCAAACACTGGTTATAAGATTAGCTGGGGTAAGTCCTATACCAGGCGGGTGGGGATGATGGATACACCATGGGCCCAAGCCAGCTCCAGATTACCAGAGACGGCATTAAATATCTTGTTATCTATGCCACAGCGAATGCAAAACTAGTGCTGGACCAAAATCTGTACAGGGTGCTTAGGGATTTTCGCGAGGATATGGAGAGATGGAAGTCCCTGCCGCTGACTTTACTGAGAAGGGCAGCCCTTTACAAAATGATAGTGCTCCCAAAATTTCTCTACGTGTTACAAAACACCTATAAGTTAATACCAGTGGAGGTGTTCACTAGAATTGATGATGCACTATGGACATTTGGGATGGATGGCCAAGAGTAGCACTGGTGATGTTGCAGCGTAATCAATACAACGGCGGCCTTTCCCTGCTGAACCTTCGGGCGTATTACTGGGCAGCCCATTTAATAGTAGTGAATGAATTGGAACATATAGAGTGGGATCACCCCACATACGAGAGCGCACACAATTCATTAAACACCCATACAAGCACTAAATATATGGGGGGAAGGGGTTACACAGCTCCTCATGGCGATATGGATCGTTCTGACAGCGTGGAAACCAGCGGAAAGACAGATGAAATGGGACGGCCGGGTCACCAGGGAGACCACGCTATGGGAGGGTTATCGCCTGCCAGAAATTAAGAAGCTGCGAGGTTTCAAGAAATGGGACCTGTCGGGCGTTTCCCAACTTAAAGATATACTAATATAACGCCACGAGCTAGTCACTTTCATGCGTCTGCAGACGGAATACGACATGAACACAACCCAACACGACAAATACCTGTAGTTGACATATGCCTGGCTGGCACAGGGCCTAAACACCAACAACATCCCCGAATACGCACCCTTAGAGGGACGACACTTGATGGGGTAAATAGTGGGGAAAGCGGTCTCCTGGACATATAAAACAATCATAAATAACAAGCCAGATACACTGCAGAAATTGCGAATGAAATGGGAATCAGAGCTGGGTGAAATGGATGACCTGGACTAGGAAATGGCGTTGATGCATCCTCGAGAGGTAGCCATCCGATCCCGCCTCAGGCTGATCCAATACAAATACTTGCATAGGGCATACTATGACAGAATGCGACTACACCGCATTGGACAGGCAGAAACGTCCACCTGTTTGTGATGTTTAGGGTCAGAAGGCACATTTTATCACACGGTGTGGGAATTTTCTAAGATTCAATGGTACTGGACAGCTCTGTTGGGGGAGATAGGGAGAGTTCTGGGGGAAACAATTCCACTCAGCCCCTCGTTTGTTTTGCTGGGAATATCCACAGACATTGACCTTCCTAAACCAAAGCTGGTCTTGCTACAGCTAGGGCTGGTGGTAACGAAATGAGATATAGCTAGAACATGGGGGGCAGCAGCAAGTCCATCTCTTGTTGAATGGAGAAACAGCATGGACATGTATATGCTAGGAGAGAAGACTACATATAAAGCACGAGACTGCCCCAAAAAGTTTTGGAAAATAGGGAAGTCATGGCTTGCACACTATGGACTCTCGCTCTCTGATTCACAATGATTGTAGATGACTGTATAGATGGTTGGGAGGGGAAGATGGGGCTCGCAACAATGCTCTGGTGCATAATACTATTGTTTGACTCTCCTTTACCGCCAATTGGATACGCGGCTGCCATCTATTTGAATATGTTTCTATATCATACAGTTAGTCACTGTTGCTGTCTTGCAATCGAAAAAAATTTCAATAAAAATATATATATAAAAAATGAAACGGCTCTAGTGTAGAGTAGGCGTAAACAGTACAAGAAGGCACATAGTGCTAGATTACCATGCTTAAGGGAGGAACCCCGGGTGGTTCTGCGTATAGCAGCTATGAAGAATAATAGTTGGGATTTCTGCAAAGAGATAAACGCTCCCTTTTTATAAAATTAAAACGATCCTACTTTAGATCTACATGTAGAAGAGGAAGCTTGGGTGTCCCACTACAGTAAACTACTTGAAATATCTGTAGATGAACTAACCCTGTCCAGGAATGTTCATCAGGTCAAACCTAGGGAACCCCTTGTTTTTGATATTGCAGAGTTTAGGTGCGGATTGGCGTACTGCACTCCCTCAAAAGCCCCAGGGCTGGACACGGTCCCAATAGATTTCCATTTTAGTGTATCAAGACTTGTAGGCACCCTTTTTAACTTTAACAAACATTTTTAATATTATAGGTAATGTGAGACCTCCAGAATTCTGAAAAGAAACATAATCATCTCCATACATAAAAAGGGGGATAAGGCTTTGCCCCTGCAATGACCGACCAATTTCACTGTTAGATGGGACAGCCTACTGTTAAGTAGGCTAGAGGCTTGAGCAGAGGACCATAATCTACTGATTTCAGTGCAGTATGGTTTCAAAAGAGGGAGGGGAACCATTGACCTATGCCTTCATTTAAATTTGATAATAGCTAAATACCCAGTGGCTAGGATAGGAAAGATTTACATGGCCATTATGGACCTCTCAGCTGCTTTTGACTGTGTAACACACTCTAAAGTATGATCAGCCATGGAAGCTATGGTTATAGAGGAGGCAATAATACTTTTTATTCGTCAGATGTATACGCAGGCATCAGCCTTTGTTCGGTATGGCAGGGATGGGGAATGCACAGAGCCATTCAAGATCCAGAGGGGCATCGGACAGGGTTATGCCCTTGCTCCCTTTTTATTTTCACTTTACACCAATGAAGTGGAGGCCGCCCTGCTTCGTTCAACCTCTGACATCTCCTATAAAAATGCTACTCCCCTGCCAATACTATTATACGCAGACAATGCACAGAACTGGTATAGGGCTGCAGACTTTCATTGAGGTGTATACTCACTTCATGAATAAAAAGGATCTTAGAGTTAATGAGGCAAAAACATATATCTTTGTGGCAGAGGATTGGCCAAGAAAATTACCCATATTTCACAAAGAAGCACATGGGTTGGAGGTGGTCCGCACATTTTCCTATCTGGGGATTCGTTTTGATGAAAAACTCTTGTGGAATTGTAAGGTAGCTAACAAAGGGTTGCTACTGGAAAAAGAAATAATGGCCATCTTCAGCTTTATCAAAAAACTCGGGTCTAAATCAGAACCAGAAATTAAGAAGATTTATAATGCCAAAACACTATCAATGGCCTCTTACCAGTGGCGTAGCTAGGGGGGGTGGTCCGCCCCAGGCGGCACCATTTTTGAGGCGGCCGCGGCCACGCGGCACTGGAGGCCCGTTGCGGCCGCGGCGGCCTTTATAATTTCTTTGGGAACAAACTAATACAGTGTCCCCACTCCCCAAATAAATTATAATGGCGGCCGCAGTCGCAACGGGTCTCCAGTGCCACGGCCGCCGGCCCAGTAGACAGTAAAAGTGCAAAAAAAGGCAGATGCTTTGCGGCCATCGGGAGCTGTTAACACAAGGAAGGGGTCATCATGGAAACAAGCCTGATAATATTGATATAATTAGCACATTTCTGCTCTCCAATGTTGATGTGACTTTACAGAGAGTGGGCCTAGCTACAGAGTGGCAGATCCTTTGTGGACAGAGGGCGCGATACAATACAGAGGGATGGGGGACGTGCAGTGGTCAGGAAGCCGTCTGCTTTTGGCTTGCTATCAGTAAATCATTTCTGCCGCGCACTTTATTCCTGAAAATCACTGGCAGTTACGGGAAGCTGCCTTGTTTATCCAGGGGTTCTAAACTAGCTCGTCTCATTTTACATTTTGTTGTGCGTGTTTATTTCTGTCACCTCCATACTGGTAGACATTTTAAGAGTATTCGGACTGTAGAAGCACAATTAACTCAGGATTTAAAACGTACCACAGTGATTGGGTTAACTTTGCTAATGAGAATTTATTTCTACCTAAAATAACTTTGTAGCAACATTAGGATAATGAAAGACTGGGCACAAAAAAAGAATCTTACCTCTACCATGCAGTTTGCATGCAGCTTTTTGATAACAGTCCAAAGGAGACTGCTATATTAGGATTGTAACTTATGAACTGCAAATGACAAAAGGATTTCTGTGACCAAAGCAGTAGCCCATTGATCTATTCACATAAAATACAGTTCTGTGATCTGTATGATACACGTTCTTTGCAGCACGCACGCTAACCCTCTGAGTTACGTTATGATGAGTCAAAACTGTCTGTAGACAAAACCCTGATCTCTCTCAGCAGAAACATGAATCCCCAGACTTATCTTGACATTGGTATTGTAGCCTGAAAACTACTGAACGCACAAGGAACTCTTCAGCAGGTGCTTTTAAACCATAAGTTACTGCTATTATTTCCAAACACAGCGCCCCCTGTGGTCAGCGCCTGGTGCACTGTCTAGGAGGTAGAAGGTGGAGAGATGCACAAGGAGGAGCCATAACAATATATTTGCCTTTGCTTTGTTACAATATGGGCCGAAAAATAGAACGTACCTACGTGTCTCTCGGACATCTCTCAAGTGCTCACCGTCCTTTTTCCCCAGCACCCCCACCCCCCCAAGGGGTGGCAATCTGAGGGATATCCCTGGGCGCCACAAGCTCTAGCTACGCCCCTGCCTCTTACGGGGCAAGGGTTTGGGGAATGACAAATACAGATGCCTTGCATTGTATCGAGGATGGTTGTTATAAAAGGTTGAAATTAAATTGGGGCCCCTTTTATCTCTGATCACATTTGCTTAGCGCCACTTATATTGTGGCACTCTATTTGGAGACGGGACACATTAAAATTAAACGAGAACATTTTAAGTGATTGTTTAAAATTAGATCATGTAGGCAAAATTAGGTGGTTATATTATGTGAAAGATACACTAAGAGCGTTGGGCCCATCTGAACTATATGAGAACCCACCAAGTTGTTGCTTGATTTCCAATGATAAATTGAGGGAATCTTTCCTCTTGAAATTAGCGAGAGAGAGAAGGCAACCTCATGAAATCCTCAGTGCAGCTACATCAATTGTCCCCTCCTATACAGCTGGATTTTCATTCATACCTACCAGAGTTTCGAAACCCTAGCATCTTTTGTAAATTTCATGAAGCGCCAAAAAAAAGATTTATTCTACCTCTTTTACAGAAGTAGAATTTTAGACAGTGTTTGGTAGCTTTGTATTTTATTCAAATGTGTGGTGATTCATTTGTGTGTTGTCCCCTGGCCTCATTTCTGTAGTCAGCCTTGAAGAGCAGGAGAACACGACTGCATAGCGGTCCTATAGAAAACAGTGACATTTAGGGCTTTACTATTTTATGATAAATTGTCATTTTAACTGATTTGTGTGCAGTTTTAATGTATTTTAGGTATATTTTAAGATGAAAGATTTACATTTCTTTTAATAATAATGTGATTTAAATGAGTGGAAGTTGTTCACATTTCATGCACTTTATATGCAATAGAAATATTGTGAAATAAAGAACTTTTGACTGACCGACTGATATCCAAATAAGTAGCTCTTAACATAGTACCAATTTAAATATGCCTATATGTGTTTTTAAAAGCATGGGGCACTGTATTTCCAGCCTGTAAGACCTGTGCTGGTTCTCAAACCAGAAGAGACAACAAACTGTGTGAACCACGCCAAAGAAACAGGTGAGATTTTTATTGATAAGCTAGACATATGAGAATTAATGGTGCCTCCAGGGTAGAGAGCACATTAAAAAATTACTTTATGCAATATAAGTTGTCACAAAATGGATTTTACGCTGTGCTAAGGAGCAATTTATTGGCTGCTGAGATCTGTGTTATCATAGCAGCGATCTTGCTTGGGCAGGAATGAACAGTACACTTACTATAATTGGTTTACCCACGTGAATTCTGAGCTGCAAAGTCTTAAATATTAGGTCAAACCTGGAGTAACAGATATGGATTAATAATAACGTATTATTGTCATTATAAAAGAATGAAAAAAGCCTTTTTTCAACCAGGTTCTTATCTCATTGGGAAAGAAACAGACTGTGCATTCTATTAGGGGTGAAGGACAATAAAAACTAGGCACCTTCAATGTACATGATATAAAATCCTGAAGAATATCAGTGGGTGAGAACACTGTTATAACAGGTTATAATATAAAGGAAGGAAATTAAGGCTGTCCCTTAGGATCTTTTTATTTTATGCTCATGGTGATAATATACCCTAAGCATTTAAATTAGATGTGTATGAAATTAGACATGGAAAAGAATAATATATATTTAAAAAATCATGTCAACTGATGTTAATGTGCATACATTTACACCATGTTGATAATCATGTCTTTTAATATGTGGTGTGTATGTATAAAAGAATTATAGTAAGAAGAACATTGAATGCCCAACCATATGTGTTTAGATAATATGTTTAACAACTGTTTTTATGGAGATATATATTGTATGTTTTCTTCTAGTTTTAATTCAGTTATTGGTTCTGAAGAAGGTGGAATAAATGTCAAGGAGCCACGAAAATGCTGGGTCAACACAATAAACTTTACAGTGTTCTGATTATAGTATAGAGTTGTTTTCTTTGTTATTTTTGGACCAAATATTTTTGATGATGCATCTGGTCCAATGGATGATAAACTAAATTAATAAATGTAACTACGAATTCATGTGTATTTTATTAAATATTTATGAGATTCTAAATATTGTAGTTGGAGCATAATTGGTTATTTTTGACAATGAAGATATATCTGTTGTTCTTGTGTTGAACATTAAGCATCCACATAGCGAAAGTTTGGATTTTAACAGTTTGGGTTTTAAAATAGTTACACCATGCCCTTGGCCCTACTTATTATGATTGTCTTATCAGCCTTATCGCCTTCCTCAGATGTGCCCAGTATGATTCCCAGTGACCTTTTCTCTGAATTAAAGAGCGTTCTTTGATTGGTACTGAAGAGCCTGGATCTCCCTTCTTCCTGTGTGTCCCACCCACCTCACAGGGATGCAGCAATCCACTAATTTGTCTGAAGATTACCTCTACCTTACCATGTTCCCCTAGCTGGCCCTGGGACTCCCAAAGTGGAACCCATCAAATTCCATGTATTGTACCATTCACAGGCACATATACGCCCAGCACATGCATATGATATACAAACTGCACAACACTACATCATGTGTCGTGCCATTCCTAGGCTCACATACACCCAACACATGCATGTAACACACACGAACTGCACAGCACTGCACGCCAAACCAAGGTAGGCCAAGGATGACTTAAGCACACCGTTGCTGAACTTTAAAGGAGTGGACCTTTTGGTCTTACTCCAGTGACACAGGCAAAAAAGCCTTATCACTACACAATAAGCTTCCACCACTGCACTTGTACTACTGGTAAGGCAGGAGCCTTGTAACACTATCAGAGTAGTGCTTTGGGTGTCCCTTTCGTTCCCAGAGGCCGCAATCCATGAGACAAGCCTGATGCAGCAAGATTTATAAAATCATAAAACACAACACATTCATAATCTGAGTTTACATATTGCATAGGTAAGACACAGTCACACACAAAAATAAGACAAATGTAGCGGAAGTGCCGTAAAAGTGTGCTTTAAAACCTGAAGATGAAGAAAACATATATACAAGACAATACTAATTCATATACATTTTCTAATGCATATGTTGCTCATTAATGTGTATTGATGGAATTTTTGATCCACACTGACGTCTAGTGTTTCAAATGCTTGCTGCTGTGAATGCACGAGCTAGAAAAGTTGGTACAAAAGCGTGTAAAAATGAAGTGCAAGCTTGAAACCTAGCATAGTAATACAATATAAATTATGAAAATATAAACATTATTTCTGTAGCATGACTTTAGAAAAATATGCACTTATATGAATATTGTGAAAACGTTGGGTATTTCCAACTTTAGCTATTTTCATGTAATAATGATTGGTGAACATAATCTTTTTGTGAATTGATTTAATTTCACTATATTTGATGTTGGGTTAGAGCTCATTTTGTTTAAAAGTGTGCTGCTAACTTAAAGGCCTTTTCCAAAAGCTTTTTTCCTCATGCTGGCCTTTCCCCTGACTTAATGCAATGGTTTATTTTCTACTTGTGAAATGTTGCTTTATTTGTCCTCTATATGTGTACACCCCAACATTCCAAAATGTTTCCTCAACGTTCACAGTCAAATATTCCTGTGGGAATAGGATTGAAGCTGTTACTTTAAAATTAAACTTTGTGTCTCTTTTCCACCAGTGTTAGGCCTACATGGGCCTTCAAATCTCTAATTTCAGATGACTGCCATGGGAAAGCTTACCAAAGTTTTAAGTATCTCAGGTGACATTTCATGATTTCAACCATACGATCGTCTTTTGAGGATCGTATGATGCCACCTAACTCGGATAATATTAAAAACTCTATAAAAGAAGAAACCCCAAAGGAGGGGCATCACCATTCTGTTTTTCCTACTCGAGACCAGGATGCTATGCTGATCAATTTTTGAACTTTCTTTTGCTTTTGGGCTGCCATGCTGATGCCACAATCCCTAGCCGATAGACTGCACCTTCTTTGCCAAATCATTTCCATTTTTCATTTCTATGTTTATGCCAATCGACTCACCCATAATGGACTTTAATTCGGAACTCTTTCCCCATCTTTGTAGGACTTGAGCTGTTGGACAACGAACTAACTTTCTGCCTTTTTTAAACATATTTTTATTGAGTTTTTAAGTCATCGTAATACATATGGTATAAAGACGCTCCTTTCGGCAAATTACTAATTATTACAAACTCGTGTTTATCTAATGACCTATACTATAATCTACTGACTACAAGATGTAGAACTACCCCCCCCCCCCCCACCACGGTTCTCTAGTCCACTAGTTTATTGCATGATACAATAACAGATTGTATGCATTCAATAAAAAGAAAAAACAAATACAGAACATCCATGATTAGAGATCAGAAGACAATTAAGGATGTGAAATAATTCAGTACCACTGTGTTTTGGTCAGTGCAATTTCTGGTGACACAGGAGATGGGGATAATGTGGGCCTGGTCTGCGCTGTTGGAAGAGTTAGTATGTCTATGGCTTTAAATGTTTCAAGCATTTGGTCCCGCTCCAGCGAGATAGGAACCCTACGCAGCCCTTGTCTGATAGTTGCGCTTTCTGCAGTGCACCAGTGGATTGTTTCAGTCTGCCAAGAGAGTGGTGTGGGAGAGAGGCAGATTTCCAGCGCATTGTGATAGCTCTTTTTGCTATTAGGACGACCAAATCGGCAAATCTGTGCTGGACCTTCTGCCACTTGGGTCGTGTATGTAGGCCCAGTAGGCAGCTTTCTGCCGTTGTCCAAACGGCCATACCGGTGATTTCCTGCAGTCTGTAGTCAATTGTCTGCCAGTATGCACGCAAGAGCGGGCATGCCCATAACATGTGGAGTAGGTCTACATTCGCCTCTTGGCATCTAGGGCAAGTGCGCCGAGCATTAGGGAATATGCGATTGATATGATGTGGTGTGAGGTATGCCCTATGTATTATCATGCACTGTATGTATTTGAATTTAGCGTTGCGGGACACTTTCTTAGGGAATTCTAAAACAGAGGCCCATTCCTTGTCCGTCATTTCCCTTCCCAGTTCCAGAGACCACTTAGTCAATAAAACGTCTGAGTGTGACTGAATCCCTCTATATAGCCAGCGGTGAGATGGCGTCCCTCTCCCATTATAAATACTGCGTTCACTAGTTCATGCTTAGGGGGTTCAATACCATCAGGAGACCAAAAGAGTTTGATGTAATGGGAAATGGCTGTGTGTAGGAGAAAAAGGGCCAAAGGGATCCCTTACGAACTATCTTTCTGCCTTACTAGTGGTAGGACTCTATAACTCTGTGATACTGACTTTAAATAATGCCCATCCACTAGAGCCTGCTTAATTGTTTGCCATTTTTATATGAGCTGTGATATTCTTAACTGAACTTCTCAAACTGCTTATTGCAATGAACTTTGAATATTTAATACAATAACTAAAATAATCAAATATTTGCCCGAGTCTATTGATGAGTCCTATTGAGTCTTCCATTCATACTGTGCTGTTTGACTTAATGTGTTGTAGAGAGAATAATCGAGCTCTGACAGGACATCATGTGTTACTTCTTCTGTTTTGCTTTGCAGTTGAAGAGCATTTGGTATGTATAATCCTAACTCGACGCAACGTTTTTAGGAGGTTGGGTCTTCCTTTTGCTAATATTTATTTCTACAGCATGGTTCTGAGAATGGTGTACCTAACTCTTAGTTCAAATATGTGAGTTGGCTGTCAATTATTGGTCCCCATTGCACGTCTAACTTGGTGTTTGGTTACCCTAATTTCCAGCCCTTCTATCGGCAGAGAAAAATTCATCAGAAGATCGTTGCCTCTATGGTAAATGGAAGTGCTGTAAAATGTCTAATCGTGAAGGGTCCTGTACGGTTTGAATAGTAAGGAGAGTAAGCGTGTAATACAATTTTTACCACGCTCTACGCAGCGACAAGCCCATGTCATGGCACACGCATGATCCATGTTCGCCCATGACAAAACAAAGTTAAAAAAACAGGGATCTCGACATCTTTATAGCTGGGGCACTAAGGGCAGGGGCGCACGTCCATCTCAATGTACTTTTCCATCCAGCATGTACCAGGCATGCAATGATGTCAATACTTGGCCCATCAACTCATATTCAGAGTCAATATAAACAGATGTGTTGCTGTCCCAAAAGAAATGGTTTGATAGCACCTTAATGGAGACACTAGGGTTTTCCTTTCCCAAAGCAAGGGTGATCATTTGACCCTCACTTCTTCTGTAGTGGCAATTCAGTGCTCCACAATGGTGTGCCTTCTGAATACAGAATCAACAATATAGATGAAACATCATATCGAGGACAAAGTATCGAAAATAAAATATAAAAAGTTATGTAAGTATAGATTTTCTATATCTAACTCCACATATATTTACCGACGTGGTACATATATCGTCAAGGTACGTAGATATGGATTAAGGAAAACTACATCTATCCTTCCCTGTAAACACTTACCTTTCAATATTTTGTCCTCGATATTCTGACCTTGATATTAGTACAATTCCGATATTCTGTCATTAATATTAGTATGATTCTACCCAACAGAGGGGTTTATTGAAAAACCTTCAGTATCCCAGCCCGTAATTAGGGTAGCTGTTTCTGTGATGTCACTTCCTGGAGCTATTCAAGTGTGAAAATTTTTGTAAGTAGAGAACATGAATAAAAATACCAAGGCCTTCTTAGTGTCTCCTGCAGCTACACCTCACCCTCGAGTTTCCAGTTCTTTCCTTTCATCAATTGTATCTGAGAGCTGCAAAGTCCTGCATGAGCATGCTTGCCTTGCCCCTGGATGCCGCAGTCACAAGCACAGCCTGAATCATCTCTCGGTGGGTAGGAGTTGCCAAGAAACATTACAAGTAGCTTGAAAAAAAAGTTGTGTGCAGAGGCTGTAGGAGTGGCATGTAGGCCAGGTGAGCTAAAAGACTTGTTCTTTTTCTTCAGACGTTTGCTGCGGAGGCCGAAGCCTTTCAGCTGCTCTGCTCCAACTTTTCCTTTCATCTGCTTCCAATTAAAAAACAAGGTAAGTGTTGGAAAATAGTTATTTTAAAGAAACGCGTTTAGAAGCGATGCTAGGAAGGATGTTGTTATAAAGAGCATCACATAAGAAAAAAGGCACGTTAACTTACTGAATGTACGAATGAAGAAAAAGGATTGCTACGTCATCAGGCGTGCCTCCGAGCGTTTAGAACGACGCTGTTTGTAGCGTTCGCAGTGTTGATATGCGGGAATTTCTTGTTTCTGTAGTTTACTCGAGTTCTAATAAATCTGTAACAACACTTTTGCATTCAGCTGATGTAGATCTTAAGACTGATGCAAGGCATATCGTTTTAAGATTTTGGCGCGAGATGTAATAATGCACAATTTTGCATTTCTAAACTGAGAATGTAGAATGAGAATTCGGCCCTCTGAAAAAATTTACAGATGTTATTACACTGGGCGTGTGCCTATGTATGCACAATTTTCTGAACTGAGCAGAATTATTCGTATGACTAATGTCTGGAGGCTTGCTCTGCAGGTTTTGGTTCCCAGCCAAGTTATTTCTTGTCAGAAATTTTCCACACTTATTTTCTGTCGACTCTTCGGTTTTCTCCAGAAAACAATTGCGATGAACGACTGATACCAGGGGTATTTCTGATTATTCTTCAATTAACCATCCCTCGTTTTTGAGTGTCTGAAATATGCCACAGTTGTATTACTGCCTATTTATCGCATTGGAGCGACACAAGGGATATGTAATTAGTACATCTCTAAAGGACGTATTGTCGCATTCAAGGATGCAAATAGTTTGCTTTATCCTAAATTGTGTGGCATGGTGGTTCCAGATGATAATTGTGGAAGTACCGCCCAGCAAGTTTACGAGTATTTGCTTTTTGTGCTCACATTTCCCAACCGCTGATGATGTGTGTGGAGGAAAAGCTCGGAATTCTAGAATTGCATGCAGCAAGGGGCCCAGTAATTCTGTTATCCGCATGTTATTCTCCATTCTGAGCCAAAACTCACGATGGAGAGTAAACAAGGCGCTAATGTCCGTAATAAAAAAAAAAGTATCACCACCAATGCACAGGCCATCTCAGAGTGAGGGCATATAACGTGCTATTTGCCTTTAGCAGAAAGCTGGTTGCATCTCTGTACAATTAAGTGGGGAAACCTCCCAAAATTATTGCTTGAGAGCAACGAAGGCCTCTTCCTCAACAAGAAATGGTAAATGAATTAAGTTTCACATATCTGGTTAATAACAAGCTGTTTTCTTTTGTAAGTTTTATCTTGAAGAGTAGTTGTACAATATAAGTTACAGAAAGTCTGTTAAAGTGTTATGGCTTGTTTATGTATAAAAAGGCAATATATTGTGCTGTTGCTAGTGGTATAGTGCTGGTAAGTAATAGCAACATTTTGACATATGAAATGAAAGAGAGAAATAATGGAAGGAATTGTTGTAATAGCAATATTATGTGTTTAGAGAAGTTCTGACAACTTTTGGGTCCGGTGCCACTGAACCTGCCACACAATTCAAATCATGCCCCTATTGCCTGTAAGGTAACTGCACTTGTGACTGCCTGTTTAGTAGTAATATATTGCAATGTTTGGTGTTCAGAGGGGCTCCATGAGCTTTGGGTACCGTTGTCACTGCACCTTCTGCACTTCTGAAATCATACATTTAGTGCTTGCAAGGTAGCTGCACTTGTGATTGCTTATTTAGTACCTAAATATAGTGATATTTGGTGTTTAGAGCAGTTCCGACAACCTTTGGCCCCAGCGCCAATGCATCTGCAGTACTTATTGGAATTATGGCCTTAGTGCCTTCTAGATAACAGCACTTGTGACTGCCAGTTTAGTAGCAACATTTAGCAATATTTTGCAATTAGTGGGGGACCCTAGAGCTATTGGCCCTTGTGCCATTGCACCTGCTGTACCATTCCAATCAAGCCCCTTTTAACTGAAAGATAGCTAAAATTGTGTCTGCCCTTTATAGGAGTAAAATATAAGGTGTTTAGGGAGTTCTGACAACTTTTGGGCCTGGTGCACTTCACTTCCTGCACCATTCAAATAATGACCCTGTTGCCTGCAAGGTAAGTGCACTTGCGACTGCCTGTTTAGTAGTAAAATATAGAAATATTATGTGTTCAATGTAGTACCTGGAGCTTTTGGTCCTGGTGACACTGCACCTGGTGCACTATTGAACTCATGACCTGAGTGCTCGCTAGATAACTGCACTTATGACTGCCTGTTTAGTTGTAAAATATAGCAATGTTATGTCTTTAGAGGAGTTCTGAGTACGTTTGGTCCCGGTGCCACTGCACCTGCTGCACCATTCAAATACTGACTCAATTGCCTGCAAGATAACTGTATTTGTGACTCCCTGTTTAATAGTAAAATATAGCAACATTGAGTATTTAGAGGAGTTCTGACAAGTTTTTGGCTTGGTGCCACTGCACCTGCTGCACCATTCAAATCATGACCCCAGTGCCTGAAAGATAACTGCATTTATAACTGCCTGTTAGTTGTGAAATTTAGCAATAATCGGTGTTTAGTGCTGTGCCTGGAGCTTTTGGTCTTAGTGCCACTGCACCTGCTACACCATTCAAATAATAACCCTGTTGCCTGCAAGATAACTGCACTTCTGACTGCCAGTTTAGTAGTAAAATCTAGCAATATTTGGTTTTCAGTGAAGTTATGACAACTTTTGGTCCGAGTGCCACTGCACCTGCTGCACCATTTAAATCAAGCCCATTTAAACTGCAAGATAACTGCAATTGTGACTGCTTGTATATTAACAAAATATAGCAATATTAGGTGTTTAGAGGAGGTCTGACAACTTTTGTGCCCAGTGCCCCTGCACCTGCTGCACCATTCAAATCATTACCCGACATGTAAACCAGTGCTTAATTTAGCAAAAAAATGCAGGGGGCCAACGTTTTTGTGAGGAACCCATCACTGATGTTGCCGAATTGTGTGTCTGTCGAATGTCTATTTTGATATTCTTGATATCACCTTTTGCTGTTTTCCTTCACCATGCAATACTTCATGTCACTTTCTCTCTCTAACAAATTCTTTTTCATCCCTGCTTGCTCCCTTTGTCAATGTTTCTTATCTTTTGCGTCCTACTTTCTCTCTTTCTACATTTCTCTCTCTTGCTCTTGGTCAAAGTCTGAAGATGAACAATAATTCTTGGTCCCTAAATAATAGTTCCATTCCACACCACTTGCAACCATATGCTCACTTTATCTGGTAGAACATGTCTCAAGCACCTCATCAGACACTTTTTCCAAGATATTGCTCCAGATCCTAGGTAGAGTTTCTCATAGGTACATGGCAAACGTTTATTATAGACATTGGTTTAATACATAAATAAATAAATGGCTAACTGGTCTCTGACTTTTCGGGCAGTGATGGAAGTTTAAGGGCATGATCACATGTGGAAATGTCTAGCTGATTTAGTTAAATCTTAAAATGAGAGTTGAAGTGGGGTGATTTATACTTATTGCCTTATCTTCTTTTGAATTCCTCAAAGTATAGGTACTTCAGGTTGTCCTGGTTATTGATTCCTAATGCCAGAGGTGTTTTACATAAGCCCTGTAGAGCCAGACCCATGACACATTTTACATATTCACACTGAGAAGGTAAATGAGATGCATTTAGATTCATTGTATGTAAATGCATTTTATGAGGATTTCCTGCACCCCAGGCAGTAATCTGACAATTCTGTACTTATGCTAGACCCCGATCCAATATAGGTAAAATCCACATGTCTTGACGTCATTTACTTTGTATATGGTAAAGGGTGTGTGATGTAATCATGTCTTGATCTTGGAAGAGTGATATCTCCAAGGCTGTCTTGGAGAATTACTACGCTAAAGTACCATTTGGAAATGATTCTAATTAGTGATCCTCATGTATCTTGTCTAGAACATGTATTTACTTTTGCTTTTAATTAGTTAATTTTCACTATCTAATTTACTCTGGCCGTCTGGTTGAATTGATGACATACAGGTCAGCCTATTTGAGGAATGTGATCTGTTTTTTAGGAAAACTGAGAGAATGCTCAGCTTGCTACCCAGAGTTACCTTTGGGTAAACAGATTATATAATTTTATCATTAAATCTGTCTCCATTAGGCATTGAAGAGAAATAAATTACAGAAAGCCCTAGCCTAAAGACTTGCAGGGCATCAGGAATTCTTCTTATTTCCCCTATCCATTCAGTTATTGTGCATAGTCCATTTACAAAGTTTTCCTTATTCAATCTAGTAACCTATTCGGTCTGTATAAATCAAATCAGAAGTACCTGAGACAACCATTCTTGGGTAGCAAATTATCAGCTATCTTCTGTCAAGATTTAATGAACTTCCAAGTGTGGTTGGCAGCATCAGCAGCTCATTTTAGCAGGCAGCCAACTCGTCAGCATGAAATTTGATGTGGTCAGAGGGAAAGGAGGAGGGGTAAAATCTGATCCAGGTTTTTTCCTCATATCATATTGAGAGAATGCAGCCATTTTTACCTTTTACCTGGAAGGATTACCTTTTTTGCTAAGCCTCTTTGGTTGATGTCTGGTAAGGTTTTACTTATTTTCCATTATTCCACTTACATATTTTTCTGAGGGAACGTTGCTCAAAGATTAGAGCAGAGTCACTGACAACAGTTTTTTTTTTGTAACAAAGCCAGCAATCACTCCAGCGCATGTCAATTGAGGTGACGGGAACAGGGGCTGAATTGTGCTATACATCCAGAGCACCTCGTCAATGTCTGGAAGCCATTTCCTTATTGGCATGCTGAGTACTGGGAAAACGCAAAAGCAAAAAGAACTATTGATGGACAGAATGTAGAATAATGTCATACATTCACCCCAGTACAGAGATCTGGGCCTAAATCCATAGTTTTTTGCTCACCATGCCATTCCAGTTTGTACCCAGCCATATGCAAATCAGTCTTGACCCTGCGCCCGATGGGAACAGTCCAGCCTGAACTTCCAGACCAGGTCCCCCCTCGACTGGAACCAAGCATCCTAGGGCCGGTTTCAGGCTTTCAGCCCTCTTCAGCCAGGATAGCTTGACTCCAGAGGCATGGAGAGCACAGGACTCACGTCTGGGCATACCCGGCCCACAGACGTGGGTCACTTGCTCACTTTGGATTCAAGCTAGCCTGGCTGATGAAGGCTGTTAGCCCGAAACCGGTCCCAGGATGCTTGATTCCGGTCCAGGGAAGACATGGCTTGGCAGTTCGGTCTGGACTGTTCCCATGAGGCACAGGGTCAAGATTGATTTGCATTCAGCTGTGTCTGAACTGTGGTGGCAAAGTGAGCTAAAAAATGATGATGGATTCAACCCAGATCAGTGATTGGGGTTGAGTGTCTGAAAAGTTTTGGTGCTCTGTCCATCATCTCCTTGTGTTTGCTTTGCACGCCCTAAGTTGGCAGGGTATGCCCAGACGTGGGTCCCTTGCTCACTTTGCCACTGGATTCAAGCTAGCCTGGCTGATAAGGGCTGTTAGCCCGGAACCGGCCCCAGGATGCTTGTTTCCTGTCCAGGAAAGACATGGCTTGGCAGTTTGGTCCGGACTGCTCCCATGAGGCACAGGGTCAAGACTGATTTGCATATAGTCTGAACTGTGGTGGCAAAGTGAGCTAAAGAAACATGATAGATTCAACCCAGATCTGTGACTGATGATGAGTGTCTGCAAAGTTTTGGTGCTCCGTCCATCATCTCCTTGTGTTTGCTGAGCACTGGGAAAACAGCATGTATTGGATCTTGTTTCTGAAAAAGGTATTTCTGATCAATAACTAATTAGTCCTTCATAGGGCTAGAAACAACTTGATGGACTAGGCAGGACCACTAGCCAGGATATCTTCCATGTGCCACAGGCATCTGTTCTGACCTGCTATCTGTGAACTCCTCAAAGGAAAGATTAGAGTTTTGGGTGCAGATACACCAACCTCTCAGTTGACATACCATAGGCAAGTAAAGGTAGGGCAGAGGCCGGCTGCCTTGCCAGAGTCTAGGGGGCATGAGGTAGCATCTTTTCCTGCTTTTAAGTCCCCTCTGGTAGTACATTCTTGTATCTGTGCAATCATTTGTAGGAATACCTTGTTCTCAACTTCTAATTGGTTCAGGGGAGGTTTTTTATTGTGTGACTTAGCAATTCAAAATGGGTGACTTCCACCAGCAGGGAAAATACTCCACTTAAATCTGTGGTCCACGCAAACTTAAATAATTCGTAATTCTCCTTCTCTCCTTGATCGTGTGGTTATCATGGAACAAAGAACATACTAGATTGTAAGCTCAAACTAGAATTTACTAGAAAAGATACAAGAACAATTATCCTCCATTGTGAGTGATTCCTAAATGGTTAGCTACCCAGGTAGAACTCCTATGAGAGCCTGCATTTTGAGAGCCTTCTTGTTGGAATGTTCAACTATCCCACAAAGTACAATTGCTATGTCCTGAAAAAGTAATCAAAGGACAGAAGGTACAAGTCTTCCAAATCTAGCATCCTGTAGTTTGAGAGGAAGGGAGCCTTGGCTAAACATCGGCCCTCCGGCCATGAAGCCACGTAGTTGCATACATGGACACTATAATTGCCAAGAACCTGACAAATAAAATAAAATTAAACGTCTTTAATCAGTGGTTATTACCTTTCTGGTTGCTGTGTCCCCCTATTAATAATTACTGAAATACGAGGACCCCTCTATGAATCATTATTGAATCTGGGGACCCCACTGAGTCATTATTGGAACCCAGGGACTCCGGCCTAAGCAATTTCAATTATCTGAACTGCAAAACAATGTCACAAATATGAAAACAAGCAGTTAAATACACAAATCATTAAATATTCTATTTAATTCCCAAACAAAGAAAATAAAATCAACATTTAAATTTCAATGGGAAGATTTGAGCTTTTCTAAAAACAATTGAGGCGACCCATAGTCCATAATATATTCAGTTCGATGCACTTGCAGTGCTCCCATGAACCAAAATGCGAATACCAACTTAGGGGCATATTTATCACACTTTCAGCAGTGCAGTGCAGCAAGTCACCATGCTGTGCTGCAGGAATGTGCTGTATTTATTATTACACAGAACATTCCTGTCCTTTCCTAGCGCTGGCTCACTTTTCGCTGCATAGCGCCAACGCAGGCACTCTTGCCTCCATTGTAGGCAGGATTGTTTTTGTGCAGGAAGGAACCTTCCCGCACAAAAACCCTTCTCAGAGGCATTTTCCTCTTTATCTGTGTGAATGCAGCACACAGTAAAAGAGGAATAAACATGGAAAATAAAGATATTTCTCTTTGTTATGCCTCATGTGGGGATGCGTAGCATTTTGATACATTTCCAGGTCTACCAAATAATATTAAATCTGGGAATCAGCCAAAATCCATAGGTGGATGCTTGGAAATTCCCATGCTCCACCCATCAAATGCCTCTCTGTAGCAGAGTAACGCAAGGCAGCAATTTGATCTGCCTTGCGTTATTCTAGATTCATCAAGTCATGCAGTTCCCCACAAGGTGGCCTTGCGTTTCTTGATAAATCTCACTTAGGTTTTGTGTCTCCCTTATGCCCCCTGCGAGATGCAAGAGCGATGCTAAACCTTGTTAAATATGGTCCTTAATTTTTAGATTCAAAATTAAGATTTCTTTAAATGTTTTGAACATAATTGTTTTTTTAATTTGATAGTTTTCTTGTTTATTTACATGCATTTTATTAGCCTGTTAATATTAGGTAAGCCCTGAGTAGGCATCACGGACACCCAGTGGTACCCAGACCACAGGTTAAGAACCACTGTCTTAGATAACGCTTCTTCTGACAATATTATGGCTCTGGGGCTGCAAAGGATCAGAGTGCTATGCAAATCTTTAATAGACTGGCTTATAATATTTATGCGATGCTACCTTATCTTGTGGAGCTGTAGAAGGTGATTAGAATACTTAATATGCTGTGTGTCCTAGCCAGCAAACTGGATGCAGTCCAGTTTTGCTCTGCAATCTAACAGTGGGTTGTGATTAATGTGTGGATATTGTCTGCATGCAGCAGATAATGTAAAGCATTTTTTACAGTATATGTAATACACCATTGTGGTGCAGACTTCTTAAAAGGTCATCACTGTTTATTTTGACAAATTGAAACCCTGCTTCTACCATGTTAATCTTGATTTGAGACATCAGAAGAAATAAAAGGAATAATTTAGTCACTGAAAAAGGTTAAGGCCAGAAAGGCACTGCCACATTATCGTTTTAATAGCTGTGGACAACTTTCCCTCCATGACACTTAATCATTCCCATCTTAACATTGTGCTCACTCTTCCTTTCAAACTAAAGGGTCCATTAGGATGGCGGGCGCACTTTGCCCGCCAGCCATCCCCGCCCCCGCCTCCGCCACCATGGCGGGGGCGATCCGCCCAACATCATAATGGGCCCCTAAATGTTTAACTTATGTATTTGAAGCTCAAAGAAGTTGGGTGTTTATCAAAATATTTTTTGGGGGGAAACTTTACTTGATGATCAAATTGTAAATACGCAATATAATAAGTAATCAGTTCAGACTGTCCCTCTTTACCCTGAATATTCACATCATCAACTGCAAGTATACTGTGTTAGCAATATAATAGTAGAGTCTGCAACTTCTCTTTAAAACCTATATTTGTTTCAACACAGTCACGTTGTGGCACCACTAGTCACACGCATTAAGAAAACGGCATAGTTCAGGGGTCTCCAACCTTTCCTGTAATAAGTGTTACTTATTTTCAATGAAAATCATTCCGAGCTACTAATATTAGCAATGTTATAGTGACCACATCAGCCAAGATTACATTAGTAGCCACAATATGCAAGATTACCTGCGGTGATCAGGCAAGGTTGCCAGCAGTAATGTAAAAAACGCTGTATCAATTTGGAATGCCTTTACCTGGGTAATACAGAACAGCCATAGCTGCAAAGCCCATGACACTAAGCTAATAATATGAATAATAAGTCTCTCCAGAGCTGCATACATTATCAGTTAAATATCCTCTTTAAATATATTTAGGAAAATCAACTATGTTCCTCGAAACATCAGCTCCTGAGTTCTGAAAAACACACATTTGCATTTCAAATACACACTCTTCAATTTTGGTATACAAACCAAGAATAGCTTCTAATTTAGAGGCTGGCTGCACAAAAAGGAGCTACTTAGAAGTAGCTGGAGAGCTACCAGTAGCCCAGGAGCTACTCGTTGAGGAAGCCTCAATAGTTGATCAACTGTATTAAGTAATGATGTCTCAATCCTGGAGCCAGCAGACAGTATGAAGGACAGGTCTCCTTCACACTGTCTGCTGAATTACAAATGTTAATTAAAAAGTGAAAGCAAGATGGAGCTTCTTGAGCTCTTCTGAACATTTTTCTGAAATCAGCAGTCATTAGCAGAAAAGAGACATTTAGGGAACCATGTTTATTTTCTGCATGGCCATAGTTATTTGCACAAAAACGGGAATCTCTTAGCATGTAACCACTCATTATGAAATATAGCTACTTTTGAAAGTGGCATTCATTGAGGTTTCATTTAATATTTTTCGACAACTTCCTAGTTGTAAATTGGTGTATTTAATTCCTCACTGCATTTATTGTGCAAAGCTTGAACAAGTAGCTCATCCAGGTATTGTGGCGCTAAGATATCTATGTTATAGAGACAACAGCTTAAGTAGGGAAAACAGAGAACCCTGATGAGAAGATGAGACTATGAATTCTAAACATCCATGCTTTCAGGGCTTTACGGAATGTAAGATACAATAGAATCCACCTCATAAAGTCAGGCAGGCGGTTCCAGAGATCTAGCAGCAAGATAATAGAGAGCTGCCGCAGAGTCTGCAGTGTTTAATGCGGGAGGGACAAGGGAAAACATGACTGAGGAAGGAATTGCCTTTCAAGAGGGTTGATCCCAGAAAAGTAGCACCTGAGCAGTACATTGATTCCAAATGGATGAATGCACCTACTGGGTTTCTGGAACTATACTCATTCATGTTAAAGAGCAAGAGCTCGAGGATATGAAAAATGTATAAGTATGTTACAAGTCACCTCACAGTTCCATGACATTACGAAGAAACTCTGTCATTGCTTCTCTCTGTTGCTGAGCTGTGTCTGGTGGCTCAGTGGACTAATGCGTCCATTGCAGGGGCATGTGCTCGACCTCATGGTCACAGGTTCAAATCCTGGTGGGTCCGCTCAGCCTATCATCCATCTGAGGTCGATATAAGGAGTACCATTGAGTTGGGTAACAATGAACATCTGTTATTCAGCGCCAAGAGACCTCTGGGTGAACATGCGCTTTACAAATACTTATGTTATGTTTCTCTCTCTAGGGTTATGGAACTTCTCAGTGACTTGCACTATTATTACAATGTACAGCAGAGGGTACTTTATCCCGTATATTTCAACAGACCTGACAATGTTGATGGGGTACTGAGAGAGAGTGTGAGAAGAAAGGCTGTAGGATGTCAGTTGTTTTCTAGCAAACAACAAAATGTAAATACCTGTAAATAAACTATACAACATAACTGCTGACGTATTTTCAAATATGCCAGCAGTTATGAAAGTACAAATTAAGCAAATTTTTGTTAAAATTCTTAGGTGTGATGAAAACAAAGATTGAAATAGGATCAACACAAATCGAGACACTACGTTGTGATGTGCAAATGATAACTCTTTGCTGTAATATTGCATTGCATGCCAGTTCCAATTTTATGGGCTTTCCCGTGAAAAATCTACTGCCTGTAAATGGCAGTGCACTCCTACATCATGCTTGAGTAATACATTTGCAACTGTGTACTCAAAATGCACCACTGGCTACGTGCCACAGCCTTACCACTCCCTTGTTGTATGGGTGTGGATCAATTGCCACCCTTGTTGTGTGATATTATCTTGGATTTTTCACATTACCTATGACTTAACTGCTGTAAAATTGATGTCAGCACCCCCACTCTGAATACTGTATGAGCACCACTGCTAGGTTGTAGAAAACAATCACTAAAGCTTGCCTAGTCTTCTCTTGCCCCGGCTCACCAGTAGATTGGACAAACCCTTGTTTTGAAAATCAGGAAACTCATTTTGTAAGCAATGCCTCTAACCTGTGTTTACAGACTGAACACGGTATAGATTCCCTGTTCTTTTGAAGCGGGCATGTTTCGTTTGTTAATAGCATGAGGAGAGTGTCTGAAATAGGAAGGAATTCCACAAATGTTAACATCCTTCTTCTATCAAATGTGCTAAGCAGGAATGGCCTTTAACACACTTAGAGCAAAGGCTAGGTAGGATGTATGATGGAATTGAGTTTCTCTATGTCCCTAGAGAGCCCCAATCAACCACTTCCACCTCACCATTTTCCAAGAACAGAGGCTTTTGTTGAAAGAACCAATTTAGTTTCTTATGGGAAGCCCTTAGAAAGAAAGATATCGGAGGAGATTTAATCAAATCTAGCATGCACAGCTCAGCAACCAAAGTGTATGTGCTTCTCTGCATTACACGAGGAGGAGAGAGAAGGACAGCACCATTTCTACATAGATATGGGACCCCTGCTCTCTTACTCAGTGTTGGTGCTCTTTTAGGCTACCTAAGCGGTACAAAAGGGGGTGGTGATGGACGGAGCATCTGAACCAATCAAACACTCACACCTAGTCAACAGATCTGGGTTAAATCCATCACCGTTTTTTATCCCACTCCGCCACCCCAGTTCAGACATGGCCAAATGCAAATCAGTCTGATCCTGTGCCTCATGGGAACAGTCCAGCCCGAACTGCCAAGCCATGCCTTCCCTGGACCGGAAACAAGCTTCCTAGGACCAGTTTCTGGCATTTCAGCCGTCTTCAGCCAGGCTTGCTTGAATCCAGTGGCAAAGTGAGCAAGGGACTCACGTCTGAGCATACCCTGCCAACTTATGGCGAACAAAGCGGTACAAAAGGGGGTGGTGATGGACGGAGCATCTGAACCAATCAAACACTCACACCCAGTCAACAGATCTGGGTTAAATCCATCACCGTTCTTTAGCCCACTCTGCCACCCCAGTTCAGACATGGCCATATGCAAATCAGTCTGACCCTGTGCCTCATGGGAACAGTCCAGACCGAACAGCCAAGCCATGCCTTCCCTGGACCGGAAACAAGCTTCCTAGGACCAGTTTCTGGCATTTCAGCCGTCTTCAGCCAGGCTTGCTTGAATCCAGTGGCAAAATGAGCAAGGGACTCACGTCTGAGCATACCCTGCCAACTTATGGCGAACAAAGCGGTACAAAAGGGGGTGGTGATGGACGGAGCATCTGAACCAATCAAACACTCACACCCAGTTAACAAATCTGGGTTAAATCCATCACCCTTCTTCAGCCCACTCTGCCACCCCAGTTCAGACATGGCCATATGCAAATCAGTCTGACCCTGTGCCTCATGGGAACAGTCCAGCCGAACTGCCAAGCCATGCCTTCCCTGGACCGGAAACAAGCTTACTAGGACCAGTTTTTGGCATTTCAGCCGTCTTCAGCCAGGCTTGCTTGAATCCAGTGGCAAAGTGAGCAAGGGACTCACGTCTGATCATACCCTGCCAACTTATGGCAAACAAAGCAGTACAAAAGGGGGTGGTGATGGACGGAGCATCTGAACCAATCAAATACTCACACCCCGTCAACAGATCTGCGCTAAATCCATCACCGTTCTTTAGCCCACTCTGCCACCCCAGTTCAGACATGGCCATATGCAAATCAGTCTGACCCTGTGTCTCATGGGAACAGTCCAGACCGAACAGCCAAGCCATGCCTTCCCTGGACCAGAAACAAGCTTCCTAGGACCAGTTTCTGGCATTTCAGCCGTCTTCAGCCAGGCTTGCTTGAATCCAGTGGCAAAGTGAGCAAGGGACTCACGTTTGAGCATACCCTGCCAACTTATGGCGAACAAAGCGGTACAAAAGGGGGTGGTGATGGATGGAGCATCTGAACCAATCAAACACTCACACCCAGTTAACAGATCTGGGTTCAATCCATCACCGTTCTTCAGCCCACTCTGCCACCCCAGTTCAGACATGGCCATATGCAAATCAGTCTGACCCTGTGCCTCATGGGAACAGTCCAGCCTGAACTGCCAAGCCATGCCTTCCCTGGACCGGAAACAAGCTTCCTAGGACCAGTTTTTGGCATTTCAGCCGTCTTCAGCCAGGCTTGCTTGAATCCAGTGGCAAAATGAGCAAGGGACTCACGTCTGAGCATACCCTGCCAACTTATGGCGAACAAAGCGGTACAAAAGGGGGTGGTGATGGACGGAGCATCTGAACCAATCAAACACTCACACCCAGTCAACAGATCTGGGTTAAATCCATCACCGTTCTTTAGCCCACTCTGCCACCCCAGTTCAGACATGGCCATATGCAAATCAGTCTGACCCTGTGCCTCATGGGAACAGTCCAGCCCGAACTGCCAAGCCATGCCTACCCTGGACCGGAAACAAGCTTTCTAGGACTAGTTTCTGGCATTTCAGCCGTCTTCAGCCAGGCTTGCTTGAATCCAGTGGCAAAGTGAGCAAGGGACTCACGTCTGCGCATACCCTGCCAACTTATGGCGAACAAAGTGGTACAAAAGGGGGTGGTGATGGACGGAGCATCTGAACCAATAAAACACTCACACCCAGGTCTTTGAGGGAAGGTTATGAAGGCTATTGGTTTTCATGATGAAATAAGGTTGAAGGAGAATTCGGTGCCAGTCAAACATGTTGCAAGGAGAATACCTATGGTAGATAGAACACAAGTTAAAGACATTATTAGGCAAATGCTTGTTGATAAGGTTATAGAGGGGGAGGAGGCGGCAGAATGGTTGCCTCCAGCTGTTATCATCAAGAAACAGGGTGGATTGCTACCTTTTGTGTGTGGATTTGAGGAGTTTAAACAGAAATGTGATCATGGACAACTTTCCATTTCTAAACATGAATGAGATAGTTTTTATGCTGTCTGTGGGAAGAGTGTTTTCAAAACTTGATTTATGTAGTGCATATAACCAGATTAAACTGCATTATAATTCAAAGACGTATACAGCCTTCATAACACCAGAAGTGACATTTCAGTTCAATTGGCTTACATTTGGGCTATGTTCGGCAGCCAGTGCCTTTCAACGAATTATTACAGAATCGTACAGGGTATCAACTAAATCGTTTTTTTTCCAAGATGACATTTTAATTCATGCAACTGATGACAAGGATGATAACAGAACATTGGGGGAGGTATTAACCCGCTTATGTGGGGTGGGGTTAACTTTGCGGAAGGGAAAATGTGTTCTTTGTGGTAGAGAAAGTGGACTATTTGGGGTACCGCATAACAAGGGAAGGAATATGACCCAAATAAGACTTAGTCAGTGCCATTGTGAATGTTGAGGTGCCCGATGATAGGAATAAACCTAAATGTCATGGGAATGGTGGACTACTACTCCAAGTTTGTGCAGGATTTTGCACATAAGGCACAGGCATTGAGAGAATTGTTAAGGAAAGGAAGGAAGTTCATGTGGGGTGAAAAGTAACAGAAGGCATTCACCCTGATAAAGCATAATATAGAACAGGCTGGAATCTTGGTACCATTACGAACAAAGTTTCACACCGTGCTTACTGTTGATGCTAGTGCGGTAGGTAGTGATGCCGTTTTAGCACAAATACATGGCAGGCAAGAGAAAACTGTGGCCTTTGCCTCTCGCTCTTTGACAGTTGCTGGGAGGAATTATTCAGTGATAGCATATGAGGCACTAGCAGCCGTGAGGGCCACAAGACATTTCAGAGTATTTTTGCGGGGTGCACTGATAACTGATCACAAGCCTCTTTTTAAAGTGCTGGGTCCAGATGCGACAAAGAACTGCTCAGTGAGGTTGGCACGCTTGGCTGTGAGGTTACAGTATTTCTTGTGTCATGTAGAATGTGTGCCTGGGTGGAGGAACAAAGTGGCAGACTGCTTGTCAAGATTACAGGACACTAAGGTGGTGTCTGAGGAATTGGAAGTGGACATCACTAAGGGTCTGGACAATTTCATCATGAGAGCGGGATGGGTGGAAAGCATGCAGGAGGATAATACCCTTCAGGGTGTTGTGAAGATGGTCAAGGAAGGTTTGTCGAGAGAAAGTACTATACAAGAAGGTCTTAGACCGTTTTATAAAATACAAAATGAGTTGTCCATGCAAGATGAGTGGGTAAGGTTGAAGGTGAGTGGTTTGTGCCACCAGAGTCCATGAGGGGTAGGTTGATTGGGTTAGCAATTGAGGGTCACCTGGGGAAGACGTTAACAGGGAAGAGAGTGAAGGACATATGTTGGGGGCCAAGCATGGAGAAACAAATAAAGGAATGTGTTGAAAATTGTGACAGTTGTAGAGGATCAGAGAAAAGATTACATGTTCGTTTGGGCAAAGGGGATTATGCGCTACATATTGTTGAGGCTGATGTGACTTGGGAGGTTTGTTTAGATTTTATTGGACCTTACTATGGTTTGCAAGACCAAGAAAGGTTTGCTGCTGTTTTGATGGACGCTGGGTCAAGGTGGGGGGAGGTTGTTTTCATGAAATCCATTACTCCAGAGTCACCAATTAATGTATTAAGGAAAGTCTTCAGAAAAGAAGGATTACTATCAGTAGTTCTTACTGACAATGGCACGCAGCTAATTTCAAAAGAGATGGAAGACATTTTGGGAAAGTGGGTTTGAGACATGCATGTACCTCACATTATAATCCACAGGGGAATGGGTTGTGTGACAGGGTGAACAGATTGATGAAGGGGACAATTCAGTTAGCTGTTGCAGCAACATTATCAGTACAGAAGGCTATTAAGGAAATACTGTGGTCATATCATACAACAGTGCATGAAGGAATGGAGAAGAGCCCATAAGAATTAATGCCTGGCAGGCAACCTGGCACCAAATTGGTCCCGTCATAGTTAAAAAATAGTCACACAATAGATGTAACGGAAGTTCAGAGTGGTGGTACTAAGGTTATTCAAGAGGGTGATTAAGTGAAGGTCAAAACAGGTGGAGGGAGTAAAGGAATATCCAAGTTTAGGGGTCCTCACAAAGTCAAAGTTGTTGGTGGTAGTTGGGTAAAATTGCACAGTGGTCAAACGTGGAATCTCAGGAGAGTAGCGCCCTATCAAAAATGAGGGGTTTCTGATTCAAGGGAGGTGGAGGTATCTGATTCCACATGGCCATTAGTAAGCGATGATGAGTTGAACAGAAATCATAAAAATGCCAGTATGTCCTCAAGGGAACATGCATATGAGACAAGTGGTTCCATGCAAGGAGAAAGAAGTGCAAGGGAGAAAAGAACCCCTTCCAATTTGAAGGATTGTATATGTATGTAACCTTCATGTGAGCAACCTTCCATTGTTGTTGTTTGCAAGGAAAATTAGTAGATTTGTATATTTTGCTTTATGCACAGATGATTTAATGCTTTCCAAGAAAAATATCATTTAAAAGGCAACATTGTGCATAGTTTGGTGTTGTTCCTGACCATGCCCTGCCTTGTGTATGTTTCCCACCCACCCCAGCCCACTTACCGGCCCTGTGTTGTCTGTTCCAACAGTCCCACTTTATACCCATTCTGGGTTTCATTTGTACATTCTCATTTGTGTATATCTAATGTTTTTTGTTATTACTCTTATGTTGGTAAGGAAAAGTAGGGAAATGTGTCATATATTATCAGACAGTCTCAGCCAGGCTAAGACTGCTATGACATGGTAGAAAGTCTAGATGGCATGCTTAACATTACTTTGTTCGGCAGATGAGAGTCTGCAACTGTGCCTGGCCGGGACGTTGTGTGATTCCTGCCTCACATTAATAAAGCTTTTGAGGAATGTGAAGAATGCGTCTTCAATTGATTCATTACAGTGGAGACAAATGAAACACCTAATTTGTCTTCTACTTTCATTATAAGTCCTCATGGGAGCCCAATGAATGGGATTGGCAGTGGCACGAACTACGATAAGGTTAAAAGCTGTAGTGATGTTTTTCTTTCAATGTCTTTTTTCCTGCGTCACTTATTAGTCTGGCTGAATGACAAATCACGATTTGTCAATATGTGGAGTAGAGGAAGCATGTTTGGACAAATAGTTGATCAGAAAGCATATAAGTAGGACTGGGAATAATTGGCTGCACTGATCGTGTGGCAACCTAATGCGACTGCATAATTAACAGGCTAGCTAATGTGTATTTCTAACTATACCAAATAGCTCCTTACCATTTACCCTGAAAGTTTTGCATAGTAGTGATTTCCCTAATCAAGGAATATGCTGTAATTTCTACTTAAGAATGAATGGTTGAATGAGTACAACATAATCAGCCCCGTAATTGTCACATTACCCCCTTACTTAGGAACCTGCACAGCGTTCCATTTACAAGGCATGGTGTCTTATTGTTAAATCACTACAGACGGGGAGTCCTGCTTTAATCTCTGCCCTATTCAAAGACACATTCCCGGGCGCAATCTGAGGTCATCAGATGCCAATCTTCTCACTATCTTTAAAAAGGAAAAAATTGGTGGCTCCAGGTTTACGGTACTGGCTTCCCTCATTTTGAATGCTCTCCCCTCAGATATCTGGTTCACTTCCTGCTTCATTGCATTTAGGAAGCTCTTCAATACATGGCTCTTTAGGATAGCATAACACTAATGACCTGTTCCAGGCTATTTTTCAGTTACCTCAGCTCCATGAAGCCAATCAGTGAATGTACGATTTAGAAATTGGTTTAACTGAACATAACATACCATAACAGTGCATGCGTTTAACTTATCACTGCAAGCTGGAGAATCTCAAGGTACTTTGTTGTGAATGAGTAAGTGATACAGATGGATTAGAAAAGATTTTTTTAAATTTTTTTTCTGAAAGCTAGATGATGGCTTGATTGGGGATGGTCACAGGGAGCACCCTCAACAGCCAAGAACAGTGGACTGAACAGCTCCAATTGATACTCCTTTGAATCAATTTTGCACAATCAGGAGAAACATGTTGCAAGATGAGTCTTGGGGGTATTTGGTAATAGCTTATCTCATGGCTACATTTAGCAATAGTCTTATTGTGTATTTTTGTACTGTTTTTGTTTATTGTTGAATCTGTAAAAGTGTATTTGTATTTTTCTATTTTTTATGGGATGTATGATGCTTTAAGCCTGATAACGTCCAGGCCACTGGTTGTATTTTATCAGTGAAAATAAAAGCAGAGACAAAAAATAATGTAGCTTTCGATTTTGCTGTAGAAATATCTAGGGAAATGTACATGAGTTAGCCAAATGGGCGGGACATAAAGTCTCGAACGTTATACAGTTCTTTAGAATGAAGTGATTCTACTGTCAGAAGGATTGAGCTGCAGGAGCCTTCCAAGTCATTAGACTTGCTACACTGTTCTCGATCATTGACCAAAATATATTTGTCTTTTAGGTAGGCTAAACTGAGTGAATTTGCATGATTGAGCAACTCTTTTACTGATGCTGTCCAGTGCTTTTGATTTTCCCCAGGGAAGGTGGTTGGAGGGCTCTGAGAAAAGATGCATCTGGGCCAGCTAAGTTATGGGTGACATGCCCAGCCAACATAGGCAGTCTAGGCTTGGAAAGTCATGGTACAATAGAAAATGACTTATTGGACTTTTTTGGAGCTAGATGTAGCCGACTGCAGACTGATTTCCAAGGTGTGTCAAAAGAATCCCATTAAAAAACAACTCCTGGTTACATCGGGTTGCCTACTTCCTTTTTACTGTTTTAAGAAAGATAAATGTAAATATTGTTAACACGGCCCAGTTCCAATCTAATCATCTTTTTATTTAAAATGCAGATGTTGCTTTCTTGAAAAGTAGATGTCTAAAAACTTATATAGTTTTCCCAATTTACCTACATTTCCATAATCTGTGGCTTACATGTCTGATACTGGTCACATACCTCTGGGGATTTTCTAATTGGAACCCTATTTTATGCTTCTTCTAATAAGGAATATTTTCTGTAGAAGCAGGGGTGTAGCTTAGTCAGTAAGATTCGAGGGGTGTGAATCACAAATTTTCCAACAAAAAACAAGCAGTGAGCTGCAGGGTGGAGGGGAGAGATGACCAAGGTTCAGAATGAACTGTTTCCCTGAGGAATAAGGTCAGTAACATAATAATTTGTTGGCCCTCTGTTTAGAGCGTGATAGTGGGTGGAAAAAATGGAGATTGGAATGCTACCCTGAGTGATTACCACTGATTAGACTATTTGCAAGCATTCACCCCATCACAATTTGGATGTTTGCCAATAGTATGCCTGGAAACCCGAGACTGACACTGTTTTCTAAGCCTGCTACTGCCAATGTTTGTAAATTCCAAACAGTAGTACATTTGTACCCATTAAACAAGTACTTCTATGGATGTAGATGTACTATTTTGTTGGTAAACTCCACACTAAAAGTTTCCATTTCAACAAATGAACAAGTTAAAAACTCTTGAAATGAGAACATGAAAAATCAACACAGACATAGCAAACCCAAATCAGGTCCCCCAGATCCAGCTACCAAACCAAGAATGCATTTGGGGGATGCCACACCCCAAATACCCCCATGAAGCTATAGCCCTGCCTTTTGCTTCCTCAGCCAGGTAGTTATTCCTGGCCACTCATGACTACAGTCATGTACAACACAATGGCCTGGAGTCCCTGCCTTGGGATCTGATATTATAAATATGTTCTCACTGCATGCACTCTTTTTTGTCTCAGCTATGAGAAGCCTTGGTGGTAGAGTTGTCACATTGGTGCATAGAGGGCTCCATGTTTCAAACCTCACCTTTTACAAATTATTTTATCATGTGACTGATGCCCCCATGTACTAATTCCAACTTAAAAATAGAGGTTGGAGTGCAAGCAAATTCATAAAAGGTGAACAAAGCCGTGGGTCTGTCTTGGCTCTAAGAGTCCTTGCATGAGGGAAGCCATGAAAACATATGCCAGGTATATCATGCAACAAACCAAATAAAAAAATATGTTATAGTCTCTTCAAAATTCAAAGAAGTGTAATTTCTTTAACATGGCTGAAGAGTTTCACCTTAGTACATCAGATTATATCATTGCATAGACAGACATTTAGTAAAAGTGATTAAACATGAACTTAGTAACATTAATGGCCCACTCCTCCAATTAAAATGCAATTGTGAACTAAGATACAAGTCAGTAATCATGTGAACTCTAAACATGACCTTGATTCTTTTGATAGATGGAGCAACATTCTAGTGTATAAAAATAAAAATAAAAAGAGGTCTTTGTCCAGCACACACCCTGAAATCTGGTACTTAAAAATGCTCTCGTATGTGGTTCTTAAGAGAAAGGAGGCTCAGTGAAATAAAGTTTTTGCTTAGGATTGTAGTTTCTTGTGAGTTAGAGATAACCAGACCCTTTTGGTTCCAGACGGACTCCGTAGAACAGTGACGTAAGTGCATGGGTGTTGGTCATAGAATTCATGACGTAGAATGTTCAGTTAATGGTTACATGCTGAAGAATAAAGACGTGTAATACCAAGCTCCGTGTGAGGCATGGTCATTTGCAAGTACCCGGGCTGCGGTAGAACGCTACAAAGATCACACAGCTTGGACAAGTAGAGAAGCTGTATCGACTCCAGGTCATCTGGTTTCTTATTTTGAAATTCAGTCAATAAATATATTTCTCTCTCTCTTCTGGTTTACATCAAAGGTCACTCTTTTGTCTTTTATTCTTGTTTCATAATGAGGAAACCCGACTCAGTCGTAGCAGACCCTACTCAGGGCCCCCTGAACCAATATCCAGACAAAGAAGACCTTTATTTGGGGTTGTCACACCCCAAATGCCCCCCTTAAAGCTACATTCCTGGGTAGCAGTCCATTTGTTTTTTGACAGATTGGCCCTAATCGATTTAAGGGAATATGTCAATTCCATGGACTTTTCAATCTTCTTTTTAAATTTATGTAATTTGGCCGTTTTATAAAGCATTTCAAACCACCTTGTTTTAGCCTCAGACTATTTCGGGTCAGATAAAAAGAAGAGGAACATGATCAAAATCTAGAATAATAACATAATAGAAAGTGATAGCTGCCAAAGAAGCATTCCCCATTGATAGAGTCTCTCATCCAAGTATGCGGGTTTAAACTGGTGCTAAAAGGTTGAAAATGAGTGACCATAGCCTGAGTCAACAGAACATCATGGTTACACCCTGCATCAAAAACTGGCAATTACAAGATTTGCCAGAGAACAGGAAATACCCACACGACCCCTGGAATAAGTGGCATATTTATGATTTGTTCACGCAGTACAGCGCAGCAAGTCATCTTGCTGTGCAGCACTACTTGTCAGGGAAAGGGCAGGAATGCATCATGTTTAAAAGAATGTTGTGCATTCCTGCCTTTTCACTTGTGCTGGCACCATTTTGTCTGCTGACGCAGACACCCTTGCTCGGTACAAGGGTGCCTGTGTTTTAAGGTGGATTGTAATGGGAACCTTCCTGCCCAAAAACAATGCCCTGTGGCTTTTCTCTCTTTCTCACACATAGAAAGAGGAAAAATGAGTAGAAATTAAGATTTTTGGCATATTCCCAGGTCTACCACTTCTGGTAAATCTGGAAATATGTCAAAATCCATGGATGTTGTGTGAGAACACACACCCAACACCCATGGAATGGCACAAAGTGGAAATGTAGTGTTTTGCTCTGCGTTGCTTCACTCAAGATTTATGAAGCCACTCAGGGCCATGGAAAGTGGCCTTGTATGGCTTCATAAATCGCATTTTTGAGTTGTGTCGCTCTTGCACCGCATTGCGTTGCAACAGGGCTCGTCAATATGCTCGTCAGGGCCATATTCATTGGAAAGTCACACAGTGGAACGCAGCAAGTCACCTTGCTGTGCTGCACTGCGTGACAAGGAAAGGGCAGGAATATGCAGTATTGAAAAGAATATAGTGCATTCCTGCCTTTGTCCCTGCGCTGGCACCGTTTTGGCTGCCTAGCGCTAACACAGGCCCGTTGCATCATGGTGTAAGGGTGCCTGTGTTGCACGCAGGATTGACTTTGTGCAGGAAGGGGCTCCCTCCTGCACAAAACCAATGCTGAAAGGAAATCCTCTCAAGATTGTTAGGAGAAATAAAGCTATTTCTCCTTGTTTATGCCTCCCCTGGGAAGGCATATCTTTTTGGTGCATTCACAGGTGTACCACTTTTGGTAAATCTGGGAATGCGAAAATACCTTGAGAGTTACGTGGAAACATCCACACAGTGCCCATGGAATGACTTCCCAGGAAAGATCAACGCAATGACTTGCGCTGTGTTGCATTACTCCAGATTTATGAAACCACTCAGGGCAACGCAAGGTTATCTTGTGTGGCTTCATAAATCACCTGATGTTGCCTGTTTACTCAGAAAAGGTGGGAAATATCAGGAAATGACACATGGGAGTATGGGCAGTGAGTCAGAGAGGGCAAGACCAGGGTAGGGTCTGTCTTGTGGGGCATTTTTGACTTTCCCATGTGGAAATGCACTCAGTGTGGGGTTTCTGCTAATGACCTGAGGCTGTTCCTATTCATGGGTGAGCGGTGTCGGATGGTAAAGCCATCATGCACAATCTGCCACTGCCCCAGTTTTTTCTCTTTTTTTCTTGGTGCAGACTTGCATCTGGATTCATAGCCTTGTCATATTTAGCAGAAGGGGATGGTTCTTTTGAAACCCCCAGTCCTTCCACCTTCTCTTCAGAGGTATGTGCAAATTAAAGGACACAGCTAGTGGAGATGGGGGGAGGGAAGGGAAAGAGACAAAAAAGACAACTGTCAGAAGAATCAGGTTCTGTCTCAGTATCTTTGTTCATGGTCCAGCAGGATCTTGGTTAATACATTAAGAAAGAGGGAAACAAAAGTTATGGATGCATAAAAGTGATATGTCTATTTTGAGAGAGACAGGTTACATGACTTGTCAAACTACAGGGCGGATATAGGATTGATGAGTTCTCGTACCAGCTTTAGAGTGGATGGAGCATTGATGAGGTTAAGTACCAACCAGAAACTGTTGAAGAACCCCAGCACACAAAGAAGCAGTAAGAAGGATGCAAGGCATGCCCCTTTCTAGACCAACACTCATAAAGAGGTGAGATAAAGCCAATTCATTTACTGGATGGGGCACCCCGAATTCAGAATGATGACCTAAGTATCACCTCAGGTGGGAGAGCAAGCAAAGCTGACTCCCCTGCCTCACACAAAGTGAAGGGTGTTGGGTAGATGGGAGTGCCCTAGGCACCATTTGGACAGCGAGCAGCAATGTGCAGTCCTGACAGGAAAAGTGTGAGGGTTCCCAATGAGATCACCCTTAATTGCTGCTTGTGAGAACTCTTGGTGTTTGAACTTATGAGCACTCCTGTGACAGTCTTTGGGCTTTGTAGGATTCCCCCTCCACATGTGGACCATAGTACTGCTTGTGGGCAGTCGGATAGGCCTCAAACATTTATGCTCTACAAGTTTTTTTACTACTATGACCTGCTATCCATAAGGTTTGGCAATAAATATCCTGCTTGACTGAATCCATATGAATATCTACAATATGAATATGGGATTAGTAATAAATCAAGTTGTACATGTTCAAAATAGATTCAAGTTCGGGACTTTTACATATTCTCCACTATCACTCGTTATACTCAACTTTGTGTATTGCTCTGTCAACATCTTTTGATGTGTACATTCATGAGTGTTGGACCTGGGCCTTTTTGCAGGATCTCCCTCCAAACTGTTGCCTTCTGTTGCTGAACATGTTTTTGTTGGCATTAAGACTCTGTGCCCACTCTCCCTAGAATATTGTACAACTGCCATACATCTAAGTTGCACATTTCATTTACTTGTAATTCCCTAGTAAATGGTGATACATGTACCCAGGTCCTATAAATTAAATGCTACTCATGGGTCTGCAACACTTGTTGTGCCTCCCACTAAGGTAGCCTTTTAAAATGTGTCTCAGGCTTGCCACTGCAACCTGTGGTGCAGTCTTAGACTGTCATTTTGTACTTATAAAAAAATTATTTTGCTAGGCCTAATACTTCTTTTTTAATACATATGTCACCCCTCAGGTAGGCATAAAAGGCTCATAGGGCAGGGTGCATTGATTTAAAAACACGGGCGTGTGTTCAAGTTTAACATATCCTAGCAGTGAAAAATGCCTTAAGTGTTGTGAGGCCTATCTCACACATTGATTAACACTGAGTTTCCTTATTACATTTAATAAGTGATAACATTGGATTGGGAGCAGATAGAAATATAATGTTGACACTGAAACAAAATATATATTAAAATCTCCTTCAATGGAAAGGTAAAATTTTAGGTCACAGTTCTGAAACTGCCACTTTTAGAAAGTTAACATTTTCTTGTCATAACCATAACTACGCAGTCTGTTGAGGGTTTACCACATGTTCATCACAATTTTTGGATCCCTGTTAAATCACTAACCATCTTCCTAGAGGTTTAGGCGAAGTTCCTCCATACAGTGACCCCCACTGACTCTTGCCATCTTAGTGTCACTCTCGGGGTGTAGTCATACTAACACCTCTTTCGTTCTTTCCTTCCACACTTATTAGGTTGTGGAGTGCTCCAGAACGCGCGTCTTATGATAGATAGAATTCTGAAGGGATATCCAAGATAGACGCTATGTGTCTGGAACAAAACCATACGAAGCATTCTGTACAATTTATATTGCATATACTTCATGTTGATTTTGATGAAAGCAACCAACCAGTTGTTATTTTTCTAATTTCGTTATTTGTAGCGGCAAACTTCAACACCGAAAGACATCAAGCCTGGTCTCAGTGTTTTGCTCGTGCGCATGCTGAGGGAACAGTGTTTCATGTGAGATCATGCGCATGATTTCACAACAGATGCCAGACTCATTAACATCTAACAACGGCTATGCGCGTCGCGCTACAAAGTTGGACATTTCCAACAGCAGACTCTACTTGCATCTAATTTAGGAGCGTTTTGCAATTTTTTCCTCGCATAATAGTGATTTTTGGGCAGAAACTTGACGGGATCACCCTCCGTTTGCTGGGTGTACTGCGCATGCGCGATGAAACAGTGTCTTCCATCGCGTAGTATTTTTCTCCAACATTACACGCCCCTTTTGGCGCGCAAACTTATCGGCGGTCAGTATTAAAGGCTGGAGGACGATACCATGAGCTCCTCCCCTTCCGCTCGGCTCTTAAATCGGAGGTACCGACGGACAGGTAAGCCTCCCATCGGCCATTCTTTTGGCATCTTTTCTTAGTTTTTCTCCTTCTTGTAAAGGGGGCCATGCTAAGATCTAGTCCATAGTGCCCTTGTTATGGATCTGGGTATCTGACGACTCATGTTTATGGGTGTCATTAAATAAATGTAGGATGTGGGCTTACTAAAGGTCACTAAGTGTTGCAAGAAAAACATTTCTGGTGGTCAGTAATGAGATAAGGCAGATAGGATGCTATCACACGTTTGTTGGGGTAGAAGTGTAGAGCAATTTGTTTGGGCACAGTAGATCAGTGTACTAACTGTGTCCTCTTTCTACACCATAGAGCGGGGCCTCATTATCCCGAGCGCTTGCCGGGTGAGGTGAGGCCATCACCCACAAAAAGCTGGGTGAGTATCACTGTGAGGAAATGCCTCTGTGTGATAAAGCTATTATGCTTCCTTAACTTTGCTGAATGTAAATTGTTCATGCAGGTGTTGTCCTATGCGGTTTTTGTGTACTCATGCGGATATATGTGTGTTGTTGAAATAAATGTTTTGTTTTTTGATAGGAAGAAGACAAGCTTCTCTCCTTCCAGTGGACGCATTACCTACAAAAGTCCCTGGTAGATATGTACCTTTCTTTGAGTACATGTTTGATATTTGACACTTTACACTTTTCCTGTAGTTGCAGTAGCCATGTTTAAAAGGTCCTGAAGAAAGCCGGGGAAACCCCCTATTGGCTGAAACATGTCGACCGTTCTGCACAGCGCCATAGGGTAGTCTTACTACTTGGCGTGTTTTTAACTCTTGACACTCAGACTCACATCTGAACTCATTGCTGAGTCTGAGTAGCCAATTTTATTTTTCACCATTATTTGAGCACTGCACTTATTCAAGACCACTTTACGATGAGCCACATGCCTAGAGCATTGCCATCCATTCTCACACCGGCACTGTATGGTCGGACGAGGTGTAGAATGACCAAGAAAACCCCACATGATGAAAACTCCAGCATAAAGGCTGGTCTGATGGGTCTGGTTCTGGCGCATGTTCCTCTAAGGCTTACACACACATACATCCAATTGAGTTACAGCTACTAGTATAGTCACACACCATTCCCAGACCTGGTCTACTCTTTTGTGTGTTTTCATAACCATTTGTACCTTCTGCCAGTGCCTGAGTTAGATGACCGTGAATGGCTCTGATGGTAGGGTGTGTATATTGCTTGCAGACAGTAACACAAAGGGGGTTAAGGAGTGGACAAGATGGGCAATCCTGGCAGTATTCCTGAGAGGGGCTGTACCCAGCCCTACTCACATTTCAAATGTGGGGGTAAGTCAGGGAGTTCCGCCACACAAAGGCGGGCTCCAGGTATACATTTTGGACCTGATAGACACTCTTTAGAGCACTCGTAGACTTGTGGACTTTGCAGAAGCACTCCCCCGTTGCATGAGGAATGCCCTGCTGCTTGAGGGCTGCCTTGCTGTCTTAGATGAAATACAGAACCTGCTTACTTAATCCAAGGCTAACTTAAGTCACTACAAACATCAGTTGGCAGACCTCCCTTGTGAGCTACAGGGACATAACAAGCTTGAGAGGCCTCCCTGCAACTGACGTGCTGCACTAGACCTGCAAGTGGACTTGCCTGAGCCCTTCTGACCTCTGCTGGAGTGAGTTCCTGATCTCCAAAAGGTGCCCCATAAACCATTGGCTAGCATCAGTCTGACCTCCTCCCAAGAAGAAAAGGTGAAACCCTGAATTTGGACTCTTTACGACTGCCAACACAAAACTCCAGTCAAACCTGCTCTTCGCGCTACAGCGACTGACAATGACGACCTGTAACTCAAGTCTTCACTTCGCTCTACAGCAACGGCAGCCCAACGTGACCACAAATGCAAAACTTGGCTGTGGCCTCCTTTACCGCAAATAAAACTTTTTGCACCGGGCTCTGAGAAGGTAACTGATTCAGTAGAACCAACCTGGTCCCTGTATCCGACTTGTGCTCCATTGGGGTGAGCCAGAACATTTGACTTTCCCCTGTTCTAGTATGACCAGATGACTGCAAATGGCACTTTATGCTTTTTGGCACTATTTTCACTATAAACTTTAAAAATAAATATATCTAGTTCTATTAACTAATGTTTTGTTATTTGGGTACACTATTTTTATCAAATGGTTTGGAATTTTTCTTATATTGTGTTTCTACTTTATTACTGTTAATGTTGCTGCATAAATACTTTACACATTGCCTCTAAGTTAAGCTTGACTGCTTTTGTGCCAGGCTACAGGTTAATTTTGTGAGTTTTTGTAGTTCACTCTGACAAGGAATGTGGTTGTCGAGTGGGGCTTCCACCCCTCCTAACCAATAACTCAGCTTCTCACAATGTCTGTGTCTAGCATACATATATATTATAGATTTGATAACTGTAATACTTATCACCACAGCATGTTAAAACAAAAGCAAACAAGAATTAAGAACATTCAATCTGCAACTACCAACTTCTTCCCTTTCTATCTATTGGATAGAAGTGCTGAATGATAGTCTAATGTATTGATTTCTTTTTTTGTATATAGTGAATACCATATATCTATAATCTCAACTAGGTCATTTGTTTTAAATAACTCCCTGGGAATTATTGTTTTGCACTTCTGTGCTGTATGCCCAGGGCCCTGTTTCGGATAATAGTTGCCCCTGTCTTTATTAGAGCATAGATGGACACCCACTTCAGAAACGCTAAACATCCGAATAGCTCAGTTCGGGATTACCAAATAGACAAAGTAGGTACCGGTCTATGAGCCCCACTCCTTTTAGGGTAAAACAGATCAAAATACAACTTCAGGTACATAAACCAGAGACATCAGATTCACATAACAGTGCGTCTCTTAAAAGCGCATCTTCTATAGCAGCTGTCAATTTGTAAATAAATCTGTGCATTGGATATTAGAAGATAATTTGCGAGGGGGCCCCTGAAATTTCTACTGACTTGGGGCATCCACAGAGTTTAGATTGGCACTGTAGTGGCTGCATCAAAGAAAAAGAATGTAGCCTTGGGCAGCCACAGGAGAAGCAGTTTGCCCCATAACTACATATTTGAAAGCAGGTGTCCCACACAACATTACGAATTTGTCTGGCCACCTAGAACTAGCAGTGCTCCTTCAAAAGGACCCTAGAAGCAGGGAGAAATGTCATCGCACCAGACATCCCAGGAGAGAGAAGTTGAGTGTCTAGAAGTGACACGTTACCCTCAGCCACCAACCACTGTGGCATGTGTTTGGAAGACCCTGGGGCTTTTGACTCCTTGTGTTGTGTTATAGTTGTGTGGTGTCATGTGGGGTGGTGTTAGGGGTAGTTGCTAGGCAGCCTGTCAATAAACGTGAAACATTCATGTTAAAGGATGTAGGCCTTGTTTTAGTATATGGAAAAGCTTCTTGAGAATACATTCTGTAGGCTTTGGTTTATACATTATGAAAGGTAAACGTTTGACTCTATGTTAAATGTGATGGTTTTGTAATGATAAAATATAAATTGTCAAAGTCATTAGGCCTGTGACATTGATTGGTTTTGAATACATGGACAAAGCCAGAAAGCCTGATTTTTTTCATAGTACACCAATATTACTATTAATTTCTATTAAGCATATTGGGGGTATGGCTGTATTTAGGATTAGTGCCAGCTGCTGCACAAACTGTCAAATGATACCATACAGATAACAGGAACAGACTAAGGTGTTACGTAGCAGATGGTTGCGTCACATTTGCATTTGCAACGTGGTGCATGCGTGACACAAACCTCTAAGAAAGATTTTTTAAGCCACGCCAAGCCACTTTGCATGTCTTAAACAATCTGGAGTAATGCAACATAAATAGCTGCATTGCATTACTCTGCCTTGGGAAGGCATTCCATGGGCGTTGTGTTGGTGATCCCACGAAATTCCCATGGATTTTGATGCATCCCCATAATTACAAGAACTTGTACACCTGGGGGCGTTCCAAAATACTACACCTTCCCAGGGGAGGCATAACAAGGATAATTATCTACATTTCTCCTCGTTTCTACTTCTTTCTATGTGTGCTGCATTCAGTAGCACATATAGAAAGAGGATTATGCCTCCCAGGATTGTTTTTGTGCAGGAAAGTGCCCATTCCTGCACAAAACCAATCCTGCATGCAGCCCAGGCACCCATGAACCATGGTGCAAGGGTGCCTGCGTAGGCGCTAGGCTGCCAAAAGGGGGCAAGGGAAAGGACCAGAATTGCCTTAAATATTAAGTATTCTTGCCCTTTCCCTGTCATGCAGTGTAGCACAACCAAGGTGACTTGCAGCTTTGCACTGCGTGACTTTCCCATAAACGAGCCCCTCATTTTCATGATGCTAGTTGGCCCTTTGCCTCGTGGTTATTAGGCAAAGTCCCTTTAGCAGGGGTTTCCAATTTGCAATTCCACTTGATACTTTGTGAATATTTGTAATTGTGTGTGCATTATTTAGTTGTGTATGCATTGAAATGGGTTTCCTTTTTCAAGGAAGACATTGACTGGACAATGATTTGTAGAGTGTCATTTTGTGTGTTAAAGAATTCTGAGTTTCTTTTTACCCTGAAAGTCAAGTGCTAGAATGGGGTTACTTGGTCTTTACTTGGAGGATCTGTGATATGAAGGATCCAGGTTATCAGAGGTGAAGAACTGTCATTGATGCAATTGGGGCCCAAGAAGTTATTGTTGCTCTGGAACCTCCCAAACTAACGTCCTCACTACATCATAGCATTTTTCCATATGTTTTTTCCTGTATAATTTTTACTGTGGGGTTTTGTCTCTGGTTGAAGCATTATCCGAATATGTTTTTCAAAACAAACAATTGTAGACCGAAAGCACTGGCAATGCTTTCATAGTGCTCAGCCCCAAGTATTTAAAAAAAAGATATATATATAGCTGCAGGTGGAATTATTGTCATTCATCTAATTGCGTCCAGATTAACAGTTAATATTATGTTACAGGAGTTCTTGCTGATACTTAATAACTTTGGCTTAACTTTCCTAGGTACCATTCAAGTTGCCAATCTCAGCATGGGTTTTGCTTGAAAGAAGAGTTGCACATTTTATTGCTGGCATCATCAAAGTTCCTAGTAATCATAATTTGAAAGTAGCACCACTCTGTCAAAGATAGCTCCGGAGAGAAGTCTATGGTGAAAGATGTTGTTTGCAAGTGTAAGTTTACCTTTGTGAATCAAGCCTTCATCATCACCAGACGTCGCCTTCCTCACGGAAACCTGGAGGAACGCCTCCTCAGCGCCCGACATCGCCATAGCCATCCCGGACGGATAGAAGATCACCCGGAGGGACCGCGTCAACCAGACCGGAGGAGGCATCGCCATCGTCCACAGGAACACCATCCGCATCATGACCAACACCGACGACATCTTCACTGCCGCCGAGCACCTCCACTTCCAGATACACACCGACCCCAAGACCACCCTCAGAGGCACCCTCATCTACAGACCCCCGGGACCACGCACCCAATTCAGCGAAGACATCGCAGACTTCATCAGCCAGCACGCCCTCCACTCCGCTGACTACATCCTCCTAGGGGACCTCAACTTCCACCTGGAGAAAAACAACGACACCAACACCACCACCCTGCTCGACAACCTTGCCAACCTCGGACTCAAGCAACTGGTGAACACCCCCACCCACTACGCTGGCCACACGCTGGACCCCGTCTTCTCCTCCAGCAAGCACATCTCCTTCAGCCACTCCACCGGACTCCATTGGACGGATCACAGCTGCGTCCACTTCAGTTTCAGAAGAACCACAACCCACCACCACCCGCAACAGGTTCCTCGCAGGAGCTGGAGCAAGATCACCGCCGACCAGCTCACCACCTCCCTCAGCCTGAACTCTCCCGCCAGCGCAACGGACCCCAACGAAGCAGCCCGCAACTTCACACAATGGCTCACCAACTGCGCCGACGACCTCGCACCACTGAAGAACCCTCCCAGCAGACCCGGCAGCAAGAAAGCCTCCTGGTTCACCGACGAACCCAAAACATCCAAGAAAAACTGCCGCACCCTTGAAAAAGCCTGGCGCCACGACCAGACCACAGAAAACATGACCGCCCTCAAGAAGGCCACCCTCAAACACCACCAGCTGATCCGCACCACCAAAAGGACAACATTCAAAGAACGACTGGACAACAACACCCACAACAGCAAGGAACTCTTCAGCATCGTCAAAGAGCTCTCCAACCCCAACACCAGAAACAACGACATCACACCCTCGCAAGACCTCTGCGACTCACTCGCCACCTTCTTCCACCGCAAGATTGCCGACATACACAACAGCTTCGGCGCACAGAGCACGCACCCAAACACCGAACCAATGCCCCCCACCACCACCCTCTGCAGCTGGACCCCGGTCAGCACCGAAGACACCACCCGCACGATGAACACCATCCACTCCGGATCACCAGCCGACCCCTGCCCCCACCATGTCTTCAACAAGGCTGACTCCATCATCGCACCCCAACTCCGGGACATCATCAACATCTCCTTCAACACCGCCACCTTCCAGGAGAGCTGGAAGCATGCCGAGCTCAGCACCCTCCTGAAGAAACCAACAGCGGACCCCACCGACCTCAAGAACTTCTGCCCCATCTCGCTCCTCCCTTTTCCTGCCAAAGTCATCGAGAAGATCGTCAACAGACAGCTCGCCGCCTTCCTCGAGACAAACGGATCCCTCGACCCTTCGCAGTCCGGCTTCCGAGCCAACCACAGCACCGAGACCGCCCTCATCGCAGCCACCGACGACATCGGATCCCTGCTCGACAACGGGGAAACAGCGGCCCTCATCCTCCTGGACCTATCCGCGGCATTCGACACTGTCTACCACCGCACCCTAGTACAGCGCCTCAGCAACATCGGGATCCAAGGGAAGGCTCTGGATTGGATCATCTCATTCCTCGCCGGAAGAACCCAGAGAGTCCGCCTCCCCCCATACAGATCCAAGGCCACCGAGGTCATCTGCGGCGTACCACAAGGATCCTCACTCAGCCCCACCCTCTTCAACGTCTACATGAACCCCCTCGCAGCCATCGCACGCCAACACAACCTCAACATCATCTCCTACGCCGACGACACCCAGCTGATCCTCTCCCTCACCAACGACCCCGCCACCGCCAGAGCCAGCCTTCACAAAGGGATGAAAGACGTTTCCGAGTGGATGAAGAACAGCCGCCTGAAACTGAACTCAGACAAGACGGAAGTCCTCATCCTGGGATCATCGCCCTCCGCCTGGGACGACTCCTGGTGGCCCCCTGCCCTGAGCACCACCCCCAAGCCAATGGACCACGCACAAAACCTGGGCTTCATCCTGGACTCCTCCCTCTTGATGACCAGACAAGTCAACGCCGTATCGTCATCGTGCTTCAACACCCTGCGCATGCTCCGCAAGATCTTCTGCTGGATCCCCTCCGAAACCAGGAAGACAGTCACCCAGGCACTCGTCACCAGCCGACTGGACTACGGGAACAACCTCTACGCGGGAACCACGGCCAAACTACAGAAAAGACTCCTGCGCATACAGAACGCCTCCACACGACTCATCCTGGACATCCCTCGCCACAGCCACATCTCGACCCACCTGAGAGACCTGCACTGGCTCCCCGTCAACAAGAGGATCACGTTCAGACTCCTCACCCACACACATAAGGCTCTCCACGAAATGGGCCCGAAGTACCTCAACAGCTGCCTCACCTTCTACACACCCACCCGCCAGCTACAATCGGCCAGCCTCGCCCTCGCCGCCGTACCACGCATTCGCAGAGCCACCGCTAGAGGAAGATCCTTCTCCTACCTGGCTGCCAAGACATGGAACTCCCTCCCCATCCTCCTACGGCTGACCCAGGACCACCTCTCCTTCAGAAAGCAACTCAAGACCTGGCTTTTCGAGCAGTAACGGACCCCACCCCCAGCGCCTTGAGACCCTACTGGGTGAGTAGCGCGCTTTACAAATTGATTTGATTGATTGATTAATTGATTTCTGATTTATCTACCGGCTGCCTGGACAGCATCTCCACTGAGTCTGTTTCAGTATCCGGAAAATGTAGTGTTGTTGCTGACCCTTTGGTCTTTTCTGGTGTCAGCGGGCCACCTAACTCCTGAGCCACTTGCTCCATTGTTTTCATCAGTTGTGTACACTTGCTTTGTCTTCCTGCCCTGCCAATATTTAGAAAGTTGTTCAAGTAGAGTAGGATTTCTTCTGACCTCCTCCACTTTTTTTACCACCCATTCCCAAAAAACTGCTGAAGGTTTCTAAGGTAGCAAATGCCACTCTTGTCCAGGAAGTAACTGATCCCAAAATGTATCCCTAACACAAAAAAGTCAGCTGGGTGAACTGGCAGCAGCATGACATCTGACTGTATGCCTGTCTTTCCCATTTCTACCCCAGTCCTGTAGCTCTTTACCATGGCAATTGTGTCATCAGTGTCAGTGTAGCATTCATTGAATTTCCCTCGGAACATGACAAGTGATGAATCGCCAGTACTCATACTTCAAACGGGGTAATCATCATGTCCAGAATGGATATCTCCTGAAGGGGGCCTGCCATCCTACCCACCTTCACATCATTCTACAGTTTCTCCTGTACAATGCCTTCCAGTTCTTTTATGGACTTTAAGTTGTCAACCTAGTGCCTGATGTGTGGTCTAAGTATGGTATTTGAAATCCTACTGAAAACTCATACTTCAACTTCTCTTCAGTTTCACCATTTGGGTATCTCTGCAGCCAATGCTACAAAGTCTCCCCCCCTAACTAGAGTACTTGCATTTTCCCATAATCCCCTTTCCTCCTCCTCTTCCGCTTGCAGTGCTGCTGACCCCCTGACTACCAGAGCATTGCACTTAAAGATGCTTCCCCACATTTCAAGCATTCATGCCTGGACTTGCACAGATATGTGAAACAGCTTCCTTCATTACAGTTTCAGCAAACTTCACCCTCCTCTGTCTTGCATTGAGGTCCCGCTCGTCTCTGGGACAGGCAGGGCCTGAAAAAGCATGTACACTGATGGCATCAGCCTCGTCGAGGTCCTATACTGTAGCCACAGCTCTTGGTCTAGGCACCGCATGATTTTTGTGGGTCAAGATTCTCCTTGCCATAAACTCCTTATTATACCTGATCCAAGATACTCCACTGAATCTGATGTGTGTCATTCTAATGACATCCACGTAGTTAGAAAATGGTCTCATTGCATTCTGGAAATTTCTCATAGACAATGTTAGTGTATAATGTAAATGCTGCTGCCCATGTTTCAGTTTTGGTGGGAATTCTCTGCCTCTTAGCCAGTTCCCTTTACCCCACCTTGTTCCAATCCTTGCGATTCATCTCCCTATAGAGCAGCTTGAAAATGTCCAAGTACTTGCTAGTGCTAGCTTGGAGAGGTTACTATGCACATACATGACAAATGCATGGATGCAGACATATTTCTGTTGTTGCCTTACTTTGCAACTCTGCCTCCCCTCCCGGTTCCCTTTGGTGTGCCTTCATAGTACCATAGTACCACCATTTCCATTTTTTCCAGTACAAGCAGTCTGTGCTTATTCCCTTTCCATTGTGGCCAGGCTCATTACTCCCTTCTTGCCTCAAGTGTTTCTTCCACCTACTTGTATCGCCATGTCCTATATGCCCTTTCTTTCGCTTTTCTTCTTCATCCTTTTGCCTAGGTATATGTCCCTTGACTCCCACTATTTTTTCTGTAACTTTTCACATTGACTAGGTCTCCACTCTTTTGACCTTTCTCGCCTCCTGTGCTCCTTCTCTCATTCCAAATACTCATCCATCCTCTCAGTCTCCCAGGTTTCCCACAAGTCTGACTCCTCAAACTGAGTTTGCAGTGACCCCTCCATCTCGGCCTCTTGTCGCCTGTGTGCGCCTTTAAAGTCTTCATTCTCATCATAGCTGGCTCTCTGCTATGGTGTCTCTCCAACCAACAGGTGTTGTGGATCAGCTTCATTCTCCCATTCCTCTCCCCAGAAACTCACCTGGCACCAACACCAGAGATGCCATTTTACATTTGTGCCCCCCACCTTTCACACCCATCAGCGGCATCTCACCATCTTCCTCTATGCTCTCATCCTCTTTTGAGGATCCCCTTAACCAACTCCAAGCCCCTCCCCACACCAAACATCTCATTCCAATGGGCCCACACCTCCCCCTCCTCAGGTTAACTGTGCATCATGGTTACCTGTGCCATCACTTCAACGCCCATCCTTGTATTCTCCCTTTTGGCCCCAACACCCACTTTTCCCTCCACCTCAATAATTTCTATCCCCCTCTTTGATTTTCCTTGAGTTGGGGCTACCTCTCTCCCTCTACCCTCTTTTGCACTCCTGGGGCCACCGCTCCTTGCCGCCCCATGCTCCTGCATTGTTCCTCCTTCACAGTGCCAATCTGCCCTTCCATATGGGGATTCTCAACCTCCCCAGGTGTACACCCTTACTGAGGTTTATGCCCTGCTGTCCTTCCTACCCTTGGCTGCCCACCCTTGGTGTATCTGCACTTATGTCGGCTACATCTCTTGTTCAGTCTTACCATCTCTTCATTGTCCTCCTTGTGTATTTTCATCTATACCATCCCTCTATATGCTAACAATTACTATTTTAGGTACCACGATCCTGGGGGCCAGCCATCAATGGCCTCCAGGATGACTTCCCGCTGGTACTCTTTTGGGCCCTGGACCTGCTTCTCAATGGGCCTGGCACTCTCCCTTTTATTATTTCCATGATAATCATTTGGATGTGGCCCTCCATTACTAGGGCTCAAACTGCCCTCTTTGAGGCATGCTGCTTTATTTTTTGTCCCTGGGACCACTTGGGGAGGCATATTTTCCTCTTTGAGTGGGCAATCCGCATGTAAGCATGCTTGCTGTTACCCCCATGGATGCTACCCTAGTTAGCTTGATTATCTAGCCGGGTCCCTGGGGGATCCCTCTTTCCAGACTTCCTGCACTGAGAGGGCATAAACTTCCTTCCGAGCAGAGCCTCCATGTACCATGAAAGGAATGCACAGAAGCCAAACACATTCTATAAATGCCTGCACTGCAGCATTCAAACATGGGACAGAATCGCAGAATAGTATCTTCATGAGTCTAGCCTGTATTTTAGCATGTTGACCAATATAATGCCGAAAACATTTTATATTTCTATCCAACTAGAACAATAAAAATGTTGTTTACTCACCTGCAATGGCGGGAAACAGAAACTACTAAGGGGCATATTCACAAGCACCTATTGCCACCACAACGTTACTTTTAGTGACGTTGTGGTGGCGATAGGGGCCTCGCCTTATTCACAAAAGAGGTGTGGCGCCGCGGCCAGGGCGACTGACGCTGGAATCTGGAGACCACGGTTCGATCCCCGGCTCCGGCGGCAGGTTAGCCCAGCACCATGTGACTCTGGGCAATAGCTCGCTTAATCTTCCCGACGGCCCCCCAGCGCCTAGAGACCCTTACGGGTGATTGCGCGCTTTACAAATGTGGACTTTACTTTACTTTACAAGCCAGCGCTAAGCCACTTAACGTGGCTTAATGCTGCCTTGTGAATAAGGTCCCCTTTCACGCTGTGTTTAGCGTGAAAGGGACGTGCAGTGGGTGTTGTGATGGGCATTCCACCGCAACACTCATTGATTTTGGCGCTGACCCCAATTCACAAGGGCAGCGTAAATAGGATGCAGCGGCAAAATTAAGGCCAGGAATACCCTAGTCTTAAGTTGGGGAAAGTCGGAGAAATGCTTTATTTCTCCTCTTTTTTGCTTTTTCCACACACATGAAAAAAGCAAAATGCCATGGTTTGTGTAAGTACAGGAAGGTGTACCTTCCTGTACATAAACGTACCTTTTTTTTCAAATGCCGTTTTGTAACTTGCATGTGTGCTGCATGAAGCTGCGCACATGTAAGCTACAAACTGGCATGTTAGGTTAGTTTGTGTGCAGGAAGGGACCCCTTCCTGTACATAAACAAACCTCCCTGCTTGCAGACACCCTTGCACCCTTGCACTCTGGTGGAAGGGTGCCTCCGTTGGCGCTAAGTTGTGAAACCTAGCGCCATCGCATGGGGAAATGCAAGGCTGCACCATATCCTTGTGAATATGGCGCAGCCTTGTGTTTCCGAAGTGGCGGAGAGAGCCGTTAAGCCAAGAAAGCTAACACCTCTCTCCACCACTTCTTTGTCAGTATCTAAAGTTGTTAATTTAGTATACCCCCTGCATGCCATTGTGAATGGACCCCAAATAGCTAGTATTTCCCATGCAAAATGGCAATATTCTCCCAAATATTATTATAGAATTAGTACAAATTGAAAGGACTGTGCCCTCTCCGCACTTTAACTAATTGAAAGCTCGGGGCCGAATCACCGAGGCATGAAATAATATGGAAAGAGTACTGTTGTAGTACTGCTTCCCGTACTCAGCAGCAGAATGTGGTGCTTTCTGATCTGGTCAGAGAAGGCAATTTATACATTTGAATAGGCGTCCTCCAGAACTCTCTCATACAAAGTTTCTAGACACATTTTCTGGACTTTTAATAGCAAGAGTTTATTGTAATAGCATAGGTAAATCTAAAAAAATGGTACATTTTATGAAGTATGCCCAACGTTTCCCAACCGTTCATTGATTACCTTTATTTGCACTTGTTATATGGTGCTCAGTTACTGAATGGCTGGTCATTTATTTCCTACTGTAATTAAATATGTATATAGGAAAATAACTTTGCAGGATAATTATGACCATGGAGAGTTGTTAGCAAGTATTGGGGCACCTTACCTTGTAGACAGTGTGAGAGTGTCTCCTTTGTGCAATCTATCTGACACTAATTCCCATCTGCATCTGCAGTCATGAACAGGTAGGCTTTGATAATGAGTGTCGCAGGCAGCCCCCGATGTGAAAATTATCCCATCTGCTAAAATCCAATGCTCCGGGGTACAGAATTTAACTGGGGCGATAATTATGTAATCGAAGTTAAAACAGTCAAAATGGATAATGACCTGCATATTTTAGATGTCACAGTACTTTTCCGAGAATGTTCCGTAGGAAAATATGGCCAGGTTTGACCTGCCACAATACAAATAATAGTGGAGGGTCAAAAGGTATGGAATTCACAAGAGACGACTATGTAATGGAACTAGTGATACTAGTTCACTAGACAGGGTACATCATTCATAGTTTTTGAAAAATACCCATCAGTAGCTCTTCCTGGGCGCCCTTTTCATCATGTGGGTTCCTTTGACCTGCCACATCTACCTGGGGAATGCAGCTAGGAATTACCGCATATCTTCTAATTGCAGCCCCTATGCAACCTGATGGTTGGACAAGGGTCTCAACATTACAATTATTTCGCAGTTGGGACAGGTTTGCTTTCTCATCTTTATTTGCAGACGTAGGATCGTCTGCAGGATGCTACAGTTGAACTCTTTTTAAACTGTGGATCTGGGTGGGTATATTATTCGTGTAATTTTAATTGCATTTCGAAACCCATTAAGCGTCAAATTTAAAAAAGATACTCAAAGTACATTTGTAGGAAAATAATTGTCTGGCCCCAAACTATTGTTTGTTTCCAAACTTGCTTTATATTAGAATCTTATTAAATGTCCGCATGAATAAATCAAACTTATAGTTCTAAAAGCTGTGAAGGTAACTATGTGATGATACTCTTCCCTGGGCCAGTGCAAGCTGGCATTCACTAAAGAAAAAATATATTTTGGGTAAACAAGCATTAATGTTACAATCTGTATGCTCATAGAATAATAACAATCGTTAAGTATTTAAAGAGGGGAGGGGGAGAGGGGTTGGCCTAACGGCTAAGGCGCTCGACCTCGGACCCGGGGAACTCGGTTCGAGTCTCGGTAACGACGCCAAAAACCCCCTGTGATTCTGGGCAAATCACTTAATCTCCCCGTGCCTAAAAAATGAAAGTGTGTCCTCATGTAACGTAACTGGTGCTATGTAAAGCGCTCTGATAACTGATTCGGTTCGGTTCAAGTTCGCGCTATATAAAACTCTAAAAAAAAACAAAATAAAAAAAAAACATTTAGGGCCTGGTTCGGCAGTTCAGAAACTGCCGTACCCGGGGTTGCAGTCCGACCGCTTCTCACTTGGTGTATCAACAGCTGTATTATGAGATTTTCGTATTACCTTTGCAAAGACACCCGGCGAATCACCGACACGGCAAAACATCCACAGATTGCTGCGGCTGCGGTAGGGGAAAAGCAGCTGCTACTGGGCGGCGCTGGGAAGTTCCACTGCCATCCATATTTTGAGCTGGCTTTCCTAGAAGCCGACCTCAGTGCTCAGACCGCCGTCTTCAAGTCAGCAGAAACAAAGGATTTGGAGTGCATACTCACCCCTTCCCTGTTCTTGCCATCACAGTTCGATGTGGATCCCTTTCTCCAGGTACCCCCTTCACAGCAACATCTTCACCCCGAAGAATAGGACCCTGTTTGCGGCAAAAAACAGGTAAGTCCTTTTTTACCATATACCCATTGCCTGGACTGCCCACGTATGATCCAGACTCTAGCAATGGGCAAGTGGGATTTTTCAACATGTATCATGCATATGTGTGCATTCAACACATGTGCAGTCAAAATGCTCACACAGGCAGAGATATATATGGAAAACCATTCACCATCGCCACAAGACTACCACAGACACACGGCGGTCAACTCATAATACAGCAGTCGGAAGACTGCAGGCACTTCGATCTTCTAAAGGCCGCAGCCACAATGGTCAGACTGCTGAACTCGTAATCAGACCCTTAGTGTAACTCCCTAGGTGCATTAGAGGAAGAAACAAACCATCAGCTAGATTTTCCTTGCATCCATCATCAATGAAAAGTTTAAATGACGACACGTGCATGCACACAGGTCGGGTGGGGAGGCTCCCCTTCACAGTTCCCTTGAACGTGAGGTGAAAACGTGGAAAAGAGAACTTTTTATAATGATTCTTTCTAGATTGGCATCAGGATACTGAGACTGAGAGCGATCCAAGTTGGTCATGATTTTTTATAATTGTAAACCAAGATCGGTTCATGAACTAAGTGATCTGGGCAGGATATGTGTAAGATGTGGGAAAGAGATCTTTCACTGTATCCTGTCTATGGAGTATAAACGATTCAAGGCTATTAGTTGTCCAATTTTTTGTCTTCTCAGTCCCAAAATTCGTTTAATCCCCTATATCCCACTAGCATTTCAAGTCATGGCTATAAAGTTGTGGTGCGGACAGCAGCAATCAACAATGTCAAGGAAGCAATTCAATACAAGAAAAAGCAATAGAAGTTGGTACAGGCATGTGTGTGATCTTTGGGCACAGTAACCACTATAACACCTTCATGTTTAACAGTTGATCTCTCAGATAGGCTGCCTCCTTCTCTGGTGAGGGGTTTGAGTAGCTCACTGGATGCTCAGCAACACCAGGGGTTGTAGCACGATGCTGTTTTCCATGCTGCACCAGCACAGAGGAAGTCTGTGCATTTCTTTTCGGTGTCTTGAATGCATACATTGACTTGAAATTAACTCCAAGTTAATGCATGATTTGCTGCCAGCAGAACTAAGAAACAGGTTAATAGTTGCCCTGAGGTCCTTTAGGCACTCCAATAACTTAACATTACTCTGTGACTGCCACTAAATAGGGCTCGAGCTGGAGGCTTAAAAGTGGCTATACCCTTGGGCCTCTGGATTAGGAGACCAATTGAGGGTCTCACCTCCAAGGATCAACTGAAACATAACCCTGAGGAGAACCCATCTGAGGTCCGAAGGGTCCTTGAGTATTAGGAACTAAACAAAGTATTGCCAAAAACAGAAATGCAAAGGGAAATTCTGGGGCAAATGAAAAATAAAGCAGTATGGTGCAGTTGTACATTGTTTTAGGGTCTTTTTTCCTTAAAATGTGAGATGAGAAATTGTCATGGTGGAAATACTTGCAGTTATGATTTCTTAGGCATTCCCAATACCCGGATCGGCACCACTTTTGTGCTCACTCACCTTTGAATGACAGAAATTTCAAACTCAGCACAGCATGATTAACAAAGTGCATATTTCTAGTGCCAGGCCCGGACTGGCCGTAGCAGGCACCGGGCAATCCCCCGGTGCGTCGCACGGGTGGGGGGCCGGTTTGGGGCCCCTGTGGGCTGTTTTTGTTACAGGGCCGTTTTTGCAGCATAGCTGCAAAATCGGCCCTGTAACAAAATTGGCCAAAAACCGGCCCTGGCAAAGATCTCGGCGGCACCCACAACCCCCAGGGGGGAGGGGGGTCGGCCGAGCACTTTGCCAGGGCCAGTTTTGGTTCCCAGTCTGGCCCTGTCTAGTGCACATCTAAGGACACAGTGGTTTCCAACAGGCTTCATACTTAATGGTAGAAAGTTCTACATTGGGTCTGCCTGAACTGAGAAATCTCCAGATTGTCTCTTTCTGAACCAAGAAAAATATTGACTTGGGTCCTTGTTTCTGACCATAGCTCACCATATTTGCTTTGTTTTGACAAGCACCCAGTTCCCTGCTCTTAGGCCCTCAGTTGCACAGAGTGGATCTGCCACATGGTGATAAGCAATAAATCTTTTCTCATGCATTCACAAACTAACTTAATTGGTGCAAGCATGCCACCTAGTGGGTTATTTTGATCAGTAAATTAATGGCACTGTTGGAAATTTGAAAATTAGTCATATGTAAACGGGCACTATCTGAAGTTCTTTAGCCTTCTAATTATGGATGTTGCAAAGGCTTGCACAATGGACCCTGCATTTCCGCCTTCACCTCTACCACCTACCAAGGGCAGTGCCTTAGGAAGTCTGATAAGCTGACCCACCTCCTATCAATGTCTCATTTAGTGACCTTTCAGGGCATTTCAGCAGTTTCAAGATATTTTTAGAGCTTCTCCTAGCTCAAAATGGTCTAATTTCCAATAGTTATCTTTACCCATGGACTTCATGGCGTTGGTTCGCGTACAGGAAAGTGTCCCTCTAAGTGGCATACATTTGGTTGCGGAACAGCACTCATAAGTTCACAGAAACCTTGACAATGGCTTAAATATACAATCTGAAAACTTGGCAGCTATGTCATCATTGGCATTACTTCACACATCAACAAAAAAACGTGTTTGCTCTGCTCTAGATGTAGCAGTTGCGATCCATACCTTATAAGTCCTCAATGGTGGTAGATAATGCTGGCTACAGGTGGCGTGAGAAGAGCAGGCTACAGGAGGAGACATTTTCAGAAAAGGCGGCAGAGAGTGCTGGCTGCAGGTGGCATAATATAAGCATGATGCAGGCGGAGACGTCATTAGCTAAGTCGTCGGAGTGTGCTGGCTGCGGGAAGAGATGTCAGAGAAGGCAGACAGAAGCTTTACAAAAGGCCCCTTTAAAAAGTCATATGTGAACGCTGACTTTCAAAGGGGCATTTGCTTCCTGCCAGGTGTATGATGTCACAAAGGCTCCAGTCAAAACAGAAGAGAGACGCATTCTCCAGTGGCCCTCTTTTGTCTTTACGGACCCTCTGATGTTTACACGACAAGGTCCGCGGGGCGTCAAGGAAGGTCTACCGGGCTTCTGGCAGCCCACGGACCATACGATGAGTACCATGGGTCTAAGGCAGTGTGGGTAATGTAGCCTTGACTTCCAGCAAGCTTCAGGTGGCTACTATTTCCCCCGGACTCCAGGACATCAAATTGACTACAAAGTGATCTTGCCGCTGCCAAGGCTGGTTGGTGGCCAGTACAGCTACCAGCAACTTTGTTTGATGCTGCAACTCAAGGGAACCCTTCAGAATCTTCAACTCACCACAGCAGTGGCCCAGTTGTCAGGTTTTTGTATTTGTTTCCTCACCAGCATCGTCTAAATGGTGAAACAAACACCTCCGCGACTTCAGCTCCAGCACCAGGGACAGCCAGGAAAACTCTGCACCCAGGTCCTACTAGCCAGGTAAAATTCAATTAACTGTTGTGACCTGGTTCTGGAACCCACATCACTTTAACCCCCAGTGGGTTCCATGCAACTCGACCTGTAAGTGATCGATTGCCACTAGTGCTTTTCTCTATTGACCGCAACAATAAGGTTTTGTTGTAGTGAATTGCACAGATTTTTTTTTTCTTCTAAAATCCATAACTCCGGTTCTACTTATCCAATAATGCTCATATAGGTGTCTAAATTTTTATAGAAATCACTTTATTAAAAAAAAAATTGGTGTTGGATTTCTTTAGAGTTGTGTTAATTACTTATCGTTCAAGTTAATACTCTGAATTGCTTAACACATGCTCCTCTAGTAAAGCCTGACTGATCTGTGCCACACTACCAGGACTGAGCTAGCATTTTATTAGTGTAAATTTTATAGACCTATTTTGGGGTATTGTGAAAGTATTACATAGTGAAGCCTAGCCTAACCAGCTTCACTATATACTACTCCACCTTCCTACATTTATCTTGTTAGATTTTACTTTTTTGTGGTAAGTCATTAATAATTTAATATCGATAATGTGCTGTAGAATTATCCTTTACTTTGGCTATATATATATATATGGCTTCCAAGAAACTCGGGTATTGCCTGCCGCCGAAGGGCAAGTAATCTACAAGGACCCCCCCCAAGTACGGTCCAAAATATCGCAGAATCCCTTGCAATTCAAGGATGACGACGCCGTGTCTTCTGTGAAAGAATCACTTTATTAGTCGCTTAGTGCTGTACGTGTTCACCAACAACCATTTCAGATGATGTCACTGACCATGTCATGAATGATGTAATATGTGACGTCATCAGCAGTGCATTGCGAGGGCGCAAGTTATAGTTAGCTGAACTAACTATAACGGCTGAATTTCTCTGGTTTTGTATGAGTGAAATGTCCAACTAACTATAACGTCCCTGAAACCTGTGGTTTTTTCAGTGAATTTCTAAGGTTTTTTAAATGCTAATTTCTAACTATTAGTGCCTGAAACCTATGTTTTTTTTCTGTGATTTTCAATGGTTGTTTAGATGCTAATTTCTAACTATAATGTCCCTGAAACCTATGTTTTTTTCAGGGATTTTCAAAGGTTGCTAAATGCTAATTTCTAACTATAACATACCAGTCGCATTTCCAGAGTGGTGGAGAAAGGTGAGCGTGGCCTCCGAAACACCTCTTAGCAATCCCACTGTGTGGGATTTACTGGAGGTAACAGGAGGAGTAGTTAGTCCTCATTTCAACCTTGGGGGCCAACTATCCCTTTTTCTACCACCAGTAAGTCCCACACAGCAGGATTGCTAACTTCTTATATCAGGCCCGCCCCCTACCTGCACCACTGTGCAAACGTGCCCCCTAGCATGTTGTAAGTTGGGAGATTAAGTCCCCTTGAATCCTGAGGGTCCCAGGGTGCCACTAGCCCACCAGGTACCTCCAGTAAGCGGCACAGAGCTGCTTTGCAGAAAAGTGGTCCAAGGCCACGCCCCTCTTTACACCTCTCTGCGATGCAGCTCTGTGGCACTTACTGGAGGTACCATGTGGGCTAGTTGGACACAAGGGACCCTCAGGATTCAAGGGGACTTAATCCACTGACTTACAACGCCCCAGTGGGCCCGTTTGCACAGTGGTGAAGGGGGAGGTGGGGCCTGATGTGACAAGTGTACAAATGCGCCCAGTGGTTCGTTTTAAATTGGGGGATTAAGTCCCCTTGAATCCTGTGGGTCCATGGGGGCCAACTAGCCCACCAGGTACCTCCCGTAAGCGCCACAGAACTGTGTTGCAGAGGGGTGGTCCGAGGCCATGCACCTTGTTACACCTTCATTTAAAAAAATATACGTTTTATCATTTTTATAATTTTGGCAGTATTCGTGACCCCAATGTGATTCCCGTCAAAATTATACAAAAATGCTTTTTTTGGGCCCTGGGGTCCTTGGGGGTCCCACTGAGCAGACCTAGGGGGTCAGGGTGTTTCTACCCTGCCTCCTTTTATTGTTTAATAACCTCTTTTTTCTGTTTTCGTGTGACTCGGTTCTACCGAGTCACAAGATGGCTGCCAACACTTCCTGGTTTGGAGTGTTGGCAGCCAATTAGAATGAAACTCGTGGCCGGGAGGGTTCCCGAAACCCTCCTCGGCCACAGATATCACAACTTTTTCTTTTTCTAATTTCTCAGGAACTACAGAATGGATTTACACCATTTAAAAAAAGGTCTGTTTCTGAACTAAGGCCTAACTTTTTGCCAAATTTGCTGCAGTTCCGTTTAGCAGTTCGGGGTGTTGCTTTGTCTAAAGTTTCGTATGGAAAATAACATAGGGACAATGTGTTTTGGGACCCCCTTTTTTCTCGGCCCTCGCTGGACGAATCACCCCGAAACATTCAAGACAGGAGCTCCACTAGTTTTGAAAATTCTGCAAAGATTCGTCAAACTACGCCAGAGTTATTGGGAAAACAAAAAACGCTTTTCCTATGGAAACTAGGTCCTAACTATAAATACCTACTGGTGACTGCCAGTAGGTGATATATATACATGCAGATTACTCTGGGTAGCTACCAACTAAGTGGAGAGCACCTCCCCTAAGTAGAGCCCCCTATAACACCATCACCACGAATCTACTCACCTCAAATGTCTGTTTTTCTAGCAAAGTTTTTAAGCATAGGATTAGCACAGTGCCATCAATTCCAAGTTAGAAGCTAGGAAAGGACAAAGTATTTTGCCATTTCTACAGCAAAGTCTTTAAGCATAGGTTTAACTCGTGCCATCCATGCCGAGCTGTAAAATGACAACAGTCTTTTACCACTTCAGGCAAAGCATTATAGCGTTGGATTGGGAAAATACTATCCAAGCCAGCCAAGAATTTATATAGGGAACCCCTGACATGTGTTTTGATTTCATTGCAACTCTTCAGAGAGAGGTTTAACTTTGTCCAGACAGAAGGGAGCACCCACCATAAGTCATAATGATACCCTTTCAAGCTTAAAGTGCTGCATAAATTGTGCAAAAAAGAAGTAAAGGACTCTGGGTGGTTCCCAAGTTTACATGGGGAGCAGCTCCTGTATAGAGCACCCTACAACACCAGTGACACTCACCTCGAATGCTTGTTTTTCTAGCAATATGTTTAAGAATACGATTAGCACAGTGCGATCCACACCAAGCTAGAATGAGATAAAGTCTTTTGCCAGTTTTACAGCAAAGTCTTATAGGATTAGCTATTGCTATCCATGTTAAGCTGTAAAATGACAAAAGCCTTTTACCACTCCAAGTACAGTATTACAGCTTTGGATTGGGAAAATGCCAGCCAACCTGGAATGTGTAAAATCAACCCTTGACACATGCTTCACTGTCATTACAGCATATATATGTATCTCTCTCTCTCTCTCTCTCTCTCTCTCTCTCTCTTCTCTCTCTCTCTCTCTCTCTCTCTCTCTCTCTCTCTCTCTATATATATATATATATATATATATATATATATATATATATATATATATATATATATATATATATATATATATACATATAAACATATAAACATATATAAACCCACAGCAGGGAATAGTGTCCTGAGAGCCACCAGCAGTCACCCTGCTAGCCTTGTGAAAAGTATCCCCTATGGGGAGTTGTTAAGGATGAGGCGTAACTGCACGGACATTAAGGAATTTCAAATGGCGGCCAAACAATGTATGGACCGGTTCAAGTCGAGAGGGTATGGGGAGGAAATCCTCAATGATGCCTATAAAAGAGCCAACTCGACACATAGAGAAGATCTGTTCAAAAGCAAGAGCAAAAAAACTAGAGAGAAGAGTGGGGGCAAATTCAGATTAATAACTACCTTCTCCCAGGATGCGGCTTTTCTGAGTAAAACCATCAAGAAAAGTTGGCATATCCTACAGACTGATCATCTTCTCAAGGATGATTTACCAGCTAATCCTCAGATCACGTATCGGAAGGCTCGTTCCATCAAGAACGATCTGGTACAGAGCCATCAGACAGAACCCCCCAAGACCAACGCCTTCGGTGAAATCTGTGGTTTTTCCCCTTGTGGGAAATGCAAGGCGTGCAAGTTTAGTAAGAGAGTTCGGTCTTACACTATCCCTAACACTGGGATACAACGTAGGATCAACAAATTCATAACTTGCTCGACTCCGTACTGTGTTTACTGCCTGGTATGCCCCTGTGGGCTACGATATATTGGCAGCACGGTCAACCCCCTTAAGCTGCGAGTCTTGGAGCACATGCGTGCGATAGCCAACTTCGATGAGGCGTACCCAGTGGCACGCCACTTCGATCAAGCACACAAACGCAATAGGGATCTGTTAAGTTTCTTTGGTCTGGATCATGTACCTTTGAACCCGAGAGGAGGGGACAGGCTTGTCCGACTCCGTCGACTCGAGTCGAGGTACATAATTGACATGCAAACAAAAATGCCAATGGGGATGAACATACATGAAGAACTGTCATCCCATTTAGGAGAGTAACCATCTTTATTCCCTCCAGAGTTGTCACCTGATGTGTATCGTCAGTCGAGTGTTTATTAAAAATTGCAACCCCTTACGACTTTATAACCTTGCAGATACACCTAGATGGTGCTAGGGGATATATGATGATAGTTTGCTGGTTGGATTGCTTGAGCAGTAGGAATTTTTGATAGAGTTTTTGATAGAGTTGGGTATTCTGCTACTTTTCTGCATTAAATCGTCCCTTGCTCTTGTACTATGAACTTAATGAAAATAGGAGAAAATGAAAGAAAAAAACGTAAATATGACAACTTGGGTATTTTCATTCGAATAGCATATATGATCATGGACATATGAAATTGTATTTGTATTTGTATCTGATCATCTATTATTTTTGATTTCAGGGATTAGAGTATTCCTGTGACTTATATCTTGCTGCATATGCTTTGGATTTTGATGATAGGTTCCGTGGCCTGTTGTTTTTGTCTGGTTTTGCTTTTGCTTTTGAGTTATGTTTTAATGTGTGGAGTGAGGGTCCTCCTTGGCTTATATAGCCGTAATATCAATGGATTAGCCCATCCAGGGCTTGATTGCATCTTTTTTCCTCTTATGTGATTTATCACTAATGGATTATTGTGGGAATATGGTGAACACTATGTGGATTTCCACTGATTTTTGTTCATTTGTACATTAATTGGAGTGAATGTTAAGAAGGGGCACGCCATACTATTTCAATTTTGATTTATATATTAATTATGCATAGGTTGATTGTATTGTATAACGTACATGCCTTTTACAGTGCCAGCTTTATCGTTGTATTTGGTACATACTGCAATATGGCGTTTATGTTCCCTTCCTTTCCTTTCCTTTCACCATTTCCCAAATGGCATGTCCTTTGTTTATTTCTTTGACCCGGATGCATTAAAAGTCAACGCCTCTGTCGGTTCGGTAAACTTCGACAAAGGTTCCGACCGAAACGCGTCAGTTTGCTGTGCTCAAATAAAATTGTAAAAAGTACCTCCGTGAGTGCTTTCCTTTCTTCTGCGGGAGACACGCTACTGGGAGGTGAAGCAGTACTTGACTTGCGAGTGCACCCTCGCAACGGAAGCACCCGCCTGGGAGTGCGGCGCCTTGGTGTTTTGGAAGCTGCAATGGATGTTCGCGCAGCACCGTGTACAGCGGAATGTATGCATAGGGAGTAGCGGTTTTATGAAACAAGGGACACGAGTTTCTGACGCCGCTTCTGAATCCCGGTAAGACGCCGGCCGGCGGTCTTTGGCATTGATTTATCTCATACGCTGTGCACAAGGCGAGGAGGAAGGGACATATATATACTGAAGTCCCAAACAGCTTCAAAGATGTTTTGTGAGTCGGAGCGGCATGAGGCGGCCAGCAATATGTTTAAAGGCAAAGGCAATAAGGACAAGCGCAAGTCCACATTGGATGCAAGTGGCAGTCAGAGCAGTGATACAGTGACCACCAAATGTAAGGCGCTCGAACGGCTGTGCGAGCGCGAAATAAGGAAATGGTGGGAGGGCACGTCGCTTCAAAGTTATATCGATGTGAACAGGGTCCCGAGGGGCCTCAGGATCTATACAGTGCCCGCATACGAGTCCCCAGACCCACTGCTTCTAGATGCGTGGGCTGAACATACGGCGGAAGCCTGTAAGGGGAGCTTAAGACTGTTAGTTAAATTCGCATGGAGCGATAGAGATAAAGCGCTAGCAGATATTAAAGTCCTAGAGGATGAATTATCCAAGGAAGAAGACCAAAACAAAGTAACAGAACTTAAGGACCAGATGAAAATACGATTAAAGGCGTATGAAGAAAAAATCAAGCTGCGGAAAGAAAGCAAATTCGACAGAGATGAGGAGGATTATGCTCTGGGTAGGGTGCTAACATTTGCGAAAAAATATGATGCACCACGCAAAGAGCTATTAAAGAAAGCGTCAACTGCCCCAACAGCACAACCCGAGGTATCTGCAACCTCAGAATCTTCTGCGGCAGAGAATTCCTCAGATGAGGATTTATCGGGACGCCTACGATCAGGACTTGTGCGTACTCCTTTTCACAAGGAGTTCAAGTTGATCCGCCAATCATGGAGAAGCGGGGGGGCAGGCAAACCCCCGGAGAAAGGAGCAGGAGGAAAACGAGGCGGGGGCAGAGGAGGCGCAATAAAATCAACCTCACCCCCTGTAACACGGAGCAAAAAGAGGGGGTTCAACAAACGGCAGTGATGGAAGAGGAAAGGCAAACTATTGTGAACCTAACTAATAAAATTCTGACTGAGACGGAGGAATCAGTCCTGGAGTTAGGTTTGAATTTTTGCCCGCGTAGACACCTGGAATTTGCACAAACACGGATTGATCTGTATAAGTTCACCCGCAAGCTAAAGCTGCATACGTTTTTTAAGACTAAAATTCAATCCACGACACATAAGAGAAAAACTAGGAGAACTTTGGAGACCGACAGTCTCATGATCAAAGATTTGGGAGCATTGATGGTTATGGAGGACCTGGGTGATGGAAGTGAGACGGAGAATCATACTGATCTGAGGGTCTCTCAACAAGTATCCGTCACAGGAGTGGTACAAGAGGGTGATATCACCCCATTTAAACCTGTATCTACCTTCAACCCCCAACTGGTATATGATGCCCTCCATGTGTTCTCAGATGCCGTTATAAAAGACCTGAAGACATTTCGAAAGAAACAGCATTTTGTCAAAACGGATGGAGTTGGCAATTTCTCTAATGCACAGAAACTGGCACTAAGATCATTATGTAATGATAAGAATATAGTGTATAAACCTGCAGACAAAGGCGGGAACATTGTGCTTCAAACGAGAGAGAATTACAATACAGAGGCGGCCAGACAATTGGGGTGTAAATCCACGTACCAAACGATCAATGAGAAAGAATACCAGAAAAGTGTCAATGACTATCATGTGCTTATTACTAAATGGCACAACGAAGGCCTCCTTGAAATGGAAGAATTTATGTTTTTGAGACGGCTTAACCCTGTTATCCCAACATTTTATCACCTCCCGAAGGTGCACAGGAACCCTACTGCACCTCCGGGGAGACCGATTGTTGCGTCGCGGGGAGTCTCACTGAACATTTATCTATGTTTGTGGATTATTTTCTGTTACCTTTTGTTCTGACTTTGAAGTCACATATTCGTGACACTACGGATTTTCTTGAAAAACTCAGTAAAATTGAATGGAAGGAAGGCTATACCCTGATGGTGTTGGATATCACCAGCCTCTACACCGCTATTGATCATGGTGATGGTCTGCTGGCCATGAAATACTACTTAGACCAGAGACCTTTGAAATTCATGAGGCATAGTCAAATGTTGATGGAGTTTATCCAATTTTGCCTAACAAATAACATTTTCCTGTTCCAAACAGCTTTATTCCGGCAGTTGTCAGGGACTGCGATGGGAACCTGCTTCGCCCCCAGCTACGCGAACTTGTTCGTGGGCTGGTGGGAGGAGCAGGTGGCCTGGGGGGCTGAGAATGTATCATGGACCCGCAATTTGATCAGCTGGTATCGTTTCATAGACGATTTATTTATTGTCTGGAACGGTACCACTGAGACTGCTGAACAATATATGGGAGTATTGAACGAAAACAGTGTGAATCTGAAATTCTCAGGTGAGGTGAGTCAAACAACTGTGAATTACCTCGATGTAACCATCTATGTAGAGGGCGACACACTAAAAAGCAAACTTTTTCGTAAACCCACAGCAGGGAATAGTGTCCTGAGAGCCACCAGCAGTCACCCTGCTAGCCTTGTGAAAAGTATCCCCTATGGGGAGTTGTTAAGGATGAGGCGTAACTGCACGGACATTAAGGAATTTCAAATGGCGGCCAAACAATGTATGGACCGGTTCAAGTCGAGAGGGTATGGGGAGGAAATCCTCAATGATGCCTATAAATGAGCCAACTCGACACATAGAGAAGATCTGTTCAAAAGCAAGAGCAAAAAAACTAGAGAGAAGAGTGGGGGTAAATTCAGATTAATAACTACCTTCTCCCAGGATGCGGCTTTTTTCTGAGTAAAACCATCAAGAAAAGTTGGCATATCCTACAGACTGATCATCTTCTCAAGGATGATTTACCAGCTAATCCTCAGATCACGTATCGGAAGGCTCGTTCCATCAAGAACGATCTGGTACAGAGCCATCAGACAGAACCCCCCAAGACCAACGCCTTCGGTGAAATCTGTGGTTTTTCCCCTTGTGGGAAATGCAAGGCGTGCAAGTTTAGTAAGAGAGTTCGGTCTTACACTATCCCTAACACTGGGATACAACGTAGGATCAACAAATTCATAACTTGCTCGACTCCGTACTGTGTTTACTGCCTGGTATGCCCCTGTGGGCTACGATATATTGGCAGCACGGTCAACCCCCTTAAGCTGCGAGTCTTGGAGCACATGCGTGCGATAGCCAACTTCGATGAGGCGTACCCAGTGGCACGCCACTTCGATCAAGCACACAAACGCAATAGGGATCTGTTAAGTTTCTTTGGTCTGGATCATGTACCTTTGAACCCGAGAGGAGGGGACCGGCTTGTCCGACTCCGTCGACTCGAGTCGAGGTACATAATTGACATGCAAACAAAAATGCCAATGGGGATGAACATACATGAAGAACTGTCATCCCATTTAGGAGAGTAACCATCTTTATTCCCTCCAGAGTTGTCACCTAATGTGTATCGTCAGTCGAGTGTTTATTGAAAATTGCAACCCCTTACGACTTTATAACCTTGCAGATGCACCTAGATGGTGCTAGGGGATATATGATGATAGTTTGCTTGTTGGATTGCTTGAGCAGTAGGAATTTTTGATAGAGTTTTTGATAGAGTTGGGTATTCTGCTACTTTTCTGCATTAAATCGTCCCTTGCTCTTGTACTATGAACTTAATGAAAATAAGAGAAAATGAAAGAAAAAAACATAAATATGACAACTTGGGTATTTTCATTCGAATAGCATATATGATCATGGACATATGAAATTGTATTTGTATTTGTATCTGATCATCTATTATTTTTGATTTCAGGGATTAGAGTATTCCTGTGACTTATATCTTGCTGCATATGCTTTGGATTTTGATGATAGGTTCCGTGGCCTGTTGTTTTTGTCTGGTTTTGCTTTTGCTTTTGAGTTATGTTTTAATGTGTGGAGTGAGGGTCCTCCTTGGCTTATATAGCCGTAATATCAATGGATTAGCCCATCCATGGCTTGATTGCATCTTTTTTCCTCTTATGTGATTTATCACTAATGGATTATTGTGGGAATATGGTGAACACTATGTGGATTTCCACTGATTTTTGTTCATTTGTACATTAATTGGAGTGAATGTTAAGAAGGGGCACGCCATACTATTTCAATTTTGATTTATATATTAATTATGCATAGGTTGATTGTATTGTATAACGTACATGCCTTTTACAGTGCCAGCTTTATCGTTGTATTTGGTACATACTGCAATATGGCGTTTATGTTCCCTTCCTTTCCTTTCCTTTCACCATTTCCCAAATGGCATGTCCTTTGTTTATTTCTTTGACCCGGATGCATTAAAAGTCAACGCCTCTGTCGGTTCGGTAAACTTCGACAAAGGTTCCGACCGAAACGCGTCAGTTTGCTGTGCTCAAATAAAATTGTAAAAAGTACCTCCGTGAGTGCTTTCCTTTCTTCTGCGGGAGACACGCTACTGGGAGGTGAAGCAGTACTTGACTTGCAAGTGCACCCTCGCAACGGAAGCACCCGCCTGGGAGTGCGGCGCCTTGGTGTTTTGGAAGCTGCAATATATATATATATATATATATATATATATATATATATATATATATATATATATATATATATATATATATATATATATATATATGTATATATATATATACATATATATATTACCTACTGGCGATAGCCAGTAGGTATATATAGTTAGGACCTAGTTACCATAGGAAATCCCCAACATTCTATTGGGAATAACTTTGGCGCTGATTGAGGAATCTGTGTGTAATTTTCCTTAAAATTGCCTCGCTCCGCTCCGCTCCTTCCTTGAAAGTTTCGGGGGGATTCGTCAAGCGGGGGCCGAGAAAAAAAGGGGGGTCCCAAAACGTGTTTTTCCCATGTTCATTTCCATAGGAAATTTTAGACACGGCTACAGCCCGAACGGCTAAATGGAATTACACCAAACTTGGCAAAATGGTAGGGACTGGTATGGAGATGTGCCTTTGCTATATTTGGTGAAAATCCCTCCAGCAGTTTCTGCAAAAATTAAATGTGAAATGTAGCCCAATGCAATTTTCCAAAGGACTTTTAGACACGGCTACAGCCCGAACGGCTGAATGGAATTACACCAAACTTGGCAAAATGGTAGGGACTGGTATGCAGTAGTGCCTTTTTTATATTTGGTGAAAATCGCTCCAGTAGTTTTGAGAAAATAGAATTTTCCCAAATTATATTTCTATGACACTGACCATGTCATGAATGATGTAATATGTGACATCATCAGCAGTGGATTGCGGGTGCGCGAAATATAGTTAGTACAACTAACTATATAGGAGCAATTTCAATCATATGCGCTTACGAGCGCATATGATCGCGCTACGTAAGCGCCCCCGGGCGTTGCACCCGGGCGCGCCCCAGGGCACGTAGCGTAAGCGCGTCGGGTCATTTGACCTGAAAATAGCACTTTTCATTGGTTCAGAGCAGTTTATTTTTCCAAATGATGAAAGCCCCCACCTTTTTTCCTCATTCTATTTTTGTACTTTGACTGAGGAAGACCTGTTTGCAGAGAAATGGCTATAGTAGCAGCAGCAGCAGGAGCATCTCAACCACCACCACCACAAGGACCACCATAACACCACAGTGGTGGTAAAGAAGAAGAAGAGGAGGAGGAGGAGGAGGAGGAGAGGCGGTTCCTGCCTGAAGATAATACCCCCTATAAACCTAAGGAGCACTTTGTGTGGGAGTTTTTTAAAATCCCAAGGGGACAAAAAAAAGTAAATGCTGCAAAAGTGACTTGTTTGGGGGGGATTCGTCAAGCGGGGGCCGAGATAAAAGGGGGGTCCCAAAACATGTTTTCCCCATGTTAATTTCCATAGGGCGGTTGGACTCACTTTTAGCCCGAACGGCTGAATGGTTTTCCACCAAACTTGGCAAAATTGTAGGGACTGGTAGCCCGATGTGCCTTTGCTATATCTCAAGATATGTGCTCCAGTGGTTTTTACGAAAATTAACTTTGAAAAAATATATATTGGGCTACATTGGGCTATATATATGTTAGAGCCCAAATGTAGCCCAATGTAGCCCAATGTAGCCCAAAGATGGCCACCAGAGACAAAAAAAAACAAATGTAGCCCAAATATCAGCCAGATGTAGCCCAACTATAGCCCAATCACAGAATGTCCCAGAGTGTTCTAAAGAACAACTAGAGCGCTAACAGTCTTACTTATGACAAACGTATGGCACACCTGAAGTCATCTGGATTGGAATAAAGTGTTAACACTTAAAACATTTAATTTGCAAAGGAACAAAATGAGGGGGTTCATTTTGCCATAGAAATTATGATTAGTGCTGAAGAAAGAAAAATTAGGGCACATTTTGAGTGACTTCTCAAATCCTCTTATATTTCATTAAAAAAATTCTGATATGCAGTCTCCCAAGATGGCCACCAGAGACAAAAGAGCCCAAATGTAGCCCAAATATCAGCCAGATGTAGCCCAACTATAGCCCAATGACAGAATGTCCCAGAGTGTTCTAAAGAACAACTAGAACGCTAACAGTCTTACTTATGACAAAAGTATGGCACACCTGAAGTCATCTTGATTGGAATAAAGTGGTAACACTTAATACATTTAATTTGAAAAGGAACAAAATGAGGGGTTTCATTTTGCCATAGAAATTTTATATATATATATATATATATTCACTGAAAAAACCATAGGTTACACACCAATTATAGTTAGGAATTATCATTTAAAAAACCTTTGAAATTCACTGAAAAAAACATAGGTTTCACACCAGTTATAGTTAGCTGGAAATTTTACTCGCATTAAAACCATTGAAATTCCCACGTTATAGTTAGTTGGACTCACTATAACTTGCACGTCTGCAATGCACTGCTGATGACGTCACATATTACATCACTCATGCATATATTTAAATATTTAAACATTACTCGCTAATATATGTATTCACTAAGATACACTTAATAAGCCAGTTAACCAATCAAGTTTTTTTTTAAAAACACTGAAAAAACCATAGGTTTCAGGCCTTATATAGTTAGGAATTAGCATTTAAAAAACCTTTGAAATTCACTGAAAAAAACATAGGTTTCAGGCCTTATATAGTTAGGAATTAGCATTTAAAAAACCTTTGAAATTCACTGAAAAAACCATAGGTTTCAGGCCTTATATAGTTAGGAATCAGCATTTAAAAAACCTTTGAAATTCACTGAAAAAACCATAGGTTTCAGGCCTTATATAGTTAGGAATTAGCATTTAAAAAAACCTTTGAAATTCACTGAAAAAACCATAGGTTTCAGGAGTTATATAGTTCGGAATTAGTTTTTAAAAAACCTTTGAATTCACTCAAAAAACTATAAGTTTTAGTGTTGTTATAGTTAGCTGGACATTTTACTCATACAAAACCAATGAAATTGCTCCTATATAGTTAGTTGTACTAACTATATTTCGCGCACCCGCAATCCACTGCTGATGATGTCACATATTAGATCATTCATGACATGGTCAGTGACATCACTGATGACATCACTGATGACATCATCCACGTGACCATTACATACACCTTTTCATACACTATTACACTTTTCCATCACTGTTTGTAAAATACAGAGTATCATATTTAAATCCATTGTCACAGCAATACAAGTATCTAAAAATCTACTCAGTGATTCATTGATGTATACACACATCTAATCACTTACCTATGGATTCACTCATGCATTCTGTCAATGAACAATAGAACACTATCAAAAGTACTTATACGTCTATATCGACATTAAACAACAGCACGCATCCTATTCACATATGAAGTCATCCTACTCACTTATGCAAACAATGGATCATACTTACATATTTACTTAGCAAAACACTTATACAAACACCACTTCTTTTATTCATTTAGATAGTAATTCATACTTAGTGAATTATAAAATCATTATTACAAGTATACAGTTATCCATACAGTCACTCACAATCATTGTGTCTTATGTATACTTATTTATATACAACAACTGACACATACACTGCCTTTTATTTTTCTAGTTTGTTGGACCTGTACCTTTGAGAAATATATTTGCTCTTCACCACACCCATAAAGAGATTCCCTCACCCAAACTGTTAGAACATGTAGTTTTAACTTCATATATCTACTGAATCAACTATTCACACATCTTTGGACAGTCACACCCCCCCACCGAACCACACACACTTTCACACTCCCATACAAATACTCAGTTAACTAATCAATAACTAATATAGACTTTCACATAGCTAGTAACCAACTGTAGAATCAGTTTACACAACAACTGACAAAGTGATACAGATATTCACACAGTTTAGTCACTATCCACTATATTTAGTGAGACATTATAAATTGGTCAAGTAAACAGTCAATTACACTGCTACTAAATCCTCCATCCAAATATTTATTTATATATATCCACTCATTCTTCAATGTAAATTGCTATATATATAATGCATATTTAAATAACGAAGCAAACCACATTCACTGGATGATGTCATCAGTGATGTCATCAGTGATGTCATTTGAGATGTCATCAGTGATGTCACTGACCATGTTATGAATGATCTAATATGTGACATCATCAGCAGTGGATTGCGGGTGCGCGAAATATAGTTAGTACAACTAACTATATAGGAGCAATTTCATTGGTTTTGTATGAGTAAAATGTCCAGCTAATTATAACACCACTAAAACTTATAGTTTTTTGAGTATATATATATATATATTTATATATATATATATATATATATATATATATATATATATATATATATATATACACATCTATATATATTTTAATGGGTTTTTAAATAGGGTTGAATTTTTGTATATATTTTATATGTTTTATAATGTTTAGTCATTTAAAACAATTTGTTAATTTAATTATATATAATGCAAATTATTTATTTACATTATTTATTAGATTACAAAAAAATAAACTATTATTTTAATTTTTATTGGGCTAATTAGTTTGTTGATTATGTAAATTAGTGAATTGTATTAAGGTATTTTTGAGTTAATTAAATGTATTGTTTCGGTATTTTTACATAATAGTTAGTTGTGCAATAATATTTTTTGTTTCGTTCATGTTGGCTTTTTCTGGAAGTGTTTTAAATGTAATGTTCTAATTTGTAAATACTTTCTAAGATGATTTTATTTTTTATTTGTATTTTTGATGTTGTTAACATAATTTTAATTAAATATACCAATTGCATATTTTTTTAAATACTATTTACTTTTCAGTTAATTTGTTGTTTTTTTTACGTGTTTTAGGTTTGATTTCTATATAAATGGGAATTGTACATCTAATGTAGTTGGTGTAGAATAGTAAATTTGACCTTGCCAAAAGTCCAACACTTTCCCTATTGTTGCTCTGGTTGAAGAGGTACTAGTAATTTTGACCTCTACAGTGTGCAACGATGTTTCTCGTGTTGCTGAAGTCCAACACTTTCCCTACCATTGCTCAGGCTGAAGTGGGAATAGTAAATCCGACCTCTACAAGCTCCACCACTTTCACTATTGTTGATATAGTTTAGTGGGAATTCTAAATCTGTCCCATCTAAGATTAACACTTTCCATTCTTTTGCTCATATTGGACTGAAGATAGTACATATGACCCTTTCAAAGTCCAACACCCTCACTACTGTTGTCTTAGTTGGAGAGGGAGTAGTAAACATTCTCCCCAGCATCCACCAGTTTCCCTACTGTTGCTTACATTGAAGTGAGAACAGTAATTCCAATCCCTCAAAATCCAACACTTTCCATGCTCATGCTCAGGGTAAAGTGGAAATAGTAAATCTACCCATTTTTAATTCCAACACTTGCCTTACTGTTGCTCAAGTTGGAGTTTGAATAGTAAATATGAACCCTCTATAGTCCATCCCTTTCCCCACTGTTTCTCTGGTTGGAATGGGAAAAGTATAGTTGACCCCTCCATAGTAAAAAAGAAAAGTCCCACTATTGCTTTGGTTGAAGGGAGAATTGTAAATCTGACCTCTCTAAACTGTAACATTTTCCATACTCTTGGTGTTATTTTTAATAATGTATTCTATATTTTTATTTAATTTCACCTTTTAATATGTAGTTTGCTAATTATTCATATAAGCATTCTTAGGTTTTATAATTCATTTTTATGTACTAATTTTAGATCTTTTCATGATAGGTTAATTTTTTACATTTATTAGTAAATTATATATAATCAGTTGCTCGGGAGGTGGTGTGCGCTATGCAAAGGTATGTGAATTTGCATGAACTATGAAAGGGATGTGAATTCGCGTGAACTATGACTGTGAACTCTCCATACACCGAGTAGATTGCGTTGAAACAATATTTGACAAAATGTTTTCATGGCTGCTGTTTGGAAATAAAATAATTTCGGGTGTATAGAGAAAGCATTAGCGCTGTCTCTACCGATGTATTATTTTGGGACCACTTTAAGCAAAGGTAGCTTGGTTCGGGTCTTATTTTGTATCTTTTGGCTCCAAAACTTCCTGTAAATTTCTGTATGAATGTGCCAAAACTGGATGCTCACGAACTGAATCCACTTGGATACGTTACTTGACGATGGCTCTTATTTCTAACGGCCTGGTTTGTGGTGCTATTAGGACACACAGCTAAATATGACGTCGAGGAGTTCGTAATGTCATGGATGCAGTGAATATCGCCTATCACGAGTATTGCCCACATGATGAAGCATATTATGTGGGTTTTGATGCTTACTATTCCAAAACCCACATATCCTAATTTGCAGGCCACTTTTAATGAGGGCCTGTGGCAAAAAAACGTTGGGTTAAAGTACTACTACAAATTAAAATGACTTTCAAATATGCCCATCTCACCTCCCCAGGACACTGATTAGGCTCCTTGACCACGTGGGAGCCAATGGTACGGTTTATCAGCTGAATGCTGCAAGCAGTAACACTTAAAGAGAAGTATCAGGTAATGCTTATTTAATAGCATTTGTTGTTAATTGAATTAAAACACATCTATGCTATGAGAGGTAGAAGTCTGCATCACCCCAAGCCATAGTTCACCCTTGGAGAAACATTGCATCATCTTGAAGGCAGCATCCTTATGTAATTCGATGTAAGCTATCACATAGTGATAACCACAGGTTCCATCCTGAAACGAAGGCCCCACTTCCCCCATTGTCTCATTTCACAGAGACCTCAATTCTACTTATCTATCAACCGTCTGTAAGCACATTATTTGAGTTTGTTACCCCCAACCTGTGATCACAGCTTGCCAGACTTGTTCTGTTCCAGAGCCGCTGGCAGACTTTTTAATCCACATTGTTAGTGAAGCTGCTACCTTTGAAGGCAGCATGTGATCCGAATAATAAGTGTTGATTAAAAGGCATCTGTTTTGACTCTGTACCTCTCCATGTAAAGTTTGCCTTTATTTGTTTTCAGAGGTCCTAATGCTGCCCTACATGTGGCCTTTTCATTGTTAGTGGTAAATGCCTTTTTGTCTTATCTCCTGCATATTCATGGGGAGACATGTTACAAGCCTATGTTTCCCTACTCAGAAACTTACAACCCAAGTATATTCCAGACAAACTCCAATTGAAGTTTAATCACCCCTGGTTTTGGATGACCTAAAATTAGCAGTCGAATGGGCCTGATCCTCATAAGAGCAATGGAAGTTTTCTATAAAAGTATAAAATGCCATTTGGCCAAGTTGTAAATCCAATGTATCTGTCATTGCCTCAAGAATCCCATTCATTGAATATATTTATTTTAAAATAAATGGAAAATTCCCGGGGATGTGATACTTGTCAGCATTTATTGATGTTTAATCTTTCATCTTGAACACTTTGACCCTCTAAAAATAGAAGAGACCTATAGCATGATAATTCTTTTTAAGGTACCTTACGATTTCCATGGATTTCTCAATATGTGAGTATTAAATTGTAATTGTATTAAGATATAAATTAAGCTTTTGGTCCGAGTTCATAGTTAATAACAAACTTAGTTAAGTCTGTCTGACGTCTAATAAATTTGTGGTTTACTGATACTAACACTTCAATCAAATTTTCTGGCGTTTATGTTTTTTCATAAATGTACTGATTAGGATATTAGAAGCAGCGTATTATTTCTTCTTAATTATTAAAAAAGTGTTGATCAACTTTGTTGATTCATTGGAAAGTGAAGAGATCATTACAATGCCATTATTTAGGGGATCCTCCGAGTGCTTGCTCGATCCCTTTTTTCAATACATTTCCATGTGCTTCAAGCAAAAATTGAGGACTGGATTAGACGTAGTGCCCACTTGTCCACGTTTCTCCAAAGATCAACCTCTCTTATGTATAGATTATGCTACTGCTCGCTATGTTTTTTGTTTCCATCTTCATCTGTGTTTCATCTGTTAGTAAAGCCAGTTTAAAGAAATCAAACTGAAAACTGTACAACTATATGATCCGACTCACACCCCAACAATCTATGCAACAGGTGCTATTAATATTAGTTTTATACACAAAAGAACCAATTCACAGTGGATCTGCTATGACTTACATTTCTAGTACTCCTGGCTTATCCTGGAAATTCAGGAGTAAGTCATGATTAAGCCAGGAGTACAGTAGTAGGCCAGGAGTAATATAAGAGATCCTTAGCTACTCATAGCCAAACCAACGTTTATGAATTGGGCCCAAATTGCATACTTAAGATCTAATTCCTTATAAATAATTATTTTGTTCACTTGAGTTCTCCTTTTAGAAGGGCATGGCACGCAAAGACAGAGGAAAACCACATAGACGTTTTAAGGGATGGGCATAGTGGCAATTGCCCATGGCCCCCACCTTCCAAGGGTGCCCCGGCAAAGTGAAATTTCTCCCCATCTCCCTTCTGTCTATTTTTTGTCTCAAACCTTTAATGTAGAATTCAACATTATGTAGTATTATGGGACTTGAAGCAGCATAAAATGGGAAATAACGTTCTAAATTGTTCCTAACAGAGTAAACCTAAAATATTTTGTGGCCTGGGCTTCTAAAATCCTTTAGATGACACTGGGTCAATAATAAAGCGAAGTGAATGGACTTAATTAATACCTGATACAAAGCACACAATAGCTGACAACTTGTCCACGCTTTACGTAAAAGAATATTTGAAGCACAACTACATCTTAGCAAACGCATGGATATATTGTTAATTTTGTTTCTTTTTGTTGTTGCAGGTCTTTCCTGATGGCTACCCTCCTACACGCCAACATTAGTTTTGCTCTGGACATATACAAAAAAATTATTGAACATGACAAGAAAGCAAATATAATTTTTTCACCCATATGTATCTCAGCCTCTTTGGCTCTGGCTAGCAAAGGAGCAAAAAATGACACGGAAGTCAAACTGAAGAAGGTAAGTCACATGAAATATTGAGCTTAATTTCACATCTGCCTACAGCGCTGATACCGTATGAGGTATGATTTGGTGTTTGATATGTGAATAGCGAGCATCAGTAAATATGGACTTTACTTCAAGTGCAGGCAGTTTTAGAATTTACACAGAAAACCTAAGAAACGGAGATGATCCAAAATTTGCAAATGATGTACTACTGACTAAGGTAGTTACTAAAGCAATTGAGTGCCAGACTTCAACAGCAAAACAAGTAACAAGCTTTTGCAACGCAATAGGTCTCACGTTTGTGAGAGTTAGTGCTATTGGCATTGTAATTGCCTATGTATTTTACCTATGTGTTTTGGAGTTACTGATAGGACCAGAGAAGCAGCTGCAGCACTGTCCAGAGGACTTAGAATGAGGAATTATCACTGTGAGCAAAGACACAGCTGTAACATTGCCCACAGGATTTTGAATGGGGAAGTTAATGACAGGACCAGAGAAGCAGCTAGCAGCACTGTCTAGAGGACTAAGAATGAGGAATTACCACTGGGAACAGAGGCAGAGCTGCAGCACACGGCATAGAGGACTTAGAATGGAGGAGTTATAGACGGGACCAGAGAATCTGCACTGCCAAGAGGACTAAGAATGAGGTATTACCATTGTGAACAGAGGCACACCTGCAGCACTGTCTGGAGGATTTAGAATGATGATTTACAGATGGGACCAGAGTAAATGTAAATGTCGGAATTTGTAAGCACACAGCTACCTCCACCGGAGGTGTCCCAGCGCTGTCCGTATACCGCTTAGGAACCCTTCCTGGCTTTCCTGGGAAATGTCCACTCCTGGGCACCCCCCGGGGCAGCCAGGCATCCCAGCGCTTTTGGGGCCCTTGTGGAGACTAAGCAAGCTATTGCCCAGAGTTGCAGCGTGGGACCCATGATAAGAACAGGCACTGAGGCAAGAATATCCAGTCAGGGGAATTAATGAGCCGGAGACCCGCCGAGGCGGGAATCAAACCCTGGTCCCTGGGCAGAGCTCTGCATCAAGGTCTGCCTGCTCTAACCATTGAGCCACACTTCTCCACTAAAGCAGCTAGCAGCACTGTCTGGAAGGCTTAGAATGAGGAATTACCAACTGGACCAGAGTAGCAGGACAGGAATGTTGCGGGTGTATGCATCCCTTGCAAAGCAGGGGCCAATTTATTTTCTTATATACCCTCCATTCTATTACTGCAAGTACTGCCTGAGTTTGCTCTACAGAGGCTTAATTAACACCAGGAAAGATGCACCTCCATATGACTCCCCATTCCCTGTGCACTAGCAATGAAGTAATCATCTGTTGGCATTACTAAATTCTCAAGTACTGTCAAAGCTGGCTTGTATACAGGGCTTCCTTACCATATTTGTGAGTTGTAATTACACTGTGTGAGATGGGGCAGTCGGATGACGCTCACACAACTTGTTTGTAGCAGCAGGAGTTCTGAGGGCTTCCAAACAGCCCTTCCCACAGACCCCCGAACCCACAAACCCATAATTTTAGGCACCCACCTCGCCACCGCCACTGCTGGAATATACCTCTATTTTGGGGGAGGGATCCTCCAGGCCATCAATTACCATTCCATTCATGACTGGCCAGGCATTGCCACTGCTGCTCTCTGCTGCCGCGGCCTCCTCCTCCGATCCCTGAAGCAGCACCCATGCAGCACCAATAAGTAACTGCCGCTAGAGTGAGCTGGGAGAGCCGCCTCCTTGAGCCGGGGCCCTGCAGCTCTCTCTGGCCGCTTTCCATAGCTGTGCCCCAACTGAATGGTGAATATGGCCACAGCCCTACTACCTGAGGAGCATGGAAAGGGAGCGGCGCCCGGGATTAGCCTTGATGTGGGAGGATAATAAAAGACAAAAACAGGTGACGTGCTAAAACATATAGCATGGCACCCATGCCTATTAAAGGTATGTGCATGGGTACCAATAAAGGTGCCATGCTAGTCAAAAAAAAACATTAACGGAGGAAAATCGTTAGCCTTGATAGGGGACGAGAAAATAATACACAACAAAGACAAAAGCGGGTACCGTGCTAAAACATATAGGGTGGCGTTGATGCATATTAAAGTTAAGTGCATGGCGACCTGTGAAAGAACATTAACAGTGTAAATGAAAGACACAAGAAAGACAAAAAAGCTAAAACATATATTGTGACGCCTGTGCTTATTAAAGTTACGCTCATGGCGGCTGCCATGCTGATACAAAAAAACATTAATGGAGTAAATGAAAGACACAAGAAAGACAAAAGTGAGCGCGTGCTAAAACATATAGCCCTGCGCCTGTGCTTGTCAAAGTTATGCGCATGGCGGCCCGTGAATAGGAAAAAGAGTACTCTTGAAAAACAGATTAACAATGCAAGCGGAAGGTAACTGCCACCTGGTGCTGCGCTTCAAAAATAGAAGTGAGATATCGTTGCGTGAACCATTTAAAAAGCAGCAAAGAAGAGTGACATTGCATTGAACCAGTGGGAAGGCCGGAGGTAGGACATACGTTCCTTTTGACTGCAGCACGTTTTCCAGACAGCGCTGTCTAGGATCAACCTAAAGAACTGGGATGAAAATTCAGCAGGTGGGATTCTGCTCCTTCCCAAACCAAAACCTGTCAGTGGAAAGGAGTTTACATGGAAAGAAACAAAAATATATGTTGGGGTTCTGAAAAGATGCTCACGTTGAACCATCCAACTGGTTGCCCCCTGTCCCCTGAGTCCTACTAAGCACATTGAAATATTCTTTATGTACCTGGTTATAGATTTTATTTGATCAGATATAATTTTTGCCACTAGAGCCAATATCGGCATACAGGAGTTTTTTGCCTTGGACTATATATGACAATGAAACAAAAAAAGGGAATGATACTGGTTAATAATGTGCAACTGGAAACAATTCGCAAATTTAGACAATTAGACACCAAGCAAACCAATCAGTCACGAGTGAAGCTAGTTTCTAGCTGTAACTGGTTGTGTGCAGATGCCAGAAATAAGACTGTGCTTCCCGAAGTATGCTGAAACCTGCACAGCCTGGCAGTGTAAAAGAGGCAACTGAATGAATTAATGAATACATTAATACTTGTATTGACAGGTTAATAAAAAAATGTATTCATTGTGAAACAATAATAAGGCCTTCTGTTCTGGGTATTTTGAGGAAGTGGTGTGTTCTCATGTCCAAATAATCATTGGCAATGCCAATAGGTCTGGCTTTCAAAAAAAATTGTATGGTAACGTGTAGCATTACAAGTATATAGCATGAAATTAACATGTATTTGTATGGAAGCTAAGATCTGTAGAGTAGTATTTCAGTGGGTTGAAAGGTCATGTTATGTTATGTTATGTTAACTCGGATTTATAAAGCGCCTGTTCACCGACAGGTCTCTTAGCGCTAACCCCACCAAAGCACAGATACACAAGCTCCCAGTCTAGTCCCATGCTGTGCCCAAAGCCTCTATAAAGAGAAGGGTCTAAAGTTTTTTCCTGAAGGGGAGAATGGCGGGTTCCCTGCGTAGGCTCTCCGATAGTCCATTCCACAGTTGAGGGATAATTACAGAAAAGGCTCTGCCACCTTTGGAGGTAGTTTTGAAGCGCGGGCAGGCCAGTAGGCCTGCCTCGGACGACCGGAGGGTACGTCCTGACATATAGTTCTCGATGGGCTCCTTGATGTGGACTGGGGCCTGGCCATGGATGGCTTTGTGGGTAATGCAGAGACCTTTGAACCTGGCTCTCTGTTTAATGGGGAGCCAGTGCAGCTGCTGCAGTAAGGGAGTGGCATGTTCTTGTCTGGGGAGCCTAAAGATCAGCCTAGCTGCGTCATTCATGGTTACTTGTAGTTTAGTTAGCAATTTTTTCTGGGAGACCAATGAACAGGGCATTGCCATAGTCCAACCGCAACGCAATGATTGCTGACATGACCGTTTGTAGTTTGGGATTTGAGAGGAGGGGAGCCAGTTTCCGCATTTGTCTCAGTACGCCCACGCAGGTCGCTATCACTGTGGACACTTGGTTCGATATGGTGAGCTTGGCATCTATTCTGATGCCAAGTCTTTTTATCACAGGAACTGGCGTAGGAGTGCTACTCAACTCTTGTGGCCAGAAGAGGTTGCTCCAGGGGTTGTTTCCGGTAGTGATGGCAAGAACCTCGGTCTTGTCGAGATCGTTTTAAGTGAATTGGCTGTCATCCAGTTAACCGTAAACCTAAGTATGTTTTGCACACTTGCGTGGGCATGGAAGGAGTTGTCAATCTGGAGGATTAATTGCGTATCATCAGCGTGGTTGAATACTTGGCAATCCATGCGGGCCAGAGCAACCACAAGCAGCTGGAGATAGATGTTGAAGAGAAGGGGGGACAGCGCTGAACCCTAGGGGACTCCGCATGTTAGTGCACCAATATTAGACACCCAGTCAACCAGTTGTACCCTTTGTGCCCGGCCTGACAGGAAGGATGGGACTCATTGATGTGCCAGCCCCTGGATACCCAACTCTGAGATCTGTTACAGTTGTTGGTCATGATTGACCGTGTTGAATGCCGCGGATAGGTCTAGTAGAACCAGGGCGCATGGCTTCCTGCTGTCAGCCGTGAGTGTCCATCACCCCAAGCATCTCTGTGCTGTGGTGGGCCCTAAAACCTGCCTGCCACCTGAACTAGCTGTTGTTCCTCAATGAAGAGTGATAGAGTTTTGAGAACATGCTGTTCCGCTACTTTTGCCAGGAGGGAAGTTGGGGGATGGGCCTATAGTTCTTAAAGTTGCCTGCATCTGCCCCAGGTTTTTTCAGTAGGGAGGTGACCCTGGCTTCCTTAATGTTAGCAGGGACACAGCCTGTTTCCAGTGATTGATTGAGCAGGTCAAGGACCTCCCTCTCTACACCAGGAAGAGCCATTCTTAACACCCTTGGTGGGCAGGGGTCCGCTGGCGAGCCCGACTTGACACGGTCCATCAGATGGATCAGGGAGTCTGCTCAAGTCTTGGAAGGGCGGTGAGAGGCTTTCCGTGGGCGGAAGGCGCTGGGTCCGTCACCAAAGGATACTGGTCATAGGGTGTAGTGTGTATGTCAGTTAAGATGTCCCTGACTTTATGGAGGAAGAAGGACTGGAACTTGTTGCAATCTTCCGGGCTAGCAGTCGATTTCTGCTCTTGTTTCTGACTAAGTTCTTTTAGAAGTCGAAAGGTTTCTTTCTGATTGTTATTGGCATCCATATTACTGGCCTCGTAGTATTCAGCCTTCCTGGTCATAATAGAGTTTTTGTGGGTGAGGAGCCACGCCAGCGACCAAGATGGCCGCTCGAGCATCGGCTCCGTCGGCCGCCACATCCTGACCATTCGGCACACTATCCTGAACCCCGTCCCTACCATCGGTTGGGGGACCAGCACCTGAGTCACTAGGTGAAAGTCTGGTTCGATTGGATGATCCCGCGACAGACTATCGTCGTCCGAAACTTCGGGGCCTACGAGTGTGGAAGCCGGGACGCCGAGTGTGACACTGGCCGCAGTGGAGTGCGACAACATCGGCCTTCGGGACCGGAAGTCGCCAGTCGGAACTTGACTATTTGCGGGGAGGCCGCGCTTGGAGTTACCTGGTCTACTTATCCTGGTCTGAGATCAAACCGCTGAGGAAACCGCCTAGACCCGCTTGCGCAGTGGTGGGGTTCTCCTGATCTGGCGGTGGCAATGGCGTCAAGAGGAGACCCTGAGAAGACCCAGACGAAAGTGAAGTCCACCAGACATGTCCAGTCTAACAAAATGGACAAATATTCCATCTCCAAGGGGTCCCAGATTGATACTAAGCGTACACTGACGGAGAGCAGAGATGGCGACTCAGTCGGGGAGGATTCCACTTTGAAAGACTTGATCACTGGGATCCAATCTTCCCTGGGCAATATGGACACTAAACTGGACTCGGTGTCGATCGAAGTGGGTCTTATAAGAGCTGACCTCACTAAAACGACCGAGAAAGTCAAAGACTTGGAGGTCAAGACGACGAGTCTCATCGAGGATGTGTCGGAGCTGCAGAAGGAGGTGCGAGATCTGAGGGCGGCCCGGACTCAATTCGATCGAAAGCTCGATGAATACGAGGGACGGGCGCGCCGCAATAACGTCCGAATACTGGGAGTACCGGAAAGGTCGGAGGGGATGACCCCTGACCTCTTTGTCGAGAAACTCATCTTGAAACATCTTAAGCCGAAGGGCCTCAGTAACTTTTTTACGGTGGAGAGGGCCCATAGAGGGGATGAGCGTATGCTACATGCAGGGGTGCAGGGAGGGGGGCTGGGGGTTGGGGACCGAGGGAATTTTGTTTGTTGGTTTGTTTGTTTTGTGTGACCAGAATCCGCTATGGGTGCCTGTGGATATCCTGTTCTTTTTTGGAGATATGAATGGCTTCCGGTAGGTCGGGTTTGGGGTTTTCCGTCCTCTGCTGGAATGTGAATGGCTTGGGCGATAAGATTAAGCGCACTATTGTGAATCAGCTGATTAGAAGGCACTCGCCGGACGTGGCGTTGCTGCAGGAAACCCATCTTATGGGTAAACGATGTATGGCGCTTCACCGTGGTGGCTACAAATTAGTGGCGCATGCTGGCTTTACTTCTGGCTCTACAGGAGTAGGGATCTTGGTAAACAACTCCTTTCCTCTCACTATTCAGTCGACGTGGTCTTATAATCGAGGCCGATATGTCAGCATATCGGGGCTTTGGGAAGGTAGGACTGTCATGTTTTTGTCTGTCTATGTCCCCCCAGCGCTACAGGCGGATAATTTTCGAGATTTGTGCCGAGTGTTTCTTACGCTGCCTGTTGGAACGTTGGTACTGGGCGGGGACTTCAACGCTGTAATGGATGGTGAGTTAGACAGGACTCCCCCCGTGTACTTTTGCCTTCCCGCAGATGGCTGGCGGATTTTGTCGCCACGTCGGGTTTGGTGGATGGGTGGAGACTTCGGCACCCCAGTGATGTGGGTTATACCCACGCCTCCACCACTCGCTCTCTCGGATAGACCATGTTCTATTGCCGGCGTCTCAGGCAGCCTCTATCCAGGAGGGGACTCGTTTGGCACGGGGGTGTCTGATCACTCGCCAATTTGGCTTCGATTGCGGATGGGAAAGGGTGATGTTGGTAGGGTTGCACCGATTAATGCATGGCACCTGAAAGACCCTACTGTCAGGAAGGAACTAGTGCTTGTCACGGATCGTTACTTTCAGGAGAATGAGGGGTCGGTCACTTCGAAATGCTCCCTGTGGGAGGCTTACAAACTGTCGCACGGGGGGAGGTACTCTCCCTAATATCCGGGCAGAAGAAGAAGAGCAGGGCGGAAATAGATAGAGTAGAGGCGGAGCTATTGGTCTTAGAAATCGCTGTCTCCTCCGGGATCGACCCTAGGGCGGGGCACCGTCTTGGGTTGCTCCGGGATGAGTACAGGACCCTGACACGTGACAGAACAAAGACGCAACAAGCTAACACGCAGAGTAGAATATATGAACATGGTGACAAGGCCGGGAAGTTGATAGCTTGGTTGGAAAAGGGCGATTGGGGTTTTCGGCTGATACCAAAACTGCGTATTGCGTGTTCAGTGTCATCGGATCCTCAGGCGATTGTGGATGACTTTGCCCGGTATTTTAAGGAGGTCTATACTTCAGCGGAGGGCTTCACGGAGGAGGAGAATGCTGACATGATTCGCGACATCCCGATATTGGTTCTATCTATTGAGCATAGAGAGTTCTTTGATTCCGCTCTCACTAATGATGAGGTGGCAATGGCCATCAGAGGGGTTCATTCTGGCAGGGCTTCTGGCCCGAACGGTCTTCCCATTGAATTGTTTAAATTACTCGCCGACCGCTTGGCCCCGTACTTAAAAGACATGTATCTTGAGAGCAGAGACCGCAGCGAGCTACCTTATGATCAACGCCTCGTGAATATCGTGGTCATTTATAAGGAGGGTAAGCCACGTCTGGATTGCTCGTCATATCGCCCGATCTCCCTATTGAACGTGTAGCCTAAGGCGTTGGCCAAATTGCTTGCTGCCCGCCTGGTGAAGGTCATCACGACGCTGGTGCATCCGGACCAGTCCGGTTTTATGCCGCGTCGGAACACCGCCCTTAATCTCCGTTGGCTCCATGGGGTGGTGGCAAGCGCGTCCTACATCCATGAGCCGGCGGTGTTGTTGTCCCTGGATGCCACCATGGCTTTTGACAGAGTGGAATGGCCGTATCTTTTTGCGGTCCTGGAGAAGATGGGGTTTGGCCCCGAGTTTATCGGCTGGGTTCGCCTTCTGTACTCGGCCCCACTGTCTCGCGTAGTCGTAAACAACCATAAATCCAGCGACTTTTAACTTGGGAGGGGCACTCGACAGGGTTGCCCTCTTTTACCACTTTTGTTCGCCCTGGCCCTCGAGGCGCTTGCGGCCTGGGTAAGGTGGGACCGTTTGATCAGGGGATTGCGTTGGACTTCAGACTGGGAGGATAAGATCTTGTTGTACGCTGATGACATTCTGTTGTATTTGACCTCCCCACGTGGTTCCCTGATGGTTTTTATGGATGTCCTTGTGATTTTCGGGAGGTACTCGGGCTTCGCTATTAAATGGGTCCTCTTCGTGTTGAGTGGTGAGCCTCCTAGGGTACCAGAGAATTGCCCAGTGAAGTTGGAATTGGTCAGTTTTCAGTATTTGGGTATCCAGATCTCGAGGTACCCCAAGGTCCGCTTCAGATTGAATTTGTTGCCCCCGTTGGCCAGACTGTGTGGTGACGTCGCTAGGTGGAAAGCACTCCCGCTTTCCTTATTGGGCCTTGCGGTCCTCTTTAAGATGATGGCCCTCCCGCGCTTTTTATATGCTTTGCAGAATTCTTGTGATCCGGTGCCCCCGTCGTATTTTAGTGAGATAGAATCGCTGCAGCGGGCCTTTTGTGGGAGGGGAGGCCCCGTATTGCATTGTCGAAATTGATGTTGCCTTGGTACGACGGGGGTATCGGTCTGCCCAACATCAGGAAATACTATTGGGCGTCCCAGTTGGCGCCCATTAATCAAGCAATCTATGGCTCACCGATGGATCCGGGTTTCGCTATGGACCGTGGCCAAGTGCCCGGGGGAGAGTATACTAGGGTGTTATATGCGAAATGTGGTTGTTTCCCCTTGGTGGGTCCTCCATCAACGGCGACAAAGATATGGCAGGAGGCTACAAGGGCCCTTAACTGGGCAGGGCGTATAACAATGGCTACTCCCTTGTGGAGCTCAGAGAAGTTGGGGACACTGTGGAAAACGAAAGGGTTTGACCGGTGGGATTTGATTGGAATTGTGCAGGTGCGAGATGTGTGGGGTAAAGATGGGATGTTTACATTTGAGGAGCTGCAAGCCAAGTACCAGCTGCACGATACTGAACGGTTTTGGTACCTTCAGATTCATCATGCCTGACGTGCAGTGGTCCCCCATGGCGAGAAACCTCCGGTGGCCTCTCCGCTTGGGGATCGATTGCTAGACGGTCACATGCCAACCAGAGCCATGTCATTGACATACAATAAGCTGGTTAATCATACTGAGGATCCCCTGGTGAAGCTTAGGGACCAGTGAGTCGCAAATGGCTTTGTTTTGGATGAGGAGGACTGGAGAGAGGCGGTATCATCCCCTAGAACAGTGGCGGTCCCAATGCGAGTTCGATTGGTCCAACTTGGGATTCTGCACCGCTCCTACACCACGGGTCCTGGATTGTTAAGGATGGGGTTGGCTGTGTCTGCGGATTGCCGAAGAGGGTATGGAGGGCCGGAAACGTTCCTACCTATTCTGTGGGAGTGTGAGAAGGTCCGTGATTTTTGGACGAGGATACACTTAAAGATGAGTGAAGTGTGGGGTGTACGGATCGAGTTGGAAGCGCATCGCTATTTGCTGAATGTCTGGGAGCCCTCCGACGTTTCGAGCCATGGCAAGATTTGGGTCACTCTTGCTTGCGCAATTGCCAAGCGCAATTTTGCTCAACTCTGGGGTGCGGCTCAGGCACCACGGGTTGGGAAGTGGATGGAGGACCTTGACTGGTGTATGTTCCGGGAGAGGTCTGTGTATGTATGAATCTATGACATAATATCGAGACAGAATATCTACATACAAAATTATAGACAAAAATTTCGACATCAAAAATATCGGAGTTATATCTTCATAAAGGTAAGTACAAAAATATCGAAAAAAATATCGTAGTACAAAAATATCGATGTTAAAAATATCGTTTTTTTAAATGTATTAATATTAATGTAAAAATTATTTAAAAATACATATAATTTTACAAATATTAAATATAAACATTAAAACATATTTAAAAAATAATAAATAATACATATACATTTAAAATAAATTTAAAACTCTAGATATAAATTAATATATACAGTTACTCCACATATTGCGACAGTAGGAAAAGCGTTGGATAGCGTAGGGGTAAAAATTACTAATCCCACTCCAGAGGGTGCAACAGTAGGGAAAACGTTGGATAGAGTAGGGGTAAAAATTACTATTCCCACTCCAGAGGGTGCAACAGTAGGGAAAACGTTGGATAGCATAGGGGTAAAAATTACTATTCCCACTCCAGAGGGTGCAACAGTAGGGAAAGCGTCGGATAGCGTAGGGGTAACAATTACTATTCCCACTCCAGAGGGTGCAACAGTAGGGAAAGCGTTGGATAGCCTAGGGGTAAAAATTACTATCCCCACTCCAGAGAGTGCAACAGTAGGGAAAGCGTTGGATAGCGTAAGGGTAAAAATTACTATTCCCACTCCAGAGGGTTCAACAGTAGGGAAAGCGTTGGATAGCGTAGGGGTAAAAATTACTATTCCCACTCCAGAGGGGGCAACAGTAGGGAAAGCGTTGGATAGCGTAGGGGTAAAAATTACTATTCCCACTCCATAGAGTGCAACAGTAGGGAAAGCGTTGGATTGTGTAGGGGTAAAAATTACTATTCCCACTCCAGAAGGTGCAACAGTAGGGAAAGCATTGGATAGCGTAGGGGTAAAAATTACTATTCCCACTCCAGAGGGTGCAACAGTAGGGAAAGCGTTGGATAGCGTGGGGGTAAAAATTACTATTCCCACTCCAGAGAGTGCAACAGTAGGGAAAGCGTTGGATAGCGTAGGGGTACAAAGTACTATTCCCACTCCAGAGGGTGCAACAGTAGGGAAAGCGTTGGATAGCATAGGGGTAACAATTACTATTCTCACTCCAGAGAGTGCAACAGTAGGGAAAGCGTTGGATAGCGTAGGGGTAAAAATTACTATTCCCACTCCAGAGAGTGCAACAGTAGGGAAAGCGTTGGATAGCGTAGGGGTAAAAATTACTATTCCCACTCCAGAGGGTGCAACAGTAGGGAAAGCGTTGGAGAGCGTAGGGGTAACAATTACTATTCCCACTCCAAAGGGTGCAACGGTAGGGAAAGCGTTGGATAGCGTAAGGGTAAAAATTACTATTCCCACTCCAGAGAGTGCAACAGTAGGGAAAGCGTTGGATAGCGTAGGGGTAACAATTACTATTCCCACTCCAGAGGATGCAACAGTAGGGAAAGGGCTGGATAGCATGGGGGTAAAAATTACTTCCCACACTACTCCCCCTTTAACACACAACACACTACACATACAAAAAAACACAATTAATATAAATATCAAATAATCAATGAATAAAAATTAATATTATTAAATTGATGGAATTATAAATGAACTAATTAACACATATTAATTACCAATTAATTAACAATAAATACCCAAAAATAAATACAATCTCTTTAATTAATTAAATGTAATTATATCACACCCTATTCCCCTATAAACACACAACCCACTACACATAAATAAATCACATCATTTAATCACTTAATAATAATTAATTACCAATTAATTATTAATTAACAATAACTAAAAATTAAATGTATTAGCACATTAACTCTAATTAATTTAATTAACGAATTAATAATAATTAATTACCAATTAATTATTAATCGAACAATAACAACAAATTAAATATATTAGCACATTAACTCTAATTAATTTAATTAACTAATTAATAATAATTAATTACCAATTAATTATTAACCGCACCGTTGCGGCGGCTTTTCCCGCTGTGTGCGGCAATTTACGATTTACCGCGTTACATGACGAGCTCAGCTCGTCATCAGCACACGGTAGGTAACGCTGATGACGAGCTGAGCTCGTCATCAGCATGGAAGGGGTTAATTAACACTAACAAAAAAGAGTAAATACTACTACATTAACTCTAATTAATTCAAATAACTAATTAATAATAACGAATTAACGATTAATTATTAATTATAAATATTTTACAAAAAAAAAAGTAATTATTTATTACTTCCCACCCTATTCCCCTATAAACCCACAACCCGCTCTGATACTAAAACGCAAAATGTAAACAAAATTACTAATTTCCAAACATACATTAAAAAACATATTTTACAAAAATATAAAAAACATAATAAAATACATAAGACTAAACACAATTTCGATATTAGTAAATTTCGATATTAGTAACATACATACCTTAAAAACGATATTCTGTCTATCGATATTTTGCACATCGATATTCTATACCATCGAAATGAAAACATCGATATTATTGTATGTCGATATTTTAATTTCGATATTTTGTCTCTCTACCGTATGTATCTAGGGGGCGGCCTCGCAAGTGGGGTAAGATCTGGGGTGTTTGGAACGCATATCGTGGGGACATCTGCACACCACCTGAGATGGACCCTGCCAGTGTGGATTTGGAAGACACCTAAACCAATTCTTTATATTTTGCTTTATTTGTCTACCTCTGGAAGTCTATGTTCTCTATATGTATATGTGAAAGTACTCAATGCGCTCTGGTCAGTTTTGAGTTGTGTAATGTCGTTTTGTTTAATAAAAAGATATTAAAAAAAAAAGCGTTTTTGTATGTAGCTAACACTGCTTTGTATACTGCGAGCGCTGCTGGGTCATATGATTTGCGCCAAGACCTCTCATATTGGCGCAGAATTTGCTTCCTTCGCCTCAGGTCCTCATTGAACCAGGGGGCCCCTTTGCCCTTGTTCCTAACTCTCTCCCTCCGAGCAGGTGCCACCTTGTCTATGCCTCTCTCAACCTGCAACTGAGGGACTTACTTTCCTTATCAAGGTTCTCCATTAGGTGCCTTTTAGGGAAGATTCTGCGCAGAGTTCCCACTATGTCGCCTGCCTCGATTTTTTTCCACCATCGCAACACTCTCCATTCCGGGGGTGGTTGGGCCGGTCGAGTGGCAAGTGGAACCCGGCACCTGATCAGACAATGGTCTGACTAAGCGCAAGGACTGATGTCTGTCAGGCTAGCCGGTGGCTGGGTGGTCCAGACGAGGTTGAGGGTGTGTCCTTTGTCGTGGGTAGGGGAATTAACAAGTTGTTGAAGCCCCATTGTGGTCATGACCTCATCTAGCTGACTGGCATTGGGTTCTATGGTCCCAGTGGTAGTTGAAGTCCCCCACCACCAGAAGTCATTGGTACCGTGAGCGTAGATGACTGACTAGTTCCTTGAATAGCTAATTGAACCGGGGAACGATCGAAGGGGGTGGTTCACCACCAGTGTTGCTAGGCAGGAGGATTTGGAGCTGCACTGCCAACTCAGACCAAAACCCCTATGTAGGTTAAAGACTGCCCTCCTCCCATCTGTACTGCTGCCAGGGATAACAGTATACATTATCTAGTTAGCTAGGACACTTTAATAGCACGTTTTCATGTGGAAACCACAACCTCTGCCCAATCAAAGCAAGTACTCCTGGCTCCCAACATGTGGGTGGAGCAAAATCCCCTCTTTATGAAGGCTTACATAATTGTCTGGTGATAGTTTTGCTGTCAAGCCAGACTATAAAAACCACATCCCTACCCAAGGTAAGTGATGTTCCTTGGTGGAAATGTGCACACCCTAAGCCGTGCTATAATACAGGTAAAATACAGAGGAAATAATTTTTTATTTTTTATTTTTTTATTTTAAAAGTTTTGTATAGCTCTAGCTAGACCCATGGGTATCAGAGTGCTTCACATACACATTATGGAAAACAGAAGGGCCTTATATTACCTAGGAGGCTGACAGTAAGTAAGCAAACCACGGATAAAGAATACAGCATGGACAATAAAAAACTGTGCAACGAAGGGGGAGAGAAAACAAGAAAAACAAGGTGATTAGCATAGTCCATTCATCAACAATCCTTGAATGGGAGTCAACTCGGAGTATTGAGGTCTAGGTTAGTTGACGTTGTTCAGGAAAGTATTTGTAAAGGAGATGGAGTTTGAGGTCTCTTTTGAAACAGGAGAAGGGGGGGTTGCATCTGAGAACTCCCGAGAGAGCACTCCACATCCTGGGAGCGTTGCCAGAAAACGATCAATATTGGGTGGTTTTCTTCTTCATTTTTGGCGGAATGAGAAGGAGTGAGTTGGAGCTTCTCAGTGTTCTGGCGTGACCTGCTCTAACCAGTTTGTTGTTCAGGTAGTTGGGGGCCGGAGAGTGGAGGGTTTAGTGTGTGATGCAGGCCAGCTTGTAAATACATCACCCTTCCATGGGAAGCCATTTCAGGGATTTGAGAGCTGGAGTGATGTGTTCAAATCTTTTTACTCCAGATACAAGTCGAGCGGCCATGTTCAGCACTGCCCTTAGAGGGGCTAGGTGAGCTTTAGGAGTCCCTGTAAGGATGGCGTTCCCGTAGTCTATTTTAGAGAGAACCAGGGATTGAACTACTGTCTTGAGGTCATCATAGGGAAGAAAAGGTTTCAATTTCTTGAGGTGTTTAAGAGAGAAAAGAGCACTTTTTGCAGAGTTTTTGATGGGCCTCCATTGATAGGTTCTTGTCAAGGGTGATGCCTAGCGACTTAACTGAGTCAGATAGAACGAGGGGGAAGTTTAGAGCAACCAGATTCTTGAGCCACTCTTGGATAGGACGATGGTTGCTTTTTGGAGACAATAGGATCAGTTCCGTTTTATCTGGGTTGAGCTTTAAGTGATTGACGTTGAACCAAGTTAGGATCTCCGCTATAGTGGTATTGAGGTGTTGGATGTCATCGGGGGACTTGATTTTGTAATAGATGTGGGTGTCATCCGCGTAAAGGTGGTAACTCACTCCAGCTTTTTTTAATATGTTTGTGAGGGGCTCCATGAAGAGATTGAAGAGGGAGGAGCCTTGTGGTACCCCAAGTGTGACTTTTGTTGGCTTCGAGAGACAGGAGTTGATTTTAATTTGTTGCGAGCGATGCTGGAGGAAAGAGGTGAACCATTTTAGTACAGTACCATTTATGCCGGAGCGCTTCGACAAGGTCTCAAGAAGAGCTGGATGATTAACTGTGTCGAATGCTGCAGATAGGTCAATAAGGATGAGTAGGCAGGCATCACCATCATCTTCTAAGGTTTTGCGAATGTCGTCCAAGACGTTGAGTATGGCTGTTTCAGTGCTACAGCCTTTCCTGAATCGCGATTGGAAGGTGTCGAGGAGGTTGAACTCATCAATGTGTTTATTGAGTTGGTGGAGAGCACATGACTCCAATGTTTTTGCAAGGAATGGGAGGTTTGAGATAGGTCTGAGGTTGTTCAGATCATTAGGGTTGGCCCCTGGTTTCTTGAGAATGGGCGTGAGTTGTCCTAGTTGAAGGGAGTCTGGGACACGGCCTGAGGTGAGAGAGGCGTTGATGATTTTTGTCCAGAAAGGGGAGATGATGTGGTTGAGTTCTTTTATGATTGTGGAAGGGAGGGGGTCCATGGTGGGGGAGGAAGGTTTTAGATTAGAAATTATCTTGAAGACCTCGATTTCCGCCATTAGCTCAAAGTCGGACCAGTGCGCATTGTTTTTTAGCTGGTGGCCGGTCTGATTGTCCTTATACAGAGCTCTTTCTGCGTGGTCAAGGGAAGTAGAAGGGGGACAGGTTATGAGGGAAGGAGTGTTTACAGTTTGTATGAAGAATTGATCAATTTTAGAGACTTTATTAGTGAAGAAGTTGGCAATTTCTTCACATCGCTCATTTGTGGCTTCGATATCTTGAGAGGGGGTGCCATTAGTTTGGTTTTTGACAATGCGGAAGAGTTCTCTCGGTCTGCTTTTTCCCAGGTCTAGTTGGATGCGGAAAAAGGACGCCTTTTCCCCGAAAATGTGTTTTTTGTATGCCTGCCGAGCAGATCTAAGTTGTGTTAGGTGTAAGGTCGAGGGGTTAAGCCTCCAAGCCCTTTCCGTTTGTCTGAGTTGGCGCCGTTCATCGTTTAGCTCCACGTTAAACCAGGGTTTCGATTTGTTTTGCCTCTGTTGTTTGAGTTTGAGTGGAGCTACTTGGTCCAAACCCTCTGTCATTTTTTAGTTAAAGTGTGTAGTGAGGTCATCAGCCGTCCATGATGAGGGATGAAGTTGAAGATGTGGATAAATCATGGATTCAAGTTCGGATAATGGGACTTTTTTGATGTTTCTGGTCAAGAGTTTAGGTTTAACGTCACGAATAGGTTGGTGGCTGACCGGTGTGTCAATCCTGAACAGGATGAGGAGGTGGTCGGATCAGTCAATGGGAGAAATCGCTCTCAGAGAGACCAGTTTGTTGTTGGTAATGATCGCATCTAGTGTTGCACCTTTGATGTGAGTTGGCTTATTGCATAGTTGTTTGAGGTTATGTATTTCCAGAAGGTTGGATAGGTTCAGGACAGTGGAGTCTTTAGGGTCGTTCCAGTGGATATTGAGGTCACCCAGGAACACGTCTTTGGTGTCTGTCAAGAAGAACCGTGTTATTAGGTCTGTTAGTTCTTCGGGAAAGAGAGTACGTTCTCTAGGCGGATGGTAGATGGTGTGGAATTTGATGGATGAGGTGCCCTTAGTGGTGAGTTCGACACCCAGGTATTCAAACGATAGGTATTCTGCAGGTTTGAGATTGGTAATCTGTATTCCAGCTTTGTGGATGATTGCTAGTCCCCCCCCCCGTTTTGATCGGCCTGTCTTGTCTGATTATGTTGTACCCTGGGGGGGGGGGCGGGAAATTGAGCCAGGATTTAGTGAGGAAAGCGATGTCAATTTCTTCAGCGGAAGAGCTTCAGCAATGTCAGTGGCATGTTGTACTGCTGATCTGTAGTTTAGGAGCATACAAGAGAGAGGGCGGGCAGTCTCGATGATGGGGGGAGTTAGGTGGATAGAGGTGTATTGAGCAGGGGGTCTAGGCGAGTGGACAGTATTAGGTATTCTGTTTGTGCCAATAATAACAGGGATGTGGAAAGGGGCTGACTTCTGTTTGGAAGCGAGGTCCGAGTCATTGATCTCATCTGGTTTCGGTACCGAAAAGGGCTGCTATGCCAGTTAGGACTAACACCTAGATTCATCAAAGTCCCGTTTTGCGAGTCTGTAATAGCGATTCATAAGGAATCGCTATTAAGGACTTGCAAAACGGGATTCATGTAGGAATTGCAAAAAATATTGCGATTCCTACATCTTCCTTAATTGCGATTAGCAATTGCTAATCGCAAATAAGGAATAACTTCCCATTCATTCCTATGGGCCTACATGCCAATAGGAATAAATAGGGAGTTATTCCTTATTTGCGATTAGCAATTTGCTAATCGCAATTAAGGATGCGATTTCAAGGGTGCCAGGGGTGTCCATAGGACACCCTGTAGCACCCCTGAAATGTAAATTTACACAGGTGTTGCGCACACACATGTCCAAAGGACATGTGTGTGTGTAACATGCATCTGAGAAAAATGCACTAAAGTGCTTTTTTCTATTTTTTCGCTATTTACCACGAAGTCAGACTTCGTGGTAAATAGCGGCCAAATATTGCGAATTCGCAATTTAAAATTGGTAAATGAATTGCATTTAAGGAATCTCAAATAGAGATTCCTTAAATGCAATTCCTCGCAAATATGCGATTTCGCAAATAGCGATTTTTGCATTTGGGATGATGAATCCCAAATGCAAAAATTGCGCTCGCAAAGGGCCAGATTCTGGGAATCTGGCCCTTTGCGAGACGATTTTTCGTTCATGAATCTAGCTGTAAGTGTCTGATTCGCTGCTGGACTGGGGGGTCGAGGGGTGCTCTGGGGGCCATGAGAGGTGTATTGAGTGGGGCCATGGGAGGTGCATTGAATGGGGTAGGGGCCATGAGAGGTGTATTGAGTGGGGCCAAGGGAGGTGTATTGAGTGGGGTAGGGGCAGTAATACCCAGGGAGAGGGAGCACAGTGGCTTAGCTCTGTTGAGGAGGTTTTGTTGTAAGTGAAGGAAATGAGCAGTAAGGGAGTTAATTTTCATCTCCATTCTGTTCAGTTGCTGTGTTATTAAACTGAAAAAGTGTGAGGTTTTAGGCAGGGGTCGAGACTGACTTGGGTCTATGGAGGGAGATTTAACAGGGGTCAGGGATAGGATGGAGTCCCTAGGATTAGGAGAGGGGAGAGGTTGTACACAGGGAGCCGGATTAGTCATGTTCCCATTTGAGGAGTTCAGAGAAGGAGAAGTGGGACTAGTGTCCAGGTGAGGAGGGCGAGAAATTCTAGGCAGGGCGTCCGAGGTAGGTTGTGTATGTCGGAGTGCGGCAGTGGAAGGGGAGTGTGCAGAGGAGGGAGGGGGGAGAGAGACCAAAGGATTGGAAATGGCGTTAGACCCGGGGGGGGGAGACAGGGTCAGGGGAACAGGGACTGTGTAGGGGGTCGGGGAAGATTGTGCGGGAGGGTTCGGATTATCAGGGGTGGGGAGGGGAGTGTCTGAGGGGATTTCAGTCGCAGGAGGGCTAAGGTTAGTGACCAAACTGTCGAGATCGGCCTTGTGGGGATTGTTAGTTGTGAGTTTGTCTCTCCTGGTGTGCACAGTTGATGTGCTCGTGGTGGGTGTTTGGCGACGGAGGGTAATGATAGGGGTTGTGTGATTGAAGTGAGTGATGGTGGATGTCCATGAGTTGAGGAGAGGGTCTTTAGGGCAGGGAGATTGGATCAGTTCCACGTTATTAGTGAGGGTGGTGAGGGATGGGGGAGATAGGGTTTGATGGCTCAGTTGAGCTAACGAGGAGAGAAGTGTGGGGAAGTAGCAGTCAAAAGTGGTGAGGTGCGGGTCGGTGGCTTGTACGAGAATGGTTCTATTCTGTAGATGGAAATGGTGAGTTCCCCTTTGAAGGTTGGGATATGGTAGTGGAGATTTTTTCACCATAGGGAATGGTTACTGACTTGGCGACATGGAGGTGAAGATAGAAGGTGTTTTTCCATTTAGCCATTTAGTTTTCGTGCTGCCGTTGGACGCTGAGTGGTAGTTATCTACAATGAGTGTTTCCGGGTGTTGTTTTAGAGTACTGTGTTTGAAGTTCTTTTTAGCATTTTGTTAGGGTAGTTAATAGACCAGGAGTTGGGTCCGTAACGCACGAGCGTAGAGTTTTGGGTAGGGTTAGGTGGGCGCATGATTGAAAGGTAGAAAAGTCGAGACGTAGAAGGTAAAACCTAATAAGCATAAAAGCACATCTATAAGCATAAATCAAGGTGCATAAAACATACTACAAACATTATATTTCCTAGCACCTATAAAAAGCACACTAGAGCTTTGTGCCCTACAAATGTAATAGTCCCCTGGGCCATCTGGCCATCTCTCAGGGGCTCACATGCCCTCTGTCCAAAGTCAGGGTGCGCTGCCAATGCAGCGACAGTCACAGGTGCGCACTTGGCACAAACCTAAACGTGGCAGCTGCCCACTACTTGCTGGGCAGCGGGGCATCTTCAATAAAGGGCCTAAACGTAGCATCTAGCGCAAGTGCTGCGCAGTTGTGCATGCCACGGTAGGGGCGAAGGAGTGTGTCTCACTCCTAGATTAAGCCCATGTTCCCTAAAAGTGGGAATTCCTTCCTACAAGTTTCAGATGTGCTCCTGTCATGATTATGAATGATAATTTCATATCTTATTTGTATTATTAATACTCCTCAATTGATATGTCAGCCTAGTAGAAGGAGGATAAATATAGCGACGAAATTTCAATCCTCCTTAGGTGACTTAGCTTTTCGAGGGCAGACTAGTTTCAAGCTTCACTATAATCCTGAATACCACTCTAATATGGCTGCCATGTTAGCTCTGAACTAAGGAGTAGTCCTATATCTCTTTCAATGAAGTTGGATTCTTAGGGAGGTAGTCCTCTGTCACTTTCCCTGAACAAATTTGTAATCAACCTTTAATCATAGTCCTATGTCTCTTTCCAACAATGGTGACGAATGTATAGTCCTTTCTTAGTTTAGTTGTTAGTCCAGCCATTTTGCGGTAGGGCACAGGAAACTTTTTAAATAAACCTAAGATGGGACCTCACCCTGCCCACCAGGCCAACAAAAATGACAGTTGCACAAGAATAATCAAAAGTTATGGCAGGGGGCTACCTAGATTATATTAAGTCATTTGATTTGCAATGTCAGCTCAAAAGAACTATGCCCCCGCCTCGGTAGATGCAAAGGAAGGACCTTGAAATCCGATAGTCCTCTTTCAATTTCTGTTGAGAGGACCTCAGGGAGAGTATTCTCTTTTTTTTTGTGTATTTTTATTTATTAATTTTTTTGAATACGTGAGGATGGTAAATTAGTTAAAGAGATCTCTAGGCCAGACCTAAACATTAAACAGTCTCTCAAAACAAGCATTGGCACAGCCAACAGGCCTCCCCCTCGGGACCCCACAAGCGCTCAGCCGTGCAACACTTGATGTTGTTGCACCAAGGACATTGTGCTGGATAACTAAACACCTACAAAGTCCCAAAGGCAAGACCCACCGGCCACGCCAATGCCTGCCTATTGTTTTCATGTTTTACCATTTTTTATATAATTTTATTTTGAAAAATGTCTCTCTAAAAATTATTTCTATGTTAAATTTATTAATGTGTCATATTTGTTTATATATGCTTTTTAATAGCATTTGTTTAATTGCTGTTAATATTATTTATGTTTTTTTTAAACTTTTTATTGATTTTCAGAGTTTTAACAAAATGAGACAGTCTTTTGTATAAGAAATCATCACAGCACCACACAGTAGTCTCTTTTATGTCGATGAGAAAAGGTGTCTTCCATAGTCAGTCAGTGTAATGCTGGGTAGTCCTTTTTTGCTTTTATTTTTATGGATTCAGCCATTTTGAGTGCTGGAAAGTTTGAGGGAAAGGCCTGTGTAAAGTTAGAGGAGTAATGGCCTGTGGGAAAATGGGTCTCCCTTTTCAGGCGACATGTGTGAAAGCTCCGAATATTCCCAGGCTCGAAAGGGGTAGAGGAGTAACACGCAAAGCTGGGGTTTCCTTCCTCAGCTTATTGCAGAATCATGACATGTGCAATGCACGTTTAATATGTTCCGTGCTGCATCATAGTTTAGGTTTATTTTTTTTTTAAATCTTCTCCTAGTCATAACAAATATCCCTGGCATACGCAAACAGGAACCGCCAGAGACCTTGGGGCTGAGTAAACGCCCCTAGAGCCCTATGGGGGGAAGAAAAAGAGTGAAAGTTCTGTATGCCCCGGGGTCGAATCAGTGAGGATTTGGTGCGCAAGCCACACCACGGACAATTACAGGCGGCTGGTCAGGTCAGGCGACCACGGGAGATTTCACTATTTCAGTCCCTAGAAAGCACTCAACCGGCCAGCTGTAAGTCCGTGTTCTCATGCATGCCGCTCCGGTCACACTCCGGTAGGCATCAGCAAGCCTCAAGCTACCGTGCTTCCCTGTACCACAGAGCAGGGCCGTGCTTTCGAGCACCATAGGGAGCATCCGGTCAGCCAGAAGACCATCCAGAAAACAGGCTATCCTGTCCAGAGGGGCCGTTCAAAAAAAGGACAGGGTGCAATCGCTGGTCCTCTCCAGATTGGACTACTGCAATTCTCTTCTTACTGGCCTCCCCAAATCCCACCTGTCGCCCCTTAAATCTGTTCTCCATTCAGCAGCTCGTTTCATTTATGGGGCCAAAAGAAGCGACCACAGAGAACAAAAATATTGTGACAGTAAGCATATGTTAAATATTCTGAATTCCATGTACCTTGAAAAAATATTTATCGAAATAGTACATATATGTGGTATATAGTAAGTATAGTGAAACTATACCTTCGCAATATTTTTGAAGGACGATATTTTGTATACAATATTCCTGTAGGATACTCCTTAGCATTTACTAATGTCTAGCAGTGCAGACCATGTGTGCATTTGTACGACTTGCTTAACTTCACCACGCTGAAATCCCTGGGAATTATGATAATAGCTTTTGTGCTTAGGCTGTGTACTGTAAGCAAAAAAAATGCTTCTGTGGGATAGGAGGAGTTGACGGGAGCAAAGTGCATTATATATATATATTGCACGCTTCTATGCCAGATACGGCACAATCACGAGCTAGGAGCATGTGTACAATTCAGTAGCCGATTGGTACACATGCTCGTAGCTCTGGGCTGGTAAGATTTTTCCTGATATTTCTTGTGGGCGGTGATGGCGCCATATATGGCCATTAAGAGAGGGAATCGATTTTCTCTGATAATCTCAAATATATGTATGGTCTTATTTTGGATTGACTCTTATCTTACTGATTAAATGTCTCCTTCCACGACCTCAGGAGTAATTAATGTCAATCAATCAATCAATCACTGCATTATATAGCGCGCTACTCACCCGGGAGGGTCTCAAGGCGCTGGGGGAAGGGGTGTGTTACTGCGCGAACAGCCAGGTCTTGAGTTGCTTCCTGAAGGAGAGATGGTCTTGGGTGCGTCGAAGGTGAGTGGGGAGGGAGTTCCAAGTCTTGGCTGCCAGGTAGGAGAAGGATCTTCCTCCGGCGGTGGTTCTGCGGATGCGAGGTACGGTGGCGAGTGCGTGGCTGGTAGATCGTAGCTGGCGCGTGGGCGTGTAGAAGGTCATTCGGTCGTTGAGGTACTTGGGTCCCAGGTCGTGTAGGGCCTTGTGTGCGTGGGTGAGGAGTCTGAACGTGATTCTCTTGCTGACGGGGAGCCAGTGCAGTTCTCTCAGATGTCCGGTGATATGGCTGTGTCGGGGGATGTCCAGGATGAGTCGTGCGGAGGCGTTCTGGATTCATTGGAGTCTTCTCTGGAGTTTGGCTGTAGTTCCGGCATAGAAGGCATTCCCGTAGTCCAGTCGGCTGGTGACGAGTGCCTGGGTGACGGTCTTCCTGGTTTCAGTGGGGATCCATCTGAAGATCTTACGGAGCATGCGCAGGGTGTTGAAGCACGAGGAAGAAACGGCGTTGACTTGTCTGGTCATTGACAGGGAGGAGTCCAGGATGAAGCCCAGGTTGCGTGTGTGGTCTGTAGGTTTGAGGGCGGTGCCGAGGGCCGGGGGCCACCAGGAGTCGTCCCTGGCGGAGGGTGATGATCCCAGGATGAGGACTTCCGTCTTGTCTGAGTTCAGTTTGAGACGGCTGTTTCTCATCCAGTCGGCGACGTCATTCATCCCTTCGTGTAGGTTGGCTCTGGCGGTGGTGGGATCGTTGGTGAGGGAGAGGATCAGCTGGGTGTCGTCAGCGTAGGAGATGATGTTGAGGTTGTGTTGGCGTGCGATGGCTGCGAGGGGGCTCATGTAGACGTTGAAGAGGGTCGGGCTGAGAGAAGATCCTTGTGGTACGCCGCAGATGACTTCGGTGGCCTCGGATCTGAACGGAGGGAGGCGGACTCTCTGGGTTCTTCCGGTGAGGAACGAGATGATCCATTCCAGTGCTTTCTCTCGGATTCCGATGTTGCTGAGGCGCTTCACTAGGGTTCGGTGGCAGACTGTGTCGAACGCTGCGGAGAGGTCCAGGAGGATGAGGGCTGCTGTTTCCCCGTTGTCGATCAGGGTTCTGATGTCGTCAGTGGCTGCGATCAGGGCAGTCTCGGTGCTGTGGTTGGCCCGAAATCCGGACTGCGAGTGGTCGAGGGATCCGTTCGTCTCGAGGAAGGCGGCAAGCTGTATGTTGACGGTCTTCTCGATGACTTTGGCCGGGAAAGGAAGGAGCGAGATGGGACGGTAGTTCTTGAGGTCGGTGGGGTCCGCTGTTGGTTTCTTCAGGAGGGCGGTCAGCTCGGCAGCTCTCCGGGAAGGTGGTGGTGTGGAAGGAGGCGTTGATGGTGTCTCGGAGATGGGGTGCGATGGTGGCGGCTTTGTTGAAGACGTGGTGTGGGCAGGGGTCGGTTGGTGATCCGGAGTGGATGGAGTTCATCATGCGGGTGGTGTCTTTGGTGCTGATCGGGGTCCAGTTGCAGAGGGTGGTGGTGGCGGGCGTTGGTTCGGTGGTAGGGTGCGTGGTCTGTGAGTCGAAGCTGTTGTGTATGTCGGCGATCTTGCGGTGGAAGAACGAGGCGAGGGAGTCGCAGAGGTCTTGCGTGGGAGTGATGTCGCTGGTTCCGGCACTGGGGTTGGAGAACTCTTTGACGATGCTGAAGAGTTCTTTGCTGTCGTGGGCGTTGTTGTCCAGTTGTTCTTTGAGTGCCGTCTTCTTGGTGGCGCGGATCAGTTGATGGTGTTTGCGGGTGGCGTGCTTGAGGGCAGTCCAGTTGTCTGTGGTGCGGTTGAGCCGCCAGGCTTTCTCGAGGTTGCGGCAGTTCTTCTTGGATTCCTTGAGTTCGTCGGTGAACCAGGGGGTTTTCTTGCTTCCGGGTCCTCTGGGAGGGTTCTTGAGTGGTGCGAGGTCATCGGCGCAGGCGGTCAGCCACTTGTTGAGGTTGCTGGCTGCTACGTTGGGGTCCGTTGTGCTGGTGGGAGTGTTCTGGCTGAGGGAGGTGGTGAGTTGCTCGGCGGTGATCTTGTTCCAGCTGCGGCGGGGGACCCGTTGCGGATGGAGGTGGGTCGTAGTTCCACTGAAGCTGAAGTGGACGCAGCTGTGGTCAGTCCAGTGGAGTCCGGTGGCGTGGCTGAAGGAGACGTGCTTGCTGGATGTGAAGACAGGTTCCAGCGTATGTCCGGCATAGTGGGTGGGGGTGTCCACCAGTTGCTTGAGTCTGAGGTTGGCGAGGTTGTCCAGCAGGGCAGTGGTGTTTCTGTCGTTGTTGTTCTCCAGGTGGAAGTTGAGGTCCCCTAGGAGGATGTAGTCGGCGGAGGGAAGGGTGTGCAGGCTGATGAAGTCTGCGATGTCTTCGCTGAACCGCGTGCGTGGTCCCGGTGGTCTGTAGATGAGGGTGCCTCGGAGGGTGGTTTTGGGGTCGGTGTGTATCTGGAAGTGCAGGTGCTCGGTGGCGGGGAAGGTTTTGTCGGAGTTAGTCGAGATGCGGATGGTGTTCTTGTGTATGATGGCGATGCCTCCTCCGGTCTGGTTGACGCGGTCCTTCCGGGTGATCTTGTAGCCTTCCGGGATGGCTGTGGCGATGTCGGGCGCTGAGGAGGCGTTCATCCAGGTTTCGGTGAGGAAGGCGACGTCCGGTGCAGTTGTGTCGAGCAGGTCCCAGAGTTCCACGGCGTGCCTGTGGACGAATCGGGTGTTCAGCACGATGCACTTCAAGTGGTTGCTGTTAGTGTTGGAGTCTGCAGGGGCGGTGCAGGTCCGGTGGCAGATAAAGCGGCAGGCTTTGCAGGCGAAGGGTCCGTTGGTGCGTCTCGGGGTGGCTCGGTAGCAGGCAGGGTTCCGGCCGGTATTGAGTGCGTTGAGAGTGGCGGCGTCGTAGGTCTGTCGTGGAGTCTTGCATCGGTGGTGGGGACCAGGGGTTCTGGCGCTGGGCGCGGTCCAGGCGCGGACGGGCGCAGACGGGCTTACCTTTGGCGCACCTTCGGCGCTCATTCGGTGCTCCCCCTGCGCGGTCGCTCTGGGGGCGTCATAAGGAGGGAGCCGGGATGGAGGGTCCGCTGGGAGGCGGGAGCGTGGGAGCCTATCGGCTGGCGGGGGGCGGGGCCGCGGCAGGCAGCGGTGGGAAAAAACGAGTGCGGACTGGCGGGCGGCCCTGCGGCGGCTGGGGCGCTTGTGGGAGAGGCAGTCGGCGCAGGCAGCAGGAGGCAGGTAAGGCACAGGAAGCAGGAGGCACGAGGAGCGTGGGGGCGACCAGGCCGATGAGGGCGCAGTGGTCGCTCCAGATGAGGAGTCGGGGTCCCCTTAAGAAGGGAGCCGGGAGGGAGGGTCCGCTCGGAGGGGGGAGCAGGGGAGCCTATCGGCTGGCGGAGGGGCGGGGCCGCGGCAGGCAGCGGTGGGAAAAAACGAGTGCGGGCTGGCGGGCGGCCCTGCGGCGGCTGGGGCGCTTGTGGGAGAGGCAGTCGGCGCAGGCAGCAGGAGGCAGTTAAGGCACAGGAAGCAGGAAGCAGGAGGCATGAGGAGCGTGGGGGCTACCAGACCGATGAGGGCGCAAATGAGGTTGCCCCTTATTGAATTTGTGAACAAAATTATTTGTTGGATGTTCTGCCAATATGCACTGTTTGTCCTGATGATGACCATTCAAGCTTAGCTTGGTCGAAACGCCATTAACGCCTATGTGTGGTCTTTATTGAAGAGGAAGCAATCCTTGCTATTTCAGTTTTTTTGTTTTATCTAAACAGTCTATGTAAAAAACTTTTTCCTCAGCCACTGTCTATGTTTACACTGTTAATTGTCTCTCTATTGTTTGTTTTGTAACTAAGCGAGCACCACTGTTTAATTATTGTATTGTTTTTTATACTATTTTCTTATTAAACTTTGCACATATTGTAATTTTTGTAGGGGTATCATTTTGTAATTTTATTTTGCTATTCTCTATAGTTTGCCTTATGTGATGTAGTTCTTATAACTGTTTGTTATGTCACTCAAACGTAAGTTGTATGTATTGTACGACTTGAACTTTTGTTAGGATTCTAGTCATAATCCAAAGCAAGTCAAACTAGCATATACAAAGACAACCTATTTAAAGATTGTCATATGTTAATTGAATAAGATTAATTTCCCCCTGAAGGGACATTCCCTAGTGCCAAGCTGAAGATTCAATTGAGGATGGGGAAGTTAAGCAGCTGGTGTGAGCAAGTAAAGCCTCTGAAGACATAATCAAATAAACATCTGTCTGTGAAGATGAATGGATTTCCTCGGGTGTCTAACTGTTTGAGCAGGAGCAGGACAGGCAATGTGGTATCAAGAGAGTAGAAAGGGGCATCTGAATCTAACTAGCTTTATCAGGATCCAGCATTTCCTGATAACGTGCTCAACACTTCTTTCCAGACATCACACAAAGGAAGTTTTCAGCTGCATTGTCTTCAGGAAGTATCTCCAAAGGATTGTACATTATGGTCAACCTATCCCCAGAACATACGCTGAAAACTCATTATCCAGCTTTCAGTGAAACTCAGAAAGATAAACAGTTCCCACAAAAGCGAAAAATTCATGTGTTAGAAATTAGGTTTCTGGTTGGCAGAGGTATGCACCCTGTCCAAGCAGGAACCACAATTCTAGTCAGGGTAAGTTAGACACACACCATAAATTAACCTTTGCTCACCCTCTGGTACCTTGGCACAGAGCAGTCAGGCTTAACTTAAGAGCAATGTGTGAAGTTTTTGTGCAACACTTCAAACAGTAAAACAGTGAAAACACCACACAAAAAGATACCAAAAATAAACTGAAATATAGTGTTAAAAAGCACAAAGCGCCAACCAGGGCTATCTGGTCACACTAGACCGGGTCAAATCCAAAAGTTCAGGCCAACTACGATGGAGTGCGGGTAAGATACAGGGCACACTCTTGTCCTTGTTTGCGTTCTCAACGAAGATTCGATGCATGGCGCAGACAGAGGAGGCGATGTGTCGTCGTCGATCCTCTGGGTGTATGTGATGCATCGGTTGTGAGCTCCGCAAAGTTGGAGATGCGTCGAAGCTGTAGGGAATGTGCCGTGCTGATGGCAAAGTGCTGTACTCGATCCTCACAGCAGCTGCGATGTATCTTAGTCAAAGGGGATGCTTTGATTCAGAGCGGTGCAACTACGCGATGCACAGATTTTGGCAGTTGCATCACTTTATGCCCACTTCCAAGGGCTCAAGAATAGATTTGCACCACTTGACAAGACAATAGTCTCATATGGCAGAGTTCAGCTGCTGTAGGTGGATGGGGTGGGCATCTTTAATGTCCCTTAGACTTTGAATAGGAGGCAAGCCAGCAAGCCCCTGGAGTCACTCTGGTTCTGGGTTGGAGAGATTCAGGTCCAGTCCTTCTCACATCCAGCCAAGGAGGGCAGCAGGTTAACAGCAGATCTGGAGTCAAGCTGAGTAGCAGTCCAGTAGAGTGACAGTCCTTTCAGCAGCACAGCAGTCCTTCTTCCTGGCAGAAGTGTACTACGTGGGAGGTGTCAGAGATCCAGTACTTATCCCCAGTTGTGCCTTTAAAGTGTTGGAGACTTCAAGAAAGGCCTTTGAAGCACACAGAGTTCCTGCCCTGGCTACAGACTCACAACAATGGGGTATGCACCCCTTTGTGTGAGGACAGGAAACAGCCCATTCAGGTGTAAGTATCAGTTGCTCCCTCCCATCCTACCCTGCATTGCCATCAGGACATGGATGGCCCATCAGTCACCCCTAATCCCCCTTTGTGTGTGGCTGTGTACAGGGAATGTGATAGTAGAACACAGGATAAATCACACACATCACAGTATTAGGTCCATGAAGTTCAGGCACAAGTAGAGCTAGCACAGGCCAAGACAACAACAGAGACCACAATACTGGATTTATAGGCTCCACCAGAGCTGGAGATGGGGCAGCTGAGAATAGCCAAAGAGGCTATGGGTCTATGGTAGTCATTCAGAAGCAGGGAGGAAGACCCTTCATATACCGAAGCTGCAGAGATGGCACAGCCAAGGAGACCAAAGGATATTCACAGACCCCACAGTATTAGCTCTATGGGGGTTTACCCAGAAGCAAAGCTAGAGCAGTTCAGGATACCCATAGCCACCAAAGTAGTAGGTCTATAAGGTCTACCCAGAGGGGAAGGTAGCACATTTGAAAGATAGCCACTTTACTGTTTCAATATTGGTCCTCTAAAAATATATACATGCTGCAGCCCAAGAGCATCCAAGGGTAACCATTGAGATCACCATAGTGGGTCAATAGAGTCCACCAAGAAATTGTGGGGCAAGCCTTAAGAATGGGTGACACTGAGGAAATTATTAGAGGAGGATATAAGTGTTAGTGCTAAAGAGGTAGGTAGTTCTTGGATTTAAGGCGAGACAGGAGGATGTACCTAGGTGATGAAATGGCTGAGGCCAGACCCTAAGCCCCACATGACCCCATCAAACCCTAATTTATGGGATTCTTTAACAGCAGGTGTGTAAGGGCGACTCCCAAGAGTGAGTGCTACGATGTAGCCAATAAAAGAAAATGAGAAACGTCCTTCGGAAGGAAATAGTTACTTTATCTTAAGGACTGGTAAGGCACTGACACTACAGTAATGGTTCAGTGGCTTCCACTTAGTAGTAGTAAAGGAAAACTCACAGGAGTGGGTGTAACAGTATTCCAGGGAGTAAGAGTCAAATTGTAAATCAATGGATATAGAACTTGGGTTTTTGTTATGATTAGAGCAGGGAAGGAAAGACTCAAGGAGGAGAGGATGATATGAGGGCATTGGGCAGGGGTTCTAGCCTAGGCCCTTTTAGGCAACAACAGGCCAAAGCAAGGAACACACTATAAAAAGATGGCCTTGACTCTCTGCCCTTCGCATGGGCATCCTTGGGGAAGAGGTCAAATACCTTCGGAGAAAGCATCATTCAATTAGGTAGCATCAGAGGTCGAGTAGACCAAGGGAGTTGCTCATTAAACACATCATCCTTAGGCAGCCAAACATCCAAACACTATCATAGACTTAGGAAAAGACTAAATGAGTGGGTAGCACACACATAAAAACACTTTGAAATCAATTATGTATTGGGTAGATGGTGCTGCATAGGGCATAATCCAAACCATTTTTAGCATTAATAAGAACAACAAAAAGAATCCCGTTTGAGTGTTCTTGCATGTCCAAGGCACCCCTAGAATTTCCTCTCTCTCGCCAACGAGCTGCTTTTTCGATGGGCAACCGAAGGGTCATTTTGGAACTGTGGAATGTTTTACACTGCTCTTCGTTCCAGCATTAACTAATAAACACTTCACTTATGGTATGGAAATGTACAAACACGGAATTAAAAATACTTCACTCAAAATCGCACAATTAAGCTAGGTAGTGATTCCACAGTCAGTCACAAGACATTTGCTCTAGCTGGTCCTTTGAAATCTGAAAAGTTTTTGTTATCTGCATGATCTGAAAAAACCCTTACTTTGAATTTATGGTTGGAAAGAGCTTAGGGATGATTTACAAAATGTGCATACATTTCTGAAGGAGGTGATGGTTCTCCCATTTGGATTATTCTGCTGTCGGGGCTTATTTTGTTGGAGGAACTTCTGTGGGTAGATTCTCGCCTAGAGGAGAATCTTTTGGCAGAAGAATTGGAGCTTTCTCCAGAAATCATGAGGTTTTCTATCACCAAACAACCTAAAGCAGACAGGATGTGTTACCTAATGAGATGCTACAAAATTAACCCCCAAGACTGAGTGGGACAGCAATATTGAAGAAAATATTTTATAAATGTATGTATTTTTAATCACAGTTTTTCAATGCAATTTAAGGTATATCAGATATACAAAAAATAGCATCTATTTGTATTTCAATTCTTAAATTTTTTTATTGACGTATTTTTATTGTTTCAGGCACTTTAAATATGTTATGTTGAAAGATGAGGAAGTTCTTTGACATTTCTATTCTGCTATATATTCCAGTGTATCTGGTATTTAATTTTCACAAATAGATCCTAGCGCTTTTTTCTTTACTGCATTATTTTTTTTACTGATAGGTACTTCACATAGAAACCGCCAAAGACGTTGATTTTGGATACCAATCATTAGCCTCGGACCTAGCAAAAATTTCTGATGCACATTCCTTGAATCTGATTAAACGTCTGTATGTTGACAAATCACTTAACTGCACAAAGGTAAGCTTAAAAAAAGCAGATGTAGTCTTACAATGCACGTACAATAATGCATATTTGAGTTTCCAGGAAAGTCTCCTGTATCTATTTCCCGTTTTACTTTTCTCTCGTGTATTTTTCTTCCTTTCATCTAAGTTTTGGCTTCTGATTCTAGGTTCTGAAATCCTCTCTTGTATAATTTTATATGTTACTTTTACTCGTCTACTCCCGTATTTGATACCTCAATTTCATGGATCTTTGTGATTCTTAGGTCGCCTCATTACATAAGACAATGATCTTCACCCGAGCTCTGATTACACAGATTAATGTAAAAATGGCAAATTATTAGCAACGATCCTTGTAACAATGCTTGAGATGTGTATATAAAAAAAAGCACAAATCACTAGAGATGTGGACAGGGAGCAGAAAAAGAGGTTGAGTACCCTAGCTCCTAAGAACAAGTATGTAACACAAGGAGGTAGCTGTTCCTAAAGGAATAGATCCATATGGGGGAGGGGGGGCTATTGTCCAGGAAGGATGTTAGAGTAATGGGGGAGTTTCCTTATTTGGTAGTGTTGCCCCCATACACCCCTGAAGGTGTCATGCTTCAATATTGGGCGTTTTTGTTCCTGGTAGGTTCGGCGCTGCAATACCCCATGGGCCCCGTGAGTGAGCTCTTTTGCAGAGATCTTTTAAAGTAAAAAACGCTGTCATAGTGAGTGTAAATGTGTGGAGCTGGTGCATTGGTTTATTTATTTATTTATTTGTGCGTTTTTATATAGCGCTGACTTTACCCGAAGGTGTCAGAGCGCTTCACAATAGGAACAGAACTGATACATGAGAACATTACAAGTGAACAACATACAAAAGCAAACGTTACATTAAATGAAGCAAAAAAGACAATCGTGCGCCAACAAATACAAGAGGTAGCAAACGGTGCATTACAAAAGTGACAATCGTGAACCAACAAAATACAAGAGGTAGCAAACGGTGCATTACAGGAGGAAAAAGTGACGTGTGCAGGTTACAAAAGCGTACAAAGTAAACATAGAGGTATAATACTGCAATATATGGAGGGCACTGAAGCACAAGAACAAACGTTACGTAGGTCATGGTGGCACTTGTGCAGGTATCGAAGATAAACAAATGTAAGAGGTAGAAAACAGTGTGTTACAAGAGAAAGTGACGGGTGCATGTTACACACGAGTACCAAACACAGGAAGAAAGATAATACTGCAATAAATGGCAGACTCTCAAACCACAAGAACACACTGGGAAGACACTTCCATAGTCATGTAATGTAGATTTTTCTATAATGGAAGGGCTTCCTTCAGATAATAGAGAGGACATGGATTACATTTAGAAGTGTCTTTGAAGGAGGAGAGCTTTGAGGTTAGTTTTGAAGGCCTGGGAGGAGGTGGTGGGTTGAAAATACTGTGGTGGTACCCAAAAAGGGAGATTATTAAATCATGGATCCACCTAGAAAGGTCAAAAACAGAAGCCAAACTGGTATTTACCAACAATGAGGAAACGCTGTTTAGTCATAGGGGAAGTGGATTAGGTCTTCATGTTTCACTCCCTATTGGTCCAGAAGGGAAGGGATCCATGCTGTTTCATCAGGACCGAGTATAGTGTAATAGAAGTAAAAAGCAAAATATAACCCTGCCCAGATTCTTGAGAGGGAAACTCAGGTAGTGGATATCAATAGATTACCCACATGTGTCCTAGTTTGGGTATGACTACTAAATTAGGCGCAAGAAAAGGCGAAGGTCAGTTGCCTACAAAATATATATCCAACCCCCTTTTAGCAAACGATATAGCCTCTTAGTTAAGAACAGGCACTCACTGTATGAGATGGTTATCTCTTGTAGTGGTCGGTATTGTCTCCTACCCCAGTCTGCTCACACCAGCACAGCGTTGTTTACTTTAAAAGATCTCCACCAAAGAGCCCTCTTGCAGGGCCCGTGGGACATTGTAGCAAATTCGCCCAAGTGATGAAGCATGACATCTTGACGGGTGTGTGAGGGCAACACTTCCAAATAAGGAATCCCCCCCTTACTATAGCGTCTTTCCTGGATAATACCCCCACGCATGGCTCTATTTCTTTAGGATCATCAAAAATAGCGTATTTTCCTAATCTATAATAACATGCACATATACAACGAGCTTGAAGTAGAGCATGACCACAGAATATAACAATTTCCCAGTTTGAAAGTCAGAGCCACTATCTTTGAAACATGGTTGACTGTCCTAAATCCAGTTTAAAAACCTGCTTGAAAGAGTTTTTGTATAATCTGTCACCTCTCTTCCACACATCCCTGCTTTATAATTTTTCTGTCATTCTTGGTCCAAAGTGATTTAGGTTCCACATCAATTGGCTAAAACAGATATATGTTTTAAGGACCAGTAACAGACATCTGATTGAGCTAACTTAGAAACATTTTTATGTCACACTGTGTATTTTTGGTTTAGATCCTGATCCGTGAAAATAATCACACATGTTCACTTAATTTATAACTTATAATTGGGTTCTGAGAGGGGCACATAGAACATGTAATTATTTTGGATTCCCATGTTTGTGTTGTGAATTAAGCCGACCAGGGTTGGACTGGCACAGAAAATAGGCCTGGTCGCTAAAATAAAAGTGGTTCCCTATTACTGAATTAGAAAAAAATAGTCAGTGTTTGGAAATGGGGCAGTTTTGAACTTGTAAAGAAATGCTCTATAAGTGTTTTTCAAGATACGGAAGACTGTATGGACTTGAGCGTGCTGCAGGCGACGTTTGTAAAAATATCAGGGAAATCAAGAGTAATAAGGCCACAAACACAATAAACGTTTCAGTAAAGGTCTCAATAAATTATTCCCTTGCTCAACCCTTGGTAGCTGGCTGTGAGCAGGCAGGCTTAGCTTAGGAGACAGGTGTGTCACCTAATGTGTCATTTCATTTGAATGTAGAGCATAGTCTTTCAAAAACACATTTCTTCCTAATTAGATTGTTGTGGTAATTTATTTCTTTGTAGAATATACACACGTTTTAAAACTATCTGAAGTTTGTTTGAAATATTGGCTTTGGTCTTTATGGATCTACAATCTGAATTTAACTCAGCTAAGGTATGTCATATGTTTCTAAGACTGTGTTATATTTGACCAAATGCACTTAGCCAGTTCACGTTGCATCTTTCAGGAATTCATCGACTCCACCAAGAAGCCCTACCCATCACAGCTGGAAATTGTAGATTTCAAGGAACACCCAAAAGAAACCAGAGAGCAGATCAACAAAAATATTAGTGAATTAACTAATGGCAAGTACTCTTTAAACAATGTTGCGGGAAAACAAATATTAAATAATGTTAATTTGGGGTTATTGAATGTAAAATTCACTGTTGTGCTTAAATTACATAATGATTTTTAACCCGATATAGTCATCAGATTACAGGTGCTGAACACTAACCAATCACACACTTTTCTTGCCCTCAATTCATGGTACATTGTGAAGGTGGGGATGAGTTGCAGAACTAGCCAAGATAGGACTTTTTGCATGGTAATCTCTGAATGAGAGACTATACGCTGTTTTGGGATTGAATGTACCCTATAAGGTCAACAGAAATGTAAACCTGCTGTGAGTGCCTAACTATATGTGAAACAGGTAACCTGACTTTCATTTTTCCATTGGTGTCATGCTAGTCTAGTGTAAGCACAGAAGCCCAGGCCCATCTAAGGCTTGCTTTGAATGCACACATTAATTGTGCACTCATAGTAGACAATGAATTACTGTTCCTGTCCTGCATGGATCACGTAAAGCAGCTGTGGCAACATACTGTACTTCGTAATTTACAGTGTGCCCATAACTCGTTTCTCTCTGTCAAAAAGAGCGCTGTCTGGTGACCCATCCTATGTAAAGTTACTCTTGTGTTTTGAGATCTAGAAGCTTGCACTGATATTCAGTGTGTATAATGAGTGGGTGTTTATATACAGTGCATGTTTAGCATATGAATGGTAGTAGGACACTGTGTGTTGGATGAATCTGAATACTGGAGCCAGTGGGATCCATGTTGGGTTTCCCTGGTTTGTCCTGGCACAAGATGGAGTGTGATAGTTTCCTCAGACAGTAGTAATATATTACCTGCATTTGAATGGTTGGTGGGTGGATTTTAGAAATGCTATGTTCCAAGCAGGCTTTGCTTGCAAGAGGGGTGTTTAGGTCTTCCAGAGCCCTCCTGTTTGGTACATTACAGAGTTGAGCAGTGACACTGCAATTGCTGTTGTTTAAAGTGAGGATATTTCTAGGAGGGCCTTCCCTTTGGTCTATCCCTAATTAATGCTTGAGGAAGGCTGATGCAGAGATCTCACTCTTCATTGTGCCTGTGTTTTCGGTATTTCTTCCTTGGAGCCAGCATCATTGCTTCCTGCTGTGAGATACATTGCCTTACACAAATGCTGTGTCTGGATGGCAGCAAGGAAGTGTCATTTGAAAGGGAGTCAACCCAACCTAATTCTAAAGCTTGAGATAATGGATTCATATCAAATGACATGAAAATGTGATTAAAATAGAAATTCATACCACCTCACTTGGTTTCAGTTTCACTTCCCAACCAAGGAATAGATTGCTTCAAAGACTACTCAAAGGACTACTTTGTGAGCAGTACTGGTGTCTGCCTGACAGTCAGTTTCCCCAGGTGAGCGGACATCACCTAAAGTCTATACTTTCGTAAGGCGGAGCTGTGGGTCTTTCTAGTGCCTAGATGCCTGCATGCTTGCTAAAAGGGAAAGAGTGTGCCTAGCTCTGAGGAAAGAGAAACTGTTCAGAAATATAATTCCACCACGTTTCTAGTGAGAGGGACACCGCCTGAAAGTGTACTACTCTAGAAAGTGACCTAGATGTGACCATTGTCATGAAGAGGTCACTCAGGCTTTCTATGTGCTTCTGTTGTGAGCCACCCAAAGACTTCACAAACACCAATGTAATTGTATCCCCTGGAACCTGCAGTGGGTCATGACTGGTGCTGCCACTGCAAAAGCGAAAGAGGCGGGAGCTGCGTCACTGCTAAATGGCGGCCTAACATCCTAGGTGGTCGTAACTGCCAAAGTCCCTACACCACTGACAAATCAGCCTGAAGGTTGGAGATGCTTTTCCATGGGATCCTTTTGCACTTGGCCTGGAGGGGGTAACTGCCAACTACCGCATGTTACTGTACCAGATCCTCCTGTGCTAAGCCCATTCAGTGATTCCTGTACAAAGCCGCTGCTGTGAAGACCAAGGTCGCAAGTTGTACCCCCTTCAAAAACACAATTGAGCCGCTAACACATAACTTAGCTTACAAACCGATCAAGGGACATAGATACACTCTGAGAACTCAAGCACAAGGGCTTAAGACTTGTTGCCCAAATTGGTACCTGTGGTAGGAACTATTGACTTGAGTTGCATATCTAAATTGCAGGGGTAAAAGTGAAGTAATCTGACCTGTGCCTGTTTATGTCTTTTCCCACAGAATACTGAAGAGTATTACTACTGTGATCACCACGGTGGAAAGAAAGTACATTTAGGGCGGTATAGCACTTACTGGGAAGCGTAACCAGGAATGCAACTGTGTCTAGTATTTTGTTCTGCTGTTTGATTAAAGTACTGTTTGTTTACAAATAGGATGCACACTGGGCCGTCCATGGATGGCCCGATTTACAAAGAGCCTCAGCAGTCATGGCGGAGGCTCCGCAGTCATGGCAGAGTCTCCTCACTCGTGGAAGAACTTTTGCACTGCAGGTTCTCATTGCAGAGATTCTGTCACAAGTGTAGAGCCTCCACCATGACTGCAGAAGCGTTTGTGATTCATGCCCACAAATATGGTGACTGCTGGTTGACTTTTGATTTCTGAGCTCTTGTCTGCCCCACTCTACGTCCATATGACACCTGTGAATGCTCGCTCTCACTACCCTAAGAGTGAAGTGTGGAAAGGATTGTACTTGGCCCAGTTTGCAGGTCCATAAAAGGAAGGACCCTACAACACCATTGACAAACAACTCAGCCACCAAAGTTGGGGCTCAGCAGCCCCGTCTACCCTGTAGTACCATGAAAGGGTCTGATTCAGAGAGCTGACACACTGTGTCTTCAATTGTAATGTGATAGGGCAGTCTATGTTGAAATTTAGTAGTTGTAGTCATGATGTGGTGATTACTGTTGGGTAGGAAATATTGATATATACTGACACATAAGCACCAGTTAAAGATTTACAAAGAGTTTTAGTGGGTGTTTCGTATAACCATCCTCCACCTGTTCAAAGGAACAAATGGGACATGTGCTCTGTTTCAGAGTGCATATATTAACTTGGAACCCACACAAGTTAGAACCTGTGCTGCTGACAGCAGCAAATGTGTGGGTACTTAAAGGGTGTGAAATTATCTACAAACGTTTTGTCACTTTTGACTTCTGAAAAATTTACAAACCTATCAGTAACAAGAATGAAGGATGATTCACAAGGAATACGTTGTGCTAGAGGAATTGTAGCAAATGAGCTCTGTTAGTTTAAGACCCACAATTGGTTTTTGGGTTTTTACTATGAATGAGTCTCATTAACAGAGTCTTGCTCCCTGTAAATTCTTCAAAAATGGACTTAGAATGCTGACCACCAGTGTCCACCTTTTAAGATAAGGCCACTGCTGGGCAGCTAGGGTAAGAGGTGCTGAACTGGTTACACATAAACATGTGAACACATGCACGTGCATACATGTACAGGCTGTGCATGTGGGATTACCATCTTCTGCATCCAGGGATCAGCACACGGGTAGCCTTTTGCAGAAGGGACCTGTATAGGAAAATGTCTATTTTTGCATGAACACCCCCATACTGATACTGCTGTTTGACTCTATGCACTGGCCCACAGTGCATCTGCTAACCAGCCCCCTGTGCATCTGAACTGGCCCTTAATCCATGTAAAAATTGGATCTACTCCCAATGGGCCCATTTGACTTCCCATAAGTGCCTAGTATATTGTACACAGTGCACTGAGGGGCTGTAACTTAAATGTTACTTGTGGGCTTCAGCACATATTGAGCCACAACTCGAGTGACAGTGAAAAACATGACTGGCTATGCAGGTTTGAACAATGCATTCAACATATTAAATTAACCCCTTTTGACAGGCCTAAACCCTCCTTTTAAGTAGTAATAAATCACCCCTAAGTGGATTTACAGCCACATGCATCCTTGTAGGAATTTGCGATTCCTAAATTGCGAAAATTAAGGAATTGCAATTTAGGAATCGCAAATTCCTATGCATTAAGAATTCGCAAAAGTTTTTGCGATTTCTTAATTTTCCTCATTTGCGATTCCTTAATTGCGAATCGCAAATAAGGAATCGCTTTACATTGATTCCTATGGGCCTAGAAGCCCATAGGAATCAATGGGAAGGCATTCTCATTTTGCGAATTCGCAATTAAGGAATCGCAAAATAAGAATGCAATTTCAAGGGTGCAGGGGGGGTCCAAAGGACCCCCCTGCACCCCTGAAATGTCACGTAAGTACATTTTACTCACACACATGTCCCAAGGGCATGTGTGTGTGTAAAATATAAGTTTCAAAAATTCATTTTTTTGCATTTTTGAAACTTTTCTCAAATTACCATGAAGGTTTACTTCATGGTAATTTTCCCCTTCCTAATTGTGAATTCGCAAATTTAAAAAAATCATGCATAGCATTTAAGAAATCGCAAAATTTGCGATTTCTTAAATGCTATCGCAACTTGAGAAATCGCAAAAAATTGCGATTTCTTAAATTGCGAAAAATGAAAAAAAAATGATGCATCCCAAAAAAGGTTTTTGCATTCGCAAACGGCCGAATTTTGCGATTCGCACCGTTTGCGAATGCAAAAAAGCTTGATGCATGTGGCCCTTTGTGCCCAGTAAGGCAGGGTGCATGATAATTAAAAGTAGGACATGTAAAAGTTTAATGTAAAACATGTCCTTGCAGTGACAAGGTCCCATTAGCTATTTGCACAGCAGCAAGATTGGGTGTTTCACAAGAAAGAATGCAAAATCAATGTTACAATTAAATAATGTTATTTCAGTCTAAAATGTTTCTTCTTAGATTTTTTAAATATTTATTACAAATCCAAATCATTCTTAAAGTTTGACTGATTTAACAAATATCGCTTTTAAAGTACTTTCAAAAACACACCTTTTGCCTGCCTAATGCCTCCAGATGTCCATTTGCCTGAGCTTCGAACTGTCATCCAGGAGCTAAATTACACCTTGCTGAGGTGTAAACTTGCTCCCAGAGGAGAGACATAGGCCTTGGGTGTGAGAATGTGTTCTGTTCCTCTGACAGGATGATATTCAGGGCAGTGCTGAGGAACTAAACTATCTTCAAAGGTCCTACTCTGTCATAGGCAGATGTGGATAATACCTGGGTTTGCCTCTCTTTTGTCTTTGAGGAGCTGCCTCCGGAAAAGTTTTTTAGAGGAGGTGCTACTCATTTCTCTGACCATGCCTCTTGGGTGGACACAGGGGCTCTGATTTTAGGTGACGAAGGGCACTCCGGGATTATTTGCAGTAGGGCACCCAGGAACTGCTGTAATAGTGGATTAGAGATACCCCTGAGAGCATTTGCCCCTACTGGTTAGGGAGAAAGAAGCTGACTCCAAGGATCAGTTGGTTGACCTCCTGTTAAGCTAGAGGGACATACAAGATGCGAGAAGCCTACTTCCCTGAAAGAGCTCAGCTGACCAGTTTAAACTGGACCTGCCCTGGACTCTACGAAATACTTCTGCTAGAGTGAGTCATGAACGCCCCAAATGCTGTTCAAGAGGTTCAGGAAGTCTAGGTGCGTGTAAAAGTATACTCCTTTTCCCTAAACCTAGATATCCAGGGCTTAGAACCTTTTTGCACAACTATTTGACAGGAGAACCATTGAGAGACAGGGACCAACCTGCCAGACAATCCACCTACGGTGCATCAAAAGCAGACCTGACTTTGCCGTAGCTCCTACTATATTCTTCTCTGCAGCAGCAAATCTTTTTCAGTAGACCCCACACCAACCAGTAACTAACAACGTTAAACCTTTTTGAGCTATAGCCTGCACAGATATCTAACTTTCAGATAAGAGTCTAAGTCTGAAGGACGGGCCGTACCCCAAGCCGTATCTGATCAATGCTGTTGACTTCTGGGAGCGAACTCCGAACTTTTCCCACCTTTCTATTGCAGTTGGCCTTAAACCTTACCCCTGTCCGGTCTAGCGTGATCAGTTGCAAGCCAGTGGCACCTTGGCATTTTGGCTGGATTTTTATTTAAAAATTCATTTGTCCTGTTCCCCTTATTAGATTGTGTCAATTGAGTGTGATTTTGTTCAACAAAAGACATTCTATTCTTATAAACTGCAGTTGGATTTTTATTATGTTGTGTTTTTGACATCTTTTTTTTTTTAAAGTTCAAAATAGTTTTTAGTGAAAAGAAAACAAGGTGACTGTACAAAGTATACATTATGAAACTTACATCATTACATTCCAAGCTTACTACATAGAAAGTAAAAGAATTGGACTATTAATACAAAATTGAAACAGAAAAATGCGAAATAAATGAGACATATAAGCTTATGGAACTATTAGGGAAGTCAAGTTGGTTTGAGAACCTCCTGTTGAGAAGGTTTTAGTAAGGATCATCGTTTGGCACTAGCATCAATATATATTCTGACAGGCGACCACAAGTCAGCGCGTTTCGTAGCCATGTGAGGAGGATACACAAAGGCAGTGTCTAACCCGTGGGTATGACAAACAGTATACCACCAGGCCCTATAGGAAATTTTCGAAGTCTTTCCAATTGACAGTAATTTGTTGAAAATCAATCGCTAATAATAAATCAATAATTTTGACATTAAGTGAAACATTGTCCCAAATGGAAGAAAGACTGCCTAAAAAAATGTGAGGAAAAGAAAAAGGAAATGTAGTGTCATAAATTAAGTTAATTTGAGACCATACTTGCTTCCAAAACTTGTGTGCTTGTGGGCATGTAAATAACATATGAAATAGGTCAGCATTGGGAGAAGAGCAAGTCCAACAGGTATCCGGAATGATTGAAAAACTTTTACATATTGTACCTGAGGTGAATAAAAGTCTGTTATAAACAAAGAATAATGTTTGCGTGGTATTTGCTGCCCTGAAGGCCTTACGTACTTTGGTCCATATGCCTTTTCAAAGTGAGAGTGGCCAGCATGTAGTAACATCTCGTTCCCAAGCCTCTTCAGCTTTTGTCTTCTGTCTGTCAATGTCAATGCCTTGCAGGTGGCTGTAAATAGTAGAGGCCTTGGGTGTGGTCATTAACAAGGTATGAAGTCGTGAGGAGGGTTCTGGGTTAGTGGAGGTATCGAGTATGGTAGGGAAGTGGGAGTAAATTTCCAGCACAGTTTTTATGAGTATGTTATATTTATGGATAAAGGAGGTTGGTAAGTTGAATACCTGATTGAGTGTGGCGAAAGGCAGAAATCCTGACTCTGAGAATAACTAATAGATCCATATTAAACCTTTGTTTCTCCAAGTCTTCCAATAAAAAGGTTTATTTTGGAGCAACCAATTTTTGTTATGCCAAATTGTTGAGTTTAGAAAGGAATCTCCAGTAACGTGAGTAGAATGAGAAGATAAATCAATAATTTGGAAGTATGCATTATTATGGGAGTTGATATGGATTGTTGTTTGTGTGAAAAAGAAAGATATTCACGAAATGAGTAAGGAGATAAAAAAAGGCGCTCTGTTGAAGTCCAGAGAGGACAATCTTCTGTAGAGTCAAGCAACCAAAGAGAGGCCTGACGCAACAAGAAAGCTTTCTGATAAGCCTGGAAGTCTGGAAAATTAACTCCGCCTTCTGATTTAGGGCGAGTTTATTTTAGTAAAGACATTCGGGGTTACTTATTACTCCACAAGAAAGTTGACTTTCTTAAATAATTTAGGGGCATATTAGCAAGAACCTCGTTAAAATTATCACTGTTTTAGCGACAGGAAACTACCGCTAAAACGGCGATAATGGGATTTCTAATATGCGTTATAGAATTCCAATAGAAGCCCAGGTTAGATGTGCAGGACATCTAACCTGGGCTTCTAAAACGGTGGTAATTTTAACAAGGTTCTTGCTAATATGCCCCTTAGTTGGGATTGGGACCGGGATGTTAGAAATAGTGTATTAAACTATGGGTGATAACATCATCTTTATGGTGTCTAAACGGCCCCACCAAGACAAATAAAGGGGATGCCATTTAGAGGTCAATTCTGAAATCTTTTGAATACATTTATTCATACACAATGTCACCTTTTCCGAGATTGAAGATGTAAAGTGTAGTCCTAGTTATTTAATATGATTTGGACTCCATTTGAATTGAGAGGCTTGGAATTCTGAACTAAAAGTATGTTTTGTTAAAGGCAATATATCACATTTATCATTATTTAATTTGTATCCTGATGTAAGCGAGTAAGATTTCACCCCCGCTAAAAAAGCCGGAATTGATTCTTCTGGTTTGGATATAAAGAGCAAAATATCACCAGCATAGGCTGCAAGTTTGATATGAACACTTGATGCTTGAAAACCATAAATGCTTGGGTTTTGACGTAATTTGGATAAAAATGGTTCTAGGGCCAGATTAAATAGGAAGGGAGAGTGAGGACAGCCTTGACGTACTCCTCTGTCTAAGTTAAAAAATAGGGAAATTAAGCCATTGGCACATACTGCTGCACGAGGGTTAGAGTGTAGGATAGATAATACATGTATAAAGTTGGGGCCAAATCCAAACCATTTAAGAGTGTAGAATAAATATTTCCACTCAACTCTGTCAAAAGCCTTTTCGGCATCCAACGCAATTACCGCCAGAGGATGATTGAAATGTGAGGATTTGGATAAAACATCAAAAAAGAGCCGTGTATTATCTGTAATGGCTCGCCCTTTGACAAAGCCGGATTGTTCTTTTCCCAGCAAATTTGGTAGATAAGAATCTAGACATATGGCTAAAGCTTTAGAAAAAAGTTTGTAATCAATATTGACCAGTGAAATAAGTCTATAGTTTTTACAGTATTTAGGGGCAGATTTATGTTGGGAATGTGCCACGTTTGCGTCACGCAACTGCGGCGGATGCGTCACGTTGTAAAGCCCTGCGCCACTTGTGGGCGTTCCGGGGCAGGTGCGCCTCGCAAAAGTGGCTGAGTGAAATCTATAAGATTTCACTCAGTCACTTTCAGGCCAATGCTGCGTCAAAACCCTGCGCCTGCTTGAAGCAGGCGTAGGTCTTGACTCAGCATTGCAAAGATGGGGCACCCCCAAGCCTTGCTGGAGCTGCGTCGCGCTTGCGACGCAACTTCAGCAATGCGCCACCTTTACGGCACAGATGCGTCACGCACCTGTGCCGTTTTAGCCCCATGGTGCGCCGCATTGTAAATGCGGCGCACCACGGGTGGCGGAGCAGCGGTGCAAAATAACTGGCGCATCCCTGGGGATGCGCCAGCTATCATAAATCTGCCCCTCAGAGTCTTTATCTTCTTTGGGGATAAGACAAATATGGGCTTCTTAAAATGAGCTAGAAGAACTATTTGAGGAGTAAACATTTTTTATAAGTGAATGTAATTTGGGAATTCAAAATTTAGAAAAATGGATGTAAAATTCAACGATAAAACCCCCCGGGCCAGGAGCTTTGTCTTTTTTATGGTTTTAAAGAGCGTTTAGGAGTTCCTACTGGGTGAGGTCAGATTCTAAGGGAGATAGATCTGGCGGGGCTTGTTGTGGCCTTTGGATCTTTGAGAAGAATTGTGATAATCAGTGATCCGTCGGTTGGGTTTCTGATAAGTATAAATATTTGTAGAAAAGAGAGAATTCATTTAAAATGTTGACACCTTTGAATTTTAAGACCGAATGTTCATCAAAGACAGATTCAATGTTTAATTTGTTGTGACGGATCTTTAAATAGTTGGCTAAAATTTTCTCTGCTTTTATTTTACCTCCATGGAAGTAAAGTGAGGCATCTTCTGTTGACTTCTTATTAAATTTCATTTTAGCACTCATAAGGGCCTTTAAACATTCCTCCCAGCGAGATGTATATTATGAGTGTTCTAGTTTTGTAATGTCTTGGAGGAGGTCCATGGTAGTCTTACGTGCAGTTTTTCGTTTCTTTGCAACAAAGCCTATAATAAAATCTCTTGCTGACTCCTTAAAGGCATCGCAAATAGTCGAGAATGATAGGGACTCTTTATGGTTTCTCTCAAAGTAATCAGTAGAGAAGGAAGTAAAGGATGCAGTGAACATGGGATCTAAAAGGAGTGCGTTGTTAAAATGCCATCTTCTGAGAGGGTTATTTCTGGTCAATACATCGAAGCCAATTGAAACGGGTGCATGATCCGATAAGAGAATAGGACCAATTTCTGCTTGTGTGAGGGACTGTGATATGTTATGAGAAACAAAGATATAGTCAATCCTTGATTGAGTATGATGGGTTGAGGAGTAAAAGGAGTATTCTCTGGTGGTCGGTTTACAGAGGCGCCAAGCATCAAGCAGTTTATGTTGAGTGATAGTGTGAGTGGAAAATTTGTGTGATTTATTGGGGTCAAAAAGCCCTTTAGAATTCCTGTCTATAAAAGGGTCAAACACTTGGTTACAGTCACCAGCCTTAATAAAATTATCTTCAATGCAATGAGAGATTTGCTTGGCTAAAGCAGGCCAGAAGGAGGCAGCTCCACATGTAGGTGCATAAACATTAAGAAGAGAAACTGGAATACCTCTTAGTGACAATTTAACAATAAGCCACCTCCCATCAGCATCTGATTCCTGTGATAAAAACGCGACTGAAAGGGACATGCGGCACAGTATCACAACTCCATTTTGTTTACCATCCCCTGAAGAAAAATAAGCCTCCCTCACCCAGCCTCTTTTTAATTTCAAAGATTCAGTATCCGTAAGATGTGTTTCTTGTAAAAAAAAACAGCATTTAACTTGGCCAAGTGGGTCAAAACCCTCTGTCTCTTTATAGGAGAATAATTGAACCCCCTAATGTTCCTTGAGACTCATTTAAGTGGCATAAAATATTAAAATAGAATAGAAATAACAGTTTAATATAACAGTTCAATTCAATGACGTGGGAACATTGAAAATAAAATAATTTGAACTTGTAATACTAAAGTCCAATTCGTTGCAATAACACTGTAAAGTGTTAAGAATGAGAAGAGAAAAGAGGAGGAATGAAATGGTTCAGAACACAAAGAGATATAGAAAATAGGTAAGCAAAATGGAATGGAAAGAGATGTTAGCCATATGAGAAAGAATAAGTGTAAAAGTTAGATGATAAAGGAGGAAAGTGGAAGAATGCGTTACAGAACAAAGAACAAAAGACAAAACAAATAACATACCTACAAAAAGGGAACATAGAGGTGAGAGTGAGTGGAGCCACATGGACCAGACGAGATGTCAACCGTGGACTGGACGGAAACGGGTGAAAAACAAGCCACTACATAAAACCAAAACTCTGGAAGCAAATGGTAAAGTGGTTGGCGATAATTGATTAATTAAGGGAGGAACATAAAAGAAAAACAGCATCAATAAACATTAACTGGAATTGTCAAAGAAGATATTAAACTGTAGGAATCATTATTAAACCAGGCAGTAACACAAAACCTTCATTTAAAGTCAAAGCGGCAACTCATGTACAAATACCAGGAGAATCAAGTAATATGTGAGGAGGAAGGTCTTGAAGAATCCATGTGGACCGTCTTGTGTGAGTTGATGAAGCTTTGCAGACTTAGTGGATCATCGTACGTTGTTGTTCTATTGTTATAAGTTACTTTAAAGAGGCAGGGGTGAAATAGGCCATATCGGGCACCCATGGAACGGAGATCAGGTCTCATGTCGAGAAAGTCTTTGCATCTGGCTGCAGTCACCTTCAAGTAATCTTGTGAAAAGAATAATGTAGATGATGACTTCTCTTGGTTTCCTGTAATAATAGCTCCATGGAAACCGGTGACGTCGATTTGGGACGATAATTTTTCAATCGCTTTACGTTTGATTTCCCTACTGTTGGCAATGAGGAGTCCATTATTATGCTGCTATTATCTGAATCATTGAGCTCCGAGTTTTCCAGCTTGGACAATTCTGAGAAGACGGAGGAATTCTTAATAAAGATGCGTTTTGGTTTTAAAGCAGTAGAGTGAGAGTTTTTTGTTCTTCCCATCAACTTGCAGGATGTAAATATTTGAAAGAGACGTAAAACCAAGGTGAGACTTATGGTACACTAGCCAACATGTGAAGCTATACAATCAACTCAAAAGTGGATACAACCAGACCAAATGAGGATAACTCCCAGAAATATGGTAGAGTATGTTGCAGCTAAGGGAATAAATGGGTACTCTTTGTAATGAGGAACCGTAATGGCCACTTCTGCCCTCTAAGATATAGTATCCTAGCGCATCCTCACCCTTGAGATAAACATATCCGTGGCATTTAAATCATGACATGAGGGCACAGAAATGAAGAGTTCAAAAATATGACCCAGAATAAAAAGCATGAAGCAAAACGATATACAGCGAAACCTGGCGTAGTCTTTATAACCATTCAAATGTTGATGCTGTTTAAAATCATGATGGGATTCCAAAATGGTGGCCGCAATCACATCACCTCAAAATATACAGGGTATGAGGCGAAACTGGGTTGCAGCGGCAACAGACATCCCTGCTCAAGGAGGGTGCTTAAGCTGAGTTGCAAAAAGTATACTGGGACATTTGTGAAGAAAAGTCCATTATTGCCTCCGTTTTTGCCAAGCAATCGCTCACAGCGCGTTCATGTAGACAAAATGGCAGCCGTATATGCGCGTTTACGAGGTCGGGCAATTGCCTCAAATTAAAGGTGTCCGGTACGCAGAAAACTAGTGTCAGTGCTTACATCTTCGCACTGACCGCTTTCGAAGATGGGTCCTCCACTCTGCTTCTCTTAAAAAGCTTTTGAAGCGCGTTTTCCCCATGCCGGTCTGGGGAGCCTCACGCCGATGCCGACATATTCCTCGGGTGCCAAGCCACAACCCCGATCGTGTTTCTGACTTTTTAACTGTTTTAGTACATCTAAAAAGTTTATACATTTTCTCAAATTAAACCTGTCTGCTTTGTGCCATAGCTACTGGGATTTGAGCTCAGTTTTAAACTACCGAAACGTTTACAAGAATAGTACCATTATTACTAGCTGTTGAGTACCATCCATCCCAACTAATAATCCACTTTCTAACAGGTCCATTGAGGACTGGTACTGACCTTGGCAGGGCCTTAAATGTGAGTGCCCAGTCATAATGTAGATCCGTAGTGCTTACTAAAAGTCTTTGATGCTTAACCTGAATTACACATTATTGGCAAAATCTGCAGCAAAGCACATTTTGGCGTAACTTAGCAATTAGGGTAAACATGCAACCTCACCACCTTCACAATTACTAGCCCAATCTTTTACAAAGGTGCAGTTGAATTAAGTATATATCATTTGTACAAATGCTGCCTTTTGCTCTTATAGACAAGGTTAGTATGACGCTGGTGTATATGCAGATAGAAATATGCAGAATGTAGTTATTCATTGACGAAGAAAAATATTTGCACTTAAAAAAATATGTTGGTCAATTAACGTTTGGCATCTGTATTGTTGTGTATTTTTCAACCTATTACTTTGTAGCTTAGGTGAAAAAATGCCCAGCAGGTGTTGTGTCCTACCCTTTCTTATGCTATGCAATGTGTATTTGCATGGCTTGCATCTCACCTGGGGTGAGACCCTGGTGCCTAAAGAAAGATGGTGTGGTCCTGGCTAGGACCTATTAGAATAGCAAAGTTTTCAGTTTCCTGAAAACTTCAAAGCCTGAGCTGCCAGCTCTAATCTGTGGGGGATGTCTTTCCAGGCTTTTGGAGCCAGGTATGAAAAAGGGAGCCCACCAACTCTGGTTCTTCAAATGCGGGTGTCATGAGTGAGTTGAAGGTGAGTCAAGCCAAGTTTTTTTAGTCAAAGTGAGGAAATTGATGCAACTGTTCACTTAAAGGGGCCAAGATTGTGTAGGGCTTTGTATGTGTGTGCCAGGAGTGTGAAGAGTGTGTTGAGATGCAAGTGCATGATGGGAGTCTTAACATAGTCTGGCTGTACTTTTTGAATGACCTGGAGTCCCTTGATGGGATGTGTGGTGATGCCAACATAGAATGTGTTTCCATAGTCTAGCTTGCTGGAGACCAAAGCCTCTGTGATGGTTCGGTAGGAGTTTGAAGATTTTTATGAGGAGCTACAGTGTGAGAAAGCAGGAGGCTTGTCATTAGGAGTTGATTATCCAATAATTTCCTGAGGTTCCAGGCTTGGTTAGACTGGTTAGGTGTATATCTTAATTAGCAGATCATCAGGCATGGGTCCACAGTGAGGTGTTCCTTTCTGAAGAGTATCACAGCTGTCTTGTCGTAGTTGGGCTTTATACAGTTGGTCTTTATCTTGTTGGCAACTTTAGACATGGAGAAGGTGAACTTTATCTGAGTGTTGGGGGTGTAGACATGAGAAAGGGAAAGGATGAGTCTGTGCTTCCTCTATATCTCCCTCCTGTCTTTTTTTATTTCCTTCTCCTTTATTACAAGTCCACTGATGCTACGCTCATGTCGCTCCTGTCAGAAGTCTGATGTCCCTTACCTCATCTTCTTGGGACTTGTCAGAAGTCTGACGTCCCTGACCTCATCTTCATGGGACTTCTCTAACTAGCCCAACCCAATCACCGAATTCACAGACTTAAAATATTCCTACGTAACGTGGGTCAATGTTCAGTACACACCTTATACTGGCTATGACATGCACATTAGGGATACTTTGTTTTTCCTCAATTACAGATTGCAAAAGTTTACAACACAGTCTATTACAGAGCTGAAGCCACCACAATTGGCAGTAATCAGTCCATCCTACATCTTAGGGCACAATACGTGAATGAGCTGATGTAATTTCTTCCCTTATTATTATTATTATCATTATTATTTTACATATTTGCAGCATTCGTATAAATCAATATTCTGTTGTTTTAGAGATATTTGAGAAATACGTAAGGCAAGATAATCCTCCTTGCCAGACACTCATGCCCAGGACATAATTGTAACCACTTGTATACCCATAAAATGGAAGCTTGAGAAGGAGCTAGAATGCAGTTCTTAATGAAAAAATCTTTTAACATAATTTTTCACAGGTAAAGTTGAGACTGTACTTTGTGAAGGCAATGTCACTGACCAGACAAAACTCCTTTTGCTGGGTGTAGCCATCTGCTCAGGAAAGTGGTTAAAGAAATTTGATAAGGATAAGACAAAAGAAGCTCCCTTCAGGATTAGTAAGGTAAGTGATATTAATCCATTGTAAATATGTAAAGTCTAGTGCACAGTTCACCGGAGCACACATCTTCTATCTCTAGGCTGTCTAGTACTGAAAATTCATCATACTGAAAAGTTGTACTATGGGAGCATTGAGTGTTATTTTAGTCATACTGTAAAGTAACAACACACTGTAGATTTTCATACTTTTTTCAACTTAGCTGTCTGTTATACTTGTCAGTCTTAGGGCGGTCTTCTCCAAGCCATTCTACCTTCACCCATCCTCCTTTCGCTGATATCATTTGGGTACTTTATCACTGCTAGCCAGTGCTATAGTGCTTGTGCTCTCTCCCCTAAACATGGTAGAACCAGCTTATATCCAACTGGCATACTTAATGTACTTGAACTTTACACCCCCAATAAAGATGTACCACGTGTACCATGGGCCTGTAAATTCAATTCCACTAGTGAGCCTGCATCACTTATTGTGCCACCCTCTTAACTAGCCTCACATTTCAACCCGTCAAAATAAACCTTTTGACAGGCCCTAGCTTTTCCTTCTTAATACATTTATGTCACTCTGAGAGTAGACCCTACAATGCCCAGAGGGCTGGGTGCAGTGTATTTAAAAAGTTGAATATGTACTCTTAAGTTTTACATTTCTTGGTAGTGAAAAACTCCTATATTCCTTCATCACTCTTGCTAGTCCTATCTCTCCCATAGGATAACATTGGGGTACCTTATTACATTTATAAGTGATAACTTTCAATTTGTTGTCTAAAGAATTTTAATTAAAAGCCCTCTTTAATCGCAAAGTCAGATTTTTAGTCACACTTCTGAAAATGCCACCTTTAAAAATTTCACGTTCTCTTGTCCCAACCATTTGGTGTCTGCTGTCTGTATCCTGGGTCACATGACTAGATGTAGTTGCCAGTTGCTTTTTGTGTATTGCTCCCAGACATTGAGACAAAGGGAAGCTAGTTGTTAACAGGATGGGCCACTCTGAGTTAACATGGGTGAAGAGCTGTCACCTACCACACTTGCACATCTCAAACACCCTGCCTTTATACTCTCACAAAGGGGTCTCTTGTGATCCCAGACAATCTGAGGCCAGAGCAGGAAGACAGGAAATTCCAAGCACCTCTTGGAGAAGGACACCTCTAGAATGTTCTCCTACTTCCGAGTGGGCACCAGGTATAAATTGTGGACCTCAGAACCCACCTTTTCAGTGTACAGCTGGACCTGTGGAAGACCTAAAAGGTCTGCTGTGCGCTGTTGCCTAGCTGCACTCCTGCCTGAGTGAATGACTGGACTTCCCTCTTAAACCCAGGACCACCAGAGGGGCTCCAAAACCTAGTTGGCTGGCGTCTTGATCCAAAGTCTCAGGGACACAACTGGCTTCCTCTATCTTCTACCCTGCATCTGGACTCTTCCAAGTGGGAGTCCTACCCTTCCAAGTGGTGCCATGCTAGTCCTGGACATTGGAAGATGATCTGAAAGTGCTCTACCAGCCCCAACTGTTGTCCCAGTAGAACAAACGCATCCGAACCACAGCACGACACATCGTCGACCAGAAACTCTGCAACGGAGCTGCTGGGCAACGCATGACCTTACCATACTCTGCATCAGTACCACTGCATGTTTTTTCTCTGGCTCAGGACTTCGCATCGCTGCTCGCCAGTTTCTTTGGAACCAGCTGGTGTGTGAAGCATCTCGACACAGGACTTTGCACATCCCTCAATGACAGCATCAAAAACAATGCAGGACATTACGTCGCATAGCAAGACCTTCTTCAATGTCATTAATGATGATGCAGAGCATCGTCTCAAAGCTCTGGGAATCACCGCTGGATGACGCATCCTTAACACGGAAATCTCCATCACTCAGCAACCCTGATTTGAGGTACTCTTCTTTAGCGGACTTTAACTGGGTCCCTTTAGCCAGTGAATGCTCCATCCCGGTCGGCCTGAACTTGTGACTTTGTCGTGGGCCGACGCAACTACATATCCACAGTTGGTGATCTGGGCTTTTTTCACTCAAAATAATTAAAATTGCATACCTCCAGTTCTTCTGGTAGGACTTTTTGCTATTTCATTCATAGGCTATTTATTCCATTTTACTCTATTTACCTAAACTGGTGTTGGATTTTTCTTGTGTTGTGTTTTCACTTTATTACTGTTTGAAGTGCTGCATAAATACTTCACATATTACCTCTAAGTTAGCCTGACTGTATTCGTGCAAAGCTACTAGAGGGCTAAGCATATCTTAATTTGGTGTTGTTTGTGACTTCACCCTGACAAGGATTTTGGTTGCTGCTTGAGTAGGATTTTACCCCTCTCAACCAGTAACCAAATTTCTTACACTAACCATGTAACACTCAAACTCTAACACTGAACACGGTTGCACTGCCCATTTACTGAACTAAATATTTCCCCTGCGCTGGAGCCACCTGCACCTCCATAACGTTCTCTCTAACCCCCAACCTTCCCCCTGACCTATTCTCCCCTGTGTATGGAAGCAGATAACACAGAAAAGGCATACGTAGCAAGGAACGCAACATGACAGTTCTGGTCACTGTCAGTTAATGAGCAAGAGGAATAGAGTGCAGCTGTGTGTGAGAGGAGAGAGAAAGAGAGAGAGAGAGATGGACATAGAGAGAGAGAGAGAGAGAGAGAGAGAGAGAGAGGAGAGACAGAGAGTGGAAGCAAAAAGAGAGAGTGGAGAAAGAGTGGGATTGAGAGAAAGGGTGAAAGTTAGAGGTGCAGGCGGAGTGTTTTGGTGCAGACCAAACTGAAGAGTCCACATGGCACACATCCCTGTGTGCCATGCCCAACAACTCTGCCTATGGCTTGGATAAGTCACCCCTCTAGTAGGCCTTACAGCCCTCAGGCAGGGTGTAGCATACCACAGGTTAAAGCATAGCTGCATGAGCAATATGCCCTTACAGTGACATTCACAAACGTTGTAAGTGCAGTGAAGCCATTTTGGATACAATTGATGGGGGTCTGTCAACACAAACTCCACAGCTCCATGATGGCTTTACTGAAAACTGGAAAGTTTGGTACCAAACATCTCAACATAATAAAACCACACTGATGCCAGAGTTGGATTTATTATAAAATACACTCAAAGGGCATCTTAGAGATGCCTCCTGAAAATCGACCAACCTTTGGTGTATTGGCTGACTGATCCCTGTCAACCAGCCACCACCAGACAGGTTTCTGACCTCATGGGATGAGAACCATTTAGCTATTGGAGGTCCTAAACAAAGCTTACCGGGGGTGGAGGTGTTTCACACCTCCCCCTGTCAGGAACAACAACACTTGGCAGTGAGACTCAAAGGCTCACACCTTGTAATGAGCTGATTTGGTCATCTCCACTTTTGGCAGCAGGACTGGTGGGAAAATTAGTAAGAAGAGTAGGAGTGTTCACCTTAGCCTAGCACACCCCTAGGGTCACGAGAGCTGAGGTGAACCCCGTTCTTAGAAATTCTCCATCTTGAATTGGAGATTTGGGCTTAACAGGAACAGGGATGTCCCCATCTCCCCAAAGGGACGGGGCACCCAAAGGGTGTAGCCACCCTTGGGAAACCCGACCTCAGTGCCACCCTTAAATTTAGTATTTAATGGGCTCCCTGAAACTTGTTAGTCAGATTTGACGACCTAAGAAGATGAAGGACTGAAGAACCATGCATCAGTGGAGAAGATGAATGACTTGGCCCAGCCTACCCACCTATCTGCTTCTCCCGGATCCCTGCTCCAAGAAACTAGTGTGGACCACAGCCAGCAACCTCCAAGAAACCCAGGGACCTGTGCTGTCTTTGAGAAAGACTCATGTCTCCCATGGACACTGGATTTGTCCAGCAAATAACTCATCCAAAGGACTCCAGATCCAGGCAGATCCATGACCTTGCACCACTCTTCAGCCATCGCCCACGGCCTGAGTCCAGGTGGCCCACCAATCCAGTGAAGTCTGCCTGACAATCCTGACCTGTGATCCAGCATTGGACGGCCTCTTCTCACCTTCCCCTGGATGCCTGCAGCCTCAACCTAAATGCCCCCCTCACCCACAATGGTATCTAGTGAGAAAACCTAACACCAAAAGACACCCCCGCATCCGCAGCCTTCCGGCTTTGGTGTACACAACCAATGGTGTCCTGGCATCCCCCCACTATCCAACTTACCTCTCCAGTCATGGAACTCCTTCAGCAAGTCTTCCAAACCAAGCCAGCAGCCTTTTTGCCCAACCAAGGATTTTCATTGGTGTAAACAGGGCTCCAGACGCCTCCTTTGCACTCTCTAAATGGCCACCCCTGTGCTGCTGGTGGTGCAGCCTCTGTGCTATTTGGTGGCCCCCCCAGTGCTGATATTAACCCCCCAGGGCCTGTGTCCCTGAACAGTAGGTACTTACCTGTAACCAGTGCCTCTTTAAAGTTCCCCCAGCCTCCGTTGGGTACCATTGTGCCCAGTGACTTCTGCACACGGCCGCTGGTGGTGCAGTACCTACTTTGGTCAAACTGTTGCCCAGTGTTGGCCCAAACAACCGGAGACTGAACTTAAAAACCACTTACTTACCTGTAAGTTACTCACATGTTGTTTTCCCATAGGATAGCATTGGTCTCTCACTGTATTGTACTAAGTGTGATCCTGAAAACAAAGGAGCATATTTACAAGCCATTTCTTCCGCCGGTGTGTCTCTTTTTTTTGATACACCGGTAGTACAGTTTGGTCGTCCATATTTACAAGGCCATGTACAGCCACCCTGCGTTGCTTTTTGTGGCCTTGTAAATACGGCTCCTTTTAATACAGCACTTTGCATGAAAGGGGCATTCCATCTGTGTTGCTGTGGGTGTTCCCACTCAACACCCATGGATTCTGCCACTGTCCTGGATTTACAATGTTTTGTAAACCTGGGAATGCATCAGAACACTACGCCTCCCCAGGGGAGGTGTAAAGAGGCGCAACAAGGAGAAATACTTGTATTTCTCCTTGCTTTTTCTTCTTTCTATGCGTGCTGCATTCTGCGGTACACATAGAAAGAGGAAAACACCTCTTGTGATTGTTTTTGTGTAAGAAGGTGTCCCCGCAATGCAAGGGTGCCTGCATTGGCGCATGACAGCCAACTGTGTACAAGCCAAAGTGGAGAGCACAGGTGTCCGTCATATTGTTGTAAATATGACTCATACCTGTGCTTTGAAAGTAACGCAGCAAGGCACAGCCAAATGGCTTGCAGCAACATGCTGCGTTATTTTCTTGTAAACAAGGCCCAAAGTATCTCTTTCTGTATTGAAAAGTGTTTCATGCACATGCAAGTTAATGTTTGATACTATACAAACCTATTGCCAGTAATTTGAAAGTATTGCATAACAGTCTACCTGTGTTCAACTTGGTTCCTGGAAAATAAAAGTAACTAAAGTAATATTGACCTGGAGTCAGTCATTGGGTGTGTGTTCCTGCCTTGTATGGGTATATACACCAAAGGCATTCACACTATCATCTGATGGAGATAACTGCTCAGCCCAGCTATCACTAAATTGAGAGTAAGGAATTATCTACTTTAACCGCTGTCATACCTTTGGGGACTTACTGGACGCAGTGCAATGAAGCAAATCTGCTTGCTCTGCTGCACTGCATGACAGGAAAAGAGTGAAAGAGTATGAATGTGCCGTAATTTAGGTAATACGGCATATTCTCGCCTTTACCTCTGCACTGGTGCCCTTTTGGCAGTCTAGCTCCAACCATGGTGCAAGGGGTCCTGCATTGCATGCAGTGTTGTTTTTGCGCAGGAAGGGGCACCATCCTTGAGAGGCAAATTCCTCTATGTGTCTCTGCAGAATGCAGCGCAGATAGCAAGAGGAAGCAAAGAGGAGAAATAAAGATACGCCTCTCCTTGGAAGGCATGTTTTTGGCGCACTCCCTGGTTTAGCAGTTCTGATAAGTCTGGGAATGCATCAAAAACCATTGGACTTGCATGCAACACAATAAACTGGCTGGTGCAAAGTCTCATACCAGACTCAAGCCGCGACAGCCATGATCGCAAGAATTGCAATTATTCAAATATTTTACTACAGTTCGTCCTTTACTTTACACAGATGCCTGGATGGGTATTTCTACAGCAGTAAAAGTGTGGAATCACACAGCGTCTGTGTAAATTTGGCAATCATTGTTGAATGTTGGAATAAAATAGATTACAAAGGACAAACTGGACTTTGACAGAATTATGTGAGGCAAAACAGTACATCATTTTGTAAATGTAGGTGGGGCCATGTGGTAAAAGGCCCCAGCTTTGTAGAGATAAAGAATGTGGAACGCATAATTTACTTGGTCTCCATCTCAGGATGCTCCTTTTGCATCACCATGAGTGAGGGAAAACATGCATGAGAAAGCAACAGATAAACATAGATTATGAAGAATATTATCTACACAACTCTCCTTGACAAGATGTATAATGTAGCAACATCAAAGTAAATTTGAGAAAATCATCAAACAGAGCAAAGCAGAAAAGACATGATTTTCAGAGTTTGAAAAGTTAATATATCATGTCACAAAATTACGTGCATTTGTAAAGTGCAGGTTCACCCAAGGGTATCTGGCACTGAATAACAGATGTTTATTGTTACCACACTCAATGGCACTTATTTTATTGACCTCAAAAGAATGAAAGGCTGAGTAGACCCAGTGGGATTTGAACCTGTGACCATGAGGTCAAACACAGACACCTACAGTGGTTGCATTAGTCCACAAAGCCACCAGTCCCAAGCACAAACAGTGTTCCTCAACATTATTTTAAACCAACAACACAAGTTGATGGCTTAAAAAGAGAACTATGCACGAAAACATCTGCGCCACAGTATCACACAATGAAACCATGCCAAAGATTTTGGTAACCTTGTCAGGTAGGTATTTAATGCCCTCATGCTGCTATTTGCAATGAGGTTCCTCGATCAACAATGATCAGTAATATTGTACCAAGTTCTGATTATATCCACATGAGGTACTGTATAATTTTGAGCTTTGCTTACAACCTCATCTTGCACCTTCTTAGTAATGTCATTCCCTGGTTCCATTCGCCATTTCATTATGGGTTCATAATCAAAAGAGTGTAAAAACTTAAAAATTCCCTGTCCCTATATTTCCCATCCTCTTTGTTAAACTCAGTGATCATCTGCCTGATTTTTGTCTATCGAATGATTCATCTATTGTTAACCGCATGTGTTCTTGATGTCATGATATCATTGTACCTTTATTTTATGCTACCACAAACTCCTTATCCATCCCTTACCCCATCCACTGTCTACTCTCACATTGACTTGCTCTGTACACCAATTGGGTGAAAAAAACTTTTACTGTGCCATTTTAGGGGCAGAGCATGCACTCTAGGGTTGTGGCTAGCAGTGTCACTGCACTCAGAGTGCTAAAATCAGCAAACATACAATCAAGAAAACGACGAGAAATCAGGAGCCCACACAAAAAAGGTGACTATGCCCGAAACAGTTAAAGGAAACTGCCCATATTTATCTACGTTTGGAGAAATTGATGATTACAAATAGCAGGATATGTGACAGTTAACGCATCCTACTTGAAAGGCTTCTCTTTCTTGACTCAGCAAAATAACAGTCAATCAAGTTTGGATTACTTTACTATTACAATATCTGTACTTTGTATAGAGTGAATGATTGTGCCCATCATGATATCACATAATTACATTTTTCTTTACACTCTCCATTGCTAATTGTGTGCGCATTTCTCTTCAGGAGGCAGGGTGAGGATAGATATAATCTGGAGTTTAGCAATTACTTTGTTTACTGATGAAATCCTTGTTTGCAACTGAAAAACAAGTAGGTGTAATTTCAGAATTAAACAAAGGTATCTCCTCTTTAATATGTCATATTCATTCAAATTATTCTTCAGAGTTCTGGCTATAGAATATGTTGATAACAAGTGGGATATTGTGTGCATCTGTATTAAGCTCGAATGTGAAGTCCCAATCCCTCCCTTTTGAATATAACAAAGCTGAGCTCAGCTGCGGAAAGTTTGAAGGAGAAGTGCATTGTAGGTCAAACCCTTGAACATAATAGGGTTTTTACAAATGAGCTTTAGAGAAAATAATGAGGTAAGCTTCTGGCCTATCAGACTGAGGCATAAGCAACCCTAGCGATAAATTAATGAAATAATCATCCCTGACGCAGAGCTTTTGAAAACAGAAATGGTAGAGAAAGAGAGGGTGCTTTAAGGTATTATACTAACTTGTTTCACAAACCAAGTCCCTCACTTTTGGAACAGTAATTTTCCTGGATTGTGTACAGTCGTGCTCCCCTGCCCTGAGTGCATGATTGTGAGTCTCTGCTTTTGATTTTGGCAACAGCCTTGTGCTAATCTAGTGTGGACACAAAATCCTAGTCCTATTCCTTGACATGAGTGAGGCCATTATGTTACATTCTGTAATCTGGAATGGAGCTCCACGTGTGCCCTTATATGCCTGCCAGTAGACTTCTGTCCCTGCCATGGATTTAGCATGTAGAGCAGTGGCGGCAGCATGCTGGATTTTGGGAAGCAGTAGTTGTGCTGAGACCTTTTTAACTGTATCACTGGAGTGGATGCCTAATGGCGCACTCATGTTAAGTACTGCTACTAGGCAGTAACCCAGATGCTGGTGCTAACATCCCAAGTGTATGTTATGCCTGTGTAGAAAAATGCTTCTTTTTACATGATCAGCCCCATTTGTTTGGACTGATGCCGCTGCTTTTTTGACTCTTGGCCCTGTGGCTCTGCTAACCAGGCCCCAGAGCATTTGCTGTCGCCCCTAAAACATGGCAAAAGTTTTTATACACTAATTGGCATATCTAACTTACCTATAAGACCCCTAGTATATGGTAGACAGTTTATTAGGGCCTATAAGTTAAATTTCACTAGTGGACTGCCCCACCCATTGTACCACCAACTTCAGTGGCATTGCAAACATGACTGCAAGCCTACCACTGTAGCCTGTATGTGCATTTTTAGAAAATGCTAATTCATCCTCTCAAAATATTCCCTTTTGACAGGCCTAAACTTCACTCCTAAATATTAATAAGTCACCCCTATGTAAGCGTGTATGTCCATAAGGCAGAGTGCATGGTATATTAAAGTAGCATATGAAAATGTTGTATGTTAAAAATATCCTTACGGTGATAAGGACCCTAAAGCCATTCTCACTGTTGCAGGGTTAGCTGTTTCTTGAGAAAGCATTGGATACAATATTACATTTAATAATGTTATCACCACTTAGGAAAAAGCATCAAAGTTAATTATTGGGCTTTATAAACTATTTATTACAAGCCTCATTCACAGGTAAAGTAATGTTTGTAATAACTATTTTGCAAGATGTATTTTTAGAAAGTTACCTTTTCCCTGCCTAAAGCCTCTGGAAGCCCATTTACATGTGCTCCGAACTACCACTGAGGAGCTGAATAGCCCCCTTGATGAGGTGTGAACGTGCTCCCAGAGCTGGGAAACAGGCTTTGGGTGTAGTGTGATGTTCTGTTCTTTTGGAAGTACGACCATCTTGGCTGTGCCCAGGAACTTAATTAACTGTAAAGAAGCATACCCTACGATAGGTAGATGCAGTTCACACCTGGGCCGACCCCCTCCTTTGTCCCTCTAGCCAGCCAGGCACCAGTTCCAGCAGGGAGAGAAGCTGCTCCCGGACATGATTTTGAGTGGCCACAGAGGAGGGGTTGCTCCTTTCTCTGACCATACCTCCAGGGTGGGCACAGGAGCTCTGCACAGTGGAAGAAAGGTTATGTTGGCGTGGTTTAAAGTAGAGAGGGGCATTCTGGGATTACTTGTAGTAGGACACACAGGAACTGCTGCAAAAGGGGGGTAGAGTTACCACTGGGAACTGTTTCCCCTATTAGTTAGGGACAGGCCAGGAGTCACCCACAGACTAGTGCCAGGCATAAATTTGGCACCTCTCGGCATCCTCTTCACAGATCTACTTAACCTGTGAAAAGACAAGAAGGACTTCACCTGCTGTTTAGACTGGTGAGAAGGCCTGAAAGGCTAGACCTGCACCCACTTGTACTCAGGACAAATAAGTGGACTCTTAGGGTCAGTTAGCTGACCACCAGTTACACTACAGGTACACCACAAGCTGGTGGAAGCCCTTTTCCTGAAGAGCCAAGCACACTTCTGAACTTTGGCATAGCCAAGCGTCCCAGGACCTCGGGATCAGCAAGTGGAGGTCAAGACTTACTACAACAGAAGCCACAAACAGGATTCTAAGCAGGTCCAATTACTACTAGTCAGCTGGGTCATTGCAGAGAGCAAAGCCTCTGGAGGCATTTTTGTCCCTGTAGCTCAAACAGGAGGTTATCCATCTGACTCTTGGGTCATTTCTATGGTAATGGGTTCAAGGCAAGCAGCTACAGTCTTTCTTCAGGTTTCAGACAGCAAAGCAGTCCTTCTGATCTTTACAGGTCTAAGAGTGTTATGGAGAGGGTTCTGGGGATGCTACAGCCAGCGTGTACGTGGGAGAAACTCCTAGCCACTCCCTAACCAATAGGGTACACGTTTCTTGGTTGACCCTAACTTATTTTGAGGCACTTCCTGTGTGTTTTACTGTAAACTATCCCACTGTATCTCTCTTTCCTTAATTCCAGCTTGACAGAACCTTTCGTCCCCTGGTCAAGGCTCCCTTTGCCACCCAGAGATGTGGCTATGATCATGGGCAAACTCTCATGTGGTCACTCAAAACCAGGTCTGGGGCAGCTCCCTCTCCCACCGGGTGTGGGGCTGAGTTTGCTTTGAAGAAAAAAGGTAGGCAAGCCTACATATGGTCTACATCTACTAATGACAGGGTAGGCATGCAGCTCGAGGAAGAAAAACCCCTCCCCACACTCAATCCCCTTGTCCACTGTCTGGGAGCAATCCACATCTCACCACAGGGGAGCCATCAGTAGTCATGTGACAATGGACACTGGAAGTAATGGCCACTAGACTTTAGGCAGGAAAATGACAACTTTCTAAAAAGCTTGTTTCCAAAATAATAACACAGAATCTGATGTGACGATTAAGTTAGATTTAAAATTACTATTAAAATGAATCATTTTGTCTAGCTGTTCCCAAACTGAAATTATGCTCTATATGCTCTATAAATTGCTATAGTGTAGCCCGTTGGTTTCTTATGGGAGAGTCAGCCTTGTCATATTGAAAAGTGGTTTTGGAGGCAGGGGTGGCCCCTCTATTTGAGCTCCAGGGGAGTTGCCCCCCTATGTATGTGACCCCCCCAACACCCCCCGAGACCCAGTATTAAACATAAAATAAATATGGAATGACTTTTTTTTTTGGGCCTTGGCTGAGCTGTTTTTCAGCCGCTGGCCTGGTTCCTACATGATGAGTTAGGAGGGCAGGGTGTGGGGGTGGGGCTTTAAAATAATTGTCAGCACACTAAAACTTCAGATTCAACTGGGTCGACATTCCCTATTCAAAGTACGCATGTCGGGTTGGACGGCTGCCTTTTGCCGACCAGCCCAACATGGGCACTGTATGCCACTCCCCATCTGCGCAATTAGTGAGCCGGGGGCATTACAGTCGTAGCCTCCCGGACTCCTAGTGAGCGCTTTGTTAGCCTGCCCTTGCCAAACCTGGCTCAGGAGACACCTAAGGCCTCAAATCTAGTGGTCGGGACATGGCCAATCAATGCATGGCTAGCTTATTCTGCAATGCAGTGATTGGCTATTGCTCTCTCCTTCTTCATGTGCAGCTTACGGCATTGTGCACGACATTGAAGTTCGGAAGTTCCACCTTGCCCGCAAGCTGAAAGGGAAAGGCAGACTCAAGAGTCAGAGGCCAGCCCATGGTATAAAAAATAAAGACTGAAGTAAGATGTGCTCAATTATTTGTCAAGATATTCAAAAAGAAGACTCTTGCGACACACTTTATTCGAACGCTGCTGGCTGACCGCCAGTGCAATAGCATGCACTTAGTGCTGACACCGGGACCACCTCTATCTTATTTGTGATCATTTTTATTTATAATGTCTGGGAGTGCCGCTTTCAAGCCCACAGTGCATACATATCATAGGTAACAAGGCTTTGTGACTCAAGACTATTCAGACAGTGTGTGATTACTATACGTACAGAACGTGGCTGGCTGACAATTTAAATTGTGCGACATCCCTGGAACTTTTCCAACGCCATGCCACTGTTTATGTACACCAATTACTGTTGCAATGAGGTCACATGGGTGGATTATCCTAAACTCCTATTCTAAACAAGGCCAACAGAGTTATCTTGACCTCGGGTACTCACGTTATATAAAACTGAAGTTCCTCAAATATAGACTGGGCATTTTACCTTGCACATGCCATCTTCCGCAGTGGCTGAGGGTCAATGGGGGTATCCTCTGTCGTTTATGCGGCAAGGCGCCGGAAGATATGGAAAATCTGCTGTGATCCTGTGAGAAGTTGTTGGTGGAACGGAAACGGTTATTGAAAAATCATTTTAACCAGCATGTAATACGCTCATGAAGACAGGCAGTTCTTGCCTGCTTTGCACCCAGCGACCCACAGTTGAACTGTAGCCTGGTGAAGTACTTGATGGAGGTAGAAACAAAGATGCAGAAAACGGACCCACCGTCATGTTTTTAGAAGTTATTAAACAAAGCAGAATCCCGTACCGGCAGCCTATAAAGTTTCACATTAAGGATGATGGAAGTAAAGTGCACACTGGAACTCGTCCCCTCGCCATAACTTACAGAGGACATTTAGAACAACATGATTACTATTTTTATTCTCACTAACATATATTACATTTTATGAATTTTTGTTAGGATTTTTAAATTTAGACTATATATTTTACGTGAATGTAATTTTTATTCAAGTGATGAAAAATGTATTGTGTGCATCTTAGTATTTTTTAAGGATGAATTGCAATGGTTTTAATTAACTATGCTAATAAACTATTACTTACTTACTTACTACAATTACTGTGTCACCAGTATTTACACGAATTAAAGAATGGCGGCACAGCTTGGCCGGCACCCTCACAAACGAGGTTTGCATTTATTAATTTTCAACTGAGCTAAAAAAAAGCTGTTGTCAAAAAGAAAAATCCATTTAAAAAAAGAAGAATACCAAGGAGAGAGGATGTTTCTGGTCCTGTCCTGCTTTGATTCACTGCTAGTGCTTAGCCTAGTTTGCTGCTACCTCCTTTTCCTCCTATAGCCAGTAGCCGCTGACAGGTGTTCTTTCTGTGTTGCATCAAATTGCATTTCCTTGCTTAATGGTAGCAGTTCCCGGATTCAAAGTATAAGAGTTTAAAATAATGAGTTGAAGACAGTGGTGGAGTATTGTTTAACTATGGTTGTGGCCTGTGTGAGTGACAAGGGGGTTACTAATACTTCCAGCTCAAAGACTCGTCGAAAAGTGTTGTTTCCAAATGCCAATGCAAGGGTGTTTCTCTCCTATCCTGGCATAATTCATTTTCACATATTTACCTACTTAGGGGGTATATTATCAAGGGGGTTTATCTCCGCTTTTGGGCTTTAAAAGCCAAGAAAGCGGAGATAAAATTATCTCCCTATTACCAAGCTGTCGCTAACACCAGTTAGCGACAGCTAATAGGAGATAGCGACCATCTTGGGCCCCGCTTTGCATGTCAGTGATATTTATCACTAATGACATGCAAAGTGGGCGTGCCAAGATGTTAGCGACTGGAAACAGTCGCTAACATCGCTATCTCCTATTACCAAATTTTGGAGATATTCGCGCTAAGCGCGAATATCTCCAAAAGCTAACACCTGCCCTGAGCAGTTCTTAGCCATGTTATCCAATGGGAGGTGGATAACATGGCTAAGAGCATTTGCTCGATAATGCATGAATATCGCTGACTTTTCAGCGATATTCATGCATTGCGGGAGTTTTTTATCGCATTTGCGATAAACCTTGCTAATAGCAAGGTTTATCTGCGATAAAAATCGCCGATGTGCGGCGATAATTTTTGTCTCTAAACAAGTTAGAGACAAAAATTATCGCTAGTTGTTGGTAATATACCCCTAGGAGTTTAAAAGTTTGGCAACTTTATTTATGAAAAGAAAAGTCAAAGACCTGTTAAGTTTTCTATAAAAAATGGTAATATATATATACTGCTGTTGACTTATGAGAACTTCTGCTAGTAAATATGAAGACATTAAAATATCCAAGTTTCAGCATGGACGTGCATGTGCAAAAGCACCATTTGCCCACTCCCTTTTAAAAAAAATTCTCAGGGGCAGAGGAGTCCTCCCTGTGAGCCACATTTATGGTTGGGCTCGCTTGTTTCACTCATTTGTGGCACAACACTCACCTGCAACTTTTACGCCTTACCATTTTCCAATTTCACCAGCCGCCACTGTTTGGAGGATTTTCACTGCTTGGACATGTAAAACTTTGAATATATGTGCAATTTTTTTATAACATGCCCCCTGCCCTATGGGCATTTAGAGCCTACCGTAGCGGTGACTTGTAAGTATTAAAAAGAAAAGATTGAGCTTGGCAAAACATTTGTTTTGTCAGGTCGAAATGACAATCTAAAAAGGCACACCCCTGCTGTAGTGGCATGTTTTACAATGCTACGTTAGTGGGTGGCACAATGAGTGATGCAGTAGGAGAATGTCATTTATAGACCCTGGGTACATGTGTTAATATTTACTAGGGCCTCACAAGTAACTGAATTGTGCCAACTAGGGGTATGCCTATTTTAACATGTTTCGAGAGGGGAGCAAAAGCACTTTACCACTGGTTAGCAGGTGTAAAGTGTGCAGAGTCCTATGGTCAGAACAAAAACGGGTTCAGCAAAAGAAGGTAAAAATGTGGGGGGAATACCACTCAAATAGACATTTTCAACATCCACTGTGATTTTGTTTCTAAGGCCTTCATTTTCACCTTCAATCAATTCGATACACCTGCAACAAACCAGCGTGTGAGATTTGGGAGGCCATTGGGGCATGCTAAATAAGGGATCAGGAGGGTCTGACAGCTCCCTAATGAGCTATAAAAGATTTTTTGTAAAAGCATGGTCACCAAATTTGCAACCTTTTAAAATGAACATTCTGAAGGTTTTAAGTTTCTGCCTCATTACGACTGGAAATGTGGTAATACGCCTCTAACCAGCAAGGACAAGAACAGTTGGACATCATATACAATTTTCAATCTGCTTAACTCAGGGTATAAAGCATTGATGAAAATTGTTAGTAACAAGCTGGCCCAGTGTAAAGTAAGTATACTTCTAAAGCGCACTGTTACCCCATCTCGGGGTGTCCTGGCGCTTTATACCGCTCGGGAACCTGTCCTGGCTTTCCCTGTGAGATGGTCCCTCCAGGGCACCCCCAAGGTGAAGCCAGGCATCCCCGGCACTGATGGGGCCGTTGTGGAGATTAAGCAAGCTATTGCCCAGAGTTGCAGAGTGGGGCCCACGGTTAGCGTAGGCACCTAGGCGAGAATTATCGAGTCCGCGGACATTGACCCAAGACCCTGCCGCGTCGGGAATTGAACCCTGGTTCCAGGCGACCTCTGCTTCAGGGTCTGCCGCTTCTAACCAGTGAGCCACACTTCTCCACTCTCTTCTGGATTACAAGAGGAGCAATCTGGGTTGATTCCGGCGGGGAGGAGTTGTTCAATCATGCAGCTGAGTAGATGTCCATTGGTGAATCAGCAATTTTATTTTGCTGACCAGACTTACCTGTTCATCTTTATCCAAGTTAAGAAATAGGTGAATACAGAGAATAGCAGTAATGGGGGAACGGAAAATTAAGAAGATTGATTTGGAGAGTTGGAATTAAGAATGCTGCACATTTCATTTTTTTCCAGACTGAATGCAAGCCTGTTCAAATGATGCAACTTGAATCTCGCTGTTTCATGGGCTACATAAAAGAACTGAAGACACTGGTACTGGACCTCCCTTGTGAGAACAAAGCCCTCAGCATGATCATCCTGCTGCCGCAAGACATTGAAGATGATTCCACTGGTTTGGAGCAGGTAAGTGTCAATACTTTCCCTGCATTTAAGATTAAAAATACAATAAGGGTCAGATGTATCAAAGGGTTTCACCCAGTCTGTGTCTATGGGAAAATGTGTTCATACATATGGCCCTAAATCACACTAACCTTTACCAAAACTAAATGGATTACTCTATAGCAAGAAACCACGTTAGAATGTTGGGGTAGCTGAAGGGAGGTGAAAAAGTAAAAATCCTTGCAACATGGACCTTCAAGTGTTCCGATCTTTGGTTCGCCTACAATTCTTCGGGTCAACATATGGCTTGCGCCACCATAAAGCATCATAACTAATAAAATAAAAAGATGTGTAAGAAAGTACCCCACAAATTACTAAATGCAGAATACGTTCATAAAGAGTAATATTCATAGGTTCTGAGTCCGAAAAATAACTGGAGCAAAGCAACAATACTAAACACATTTATGATGAGCGTAAATTTATGGTAATGGTTCATCTCTCACTTACTTCTATGGACAAAACTGCCACTCTACCACCTTGTCCCTACAATTCTTTACTACATGTAGGCTGTTCAGTCGTTTCTGGCCCCGTTTTCCCTGGCTGACACTACTGCATTTCTGCATTTAATCCCCCAAATCAATGCAATATTTTCCTTTTAATGGTCGTTCATTGTACTTCAAGCCCTCTTTCTATTTAAACTCCAAAAATGAAAGGAGTTGTTCAATAAACTTCCTGGAGCCTGTTGGGCAAACCAAGGACGACTAGAAGCTGCCTCAAATTAAGGTATCTGAATTTTGCATCAGGGTTGCATCCCTTTTTTGTCACAGCTGAGATGCCAAATCCCTTTTGTCGTTTACAAAGACACACAAATGCTGTTTTTCATGACATTGCTTGACTTTGTAAAGAAAAAGTAGCACAAGGCAGATCATAGTGCTGTCTTGTGTTAACTTATGCCAGGGTGGTGTTTCATGGTTGGTGCATGGATGTTCCCATGCATCCACTCTTTTTTGATGCAAACTCATATTTTCAAAGCCTTGTAAACAGGTGTTTGTGTCAAAATGCTGCACCTACCTGAAGGTTGTGTAGTAAGAGGAAATATCTTTATTTCTCCTTGCTATTTCCTCTTTGTAGCTGTATTGCACTTTGCAAAGAAGAATAGCCTTAAATTATATTTTATGCTGTAAGGTATCCCGTCCTGCACAAAAACTATCCTGACCACAACACAGGCACCTTAGCACCGTGGCGCAAGGGTACCTGCATTGGTTCTAGGCAACGCAAAGTGCATCAGAACAAGGAGGTAAACAACCTTTACCACGAAGTTTTTACCACGCGGTACCTTTACCACGCGGCCGTTACAACGCAAGTCGTTACCACGACTTGCGCTGGAGGTCGCTGTGGGATAAGGAATTTTATAAATTTATATTCCAACACCTTTCCTACTGTTACGGGGACTGGTGTTGGAATATAAAATTATAAAAATCCTAAATCCGCGCCCTCCAACGCAAGTCGTGGTAACGACTTGCGTTGTAGCGGCCGCGTGGTAAAGGTATGCGTTGTTACAACCTGCGTTGTAACAACGTACATCCGAACAAGGAGAGAGCTGAATTGCACAATATCTTTGGAAAGTACTACTTCCTCCCTTTTATGTAATACATACAGCTCAGCAGCTACTCTTGCTACACTACATTGCGTGAAGCCTTAATAAATCCTGACCTGCATATCTCCTCTAGGTCATATCTGCTTTGTGGGCCAGAATTGAAGCAGAACCCTGCTTTCTCTTTTCACTATCGGAAATAGTGTCCTATTAAAATAAGATGAGCTTTTATAATGTCATTTGGACATAAATCAAGTCCACTAATTGATGTACAACTGAGCAGAACTAAACAGACATGTTTCATTGACAGCAAAAAACCCGAGAGAAAGTCCCATGGGTAGTATGTCAAAATATTGCCATGCAAATATATTTAATGCTGTTGGAAGGGGCGATCTCAGAGGGCCAGGTTGTGCTCACCCAGTCACCCCAAGACCCACCTCTTCCACAGAACTTGCCGAGTCTTGATTGTGAGGTCCTTCACCAGGGAGGACTTCGAGTCTAGGATCGTACACACGGAGCTCACACCACACTACGAACAGACACCACACCGTTGGATTCTAGTAACAAGTTCTTTATATAAGCAATAAATGACGAAAGCACTCTTATGTACACAGTGATCGAGGGACCACAAAGTCTTTGAGGATTCGGGAAAGGGGAAGCGGGACAGTCTTTAGTCTCTGGTTCAGTACGAGGCGTACCCTACTCACAGCTCTCAATCCTCGAGCCGGGGGGTACGGGATGGTGGTCGTACTGCTGCTTCACCTCCGTAGAGTCGGCTCGGTCCTGATGGTGGTCTCGATGGTCCAGCCGGACCAGAGTACTCCTCGAGCCGCGACGAGGTCAGCAGGGCTCGATCTGGAGAAGTTCGTGGGAAGCCGCGACAGCGTCAGCAGGGCTCTGGTGGTCTTAGAGGTCGCGCCGCGACAGAGTCAGCAGGGCTCCGGTGGTCTTGGAGAGATCGAGCCGCGACAGCATCAGCAGGGCTCAGGTGGTTCAGTTCCTTGAGGTGAAGTAGGAGCCGCGACAGCGTCAGCAGGGCTCAGAGGTTCAAGATGAGTTCGTCTTAGGGTCAGCCGCGATCAGATCAGCAGGGCTTCAGGTCCGAGATACAACTGCCCGCTAGCTGTCGGGCGGGCCCAGTTATAGTCCTCTGACTCTTTGATCTCCGGACCCTCGCAGGCAGAGGTCTCCTGCCCGGGGGGCTGGCCGTTGGCGAGGTCCGGCGGTTGGCTCTTTGATCCCTTTGAAGGGTGGGTCCGGGAATTCCCAGACGCCCAGCGGGTCTGGAGCCAGCCCTCGGGGAGGCCAGAGGTGTGATCGAAACTGGCCCACAGGGGAGGGCCAAAGGTGTGATAGGTAACTGCCCCGCGGGGGAGGCTGGAGGTGCCATCGAAACTCCTCACTCGGGGAGCCCTTTACCCCCCATCCGGGACTGGCGCGCCTTTGGAGTCTGGGTTTCGCTGGGGCCGGGGTCACGCTAGGCCCAGGAAGACAGGGATGCCGGGAAGGGAAGATGGCGTCCGGGCCTTGTGGGGCATGCATGGTTAGGCGCTCGGAGCCGGGCGTGGAGCGGGAAAGGCAGGCCTGGTCGAGGTTCTAGGGGGATCGGGCTTAACGGGAGTAGGACGACCAGGCTCGGGGTGCAGGCTACACTAATGGGGAGGCTGCGCAGGGGAATCGGGGTACAGGCCTGCGCTCACAGGGTGTGGAGGGACGGAGGCGAACCACGCCACGAGGCCGGGTCCAACACGCGTCCCCTCCAGCTGAAGGCGGGGAGAACCCATCCTCTTGGGGGTTCTCTTCGCTGAGGCAGAAGAATCTGGACAGGCTGTCTGCGTTGGCGTGGTCAGAACCAGGCCGGTGCTCCACAGTGAAGTCCATCCCCTGGAGGGAGATGGACTAGCGCAGTAATTTGGGATTTTCCTCTCTCATTTGCATTAGCCACCGGAGAGGTCGGTGGTCGGTCTGGACCCGGAAGTGAGTACCGAACAGGTAGGGCCTCAGCTTCTTCAGGGCCCAAACCACCGCGAAGGCCTCCCGCTCGATGGTGCTCCACCTCTGTTCTCGAGGGAGTAGCCTCCGGCTAATGAACGCCACTGGCTGATCCAGGCCGTTCTCATTCACCTGAGACAGGACTGCTCCGATGCCATGCTCGGACGCGTCCGTCTGGACTACAAACTCTCGTGAGTAGTCAGGGGCCTGTAGGATGGGGGCGGTGCACATAGCGTGCTTCAACGTTTCGAACGCCTCTTGGCAGGCGGAGGTCCAGCTGACTCTCTTCGGCTGGTTTTTGGAGGTTAGCTCCGTGAGGGGGGTCACAAGGCTGCCGTACCCCTTGATAAATCTCCGGTAGTACCCCGTGAGTCCTAGGAACGCCTGCACTTCCGTCTGGGTCGTGGGGGCCTCCCAGGCAACGATGGCATCGATCTTGGGCTGTAGGGGGGCTACGAGGCCGCTTCCGACCTGGTGCCCGAGGTAGACCACGGACCCTTGTCCGATCTGGCACTTGCTCGCCTTAATGGTGAGTCCGGCCCTTCTCAGGGCCGTCAGCACCGCCCAGAGGTGCTGGAGGTGCTCGGGCCAGTGGGAACTGTACACTGCGATATCGTCCAGATACGCAGCGCTGAACTCTTCCAACCCAGCCAGTACCTGGTTCACCAGCCTCTGGAAGGTGGCGGGGGCGTTCTTCATCCCGAAGGGCATCACCCGGAAATGGTAGTGACCATCCGGGGTGGAAAAAGCGGATCTTTCCTTAGCTCCCTCGGTGAGGGCGATCTGCCAGTATCCACTGGTCAGGTCGAACGTGCTAAGGAAGCGAGCAGCCCCGAGGCGATCAATAAGCTCGTCGGCTCGGGGGATGGGATGCGCATCGGTGACTGCGTTGAGCCCACGGTAGTCAACGCAGAACCTTAGCTCGGGAACAGCACCGGGGGCGGCTGCCTTCGGAACCAGGACCACGGGGCTAGCCCATGGGCTGTCAGAGGCTTCGACCACCCCGAGAGCTAGCATCTTTGATACCTCAGCCTTGATGCAGGCCCGGACTCGGTCAGGGACGCGGTAGGCTCTGTGCCATACCGGTGGGCTGTCCCCGGTGTCCACGTCGTGGACGCACCAGTTGGTGACGCCGGGGGTGAGGGAGAAGAGGTCCGAGAACTGTCCCAACAACTGGCGACAGTCCTCGCGCTGCTCGGGAGAGAGGGAGGAGGAGAGACTCACCCCCTCTACGGAGCCATCTTTTTCTTTCGTGGACAGGAGGTCGGGGAGAGGCTCCGTTTCTTCTTCTTCCCCGTCGTCCGTGGCGAGGAGCAAGCTCAACTCGGACCGGGCGAAGTGGGGCTTGAGGCGGTTCACGTGAAGGACCCGCAAGGGGTTCCTGGGAGACTCTACGTCAATGAGGTAGGTCACCTGACTCTTGCGCTCTACCACCTTGAAGGGCCCCGTCCACTTGTCTTGCAGGGCACAGGGCTCTACGGGGGCCATCCCCCAGACCTGTTGTCCGGGCTGAAACTCGACCAGAGTGGCATTCTGGTCGTACCACCGTTTCATTTCTTCTTGGCTGGCCTCGAGGTTTGCCTCGGCCAGTTCTCTGAACTTCCTTGTCTGGTTCCGGAGGGCCAGAATGTATCGAAACACATCGGGAGGGGGCTCTGGGGCCGCCGTCTCCCACCCCTCCTTGACCAGGCTGAGGGGCCCCCTGACGGGGTGCCCGTAAAGGAGCTCGAAGGGGCTGAACCCCAGGGACTTCTGGGGTACTTCGCGGTATGCAAAGAGGAGACAGGGAAGGAGGACGTCCCACTTACGCCTCAGGGGCTCTTCGAGACCCATGATCATTCCCTTGAGGGTCCGGTTGAATTGCTCCACCAGACCGTTACCCCGGGGGTGATATGGGGTGGTAAATTTGTACGTCACCCCACATTGTTGCCAAAGGGACTTCATGTACTTCGAGATGAAGTTGGTCCCTCGGTCGCTGACGACTTCTCGGGGGAATCCCACCCGGGAGAAGATGGCCATGAGGGCCCGCCCCACTACGGGGGCGGTCACCGTTCGGAGGGGAATGGCTTCGGGGTAGCGGGTGGCATGGTCCACCAAGACAAGGATAAAGCGGTGACCCAAGGAGGTCCGGGGGTCGAGGGGGCCCACGATGTCGATTCCCACCCTCTCAAAGGGGGTACTGACCACGGGGAAGGGTTGGAGGGGAGCCTTACGCTTCCCCCCGCTCTTTACGCTGGATTGACACGTGGGGCAGGTCTTGCAGTGGGCCTCCACATCGGAGCGCATGCCCGGCCAGTAAAAGTGGGTGACTAGGCGGTAGTATGTTTTGTCTTGACCCAAGTGTCCCGGCAGGGGCACATCGTGGGCCAGATTTAGGAGGAAGCCGCGGAAGCGTAGGGGTACCACCAGCACACGGGCTGACCCTAGCTCGGCAAACTTTTGCCCGCTGTACAAGAGGCCGTTTTCCCAATAGACAGAGTGGGAGCCGGACTGGTCACCGGCGGCCTGGGCGGCGGCCTGCTGCTGCGGCCCAACCAAGGACGGACAGGAGGTCTGTTCTGGGCAGAATTCTTCTCGGGACGGTCCTCCTTCCTGGCGCCACTGGGCCAGCTCAGGAAGGTCGTCCAGGCTCGGGGTCGGTTCGACGCCAGGGCCGAGAGGGCCTGCGTTGGGGGCGAAGCTCTCTCCGGGGAACAGCTCAGGGGTCTCAGAGGGTTCAGGGACCTTGGGGTCCTCGGGGGTCGCCGGTGCCGCATCTAAGGTCGCCCCCTCGGGGGGGTCCTTCGGGCGGTCATCGACCGGGTACTCACACAGGCCCACTCGGGCAGGCCCACCATCTCCAAGTGGGTCCTCTTCTCGACCCGCTGCCATGGGGAGCTCTCTAGATCGTTGCCGAGCAGGCAGTCCACGGGCATGTCTGAGTGGACCGCCACTCGTAACTCTCCGGAGACGCCCCCCCATTCGAACGGGACTTGAGCTATCCGGCAGGTGCGGACGGAGTTATCGGCTGCGATCACCCTGCAGGAGATGTGGGGAACAATCTGGGCTTCGGTGACGAGGTGCCGTTTGACGGCGGTGATACTGGCCCCAGTGTCCCTATGTGGTGGCCATTGACAGTCACCTGCTGTCGGTATTTCTCGGTGTTGTCGGGTAGGGGGGCTCCTGGGACCATCTCCCTATCACCCAGGGAGACTAACATCATCGCAGCGGGGTCAGCTCCCTCGAACTCTTCCTCCCCCTCCTCTTCTAGGGCTACTGAGGTGATGTGGCGCGCTGGGGGCCCTGTAGCGGCAGGCTTCTGGAACAAAGGGCAGCGGGGGTCATTGGCATAGTGCCCTGGTTGCTGGCAATGGAAGCAGGCTTGGCTGACTCGGGCCCTGGCTTAGCTGGGGGGAATCCTGCGCGCGCTGTGGGAGGCGAGGGACCTGGCTGATTTCTGGGGGGGGCTGCGCGGGGACCCTCCCTGGGATCCCCTCTGCCTATTCTGATTCCCTCCTCCCCTCTGGCGGGAAGACCCCTGTTCATTTCGGCCAGAGTCTCCCCCGGGCCCCCTGGGTACTCTGGTGCTCACCCAGCGATCGGCCTCGACAGCCAGCTTCCGGGGGTCGGCCAACTTGCTGTCCAGGAGGTGCTGTCGGAGTTCCACAAAGCAATTCAGGGACAAATGTTCATACGCAATGAGGTCAATGAGCCCCTCGAAGGTGGACACTTTGCTGCCCTTGATCCACCCTTCCAGGGCCCGGCTGTAGAAACTGACATATTCGACCCATGTGGTGCCGGGGATCTTCTTGCATTCCCGGAAGCATTGGCGGTACATTTCTGGGGTGAGCCCGTACCTGGTGAGGAGGGCCTCTTTCATGTGGCTGTAGGAGGTCTGTTCGGCGGACGGTAGGTCGAGTAGGGTGTTTCTCCCCTCACTCAGGAATCGACCCCACAGCCCGGCTCCCCAATCTTTCTGCGGAACTCGGTGGGAGGTCATGGCGACCTCATAGGCCTTGAACCATTGCTGGATGTCATCGTTTTTATAATATTCTTTGACCACATCCTTGGGGATGTGGACCTTGGGTTCCACCGGGGGAACGGACTCTCGGGACGCTGCTGTTCGGATGTCTTCGTTCCAGGCCTTTAGTTCCATTTCCAATATGCTGCGCTCGTGCCCCAGCTGGAGCTTCTTTCCGTCATGTTCTCTCTGGAGTTTCTTCTCCTCCAGTTCTCTTTGGAGCTTCTTCTCCTCCAGTTCTCCTTGCAGCCGCAGCTGCTCGATGGCTAGCTTTTTCTCGGCCAGCTTGAGTTCTACCTCCATCTTCAACCGGGCTAGTTCGAGCTCGTGGCTTCGGTTGCGTTCTCGGTCGGTCATCTCTTCTCGAGATAGACCTCTCTCCGTGCTGTGAGTCCGCGTCGGGGACTCTGCTCTTTCTTGCTCTGGGGCGTGGGTTTCGATTAGGGGTGCTCCCCCTCCATCGGCTTCTGTCGGTGCTGGAGGTTGTGCTCCGGTCTCCACCCAGGCTGTTAGAGCTTGTTGAAAGTCCTCTTTGGTGTTTAATCCCGTTGACGGGATATGGAGATCTTTGCAGAATTGCTTGAGCTCACGGTGCGAATAGTCCTTCAGCAGCTCCATTTGGAAGGTGGTTTCGTCGTTTGTGATGCTCATGGTTGCTCTTCGTTCGGGTAGTGTGTCAGTGCTGTACGATCCCTAGACGTAGGTTCTTATCGCGACGCTGCCACCAATGTTGGAAGGGGCGATCTCAGAGGGCCAGGTTGTGCTCACCCAGTCACCCCAAGACCCACCTCTTCCACAGAACTTGCCGAGTCTTGATTGTGAGGTCCTTCACCGGGGAGGACTTCGAGTCTAGGATCGTACACACGGAGCTAACACCACACTACGAACAGACACCACACCGTTGGATTCTAGTAACAAGTTCTTTATATAAGCAATAAATGACGAAAGCACTCTTATGTACACAGTGATCGAGGGACCACAAAGTCTTTGAGGATTCGTGAAAGGGGAAGCGGGACAGTCTTTAGTCTCTGGTTCAGTACGAGGCGTACCCTACGCACAGCTCTCAATCCTCGAGCCGGGGGGTACGGGATGGTGGTCGTACTGCTGCTTCACCTCCGTAGAGTCGGCTCGGTCGTGATGGTGGTCTCGATGGTCCAGCCGGACCAGAGTACTCCTCGAGCCGCGACGAGGTCAGCAGGGCTCGATATGGAGAAGTTCGTGGGGAGCCGCGACAGCGTCAGCAGGGCTCTGGTGGTCTTAGAGGTCGAGCCGCGACAGCGTCAGCAGGGCTCCGGTGGTCTTGGAGAGATCGAGCCGCGACAGCGTCAGCAGGGCTCAGGTGGTTCAGTTCCTTGAGGCGAAGTAGGAGCCGCGACAGCGTCAGCAGGGCTCAGAGGTTCAAGATGAGTTCGTCTTAGGGTCAGCCGCAATCACATCAGCAGGGCTTCAGGTCCAAGATACAACTGCCCGCTAGCTGTCGGCCGGGCCCAGTTATAGTCCTCTGACTCTTTGATCTCCGGACCCTCGCAGGCAGAGGTCTCCTGCCCGGGGGGCTGGCCGTTGGCGAGGTCCGGCGGTTGGCTCTTTGATCCCTTTGAAGGGTGGGTCCGGGAATTCCCAGACGCCCAGCGGGTCTGGAGCCAGCCCTCGGGGAGGCCAGAGGTGTGATCGAAACTGGCCCACAGGGGAGGGCCAAAGGTGTGAAAGGTACCAGCCCCACGGGGGAGGCTGGAGGTGCCATAGAAACTCCTCACTCGGGGAGCCCTTTACCCCCCATCCGGGACTGGCGCGCCTTTGGAGTCTGGGTTTCGCTGGGGCCGGGGTCACGCTAGGCCCAGGAAGACAGGGATGCCGGGAAGGGAAGATGGCGTCCGGGCCTTGTGGGGCATGCATGGTTAGGCGCTCGGAGCCGGGCGTGGAGCGGGTAAGGCAGGCCTGGTCGAGGTTCTAGGGGGATCGGGGCTTAACGGGAGTAGGACGACCAGGCTCGGGGTGCAGGCTACACTAATGGGGAGGCTGCGCAGGGGAATCGGGGTACAGGCCTGCGCTCACAGGGTGTGGAGGGACGGAGGCGAACCACGCCACGAGGCCGGGTCCAACACATGCCAACTATCACTATATCATAAATGTAAGCATATTTAGAGTAGTATAGATTTATTGTTTGGGCTCCACATCTACCTACCTTGCGATATGGTCTCAGTTGAAATAGTGGAGTCGATATATGTGCAGGTCGATATTAGAACTTCAGTGTCTTAGTAGACAGGGCGACGTTCTGCTCTCTTCCTTTCACACAATGCAGTGCAGTAACTTTTGTTGCTATCTGCATTACTATATCTACTCCCAAGTGTAACAAATGTCTCTGATCCAGGAATGGGGGCTTAATACAGAGCTGATGAGAGCTCTATCTTTTCCTGGTGCTCCACTCTGGGGCCCAGGTTGTCAAAGTGTTCTTAAGTTGAGGCTCGAGGAAACCAATACAACATGCAGAACAAATGGATGTCGGACAATAGGAGATGTTAATGGGAATGATTTTGACGCATTTGAGGCTAGGACATAGATTGGGGTGCAGATAGGACACTTTGGGGCATATTACCAAGCAATAGCGATAATTATCGCTATTGCTTGGTTAGAGATAAAATGTTACCGCTAAGCTGCGGCGATTTTTATCGCTTATAAACCTTGGTATTACCAAGGTTTATCGCAAATGCGATAAAAAACGGCCGCAATGCATGAATATCGCTGAAAAGTCCGCGATATTCATGCATTACCGAGCTAATGCTCTTAGCCATGTTATCCACCTCCCATTGGATAACATGGCTAAGAACTGCTCAGTGCAGGTGTTAGCTTTTGGAGATATTCGTGCTTAGCGCGAATATCTCCAAAAGTTGGTAATAGGAGATAGCGATGTTAGCGACTGTTTCCAGTCGCTAACATCTTGGCACGCCCACTTTGCATATCATTAGTGATAAATATCACTGAAATGCAAAGTGGGGCCCAAGATGGTCGCTATCTCCTACTAGCTGTCGCTAACTGGTGTTAGCGACAGCTAGGTAATAGGGAGATCATTTTATCTCCGCTCTCTTGGCTTTTAAAGCCAAAAAAGGGGAGATAAACCCCCTTGATAATATGCCCCTTTGTTTTATGTTAGACTATCCAGGGCTTCCCAAGTTACTTGGAAGCAGTTCCTTCCTAGGCCACAGGACTCCACTACTTTGATATAACTTGTGTTATTGTCACAGAATGGGCTACTGATATCTGCAGCTGTTCTCTGTAGAGACCATCAATCCAATCTATGGTAGTAAACATTAAGGCTAAATAGGGAGAATGCTGTGGGACACCTGAAAAATAGCAAAGGGCTTTGCCTACCCTATAGAGACTACAGGTAATGCCCTATCTTGGCTCACATTGTTCAGGTCTTTGCATAGAAAGTACTTTACTCCTGTAGTTATGCATAAGACTTATCTGACCCACACTGATTGCTGCCCGAGGAACAAAGGTAGTAAATTCGACTTATTACCAGAAGCGGTTCGTGCAGGTAAGTGAGGTGGGCCGGTGAAGGCTGGGGGGGAGGAGGGTTGACAGACGACGGAATAGGAACTTTTTATTTATTTAATTTGCTCGTCTGTCAACTTCCCTCTCCCCGCCCCACCACGCTTACCTACATGGACCGCCGTTGCTTATTACACATGAACTAGACCTGTACAGCTGTTATTAAGGACCGGTAACCAGTGTCAGAACGAGTGAAAGATGTTGTGCTTTATTTAATAGGTTTCTTCTCGAAACAATGCATACTGGGTTTGCACCAGCACCTACTAAATATACTTGAATGATAGTCTTGTGGAAGTCTGGCTACTTGTTGCAAAGAAGCACATTGCAATACACTGGCTACTTAGTCCGGGTGTGGTGATGTGAGAGAGTGGTCACTGGCGGAGGTGACCCACATCGACAGAGTGTAGAGTGATAAAAAGATAATGAGGGCATGCAGGATTGGGATCTGCTAGTCACAGTGCTGCTTCATTCTTTGCAGGGCTAGAGTTCTTCATAATGTGTACATTAACGTCATTGTTTAATCTTAATTCAACACATATAAGTTGCCTGAGAATCATCCACAGTTTACAGTATCCTTCTCATCCCTCCAACCTCGGGTACCCATAATAATTATACATTTTAATAACGTCTCACAGTGCAGTATAAAAGCCCACATAATGACAAAGTTTTGAATTTTAAGTTGTCTTATTTTCATTTATCAGCAGTTCCGTAACTACATTGATGCCTGTCGAGGTGCATTTGTCAGGGTATTACTTGCTCAGTAAAAAGAAAATATTTTTCTCCTTTCAATATCTGTCTGCATTTTATTTAAATAGACCATAGCTTATACTGATTTAAGAAATAGGTTTGTGTCTTCAGATGACAGCTAAATAACCGTAGCTTACTTAATGGAAGCTGAGATGTTACATTTATGAATGATTCACATAAACGTATATAGGTAAAAAGCAGTAGTATCTAAGAGCCTCAGAACATGGTGATAAAATAATCTCATAGTCAATTTCAAACGTTGTGTGTCATTGATTGCTGTTTGGGCCCCACTGAAACTGAAGGCAGCAAATAAGACTCCTAGGACTTTATTAAGAGTTTAAGATATGCTTCCCACCAAATTCTAAATATGGCTCGAAGGGCCATACTTATGTAAAAGTAAGGCAACGCAGCACAGTAAGTTACCTTGCTGCGCTGCATTACTAGGAAAGGGGAAACATCCTCTACAACGCAACTTTTACTCCGCACTACCATTACGACGCAACTATTACAACGCAAGTCATTACAACGACTTGCGCTGGAGGGCGCTCTAGGATAGGGAATAGTTTAATTACTATCCAACACCTTCCCTACTATCCACGGGGACTGGAGTTGGAATAGTCAATTAAACTATTCCACTATCCAGTGCCCCCCAACGCAAGTCGTTGTAACGACTTGCGTTGTGAAAGTTGCGTCGTAATGGCATGCGGAGTGAAAGCATGCGTTGTAGTGTCATCCATCCCTAGGAAAGGGCAGGAATGCGCCGTATTGATTACAGTACGCCTCATTCCTGTCCTTTCTCCAGGGCTGGAGCACAATGGGTTACCTAGCGCCAACGCAGGCACCCTTGCATGCCTGCAAAGATTATGGCAATCAGTGATTGAGGTAAGATATGGAGGTGGATGCTCCAGAGGAGTGGGCCTGTTGTTAAAAATAACTGCCTCTTAACCTATGTTTCTTGACAACTGTGTCTAACAAGATTTGGCTGTGGGTGGATCAGTGTGTTACAGGCGGACAACTACTGACCGCTTGTTCTATAGTGAAAACTAGACACTTATACCCTGATTTTCATCTCACCTGAGAAATATAACGGGAAGCGGAGAGTCAGTAATGATGTTTCTGGTATTCCTCCCTTCATGTTTTGATATTGGGCTTCTAACTGTGAGCCGTGCAGGGAAAGAGGGGGATCCAGCTGGATCCTGCAGCTATTATTGATGCAAGCCTTCCCGCTGCGCTGCCGTTCATCAAAAGAAAAGGGCACAAATGTGCAGTATCTACAAGATACAGGCGCTCCTGTCCTTTTCCCTGTGCTGGCGCACAATTGGCTGCCATGCGCCTATGCAGGCACACCAGCGCCATGGTGCAAGGGTGTCTGCTTTGTAGGGGTGACTGTTTTTGTGCAGGAAGGTGTCATCCTCTTTCTATGTGGGCTGCACTCTGAAACAGACATAGAAAAAATAAAAACAAAGAGAAACAAAGGGGTATATTATCAAGGGGTTTATCTCCGCTTTTTTGGCTTTAAAAGCCAAGAAAGCGGAGATAAAATTATCTCCCTATTACCAAGCTGTCGCTAACACCAGTTAGTGACAGCTAATAGGAGATAGCGACCATCTTGGGCCCCGCTTTGCATGTCAGTGATATTTATCACTAATGACATGCAAAGTGGGCGTGCCAAGATGTTAGCGACTGGAAACAGTCGCTAACATCGCTATCTCCTATTACCAACTTTTGGAGATATTCACGCTAAGCGCGAATATCTCCAAAAGCTAACACCTGCCCTGAGCAGTTCTTCACCATGTTATCCAATGGGAGGTGGATAACATGGCTAAGAGCATTTGCTCGATAATGCATGAATATCGCTGACTTTTCAGCGATATTCATGCATTGCGGCCGTTTTTTATCGCATTTGCGATAAACCTTGCTAATAGCAAGGTTTATCTGCGATAAAAATCGCCGATGTGCGGCGATAATTTTTGTCTCTAAACAAGTTAGAGACAAAAATTATCGCTAGTTGTTGGTAATATGCCCCAAAGTATTTCTCCTTGTCGCTCCTCCTTTACACCATCCGTCGGGAGGCATAGGGATCTGACGTATTTCCAAGTTTACAAAACCTTGTAAATCTATGAATGCGTCAGGTTCAATGGATGTTGCGTAATGCATGAAAGGGGGCCATAATTACAAGATGTTGAAAAGCCATGCAGGGCGGCACACTGCACCACCGGTGCTTCAAAAAAAGTGACGCACCAGTGGCACAATGGGCATATAAATTAGCTCCCGGAAGTGTGACAAAAAACCTTGAGGTTTACTAGATGTAGGAGTTACATATTATCTCATAGGCTTTATGTTAAAAGTGCATGGTTTGCAAAAACACAATAGTCATAATTTAAAAAGTAAAGCAGTGCATGGGGGTTCTCTGTTGTAACAAGACTTTATCTCCACCCAAAAGTACCCTTTTAGCAATCAGTCCTGTGATGCTCTCTGCATATTAAACATTTTTCTTCTTATCATTTTCCACCAGCTTGAAAAGGATCTCACCTACGAGAAGTTTGTTCACTGGACTAATCCGAGCACGATGGCCAACACTAAAGTGAAAGTGTCCCTTCCCAAATTTAAATTGGCTAAGAGGTATGACCTGAAGCCAATACTGACCTCCATGGGGTTGTGTGATATCTTCAACGAAGAGGTGGCTGATTTTTCTGGCATGATCGAGACCAAAGGGGCGGCTTTGTCTCAAGCCATCCACGAAGCTACTCTGGGAATCAGCGAGGAGGGTCTTGAGGAGCCAGACATGGCAAGAGAGAGAGTTCTCATGCACAAAGATGAATTCAATTGTGATCACCCCTTCTTGATGGCAGTGAGGCACAACAAATCCCGCCATTTCTTAATGTTGGGCAAATTCTGCTCGCCCTAATATTGTCACAGTATTTCGTACAAATTATATGTAATAATGAAAGATGTGTGACATCATGCCATTGCTTTCAAAATATTTTGTTTTCTTAAAAGTTTAATGTTATGAACTAGCCTGTGTGAATACTCATGTCCTGACACTGAATATGATCTGAGGTACATGCAGGCAATATTGGTGGAAATAAAAAGACAGCATGCACTGGTATTGAGCAGGAAATAAATGAACTCGCCTTTCTAGGGTGGAAGTGCTGTATCTTGTATTTTTTAAATTGTTTCCTTAAAGTATATTATTATGTCGGACTTGTGATGTCTCAGCACATGGTTTGAACTCTCTATCTCTGTTAACTAAATTTACTTAGTATGTCATCAGAATGAAAATTCAAATGAGAAGCCCTGGTGAAATCATTTTCCTACGCATACTAACACTATTCAAATAGGTTAGTTTTTCTACAGCTGTCCTTGCGTAGACATTCTGTTGAAATCTTTTGCCTTAGGAGTTTTCTGACAATGTGCACTAATCATGTGTTTCCTATTATTTGAGCAGCAGTGGCTATTTAGGTGGGCAGATTGGTTTTCAACTGCAGCCCATGCATTTCAAATATCACAATCCTCTGGAAACATGAAGATAGGAACTGTGGGCCTCATTTATGAGGCCATGCGTCACTTTTACGCTGCCGGTGCGTCACTTTTTGTGACGCACCAGCAGCATACAAAAAATATGCCTTGTTGCACCATATTTACAAAGTGACTCATCTAGGTAGATGCGTCACTTTGTAAACCCCTGTGCTACATTATACCTACGCCAGGTATAATGTATACAGGGGGGCGTTCTGACGCAAGAAAGTGTCATAGAAGTGACGCAGTGAAATCTATAAGCTTTCACTGCGCCACTTCTAGGACACAAATGCCTCAATTTCTTATGCCTGCCTCATAGCAGGCGTAAGACTGAAGCAGGCCCTTTCACATGGGGCTTGTCCCATGTGAAAGGACACATTGCTGGAGTTGCGTCACTTTTGTGACACACTCCAGCAATGCATCACTTTTGCGCTATACAGATACGTCAGAAATACTGACTTATCTGTAACTCCTTGCGCCATGATGCATCATACTGTAAATATGACGCATCATTCGTGTCGCAAGGAGGGCGCAGTGGAAAGTGACGCATCGCTGTTTTCATGCAGCGATGCTTCACTCTTCATAAATGAGGCCCTGTGTATGTGCTTGTTTTGGCTGGCATTAAAAAATACTCATCAGAATAAATATGAAAAGGCATCTCAAATCCACATGAAAGTTCATCCACAACATGTTTAATATACGTGGAAAAGCCGGAAGCCGAAGCCGAAGCGGCGTGCAGCGTGTGGAGTGCTGCACGCCGCGTTTGGCCCGTCTGACCCGACGCATTGTGCTGTGGCTAGGTGTCGAGGCCGTGAGTCAGAGGAGCAGCCGGAGCAACTGGAGCAGGAGCGTCCGCTGGTGATCCTGTCCGCCTGCCCGCCCGCCCGCTTCCAGCTTCCAGTTCGGTGCTCAGTGCTCCGTGTGGGGAGACGAGCCCGGCGCAACGCAGTAGGGGCGGCAGCGTCAGCGACGTCAGCAGCAAGGAGCCGCGAGGTGCCGCGGAAAGACCTAGCCCAGCCCTGCCAAGCCCAGCCCTGCCCAGCCACGCAGCACGGCGGCGGGCGGCGGGAACCAGTAGCAGCAGTAGCAGCAGCAGCGGCTGGGGAGTGGCAGAGAGGAACCGCGAGTCGTGTGGAGCCCAGGAGCCCAGGAGATCCAGCCAAGCCCACCGCAGCCCTAGCCTAAGCCCAAGCCCAACCCAGTGGGCGGAAGGATCCCCCGCGTCGGGGGGGGCAGCGGCAGTAAGGAGCCGCGGGAGCTATAAAATCAGCATGGGGCTTCAGTAGCGGCAGTGGGTGATACAAGTTGGAGTGGCGAGATTCAGTGAGTAATCTTTTTTTTTTTCTGCGGGTAATAATTCTTTCGCCTTTTCGGTGCGGCCAGAGTACCGTGGTTACTCTTTTTTTTGAGTCACGAGCAGCATATCGAACTAATCGAACTCAACCTTACTTCCCTTAACCACATTCTAAGGGTGTGAGCTAAAAGCTAAAAAGCCAAAAAAGCTGTATTAGAAGCGCACCCCCCAGCTATCCAACTTTTGGGATTTCTCCTTCCTCATTGTTATCAGTGTGAGCAAATAAGTTAAACCGGATTAGAAGAGCACCCCACTGCCGATCCTGTCTCTCAGTTCCAGTTCCTTCATTAAAGACACAGGCCCAGATGTAGGTAAAATAGATTTACCGATTTTTAATTACCGAATTTTATCGATTCGGTAATTAAAAATCGGTAAATCTAAGGGGTGGATATGTAGGTATTCCAGATGTGCTGGAATACCGATTCTGAAGAATTTGGTATTTACCGATTCGGTAAATACTGAATCGGTAATGCCTATTCATTCCTATTGGCTTTGAAGCCCATAGGAATGAATGGGCATTACCGAATCGGTATATACCGGTTTGCACAAGGGTGCAGGGGGTGTCACTTTGACACCCTCTGGCACCCCCAAAACAGGCTCGGGTGCCATGTGGCAGGCATACATGCCCTAAGGGCAGGTCTGCCTGTCACATGGCATAGGTGTGCATGCACACATGTGCATGCACACCGGAATCGGTATTTTACCATCAAATTGGATTTGATGGTAAAATACCGATTCTGTAAGGCCTCTGGGACTCTGAAGAGTCCCACCTACATCTCGGTGCTTCAGAATTGGTAAATTTACCGATTTTTTATTTTACCAAATCGGTAAAATTACCGATTCGGTAATTTTACCGATTCGTTAAAATAATGCCCCCTACATACCTGTCACCCATATACCGGTCGGTAACGGCCGAAAATACCGATTTTCGGCCGTTACCGACCGACCTACATCTGGCTCACAGTGAGCAAAAAGACCATCATAATTTCACAGCCAGAAGTACATGCTTGACTAAGGGAGCATTAAGGAATATAATTGGAATAAAACTGGAAATGAGATCTGGGAAAATTCGTCAAGTGGTGCTAAGCAAAAAACAAATACAAAAAAAACTAAAAAAGCGCCCGAGGAAGGCTCTCTGTCAATCCAAAGAGGGGAGCCGCCAAGTCCTAGAGAGAGGTTGGTCTCAGCACTGACTACCGAAACAACATTGTTGAGTCCAAGACGGAAAACCGGACTATATAAATTCTTCTATTTAAAGGATCCAATGGCGGCGATCTACGCACCGACAGCCGAGGCCTGCAAATTGCCAGGTCCCATTGTTCCAGTCAATTCACTGGTTCCTCTGGCCAAAGGCGCGACTAAAATCAATAATACCCAAACAGGGACCCAACCCCTACAGAACAGAATAACACATCCCTAAGTCAGAATAACTCGGTAATAGTTACAGTCCAAGTGCACCAACTTAAAACTTCTTCAAACGCAAGGAATCAACATGAAGCACAGAAATTAAGGAAAGTATAGAGGACCCCTTGCTAAAATCAAATCCTATGAACTCAATCAGAAGCACAAAACCCGCAGAGATTGTAACAGAGGAAAGGCACCCACAAAGGAAGCAACGGAGGAAATTTTAAAACTCAGTAATTCTTCCATGCCGCTCTTACAAGAAGAGGAACCATGGCTAAAATCACTCTTCCTATCTAAATTTTTAGAAACCTTTGAAACAATAACTAAGGATAATGATCCTCAAGGGAAAGCCTCACCTGCAGCAACTGGTAATAACGCTCAACAGAACAGTCTGGGAATGGTGGTTTCCACTCCATGTAGCCCCTTGGCAAACAAAGACCAACAATGGCTAGTACTGGATTACAGCGGAAGTATTCCAACCAAATCGAATAGTTCTAACCTTTCAGCACCTATAAAAATTTCTTCTGTGAGTACGACAGACCTTGAGTCAGAGGATTTGCGAAAGTTCCAAAAACAACAGCCACCCATCCAATGGAGCCAGTCCTTGCTAGGCACCCTAGATCAAGCGATAAGGGTGTTGAATTATCAATATGACAAAATGGAGGTCCAAGCAGACCTCATAAACCTAATCGCTGGCCATATCTCAGGCATAAATGATAAGTTGGACTCACTTTCGTCCCTTTTAACCAACAGGGGGAAACCGGAGCCTCATACGCACAATGACATACAACAGTCTAATTGTGGCTGCGGGAGCATAATCGAGAAGTTAGTAAGTCTTCCGCACATTTTAAAAGACATCCTTGGGGAGGTAGAATTAACCCGTCTCAGCAAACAGAATAAGGAAACGCAATATAATCGGGACGTGCTGGCAATTTCAAAAAGCAGTAATGTAATAACAATTCCAAGAAGTAACGTAACAGACAACCAAGAACAAGTGTTAGTGGAAGAACAACCAGAAATAATAGTTAATGTAATGGAAGCAACTCAGTCCACCAACAAGTCCTCTACCAATGTAAAACCAACAAAGAGGCAAAGAAAAAGGGCAAGGAAGGCTAGGCTCAAGTATAAAAAGCAACAAAGTAGAGATCGAGGAAACATTTTCCCAATATTTAAAACGAATACTCCCCATGAAAGAAAAAGTTAATCACAGAAAACGCCACCAGGTGGAGTGGCAGGACTTAATGTACCACCACGTAAGCATACTCCAGCCACAATACCAACGGAAGGAAGCCCGGTCTCTGGAGTAACTATCACCCCCCCACCTCAAAAAAACAAAACAATTCAACTCTCCCCCGCAGATGACGATCAGCGACGGGCAAAAGCACCTGAATAAAAAAACAGACACATAATGCGACATGATAAAATTGAGCCCATGAAAAGCGCAGGTCATGCAGGATCATTTCAAACGACAGAGACACTCGTCCCGGTGGATAATATGCGTCAAGAAAGCGCAACGGCAGAGGATATCTTACAGGGAACAAAGGGTAGTAATGTACAGTACACATCCAGAATACAGGAAGATAAAATAAATAAAACTTACTGGGAAAAAATAACATCAGAAAACGTAATCGAGTTAAATCCCTTGAAAATCACAATAGCTGGTAAGGACCGAAATGCACGTTACCCCTCAGGGATGCAGCCCTCGAACAATCAAGGACAATCAAAAGAAGATCTTTGGATATAACAGAAGGAAAAAATGAGGAGGTTAACGAAATTCGAGAGTTACAAGAATCTCTTGCAAAGCACAATTTTTTTACAACTCACAATTTTTCAGCCTCTAAAGAAGATCCTACAGAATTGCCCGAAGACCATCCTTACCATACAGAGGCATTTGAATCAAAATTGACATTTGTGCCCGAATATCCCACAAAAGGAAGGCAGGATATCCTTAATCGAGGGAACCTGTTAAAATTGTTCAAGGAAATCCCTGAACTCAAAGGGATAACCTCCCAGGATTTGATATCCATTGAATTCGAACAAAGAATACAAACACCGGACACTGAGGAATCCGTGACAACCTGGGCTACAAAGGACCTGGTGGACAAGATATACTCCGTAAGATCACGATTCGGAGCATGGGGAATTACTTTATTGCTACATAAACGTCCAAGGTATCCCTATCCCCTATTAGATAGTCTAAGAAATCCAATAAAGAAAAATAAAGATGGGAAAAGCTAGAGCACATGCGTGCGAGGTGCCCGTGCCTCCACACCAGCATCCACAATCAATGTGAACAGGGTCAACACATTAGTAAGCACGCAACACACTGGACATCGAATGCTGGACAGGATGGATTGGTCATGGGTAAAAAGGCACTGAGTAAAAAACATACCTAACGAAGACCCTAATTTCCCCATGGCAGCAGAGAAGCGGAACCAAATCCAGAAGAAAAAAAGGCTGCATTGCGTCTCGTTTTGTTCTTGGAATGTCCATGGTTTTCAAGAAATGGCACAGGACCATGAAACCCTAGCATACTTTCAGCAACAAGATATAATTCTGATCCAGGAAACATGGAAATTGACGCCCACTTCAATCGCAGGGTCTAAAGAATATCACATCTTTGCTGAAAGATTTTCACCTTTTGGGCATCCGCGAGGTGGACTATCAACATTCGTAGTGCAAAAATACGATTGGGTCACAGAAGAACTGGACGTGGGGTTAACTGGGCCCAAGTGATCAGAATTAGTGTTAAGTCCCCACCAGAGACCCAAACGTGGCAACTTCCAGTGATTAATGTTTACCTCCACCCAGAGAGGAAGACCCAGAAAGAAAACTATTAAAATTTATTGTCCTTGATAAAAGCGATGCAAAGATCTTATGTGCAATGCCCAATGTTTATCTCAGGAGACTTCAACTGCAACCTCATAGTTAAAAACCAGGTTGAAGGGAAGATGAAAGCGACCTGTGGTGGTCAAAAAATAACAACTATATTGGGAGACTTGGGATTGTTAATTTTGAACGGTAAAATAAAGGGCCACATACCAGCAGCCGGTACATACTTGAGTGGCAAGGCTCACTCAACAATAGACTACACAATCAGAAGTAAGGAGTTACTCCCCAGTATTGAAACATTTCCAATTAATCAACACATAGAAAGCTATCACTTCCCCCAAATAACGAGAATGAACATCTCGCTCACCTTGGCACAAAGAATTAACTCTCTTATACAACACACCGAAAAGTTCAACCTAAAAAAGCTAAAATGGCGTGGGGGGGGGATGAAAAGTATCCAGGACACAGCAAAGGATTACATGACTAATTTAGGGCCTCAGTTAGAGGAAGATCGCATAACCAACTGGGAGCAGCTGACCCTGGACCTTAATCATAAATTTCCAGCAGCGTCGGAGAATCGAAGAAGTTTAAATATCAGGAAGGAGCCTTGGTTTAACACAGACCTAAGAGCACAAAAAAGAAGGGTCGCAAGTGAGGTCAGATTACAGGCACAGGCAAAAAGAATGGGGAAAATTTCAAACAAAAGCAAACTAAAGGAAGCAAGCAGTGTTTACAGGAAGATGTTGAGGGTTGCCAAGACTACACACAAGGAAACCATATGGAACAAATTATTGTGTGAGGGAAAACTGCCAAATAGTAGGGACTTCTGGTGCATTATAAATGATCTAAATAAAGGAGCTAGCCTCCAACACGAGGCAGGGATTGGAGAAGAAATGTGGGTCCAACATGTGCAAAACCTGTACTGTAACACAGACCCAGGCACTAACGAAGGTCCCCGGATGATGGAGCCAGAAGTGGGGAAAAGAAATAGAAACACGAGTATGGATAACAAAGAAATTGAAGACTGGGAACAAGAGAATGGGGGCAAAGAATTAAATCCACTAATCACTAAAAAACAATTGAGGGCCATAATATTAAAATTGAAGACAGAAGGAGCAGCAGGTCCAAATGGGCTGCCCAACGCGCTTTTTAAGAATGACCCAGACTTCTGGTCAGAGACCTTAACACCTCTTTTCAATCATATATACGTACAGGCAGATGTCCCCGTCTCTTGGAAAGGGAATATAATCCACCCGATATTTAAACAGGGAGAACATCGCAACCCTACAAATTACAGGTTGATATCCTTAATCTATGTTGAGGCTAAACTTTACGCAGCATGCATCCTAGCACAGCTACGAGACTGGATAGGCGACACAAATATAATAGGTTATGGCCGCTCAAATTCTGCCTACCCTGTCCTACGGCTTAGTCACCTGGTGCGGCAAGGAAGCAGATCTACTAAATGACCTGCAGACAAAGATATACAAGGACGTTTTCAACCTGCCAAAATCTGCCTCCCATTCGCAAGTGCGACTCGAATTTGGCCATCAAAACCAGAAATTCCGGAGCATGAGTGGCTTTGTGAAGCTCTGCCAAACATTTCGCTCGCCGACCCAGAGACCATGGGCAGTCTGTGCTGGGAAGAAATCAAACATCCGGTGGACAGTGAAACACCGGGCTCCTGGGGAAGGTATTTGAAAACCTGTCTGACAGAGCTTGAATTAGAAACAGTATGGGAAATCAGGGCAGACAAAGCAGGTATTAGTAGAACAGTCAACGAGGCAGCAAAAAGGAAATCCTTCCTGGAGGACAAATACATAATCTCTAAATGCCGGCATGGGTGGACCATCATTATCTCCTTTAAATTACTTAAACCGCAAGCATATTTATTATCTCACTTTAGCGGGCACTTAAAAAAGAACTACATAGACTATCGGATGGGACAGTTTCAAAAGATCTATTGTCATCCTGGAAACATAACCATCAAATGGAGCAATGCCATCTATGTGGATACAAAACAGAATCCTTATCCCACTTTTTATGTACATGTCCAGCAGTCATGGTCCTGAGGAGACGGTACTTGAAGCCCATTTTTAATGAACTGAAAATTCGTACATACAGACAGGCGGTGATAAGCTGGCTGGGAGGTTCCTCCATAATTCTGGCCTGCCGGGGAGTAAAATTCCTGGCAGAGGTAAGAAAACGCTTAGAGCAAGCTGAGCAGGAGGAATATAGAGGAGAAAGCCCCCCCAGGCCAGCTCCTTAAGGGTCTTCTACGGCACACATGGACTGAATCTAAAGCCGATTAAGAGCCCATTTAGATGGCAGGAGCCAGCCAAGATCCAAATTTTAACAGTGGAATTTATAATATTTTTGGATGCTAGCCGTAAAATGAATGGGTAACTTTAATGTTGCTCGATATTAATTGTTTCTGTACAGTCAGTCAGTCAAAACACTTTATTCGATAAATTAAAATCATAAAAGACAATAAAAACATTTTAACATGATTTAAAACGTTTAAAACAGTTTTTAAGACACTCTATATCACATTAAAAAATGGATTTAACTAAAATCCCTACAGGTACAAAAGTTAAAATCCGTGTACAATCTCATCGGTGATAAAAAGACATTAATATCAATTTAATATATACAATCACAGTTAGCTTACATGTACGCCCCTTCTATTTCTTAGCCTGGCGGCGGCCACCAAAGACCTCGCCACGCTATAAATATCTTGTGTACTCCTGAGCATTTGTAGGTACATTAGGGCCGGCCTAACTTGAACAAAGCCTTTCTCTCTCAGCATGGGGGTTAAAAATTTATTACGCGGCTCAGAATAAAAGTCGCAGAACATTACGAAGTGCAAGGAGTCTTGTTGCGAAAAATTATCGCAGGCATGTGGTTTTACCAATTCTGGTTTTCCCCAAGAGGGATAATCCCCCAGAGTTAGATGTATCAAATTAAACCGGAACCTAACCAGCAGTAGCGATGAAACGGCTTTGTGACAATTTTTAGGTATGGTTCCATGTTCAGTGATGTTTTCAACAGGTAGTTGGCTTTGACACAAGGTTTTTCTAACTCCAGGTTTTCCCGCTCCACTTCTAACATGTTCCGATAACTATGCTTGATCCAGCTTATGTCTTTTTTGGTTATACTGTCGGGGGATAAGAACAATTCAGGAAGTCCTAGTTTGATGCACGCCGCTCTAACGTGCATCAGCCATGCACGCCGCTCTAACGTGCATCAGCCAACACTGTACAGTCATTTTTATTATGGGAAGATTGTAAAGATTTTAATTAATTATACAATAAACTTTTTTTGACTTTTTTGACATGTTTAATATTATGCTAATTCAATTTCATAATATTTGAAGTGACTTAACAAATCCATAAATTAAGAATGTGTTAAAATTCAATGACTTGACATAGCTCCAAGTTGAATTGGACTTAACAGGCACATGGGAGCCAAAAAAAGTTATCCAGCACTGCCTCGGGTGGGCTAAGTCCATAGCACGGTTATAGGCTCCGAGGCGACAATATAAATATAGCTTTATTTTCATATTCAGTACAAGCACATTTACCTTATATTATCGACTCTCGAGTTAATCTGGTAAAGCATTCGCAAAAAGGAAAGGGACCTTAAGGGACGACCTCCCCTTTGTGAATTAAAAAAAAGTTTGTTGGAGAGTGGGCAGTAGTTCAGTGGACCAGTAAAGTAAAAAAAAAATTCCTTTAAGGAAAACGTGAGGCATTGAAAAAAAAATATATATATTTTTTTTTTTAAATTTAGGTTCAATCATAGAGATGGTGGTCTCCTGGCCACAATCCCTGTGATAGCATCCAATCAAAATAAGAATCTATGTGTGACCTTACTAGTAATATTTATGAGGTAACACAGATTGCAACCCATTCAGAATGGGAATTTTGTGAACCAACCTATCAGTGAATATGTCAGTCCACACAATTCAAACAGTTGCAGCAATACTGATCACAATATGCGGCCAGTGTTTTGTACATCAAACTCATACTTAAAGTGGTTATACACTGAAAAGAATCTGGTGGTCAAGTTTGTGGAAAGCTGGGAACACTTCCCATAGTTCAAAATAATATATTGCCTTCTGAATAATTTTTCTTTGATGTCTTCTGTTATTGGCATCAGATCTGCCTCTTTCTCTCACTTATCACCTGGATCCCTGATTAAAGCCCAATGGGCACAGGGAAGGATCAGCAAGGCTCAAAGAGATTTATTCAACAAAGGTTTCAACCATGATTCCATTAGCATCCTTTAAACCTACACCTGCTCTAAAGATAAATTACACAGGTTGGCCAGTCATGGTCACACCGAATAGTGTTGCATTAATTTCCTAACGAGGCTTGAATAAACATGCAAAAAGGAGTCAAATGTCTTAGCCCTCCCCACATCTAGGAGACTAACATTCCTGAATATTCCTCAACAGCTTTCTTCTTTGCTTTCATTCATTATTTGGAAATAAAACCTAATCAGGGAGACGCCAAAATATCTTAGTATTTTGTGTTTTGCTATTTATGCTGATTTGTCCATCAAAGAAGTCCATGGGAGGATATTCAAACTAACACCTTTCTAAGGGATACATTTACCTTTGGAGCTGCTGGAAATGTATTTTCCAATTGTTTATTTAATCAGTAATCAATTCTGGAAATGTTGTTCGTCTTGCAGATGACTCTTGGAGCACGGTTTAGCAAAGAATGAGTAAATCTTCAGTTGCAGTAGACAAGCTCGTACAGACGTAGATTTACTGATTCCGTGAATTCAAGAAAAATTCGAATGTTATGGCTGGAAACCTGTGACATTCGTTGTTGTATAAGGATAGTTATGGAAAAGTTTTGTGAATTCATTTTTTGGTTTCTGTGTAGGCATTTCTCATATTCGTAACTGTGTTCACTGTAGAATTATGCATGTTGAAATGCCAGTGAGTGAGTGCAATCTCATTTCAAGACCAGAGGCTAGCAGTATGCATTAATCTTTAATCGCTGTTCCATGCAGCACTTTAAAGCAAACTTTTAACCATACTTAAAATTATAGAATTAGAACCATTGCTGTAGCTATAAATCCAAACCCAGCAGCCTTCTACCTCTTTTCATTGCGGCTCCTTGCCAGTTAAGTATCAGTTAGCACTATTTATACATGTTTTAATATATGTTAGTTTTGAGAAAGCTAATGTATTGTCGTCCCTTAATATATATTTGGAAGATTTTAGGGAGTGTATTGAGATAATAAATGTATTAATGTTGATATTTGTTTTTTAAAATTCCCAATTTTTGGGATTATTATTAGGTGCTGTTGACGGTTTTCCGTTTACCATAGAGAAGCATTTGCTCCTGTTCTGAATGTGGTAAAATCACGAATTTCAGGGCAGAAGGGATCGGAGGAAAGGTTTAGAATACTTATAAACTCATACCTGTACATGTGGCCACAAACTTTGAAGGCAAACCACTCTTCGACATGTCCACTCACCAACACTTGCATTGGATTTTCCTCTACGTGATATCACATTGTTATGGGGTAATATGCTTGCATGAAGCACAGCAGTGGCGTAGTAGGGGAGGGACGAGGGGGGGCACGAGTTTTGGGGGCGGCGGCCTCCCCCATCCCCGCTCTTACATGTGGCCGTGCGGGCGGCTGTCACAGGACTTGCCAGCACCCCCCCCCCCAGTCTTACATGCACCCACCGGGCGGCATAAGCAGTGACCTCCAAGAGAGGCACAACGTTTGGCTATGCCACTGAAGCACAGTTGTCTTTTTGAATCTGGCCCTTGGTTTTGGGGTTAGTATACTGTGGCATACAGCTCATGAAATGTCTATGGTGTTGGTGTAAAGTGATTGCTTTATATGTATCAGGGTGGCTGGATCACATAATCTTTGGGTGGCGGTCACATTAACATGGACGAAATATCGACATACATGAAATCTTGAATCTACAGTATAACGGTAATGCTTCCCTTGAAAATGTAGTGATAGGTGATAGAGTGACATACAACTCTGCAGGGGTAATGTGCCCAAATTAGGCCCAGGTTTCAAACATGTGAAAAATGTATGGAGCATACTGGGGCGTAATTCTTAATTCACCTGATAACAGGAGATACTGCCTGAATTGAAATTTACCACATAGAAATTTCACCAGCTAAATGTTGTTAAAATTCCTGTTTAGAAAACTGTCAGAAAATGAACATTTACTGAGGGATTATGTTGTGATGACAACGAATATTGTTGTAATCCCCCCTATTTTATGGGCATCGCATGCTCCCTCTTGGAATACCTCAGTATTCCTGCATTCTGGAATTCTAGAATTTTTGAAATACCCAGCATCTATAAATACCGGAGGGGAAGGTCGCATTCAAATAAAGGCTGTTCTAAATGTTGCAAGTGTGTTCTGCAAAATCCCTGATTATTGGGCTATTTGTGTCATATGTGACTTTTGTTTATTTTCAATACCTTTACATACATTTCTCATGAGATTCTTGGTTCAAGCAGAAACAGTAAAACTGGATGTGTGTCATGGCTGCATGCGCTGGTATCTTATGTCCTTTTAGTCCACAACGGGATAACGCATGCGATGATTTTCATGCACACCCCTGCCCTCACATAACATTTGTAAAACCCATAATTCTCGCACTATGTTGTTTATTATGCTAGGCAAAAATTACATAATTTTACTGGTAATCGTTATTCACAGCACTCTTGCAAATTATATCATGTTAAGAACCATTTTGTTAAAGTTATTTTTATTTATTTGAGAGTTTTCTATAACGTAAACATGACCTGGAAGTATCAGAGCACTGTACGAAAAGAGGACAATTCCCACATTTCAGAGGGATTACCTGAATCCTGGTCACTTACATACATGTTTCAAACTCAATAGCTAAAGATATCAACTTGCGTCAGACGTTACATAGAATCACCTTGTATATATTCAGTTAAGCATACGTTCCTCTTCATATTCTTTCTCTGAGGTTGTTAGAAATGGGATTTCTAGTTGGCTAGGGCTTGCACCTAAGCCAGGCAGAAACCACCACTCTAGTCAGGGCAAGGGAGTTATACGCTGAAGATAACCCCTGCTCACCCCCTTGGAAGCTTGGATCCCAGAGGCAATGTGTAAAACGTTTACGCAACACACACACAGCAGCAACACAATAGGCACACCACAAAAAGAAACTCCACTCAAGGTTATATAAAAGAAGCCTTTGAATTTTCATAAACACATTAGAAACATAATCACACATTTACACTGTGCCAACTGACACTAGGCAATATTCACAGGGGTTTATATACAGGACCAGTCCAATCGGGCCACGGTCAGAACCATCAGAATGCAGGTAGTACATATAAAACACAACCAGTATCTACTGGTACCATAATGACCTAAGCATTATCACATTAGCATTAGACACCATCCTAAAATATCATAACATGACTTTAGGCATAAGCACATTAGGCCCAAACCTCATTAGCATAAATACATTACGCATTAGGCCTCACCAGCATAAACACGTTATGCAATAACCTCACATGCATAAACACATTACGCAATAGGTACCACCTTGAGGCAATAACAGTGGGCATAAATCACATTGTGAAGTAGACATCAAATTAGGCATCACATTACGCATAAATCACATTACGCATAGACCTCATAGCAATATCTGTAGGCTTAAAACCTCATAAGTATGAATTATCATAGGCATATGCACATGATGAGCGTGGCATCACATTATGGCTATGCGCTCCACCAACATTAAACCTGTACCCCAGGCCAATTGGGGTTCCAATGCCCTCTGTCCAGAAAGTCAGGGCTTACTCCAGGGCTTCCAATTAGCCCTCTGGCTGCCAATGCAGCAAGCAAAGTGTGCTGGGGCGTGGGGTGCAACTCACCCCTGTCCTATCAGGAAAACAAAATGCCCCCAAACATTGCAGCTGCCCACTGTCCGGCGGGGCATCTGTGGAAATGAGCCTTGGCATTGCCTTGCCTCCAGAGCCCCCACATGACTCTAAAATCGGATTGCCCAGAAGAGAAAATGAACATAGAATGCGCCACACGTTGCAGCTGCCTGCGACTGCGGCACAGCTGAGGAAACGGGCTTTGCTCTGGCACCAACTGTGCCCAATATGAGGCCCCTCTCACCGAGGTCTTCCTCTGGTGCAACGGGCACCAGAACTACTGGAAATCCAGCACCCACTCACCGGGGTCTGCTGGACAGGGACTGCTCTCCCTCGGGACTCCTTCAGGCCGGCTCCAAGCACGGGCACCACAATACCTGGTACCTGGTATGAGCTCCACTCACTGGAGCACATGGTTGACTCCCCCGATCTGGCAGTAAGACCCATGGGGCCCCCACCGGCACACGGTGGCCTGTCCTCCTCTGGCTGGCTTCCGGGTCACCTTCTCCTTTCTTCTGCTATGGGGAAAGGCGAAAAATGGAGCCCGCAAGGCTCCGATCGCCTCCTTTGGCTGGCCCCGCCCATAGTCAGACGGGGCTCCCGACCTCCACTCCTGCCGGTCTCTGCGTTTCTCAGTGTCGGCTCTCTCCTCACCGAAGTGCGGGGTAGGCTCCCGCCTTCAGTTTAATCCCTAAGGCGGGATGGGTTCCCACTGAAAATAAGCACGCAGAGGCTGGGGGGGGCACCGCTCTCAGAATAAACACCAGTACAGGTGGGCACCCACTCCTTTAGCAAAACATTGGGTGGGAACCCGCTCCTTGGCAGAACAAGGAGTGGGCTCCCGCTCTTCCCACAGTAGCACGGGGGTGATCCTTACGCTGGGGTACCCTCCCAGATCCTTTGCAGTCCAGCGCTGCACAGCCCCGGTACTCTCCTCTCATCTTAGGGCAGAAATATAGCGCTCATAGGGCGCTAAGCCCAAAAAGTCTAAGGGGCACAGCTGGGCCCAGGCAGGCCAGCACACAGGGCCCTCCAGCAGGGAGGCAGTCCCTCGTGACGATTCCTCCTGGGGCCCAGCAGCAGCAAGGCCCCCAGTAAGCACAGGAACAACACTTTTCATGGGGTCACAGCCCCAGTACTTATACTCCATTTCCCTTTGTCTGCCAAGAACAGGGCTTGGGACCAGCCAGAACTGGTTCTGGAGCACTCTGTCTACAGTGCTCACACCCTTCTTTGGGATATGGGGGCTCGACCATCAGACACACCACAGGGGGGCGGAGCCAGCATTGACCTAGGCAGGCACAATCATATTCAGGGCCAGGGGACTACTCCTCCCACTACTCCAAATGCAGATGTCCTATTCAGCCTAGCTCTGACTGACCCTGCCCTTCCTGGAGCCACAGCCACCTCACCAGCCCCTATCACTCCAAAGCCAGACATGCAATGCACATCAGGAAGGCAGACACATAGCACACAGAAATGCCCACTTCTAAAAGTAGCATTTCTAAAATAGTTATAATAAATCTGCGCACATCATTGTGTAACATTTATTATCACTATTCCAAACTTGATCACGCTGCTCCTCTCATATCAGGAATTACCACAGAAACAGTTATCAGGGAATGCCCAATGCATTCCTGTGGGAAGGCAGCCCCATAGTAGTGAGAAACTAAAATGGCTGTTTGTCGTTACCAGGACATGTCACACACTTAAGGTACATGTCCTACCTTTTACCCAAAATGCACCCTGCTCATAGGGCTAGCTAGGGCCTACTTTAGGGGTGATTGACATGCAGTAAAAAGGGGGTCACAGACATGGCACACACTTTAGGTGCCATATCACAGCGGAAGTAACACTGCGCACGCAGGCCCTGCAATGTCAGATGCCTGAGGTAGGTTTGAAAACCTACTTTGGTGGGTGGGGTAATCAGCACTGCAAGCCCACAAGTAATATTTAATTCACCAGCCCTGGGTATATGAGATACCACTTTACAAGGGACTGTCAGATAAATTAAGTAGGCCAAACATGTGTAGACCAATCTTACCATGTTTATCACTGAGAGCACATGCACTTTACACTGAACAGCAGTGCTAAAGTGCCCAGAGTCCTAGGACCACCAACACCATGTCAAAAAAAGGCTAGGAGAAAGGCAAGAAGTTTAGGGATGACCCTGCAAAAAGGGCCAAGTCCAACAGAGGTAGACCTGGAAGACTTATTCATAAGCTATGGATTGTCCACCTGTAAGAGCATTTGTATAGGTTCATGGTAATGTTATCATCTGTTTCATATATATATAGAGAAAGATGACACCCTTAGGTGGAGGTTCCATATAATTACTTTATACAAATTCAATTAAGCAAATGTTTCCTCCTCATATTCTTCTATCTGAGGCAGGACTGGAAGACTTCTATGTAAACTATTGATTGTCTTATATGCTTTCCTGATATTTCTAGTAGGTAGATCCTAGAGATTTGTTGGCGTTCTAGGAGTACATAAGCGAACAATGTTGCTTTTAACTTTTTCTTGAAGTTGGTCTGTGGTGGGTTGGTTCATAATTCTAAACGCAGGGAGTTCCATATTCTAGGGGTGTTGCTCAAGAAAGAGAGGGCATGGGACCTTTCTTTTTTTAAAGCAGAGTGCTGTCAGTAGTAGTGAGTTGGTGCTTCAGAGGGTGCACGATTTTCCTGGCCTTTCTAGTTTCTCTGATAAGTATTTCAGTGTATCCCTGTGAAGAGCTTTGTGTGTGATGAAAGGTGTTTTGTGGATGCATATTACTTTTATCAGGAGCAAGCATGATTTTGTCATTATGGGGGTTATGAGGTCATCTTGATGGTTTCCATTTGTAAGCCTGGCTGCTGTATTGAGTGTGGCCTTAACAGGAGCCAGGTAGAATTTCAGTGTGCCTGTAAGAGTTGCATTGCCATATCTAGTCTCAAGAGTACTAGGGATTAAACCACGGTTTTGAGGTCATCCTCTGGGGTGATGGGTTTGACTTTTTTTTAATAGATTTGAATGATGCATTTTTCACTGTGGAATTTGTGTGATTCATCATGTTCAGAATTTTATCAAGTGGGATTCCTAAAGATTTGCTTGAGTTGTTTATGCTGAGATCACAACTTTGGGCATCTAAGTGTGTGATCCATTATTGTACTGGGGAGAGTTCTCTGACAGAGAAAGTAAGAGGAATTCTTTCTTCAGTTAGTTGAGGTTTAAGTGGTTTGTGGCTAGCCAGTGTTGTACTTCTTTTAGGGCCTGATTCACAAAGGTAAACTTACACTGTACAATTGGTTGCTATTCATAACTGGCCTATCTTTTTATGTGCGGAGACGCCACAGTCATAAAGATACTTCTCGTAAATTACCTTTGAATATATCACACAATAATAAACGTATGCAAAAATGTAAGTGTACCTTTGTGAATCAGACTCTTAGGGGCCCATTAGGATCTCGGGCATATTGCCGCGCCCGCATGGCGGTTGCGATCCGCCCGAGATCCGTCCCCGCCCGCCAACTATTTCCACCCGCCATATTACTATGGCGGGGGGGACCACAGCAGACGGCTAGACCGTCCGCCGATTTTCCGCCCGGTCAACAAGTTGACTGGGCGGAAAAGAGTTTAATATGGTGGCAGTGTCTGTCAGACACCGCCAACCATATTATCATGGGGGTGGAAACATGCCTTTCCGTGGCGGCATTGCTACAGCGGAAAGCCATGCAGTAATTGCTTGCGGGGGCCTGTTGCGGCCCCCCAGGGACTCTGGGGGGTAAGGGGTGCACAGTTCCATGCACAACATGGCAGGCACCGCGCCGTGAATGGAAGTGCACAACATGCCTTCCTGGCATTGTGGAGGGCGGTGCTGAGTGCACCGCCCGCCACAATGACAGGAATGCATGATGCGCCCGCCACTGTGGCGGGTGCATCCTAATGGCCCCCACAGGACCCCCGCCCTTATGGCGGCTGGTCCCATTTCCAGATAGGATGGCGGGCGGACAAAGTCCGCCCGCCATCCTAATGACCCCCTAAGTCTTAGTGTTTTGTTTAAGTGGAGGATGTCATCAAGTGAACACATTTTCAAGTAGTGTTGTGAGTCATTTTTGTATAGCCGGTAAGACATTTTAGCATGTTTTAGAATTGTGGTCAGGGGCACCATGTATCGACTGAATAAGATGGGTGCTAAAACTGAGCCTTGAGGGACTGCTTTGTGTATGGGGTATGGCGCTGAGCATGCATCTTCCAATTTTACTAGTTGTGTTCGGTTGTTGAGGTAAGAGGTGAACCAGTTAAGATCTGTGCCTTTCTGTGTCAAATGCTGATAACAGATTTAGCAGTATGAGCTGGCACGAGTTTCCTGTATCCTTCTTCTTGAAGATGTAGTATGTTATATTAAGTATAGCCATTTCAGTGCTGAATCATGCTCTAAAACCTGACTGGAAGATGTTAAGTAGATTCATGTTTTTTTATGTATTGGTTGAGCTGTGTCAGTACACACTTTTTGATGGTTTTGCAAGGAATGGGAGGTTGGTTACAGGCTGAAAGTTGTTCAGGTCTTTGAGGTTGGCCTGGTTTCCGGAAGAGTGGTGCGACTTGTCTCCTGAAATAAGGAGGCATTGAGTATTTAGTCCAGATGTGGTGCAAAAAGCTGTTTGACTTACATGGTTATTATTGAGAGTAGTTAGTCAGCAATGTGGGATGTAGGATTTAGCTCTGAGATGATTTATATGAGGTCATCTTCTGTGAGGGTTCGAAATACTTGCAATGATGCATTGTCCTTCAGATTGGGAGATGTGGTGTTTGAGTATTGTGTTTCCCATGACTATTTGAGTTACTTGTTGGGCTGTGTCAGGTATAGAGTTGTTAATGCAATTGTTGTGTATGAGAGACAGTTTATTCCTTCAGATCGGGTCTGCGAAGAAATCCACTAAGTCTTCACAATTCCAATGCAATGAGATAGATTGCATGAGCAGAGGAAGGGAGCAGGGCTAGTTTGAAGATTTTTGCCAAGGCTACTTTTGGTTCCTCAGTCCGCCTTGATCAATAGTAGGCCTTGGTGGAGTTCACCGAGTTCCGCTACATGGAACTCTGCAAAGTGACCCAAAAACTCAGCCACACTACTTCCACGTTGAGAAATCTGACCACCCGCATTGAGAAACCTCGCCGGGAAGTGGCTTTTCCTCACTGTCACTCACCAACTTGACATTGGCGAGCACGAGTGTGGGAAAAACACGGCTCTGCTATGCAGAGCGGGGTTTTTTGGAACTGTGCGTGCTCTGCAGAGTGCTGGCAACTCAATATAATCAGTAAATGGAGCGGAGTTTACCACACAGGCCTAATCAGTTGTCCAAAACAGCTGTGTTTAAGTTTCTTGGTACACATGAAGTGAAATGTGATTTATTTTACGTTTATACTTATGTGGCTCTGCATACATTTTGGAAACACAAATTCAACTCACCAAGTGTGTTGCTGTGAAACTCGGCACTCTCAGCTGTGTTGACAGCAACTCTTGCTTCACTGCTAGCAGTCCTAAAATTCGTTTATGCACAGCACGCTGTCGATAAATAAAAACGGCAGATTGGTGGACTTTTTCCAAAGGAATTATAATATAATTCTGGGGTTACCAATTAGTATTTATGGCCAATCTAGCCATGTATACAATTAAATCGAAGAGGAAAGTAAAGATTTTGGCAATGTAACACAAAAAGCATTTTGTTAGCCATGTATTGCAAAATTGTTCGAAAAAAGTAAACTGCCTAATAAGAGCATACTTTTATTGCTTTTAAGTTTCATTTCTTGTTGTAAAATTTCAACTAAGTTTTTCCATTGACTTGTAAAATGGTTACATGATGGTCAATAGATGTTTAGACTTAACAGTATGAAATTGCAATTATTGTTGTGTTATATTGCGCTATCGTCAAGAAGGTAATGTATGTTCAATAGTATTAATGTTTTTTTCTGGTTAGACTTAAATACAGAACTGAATCAGCAACGATACAACAATCAATCAGTAGATGGCAGTGCTGAGCTAACTATCTTTTCTATGAATGTCCTATAGTTCGTTTTAGAAGACGATCTACAGCACATCCCTTGTTTCGTTATTTGAACATTGTTTATTCAGCTAGTCGAAATCCCGTACTTTGTTGGCTATTGTGTCATATGAAAAGAATACAAGTTCTATGTATTACGAAGCACAGACTTAGTTAGGTACAAAAGGTGTGCTGTACCTAGTAGTCATTGGAGCGGAACGATTTAATGTGTGAGACCCTTGAAACGAGGGTCCTTCGTTATTGGTTCTGTAAAGTTTAGCTTACTGGTGCTGGGTAAGACCATGGAGGGGGGTGGGGGTTCATCATGGGTACCCTGGGATAAGCAGCTTCGGCCAGAGCTGGCTTTGGCGCTAGTGGCCAATGACCACCTCCACCACAGATTCCCTCACTACCACCCTTTAACAGTGCCTCTCAGGTCTCCATAACCACTCCCTCTCAGATGCATTTAATTAGTCATATTGCACTCTCATACCAGTGTACCGTGTCAGAGCGCTTTGCATCGCACATACATTACCCTGAGACAATCAATAATACGTTTGTAAATCAGTGTATAGGAAATGTTACATAAGCCAGAGGACTACAAGGTGTAGTAGGAGTGACATATCATCCATGCTGGAAAGCAGTAAAGTTTGAGAGTTTTTTTTGTTGCAGTTTTATATAGAGCAAACTTGACCCAGAAGTATCCGCGCGCATGAGCACCAGTTGGATTACAGAGGGACACTTTAAATTTTAGGCACAAGAAAATTATGACTTTTGACACAGTGGTGGCCTAGCGGTCTTAACAGCCGCACCACCGCTCTGCCGAAAGTTGCTGTCGCCCGCCATATGACCTATTGCGGTCTGGCGGGCAGGCTGCGTTGAAAGAGGCACCGCAATGGGAATGCCACATGCAGTTCCTGCACGGCATGGACTCGAAAGTCCATGCTGTGCAGGAACCTGGGTGCATGCACACAGGGGGGCACATGTTGTGCCCCCCTGCATGCATCCCCAGGCTGAGGGGGCACAGGACCCTTTGTTTTTGGACAGCCAGCCTTTTCTTGGAGGAAAGACTTCCATGAAAACTTGCAATATGCATGGCAGTGCCACAGTGGCACCACCTGCATATTACATAGCCCCTGAGTGCCGCACCACCGGTAGCCGGTCGTCCAATTATTGTCCAATCGCCCAAATTGTAATAGGGTGGTCGAACAGCCAGACTCATAATTAGGCCCTAAGTGATTTGCCCAGATTCACAGGATGCTTGTACTTTCTCCATTTCAAAGCTTGCTGCTCTAGCCGTTAAGCCACTTCCTCATCCAGTGCTTGGTCTAGAGAAGCGCAAACGCAGACTTTAAAAAGGTTCTCTTTAATAATAGGAATTGATTTCTCACCAAATTACACCTTTTAGAAACATTAATCTATACTCTAGTGTTAGACCTGGCATCATTGGCGTGAGTCTCCCTTCCATTTTGAGGGATTGCCTTCTCTGTTTTGATATGTTTTTGCTGGTTATATGCTTTGGGCACTGGGCCACTGCTAATCAGTGCCACAGTGCAAGTGCTCCCTATGTTAAATTAATGTACTAATTGGTTATTCCATGATTGGGTTATTTGGTTTATCCATCAGCCCCTAGTACAGTGCACCATGTGTGCCCAGGGCTTGTAAATCAAATGCTGCTGGTGGGCATGCAGCACTGGGTGTGCCACCCACAGAAGCAGCTTGTAAAGTGTGTCTCAGGCCTGCCATTGCAAGGCCTGTGTGCAGTCTAGAACTGCCATGTGTCGACTTGGCCAAGTGCACTCACTTGCCAGTCCCTAAACCTTCCCTTTACTTCATATTAGACACCCCTATGGTAGGCCCAAGGGCAGGGTGCATTGTAAGTATAAGGTAGGACATGCTCTGATGTGTGTAGCATGTTCTAATAGTGAATTGCAGCCATTTTCGTTTTTCACTATTGAAGGCTATCTGTTCTCCATAGGCCAGAATGGGCAGTTAGATTATTACATTCTTATAATCCTATCTGACTCCGGGAACATGGTAGAAATTCGAATTTAGTATGCCTGAACTCAGAATAATAAAATACATATTTTAGTAAAGTTTATTTTAATATTCTGTGTTTGCAAATACCACTTTTAGAAAGCAGGTATTTGCTTGTCTAACAATCCAGCCCTGCCTCTGTTGGGTTGTGTATTCCTTGTCTGGGTTTGAGAGTGACAGGGCTGGGGGATTCCAGGAGACAGGCTGGGGCAGCATCTTGATGGGAGAGAGGAGTTGCACCTGGGACCTGAATAGGGCTGGGCCTTCCCTCTACAATGCTGGCTCCACCCCCTGTGGCTTGTCTGATGTCTCTGCCCTACACTGTGAAAGGAGAGGAGGAATCATGTCAACAGAGTGCTCCAGAGCTGTATCTTCCCTACCCTGTGCTGTCTCCACCTCCTGTGGGGCGGCTGATATCTCTGCCCTGCCCAGTGAAAGGAAGCAGAGAGTCATGTAAACAAAGTGCTCAGGAACTGGTTTGGACTAGGCAGAGGCCTCTCTGCCTTCAGAGAACAAAGGATTTTGGGGTATAAATATTGGGACCCTGATCCCAAGAAATTAGATCACTTCTGGAACAAGAAACCTTTTTGCCAAGGAGAAGAACCAAGGAAGCTGCAGGAGTTGGACTGCCCCTCTGCCAGTGTGCTGTTTGCTGGGTTGGCCTGCAGTGGTTGCTTCATTGCCAAGGGAAAGGAGAAGGATCTTTGTAAAGACTTTCATCTACAGAATATTCTCCAAGGGCTTGCACTGTGCTTGCCTCCTGCTGAAGTCTCAGGGACAACAGACTTCACCTCAAGCTCCCTCCTGAATTTTACCTTGCTGGGAATTCTGACTCCAGACACTTGCGTGCCGCTGGGAGCTGGAAGCGCGACGCATCGAGAAGAAGCATGTCGCCGCCGCAGCTGAAATCGTCATATCGCCGGAGAAGCCAGCCTTCGCAGCATCTCCCTGGAAGCGTGTGTTCATCAAACCTGTCTGCTGTCGCATCACCGGAGAAGCGTGACGCCATCGTGAGAGTCGCCATCGCATCACCGGAGAATGTGTCGCAGGGCCTGTCACAGCTCCAAAGTACAGAGTCGTCGCAAGGCTGCCAGGGCGTCATCGCATCGTCATCGCATTGTCATCGCATCGCCGCATCAAGGGCGCCATCTTCTCGCATCGCAACCGGATCGTCGCATCGCATCAAGGAGCCATCTTGCGCACCGCAACTGGCCCGCAGGCCGAGAATCTACGCATCACCTCCGCACCGGTAAGGCTCACGACGAGTCCCCCTACGCTGCGCAAGCATTGAGGAAGGACGCAACAGTTCCCCCGGGTCAACCGACGCATATCCCCTTTTGCGAGCCTTTTTTTCACTTTGCGTTACACATCCAGGTACCTTGTTGAGAACTTTATCGCATTTGTCAACAACCTGAACTAAGAGACTTTGATCATCTTTTAAGTAATCTTAAGTGTAGTATTTTGGATTTTTGTCGTTTGTGGTCTTGTGTTTAAGTCTATATAAAGAATACTTATTTTTTATAAAACCTGTGTTGTGTCCCTCTGTAGTGTTATCACTGAATTACTGTGTATACTCACAAATGCTTAACACGCTGCCTTTTGAAATAAGCCTGTCTGCTCGTGCCAAGCTACCAAGGGGGTGAGCAGGGGTTATTAAGGAGTGTAATCCCCTCATGCTGACTTAGATGTAAGGGTCCCTATTTGGAGAAAAGTGAATACCATTGCCAACTAGAGACCCCCAGATCTAACATTGGTGGTCAGCGGTGAGGATTTGGACTTGTATTTGTGTTTCATATACAGTGATTGGTGTACACTACTATTGAGTGCAGACCAAACGCGACCACATACTTTTTTTTAGAATCCTTTTTCCTTGGAAATGTTATTTTTCCTGAGAGCTCCCAATTTTTACTACCATGAGTAAATCAGCATCTGTTGCATCTATGAATCTTGATTTTGAGGAAGAGAGGTTGGAAACCTATACTGTGAAACAGCTCAAGTATCTCTGCAGGAAATTGAAAGTTGCTACAGCAGGGATTTCTAAAAAGGAAGACTGCCAAAAGGCGCTGAGGGCCTGGGTAGAAGCAAGAAATGTCCCTGATCTTGTGGTGGAGCCTGTTGGGGATGCAGAAGGGCAAATTGATAGGCCAGTGTTTCCAGCCAGGGGAGGAGTGCCGTCCCCACCTGGCAGCAGCATCTCTTCCAAAGACCTATCCCCCAGAGAGTTGGAAAACAGGGAGAGACATAGGGCACACAAGCTGGATATGGCTAAGCTTAAGATGGAGAGTCAGAGGGAAACAGAGAATAACAGGTTGTCTTTGGAAAGAGAGAAAATGAGAATGGAGCATGAGAGAATGTTGAGGGAGTTAGAGATCAAGGCCACGGGGTTAGAAATCAATCCCTCTGGTGGCAGTGCACCATCTGTGCCTTCAGAAGGCAGAGTACATATTCCCAAGAATGTCATCAAAGATTTCTACAAAGGTGAAGATATTGGTCAGTGGTTTGCAGCCTATGAGATAGCAATGTTGTCCCACTGCGTCCCTGATAAGGATTGGAGAGCGGGGTTGTGGGGCCGCTTTCTGACCGAGGGGAGGGATACTTTGTTAGACCTACCCAGTGAGCATAGGATGTCTTATCACCACATGAAACAAGCACTGATGACAAGGTATGGGTTAACTCCAGAACTCTTTAGACAGAGGTTCAGGAATTGTAAGAAACTGGAGGGAACCACTTGGGTTATGTTATTTGTTATGTTATGTTATTTATTTTCTTCTATAGCGCACGGCTACTCCAAAGGAGCATCCCGGCGCTTTTGCGAAGAGAACTTAGGCAGAGTAACAAACATTGGGTAGAATATGTGTCTCTCTTTTGCAGAGCTATAGATGGTTGGGTGAGGGGTAGCAATGTTGATAATTTTCAAGCGCTCTATAATTTGATTGCTAAGGAGCACTTGTCTGCTAATTGTTTTCCAGAGCTACGCCAGCACCTTATTGATAGCAAGTTGACTAACCCTAGAAAGCTTGCTGATGAGGCGGACCGCTGGCTCAGTACCATGGTCTACAAGGGTCTTGTGGGAGACTCTGCCAAAGGTGGGCAAGGTCCCCAGCAGAAGAGTTGGGGGGACAAGGGTAAACAGAGGGAGTTCCAAAAAGGTCCCCAAAGTAATTCCCAAGGGAACCAAGGTAAGGGTTCCCAGCCTCCCCCTGAGAAGAAGTCAGGACCCCCGACAGATAAACCTGTTTATTAGGGGCCTGTTACCTGCTTTCAGTGTAAGCAGGTGGGACAACGTTGGTATGATCCCCAGTGTCCTCAGCAAAGACAGTATGTGCCACACCGTGCACCACCCCGTCAGATGGCCAGTGTAGCCCTGGGTGGGGAGGAGATGGATGCCCAAGGTGGGTGGGGTCCCGCAGAAATATCCCTTGTCTCATTAGGAGACTTTGAGATGGTCCCTAAAACTCAGCTGCCTGATAACACTAAGAAATACAGGCAGTGGGTGACCATCAATGGCCATAGAGTGGAGGCTCTCAGAGACACAGGAGCAAGTGTGACAGCTGTCAAGTGTCACCTGGTCTCTGAAGAGCAGGTAGTCCTGCATGCATTCTTCTCAGTTGTTGCCACTGACAACACACAGATCCATTGCAAAGTGGCTCAAGTTCCCTTTGAGTGGGGGGGTTCTCTGGTACTCTTCAAGTAGCTGTGAGGCCATCCATGCCTGTTGATTGTCTATTAGGCAATGATTTAGAAAGCTCCCCTTGGGTTAAGGTGGAGAGGTAGGCGCATTTAGAGCTGTTGGGTCTGCCTGAGTGGGCATGTGTGACCACTCGGTCTATGGTAGCTAAGGGTGTACAAGAGACCCTGGAGCCTGAAAGTATGGCCCAGGGACCTGCCTCAAAGAGAAGAGGTAGGGAGCGCAGGAAACCAGCCATCATTGTTCCCACGGTCCAGGAGGAGGCAGACCTTGAGGGGGATGCCCTGGAACCTACAGGGGAGCACGTTTCTGAACTGGGGAACCTACCTGGGCAGACCCATTGGCAGCAAGAGGGGGGTCCCACCAGGGAGGAATTTTGTGAAGAGCAGAAGAAGTGCCCTTCTCTTGTGGGTTTGAGGCAACATGCCACAAACTAGGCAGCGGGTGATCAGTCTGGATCACATTGGATCTACTGGGAGAATGGTCTCATGTATAGCGAGCCTAAGGTTGCTGAGACTGGGTCAACCCGTGTGCTGGTGGTACCCCAGCACTTCAGAGCCTTCCTACTGGGTTTGGCTCATGATGTTCCTTTAACTGGTCATCTGGGGCAGAACAAGGCCTTTAAAAGGCTTGTCTCCCACTTTTATTGGCCCCAAATGTGGAAGAGTTCAGATACTCATTGTAGGACCTGTCAAACTTGCCAGGCAAGTGGGAAAAGTGAAGGAGGCACAAGGCCCCCTCCAACCTTTCCCTGTAGTCAGTACCCCCTTTGAACGGGTGGGCATTGACATTGTGGGGCCACTGGACCCCAAGACAGCCATGGGCAACAGGTTTATCCTGTTCTTGTTGGACCATGTTTCCCGGTACCCGAAAGCCATTCCGCTCAGGACAGGGACGGCCCCCGTGGTGGGACGTGCACTGATGGGGATCTTCTCCCGTGTGGGGTTCCCCAGAGAGGTTGTGTCTGACCGAGGTACAAACTTAATTTCTAATTATATGAAGTCTATGTGGAAGGAGTGTGGTGTTACCTACAAGTTCACCACTCCTTACCACCCACAAGGTAATGAGCTGGTGGAAAGATTCAATCGGACCCTTAAGGGCATGATCATGGGTCTTGAAGAACCAATGAGGCGTAAGTAGGACGTCCTCTTGCCATGCCTTCTGTTTGCCTACCGTGAGGTGCCACAAAAGTCTCTAGGGTTCAGCCCCCTTGAGCTTTTGTATGGTCACCCGGTTAGAGGACCTTTGAGTTTGGTAAAAGAAGGCTGGGAGCAATCTCCCAGGAAACCACCCCAGGATGTATATAGTTACATGCTGGCCTTCAGGAACCAGACTCGGCATTTCAGAGATCTCGCTCAGGCAAATCTGGAAGCCAGCCAGGAGGAAATGAAGCGGTGGTACGATCAGAATGCCACTCTGATTGAGCTTCAGCCTGGACAGAAAGTTTGGGTCATGGCCCCCGTGGAGCCTTGTGCGCTCCAGGACAGGTGGACCGGTCCATATGAGGTGGTGGAGCGCAAGAGTGATGTCACTTATCTGGTGAACTTGTGGTCTCCCAGGAACCCCTTGCAGGTCCTGCATGTGAACAGCCTGAAGCCCCACTTAGAAAAGTCCGAGTGGGCATGCTCCTAGCGACTGATAATGGAATGAATGAGGAGACCGAGCCTCTTCCTGACCTCCTGTCTGCAACAGAGCAAGATGGGTCAGTGGATGGTGTCAGCCTCTCTGCCACACTGACCCCTGATCAGCAGCAAGATTGTCGCTAACTGTTGGGGCAATTCTCTGATCTATTTTCCATGGTTCCTGGAGTCACAGAGTGGTGCGTCCATGATGTGGACACTGGAGACAGTCCTCCTGTGAAGCACAAGGCTTACAGTGTGACTGACAAGGTTAGGGCTTACATTAAGGAGGAAATCTCCAAGATGTTTGCTTTAGGGGTCGTTGAGTCCTCAAACAGTCCTTGGGCCAGCCCAGTGGTCTTGGTCCCAAAGGCTGCCTCGCCGGGTGCCACACCCGAACTCCGGTTCTGTGTGGACTACAGAGGGCGCAATGCAGTCACCAGGACTGATGCACACCCCATCCCTGGAGCTGATGAGCTCATAGATCGGTTAGGGGCTGCACAGTACCTTAGTACGTTTGATTTGACGTCTGGGTACTGGCAGGTCGCCTTGACTGATGGGGCTAAGGAGAGGTCAGCATTCTCCACACCAGATGGGCACTACCAATTCCGGGTTATGCCCTTTGGGATGAAGAATTCACCTGCCACCTTTCAGAGGTTGGTCAACCAGGTGTTGGCTGGGCTGGAGGATTTCAGTGCCGCCTACCTGGATGACATTGCAGTGTTCAGCGCCAGTTGGACAGAACACTTGCAGCACCTCTGGGAAGTTTTGATGGCACTGTGCAAGGCAGGCCTCACGATCAAGGCAAGTAAGTGCCAGATCGGGCAGGGCTCTGTTGTGTACTTGGGTTACCAGGTAGGAAGCGGCCAGGTGGCGCCCCTACAACCCAAGATTGATACCATCCTGGCATGGGAAACCCCAAAGACTCAGACACAGGTGAGAGCCTTTTTAGGACTCACAGGGTACTACAGGAGGTTTCTCAAGGAGTATGGAAACATTGTTGCACCCTTGACTGAGCTGACTTCCAGGAAGCAGCCCAAGAAAGTGAACTGGACTGATACCTGTCAGAAAGCTTTTGATGCCCTGAAGACTGCCATGTGCACAGCACCCGTGCTTCAGGCGCCCAACTTCTCAAAAGAATTATTGTGCAGACAGACGCTTCAGAGCATGGTGTGGGGGCTGTTCTATCACAGATTGATGAAGAGGGCCTAGACCAACCGGTAGCCTTCATCAGTAAGAGGTTACTTCCACGGGAACAGGGGTGGAGTGCACTTGAGCGTGATGCATTTGCTGTGGTCTGGGCACTGAAGAAGTTGAGACCATACTTATTTGGGACTCACTTCCGGGTTCAGACCAACCACAGGCCCCTCAGGTGGCTGATGCAGATGAGGGGTGAGAACCCAAAGTTGTTGAGGTGGTCCATTTCCCTACAGGGTATGGACTTTATGGTGGAACACCGCCCTGGTACAGATGGTCTGTCCAGATTTTTCCACCTTAGTGAAGAGAACTCCCAAGGGGAAGGGTAGTTCTCCCCACATTTCAGCTGGAGGGGACACGTGTTAGACCTGGCATCCTTGGCGTGAGTCTCCCTTCCATTTTGACGGACTGCCTCTTCTGTTTTGATACGTTTTTGCTGGTTATATGCTTTGGGCACTGGACGACTACTAATCAGTGCCATAGTGCAAGTGCTCCCTCTGTTAAATTAATGTACTAATTGGTTATTCCATGATTGGGTTATATGATTTATCTGTCAGCCCCTAGTACAGTGCACCATGTGCGCCCAGGGCTTGTAAATCAAATGCTACTGGTGGGCTTGCAGCACTGGTTGTGCCACCCACAGAAGCAGCTTGTAAAGTGTGTCTCCGGCCTGCCATTGCACGGCCTGTGTGCAGTCTAGCACAGCCATGTCGACTTGGCCAAGTGCACCCACCTGCCAGTCCCTAAACCTTCCCTTTACTTCATATTAGACACCCCTATGGTAGGCCCAAGGGCAGGGTGCATTGTAAGTATAAGGTAGGACCTGCTCTGATGTGTGTAGCATGTTCTAATAGGGAATTATAGCCATTTTCGTTGTTCACTATTGAAGGCTACCTGTTCTCCATAGGCCAGAATGGGCAGTTAGATTATTGCATTCAAATAATCCTAACTGACTCAGGGAACATGGTAGAAATTCGAATTTAGTATGCCTGAACTCAGAATAAAAAAATTCATCTTTTAGTAAAGTTCATTTTAATATTCTGTGTTTGCAAATACCACTTTTAGAAAGCAGGTATTTGCTTGTCTAACCATCCAGGCCTGCCTCTGCTGGGTTGTGTATTCCTTGTCTGGGTGTGTGAGTGACAGGGCTGGGGGATTTCAGGAGACAGGCTGGGGTAGCCCAGTGGTGAATAGATAGATCTGCATCTAGATGGGAGGGAGGAAGAAGAGAGTCATGTAATAAAGTGCTCAGGAACTGGTTTGGACTAGGCAGAGGCCTCTCTGCCTTCAGAGAACAAATGATTTTGGAGTATAAATATTGGGACCCTGATCCCAAGAAATTAGATCATTTCTGGAACAAGAAACCTTTCTGCTAAGGGGAAGAACCAAGGAAGCTGCAGGAGTTGTACTGCCCCTCTGCCAGTGAGCTGTTTGCTGGGTTGGCCTGCAATGGTTGCTTCGTTGCCAAGGGAAAGGAGAAGGAACTTTGTAAGGACTTTCATCTACAGAATTTTCTCCAAGGGCTTGAACTGTGCTTGACTCCTGTTGAAGTCTGAGAGACAACAGACTTCACCTCCAGCTCCCTCCTGAATTTCCTTGCTGGGAATTCTGACTCCAGACACTTGCGTGCTGCTGGGAGCTGGAAGCGCGACGCATCGAGAAGAAGAGTGTCGCCGCCACAGCTGAAATCGTTGCATCTTCGGAGAAGCCAGCCTTCGTCGCATCTCCCTGGAAGCGTGTGTTCATCGAAGCTGGCTGCTGTCACATCACCGGATTAGCGTGACGCCATTGTGAGAGTTGCCATCGCATCACCCGAGACGCGTGTCGCGGCTCCAAAGAACAGAGTCGTTGCAAGGCTGCCAGGGCGTCATCGCATCGTCATCCCATCGCCGCATCAAGGACGCCTTCTTCTCGCATCGCAGCCGGATCGTCGCATTGCATCAGGGTGCCATCTTGCGCACCGCAACGGGACCACAGGCCAAGAATCTACGCATCACCTCAGCACCGGTAAGGCTCACGACGAGTCCCCTACTCTGCGCAAGCATTGAGGAAGGACGCAACCGTTCCCCCGGGTCACGGAACCGACGCATCTCCCGTTTTGCAAGCCTTTTGTTACGCATCCAGGTACTTTGTTGAGAACTTTGTCGAATTTGTCAACAACTTGAACTAAGAGACTTTGATCATCTTTTAAGTAATCTTAAGTGTAGTATTGTGGATTTTTGTAGTTTGTGGTCTTGTGTTTAAGTCTAAATAAAGAATACTTATTTTTTATAAAAACCTGTGTTGTGTCCATCTGTAGTGTTATCACTGTATTACTGTGTATATTCACAAATGCTTAATTCACTAACTCTGAGATAAGCCTGTCTTCTCCTGCCAAGCTACCAAGAGGGTGAGCAGGGTTTATTAAGGAGTGTAATCCCCTTATCCTGACATAGAAGTAAGGGTCCCTATTTGGACAAAGGTGAACACCATTGCCAACTAGAGACCCCCAGATCTAACATCTAGTCGTTACTTTGTAGTGTGCATGCAGTTCTTTTATGAAAGTTAATAGCTCACTGTTCCATATTTGGATTTTAATTTAGAAATAGCAAGGTACAAAAGGGTGTCTCCTAAAAGCAGTGACGCACCAACCTATTTACATTATATGCAGTTTGTGTTCTGCATGGTTCACATTCGTTGCAGCAGGCATATTAACCCTCTGCACTACCTTACAGAGACTCAAAACCTCAACTAGACAAAACTCCGATCTCTCTCCAGGAAGAACATTATTCACAGGAGTTATCTTGACATTTGTACTGTTGACTTTGAAATTTCTGGACAGAGGAAGGCTACAGCAGGTGTTTTAAAACGAGAATAAGCTTGCAAACATTCCTTCCCCTCCCAAAGGCAGCACCGGGTGCATGTGGCACTGGTCACACTGCCCTAGAGACGGCCCTGTCTTCAGCTTCGAGGACACAAGTGGGGATATTTAAAAGGAAATGGCACAGCGTGGCGCTAGATGCAATTTAGCAGCACTGCTCTGTGTCATTTAAAAAATGCGGTGATGCGTCGTATTTACAAGAATATGGTGCACTTCTGTGTTTTCTCTTGCACTGGTGCTAAAAAACATTGCCTAGCACCAATACAGACACCCTTGCGCCATAGTGCAAGGTTGCTTGCATTTCGGGGATGATTGTGTATGTGCAGGAAGGGAAACATCCCTGCACAGAAACAATCTTTAAAGGTGATTTGCTCTTTCTACATGTGCTGCAGAATGCAATAGCTTTTGGCGCTGCCTCAGATTTACTGATCCTTGTAAATCTGGGGCACCATAAAAAAGCAATGGGTGTTGCAGTGGAACATCCACAGCAACGCCCGTTGCACGCCCCTTTTATGCAGATACCTGTGTGAAATGGGGACGATATTTACAAAGCGGCATTAAGCCACGCGAAGTGGCTTAAAGCCGCTTTGTAAATATGGAGCAGAGCATTGCGCCACTGCAACGTCGGAAAAAGTGACGTTCCAGTGGCGCACTGCAACGTCGGAAAAAGTGACGTTCCAGTGGCGCAATGCCCCTGTAAATATGCCCCTTGGTGACGCGGGCTGGCCAGGGGCTGAAGTCTCAGTATTGTGCAGGCCTTCTAAAGACCATTTAACAGCCAACCAGTCTTTTGTATGTTTTCACTCTATCCTGTGCCCCCTGCTGTCACCATCTTGGCAAAGGACTGCTGCTGTCACAGTGTAAGATTATATATTTCGGGGAAAACACAGGTGTGTGTGTAAGCAGAAAATTAATAGGGAGTGCCAAGCCAGAGCTAAGGTAATTATTGGCCTTGCCTCCAAGCTCTATAATGCAAATAAACCCTATGCATGATATGTAAATTGTCTTGTAAATATGTGCTAAAGACTCTTCAAAACTCAAAAAGTGCATTTCTTTAATGCGGAAGTGTTTCACCACAGACACTAGAATGAGCTGCTGCATAAAGTGACATATATCAGAAGTCTTGGAGCAGATTTTGTAACATTATGCACTGGGTTTGCAAATGTTTATTTGGAATTTACGTTTCAATACAAATCTTGTTTTGCGTAGCAAGATTGCCTGAAAGTAACGTGTCAGACACTTTCAGGGGAGCATGGGATAAGCATGGGCCACTAGATCTCAGTCTTGCGGTTGTCTGCCTCTGATGTCCAGGAATCCATCCTATTATGGCTGTGCGAACTTGGTCAAGTATTTCCTCTGCTGTACTTGAGCCTTAGTGGTGTCGATGGGTAGCAATCACAGGTTTCTTAGGGAGTTAGTGTGGGGTGCCCAAACTCAAAATTCAACCATCCAGCAGAACAATATCTGTTTGCACAGTACATTAGTACATTGCCTAACTTGGATAAGAAGAGAACTCACTTTAAATGGAATGCCACATAGGTAATAGTAGCTGGTACAATAATATACATTGGTGCATGAGCTACTGTGTCTGGGATCCCTTTCGCATTTCCCAGGAGTCCCTTCTCTTGTGAATCAAAGCGGGTCCCCCTTAGGTTAGAGAGTTTTGTGCAACATGAATCAGGGCTCAAAAATATTATTGCACCCAGTTGAATAATGCTTGCGCTCAGCTCAATACAGTCCCTATGATACAGTTTTACCACAACGTAGGTCTTTATGTTTTTTCGGCAGTGAGTGTCTCCAATCTGTCCCACCTCTGGTATGAGACATGGTGGTTGCAGAAGGAACCCTCAATCTCAGTAAGCTGTAATACGATCGGTACCCAGATTGGTAGCCTGGTGTTCTGTGATAAATGCAGATACTGACAGTGGGGGCACACTGCAGGCATTGGTCCACTTCTGGGTCACTTGCTGTTGAGCAGCAGATGGGCAGCCATATAAACAGGGACACTGGGGCATGCTAACAGTCACGGGGTGCACTTTGTAAATGCAGCAGTGGCGATAGCCACAGAGACAGGTCTTGCCTTTGATGGCAAAGAACTCCATGGGCACAGTTCACTTTAGCAGCGAGGACACCCATAATCATTCTTATTGCACTGTGGCGAGGTTAGCGCCCAATCCGCAACTCCCATTTGGCACCTCACTTATGAAGAGACTGTACCATAGTATCAGGCTCATGAATCAGTCTTTGCAGTCTCCATTCCCCCAGTGGACCCTCAGCACCAGAGTCTAGCTGTTACTCCAATACCTCCTGCAGGGTTGGCAGGATCTTTCCCTCTCTCATCAGGCAGGCTTGCTTTAAGGCATCTAAGGTCAGAGATACCGCTCTTCCAACATGGCAAGACTCCAGGGAATAACCCCTGCCATATGGAAAGGTGGCTGTCAGACAGGCATGAGCTCTGGGTGCGCAGCAGTGATCACAATATGCTACAGAGCAGACTGATGTTCCTCGTACGGTAGTCTCCATCCTGGAGTAACCACAGAAGAGGCACAAAGAGGCGTGAGCTTTCAATACCTAGCTTATCAACAGCCACACTGTACAGTGATCAGGGGAAATAAAGGCTGGCTCACCTACAAGATCCTGTCCACACTGAACAGGGACTTAATTCCCACCCTTCACCCCCACCAGCTTCCAGATGGAAGTGCTAGAGGAAGACTAATCAGCAGCTCCTGTCAGCAAAAGGGCTTCAGTGACTTTCTAAAGGTGTCTTGTCTCCTGTCAACCCTCTTCGTTGTCTAGATCTCCCCCCTCCAGCTTCAGGAATGTCAGAAAAACACTTTCACTGCCTTAGAAAACAATCTCACCTCCATTTTGTGTATACAAGCAGGTTAGTGGTTTCCATAATGTCAGTCAGTCAGTCAGAATACTTTATTTCGATAAATTAATATCATAAAAAGACAATGGTACTGTACAGAATTAACATAAAATACAGTTACAATAATTGTGCATACTAAAACAGAATTAATTTATACAAAATTGATTTTACACAAAAAAGTATCAAACATTTAAAATCTTCATAAAATTCATAAAAAGTTTCATAAAATTTCCTACAATGAGGTCATAATGTTAAAAATGTAAAAGACTATTTCAATTATTTAAAATGGATCTTTCACAATAATTATCCTTAAATGCTATAACATATTATGTGTAGTAAACCCAGATTTCAGCTCAGTTCATATCCATACATTTACGGGCTTTCGTTCATGTTCTTTTTAGTAATCCTGACTGCCCCCACTAAAAAACTAGCAACATGGAAGATAATCCTGGGGGTTTGTAATAATTGCAAATACAAAAGGGCAGGCTTAACCTGCAGAAACCCGGCCTCCTTTAAGCTAGGGACCAAACATTTTAACCTTTGTTCCGTATAATGGCCACAGAACATCAGGAAATGCATTGTGTTTTGGGTAGAAAAATCGTCACTGGAACACGGAGTTGCATTTTCTGGGGTACTCCAGTAAGGGAAATGTCCAAGGTTCAAATGGATCATATTGAAAAGGAATCGGGTTAAAAGAAACCTATGATATTGGCGATTCACTATTTTAAGATAGGTTTCAGGTCCTGGTTGACTAGAAATGATAAGATTTGCCCTCACAGTAGGTTTTTCAGTTCCAGTTCTTCCCTTTCCAAACTTAACATGTTTCCCATTGCACCCTTAATTAGTACAATATCCTTTGATGTTATTGTCTCCGGAGAAAAAAAGAGCTCTGGTCTCCCCAGTTTGACAAAACTGTTTTTAAAAAATGTCAACCACTGAATCTTAGTATTATTGTCTAAGAGTAGACAGTCTTTCAGGATAATATGGTTCAGGGAAATCTCCTGATTCAACCAGATCTTCATCCAGGATATTAGAGGGGCCATTTTTATCCTGTCTGAAATAAAACCTTCCCCAAGTTTTGCATGAATAGAATATGAGGGAGTAGACTGTGGCACTGAAAGGACAGATCTTAAAAATTTATTTTCGGTAGTCTGCAGACAGTCCGGGGAGCGATATCCCCAGATTGAGCTGCCATAGGTGGCCACTGCAAGGCATTTAGCTTTATAGATTTTCATTAGAGCTACTATGGGCCTTGCCCCCAATCGTTTAGAAAAACCATGGAGAGCAGAAGTAGTTCTTGCGAGGGAGATGTTTCTATTTTTTAACTGCGGTCCCCAGTTCCCTCTTTCATAAAACGTTATCCCCAGATAGGGGAATGTAGTAACTCTGCAGAGTTCTTCTTTTCCACAGGTGAAGGTTTTGGAGTACTTCTTCCTAGAACACTTTCCCATGATCATGATCTGGGACTTCTTAGCATTGATTTTAAGGTCCAAGGAGCCCATAAAATTCTCGAAAGCATCTAACAGGCGTTGTAAACCAACCCCGGTCCGCGAAAGTAGAACAGTGCCATCCGCGTATAGGAGAACCGGTATTCCAAGTTCTCCTACACGGGGAATGTCAGGGGTGGCCTTCTTTAATACGGGTTCCAGAGCATTTATATATATCGTAAAAAGAAGGGGAGCCAGGATGCACCCTTGCCTGACCCCCCTTTCTGATTTAAAATTGGTGGTACATCGGCCCTCCGTGGTGACCCTGACAGAGGCTAACAATCCCGAGTGTAAGTCAGCCAGAAGGTTAACCAGGGCCCTATCAAGAACAATATTAAGTAAGATTTCCCATAGCTTCGACCGGTTTACAAGGTCAAAAGCTGAGGAGAGGTCCATGAACACCAGGTACATGGACCCCTCCATAGCAGTGGCATATTTATTCAGGAGCAGATGTAAATTAAGACATTGTTCTAAAGTACTCCTTTTTGGTCTGAAACCATATTGCACATTTGACAGGACCCCTTTTTCGTTTACCCATTCATTAAATTTAAACAAAATGACCCACCCCAGATTTTTTACCGAGGAGTCAATTAATGAGATGGGTCTATAACAAGAGGTGTCCTGCCTATTTCCCTTCTTGAAGACGGGGATGATGATCGATTTTTTCCACGAGGCCGGTATGTTATCCTGGTTTAAAACATTAAAAACGTTGCACAGAATCTTTGACCAAAATTTCGGGGCGCTTTTAAATACGTCTGCAGGGACCCCGTCGGACCAGGAGCCTTATTTTTTTGGGTCAGGTCTATCGCTTTTTCCACTTCCGAGGCCACAAAGGTTACAGTGGAACCCTCGATTCTAAGAGGGCTGTCGCCCCTTTGTGTATCATTGTTAGGGTCAGAGTATATTTGTCCAAAATGTTTTATCCATCCCTCATCTGGAATGTTAGCTTCAAGTGGGGAATTCTCCTCACCTGAGAATAACGGTTGGTTTACTATTTTCCAAAACAGGCCGCTATCTTTTCCATAATGGAACCCAGAGGCCTCCATTATGTGGGCACACTTGTGTACATCTTGCATTTACCACACAAGCCACAAACATAAATAAGCACAACATATATTTAGAAAATTAGCACAAGTATGAGGATTAGCGCACTGAAGCAAACCTTTATATGGGTGAGACCTCCACTGCAGTGACACAGATAAAAAGGTCTGGTCACAACTATGGATTCACAAAACATGGTATGCTGTGCCATCGATCTACATACTAAAACTGTGGCAGGCTGGTAGTTCAATGTCAAGAAAATGAGGGCATGCTTGACATGTCCCTCTAGGTCACAGGACAGGACCAGGACCTCAGTCACATCAAGGGACAGCATAGGCCTCTATGCACTAGATTAGCATGAGGCTATGGCCAAATCCACCTCTGGGATATCAGATACCCCCAGTTGTGTATTCAAGATAGGGCAACATGACTGTATACCTCATAGGGGACATTCCCATCCCAACAGCATGTTCAGGCAATATTATGTTTCCCTAAATTAATACAGCTTCTTTTATCATCTTTTTACTGTGTACATGTTTAGTTTACTCCTGTAAGTCTGTAATTTTGGGGACACTAAAGAAGGGAATATGTGTGTATCAGTGTATAGGCGTTGGTCTAAATATACAATATTTCCATGCACACATGCAGAAATAGCCGCTCTGCAGCCTGTAAATTGTGAGCAATGTGGATGTTTACTTTTCTTTTCTTCTGGAGAAGGTAGCAATGAAAGCTGTATGAAGCGATAGCTGATGTCTGCCTTGCTTCAGGGCAACCTGCCCCATGTCCCGGAGAGCTGAGCTGCAGCTTGGTGAGGTGACAGCAGCCGAGACCCCGTAACACTGGAAATGAAATCTGAATAAGTAGAGCTGCTGACTGGCCTGTAGAACCGATGAGCGGCCTAAAGGTCTCAAACAACAGCCCCTCTGGAAGATTTCAGAGGAAAAAGGCTCAGTTGACAACAATACCTGAAGTGGTAGTACCTAAGGGCAATTGTATGATGTTACAACGCATTCCATTGCAAAGCATTGCTTTACCATGCATGCATTACAATGTGAAAGCCTTTACCACATATAACCGTTAGCACGAATATGCCTTTACCACTTATACCTTTACAACAAATTTCCCTGCAAAAGCATATATGTTAAAGACATATTCTTAGTAAAGGTGACCCCTGCCCTGAGTCCTAAACTGGTCTCTTGCACCCCATAATGCCCCCTGTCCTTTCAAAAAAATAGTCCTTCCCTGCTCTGAGCCCTAGAATTGGATCCCCCGTCCCCCAGCTCTTCTAAAACTACTACTCTTCTCCCTGAGCCCTAAATGCAGACCCCTGCATGACTCCCCCAGCCTTTCTAAAAACGACCCCTCCCCTGCACTGAGCCCTAAATGCGTTCTCCTGCACGACCCCACCCCACCCCAGCCCTTAAAAAAATTACCCTAACCCCTTAATAAACGGTCCCTTGCGTGACTCTCGCCCTAAAATAATTAAATTCATAACCCTCTGTCCAGGCCCGATTCCCCCTTACCTCTCCATGATGTCAACTCCTCTCCACCTCTTCTGAGGCGGTGCACGTCATTAAGAGGAAGCAGAAGGGTCTCTCCACTTCCTCTAATGATGCTGATAACCTTCCCCACCCTTACCATACATATACCTTTACCATACATACCTTAACAACGAATTACGCTGTAAAGGCATGCGTTGTAAAGGCTATGCATGGTAAAGGTGCACACCCTTGCCACACATATTCCTTTACCATACATACTTTTACCACATAATTTGTTGTAAAAGCATGTGTGGTAAAGGCTATGCATTGTAACGCATGCGTGGTACAAGTCGTGCGTGGAAACAGCTGTGCTGTAATGGCTGTTCCCCCTAAGGACATCTTAGTTCCTTAGCAACACAGTAAAATGGCCTTAATATCACTGACCCTTCTTGTCTGCAAGACACACATGAATTTCTTCCCACCCACCAGTGTCAGTCTCCCTTCCTTGCCCTCCTACTGCTCAACCACAATTCTAGTAGTATAGCTCATGTTACCAGATAACAAAACATGAAAGAAACTACAGATAATCACCTTTAACCTTACTGACCAGAATAGACTTCATCAATGCTGACAACTCTTGTAGCCGCAGCATCACCAGCAGACCAATGGGCATCTTGAATGGCTCTGTAACCAATCCAGTCAGAATCATAAACAACGCCTTAAAAACAGGTATGATCCCAAAGGAACTCTTAATGTCTTACATAAACACCAAATAAAACATACATACCTTGAAACAAGAGATCCTTCTTACTTATGGCCAATAAATAGACTGTTTTAACCAAAAAGATAGAAATATTGAAACATATGCTTTAAGCCAATATCTACATTGATGTACCAATATGCTTGTTATTTGAACTCTTCCTTGCCTTTAATATTGTTCCTCATGCCCAGCTTCTACAGATACTTAACATCACACTGCAGGAAGAGAACTGGAAAAGATTGCATCTTCTCTATCAGACAGATCCTCATATCGCTTTATCCTATCAGGTAGCTCCATTCAATTCACATCTAATGTACCTAACAGTTCTACCGCCACCATTATAACATTTGTCTTAACTAACCACCGAACCAGATCGACTACTTCAACCTCTACTATGACCCGTTATGCAGATAATACAGAAGTTAGATTTAAGTATGAAAACCCATCTGACTTTAACTCACACTTAAATGGGCAGTACCTCAACAGGTCACATAAAGGATGATCTCAAGCCACAGCAAAATAAAAGTCACAAATTGAAATATTCATGTGCCACATGTAAAGACTATGTCTCCGGGCTGTAACGGCACTACAGGCCTCCTCGCCCTCAGACGACATGGACAGACCCCCGTGCCTGTTTGTCTTCGTGGGTGAAGAAGACAGTGACGAAGCGTCGTCTAAGGGAGATTCCGTCTCCCTACCGCAGGTCACCCCCAGACAGCAGATCTCACGGGTTAGGTAACACGCAGGATCAAACAAGGGAGACTGCCATGGGAACACTGTCATGGGCTTTAGTAGCAAATGGACGAGGGCAGCCCTGCTCACAGCTGATCAGGGACACCCCCACACAATTGTAGGTCTCCCATAATACCTGCACACTACGGTTCAGAAGCAGGCAGGGACCACATGATGCACATTGATCCTTCACAGACCCACTCATATACCACCCTTGCATACACGTACCACTACCCCAAGGTTGTTAATTGTTTGTTGACACTCTCCTTCCTCCACGGCATCAGTTTGGATGTATCGCTCCCAGCGATAGGTCCCCAGGATTGGGACTGTTTCCCGACCCCAGTTTTCAGTTTACCCTCCCCATTCACAATGATCTCTGGTTACCTCCCATATACGGGGCAGGGGCACACACATACTTCCATCCCACGTAGTCTCGCACATGACACTCACTGGCCAGAGATAGGAGACTCCATTCTCTCGGAGACCAAGCGCAATCACGACCCAATTTCGGATCTACTATGGCACACACAGACTTCCAGTTCCTAACCCTCAATGTGCGAGGGATGCACACAGCCAGGAAGCGCTAGGCAAAATATGCATACATCAAGCAACAACAGGCACAGATCATATCCCTTCAGGAGACCCACTTCGCTAAGGAGGAACTGGGCAAACTCCAGAAGAAATGGCGGGGCACTCCCTGCAGCACAACCTACTCCGCTTTCATGAGAGGAGCACTCATCTGGATTTGGCCCGGAGTGCCCTTTCACGAAACCGGCAGACGAGTGGACCCTGAGGGCCACTATGCGTTACTAGAAGGGCTATTGGATGGGAAGCCCCTCCTTGTAGGCAGTATCTACTCCCCAAATGTAGACCAGACACCATTTTGGGGAACCTTGACAAGTACTTTAGCAGGATTCACACAGTCCCCGTGGATACTGGAAGGGGACTACAACTGTTACCTAGACCTTACACTGGACAGATCCTACCCCCCCCCCGCCAAACGCTCCCTGAACCATGCGCATACAGCCGCATTCCGCGCCTGGGCTGCCACAGGTCCCTAGTGGATGCATGGAGACACAAACCCGACCACCAAAAGATATTCATTTTACTCGATACCTCACAACTTATGAGTCTGTCTGGACCGCTTTATGTGCGCACAGTCTCTCATTCCCCGCATCAGACACTCGGACTACCTAGGCAGGATCATTTCAGATCACGACGCACATACTGTATAGCTAGCAGGGCGACCACCAGTGCCGCCGATCCCTACGTGGCGCCTCCCCAGGGACTGCCTTCTGGACCCAGTGTTCAAATGCGAGCAGTCAGAAACCATTCAACATTACTCCACTGAAAATACAGGCACTACATCAACTAGGGCCCTAAAATGGGACGCTTTCAACGTAGTCCTACAAGGAGCATGCATCAGGCAAATCACAGGAGTGAAACAGACACTAGAAAGGGCAGTACAGAACGCAGAACAACAAGTGGCAAGGCTCTCTAAATCAGCCGACCAATGGGAAGTCCCCCCACACTATTAGCAGAGGCCAAAACCAAATGCGAAGAGGCATGTGCTGATCTGAGGCATTACACTTTCTGCACATACACCACTAGAGTCCACAGCGAAGGGAACCACGCTGGCACCCTGTTGGCTTGGCTCATTCGTCAGGACACGCACACACAACCGATCACCAGCATTTGCAATGCCACGGGGGAGGTAGTCTATGCGCAAGCTGAGATCTTAGATGCCTTCCATGACTACTACACCATGCTCTACAGGGAGCCAACTCAGGACAGGGGGAAACATATTTTGAACATGCCGACCTCACATACCAAAGTCCAACTCACGGACAAGGAACGCAAGACATTAGATGACCCTCTCACGATGGCGGAGATCAAATCTGCCATACACCACCTGGCCAAAAACAAGGCTCCGGGACATAACGGCTTCCTGATGAAACTGTATTCCACATTCTCGCAGCAGTTAGTCCCGCAGCTTGACACAGTCTTTCGGGAGGCATTAGAATTGGGACTCCTTCCTCAATCGATGCGAGAATCCGTACTGGTAACGTTCCCCAAGCCCGATCAGGATCCTTTGCTCCGAGCTTCCTATCAACCTATTACCCTCCTGACTACGGATTGCAAAATCTTAGGAAGGATCCAGTCAGATAGACTCACTGAAATACTCCCAGGCTGGTGCACACAGATCAGAGTGGATTCGGTACCGGGAGAAATACCTCCCAGAATATACGTTGACTGTTCCACATCCAGGACGTGGTGCAGGGCAGGTTCCCAAGGGCAGCGTGACTCATGCTGAATCTTGAAAAGGCGTTTGACACCCTGGTGTGGCAATACCTCTTCGACGTGCTACGGAGGGTGGGCATAGGGTCCCAATTTATAGCGTACACTCGGCTTTTATACACTGACCTCACCACAAGGGTCAGAATAGGCCGCTCCATATCCTCTCCCATCCCGATCATGCGCGGTACACGTCAGGGATGGCCCCTGTCCCCCTTCATATTTGCCATCGCTATGGAGCCACTTGCGGCTAGGCTACGGGAGGTGGGCGAGCACCGGGGCATCCCTCTGGAAGGTCGCACACATTGCGTCTCCCTCTATGCAGATGATCTCCTTATATACGTTAGAGACATTGCAGAGGACCTCACCACCCTGCGGGACTCTGGATGAACTGGAAGAAGTCCTCTCTCTACCCCCTACACCCGAATTCCCCGCATAGGGAGATTTATGTGGAAGACGCCTCACTGGCATGGACGGGCGACGCCCCACGTAACTTGGGAGTCAGGCCCTTACCATGAGCCCCGAGACCTCCTGGAAGGCAACCACTATCGGGCCATCCGAGGACTTAAAAGCCAAGTTACCTTCTGGCGGACCCTACCCTTGGCTCCCATTGGGAGGATAGCCTTATCCAAAATTATCATGGTGCCCCGGCTTCTGTACTACTTCACCAATATTCCAGTTGTCCCGCCACGGGCCTTCTTCCGGGAGCTTAATTCATTACTAATCTCCCTGAACTTGGGGAGAGGCAGCTGCAGAGTGGCCCTGTCGGCCCTGCAGCTGCCTCGAGGGATGGGCGCCCCATCTTTTGAAGCTTACTTTTTGGTGGCGCAGCTGCAGTGGCTATCATGTTGGACAGCGCATCGCAACCTTGGGGAAATGGAGACCCAGTACAGACAGGTAACGGCCCCGGAGCTGACCCGAATACTCCTTCTGGGCTCCAAACGCAAACCAGCTCATCCGCTGCTGGTCAAAGCAGCCAGAGCCTGTACCATGCGGGTTCACCGCATGTCCAAGGGGGCACCGTTGTATTCCCCATTACTGACATACGGGTCGGAGAACTGCGGTAATCCTACGACCGGCCGCATCCTCGAAGCCTTCCGCTACCTCCGGCAGAGATGATAGGAGGGATGCCCTACCTTCACCAACAAATCAACTATGTGATTAATTACTACGCTGCCCTTTGTCATAAAGATGTTAATGTGAATTTGTAATACTGAAGCGCTCAAGTTTGATTTCTGTATGACTTGTAACATGATAAAATCCAATAAAAAAGTTTACAAAAAAAAGAGGGGGAAGCAATGGCGCCACCCCTACACAAAGACAATAAAGAAAAATGCAAGGTTTTACCATCACTTAAGAGGGCAGAGTTACAGAAAACTTTCTTGATTTCCATGGGTTGTGAGAAATGACTTGGCCCCTTTCTTACAAAGTCAGTTCTCCTCACCCTGACCATGTCACCCTCTTGAATGAGAACTTTTTTGCATGCATGTTTTGAGTCATCATTTTTTGCTGTTCATTTGTGAGTGTAACACCTCCTCTTTCACCTTACGGAAATGCGTGCAAGATGGGGAGAGGCACTTTGTAGGCCTTTGGTGGTGAGTACCTTGACAAGTGGTTTATGGTCACTTCTAAGGGTGACCTGGTACCCCAATATGTACTGCCTAAAGTGCTCTAAACCCCAGGCGCATGCTCCGGCCTTACACTCGATCGCAGAGTACCTTTCTTCAGTCGGTGTGATCGAGCGTGAAGCAAATGCCACCATTACTTCACTACCCTCTCAGTAATTTGATTGAGGGCAGCTCCTAAGCTTCTACCACTAGCATCAGCGGTGACCACGCTGTGAAGGGAAGGATTAAATCCTTGAAGGGGTGGAGCATTGCAAATGTCATCTTTAATCCTATTAAATGCCTCCTCACAAGTGGAGTTCCATTCAAATTTGTTTTTAAGTTTCACAAGTTCTCTCAAGGCGAATGTTTTGGAGGAAAATGTTTGGACACATTTAGCATAGAATTCAGAGAGGCCTAGGAAGGCTCTTACTTCCTCCTTGTATTTAGGAGAAGGAACTTCTCTAATGGCAGAGAGTAGTTCTTTTTTTTTTTTTGCCACTCCCATTAATCTCGTGCCCCAGGTATGTGACCTCACTGGTAGCAAATTTGCATTTACGGACACCAGTGGTGAGACCATGATGGTTTAGGATACTTAATATCCTGTTTAATTTGTCATCATGTTCTTTCCTGTTGGTGCCCGTCACCCTTATGTCGTCCTGAAAAATGAGGAGATCTTTTTCATTCCTAAAGAGCGTATGCATCAATCTCTGGAAAATGGTCGCAGCCGAGGCCAATCCAAAGGGTACTCTTCTACACCTAAAACATCCCAAAGGCGTAACAAAAGTGGTGAAGCGTCTACGTTTGGGGTGTAAGGCCACATGGTGGTAGGCCAAACTTAGATCAATTGTGTAAAACCACTTAGCTCCATTTGTGTAGTACAGCATCTCACTGATTTTTGGCAAAGGAAATTGGTTGATAAGAATGTTTTTGTTAAGATCGCGTAGATCCACACATAGGCGGAGTTTACCATTGGCTTTCTTTGCGGCTGACTCCACTGGTTCAATGATACCAGACGCCTATAGTCTAATAAGTTCAGTTTCAACTTCGCTAATGATGGATAAAAGGATGCTCCTAGATTTATGTACGCAAGGGACAGCATTTTCTTTGAGCTTAATCTTGTGGATGAACCCTTTAAGTTTCCCAATGCCCTCGGAGAATACTTTGGACAATCAAGTTCTTGTAATCCTCTTCCGTTTGTAGTGTGAGCAAAGGACCAGGGCTGTTTGGGTCAAGAATTATCCCCAAATTCCCTTGATCGATCCATCCTAAAACAGAAGGACCAACCGCAGAGACGTATAGCTTTCCTAGCATCTGACATGTTTTAAATTGGAACTGCAGTTCCCAGAAACCTAGTATCTCAATGAGTTCCCCAGTGAATGTTTTTAGAGATATATCCGGGTTGAGCAAATGGTTGCCAATGACGGAAAAAAAAAATTCTAGCATACATTCTCATTTACAATTGTATAAGGAGATCCGGAATCCGCAACATTGGAGATCTCCACCTCTCCAATATTCAAATGACACATAGGTTTTTTTCTTTACCCCAACATATTATCTTCAACTTGTAACACAAATAAATTCATGTCATCATCATCAGACAAATATGCTAAATCTTGTTCCTCAGGTACAACAAGGTTTACATTTCTACCACCTCTTTGTTTTCTCTGACACATTGCAAGAAAATGCCCAACAATCCCACACCTTAAACATTTCTGCTTTAGTGCAGGACACATTTTATTATTTGCCAAATGGTATCTCCTACCACATCTAAAACACTTTCTGTCATCAGACAATTGTGTCTTAGTGTTAGTGTCTTTCCCTTGTAGAGAGTTCGAAAGCTGTTTGTTCTTAGTATTTTTTTAACTTTGAACTTGTGACTTTGGCAATGGCAGACTTTTCCTCAGTGGTTGCCTTTTCTTCCGACAAAACTGCTGTGGCGCATCTGCCTGTTAATTCTGTGCATACGACAATTTCAATAACTTCCTCAAGTGGCAATTCCCCCTTAGCCCACAGTTTCTCCTGGATGTTCTTACTGGCAGATCGCATGACGATTTGGTCACAAATAAATTGGTTATGCAATGCACCAAACCGGCAAGTGAGTGCTAAATTCTTGAAAGCAGCCACAAAGTCTTTCACCGATTCTTCAGAACTCTGTTTACGTTGGAAAAACTTGTATCTGTTGACATAAATGGAAATAGTAGGTTTTCAATGCTTTTGTGCCTAAACAATGGAGAAGGATTTTTTTCTTCCTCTCAGGAGTAAGTTCTTCTTCCTCCTCAAATGTAGAGATATATTTTTCAAAATAGTCTTGCCATTCATCCCATTTAAGAGAGTCATTCCCTGTTGATGGAATAAACGGCTGTGGTGAAGAAAGATTCCATATGTTACCTGACGCCATAATGAGGAAGAAAAAAAAATGGTGGGAGAAATACAAGAGGAAGAGCTCACATTAAAATGTTGCAACTAAAAAAATTGTGCATATTACCAGTATGGAGAACGCACATAGAAGATATGTTGTGATGTGCAGGAAGTAACAATGTAGCACTGCCAGTTAAAGAAAAGAGGTGTGTGTGTCAACGACGCAGGGAACGCACGTTGGTAATTAAAGTTGTAAATATACTTGTAAAATAATGAACATAGGTGTGCGTGTCACCGTTAAGGAGAACGCACCTGGAAGGTGTATAATAGTGCAAGTAGTACAATGCCTCAATTATGGCAGAAAAGTAAAGGTGTGCATATCACTGATGCAGGGAACGCACGTTGACACTGTGTGTAAAATTTTGCCAAAGAAAGTAATATTCAAGGTGTGCGTGTCATCGATATGGAGGACGCACATAGAAGATGTGGTGCGAAGAATTGAAACACACTGAATGGCAAAATTGAAGAAATAAGGTGTGCGTGTCACCGATTGGCAAGCGCAGGTTACATGTCAGTGTGTAAACTATGAGTATTCCAACCTTAAGATGGCCGACAATGTGTGCGTTTCAGTGACATCACGCCGCACTGAGAGGCACCCTGAGGTGAATTCTCGTCAAGCAGCCACTTGGCGGGAATGGCGCAGATACACAAAAAGATATCGCCACTCCTCCCAATGAATCTAAGACCAACGCCAATGAACGTGGAAGCAGCCGCAAAAGTCACAGATCTCACCGCACTCTTCCTGAATAGAGCTCGGACAATTGAACACGATGCAGCTGGGCTTGTCGACGTGGAGACTCCCGGAGCAGCACTGGAGCTGGGAAGATGCAAAAAAACATACGCTGGTCAGAGGCATCAGCAGAACTTCACCGGAGCAGGAATGAATGAGGCAGGACAACCGGCAACCCCTCACAACTGGACCACAGGAGACAAGAAGACGACCCTCACAGAAGTGAATGACGAGGCAGGATACTGGGATGCGCTCGCGGGTTCAGTGTGGTGTCAGGGCTCCTCGTCGCCAAATTTGTAAAGACTATTCGGAGGCTGGAGGTAGGTTCAAAGTCTTTATTCAATAGTATGCCACTGACACCAAGGGCACGTCTTCACAAAGGCTCTTGGTAACCGCAACTGCCACTCCAACCATCGACCATGCCCAAGATTCTACCCTAGAACATTTTTTTTTCTTTCTTATTTTAGAAGTTTTATATAGCGCTGGACTGACACGAAGGTAATGGAGCGCTTTACAGAGGATACATTGCAGAGATTACAACAAACTAGACAAGAGAACGACACAATAATAATGCAGGGCGTTGTTGACGGGTCAGCTTTGTAGTCAAGCAAACATCTGTTTTGTAGTCTCGCGGACATGATGTTGGAGCAGTGCGGGGTGTCTGTTACCCCACTCCGAGTGCTCCTATCGACTCCCTAGGGCACGATTGAGGAACAGGATTTTTAGTTGGCTTTTGAATTTTACAAAAGAGGGAATGGTTCTGATGTCAGGGGGAATGACGTTCCAGATTTTGGGTACGCTTCCGGCGTAGGAATGAGCCGCATTTTTTAGTTTTCGAATTTTTGGCGGGATGAGAAGGAGGGAGTTTGAGCTTCTGAGGTTCCTTGCCTGACCATTTTTGTTTGGCCTCCAGGTATTCGGGTTTGCCGGTATGTAGGGCTTTATGAGTGAGGCATGCTGTTCTGAAGCTGATCCCCATTTCAACTGGGAGCCACTTAAGTTCTCTGAGTGCAGGAGAGATGTGGTCAAATTTCTTGATTCCGGTGACCATTCTGGCTGCCGCATTCAGAGTTGTTTTGATAGGAGCTAGGTGTGACTTTGCAATTCCTGAGAGGACTGTATTCCCATCGTGCAGTCTGGAGAGTACCTGTGTTTGAGTGACCTGTTTTAGATCACCAGGCGGAATGAAGGGTTTTATTTTGTTCAGTAGTTTAATGTTAAGGAAAGCGCTCTTGGCCGAATTCTTGATGTGTTTGGTCATGTTTAGTTTTGGGTCTAGTGTGATGCCAAGTGATTTGACAGAGTCAGCTAGGGTGAGATTCCCGTTGAGCACATCCACGGCTTTTAGCCATTCAACAAAATGAGGGTTCTCCTCCTTGTTCGAAATGAGAAGTATCTCGGTTTTGTCGGGGTTTAGTTTAAGGTGATTCAAGACAGCCAGTGTTGGACATCTCTCAGTACGTCATTGAGTCTTTGAATGTCACTGAGAGAGGTGGTTTCCAGATATATCTGAGTATCATCTGCGTAAAGATGGAAACGGATGTTAGCTGCTCTGAGTAGTTTGGTGAGAGGTTCCATGTAGATGTTAAAGAATTGCGGGGAGAGCACTGAGCCTTGAGGGACTCCCTTGTTGATAGGGTGAGAGTCAGAAGCAAAGTTTTTAATTTTAATTTTTTGAGTGAGATTGTGTAGGAATGAGGAAAACCATTGGAGGACCGCCTCACCAAGACCGGCTCTTTCTTGGAGAGCCCTAATGAAGAGTTAGTGGTCTACTGTGTCGAATGCTGCCAATAGGTCAAGGAGAATGGGGAGGCAGCATTGATCAGAGTCTAGTGAGTGGTGGATATCGTCGATGATGTTGAGGATCACGGTGTCTGTGCTACAGCCTTTTCTGAAGCCAGATTGGTGGGAGTCCAAGAGATGGATGTTATCCAGGTGTTGGGTTAGCTGTTGGAGTACACACTTTTCTAGGATTTTGGACAGAAGGGGAAGGTTTGATACAGGTCTAAAGTTATTCAGATCCGTTGTGTCAAGGCCGGGTTTTTTCAACAGGGGTGTGACTTGACCTACTTTAAGGCAGTCTGGAACGCCTCCATTTGTCATGGAGTTGTTTATTATCGTGCACCAAAGCGGTGCTAGGGATTGCTTCATCTTTGTGGCTAGTAGTGGTGGAATAGGGTCAAGAACTTGGGAAGAGGCTTTGGAGGTGGAGATCAGGGTGATTATCTCATTTTCCTGAATGGGCTGGAAGCTTAGCCAAGAATTGGAGGAGGGGCAAGGAGCGACAACGACCACCCCAGGTGTGGTGCTCTTAGTGGGTCGAGTGTTAATGGTGTCCAGAGAGTGTTCAATCTTAGTAATCTTGTTGTTAAAGAAGTTGGCAAACATAAGGACATCATAGAACACTTGGACATGGGCATGCAGCAGGAGAAGCAGAGCGACGCCAGAGCACAACAAAGGACAAAGCGAAACAGAAAACAAGTAGCTTAAAGGATGTACAACATAACACCACAAAAGGACCAAACACCACCCATGAACAATATGGCCTTAGAAACCTTGCCCCCACAAAACAACTTTCAATCATAATCAGATTGGTTTTTTCCAATGTGTTTAAATTGCAAAGTTTGCACTTCTTGGCTATCAAGATACTTCGCCTCCATTGCTTGTAATTCTTGACCCGCACCAATTGTTGGAAGTGTTAGTCCCCCGGAAGGTTGGGTCTAGTTGAGCTCTTGATGAGAATCTTGGTCTATGTCATGAGGTGCAGGGCCGGATTGGCCACTTATCAATCTCAGCTTGGGGTGGGGCTTGCTAGGTCAATCAGAAGCTTTTTTTTTAAGGCCCCGGATACAGCTGGTGCCTCTGTCACTCTTTTGGAATTACTGTAGAGGGCAATATTGCATGAGGGAGAGGGAAATGTGTGGTGAGAAGCACACACCGAGAAAAGAACAGAGAGTGGGAGGGAGGGGAATACTATGGAGTGCAGGGGGAGAAGTACATGAGAGAGTGTGTAGCACTCAAAAGTGACAGCAACATGGGGAGCTGGGAATTGCAGCAAATGTTTGCAAAAACAACATGGAATTGGGGAAAAGGACACTAGAAACAGATCACAGGTGGTACTTTGGGAGTGCACAAGAGGAAGTGGAGAGACCTGGAAAGCACATGCGACAGAAAGAAAAAAAAATCCTAAAAGTGAAAAATAGAAGGCTAGAAGCTATTCAAAAAGACAGATGGTAAAGAGGCTATGCTTAGGGATGACATAAACACAAGATGGACATGTTTGGACAAGGCAAACCATCAAGTAAGAAGCAAGCACATGAGCGCAAAGTAATGGCAGCCTATACACTCCTGTAAGTTCTTGGTAAACCCGCAAAACAGGTGAAGAGACATAGATATGAGAAAGAGAGTAGTAGGAACGAGTGAGGGCATGGAGTGAGATAAGAGAGTGAGGGAGGAGAGAGAGGTAGGAAAAGAAACAGATAATGCAGGTAAAAGAGAGTGAGGAGGAAATAGAGCTAGTTTACACATTTTCCAGAGGGTGCCACACCACCTTTGCAATTGTGACACTGCCATTTATGCATACTGGCTTCTTCTGTGTATGAAAACAATGATAATAGTGAACACCCCTCTTAGGGTGCTGTTGAAAACCCTTATAATTTGCTGCAAGAGGTACAGTTTTGTAAATGACATGATAGCCTGGGCCACTAATGTTTAAACACTGTCTTCAAGAAGACTAGTATATGGATGTGGACAGAGAAAAGTACTTGGGCCCCAGGGGCACAGTTATCAATAATGCAGTAGGTGCTTTAGTACCAGGGCCCACAGTTGTGAGGGGCCAACTGCAGCCAAATATTGGATGTGTTTTAGTTTCTTGCATTTGAAAGCCATGGAAAACCTTCCTATGCCATTGTTAGGCCCTGATTCTAAAAATAGTCCATGCTCTGCTTTTAAAGAAAGAAGCGAACCACAGACCTGTGTTCACACAACAGGTGATTTTGGAATGGCATGTTTTTATTCCATCATTAATAGCTATGCAACGCCATATAGGTTCTTTGTTCTCAATATTTTGAAGTTGTTGGGGGCCACGGTGGGACTGGGACACCCAAGTGTAAATATTTATTTTTTCAAAAAAGGAAAATAACCCGAGAAATCAGCAAAGAAGCCACTCATTTCACACTCACTACTCTTGCCTGGGAGTACCCCATAAGGTCCTTTGAGGAGTATATATTTGAATATGTCCAATAGAAACACTGAAGCACACCAATTGGTCGTAACTTCATCCACAGTTAATGATCTGTGGTTTGATCAGTCCAAATAAGTTAATTTAAGTTGACAAATGGAAATACATTAACTATTGACATGGTCGCTACCCGGTTTTATTCTCTGCTTGTCTGATTGCTGCTCATTAAAGAACAACCATACATTACTGCGTCTCAACTTGGAATTTATGCTGACCACCTAAGACATTTTTACCACACAAATTTGAGAAACAGATTTTGAATGTTAGCAACTTGTATCTGAGCCTTAAGAAAGCCCAGGAGGGCGAAACATATGTGAGTTACTGCTGCTCTTTATTTTGCAATCAAATTGAATAAAATTTATCCTGATGACCTGATTCAACAACGATTGTGAAATTCCTCCAAAGTTAACTTAATTGGACTGATCAAACCACAGATCATTGACTGTGGATGAAAGTTACGACCAATTGGTGTGCTTCAGTGTTTTTGTTGGATATTGTTTTAGGCTGTTCACAGTCCTAGTGGTTTTATACCCTGGTGGGTGGGTATTGTAACACGATGAGAGCACCCACATATAATGTGGCTTGAAGTATATTGATGTAACATAGTGAATATTGGTGCTAATAGATGTGCAGTTCAGTTAGCATACCCACAACGTTTAGAAGATATATTTGAATATGTTTGTCCTCCTGGTGCATGTATAAGGGGCAGAAGCAGAGCCAAAAGATTTTTTAAATGTTATGGAAGGCTGCAAGTGGTGCAGTAGCCCCCCTAGGGACATTAAAAAAGATCAGTGGATCAGTGAATACATGACCTCTGGAGAGCTTACTGCTTTAAAAAAAAAAAACTCTAACCTGGAGCTCTATGCTCCCTAGATGGAGTGACAAGATTCTATGCGGTTCGTGCTATGGCTGCATTCTGTGGCCCGAAGAGTGTTAAAGAAAGGTTCGAAGACATGTTTATAGCTGTTGTGAGTAGCAATGCTTTGCTTAATTGTTTTTTCTAAAAATAATTATTATTAGAACGTTAGAATGTTAAGAGCTCCATTGAAGAAAAAAATGGGGTTAGTATAACCTTTTTGCTCCAACATTCTATAATGCTTGTTTTTCTTTTTCTCCCTTTTTAATTTAGAACCTTCTACTGTTAGTTGGTGGAATGTTGCAATAGCCTTTTTGCGCCCTTCTGTGTCGGGCTATACGGTTGTTAAAGGCCCTCACCCTCATTATAGGCCTGCAGCTCAGGCCTATAACTCGGGAAAGTGCCTTTTACAACCAGTTTAGCCCTTGGCAGCGTGCTATAAGGCTATATTAATCATTGCCATGTAATGACATGGGAAAACATTGGATTGTAATTATCCATAATTTATTGTGATTACAAAGACAATAGGTCTAGTTTATATATGTTGATGTGCTCACCCACTGATAAAGTTAATAGGCTTGGCTTTTACATTTTTATGTACTGATTCTTTGACAAATCCCGTATGTCTCCTTAATTAAAATAACACTTCTGATATTGTTGTGTTACTTAAGAAAATCTGAGAAATTCACTGAGATGAAGAAAGGTACAAATTATTTTATAGTTAGGTTATGGCAAAAATATCTTACTTGAATTCTTTTTTTAAAACTTAGAAATTCACTGAAAAAACAAAGGTTAAAGTGACATTACAGTTTCGTGAAATAACATTTTAACCTAAAAAACACACTGAAATTCACAATTTATAGTTAAGTGAAGCAACCATAACTTGTGCCCTCACCATGCAGGGCTTGTAATCTAACAAATTATGTCATTCAAGACGTGACATGTTGTATAACTTCACTGATAACATCGCTGTTGACATGTCAAAATACATCATTGATCATTGATGGCTGCACTGCATGGTGGAGGAACAAGTCATAATTACTCAACTATAGCTCGTGGATTTCAGTTTTTTTTGTGCTTAAAATTATAGTTTTTTTAATTGACATTTTCACCTAACTACAACACCATTAAAAAAAAAACGTTTAGTTAATGCATATATAAAGACTTCGACCATCTTGGAAATCTGGAACCCAATTATCCTGACATCCATCCATTACTTAGAAAAAACACTTTCTTGGATACTCTAAATAATGTTGTGATATAATAGATGAATATAATTTAGCAATGAATTTGTTGCATGATATTATTGCAGAACTGGATATGGTGAATCCCAACATCATCCTCTTCCACTTGAAAATACTTGTAAGAGTCACAGTTGATAGGGAGTTTGCATTGTACCTTCTGGTTTTCTTCATTTGAATGTCCCAGAGTGATTCTCATCGTTCTCCTAGCATTTTTCTTTTTTTTTGTGTTTTTTAAACTTATATTCATATTTCAGAATCAAAGAGCCAGAACACCATCATGTAGTTTTTTCTTGATGACCTTATAAATGGGTATACAAGGGTATAACAGAGCTAAAACAGTAATTTAAACAGCTGAGTACATACCACTGAAGAATGTTCATATAGCGAAATTAGGATACTATTATAGAACAGTGTCTGCATATACAGTTACTAACCATTAAGTTAGGAGGTTTTATAGTTCCATTTTTAAGAGGAAAAAAACTGCTCACAGTTCAAGGTGGTTTATAATATTGTGAAACCACACATATGTGTAGACCATACAATAGGCAGCAGAAAGGAGTCACTGATGGATGTGCCAGGTAGGCAAGTAGGACTTTGTCACTATTGGGGGCACAAGAAACCACCCCAGGAAGAACTCTATCTGGTCATTTAGTCTGAAGATCAGGTGTTCATGGGCTGACGTCATTGCCATACAACCCATCCATTCCTCCATGGTATCCGGCTATAGGTTTTGAACCAGCTCTGAAGAATACAAATCTCCACTGTTGCCAAGTCAGTGGACAGCCATTGATTCTCATGTCTGGTGATAGCAGAGACATTCTGGGTGTTGTGTTACACAATGAGGGTCTTCGATGGAGTACAGTCTAAGTCTCAGGGATCTGCAAGAACTTGCCATATCTGAGTCTAGTAAGGCAGAAGAGTAAGGCGGAATGGGAGGATAAGTAGAATATCGCAGGTTGGGTGGGCACATCTCCAGCAATTAGAGGCTTTTGACAATTTCACCCGGAGAAGACTTTCTGTGGTCCAATGCTAATCATGGAGAATTTTAAAACAACTGAATTGGTGACGGGCCTCTTTAAGACCTCTGTTGTGGTTGGCCATAAGTTGCTGTCAGTCAGTTGTAGAGTAACTGAGGTTGAATCGCTGTTGTCATGGGCAATGAAGTAGATGTTCCGGAAGAGCAGAGAAAAAGGTAGATAAGGAGAAGACCATAGAGTCCCATGAACAGTTACTTATAACGGCCCTAATGAACCAGGTAGGTATGTAGAGACGAGGGATGTGAAGCCATTTGTCGTTTTTTTATATTGAGTGGAAGCAACAATGTAGCTGTAGATATCTCCAGAAATGGGATCTGGGTAATTATAAGCTACTGAAAGTTCAGCGAAGGACTTCCAGCTCCATTCACCAGTAGGTGGTCCACTTCAGTAATGCCCTTGAGATGCTAACTTAGCCATATGAAGGGTCTTGAGTCGATGATTAAGGCAACATTATGCCATAACAGAGCTTTAGGATAAGCGAATCTGTCTTCTTGGAGAATAATGTGTCATCCATATATTGTGCATTTCTAATAGGATAGACAGACCCTCCAGCTTATCGCGATTTCGCGATTCACGAAAAAATCGCGAAATCGGCCGACTAGCGCGATGGCCGCGATTTTTACAATTATTGCCGCGATAATTATAAAACAGTGTCATAAAAACAAACCATGCCCTTTTATTGGCTGTTCGCGCACACATCATTACGTGCCGCCGTCCAGCCGTCGAATACCTGCTGCCTCCCCCTTGTCGCCTTTGTGGCTTTGATGTGCAAATGTGACTACTGGCACCTCGCTCGGTCAGTCCCACGTGAACAGGACTTTTAGGGAAAGAATATACAATTCAAAGGCGTCCTGAAAACTGCAGCCTCCTTTGAGAGTAGACGGGCAGAGGTGACACAGCGCGCGGACCTTCCCAGGGCCCTTGCCGGGATCTAGAGGTCGCATCGAAACGACCAGGTGAACGGAGTGGAGCTGCTGCGGAAGTGCCTTCTACTGGACCGATGGACCCATCGCAAAAGTCCTGATATGAGGGGGAGCCCCATTGAGAGCCCCGGTGCAGGACAGGGCAAGAGGGTAGCTGAGAGGGAATCCAACGACGTTCGCTGTTGGTGCCCTGCAGCCGCACGCCATCCTGACTGACCTAGATGTGGCAGAGAAGAGACTGTTCGTCCCCCAGCCAGATGCCCAGCTGCTGTCCACCTACTGTGAGGCTGAGCGAACTGGTGAGAAGCGTGAATGAGCCCGTATAGCGCTGTCAGCGGGACACTGATGAAGCAGGCGCAATACGACCCGTAGAAGTATGACGGGCCCTCACACTGCCTTGTCCCCTGCATGATGCTGCACCAGTAAGCTGCCCAGAGCGAAATGAAGGGAGGAGCGCCCTCCCCAATGAAGCGGCCGGCACCCAGCATGCCAGAGAGCTCCGACATACCAGAAACCTGCCTCCATCTGTCCTGCTGCTGTGAGACCCATAGGTGGATGCAGTAATCTGCAAGTACCACTGAGGGTGCCCCATACTGTAAACTGCTATCTTTCCTGTATTTATCATGCTGCACAGGATCGCAGCTATCTTTGATTATTTGTTTGACCCCTTTGACGTCCGTGGGTCCCTTGCTGCTCATGCTGTCGTAGGCAATGCTGCAAGGGGGATGGGCACCTGAACTGCTGCTGTCTCGTGGCTTATTCCTGTCATAAGTATGGGGAAAGACAAGATCCCTCATCCTCACTCCTCCCAAACTCATATGAACAAGTATACCACGGGGGTGTGTGTGTGTGTGTGTGAGTGTGGGGGGAGGGAGGGGAGACAGCTTGCATGTTTGCGCAAAGGCGAAGATCTTGCCAAGATCTTACAAGCCATCTATGCCTCGCAGACAGCAGTAGAAACAAAGATTAGGGAGGTCCATGTGGATGAGGGACTCCTGTGCCAAGACCTACACAACACCTACACAACACCTTACAGAATTACAGAAGCTGAAGGTTGACTATCGACAGTTGTGTGTGAGGTATACTTCTGGGTTGCGCTGCGGGACCAAGGGCAGGCCTTATAAACTAATGCTGCCTCTCTTGAACTTGCTCTGGAAGGACATGGTGTTCCCGGAGGGCTCTGCCACTCTACACTCCACTAATGGGGATGGGAGGCTGTTCTCGAGTCCCACGATCTGATCTGGGGGTGCCAGAGGCGGAGTTTGACTTGCCAAACGTTGTCATTTTCTTCTTTATTGGGTACTTGCCAAATGCGATCCTGCTAAAAGGAGGGGTCCACCACTCCACATTCAGTAGGCAATGTTGTGGGGTCATGTTGTATAGAGTGGGGGCAGTATTTTGCTTTTCGATGGAAACAAAGTGTCTACATTGTAAATAAACCAAATATATATAGCTTCATGTTGTTAAATAACAAAAAAACGAAGATATCTGTGTTTGTTGTAGGAAAAATTGCCAAATAAAATGCTGCAAAATTGCCGCTAAATTTCCATATTTGTGCCGCTAAATTTCCATTTTTGTGCCGCTAAATTTGCTAATCCATGCCGCTATATCCTGGGGGGTCTGGATAGAGTTATGCATCTTTGTTGATGGCTTGGGACGAGCATAGAGAATAGGCTAACCCTCAGTCCTTTTTTAAAGATGGCATTCAATTTTAACCCAAAGGGGGTATTCCACATGAGAATTCAGGTGATAACTACTAGGTAAAAGTGCACATATGAGAATTCAGGTGATAAGCCATCTGGGAGATGTGTTGCACCCTGTAGTAGGATTGAAGGTGTGGTAGGTGGAGGCCTAAAGATGTTGTGGCCATGGGAGTAGAGTCCAAAACATATCATTGAATGGTTGCATTAATCTGTTTCAGAGTCCTTTCAAAATTTTGAAAGGGACCATACCAGAAACATTGTTGAATCTAGGAATTGCCACTATATTAATCGTCTGGACCCTACCCCACAGTGACAGTTGGAGAGATCGCAAAGGGTTGATTTCTGTTTTTCTTTTCTCTAGAAGGGGCTGGATATTATTCTTGACCATGGTGGGGAAATCAGAACTGATCCATATTCTGAAGTATTTCAGCCCACTAGTGATCCATTTTGTTGACAGGTGATATCGGGAGTGCTGTGACATTAAGGGGTCATGAGTATCACTTCCATCTTTGTACAGGTTGTTCTGTATCCTAGAGAAGTCATCAATAAGCACCTTCAGCACTTGTGTGGAAGTCCTGAGGTTGCCTAATATCAAAAGCACATCGTCTGCGTACAACCACAGTTTGAGGCCACCATCTAGAGGGCTCATCAATGGTATCGTGGTTGAGGAATGAATGGCAATGCCCATTGGTTCTAAAGCCATTGCAAATAACCTGTGTGGATTGGACATTATGAAGCCATTGAACAATATTCGGAAAGCGGGACTGATAACAAAGTTCATCAAGCTGCAGAAGGAATAGGCCCATTCTACACAGTCAAACACCATTTCAGTGTCTAGGGAGACTAGCAATATTTAATCCGTGTATGACCTGGTTTGCTAAAGGACATGTAGCAGGGTGCGTAAATCGTTATATGAGGAACGACCTGGCACATACCACACCTGGTTGTCATGGAATAGGAGGTGAATCACTCTTCCCAAGTTGTTGACCAGGACCTTGGCCAGAATGCTCAAGTCACAGTTCAGAAGAGAGATTGGTGTATAGTTGGAGCAGACAAGTGCATACCTATCAAATTTGGGTATGAGCAAGATATGGACCTGGGTAAATTCTTTCCATAGTGATCCCGTCGCCTCAGCCTTTCAAAACATTTCTGTGAGAAGGTGCTTAATGAGTGATTGTCTCATTTTGTAGAGTTCCAGTGGGAATCCATCTTTGCAGGGAGCCGTCACCCAGTTGCCATCGATTTGAGAGCATCACCCACTTCATCCTCTGTGATATCTTGTTCCAGTTCCTCCCTAAATCGGGCTGGAAGCTTGGGCAGGTGTACATGTAACAGAATGAAGTCTTCTTTTGTTGTGTCTTCCAGGTATTCTGAAGTGTACAGAACAGAGTGAAAGGAAGCATATTAACATGCTATGTGTTCTGGTAAGTTGTGAGACAAAGGTATTCCAAACAGCTGGGATAACCAATTTGGCATCTCTCTGTCAGAAGTACACTGCAAGAAGTTTACCTTTTTTATGCCTTGTTTGTAATTTTTCTGTATAGTCCACATGAGTGATTTCTCCACCACTAGAGTATAAGCAGTGCTCAGAATTCTTTAGTTCAGCTGAGGGATTAGATGGGCTGGCATGCTGAGCTCCCTAGTATGTATTCTGTATGGTCTTGATTTCCACTTCAAGAGCCAGTTTATAATATTCCACAACCTTCCGTACTATATTGGACTCCCTCAATAATACTCTATGAAGGTAAGACTTTACTGCTGCCCATATAATCTGTTTCGAGGGAGCGATGAGGCTGTAAAGATCCAGGTATTTTGCAAGCTAGGAAACAAGATTCTATTTTTCTTCTGGAATTCAGAATTTCTAAACATCCATGTGCATGTTTTAGGTGCCATTAATCAGAGGACCATGAAGAGAACGATTGAAGCATGGTCAGATATTCTACCGATCTTGATCTCACAGGAGCTGATCTTGGATAGCACGGTTGTTATCATCAGGAAGAAATCCAATCTGGATTCTGATCCGTGTGTAGGAGAAACATGGGTATATTCTCTTCACATGGGATGTAACAGGTGCCTCAGGTAATACAGAGTGAAATTGTTCGTAGCGGCACTGAGGATAGTTCTGTTCCAAGTGTGTCAAAGGCCTGGTGGCCAGATTTATCAAGGAGGGAGTCCAATACCATATTCCAGTCCCCTTCGATGAAGATGGGTGCTGAGCCAAATTTGGTAAAGAGTCTAGTCAGTTTTGTGAACCAATGGTGTTTAGTTGCTGCTGAAGCATAGATGGATCCCCCAACAAAAGTGCGATCTGAGATCCTTAAGCAGACGAATACTTATGTAGGATGGATTTCAGTCCATATTTTCAGGACCCTCACTGGCACCTTCATATGAATGATTATGGCCACTCCATTTTTCCTGGGGTTGGTCGCAGATCTGGGGTCTCCCAGAAGAGGATCATCCTTGCCTGAGGCAGATTTTGCCTTGCCCACCCAATCGCATTTTAGTTTAGTGGATTCCAGTGTAATGAGATAGGTTTTCTGTATCAGGGCAATATCAGGTTGTTTGGATTGCAAGAAGGCCAGGGTCTTTTGGAGTTTGATGAAGTGGGGCATGCCATTGATAAAGAGTAAGAAGTGTAAGTGTGTCCAGAGAGGAGAAACAAGCAGGTATGGACACCATCAAGAGGGCCCAGCAGACTGTCTTTGAGTGGGGTAGCAGAGGCCACCAGCATTTCAACTCCTGCCCCATCTAATGATATTGAGAAATTATCCAGGGTAACCAGGGGAAAGAAAAAGGACTCCATGTGTAGAATCCAGAAAAGGGTGGGGACACCTGCAGGCGTTAGGGTTTTAGAAGAGGGCGGGTTTTAGAACTATCCGTGTTGGGTAAGCAGTTTTGGCACTTTCTATTCTCTCCATTCTAGCCGCTCTTCACGTTGGATTGGAGCAAAGAGGGGCCAGGGACCATCTCAAAAGGAGATTGAGAGGTATCCATGTTCAATCTCCGCTGGCTTATGAAATACCCGTGTGCGGCCGTTCACCAGGGTGATCATAAGCGCCAAATCCAAAAGCCAAATTGTAGGTCAAGTTTTCTGAGGGCAGGGCATAGGGCCAGTAATTTAATGTTGGTGATATGGATTTCGTAGATGAAATCAGCTAAGATGGTTATTCTGTGAACTTTTTAGGTGTTGGGACCATGCCGTTGGGCAATGGATAGAATCTCCCATGTGTGTTGAAACCAAATGAGGCTGGCTATAACTGGATGTGGGGTGGTGCACCCAGTAACAGTGTCTGCTGCCATCTAGTGATCTTGCTGAAACTAAAGGGACAATGTAAAAGTTAAGCTTGTGAGTTCTAGGATAAACGTTCAGAGAAAGGCCGGGATATCCTGTGTGTCCTCTGATTCTGGGTTTCCAAAGATCCGGATGTTAATTCTGAAGCTCTGTTTTCCAAGTCCGTAAGCTTCTTTTAGGTGTTCCAAAGGTCCGTGATCCATGTCATTTTAACTGTCACTCTAATGTCCAATTTGTCTAGATGTTTACATTCTGAATCCAGCCTATAATGAAGATGCAACATTTCCCATTTGAGAGTTTTGAGTTCCTTATTTGTTTCCAAGGTGGAGTGTTCCACCATTGAGATCGTAGATGGAATAGTTTTACGCTTGGCCATGATTGAGTCAAGTGTTGCACCAGAAGCCCTAGCTCTATTGCCCGGGTCTGAGAGGTGCTTAGGCCTGGTGGATTCTACAAAGGCCGATTGGTGAACAGATGTTTACTGGACATCGACATCATCAAGTGAGGGAGCAGGTCAGGCAGTATTTTTTTGACCCTCTAGGTCTAAAGTTAGACTTCAGTTCTAAACGTAGACTTCAGATCTAAACTCAGACTTCAGGTCTAAGTATACTTTTGTGAATCGGGCCCTCAGGTACCAAAAGTCCTGACTCCAGTTTGAGCATTTGCATAGCCTTTTTTCATTTGTCAAGTCTCTTCTCAACAGATATCAAGCAGTTGTGGTCTGAATAAATTATTTTGAGTTCCAAGTGCTTAGATTCCAATTAGAACATATCACCAATTTTGTCTTCGAGATAGAATCTAAGGTGATCATAGACTTTTAGGCACAATTTGATAAGCAGACGTGGTACAGCCAATTACATTCTCAGTCAAAAGCAGTTGACATGTAGTATGGGAGAATGTTGTGGAAGGCAGCAATGTCAGGCACAGTTAAAGCTATCACTAATAGAATTTGATTATATGGACATCATGTTGTAGATTCCCAAAAGGTCCCATACAATGCAGACATAGATTAACAAATAGGCACAATGTGAGAAATGAGCTGAACAGCATCAGGACAAAAATGTAAACAGGGCCCTGTTGATGTGCTAGAAATGCGCAGCAGTGCTCTCCTCAAAGGATCACAATGATGACACAGCATGAATGTCAGGGTACCTCTTTACAATGACGTTCTTGCACCAACTATAACAGAGAAATCAAGATGCAAGAATATGATGAAAAATGATGAGGAAGATAATTAGGCAGTAGTCAATAAAGTCTAAGTGGTGGTTCGATAGTGATCCCCTTTTGTTATGGAAGGTGAAGGGCATCAGCCCCAAGAAGAAATATACACATCATAATCTCTTCAGTGAAATGGAGAACTGGCAGGTGATTTTCAAACTATCTTATGAGTTTTCTTCTTTAGACAGGGAGGGGATAGGAGTAAGAACACCCTATCAGAGTACCTCACGTCTGCAGGGATTATTAAGCAGAGCCGTATCGGGGATCCCCAGAACAGTAGACGCATAGATAAAGCAGTATTTTAAAACAATTGGCCATATATTATACATTATCCAGCTACAAATTGCGTATCAGAATGATGATAAGTATTGTGAACATCTCAGCAGCCATCATGGAAACCAGAGTAGTTGTTAAAAATGCTTCCAACTTTTTTCATCACACGTCCCTACCTTGTTAGTCTAAATCCCTGCCAGCATAGTGTATACATGTTTCTAGCAATGTTATTAATTTACTATGTTTTGTTATGATGCATTACTACATTTTGTAATGCTAAGCCTTGCCTATTTTCTTTGCATACCTTATGAATTTGATGGGTCAGCAGTTGAATGTTGCCTCTTCAGCATCTCTATTCCCCAACAATCAGTAATACGGTCATCCATAATACATTTGCTTCCAATTATACCCTGTGGAAAGCGTTCCCCTGCACAGCTTCCTGTGTTGCCATTTCAGAACACAGACAATGTCCCTTTTTCATATGGTATGAAAGGAAAGGAAATGGTGATTCTTTCTTCTTTCCAGAGATCCATTCATGGCTGGATGGCTTTGTGACTGTAACTATAACATGAGATGTAGCTTTGCAGCTTTGAGACAGCTGTACTTTTCCCAAGTCCATTTTCAGTTAACGCGACTGGATGTAGTTATGAATAAAATATGACAATCTCAAACATGCTGTTAGCATTGAATTTAGAATAATAGTTTTTCTAGTTCTTAAACCTGTTGCGTACATTGCTTTCATGTTAGCATACCATCTGATGTATTCTTATATGTAACTTATAAGTGTTATCTGGAAAGCTCGTCCACTCATGACATTACAGAAGAAGAAATAACCACACCACCGTCTCAGTATATGTGAATTTATACTATTTCCTGTGAGGGTTGAACTCTTGCCAGGTGGGTCGTTGATAGATTGTAGTGCAGTGAGCATCAGAAGGTGAGTGGGTGGCTAGCATATTGGAAACGTATGTGGGCCAAGTTACTCCCATGCCATCTCCAGCTTGAATGGGTAATTTGCAGGTATTCAAGATGCTCCTCCTTCACCACAACCTCATATGTTCGTGGAGAAGGTGACTTACTGAACACTATTTCCTCTCCTCCTAAGTAACTCACATGTATTGAACGAAGCAGGCTCACAAGACCCATCATTTCCTGCAGCAGTGTCTACACACTAAAGTGGGTAGCATTCCTCCACGGCAAAATAATTACTCAGGAAAGACCCCAGCCCATGGAAGTTGTTCAAAGAGCAGCCATCTTAGGTGTGGCCAATTTCCATCCCTCTCCCTGGTTGGCATTTAATAGGATGTTGTAAACTTAGATTATTAACATTACATTTAAGAATTTCAAATCATGCTGCTCAATCTCAGTAATAATAACTAAAGACATGAAGAATTCCCCTGGTACCCTTGTGGTCAAACTTGACCACGCCTTCATAAGATCAGGGTGAATTTCCATATTTGAACAAGCTAGGGCAATTTTCACCCTTATTGAAGTAAAATGTCTGCTGACTACGGAGACCGTAAACAATCAGCTCCATCTGTATCCAAATGTACTTTTCCTAGCTAATCTAGTAGAAATGTGGGCGATCCTCAGTTTGGTTTCTAAGTGACTGTAGCAGCAGAATAGCAAAGTAGTATATAATCGATGATGCTTTGCACATGCTGCAACAACTTTGGGTTCTATCCCCTAAATTTGATGATTTTTATCACCTGGAGGGTTTGCTACAGGGTAGAGTGCCTTTTTCCCACGAAAAAGGAAAATATCCATATGTCATGACCATTTTTGAAGGTTTGTCACACTATCCCTTTCCTTTGTTTTCTTCCTATGAGTATGGATATGTCTATGTTTGCATTAAATGTGATGAAAACAAAATTTCTGCCCTAAGAACATTTTCTAAAACTTTCAGCCAATCACAAAACCTTTTTAAACCACTCATATTGTACTGTGCTGTGGAATATGTAGAAAATTACAGGGCATGTTTCCTTTCTGAATTTTTATGATCTTCATATGTAAATCAACTGATGTATCTACAGCTCACAAAAGTGGCCTCGAGAGCTACATTTTGGGATTTTTCTCCACAGAAACTGAACAGAAATGTTGCAAGTATACAAAAAATACAAAGCCAAGTACGGCATCCCTGCCAAATCTTTGAGCCTATCATTTATCAGTTTTCTCGGTTTTCATGGAGAAATGTACTTATGAGGGGTCTCATGGGAAATTATACTCCTTTTAAATCTCCAATATCTTTGCCTCAATCCCTCTTTAAGGATTATGTGACAGATTTGGGCACAACCCAGGTGACATTATTGAATTTTGGTGTTTGGAATCTTTGGTTCAGATTGGGGTCAAAGTAATAAAATAGGGCAAATAGACTTTTCTACTCCCATTTCATCCTTACCTATAGAGGCACACATGATTGCCACTGAAATTAGTAAAGACGATCTATGCTAAATAAAACACTGATTTCTTCCTAAACTTTGAATATTCAAATAATTATTTTGGCAATTATTTAATCATCCATAATAAAAGCACATTTAAGAACTGTAACAGTCGTGATTATATTAACATAGTTTTAAATTAATGTAAAAGTAATAAATCAAATTAAATACAACAAACAAATTAAAACTAAGAGCTAAAATGTAGGGTTCCAATATAGATTGTTCTATCAAGTAATTATCATGTTGTTACATTTTGTTACATAATGTTATGTTAAGTTTATCAGTAAGCAAGCAAAGGTATAAGCTTCTAGGCATTTAAGAACCAAACTACATTATGTACGGCCACTTTAGAGTTTGGCAGAGAGTTTGGTTTGCACAAATATTGTGTAGAGCCCTGTCTGGCAAACTGACGTTCTTGCCACTCTATTTAGAGTAAGATGGACCATCATGTTTCTGGACGTGATGCTGATCTGACTCCAGCATTAGGGATCACTGACAGAATATCGAGCTACCACAATATCGAGGTGAAAATATCGAGTGACAGAATATTGACTTCCTATCTACAAACAGGTAAATACAAAAATATCGAATCCTAAATATCGTTGTTAATAATATAATTTGCTAAAATATCGACTTTTTTAAATGTCCTAAAAGTAGTATAAAATTACTGAAATATTAAATATAATTAAGTAAAACATACTTAAAAGTAATTTAAAAAAATAAAATAATAAATAATAAATGTAATGTAAAAAATAAATAAACATTCATTTTTTTATATCTATTAACTTAATATTATTAAAGAATAATCAATATTTTTAATTATAGAATATTAAAAACGTAATTTAAAATATAATTACACATATATATGAAAAACCTATAATATGAATATAAAAATAAATTATATATTATTAGTTAAAACATTAAAATAAATATTTATAAAAAAATCATATTTTACATTACATTAAATATAACAATACTGAACATTTTACATAGCATAGGGGATACAATTACTATTCCCACTCCAGCGAGTGATACAATAGGGAAAGTGTTGGATAGTGGGTGGATAAAAATGACTATTCCCACTCCATCGAGTGGAACAGTAGGGAAAATGTTGGATAGCAGGTGGGTAACAATTACTATTACCACTCCAGCGAGTGCAACAGTAGGGGGAAAGGGTTGGATAGTGGGTGGGTAAAAATTACTATTCCCACTCCAGCGAGTGCAACAGTAGGGAAAGTGTTGGATAGCGGGAGGGTAAAAATTACTATTCCCACTCCAGGGAGTGCAACAGTACGGAAAGTGTTGGATAGCAGGAGGGTAAAAATTACTATTCCCACTCCAGTGAGTACAACAGTAGGGAAAGTGTTCGACAGCGGGTGGGTAAAAATTACTATTCCCACTCCAGGGAGAGCAACAGTAGGGAAAGTGTTGGATAGCGGGAGGGTAAACATTACTATTCCCACTCTAGCGAGTGCAACAGTTGGGAGAGTGTTGGATAGCGGGTGGGTGAAAATCACTATTCCCACTCCAGCGAGTGCAACAGTAGGAAAGTGTTGGATAGCGGGAGGGTAAAAATTACTATTCCCACTCCAGGGAGTGCAACAGTACAGAAAGTGTTGGATAGCAGGAGGGTAATAATTACTATTCCCACTCCAGTGAGTACAACAGTAGGAAAAGTGTTGGATAGCAGGTCGGTAAAAATTACTATTTCCACTCCAGTGAGTGCAACAGTAGGAAAAGTGTTGGATAGCGGGAGGGTAAAAATTACTATTCCCACTCCAGCAAGTGCAACAGTAGGGAATGTGTTGGAGAGCGGGTGGGAATTTTTCAAAATTAATTTACCTCCCACCATTTTCCACTATACCCGTCACCTACAATATTGTAAAAGATTCATAAATTAGCATATTTAATAAAAAAAAAAAAATTAATAACAATTAACAACAAAATTAATAACCATCAAATCTAAATTAATACACACAATTAAGACTATAAAATAACTTTTAATAAATAATATATAAAAAAAATTACATTAAAATGTAATTACTTCCCACCCTACTTCCCTATCAACCCTCAACCCGCCCATAAAAAAGAATACAATTAACATTAAAAAAATTAATTATTAATCATTAATATATAATTAATTACTAATTAATAAAAACACATTAACACAATTATCATAATTACCAATTAAATATTAAATGTTATTGTTCAGTTTATAAATAAGTATTAATACATTAATTAACTTAATTAACAGTATAAATTATTAAATACTAAATTATTTATTAATAAAATAAATAAATAATTAATTAACTTCAATTAAATTACTTCCCACCCTATTCCCCTATAATCCCACAACCCACTACAGAAAGAAATTACGCAAAAAGTAATTAACATATAATTAATTATTTCGAAATATTTCTTAAAAATATATTATAATTAAATTTAAGCATGGGCATAAAATTCGTTCCGCTCGCGGATTTTGGGGATCTTTGGCCAATTCGCAATCCGCGAACTCTTGCGAATTTGCCGAAAATTAGCAAATTCGCGCGAAACGAATTTTTTGCTTGGTCGCACTTGCCAAATGGACAGACCTTCCAGCTTATCGCGATTTCGCGATTAACGAAAAAATCGCGAAATTAGCGGAAATGCGCGATGGCCGCGATATTTACCATTTCGGCCGCGAAAAGAGTGTCCCTGCTGCCTTTTAAAAAAAATAGTGTCTTCTTAATGGATGTATGCAAACAGCATTAGAGATAAGGTAGAGGAGAGAAGCAGACGAAAAGGCACATGGGGTCAGAGGCGCCGCGCAACTAGAGCATTTCTAAGCATTCGGCAGAGTGGAGCTGCAGGGGCTCTTACGAGGCGTGAAACAACAACTAAGCCTCATTAACATGCAAATGGTCTTCTAAAGACCAGTGAAGTACTCGGGTGCGGCTGTGCGTGGAAGTACACAAAAGCTTCATTTGACCTATTGGGAGGAGCGGGCTGTAAATGGCAGTGGGGGTGAAAGGACTTCTATCCTGGCTTGGAGGAGCTGTAAGAAGTCAAAGATGAACAGAGCTGAACAGGGTCACGCCTTTCCTCCACCCCAGCAGCGCCCAGGGCAAACAGCTAATAGGATTGGATATTGCAGCAATGCAAGGACAAGCCAGGCATAGAGAAGAAAGTCGGTTCACCCCGTATAAACATTCGGGAGAGAGGATGTGGCCTAATGGTCAGAAATGCTGGATTTAGACGTCTCGGTGTCTGCTCAACAGCCCGTGATTCTAGGCAATTCAGTTCATCTCCCCGTGCCTATACACATTTTAAAATACAAATCTGATCTTGTGTAATATTAAAGCACTCTAATCCCTTTCGTCAAAATTCGCCCTAAATAGAACTGGATAAAACATTCTTGGTATGTTCACAGCACTTATGTAGACCGCGCCTCATCCAGTGGGCTCGAACCCTTGCAAGGAGTGCATTTCCAACCTCGTGATTAGGCTCTTTTTTCACAAGGATGTGTGCCTGTGATTAAAAAAAAGAACTGTAGTTGCTGATGCTCACATGAACCGAGCACGTCTGAAGTGCGAGAAATGTATTCGCAGAAGCGAGGTTCACTGCCTAACCTGGACCCTTCCGTGAGGCAGGTGGCTGGCGAGAGTTGTGGCTTTGCTTTCTCGTTTTCTTTTAAGCCTGCTGTTTTCCCGTTAATTGATGTTACTAGTGACGCAGCTCATCCAGGGTAGTAGGGGGTGAGGAAACTGGGCGAATGAAAGTGAAAGGTGGAGAAAAGTAGAGAGGAGTGAGCAGGAAAGAAAGAGGGAGGGTGAATGTGCGAGAAAGAGGGCGAGAGAGGAAGGGGAAGAAAGACAGTGTCTGGAAGAACGAAAGTATGAGAGTTAGAGAGAGAAGAGAGGGCAAGGAAGGGAGAGAGGGCGACAAGAGCGAACTAGAGAAGCAGGGTGCTAGAGAGATCCGAAGATGGAAAGAGAGAGGGACTGGGGAGAAGAGACTGGGCTGATGAGAGAGATATCGATAAGGAGAGAAAGATGTGTGTGTGTGTGAGAGAGAGAGGATGAGTGAATGAGGCACAGAAAGGAGGGGGCGTGAGAAACAGAAAGCTGAATGGGACAGTGGAAAGAGTGAAACAGGAAGGAAGATAGAGGAGCTAAAAGCGGCAAAATACAACTAAGAGAGGGAGAATTGGGAGGCAGAAAGAGTGTAAGGAAGGGCGGGTGACGGATGGGGTCACTGGAGGCCGCTTTATCAAGGTCCAGGGCTGCAGCCTCTGTCTCCAGCTCCATGGATTTACCTCCGCAGGCAAGAGAGAGAGAGAGGGAGAGAGAGAGAGAAAGAGAGAAAGAAACAGGGAGTCAGAGAGAGAGAGAGAGAAAGAGAGAAAGAAACAGGGAGGTAGAGAGAGAGAGAGAGAGAGAGAAAGAAACGGAGGTAGAGAGAGAGAGAGAGAAAGAGAGAGACAGAGAGAGAGAGAAAAAGAGAGGGAGGTAGAGAGACAGAGAGAGAAAGAACGAGAGAGAGAAAGACAAAGAAAAGAGAGAGAGAGAGAAAGAGAGAGAGAGAGAGAGAAAGAGAGACAAAGACAAGAGAGCAACAGAGACGGTAAACAGCGTTTACAATGCTGTCATTACATCGCATTACTATTACAACACGGTAGTTACAACGACTGCGTTGTTAGTATGCGATGCATTTACATTGCAAGTCATCACGACTTTCTGTAGGGGGCGCTGAGGTATTGGAAATGAATTCCAACACCTTCCCTACTGTTGCGCAAACTGGAATAGGTAAGTAAAGAGTGTAATAAGAATACCGTGCTCTGCAGCCCCGAGGTTCAGCCGGCAGATGTACAAAATCGGATGAATTTAATTCTCCTTATTTAATGCGACCCAATATAATTGCATCCTAGACGCTAGCAATTACAGGCCGGAATTTTCTGCAGGAGGCACACTGAGAGATATGTTAACTGTACTGTTAAGGGCTTATCCTTATTTACCCTTTTGGCATTCTGCTAATCTCCGATCTATGCCCTGCTTGACAGCTACTCACTCTCCACGCTATTGAGCCCTTTGTTGTAGGAAAAATGGCCAAATAAAATGCCGCAAAATTGCCGCTAAATTTCCATATTTGTGCCGCTAAATTTCCATTTTTGTGCCGCTAAATTTGCTAATCCATGCCGCTATATCCTGGGGGGTCTGAATGGAATACTATACAATGTTGCGGCGGGCAGCGTTCACTTACCGTCATTCAGCGTTTGAAGAGTTGTTTTTCTCCATGTTTGCGTGTGCTGCGCCATTTTGGATCTTGCTGCGGGATCCCGCGGGAGTTTGTCGACCGCGATTACGTCATCGCGGCTTGCCACCTTGCACAGCGAGAGTTTGGCAACGCGAGTACGTCATAAAGGCCCGTGATCACGCATCGCGGGAGTAAACACTTGCGAACGCGTAGATGCGGCGGGCAGCGACAATCTCGCAATTGCGAGATTGCAAAATTTGCAATTTCGCACAAGAAATCCACCAGCAGGCAGCATAAACCTTGAAAATTATGAGTTTTATCAGAATAACTCCTCAGGTTGACATTTGCCTGCACTTTTTTTTGCAAGGAGTCCATTTTGGGGGTGGGAGGAAGGAAGTGCCCCACAGTCTCCAACTTCATGTTCCTGTCCAGCTGGCTCCTCCCAGTGCTTTGTTCATGTCCTGGTCACTTTGATTTGGATCTTGACCTGGAAGGATTACTTTTTGTGGATGCTGCTGGATATTTGGATTTGAGGCCTTTTTGACTTTCTTTGGATCACTTTTGGATTAGAAATTTCACAAGTAAGTTGATGTTGTTTGTTTGGGGCATTACAGTTGCTGCAACTACAATTTTGGAACTTTTTCAGAACATTAAATAAAATATATTGTGGGTAGCCACAGTATCCAGTAGGACCAGGGTTAGTTATGGGTGCATGATGCAACTGTTTTGTTGAATTTCAACATCATTTAGGGCATGGATGGCATTGGATTGTGGTGATTTTTGTGTGTTTTTCGATTTTTTTTGCTGTTGTTGGGGCCTTTTGCCCAGGGGTACTCAGTGGTGCATGGGCCTAGTCTTTCTGTGGGGTCTCTTTAATGTAAACATCATGGAGGGCATGGATGGCATTGGATTGTGGTGATTTTTGTGTGTTTTTCGATTTTTTGGCTGTTGTTGGGGCATTTTGCCCAGGGGTACTCAGTGGTGCATGGGCCTAGTCTTTCTGTGGGGTGTCTTGAATGTAAAGATCATGTAAGGCATGGATGGCATTGGATTGTGGTGATTTTTGTGTGTTTTTCGATTTTTTGGGGTGTTGATGGGGCATGGCCATGTGGGTGGGGGCCATTTTGAGGCCTGGTCCAGGGCCATGTGGTGGGGGTGAAGGGGCCATTTTGAATCCAGGCGGTGTGCTTTGTGCCATAGGCCTGCATCCAATGTGCCTTGCTTTCATCCATTATGACCAGGTGTACCCAGTGGTGCATGGGCCTAGTCTTTCTGTGTGGTCTCTTTAATGTAAACATCATGGAGGGCATGAATGGCATTGGATTGTGGTAATTTTTGTGTGTTTTTCGATTTTTTGGGGTGTTGATGGGGCATGGCCATGTGGGTGGGGGCCATTTTGAGGCCTGGTCCAGGGCCATGTGGTGGGGGTGAAGGGGCCATTTTAAATCCAGGCAGTGTGCTTTGTGCCATAGGCCTGCATCCAATGTGCCTTGCTTTCATCCATTATGCCCAGGGGTACCCAGTGGTGCATGGGCCTAGTCTTTGTGTGGGGTGTCTTGAATGTAAAGATCATGGAGGGCATGGATGGCATTGGATTGTGGTGATTTTTGTGTGTTTTTCGATTTTTTGGGGTGTTGATGGGGCATGGCCATGTGGGTGGGGGCCATTTTGAGGCCTGGTCCAGGGCCATGTGGTGGGGGTGAAGGGGCCATTTTGAATCTAGGCAGTGTGCTTTGTGCCATAGGCCTGCATCCAATGTGCATTGCTTTCATCCATTATGCCCAGGGGTACCCAGTGGTGCATGGGCCTAGTCTTTCTGTGCGGTGTTTTGAATGTAAAGATCATGGAGGGCATGGATGGCATTGGTTTGTGGTGATTTTTGTGTGTTTTTCGATTTTTTGGGGTGTTGATGGGGCATGGCCATGTGGGTGGGGGCCATTTTGAGGCCTGGTCCATGTGGGTGGGGGCCATTTTGAGGCCTGGTCCAGGCAAGGCCTGGCCATGTGTGTGGAGGTCTAGGGGCAATTTTGAAGCCAGGCAGTGTGCTTTGTTGTGTCATAGGCCTGCACCCAGTCTGCCATGCTTTCATCCATTATGCCCAGGGGTACTCTGTCAGTGGTGCATTTTATTGGTCTTTCCATTTTGGGGGGTGGGTATAATAAAAATGCTTACTTGCAAACTTTTAATTGAAGCGCTACATATGCAACATTTATTTAACTGATGTTCCTCTGGCTTCGTTTGCCTTTAGGTGCAGAAAGACGAATCATCAGCCTCATCGTTCCTCATCAGTGCCAGGAAGAAGTCCTGCTGCGGTGTGTGCAGCACAACGTCACGTGTGGCCACAGACAACTCTGCAACTTGTGCAACTGCCACCTGCTGTTCTGGCATCTGAAGAAGATGGCCCCAAAAAAAGTTGCCCGTAGCTCCTCTAGCAAGAAAGTTGCCAGTAAGGAGCAGAAGAAGCAAGTGGTGCCACTTACCAAGGAGAGTAGTGTGCCGACCGCGCATTTTTTGGAGAAAAAAAAGTACGCCTGCAGCAGCAGCGGGGTCTGCTGGGGACCAAGCTGGGAGCAGCACCTACGCTCCATTGGGCTCAGTGCCACCACCACCACACTAACTTAGGTCCAAGCCCTTGAGTGCTGCAGAGGCAGCCAGTATAGTTGTTCAATCACCATCGACCAGTGATGTTGGCTCATCGCAAGAAAGTAGCAGCATCCCTCAATCAACACAGCTTGTTGTAACTCATCTGACGAGTGTTCAACAACCACAGCCGCAACAACAACCACATGTGCAAGTACAAGCCCAAGTACATGTGGAAGGAGAGGCGGCGCAAGGAGAGGAGCAAGCAGAGGTGCATGGAGCGGCACAAGTGCCCACAATAGTTGTTCCTCCCGAAGTAGGTGCACATCAGGAAATCGACATTCAAGCCGAGGTATCACATCAGGAAGCCACTCCTTCTGATGATTCATTGTCTTCCAGATCCCCAGCAAGGAAAAGATCAAGGATGGTGTCTACTTCTTCTTCAAGCCCCTTCCTTCTGATGATATGGATGAAACTTGGGAACCACCACGGTCGTCTGAGAGTGAGGCACACTATGATCTGACAAAGGTAGCTAAGCGTAAAAGGAAGGTCCCCGAAAGTCTCAGAGTTATGGAGTGTGATGATGACGCTGAACAAGAAGTGGCGTATACTGCTGCTGTTGAAGACTCTCACCACGACGACGCAGTCATCATACACGTCACTCCAGCCTCAGCGGGCATGCAGCAAACAGACATTTTAACCCTAGCCCGAAATGCTGCTGAGCGTGATGATGATGATGGCGACGTGGGAATGGGACCACCACTACAAATGCAGTTAACTGGTACACCACCACCTACAGCTGCCATATTTTCTCGCCAGAAGGGACCTCCATCCACCTCGACCTCCATTTTCTCAATTAGGGGTGCTGTGTGTGTGCACAACGTACTAAATTTCGGCAACACACATCCTCCAGTTCATCTAGCATTAGCAGCATTCCCAGTATCGCCTCCTCTGCCCCCCACAGACATTTGAAGTCCGCAGTTTGGGACTTCTTTAGTGTTAGCCCAACAATTGAAAACATAGCCATTTGTACCATTTGTAAGGTTCAAGTTAGTCGTGGTAAGCTTGGTACCAACTATGGTACCGGAGGCCAGAGAGGTAATCTTGAAAGACAGCACACTGTCAAATGGCATGCGCACCTAAGGGAGATCAAGGCAGCCTGAATTGCAAGTCAACAAATTGTATCCGTTGATGTTTCATCTGCTGATGACGAGGAGGAAGAAGCGTCAAACATTTCTTCAGTTACACCCAGTACCCCTGTCAGCAGCACACCCCCTGCAAGATATATGAGCCACACTAAGAGTGTGGGAGAGAGTGAGACACCAATGCGAAAAGTTCATCGTCACTGAGCGCAACTGGGTCGCAGAAGTCATCATCATCCCGTAAAATGGTCCAGCCCACCATTAGAAGCATGTTGTTTTCAGAAGCGCCATATGAACGCAACCACCCAACGGCGCGTCTGTATAACACTAAGCTGGCTAAAATGCTAGCGCTGGACCTTCTCCCTTTTTCTTTTGTGGAAGGGGTGGGTTTTCTTGAAATGGTGGCAACGCTCTGCCCTAAATGGAAGGTTCCTAGCCGGTTCTATTTTGCCAGAGTTGCGGTTCCAGCACTACATGAAGATGTGCTGGAGGTGATTGGGGCAGCTTTGCAGAAGAGTGCTGTTCAAACTATACATCTGACAACAACAGACATGTGGACCAGTTGCGCAGCCACTGATTACATGTGCATCACTGCACACTGGGTCTCTTTTTCAGGGGTTAAAGCAAAGATAAACGCAGGTGTTGACTCGGACAAAGTTTATAAAGCTGCTCGGAAACATGCAACAATAGCCATGTTTGCCATGGAGAAAAGTCATACAGGAGAAAACATTTTGCATGAGTTTAACACAAAGGTCTTTGAATGGCTGTCCCCAAGAAAACGCTTGATTGGTTATGTTTACTTTCCACGGATAATGGCGCCAATGTAGTTAAGGCCGTGGATATGGGTAACTATTTCAGAGTGCCGTGTCTGGCGCACTGTATAAACTTGGTTGTTAAAAAACTTCTTGAGTGAAGAAAGTCCAGTCTCCGAGTTACTGACCACCTGCCGAAGAATGTGCACACATTTCAACCATTCTTTTAAGGCACGGAAGCAGCTGAGGTGCCTGCAACATGAACGTAAATTGCCAGTGATAGGACTCATACAGGAGGTGGCAACACGTTGGAACTCAACCTTCTACATGCTTGAGCGTCAATATGAGCAGTATGAGGTAGTCGAGCAGTATTTCTTTAAACTGGGTACACCTATGATAGACATGAGGATACAGGTGGAGCAATGGAACCTAGTTAAAAGCCTGACAGACATGCTTCGTCCTTTTGAGGTCTTCACACGTGCAGTCAGTAGGGAGGACTGTAATTTGGGAAAAGCTATCCCATTGTGGAGCATGCTAGAGCACCGACTGAAGGCGGTGTGTTCTAAGTTTGAAAAAGATGGAAAGGAAGGAGCATTTGAGTTGGCGGAGAAGTTATTGCACCCCCTACTTGGCGATGATCGTCTTGAAATGATCAACACAGAACAGCATTACATTTGTGCTACTATTCTGGATCCACGGTACAAAAAGGCAGTGGCAGGCAGAGTATTCTTTCCTTTTGATGACGCAGATGTTACAAAGTACAAACATTGGCTAGCTGTGTCAGCCAGTCGGTTTGAAAGAGAACGGCAGGAAATTGAAGGAAAAGGCAGTACATCAGCATCAGCAGGCCGTCCGCAGTCAAAAAAATCCACATCTGCATTTGTGGCTGTGGCAGAAGTGAGTGATTTTCCCTCTCAGCCGTTAACGACACCAGCAACCGTATCATCTGCACCAGACACAACAGTAATATTGTGTGAAGAAGTGGATTGGCTAACTCAGCTTGGGTTTGCTTCTGAAATGGTCCTAGAAAAAAGTAAGCAAAGTGGAGGAACCCTGGAGAACCTTGAGTCGATGGTGTAGGCCTATCTGAATGACTCAACAGAGGTCCATCTTTCTCATGACCCATTGGCGTATTGGCATGGGATAACAGATGTGTGGCCAGAGATCACCAACCTGGCTATAAATTACTTGTCTTGCCCACTCGCAAGCGTGTCTTCTGAACGTGTTTTCAGTGCTGCTGGTGGCATTGTAACTTCCAAAAGGACCCGCCGCTCGCCCAAAAATGTGGAGAGGTTAACAATGATCAAGATGAATCAGCACTTCATACCACCAGATTACAAATTACGAGAATGCACGCAGGAAGAAGACGAGGAGGACACCAACTTAGATGAGGGAAGTTCTTCCCTGTTAACTGACCTACTCCTGTCTGAATTAGCAGAGTTTGAGGACGAGCTCTTCTTCCCTGACACCGAGCCCTGAAAATGAGTCAATGAATCACTAACTTTCTTTTTCGTCCTTATTCACTTTTATTCCTGTGTGTCGGTCTTTCTTTGTTTTGCAAAATCTATATAAAAAAACTTTAATCACCTAATCACAAACACAAGCTCATCAGCAGAACTGTCTTCATTTATTTGCTTATTGATTTGAAGGTGCCGCAGTCTGCATTCCTCAGGTTCACAAGTTCACAAGAACATGCTCCTCTATCCTCCTCCTCCTCCAGACTCCTATTTCCCTCAAAGCAGATGGCTGGATTACGCCCAATGAAGAAAGACTCTGCAATTGTGGGTTGTTCTACTTCTTTGCGGGTAAGTTGACGGGTCTGGGGTTATTGCTGGGAAGGTCTAATACCGGATAAAAGTGGTTTGGAGAAAATCGGAGCAGAAAAAGATTTTGCGCTTTTGATCACTTGCCTGTCTTTGGGGTGCTGTTTGGGGTTCCGGGTGTTTGTGGGTGGGTTTTGGGGTCTGGGAGCACTGCTGGCACAGTCTAATGTTGATTGCATTTGTTTTTCAGGAAATCCATGGTGGAAAAGGGGAGTTAGGGCCTAGCTGCACAGCGTTTTTGGACAGAATTGAAGTTAGTAGGCCCATTTTTGCTTTTTGCCTGTTTTGGGGAGTTCTGCTTTTTTTGCGGGTGGCTGCAGGGGTCTGGGGCCATTGCTGGGAATGTCTAATACCGGATAAAAGTGGTTTGGAGAAAATCGGAGCAGAAAAAGATGTTGCGCTTTTGATCACTTGCCTGTCTTTGGGGTGCTGTTTGGCGGGCTTTTAGGTTGTTGTGGGTGGGTTTTGGGGTCTGGGAGCACTGCTGGCACAGTCTAATGTTGATTGCATTTGTTTTTTAGGAAATCCATGGTGGAAAAGGGGAGTAAGGGCCTAGCTGCAGAGCGCATTTGGACTGAATTCCAGGTAGGCCCAAAGTTTATTAAGTGTGGCTTTTCCCGGGTTTTTCCTTTTGGCTTGTTGGGGGGTTAAACTTGTTTTCGCCCAGGTTGACAGTTCTGGGGCCATTGCTGGAAAGGTCTAATACCCGAAAGAAAGTGTTTTGGAGACAATCCCTGGGGGAAAAAGTTTTTGCATTTTCTGAGATTTCGCTCACTCTATCGTTTTCGGGGGGCTGTTTGTGGGGGTTCCTGGTGTTTGTGGGGAGGTTTGCGATTCTTGGAGCAATGCTGGGTATGGATACTTTTGCTTGCTTGCAAGTGGTTTGAATACAATCCATGATGGGTAAGGGGGGATATGGTCCTACTTTACTTTCAAAGTACGTTTTGTCACCATTTTCTACTAGGCCTCGTTTTTGGAGATCTGATTGGGGGTCTTCTACATTTTTGCGACTGGGTTTAGTAAGGGTCTGGGAACACTGCTGGGAAGGTCTAATTTTGTTCTACATTACAGTTTACAGTACACCTAGCTTGAGGGGAAGGATCTGCTAAATTAATTCGCTCATACTTATTTAACCTTCAAAAGGAGACTCAGACAGAGTAGGCACTTTCAAAAATATTGTACTGTCTATTAGGAAACTCAAAATGTGACTTTTTCCACTACACAGCGTACATACCTTATATTTATTTGTCAGTGGTGTTCTAATATCACTTCCTGTTTTTCCATCAATAATTACAGGCCGGGTTTCAGCCTGTGCAATGGGAAAAAAAGGAGGAAGTCAAGCTTCACATTAGCGAGCCGCAATTCAGCATCCGCCAGGCAGGCAGTGGACAGCGTGTCTTCTGGTCACCAACATTGATGGACGGAGCGTCAGATGGAATGGAGGAGTCCCGCTAATAAGAGGAATTGTTGGATGCATGCAACTTACCAAATTCAACAGGACAACTACAAAAACATACAGATACAGTATCCGTTCTTTTCTAATTATCTTTTAAGTAATGTTATTGCTGTGAACGTCTATGAGTGTGACTCTGCATTTCTTTGATCTCTGCTTCTAAATTCATCCCTACAGCCATTATATAGGTTTTACTTCTGCTATTTTTTAAACCTACTTTAATGTAAGAAGTGTTTCTCTGAGTGCAGAGATAGGCAAGTGAAAACGCATAATTATTACTGCAGCCCTGTACTGTCGCATTCTTTCATTCACGGTCGTCGAAAGTACTACTTACTTTTCAGTAACCATGCATGCAGTAGTGCATGCACTTCCTTTATGTCACCTACAAGATTTATGGATAGCTTTGTACACAAAGATTTGTTTATCTTCAATTATTGTTTGTCCATGCTGTGCTTTTTTTTTCTTCTCTCAACAAAACTTTCCCAAAAAACCCCATTCTCATCCATTTCCCAAACCCTAACCCTCTTCCCCCGGGCTGTGTGGTTTTGATTGATGTGTGACAAAATGACAGCAATAATTCCACACACTTGCTGGGGAGGATAAGGTCATAGCAACAGGCTGGTGAAGGAATCCGAGGATATATTCTTACTCAGCTTGACACTGAGTCACAATTGGCAAATGAAAGCAGATTTTCATGTGCGCCATCAACTTGATTGGTCATCAAGAACATCCTCCTCCTAGACGTGGCAAATTAATATTACGCTGCTGTGTCCTTCACCTTCAGTACTATTTCTTGTAGTAGTAGCCAATGTCAAAGAAATTCAACGCAAGTACTTTCAATACTTTACCATTTGTTCGGCTACATTGTGGCACTGTTCTAGTGTACTGTCACCTGTTATATTCTCTATCGCACCGTTCTAATGCTACGGTAAGGACAAACAAGGTTTATTTTTCTTTTTTTTCAGATGCTGCAACTGCCACTGTGTAACACCACAAGTACCACCGCAATGATGACATTTCATCCGCCCAGGATTGCCAACATTAATCGCCATTTCCCGTGCAGCCAGCCCTGTGCCTAGCCCTATTTCCAAACACAAATTACAGGTAAGATAAGCGTTTGGGGGGAGGTAGTATAATGGAGTATTAGGAGAGACGAGAGACTGAAAGTCCTAGGACTATTGAATTCACTTACTCTGTGACAGGCACTTAGTTTTGAAAACATTTGGGCAATTACTAGTACTTACACAACTTGAATCAAGATGCCACTTAAGTTTCAGGAAAACAAACTTACTGTTAAATCCCCACCCACCAGCCTCAAAAGCAGTAAAAAACACGTATGCTAAGATAAAGTTTAAAGTATATTTATATATCCCTAACATAAATAATCTCCCGCAAGACCCAACCCACCCCCCCCAAGCCCCAACGAATGTCCGTGAAAACTAAGTCCAAAAAAGTAGAAAACCCAACTCCCAATTCCCACCCCCCAGAAGTCTTTAAAAAAGGGGCAAGGGACAGTCTCCTCATACTGCTGGCTGCTGTTGACTTTTCGGGCCAGGTCGGCAAGCTCCTTGCGGTGGGTCTCGAGCAGGGTTTTGGTGTTGAAGAGCTCCTGCTCGAGGTAGGACACCCTCAGTGAAAGGCGGTGCACGCGTGCCTTGCACCTGCTGTGGGGGGGGGGGCAGCTGATTTCTTTGCTGCTCGGCGGTGGTGGGTGACTGCGGTACCCCGGCTCCGTACCGCTGGAGACCTGCTGCGCTGACTGGCTGACCCAGGGAGCGCGGAGGAGGATGCACGTGTCGCCGTGGATGTTGTTGACGTACTGTGCGTGTCCTCCTCCTCCTGGGCCACCAGCCACCGATATTCGGCGACAGTGGCCTCCAGCCTCCGTGGCCGGGCCCTTTTAGCCAGCTCCTTCCGTGTTGGTTTGGAAGGAGCATCTATATGAAGAAAGAAAGACATAGTCTGTAACCAATGCTCTTTAAGATTAACACAAAATGATTCAGCAGAAAGTTGTGTCACAGTAGAACTAGCAACTTGCAAGCACAGTACATAACTATTGTGGCCAGTATCTATCTAACCTCCCACTTCTTCATCCTTGCTCTAACATTAGTGGGAGTTTAAGGAATCAATTCTACGAGCACTATGGACTCACTCCATTAGAGTCGACTATGACAGTACACCAGTCTTATTCTTCTTCCTCTTCTCTCTTGTTTAGCAAAATTGGTACGTTAACTTCTGCAAGCCGGCATAATGCCAGAGCAGTCAACTTGCACCCGAGAAAAACAGACGCCCGCAATGATGAGTGAGACAGACTTGCGTTACTGTACCAGTCCAGTACATGCAGGTGGTGATGCTCTTACTTTTCTATTACGGGTGGTACTGTGAATACTCTGTTACAAGGGCTACTACTTAATTAATTTAACTTTCACCCTACAGTGCCAATGAATACTAGAAAAGGAAGATGAAGAAGATAAATAATCTGATTATCTATCACTGCACATGGTATGTATTTGCTTACATATGGGATGACTTTAGGTGCTTTGCTTTTTATTAAGTGAACAGTGATACATCACACATGAATGACCGAGTTTTACTAAACTTATTAACAGAGGTAGTGAGTGGCCATCGTAATAGCCAGATATATGCTGTGCTTGCAATACAAACTACTGCTACTATTCATGGTATTATTCGGACAAAATTACAACTTCTTTTCCTTGCCTTTCCTACACTGGGACGGACGTGCGGGTGCGGTGTTACATGCTCTTCAAAGTAACACTTAGTTCATCCAGTGACCGTCTACTCTCTCTAGATACACATATGCTATCTAAGAGTCAGATAGTACCATGATCCAGGCATCCATCCATTCAAACTATATGTCAATCATTCTTCTTCATGTCTCTCATCTGGACAAACCTTACGTTTTCTCACGGGAAAAAACCTTTTCATTTTATTTGGGAAACCGCAAGCCATACATCCGTGCTTGACTTGCATTTGAATTTCAACCAAAGCATATATTGTGCACACATACAGTTTCTGTTTCACCCACCCAGGCTGTTCTCCTTCCACCCATCCTTGCTTCATCCTTCACCCAGCCATGCATCATATTCCTTCCCAGCCACCTCGGGCACCAATCAAACATGTATCATTCTTCTTCGTCAGTCATCATTACTTTTAACTTGCTCGTACTTCCACACTTACTTACACCCTTCTTTCGCTTTTCGTTCATCCCATCCATCAAGTTCATCTCAGATCAGATTTGGATTCTCGAAAAAAAATTCACCACTGAGTTGAAGTAAATTTAGAGGAGGCTACTACCTGGTTGATAAAAAACTTTTTTCTAAATTTGAAAGTCTGCTTAACAGTATAGTAACTTAACTGTAGAACATATATACTACACCGGTGCAGAGAGCACACTATGAAGTCTGCGCTCTCAATAAGTAAGGAATATAAGAGCTTACCTCTGTCCGCCACTACCGTGGCAACCCGCACAGCAGTTTTGTCCGGCACTTGCACCGCCTCCTCCCCAGAAGTGTCCTCCTCCACCTCCGCGCTGGGCCCAGCACCAGATGTTCCACCTACAAAGTACATTTAAGAATGTTAGATGTCATAGACATACACCACTCACTAGTATTTTGTCTAGGAATGAAGAAATGTGAATACAGAAACCAATCTAATAATTTGTGACTGTCTACTCTAAAGTAAAAATGTCCCTTTTTCCAGGGAAGGTTGTTGTCTTGCTGCACTTTTTGGCACAACTGATGAATGCTTGCTTTTTAACACGCACCATTTTTCTCATAACAGACAGAAGCTTCACTTCTAAGAACAAATCATCATCACTGGGACGGAGTGACCAACGATTCAGCACCAAAAAGAAAAATTAAAGTTCAAACTAGGTGAGGGCTCGGCTCGCCCACAATAAATGTGTGAAATAAATCACTAAGCACTTTCCCATTTTTAATCAACCGTTTATGTTTTATGACAAGCTTGATTTTAATAAATATTTTTACTTTTAATAAAGCTTTAAAACTTATATAGACTCTGTGGTTTTTGGTCAAGAGTGAATGAGCAAAGGGTTTTGCAATTTCCAAGCATGAGTCCGTGTCTCTGACACTTCTGGACTCTGACTCCGTACTCTTGTCCTGCGTTGGATAATCATCATTGGGGATCAATCATCGATGAATTCGGGAGCTAAATGACTCTGCCACACTATCTAGTCAGTAAGGAGATTGGGGGTTCTTCAAAGTCTGATATCACTGAGGTATGTGGAAAGTCTACCTGCACCTATTATAATTGACAAACAATGCACTATTTAGTGTCCATAATTCTGTTTGAATAGGAGGACAATCCATACTACTACTGTTGCAGGGACAAATCTGCACAAACCAAAAGTAAAGTAGTATCTTATTCTTTCTTGGTGGTCGTTCACCTTTTTATTGTTGGTAATTGTCAAAGCATAAACATTTAGAAGACTTGAAAAGACATTATGGACAATCCCAGAGGACTGCACTCAGTGCATAGAGCTATTGCTGACTAAAATGGGAGTTTCGTTTAACACCTTTTGCCAACTGTGCAATCTTAGTTAGCTACACAGACAGACTAATAAGAATAATCTAGTAATACCACAGGGAGTCATAGTAGAGGCAGGATAAGAATTTAGATACAGTCTACAATAAGATCAAAGACGATTTAGAAAAAATCGAATGAGGAACGCTAGGAAAAAATAGGTACTCTATATTAAAATTAAAACTTACCGGGGCCAGCAAAGGAGCCCTCGCCTGACCGATCCTGGCCTTGAACAGCAGCAGCCGCCGATAACCCCTCCTCCTCTGTCCTCTTGCCCCTGGGGGGAGCTGATGTACAACATGAAAGAAAGAAAGACCCGAAAACATGGATGATTGTTGTCAACCAAATCAAACATTTCAAAAGAACAATAACAAAATATTTTGGCGAAATAGCAAATAGACAACTATTCCACGGGATATATTGACCTATCTCATGTGGTCTACTACGATATTAGTATTGCTTGATTTGCGGACCGTCGACTTGGAAAGTTATGTAACTCACTAAACAAACTACTAAAAAGGTTCGCCTAGGACTGGCAGGCAGCAGTCCGCAGCACGCGAAGTGACAGACAAACTCCATTGTGATTGCAGATCAGTGACAACACTAAAAAGTTTCCTACTACATTAACCAGTCATTAACATACTCAAACTATCAATCCACCACCAATATTTCTTCTTATTGCCAGGTGTACAAAGGAAGGACTGGACTTGAGTCTGTAGGGGCAGATTTACAAGCCCCTTACGGCTCTTTTGCTCCATTGTTGCAAGACTTTTGTGACGCAGCGGCAGAACAAAAGAGGCGCCATGGTGCGGCGTATATTAACAACGTGACGCATATGGGAGATGCATCACGTTGTAAAGCCCTGTGTCATCAGGGGGCGTTCCGGCGCAAGGGAGGGCGTTCCTGCGCAGGAACGCATCCTAAAAGTGACTGAGGGAAATCTACAAGATTTCAATCAGTCACTTTTAGGACAATGATGCGTGACTCAAACCCTGCCCCTGCTTGAAGCAGACGTACGGCTTCACACAGCATTGGGGGGATAGGGCACCCCAGAGCATTGCTGGAGCTGGGCCATCGTTGCGACACAACTCCAGCAATGCGCCGCCTTTACGGCACAGATGCGTAATGCTTCGGTGACATTTTGGGCCCATGGTGCGCAGCATTGTAAGTACGGCGCACCATGGGTGGTGGTGGTGTGGCGCACAATTACTGGCGCATCCCTGCTACTTTGCAGGGATGCGCCGGTAATTGAAAATCTGACCCTTAGTGTCTAGTATTATGCAGTTCTTTACACTACACTCATACATAATGTCTCAGGCCAATGAAATGAACACAAAATCGAAAACAAATAAGCATAGTAGCAACGCTACTGAGAAGGAGAGCAGTGCACTGAAATGCACAGAAGATTTTGAAATATAATTTACCTACAATATAATCGGCAGCATTATTGCTCTTGGTAAAAAACAAAAATTTGCAATATTATAACACACAGAGCGGGAGAAAACATAGTAGTGATGAAATAGCTAGAAATAGCTACTACTACTCACCAAGCCCGGGGATCTCGATGCCCAGCACGTCCAGCAAGTCTCGTTCCCGGTCCAGGAGATCCGTCCAACGGTGGGTGGCCTGGTTGTAGGTGCGCCGGACCCGAGAGTGTTGAAACATGGCCCGGCACAACTTCTCCCACCGCTTCCGGCGCACCCGGGGCCCGTAGCCGCTAGCGATCTTGCCGCCTCCCATGATGGTCCTGGGTAGGCGGCGCTGGACATAAAACACTAATGCGGCCACCTCCTCCGCGCTAAAAATCTCCCGGGCTATAACTTGCTCCCCCGTCAAACGCCGGCACGGGAGCCGGGCACGGGGTGCGGGACCCTTCCCCTTCTCAGGCTGCTTCCCGGCTCCCTTTACCATGGTCTGGGCAGAAAGGAAGGTAAATAAGAAATAGGAAATAGAACTAACACGCCGCAAAAAAAACAAATCGTATATTCGCACGAACTTGCGGCTTCCGAATTTGATCTCGCGTGAATTTGCGCCCCGCGAATCGCCTGAAATTGCAGAAAAACGATTTTTGCAAAACTGAAAGCACTCAGCAGGTGCAAAAGTTCAATCTTATCATTAGTAACCATTCCCTGTAGTGCTTCCTGAGGGGCCCCTTCAGAGTTCAGTTGCCTACTTGCAACTATTCTATGACCCTGCTCTGACCCTCACAGCAGGCTCAGAGAATAGCTACAAGTATGCCACAAAGGTCCTGTTAAAAAAAATTACACTGCAACAGAAAGCAATTACAGATAAGGAAGCAGGTGCCAGCCTGGAAGTTCAAATTCAGTGACACATTCATCAGCCCCTAATTCATTCATGTCAGTTGAGGCAGGGCAGGTGTGCTAACGAATTTTACAAAACTAAAAGCACTTGGCAGGTGCAAAACTTCAAGCTCATCATTAATGAGGAAGCACTTACAGCTAAGGAAGCAGGTGCCAGCTCAAATTCAGTGGCACATTCATCAGCCCCAAATTAATTCATGTCAGTTGAGGCAGGGCAGGTGTGCTTTTCCCCCCATAATCTACAGTGATGATGAACCAGAGGGTGGCATGGGTGAGCCAGAGGGTGGCAGTGGTGAAACAGAGGGTGGCAGTGGTGAAACAGAGGGTGCTGTGATGAACCAGACGTAGAAACAACATGGTCGCAACCGTTGCTACCCGACAAGTAAGTTCGCGTTTGCGAACTGGTAAAATGAAATGGCAGAAACACTTGCGAACACAAAAAAAAAGGAATCCGCAAAATTCGCGAGAGTTCGCGGATTTTGCGAATTGCGAATCCGTAAATACGCAATTTCATGAATTGCAAATTCGCAAAATTCGCCCATACACTTTCCACCCTATTACCCTATAAACCCACAGCCCGCTACGGAATTAAATCATGCAGAAATTAATTAACATAATATGCATTGCTTTAAAAAAATTCAAACACACTACAAAATATATACATACATTTAACATAAAATAAATTACTTTAAAAAATTCAAACACACATTACAAAATATATACATACTTTTAATACTTTTAACACAAATACTAACATACAAAACACAAAAACAATATTATTAACAATCATGTTTTGACAAGCGATATTACTAACTATTATTAAAATCAATATTTCTTACTTGCATGTCGATATTCTTAACCACTTGGGGGTATATTCACATGAACGTGTGATAACTACCGCTAGAGTAGCATAACGCAACTTTCACCATCGAAGCCCATCGCGGGAAAATAACCCTGTGTCAATGTGGAATTCACAACATGGCGGTAGCATGCGATAGACTGCCAAAACCGCGGACAACGTTTGCGATGCAACCACCTTGATGGAGACAAAAACACAAACCACAACACCAAAAAACCTGCCATGGGCCAAAGCGCGATGAGGAAACTGGCGAAAAGCAGCGCCAGGCCTGCAACACAAACCTGGCAGGCAGGAATAATCAACACAAAAGTAGAAAAAAAACACAAACACAAACTGACCAACACCCTAGCACCATGGAGGCTGCTGGAGCAGGCGCAGAGCATGAGCACAACCCCACACACTCCCCGGACGACCAGCCCGGGACCTCGGGGACAGGGAAGGTCAAGGACAAGAAGAAGAGGAAGACAAAGTTCAGTCTGAAGGCGAGCACGATCATAGTCACGGAGATGATGGAACACCATCAACAACTGTTTGTCACCTCCAACGTGTCATTGGGCACCAAAAATTGAATATGGCGAGACATCGTGGACAAGGTGAATGCCGTCAGGGAGCACAAGAGGACAATTGACAAGGTCAAGACGCGATGTAATGACATCAAGCGGTGGACCAAGGAGAAACTTTCCGCCAACCGGAAAGCAGCAACGCAGACTGGAGGTGGGGGCCCAGCGCCACAACTTGAGCTGGATGACATGGAGGAGCTGGTGTCGACATTCATCAGCGTGGAGACTGTGGCCGGAGTTGGGGGATCGGACACGGCTCGACAGGACATACCACAACTGCAACAGCGTGAGTGACCACCAGGTACTGGGGGGACTGGTGGAGATGGGTACAATGGCACACATGCACGACCAAGCACAGCACAGTGCACACCCAAAATGACCCTGGGTCCTCGCCCAGATCTACAGACTGTCACAATGTACAATTCCATGCTGTCTGAATGTCAACATGTACCATGCGGCTACATACATGTGGACACATTGTAATACACCATCCCCCCTTCACATCGCAGGGGCACCGTCAACACCTCCTGCAGAGCAGTCCCAGCCACTCTTCACTGATGACGAGGATGACAACACCACCATCGACACCCAGGGCATCCAAGGCATGGGCCTACTGCCACGTGGCGCTGACTGGTGTTGAACAGGGTTTGTGGCACCCGAGGTCTTGAGGCCGGCACGGGCCTGCCACGGGACGCTGACTGGTGTTGAACAGGGTTTGTGGCACCCGAGGACTTGAGGCCGGCACGGGCCTGCCACGGGACGCTGACTGGGGTTGGACAGGGTTTTTGGCAGGTGCTGCATTGCGGCCAGCACAGGCACCCCGCCACCGGACAGTGACTTAGGGTGCACTGAGTCATTGACACCTTGAGCTTCTGAGCGGGTGTGCAGCCTGCGATAATGGCACATCCTGGGAGTCCGGACTGCTCAGGATTTGTGTGCCCTGCTGGACCTCAGTGTAGGCCATGCAAGTGCCTGCGCTGGCCTACTGCCATGTGGCCCCGCTTCCGGTGTCACAGAGTTAGTGGCACCCATTGGGCTAAGCAGCTTTGCAGGCTGCGATGTTGCTGGGTGCCCTGGTATGTCCCATCCCATTGTGTAATCAAGACCCAGCACCAAATGTGAGATCTGGTGGCCTGCGCAGCCTGGCTACATGGTGAGGTGGGTGCCATGTCTGCCGGCCCTGGGCTTGTGGCTTGCAGCGGCACGTGGTGGGACCTGCAGTCTACACGCCGGTGGCGGAAGGTGAGCAGTGTCACCCGGTTGTGCTTGGGCGGGCATGCTCCGATGGGCGGCAGGAGCGCTGGGGATGCCTCCGACTGTGTGTGCATGGGTGGGCAGGCGACGTTGTCTTGTGCAAAAGTGTGTACTGTGCCAATCATGTCCCTGGACTCTGTTTCAGATGACAGCTCTGTCTCAGATGTGTGACCTGGTGTGCAGCTCTACGACCGGCAAGTGGTTGGAGACACAGCGGTGGCAGCAGGTGAGCAGCATGGCCTGGATGCGCTGGGTCGGCTCTCTCTCTCCCTCCCCTCTCTTCTTCTCTCTCTCTCTCTCTCTCTCCCCCTCTCTTTTTCTCTCTCTCTCTCTCCCTCTCCTCCTCTCTTCTGTTCTCTCTCTCTCTCTCTTTCTCTCAGCCTCTCTTCTTCTCTCTCTCTTCTTCGCTCTCTCTCTGTCCTTTGATGTGCGCAGGACACGCCTTCTCATCATGTTTTTTGTCTTTCAGGCTGGATTGTGTTGAGGGGAGCCGCCATGTGTCTTCATTTAATTTATGTGTTGTTTAAATAAAGTGCAATTGTTTGCTTCGAAAGTGAATGTGTGATGCTCATTTCTGTCACAACACATGCATGTCACCAGTTGTGATTGTGCGACATCAGGTGGATTATTTCGTTCATGTTTTGGTTTAGCTGATGTGGCATGTCTTTGTCTGGGGGGTGGCCGGGGGAGTGGTCCTGGGGGTGGTGGGGGTGGGTGTTGTGACCCTCGTGGGTGTCTGGCCTATAATCAGTTGCTTTATGGCATCTGTTGCCCTTCCGATGATGCCCTGGGCTGTGCTCCCTTTTGTGGTGCAGGCGGTGGTCTGACTTTACACCAGGTCAGAGCAGGTGTAAAAATCCTGCTGCTAACACGCCTTATTGTGAGTTTTGAGGTCTTAACGCCAATCGGGCTGCTCGTTGTGAATGTTGAGGTGTGGTGTTGTCGCGGATTTTTGCATCTCATTAGCGATAGTTGCGGGGGTCCTCTTTGGCGATGTTTTTTGCGGCTGCTATCGCGGGTAAACTGGTGCTGTGAGCTGTTAGCACCAGCTTGTGAATGGTGGGTAAATTTATCACGACTTTGGCTGCGATAAAGTGCAGTTAATTCCGCGATAGCTCCTCGTGAATATGCCCCAACATTTTTGCTAGTCAATATCTTGCCCACTTGATATTAAAAACTCGATATTTTGTCCTTTTGATTTTTTTATTTTTATATTATGACTAGTTACCGTTCAGAGAAGCCATCTTGGCAGTGGCTCCTCTGAAGGCATGCAGATCTTCACTAGAGTAAGTAAATAAGGGCCTTAGAATCCGCCTGAAGTAATCTTGCATAGCAACAAAGCACAATGCTCTCTGACAACATACCAGGAAATATAATTATCCCACTTATACTGTTGTGCTAGAGGTTTAAGGGTAATTTACCTATATAGATACAACAATCAGTGAAATTTAAATTCAATTACTCAAGTGGGATGTTTAAATTTCCCATGTCTTCTGGACAGTGCTTGAGAAGTGTAGTCTTATTTTATCTCTGGTCATTATCACCACATAGGTCTAAATTGCTTATATATCTAGTGCAAATCATAGGAGATTGTCTCATCCACCTCAACACAATGCACTTTTTTACACCGATAAACATTAAACTAATTTATATTGTTTTGGTAAAGGTTTGGGTATATGGACCAAAAAGTATAGTGGCTGGTTAAAAAGTAAAAAGTGTGTTCAATGTGACATTATTCATAGCACTCTAATATACTTGGAAAAGGCTAGTTCATTGTGGTATTGATTGTTAAAGAAACTAAGGGCCCCATTAGGATGGCGGGCGGGCTTTGCCCGCCCGCCATCCTATCGGAAATCGGGACCGCCCGCCCTAAGGGCGGGGGTCCCGCACACACCATTAGGATGTGCCCGCCACTGTGGCGGGCAAGTCCTGTATTTTTAGTATTGTGGCGGGCGGAGCTCTGTGCTCCGCCCGCCACAATACTAAAAATGCTTTGCAGCATTTACATACTCAAAGCGGCAGGCACAGCGCGGTGCCTACCGCTTTGATTATGTAAATGCAGGGGGGTACCACAGGTACCCCCCCCGTGTGCCACCCCCCTTTGGCCTTCACTCTGGGGGCCCACAGGGGGCCCCCGAAGTGAACACCGCATGCCTTTCCGTGGCGGCATTGCCGCCACAGAAAGGCATTGAAAAATGCCCATTGTAATATTGCGGGCGGTGTCTGATAGACACCGCCTGCATGTAACTCGTTTCCCGCCCCGGCCGCAAGGCGACCGGGGCGAAAAAGTGGCGGGCGGTGTTTGGCTCCGCTGCGGTCCCCCCCGCCATTGTAATGTGGCGGGGGGGAAAAGGGTGGCGGCCGGGCATTTCTGTCGGGCGGATCGCCACCGCGGCGGTGGCGATCCGCCCGACATCATAATGGAGCCCATAGACTCAAGATTACCTCTACAATGTTTGTTTTCACACTCACGAGTGATATTGGTGAGCTTAGTTCAATGCACCAACAATTGGAAGTGAAATCAGGTTTTTTGTAGCCCTGCAGGACCCCACCCACTACATAGATGAAGTGGTGTCAAATGTTTTTGGGCTACTAACAGTCCCTTAACAGGGATCTTTCAGCCTGATTCATGTACGGGCCGTTTTGCGTGGCCCTAATAGCGAATCATAGCGACTCGCTATTGAGGACACGCAAAACGGTATTCATGTAGGAATTGCTAAATAAATAGCGATTCCTACATGTTCTCTATTTGCGAGTAGAAATTTCCTACTCGCAAAAAAAGGAATAACTCCCCATTCAAATTCAAATTCAAATTCAAATTTAGCTTTATTCGATTTGTTTGATAAAATCATAAAAGCATACAAGTACATTTTATACAGCAAGTCTAAAAACTTGTCCCCAACGAAGTTTTTATGAGACTCTATAAAACTCCCCATTCATTCCTATGGGCCTTGAGTCCCATAGGAATGAATGGGGAATATCCCTTAATTGCGAGTAGCAATTTGCTACTTGCAAATAAGATAGCGATTTAAAGGGTGCCAGGGGTGTCCAAAGGACACCCTGTAGCACCCCTTAAATGCAAATTGTAACAGGTGATGCGCACACACATGTCCAAAGGACATGTGTGTGTGCAACATGCAACTTAGAAAAATGCTTTTAAAAGCATTTTTCTAAGTTTTTGCTATTTACCGAGAGGTCTGTCCTCTCGGTAAATAGCGGCCTAAAAGTGCAAAATCGCAAATTTTTAATGTGTCATGAATAGCATTTGAGGAATCTCTAATAGAGATTCCTTAAGTGCTAATCCTCGCATATTTGCTAATTCTTTAATAGCGATTTTTGCATTTGGGATCATGAATACCAAATGCAAAAATCGCACTCGCAAAGGGCCAGATTCTCAGAATCTTGCCCTTTGCGAGTGCAATTTAGCTTCATGAAACAGGCTGTTTATACGCTGTGGTAATTCGAAAAAAAAAACTATTCTGATCTTTACAATATTACACACAAACAGCACTAAGTAAAAGACACTTTAACTAAAAAGTGTTCATTTTAAAAATCACATCCTGTTGCTTATTACATTTATAATAACCAATTATAAAAATATTAAAACAGCAATAATGCATGTTGCGAAAAACAGGAATAAAATGAACATTTCTACTATAGTCATAATGTCATCTAAAAAACTAACACCTACTTCCAAGCGCTACACTAGAAGAGCATGGAGTAGCATAACTTGCATGTTGAGTATCTTACTGAGAATAAATGCACTGCAAACATGTTTACATAAAAACACTGTAGTTATAGGAAATCAGGGAGACAGTGTTCCCTGCAAAAATAACTCACAAGTCATATCAGCTCGACTCCTCCTGGACTTGGCTCGGTATCAGCTTTTAGCATAAAGGATGATGCAGCAGCATCTCTGGCAGTCAGGATCTTCTTTGGCAGGATCTTCTGCAATAATCTGGTGCTAAGAACATCTACTATCAACTTGTCAAGTGACAGACCTTCTATACGGTATCTTATCTGAGATGGTTTCTTACATAATCTTAGAAATGCCTAACATAACCTGAGTGCACGAAGATGCTATTCTTAGACACATTTTTATAAACAAATAAGGTAAAAACAGTTCAACTTAGAGCACACCATTTGTGTTATTGTACTTGTCTAATCTTGAAATGGAGATAAGAAGACACTTGTGCCAGACTGCTGTGGAAGCAGGCATTTTCTATTGATGTCTTGACACTTTCACAGGTTCTTAGAAAGATAAGGAAAGCTGACATCTACATCAAAAGCAGACATGTCAGTGGCTCTACAAAAAAAGATTAAGTCTGCTTGCTCAACATGGAGACGGGCCTTATGGACTTTACATCATGCTAGTGGCGGATTGTGATTGGGACTGGTGAGCTGGGTGGTGGTCGTATTGGTGGTCTGCTATTAGTGGTGTCATTGTAGTATTATAGGTGGTATTGCCTGTGGTATTGTGGTTTTGGTGGTTGTGAAGTGATACTGATGATGGTTATATGGTAATGCACTGCTCATGACTTCATGCTTAAAGAAACACATGCAATAATGAATTAAAATGTTACAGATGAAAGTACATACCACTCTACCCCAACAATTTTAGGGTCTTGTGGATTGTGATGTCACTAGACTCCCAGAACCCCTCAATAGCAATCTTGGACAACATTACATAGTTACCCATTTCCTCACCATAATTCAAGCCCCCAGACCATCCTGCAGAACTGCTAGGATTATGCAGAATGGAAGGCAAATTATGTGGATAGGTTTGTAATTATGTGGGAAAATGAATATTATTTGGTACATTTCTTAGCGGTATTGCTTTTATTTATTTCAGCTGGAAAAAATATTTGTGTTAAATCTGCAAATTCTGTAAACTAAACCGAAAATGATGTGGCATATGCACTAAATTCCTGAATATGCGGTGAAAGCTGCGGCCACAAATCACATAAATTCTCAGAACTTCGCTACTGTGAAATATTTTATCTACAATTTATTCATGAAAGATAAAGCTAAATACCCAATAATTGCCATTGATAGGTACAATTTAAAGGAAACAACTTTTCTTAAGATTTCATGTAATACATATTACACAATGTGTAACGTTTACTATGGGTGTATATTGCCATCTCAGGGTTACTAGGTCATCAGCCTAATTATTTATGATTTACATCATAATCATGAGTTACATCAGCCTCATGGTTTATGATGTTATTGGAACCCCTCAATAGCAATACATGTATATGTGTGTGTTCATTGAAAAAAAAATCAAAGATTAAAGTGACATTATATTAGGTAAAAGCTTGAGTGACAACGTAACATTATAAACGACAAATTGACACACATTCACCAGTTATAGTTATCTCTGGTAACTACAACTCATGCCCTAAAGTAACTATAACTCGTGCCTCTGCCTGTTGCCAGCAGGCCCGGACTGGCCGTTGCGGGCACCGGGCAATCCCCCGGTGCGCCGCAAGGGTGGGGGCCGGTTTTGGGCCCCTGGGGGCCGTTTTTGTTACAGGGCCGTTTTTGCAGCATAACCGAAAACCGATAACCGAAAACCGGCCCTGGCAAAGAGTGCGGTCGCACCCCCAACCCCCTCCTCCTGGGGGGTGAGGGGGCTGGCCGAGCACTTTGCCAGGGCCGGTTTTGGTTCCCAGTCCGGCCCTGTGTCCAATCCCCCGGGGGTACCCAAACCCCCAGTCGGGCTTGCCAGACCCTGCTCCTATCCCCCTGCCAATGCCCAACCCACCATGGCGCACAGCCTACAGCCATGTGTAGTGTGGGATTGGCCACGAGGCTGGCCTGTAGCCAAGCCCTGCACCTAAACACTTACTAGACTGCTATCTCACCAGCACTCAACCTTCTGGTATGTGTAGCATGTGATTGGTCCTGGCGGCACTGAGGCAGACTTACTGATTTTATCATAGAGTCACAGCACCAAAATGTAAAAGTGGACCTAATGCCTTTATTAACGGGTGAGCATATCAATATATATAATGAAAATCTACCATCTCTGTCCAAAAATCATGAATATTTTTAATCACATGTATATTTCAGTACTTCACACAATGCCATGATAATGACATTGATTATCATACAAATGTGTAATAAAGTTTTAATTAAAAAATTAAATCAACATGTCTATGAATCTTTCTTTTAACATAGTTCTTATGATTGCATTCTGGAGGTTGGAAAGTGTTGAAACCCAACATTTCTCTAAGACTTTTTCTTAAAAAATGTCAGCCCTCAAAATGCAGTCATAAATTCAACCAAAAGAGGGCCTTACACTCCAGCTGAAGAGCATAGAGCTGCAGCTAGGGCTGGTTAAAGAAAATATTGTAAGCTTTCTTGGGGCCATGGATTTAATAATCCAGGAGGCCTACTGTTTTATTTAATGTTGTTAATGGGCTGCTGCACTTTCTAGAGCCCCCATCCCCAACTTAAAAAATGCTTAGTGATGCCTCTGACCCTTTAACCCCTTGAATGCTGGTGACAGAACCAGTCCATCACCAGCCACGGACGCACTGTGCTGGTGACGGAGTGGTTCCGTCATGGCCCGGCCGCCACGCCTGCGCGGCATTAATTCCGCGCCTGAGCTGAGCGTTCCATTGAGCGGGTGGGGCCGTGACGGAACCACTCCGTCACAAGCACAGCGCGCCCGTGGCTGGTGACAGAGTGGTTCCGTCACCAGCATGGCGGCGCAGCTCGGCCCCCCCTACCCCCCAGTGCCGCGCTGAATTACCGCCGCGGCCAAGTGTTAAGGGACATCACCAAGTTACAAACGAAAACATGTAAATAGCCCTCACAATGTATTATTGGTCGTTCCTTCAAGAAGTAGTGAATGATAAATGAGGGGGAACAGCCATCACAATGCAACTTTTACTACGCGTTGCTATTACATCGCATGCGTTCCAACGCATGCAATGTTACAACGCGTAGTAAAAAGTACGCATACCATTACATCGCAGGTGCTTTTACAACGCATGCGATGTAATGGCTATCCACCTCGTTGTGAGGAAACTGAAGCTGTTACCTCATAACGACGTGCACCGCCCCTGGAAGCAGGAAGCAGGAACCGGGAGCAGAGACGGTGACGCTGGAGAGGATCCACAAGGAGAAAAGTAAGGATGATTGTGCTTGGGGTGGGGTAGTGGTTTAGGGTAGTGTCATAGTGTTTTAGGGTTAGGGGCAGTGTAGGGGTGGGAGTAGTGTGGGTAGTGTTGTAGTGTTGTAGCGTTTTAGGGTTTAGGGTAGTGTACGGGTGGGAGTAGTGTGAGTAGTGGTTTAGGTTAGGGTAGTGTTGTAGTGTTTAAGGGTTTAGGGTAGTGTAGGGGTGGGAGTAGTGTGGGTAGTGTTGTAGTGTCGCAGTGTTTTAGGGTTTAGGGTAGTGTAGGGGTGGGAGTAGTGTGGGTAGTGGTTTAGGGTAGGGTAGTGTCGTAGTGTTTTAGGGTTTAGGGTAGTGTAGGGGTGGGAGTAGTGTGGGTAGTGTTGTAGTGTCGCTTTGTTTTAGGGTTTAGGGTAGTGTTGGGGTGGGAGTAGTGTGGGTAGTGGTTTAGGGTAGGGTAGTGTCATACTGTTTTAGGTTTTAGGGTAGTGTGTGGGAGGGAGTAGTGTGGGTAGTGTTGTAGTGTTGTAGTGTTTTAGGGTTTAGGGTAGTGTAGGGGTGGGAGTAGTGCGGGTAGTGTTGTAGTGTTTTAGAGTTTAGGGTACTGTTGTAGTGTTTGTGCAGTTTAGTGATTTAGGCTTTAGGGTGGTGTAGTAGTGTAGTGTTTTAGGGTTCAGGGTAGTGTTGTAGTGTTTTAGGCTTTATGGTAGTGTAGTAGTGTAGTGTTTTAGGGTTTAGGGTAGTGTTGTAGTGTTTGTGTAGTGTAATGTTTGGGGTTTAGGGTAGTGGTGTAGTGTTTGAGTAGTGTAGTGTTTTAGGGTTTAGGGTAGTGTTGTAGTGTAGTGTTTTAGGGTTTAGGGTAGTGTTGGGGGGTCATTCAGGGTAGTGTACTGTTATTGTAGGGAGAGGACTGGGGTCGGTGGAGGGTTGTGTAGGGGTGGGGTTGTCACTTACCTTGCAAACTTTAACCGCGAGTATAGCTTTACCATGCATGCATTTGCGTTGTAATGGCATGCGTGGTAAAGGCATACTGGTGGTAATAGTTTGCGATGTAATGGCATGTCGTTGTCATTGACATTGCGTAGTCATACCCGCCTTGTAATGGCATGCGTGGTATTAGTATGCAATGTAATGACATACATTCATAAATGAGTGGCCCCTGCCTCTCATTTCTTATTCTTTTTTAAAAACAAAATATTGTTGTGGGTGTCATAGGGCACACTAAGAAAACCCATATGGTTACTTTTATTAAGGGGGCAACAGGGGGAGTCTCAGGGCTCCTGTGGTCCCAGCTAGCTCCCCAGCCACCACACATGGTGTGTATTGGTGGGAGCAGGCATATTTTATATTGAGTGGGTTTCCTGGTCCCCACCCAGGACACCCACATTGCAGGGGTCAATTGAGCACCATGACCCTCGTAATCCCCTTGTGTCACCTGACCACCCTTTTTTGTAGATGGGTGCCCCAGTGCCCACCTCGGCACCCAAAATAGCAGTCTGTTGGGAGCCACAGGAGAAGCCCCCATGCCCAACAGCCCCAGCCAGCTCCCCTTGCAGGAGCAGGCCACTCTCTCTTGCAGGTGTGTGCCCGAGGTTCACCTGGGGTAACCAGACTGCAGGGCTCATTATGAGCCATTGGGGAGCCACGGGGCCCCTGCTGCCACAGCCAGGCTTTCCTGCCAGTACCATACTGCGTGCTGGCAGGAGCCAGCACCTTTTCTTTCCTCCCACCTCAGTATGAGCAGCATTTTGCAACTGCTCAAGCTGGGCTAGAACAAAGTTGAGTTCCCTGCTCAGGAGAGTGCAGGCAGCGTATGTCCTCTCTCTCATGGCAGGGTACCATAGTATCCCAAGGTGGGCTCCCCAGAATGCTGTTCATAATCGGGGCGTGAGGGATGAGGTCCCTAAGGCTGATACAGGCGTGGTGAGGTAATATGCAGAGCCCCTTCCCTTTTTGAAGAAATGCGCCCCCTGGGGATGGCGTCCCCAAATCCCAATAGTGGATTGGGGAGGGTGGGTGCATGCCTCCTTCATTGTATTTAATGTTCAGCACTGGGGATGGGGTTCCTGAAGTCTCATTGAGGCTCAGGCAGGTGAGCTGCATGCTGACTTCCCCATAAATTAATATCCGACCCGGGAGGATGGGGTCCCCATGGCCTGATTGATACATGGGGAAGTGGGTTGCATGCCTCCCTCACTTTTAATTTGCATTTGGCACTGGGGAATTAAGTTCCAGGGGCTCAGGAGAGTCACTCATGCCCCTATCCCCAAATATTTAAATACAATAACCCCTGGGCCCTACCCACAAGGGGAGACATAATAATAAAGAAAAGAAAACAACGGTGACTGGTGTTTATTTTTGCCTTGTGACTTTAAAAAATGTAATGCTCAGAGGGATGAGTGCTTCCTCACACCACACAAGACCCCTGAGTCCTGTAAAGGCTGCCGCAACTTTTTATTTCATGTTGTGTCCAGCCAATCAGAGTGCTCTCTCCCGCAGCAAGCGAGGAGGCCCAGGGGAGAAAGAAGCCCAGTAGGCAAATCACAAAGCGCTATTTTTGTAATTTCAGTTTGCAGGACTATCATAAGAGTCCATAAAACCCAACTGTCTAGATATGCAAACATTTTTGTACCTTAATTTCTCAAAAAACACTATATGGATTTACACTATATCCCAAAAAAGCAAGCTTTCTGGACCAAGATCTAGCTTCCTGCCAAATTTAGTGTAATTTCATTCAGCAGTTTTGTGATATCACAATAAAAAATGTCTATGTGTGGAAGAACCATCTAGAGCAGGGGTACTCATAGTACGGCCCGCGGCCCGTGGACCCCCGAGACATCATACCTGTGTTTCCCGAGGTTTTTTTTAAGTGTCTGCAGCAGCAGAGAGACTCTGCTGCTCTGTGGGGGCTGCCGGCGGGCGATCCTAGGAATGGCCAGAGTAAAGCTGCAGGGGCCTAAGAAGAGGTGAAATTCAAAGGCCTCATTAACATGCAAATGGTCTTTTAATGACCTGTGAAGTGCTCGGGTGCAGCTGTGAGTGTGTGTGTGCCCCGGCTGGCACACAGGCAGGGTAAGATGACAGAGGGTGACAGAGGGAGTGGGAGGGAAAGGGAGGGGGAGGGGGACGGAGAGGGAGAGGGAGTGAGAGGGAGTGAGAGTGAGAGGGAGTGAGAGGAAGTGAGTGAGTGAGAGGGAGGGAGTGAGTGAGAGGGAGGGAGTGGGAGGGAGGGAGTAAGTGGGAGTGAGTGAGAGGGAGTGAGTGAGAGGGAGTGAGTGGGAGGGAGGGAGGGAGTGAGAGGGAGGGAGGCAGTGAGAGGGAGGGAGGGAGTGAGAGTGAGGGAGGGAGTGAGAGTGAGAGTGAGAGTGAGAGGGAGTGAGTGAGAGTGAGTGAGAGTGACTGAGTGAGTGCGAGTGAGAGTGAGTGAGAGGGAGTGAGAGGGAGAGGGAGTGAGAGGGAGTGAGAGAGGGAGTGAGTGAGGGAGTGAGTGAGTGAGAGGGAGTGAGTGAGTGAGAGGGAGTGAATGAGTGAGAGGGAGTGAGAGAGAATGAGTAAATGAGTGGGAGTGAGTGAGTGGGAGGGAGAGGGAGTGAGTGAGAGTGAGAGGGGGAGAGAGCGAATGAGTGAGGGAGAGGGAGTGAGTGAGGGAGAGGGAGTGAGTGAGGGAGAGGGAGTGAGGGAGAGGGAGTGAGTGAGAGTGAGTGAGAGTGAGAGGGAGTGAGTGGGAGTGAGTGAGAGGGAGTGAGTAAATGAGTTGGAGTGAGTGAGCGAGAGGGAGTGAGTGAGTGGGAGGGAGTGAGTGAGAGGGATGGAGTGAGTGAGAGGGATGGAGTGAGTGGGAGGGAGGGAGGGAGAGGGAGTGAGTGAGTGGGAGGGAGGGAGTGAGAGGGAGTGAGTGAGAGTGAGAGGGAGTGAGTGAGAGTGAGGGGGAGGGAGTGAGAGTGAGAGGGAGGGAGGGAGTGAGTGAGAGGGAGGGAGTGAATGAGAGGGAGTGAGTGAGAGGGAGTGAGTGAGTGGGAGTGAATGAGTGAGTGGGAGTGAATGAGTGAGTGGGAGTGAGTGAGTGGGAGGGAGTGAGTGAGAGTGAGAGGGAGTGAGTGAGAGGGAGTGAGTGAGGGAGTGAGAGTGAGGGAGTGAGAGGGAGTGAGCGAGTGATAATGAGTGAGGGAGTGAGTGAGAGGGAGAGAGTGAGAGTGAATAAGTGAGTGGGAGTGGGAGTGAGTGGGAGAGGGAGGGAGAGGGAGTGAGTGAGACGGAGAGGGAGTGAGACGGACAGGGAGGGAGAGGGAGTGAGACAGAGACAGAGAGAGAGGGAAAGGGAGGGTTAGGGAGGGAGACGGAGAGGGAGGGAAAGGGAAGGAGAGGGAGTAAAAGGGAGGGAGACGGAAAGGGAGGGAGTCGGAGAGGGAGTGAGAGAGAGGGAAAGGGAGGGAAAGGGAGGGATACTGATGGGGATTGACATGGAGGGAAAGGGAGGGAGACTGATGGGGAGTGAGATGGAGGGAAAGGGAGGGAGACTGATGGGGAGTGAGATGGAGGGAAAGGGAGGGAGACTGATGGGGCGTAAGATGGAGGGAAAGGGAGGGAAATGGAGGGAGAGGGAGGGAAAGGGAGGGAAATGGAGTGAGAGGGAGGGAAAGGGAGGGAGACGAAGAGGGAGTGAGAGGGAGGGAAAGGGAGGGAGACAGAGAGGGAGTGAAAGGGAGGAAGACAGAGGGAGTGAGAGGGAGGGAGACAGAGGGAGTGAAAGGGAGGGAGGGAGAGGGAGGGAAAGGGAAGGAGACAGAGAGGGAGTGAGAGGGAGGGAGAGGAAGGGAAATGGAGGGAGAGGGAGGGAAAGGGAGTGAAAGGGGGTGAGACATAGAGTGAGTGAGAGGGAGGGAAAGGGAGGGAGATGGAGAGGGAGTGAGAGAGAGAGAGGGAGTGAGAGAGAGGGAGTGAGACAGTCAGAGTGAGACAGAGGAAGACAGGAGAGAGGGAGGGTGAGAGGGGGAGAGAGCTAGAGAGAGGGAGGTAGACCGAGAGAGAAAGAGAGAGAGAGATGTGTGTATGCCGGGACGGCTCAGTGGACGAAGGCGTCGGCTGCAGGGACCTATGATCAACCTCATGGTCAGTTTTATGTTGTTACTCTAGCCCCTCCCCCTCCCCCACTGACCCCGCCCCCCCCCCACCGATGCGGCCCTCGGACACAAACCAAACTGTAAATTTGGCCCCCGAGAGAAAGTTTGTGAGTACCCATGATCTAGAGGGACCCGCTTCCCGCTATGGACCAATTCTTTTTTTAAAATGTTTTTTCTGCCATCCTGTTGTAATCTAGTAGGGTGGGTAAAAATGTTGGGCATCTTTTTTTACACAAAGCTTACCCCAGGTGTTTTAGAGCCTCGGGGTCAATTACATTATTTGTTTGGGAGAGGGAATATGTGTGACCTCCTCCAAAAGCTGATTAGGACCCCAGGGACCCTATTCCCTAGGGCGCAACATCATTAGGAAAGAGGAGTGGGTCTAGACCTCATCGCCAACCCCCCACCATGCATGACCGAAAGCCGTGCGCAGCATGGGGTTGGCTGCATGATGGGGGTTTGCGGCAGGCCACATTTATTAAAGTGGTAATAGGTAGGGAAAATATTTTATAAGAGTATTTTGCAGAGTACCACACTACTACCTAGAAAGTACAACAGTTCTTAAATAAAAAAATTAAAAAAATACACTGTACCACACTGTAGTTCACAAATATAGTGCAGAAGAATCTATGTTTGATTTTTTACATATTTAATACTTTTGAAAAAAGTAAATGGAGTACTGCGGTAATACCTACAAATTACCACTCTACTTCAAAAAATAAAAAAGTTAATACATTTATTAAAAATTATAAATACTCTATATTTCACTAATATACTGCAATGAAGTGCATTTTTCATATTTTATATATATTTTTAGCTTTCCTATAACTACCTCGGTGCATAGTAGGTACCAGTGCAGTTCTTTGTGAAGTGTTAAAAAAATATTGAGAAAAATATCAATTCTTTTCTCAAGTTATTACTACTTTAATAAAGTGGTAATACGTAGGTGGTTAAACCTAGTACTTACCTATCTCTAACCCCCTAATCTTGAACGCAGCCAAGTATGCTGCAAACTACATAGCAGCTATTTATGTTTTGTAAGGAAACCCATTAGCCAATCATACACTGCATTGTCATCAGCATGTGCCACGGTATACTGTGAAGTTACCACGGTATACCATAGAACAGTATCAGAAATCCACTGATTGCTAATCAGAAGTTTTCTGACCGGGGTCAGAGGCTTTTCGACCAACGCTGTTGGTTTGTCGTCCAACCGTCGAATTACGATGTTGGCGGTCAGAGTATAAACCGGCCAGGCATTCGAAAGCGGTTTCGACCAGCTCTCGGAGTCTTCCTGCCGGTCAAAACCACACCGTAATCCCTATGGACGGCGTTTCCGCCGCCGGGATTACAATGTCAGTTTCCATGCTGGCCTTTCTGACACACAAAAAGACTGTCATAGAGCAAATTTTGGTTCTCCTAGCAGGGGTCCCTTGCCTCTGCGGCCTATGATGGGTACACTCTACTGTACGGTACTCCAGTCTATGCCATTCAATGCTACGCCACTCTACTCTACAATACGCAATTCCACTCTGTGCCACTCCACTTTGTGCCACTCCACTGTACACAACTCCACTATACGCCACTCCAGTCTATGCCACTTCACTCTATGCTATTCTACTGTACAGCAATTCAGCTTATGCCGCTCTTCAGTATGCCAGTCAACTCTATGTAACTCTACTCAACCCAACTCCACTCTATACCCCTCCACTGTTTGATATTGCACTCTACTTCACTCTGCTCTACTCCACTCCACTGTACGGTATTCCACTCTATGCCACTCCACTGTGTGCCATTCCAGTTTACACCACTCTATTGTACGCCACCCCTTTCTATGCCATTCAAATGTATTGTATTCCATTTTGCACCACTTCACTCTATGCTAACTCTATTCCCCTCCTCTCTATGCCACTCCATTGTCTGCAACTCCACTCCAGGCTATTCCATTCTATGCCACTTAACTCTACACCACTTCACTCTATGCTATTCTACTATAAGTCATTCCACTTTACACCACTCCACTTTATGCAACTCCATTCTATGCCATTCCACTCTACGATATTTCTTTCTGCGCCATTCTACTTAATGCCACTCAACGCCACTGCACTGTACGATATTTCACTCTATGCCACTCCACAGTATTGCCATTCCACTCTACACCATTTCACTCAACGTTGCTCTACACCACTCTACTTTACTTAACACCACTCAACGTTGCTCTACACCACTCCACTTTACTAAACATCACTCCATTTTTACACCATGCCACTATACGCCACTCCAGTCTGTGCCAATTTACTCTACACTATTATACCTTAAGCCACTCCAGTTTATGCCACTGACCAATACACCAGTCAACTCTATGTAACTCCACTCTACCCAGCTCCACTCTATACCCCTCCACTGTATACTATTCCACTCTACGCCACTCCACTCCACTGTTTGATATTCCACTCTATGCCACTCTATTCTACTCCACCACTCTATATGCCACTCTACTGTGTGCTACTTCACTCTATGCAATTGCACTCTGTTCCACTCCACTCTACGCCACTCCACTTCACTGTCTGCAACTCAACTCCATGCTATTCCATTCTATGCCACTTAACTCTACACCCCTTCACTCTATGCTAGTCTACTCTACGTCCCTCCACTTTATACCACTCGGATATATGCCATTCCACTCTATGCAACTCCATTCCATGCCATTCCACTTTACGCTATTCCATTCTACAGCATTCCACTCCATTCCACTCAACGCCACTGCACTCTACAATATTTCACTCTATGCTACTCCACTGTATGCCACTCCACTCTATACCATTCCATCCTACACTACTTTTACTCTACACCACTCCCGTGTACGTCACTCCACTCTACACTATTCCACTGTACAACACTTCACTCCATGGCACTCTGCACCACTCCATTCTATGCTATTCCACTCTATGACATTCCAGAGTACGGCACTATCTTGTACAATACTGTCCACCACTCTACTCTACTCGACAACACTCCACTTAACGACATTTCACTCAACAACAGTACACTCTACAATTTAGAATACTTTTTTATTAAACAATAAGTACCATTAAAATTTAATGAAAAAAGCAAAGGTCAACAATTAGTTAAGGTTAGTATACAAACAAAATGTAAACTACACAAACAGTACCTTACATTTATATTTTACCCAGCACCTCCAAATTATTATAACTCATGCACTTCCTACACAGTGCTGTCAACTCGCCAGCCACACTATATTAACGATAACTCATGCCCTAAAGTAACTAAAACTTGCGCCCTTGCCATGCACTGCTAAATACCTCACATATCACGTCACTCACAACTCATTCTATGACATCTCTGATAACATCACTCCAACACTGTGTATGGAGGTGCACAAGTTTTGTTAGTATAGAAAGAATGAGTTAATTTTTCCTAACTATAACTAAGTGTTAACCTTTGCTTCTCTATTGAATATATGTATATTACCTAGTGACAGTCGCCACTAGGTAGTTATAAGTCTCCTTTTCCATAGAAAGAGCATTTTTGTGGTTTGCTAATAACTTTGGACCTGTTTGAAGAATCTTCACACAACTTTCCAAAAACAAAAGTTCATCCACCTCAGCTCTTTCCCATAAAGGTTCGGGGTGATCCGTCAAATGAGGACTGAGAAAAAAGGGGAGTCCCAAAATGCAAATTCCCCATGCATTTTGTATAAACTTCTTTAGAAAATGCTACAGCAAAAACTCCAGAAAAGAATTACACCAAATTTGTCAGGAACCTAGCTCTTGGTCCGCAGATTGTGCATTTTTGTAAGTTGGTTAAATCCTTTCAGTTGTTTTGAGAAATGTACGGTTAAAAATAATGACATATTTTGCCAGTCGTACCCATGAGAGCGCCAGTTTAAAAATGGAGTGTTCTGATTGGCCCAGGGAGCTTGATTTCCTTTGGGCCATCTCTCTTCAGCGGGAGTCAGACTCCCGCATTAGCAAGCACTCTGATTGGTTGCCAGCAACATGGGAAAAATGTTGTTGGCAGCCATTACAGAATCCAGGGACTTAGTTCCCTGTCCTGAAGTAAAAAAGAAAATTAATATGAGGGGGAAGGGTAAGCATACCCTGACCTCCTAGGCTCAGTAGGGGGACCCAAAATAACACCGCTGGGATAAAAAAAGGGAAAAATGCTGCAATCCTTTGAGACTCTCGCTGGATCGGAAAAAAACAAAATGGTGGCTGGGCCACATTTATTTACCATAAGCTCCAGGGAACTCGCTCCCGGAACTGTAGTCATAAAGGGGAGTGGGCTACGTAACCTCCTCCCCGAGCCTTCATATGCCCTTGAAAGCCCACTCCCAGGGCCAAAATCATGCTTACGGGGAGGTGGACATGTGCCCCACTCAGTGAGCCATTAGAGCCCCCAGCGAGGGATGTACGTTGTTACAACGCATGCTTTTACCACGCATGCTTTTACAACGCAGGTTTTTCAACGCAAGTCGTTACAACGACTTGCGTTGGGAGGTCCTGGATAGTGAATAATTTAATTTACTATTCCAACTCCAGTCCCCGTGGATAGTAGGGAAGGTGTTGGATAGTAAATTAAACTATTACCTATCCTAGAACGCCCCCCAGCGCAATTTGTTATAATGACTTGCGTTGAAAAACCTGTGTTGTAAAGGCACTGCGTGGTAAAAGTTGCGTCGTAAAGGATGTTTCCCCCAGTGAGCCCACCCCATGGCCAGACATATTATGTATGGGGAGTAGGATGAGTGCCCCACCTCCCAGAGCCATTGGGGGTCCCGGGTAGCCTAACCCCATAGCTGAAATCATTACCGAAAGGGAGTAGGGCCATGCGGACCCCTTCTCTGAGCCATTAATAGCCCTAGAGGCCCATCTCCTAGCGCAGGCTCACAAGTTATGTCCTGGAGAGCCCACACCTGGGGCATAGGGGTTTCCCTGCACTCAAGGGTGTGGGCAGGTAAATATGTGTTTGCTTTCGCTTAGCAGAAGCATTTTCAAAACTCCTGCCATGCAGAAGCAAGCAACAAGTCTGCTCCCAGTTGGCAGGATCTTTGAAAAGGTACCCACCCACCGAAAGCGGACTTTTGATTTGTTTCCCTGTACCCCTCCAATTATGTGGGTAAGGAAACAGATCAAAATATTGCTCCAGCCCACAGGGAGCAGCATAAGGAGCTGCTCCCTGCAGTGGGGCCATGAGCATCTCCCAGTGGCCCCAACAACACTATAGTGAGACTGTAGTGAGTGCACTGGGTGGGCACCAGGGCACCCACCTTTAAGTTGATGGCCTAGGGGGAAAGGCAAGATGCCTAAAAGAATACCAAGGAATATCTTAAAAGCACCTCATAAACTGTTCAGATACTTCGTCAAGGGAGTCAACTGAAGAAATTCCCCAAGAAGGTAGACAACAGACAACGAAGCAGATGAGAAACACAGTGTTATTAACCTCATGCGCGCGGCGGTTTTTCCCGCTGCGCGCTGAAGTTTTAAAAACCCCGCGGTTCATGGCGAGCTCAGCTCGTCATGAGCGCACGGCAGGTAAAACTCATGACGAGCTCAGCTCGTCATCAGCCTCGAACGGGTTAAACAAATGCTGTCATAGAGGAGGGAAGGGACATGAAGGATAACTAAACATTGAAGAATGACAGCCTCGGAAACAAACTTACTAGGGATAATCTGAAACACATTGAAGACACGAACCATCATCAAAGAATGAGCATAGCTCCCATTGAAATGAACTTTGAAGATAAACCTGTATAGAGCTACCAAGTAAAACACTGGCCCAGCCCAAGCTAAATTACTCACCTAAGGCATGATTTCATACCCAGGACCCTCCATAATGAAATCGAAAATAGTCAAGTTTGTCTGCAAAATACGACTCAAGGCATTTTTTAGAAGGCAAGAAAGAACTGTGACCGCACATATCACAAGACTAAAAAACACATCAAACTTCTTCACTCCAACAGCTATAATGCCACCAGAAAATCAGTTTTACAAAAAGTGGATGGAGTACATACAACCAAAAACACACTACGCACGACTAATAAGTTAAGCACTAAAGGCACTTTGAGAACTTAAATTTAATCTGACTACAGTAGCCAAACAAGAAGATATAGCAGGGTTTATTATTATTATAAAAGGCACATCACAACATGTAGCAGAAGTCTGCATATTACCAGCAATACAAGAATATTATTAATAGATAACTCATAATCCTAGTAAAGGGCTTCAAGAATGAATTGAGACATACTGGATGAGGGAGTAACCTTTTCTGTGATGTGAGCTACTTATGTTCAGTGAAACTCATTGGGAGCTACCAATGTTAGTAGAATTGCAACAGTGTCCACATCAGACATGTTACATCAGTGGCTACCATTTGCAAGGTTACTAGCAGCGATCACCTCAGTGCATCAGGCATAGTTGCCAGCAGAATTGTAGCTAAAAAAGGCTTTGTCAATATGGAATGCCTCTACATGGGAAATGCATAACAGCCAATGCAGCAATGCCTCTGTTTGCAAGGTAATAACATTTGTAAAAAGTCGCTTCAATACCACATGATGTATCATTCAAATATGTTTTAAATATACTCTGGAAATTCCACCATTTTTCTTCAAATATCAGTTCCTGAACTTTGAAAATAAACTCATTTTATCTCTAAATACATGCTCTCTGTTTTGGTATACGTATATTAATTCAGGTATATTAATTCAACCAAGCAAATGTTTCTCATTTAGTACGGTTGGCTGCACACAAGAGAGCTACTTACAGGTAGCTGGAGTAGTAACAGTAGCTCACGAGCTACTCGTTGGAGAACAAAGGTTGGCTGTCCAAGAAGGAATACAAATGCCTCTTTCAAAAAAAAGAATACTGGTACTTTGTATACTGCCCTAAGTACGGAAAGACCTGGAGAAACCACTGGGATGCCCAATTATATCCGCTAACAACGTATTGATGGAACCCATATCTAAGTATATAGACCTTTTCATCAAATATTTCATATCTCACTCAAAAGCACATATAAAATAAACTACAGAGACAATACATATTTTGTTTACCTTCAAACCTACTTCCAGCTCAGTGTGACCTTAATGATGTCTGGATTTGAAACCAAATGGATCTTCTCAGAACAACCTTTTACTGACTACAACACCACTTTACATTTCAAAAGTAAGCGTTCCTGGAGGCAGGAAGAAAATAATCCCTTTGGACAACTTCTGTGAATCAGATTTAACTGCACGAAAGAGATGGCTTTTATAAGTGAGCAGATCATCTAATTAAGAAACTAAAATATCAAGGCCCATATTATCAAGGTTTTGCATTGCCTTTACTCCATGCAAGGGGACACAATGGTGAGGCACAACCTAAGTGAGATTTATCACGCCACGCAAGGGCAACTTGCATAGCTCTGCATGGCTTGATAAATCTAAAGTAACGCAAGGCAGCGCAAATCGTTGCCTTTTGTTACTCTGCCCTAGGGGGCCATTCCATGTGTGGAGCATGGGTGTTCCCATGCATTCACTCATGGATTTAGATGCATTGCCAGATTTACCATCAGGGGTAGACCTAGAAATGCGTTGTAATGCTACGCCTCCCCAGGTGAGGCGTAAGAGGAGAGATATCTTATTTCTCCTCGTTTATACCTCTCAGGACTGTTAAAATCTAGATTGCGACGTAAACATTATCGGCGCCATCTTGTCCCTTTTAGGCTCATATGTGCACGTAAGTAGCAGCCATTTTGAATGCCATGGCCTCTCTGCCCACTGCCGATAGCCAGCGCGTCTCTCTCTCTCCCTCTCTGACCCCGCAAGCATCCCCCGCACGCTGACAGCCCACGTTCTCACATGCTTGGGCCATAAACCACCCCTTCAGCGCGGCCCTGCCTCGGAGCCACCTCCCGTACCCGGCTGACACCTCCCTCCGTCCCTTTGATGATCACACATCCTTTGATGAACCCCCTTCCTCTGTGCCCGATTGTCCGGCCCGATCCCAGGTCATCACCTAGCCCTGCGGATACAGTTTATCGCCCCTTACAGTAGGAAGCTGTCCCTCTTCAAAGAATCTATGACTGATCAAAGCCCCCACCCCATGAGATCCGATCAGCCGCACACATTCCGGGAACCGGCGGGATATCCAGCTGCGCGATAGTCATCACCTACTGGGATCAGGGTGGGGACTTTTACTGTAAATATGTGTGGGAACGGGTTTGAAGCAGAGATTCCGAGGATGTCTTTCCGTACATCAAAGTATTGACCAGAATGTGTTTCATGTAATAAAGCAATAAACCTGTGTATAAGAGGCGAGGCCTCAAGGATGCGTTTAGAGCACCTCGAGAAGATACCCTGTTGTCTGATTTGACGTGTTCTGCTCCGTCGGAATAAACTCCTGTTTCCTGCCTTCCTGTCTCCAGCGCCTGCCTCTTTGTTTGGTAATCTCGAATGGTATGAGAGGCGGCTAACGCCGGGCAAATACTGAAGGGTTCTTGGTCGAATTCGGCCCTACCTTTCTACAATTGGCGTCCCAAACGTGGGGCCCATCAGCGACGCGTGGATCCAGTGGGAGAGATCCCAACGACAGAGTGAACGACTGCAATGATCGGGAAGAGCTCCTGCCCGATAGACCCTCGTCTGGCAGCCGATCATCCGAACTTCACTGGTTCCGAGCAGACCTCTCTTGAGTGGTCTACGGTCCTGACTGGGAACCATCAGGAGTGCCACAGCAATTACGGAGAATAGAGGACGATCGGGCGCTGGAAGCGGAAGACGAGAAACCGTCCATGCGGTCCAGGTAAGGTCCTGTAAAACGACGAATTGCGAATTGATTGTTTGATTGTTTGAAAATACTAGTATTACTCATTTGATTGTTTCTGAGAGATTCTCTATTTGCAAACAAGCACAGAGTCGCCATACTCTGTTTAGTCTTTGCAGATAGTGAAGGGTAGGTAACGCAGGCTTTTGCCCCCGTTGTAATCCGTCGTGCCTACTTCCCTCTCCATTTGATTGATTGTTATCCAAGCATTTACTGTTTTGGAATTGGTTCTCTTTGGATCATTCTCTATTTAGAAATAAGCACAGAGTCGCAATACTCTGTTTAGTCCTTGTGAATAGTGAAGGATAGGTAACGCAGGCTTTAGCCCCCGTTGTAATCCGCCGTGCCTATTTTTATCCCTCATTTGATTGATTGTTTGACCGAACATTGATCGTTCGGAATTGGTTCTCTTTGGGTTATTCTCTATTCACAAATAAGCACAGAGTCGCAATACTCTGTTTAGTCTTTGCGGATAGTGAAGGATAGGTAGTGCAGACTTTTGTCCCCTTTGTAACCTGTCATGCCTATTTTTGCCCCGTTTGTTGGTAGTTGGTTCAGCCCGGACCGCTTATTAGAGGTGAACCATCCGGCTCCACTGGAGGGCACCCCTAATAAGGACATGTTTACTAAATATGGACTAGTCACCGTGGCTTATAGTAAGCTGTGGCATAAATACACGAGAAAGGATCGGGAAAGTCAGAGGCCACTGATAGGATCCTTTGATAACGACAAAATAAACGCGCTGGAAACAGCCCTTTATAAAAATAAGACAACACCCACTATGCTCGATAGCTTCGGCATGTGGCGCAAAGAAACAGAACAGCGGAAGAAGAGAAATGAGGTCAGGTTAGAAAAGGAATTACGCAAAGCAGATCACCTGGCCGCTAACAAATTAAAGGAAGAAATAAAAGAAAGAGAGGAAACCAAGCTGAAACAAGATTCCGAATCATCAGGCCAGTGTCCCGTCAGGACACCCTCTACACTTTGCCCCGAGCTACCTTCGAAACAGCGAACGAACGATGATTTACTATTAGGTCCCCCGATCATCTACATGACCCTCCATACGCCCCTTCCCAACCCTTAGCGCAGCACCCGCAACCCCCACCGACAGGCGAGAGAAGTGCCGGAGCCTCGGTCCTCATGGCCTCTGCGCCGACCGAACCCCTCGTACCCAGCGCTGCACGAGCAGCGACTTCAGATGATCCCAAAGCTGGGAGGAAAGACCCTGCGAGATCGAATAGATTAAGTAAGGATGAACGAGCTGGGATCGATAAGATTGTAAAGACACTGGTGGTGCGAAAGGAAAGTGAGGATTATATAACGGATATGTACAATACATATGCTAATAGCCACAGACGACACTTTGTCGTACGCCTTTGTTACCATACCCTTAATGCCTATGAAGACCGATACCAAGGAAAAGGTCCTGAAAACCTAACGACTCTGTATAGGAAAGTTGATGTCGGAGATGGGGACGAGTGTGATGTGACGAACCTCTTCATGCGTACGCTTGCAGTTTTCCGCCACCTCACGGAACAGAAACCAGAGACTAACACCACGACTCCTGCAGCAACTGAAGCCGGAGTAGAAAAAATTGACACGATGATGCCCATAAAGGAGGCCGCTCCCTATTGGGTCCCCCACGAGGACAGGGAACACACGACGATATTAACCACCAAGATGCGAGAGGGAGGGTAGTTTACAACTGGGTTTACCAACCATGGGATCGGCAAGACATCCTGACTTTCCGAAAGTCCTTGCCTGATCTGCGAAAGAACCCCACAGCCTTCTATACAGAATTAGCCACCGCTTTGGGTTCAACGATTATGACCCTAGCGGATATCGATTTGTTTTTCGGGCTATGTCTGCCAGCTGATGTGTGGAAGCAAATCCGGAAAGTCGACCACCTTGATCTGTTCGGACATACCTGGATACAACTCGGTAATGTTGACAAACAACGGGAACCGGGACAGAAACCTTTGAAGGCCATTCTAGACTTACCAGATAAGATTGTGCAGAAATTAAAAACCCTAGTTCCAGAAAGAAAGGTGGACTGGTCGATAGTAACGGCCTGTCGCCAGAAACCCCAGGAAGACGTATCAGAATACTTTTCCCCGGTTTGAAACGGTGTTCTCCGATTACAGCGGCCAGGACATGACCACTGCGACCGGACATCACTTGTTTGTCCAGAACTATGTGAAAGGCCTGACACCAGAAGTCTCGCAGAAACTACAGACTAGCGAGAGTAGTTGGGCGGCCTCCAAGCCCGCAGCTATCCTTCAGATGGCTCAATACTATGAGCGACAAAAGAACGAGAACGATCAAGCGACTGAGAAGAAGGAAAAGGACTTGAAAGAGAGGGTGATGATTGCTCAGTTGCAAGGGGTGACTATAGGAAGGGAACAGTATAGAGGAAACTACCAGTCGAATGCTCCTAGAAATCCACCCCCTAGAGACCGCACACCCGCACCCGGCGCTCCACGAACAGACCTCGATGAGGACCAGTGTGTGTTTTGCAAAAGATTTGGCCACTGGAAGTCTCAATGTCCAGTTCTGCAAGAAGCACTCAGAAATAAAGACACGAGAGACGTAGCGGGGGGGCGAGAAATAGAGGACAGGGACGAGGGCACACAAACGACACCAACAATGACAGACCTGGCAGACCGAACACGTTTGACCGTCCCCGACAGAATCAGTGCCAACAGTCTGACTGCGACAATGCCCACGACTTTGCGTAGGACTGCCAAGGTCAAGGAAGGGATCCAGTCGAGCTCTATGTTGACCAGCAAGGCCCTTATGTCACCGCTAAGGTCCTAGGTACGAAGTCTCCATTTCTGGTAGATACTGGTGCAACACGTAGTGCGTTGTCGAAACGATTGATTCCCAGGGCACCCTTGTCTGGCTCACATGTGACATCAATAGGTTTTGATGGAACGCCCTCCACTAATCCCTTGTCCACACCGATCTCTTTTAACTTGGACAATAACACCACTGACACAACGTTTTTGCTCTCCTCCAACACCCCCGACGCCATTATGGGACTTGACTTATTGAAACATTTTCGAGCTACTATTAGGTGTTCAAGTCAAGTCAAGTCAAAGAATTTATATAGCGCACTACATACCCAGAGGGTTTCAAGGCGCTTAGGAAGGGGAGGAGGATTACTTGTCAAATATCCACGTTTTAAGTTGCTTTCTGAATGCTAGGTGGTTCTGGGTAAGGCAAAGGTAAGCGGGGAGTGAGTTCCATGTTTTAGCAGCCAGGTATGAAAAGGATCTGCCTCCCATGGTGGTCTTGTTGATGCGAGGTACAGTGGCGAGGGCTTGGCTGGAAGAACGTAGTTGGCGGGAGGGGGTGTAGAAGGACAGTCGTGAGTTGAGGCATTCTGGTCCGATGTCGTAGAGTGATTTGTGTGCGTGGGTAAGCAGTCGGAAAGTGATCCTCTTATTGACGGGTAGCCAGTGGAGGTCTTTAAGGTGACCAGAGATGTGTTCGTTGCGTGGGATGTCTAATATGAGCCTGGCTGAGGCGTTTTGGATTCGTTGGAGTTTCTTCTGGAGTTTTGCGGTAGTGCCTGCGTAGAGGGTGTTTCCGTAGTCCAGTCGGCTCGTGACCAGAGCGTGGGTGACTGTTTTCCTTGTTTCGGAGGGGATCCAGCGAAATGTTTTTCTGAGCAAGCGAAGAATGTTGAAGCAGGAAGAGGATACGGCGTTGACTTGTCTGTACATTGAGAGTGAAGAATCCAGGATGACGCCTAGGTTCCGTGCGTGGTCTGTCGGGATGGGTGCTTTTCCGAGGGCTTCCGGCCACCAGGAGTCGTCCCATGCAGAGGGGGATGTACCTAAGATGAGGACTTCTGTTTTGTCTGAGTTCAGTTTCAGACGGCTTTGTTTCGTCCATTCGGCAACTTCTTTCATTCCTTTGTGTAGGTTAGTTTTGGCGGTGCTGGGGTCATTGGTGAGAGAAAGGATCAGTTGAGTGTCATCCGCGTAAGAGATGATGTTGAGGTTGTGTTGGCGTGCGATGGCCGCGAGGGGGCTCATGTATACGTTGAAGAGGGTGGGACTGAGTGAGGATCCTTGTGGTACGCCGCAGATGACTTCAGAGGCCTCGGACCTGAATGGTGGAAGGCGGACTCTCTGGGTTCTTCCGGTGAGGAACGAGGTGATCCATTCAAGTGCTTTTCCTTGTATTCCGATGTTATTGAGGCGTTGTAAAAGGGTGCTGTGGCAGACTGTGTCGAATGCTGCAGAGAGGTCAAGGAGGATGAGGGCGACTGTGTCTCCACTGTCCAGTAGAGTTCGAATGTCGTCTGTTGCTGCGATGAGGGCGGTCTCAGTGCTGTGTTTTGCTCGGAAGCCGGACTGTGAGGAGTCGAGGGATTTGTTGGCTTCGAGGAAGGCGGCAAGCTGGTTGTTGACAGCTTTCTCGATGACTTTGGCCGGGAATGGAAGAAGCGAGATGGGGCGGTAATTTTTGAGTTCGGTGGGGTCCGCTGTGGGTTTTTTCAGAAGGGCGGTGAGTTCAGCGTGTTTCCAGTCTTCCGGGAAGGTGGCGGAGTTGAAGGAGCAGTTGATGACGTCTCGGAGGTGCGGTGCTATGACGGAGTCTGCTTTGTTGAATATGTGGTGAGGACATGGGTCTGTGGGGGATCCTGAGTGGATGGAATTCATCAGGCGGATGGTGTCTTCAGTGGAGATTGGGTTCCAGTCGTTAAGGGTGTTCACGGGGGGAAGATGATCAGCAAATGGTAGGGTTGGTTGGTTTCCGGGTTGGTTGTCAAAGCTGTTGTGGATGTCTGCAATCTTGTTGTGGAAAAATGAGGCTAGGGAGTCGCAGAGGGTTTGAGAGGGGGTGATGTCGTTGGAGTTGGCCGAGGGATTGGAAAATTCCTTGACGATGTTGAAAAGTTCCTTGCTGTTGTGGGCGTTGTTGTCAAGTCGATCCTTGAATGCTGTTTTCTTGGCTTTTCGGATTAGTTGGTGGTGAGTGCGGGTGGCGTTTTTGAAGGCGTCCTTGGTGCTAGTGGTTGGGTCTTTTTTCCAGGCCTTTTCAAGGGAGCGGCAGAGTTTCTTGGACTTCTTAAGATCATCGTTGAACCATGAGGCCTTCTTGCTGCCAGGTTTGATTTGACGTTTTTTCAGTGGTGCTAAGGTGTCAGCGGTGTTGGATAACCATAGGGTGAGGTTGGCGGCGGCTTCGTTAGCGTTAGAAGAGAGGGCTGGGGTGTTTCGAAGGAGCGATGCGGAGATTTGGTCCGTGGAGATTTTGTTCCAGTTTCTTTGCAGGGTAGGTTGGAGGTGGATGCTGGGTTTTGGTTTGTTGTAGTTGAAGTGAACGCAGCTGTGGTCAGTCCAGAGGAGGTCCGTGGTGTGGCTGAAGGAGACATGGTTGCTGGATGTGAAGATGGGGTCGAGTGTGTGACCTGCGATGTGGGTGGGGGAAGTGACTAGTTGTTTAAGTCCGAGGTTGGCGAGGTTGTCCACGAGGGTGGCGGTGTTGCGGTCGTTGATCTTTTCAAGGTGAAAGTTGAGGTCTCCCAGAAGGATGTAGTCTTTGGAGGGGAGCGCGTGTGGGGTGATGAAGTCCGTGATGTCTTCACTGAATTTTGCGCGGGGTCCTGGTGGTCTGTAGAGGAGGGTGCCTCTGAGTGTGGTTTTGGGGTCGATGTGGATCTGGAAGTGAAGGTGTTCGGAGTTAGCGAGGTTGGCGTCAGAGCTGGTTGAGATGCGGATTGATTTCTTATGGACGATGGCGATTCCTCCTCCTGTGTGGCTGGTACGGTCTTTGCGAGTGATCTTATAGTCTTCAGGGATGGCAATGGTGATGTCTGGGGCGGAGGAGGCGTTCATCCATGTTTCCGTAAGGAAGGCGATGTCCGGAGAAATGGTGTCTAGTAGATTCCATAGGTCAATGGCGTGTCTGTGGACTGATCGGGTGTTGAGAAGGATGCATTGTAGGTGGTTGGGGTCGGGAATCTGTGGTGTGGTCGTAGCGGAGATGTTGTCGGTGCCGAAGAATTTGCAGGAGAAGCAGGAGAAAGGTCCATGGGTTTGTCCAGGGGCGGCTTGGACGCAGTTGGGGGTGCGACCGGGGTTAAGGGCTAGGAGGGTGGCAGCATCGTAGGTAATGCGGGGGGGCTGGGAGGGACGGGGGCCAGGGGGACTGGCGCTGGGCGCGGTCCAGGCACGGACGGGCGTAGACGGGCTTACCTTTGGCGCACCTTCGGCGCGGATTGGGCGCGGTCGCTGCGCGTGGACACTGCGCGCGGGACCTACTGTCATATATGGATAGTGGAGGGGGAGGGGCGAGGGCGGCTCAGCTGGGAGGCGGGTCGGGCAACGTAGGAGGTCAATAACAACAAAATGGAGGCGGAGGGGTCAGCACGGCGAGAGCGCCTGGGGGAGAACGCGACTACAGCAAGGGTTAGGCGCTAGCTATTGTGATATGCTAATAAGCAAAGTCAGAGGCAGTCAGAGGCAAATAGCAGTTTAAAGATTAAAAGCAGTTTCCGTGAGAATGCGCTGCACAATGATAACACAAACGGCAATAAGGTAGCGCTGGCGGTTTAACAGTGCAAATACTAATAAGCAAAGCGGCAATCAAAGGAAATAGCTTGCAATCAGTTTCAAAAGCGCTGCACAACGATACCACAGCGATGCCACGGGGGAGCGACCACTCGGCACCGAAGCGAAGAGTGAGTCACCAAACGGAGTTCGAGTCATTCTGTACGACAACCCAACACTACTCAGATCTTGTCGCACACAACGCATGTTTTCTATCACTGACGCTGACTCGTCCTTACTCGACACCCTACCTCTGTACCTATGGGCAAAGACTGACTCGGACGTAGGACGCATGATGATAGACCCTGTACACATAACTGTTCGACAGGACGCAGTACTCCCTAAACTCCCACAGTATCGGATATCGCCAGAGGGCGAGAAGGCATTGGTAAAAATCATCCAGTCCCTGGTAGATGCAGGAGTGGTAGAAGAAGTAGTTCGCAATGTTTGCAACAGCCCTATCCTACCCATTGTGAAGAAGCAGGGTGAGGGAGATGAAAAAGCGTTCCGCTTCATCATCGACCTACGAGAAGTCAACAAAGTGGTTGTACCCCAGTACCCTGTAGTCTCAGACATCACCACCATTCTGACCCTGATTCCTTCCACTGCCACCACCTTCACGGTAATCGATCTCAAGAACGCATTCTTCTCCATCCCCATTCACTCAGACAGCCGCTACCTTTTCGGCTTCACTTTAAAATCCCGCTCATATAGATTTTGCAGAGCACCCCAGGGTTACACTGAAAGTCCAAGCATCTACAGCCAGGCCCTCAAGAGACAGCTGGATGCAGTCCAATTGCCGGATGGGGTGGTGTTGATACAGTACGTCGATGATATCCTTTTGGCGGCCGACACCACTCCACTTGCAGTCACAGCCACCATCCAACTCCTGCACTTCCTCGCGGAAAATGGCCACAAGGTCTCCAAGAAGAAGTTGCAATTCTGCCAACCTCAAGTCACTTACCTAGGCCACCTCTTGTCCAAAGACGGGAGAAAGCTCACACCCGATCGAATACAGGCTATTCTAGAGACCCCTATCCCTAAAACCCCGAAGCAAGTCCGCTCTTTGGTACCTCACCTCCTTCTGCCGACAATGGTTGCCAATTTTCAGCCTCATTGTGAAACCACTACTTTCCCTACTGGCTAAAGATGTCCCCTTCCCGCTCCCTTGGACCCCTGAATGTCAATCCTCCTTCAAGGAACTACGAGACGCCCTTTGTTCAGCACCAGTCCTAGGAACCCCTGATTATACAAAGCCCTTCTCTCTCTACACTCACGAAAGGGAGGGATGCGCTTTGTCTGTCCTGACTCAGACCATTGGCCCCAAACAACGACCGTGTGCCTATTTCTCTGCCACTCTTGACCCTGTAGCAAGAGCTTTGCCTGCCTGCCTTCGAGCAGTAGCCGCTGCTGCTGTCTCTATCCGACAAAGTGAGGGAATCGTACTCTCGAATTCCCTCACGGTACTAGTGCCTCATGCTGTTGACACCCTCCTAAACCAGACCAAGACACAACACCTGACCAGCGCACGACTGACTGGGTACGAACTGACACTGCTCGCACCTCACATCACGTTGAAACGATGCACCACACTGAACCCAGCCACCTTGCTGCCTCTGCCTGAAAACGATCCCGATGTGCCCCCAATACATGACTGTGTGACCCTCACGGGCGAACAGACTAGGAGTAGAGTTGACCTCCGAGACACTGCCTTCCCAAACCCTGACGGAGAGCTATGGGTAGACGGCTCTTGCATTAAACTCCCCGACGGCACCACCTCAGCTGCCTATGCAGTTACCACAGCCCGAACTGTAGTTGAAACTGCCCGCATCACGCAACGATCCGCCCAGGCGGCAGAACTGATTGCCCTCACACGAGCATGTATCCTAGCAAAGGGGACGACAGCAAACATTTACACGGACAGCCAGTATGCCTTCGGGGTGGTTCATCATTTTGGGCTCTTATGGAAGGAGAGGGGATTTCTGACATCTCATGGCACACCCATCCTGCACGGAGATCTAGTCTCCGCTCTGACTGAAGCGGTTCTCCTCCCAAACGACTTGCCGTAATCAAATGCCAAGCACACAAAAAGGTGACAGACACCATTGGACAGGGAAATGCACTGGCCGACATCACTGCCCGAACCACAGCCGAGAACAGGACGACGACTCGCATGTACGTGACTAGGTCACAAGCAGAAAAATGGACGGACGCTAGGGAAACTATTAGGGACATCCAAATGGCCAGCTCACCACAAGAATTGACTGAATGGGCACGGGTGGGATTAAAGGACGATGAAGGCTGCTGGCGGACAAAAGACACAAACAAATGGTTGCTACCCAACTCGTACCTGATCCCCATACTGACGATGGCCCATTCCCCTGCACACATAGGAGCTGCCCCTATGACCGAACTTGTCTCCCGAGTTTGGCATAACGATAGAATTGCAGACTCAGCCAAACGATTAGTCCAGCAATGTCTAGTCTGCCTACAACACAACCCTGGGAAAGGAACTGTCGTACCCCGGGGAGGGTTTGGGGTCCCCAACCATCCATTTGAAGCCCTACAGATGGACTATATCCAGTTAGAGAGATGTCAAGGACTGAAATATGTACTTGTTGTTGTGTGCGCTTTTAGCAAATAGATGGAAGCCTACCCGACGCGTGACAACACTGCTATTGCCACTGCAAAAGTACTCCTGAAAGAGTTCTTCCCTCGCTACGGCCTTTGCCGTATTTTATGGAGTGACAATGGCCCCCATTTTGTAGCCGAGGTTATCCAGCTCATCCTGAAAGGACTGGGAGTATGACAGAAATTCCACGCAGTTTTTCACCCCCAATCTGCTGGACTGGTCGAGCGGCACAATGCTTACGAGGTCGTTTTCGGCCGGCCCATGAGCATCTGGTCCGCACCCAAACCGACATCTATTCACGACGTCCCGGACGTCCTAATGTCTGACTATCTGTATAACCTAACTAAAACACTGTCTGTTATTCATCATCAGGTGCTGCAGGCCATCCCCGACGCTTCCAGGGGCCCCGGACATACCATCCAGCCTGGAGATTTCGTCCAGATTCGGAACTTCCAGCGGGAGAAGAGTCTGGAACCCCGCTGGACGGGCCCCTGGCAAGTCTTGATCACCACCCGAACAGCTCTTCGAGTGGAGGGGAAGCGAAATTGGCTGCATGCACATCACTGCAAGAAAATCTCTCCAACCCTGACATCGACCGAAGACGTGACCACCCAAGAAGAGCTCCTGCACAAAGACCGATCATCCCTGAGCTGCTACCCTGAAACAGAGACACTCGAATTGGCGAAATTCCCTGATCCCACTGTGCCATCCAGAGAAGGGTATAACCTGCGACGAAAGGAGGGAGCTTCGGTTAAGTAGACCACTGACTAAGTTACCATTCTCAGAGCGGCAGCCTAACACTACAAAGGCTGCCAGGAGAGAAACCAAACGAAGTCTGTGGTTCTGCCCACTACCGAGCACCTTGAAGATGATGGAAGCGCCCGATACGAAGATGATGGAAGCAACCAGACATCCGAAGACCCGCTACAGGAACCCGAAAACTGACAGGTTGCACAGCTCAAAAACTATTGCTCTTCTTATCACTCTTCTCTTTTGCCTCCTCCTCATGACTACCTTCTGGATCGTGGAAGAGAACGCACCGGCTCATAAGACATTTCTAACGACTGCACAGCCTACCACCATGAAAGAACACTACCTGGTCTCTCTTTCACCTCAAATCCAAGAAAGGCGTAAGGAGTTCTGGAACAACTCCTTCGTACAGTTGCTGCACCAACACAACCTTGCTGCAAATGCCACGAATTGCTGGATCTGTGGGTTGATACCACATGCCACCGGACATTCCATCCCCTTCATCCCTTCACCTTTCTCTGTTCATGGCTCCTGCCTTGCTTGGCTGATCCTCTTGCAAGAGAGCTACACAGACAATGTCACTTCCGGCGAAACTATGTCACACTTTTATCATGGAGTCTGGCTGAACTGCTGCTCCTTTTTGCCCTCTATCCTCCAATGCCTCTGTTCACATGGACATCCCGCCAAAGAAATGGTGGAGATGCAAATATTCAACAATCCTGCCAGACCCACCTTCTCTTACCTCCGTAAACGAACAGCTGCCACCCTGACTGTGGCTCTATCTGTCGTCAATGTCTCGGGCCTCGTATGCATCACAGGCCATGGGACACAAATGGTGGGCCACAGCACTTGCCGCATCACCAGAACTTTGTACTCAACCGACCCACCCTCTTTTGTCACCTCTCCAAACATGTACTTCGTCTGTGGTACAAAGGCCTACACCTGGCTCCCAAAGGGCTGGGGAGGTACCTGCTACATAGCCTTCATCCTTCCTCCAACCTATGTGGCTCCGGCAATCCATCACTGACAGAGACGAGCAAAGGACATCGAGCAGACCGACTCCACTGGAGCACAATTCTTGGATGCAATGAAAGGACTTGTTCCACTTTGGGGTCCGATGGCGAACAGTCGTGCCATTCGACATTTATCCCAGGCAGTCGAGACAACGATGAACATTACAGCTGGTATCCTCACAAACAATACAGCCGAGCTTCAGGCGGTCCGTCTGGTGGCTCTTCAAAACCGCCTTGTTCTAGATGTGGTTCTGGCGGACCGTGGAGGAGCATGTCGTATCATCGGGTCCAGCTGTTGTACCTACATACCAGACAATTCCCCCTCCGTTTACAAGGCCATTGAACACCTCCACAGACTCTCCTCAGAAGTTCATCAGGAACAAGAAGGATGGTCGCTTGGGAGTTGGTTCTGGAGTGCTGTAAAGGACTGGGGATGGAGGTTGCTCATGATCGTACTGATACCAATCGTCGTAATATGTGGACTCTGCCTGGGTATTCAATGCTTGCCACCTCTGTGTTCACTATTTGCTAACTGTGTTTGCCCTAAGACTCCGAACTTTGAAGCTGAACGCATGAAAGCTTTGTATGATGTAGAAATCCGTAATATGATGGGGATAGACATAGATTGTAAAGCTGGCTAGATATGTTGAAAAGGGAGGACTGTTAAAATCTAGATTGCGACATAAACATTATCGGCGCCATCTTGTCCCTTTTAGGCTCATATGTGCACGTAAGTAGCAGCCATTTTGAATGCCATGGCCTCTCTGCCCACTGCCGATAGCCAGCGCGTCTCTCTCTCTCCCTCTCTGACCCCGCAAGCATCCCCCGCGCGCTGACAGCCCACGTTCTCACATGCTTGGGCCATAAACCACCCCTGCCTCGGAGCCACCTCCCGTACCCGGCTGACACCTCCCTCCGTCCCTTTGATGATCACACATCCTTTGATGAACCCCCTTCCTCTGTGCCCGATTGTCCGGCCCGATCCCAGGCCATCACCTAGCCCTGCGGATACAGTTTATTGCCCCTTACAGTAGGAAGCTGTCCCTCTTCAAAGAATCTATGACTGATCAAAGCCCCCACCCCATGAGATCTGATCAGCCGCACACATTCCGGGAACCGGCGGGATATCCAGCTGCGCGATAGTCATCACCTACTGAGATCAGGGTGGGGACTTTTACTGTAAATATGTGTGGGAACGGGTTTGAAGCGGAGATTCTGCAGATGTCTTTCCGTACATCAAAGTATTGACCAGAATGTGTTTCATGTAATAAAGCAATAAACCTGTGTATAAGAGGCCAGGCCTCAAGGATGCGTTTAGAGCACCTCGAGAAGATACCCTGTTGTCTGATTTGACGTGTTCTGCTCCGTCGGAATAAACTCCTGTTTCCTGCCTTCCTTTCTCCAGCGCCTGCCTCTTTGTTTGGTAATCTCGAATGGTATGAGAGGCGGCTAACGCCGGGCAAATACTGAAGGGTTCTTGGTCGAATTCGGCCCTACCTTTCTACAGGACAATGCACCTGCCGATTATTTTTGTGCAGGAAGGTGTTCCTTCCCGCACAAAAGCAATCCTGCCTTCAATGCAGGCAGCCTTGCAAAATCGCGCAATGGTGCCTGAGTTGGCGCTAGGCAGCAAAAGTGCACCAGCGCTAGGACAGGACAGGAATGCACCATTTAATTAAAAGAAAACATTCCTGTCCTTTCATGCAGTGCAACAAGGTGGCTTGCTGCATTGCGTGTGTAGGAGAGTAGGATCGGCTTTTGATAGTTACCCCCACTTTTTGCTGATGTTTCACTGTGTTCGACTTAGACTGACTGGGATCCTGCTATCCAGGCCCCCAGTCAAGCTGCTTTCTTCTCTAAATTGATTGTATATACTATAGGTACACTCGAGTTTGGATTCTGGGATACCCTTGTAAGTCCCTAGTATATGGTATGCTATGTACCCAGGGCATAGGTACCCAAGAGGCCTCTCAGGGGCTGCAGCATGTATTATGCCACCCCTGAGAGACCACTCAAACTGACACCACAGGTCTGCTACTGCAGCCTGTGTAAGGTGGTGCATGCGCACCTTACTTAGATATAGTTTCACTATGACTATCATATATCACTGCACATATAAACCTATCAGTCACCCATATGGCAGACCTTATCAATCCTGAAGGCAGGATGCTCTGATTTATGTGAGAGGGTTCCCATGCATTAGCAGAACCCCTCTGCAGCCTTTGGAACCTATTCTCCGGGGTTGTTTGTGATGCAGCCAACCATATATATTTAAGTGCATTATAACCTTGCGGTAAATGCTGACTTTAAAACGGCTGCTTGGAAGCAGGTTGTGTTTGATGTCAAACACCTTGGAATCATACCACCCTGCCAGTAACTGGCAGGGAAGGTATGATTCCACCCTCCTAAAGGGACATATACGACACACAGGTACATCCGGTCCCAGCTTTCTCAACCTGGGCATCATAAAATGGTTGCTGCCAGCCAAAGACACGAGTCTGCTCTCCTGCTGCTCAGCCAAGCTCGAACAGGGAAGGCTTGACAATAGGCTTCCTGTCACAGGGAGGTGTAACCACCTCCCAGACAGGCTTTAGTGTATTGGGGCTGGGTGGGTGCACTCTGAGAGTGCTTTGAAGTCTGCACTGGGGGCACATTTGGTGTCCCTGTGCATAGTCCAGCTCAAACCAGTTGCAGGAACCATTTGCTCCTGCTCTGGCACGAAACTTGGCAAAGGACAAGGGTGTAGCCACCCCTCTGTCCTGACCCTCCCATCGGTGGGTCCCCAGAGTATGTCCCACCCCCTTCCTTTGGGTACAAATTAGGAACCCCTGACTACAGGACTTTAGATATTACCAGGACTAATCTCTGCTACAGAAACCAAGTACTTCGACGATCTACACTACGCTGGATGACTGAAGAATCTCCCTTGGAGTAAAGGAGTTACTCCCCTGCAAGGCAGGCACCTAAACGCATCTGACTGGTTTGCATCTCCCAGGCTCCTGAGGACTCTGAAGATTTCTGCAACAAAGGAGGTGGGTTCCCAAGGTCTCTGAGGTTGATATGCGCTCTCAGTAATTTTGACGCCTGTATCCCTTGTGGGGACTGTGCTAGCCGAACCCCTGTGCACCATGTACTTTTGCAGCAGCATATGCTTTTTGGCAAACCCTCAGGCTGTGCTTTGGGTTACGTGTAACCTGACCCCGAGTAGTAATCCCACTGAAAATGTACGGCCTACACTCCACAAGTGTTCCGTCGACTGGTATTTTGTGATTCAGCTTGAGGTCCCTTTTTGATCCCTGGTCCGTTGGCCTGTGGGTCCCTGTGAAGATAACTTTAACTTTACATGGGCGTTCCTGGTTGCTCCAGATGTGTCCTGACACTCCATTGTTTGTAGAGTCCCCAGGACCTTGCTGGCTCTCACCGAAGCTGATTTTCTTTGACCCCATGGGTTGCAGTTGCCAAGGCTTGTTGGTATTCAATCCGAACACTGACCCCCCAGCACTCAACATTCTTTGAGAGACAGCTCACCTCCGGACTTTGCTTGTTGTCGACATCTTCTGGTCACTGTGGCTGCAGAGTCGAGCATCGCATCATCTCACCTGAAGCACCCGACATCGGTGGGCATTCGTCTACCGAGCCCCTGGTCACCCTGAAGTGACCCAGACTCTGTCCCCTATGCTTTCTGGTTCTTCTCACCTCGAATCCAGGATTGGATTCCACCGGACACTTTTCATCTTCCTGTCAGCAGCACTTTTCCGCATCACGCTATTGAAAACAACGAGGATTCCTGACATCACTTGACACCTATGCACCCGGCTCCCCTGGGTTAGGTAACACAGGTACACCAGTACTCACAAGGGTGCTGGCCTTAGAACCTTCTATGTTTGAAAGGGTTTTCTCAAAGTCCTCTCCGAAGTGTCTTCATCTTTAAAATTCAACCGTGACATTCCCATAGAGTTGTACAGAGTTCGCGTCTGTGTTCTCACAAGGCACCCGTCCTCCGTGGGTCCCCTGTGTCACTACATTGGGTGGTTCCTTGGGGTACCAGTGATTCTACGTGCTCTAGGCACTGTGTCTAGTCAAGTCATGGTTGTTATACCACTTTTTAGTATATGGTTTGGTGTTCCCCTGGAGCCCACTGTGTATTGTGCTATTTACGTTCTCGTGAGTTAATATTGTGTGCTTTGGTCTCTAATTTCATATAGAGGTTAGCAGAGAGTATTTAGTAATAAATACATATATTTTTTATATCACTGGTGTGGTTCTCCTTTCATTTGGTCATTCAGGAGGTTCTGATCTGGTAAAACAAGCTGTTTTACATTCCTTCAAGACTTAGCCTGAAGGCTGCTCTCCATAGCTCCCACTAGGATAGCGTTTAATAAAGGTTGTCTTTAACCTAATCATCAATAAGGGTTGTTTAGACTTGTACAAGGTGCCCACTATAAATAGTGGTCAGCATATACCAGGCCAACTTCTCACATTGATGTGCAGCGGTTGGGATTCAAGCTTGCTGTTGTTTTACCAGAAAAATCTCATTGAGTTACTAACTGAAAACCACAAACGGTATTAGGTACATATAACTCAAGACTAGAATAAGTAAGTTCTACTTGAATTGGTGTTGGGTAGTCAAGGGTCTAGCACACCCTTTCTCCAAATCAAGAGAGTTTCAGTTACCACTAGATTAGGTAGGTCAGCATATACCCGTCCAACTTCTCACAGCGTGAAACACTGATAAATCTGTCCCAAGGATATTAAATAAAAACCATCTCCATGAGTAAAAACAAAAAAACCTGGTACACCCCTCAGGATGTTTTGCTAGACAACTTTAGTGCTCCAATAAGTCAAACAAACCCCCACCAGCAGAGATCCAGATAAACAACTGCTTAGAATGGAAGCTTGCATGTTACTAGCGTGATACCAGCAGCATCGTGATTCGCTTAGGGGAGCCTGGGTGCTTCCTGGAACAGAAGTGGGGGAGAGATGATGTAGGAGAGATGGCGTGAAGAGGAAAGTGACATTTTCTTTCTTTTTTTTTACCTCCCTCCACACCGCCCACGTCCCGTACCAGCCACCACTGTGTTTCACCAGCGTGGCACCAGTGGAAGTCTATAAAAATACTACAGAGAAAAAGAAACATTAGGTAACATAAAGAATATAATGGAACATAACATAAAACATATACCAAAACAACATAACATATTCGTCGTTCTTTGACTGCATTAAAGTTATTGACACATGAGCCATTTGTACTCTCACAAATTCCAACCCAAATACCAAAAAACAATTCCAGAAACACATGTGTGGGCAGTCTCCAGTTTTAAAACTGGTAATTTTAATCAAAATACGTTTATTAAGGTGAAGTAAAGTTCTAAAAAACGTGAGAAAAAGTCAGTAATCTGGTAGTAGTTCACTGGAGTGATCTAAGACCAAAGGCTTGGGATGCTCATGATTTTTTAATGTGCAATCAGGGGAGAAGAACATGCAGTCATCTGAAAATAAAATTGTTAATGATGTGACAGCATTAAAGAAAATGCTGGTTGGTGAGGGAATCAAATGTGCAATCAGGGGAGAAGAACATGCAGTCATCTGAAAATAAAATTGTTAATGATGTGACAGCATTAAAGAAAATGCTGGTTGGTGAGGGAATCAAATATAGGCCCAGGAGACTGGAACCATGCCAAATTTTCTGGATAATCACTATTCCTTCCATGCAAATTTATCTCATATTACTTGCCTGAAGGTCTTGTCCTACCACTATTCGGGACCTACTTGGACAACTTTAGATGGCATGTGCATTTGTTTTTTGTGTGAAATTGTCTCAGTCTTTGGAAGGGAAAACTATTTTAATAGGTTTGGACTGAGCTGAAGCAGATGTAAGCAGACGCGGCATTGACGAGGTGAGGCGAGGTGCGGGGAAGCAGCAGAAGGAGCAAACAGGCAGCGTTCATACTGCACTTTTGATATCAGATCTCTTTGTGGACGCAGAGGGTCAGGCAGTGGCAGGGTCTGGAGCAGACTATTTAGGGTTCAAATTCACCCTGACCCGGGTCCGATCACGGTCTTCTGGCCTGCCCAGCCTACCAGCCGGTCATCAACAACCCCATGACTGCTCTCATCTGCTGCCTGGCCTGACCTGCCTGACCTAATCTGATAGCTTTGAGCCTTGGCAAAGATGAGTGGATTTGTCAGGCCATGGAGTGAGAATGGGGATTTGATATTTGGTCTGGTTCCCCAATAGGGGGGCCATGTGAAGGAGAAGAGGGTAAAGGTGGTCGCACTAGGTCGCGTGCAGCTTGTTGCCTCACTTCCACCGTCCCACTCACTCTTTCTCTCGTCTGCCTAGCAGCTTTCAACAAAGGTACCTGAAGGGGGGGAAGTGCATGGTCAGCAGCACCGTTCCATTTAAGCTGCGTGCTTGCGCACACACGCACCTCTGTGCTACCTTGCACGCAGTGCTGTGTGTGTGGCACGCACACACATTCCTGTGTATGTTCACGCTGCCGCTTTTAAAAGGCGAGTGGTGCGAAAACCTGCATTGCATTTCCTGGTTGCAGAGGAAGAGGCAACTTGTGGGTTCAGGGAAGGAGCACTTCATTTATTTTCTAGAGTGTGGCTGCAGCTTTTGTTTAAGTATTCATGCTAATTGCAGTGCCCGTCACGAGCTGCGATTAACATGAATACTTTAAACAAAAGGACACAAACACCCCGCAGCCATGCTGTACTAACAAAAAAAATCAGCACTGAACACGTCATGTGCTTTCAGTATCCCCTGAAAACACACGCCGTGTTTGTAGGTTTGCCACATTTCTTTTCTCAACTTCCCATGTTCTGCACTTCACGTTAAATAATGATTGATACGACTTTAGGTGAACATTTCATTTTGATGAAAACAATATGACCTCGGGCTCAGGTTTTAGGTCGAGGTAATATCCGGTCTGCCGAAGGCAGAACCGGAAGTACCGAGATTTAATGTTTCTTAGTGTGGACTATTTGTCCCGCCTCTGTTTTTGCCTCTCTCCCTAAACGGAGGCCAGCCATTGGAGGAGAGAGCTGTCCCTCCGAATAGGCTCCGTCTTTTTCGGATTTGGGGGCGTACATTTTGCTGTTCTTTCGCCAGTGACGTCACCCGTCACTCAGAACAACAAAACACACGCCCCTGAATGCGAAAATTACCATGCTTTCTCCGAGGCATTTCTGCTTTGCTTCGGAGAAAGACGGTGGTGGTTTCCAGAGCTGCTCTGCTCGTCCCCCCTCCCTCCGCCCGCAGCTCTCCTTCATCCCGCTCCCCCCTCCGCCCACAGCTCTCCTCCGTCCCGCTCCCCCCCCTCCCTCCGCCCGCAGCTCTCCTCTGTTCCGCTCCCCCCTCCCTCCGCCCGCAGCTCTCCTCCGTCCCGCTCCCCCTCCCTCTGCCCGCAGCTCTCCTCTGTCCCGCTCCCCCCCTCCCTCCGCCCGCAGCTCTCCTCCGTCCCGCTCTCCCCTCCCTCCACCCGCAGCTCTCCTCCGTCCCGCTCCCCCCCTCCCTCCGCCCGCAGCTCTCCTCCGTCCCGCTCCCCCCCTCCCTCCGCCCACAGCTCTCCTCCGTCCCGTAGATTCTTTGCTAAAAGGGGTGAAACAGACTCGGGGTGGACTTGTTGAATATCTGTCAGTGGTTAATAGTAGGTTGTTGCGGATAAATGCTGACAATGGCAGTTGTTGACACATGGTTGAGAAGAAGGTTGTGGTTGAATGGTGAATGAATGAATATGGTAAAATGAGGAGAGGCAGAGAAGAGGACAGGCGCACAACATAATTGGTGAGGATGGTCACCACTCAGAGGTAAAATGGGGAACATAAAACAAATTAAACTCATCTACTGTAGTGTAAGCAAGCAGTATCTCCACGATGTTTGTGGAGTCGGCGTGCCTCGTAGAGTATAATCACATATATTACTCTTGGGTTATAACTAGAAACTCAAAGCAATCCTCGCCCGCCTTTCAAGGGACCAATGCTGTTCATTTAGTATTTGGAGGAAGTGTACAGAACAAGCACACCGACCGGCTCCCAGCAGACGGAATGCCAACATACTCTGAAAGAAAAGAAAGGAAGCATACATCCCCTTTCCCTTACAGCCCCCACCCTGCGGATGCAAGCCTCTACGCTTAAATGAATGAATTACTGTATGTATGAAGAGCACATTCATGAGACGGAAAGATATCTTTTTGTATATTTAGCGCCCTCTAATGGCCAACTATATTATGTTTCTACAACTGAAGTAGATTTGGCCGTAAACTACAAGCCCATTTGGAGTTTCCACAGAATTACGGCTGTCTGCAGGAATTTTCTTAGGAGATTCCTGCAGTTCAGTTAGACTATGAAATGGGGAACAACACTGCAGGCCGGATTTTTCCTGAAGGCATTGTCTCAACGCTCCACCTGTGCCGTGAAAGAGGGCCGGTCACCGCCTGAGAAACAGTAGTGAGTGCAGAGTAGTGAGTGCAGAGTAGTGAGTGCAGAGTGCAGAGTAGTGAGTTCAGAGTAGTGAGTGCAGAGTAGTGAGTGCAGAGTAGTGAGTGCGGAGTGCATAGTAGTGAGTGCAGAGTAGTGAGTGCAGAGTAGTGAGTGCAGAGTGTGAGTGCAGAGTGCAGAGTAGGTGAGTGCAGAGTAGTGAGTGCAGAGTAGTGAGTGCAGAGTAGTTAGTGCAGAGTAGTGAGTGCAGAGTGCAGAGTAGTGAGTGCAGAGTAGTGAGTGCAGAGTAGTGAGTGCAGAGTAGTGAGTGCAGAGTGCAGAGTAGTGAGTTCAGAGTGCAGAGTAGTGAGTGCAGAGTAGTGAGTGCAGAGTAGTGAGTGCAGAGTGCAGAGTGCAGAGTAGTGAGTGCAGAGTAGTGAGTGCAGAGTAGTGAGTGCAGAGTAGTGAGTGCAGAGTGTGAGTGCAGAGTAGTGAGTGCAGAATGCAGAGTAGTGAGTGCAGAGTAGTGAGTGCAGAGTGAGTGTGCAGAGCAGTGAGTGCAGGTGCAGAGTGGTGTGTGCTGTTGAGTGCAGAGTGCTGTGTGCTGTTGAGTGCAGAGTGCTGTGTATTGGCAATGTAAATGACAATGCCATTTATTTATGATTTAAAGAAAAAAAAAAAAATGTCATGAGCAATGCCAATAGCTCTACCTTTAATGATGCCGAGACCATTGCATTGTAAATGCTTGTTAATTTGTGTCACAGGTCCATGGGATTGCATCTTTGCTAGGATTTTGGAATCCTACATTTTGATTGGTCATTTGAACTTTCGCTTTAAGAATTTCGTTTTTGTTCATTAGAAATAAATAGTGGATTTTAATTTTCGGGAAATCAGCTGCTGCAATTATTTTTTTTATTCAGATATGCTTGGTGAAAGGCAGAGGCACAACTAGAGCCAAATCTTAGGGGTTTTGGGGGGCTGATAAGCATTTCAGGGGGGGGCTAATTCTTCCAGCATTGGCAGAGTGGAGCTGCATGGGCTCTAAGAAGGGGTGAAAAACAACAAAGCCTTGTTAACAAGTGAATGGTCTTTTAAAGACCTGTGAGGTACTCTGGTGCAGCTGTGTGTGTGCCTGGGAAGCTGTCTCAGCCCTGGCTGACACACACGGGGGAGGGGGGTGGGGAACGGCTGTAGTCCTTTACGCACTATGGGCGTTGCATGCCTGGTGAAAGGGGAGAGTCAAGTAAAAATCTTCGTGCTTGGAATGAATAGTTTCTTGTTTCTTATTTTTTTTTTGGTACTAGTCACAAAAAGGGCAGAAGGGGTTGTTTAGCGCTTTTTGACCTTATCATAAATTAACGAAAAGATGTATAGCTTTCTGTAATAGTAAATGTAATTTCTAACCAAAATAAAAAGTTTCTTAAATTTTACTGGCTACTGTTGGTCACACCGCTCAGGCATACTAAAATCTGTTTTACAGAGGAAAGATGTCACATCATTAAGCATAAAGAATACTCCCAGAAAAAGATGGCATACATTTTGGCAAATCTTGCTGTGCTCCATAAGCGCCTTCTCTCTTGGTACCTGCTTTAGGGCGATCTTCAACACCAGCTGAGCTTTGGAGCAACTGGTGTCAAGCCATTTTGGTCCCTGGGAGCTATTGTTTGTTACGGCACTGCGAGACCTTGTGTGAAATATCCTCGTATGCCGATAAAATAGCACCACTTGGGGACATGGGTCCAAGCGTGGAACTCGCTTACCTGCAACAGTGTGTAAACTGCTTGGACGACACCTGAGACCATCTAAGCCTCCTGCATTGATTTCTGAGGAGAGTGCACCCTGAGCCTCTGACGAGGTTCTAGCACCACCATTTAACCCACTGATTGCTAGGGAGAAGGGGATATGATCACTGAATGGACTATGCACTAAACTAAATCTGTTAATAAACAAAAACAAAGGAGCAGACACAAACACAAAATCTATAATGGAGGCACATCCCCTCCCTCTAAACATTGATAAATATTGAGGTTGATGGACTTATCTAATTTCTCCATAGAAAAAAAACAAGATTGGAAGTACTTTAAATTGTATATAGCTCAGAACCCTCTCTTGTAAGAACCATGTGCAGCTACTCTGGCAACATACATTTAGGCTTGCTGCTCCATGGATCTAAAGGATAGTCACATAGGTGACAGTCACTGTTCCCTTTAAAGTGCGCACCTCTGTGCCCCCGAGCACGCAGTTCCATGTGTGTGGCGTGCACACACAATCCTGAGAGCGTTCGCCCCACCACTTTTAAAAGGCAAGCGGCGCAAAAAACTGACATTTCCTGGTGCAGAGGAAGAGGCAGCCTGTGGGCTCAAAGAAGTAGCACTTCATTTCTTTTGTTTTCTAGAGTGCGGCTGCGGGGCACATTGTGTGCTTTTGTTTAGGTATTCATGTTAATTGCAGCACCCATCACAAGCTGCAATTAACATGAATACTTTAAACAAAAGCACACGAGAATAATAGGCCCCTAAAAAAAAGTAACAGCATCATGGAAAAAGCTAACACTCAAACTGTGCTTCTCGTATGCTTCTTCAGATTCCCAGCAGCCAATCTGCCAAACCAGCTTTAAGGAACCTTGATTGGCTTCCCATTGGGGCTAGGATCCTGTTTAAAGCCATGTGCCTGTCACACAAGGCCTTCTGGAAGTGTGGCCCGGCCATTTCCCAATCTCTGGTCACACCCTATCACCCAGCCAGGAACCTCTGCTCCAGCCTCACCTTCTCTCCTATTACGCACAGAATACGGAGAGCCATATGGGACGGGCGCTCCTTCTCCTTCAATGCCACAAACTCCTGGAACTCCTCCTCCTTCATCTGCGGCAGGAGTCCAACCTGATGGCTTTCCAAAAACTCCTGATAACTCTTTTTTTTTTTAACATTCCTTTCTAGCACCTGCTCAGGGCCCGCTTGATCCGTCCCCAGCGCTGGGACGCCTCAGGGTAGCCATGCACTATACAAGTTTAATTTCATTCATTCATTCATAGGGAATGAAAGTTTAAGTAAAGAATGTGAAATGTAAGCAGGAACAACGCTGGCGGACGCATCCTAATTTGCATGGCGGGACCGCCGCAACTTCGGTGGTCGGTCCCGTGCTCCATTGCTGTGGCCATCGTAATTGGCGCCTAAGTTATTATAATTTTATTTTTCCTGCTCAAAGAGAGCATGTGTTAAAGTTGTCATGTTAATCGCAGCGCCCGTCATGTGTTGCAATTAACATGAAACCTTTAACAAATGTACACAATCATCCCGCAGCCCAGCTCTATTCAGAAAAGAATTGCAGCAACATAGCTGACATGGTTTCAAATTGCTATGTTGGACAGTTTCAAACCTGCCTTAACACCGTTCACGTGGATCTGTATGTGTGGAGATGCACTGTCTATTAATTTTTTTAAGCAAAAGTTTGGAGTGATATTTGGAGCTGAACCCACATGCACGGTCTAGTTACTGGCACACATAGCCTTGGTTGCAGTGCACATAGACATTACACTGCAGCACACAGAGGAAAAAAATTAGAGGGAACATGGTTAGCAGTCTCCAAATAATTTCATATTTAATTTGCATATGTGGGGAATTGTATTTCTAAAGATCTGACCTGGCTAGAGACTGCTCCCTTTGTCTGAAAATTTGAAGGAGGTGGTCATAAGCTTCAAATTATGTGGTCACCTCATGTATTGCTTTGTTGCTGCTGATCTCAGTATGTTTGAAGGCCACTGGAGCTTAGGCTTGGTATATCCTTGAGCGGCGCAACATAGAGGGGAATGTGCGAACCTTTATGTGAATTAAATTCAGAAAAAGCGACTAATATTCACTACTAATCTCCAGACCCTAAATTCCCCAATTACCTTCTTCACCCAGGGGTCTTGAAGTTTGTGGTGTGTCCCTGGGACCAATAGAGGCAGTAAGTGGAAGCAGCCTGAATAGGACTGTGAAGGGCACTCATCGTCTTATATGGTGACGGAGGACAGAAGCTCCATAGTACTCTTCGGTGGTCACTTATACTTTTAGCTAGAAGAAGTGGGTCTGCAATACTATAATTTCATAAGTTTAATACCGGCAGGAAAACTGAGATCTAGATACCTGCTAATGGGGAGGGCATGCACAAAAACTACATCTAATCTGCTACGAAACAGAGCTCCTTCAGTCATTCCACTGAAAGGCAAGAATCAAATCTTCTCTCTGCGGGAAAAGGAGAACATGAATCAAGAAGGACAGAAAGACAGAAAGACAGTGTTAACCCCACTCTGGTGCTGAATGGGGCTACTCTGCTTGAACATTTTGGTGCATCAAGCTCTGTGGTGATTGTTCCAATAGCAATGCCCTGTGAGGAAGACAAGTTAACAGCAACGCACCATGTTGGGACATCTCAAAAAGAAGAATTTGGGGGCATATTATCAAGGACCGGTAAAACGGCGATAATTCCCATAGGATCTCATGTTCTGATGTTAACATGGGCTTCTATGGGAATTAAAAAGGGCGTATTATCAAGCCCATTATCGCCGTTTTATCTGCAGTTTCCTGCCAACAAAACGGTGATAATTTTAACACCGGTCCTTGATAATATGCCCCTTGGTTCACTAAGTGCAGACTCTGCTCTCTCTCCTAAGCACTCCTCTTCTTTATGTCTGGTCTCAGATATGCCAACAATAGAGCCCTGAGAAGTGGGCAAGCCAGCAACATTACTTTGTGATGGCCCCTCTCAAAGAGTAGTTTCAGGCATACTGAATGATTATTTTACACTTCCAGACATAGATTTTGATCTCTGCCAGAAGTATGGGGTCACAAGTTAAGGACTACAAATTGGAGCCCTCGGACTCCCCTCCTATGACATTACTTACTGGTCTGCAACTTTTCAGCAGTGCACCTTCAAACCACTCTTCTTTACTATCTCAATTATCAGTGACGCCAGATTTGGAGATAATTGAAATTCAGATGTGTCACCCTCTGGACCAGGAGGTAAAGGTCTCTGATTCACTACTCTGTTTAGAGGGACTCTTATTTTCTATTTGTAATCTGCTGCAATTCATAAGGACTACTCCACTTCCCTGATATTACAATCTACTTAGCTGATGGTACCGGGTCTGGGTGGGGGAGGATGTGGGGGGGGAGGAGGGGTGGGTTTGGACTTGCGTACTGATTCTTACCATATGCATTTTCATAACGCATGTACAGAGATCTTCTCTCGGTCTGTATGCCAAATGGACCTGATGGAGGTGATTTTGGGGGCAGGAAATCCATAATGTAAAGCCATCCTAAAGAAGCTATTACCGTTGAAAGTTCCATCTGCGCTATAAGATACATCATTGATACTGATTTGCCTAATCCTGAAGTTAGGGGTTCCACTAAGTAAAGTTTGCATACAGAATAAGAAGTGTTCCTCATTTTTAAACTTCTCTCTGGGCAGGACCCAATGGTGGGTGAGCCATCTCTCCAGGAATCATAGCTAAAGATGCGCTTAAAAAAACTGAGAGGAAAGAAAAGTCCCAAAGGTGGGTGAGCCATGTCTCCCCCAATCAGAGCTAACAGAAAGATAAAAAAAACAGAGAAGAAAAGATCCAATCTCCAAATCACAAAAATGCGATGCAGAAAACTGCATTTTTGAGAGTGGACAACCGTTTACAAAGGTCAGAAGGGTTGATGAAAAATTTCCAATCAGCCCTACAATAGTGGGCCCATTATGTGCAACCTCAAGCTCATCAAATGAGAGGAATGCAGAGGAGGCAATGATACAACCTCCGCTGTTCTGGCATTTACTATCTTGTCATCTTTGAATCCAACAGCTATTCCATTCGTGGACTCAAGCATTAGGAACGGTACCCCTGTATTGTTTGATCCAGAAGATAAAGATCTCCCGTGATGCAATCCTGATGCCTGTACATATTTTATTGCGCTCTTTTACTCTGATTTAATTTTGAATAGGTCCTTTTTACTTTCTTGCTTTACGGACATCAAGACTCTGAATGTAATCAAACATAGTGATAGTGACTTGGTTTCAGTATTGCACACAGGGCTGTGAACCAGATCAAGGTTGACCCTCTATTATAAAAATAATTGTAAATACAATATTACAAAATTGTGAAAATTTCCAATGTAGAAGTATTGATATTTTCCAGTGTTGGAAGAGAGGGGTGAAAAGGATGCAGGCATGGATTCATGACAGAGTAAAGAGGGGGTGGGAGGCTGTCTCCCCACCCCTCCATCCCCTCTAGTTAGAATGCAGCCAGAATAAATATTAGTAGGGAGAAGTTGCATTTCTTAAGTTCACATAGAAATTAGACAAAATGCAGCTAAATCTTGTTGGATTTTTTTTAATGAGAAGAAAGCATCTTGTTTTTCCCTGCAAATGGCATCAACAAAGGGTATGTGGTGCTGAAATCAGAATTGGCTAAGCTTTCAGGGACAAGCAGCCTTTTTCCAGAAATTCAAAATTTTCGATACAGTTTTGGCATTTTCCTGGGACATAGCCTACTTTTCCTAATTTCTTTGCTTTCAACCTCATTCCAGTTAGTGGTAGAAATGGATGTGAAACCAATAATGTATCTTCAAAAGCTATACATTTCTGATAACTAGACAAAATTCTGAATTCATCAAGGGGTCATTTTGTATATCCTTTAAAGGTTATGTTATAGAAAGTAACAGTTGAAAATAGAAAATATTGAAATTGAGTTGGAAAAAAACAGCTATCTGTGCCGACATTTTCACCTGTAACTTCTTCAAGTATGACAGATTTTTTAAAGCAATATACCGTTACATCCGGTAAACACTTCAGGTTGTGGAATTATTTAGGATGTGTAGGTTCACCAAGAACCCAAAGAACTCAGAGGCAATAACTGAGCTGCGTCTTGCAATGGTTTTTCATTGTGTACATGGTATATAGCAATTCATTTGGTAAAATATAAAGCTGGAAAAATAGGTATCAACGAAACCAATGTAGGTCCAAAATGGGAACAAAATGTAGAGTTTAGAAGCAGTGGTTATTTGCACATCTCCAAAATTCTGCGTAGTCATACATGCATGGGATTCAGAGGTCATTTTTCAAAATGACTTCTTTTTTTTCAAATTGTCTTACATTTGGAAGGCAGAAAAGCAAAGAAAGTCAATTGGCAATAACACTTGTTCTACTATTCTGTCTTCCCCTAAGTCTCCTGCTAAAAATATTACCTCGCTTGTGTGGGTAGGTATAGTGTCCGCGACATGAAACGGCCCAAAACCCAACATGAACACATGAAATTCTTCCAGTGAAAAAGGACCCTTTTTTTGCAATGTGCCTAGCTGTGGATTTTGAACCCTAGCTCAGCCGGCACCTAGGGACACCTAGCAAGCTGCTCTACATTCTTAAAAAAAATAGACACTCAGGCGAATCCAGGATATGGTGACTTATGTGGCTCACAGCAGGTTCTGTTACCCAGAATCCCTTGCAAACCTCCAACTTTCTAAAAAAACAAACACATTTTCCACACATTTCTGTGAGGGAAAGTTCTGGACTCTGCGTGGGTCCACAAACTTCCATTCAGCCGCATTCCCCAAAGTCTCCCAATAAAAATGGTACCTCACTTGTGTGGGTAGGCCTAGTGCCCACGACAGGAAACAGCCTCAAACGCAACATAGACACATTGCATTTTTACAGCGAAAACAGACCCATTTTTAGCAAAGTGCCTAGCTGTGGATTCTGAACCCTAGATTGGCAGACACATAGAGAAACCTAGAAAACCTATGCATTTTTTTAAACTAGACACCCAGGGGAATGCAGAATAGGGTGAATTGGGTGGTTCTCACAAGGTTCTGTTACCCAGAATCCCTTGCAAATGTCAAACTTTGTAAAAAAAAGAATACATTTTCCTGACATGGAAAGTTCTGGAACCTGCGTGTATCCACAAATTTCCACCCACTCCGCATTCCCCAAAATCTCCCCATAAAAATGGTTCCTCACTTGTGTGGGTGGGCCAAGTACCCTCCGCAGGGAAGGGCCCAAAACATGTTGTGGAGACATCAAAATTACCTATCACAAACCTATCCGGTTGTGCAAGGGGGTGCACCTGGGTTTTTGGCCCCAGGCTCGGTGGCCATCTCGGAAAACCTACCAAACCTACACATTTCTGAAAACTAGGCACCCTGGGCAGTCAAGGGAGGTATTGCTTACGTCGATCCCCCAATGTTTTTCTTCCCAGAATCCCCTGCAACACTCAAATTTAGCTGAATAAATCAAAATGTTCTTAAATTTCTGTATGGGAAAGTTGTGGGATCACCGGGCTGACACCAATTTCCTATCACTCAGTGTTCCCCCAGGTCTCCAGATAAAAATGGTACCTAACTCTTCTGGATGGTCCAAGTACCCGCGACAGGCATGGGCCACACACTTATTGCGGAGATATCAAAATTACCTATCAGAAAATGACCTGGTTTTGCAAGTGGGGTACCTGGGTTTTTGGCCCCATTCTTTTGGGGATGAGGGCATTGGCATGTCCATTCTAGGCAGGCCCCACCCCTACATATAAAAAAAACATAATCCCTAGTGCCTAGGGAGCTTTCTGCCCTCTAGGTGACAGGTCTGGGGCTATTACCCCATCTGCTCCTGGGGGGGGGCAGGAAGACTGGCTTTTCTGGAGGTGGGGTGGGGGCACTGGCATGCCAATTTTGGGCAGCCCCCACCCCTATAAACATAAAGAAAATATATGGTGCCTAGTTTGGTTTCTGCCCCCCTCGGGGGGGCAGATCAGGGGATGTTGCCCTCATCTACCTCCCAGGGGATGCAGAAGGCTGTGAAAATTAGTTTTGGGGGGTGGGGGCATTGGTGTGCTCATTTTGGGCATCACCCACCCCAACGTAAATAGAAAAAAGAATCGCTGGTTCCTAGTGTGCTTTCTGTCCCCCTGGGGGCGCAGATCGGGCCTATTGACTCCAGCTGCCTCCCAGGGAGGCAGAAAGACTGTGAGATTTTGCAGGGGAGTGAGGGGGCATTGGCATGCCCATCTTAGGCAGCTCCCACCCCTAAATATGCCGTAAAAATAAATCCCTGGTGTCTAGTGCACTTTCTGCCCCCATGGGGGAAAAGATTGGGGCTATTGCCCCTATCTACTGCCCAGGGGGTACAGAAAGACTGAATATGCCAAAATTGAAGTGGGGCGCAAAGGCCCTTGCCCAAGGGGCCACACCCCCCTCCCTGGTGTCCAGTGGGTGGATCCCTGCTTAGGGATCACACTCCTGAGGCGATCCCCAAGAAGGGATCCACTAGGGAGGGATTTTACAGGAAAGGGAATATTCTCCCCTTTCCAATGATACCTCTCCTGTCTTTCTTTGTGCTCAGGGGGGCTGAGATAGCCCCACGAGCATGTAGAAAGTGAAACTGAAATAAGCCTAGTGGCTCATTTCAGTTTCAGTTTCACTGAATTGACTTCAGCACGACGTGCGCGCTGATCTGCATTTCAGGGATACTAACTAAACTGCCTTGGCAGATGGGGAAGCTCTTCCCCAGCTCCCGAGGCTGTTTAGGGAGAAAGGGAATCCCTCTGGTGCCCGCACCAGAGGAATTCCCTGAGCCATCGCGTAGGATGTGCGGGAGCCAACCGACGCACATGAGCACTTTTGCGTTAGATGGCTCCTGCCATCCGACGCATGGAAGGCTCACCTAAAAAATGTGGAGTGTGACCGGCAATGGGTTGATATAAGAGAGGCAGCTGTATAGGGATAGACAAGGTCTTTTTGACTTTAGTGACAGATGGTTGTGGGTCAAGAGTTAGATATTTCCCCATGACCATTGAGGAAATAATTTGGATTGACTTTATCTCTAGCTTATATGCAGCAAATGGAGAGGTGGATGAACTTCCCAAGCTTGAAGTGGGTATGCATACCCATAACCCTCCATCAGTAAAGGAAATTGAGCTAGCTATCTGAGGATTGAGTGCCTCTGCCACAATGGGCCCGGATGAAGTCCCAATCTCTTTCATAAAACAAAAAGCAATCATCTGGAGCAAAATATTGTTCCCTGTTTTTAAAATCTGCTAGAAGAATAGGGGAGCTCCCCTCTCTTGGACTACAAGCATTATAGTCCCACTCTTTAGGAAGGGAAATCGTAAACTGCCAGGGAATTATCATCAGATTGCCCTTCTAGATGTGGTGGGCAACATTTTTTCAAAATGCTAACTGTCTCAGATAAGCGAGTGAGATGAAGATAACAAAATTCCACCTATTGAGCAAACGGGGTTCAGGAGAAACCTTGGAACCAGCAATAATATAGCTGATCTCCAGTTCATGAATCAGAAATATCTAACTGTCAGAGGAGGACTGAATGATGTAGCCTTTATAGACTTCCCCACAGCATTTGATAAAGTGGACCAATCTTTGCTGAAGAGAACTCTCTTAAGGCTGGGTATGCCGAGTACCCTGTTAGATCTAGTAATTGCATCCCACTCCTCCACCTGCTGTAGAGTAGTGCTAGGTAGTGATCATGGCCTTTCTAAGAAAGAGCAGCCCAAAATGGTCTAAAACAAGGGTGGCTCCTCGCCCTGTTACTTTTTTCTCTATATATTTTGAACCTCCCTGTCCACCTATCACAGAGTAACGGTATGTCTCCAAAAATTGGCGGAAAAGCAATAGCCTGTTTATTATATATGGAAGATGTCATAATTTCAGACCCTACCCCTAAAGGTCTAAATAGTTGGGTGAAGTCATTGCAAAAATTTGCAGATGCTCATCATTTTAAGACTAACATCCCTAAAAGTAAAATATTGTGATTTTGTGGTAAGAAGAAATCCAAATACACTCATTTCTCTTGGTTACTAGGCTCCCAAAAGCTAGAAGGAATAAAGTCTTACACCATTTTGGGACAGATATAGGGGTCGATTAGGGTGGCGGACGGACCTGCGTCCGTCCGCCACCCCAGAGTAGGAGAGACCGTCCGCAGGGGCAGCGGCGGTCCCTCCTGTGCAATTAGGATGTGACCGCCACCCTGGCGGTCACATCCTGTATTTTTAACATTGCGGCGGGTGCTGCTTCAAGCAGCACCCGCCGCAAGGTTAAAAATGAAAGCAGTGCATTTGCATGCACAAAGCGGCAGGCACCTCGAGGTGCCTGCCGCTTCGTGCACGCAAATGCAGGGGGGGTACCATAGGTACCCCCCATGTGCACCCCCCACGCCCCCCCCTTCACACCCTGGGGGCCCGCAACGGGCCCCCAAACAAAAGTCCGTATGCCTTTTCACGTCGGAAATGCCGCCGTGGAAAGGCATAGAAATGCTGACATCCTAATATGCCTGGCGGTGTCTGATAGACACCGCCAGACATGTTAGAGCTTTTCCGCCGCGGTCGGAAAGCAACCGCGGCGGAAAAGCTGCGGACGGTCTTCCTGACCCCCCAGCCATCCTAATCTGGCGGGGGGGTCTGTGAAGGCTCCGCAGAGGTTTTTCCGCATCCTCCGGGCCGGCGGACTCTTCCGCCGGCCCGGAGGATGCGGAAAAACCGCTATCCTAATGAGGGCCTTAGTGTGGTAACCTTAGTGATAAGGCCCATATTGAAAATAATATGAGCAAAGCACAGTCTCAGGCCAAAGGTTTGGGGCTCTTTATAGGTTGACTAGTAGAAGACATTTCTCTTTCCTCCCAGAGGTTTACCTAGCAGATGTTCCCGCCTTGTTGCTCTATGGATTTGAGTCAATTGGAGAAGCTAAATGGGGCTTCTTAAAGATAATGGAAGGACGTGTGTTAGGAAATATTACATCTGTTAACCATGTGATTTAGTGATTTTGTCCACAGCTTGGTGGGGTGGCCCAATGGGTGGCCTTCTTAGAGAGGTGAAGAGGAGTGAAGACACATTAAGGTATCAAATGAGAAAAGAAATTCTCGAAGACAAAAAAGAAAAGTCATTAGTCTACAAAAATTACTCTTATGCAGTTGAGCAGCTTCAATTTGGTCCCAACTTGGTTCTTATATTACCGGTGTCTCAATTAAAATCCAGCCTAAAACAGGCTACATGGGCACTACCTTTTCATCTGGATAGGGAGGTGTGCCTTAAAAAAAATGTTTTCAGAACATAATAGACTCCATCTAAGCAGATAGGTTACAACCCTATAATAATTGGAATTTGTCTGACAGGCTAAGGCGTTCTTAGATTCTGTTGAGGTTGCGTATTGTTCCTCTAAATCCCCTGATGGCTAAATGATATTGAATCCCTGCTGAATGTAACTTATGCCAAAACGGGAATTAAGTCCTGAATTATTTTCTTTTTGTTTGTCCGGCACTTTTATTACACTGTCGAAAATGCCTGAGGCCCATATGCTTGCAGTTATCTATACGATCAACCTTGTAAGCACCACGGTCACTTTATGAGCCCCCTAATGAAATGTTCTCATATAGAATTTTTCTACTTTTTTTAAAGTTTTTTTTTATTTGTATTGATTTTATTGTGCTTTTAGTGCTTTTGTTTTAATGTTGAACTGCATTTTTGGAATTTGAATATCAAGTGTATTTGTATTTTCCTTGTTAATGTCTAACATTGAAAGTGATTTATATGGATCTCTTTGGAGTTTTGTAACATAAATAAAATAAACTTTTACTTGAAGCATGAACTTGAATAGGTTTGGATTCTCAAACACATGGGACCAAAGATGCACATAGATATCTGAGCAGCTTCAGCTAGCCGAAAATTCAAAAATCACATTACCACGCTGCCTGTAAGATATCTACCTTTTATCTGCCTCACTGAAAAGGTTCTTAAATATTTCCTCTTGGGCTTTCATCTTTTTGTTCAGTGTCCCATTTCTCTCCAGTTAGGCTTGCACTTAATAGGTTGCTCTATGCATACATGCCTTTCCCCAGTTTCAGTGGTGTGAAGCAAATTCGCCCCCCTCCCTCAGAATGTGATGAGGGACAGTGAGTCTCCCATTGCTCTTTGGCTGAATGCCCCCCCCTTAAAGGGTCGCCCCCCCCTTCGCACTGTAGGGGCTGCCGGTGTCTGTCATACTCTCCTGCTCAATTTAAAGTTGCAAATAATTATGCACAGCACATCTCTTCGAATTATTTCAACTCCAATCTACCTCTCAGCAACCATATTATAACCTAGTGACGGTGTGAAGAATGAATAACAAATGAACCACCTTTTGTGTTGCTTTATTGAGTAGTTTGGTTTGCAAGCTCCTAAATTTATCTCATCAGACTTTAACACGATTTGATATAAAAGTAATAAACACTGCCTTTAATTTACCTCCTGTTGCTGTGTTAATTTCAAATAACAGGAAGAAAAGGCAGCTGAGTACAGTTTCCGATAATGATGTGTAGCAAGCCACCACTGTGTTCATCACGGTGATAGAGAATTTGTAATTCAAATTACATATGTGCACGTTCTAGACACTCAGCAGTACAGCAATCGTGTGGCCTTTTTGATCCCCCTCTTAAATGTAAGTACCTTACGTTCCAGGTACAGATTATAGACCGTTTACAGGCTGATTTTTTCCTTTATCCCTCAAAAGTGAAATTCTAAGCAGACCACGCCGAGCCACAATAGAAGCTAATGTTCTCAGGATCATGCTGGCGGATAATGCCGCTGCATGCAGGGGAACACCGCTCTTCCCACTGCTCACTAAAGACAAGCACAATTTGTTTCAAACTCCTCTGAAACTGAATCAATAACTTTCTTTTCGGTGCTCGTGAACCTACTTCTGAGCAAGTTCCTTCAGGATTGGATAGCTCTAATGCCAACAATTAATTGAAACCGCTTAAACAGCAGGTTCTTCCTTCTAATAGCCTTTTTATTTCTCACAAATGTAAAGTTGCAATCCATAGAGTGAAGACATAGGTTTATTATTTTTTTAAAGCGATACAAAAGGGGATGATGGACGGAGCGTTTGATCAAATCAAACACTCACCCCCAGTCAACTGATCTGGGTTTAATCCATCACCATTCTTTAACTCACTCAGCCACCCCAGTTCAGACATGGCCATATGCAAATCAGTCTGACCCTGTCCCTCATGGGAACAGTCCAGCCCCAACTGCCAAGCCATGTTTTTCCTGGACCGGAAACAAACATCCTGGTCCCGGTTTCGGTTTCATTATCCTCATCAGCCAGGCTATCTTGAATCCAGTGGCCAAGTGAGCAAGGGACTCACGTCTGAGCATACCCTGCCACACTTAGGGCGAACAAAGCGATACTAAAGGGGATGATGGACGGAGCGTTAGAGCAAATCAAACACTCACCCCCAGTTACTGATCTGGGTTTAATCCATCACCATTCTTTAGCTCACTCAGCCACCCCAGTTCAGACATGGCCATATACAAATCAGTCTGACCCTGTGCCTCATGGGAACAGTCCAGCCCGAACTGCCAAGCCATGTCTTCCCTGGACCGGAAACAAGCATCCTGGGACCGGTTTCGGTTTCATAATCCTCATCAGCCAAGCTATCCTGAATCCAGTGGCTAAGCACGATGGTGAAAAAGATAGTTGATGTGATGTGATGTTGCATCATGTTAGAGAATTTGATAAAGAACATGTACGTTCTTTGCGAAGATATGGAATTTTGGATTTTGACAAACAGTCAGCTTCAAAGCAGGTGGTAAATGGGAAAGTGGCCTGGCCAATGAGGAAGGGGTTTTAGTTCAGAAGTAAGAATGGTTTTAGTTTATTTCTGAATGTGACATGTCCTTGAAAGCTGGGATATGGCAAGCAAAGGAATTTTATTAGGTGGGAGTGAAAACGAAAATGGACATTACCTGTTTTCAGAAGTAAGACATTTCCGGACTTCAGCTGCAGTCTCGCCATCATGTAATACCCTAACTATCTCGGTAGATGGAACTCGCCCCTTTCGTGTCGGTGCGTAGTAATGAGATCGACACGGGAGCTCTTGCAAACACTGTCTTTATTATCCCATTCACTCCGCTACCGGCCAGCTTCCTTGCCCCTCCTTTCCGCTTCCTTCGACAGATCAGGCAGGACGACACTACATCTTCCACTCTTCAAAAGTTCAATGCCTACTTGCTTAGAGTTCTTCAATAAGCCGGGTAGGTCTCCTGATGGTCCTCTGTGGTCGGCGTGATGGGCGCCCCTCTCGTGACTCTCTCGGACTCGCTGTGGTTTCAGGTTCTTCTCGGTCTTCAGATTCTCGGCTTGATTAATCTGTGTCGCATTCCGGTTACTTCGTGTGGGTGTATGCAGCAGGATTGCATTTCTTGAAGTGCGACACATTTCGTGTGGTTCTCTTGGTCTCAGAGGCAGCCGTAATCATGGTTCCTTTCCGCCTTGTCACTTGTAGAGTGTGGTCACAGTAGCGACTGTCAGTCTTGGCTCTTTGTTCTTGCCTGAGTAATACCCAGTCTCCTTCTCGAATGTCAGACACCTTGGCGTGCCGACGACTGTCTGCATACTCTTTCATTTTCACCTTCTTGACTCTGTCAAGACCCACTAGTGTCTCGTGATACGAAGTTGTAGGGCGGTGTCCATGACTGGTATTCTGGTAAGCAGAGTTTTTCCAGGCATCAGAGTGGCTGGACACTTGTTAGTGGTACTGTGTGGCGTGGTTCAGTACACCCGTAGTACCTCATTGAGCGCTGTTTGAATTTCGCGTTGGGTCATTTTGGCTTGTTGTATGGTTTTCTTTATGGTGGCCATGAACCTTTTGACCATCCCATTGGGTTGAGGCCACATGGGGGTGATCTTTCTGTGTCTGAAGTTCAGGTGTGTGGCGAACTTTGCAAACTTGTGCCCATTGAATGGTGGACCTTTGTCCGTCTTCACTACTGTGGGGATTCCCTATGCAGCAAATTCTTCTCAATGACTGGTATGACAGCAGTGGCTCTTGTGGATGAGGCTTGTTGCGCAATGGGGACCCTAGAGTACTCATCCATTATGACAATGATATATTTCCCTGACTTCAATGAGCCAAAGAAGTCGATGGCCACTTGTTGCCATACACCGTCAGGGAGGTCAGACATTTGAAGCGGGGAGTGTGGTTCTTCTCGCCCTACTAGTAGGCATTGAGGGCAATCTTGGAGTGTGGTTTCTATCATTTGGTCAAGGGTCAAGTGCTTTCTTCGTTGCCACCACGCCTCTGTGTCCTTCATGCACCAGATTTACAGTTCCTTGCCTTAGTTGTTGGGGAACGACAATTTTCCAGTCTCTTAATAGCAGTCCATTTGTGCTGACTTTGAGATCGTCTTCGACATGATGAAACAACGCGAGTTCTTGCATGTTTACAGTCTTGTCACTTGAGGTCTCCTCCAGGTGTCTCCACGAGCTTGCGCGGACATGATGTATTATGTTCTGGAGCATGGCATCCTTAGCAGTGACTCCTATGATATCTTCTAGTGGGATTGCGGGTGGCCTTGCTTGACCAATGACAAAATGGAGGTATTCTTATGCCAATGAGCACCTTGTCCGTGTTGAAATCCTGGGGTGTCGCAATATGTAATCTGCGGGGTTCTCCGCCTTTCCCGGTTTTAGAACAATGGTGTACGTATATTGTTGGAGGCGAATACCCCACCGTTCGCTCCGTGGTGGCATCTTTGCTCGAGGGTTTCTGAAGATTGATAACAGGGCCTGATCGTCAGTGATTAGCGTGAAATGCTTCCCATAGATGAAGAGATGGAAGTGATCACACACCCACACAACTGCCAGAATCTCTTTTTCTGGCTGTGAGAAAGCTTTTTCTTTGTCGGTGAGGCTGCGACTTGCGTATGCTACAATGTGTCACTGTTCTCCTTCTTCATCGTATTCGCCTAGGATGGCTCCTAGTCCTACAGGGCTTGCATCGTATGTGATTTCTGCCTTCTTGTGGGGGTTGTGGGGGGTTGAAATAAGCCAGATTGATGGCAGAACTCACTGCTATTTTGATGTGACTGAATGCTTACTCGCACTTGGTGGACTAATGAAAGATTTGGCCTTGTTTTGTGAGCTGCCGCAGGGGCTAACTGATGGTGGCGTAGTCCTTGATGTACCTGGGATAATAACTAGCCATACCCAGGAAGGATCGTATGTCACTGACATCTCGGGGGTATGAAGTGTCATATAGTGCTGATACTTTTTCAGGATGAGGTTGCATCCCGTCACTAGAGAAGATGTGACCATAGAACTTTAATGTAGTCTTGGGAACTCGCACTTCTCGCGTTTGAGTGTGAGGTTGGCATTGAGAAGAGCATGACACACACGATCAAGAGCCTTGTCGCATTCCTTGCGATTTTCACCGAACACCAAAATATTGTACTCGTCTTCAAATATAGTCTGTATAATCCAAATGTTCAAATTTCGTTTATTCCATCAATTCTTCATCAGATTTCTTCATCCAATAAATGACACAATAACAGCCAACACGTGTTTCGTCTGATCAGTATATGATATAGACTTCTTCAGGGCTGTAATTAATATAGTAACCAAAATTACACAAAATAGTATTGGACTCAATATTCACAATAGAATACACCGAATCCGTGTAATAAAGAAAGGTAAGTCAAAGAAGTACCCGTCACCAAGAATAAAGCTTGAAAACCCAAAGTGTGTCTATTCTTGTCTAGTACCCGAGTCTGAGTACATTACAACAAAAAGTTTAGATCGTATAATTATAAGTAACCTGAAATACCAGATAGGACCCAATCACCAATCACAACAGCAGATTGGTCAACATGCTGGTATTATTACATCCTCAGTAACTCACCATTGCTCCCAATGCAAATAATTATATTTCGTGATCCTCACGGTAAACTCAAATACTTCAGTCCAAACCAATCGAGGTAATATTCTGTAAGTAAAGCTAGCACCTATTAGTATACACTATATTTGTATTATAGCGGTCATATGCCAAACTGTAACTAAACACACTCTACTATCTTCCTGCCCAATTGCTGTATACTCCAAATTGGCCAGCATATCACATAGGTATTAGCTACTGATAAATATACCCTTCTCTCTCAATAAATTTTCTGCTCACAAAAGGTATACAAGTTGTAGTTAACTAATATACAGTTGTATCAATGTCCTGTAAATACCTTAATGTATGAATGGAGTCGCCTTCCAATAGTATACTTCGTCTCAAAATTACACAATCCGCATGGTCAAGGTCAGACCCTCGTAGGTATTCCACAGTATTTCGCTATCCTTTTATCTATAGACCGAAATCAGTATAGTAAGTGCATTAGCGTGCGTCCTTGTCGCTATAACGTCACATACAATGAGTATTCCAATCTCTAAATATCTGTATTAATATATCAGTAGCCAATAAGTACCTCAGTCTTTAAATAAATTCTCAATCCAATGTAGGGTTTCCCCGTGTACTCCGTTTCCAATCAGCTGTAAGAGACTCTCAAAAGTATTCCGAAGATTCTCGCTATCCTCATAACAGTGGGCTGTGAACAAATTAATGAAGTATATTAGCGAGCGCCCCTCTATCAAAAAAGGCAACTCACGCCTAACACTAGTTATGACTATCAACTCACCGCATATCTGCTCCTCGCTCATCTATAATCGGTCGCGTTTGGCAAGTGCGCCATCTTGGAGTGGCAATAAGTAGTCTAAACTACGGGCGCCATCTTTGAGTGGCGTGTCACCATATGTGTGCACAATCCAACAAAATATTCCTAGTCTTGACTATAATGCGCAGCACATCAGTATACCTTTAGTTACCCAACATTAAATTTGTTAGTACTCGCCGCGTCATTGTTTAAAAATCATCCTGGGGCTGTCGCGTTCAACACGCGCGCCCTGTTTAAGTAATAATGTCTATCCACAAATGCAGGCGCCATCTTGTAGTAGTAATTAACGAGTACGTTATCATACTACTTTAGAATATGATAAATTCTAGGATCGGGTTGCTGCTGGATCACTTAGTCATTAAGTAACTTCAACTCATAGTTAATTACCATCCATCATTTCGCTGCGGCGTAAGTAGCGAAAAATAAGCGTTATGCAAGCGCAACCCCCTGCGCTGTTTGCAGTCATTAATGTTTGCACCCCACTGTTATGGTTATCTCAGATCGTGTATATATGTATTAGTGGAGTCCACGCATATTACCCATATCTGACATTGTGTCGGTTTAAAAGGGTCCAAGTGGTATTTTCATTATGCTCCAATTTAGCAGAATTCTCACGTATGTCCAGGAGTCAGGAAGATTATGAGAGGAGGACAGGATAAGAATTACAGTAACAAACATAGTACATTCTATTCATCTGTACATTATTTAAGCTTTAAGAATTACAATAGCAAACATAGTACGTTCAATTCATCTGAACATCATTTAAGCTCTATCAGAGTAAGGCCCTATACTTAGCACAAGCTCCATGAGTCATTCTTGCCCTAGATAGTATTCAAATTCGTGGTCGATGTTCAGACCACGTTCAACTGCCTTAAGCTTTAATAGCCACATGACTTCTCTACGTCTAAGCTGTAATTGCCTATTCCCACCTCTAACATCAGATTTAATGTGATCAATACCATGGTATTTAAAAACATGTTTCTCTTTTTCATCAAAATTCCTAACGATGTGGGAGGCTATGGGATAACGAGTATCCCCTGTTTTCAGCGCTCGAAAATGTTCAACCATTCTATCTTTCAATTTTCTGATGGTGCTACCAACATAAATCTGTTTACAAGAACAAACTATAACATAAACAACAAAAGTAGTATCGCAGTTTATAAACATGTTAATCTGATATTCACCTGTATTGTTATAGTTAAAAGTTCTGATCTTGTTTACCGCCCACCTGCAGGAGCTACACCTTCCACATTTGTGGAAGCCTGTAGATCTCCCTGTGAGCCAGTCAGGAACTGTTTTCTTCAAAGGGTAGCTAGGACTGACAAAATTAGATAGAGTGCGACCCCTTCTAAAAGTGAGTCCAGGTTTATCTCCAATAAAAGGTATTAGGTCTGTATCCATCTGTAAAAGATGCCAGTGTTTATTCAGGATTTTATACAGTTGGGCACTATCAGTACCATAATTTGTAATTAGACGGATCTTTTCATCTTTACGTACACTAGACTTGTCTTTGAGGGTTGTTATCCTCTTCAGTTTCTTGGCTCTAGTCACTGCCTCCTCAACCACTTTACTCTGATAGCCACGTTTCAGGAATCTTTTTGTGAGGTCATTAAGATTATGCTCAAAGTCGTTATCCATCGAACAGTTTCGTCTCGCCCTTACCATCTCACCATAAGGTATCACATTTACTTGGCTAGCTGGATGACAACTTTGAGCATGCAGAACTGCATTGCAGCTAGTAGGTTTACGAAACATGCGACTGCAAATTTTCCCATCTTTAATAAACAATTCAATATCTAAGAAATTGATGCTACTTCTATCATAGTGGGTAGTAAATGATAGATTCAGTGCGTTGTCATTTATGTAGTCAAAGAAACCTTTAAGTTCATCAACTGAACCTGTCCAAATTAGGAGGCAGTCGTCTATGTACCGCCCCCAATAGTAGATATATTGTATCCATTTGTTACCGGATGGGCCCCAGATTCTCTCCGCCTCAAAGAACCCCATGAAGATGTTCGCAAAGGACGGAGCAAATCTAGAACCCATCGCGGTACCAAGGCGCTGTCTGTACCAATTTCCATCGAAGAGAAAAACATTATTTTGAAGCACTAATCTGGTCATCTTCAAAATCATCTGATTATGATCATAGTATTCCGCACTTCTTTTACTTAAAAAGAAGTCAATTGCGTTAATACCTAATTCATGATCGATGTTGGTATACAAAGATACCACATCGAGGGTAACTAGTGTCATTCTGTCATCCCATACCAGATCGTTCATCAAATTAAGTACATGTTTAGAATCCTCAATAAATGAGGGTAAGTTCCTGACATATAATTGTAAAAAAGTGTCAATATACTGGGAAAGACGTTCTGTCGGTCCCCCTATGCCAGAAATAATTGGCCTGCCTGGTGGTTTAACCATGGATTTATGAATTAAAGCCTGTCGAAGGTTATTAATGATCATCTGAAAATATGGTATGATGAAACTCTTATTGATCGTGATGAATTTTTGTATCTGCAAGTTAATACACCGCGGGCACCATGCATGTATACGCTGCCAAAAATTCATAAATCCATGGTTAAACCACCAGGCAGGCCAATTATTTCTGGCATAGGGGGACCGACAGAACGTCTTTCCCAGTATATTGACACTTTTTTACAATTATATGTCAGGAACTTACCCTCATTTATTGAGGATTCTAAACATGTACTTAATTTGATGAACGATCTGGTATGGGATGACAGAATGACACTAGTTACCCTCGATGTGGTATCTTTGTATACCAACATCGATCATGAATTAGGTATTAACGCAATTGACTTCTTTTTAAGTAAAAGAAGTGCGGAATACTATGATCATAATCAGATGATTTTGAAGATGACCAGATTAGTGCTTCAAAATAATGTTTTTCTCTTCGATGGAAATTGGTACAGACAGCGCCTTGGTACCGCGATGGGTTCTAGATTTGCTCCGTCCTTTGCGAACCTCTTCATGGGGTTCTTTGAGGCGGAGAGAATCTGGGGCCCATCCGGTAACAAATGGATACAATATATCTACTATTGGGGGCGGTACATAGACGACTGCCTCCTAATTTGGACAGGTTCAGTTGATGAACTTAAAGGTTTCTTTGACTACATAAATGACAACGCACTGAATCTATCATTTACTACCCACTATGATAGAAGTAGCATCAATTTCTTAGATATTGAATTGTTTATTAAAGATGGGAAAATTTGCAGTCGCATGTTTCGTAAACCTACTAGCTGCAATGCAGTTCTGCATGCTCAAAGTTGTCATCCAGCTAGCCAAGTAAATGCGATACCTTATGGTGAGATGGTAAGGGCGAGACGAAACTGTTCGATGGATAACGACTTTGAGCATAATCTTAATGACCTCACAAAAAGATTCCTGAAACGTGGCTATCAGAGTAAAGTGGTTGAGGAGGCAGTGACTAGAGCCAAGAAACTGAAGAGGATAACAACCCTCAAAGACAAGTCTAGTGTACGTAAAGATGAAAAGATCCGTCTAATTACAAATTATGGTACTGATAGTGCCCAACTGTATAAAATCCTGAATAAACACTGGCATCTTTTACAGATGGATACAGACCTAATACCTTTTATTGGAGATAAACCTGGACTCACTTTTAGAAGGGGTCGCACTCTATCTAATTTTGTCAGTCCTAGCTACCCTTTGAAGAAAACAGTTCCTGACTGGCTCACAGGGAGATCTACAGGCTTCCACAAATGTGGAAGGTGTAGCTCCTGCAGGTGGGCGGTAAACAAGATCAGAACTTTTAACTATAACAATACAGGTGAATATCAGATTAACATGTTTATAAACTGCGATACTACTTTTGTTGTTTATGTTATAGTTTGTTCTTGTAAACAGATTTATGTTGGTAGCACCATCAGAAAATTGAAAGATAGAATGGTTGAACATTTTCGAGTGCTGAAAACAGGGGATACTCGTTATCCCATAGCCTCCCACATCGTTAGGAATTTTGATGAAAAAGAGAAACATGTTTTTAAATACCATGGTATTGATCACATTAAATCTGATGTTAGAGGTGGGAATAGGCAATTACAGCTTAGACGTAGAGAAGTCATGTGGCTATTAAAGCTTAAGGCAGTTGAACGTGGTCTGAACATCGACCACGAATTTGAATACTATCTAGGGCAAGAATGACTCATGGAGCTTGTGCTAAGTATAGGGCCTTACTCTGATAGAGCTTAAATGATGTTCAGATGAATTGAACGTACTATGTTTGCTATTGTAATTCTTAAAGCTTAAATAATGTACAGATGAATAGAATGTACTATGTTTGTTACTGTAATTCTTATCCTGTCCTCCTCTCATAATCTTCCTGACTCCTGGACATACGTGAGAATTCTGCTAAATTGGAGCATAATGAAAATACCACTTGGACCCTTTTAAACCGACACAATGTCAGATATGGGTAATATGCGTGGACTCCACTAATACATATATACACGATCTGAGATAACCATAACAGTGGGGTGCAAACATTAATGACTGCAAACAGCGCAGGGGGTTGCGCTTGCATAACGCTTATTTTTCGCTACTTACGCCGCAGCGAAATGATGGATGGTAATTAACTATGAGTTGAAGTTACTTAATGACTAAGTGATCCAGCAGCAACCCGATCCTAGAATTTATCATATTCTAAAGTAGTATGATAACGTACTCGTTAATTACTACTACAAGATGGCGCCTGCATTTGTGGATAGACATTATTACTTAAACAGGGCGCGCGTGTTGAACGCGACAGCCCCAGGATGATTTTTAAACAATGACGCGGCGAGTACTAACAAATTTAATGTTGGGTAACTAAAGGTATACTGATGTGCTGCGCATTATAGTCAAGACTAGGAATATTTTGTTGGATTGTGCACACATATGGTGACACGCCACTCAAAGATGGCGCCCGTAGTTTAGACTACTTATTGCCACTCCAAGATGGCGCACTTGCCAAACGCGACCGATTATAGATGAGCGAGGAGCAGATATGCGGTGAGTTGATAGTCATAACTAGTGTTAGGCGTGAGTTGCCTTTTTTGATAGAGGGGCGCTCGCTAATATACTTCATTAATTTGTTCACAGCCCACTGTTATGAGGATAGCGAGAATCTTCGGAATACTTTTGAGAGTCTCTTACAGCTGATTGGAAACGGAGTACACGGGGAAACCCTACATTGGATTGAGAATTTATTTAAAGACTGAGGTACTTTTGGCTACTGATATATTAATACAGATATTTAGAGATTGGAATACTCATTGTATGTGACGTTATAGCGACAAGGACGCACGCTAATGCACTTACTATACTGATTTCGGTCTATAGATAAAAGGATAGCGAAATACTGTGGAATACCTACGAGGGTCTGACCTTGACCATGCGGATTGTGTAATTTTGAGACGAAGTATACTATTGGAAGGCGACTCCATTCATATATTAAGGTATTTACAGGACATTGATACAACTGTATATTAGTTAACTACAACTTGTATACCTTTTGTGAGCAGAACATTTATTGAGAGAGAAGGGTATATTTATCAGTAGCTAATACCTATGTGATATGCTGGCCAATTTGGAGTATACAGCAATTGGGCAGGAAGATAGTAGAGTGTGTTTAGTTACAGTTTGGCATATGACCGCTATAATACAAATATAGTGTATACTAATAGGTGCTAGCTTTACTTACAGAATATTACCTCGATTGGTTTGGACTGAAGTATTTGAGTTTACCGTGAGGATCACGAAATATAATTATTTGCATTGGGAGCAATGGTGAGTTACTGAGGATGTAATAATACCAGCATGTTGACCAATCTGCTGTTGTGATTGGTGATTGGGTCCTATCTGGTATTTCAGGTTACTTATAATTATACGATCTAAACTTTTTGTTGTAATGTACTCAGACTCGGGTACTAGACAAGAATAGACACACTTTGGGTTTTCAAGCTTTATTCTTGGTGACGGGTACTTCTTTGACTTACCTTTCTTTATTACACGGATTCGGTGTATTCTATTGTGAATATTGAGTCCAATACTATTTTGTGTAATTTTGGTTACTATATTAATTACAGCCCTGAAGAAGTCTATATCATATACTGATCAGACTAAACACGTGTTGGCTGTTATTGTGTCATTTATTGGATGAAGAAATCTGATGAAGAATTGATGGAATAAACGAAATTTGAACATTTGGATTATACAGACTATATTTGAAGACGAGTGCTTGGTGGATTATTGTCTATGTTCAGTCATTCGTGACATTTATTGAGTAGTGGTAGCCTACTCTCTCCACTTAGAGCACCAATTGGACTTGAAACTGTGTTTACCTGCTTATACACGCTGTGCGCTTCGTATTAACTGTTACCGTTATTGCTTTACCAAAATATTGTCACTGTAATTAATTGAGTTTGGAATGTGCTCGATGACTCCGCGGCCGAGGAAATTCCGAAGTTCAGGCGCTTGTACCTGAAGAGACCTTGGTGTGTGGTGAAAGTAGTGATGTATTGGGACGTCTCCTAGAGCTCGAGCTGATGATCCCCTTTGTTTAGGTCTAATTTTGAAAAGATTTTTGCTCCGTTGAGGCGGTGTTAAAGATTGCAGGGATTTGTTAGCATGAGCTGAAAGCCGTTTTGTATTTTGGCAGCCATTTTAGGTAGCCATGTGCTCGCCATGTGCTGTGTCCCTCTTCAGAGCCTTGCACATGCTCAGAAGGGCCTAGCTAGTAGAATGCGCCTGCTCCTCTAGTATAACTGTCAGGCTATTTTTGCTGCTTTATGGAAAAGTAACTCTCCTCCCACTTTGTTGAGCAAGCAGATCTTGTATACCCATGTTAGGCATTTTGCATACTTACATGAGCCAGGACTGCCCCTTGGTCTTATGCTGACTATGTAACCCTAAGCATATTTAAGGCCCCAGTTTTCTGTACTCCTTAGACTGCCTCATTCAGTTGCTAAGGCTTCTGTGTGACGTAGTCTCCCTCATCTGAGGTGAATAAATGCATTCTTTTTATATTTCAGCTTCTGTGCCAATTTCTTCTTTGTTGGTTTGGAAGGACCAAGTGTCAGTGAGACCCCTGAGAAGGTTTCTATGTTCTTCAGCGGGTGATCATGTCACTGATGTGGGGTCCCGGATGCCTCTCACGTTCAATGGCTGTGTTAGGAGCTTGCATATCCACGCAAAGATGCAATTTGTTCTATGGTCCCAGTTTGGGTAATACTACCACTGGTGATACCCATGGCATGGGCCCGGTTTACCTCTCTATGATGTCTGCTCTCAGTAAATCTTGCAGCTCTTCATCCACCGCTTGCTGGAGTTGAAAGGGTACTTCCCGGTGATGTTGGGTCAAAGGTATCACTTGTTCATTTATGTGCAGTCGGACTTTGAAATGAGCTAGCTTTCCTAGTCGAGAGAACAGTTTTGGGAACTTGCTGATGATATCAGGTGTGTCATCCACTTTGTATAGGATTTCTACAAGCTTCATGCACTGTGCTGTTGGTAGGCTGAGGAGGCAGTCAGCTGCTTCAGGGCCTTCTATGATGTGGATTTGGGCATGAACTGTCCTGTCTTCATATGTCAGAGACGTGCAGAATTGTCCCAGGCATGGCAGGGGTTCCTTAAACATCCAGGTGTAAACACACACAGCAGCCAGCAGTAGTTTGGGCTTCAGATTCATTTTCTTGTACTCAGTTGTGCATATGCAATTGAGTGACGCTCCAGTATCTGGAACAAACTTTGCAGGGTGATTTCCCATTTGAATATGCAGCCTGGGGTACTTCTTTAATCAGTCAGGGTCCGCTACCATGCACACATACTCATCGCTGCCTTGAGATATGGGAGTGAGGGCTGATGATTCCATTGATGATGAGCGCTGAGACCGATAAGAGACATGTGACCGGGCGCTGGATCTTAATGAGCTGGTTGATCGGTCCCTTCTCTCTCGTACTGCTCTTACGTGATGATGAAGTCCCGGGTCACGTCTGGTTGGTGCAGACACCTTGCGATAAGTCTGGCACACTATTTCAATGTGATTGTCTTTGCCACAGCGGTGGCACTGTTGTCTCATGGCTGAGCATGGGCCAGTGTGGGGGTAGTCTTGGCCGCAACGATAGCACTGCATGACAAATAAAAGGTCTCGCTCTCATTGGTTGATCCCTCGCCAGGTTAGCCAATGAGAGGAGAAGGTTGGATCTTCTGGTTTTCCTTTCCCACCCTGAAGCCTCAAGCTTCTTTTGGTATCTTTGTGCTTCTCCCTCCCACCTCCCACAGTTCCTGTCATCACTGCCATGGCCTGGAAAGAGATTTTTGAATGTTTGGGTGCATGCATGTATGTATGAATGTATGTGTATTTGTGTTCATGGGAATGAATGTGCAAGTGTTAATGTGTTTGGGCTTGTGCATGGTGGGTGTGGGTATGTGTGCATGCCTATGAATGGATGGGTGTAAGTAAGCATGCTTACTGACCCCTTTACTAAAAAGTATGAACTGCCAGTGGTGGGTGGCAATGTTTACACAAAATATCAACCATCACACCGGACACAGAGGGCTTCATTCACAAAGGTAAATTACACTTTTGTGCAAGTTTACATTTTTTTGCGAAATACAAACGAATGTTATGAGTAGTATCCTTGCGACTATCCTATCTTTTTATGTGCAGTCTTCACCACGAGTGAGGAGACTCCACAGTTCTAAAGATACTATCCATACATTTGTTAGTGAAAAGCAAAAACTTGTACACTCACACAAAAGATAAGTTTACCTTTGTGACTTAGGCCCACTGTGCAAACATTGGGCCTGATTCACAAAAGTAAATCTTCCCCATTAGGTAATGTAGTTCTTCTTGGAGCTGGAATTATTTTCTGGTGATTGGTATAGTATCTCAGTGATGACAGATTAGCCTTCTAACTCCACTTTCAAATGTCCACTAGGTAGATGTTTTATGCGTGGTAGACGCTATTATTTAGAATGTATAGCCCATGTCAATATGGAGGCTAGTCCCCTTGTCCCTTCTGTAGCCCTGTGGGTCATATTATATGCAATAAGGCTCCATTTCTCTAGGTGACCCCACAGTAAAGCTTTCAGGCATATTTCAGTTTGGACTGGAAATCTACTTTCTCCTACTGGTAGAGGTCTACTATTGTTAATTATTAGTCCTGCAATAGTCTTTCCACACCACAAACTTGCCTTTATATAGAACATGTTTCAATTTAGTAAGGATTAATTGAAGGGCTTGTACTTGCTTCTGATCTCAGACACCTCCTCTCTAGGTTATCTATGGAGGGTATAGCACCAAACTTTCTAGCGATAGACACCTCTTCATGGTTATTCTGGAATTTTCTTGAATTTTATATTGCTTTCAGTGGTCATGGAAAAATGTCTCCCATTTAGTCCATGATTTAGCAAAGCCATTTTTGTTTGGGAAGTGGTGTGAAGTGAGAGGTGTATAGTTGCTTTGCATTGCATATTAAATTCTATTCTCCAGTGATAGAGCAGGGTCTCTTAAATGTCAACCTCTTGGTGAATTCATCAATGAGATGAATATATGTATTATAATTCAGCTAAATATATGGGTGGCTCTCATTAAAGTGCAAGTATATAGTCACTTACTACAACTGATTAATAAAAGGCACACAGATTAATACAGCTACATTAATAAGTATATAAATTGCATATAAAATTGTGGCACACAAAATTATGCTGCTTCCCAGCAAATTTGATAACATTTCCCATATATTCAGGTAAGGATATTGTATGTGGTCCTTCCCTTTCAGCACAGTTCACAATGATCATGTATTCTTGGAGTTGGCTTGAAAATACCCTAGACAGCCCTATAATGTTATTGCGTTGAATATTCTAAATTACCAATTAGTAGTGTTTGCTTGAAACAGAGATGACTGCTGTCATAGTTATATGTTTTGAGGCATACTGGACTAGAATACATGTAAGACATCCCACTTACAAGGATAAAAGGTGGCAGGGAGCACACTGTCTTTCAACCCAGCACAGTTCACCCAATTGCATTATTGTAAATGCAGTATGCTTAATTCACAGTTTCTGTATTTTTTTAATCACAGTTGGTGCATAGTACTGCTATATCCAGACATGTGTCCCTAGGTTTAGCCATACATCAGTAGAGAGCAGATGTAGAGAGCAGAGAAAATTCATCTAGGGTTGCTATAATGCTTCCCAAGTCTTCACCGGTCACATTACCACTACACAGGTGCATCCCAAGTGAGCATGCCCAGCGAGTTGGCACAAGGGAGACTTTTAATCACAAGGGTGGTGGGAGCCAAAGGCTCCCATCCCAGCTCAGTTCACTCCATTGCATTCCGGTAAATGCAGTATTCTTACTTCAAGGTTGCTGTAGTTTGTCACAAACGTTGGCGCAGGTAGTGCTGTTATCTTTAGACATATGTCTCTGGCTTTAGCCTTTCATCATTAGAGAGCATGGGTAGTAGAGAGCAGAGAAAATCCATCTGGTGTTGCTGAAATGCTGCCACTCCATAGGTACACAGGTGCATCCCAGGTGAGCTCATTAGAGCGTTGTCTCCTCAAGGGAGCCTTTTAAACATAAGGGGGGAGGGAGGACACTGTCTCTCATCCCAGCACAGTTCATCCTATTGCATTCTGGCAAATGCAGCATGCTTACTTTAAAGTTGCTGTAGTGCTTCAACAAAGTTGGTGGAGGTGGTTCTATTATCTGTAGACATGTATTTCTGGATTTAGCCCTTCATCAGAAGAGAGCAGAATTAGTAGAGAGAAGAGAAAAGTCATCCCAGGTTGCTGAAATGCTACCCAAGTCTTCACAGGTCACAGTACCACTCCGCAGGAACACGGATTCATCCCATGTGACCTTGTCAGCTCATTGGGAGAAGACAGCCTTTTGAACACAAGAGGTGTCCCCTCATCCCAGCACAGTTCACCTCTTTGGACTATGCTAAATGCAGTACTCTTACTTTAAAATTGTTATAATTTCCCATGAACGCTAGTACAGGTAGTGCTGTTATTTCTAGACATATATTTCGGGTTTAGCTCTTCATCAGTTGAGAGAATAAGTAGTAGAGAGCAGAGAAAATTCATCTGGGATTGCAGAAATGCTGCTCAAGCCGACACAGGTCAAAGTACCACTCTACAGGCACACAAGTGCATCCCAGGTGAGTTTTCGGTTTGTTATCTCAAGGGACCCTTTTAAATACAAAGAAGGGAGCACACTGGCTCTCATCCCAGCACGGTTTACCCCATTGCATTCTGGCAAATGCAGTACACTTACTTCAAAGTTGCTGTAGTTGGGGGGCGTGGCTAGCGGCCGAAGGGAATGGTCACTTGCTAAAGTGGCTCCGCAGCCCTCACCAGAAAATCCGATAATGTATCCGTCTGTCGACTGGGAGACTTCCCCAAAACACCGGAGATCTCTCCCCAAGCAAATCTGACTCAGAGGCGCTACTCTGGAAAAACTATTGCTTGCCCTGGAGCCGGTGATAATATCCGACCCGGAGCCTCCCGGACAACCCAAAATGGCGGCAGGAGACTAGCGGTATATTCGGCCCAAATCGTGAACCGCGGAACACGACTGCATTGCCCTGAGAGTCGAAATGGGCACTGCAAGCACCCGCTACAACCCCTGAGGACCTTCATTAATCGGCGCTTGCGAGAACATACCAGAAAGGAAAAGAAGACGCAAAGAGCGGAGGGGAATGAATGCGGTGGAAGACTGCCGAACACCTCTCCCGAATTGAGGAACTAGCCTATTTGAGGTCCCTGGCTTTGGGGCCTTCCTGGGAGACTGCTGGAACGAATCGGACTCTGCTGAACCCTCCAGCGACCCGAGGTGAGAAGGTGCTGGTTGGGGCAGCAGTGGGAAGGAAAACGCGCAACACTATCCCCGCTGATCTAGCAGAGCAGAGAGCAGACGGGGTAACTGAGGAAAAATTGAGGCCCTGGACGTGAGGCCTAACCTCAAAGAGATCGTTTGGGCACCTGCTCCCCATGCACTGACTCCCAGTGAGGCCATTAAAGTTGCGTCCTCACTTTCAACCGCAGCTGACTTAAGACCTGCTTCCTCCCGGGTGCCCCCGACCGCAAAGTGCGTAGCAGCGGGCCCAGGTGAAGTACGACCGGCCCAGCAACCGCGCAGCCTAGACAACATACCCTATCAATAGCACGCACATATTTGAGCGCAGTATATTCTACTCCACTGTGGAACCTGTCGAAGACGCCAAACCCACGGACACACCGAGGGGAACTGCTCACTGGGTTGATCCGGGATATCCTGTGGCCTTCTGGAAGTCTCTGGGTGGACAGCTGCTCCCACCATCGTAAAACAAGTCCAGGGCTCGACTGGCCCTTTGGGGGCCTTGGTACTAGTGAAGGAAGGGTTCCCACCTAGACTTGCTATACAAGGATATTAGACACTGACACTGAGTAGTCCTTCCTCCACGCAGGTAGTCCTTCCTCCACGCAGGTGGCGGCAATTACAGGTCGGTTCCCCAGGCGGCTTTTGTCCCCGATACCTTGCTCATGGGTAACAATAATGGTCTTAAATCTCAAGCCCAAAAACAACTGGAGAAGTTTGCCTGGACAAAGCAGGGAGAGGACACCGAGATGGCATCTGGCGGTGACTCCAAATCCTCGCAACCTCGCCCCCCGGGCTAAAACTTCCACTCTGGAGGCCATAGCAGGGGTACGGACATCCTTAGAAACACGCATAGACTCAGTCAACATCGAAGTAACCCTCCTACGAGCGGATTTGAAGAAAATGGACTCTAGAGTTAGGGAATTTGAAACTAACACGGCAGCCCTTGTATCCGACACCTCTACCCTTCACGGCCAGGTCGCCCATTTACAGAACCAGCAGAAAAGAATGGAAGACCTCCTTGACGATTATGAAGGGAGGACTAGAAGAAAAAACATCTGTATTTTTGGAGTGCCCGAACGAATGGCGGGGCCAGCGGCGGACATCTTTGTTGAGGACCTAATCCTCAACAAACTCCAACCTAAACGTCTCTCAAGCTACTTTTCCATAGAGCGAGCCCACAGGGATCCCAGGGGACGCCCTAAATCCGGAGCTCCTCCGCGACCCATGATTGCAAGGGTCTTTAATTTACGAGACAGAGATGTTATCTTACAGACTGAAAGGGCGGGACCTCCACTGAAAATTGACAATGCAAACATCACATTCTTCCCAGACTTCACTGTCAAAGTTCAAGCACAACGACACAGCTTTAAAAATATCAAATGCTCCATGCTGTTTCCGGCCAAACTACGGGTGGAGTCCAAAGGTAAGACTTGGTTTTTCCTGTCCCCGGAGGAGACCTGGGACTGGACAGAGGGATGGCGCCGAGCGGGTAAACAATCAGATGGGAGAAACAATGGCGGCCCTGGCAATAGCCAACGGGCTCTTCCCCCAACAAGAGGGGGACAATCGGAGGAGGACCCTGATGACACACATTGACTTAAGCTGTAGACTCCAACTGTTTTAATCCATGTCTACTAGTCAGATCTACAATTACCGGATCAGTGACTTCCAGGTCACTTGCAATGACTCCCTGTACAAGAGCGGATTACATATTCGATATAGGACTGAAGGAACTGAGCATACGCCTTACTGTCTTGAAATATCAGGGAACATTATCAGAGGAGTGGACAGCATTGAATATTGTTTAAATACACAATAATAATACTATGTTGAATGGCGAGGGATGGAGGTGGTTAGCCAGGCACCTCGCAAATAGGAGGGTGGGCGACAGGCATTCTGCCTAGTTGGGAAGTGGATAGTTCAGGTTCCACTGGCAGGGGGGCTGGGAGGGTGGCTCAGGAAAGGGGTGGGGTGGTTGGTAGGGGTTTTGATTGTATTGTTTTCAGCATACACAAGTAAGCGGGGAATCATCAATTCATAAAGCCAGACAACAGTGTTTATTGGCAAACTGTGGAGATGGAAGAGTGGGGCTCCCGTTAACATCGTGGTCACATACCACTCTTTATCATCTAACTCAATGCCAAGGCCGCTGCTACTGGATTGGGGCTTTACACTCACTTTCTCTAACTACTAGACATGGCGGACTCTAATGATATAAAACTATCCATATTGACGTGGAATGTCAATGGGCTAGGCAGCAAAATAAAGAGGGGGGTAGTCTTGCAGTACCCTAAACTACACTCACCAGATCTGATATTAATGCAGGAAACTCACTTGTAGGGCTCTCCACGGATGGGGATACAGACTTATGCCCCATGCCGGATTTACGTCTGGCTCTACACCCATCTGCGTTTGGGCCAACACCCAGGCAAGATTCCCTGTCCTGTAGGTGAACTGGGAAGGAAAGTACTTGAATATAATCTCAGCCTATCTCCCACCAGCTCTGGGCAAGACGGCACTAGCAGACCTAGGCAAAATACTTATTGATCTCTCCCGGGCACTCTCATTCTAGGCGGAGACTTTAACATGACTATGAATGATACGCTCAACAGACACCCCCAAAGACCATCTCCCAGACGTAGCACTTCCTTTTCTGACTTTGCCCAAGCATTGGGACTTACTGACATATGGCGAACGTTGCATCCAGATAGAACTCATTTCACGCACTACTCCAATGCACACAGTAGTATGTCCTGCATAGACTATTTTTTTACATTCCTCCCAGACATAGGGCATTTCCAACATCCCCAGGGGCTCCCAAGAGGTATATCCGACTACTCTCCCCTCAGGGTTGAACTCACCTTTTACTGACGCTTTGCCCGAGGCCCCATAATCATCAATCCATAGCTACTCACCATCCCAGATATTAAAGAAGACCTTGATGAACACACAGATCATTATTTCACTGAAAACATAGGCTCCATAGACTCAGCAAACACTATATGGGAAGCCTATAAGGCAGTAATCAAGGGTCGTGCCCTAGCTCTAAAAATTGGATACCTCCAGAACCGTAGCGAATAGCTGACCCGGTTGGAGAGTGACCTGCTCCTTCTTGAGACAGAGCACAACACCTCTCCCACTGAAAAGCGGGATCAGGAGGAGCAATGGGTTCCTGAAATCCTACTGGATGATGGAAGGTGGGTAACAGACCCCCAGGATGTAGCAGAGACATTTGCAGATCACCTGGAGGCCGTATATACCTCTAAGACCACGTCCTCCTCTGAATACTCTTCTGGAGGAAATGACTCTGCCAACACTATCAGATACTGACAGGGAAGCCCAGGACGCCGAAATTACTGCAAACTAAATTTGCTGGGCTATCTTTGCGATCAACTCTGGAAAAGCAATAGGGCCCAACGGGATCCCCATTGATTCCTCAAGGGGATGGCTCTCAGGGTAGCCTCACACCTTAAAAATATGTATGATGAGAGCCGGGAGAAGGGCCTTCTTCCCTTAGACCAATGACTGGCCTCTATAGTCGTAATTCACAAACCGGGTAAACCAGCAGCGAATTGTGGCTCCTATAGACCAATCTCTTTGATTAGTTCAGAGGCCAAGGTGTTGGCCAAACTTCTGGCATCCCAGCTCATAGCTATATTCCCATCTCTGGTCCATGAAGACCAATCAGGATTTATACCAAGTCAAAATACCGCCCTTAATATTCGACGTGTTCACAATGTCCTGGGTAGGCAGCCCTATCTGCGTGAATATGCGGTTATACTGTCCTTAGACGCCACTATGGCGTTCGACTCGATAGAGTGGCCCTACCTTTTCGAGGTACCATTAGCCCACTGGATAAAAAGGGACGTTTCTATAAGGAGACTAAAGTGGAGCGAGGATACAGAGGACAAAATATAACTTTATGCGGATGACATGCTCATATACCTTGCATCACCCCAAGCCTCCATCAACAGTTTATTTAACGTCATCACCAACTTTGGCAAATACGCGGCATACACTATTAACTGGTCCAAATCATTAGTATATGTACTACACGGCCCCCGCCTCGTATACCTCGCGGATACACGATTGAACAGGCCTCGGCAGGTTTCAAATATTTGGGCTTTATTACACCCGACCTCAAATTGTTCTATGACCATAATCCTCTAGGCCCCCTGAAGCGACTACAGGACGATGTGAGGCACAGGAGGTCGCTGCCCATGTCCCTCCTAGGCAGGGCAGCTCTCTTTAACATGTTAGCACCGCCCGAATTTTTATATGTACTTTCAAAACTGCCCAGTCCAAATTGCTGACAATTAGTTCACCACCATAGAAGGGGAACTCCGTACCTTACTATGGGACGGGAAATCACCACGTATTGCCTTCCAGAGGCTCATTAATGGGTGGTATGATGGAGGAATTGCCCTTCCGGATCTGTGCTACTATTGGGCCTCTCAATTGGAAGTCGTTAACCACTGGATCTACGGATCCCTTATGAACCCAGCCTTCCATTTAGAAAAATACCAAACTGGTCGAGAGGGATATATGGGGGCCCTTTACAGTAAAGCTCGCAAAAGGCCGATACCAGGGGCCTATGTCACACACAGTGGCCATTTGGCTTAAGGTCAATAAACGCCTGGGTTGGGCGGATAGGTTCACGAAAGCTACGCCATTGTGGTCATCGCAGAGTCTGGGATCACTTTGCTTCCACACAGGATTTGATAGGTGGGACACTATCGGAATCACTAACATAGGAGACTTGGTGACCAAGGGGAAAATTCTCACATTCAAAGAATTACAAACCAAACATGCTCTCGCACAAGGAGAGATTTTTCGTTATTTACAAATCCAACACACCATTCTTGCCATCATCCCTGACCTCCCTTCCTTGCCAGACGCCTCCCCCTTAGAGGACTGCTTACTTACTGAACCACTTTTGACTAAAGCCATCTCCTGCACTTACCGTAAACTCTGCAATAACTTACCTGACACCTTTCAAACTCTTTGAGACCGCTGGCAGGCGGACTTTGGGGTATTGGAAGATGAGGACTGGCAGGCTGCACTAATGTCCCCCAGAGAAACGGCTATAAACCACCGCTTCCGCCTCATACAACTGAAAATACTCCATAGGTTCTACTTTTCAGGCGTCCTCCTGGCCAAAATAGGTAGCCGGTGTGATGCGTTGTGCCTTAGGGGAGGCGGTGAAGAAGGTACCTTTTATCACATCATGTGGGACTGTCCCCATGTACCCCATTTTTGGGACAGAACAACCAAAAAGATGATAGACTCACTGGGCAAACACATCCAACTATCACCAAAACTAGGGATTCTGAATATATGGGAGCCCACTGACTTGACAGAAGTGGAGCAGCAATGGGTAGCACTGGGATACCTATTGGTGAAACGAACTGTGGCAATGTTCTGGGGTTCCAATAGATTGCCACTGACGATTGGTTGGGTGGTGGAAATGGATACATGTATGATTGCAGAGAAAGAAGTCTACAAACAAAGAGGTTGCCCTAAGAAGTGGGACAAAAAATGGGGAGGTTGTAATGCCTTTAGAGGTGAAATTTCTACTTCTCCCACAGAAGATATGGCAATGAGAAGGACTAGACTTGGAGACCCCTTAAACTCCTAACGTCTGTAGTAACTAATGCCGATACACTGTACTGTATGAATGTCGAACCCCACTGTGATAATGTAATGATGATACTGTGCTCTATTTTTCTAATAAAAAGTTTAATTAAAAAAAAAAGTTGCTGTAGTTCACCAAAGTTGGTGCCAGTTGTGCTGTTATTTCTATACATGTGTTTCTGGGTTTAACCCTTCATCAGTAGAAGAAGACATAGTAGGGCATTGGGGTTGTCAAAATGCTGTGCAAATCATCACAAGTTACAGTACCACTCAACAGGCACACAGATGCACCCCAGGTGAGGTCGTCGGCTCAAGTGAGCCTTTTAAACACAAGGAAGGAGGGATCACACTGTCTCTCAAACCAGCTCAGTTCATACCTTTGCATTCTGGTAAATGCAGTACTTTTACTTCAAAGTTGCTGTGGTTTTTGAAGGGCTCTCACAAGGATGCACACTTTATATTACAATCATGACTGCAATGGATGCAGCAAACCTAGTAAATTAATGTGCTTTACTAACCAGTCGACGAAAAAAAGCCCAAATCCTGCTTGACTTCTTTATCATTCTATAACAAAAGATGGAGAATAAAACAGCAATGTTAATAGTGAACTAATTAATCCTTCCGTTTACTAAAAACCCAACACATTGTATACATGTATTGAGAGCTTCCTTAAAATTCATACCAAAAATATTATTATTCGGTCCTACTCTGTTTAAAAACTCACTACTTTTCAAATCTGGCTGTGCAAGAGATCATATCATGAACAAAAACAATAGAGAAAAAATGGCTTGATGTTAGCTCATTTCAAGTATTGGATGCTATGGGTCAGTTAGTTTCTGCTATTGCTTGACAAATGTGATATTCAGAGCACACTAGAGCTTTTCCTCTGTACTGTTATAGGATTGGGGCATTAGCTGAATAAATACATATGTGGGAACAACATTTACATATAAAAGCCTCATTGTGAAATTTCATTCATGCCTCGAGGGACCCCAGACTCATTTGAATCTATACCTAGAACACTTGTATCCTTCTTTGTTTACTAGAGGTGGATTTGCTTGCACTTAGAACAATACTTTTGCTGTTCTAGCTCCCTCACCCTTCTGTGCATTCTCGACGTCCACTTAGATAGTTTCAGTGATGCTTATTTTACTTCCACCACTAGCTACAGCGTGCAGAGCAACCCTTCAGCCTTGCAAATATATATGCAGTGTTATAACGATCGCCTATGAACTGGAATGGACCACTGCAAGCCGTTATTAAGTGGTATTTTGCGGCCTACTGCCATTTCTTAATCATGTGGGTGCATTGCAAAAAGCTATAACTAAGTATTTTACGGGCAGGCAGCACTACTGACTTTTTATTGTGCAGTCCCATATAATGTTATTAGATCATATTTTGCAGCCTTGAATGATTACTGCACTCTTGTAATGTTCGTAACAAATGTGTTTTACTAGGATATGTTTGAAAAAAATAAAAATTAAAACCTTTTTCGAAAATAAGGCGTTTCTGGGTAGTTTTAATGCTCCTTCGTTCACTGGGTAGGGAATGCATTGCCTACCAGACACTCATAAAATATTGAAATTCACATGGCAAAATTCACACAATTTCAAGCAATTTTTTGCTCATGTGATTTTAACAGAAAACGTCCCACGTCTGACATTTTCTCCTCGAATCAGCCCCGTGCTTCTATGTCGCATGAGGAGGTATTCTCTTGCATTCAATTTTTGCAAAAGGACCTTTATTAAATCTCCTATTATACTGTATAACTTTCATTCAATTTTACCCTATTGTTTGAAACAACAGTTTTCGAATTTTAGCTCATCCCTGCCTACAATTTGTACAGTGATGCAAAATAACACCTTCAATTAGCACCGACGAGGCATATGGTTTTATCTGGCAAGTATGATTTAGCTTTGTTTGAAGTGCGGAAACAGTATTTGCCGGACTAATATCCTGGCCTTTCAAGGCACACAGCCGGAAGACGGAGAAAAGAAAGTTCTGTCTTCTAAAGCTACAGAGCCTGTACCTCGGAGTTTCCAGCGCACATAATAAAAGATCGGGAATTGACACCATTACAAAATAACCGTGTGATTTCAAGGTCATTACAAAATCTGGAACGGAAGGCTTTGTAGAAAACATGATGTTCTAATAAATTGTTACATAGAGCCGCACCTGTAAGTATTGCAAGAATCGCGCCTTCTGATTCTTGATGCACGGTGGAGTGGCAGGAACAAGGTGGGGGAAGGGCAGCAGCTCGGGAGCATCAGACAGCCTGTCCTTGAAAGAAATGTTTCTCTAATTCCCCTGTTTGCCATGACTGTAATTGAATTTACTCCTCTGAAGTGGCTTTCTTCATCCGAATGTTGTGTCACAACACGGGAATACAGTAGAGCCCACTGGGAGGCATGAATATATTTAAACATTATAATGAGAACACGAAAATATGAAAGTGCATTAAAAGTCAAAAAGCTAAGGGTTGGATTCAACTTAACTTCCATTTTTCAGCACACTTTGGTGGCATGGGAATAATAAGATTTCGGGATCCAATCAATGTAGGTGCGCATTTGAGGGCAATTCATGCTTATAGAAGCTTTTCTGTACACCGAGTTTACCTTTGGATGAAGGTTACATTAAATCATTTGCCCTCAAATATGCTCGGCAGTCTACTCCTAAAAAATGTTCTTTGTACAGAGTTAGAAGCACAGTCTACTTTAGTTATAAAGTATAAAGGCCTTTACAGAGTTAAAACAGATAGGCAATAATATTAATAACTTGTTTTTATATAATGTTTAATACGGCTTATCTGATGTTTCTAAGTGCAGTAAATAATAGATAACATTATTAGTGGTGATTAATATATTGACTTGAAATTCTTACTCATGACATCAAGAGCATCTTATTTGCCAGCGTTGGCATTCCAAATAGCGCTATGGAGAACACCATGGGGCATATTTACAAGCCCCTTTCACCACTGGAGCATCACCTTTTTGACGCTCCGGTGGCGTTGTGCCATTCCCCATATTTTCTAGGTGACGCTAAGCCACTTAACGGGGCATAACACTACCTTGTAAATATGCCCCTCTCCACAGCAGTCCGCATGCAGCAAAGGGGAACTCCACCGTTGCGTTGTTGATTTTTGATGCTGCCCCAGGTTTACATGTCTGGGGCAGCGCCAGAAACTAAGGCCAGATAATACTTGGTCTTAGAATGGTGATAGGAGGAGAAATGATTAATTTCTTCTCGTTTTTTGATTCTGCAGTACACATAGAAAGAACAAATTGCCATGAATTATTGCGTATGTTCAGGAAGTGCAGGAAGGTGTCCCTTCCTGCGCATAAACAATTTCCCCTACAGCGCAGGCACCCTGGCAACATGGCGGAAGGGTGCCGTTGCTGGTGCTAGGTAGCTTTTTTGCACCAGCTCGGGGGAAACACAGCGGTTCACCGGATTTTTGTAAATACAATTTATCTCTGCATTTCAAAAATGTCAGAGTAATTTGGCATGGCACCTCGCTCTGTTTGTTTGTAAATATGCCCCCATATTTGTTAACCTTTAGCTGTCAGTTCACTAAGGCAACCTGTTAGCAGTCAGAAGTGAGGGGTATATTATCAACAACTAGCGATAATTTTTGTCTCTAACTTGTTTAGAGACAAAAATTATCGCCGCACATCGGCGATTTTTATCGCAGATAAACCTTGCTATTAGCAAGGTTTATCGCAAATGCGATAAAAAACGCCCGCAATGCATGAATATCGCTGAAAAGTCAGCGATATTCATGCATTATCGAGCAAATGCTCTTAGCCATGTTATCCACCTCCCATTGGATAACATGGCTAAGAACTGCTCAGGGCAGGTGTTAGCTTTTGGAGATATTCGCCCTTAGCGCAAATATCTCCAAAAGTTGGTAATAGGAGATAGCGATGTTAGCGACTGTTTCCAGTCGCTAACATCTTGGCACGCCCACTTTGCATATCATTAGTGATAAATATCACTGACATGCAAAGTGGGGCCCATGATGGTCGCTATCTCCTATTAGCTGTCGCTAACTGGTGTTAGCGACAGCTTGGTAATAGGGAGATAATTTTATCTCCGCTTTCTTGGCTTTTAAAGCCAAAAAAGCGGAGATAAAACCCCTTGATAATATACCCCTGAGTTCTTTGCAGTCAAGTCTCTGCAGTGATGTTGATCACGGATTGTCCACGTTCTCTTGCACTGCACAAATGAAAACGTTTCTATGTATAGCAAATACTGGAAAATGATTCACTGCTGGCTAGTTGTGCTGATATAGTGCATTTTAAACTGGCCAGATTCAAAGTTCTTTGCTTTGTAGCATCCACTAATGTTCATAGAATTTGCTAAACAGGGTGGGTTGTAGTGCCCACATTACTGGCCCAGTTTACAGTTGAGTGCCAATAAAAAGTGCTCTGATTTCTGGAGGAAGCAAAATAGTGGTAATATGCTGGAGGAAATTTCACTGATGGATTCTCTTCTGGGATTAGTACTTCAACTCAGGATTTTCCATTAGCATCAAATTCTAAATGAGATCTATTTTTAGTCAATGCTTGGATTTAAGCATGTATTTTTATACGTGCTTGATCCCTCAATCATTAGCCTGTCCCCTATATACACACATTTTTGAGTAAACACAGAATCATAATTGATAATGCCCTTTATTTGTACAGTTTGATTATTTTGGAAATCGTGGATAAATAATGCTGCAAAATTCCTAGCTGTGGGGACAGATCACTGTACATATGTCAGACTTTGTTTGGAGAGGTCACAGGAAAGACAGGGGCTCTGGGGCTTCAACTGTTGAAGTCGGTTGCTCCTGTTGTCCTGAGGTCCTTTCTACTTAACTCTGCAAGGTGGGTAAATTACTACCGTTTCCACATTTCAATCTGAGGGTAACGAGGGTGTGCAGTTACATGTCTTCCTGGGTGGTAGAGGTTGGAGGTGGGGGCAAGTTAACCAATAGGCACAATAATTTAATATCCAGCTTACTACTTGTCTTTTAGTAAAAGCAAACACTTTAATCAACCAAGAGAACTTGATACTACCCTTTTCAATTATGGTAAGAGAATGTAGGTTTCCTCCCTTGTTACGTTGTGCAAAAGGCACTACTCTTTCCAGATCCAGTATCTGCTACACACAAGTTAATCCTAGGTCCTACATTCCCGTTTCTGGTTGCAGAGTCATGAGGTGCAGATTATTTTGTTGTTAATCTAGAGGGGGTCAAAATTGGCACTTAATCATTTGTCGTTACCCCTGGTTTACTTTTAGAGGAGAGATTCAAGCCTTACTCTTGACATCTTTGGATCATGCCTCAGCCGTTTTGCTCTTGCTGCGGGTGAAGTCTTGCAATGCCTGCTTTCTAGTCCTTGGGTGGTGAAACGGTGCAGTTCATGCTTTCTGTCTGAGAAGTAGCCTCACTTGGATGCAGATGTCACTGGTTGAATAATAAACGGCACAGTGGGATGTCACAGCTTGACCTCTACAGCAGTTGCCCTATCCCTGTCTGATCAGATTAGAAGTGAATACATGCAGGTATGGCGACCCAGGCTAATCAGGCTCATAGCAATGACTCGCAGTTATGGTCTCCCAGGCTAATCAGGCTTTGAGCGTTGATATGAAGTTTAGGCCTCCCAGGCTGTTCAGGCTCACAATGGTGACATGAAGTGGCCATATCCTAGGCTGTTTATGCTCACATATCAGCATCCTGTCTCCTTGGTTTTCTGGTGCCTTTGGCGGTAGCACTAGTTTATGGTCCATGACGCCTGTGAACAACATGGCCACACTTGTTTTAGTGCAGTCTTTGGGGCACTTTGCAGGTACTCACTGCACAGAGAGGCCAGGGGCCTACTCGTAATATGATTCACTCCTGGCTCTGCTCGAATACCGCCTGCATTCTCTGAGTGTACCTCACACCTGGAGCATGCTCTCCACCTTGACAGCCTCTACTTATGCAAGGCCATGCAAACTTCTTCCTTCTCTCAGCAGTCAGCCAGTCTTCTCAGCACTAGACAGACCCTCAGCTCTTTCAGCAGAAAGTGCAGACTCTAGGTAAATCCCCTCAGCTGTGGGAGACTGGCAGTCAAGCAGACACAAGTACTTGGTGCAAGGCGGCTTTTTTAGTACTCTGTGAAGTACCCCCTTCCTGTCACAGCCACAATTCTCAGGAAAAGTACCTCGCAAACCCACATTCTGCCAGAAATATTTGTGTTAAGTGTATTTGAAAAGCACACTACTACCCAGGAGTTAATCATGGCGCTGTACAAGTGTTTGTCTAGTCACACCTAGGGTTAATTGAAAAGCCACGTCTTCAGCTACTTGTGGAATTTAAGAAGAGATGAGGACACTCTGATGTGAAATGGAAGATCGTTCCATGCTTTAGGAGCGATGTATTGGGAGTCAGTGGAGCTCTTTGACTTGTGGTGTGATGTGAGTTCTGAATCTGAGATTAAGAATGAGTATGGCTGCCAAGGTTTGGATGGTTTGTAGACTTCTGATGAGTTGCTTGGTGATACCGGTGTAGAAGGTGTTCCTGTAGTCCTTGCTGGGGACGAAGATGTGAGTATTGGTTTTCCAGGAGTTGCTTAGGAGCCCTTTGAGGAACTTCTTCAGCATCATCAATGTGTGGAAGCTGGATGAAGTGACGAAATTGACTTGCACAGTAAAATCCAGTTTGCTGTCAATGAGGAATCTGATGCTCCTGGCATGGGTACTTGGGTCCAACTTCAGCTGGCCATCAGTTGGAGTTCGATGGCAGGGTGTTCCTGCTGAAGATTGCTACTTCTGTCATGTTGATGTTGAGCTTAAGACAGCTGGCTTTCAACCAGTTAGCGACTGCGGTCATACAGGTGATGAACTTGTTTCTGGTGCTGGGTGTCTTTACTGAGAAGGAGAGTATGAGTTGTGGGTCACCAGCAAAGAAGAGAATTTTGATGTTATGTTCATGGATGACGCTGTCCACAGGGATTGTGTATGACTTGAAGAGAGTGGGGATGAGTTGTAAAACCTCAGGTATTCCACTTATGATTTTGCAGGCCTACAGTGGTAGGTATACAGCTTGTGTTCTAGTTGCAAAGAAGGCACAGATCTAGCAGAGAGTGGGTCTTTGGAAGCCAACATCATGTAACCATTTGATGAGGATGAGGTGTGAAATAATGTTGAATGCTACAGAAAGGTCCTGGAGGATGAGGTGGGACCATGTCTCCTTTGTGTAGGATCATGTGGATGTTGCTCTTGGTAGTGATAAGAGGTGTTTCTGTACAATGATTGGGCCTGAATCTGGATTAAGTGGTTGCTAGGAGATGGTAGCTACTGGGGTTGTTGGCAAGGCTTCAGTTGATAAGTTACTCTAGGACCTTGGCCTGGTATGGTAGGCGTAAGATGGTTCTGTAGTTGCAGAGCTTTTCTAGGTCAGCAGAAGGTTTCTATGAGCAAGGGAGTGATGATGGAGTGTTTCCAGGTGTCTAGGAAAGTGGCTGAGTCAATGGAAGCATTAAAGATGGGTGTTAGTGCTTTTCTGATCTGTAGGAGTCCTAATTGATAGGAGTCCTTTGGTGAAGGCTTTTTGGGGCCAGGGGTCCGATGGGGCCCTAAAGTGGGAGGACCTCTAGGACAGTGGCAGTTTTATCAATGATGATGGTGATCATGAGGACAGGGTTCATTCTTCAGCTGTGATTGGGAGTCGAGTTGCAAGGTTAGTGCGGAATCTGATGGTTGAAGTTGCCATATTTCGAGGAGATTTTGTTTCAGAAGAATTCTGAGAGTTTGTTGCAGGTGTCTTAGATTGGATGATATTGCTGGTGATGGCTGGAGATGTTCTGAAATCTTTGACAGTGTCAAAGATCACTTTTCTGTTGATTGATCTGGTGATGATACAGTCTGATAGAAGTGTGCGCTTGGTGTCCACATTTGTGGTAGTATCGTCTTAGGGCATATTTGAAGATGTCTTTGTCCATGGTGCCTAGGCTTATTCTTCATTCACGCTCTAGTTGCTTGCAGTGATGTTTTATCATTCTGAATTCTTCTGTGTACCAACTGTCCTGGGGTCTTGTAGTTGTGTTGCCCTTGAGGAGAGCCAGGGTGTCAGCGCAGGCGATGATCCTTCTGTTGAAATTCTTGATGGCTTTTGGAAGGCAGCTGGTGTGTTCGGCTGATGCCCGAGAGGTCGGAAGTCAAGTCCTATTCTGTGATGTTTTTCCAACTGCAGCAGATAGTCCGGTGGTGGTGGGTCTGCAGTGAAGCAGAATGGAAATGCTGAAGCTGATGAGGACGTGGTTTGTCTAGGTCATTGGCTATAGTTTTCTGACTATGATGTTGATTAGGGAGGCGACGACCAGGTCCAGTAGATATCCCGATGGTGGGTCCATCAACTTGCTAGCTGAGGCCTAGGCTTCTGAGGTTTTCTAGTAGTGTCATCGAGTTTAGGTCAGTTTGGTCTTCCAGGTCAAAGTTCGGGTCTCCGAGGTGGATGAAGGTGCTGGAGTCAGTGATGTGTTGTTGACAAAGTCTTTGATCATGAATGTTAAACAATCAATACATACCATCCAGTATTTGTTTACCTTTGTTTTTCAAATCTTTCATTCCTTGTTCAATGCCTATAGGTCTTATCATTCTATTGATCTTGTTCAATAAACACATTCATAAAATTTACTCAAAATAAGTTGCTGATGTCAACAAGATTCTCACTTTCCAAATCTAAAGTGTAACTAAAAAAAAATCCCCCTTCCCAAGCCAGGCTTTAAAATCTTCAGACATCTTCACTTGCTGTCTACAGAATCGCCAACTTCTGCTAGACAAGGTTATCACTTGAGAGCTGCTCAGCTAAGCTACCTTCTCCCGCCCATGTCCAGAACTTGGAACAGAGGGGTAAAGGGCCTGTCTCTATTTATGCCACTATGCTACAAAATGGCTGCAAAGATTTTCAGCAGTCTTGCTGTAACTTTTTTGACAAACACTTGGCAATTGGAAACACCTCCACACTCATTTGTTTCTCTTGCCTAAGCTTGCAACCAGGAGTGTGAGAATGCCACCATTTCTTTGTTGCAAAGTGCACTTTTTCCACAAAAGCATCGTACTGGCCAATTGATACTTTTTCCAGTGAAGTGGTAATCATGCACAGCATACAGATGGCATGGAGCATGTTGAGGAATGTGTTTGATGGTACATACCGTGACATTTACTTAGCCAAAAAATAACTTGGGATTGAAACAAGGGTGGGTGTTTTAGATTTTAAAGTTACACATATTTTTCAGACAGTGGAGGTGGATCCATTGATGGGAACTTTAGAACCAGCTTGGGTTAGTTCTCTTTTCAGAAGTCCCTTTCAGGAAGCTCTACAGTCACAGCCTTTGTGCACAATGATACCTCTCACAGCAGGTACCACTGTGGCTTTCTCCAATAAGAAGCATCCATCACATGCACAAAATTAAATATGTGTTTTCTGCATCTGCCTTTCAGCAGCCTCTCGAAAGCAGTACTCCAGGATAACAAAAAGGCATGCCTGACCTGGATACTTCTTCATTTTGAACATCAGAACTTCCAGTTCCACCTTTATCCCATCCATCCATAAATGGCAGAGGTGAGGATGAAATAACCAGCAGCTCTGTGCTAAACAAATCTTCATGTAATTTCTCAAGGTAGCCCTGTCTTCATCCTCCTTACTTGCATGTCTGAATCACAATCCTCAAGCCACAGGAATGTAAGTAATACACATCTGCTATCTGGGTAAGCTTTCCTCATCTTCTTTCCGGTATTCTGCTAAAGCTGAGGCGCCGGAAATGAACTCAGACTTACACTTAAGTAGTCCTACTATCATTCATGAATTACACACATACTATAAACACACACGCTTGACATACACATGGGATGTCTGAACAAACTTCTGGGTTATGCGTAACAGTGGAACTTTCCACAAGAGTAGTCGGGAGGCTATATTCGCACTGATACATGGAGGAAAAACAGAGCTCATGCTCCTAGGTCCTGCTTCACCAGTACCCTTTACCTCCTTGTGGCCCGATGGTCTAGGCGCACCGCCTACTCCCAAGGATAGTGTGAAGAGCCTGGGAGTATGGCTTGACAACAAGCTCTCTTTCTCCACTCAGGCCACCAGGCTGTCTGCCACCTGTTTTGGCTTACTTAGATCACTGAGGAAGGTTCTTCCACTTCTGCCCCTTGATGCCAAGAAGGTGGCGGTACAAGGCCTCATCCAGTCCCGTTTGGACTCAAATAATGCTCTTTACCTAGGGGCACCCGAGATGACTCTTCGGAAGCTCCAGGTGGTACAAAATTGTGCGGCACGTACCATACTCCAGATTCAACGATCCCAGTCGGCCAGACATGGCCTGAGAAGCTTACACTGGTTGCCAGTAAGGCAGAGAGTGGCCTTCAAGGCACTGTGCATTACGCACCGGGCCTTTTGGAAGACCGGTTCAGCAATTAACAACAGCCTGGTCACTCCCTACCACCCTAACAGGAATCTGCGGTCCACGGGTGCCTTTCTGGCAGTGGTCCCTAGAGTGAAGAGAGCTAGGTCGGGGGGCAGGCTGTTCTCGCTGAACGCCGCCAAGCTCTGGAATGCCCTCCCCCTCACTCTTCGGTCTACACCCGACCTGCTCTCATTCCGTAAGAAGCTGAAAACAGCCTTATTTGCCAAATCCCTCTAGTTCCTGCACCTTCGGCCCTGTCACATCTCTGTTTAATCTCAGCGCTTGGACGCCTCTGGGCAGCAATCGCGCTCAACAAATCGATAATAATAATAATAATACATAAGAAAGTTCAGGTCACAATATAAATGATAAAATATGGTATGCTGCCATCAATGCTTTATGTTATACAGTAGTCCTCTGTCCACTCTGAAAGCACCATTAGTGCACCCTTTCAAAGTACTGCGTCATCAGCATAAGCACAACAGGTATTGGCCGGTACTTAATTTGTGGCAGATCCGTGCACATACTAGCGAGTGTGTTACCCAGGTTATTAATATACAGGTTAAATAAAAAAGAGGCAAGTAGGCACCCTGGATGAACTCCTTTTTCAATACCAAAGGGACGTGTACACTTACCCTTTATTCCAAAACGTACCCTTGTGTAACTACTTGAATATAAGTACCTTAAAAAGTTAACAATAGTACAATCAATACCCATCGAAGTCATTACAGACCAAAGCTTATCGTGAATTACACAGCCGAAAGCTGATGATAAATCAACAAAAACCATAAACAGGTTGCCTCTTTTGATGTACGCATATTTGCCTAGTAGCAGATTCAAGTTGATGGATTGCTCCGTGGTCTCAATTCCCTGGCGTAATCCATATTGTTAGTCAGAGATCTTTTTATTACAATTCTCCCAGCTTTGTAATCTGCCTAGAAGAATACTGCCCACCATGGGTCTATAATATGCGGGGCAGTTGCGATTACCTTTCTTAAATATTGGTACAGTCTGAGACTCAGCCCAGGAAGAAGGGAACCCCACACTCTGGCAGGATCTAAAAACATAGGTGAGAAGGGGGCCCCAAAGATCAATATTAGCTTTAAACAGGTCAATCGGGACTCCATCGGGTCCTGGAGTTTTATTTCCCTTACTTGAACTAATTGCAAGGAAAACTTCTTCCAGTGTCAAATTTAGAGCACATCAATCTAAGGCGAGAGTAGAGATCAAGGGAGCTATCGTAGGGGCTGGAAAAGGAAGTCTAATATCACATTCTGGAGTAGCCCCATACAAGCTGGAAAAATGTGCTACCCAGACATCTACAGTCATCGCAACCTCTATTTTCGGTTTATCACCTTCACTAAAGAATGGAGAATTAATAACACACCAGAATGCAGTGGTATCGTTACTACAGCTAGCCTCATACAGTTTCTCCCAGGCCTCCTCTTTTAGGGCGTTTCAAAGATTTTTTAGAGTAAGCCTGTATAGCCGTCTCCAATGCGGAGCCTCCCCATTGTTCCTAGGTTTGTTTTTCAGAGCCCTTATAAGTTTATTATGGGCCTCACTGCATGCACGATCAAGTCATCCCTTCCTCTTCACCGCTCCTGTCTTCTGTTTAGATGTTAACCCCACTTTAATAGCTCTAGTAATTTGGCCAAAAGACTCCATGATGGCAGAGGCTTCCACCGAAGTATCCAGACAAACATTAAACGTACTCCTTTGTTGCTAGATTAATTGCTGCAGGAAGCTAGTTGGGTCAGTTATGAACCATCGTAAAGTATAGCCAGTCAATTGAGAGAGCTCTAAGTTCTCCACGGCTAAATTGTTATGACAGGCCCTTTGATCTTTTGCTAACCCAGAGTTCAGCGCTAGACCCTGAGGAAAGTGGTCACTCATTGCAAAATCGTGTAATGTAAACTTAACGACTAGTGCTGAGAAATGGTTGGAGAAAAAACAGAGAATCAATGACACTTTTACCCATAGTGCCATCGAAAGTGCAAGGTACCACAACTGGGCTGTCCACAAATTCATTACTGAAGCCTTAATCATATTTAAAGATAAGCTTGTTGAGTTTCTTACCATAGTCTGAGTGTAGGAAATGGGTGGCCTCATCATTTACTGGTGTGGGCATGCCACAAATACTGTTGGAAGGCAGTTTACAGGGTTGAAAATTAAAGCCCCCCCAATTAGGATTTTGTCCCCATTCCCCTTAGAAAGTATGGATTCCAAATCAGTATCAAGTAGGCCCAGTATAAACAGTATATCTGAATCACAAGCATTGTTATAAAAATTAACTTAAATCAGCTCGTAGGATACAGAGAACTTAACATTAACATTTTGATAAAAATTGCTAGGTGACTTAATGTTTATAGAAGAGGAGGGTAATTTATTTGGCACAAAGTTCACCCTTGGGTCTACCATGCCTTAATGGAATATATGGGGAGTTAAATGTTATTCAGGTGACATGGTTCAACAACCCAAGTTTCCTGTAAACAAATAAAAGTAAGATTAGTTGTACATTCAAGGCATTCTGGTGAACTAAGCTTACTGCATAGCCCCGCTACGTTCCAGCATAAACAGTGATGTTATTTAAATCTGGGGTTATAGAGTTCGCATTTACCTCCTTTATCAACGCGGATTGTTTGGTGATTGTTAGGACCTTTAAACCCACCTATGGCTGTATAATATTGACAGGGGTTGGATTTATGGTAGCAGGATTTTGCAATATTGTTCCCATCAATGATTCATCCTTCAGTCAATCTACCCCAGTAAGGTTGGAAAGGCTATCAAACCTGTTGGACGTTGCAATACGGTACAAGAGGGGACTTACATAGTTTGGATTTGAGGGTGGTTGTTGCAGTGTACATTGTATTTGGGGAGTCGTTGTGTTAACGCATTCAGTTGCATGAACAGTTTTTCTGGGGGGCTTATAAAAGAAACCAAGTGGGAGAACTGAAATTTGATTTTGAGTTGGGAGCATTGACTTTGCCCGGCCCAATATTTTGTTTACTAGATCTGAGGTTTTGAAAGACAGCACCACACAGTCACCCTGAAACACTTTGGTAACCCTTCCAACCCACCCAACCCATCTGGCCATCTTAAATTCTGCAAAAAGCGCTCTCCCCAACCCCACTTTACAATTTAGCCAGTTGAGAGATTTATTTCTCAATGATTCCCCTGTTTCATGGTGCAGAGAATCTATGGGCGGAACGTTTGCCAAAATAACCACGTACTGGGTAACAGCAAGAGGGAGGTCTAGTTGATCTATGACAGGCAGGGGGTGTGTAAGGGCAGTTCTCCCCGAATAGGTATTTAACATGGGGACTGTTGATGCCCTCTTGTTATGAGCCCTTACTGCATCCATAATAGAAACAAGTAGTGACTCGGGCACAGTAGTTAACACTGGTTGTAGGGGTTGAAGGGTACCTCATGAATCATTGGTGGGAACCATATTGCAAAAGCCCTCTCCCATAATTCCAAACCCTGTCAATAATATACAGCCAGAGGTGGGTTTAAATGTCCTCATGAATCCCTGGAGCAGGTTGTTGGGCGGGTTATGAGTGTTCAGGGGCAGCACCATCAGTACTACAGTAATCATTTGGCCCATCCCTACTGTTCCCAGAGTGCAAATTGGCTGGGCCTAATCTTTCTGCACAGGTTACCACAGCACATTGAACAGCTTTAAGTCCATTTGTAAGACTACACACAGAGGATTTGATGAGATCTATCAATGCTTGAACTGAGGTCGCTAGTGAAGAACAGCCCAGGGAATCAGAAAGGACAGAGGGCAGTGACTTGCTAGCATCTCCTGGGGCTTAGATCTTGAAACCGGTTTTAACACAGATGCCCGTTTTATAACCTTTATTTTCCCATCACATGATACTGTATTAGTATTAGCAGAGCAGCTTTTGGGGATTTTGGGCCTTTTAGATGGGGAATAGGGTTAGAAGATGTAGGAATAGGGTACGAAGTACCCAGTGAAATGAGGGTAAGGTTAAGGACAGAGTCATCTTTATCTCTATTCACTATATCTAAACTTGTGGGCTGCAATTCACGCAGTTGGTCGACATTTCAGGAAGATATACTTGTGTTAGAAGATTTAATGCCACTTTCAGTACAAATAGTTAGAGTTTCCTCCACACTTAGGATTTGCTTCTCGATGGCCCCCATCGCCCCTGTTATATAATTGATGTCACGATTTTGGAAGTGATTTTGCTAGGGCAGAACTCAGATGTTTACTTTTCCCCATGTTTATAAAGAAAAACGCCATTGATTGGGTCCAGAATCTACACGTGCAAATGACAGAGTAATATACATATACAACTAACAACAAAAAGAAAGGTTCAAAGTTACAGTACCATAGCCAAAGTGGTCATCAGAGGATGAGAAGGTGGAAGACGAAGAGTTGCTGCAAGAACACACACCCAATTGGGGGGGCCCAGCCCTGCCTCCTCCTGCCGCTGACGAGCGCAGATGGGCACCCCCTTGGACCGGGCACGCCCGCGCGCGTCCCTAGATGTCGTGCAGTGTCCGGGGCCTGTGGTGGTCCCTCGGTACCCCCTCAGGGACTGGAGCCAGGTTCAGGTAGCTTTGGGGCTCAGACGCCCTATGTTTGAATCCCTTTCAGGACATAGTGAGAGACAGGCTTAGGCCTCTGCATATTGACTAAATAAGTGTGATGCCAGGGCTGAAATAAAAGTCAAGATATTAGATTATCATGCAGTTGGGCACACAGGGCAGGAGTATGCTCTTGTTCACTGTTGGATTTTGCCCTGTTTGCAGGGTCACCTCAACATTGTTGCCTTTACCCTCCTCTTTTTTGTGCTGAATAACCAGTGCTAAAGGGCTTGTGTGCCCACCCTTAAACATGGTTTGATTGGCAAATACCTAATTGGCATATTTCATTTACTAATACGTCCCTTGAAAAGTGGAATACTGGCAGCCTGCAGCCTGTCTTGGGTGACATGACTGGGGGTAGCTGACAGTTAGACTTTGTAAATTCCTTCTAGACAGTTAGACATTAGAGGGATTAGGTGTGATGCAATAGGCCATTTTCTGGCAGGATGGGGGGTGGGGCTCAGCACAGCCCCACTTACAACTGAATAGCCTCAGTCCTGCCTTCACACAAAATGCCTAATAACTCTGTATTATTACTGCAGCCAGCTTGGAGCCAGTGCTTCTCCCACACTCCAGAAGAAAGGCACCAGGGTATGGATAAAGGACCTTCAGACCCACTCTTCAGTTCGCTACTGCACGTTTGGAAGAACACTCAGAGGCCAGCCTGCTTTTGAGCCCTGCATGTCACCTGCACCCAGGACTCAGAAAGTGATTCCAAGGGCTAATTTTCTGGCCTCCTTTTCAGAGCCACCGGGACATAAAAAACTCCCACCATCTTGAACCCGCACCTGGACCCAGCCTGAATGAGTCCTGAACCCCCATGAGGTGCCCCACCAGTCCTGAACGCTCGGTTGTGGTGATAAAGGTTACCAGATGGCCAATTTTTGAAACTGAGGACTTAGACAAAATTGAGCTAAAGGTGCTCTGAGAACCAGGATGAGACTGGGACCGACCTGCTCACCTATTCCCCCGATGTGCAACGCCAGTCGGATTGACTTTGCAGCCTCTCCTGTTACTTTCTTCACCGCAGCAGCAAATCCGTTTCAGGGTCCTGCTCCAAAGGGGTATCCAACCTCGTGGAACTCTCTGGCTGCATCCCTCTGCTTCGTCCCTGCTGGAGTATTTTGACTTCCATTTCGGCGACTATGTCCGTAAATATAAAATTCTTCACCACAGCTTTGACCCAAGGTCATCTGATGATGAAGATCCCTCCTTGGACACCTCCTGCAGGTTTGCCTAACTGAACATTAACCCTCTCATCAGACACTTTTTCTCAGAATTGTATTTAAAACCGAAGCTGAGCGTCTACCAGGCCCAATACATTTCTTGTGTCCGAACTGTGCACAATCGCGATTGACCATATTTTCAACTTTGACCCGGTCATGCACAGCTAGATGTCAGCAGTTGGTGCTTTGATCTATTAGGCTCCAGTTTTCACAAAAAACTTTAAAGAGTCATAACTCTGTTTCTACTGATTTGATTTTGGTTGTTTTGGTGTAAAATAATTTATGAAACTTTACTCTATTTCTCAAAATTGTTTTGGGCTTTTTCTTAAGTTGTTTTTCCACTTTATTACTGATTGTATGCTGCATAAATACTTTACCAATTGCCTCTAAGTTGAGCCTGACTGCTTTATGTGCCAAGCTGCCCAGGGTTAAGCAAAGGGTTAATTTAGGGACTTTTTGTGGTTCATCCTGCAAGGGATTGTGATTGTTGCTTAACCAGAGCCCACCCTTTAGTCTACCAACAACCAGCAGTGGCCAGTGCAGGTAAGTGGGGCCAGTGGGGGGTGGATTTCGACAGATGACGATGAGGGAAAATTAATAATTTATTTAATTTTCCCCGTGGTCGTCTGTTGAATCTCCCCCAACCTGGCTCACCACTCTTACCTGCACTGGCCGCTCCTGCCAACAATCCAATTTCACACATTCAACTTGCAACAGACATTCCCATCCCAACAGTCCACGACATGACTAAGGATAATTCTGGGGGATTTACTTGGCCTGAGTCAGAAGTATCTCAGGTGATGACTGATGGCAACCTAATTGCTGCATCAAGGGTAAATTCTTAACTTCTCCTTTGTAAATTAAAGCTAGTCATTTCTTGCAACCAACTGCTGTTTATTATTTCGATAAATAGGAGTATTTAAAATCTTTAGTTCAGATAATACTATTTGTAAACCTTAGAAGGACCATGAATGGAAGAATTATCACATTCACTGCAACTGGTATTAGGTTTACATGTAGATGATTGCAAACATATTTCAGTATACAAGTTAATCATAGGATAAATGACAGGTGCTGCACATAGAAAACAGCATCCGATTCCCCACTTTTTTCTTCTTATCCAAGGGCTATCTGAGTGGGATATACAAGGTTTCCTGCTCCGCAAACTCTCCTTGAGTTTAATGGATGAACTGTCAATCCACTATCATGGCGTGACTGATCCATCAGTCAGGCCAGCGTTTCACTGGCTGCCATATTTGGATTTTGACCATACATCCTAATGGAGGAAAGACCTTCGGCTGTTCTTCAGTTCTCTTTCATCTGTACTTCTGTTCTCCTTTGACAGACAACCCTCCATCAACTTTGGTATGGTGGAAATTTGTCTGCCATATTTAGAGTCATCGTCCTCCAGAGTGGGATGTTGGACCCTCACAACAGAGGACCGAAAGGTGAGGTTCGACTTTCTGCACCAGGGTGCATTTGTCAACATTGACAGATGCGTTTGTCAACACACATCTGCTCTAAATGTACTCATCAATGATACCTGCATCTTTGAATACTGAATCCAGTATTCCCAGGAGAATCTCTGCAAGTGAGGGAGGGTCTATTCCATTGCTTCCAGTGTACACTAAGATGCCCTAGCAACTGGTGGTGGATCTCCCTGACCCCTCAACCTTATTCCATGGAAGCTGAAAGTTTGTCCATAGCCCACTCTGAAAGTATTGTGGGGATTCCAGGTAAAGTGGACACTGGTGAGTACACACACAATCTCAACTCACTAACAAATTCACCCTCTCACCACTCTGGCACCCATATTTCCTTATACGACTTCCTGCACTAATGCCAACCATTTCACAAGTATGCTATCTGACAGTACTCCTAATATTCCCTATCTAATACATTAGAACTTTTTTCTACACTGTGACACAATTCTCCTTCACAGAACTCACCTTAGTAATCCATTCAAACAGGTGTGAGAGCACTTTTGATCACAACCGCCACTCAACCTTTTATAACAACATCTATCTTGTTACACATCCTACCATAAGGTACACCCACTCCTATCACAATTGCATAGCACATTCTAGCACTAAGGAGCAAATGAGTGCTTAAAAAAAATGATCCAGCAGTATAATGTTGAACAGATAAATACATGTCACTGGCGGAAAAGTTATCCAGTTCTGGATTTTGATTAAATATATCACTGCAGCCTGGGAGTTCTAGTCTTATTTCTATGTAATTGAGCCTATTGCACCAACACACCTGATTCAAATGATATGTAAAAGCACAGTCAAAGAATTAAAATGTTTTTACTGGTGACATAGATCTCTCTGGTCACCGTAAGTAAAACACTGTGGTGGGACTCATGATCTTTCCCCACAGACATTATGCTCAAATGCAGGCATCAGTAACACAAGATTTCTATGGATAGAGAAGAGGAGATAACATCAAGTCCAAATTCCATACATTGAGATATCCACTAAGGGGCTGATTACAATGACCTTAGGTCGGAGACTTTACGACACTCATCGTCGGTTTCACTTCTCACCGCCTAATTACAATCTAGGCTTCATAACTGAAACCGGCCGGTCATTCCGGCTGGATTTCGACGGTCGGCCAGTCAGAGACCGGTCCGTTATTCCAATGGACGGCGTTTCTACCTTTGGGATTGAAATGCTTGGTTTCTGACAGGCTTTCCATGCCGGGCTTTCCAACATGGAACGTCTGCCGGAAAGCTTGTTTGGGGACCCCTAACAGGTCCCCCTTCTCCTTGTGGCCTCTGGTTGGGGGCAAAGGGGGCACCGATGGTGCCCCCTGTTTTGATCCCTGCACCTCGTGGCAGACACCTTGAGGGGCCTGCCAATCGGTGCAGGGATGAACACAATATCCCATTTCTCTATGAGAGCTTGTGCTACAGCTGGTTTACGGCTGGAGGACAAGCTCTCATTAAGAAATGGGAGTATGCATCCTCAACATGTGTGGTCGCATTGTAATTGCGGTGGCGGGACCACCAACCAGAGGTCGGTCAGTCCCGAGACAGCGACAGTGTCGGTCGGAGGCAACTCCAACCAACATCATAAGGCCCCAAGTGTCAGGTCTTTTTTATTGACTCTCATGTACATTGGCACCACTCCCCGGCAAGGAGCAAGCTTACAGCAAAAGAGAAGCATCACTCTTCCACCAACAAACTAGCGATTTACACTGTAACTCTCTTCAAATCCAGTTAAACTATCTACCAATGACTTGATAGTTTCCCTGCAGATAACAGGATGAAATGCTCTATGAAGAAATAAGAAGATCAAATCTGGAGGGTAGGAAACCATCCTTTTACTTTTGTCCTCTGAGATATTTTGCTTTTCACTGAACCCTATATGTCTGCTGTCTTCAGCACTCTATTCAGTTTGCCTCAGCTAACCAGTGGTAAAGTGGCTGTGTTTTCCCTTTTAGCATTGGCAAATTGGCATACGCCAAATTGGTATACTTAACTTGCCTATAAGTCCCATGAATATAGTACAAAATTTACCTAGGGGTTGGGAGTTGAATGCCACTAGTGGACTGCAGAACGTATTGTGCCATCCATTACAGTGGCAGTGCAAACATCGCTTCAGGCCTACTTGACTCTAACAGTGTAAAACAGTAATTCAACTTGTCCAAATAAACCCTTTTGACAGAGCGAAGACTCCCACCTATTGTTCATGGACATGTGTCATCCCCAGAGAGCTATAAAATATCATAAATTGCTAATAGCAAGTGGCAGTTAGGCATTCCCTCATACCAGATTTTTTAATTATATTATGATTCAACACATGAGTTTTCTAGTCATGGGTCAAGCGTCTGTCAGCCGATATACAGTCTTCCTTTTATTTATGAATTAAGGTTAGGCAGGGATTCACTATGTGCTATTTTTAATCAATTTCACAGAGCAAATCTACAATAAAACAGTTTGTTTCACATTTGTGCAGTCAGTTAGTAAATGCTTTTAAAATATTGAAACATAATTACTATACTCCATTATGGAGCTCCACATCATTACCCATAAGTGTTCGTGCTAGACATACAGACATACTAAATCATGGGATTTGGCCGGTTATAGAATGGCTTGGTCCTATTTGTAGTGATACTTTAATATGGTCTTCCAAATCATTCATTAACTATCTGCAAATTAGAGATTTTATACAAACAAATTGATAGACTCGATTGTAGCATGGTACAGTGTAAATATTACATAATATGGTTATGGCTCAAAATAAAAAAAACATTTTTCATTATAATGTTTTCTTTGAAGCAGTTAGGGATGATCTAGAGTTTGAGGTAGCAATCGAGCAAGAAGTTGTGCACTAATGTATATATATATATATATATATATTGTCTATTTTTGTCAGTCCATAAAAGTACAGAACCTGCGTTTGCTACCTGCTAATTTGAAAGTACAGCATTACAAACACCTAAAGTAGTAAACATGGTTGTAGTAAAAGTAACTGCAGTAATAGAGCCATGTACTCACTTGTGATTGAGTACCCTCTAAAACAAAATCAGAATATATAAACCCATGCATAAATAGGGACTATTCTACTGGTGTGACTAAAAGCATAATATCTTATAATTTAAAAAAAATATCAAAGATTATATAGTATACTGAGGAACTTAACTTAATTAGATTTTGCTAATGGAATACACCATCACAAACTTCGAGGATATGTTGTTTACCTTATTACAAGTGCACTAGCATACAATGCTGATAGCGTCTTGCGGGTATCAGTCTTGTTTTTGATGGAGTATCACATTATCTCTTTTATGTGCGGAATCTGAGTCTCCTCCACTAGTATTGCATAAGGTCAGGCCATGGTATCCAAAACCAAAAATACAAGCCCGTGACACTTTAATGCCAACATACATTATCTAATGTCATAATCAGACCCCACACACAGACATACATGTTCTCTTGACTTAGTACAAGGATGGTGATTTCAGCTAACAGCTGAAATGCAATCAGGTGGCCCAGTAAAGTGCAGATATAAAGTATTGGTCATGGTCAGATGCCAACTAAACTACTAATCATGATGTGCAGACACCACTGTGCAACACATTCGACTCTCTGAGAGGAATAGTATTCTTTGACCTACCTGAGAGGATGCTGTTAGTGGACATCTTGGACCTGAGCACATTGATGGCCATACTCTTTCTCAAAGCAGTCCTAAGCCTTCCCACACCGAGCTTTGATGTAGGGTAGGTCGTAAAAGTACATAAACAGTGACATCATATACAAGGATTTGTAGACACAGGGAATGGTTTAGCAGTGAAGACCATGAAGGGAACATTGTGGCCCTAACTCAAGTTAAGTTTATTCAGCTATTATGCAGTATCTTAATTACATTTGTGAGTCCTTTCATGTATTGTAGGTGCATGCATTAGTCTGATTTTAAATGTATGGTCAATTAATAATAATTATTTTAGGATATCATAGAAACATTTGTCATGCCTCTATAGGCCTCATTTAAAGTTCGGCTGACAGCATGTAAACTGTGCGCTGCATGAGTATTGGCTATTATGTTGTTCTTGCAGTCACGGCTTTGTTCAACATGTGTTCATACGTTTTAAGTCTATTGGCAACATGTAATCAAAGATATCTAGAGGTCAAAGTATAATCTTTCACGCATGATGTATCAAAATGTCAGTCAGATTGTTTCTAATAAGATAATGGCACTTAGATCATTCTTTAAAGTTTGGCAGATGGTGTATTATATTAGAAGTATTTGAGATATACCGTCTGACTTAATTAAAGCATATATCAGTTGTAATAAGACTAATAAGATATTTTTGATAGAGTATCTCATACACCAAACTATAAACCAGTCCTAGTGTTTTAATGTCCAATTAAATTAAATTTAATTACTTAATGTTAGTTTGATTTGTAAATTATTTGACATATTTTGTGATGTCCTCTTATTCATACTATTAACATTTTTTAGAATAATTCAGGACATCTTTGTTGTTTGTATATTTTGATATACAATTTAACAGATATGTGCATAGTACTTTCCTCTAAATGTGGCATTGCAACAATGGGAGACCACTTTTCTACTGTCTGCATGTGAGACCTGGTTTGGATGATCCCTTTGGGATCAGAGGTTACTGGCCTCCAGTTGTGACACTATGATTCCTTTAGCCCTGATATTCTTGGCCAAAAACACTGTTGGACCCCAAACTGGATTACTAAGTACTCACCTTTAGTGCCTGTCAGGATAGTGGGATCAAGCAGTCCAATCATACTGAAGAAGGTGATGAGGGTTAAAGATGCAGAACACAGGGAAATAGCCTAGTACATAACCCTTAAATATGGAATGCTCAGTGAATGTTTCATAAAGTAAAAAATAGTCTAATACACACAAAACTAAACAGAATATACTGCTCACAGGGGTAGGGCCCACAGACATAGCAGAACTTCCTTCTATATACCAGATGTTGTTAGGCACTAAAGTAAAAAAATGTCTGTTTGTGAATTTAGACTGGAATTACTACAAAGGTACAATATTCAAGATACTTAGTGCTGCATATAAAGTCTGGAAAGCAAATAAGAAGATGTATGTGTTCAAAAGAATATCCTGGTATACCCCATTGGCAGCTACAGTGTATTTTGGGATCCGATTGTACATAATTGGAGAACTTAAGGTAGCACCCTGGTCGGGAACTTAGGGAGCAATATCATCTGCCCCGGGCGGATTTTTTTTAAATATTTGCAAATTAGAAATTATCTTTTGATGGCTTGTTGGAATATTAATTTCAATCCTCTGAGAGAAGCAAATAGAAAGGCAGCAAGAATAGGGACATTATATTCACTCATGCTTAGCACAAAGCCTAATGATTTGGAGGAGCATGGGTGTAAATGGGAGAATAGATTAGGATGACAGGATATACACCTAGAGACTTCTCTGGAATTAGCTGGACTACTATTCCTATCCGCTAAGCTAACCGCCCAGCATTATAAGACCTCCTCTATTTGTATCACACACCTGATAGGATTGTTCAATGGTGTGGGGACCAAGAGGGAAAATGCTTCCGCTGTGGGAACCCAGCCGCTGATGTTGTACATATTTTTTATGCATGCTCACAACTAGGTAGACTATTGGAGCAGCTGGATAAGTTCCTAACTGCAATTTTGGGATCGCCTATACATTTGTCACCTATGCAGATTTTGTTGGGGGTAGAGATGGGTGCTGAGGCTGAAGCTGTATCAAGTAAGAATGTATATTTGTTTTTTTTAGCTACAGCTGTGTTAAGATTATGTATAGCCTCCGACTGGTTACAAAAGGATGCCTCATCATTTGAGGCTTTGAGGGCAAGGTTTTTTGCTATGTTTAATATGGAGTATATTTATATGCTCTCAAAGGTCGTCGTAAACGAAAACTGGGTCAGCAAATCTGGGGCGCAGTTCTATCCTTTTTGGATATAGATATTTAAATTTGACTGTATGTGCGTTAATGAAACTAGTATCACAATGTATTTTTTTATGTGCCTTTTCATTTGGTATAAATAATTATTAATTGTAATTAGCTACTTGATATTGTGCCGCATGTGACCAGTATATTTCTGTTACTGATGTATTTTCTAGTAAATAAATAAAATTAAATTAAAAAACTAAACAGTACATATAAGAAAGATATGCAAAGAAAATGAGAATTCTCTAACTCCGCCCATTCCAGAGATGTGAGTACACATGATGTTCATCTAATATTAAAGTATATTGCTGATATTAACCTATGGTGGTGTTCATGATCAGTTCCTGACTTTACAAGCATAGAACTGGGCTGACTTTCTGAACACAGAGCCCTGGCCGGCCAAATGATAACCAATGACTTCAGTGGGATGGAGTTCACCGAGTGCTTGTGGACACAGGTGCTAACAAGCAGACGCGATATGCGCAACTAAATTTCAGCACTGTATACAGTTTAATGACATCCAGTCCCAGTTGCGACTCTTTAAAGTGAAATGCATCCTTGTGTTTAACTTGCAGTGATTTGTGCGGAAATATGTGTTTTCAGAAGGGTTAGGTACTCTTTCTGTGAAACTGTTTTCTCCATGTACCAGACCTCCCAAAATATACAAATAAGCCCACCCCAAGACTGGTAAGGAAAAATGTTCCAAAAGGGAACAGAATGAGCAATATCCAGTGCCTGGTGCTATCCATGGGCTTCCAAAGTCCACTGATTTTGCTGCTTCTATACAAGAATCTCTAAAACAAGGGCACCATTTATGTTAAAGCTGTATATTTAAAGAACTAATATGTTTAGTTGATTTTACAGTGCCTTGGTTCCCACTAGATTGACTACTGGTCACGGATAAAGCTTGAGATAAGCCACGCCTTGTAGTATGTAGTAAGAGTTTACATTGTTATGTATCTTCAACTGTGGAATCTATTTGAATGCAGTTTTTGGCTGCTTAAACAATACCTTCACCTCCAGCTACCTCTCTGATAAGCCCAAGAGAATGGGGGAAGATAGTGGGGTCCTTAAGGTCCCATGGAGGCAGCCGCAGAGTGCACTGAGCTTACCCTGTTGCATGGGTGGATCATGAAAAAAAAAGGTGCATCAACCAACAGCATAGACAATGTATCTTCCCACATAGATGATGCAGTCAGATGCTGTAGATTCTCCTCCCGAACAGCAGCTGGAAGACCTGATGTTCTGGAGTGACGCAGAACACACAACTTCCAAAGGCTTTCTTAGGTAGCTGAGCACTTTTCCCATTGTTGGCTCTCCATTTTATTGTGCTGTCCAGCATCCTCTCTCACAGCAAGCAGAGTTCATGGTTTGCAAAGCAGGCCAATAGCGGTCCTGGCTCAGACATGGTAGACTCACTCTCCGCAGCGCTCACGCTCGCATATTTCGCTTACTTAAGCTTTTTAACTGTTGTATTTTGCTGCACGATCGCGCTGCTGTTTTAGTATAACAGGCGCTGCTTTTTATTTTAGTTTAACTTGGGGGTGATAATTTCTTCTAGCTCCTAACATTGCACAATATCTCGTTGGTCACCCCACATTTTGCGGGATTTAGGCCATTTAGGTGTGATACTCCCCGCGTCGCCTCGATTCAAGGCCGCCATCTTGGGTGGGGGGAAATCAGGTCTTGCCGATTCTGGGGCGCCATCTTTGTTGTCGGCCTAGGGGTTCCCTCGCAGACTCCCGCGCTTGGAGGAGTCTTCATATTCTTGAATTCTATCTGCTGGCAGGTTGACTCACTCTGCATCAGCGCTCACGCTCGCATATTTCGCTTACTTAAGCTTTTTAACAGTTGTATTTTGCTGCACGATCGCGCTGCTGTTTTAGTATAACAGGCGCTGCTTTTTATTTTAGTTTAACTTGGGGGTGATAATTTCTCCTAGCTCCTAACATTGCACAATAATCGTTGGTCACCCCGCATTTTGCGGGATTTAGGGCATTTAGGTGCGATACTCCCCGCGTCGCGGCGATTCAAGGCCACCATCTTGGGTGGGGGGAAATCAGGTCTTGCCGATTCTGGGGCGCCATCTTTGTTGTCGGCCTAGTGGTTCCCTCGCAGACTCCCGCGCTTGGAGGAGTCTTCATATTCTTGAATTCTCTCTGCTGGCAGGTAGACTCACCCTCCGCAGCGCTCACGCTTGCATATTTTGCTTACTTAAGCTTTTTAACAGTTGTATTTTGCTGCACGATCGCGCTGCTGTTTTAGTATAACAGGTGCTGCTTTTAATTTTAGTTTAACTTGGGGGTGATAATTTCTTCTAGCTCCTAACATTGCACAATAATCGTTGGTCACCCCACATTTTGCGGGATTTAGGGCATTTAGGTGTGATACTACTAGCGTCGCGGTGATTCAAGGCCGCCATCTTGGGTGGGGGGAAATCAGGTCTTGCCGATTCTGGGGCGCCATCTTTGTTGTCGGCCTAGTGGTTCCCTCGCAGACTCCCGCGCTTATGGACATTTTAGATGCTTGGTGCTCAAGCGCGCAGCAGAAGCGCGCCGGAGGTGCGCCAGAGTTAAGCCCGTTTGCGTCCGTTCGCGCACAGGTCGCAACGGGCGCCGGGAACGTTGCCTCTCCGTCTCCTACCCGGTTAATCTATTCTAGAGACATGCTTACAAACATGGACCCTTGTTCTATACTTAGCCGCCAGCCTCATACCACCGTTAGGCGCCGGGAGTCCCTGTCCTGTGGCTTGCTTAATGTCAGATCCCTTAGCAAGCATCATGTGGAAATTGCGCTACTCATTGAGTCTTATGAGTTAGATGTGCTCTTCATGACAGAGACATGGACCAGAGCGGATTGTGCGGTGGAACTGGATCTAGCCTGCCCCCCAGGCTACAAAATCAAGCACAATCCTCGTGTAGGGACCAGAGGAGGTGGTGTAGGCTTTATTTTTAGGGAAGCTTTGGATATTTCCCAGCTTGAGACTAAGGAAATCCCGGGTTGTGAACTAATGGGTTTTTCCCTAAAAGGACAGGGAGGTGTCCTGCACTCCGGATTGCTGTGTTATAGACCCCCGGCCAGTGCTTTGTCTGCAGTGCCTGAGCTGATCGATCTTATTTACGATCTTTCTAAAACCCATGCCAGGACTTTGGTTCTGGGAGATTTTAATTTGTGGCCAGACGGGCCTACAGATTTAGCTTATAAAGACCTGGTCCAGGCCTGTGGCAATATTCATCTGCAGCAGTTGGTGCTCTCCCAGACTCATTCAAAGGGTCATGCCCTAGACCTGATCTTTGCAGCGGCCAGCCAGGTGACTATTGGGAACATTGTCCCTCAATGCTGGACAGATCATGCTCTCGTCCACTTCTCTCTTCTACTCCCTGTCGATACATCGAGGAGTGGCAGCACAGGAGTTACTACTAAGCTTGGTAGGCAATGGTCCAGGCTCCTGAAACAGTCGTGCCTGCCAACCCTACTGGCAGAGGGTTTCACTTTAGGATGCAGTGTGGAGGAGAGCTATGAGACCCTCAGCCAGCAAATCTTAGTTTCACTAGATGTGCTGGCCCCCTGCGGAAAACCAGGGACAGGGCTAAAACTGCCATGCCTTGGTTTTCAAAAGATCTTCTTCAGATGAAACTTCAGTGTAAGCGGGCGGAGCATGCCTGGAGGAAACAGTACCTTGAGTCAGATAAAGTCCTCTTTAAACAGGCACTGACGGACTATAAAGCGCAGATTAAGTGTGCCAAAGCCAGGTTTCTCGAGGAGACACTACTACAAGCAGTGAATAAAACTCAGACCTTATTTAAGATCATTAAGGATCTCTCTTGTCCTGCCTGTGCTACCAATGACATTCCGGCCTCTCAAGCTTTATGCGACTCTCTGGCAAAGGCCTTTGAAGACAAGATTGCCACTATTTTGAGCAATCTTGGCACTACGGCCATCCTAGATATCCAGTCTACGCCTGATCTTGCACTAGTAACCATCTCAGGGTCCTCGGAGGTGGATGGAAGGCAGGTACGGCTGAACAGTTTTCCCCTTCCTTCCTTTGAGGATTTCTGTCTGCTGGCCAACAGTGTATCTTCAGGCTCTCCCCTGGACCCGCTACCACATACATTTTGGAAAGTGTTCCAAGAGGAGCTTTTCCCCCCCCTCCATGCCATCTGCTGCCAGTCCCTCAGTAGCGCCCGAGTTCCGGATTGCTGGAAACTGGCCGTGGTCTCTCCGCTGTTGAAGAAGGAAACGCTGGATCCCACCTGTTCAGCGAACTACAGGCCCATCTCGTTGCTTCCTTTTCCCATTAAGATCTTGGAGAAGCTGGCCACCAAACATCTGTCCAGTTTCATGGAGACCAACACCTGTCTGGATGTGGCCCAGTTTGGCTTCAGGCCAGCCCATGTTACTGAGTCCGCATTGGTGACCATTTTGGACAACCTTCGTTCGCGAGTCGATCTCGGTCGGGCAGCCTTTTTAGTGCTGCTCGATATGTCGGCCGCGTTCGACACGGTCAACCATGCCATTCTGGTCAGGAGACTGGAGGAAATTGGGGTGTCTGGCCTGGCTCTGGACTGGTTGGTCTCCTATCTTGGTAATAGACACCAGGTGGTAGGCTTGCCGCCCTACAGATCTGACATCAAAAAAGTGGGGCAGGGCGTACCCCAAGGGTCGGCCATTAGCCCTATTTTATTCAATCTTTACCTCCGTCCCCTGGTTAGATTGATTAGGTCCTTTGGTATTGCGGTCATAAACTACGCCGATGACACGCAACTTATCTTCTTTTTTGAAGGTAGGGATGCCGTGTCTCAGGAGACCTTCCATCGCTGTATGACAGCCACCGCGGATTGGTTGAGTCAGAACTCCCTGCAATTTAACAGCTCTAAAACGGAGGTACTGCACTGTTCGCTGGACCGTATCCCTCGGCCATTGCCGCTGGACTTTTGGCCTACTTCTTCCCATGGTGCAGTTTTGGCGGCAGACTTTGTTTGGAACCTGGGTGTGATGTTTGGATCTAACTTACAGTTAGACACGTTTGTGAATAAAACAGTGGCTACCTGCATGATGTTGCTCCGCACACTACGGAAGATCCTTCCCCTGCTCCCAGTCCATGCCCGACCAGAGGTAGTGCGTGGCATCATTAAGCAGACTCGACTACTGCAACACACTACTGCTGGGTACGCCAGCCACCCTGGTGGGTAAACTGCAGCGAGTACAGAACATGGCTGCTAAGCTGGCTCTTTCTCGTCGGCGCTCTGATTCATCTTCCTTGGCGCTTATGGACCTTCATTGGTTGCCAATCTCCCAACGCATTGATTTCAAAGCACTATGTTTAGTGTTTAGGGCCCTTCATGGGCAGGGTCCGTCTCCTCTGCAGGAGCTGTTTTCTTGGTATACGCCTGCCAGATCTCTTCGCTCCTCGTCAGCCTGCCTGGTGGTAGTCGCTAACATCTTGAGGACCCGGATGGGCGGACGCTCTTTTAGATTTACCGCAGCTAAATTGTGGAACTCCCTACCTCTGTCTTTGAGAAGCCTGGGGGACCTTTCTTCCTTTAAAAAAGGATTAAAAACGTTTCTCTTTCCTAGGATAGTGTAAGTATTGCAGCAGTGTAACATCGCGTATGGTCTGCTAAGAGTCAGAGCACCAGAATACCCTTTGGGTGATAGTTTGCGCTATATAAGTATGCGATACAATACAATACAATGGTCCTAGTCTTGCATGGGGTAGAAAGAAGGATGACCTTGTCCCTTGAACTGAACCCTCCTCAAATGTAGTGGTGCATACCCTAATTCTTGCTAATGAGGGATCCTGAAACACTATGCTCATCAAGCTGGCCAATATTTAATGAGAGAGGAGACATGTTAATTATCTCTTCAATAGCTCATGTTCTGGGGGCACCTCAAATCAAATTTTACTCGGCCAATGCATAATCAATTTATACCAGGCCCTGGTCAACAAGAAGCTCTCCTGATTTGTCAGGAAGAGGGGCAGGAATACATTTATTCTGGCAGGGGTACTGTAGCTAGATTCATAGGATGTGGACCATGGTCTATCTCCTGCCATCATCCTACACTGAACATTAGGGCTGAATGGGAGATGGGGCACCTTTAAGGCAGTTTGGATTTTGATAGCCTCACACAAATCAACCACAATTCCAGTATATGCACATACACTCCCACACAAGCTAAAACTGATTTCCTCAGGTAGCCTAAAAGAGACACACAGTGGTTCCAGACATTGTTATATATCTGTTTACACCTATCTCAACCACATGAAAGTGAAAGACCCAATTAAGGGATGCTGGCAGAAACATATGCCTGGGAGAAGACAGTACACAGAACGCCCTTGAGAAGATTCAACAGAACAAACTGTCACCAATGCAAGTCCCACAAAACCTGAATAGAGAGGGTCTTAAAGAGGGATGCACTTCTGGGGTCACAGTCCATTTTTATAAGAACGCTGTGAGTGAGCTTGCATGATTGGAAGGCTCACTGATGGCAAAAATAAGTTAAAAAACATAAATTAGAATAGGCAGAAAAACATGCTTTCCTACACTGCGCAGGGGACATTCTGTCCCTGGCTATATGTAGAAGTCAAGTTAATTGCATGCTGGCAGATGGTTCTTTAGAACAGTGGAAAGGGTGACCCCCCAATCAAGCCACACAACTTAGCCATGCCCCAAAGTTAGTCATGGAACAAGAACTAGAACAACACTTGAAAATTATTCTCTCTAATAGTATGTCTCCTTTCTTTCTCTCCTGTTGTGAGTGCACAAAACAACTGGGCAATGATATGCTGAACTGGAATGAAAGCCTTAGCTGATACTAGTGTTAGGGCTTACTTGTCTAGTCCGTGCAGTAGCACACCTATTAATGTGCCAGGCACTGGGTTAGTGCACCCTATCAGTGTGAATTCACAAATGCCCCAAGGCAGCGCATTAGTGAGAGGTGAACCGGCGCTTTGAAGCTGCAATTTCTCCCTTCATTGTACAAGTAGCAAGCAGCCTGCATTACAAATAGAGACAAATAAGCCCTCGCAGACCAGTGCAGTGAATGACTGCACTCATCTGAAGGATGATGGCTGGGTAAGGGGGTCCCTGGAACCCCATATCCCCCTTTTGAGAGGCCCCCGAGGATACCCTCTTTTTGGCTCACAGTCGGTGATTCCCTGAGAGCTCAAGCCGACCATGTAAAAACACCAGTAAAAGGTCCAGTCGTTATGGGAGGTAACAAATGCAGACAAGGTTGTACCAAGGAGGGACTAAAAAGCCTAATAACCACTCATAAGCCAGCGTTTGCAAAGGACAATGACACAAGCCAATTAAAAATATGGGCGGAGAGTGGGCGGGCTTAAAGGCCATACTCCAATACTGCATGCCTCGCAGCAGTGCACGCGCTGCCCAGGTTCGACCTAAAAAGGGGCTCTGCAGTTGGAGAGGTTGGGGGTGAGCTGGGGGTAAGGCACAGCACTTGAGGGTTAAAGAAACTTATAAAAGTTTTGTAACTCATATCTCATAGTTGATCATCTTAGCCAGTCCTCAGTTTAAAGTGAAAAGTGTTGATGTAAGTGTGGAGGAATTGCAATCCACCCCAATTTTACAAGGTGGGTAGAGGAGAAGAGAAAACGTGTTGTGGAAAAAATGTTTGTTTTATATTGCTCACTTTCATGTTTGCCATTTTCATCAGTGGCGTAAATTACTCATGACATAATGTATGGCACTTTTCATTCACTGTTATAAAGTGTCTCTTTTAGGACCTACATTTTAAATGAAAGTCATTATGAAGTTAGATTTCATTGCCTTGCTTGTTTTTGTGAATTGCAGAATGTGATTTTACATAAGCAATGATGTATAAAGACCGTATAATTGTCTTAGGTTACACCACTTTTGCAAGTCAGATACTTTGGGGCATATTTAGGGAATGGTGTTGCAGGGCAGTGGAGCAAGTTACCTTACCGTGCTGCACTGCACCACAGGGAAAGGGCAGGAATGCAATGTATTTATCCAATACGGTGCATTTCCCCCCTGCGCTGGCACCATTTTGGCTGCCTAGTGTCAACACAGGCACACATGCACCATTGTTCAATGGTGCCTGTGTTGTAGGCAGGATTTTTTTTCCCATGAAACTGCAACTCTTCCTGCACAGAAATAATCCATAGAGGCATTTTCTCCTTTCGATGTGTGCTTCAGAATGCAGCTTATATAGACCGAGGAAAAAACCAAGAGAAATAAAGATATTTCTCCTTGTTACACCTCCATTGAATCATTTCCTGGTTTATAAGTTCTTTTAAGTTTGGGAATGCATCAAAAACCATTGGAGTTGCGTGGGAACGCCCAATGAGCGGCCTACCAAGGATAAAATATGCCAACTGTATTACTGTCACATACTGGCTGGCTGACTCCTGAGACTCAGAAGTTGTGTCCTGAATTATCATTGGGGGGGTACATGTCATACAAAGAGTCCATTAAGTTAATGACATTTAGATGCTCCCTGAAAAAATTAAGGAGAGCCCAAATTTAAAAATGATAATGGAAGTAAAGAGTTAGCTCCCGTCTGTAGGAAATTTCTTTTGGTATGAATATGGTAAGAGTGATAGCAAGTATCATATTCCGTCCTCAAGAATTCATACTGTTGAAGGAAACTATAATGAGAATAAAATCAATGAATTAAGGGTGCAATATTGATTTGCTGAGGAATATGTAAGTTGCCAATTGCTAAGTAGTAGACTTTCAGAATTGGCTTATCATGTGTTAACCGTATATTCTCATTTTAGGACTGCAGCAAGGAGCTATGAAATTACAAAGGATTTATTGGTCAGTTAATATTGATATAATTGCGTATTTCCTTTTAATGTCACTCAGTCTCTGCTTGTTTTTATTAGAGGGGGCAATATAGAATTGAATTGATATGTATGCTTAAACGCATTTGCATGCCTTTAAAAGAAATCCAATGGTCAACAGAGTTTGCTACCTGTGTCTAGAGATGAGCCTTAGGCTTGAATTTCCAGATTCCATTTTAAGACTGTCATAAAATCCCCTAGTAATTCAGGCCATATCTGTTTGCTTAAGTCAGTCATACCACTTGTGAATTTGTCTACATTTTTCGAATGCTTAATATGTATGCCTCATAGTATTCTGACAGTCGAAGCTTCCCAGAAGTATTCAGAGTTAATTATGAATTCCCAAAAAGTTATAGATTTGTTTGAACCCTAGTGCCAAATGACTGTTTTTGGGAAGTTTGTGAGTTTGATTTAAACTGTGAAATGTGAAGGTTAAAGATCTCAGCCAGGCATCTCCGTTGAGTAGCTCGTAAGCACTGGTAGCTCTCCAGTTACTTATCGGTAACTCTCCTATGTTCAGCCCAGTCTACTAAACGAGAGGCTATTTCTTGGATGATTTAACATATTTGCACCAAAGTTAAAAATCTGTGTACTTAAGATGAAATTGTGTGTATTCATTTGAACTCATAAGATGATGTTTTGAGTAAAAAAGGCTGAATTTCCAAAATATATCTAACATTCTATGGGGCATATTCTCAAGCCCCCATCGCCACAACAATGTCACCTTCAAAGATGTTGTTGTGGCGATCGAGGCTTAGTGCTATTCACAAAGCAGCATTAAGCCAGGTTAAGTGGCTTAACGTGGTGTAATGCTGCCTTGTGAATAGGGCCTCCTTCATTTTATTTTTAGCGTGAAAGGGGCGTGCAGCGGGTGTTGCGGTGGGCGTTCCACCGCCACACCCATTGAGTTTGATGCTACCTTCTATTCACAAGGGCTTCGTAAATAAGAGGTAGCGCCAAATTTAAGATTAGGAAAAATCTGGTTTTAAGGTGGCGAAACGAGGAGAAATGCTTTATTTCTCCTCGTTTTTGCTTTTTCCATGTGTCCTGCCTTGTGCAGCATACATGGAAAAAGCAAAATGCCATGGTTTGTTTTGTACAGTACAGGAAGGTATCCCTTCCTGTAGAAAAACAAACCTTTTTATAAAATGCGGTTTTGTAACTTACATGTGTTCTGCATGAAGCAGAGCACATGTACGTTACAAACTGGCATTTATGGTTTTTCTATGTGCAGGAAGGGACACCTTCCTGTACATAAAAAACCTCCCTGCTTGCAGACACCCTTGCACTCTGGTGCAAGGGTGTCTGTGTTGGCGCTAAGTTGTGAAACTTAGCTCCATCGCAGGGTTAAACGCGAGGCTGCCATTTCCGAAGTGGCGTAGAGAGGCGTTAAGTCAAGAAGGCTAACGCCTCTCTCTGCCACTTCCTTCAGAATATGGCCCTAAGTTGATAAAACCTTTCTTGCATTACTATTGGCAACCCTACCTGATTCACTGAGGTAATCTCCACTGGTAGTCTAGCATGGGTTGTCTACTAACATCATGTTGTCAATACGACACTAATAATATTAGTAGCTCGGCATGATTTTCATTGAACATAAGTGGATCTTATCGCAGAAAAGGTTGGAGACTCCTGACTAAGCAGTAGGAAGAAAATTGTGTAAAAAGCACCCTCAATTTTATCTGCTGCACCACCGGCCACAATGCCTTGAATGGAATTAACTAAAGTTTAGGGTCAAACAATAGCTAATTTTAATCCATGACTTAAGGCAAACTTTAAACGGTTGTAAGATTATCCTAAACCTATATAAAACTGTTTATAAATCACGTCATCTTTCATGGCTTAATGCAGGCAAACACTTTCATGTTTATGCCTTATGTTGCCTGTTGATGTATGTGAGTATGAAATGTCTGTAGAAAATTGAGGTCTATGAGTCTCTGACCCAAAAGCGAAAGGGATAAGTGTTTTCTAAAGTTATATTTATAGTGTATTCGTTGGTAAGCTATACAGGTTGTTAATGTTCTTTAAGTGGGCATTTTGTTTTCTTATTTACTGAGACATTCAAACTTTGTTGTTGCTACTTTGACCGCAACAGGGTTGCTGCGCTACTCCTCTTGGACCTCTCAACTGCCTTTGTCACGGTTGACCTTGACACTCTGAAACAAAGACTCTATGAAGCCGGCATAGAGGGAACTGCTCTAGACCTGATCACGTCCTACCTTTGAAACAGAACTAATGTCATCCATACCCCAACTTTCTCATCCAAACCGAACTCCACAAAAACAGGGGTCCCTCAAGGTTCTATCATCTCGCCCATGCTTTTCAACATCGCCATGAAGTCATTACCAGTACTGATCAATACATTTCACCTCACGTGCTATAACTATGCAGATGACATGCAAATACTCCTTCGACTGGAATGTCCCAAAGACAATGGAAAATCACCAATTTTCAGCTGTCTCAGAGCCATGGATCAGTGGATGACTTGGAGCCATCTTAAATTGAATGCTTCAAAAACGGAAATACTCAGGTGTGGCAATTGGAAACATTACAACCCACTTGCCGCATGGCCTAATGAACTGGTATCACCGCCTAAAGTATCAAAGGAAGTAAGAAACCTCCGAATGACCATGGACTCTAAGCTGTCAATGAATGCCCAAGTGGACAAACTAGCAAGATCAAGCTTTGTCACTATAAAAATGCTGCAACGAATGTTCCCTCATTTGGGATTCCCGTATAAGGTCCAAGCTACCATCTCCCTTGTTCTGTCCAAACTCGATTACGTCAATAGCCTCTACCACGGATCACCTTTAACGACCATGAAAATACTACAACGGATTCAGAACTCAGCTTCCAGACAACGCTTACATATCAAACCGCGAGACCACATGTCCCATGCCTTGAAAGCCCTGTATTGGTTGCCAGATGATCCACCTTCAATGTGCTTTGTATCACCCACAAAGCAATACATGGAATGGGACTGCTCTTCATCAGGAACAAAATCACCAAACACATTCAACAGATGAACCTCCGCTCTAAAGGAGCATATCGCCTCAAAATCCCAAGATACAAGAAACAAACCATGGGTGGCACATCCTTCCCTGTTCAAGCAGCCAAACTATGGAACTCTTTACGCCCCAACATAAGATCCACCGACAACCACCTTAACTTCAGAAAACTATTCAAGAATTGTCTCTTCCCACCATAAGCCCCATACACAAACATAAGCATTTGTTTTCACTATAGATATGTACCTATCTTTTTGTATTGCTTTGTATAAACATGTAGAATAATTATGTTGTTGAGAGAAAAAATAATATTAATAATAATAATAATGTTAATAATAATAATAATAATAATAAAATAATAATAACAATAATAATAATAATAATAATAATAATAATAATAATAATAATAATAATAATATTAATAATAATAATAATAATAATAATAATAATAATAAATAAATAAATAAATAAACAAAAATCATCTTTGGTCTACATGTACTTACTTCCATTGTGCATCTATGTACCTTCCATGTACCTGGATCTGTGTGTCTGTTACTTTTCTCCTGAAAAAGCATATCCAATGCACTACCCTATTTCTCATCCTGTGCCTCTATCAATATCTTTGATCCCCAAAATAACCCTTTCTAGACTCTCTCCTACTCTAGCCCTCCTTGCATCATCTGACACCTCTTTTACTATACCGATCCCCTAAAACAAACCTTGCTAAACTCTTCCCTCTGACCCCTCCCCTCCAAAACTCCTTTTAACTCATCCAAAAGCCTCCTCCTACTGCTAAGACCTAAAAAAAAAATACTTCACTCTTTTATCCCTCCACTATCCTTTTCAATCAAAATTAACAGACTAAGATGTTCACTTCTCAAATTCCATATTTAACTATTCTAATTCACCACTTATCCTTTATTGGATCCAGAGTAGCGTGCCCCATCACACCCCATCAGGGTTACAAGCGCTATATAAATGCAAACCTTTTCCCTTTTCTACCCCGAACCAACCCTTCTCAATCCAAATAACTGGCTAACATATCCACCATACTAATTTAACACTAATACTTATGGGTTCCAGAGTAGCGTGCTACTTGCGCTTCAAAACCCCATTAGGGGTAGCAAGCGCTATATAAATACAAACCTCTTTCCCTCTTCTATCCCGCCACTTACCCGTCTCTACCCAAATAACTGAATAACATATCCACTACTCAAATTACTTCATATTTTAATATACTAATTTTCAACACTAATCCTTTATGGGTCCCGGAGTGGCGTACTACTCGCCAGAAAAGCGCTTCAACACCCATCAGGGGTAGCAAGTGCTATATGAATGCAAACCTTTCTTCCCATTTTATCCCGCACCTATCCTTCTCACTACAAATAACTGACTAATATCCACCACTGAAATTAGTTTTATATTTCACCATATTAATTCACCACTAATCCTTTATGGGCTTCCGGAGTAGCATGCTTCAACACCCAGGGGTAACAAGCGCTATATAAATACAAACATTTTTTCCTCCTCTATCCTTCTGCTATCATTCCAAATAACTTACTAACCTATCCACTGCTTAAAATGTACTTGCATGTTTCACTCTACTAATTCAATACTAATCCTCTATGGGTCGCGGAGTAGTGTGCTACTCGCCGAAAAATTGCTTCAACGCCTCATATGGGGTAGTAAGCGCTATATAAATGCAATTACAATACAATACAATATATAAAATAAATTATCTGATACGTTTTGCACATTCTGCATTGATGGCACGAAAGACAGTTATGTACTGATGGTACAATATTCTGCTGCTTAGAGGAATTTGTTTTAAATGAAAGCCTTGTTTTTTTATCATTTTTTGACCTATTGATGGGATGGCTCATTCTTCATTATGTAAAAATAAACTTTGTATATTTGGCACTAATGGCACAAAGGGCACTTTATGTACTTTTAGGTACAATATGTTGCTGTTTGAGGGGAAATTGTTTTTAATTAAAGTTTTAGAACCTAGGATATTTCCTATGATTTTTGGATGTATTGGAGGGGTTTGTTGCATTCTTATTAAATGTATACATTTCTAATTTTATCTCATTTGCGTTTATGAAATCTTGAGATTTTATGTGAACCTCTTCGGAGTTCCATAACACGAAAGGGAAATGTTTAATAAATTGGAACTCGGATTTTCCGGGCAGATGGTCAGCCCGTCCAAGAAATCGAGCTATGCAACATACATGTCTTGCAATATTTTGCACAGTCGTTTTTGTGTGCCAGCCTCTTACTGTTTCTTCAGTTAAGACAGATTATAAAGTACGCTGAAAGTAATTACAAGCTAACGAAGACGGACTTGAAGACACTGTGTCACAACTTTATTGCCACCTACATCTATCTTGTCACTTTTAAAGCATGGAGGCGGGCGCACGCAGTGATTGATATGTTTGTTTGGGAGATGGGTGAGATTGCACTGTCGTGTTCTATCGCAGAATTAATTTCCTGCTGTTCAGCCAATTTAACTTCATTTATATTCATAATCATGCCAGCTGGGTATATCATCCTCTTTGATTCAGCTCTGAATCTTGATAATTAGAATAACAGTACAGCACTTTAAAATGGGCATTTAGAATACGAATGCTCATTTAATCCTTTAGGGTATCATGGTTGTTGGTATTTTGCGTGCTATCCAAGTTGAATACGATTTCCGTTTCTTTTTATGCTCGTTAGTTTTATTGCATACATTAGGAGATATGTCATTGCAGAAAAAAAATATTGAGCGTTTTTGTTTCATCCTAAACCCTTTTTTCCCTAATTGCCGCCAGTGTGGATTGGCCTGTCGGGCACTCTGGCCCCGACAGATGGGTTGTCTTTAAAGGGTCTGGGTAGATTTTATTTAGCCTTGTCAAAGTCCACAAGACACAAAAAATGGCCCACAAACTGGTCCTTTCAAGCTAGCACGTCTGGAAAGGCCAGAGTGCCCGACAGGGCAGTCAAATTTAGAACTGCTTATGCCAGTCAGCCTGTCAAAGGTACTTTATTTAATTAAGAAACGTAATCACATAAGCACAGGTTACATACAAACACAAGACAAAAACATTTAAACATTACCTAAAAATGCAAAGGCAAAACAGATTGCTTGGTATTTCATAGTCTGTATAATTTTAGAGCAGGTCTGAGTTAATTAAAATTACGTGCTTTTACGATTGGTAAGAGAGATATCTTGGAGAAATTGACATAAAACCCACAAAAGAAAGTAAAATGTGACAAAGTGTGTTGGGAAACGTCATCACAAGGACATTCAGGGAGGCTAGCCCTCACAAATGTCCTAAGGAAAACCACAAATGGGTACAAACGGAGTCGGTTCTAAATCTCAATAGAGACCACTCCAACTGACTATAGGTAAACAACAAAAAAGGCTTGATACCAGATGTGGTCTGTAGGTGAATGCATTCTTTGTTTGTGGGGTTGAATATTTTCCTGGTATCTCTTTGAGTGTACATGGCATCCACAAATGCACGCGTCAACCAAATTACATTGAGTTTGGTTACACTGTCAGGGTTAGTAAAGAGAAATGGCCTACTAAGAAGTGTATAAAACAATTTTTTACATAGGATAGCCAGGCAATGCTCAACCACCGATCACAGCTGAGGCAGGCTGCAATCACCTGTTGATTGAATGTTGCCTGAGGACTATGCTAGCTTGACGGCCATAGCATTGAAGGTGAGAATTTAATGGGATCCTCAACAGAAATGAGTCAAAGTTTCTCATGACATCAAAATTGGGACAACTAGTGGGTGGAGATGGGAGTTTGTGGCAAAAATGTTGTTCGTCGATCTGGATGGTGTCAATTTTTGCATGTCACCAGACTCCTGCGCCATACGTGGTAATAGGGGCGCATTGGATTTTATCAATATCTAAAAGGGCTGATACCAGCTTGCCCCTTATCATAGGAATCAAATTAAAAAGCGCTCAGTTATTTGAATAGATTTCAGCCACCTAGCGGGAAATTTAGAATGCCATATGTGTATAGTCCATTTGTGCCAAATCTCACTCTGGCAGTTAGAGTTGGATCCAATCTTTTGCCAACTTACATGGGCCATAATTTAGACCTATTGACACCGTCAAAGGCACTAAACAGGACCATGAAGGCCAAGTACAACAGGCAGTGTCTAGCCTATATGGGCCTCATTATGATGGCAGTCAGACTTTTGTCTGACCGCCATCCTGTTGGAAACGGGATCCCCCTGCGGGCTGCAGCACATGCCGCAGTATAAAATAAACACATTTTGCAAATCCCTGCACTTTTTGTCAGGCACCTTGCGGTGTCAATGAACGACCAAAAATATCAGAGGGTCTAAAACATCAAAGAAAGTGAACGCCAGATATGAACCAACTGGGGACTATATCACCATGCCTCGTATATAATCTAAATAAGGTCAACCCTACACCAAACCCGCACAGTGGTCAGGTAAGGATGCCCATCAGTCACCACACGGAACCGCCCTTCATCATTTGGGTTTCCTTTAAGACCACCATTAAGGGTGCCACTTGTCTTTCACAGGGAGGGCCCAGATTGTAAGAAAACCCTCACCTGATCAGACAGATCTTCCGTGGTCTTACTTCTCAATTAAGAGGATGTTAGAATACCAAGGGGGTACTGATGTCGCAGTGCAGAAAATAGTGTTAAAGAATAAGAAAAAGTGTATGCTAAAATTGTATGAGGGGGTACTGAAAGTGATTTTTATTCTAGTGCTACCCACTCTACCAATGTTAAAAAGTAGTCAGTGACAATCACAATATTCTTGGATTGTCTAGATGTCCTGTAAGGTCAACATGTTTCAGCAATTAACGACACATTATGTCATTGCTTTCATCAGGACCAAAACAACTGATAGCTACTGCAACCAAGTGATAGTGAAACAAAAATAGTGTTCAAAACCATGTCAAATAAAACTGATACAGAGATCACCTGAATCCACTAGGTCTCCGCATCGTTTTCTCCACCTTTCCAAGTCATCAGAAATTTCTAGGAATAGTGAAAACATGGGAATTAGAATAGATATCCTGTTAGTAAACACCTCGTTCACAAACTTGTGGTGGTATACCAGGTTCTGACTTGACAATCCTAGTAATCAGTGTCAACAAACAAATACATTTATAGCAACGTGTTATTCTGTGCTAATATCTCAACAATGTATTGAATTGTCAAAATTGCCAAAGGAGAGAACATCTTACCCAACTTGGAAGATGCACAGACCTCACCCCACCTGGCCATGGCTCAGGGAGAAAAGGGGAAGCACCGCTCTACAGAAGAAGGAGGCAAAAACATAGCAAGCTGAGAATGCCACTCCTTCATTGTTTGTTTAGACAAAAATAAATCAGCGCCACTAATTAACAAATAATGTTTCACTTAAACAAGATGACCGGTGACTCAAATGCTCGGATTCGCATTAGTTCGAATTACGATGCCCACCGCACCAGAGGCGCAGGAGTGTATAAACAGTGGGAAACAAGCGCAGCCTCTGTCTTGATGCCTAGCGATTTGTTAATATCTCAAAGCATCCGCGCATTCTTGGCAAACACCCTACCTGTCCGTCGGTACTTCGTGAATCGGCGTCCGAGCCGATCGGGGAGGTGCAAGGACAGGCATCGGCTGTAGTATATGACACATCGCGTCATTCGCCGATTAACGGTCACGTGATCCCCAGGCTCTTCAACCGCAGTGTCTGATTGGCCGGACAGACGGCCAATCAAAACCCTCGAAAAACGTTACCAGCTGGATGATAAACACTGCTCGTGCGTGGGATTTCCAGAGAGATGGTTTTTTTTTAAAAGTCAAGTCGGATGCAAAAAACTTTAGCACAAGGTTTTTAAAAAAGAACAAGGAACAAAATGCTTACTCCATTAGTTGTTACTGGTAGTAGGCACATATCATGAACCACATAACACCAACCACACATGAGAGAAGGATGATCTTAATATCGAACAATTTACGTAGAAATAGTTCATTATTCCTTCTGCTACATAGTAAGGAGGAAATTGGGGAATGACATTAAGATATTAATCACACACACCGAGGAAGTAATAAGTTTGTTAACAACTCATGCATAGAGGCTAATCGTATATAATGGCCATTCCAAACCCTAACCATTCTAGGGGACAATTGTTAAACTGGAAATGAGATCCCTCTGTAACAGTAGATAGGGAACCATACTACACAAAGAGAATTCATAGAGTAGCCCAGGGTATGTCATCATTAAGCCCCACACTTCTCTTCTTTAAGTAGGAGATACTTGGACACGTCAGTAATATGTGCGGGAATGTAAGGTTGTTCAATCACTGTCCATTGAAACACCGTGGATGGATGGCGTACCTCCAAAAGTGATTAGTTAATTTCGTGGCTTGCCTCTTGCACCTAATGGTGCTCTTATGCTCAGATATTCTGATTCTGACCTTGCGGGTGGTCATCCCTATGTATTTAAGCCCACAGGGACATGTGATGAGATAGACAAGGTTGTCGCTGTTACAATTTGTGAATTTGGTCTGAATCCACGGTCTCGTGGTCCCTATGTCTATCTCGGTTGATTTCTTAGTCTGTGGACAGGAGTGGCACGACCCCTGACTGGAGGAAGGTCCCAGAGGGAACCCAGAGCCCTGGGTTCTCCTGTGCGTGGTCTCGTATGGGCCAAACGATCTCTAAGATTGGGTCCCCTTTTAAAGGAGATGAGAGGGGTCTGTATTGCAGCTCGATCAGAGTTCAGGATGGACCAATGTCGTTTCACCACTTTCTGTATTTTATTGGATAGTGTCCCAAACGTTGTGACAAAAGTCAACCTTTCCAGGGGGGCTTGGGGGCAGATGTTTCCAAAAGAGCCAAACAGTTATTATTTCTGGCCCTTTTAAGGGAACGTTGTACCAGTCTGGCTGGATACTTCCGTGGAATCAATTGTTCCTTAAGAGCCATGGAATGGTTTTTAAAGGCCCCAGCATTAGAACAATTTCTCTGAACTCCGAGAAATTGCCCAAATGGCAAGTTCTCCCGTAGGGATTTGGGATGGTGACTATCGAAGCATAAAAAGGAATTCTTTGCCAGAGGTTTCCTGTAGAGTTCAGAGTGTAGACCCTCTGGAGTGGATGTAATAAGTAAATCCAGGAAAGCTAGTTTGTCTCTTCCTATTTCGATAGTAAAACAAAGGAAATCGTTCCTGCTATTCAACCACTTTAAAAACTCATGACAACTCACACTCGTGCCTCGCCAGATCACTAGGACATCATCGATGTACCTTCTCCACATTCTAATACAATCAAGAAAAGGATTGGTGGTTGCCAACACATGCTCCTGTTCGAAGGAATGAACGTACAAATTTGCCAGACTGGGAGCGTAAACGCTCCCCATGCTGGTACCCGATTCCTGGAGGCATATAGTGTCTTCAAACTTGAAGAAGTTATGCTTCATAGCCAGGGTGGCACAGGCCATGATGAAGTTAACTGGGGTGATGCTGTCCAGTGTTCTAGATTGTAATAAGAGCTGAATGACTTCCAAGGTTTCATCTTGTGGTATTGATGTATAAAGGGCCTCCACATCAAATGAAACGAGGAGATCCATGGAAGTGTCAAACTCTATTTCAGGTAAGAGGCGCAGTACATCAGTCATATCTTTTAGATAAGTTGGCATCTCTTGTACCATAGGGCGCAAGAAAAAATCAACAAACGTTGATAACGGTTCGAGAACCGAGCCAATGCCCGATATTATGGGGCGGCCAGGAGGTGGTCTTTGTTCCTTGTGCACCTTTTGGCAGGGCATAAAAATAAGGGGTCAGAGGATGTGGATTACATAAAAAAGCAGCTTCTTGTGATGTGATCCACCCTTCAGATAAAGATTCCTCAGTCATGATGGAAATCATTGTCTTGAGTTCCTCAGTTGGATCAACATCCAGGGGGTGTCAGCCACATGATGCAGGGATATGTAGGGGGGGCAACATAGGTGCCCCCCAGGGCCCATACAGGAGGGTCTGCAGTCCCTTTCCACCTGCCTTTTTATGGCGGGTTAACCGCTATGAAATGGCCCGTGGAAAAGGGCATTGTTATCATTAAGGCGGTGCCTGAACAGGCAACGCCCCTATTGTAGGGATTACTGACCATCTGATGGTCCGATGGGATCCTTGAGCCTTTTGGATCCTTGGCGGTCGATCTCTCTAACCGCCCTCCATGCCCCCGCCTTCATTATGTGGCATTCAGAAAAGCGTGCTCCGATGGCAGTAGGACCGCCACTGATGGCCTGACCATGGTGGTCCCACCGCCATTGTAATGAGGCCCGCTGTATTTACCTATGATTAGTTTGAGGTTCAGGCACTGCTCCACTGTACCAAGGTGCTCCCTGAAACCATACTGGCCAAAGCTTAGGGCCTTATTACGAGTCTGGTGGTCCATAGGACTGTCAACCCCATGGTAGAGGTCCGACCACCACAACACTATGGGCCAATCTGCAGTATTAGGACTGTGGAGGTCAGACCACCATGAAAAGATCAGCACCGCTGGGATCAAGGATTCCACTGGGCCGATGGTCTACCACCGCTGTAATATGCTGGTGATACTGCTGCTGGAACAGCTAAGCATATTACAAGGTGCATTTATTTAATCTTTTTCATGGCGGTGATCTCGCCACAAAAAATGGTCGCACAATAGCAACAAACGGTGTCCTAACAGTGGCCCCTTTTGATTTAGGCCAGTGGTTGCATGTGGAGGGCTCATGTAGAGACCCATCGTAATTGCACCCCCACTTCCTGCACAGTGTGGGATGTATGCCACACCATGCAGGAAGGTACAGTCGGTGGTCTGACTGTGATGGTCTGCGTTATAGGCTCTTCAATGAGTCTTGACTTCCTATGAGTCGGTGTCCTGTTTTCTGCTTCTTATTTTATTTTGTTTTATTTTGACTCCGTTTTGATCTTGCCTTAGCTAACCCTTTCTTTTTTGCCCCTCGAGCCTCCTTCCTGAATTGCGTCCTCCGTGCCCATATTGTTTTTGCTGATGCTGCCCTTGCAGCCCCCGCACAATTTCCTGCTCCCGCCTCCCATCACTTCCCCCCCTATTTAATGGTGTTCGCTTCGCGGACATCTGAGCCGGACCTCTGACCTCCTGGTCAGTGACACCGCTCACGGCCCATGCAGCTCCGCTGACTGTGCTTCCCCTGCTGCTCCTCCACCCCTCTGCCAGGTAGGAATTCGAGTCTACCCCGGTGTCCTATTATCTGCTGCTTATTTTACATTCTTTTACCTCAGTTTTGATCGTGTCTTAGCTAATCCTTTCTTTTCTGTTCAATTTACTGCTGCCCCCTTCCCATTTCACGCCCTTCGTGCCTGTTCTTTTTTTTGCTGCTGCTGCCCCCATGGGCTCCCCTTGCTGGTTTTCCTGCTCCCACCTCCCAGCTGCACTTCCCTCCCCTCCCCTATTTAATGGTCGCCGCTGCATGGACATCTGAGCAGGACCTCTGACCTCCTGGTCAGTGACCCAGCTCTCCACCCGTGCAGCTCCGCTGACTGTGCCTTCTCCGCTGCCCTTCCAACCCTCTGCCAGGTAGGGGTTCGAGGAATCCCTGGTGTCCTATTTTCTGCTGCCTATTTTCTTTTATTTTCTTTTGCCTCAGTTTTGATCTTGCTCTAGCTAATTCTTTCTTTTCTGCCCCTCGATCCTCTGCTGCCTCCTTCCTGATTCGCACCCTCTGTGCCCATTTTTTTTCCAGCCGCTGCTGTCCCCTTGGCCCATCCCCCCTGCTTGTTTACCCGTTCCCACCTCCAGATGCACATCCCATCCCAATCCCCTATTTAAATGGCGGCCGGACGCAATGGGCTCACCACAGGCCCGCAAAAGGTAAACATGTCTACGCCCACCCGCGACCCAACCCCGACCAGCAGCAGGGTCCATGGATCTCCAACCTTCCACTGCTACAACCCAGCTGCCCTCCTCGCACTCAACCCCGGAAGGAACAACAACTGACAGCTGTTGACACCAAAAACCACCCACGGTCAGTTGTCCTGTCGACACTGCCGACATTCATTCAGTTGGGTTGTCAGACAGCATGGGCTCAGCATAATATCCTACGCCGATGACACACTGCTCATCCTCTCCCTCTCGAGGACCCTAGAAGACACAGGACTCAACTTTCAGGAAGGAATGAAAGACGTCGCAGCCTGGCCGAGCAACAGCTGTCTAAAGCTCAACTCGGAGAAGACAGAGTTCCTTGTCCTTGGACCCTCTTCCACCGCTTGGGACAACTCCTGGTGGCCCTCCGCCCTCAGAAATCCACCCACCTTGACGGACCACGCCCAGAATCTCGGCATCATTCTGAACACCTCCCTCACCATGACTCGCCAGATCAAACCTGTTGCATCCACCTGTTTCAACTCCCTCCGCATCCTCTGCAAGACTTTCAAGTGGATCCCTTTTGAAGCCAGAAAGACCGTCATCCACATACTTATAACTATCAAACTGGACTACGGAAATGCCCTCTACGCGGGAATGAACAAATCCCTGCTACACAAACTACAGACCATACAGAACACCGTAGCCAGACATGTTCTTGGCATTCCACAACATGAGCACATGACCCAACACTAGCGACACCTTCACTGGATCCCTTTTGAGAAGAGAGTAACTTTCAAGCTACTCACCCACATCTACAAATCCCTTCACAACATCGGACCCAAATACCTAATTGAAAGAATCTCTCTCTATGCATGCAAAAGAAATCTCCGCTCTGCCAACCTCACCCTAGCATAAATCCCACGCACCCGCAGAACCAAAGCAGGTGGAAGAGCCTTTTCCTACGTTGCAGCCAAAGCCTGGAATGAGTTCCCAGTCAACATCGGACGCTCCCCTACCCTGCACACCTTCAGGAACACCCTCAAGAACTGGCCTTTCAGCTGACCCAGTGCTGAACACCCCCCCCCCCAGCGCCTTGAGACCCTCACGGGTGAGTAGGGTGCCACAGGTTTGGCTGTCCTGCAGCTGACGGTGGCGGGCCACCGCCACAGTAGGACTGCCAAACTCTTAATCAGGCCCTTAGTATATTTTGACCATTGGCTCATGTTTGGAATCTCTGAAAAATCACTCTTTCCAAAACTTTGGCTGTAGAACCTGTCAGGGAGATCGGACAATAGCAAAGAGAAGCTGACCAATTCTCCTTCTTAAAAATTGGTATGATTAGGGAAGAGGGCCAAATAGAAGGTAAGAATTAGTAATTCAATTGGCTAAAGATATAAGATAACAAAGGTGCCCAAATATCAAGGTTGCATTTGAGTAGATAATTTGTGACTCAATCGGGACCGGGGTCTTTGTTGAGTGGACAGTCCCAAAGAGCGACCACCACTTTCTCCAGGTCAAACTATAAGCTGCCACTTAAATCTCTAGCTGCCTCCTGGTTTGTGTGTGAATCTTTACTATGATGATAAACATTAGAAAAGTGCTTAATCTTGTCAGCTGCAGTGATATGTGAACTCAGTGGCGTCTTTTTCCTGGTGTTGTCTCTAACCCTACTAATTGTAAGCCAAAATGCTTTTGGGTCTTTCTTCTTGTTGGCCTCTATTATAAACCCGTCTTTTCATGTTCTGATCTTTTTTTCTTTTCTTTAAGGTGTGTTTGTAACAGTCCCCACAGCTCCTTGCTCTCTCCTTGTCCCTTGGTTTAGTACCCAGTGCAAGTCTCAGATTTTGTTTTGCCAAGGAACAAGCCAAATCAAACCATTTAAGGTTCTGGGCACCAAAGTAAAGGGCTGGCTTCATAAGCAGTTTTTTGCCATCCTGCCTATTTCAGGGAAGAATAATCACCTTTAGCTCTGCCTGATCTAGATTGTTATGCACGGATGGAGTAACTACCATATACATTGTCATGGATCTCAGTCTATTCCAAGGTAAGACAATGTCAAAGCATTCCATAGAGGACAACCAAGCAATGTATTCTGCCCTGGTGGCATGACCTGTGAAGTTCCAGCGTATCCCCCTTAACCCCTTCGGGGCTAATGACGAGCTGGGCTCATCATCGCGCTTACCTGTGGTGCGCTGATGACAAGGCCAGCTCGTCATCAGCCCCACCCTTGGGGGAAGCGCTGGAGCTCCCCCGAGGGTCTCTGATCGTGTTTATTTTGCTGGGGGCGGCAGCGGAAGAGCTTCGGCTGCCTCCCCCGCCCCCCCCCCATGGTAATCCCTGATGACGTCAGCGCGCACAGCGCGCGCTGACATCATCAGGGATTCCCAGCGCTCAGGAAGCCATTTGCTTCCTGACCGCGCTGGAACAAGGTAGGTTTCTCGAGGCTGGCGGGGGTTTGGGGGCAGCGAAGGGGCATCAGGGGAGAGGAAAGAGATTTTCCTTTCCCCTGATGTCTCTTTGCAGGGCATTTCTGCCTCACGATCGCGCACCCCCACTAGACACCAGGGATTTAATTTTAGTTTTTAGAAAGCAACCCCTTGGGCAAGGGTCGCTTCCAGGCGGGCTGGCAATATGTTTTCGTTTTTCTGCCCCCCCTGGGGGGAAATCGGCCCATTTTTTCGGCCGTTTTGCCCCCAGGGGGGGGCAGAAATTCTCCACTAGCACCAGGGTTATTTTTTATAGCCAAGATGGTGGCCATGGCTATTGTTTACGTTTTTCTGTCCCCCCTGGGGGCAAATCGGCCCGTTTTTTTTGCCGTTTTGCTCCCAGGGGGACAGAAAATACCCACTAGACACCAGGGATTTCATTTTAGTTTTTAGGAAGCGACCTCTTGGGCAAGGGTCACTTCCAGGTGGCCTCACATTTACTTTTCGTTTTTCTGCCCCCCCTGGGGGCAAATCGGCCCTTTTTTCGGCCGTTTTACCTTGGGTAAGGGTCGCTTCCAGGTGGCCACGATTGTGTTTTTGTTTTTCTGTCCACCCTCGGGGCAAATCGTCCTGTTTTTTTTGCCGTTTTACCCCCATGGGGGGCAGAAAATGCCAACTAACACCAAGGAATATTTAGTTTTTAGGAAGCGACCCCTTGGGCAAGGAGTAGTGCTTGGCTGGCGGTGTGTGTGGAGTGGCGCTTGGCTGGTGGTGTGCGTGGAGTGCTACTTGGTTGTCTGTGCACAGAGTGGTGTTTGGCTGGTGGTGTGTGTGGAGTGGTGTTTGACTGGCGGTGTGTGGGGAGTGGTACTTGGCTGGATGGTGTGCGTGGAGCGGTGCTTGGCTGGCGGTGAGTGGCGCTTGGCTTGCGGTGTGCATGGAGTGGTGCTTGGCTGGCGGTGTGTGTGGAGTGGTACTTGGCTGTCGGTGTGCGCTGAGTGGTGTTTGGCTGGTGGTGTGCGTGGAGGGGTACTTGGCTATCTATGCACGGAGTGGTGCTTGGCTGGCGGTGTGTGTGGAGTGGCGCTTGGCTGGTGGTGTATGTGGAGTGGTACTTGGCTGTCTGTGCACGGAGTGGTGCTTGGCTGGTGGTGCTTGTGGAGTGGCGCTTGACTGGTGGTGTGCGTGGAGTGCTACTTTGCTGTCTGTGCACGGAGTGGTGCTTGGCTGGCAGTGTGTGTGGAGTGGCGCTTGGCTGGTAGTGTGCGTGGAGTTCTACTTTGCTGTCTGTGCAGAGAGTGCTGCTTGGCTGGCGGTGTGTGTGGAGTGGCGCTTGGCTGGTGGTGTGCGTGGAGTGCTACTTGGTTGTCTGTGCACAGAGTGGTGTTTGGCTGGTGGTGTGTGTGGAGTGGTGTTTGGCTGGCGGTGTGTGGGGAGTGGTACTTGGCTGGATGGTGTGTGTGGAGCGGTGCTTGGCTGGCGGTGAGTGGCGCTTGGCTTGCGGTGTGCGTGGAGTGGTGCTTGGCTGGCGGTGTGTGTGGAGTGGTACTTGGCTGGCGGTGTGCGCTGGGTGGTGTTTGGCGGGCGGTGTGCGTGGAGGGGTACTTGGATATCTATGCACGGAGTGGTGCTTGGCTGGCGGTGTGTGTGGAGTGGCGCTTGGCTGGTGGTGTGCGTGGAGTGGTACTTGGCTGGCTGTGCACGGAGTGGTGCTTGGCTGGTGGTGCTTGTGGAGTGGCGCTTGGCTGGTGGTGTGCGTGGAGTGCTACTTTGCTGTCTGTGCACGGAGTGGTGCTTTGCTGGCGGTGTGTGTGGAGTGGCGCTTGGCTGGTGGTGTGCGTGGAGTGCTACTTTGCTGTCTGTGCACGGAGTGCTGCTTGGCTGGCGGTGTGTGTGGAGTGGTGCTTGGCTGGTGGTGTGCGTGGAGTGCTACTTTGCTGTCTGTGCACGAAGTGCTGCTTGGCTGGCGGTGTGTGTGGAGTGGCGCTTGGCTGGTGGTGTGCATGGAGTCGTACTTGGCTGGCGGTGTGTGGAGTGGCGCTTGGCTGGATGGTGTGCGTGGAGTGGTACTTGGCTGTCGGTGTGCGCTGAGTGGTGTTTGGCTGGCGGTGTGCATGGTCTGGTGCTTGGATGGTGGTGGGGTGGACTGGCACTCTGCTGGCAGTGTGTGAGTAGTTACTTTCTGTTGGTCACTACACACACTGCTAGTTGAGTGACACTCTACGCAGTCCATAATTTTCTGTAGTTGCTGTGTCAGATATGTGGGCGTGTGAAAGTGATGGGCCCTTGAATGGCGCTGGCGGCTGCCGGTGTGAATGTTTTGTATGTGTCACACGTACAAAAGGTGTATGAATGTCCTTACTGCCCCTGTGTGATGGGGGTACTGGTAGGAGCAAAAGACTGATTGGCACCAAAGTGGTCAGGCAGTTAAAAAAATTCAAAAAATTATCCAGTGTCTTGATGTTAAACCTCATCTAATCTCAATTGGTCTAAGCACTATTTGATGGCCCATCTGGCCGAATTTTAATTTGGGGGGCAAATTTGTGTGTTGTTGTTTTAATTGTTATATTGTTTGTGAAATGTGGTAGTAATTTTTTTCTTCTCTATTTTTGTCTTGTTACAGGCTTTTGCTGTTTGGATTGTTGTAGGTTGCGTGTCTGTTTGCAGCTTGTGTAGTTGCTTGTGCTTGGTAAGTGAATGTATTTTGTAGTACTTCCCCTTGATGTTTGTCTTTTTGAAAAAGGTTGTACTTCTAGCAGTTTGTGTGGCTCTGTGGTTTTTTTTTTTCAGCATTAGTGTTTGATGTGCACTTTGTTTTCTAATCTGTCATTTCTTTTTTTCTTTCTAGTGGGATATCATTTATTTTCGCTGTGTCTCAACAGAGTAGGTGCTGGTGAGTGTAGCTATATTTTGTAAGAGTGAAATTGTTTTGGATTGTATTTATCTTTTAGTGAAAGCCTTACCTTGTTTACTTCTTACTTTGCACAGTGTAGGTTGTTGTTCACTTGTGTGTGCAGTCTTCTTGCTTTGTAAAGATAATAGCTAGTCGCAGGATTACTGCTCAGCAGGTTCTTGGTTTGCTTTTTGAGTCTTCCTCAGACCATGGTTCAGAGTCTGAGTCCGATTCGGACTCCCAGGAAGCGGCAGAAGGTTCAGGCAGTGAGTTTTCTCTTCGCATGGAATCATCATCATCGGATGATGACTCTTCTTCTAGTGCTGATGAAGGGCCTATGGTAGAGGAGGACATTGTGTTGCCGGTAGTGGGCCAAGAGGCACCTGTGCTGCTGCCTAGGGCCGCAAGGTTTCCTTTCTTTTTACGTCGGCAAGAGGCATGTGGGCTGGAGCCTGCACCCAAAAGGCTTCACATTGCTGTGGTGCGCAAAGACGCATCTGGTGCTCTTCGTCTTCCTGCTGGTGTAGTGCAGCAAGAGGCATCTGGGGCTGTTAGGCTTCCCATTAGTGTAGAGCGGCAAGAGGCATCTGGGCATGCTTGGTTTCCCGGTGGTGTAGTACAGCAAGAAGCATCTCAGGCTGCTGGGCTTCCCGTTGGTGTAGTGCAGGAAGAGCCCTCTGGGGATGCTATGTCTTCTGTTGGTGTTGTGCAGCCAGAAGTATCTGTGGCTGGTAGGTTTCCCATTGGTGTAGAGGGGCAAGAGGCATCTGGGCCTGCTTGGTTTCCCGGTGGTGTAGTGCAGCAGGAAGCATCTCAGGCTGCTGGGCTTCCCGTTGGTGTAGTGCAGGAAGAGCCCTCTGGGGATGCTATGTCTTCTGTTGGTGTTGTGCAGCCAGAAGTATCTGTGGCTGTTAGGCTTCCCGTTGGAGAACAGCAGCAAGATGTTTCGGTGCTGCAGGCTGGGGTGGCTGCTCCCCCCGTTGATAGGGATGGCCTCTGGGTTCCCCCTGGCTTGGTGCAGCCGGCATTGCCAGAGTTCACTGGTGTTCCTGGGTGTAGAGTGAATACTGAGAATTTTCTGCCAATTAATTTTTTTCAGTTGTTTTTTGACGATGTGTTTTTGCAAGAGATTGTTGAGCAAACCAATTTGTATGCAGAACAATTTTTGAGGGCCAACAGTGCCAGACTTAAGCCCCATTCTAGAGCAATCCAGTGGACTCCCACAAATGTTGAAGAGATGAAGAAGTTTCTGGGATTAACTTTTTTGATGGGCTTGCTAAGGAAGTCATCAATGACTTCATATTGGTCCACTAGTCCCTTGATGGCAACAGCTATATTTCCAGCAGTCATAAGTCGTGATCGGTATATGCTTCTTCTTCGGATGATGCATTTTGTTGATAATAGTTTAGCGTTGTCACGCGATCACCCTGATTGTGACCGTTTGTTTAAAATTCGGCCTGTCCTTGATCACTTTGTTGATCGTTTTTCTGAGATTTTTGTCCCTGGTAAAGAAATTGCAGTGGATGAGTCTTTGGTGTTGTTCAAGGGCCGCTTGATTTTTAGGCAATACATTCCTAGTAAGAGGGCACGCTATGGAATCAAACTGTATATGCTGTGTGACAGTGAGACTGGATATGTCTACAATTTCAGGGTGTACACTGGTAAGGAATCCAGCATTAACCCTCCTGGTTGTCCTTCTACTTTTGGAGTGACTGAGAAAATTGTGTGGGAAGTAGGTAGAGGATTATTTAACAAAGGCCATCATTTATATGTAGATAACTTCTACACTGGTGTGCGGTTGTTCAAGGAGTTGGCCAAAGTGGGCAATGTTGCTTGTGGCACAATGCGCTGTAACCGTAAAGGTTTCCAAAAGGAACTTGTTTGCAAAAGGCTTGTGCGGGGACAGTCTACGGCATTGCGATGTGGGGAGCTTCTAGCTGTGAAGTATTCAGACAAGAGAGATGTGTACATGCTGACTACTATCCACGATGAAAGTACAGAACCTGTGCCTGTTTGGGGTCAGGGTGCTGAAGTGCGCAAACCTGTGTGCATTCTAGCTTACAATAAGTTCATGGGTGGTGTTGACAGAGTAGATCAGAGGTTGGAACCTTATGCTGCTCTTCGAAAGGCTTACGTTTGGTACAAGAAGTTGGCTATCCATCTGTTCCACTTGGCATCCTTTAATGCTTTCGTTGTGTACCGGAAGTCTTGTCCTGAGAAGAAGATGCCTTTTGTTAAGTTTCAGAAGTCTATAATAGGCAGCCTTGTACTTGTGGAGCAGGCAAGTGTTCCTAGATTTGGAGTGGTGGAGGAAGTGGCTAGATTGCAAGATCGCCACTTTCCTGAATCTATTCCTTCCACTACTGGAAGAGACTTTCCGACTAGAAGATGCAGAGTCTGTTGGCGAAGAGGCGTGCGGAAGGAGTCTCGTATATACTGTCCTGACTGTCCTTCTAAGCCTGCATTGTGTCTGTCAGCTTGTTTTAAATCGTACCACGCGCAAAAGAAGTTTTGGGAGTTTTAATGAGCTGTAAAGTGAATTGCCTGGTCTGCATTCTGTAAAACATTTTTAGTTTGTTTCAAGGATTGGCATAGTGCAAAGTTTTTATTGTAAGAATTTGTGTTACCTGATTTGTAGGTATTTCCATTTGTTTAGTGTTATTTTCAAAAAAAGAATTCTAAATGTGTTTGTGGTGTGTGCCGGCTGGTGCTTGGCTGGCGGTCTGTGTGGAGTTGCGCTTGGCTGGTGGTGTGCGTGGAGTGGTACTTGGCTGTCTGTGCACGGAGTGGTGCTTGACTGGTGGTGTGTGTGGAGTGGCGCTTGGCTGGTGGTGTTCGTGGAGTGGTACTTGGCTGTCTGTGCGTGGAGTGGTGTTTGGCTGATGGTGTGTGTGGAGTGGTGCTTGGCTGGCGGTGTGTGTGGAGTGGTGCTTGGCTGGCGGTGTGTGTGGAGTGGTGCTTGGCTGGCGGTGTGTGTGGAGTGGTGCTTGGCTGGCGGTGTGTGTGGAGTGGTGCTTGGCTGGCGGTGTGTGTGGAGTTGCGCTTGGCTGGTGGTGTTTGTGGAGTAGTACTTGGCTGTCTGTGCATGGAGTGGTGCTTGGCTGGCTGTGTGTGTGGAGTGGAGCTTGGCTGGTGGTGTTTGTGGAGTTGTACTTGGCTGTCTGTGCATGGAGTGGTGTTTGGCTGGTGGTGTGTGTGGAGTGGTGTTTGGCTGGCGGTTTGTGCGGAGTGATACTTGGCTGGAGGGTGTGCGTGGAGCGGTGCTTAGCTGTCTGTGCACGGAGTGGTGCTTGGCTGGCGGTGTGCGTGGAGTGGCGCTTGGCTGGTGGTGTGTGTGGAGTGATACTTGACTGACTGTGCACGGAGTTGTGCTTGGCTGTCGGTGTGCGCTGAGTGGTTGGCTGGCGGTGTGCATGGTCTGGTGCTTGGATGGTGTTGTGGGTGGACTGGCGCTCGGCTGACGGTGTGTGAGTAGTTACTTTCTGTTGGTCACTACACACACTGCTAGTTGAGTGACACTCCACGCAGTCCATCAATTTGTGTAGTTGCAAAGTCAGAAATGTGGGCGTGTGAAAGTGATGGGCCCTTGAATGGAGCTGTTTGCTGGTGTGAGTGTTGAAATGTGATGGGTCCTCGGCTGGCGGTGTGAATGTTTTGAATGTGTCACACGTACGAAAGGTGTATGAATGGCCTGTAAAGAGGTTGGTGCCTTGACGTGGCTTTACAGCTCACGAGCTGTGAGTCAGTGGTTCAGTTAATCATACTTTCAATTATGCGCAGTGTATTTCATTTTTTGTGAAATTACAATTCTATGTACTGAATCATCACTCACCCTCGTGCCAAATCCAACCAGTATGTGTGTGTGCTTGCGGATTAGATGGCTGTGCCGTTAATTTTTGGGTTTTTTCTCTTTCTGCAGTAGGGTGTACCTTGTCCCTTATTGTGATTGTTGTAATGTGTTGCTTTTCTTCCAGATGGTGTCAGTGATCTTGTTTGTATCAGGTATCAAAGGTGCGTGAATGGCCTGTAAAACGGTTGGTGCCTTGTCGTGGCTTTACAGCTCACGAGTTGCGAGTCACTCGTTCGGTTTTTGTGCATTTATTTATTAACAGAGCATTTCATTTTTTTGAAATATCATGTTAATAAAATTTTATGTACTGAACCATCACTCGCCCTCGTGCCAAATCCAACCTGTATGTGTGTGTCTTTGAGGAATAGATAGCCGTGCTTGATTTTTGTCTTTTGAGTAACTCAGTTATGGTGTATATTATAGCTATAAATAACTTTCTAAATTTAGATATTATTGGCAATTCATGGCAGTATATGGTCATGTCTTTCTGGTGAATTGGTATGGCATGCGTGGGTCCACCAATGTTTTCCTACCCAGTTACCCTACCTGTTCTGCTTTGGGGCACACACACAAGTGAGGTATCCTTTTACTCGGGGGAACAAGGGGAACGCTGGGTGGTAGGACATTTGTGTGAGCCCAGTGATGCCACGCTTTCCCACACTAAAACGTGTGAAAAAACTGATTTTTGTTCTGCTAAAATTGAGGGTTGCAAGGGATTCTGGGTAAAGGAACGTTGGAGGATCCACGCAAGCCATACCTCCTTGGAAGCCCCCGGGTGTCTACTTTTCAGAAATGTGTGGGTTTGGTTGGTTTCCCTAGATGGCCGTCTAGCACGGGGCCAGAAACCCAGGTAACCCCTCTTGCAAAAGCTGGTGAATTTGACAATGGTGACAATGTCAAGTCCACCAGCTTTTGCAAGAGGGGTTACCTGGGTTTTTGGCCCCGTGCGAGACAGCCATCTAGGGAAACCTACCAAACCCACACATTTCTGAAAAGTAGACACCCGGGGGCTTCCAAGGAGGTATGGCTTGCGTGGATCCTCCAACGTTCCTTTACCCAGAATCCCTTGCAAACCTCAATTTTAGCTGGAAAAAATCAGTTTTGTTCACACGTTTTAGTGTGGAAAAGCATGGCATCACTGGGCTCACACAAATTACCTCCCACTAAGTGTTCCCCAAGGTCTCCCGATAAAAATGGTACCTCACTTGCGTGGGTAGGCATAGTGGCTGCTATAGGAAAAGGCCCCATTCTTACTGTGGAGACCAAAAAATTACCTTTAGCCAAACAATCTTATTTTTTGAGGGGGTCACCTGAGCTTTTGGCCCGGGGCTTGGCGGGCATCTTTGGAAACTACCAAACCCAAACAGTTCTGAGAACTAGACACCCGGGGGAGTCCAGGGAGGTATGGCATGCGTGGGTCCCCCAATGTTTTCCTACCCAGAAACCCCTGCAAACCTTAAATTTTTGTCCAAAAACCAACTTTTCCGTACTTTTTTGGGTGGGATCTCGCTGCCGGCACAAATGTCCTACCACCCAGCATTTCTCTTGTTCTCCCAAGTAAAATGATACCTCACTTGTGTGGGTGGGCCAAAGGCATTTGACTCAGGCAGGGGGGCTTAATTTGTAAAACTTAAATACTACTTTTTTCAAAATTCATTTTTGGCGTGTTCTGCTATGGGGCACCCACACAAGTGAGGTATCCTTTTACTCGGGAGAACAAGGGGAACGCTGGGTGGTAGGACATTTTTGCCGGCACGGCGATCCCACGCTAAAAAGTTTGGAAAAGTGCTATTTTTACCTAATTTTAAGGTTTGCAAGGAGTTCTGGGTAGGAAAACATTAGGGGACCCACGCATGCTATACCTCCCTGGACTCCCCCGGGTGTCTAGTTTTCAGAACTGTTTGGGTTTGCTACTTTCCAAAGAATACCACTGAGCCCCGGGCCAAAAACTCAGGTGCCCCCCCCCCCAAAAATCAAAGTTATATTGCTTCAGGGTATTTTAAATTCACCACCGGACGATTTGGACCTTTTCCTGTTGCAGCCACTATGGCTACCCACGCAAGTGAGGTACCGTTTTTATTGGGAGACCTGGGGTAACCCCTCTTGCAAAAGCTGGTGAATTTGACAATGGTGACAATGTCAAGTCCACCAGCTTTTGCAAGAGGGGTTACCTGGGTTTTTGGCCCCGTGCGAGACAGCCATTCAGGGAAACCTACCAAACCCACACATTTCTGAAAAGTAGACACCCGGGGGCTTCCAAGGAGGTATGGCTTGCGTGGATCCTCCAACGTTCCTTTACCCAGAATCCATTGCAAACCTCAATTTTAGCAGAAACAAAATCTGTTTTTTCACACGTTTTAGTGTGGGAAAGCGTGGCATCACTGGGCTCACACAAATTACCTCCCACCCAGCGTTCCCCAAGGTCTCCTGATAAAAATGGTTCCTCACTTGCGTGGGTAGGCATAGTGGCTGCTATAGGAAAAGGCCCAATTCTTACTGTGGAGACCAAAAAATTACCTTTAGCCAAACAATCTTATTTTTTGAGGGGGTCACCTGAGCTTTTGTCCCGGGGCTTGGCGGGCATCTTTGGAAACTACCAAACCCAAACAGTTCTGAGAACTAGACACACCGGGGGAGTCCAGGGTGGTATGGCATGCGTGGGTCCCCCAATGTTTTCCTACCCAGAAACCCCTGCAAACCTTAAATTTTTGTCCAAAAACCCACTTTTCCTTACTTTATGGGGTGGGATCTCGCTGCCGGAACACATGTCCTACCACCCAGCGTTTCCCTTGTTCTCCCGAGTAAAATGATACCTCACTTGTGTGGGTGGGCCAAAGGCATGTGACTCAGGCAGGGGGGCTTAATTTGTAAAACTTAAATACTACTTTTTTCAAAATTCATTTTTGGCGTGTTCTGCTTTGGCGCACCCACACAAGTGAGGTATCCTTTTACTCAGGAGAAAAAGGGGAACGCTGGGTGGTAGGACACTTTTGCCGGCACGGCGATCCCACGCCAAAAAGTTTGGAAAAGTGCTATTTTTTCCTAATTTTAAGGTTTGAAAGGAGTTCTGGGTAGGAAAACATTAGGGGACCCACGCATGTCATACCTCCCTGGACTCCCCCGGGTGTCTAGTTTTCAGAACTGTTTGGGTTTGCTACTTTCCAAAGAATACCTCCGAGCCCCGGGCCAAAAACTCAGGTGCCCAGCCCCAAAAATCAAGGTAGTTTTGCAATAGGGTATTGTAAATTCACCACCGTACGATTTGAACCGTTTCCAGTTGCAGCCACTATGTCTATCCACGCAAGTGAGGTACCATTTTTTTCAGGAGACCTAGGGGAACGCTGGGTGGGTGGAAATTTGTTGATCCACGCAGATTCCAGAACTTTCCACCACAGAAATGTGAGGAAAATGTGTTTTTTTGGTCAAATTTTTAGGATTGCAAGGGACTCTGGGTAACAAAACCTGGGGGTAGGCAGACGAGTCACCCCATCCTGAATTCCCCTGGGTGTCTAGTTTTCAAAAATGTATAGGTTTGCTAGGTTTCCCTAGGTGCTGGCAGAGCTACGGCGCAAAAACAAAAGGTAGTCTTTTTGTCCAAAACTCGCTAGATTTCACTGGGAAATTGAGGTGTGACCATGTTGCGTTTTGCACTGTTTCATGTCGCAGCCACTATGCCTACCCAAGAAAGTGGGGTACCATTTTTTTCGGGAGACCTGGGGGAACGCGGGGTGGGTAGACATTTGTTGATCCACGCAGATTCCAGAACTTTCCACCACAGAAATGTGAGGAAAATGTGTTTTTTTGGTCACATTTTTAGGTTTGCAAGGGACTCTGGGTAACAAAACCTGGGGGTAGGCAGACGAGTCACCCCATCCTGAATTTCCCTAGGTGTCTAGTTTTCAAAAATGTATAGGTTTGCTAGGTTTCCCTAGGTGCTGGCAGAGCTACGGCTCAAAAACAAAAGGTAGTCTTTTTGTCCAAAACGTGCTAGATTTCACTGGGAAATTGAGGTGCGACCATGTTGCGTTTTGCGCTGTTTCATGTTGCAGCCACTATGCCTACCCATGCAAGTGAGGTACCATTTTTTTCGGGAGACCAGGGGGAACGCTGGGTGCATGGAAATTTGTTGATCCACGCAGATTCCAGAACTTTCCACCACAGAAATGTGAGGAAAATGTGTTTTTTTGTCAAATTTTTAGGTTTGCAAGGGATAATGGGTAACAAAACCTGGGGGTAGGCAGACGAGTCACCCCATCCTGAATTCCCCTGGGTGTCTCGTTTTCAGAAATGTATAGGTTTGCTAGGTTTCCCTAGGTGCTGGCAGAGCTACGGCGCAAAAACAAAAGGTAGTCTTTTTATCCAAAACGTGCTAGATTTCACTGGGAAATTGAGGTGCGACCATGCTGCGTTTTGCGCTATTTCATGTCGCAGCCACTATGCCTACCCACGCAAGTGAGGTACCATTTGTTTCGGGAGACCTGGGGCACGCTGGGTGCGTGGAAATTTGTTGATCCACACAGATTCCAGAACTTTCCACCACAGAAATGTGAGGAAAATGTGCTTTTTTTGTTAAATGTTTAGGTTTGCAAGGGATTCTGGGTAACAAAACCTGGGGGTAGGCAGACGAGTCACCCCATCCAGAATTCCCCTGGGTGTCTAGTTTTCAAAAATGTATAGGTTTGCTAGGTTTCCCTAGGTGCTGGCAGAGCTACGGCGCAAAAACAAAAGGTAGCCTTTTTGTCCAAAACGTGCTAGATTTCACTGGGAAATTGAGGTGCGACCATGTTGCGTTTTGCGCTATTTCATGTTGCAGCCACTATGCCTACCCATGCAAGTGGGGTACCATTTTTTTCGGGAGACCAGGGGGAACGCTGGGTGGGTGGGAATTTGTTGATCCACGCATATTCCAGAACATGCCACCACAGAAATGTGAGGAAAATTTGTTTTTTTTGTCAAATTTTTAGGTTTGCAAGGGATTATGGGTAACAAAACCTGGGGGTAGGCAGACGAGTCACCCTATCCTAAATTCCCCTGGGTGTCTAGTTTTCAAAAATGTTTAGGTTTGCTAGGTTTCCCAAGGTGCTGGCAGAGCTACGGCGCAAAAACAAAAGGTAGTCTTTTTTTCCAAAACGTGCAAGATTTCACTGGGAAATTGAGGTGCGACCATGTTGCGTTTTGCGCTGTTTCATGTCGCAGCCACTATGCCTACCCACACAAGTGAGGCACCATTTTTTTCGGGAGGCATGGGGGAACGCTGGGTGGGTGGACATTTGTTGAACCACGCAGATTCCAGAACTTTCCACCACAGACATGTGAGGAAAATGTGTTTTTTTTGTCAAATTTTTAGGTTTGCAAGGGATTCTGGGTAACAAAACCTGGGGGTAGGCAGACGAGTCACCCCATCCTGAATTCCCCTGCGTGTCTAGTTTTCAAAAATGTATAGGTTTGCTAGGTTTCCCTAGGTGCTGGCAGAGCTACAGCGCAAAAACAAAAAGTAGTCTTTTTGTCCGAAAAGTGCAAGATTTCACTGGGAAATTGAGGTGCGACCATGTTGCGTTTTGCGCTGTTTCATGTCGCAGCCACTATACCTACCCACGCAAGTGAGGTACCATTTTTTTTGGGAGACCTAGGGGCACGCTGTGTGGGTGGAAATTTGTTGATCCCCGCAGATTCCAGAACTTTCCACCACATAAATGTGAGGAAAATGTGTTTTTTTGTCAAATTTTTAGGATTGCAAGGGATTCTGGGTAACAAAACCTGGGGGTAGGCAGACGAGTCACCCCATCCTGAATTCCCCTGGGTGTCTAGTTTTCAAAAATGTATAGGTTTGCTAGGTTTCCCTAGGTGCTGGCAGAGCTACGGCGCAAAAACAAAAGGTAGTCTTTTTGTCCAAAACTTGCTAGATTTCACTGGGAAATTGAGGTGCCACCATGCTGCGTTTTGCGCTGTTTCATGTCGCAGCCACTATGCCTACCCACGCAAGTGAGGTACCATTTCTTTCGGGAGACCTGGGGGCACGCTGGGTGCGTGGAAATGTGTTGATCCACACAGATTCCAGAACTTTCCATCACAGAAATGTGAGAAAATGTGTTTTTTTTGTCAAATTTTTAGGTTTGCAAGGGATTCTGGGTAACAAAACCTGGGATTAGGCAGACGAGTCACCCCATCCAGAATTCCCCTGGGTGTCTAGTTTTCAAAAATGTATAGGTGTGCTAGGTTTCTCTAGGTGCTGGCAGAGCTCTGGCGCAAAAACAAAAGGTAGTCTTTTTGTCCAAAACGTGCTAGATTTCACTGGGAAATTGAGGTGCGACCATGTTGCGTTTTGCGCTGTTTCGTGTCGCAGCCACTATGCCTACCCACGCAAGTGAGATACCATTTTTATCGGGAGACCTGGGGGAACGCTGGGTGGGTGGAAATTTGTTGATCCACGCAGATTCCAGAACATTCCACCACAGAAATGTGAGGAAAATTTGTTTTTTGGTCAAAATCTTAGCTTTGCAAGGGATTCTGGGTAACAAAACCTGGTGGTAGGCAGTCGAGTCACCCCATCCTGAATTCCCCTGGGTGTCTACTTTTCAAAAATGTATAGGTTTTCTAAGTTTCCCTAGGTGCCGGCAGAGCTAGGGTGCAAAAACTACAGGTAGGCACTTTGCCAAAAAAGGGTCAATTTGTAACTGCAAAATTTAGGTGTGACCACATTGCATTTTGCGCCGTTTCCTGTCGCAGGCACAAGGCCGACCCACACAAGTGAGTTACTGTTTTTATCGGGACACTTGGGGTAATTCATATTTGTAAATCAACTGTTATTACCAATTGAGCTTTCATGCATTTCTCCCTTTCAATGAAAGACATTGTGTAAAAAAAAAATCTCTGCTCTATACCCAGTACATAAAAAAATACCATTGCAAGTTGGTGCTCAGTTTTTGGATCTGGGTTCGTCGGGTTCTTGGTGAAAGTACAAGTCCTATATATCCCCACAACCAAGAAGGTCTAATGGATGTAACGGTATATTGCTTTCCAAGAGCTGTCGAAATTAGAAAAAGTTATAGGTGAAAACGTTGAGACAAAAGGCTGTTTTTTTCAACAAATTTTCAATTATTCCAATTTTTAACTGTTAGTTTCTATAACGAAACCTTCATGGATTTAGACAAATGACCCCTTTCTGAATTCAGACTTTTGTCTACTTTTCGAAAATGTAAAGCTTTCCAGGGTCCATTATTGCTTTCAAACTCATTTCTACCATTAACTGGAAGGAGGTGGAAAGCTCTAAAAATAGCAAAAATAGGCTATGTCCCAGAAAAATGCCAAAACTGTGTGAAAAATTTCGGTTCTCTGACAAAAGACTGTCATTCCCTAAAAGCTGAGAAAATGGAGATGTCAGCCCCACAAACCCTTTTTTGATAAAATTTTCAGGGAAAAACCCAGAGGCTTTCATTTGCAGCCCGTTTTTCCGATTTTTCTGAAAAAAACAAAAACATCACTATATTTTGGTTAATTTCTGGGACCTCTCCAAGGGAATCTACAAACCCTGGGCGCCTTTAGAATCCACATGATGTTGGAAGAAAAGGACGCAAATTTGGCGTGGATACCCCTTGTGGTCAAAAAGTTACAAGGGCCTAAGCACGCACTACCCCAAACGCCCAAAAAAGCCTTAGCACAGAAGGGGGAAAAGGCCTAGCAGCGAAGGGGTGAATATGCAGGACTACCAGGGTATGAAGCTCCGTAAGCAGAATCAACTGTCCTATCAGTTGATCCAATTACAGAACTAGGGCATTGCAGTGGGACATAATGGTTCTGTAGTGAAATGTAACTGGAGCTGAAGATTGATTACATTTTATAGACACATTGGAGGAGGCAAGAACAGATTTATAGATGATCCCAAGTGGGAGAACCAAAAGGACCCTGAAAATGCCATTAAGATTACCATTTAGAGAAAGCAAGACTTACAATGTGTAGATCTTTCAAATTAATGACAGTATTATCTCCATCAGTTGTTTTTTAGATGCCCCTATCCATAATACTTGTCGTGCAAATACATTTTGATCTGAGGAAGTGGGTCTGTAGTCAAAATGTTTTGTAAGTCAATGCATTACCTTTATTATTCTTAAGTTGCATACATTTTTTGTTAACTCCCTCTTTAAGGGGGGAACATTGGCTGATGTAAGTGCAGGCATAAGTGGGTAGCCACTGAGACAAAAGTTTACTGTGAGATATGGTTTCCATTGTACCCTTCGAAGATACATTTGATACCGAGCACAAGACTTACATTGCTCATAGGTGTGAGTTAAGCAGATAACTTTTCATCTACATGTATTGCCCACTACCATCAAGAGGCTGAAATGAAAGAGATATTACATTTTGCCCCATTAATAAATTCGATTTCTCATGTGACCAATTTACACTAAACATGTGGGTGGAATTACCACTAAAAGTTCATCAATAAGGCTGCTACATTTGATGCAGGTTGGTGAAGCAGTTCAAAAGGTGTAAGAAGTCCTAAAACGTGTCAATTTTCCACTTAACTTGGGTTTCCCCAAGCAAATTTGTGTAGTAAATGGCTCCAAAATGGCCTAAAGGTACAACAAATTTTAAAGATGGAATTGCATTTAGCCATCCAATTCCTTTTCCTGGAATGGTGACTTTTTCTTAAGGCATTTAGAAGTTAGAAGGCAACACGTGAGTGCCTAAGGTGCATCAGCAAGTACAGTATAGATACAAAATTCTTACATGAGCCCCTTAGTTGCATGGGCCATTGTCATTCTCTACCCTCCGTTCTCCATGGTTCTGAATACCATAAATGTGCTATTGATAAACTTAGCTTTTTAGTGCACTTAGAAATGGGGGAAGTGTAATGTATAGTATAACATAATGGAAATTATTATATAGAAAATAGAAAAATATAGCAGCAAAGCAGGAGAGCTGAGTTTGGCCCATCCACCTATGCAGGTCTCTATCCAGCCGAGGGAGATAGAGCAGGGAAAAGGGCTTCACCCTCATCCCTTCTGGTGTTGTCATGACCAGGTAGAATGTTTTAATTCTCAACCTTCACCGTACCCAAGAATGGTGGGTTTACTTATCTGAGGTAGGGATAGACATTTTGAGACCCCACCTATCCTAGTGATGGGAAATAATCGGTTCCTCAGGTTCTCTCTGCCTTGGTGACAGATGGAGTGTGGTATTTTGTGCCACAATACTACTTTGAAAACACCTGGTGGGATTATATGATGCATCTTACCACCTGGTCCTGGGGCAGTGAAGTTTGAACCCCAATAACCTTTTTGGTTTGCCCTAGGGTAAGGAGATAAATTTAAGGGCCACTTTTCATAGATGGCACATAGACATATATGAACTTGCCTGGTTCATAAAGGTCTGCCATATGCCAACAGAGGTGAGAGATACAGCAAGGAGATCTCGGATGGTGTTGCAGTACCCAGGGAGACTGTTTTAATTTTCCATGCCTATTGTACCCACACATGGTGGGATTTACTTATCTGTAGGGAGAAAATGGTTGCAACCTCACCTATCCCAGTGAGGAGAAATCATGGCTTTCTGAGTTTCATATTGCCTGGATGACAAATGGAGTGTGGTATTTTGCACCTCAATCCTACTTTCACAAAATGTGGTGGGATTATATGATGTCTCTTACCCCGTGGTCCTGGGGCAATGGAGGTTGACACCCCAACAACCTGTTGGGCTTGGCCTAGGGCAAAGAGGTAAATGTAGAGGCCAGTTTGCATAAATGGCACCTCAACAGATATGAACTTCAAGGTCTGGCATATGCTACGGCCAGCAGAGGACTAGAGGAGCTCAGAATTGCCCATGCACCATGTTCACAAAGTGAACAGGGCACGGGGCAGCTTCGAGGTGCCCCAGTCCTCTGTGACCACAAATGCTGTGAGCCACAGAGGGAAAGGCAGTTCAGAGATTATCCTGCAGGCAACGGGCCACTGCTTCACCCCTTTGGGAACAACTTTTAACTAGCCACAAAGAATCAGGGAAGGTCAAAATGACATGTGCCTAATATTTTGCTAAAATGAAGCCAGCATTGGTACATCTGTTATCTGTCCTGGATTTGCCGCCTCAACCTTATGTAATGCTTAGAGAGAAGAGGGTCTAGATACACTACCCTCTTTCTTTGACAACTCAGAGGAGGCAATACAGATGGAGTTGAATTCATAAGACGACCTGCCTCTCTCCCTGATAGTGGACACCTTCTGCACCCTTACGTAAGGCTGTTGTTTAGAAAACAATCCTCAACTGTGCCAAGGGAGGGGGGGGTTAGTGGCAAGAAATCTGACCACCAGCTAGTAGGCAAGGTGGTCAGATATTTAAATATTCCTTCCCTTGCTCATTTTTATAATCTCTCTGAATGTTTCCAAACATCACAAGAGATCACAAATCCTCCACCATTATCATCACGTCCTGGTCAAAGAAGAGGTTAGGCAGTGCAACAGATACCATACATCCATTTCAACAATATTACTATTGTGTTTAAAGCTGCACATTTTCCTGTTAACATTGTAATCTTGTTATAAAGATTTGCATAGCGCATCTGCTTTATTTTTGTTTGAATTTCCAAATGTTTGCAAACAGTGCATAATACTTTAACACCTTCGCTGCGGCGGCTATTCCGCCGCAGCGCTAACGGTCGCGGGGGGGCGCACGGCGCTCCTGCGCTGGTGACAGAACCGTTCCGTCACGGCTCGCGGGTGAGCTGTGCTTGTGACGGAACGGTTCCGTCACAGCCCCGCCCGCTTAATGAAACCCACCGCGCAGGCGCGAAATCAGCGCCGCGCAGGCGCGGCGGCCGGGCCGTGACGGAACCGTTCCGTCATGAGCACAGCCCACCCGAGGGGCATGACGGAACGGTTCCGTCAATAGCGTGGAAGGGGTTAAGAAGACATTACAAATTCCATGCCTTTAGGCCAAGATGAACAAAAGGGGGCTAAGTAACTCACCCTTTCTTTGATATTTTCCTTGGTCACTAATGTCATTATTTTTGCCATTTGTATAGCCATCTATCACATCATGTTTATTTTTTATTTTTTATAATTCTATTTATTAACATTGCTCTGGAGACCAATCGATACAAGGTAATATCTGAGTAGCAGTTCAGGAAATAGCATTTGAAATTACAAATTAAAGCGTAATGAGACACATGCGGGATAGCCAATAAGTAATGTTTTGTTTTTTTAAGAGTTTAATATAGCGCAAACTAGACCTGAAGATAACAGGTATTAGAGAGCTTTACCTGAGCACAAGTTTCGATACAGATGGACACATTCATTTTTGTTAGGCATGGAGAGATTAAGGGATTTACCCAGAATCACGGGACGTTGAGCTTCATTGCCAAGACTCAAACCTATTTCCCCAGCTTCGAGGTCGTCCGCTCTAGCCGTAAGGCTACATCCTCTCCTCTTCTTTAAGAACGGCATTTGGTTTGAAAGATATGATTTGCTTGGCAGGTGTGTGAGCTCTGGTTTTTGAAACTTACAATAATTGGGTAATTGCAATGTTTTTTTTGTTTTTTGTTCACAACCATAATAACTGCACTGTAGCTGTGATTTTCTTGAGTGACTTTCAGAATGTTTTCTTAAGCATACATTAATATGTTATGACCAAACCTAACCATAACTTAAATTTAACTGTGCTGGTTTGCTACACATAATGAAATTTTAGTAACTCTCGACAGCGATAGGATGCTCACAAATATCCTTCAAAATGAGGCAATAGAAGTTAAGAGAAACTTAATAACTCTCTCTTATCCCCTACCCCCCACTACTTTATCTCTCCTTTCTCTCCTCCCCTAATGTATTGCTGACTGTTCTATTTAATGTTTACTTGTTCTTTTTCTGGTATATTGTCGAACCACATTGTTGCACTTCCTTTCGTCTCTCCTGTCGTCCCCTCCCGCATCCTCCCTCTATTTATGTCTCTCCTTCCCTCCTCTCTCAATGTATTGAGACCGAACTATTTTGTCGGATGCCCGATGAAGCTACCTGGTTTAGCTATAGGGGAGATGGGCCGTGGATTCCCTCCTTGGTCGTCACCTACCCAGTTGGTCTTTAGACAGACTTCCTCTCATCTCTACGGTTGTCTCTTCCCTTATCCTCACTTTCCCTCCTCCTCTCCCCCTCACTACTTTCTCTCTCCTTTCTCTCCTCCCCTAATTTTATTGCTGATTGTTTGATATGATGTTTACTTGTTGATCTTTTCTGGTTTATTGTTGAACCACAAAGTTACACTTCCTTTCGTCTCTCCTGTCGTCTCCTACCGCATCCTCCCTCTATTTATGTCTCTCCTTCCCTCCTCTCTCAATGTATTGAGACTGTACTATTTTGTTTGACGCCCGATGGAGCTACTTGGTTTAGCTATAGGGGAGATGGGCCGTGGATTCCCTCCCTGGTCGTCACCTACCCAGTCGGTCTTTCGTCAGACTTCTTTTCGTCTCTCCTTATTGTCTCTTTCTAAGCTCCTATCCTCTCTCCCCTGAATCTCTCCCCTTGTCTGCCCTGGGACCACAGCTTACTGGACTTTGGACGTTGCCTTGACTCGTCTATCGGTTTGTGTCCCCATCACCCTTCCCCTCCTCTTCCCATGCTGTATCTCTCACCCGCCCCTCCCCTTTACCGCCCTCATTATCTGTCTACTTCCCTTTCTCCAGCCCCCCCCTCCCCTGAATCTCTCACCTTGCCTGCTTTTCCCCTTACGTATTTTTGCTTATTGTTTATCTCGACCTTACATGTAACTATGTTGCTATGCTCTAAGAACTGTGTAACCTTTGTAATGATGTAATCTGTAACTATGAGCTGATGCTCATGTAAAGTGCTCTGATACCTCCGGGTCTAGCCAGTGCTATATAAAACTTTAAAAATAAATAAATAAATAAATAAATAAAATAACTTCCATGACTTTATCATCATACATGAAAATAATTCAATGTACACCAGCTTGTACAAGAATTTCAGAGTGCAACATCCTGCACTAGAATATAGGTTCACAATCTCTGCAACACGAAACAAGATTACTTTTAGCATTTTCCAATATTCCAAATCAAGTTCTTAGAATTTTTTTATCCCAGATGTGTAACAGCCTTATAATATGTTTGGCGGTTGGATGGACCGCCAAACCTACAGTGGCTGTGCAGCGGTAGTATTACAGTATTACAAGTATGGCAGTCGGACCACCATGAGCCCGCAGCTACCACCAGGGATCCATGATCCCTTGGGGTCTTGCAGCTGTCTGAGGCCCCTAATATTCTGGTGATGCTGCTGCTGCACCACCAAGCATATTAGGAGTTTCTTCACTGTCACAGTGTTCATGGCAGTGAGCACGCCATAAAAAAGGCAGCAGAGAAGAAACAAAGGGGGCCCTACAAGGCCCAGTTGCCTATGCGCAGGGAGGTGCACCCCTCTATGCATCCCCCATTTCCAATAAGGCATGCACTTGGCAATCCATGTCCTGCAGGAACTTAAAATTGTATTCCACTTGGGGTGCCTTGCTATTTCATTACGCAAAATTATTGTGTTAAGAATATCGGGCATAAAAAAAATCATTGACAGGAATGTCAAAGGTAACAATTTAGGGCCTCATTACGATGTTGGTCAGAAAGACTCCGAATGGCATTCGGTTTGCCCGAATCCGAACGCATGTTTCCTACCGTCTCTGAAACATTGCCGACTGCCTGATTACGATCCAAGATAACCGTTCGGTCTTTCCAGCTCAGTTCCGAGGGGCATTTGGAGAAACCGAGTAGGTCAGAGCCGACTCATACAGCTCTACGGACCGCGTTTCCAACTGATCTGTAAGGATGTTGGATTCGGACAGCTTTTTCAACTCAGTTTGTCCGACATTGAAAGGCGGTTAGAAGTGGACTTTGGGAGCCTGTAGTAGGCCCCCTTTCACCCGGCCTCCGGTTGGGACCCATGGGTCCCCTCTTTCCAACCATACACAGTGTGACAGGCACCATGGGGTGCCCGCCACAGGATGCAAGGTTTTCCGCAACATCCCCTTTTTCAATGGGAGCCTGTGTTGTCAGTCACAACACAGGCTCCCTTTGAAGTCAATGGGAATCCGACGGAACAATGGTCGGAACCATCGTAATCGATCGGTCGGACTCCCCGAATCCGAGTCGGTTAGAAACGATTCCAACACGGAGTCGGTCGCAATGCTTTCCGACCAACTTCGTAATGAGGCCTCTAGTTTTTAGTGTTGTTTTTAATATAGTCGGAAAAAATATCTCTGTCTGTAAAATCATTTCTAAGTGTTTGTATGTAATTTCTTGTACTTTGTTTTATTGTATCTGTTTAATGTTTTACTTCTCCTTTTATTAAGATTTTTTTAGTTAGGAAATTGTTGAAATCTGTATATTTAGGTATATTCATGTATAAAAATATTCGCTTATGACCATTTTTTAGTTAGTAGCAGGATATTGGATTTTAGGGGATAAGGGCGGGGAGACTTTAAGAAAAAGTATATTCTAAATAAAAATATATGCAGAAAATTTGGAAGCTACCCAAATTGATCATTTTGATTTTCATTAAATTAAGATACACATTAAAAATATAAAAAAGTTAAAAAAACATTTTTTTCAAATATACACCAACATTTTTAATATCATTTTTTAATAATGAAACAAAGCTGACATTTTATAATTTTTGTAATAATGTATGCTACATTGTAGATATTCTTATACTTTATGATTGTTAATTTTGGAATATTAGTTTATTTGTTATTTTATGAGAAAGTTTAGGAATGTTAAAAAAAGAAATCAAAAATATTTTAACTATTTAAAAAATATTTTTTTCTATTTTGATATTTAAATTTGTACATATATAGGTTTGTAGTTTAGGGTAGTTTGTTTTAAGATTACATTTTATTTGATATTATAGAAAAAAAGAGTATGCAGTATTGAGTATGTATTTAAATGTTTAATATGTATTAACTTGTTTATAATGTTTTATATTGAAGGTAATATTGTAAATTTCACCTGTTTAGCGCCCTACACCTTTTTTCAAATAGCCTTAGATCGGAGTGTAATTAACCCCTTCGCTGCTGGGCCTTTTCCCCTCCTGTGCTAAGCCTTTTTTTGGCTATTTGGGGTAGTGCGTGCTTAGGCCCCTGTAACTTTTTGACCACATAGGTATCCATGTCCTTTTCTTTCAACATCATGGGGATTCTAAAGGTGCCCAGGTCTGTGGATTCCCTTGGAGGGGTCCCAGAAATTAAGCAAAATACAATGACATTTTTGTTTTTTTCAGAAAAATTGGCAAAATGGGCTGCAAAGAAAGGCCTCTGGGTTTTTCCCTGCAAATTATATCAAAAAAGGGTTTGAGGGCTGAAATCACCATTTTCCCAGCTTTTAGGGAATGACAGTCTTTTGTCAGAGAACAAACATTTTTCACACAGTTTTGGCATTTTTCTGGAACCTAGCCTATTTTTGCTATTTTTAGTACTTCCAACCTCCTTCCAGTTAATGGTAAAAATGAGTATGAAAGCAATAATGGATCCTGGAAAGCTATACATTTTATTAAAGTAGACAAAATTCAAAATTCAGAATGGGGTCATTTGTCTAAATCCATGAAGTTTTCTTTATAGAAACTAGCAGTAAAATATTGGAAAAAATGAAAATGAGTTGAAAAAAACAACCTTTTGTGTCAACGTTTTCACCTGTAACTGCTTATAATTATGACAGCTCTTTGTAAGCAATGTACCATTACATTTTCTGGACCTTGCTGGTTTTGGGGATATATAGGACTTGTAGGTTTACCAAGAACTTGACGAACCCAGAGCCAAAAACTGCGCAGCAACTTGCAATGAAATTTTATTATGTACCAGGATTAGAGCAATTATTCTTCGAAAATGTATACATGGAAAAATCGGTATGAAAGACACCTATGTATTTCTGAAATGGATACAAATTATAGAGTTTAGAAACAGTACATATTTTAACATTTTGAAAATTGGGAATACTCATACTAGCTTGAGAACTATTGGTCATTTTTCAAAATGACTTCATTTTTACACAATGTCTTTCATTTGGAAGGCAGAAATGCATCAAAACTCAACAGGTAATAACAGTTGCTTTAAATATCTGAATTACCCCAAGTCTCCCGATAAAAATGGTACCTCACCTGTTTAGCGCCCAACACCTTTTTTCAAATAGCCTTAGATCGGAGTGTAATTAACCCCTTCGCTGCTGGGCCTTTTCCCCTCCTGTGCTAAGCCTTTTTTTGGCTATTTGGGGTAGTGCGTGCTTAGGCCCCTGTAACTTTATGACCACATGGGTATCCATGTCCTTTTCTTCCAACATCATGGGGATTCTAAAGGTGCCCAGGGTCTGTGGATTCCCTTGGAGGGGTCCAAGAAATTAGGCAAAATACAATGACATTTTTGTTTTTTTCAGAAAAATGGGAAAAACGGGCTGCAAAGGAAGGCCTCTGGGTTTTTCCATGCAAATGATATCAAAAAAGGGTTTGTGGGGCTGAAATCACCATTTTCCCAGCTTTTAGGGAATGACAGTCTTTTGTCAGAGAACAAACATTTTTCACACAGTTTTGGCATTTTTCTGGAACCTAGCCTATTTTTGCTATTTTTAGTACTTCCAACCTCCTTCCAGTTAATGGTAAAAATGAGTATGAAAGCAATAATGGATCCTGGAAAGCTATACATTTTATTAAAGTAGACAAAATTCAAAATTCAGAATGGGGTCATTTGTCTAAATCCATGAAGTTTTCTTTATAGAAACTAGCAGTAAAATATTGGAAAAAATGAAAATGAGTTGAAAAAAACAACCTTTTGTGTCAACGTTTTCACCTGTAACTTCTTATAATTATGACAGCTCTTTGTAAGCAATGTACCATTACATTTTCTGGACCTTGCTGGTTTTGGGGATATATAGGACTTGTAGGTTTACCAAGAACTTGACGAACCCAGAGCCAAAAACTGCGCAGCAACTTGCAATGAAATTTTATTATGTACCAGGATTAGAGCAATTATTCTTCAAAAATGTATACATGGAAAAATCGGTATGAAAGACACCTATGTATTTCTGAAATGGATACAAATTATAGAGTTTAGAAACAGTACATATTTTAACATTTTGAAAATTGGGAATACTCATACTAGCTTGAGAACTATTGGTCATTTTTCAAAATGACTTCATTTTTACACAATGTCTTTCATTTGGAAGGCAGAAATGCATCAAAACTCAACAGGTAATAACAGTTGCTTTAAATATCTGAATTACCCCAAGTCTCCCGATAAAAATGGTACCTCACCTGTTTAGCGCCCAACACCTTTTTTCAAATAGCCTTAGATCGGAGTGTAATTAACCCCTTCGCTGCTGGGCCTTTTCCCCTCCTGTGCTAAGCCTTTTTTTGGCTATTTGGGGTAGTGCGTGCTTAGGCCCCTGTAACTTTATGACCACATGGGTATCCATGTCCTTTTCTTCCAACATCATGGGGATTCTAAAGGTGCCCAGGGTCTGTGGATTCCCTTGGAGGGGACCCAGAAATTAGGCAAAATACAATGACATTTTTGTTTTTTTTCAGAAAAATGGGAAAAACGGGCTGCAAAGGAAGGCCTCTGGGTTTTTCCATGCAAATGATATGAAAAAAGGGTTTGTGGGGCTGAAATCACCATTTTCCCAGCTTTTAGGGAATGACAGTCTTTTGTCAGAGAACAAACATTTTTCACACAGTTTTGGCATTTTTCTGGAACCTAGCCTATTTTTGCTATTTTTAGTACTTCCAACCTCCTTCCAGTTAATGGTAAAAATGAGTATGAAAGCAATAATGGATCCTGGAAAGCTATACATTTTATTAAAGTAGACAAAATTCAAAATTCAGAATGGGGTCATTTGTCTAAATCCATGAAGTTTTCTTTATAGAAACTAGCAGTAAAATATTGGAAAAAATGAAAATGAGTTGAAAAAAACAACCTTTTGTGTCAACGTTTTCACCTGTAACTTCTTATAATTATGACAGCTCTTTGTAAGCAATGTACCATTACATTTTCTGGACCTTGCTGGTTTTGGGGATATATAGGACTTGTAGGTTTACCAAGAACTTGACGAACCCAGAGCCAAAAACTGCGCAGCAACTTGCAATGAAATTTTATTATGTACCAGGATTAGAGCAATTATTCTTCGAAAATGTATACATGGAAAAATCGGTATGAAAGACACCTATGTATTTCTGAAATGGATACAAATTATAGAGTTTAGAAACAGTACATATTTTAACATTTTGAAAATTGGGAATACTCATACTAGCTTGAGAACTATTGGTCATTTTTCAAAATGACTTCATTTTTACACAATGTCTTTCATTTGGAAGGCAGAAATGCATCAAAACTCAACAGGTAATAACAGTTGCTTTAAATATCTGAATTACCCCAAGTCTCCCGATAAAAATGGTACCTCACCTGTTTAGCGCCCAACACCTTTTTTCAAATAGCCTTAGATCGGAGTGTAATTAACCCCTTCGCTGCTGGGCCTTTTCCCCTCCTGTGCTAAGCCTTTTTTTGGCTATTTGGGGTAGTGCGTGCTTAGGCCCCTGTAACTTTATGACCACATGGGTATCCATGTCCTTTTCTTCCAACATCATGGGGATTCTAAAGGTGCCCAGGGTCTGTGGATTCCCTTGGAGGGGTCCCAGAAATTAGGCAAAATACAATGACATTTTTGTTTTTTTCAGAAAAATGGGAAAAACGGGCTGCAAAGGAAGGCCTCTGGGTTTTTCCATGCAAATGATATCAAAAAAGGGTTTGTGGGGCTGAAATCACCATTTTCCCAGCTTTTATGGAATGACAGTCTTTTGTCAGAGAACAAACATTTTTCACACAGTTTTGGAATTTTTCTGGGACCTAGCCTATTTTTGCTATTTTTAGTGCTTCCAACCTCCTTCCAGTTAATGGTAAAAATGAGTATGAAAGCAATAATGGATCCTGGAAAGCTATACATTTTATTAAAGTAGACAAAATTAAAAATTCAGAATGGTGTCATTTGTCTAAATCCATGAAGTTTTCTTTATAGAAACTAGCAGTTAAATATTGGAAAAAATGAAAATGAGTTGAAAAAAAACAGCCTTGTGTGTCAACGTTTTCACCTGTAACTTCTTATAATTATGACAGCTGTTTGTGAGCAATGTACCATTACATTTTCTGGACCTTACTGGTTTTGGGGATATATAGGACTTGTAGGTTTACCAAGAACTTGACGAACCCAGAGCCAAAAACTGCGCAGCAACTTGCAATGAAATTTTATTATGTACCAGGTTTAGAGCAATTATTCTTCGAAAATGTATACATGGAAAAATCGGTATGAAAGACACCTATGTATTTCTGAAATGGATACAAATAATAGAGTTTAGAAACAGTACATATTTGGACATTTTGAAAATTGGGAATACTCATACTAGCTTGAGAATTATTGGTCATTTTTCAAAATGACTTCATTTTTACACAATGTCTTTCATTTGGAAGGCAGAGATGCATCAAAACTCAACAGGTAATAACAGTTGCTTTAAATATCTGAATTACCCCAAGTCTCCCGATAAAAATGGTACCTCACTTGTGTGGGTCGTCCTTGTGCCTGCGACAGGAAACGGCGCAAAACACAACGTGGTTACACCTCAATTTTCGCAGTGAACAATGACCATTTTTTGGCGGAGTGCCTGGCTGTAGTTTCTGTACCCTAGCTCGGCCGGCACCTAGGGAAACCTAGCAAACCTATACATTTTTTAAAAGTAGACACTCTAGGGAATCCAGGATGGGGTGATTTGACTGCCTCCCACCAGGTTCTGTTACCCAGAATCCCTTGCAAATCTAAAAAATTATTAAAAAAACAAATTTTGCTCACATTTCTGTGGTGGAAAGTTCTGGAATCTGCGTGGATCAACAATTTTCCACCCACCCGGCATTCCCCAAAGTCTTCTGAGAAAAATGGTACCTCACTTGCGTGGGTCAGCCTAGTGCCTGAGACAGGAAACGGCAAAAAAAGCAACGTGGTTGCACCTCAATTTCGCAGTGAAAAATTACCCCTTTTCAGCAAAGTGCCTACCTGTAGGTTTTAAACCCTTGCTCTGCCGGCACCTAGGGAAACCTAGCAAACCTATACATTTTTGAAAACTAGACACGCAGGGGAATTAAGGATGGGGTGACTCGACTGCCTCCCTCCAGGTTCTGTTCCCCAGAATCTCTTGCAAACCTAAACAATTGGGGAAAAATACGCATTTTCCTCACATTTTTGTGGTGGAAAGTTCTGGCATCTGCATGGATCAACAAATGTCCACCCACCCCGCGTTCCCCAAAGTCTTCTGAGAAAAATAGTACCTCACTTGCGTGGGTCTGCCTAGTGCCTGCGACAGGAAATGGCGCAAAACGCAACATGGTCGCACCTCAATTTCGCAGTGAAAAATGGCCCTTTTTTGGCAAAGTACCTACCTGTAGTTTTTGAACCCTAGATCTGCCAGAACCTAGGGAAACCTAGCAAACCTATACATTTTTGAAAACTAAACACCCAGGTAAATTCAGGATGGGGTGACTCGACTGCCTCCCACCCGGTTCTGTTACCCAGAATCTCTTGCAAACCTAAATAATTGACAAAAAAAAGCATTTTCCTCACATTTCTGTGGTGGAAAGTTCTGCAATCTGCGTGGATCAACAAATTTCTACGCACCCCGCGTTTCCCAACGTCTTCTGAGAAAAATGGTACATCACTTGCATGGGTCAGCCTAGTGCCTGCGTCAGGAAACGGCGCAAAATGCAACGTGGTCGCACCTCAATTTCGCAGTGGAAAAATGGCCCTTTTTTGGCAAAGTGCCTACCTGTAGTTTTTTAACCCTAGCTCTGCCGGCACCTAGGGAAACCTGGCAAACCTATACATTTTTTAAAACTAGACACCCAGGGGAATTCAGGATGGGGTGACTCGACTGCCTCCCACCAGGTTCTGTTACCCAGAATCCCTTGCAAACCTAAAAAATTGACAAACAAAACGCATTTTCCTCACATTTCTGTGGTAGAAAGTTCTGGAATCTGCGTGGATGAACAAATTTCCACCCACCCCGCGTTCCCCAAAGTCTTCTGAGAAAAATGGTACCTCACTTGCGTGGGTATGCCTAGTGCCTGCGACAGGAAACGGCGCAAAACGCAACGTGGTCGCACCTCAATTTCGCAGTGAAAAATTGCCCTTTTTTCGCAAAGTGCCTACCTGTAGATTTTGAACCCTAGCTCTGCCGGCACCTAAGGAAACCTAGCACACCTATACATTTTTAAAAACTAGACACCCAGAGAAATTTAGGATGGGGTGACTCGACTGCCTCCCACCAGGTTCTGCTACCCAGAATCCCTTGCAAACCTAAAAATTTGACCAAAAAAACGCATTTTCCGCACATTTCTGTGGTGGAAAGTTCTGGAATCTGCGTGGATCACCAAATTTCCACCCACCCCGCGTTTCCCAAAGTCTTCTGATAAAAATGGTACCTCACTTGCCTGGGTCTGCCTAGTGCCTGCATCAGGAAACGCAACGTGGTCGCACCTAAATTTCGCACTGAAAAATGGGCCTTTTTTGCCGAAGTGCCTACTTGTCATTTTTTAACCCTAGCTCTGCCAGCACCTAGGGAAACCTAGCAAACCTATACATTTTTGAAAACTAGATACCCAGGGAAATTCAGGATGGGGTGACTGGACTGCCTCCCACCAGGTTCTGTTACCCAGAATCCCTTGCAAACCTAAAAAATTGACAAAAAAACATTTTCCTCACATTTCAACCTGGCAAACCTGTAAATTTTTTAAAACTAGACACCCAGGGGAATTCAGGATGGGGTGACTCGACTGCCTCCCACCAGGTTCTGCTACCCAGAATCCCTTGCAAACCTAAAAAATTGACAAACAAAACGCATTTTCCTCACATTTTCTGGGGTGGAAAGTTTTGGAATCTGTGTGGATCAACAAATTTCCACACACCCCGCGTTACCCAAAGTCTTCTGAGAAAAATGCTACCTCACTTGCGTGGGTCTGCCTAGTGCCTGCGTCAGGAAACGTCGCCAAATGCAACGTGGTCGCACCTCAATTTTGCAGTGAAAAATGGGTCTTTTTTGGCAAAGTGCCTAAATATTGACAAATAAAACGCATTTTCCTCACATTTCTGTGGTATAAAGTTCTGAAATCTACGTGGATCAACAAATTTCCACCCACCCAGCATTCCCCCAGGTCTCCCGATAAAAATGGTACCTCAATTGCGTGTGTGGCTCAAGGACCCGCAACAGGCAAGGGCCCAAAACCTAATGAGGCGACATCAAAATTACCTATCACAAACCAACCTGGTTTTGCAAGGGGGTTCCCATGAGTTTTTGACCCGGGGCTCGGCGGCCATCTAGGGAAACCTACCTAACCCATACATTTCTGGAAACTAGAGACCCCGGGGAGTCCAGTGAGGTATGTCTTGCATGGGTCCCCCATCATTTTCCTACCCAGAATCCACTGCAAACCTCAAATTTTGCAAAACAAATCGCTTTCTTCTCACATTTCTGTGTGGAAAGTTGTGGAATCTGCGTGGATCCTCAAATTTCCTCCCACCCAGCGTTCCCCGAGGTCTCCCGACAGAAATGGTACCTCGCTTGCGTAGGTGGCTCAAGGACCCGCAACAGGCAAGGGCCCAAAACCTAATGAGAACAAGGGGAACGCTGGGTGGTAGGACATTTGTGCCGGCACGGAGATCCCATGCAAAAATGTATGGAACGTGTTTTTTTACCTAATTTTAAGGTTTGCAGGGAATTCTGGGTAGGAAAACATTGGGGTACCCATGCATGCCATACCTCGCTGGACTCCCCCGGGTGTCCTGTTTTCAGAACTGTTTGGGTTTGGTAGTTTCACAAGATGGCCACCGAGCCCGGGGCAAAAAACTCAGGTGCCTCCCCCCAAAAAAATAAGGTAGTTTTGCTGTAGGTAATATTTAAGTCTCCACCGTATGATTTGGGCCTTTTCCAGTTGCGGCCACTATGCCTACCCACACAAGTGAGGTACCATTTTTATTGGGAGATCTGGGGGAACACTGGGTGGGAGGAAATTTGAGGATCCACGCAGATTCCACAAATTTACCACACAGAAATGTGAGAAAAAGCGGTTTATTTTGCGAAATTTGAGGTTTGCAGTGGATTCTGGGTAGGAGAATGATGAGGGACCCACGCAAGCCATACCTCGCTGGACTCCTCCAGGTGTCTAGTTTCCAGAAATGTGTGGGTTAGGTAGGCTTCCCTAGATGGCCGCCGAGCCGCGGGTCAAAATATCATGGGAACACCCTTGCAAAACCAGGTTGGTTTGTGATAGGTAATTTTGATGTCGCCTCATTAGGTTTTGGGCCCTTGCCTGTTGCGGGTCCTTGAGCCACCCACGCAAGTGAGGTACCATTTTTATCCGGAGACCTGGGGGAACGCTGGGTTGGAGGAAATTTTTGTGAGCCCAGTGATGCCACGCTTTCCCACCCAAAATGTGTGAAAAAACTGATTTTTTCAGCTAAATTTGAGGTTTGCAAGGGATTCTGGGTACAAGAACGCTGGAGGATCCACGCAAACCATACCTCCTTGGAAGCCCCCGGGTGTCTACTTTGCAGAAATGTGTGGGTTTGGTAGGTTTCCCTAGATGGCCATCTAGCACGGGGCCAAAAACCCAGGTGACCCCCCTTGCAAAAGCTGGTGGTTTTGACATAGGCAATTTTGAAGTCACCTATGTCAAAACCACCAGCATCTGACTGGGCTTGTTAGTGTGTGAATGCTTCTGTAAGTGGGTGAAATGAGTGGGTCTGTGAGTGGGTGTGTGAGACTGTGAGTGGGTGATTAGTGTCTGCGAGGGTCTTGAGTAGATGGATGAGTCTCTGAGTGGGTGAGAGAGTGGATGTGTGAGTGTCTGAGTGGGTCTGTGAGTGGGTGTGGGAGCTTCTCACTGGATCTTTGAGTGTGTGTGTGTGTCTGAGTGGGTGTGTGAGTCTCTGAGTGGGCTTGTGAGTGGGTGCATGAGCATCTGAGTGGATGCATGAGTTTGAATGTATGTGTGGGTGTGTGAGCCTCTGAGTGAATTTGTGAGTAGGTATTTAAGTCTCTGAGTGGGTCTGTGAATGGGTATGTGAGTGTCTGAGTGGGTCTGTGAGTGGGTGTGTGAGTCTCTGAATGGGTATGTGAGTGGCTGAGTATGTGTGTGATAGGGTGCATTATTGTCTGAGTGGGTGTGTGATGCTCTGAGCGGGCCTGTGAGTCGGCGAATGGGTCTCATGGATGAATCCATAAGTAGGTGCATGAGTCTCTGAGTGGACCTGTGACTGGGTACGTGTGTGAGTGGGTGTATAAGTATATGAGTGGGTCTGTGAGTGGGTGTGTGAGTGTCTGAGAGGGTCAGTGAATGGGTGCTGTCTGAGTAGGTCTGTCAGTGGGTGCATGAGTGTCTGAGTGTATGTGTGAGTGGGTGCATATGTCTCAGAATGGGTCTGTGAGTGAATGTGTGAGTCTCTGGTTGTGTGTGTGTGGATGTCTGAGTGAGTAATAGTAGCTGAGTGAAAATCTGATTTTTTTTTATTTTTGCAGCAATATTCTCGAATACATTGCAATCATACATGGGGGCCACGCTGAGCATTGCAATCAATTCACGAATATCGTGCATGGGAAAAAAAACGTTTCTCAACATCTTCTTCACATAAGTTGTCCCTCAAAGACTAGTATTTTTCACCCATGGCGTCAGGGTACCTCTACCCTGACTCCTTATATAACTTTTTTACCCAAGGTACTTCCAGCCAATCATAGCATTCACCTTGGAGCGCATATTTGTGACACGTCGTGAAGTATTTGCGACGCTGGATATACACATTTGAATTTTATTTAATATCTTGAAAACTACTGAATGGACTAACACCAAAGTTAAAATAGCAAGCTATCGGGACTAGGATCTAGCTTTCTAAATTTGGTATAATTACGATCAGCGGTTCGGTCTGTCATCATGTCTATAATCCGTATCGGAATGGACATGGGAAATGCACTTTTATTGCACCCCCTCTTTCCTCTTCCCACACTTCAAAGATCACCTATAAACGTTTCATGGAGAAGTATAGCCAGCTGGGTGCGTTTTTTGGAAATATTTCATGAAGATTCTTCAAACAGCGCCAAAGATATAGGCAAGTCAAAAAACACTTTTCCTTTTTTTTTTTTAAAGATTCTTAATTGTTCAGTTCAAAGCATATTTACACTTCAAAATCAATAATTAAATCATCGATGCAGACATAATTTATACGACAAAAAAAATCCACCATAGCATACAAAAAAAAATTATATGAATATCTAGGAAGTCAGATGTTTTCCACAGCGATTTGTCCATATGATGTAACATAGACCCCCAAATTTTAGCCCCCAGTTTTTTGTCCTCATTGATTTAATGCTATAGAGCCTGTATTCCAAATTAAATACATTATAAAACTTTGCGCACTACATTTCAAACAAAGGTGCTTCCGGCTGAAGCCACACACTAGCAATGCATAGTCGTGCAACTGCAACTGCAACTGCCATGAACATAAGATATCTAAATGAGTAACATGTCTGAGTAGGTTGTGTGCCTTCACCCACTCCTGTCAACATAACTTCTCTAGAAATAATCACATGTACCCCTTTGATATGAGTCAAAAACTGCGATATGTCCTCTCAGAACTGATCTATGCCTATACAATCCCAAAAAATATGTACAATATCAGCATTATCCATCTGACACCTAAAACATTTCCCATCATTTCTGACATATACAACATGTAACTTGGCGTATCTGAACTTTGGACCCTCCTTACCTGCGCCTTACCGCTTCATCTGTATCGGGGGAGCCGCGACTCATCGGACCACATGCCTTCCCCAAGACTGAACCTCTGGAGCAACTGCACTCGGTCGCCTGTATGTGATCTCCGACGCTCAAATAATCTCCTGCGATCCTCCGGGTCAAACTACGCCGCCAAGGACTCTTATGTCGTCGGGCCCCTCCGCCTCACTAGCAGGGACCAAAGGATGTGCGAAACACAACTGCCACTGAGCATCAACGTTAATCACCCCCGGCAGGTCTGAATTGGTTCCCATCGCCGCGAGAGGAGTTACACAGCCTGACACACGGCTGGGTTGCCGTCCCTCGTGACATGAGTGGAACTTGTTAACAGGGCATCCCCCTTTCCGCTGCGGCCCCCGGGAGACTGCTGTGGCTGATTCCTGCACCGGCCCAAATCATTTCCTGTGGCTCGGGTCTACTCCTGATCACCCCCCCACACTGCTCGCTTCTCCCATCACGTTGAAGAAAGCGGCAAAAAGAAATAGTGATCGGGCCCCCCGTTGATCACACTAGGCCGCAAGCTGGATGCTGGCCGCTACTGAAAGTTGTTTTATGATTCATGGACATCAGAGGAAGTCTCGGATACCCCTCAAACGTTCCTGCGGCTGTTTTTTATTTAAGGAAGGAATCTTGCTGGCTGCTTAATCCTGTGGGCTGCAAAATCCGGACGCTCCTTCAGCTGTTTGTTTGTTTTTGTTTTCAGCGCTGAAGCCTGTTAGCTGCACTCAGCCCCCTCCCCCTGCAATGCTGATGACCTCAACCGCTCACAAAATTTGCTGGTTGCGATTGGGCTGCCCACTGGGCATCGGAGGCTGCCGGCCTGCTGCAGACCGCTACAGATTGGAACTACAGAGCACAAGGACGTCGGCTGAAATCTCTGAGACCCCTGGACGCCCCTGCGGCTGGCTGCTCACGGAGTTCCCCATTCAGAGGAGTGTAGCTGACTATGCTGAACCATGTGGGCTACTGTGCCTAACTTACTACGCTCACAGCGGTAAGTGCCCTTAGTTACATGCCAGTCTGAAGTTTGAATGACTTTTGAAAGACTACTTGCTCCCAATCTCCCAGCAATGACTGAGATTGGCAGGAAACCGTCTTCACTATTCTGGCTCCCCTCTAAAATGGCCGCTCCCTTCTCAGGAGTTCTAAATCAGGCCAAGTACCCCTCTATAATGGACGCTCCTGGCGCAGTTGTGAGTGATGAGATAGCTGAACATACTCACACGACCCCAGTACCATGCGTACAGACCTTTGCACATGACTTAGCACATGATCATTTTCTGCATTTTCCTGATGGTTATTAATATTTGTTATCTTAACTCCCGTCACACACTATCAGGAATACCATAATGGGTCCTAACGTATGACCGTTACTCAGCAGATCACTGAACTCTTCAATAGGCTTCTCCTTGGACACATGGGAAGCCTAAAGCCCGCCCCCTGCTCATCAATGTATCTCTAGAACTACTGCTTGTCTACATTATCTGTTTCTCTCTAAAGCTGGTAGTGACCTGCTCTTACAGGCGCCGGATTACTGCTAACTAGACTTCCCCTTTGGATCAACTACTTTCATTGCCGCTTCCAGCATAAAGTGGCAACCCTTGGTTATAATAGTATTCCGCGCACACCAAATAGATCCCTGGGGTCTCTTCCCCTCCCTGACCTTTCTGCTATACACCCTTCCAAAGAGAGCACCCTCACGACCAACCTTCCTCAGTCCAAAATGGAGTCCAGACTAGAACAATTTGGCACCAATAGCTACACAATAAATTATCCGATCAGTGTCTCCAAAAATACAACAAAAGCTTTGAAACACAGACTCCTCAAAGCTAACCTTATTTCTGACCCCTACATATGTCCAAAAAAAGGTACTATCAATAGCGACCTGATCTTCTACACTAAAAGAAGAGCCCAGTGGAGGACGATGTTTCACTCCTCACTCAAAATCTCCTCGACTAAAAAATTCCCCCATGGCCTTCGACTATTGGCTACGTCATCTCCCAAATTTAGAGCAAATGCTACAATATCCATCTACAACAATGGGACGATTCTATTTCAGGCCTCCGACCTCAACCTTGACTTCTTTGATGGCAGTTTTGCCCTGATTAAAGGTTCTCTGGTCACTACTCAACCTAGAAGCAGGAGTGCCCTTACCCCGTCTCTAGACGATACTGATCCCTCCCTCACCTAGGGATCTCAACCTGAGGACTGCACATCATAGCTTTACCAACACACACATGACCTTACCTCCTCCTACCCCAATTGCACCCAACTTCCACAGTCCAATCTATTCACCTGCCCCCAACGCAGGAGCACCGCATATTCCCTGCACCGCCTCCCTCCTCTCTGGCACCTCCCCGTCACCCAGCATTTCCCCCCTTCGTCACTCCTTCACTCAACAGACGGTGCTGCCGCACCTCAACTTAAACTCTTCTAACCTCCCTTCCCCTAACTTTCCCTCCCCTAACCTCCTTCCAGCTATCCCCCTTTCCCCGAACCTCACTCCCATGGCCCACTCTCTTGGCAATCCCTTACAGGACACCTCCCCTAACCTCCTTTCAGCTATCCCCCATTCCCCCGAACCTCTCTCCCATGGCCCACTATCCTGGCAATCCCTTACAGGACACTGGGAAATCCCTCAACCCCCCTTTTCTCAACCTCAAACCCATTGCCATCTCTTCTGCCACTCCTCTACTTCACAGTGGTAATTCTCACAACCCCCCTTCTCCCAACCTCCTTCCCACTGCACGCTCTCCTTGCACTCCCGCTCATCACAAAGAGACCTCCCCTCCTGCTGACCTCACCCCTCATCCAGCCCGGGTCCCCCCCACCCTCCCACTGTCCAATCCCCCACCTATCCTCCACGTTATACATAATCCTCATTCAGAACCTGCTGCAAAACTCAAGGAAATAAACCAGAATCTTCTATTTCTCAAAATTGCCATTCAAAAACTCATTGAGTCAACCGAAGAGCTGGCACTTGATCTCTCCTCCAACAAGAGCTCTCAGGAGACCCAGCATAGGTCTCTGTTGAAACCCCCAGTTCAGAACTGGACTACTAACCCCTATCCTAACCACTCTGCTAGAACCTCCAGGACCATGAACCCCCTCTCAGTACCAGATATTCCCTCAGGCCAGAACTGGAACACCTCCCCCTTCCCGAACGCCCCATCTAGACCCTCCAGATCCTTGAATCCTCTTTCTGAGCCAGATATCATCTCCTTCCTCAGATCGTACACCTCGCCTCACTCACTCACCTCAGTCCCCTCTAGATCAGCACACGCAGCCCCTCTACCTACCCCCAGCCCGACCTCTCCTATGGAATTAATCTCGGATCCCATCCAAAGCATCACATCCAACCCTTACAGAGCTCCCAGTCTCAACACCAATGCCCTTAACACTAATAATCTCAAGCAGATCCCCTTCACACACCCACCACTTACTGACAGCCTGCACAAACCGCACCTGAACTGCATGTTACTTAACTGCAGGTCAGCGGTTAAACATGCTGCAGACCTTGCAGATCTTATCCTTGCCCATGAACTGGCCCTCCTTGTCCTCACAGAAACCTGGCCCAACGACTCCTCTGGGCCTATCCTTGACATACTAATCCCTCCCAGCCACAATATTATCAGACTTGACCGCATCAAGAAAATTGGTGGGGGCATAGCATGCATCTTCCGCAACTCTCTCACAGCCAAACAATTCTCCTCAGCTAATCTCTCCTCCTGTGAATACTTAGGAATAGACATCACTAGTACACACAGACCCCTTTGCTCCCAGCACATCTTCTACCACTCCTCAGGTAATAACCTCCCTCTAATTGAACAAACTATGGAAACCGTCTCCTCCACCCTGGGCTGCCACTGCCCACAGATCTTCCTTGGTGACTTCAACCTTCACTGGAATGACCCGCATGATCAGGCAGTTAACACTCTCAAGAACTTCTTAACAGACCTCTCCCTATCTCAATTTTGCGACAACCCCATCCACAACTTAGGCTCGACATTGGTTCGGCTGGACTGTTCCCATGAGGCACAGGGTCAAGGCTGATTTGCATATGGCCATGTCTGACCTGGGGTGGTGTGGGGTGCAAAAAAATTATGGATTTAGGCCAAGATCTCTGTACTAGGGTGAATGTATGACATGGTTCTGCATTCTGTCCATCAATTGTTGTTTTTGCATTCGACATTGGATCTAATCATCTACAACCCCAACACCATTCTTCTCGAATCTATTCTTCCCTGTGACTGGTCAGACCATCATATTATCAACTTCTGTATCCTTGAATGCTGGAAACCCAACTGATCACAACCACTAAAATTAAAGCACTGGAAGAGATCGCTTCTCAACATTAGCGCTAATGAGCTCATAGCGCACTGCAATGTCTCCCTACCTCCACTTGCAAACATGACCGACGTGCACAACCTCACTTTGCACTATAACAATGCCATGCTCAAGGCACTGAATGCTGCTGCCCCCCTTCAACTAAAAAGAATTCCCGCCAAGGATTCCAACCTTGGTTCAACGATAACCTAAACGAGGACAGATGTAGCCTCAGACTAGCTGAACGCTCTTGGAGAATCACTCCCTCCACTGATCTGCTAAAAATCCTTAGACTCAAAAGAAGTAGATACTACACACTCATCAGAACCGCGAAACTCTCCTTCTTCAAAGACCAACTTGACAAAGCAAGAAATCGCCCGATACGACTATTTGAGCTGATTAAAACACAATCCAACAACGCACCCACCCATTCTCAACAATCTGCTCGTTCACAGCCAACCTGCGAAGTGGTTGCTGACTTCTTCCTAGAAAAGTCGAACAAGATCTAATCTGACCTAAGGTTGGCCGCACTCTCACCCCTTCCTGCCTCCTCCCTCTCCTCGCCATCGCCCAACCAGTCTGTTATCTCTCTTAAAAACAATGCCTCTTGGAGCCTATTCACTCCCCTCGATGACATTACCATCCTCAACACTCTCTCGACCATTAAACCCTCAAACCACTTCAATGACCCCCTATCCCCCAACTTCTATAAAGAAATGATAGGCTGTTTAACACCGCTCTGGTCCAAGATTATCAATGCCTTTCTCCGGCAAGGCGAGATCTGGGACTGCCTGAAGGAGGGCCTAGTAATACCCATCCTAAAAAAAACCTGGGCTGACCCTGAAGACCTGAATAATAACAGACCAATCACAAACATTCCTACCTTGGCTAAACTACTGGAGAAATGTGTTCATGAGCAACTGCGTAGATACATTGAACAATTCCAGCTCCTTGACCAATTCCAATCGGGTTTCCGCACTGGCCACAGCACCGAAACAGTAGATGAAGCTCTCGCTTTACTGGACCAGAATGAAGCCTGCCTACTAATTCTTCTCGATGTCTCATCTGCATTCGACACTGTCAAGCATAACAATCTTCTCCACCTCCTTGAATGCAGAATGGGTCTATCGGGCACTGTCCTTAAATGGTTTGCCTCTTTCCTCAACAATAGAGCTCAAAGAATCAAATCCAATCAGTCTCTATCCAACCCCAGTCCTTGCATGCTGGGTGTTCCCCACGGGTCCTCACTCTCCCCCACCTGGAACCACTGACAGTTATTCTTAAAGCCTCAAACATCCAATATCACATGTACGCCGATGACACCCAACTATACATGAAAATATCCTCCCCGAAGACATCAATGCTCTCAACGGAACCCTGCTCAAAACCCTAAATTGGCTTACCTCCAACCACCTCAAACTAAATGCCCTCAAGACGGAATTCCTCCTCATTGCACCGGCTAGGCAAACCCCCACTGTTGTGAAATATCTCTCTAATCTCACCGCGCTCAATTGGACCCCTCACCTCATTGACTCCACAAAATCACTAGGAATTCTGCTTGATTAAAACCTAAACATGCAAGAGCAAATCAGAGCATCTACCAAAGGAGCGAATTTACAGTTGTGCGTCCTAAGAAAACTCAAACCCTACCTGCCCCATGAGGACTTCAAATCGGCAGTGCAAGCACTGGTCATCTCCAGACTAGAATATGGCAGTGCTACTTTATGTGGACTGCCGAAACTCAGTTTAGCCCCTATCAGAGCTTCGCTAAATGCGGCTACGAGACTCATCACGGGTTCTAAGAAAACCAACCACATCTCGCCGGACCTGAAATCACTCAACTGGCTTCCCTTTGAGGCAAGGATCCAATTAAAGATTGCTTGTATGACCCACAGAGCTCTTCACTTCAATACCCCACTCTACCTGGCAAATAAACTGGAACTCTCTGGTGGATCCCGGCACACAAGGAGCACCGGCACCTTACTGCTCAAGCCAAAGAAATTCAATAAGCTTAAAACCTACAACCGTACATTCTCAGGCATTGCCCCGAGAATCTGGAACGCCCTTCCAGTGGAGACAAGGCTTATTCCGTCCACCTTTGTTTTCAAAAGGGAAAGGAAAGGACTACTAATGAACAATGCGCTGATCTTGAAACTTTGCTCCTCTTACCTCGAGAAATTATTCTGTTCAGCCAATTCAATAAATGAGGCCATTATCCCATTCCTCTACAAATCTACTAGCTGTTGAATCCCCTGCTCACGCCATGTATCCATCCTTGCCTCATAAAAGATAGCAGGAAATAATTCTGTGGCATTTAAGGGTGTATAGAAATGTATGCAACCTAGCAATATCAATTTGCAAATTGTCTTCCAGGCTTTATATGCGGTATTATATATTTTTAACCGTGTTCTCTTGAAATAACTGGTTAAAAAAACCTGAGCAAAGCCTTGCTGACAGAAGCCTCCATCAACATTTGATATATGTTAGGCACTTCCATCTGCTGTATTTCTGCTCCTGTAACTAGATACTGTATGCTTTGGAGGAGACAAGCTAAATAATAACACGAAAAATTCGTCACTGCCCATCCCCCCATTCTAAGCCTGGCTAGGTTTTTTTGGCCCTAAATAAACTTATCAGCGAGGGATTGTAACTGTAGCAATTGAGAGCGTGTTAGCTCTAATGGAACAGTCCTAAAGTAATACATTGCCTTAGGTAGAATGCACATTTGAGCACGTTGAACCTCCCTACCATTGACAAATGTAAGCACTCAACCTGTTCCAATTGTTGCTGTGCCGAAGATACTATGTCTCCCCAATTAACATCCACAACCTCTTGAAGCGCCATCCTAATCTTAATGCCCAGATAGCGAGCTTCCTGCATAACCCCTGCTTCTACTGGGCACAGACCTTCAGTGCAGACTATCTGGGTTTTAGACACATTCAATTTGTACCCGTCAACTTCACCATATCTCTGAGTAAGATTCTCAATTTCCCTTACAGCCTTCTCTGGGTCAGACGTCACTAATGCAATGTCATCAGCATAAGCGAAGACACGCAGTTGGTGTTGCCCAAGTGTCATTGACTGAATTCCATGAGTTGTTTCCAACAGATTTAACAATGGATTAATATAGATGGCAAAAAGGAGGGGGGAACACGGATACCCCTGTCTTGTTCACCGAGTGATATTTACATAAGATGACTCACTGCCCATAGTACATATTTTAGCCCCAGGTCTTTTATACATTGTTTGTATGGATGTTATATAACTGGGTCCAAAACCCATCCTTAACATAACGGCCCAAAGGAACGGCCATGAGACACGATCAAAAACTTTTTCAGCGTCCAATAAGATTATGCCCATGGGCTTTTGCTGTGCACTTGCATAGTCTATAGTTGCAATCACCCTTTGTATATGGTTGACCGTACTACGTCCGGGTATAAAACCATGCTGATACTTAGATTCTAATGGAGATATAACTTTGGCCATTCTAGTTGCTAAAATCTTTGAGTACACCTTGCCGTCTGCATTTAAGAAAGATATGACCCAGGGAGCCTCGCCAACCTATCTTTCTTTTTAAAGACCACAATATTAGAATCCTCCCAAGAAGGTGGTGGATTTCCTACCTGAGCCTCTAAAAAAGTAGCCAACATATCGTCTTTGCTAATAGGGAAAAGTATCTGGTAGATCTCCAACGGGAGTTTGTCTGGTCCAGCCGCTTTCTTTAGAGCCAATAAACCGAGCGTTTCCTCCAACTCTAGCACTGTTATTGGGATTTCCAACGCCTCTCACTCTTCCTGTGGAATCCTAGTCACCTCCAATACCTGCAAAACCTGTTCTATATTAGCCTGCTGTACTACCTCTTGTGTGTAGAGCTCTTTGTAAAAAGAATAAAACACCTCCAATATCCCTTCCCTAGTCTCTACAACACCTCCTTTCCCATCCTCTAATATAGAGATTCTCTGGGCAGCTTGCTTCCCCCGCAGCCTTTGAGCTAGACAACGACCAGTCATCTCCCCATATTCATGCCTTTCCTCTTTGTAGGTTTTATATTGAGCAGCTATTTCCTGACACCATATTCTATTAATCCGAGCCTTAAAGCATGCAGTCTTAGTTTGTGAAGCCTTGGGATCTACCTTGTCTCTTACCGTTTGTATAAGTTCTTGTTCTTCTACCCTTAAATCTGCTAAAAAGCCCCGCATTTGCTCCTTCTCTAGTCTTTGCTTTTTCCATCCATAACTTAATGTCCCCCCCTAAGTCCAGCTTTCAGAGCGTCTCAAACCAGTGGTAGTATAGCTGAGCCTCTGTTGCTCTCCAAAAACGATTTTGCCCAGATTTTAATATGAGTAATGTAATCAGGGTCGCATAATAACTTAAAAGTAAAAGATCTATATTCCTTTGCGGGACTAAGGCTGATAAGATCAACTAACACTGGTCCGTGATCTGAGGTAATGCATGGCCATACTTGAATCTTAGCAGCAGCGATAAATGACCGGGGCAAAAACACAGAGTCTAGCCGAACAAATTTAATATATGGGTACAAATAAAACGTATACCCTGGATCCCCCTGGTTGACTACTGCCCACCCATCAACTAAGCCATGGTTCTGCAACAGCTGTTGTAAGGCCCTATAAACTTTTGGTTTGCGCCCAGTATACTTCCCCTGCTCGGGGTCCCACATCTTGCCTTTCCCATGTATATTAAAATCCCCCGTCAATAATGGTGTTCCCCATGAAGCCAATTCTATATTTAGAAATTCAATGGTCTCCAGGTTCAAGCCATAAACCGTACAAAAAACAAAGTTTGTGTCTCCAATAAGGCATTCCGCAATAGTCCACCTCCCCAAATTATCAGCCTTTTCCTTACCTGTACCAGAGATTCCCCTTCTCGCTAGAATCGCTACTCCCCTGTCCATGATAGACTGTCTCGATGTTGAAATGACCGTATATCCCAGATTAGATAGAATCCTCCTATTAGACCAGGGAGTATGTGTCTCTTGCAAACACAAAATGTCTGGATTTATCAATTTTAACTCAGCAGCCACACGTTTCCTTTTAAGAGCATTGCTGAGCCCACATACGTTAAATGTGCATATTCGCAACCACTTATCGGCCCTTATCTACCATTAATGCCATCATATCTCACTAACATAAATATATCTAAATACGTCGCATCAAACCAGTAACATATGCATTGAACTGAATTTTCCTCCTTTTCCTGCTTCCCCCTTCCCCTTTCTCCTGAGTGACTCCCCTACACACCCCCAACACCTACCCCTGAGACCCCCCACCACCCGTGGCCCTCCCCCAGAATGGAGGCTTTAGGGCTAGCCGCCCTTGTGATGCTCAGTGAATAGCTTGCATAGTGCTCACCTCTTCCCAACTAGCAATAAATACGCAAATTATCCATCACAATGTTGCACCATAGTATGTTCCTTTTCTCCATCCCATTAAATGAACCACCTACACATGATTACAATAATGTCAGGATATGTGTCCAAAACAACATTTTTAGTCAACCCAAAGATTGCAGATATTCTTTAGCATTAGCCTCAGACGTAAAAAAGCGAACCTGACCCTTATTAACAACTTTTAAAGTGGCTGGTTGCAACAAAAACACTTGTACTCCTTTTACTTGGAATGGATTAATCAGTTGGCGCATCTGCCATCTATTTTCCACTGTGGCGTGGGAGTAATCCGTTCTAACAAAAAATGGTGTCCCTTTCCCAGTTCTCTTCTTGTCGGGTCTCGCCAGATTGTATATTGCCTGCCTGGCCAGGAAATTATTTAAAGAAATCAAGATCGCCCGTGGCTGCTGCGCCGCCTGTCCATCTCTTTGCATCCGTTGTCGGAAAGGAAATCTATGCGCGCACTGTATTTCTTGAGCCCATTTCCATTCCTTAAGCTCCGGGAACACTTCATCAAACATCGCAATAACAAATTGCCAGACATCTTGCCCCTCCAAGCCTTCTGGTACTCCCAATATGAGCAAATTATTGCGACTCAATCGATTTATTATGCACATCCTCTTTAGTAGCCTGCATGTCTAATACAAGATCCTTTTGTACTACCATCTGATCTTCTAGTGCGGAAATACGAGTTTCAGCCTCATTCATACGAGTCTCCTTACTGTATTTTGTAGTTTCCTACAAGCGATATACGTCTTAGAATTCTCTGCCCGTGTTTCCTTCCTGTGATCCGTTATACATTTATAGATAGTTTCAAGAGATATCTGATCTTGAATTTCATCCGGCAGGCCCCCGGTTGACTCATCAAGAAGATCCAATTCCTCGGACGTCTTATCGCCAATAGTAGAGTCCCATTCTGGTACCTCTACTGATGTCAAAACAAAAAGGAGCTGTGCTGTTCCTCAGAAGGAGAAAGGTTTGAGTCACACTATGTGGTGCCACTGGTCTTAACAAGATCACAGTGGGGCACCCATTTTGTTGGATGTAATGCCCTCACACACCCTTGCAGGTGTGATGATTCATCATCTGGGCTGCTCCTCGTTGGGTCGGCGGTGCAATACCCAACAGGCTCGCCTCAAAGAGGGGCTCTTTACCGGAGATCTTTTATCCAACAGCCGTTTGGTGAAGTGCGAGTGTGGGGCCAGGCGTGTGTAGACTTGGAAGTGAGTTAAAATAAGGCTGGGAGTACCTATAAGAAAATCTATTTATTGTGGGGGTCTCCTGTCTTAATTAAAATGTGTGATAACAAGCACTTGACGGAATTTTATGGTCCTGTTTCAGTGCTAGTTAGTATTTATAGTGGTCAACATGTTTCTGGCATCTGTGTTAATTCACTAGCGATTCTTCAGGACCTTAAAAACTATTAATTTGAAAGTGTACGCGGCGTGGGGTAGGTCATATCGGCGAGCACACGAGGAGCAAACTCCATAACTTGATGGAAGCCTTAACTATTGTGGAGACCGCCGGGTACTGCTGATGCCTGGGTTTCTTGCGTAATAGGGAGATCCAGCCCATCACAGACTCATGAACACAATTAGCTCTTTTCTTCTTGTGATACCTAAACTAGCCTACCGGATACTTATTGAGGTCCTATAATGTAGACACTTTCAAATTAATAGTTTTTAAGGTCCTGAAGAATCGCTAGTGAATTAACACAGATGCGAGAAACATGTTGACCACTATAAATATTAACCTCAAAAAAACAAAACACTTTTCCTATGGAAACTAGGTCCTAACTTTAACAACCTGCTGGTGACCGCCAGTAGGTAAATAGAAATATATTTCTAATTATCTATATATTTGTATAACTGTTTGTACCAGCTGCTGCCGATACGTCTGGGCTGGTGCCTCCATCCTTAAGGGTGAGCTAGCGATCACAATTATTCTCCAAAAAGGATATGCCAGGCACTCTCGGGGTGCTTGCATTGGCACTAGTCAGCACGCAGTGTCCCTGGGAAAGGAGAAATGCTCCATAAATTTGTATATATCGAGCATTTCTGCTCTCTTCTATTCAATCAATGCAGAGCAGCTAGTTCCCTTGATGCACTGTGCTGCATGAAATAATAGTAAATGTTCCCCTCATATGTCGATTTAGCTTGTTATTCATTATAACTCATGGCCCTTGTTTGTTGGCCGTAACCAATGAAACATCATCACCTAGGAATTATACAGTGTTCAGTAGAGATGCTTATTCAATGTGTGGTGACTGTGAGAAATTTGCCGGTTATTAAAAGAAGATCGAAGACCCAACAAATACTCCATGGACATGAACAATGAATTACAGTTCCTTCACAAATTGTGCAATGAATTACAATGGATTCATTTGATTGAGATTTAGCTCTAATAGTACTCCTGGGAAGCTGCAACTGATGCAGATTCCCAGGCATATTTTTTGTAGAAGAACTTTTGCATTTTTGTTTTATCATCAGCTCCATATATTCACCATGGAGAAACCCATTACCCTGCACCTTTATTCCTTAAAACATAGGGGCATATTATCAAGGACCGGTGTTAAAATTATCGCCGTTTTATCGGCAGGATACTGCCGATAAAACGGAGATAATGGGCTTGATAATACGCCCTTGTTAATTCCCATAGAAGCCCATGTTAACATCAGAACATGGGCTTCTATGGGAATTAACAAGGGCGTATTATCAAGCTCATTATCGCCGTTTTATCGGCAGTTTCCTGCCGATAAAACGGAGATGATTTTAACACCGGTCCTTGATAATATGCCCCATAATTATTTTTGCCATGGACTTGACTTGAAAAAATTAATGTGCATTTTAAGGGCGGGAAACTATTTGGGAAATGTTTGTGATTTTCCAAAAACCTACACGATTTTGGGTGGTCTCCTAATTTTGCCGGTAGGCAAGCCCTAGAACCCCACTGTACCCAGTCCAGGTAGTAGAATAGCACACACAAAAATGTTCCCAATTTATCAGGTTGTCTGTTTGAGGAAATCCAGTTTATCAGTAATAATCCCACCATTTCAAATTCTGTGACTCAAGAACAGGGGTATGCAAATTCATACATATGCAACCAGCAAAATTTAAATGATGCGCGATCTGCAATAAAACCAAATATTTAACAAAACAGTATCAAAAGAGAATTGCACTTGTCAGTGCTATTATGACTTGCATATTAAACATTCAGAAACATGCACATATACTGCACCGATACATTGTGTTCTTGCTTCTTTGAGTTCGTAGCCAGATTTTACTGCTGTATATGCAAATATGACCTTTTTTCTGCCCTTTATGTTTTTCAGTTGATAATCAGAAGCCCAGGGTTTTGAAACATATAGAAACACTGATTTCACTGTGAAACATTTGTAACTGTCTGGAGAGGACTCAGACTGCTTAGACAGAAAATGATTGAATTCTGACTTGCATGCAATAACACTTCATTTCAAAGGGGGAAAAGCTAAATCAATAAAACGGTCTGCTTCCTTAAATAGTAAAGTGATTTTATATGCAAGTCTGGTGTGCAAAAATAATCCCAGTAACATAAATTTTTACTTTTATAGATATATTCTTAGGGGATTGTATAATCCTATGGATTGTGATTTCCAGTGACTTGGAAGGGGGTGAAATATTTACCACATTCGATAAATACTGACACCACGAGATGTGATAATTACTAGCAGTGGAAGGAAACCTCTTATTCCGTTGGAAAATGAGGCCCACCATGCAGAATTTGGTTCTCAGTGCACCAAGGGCCAGCAGTGCAACCATTAGTGTAACGTCCTGTCCAGCCTGGGAGAATGAAATGAATGCACCACACAGAGAGCTCTGTAATAGACCTTTTTATTCCGCAGCATACGATCACACACTACCCACTCATTATGCCATTACCATTAACATGTAATTCCTCTGTTGAGTCTGAACAGAACTGCAAGGGTCCTAGTGCACATAGCCTCATGACATTATATCTCCCCCTTTGTCAAAAAATGGACAAACAACAGGCACATCATATTTCTTTAATATGTCATCAACGCGCTCGCAGTAGTTGGCTAAATCTACAGGAATGAGATGCACTCTGATTGTGCACAGATGACACAGGTTTTGGTGCTTGATCTTGACTGTTGATAAATGTTGAGATACCGGGTTTTAAGTGTGAAATGTCCCTTGTGATGGACGTTCCAGGACAAAGTGCTGTCACCATGTGTCCTGTGCATGTCACAATCCTCAAAGGATCGACGGTAAATAGAGAATCTGTTTTCCCCTCTTGTTTCTGCTTGACCAGGACCCAGTAACCTTCTTTGAAGACTTTTCCCTGAGCTCTTCGATGCTGATTGGCATAGGTTTTCATCTTACATTTTTTAAAAGTGTCTGTGGGACGAACCTTATCAGTATTCAAAGATCAGTCTACTGTCCACTGTTGCAGTTTGGTTCTGATGGCTCTCCCAAATTGCAAAGTTGCAGGACTCTCACCAGTTGTGGAGTGAGGAGTTGAAAGATATGCATGGAGAGCTTGACACAGGGCCAGTTTTAACTTGATTCCCTCCATCATTGCTCGTTTAATTACATTTTTGCGGGTACCCATGAATAGTTCCACACACCATTGGCTTGGGGCCACAGAGGTGTACTCTTTTGATGCTTGACATTTAGAGTGACTGGAAAGTCCTTGAATTCGTTGCTATGGAATGGCCTACCATTGTTAGATTTGAGGTTTCCGGGGATACCCCAAGCTGCAAATATGTCATCCAGCCACATGATGACCTTATCGTGGGTTGTTTATGATAACTCCTCCACTAAAGGAAAGCACAAATACTCATCAATGACTATCATGAGATGATGTCCAATTCCGAAGGGCCCAATGCCATTAACTGCAACCCTTTCCCAAGAATAGGCAGAAAGGTCATACATTGTCAACAGACGCTGCATTACTTTAGGGGTAAGGCAGTCGCATAGATGGCACTCTTTTAGTGCCCTTTCAACTTGCTCATATAGGCACGGGAGCCACACTTGGTCTCTTAGGAATCTTTTAGTGACTACAATGCCAAGCTGTCCTTCATGGACTTGTTCAATGACTGGCTGTATTAAGCTCTCAGGTATGACAACTCTCGAACCTCTCTATACAACACCTTCCCTGGTCACAGACAGTTCATTCTGTACATTTTTGAATTGTTGCAATTCGACATCGTCAGCAAAAGAGCGATCATTCTTCTTCCATGATTTCGTTGAAATGATGTATTTGAGGATAAGCATGTTCTTATCAGCATTAGTAGCAGCAATAATCTGTTTAATGGATATGGCTGCTAGCATGTGGAACCTTACAATGAAATAAAAGTACTCTTCAGTCGTTTTGGATGTCGAACTGTTACGATGTATGGGTACTCGTGAAAACCAATGAGCCGTGTTCTGATCTTCACCCTGCTTGTGTGCAATTGCACAGTTGTAGTCCTGCAGTCGCAACCCCCACCTCTAAAAGCAAGGGGGAATCTCAGATATTGGTTTTCCAAAAATAGTGAGCAGTGCTTTGTAGACTGTAATGATGGTAAAACATTTTCCGTAAAGACATACATGAAAATGCCCACAGGTCCACACTACAGCCAGACTCTCCTTCTCTAGCTGATGTCGTCCGCCCATTTGGTGTAAAGATCGTTTCCTATGCGGACGACACGCAGCTAGTGGTATCTCTGGACCCCCCCCTAAACTCTCAACACAGCCTACACAGATGTCTGGAAGCAGTCGCCACCTGGATGTCCAGCTCTTGTCTTAGGCTTAATGGGGAAAAAACTGAGATAATGCTCCTGGGTAATAACATCGCCAAAACCATCAACCCCATCTGGCCCTCCTGCTTAGGCAACCCCCCGCAACCCAAGGAGCAAATCAAGAGCCTGGGCATCTGGCTTGACCACACTCTGTCCTTCAACCATCAGGCCACTAAGCTAGCTGCGACCTGTTTTGGCCTGATGAGACTGCTCTGCAAAATTCTCCCTTTGCTTCCATTCCACTCAAGACGAATCGTGGTTCAAGGACTGATCCTCTCCCGCCTCGACTGTGGAAATGCCTTATATCTTGGAGCACCCCAATCCACAATCAACAGACTCCAGGTTATTCAAAATTGCGCAGCAAGAATTCTTCTGGATATCCCCCGCCGAAAGTCAGTAAGAGCCAGACTGAGAGATCTTCACTGGCTCCCGGTGAGATCTAGAATCGAGTTTAAGAGCATGTGCATTGCACACCGCTCTTACTGGGGAACAGGCCCCCCCATTAACTCTCCCCTTGTGAAAACCTACCAGCCCACTCGTTCTCTCAGATCTGCGACCTCCTACGTCGCCTCAGTACCACGCATCAGGAAGGCCAGATGTGGTGGTCGTTCGCTCTCCTACAACCTGGCCAAGATCTGGAACTCCCTCCCTCTCAATCTCAGATCCGAACCCAACCTCCTCACCTTCCGAAAAACTCTCAAAACCTGGTTATTCAGCAAAACCTCTGTTTAAAACCAAACCTAGCCTCCCTCTTCCTACCCCTCCGGATTAGCTCAATTTTTCTACAGCGCTGGGACGCCCCTGGGTAGCCATCGCGCTCTACAAATCCTCATTCCATTCCATTCCATTCCAGAATAGGTATGTTTTATGTCAGACAGGCTTCAACTGGCATAGGCCACAATGTGTCTCTGAACATTCGGGTGACCATTATGTTGAGCAAGAATTGCCCCCAGTCCCACTGGGCTCGCATCGATTGTGATCTCAGTAGGTAACTTGGGGTCAAAATAGCCCTTCTCGGTTGCATTCCCAGTCGCACGTTTTATTCTTTTGAAGCTTTGATCACATTCAGCAGCCCACTAGAAATTGACATTTCATTTTGTCACGTCTCTCAATGGGGCACTCACAGTAGCAAAGCCATAAATATACCTTGAGCAATAACTGGCCATGCCTAAGAAGGGTCGCAGCATGGTGACACCTTGTGGGGGGACAAGTAGCTGACAGTGCTTGCACTTTATCCAGGCCCAAAGATTTTAAGTTTGGTCATGTGAAACTCACACTTTGCTGCATCTGGAGTGAGACATGCATCAGCAAGTAACTGACATACTTGTATAAGAGTCTTGTCATGTTCCTTTTCCATTGCACGGAATACCAGTATGTATTCAGTGTAATTAAAAGCATGCATTACAGGTTAAATTATTCAACGTACATCCTGAAGTTTTTATGAAGCTGACAACACTTCAAAACCCAATTTTTTGTATCTGAACAAACCAACATGAGTCGAAAAGTGGTGATGTACCTACAGTTCTCTTCCAGCTTGAGTTGATAGTATCCCTTGTTCTGGTCAAAATGGGCGAAAGCTTTGGCAGCATTCAGTTGCATGATCATGGCCGCTATGTGTGGATCAGGATATCTTTCTCTCTCTATTGCTTTGTTGGTCTGGCACATATCAACACAGACGCGCACTGCAACTCCAGTGTCTATTTTTGGTACCACCACTATGGGCGAGACCCATGGTGTAGGACCAGTGGATTGCTTAATTATATCATGCTTCAACAGCATTTCTAGCTCTTTCTTAATGACTTATTGCAAGTGACAAGTGACTCTGCTGTGCTGTTGGGCAATAGGGCAAATGTCCTCACTGATATGAAGCTGCACTTTCATTGTCTTGAGCCTTCCTATGCCATGAAACAACAACAGAAACTGACCCACAATTTCCGTTTGAGTGTAGAGCTATCAGTCCCATGTCAGCAGCAGTAGCAAAACTGAGAAAGCACGCACTGGACAAAGTTCCATGAAGAGAGTGAATTGCTGCTTGCCCTGATACTGCTTTATGTCGCAGTGTCGCTGTGAATGACCCTCGGCTCTATAATGGTTTAGAAGCAGCCCATGTGTATACCTACATCTTTGATGGGTTGAGGCGTGGAACACAAGACAGGCTGTTGAACTTTTCGACTGGCATGATGTTACTCAACGCACCACTGTCTATGATAAAGGTTATGAGGAAACTGTTAACATTTATTGGAATCTTGAGGCAGTATCCAAATGAATTCAGTTGTTTTGTTTGTAGGTTTACCTTTGTCTTTTGTTCTTCCTAGCAAGCACCCAACCCTACATGTGCCTGTCATTCCTCGGTCGCTACAATGATTGCACATCCATCTTCTTCACTGGTGCTAGATGATGATGTTGAAGAGCCTTTGTAGGATGAACTTGCTGGTGATCGACTTTGTTTGGTTTCTACTTGTAACAAATGTTGCTTTTTGGCCTTGTGGGCATGGCTAGAATGCTTCTGGAATGTTCTGGCACCCATTTTCTCTTCTCGCTGTGATGCATTTGGTTTCTCTTTTGCTTTGTGGACAGTTACAAAGTGGTTTATTTTCCAGCAGCCTTTGCTTGTATGTCTCATGGCTGGACAGTTATCTTCATGGTGAAATGAAATCCCACATCAAAATACAACTTTTTCTTCTTTGTAGACATCAACTTGTATGCATCTGCCTTGTGCTTGTGCCTGTTTTGTATGATGCATGCTGATTCATCTTGCACTCTTGGTGGCCTGTCGATCTGCACATTCTTCTTCCCTCATGGCCATTAGCACTTTCTCTAAACCGAGTGCCTCTCTCAATATGCATCTGCTGAACGAGCCTGCAAGACAACCATTGATAACCCTAAAGCGTATGGTTTCTTTACCATTAAATTCACAGAACTTGCAGTGATTGATAAGCACATCAAGTCTCTCCACAAACTCAACCAGCTTGCTGTCTAATTTGATTGAAATTGTACCTTTCATAGTTAACATTAGGCATTGGATTGAACTTGGTTCCCAATGCTGCTTTGATTTGACAGTACGATATTGCATCAGTCTGCAAGATTTTCTTCAGTCCTTCTTTTTCTCTGTAACCAAAATTCTTTAAATACTTAATGATTTTCTCATCATCTACTTCTTCTAGGGCATCTATGAAGTTATAGAATGTCTCAATCCATGCAGTTCAACTGGCACCAATATTCTGCTTCCTTGCTTTGTCGAATGGGGTGGTGGTTTCGGAAACACAGCTATATTGTATTTTGCGCTCTTTTCTACTGCAATGGAGACCATATGCTGTTTGGACGACTGTCGTTGTTTACTCATACCTGTCACTTCTGCAAGCTTTGGCCATGTACTTGCACTTGGGTAGTCACACCCAATCTTCGTTCATAAGCCGCCTTGTTCTTTCTTGGCAGCAAGTAATGGTTTAGTCTCTCGCACTTGGTCAGCACTGCCTTTAGCTTTTTACATCATACCTTGTTGTGGATGCCTTTAGCGTTTTGCTTTGTATTGATGATGGCTCTGTGTTATTTCACAGCACAATATCTCTTCTCCTAGCAGATTCTGGAGGGCTTTTTCAAATGTGCTCCTCTGTAGGGCCTTCAACTTCTTCAACAACTGTGTCTGGGTTAGAGCGGGGCTTCGACTCTACAGACTGCTTTGCATCGACTTGGGGTGAACATGGCACACATGAGTAGGTTGCCATTCCATTGCAATCTCTCAAGGAGAGCAGTCTCGTTTCTTTGTGGCAAGCATCCCCTACTCGTTGCCAGAAGTGGTGTCCTGCGCAGCCTTGGAGCATGCAATGAATATGCCACACATTGCACATGGAGCTCTGTAACAGACATCTTTATTCCTAAGCATACAATCACATTATTCACTCATTACATCATAACTGTTAATAACCACACCTTAACACCTCACAGCAAGTTACGTAATAATCTGTTGAGTCTGCCAGAACTGCAAGGGTCCTAGCACACTTAGGGCCAGATGTAGGTAGAATAGATTTACCGATTCTTAATTACCGAAAATTACCGAATTTTACCGATTCGGTAATTAAGAATCGGTAAATCTGAGGGGTGGATATGTAGGTATTCCAGATGTGCTGGAATAAAGAATCGGAAAAAAATCGGTATTTACCGATTCGGTAAATACCGAATCGGTAATGCCCATTCATTCCTATGAAGCCCATAGGAATGAATGGGCATTACCGATTCGGTATTTACCGAATCGGTAAATACCGATTTTCACAAGGGTGCGGGGGGTGTCACTTTGACACCCTCTGGCCCCCCCAAAACAGGCTTGGGTGCCATGTGGCAGGCATACATGCCCTAAGGGCAGGTCTGCCTGTCACATGGCATAGGTGTGCATGCACACATGTGCATGCACACCGGAATCGGTATTTTACCATAAAATTGGATTTGATGGTAAAATACCGATTCGGTAAGGCCTCTGGGACTCAGAAGAGTCCCACCTACATCTGGGTGCCTCAGATTCGGTAAATGTACCGATTTTTTATTTTACCGAATCGGTAAAATTACCGAATCGGTAATTTTACCGAATCGGTAAAAAAATGCCCCCTACATACCTTCCACCCATTTACCGATCGGTAACGGCCAAAATGGGCCGTTACCGGTCGGTAAATGGCCTGAAACGGCCACCTACATCTGGCCCTTAGTCTGCCATCACACAATTAGGAATAACAATTTCCTTATTGCAATTCTCTTTGATTAGCAATTAGGAATCAGTATTTCTAATGTATGAAACTCTTTAGAGTTTCATTAGTGATTCATAGAGGTTTGCAAATAGACCTGCCTCAAGCATATTAAAGAGGTAGACCACCATGTCTGTGATTGCTTAATGCAGCCAGTTTTCCTTAAAGGAAAACAGGATGCGTTTAAAAAGAAAGAAAATAATCTTTGCAGTTTCTTTTTTAAGAGTTGCCAGTGGTCCTTGGGACCACTGCCTACTCCTAAAAAATATTTATTTAACATTCTCAAAGGGAAAGAGATCCCAAGGGACCCCTTCGCCCTTTTCAATGGGTTACAGACAGTTTAAAACTGGTGGAAAAGTATTACTGTTTTGTGACCAGAATTTGGTCGCAAAACAGTAATACATACCATACCAATTCAGCATTTGTAAGAGACGCCCTAAACACACCCCTTCAAAATACCAAATCGCAAATACAAAATGCTATTTGATAACAAGTTACCAAATCCCATTTTGTACATTGAAAAAAGCATTTTTCCTGTTGAAAGCAGCCCTGATTCTGCGAGTCGGGCCTTTTGCGACCAGAGAAATGCTTTGTACATTTGTCCCCAAATTGCATATTTATCATTATTTGCGAGGCATTTCCATCTAGTAAATAAATAAATAGGCACAAATACCATGGTATAATGTGCATCAAATATTTTATCACACATAATTACCTCCAGTGCATTGTTCTCCATCAGCAATCTCTATCAGGTAAATCATGAGGGTCTGTGCACAAGCAAAACAAAGTCTTCCGATTCACAAAAGGGCCCGATTCACAAAGGGACGTAGGACTCAAAGTTATGAGTGCTGAGTCTCTGCACTTGGGGCGGTATCTCCACACTCTGGATGGAATCTCCGCACTGCAGTGCTGATTGCAGAGATTCTACCCCAAGTGCCGGAACTCCGCACTGGTAACTTTACGAGCCATAAGTCCGTTTGTGAATCAGGCCCATAATGTACTTACCTCTGAATAGCCTCTATTGTAAACATCGGAAAAACAATGTTGTGCTAACTTTTAATATTTGCACTCAGGTCTAAATGAGCTGTAGTTTTCAGGTTGTGGCTACAGATGTCTTTTGTTGTCTATTGACCACCTAATGTTTCCAATAGTTTGCGTACACATACACTAGGGTTTGGGTCAATCCCTTCAACCTGATTGAATGGGTTTGCGTCTCACTTCCCAGTTCCTGATTCATGGTTTCCTTCCTAGTTCTAGACTTTGCATTGCCCAGGAGCATTTTTGTCTCACATTGTTTTGATCAGTGGATGTTTTATTTCACTGCTGACATTGGACAATGTGTAGCAGCCCTGTGACAGATTATTTTGTGATCCTCTCTTATTCCCTCCTTCCCCTTAATTATATCATATCCTCATCACTCTCCTCTTTTCCCCTTTTATATCTCCTGCCCAGCATCTACTTACCACGATGTAGGAAATTACCATATTTTGCCTGGTGTACCCTCATATTTGTGTCCTATCTGTTTTTGCTGGCTGTAGAACCCTGTACACTTTATCCCTGCTAACCAGTAGTAAAGTGCCTGCGTTCCCTCATTAAACATGGTAGAATTGGTATAGCCCTAATCGGCATATTTAACTTGCCTCCCTAGTATATGGTTCCAAGGGTACACAACGTTTGGAAGCTGAATGCCACTAGTGGACTAAGGAACCTATTGTGCCATCCACTATAGTGGCAGTGCAAACATGGCTACAATCCTATGATTGTAACCTGACTGGCGTAGTTAAAATAACGACAATTTGACCTGTCAAAATAAACCCTTTTGGCAAGGCTAAACCTTCCTTTCTGATATTAATAAGTAGGACTTGATGATTAAAGTAAGACGTGTAAAAATTCAATTTGACCATTTATGGTCCTTACAGTGACTAGTACCCAAAAGCTATTTTCACTGCAGTAAACACTGACTAGTTCACAGGGAGACACTGATAAGCAATATTAAATATGCATTCCTCCATCTCAAGATAGGGAGCAGCTATAAACCTAATTCAATAATTCTTTTTAATATTTATCAAAAGCCCAACTCAATAGTGAGGTTGGAATTTTGACAAGTATTAAGGAAGTAACCTTTGTCAGCCTAAAGTTTCAGGAATCTAATTTGCATTAACCTCCAGCTGTAGCCTTCTAATTGCTCAAGCTCTGATGGGTTGTGAAAACTACTCCTAGAGCAGAGACAAAGTCCTGGGTGTGAGGAGTTAAGTTAGTTTATCTGGAAGGGTAAACATTTGGACAGTGCCCAGGAACCTTATTTACTTCAAAGGGGCCTTCCCTGTCACAGGCAGATGTCATATGACATCTGGACAGGCCTCTCCCTTTCCCCCCAGTCAGGCTGTCACTAATCTTAGTGCAAGGGGAGCTGTCCCTGGGACTAGTCTGGGTGACCAGAGAAGATAGAGTGCTGATATTCCTGGCCACATCTCCTGGTTTGCACACTGGCTCTGCACAAGGGTAAAAGGGTTTCACAATCTTAGATTTAGGTTGAAAGAGGCACTGTGGGATCCATTTCAGTAGGGCAGGCAGGAGCTACTGAAAACGTAGCAAGGGTTACCCCTGGTAACCTTTATCCTGTTGGTTAGAGAGGTGCCAGGAGACCCCACCTAGACGCTAGTGGCAGGCATAAAAGTGCCATCCCCTGGTACCCTCTTCTGAACACATTCTGGATTTGAGGAAGATCAGAAGATGACTGGGTCTTCTATCTGTGACCTGAGAGGAGCCCTGAAAGACTGGACCTCTTCCCTCCTATACCAAGCAAAAAGAAGTAGACTCCAAGGGACATAAGGCTGATTTAATGTTCAAACTACATGAGTACAACAAGCTACAAGATTACTTTCCTGCAACTACCAAGCTGATCAGTTCCAAATGGAGCTGCCCCAGACACTGCTGTTGGTCTCTGCTGAAGTAAGTCCTGACCCCCAATTGTTTTCCTGAAGTCCTGGAACCCTTTTTGAACTTCTTCTACCACCCCTGAAAATGTGAGTCTTTAGACACTTTTTCAAATTCAAGACCTCTGTCGGACCAGGCTAAACCTACCAAGCCAATCTGACAGAGGTGGGTTGCCGCTGGGCTGAAGATTCAGGATCCCCCTGCTATGATTTTTTCTGTAGTAGCAAATCCGATTCAGAAGGGCCTCGCAAGGAAGGTACCCGGTCTCCTGGAGCACTTTTTGGCTACGGTCTGCAGCTTTGCCCCCCTAAAGAATTCTGAACTCCTGATGACTAACTGAGAGCATAGAAATCATGACTGGGCGAAGGCACTAAAAGTATTTGGCTGGTGAAAGGTCTTCACTGGGTGCGAAATTCAAATTTCTTCTACATTTAGCTTACCCACCAAGAACCAATGGCTGGGGCTCATTATGATGGCGGTCAGATTTTTTCCGGCCGCCACCGTAGCAGACATTGGGTCCGACCAACATTCGTACGGCGGTCCTGCCCATGGTATTATGATGTGACCGCCGCATGCATGACGGTGATTGGGTCCGTTCACCATGCTTCCAGTGGTCTTGCACCTTGTATTATGATAGGCCCACCAGCGCAGCGGTCAGATTTCACAGCTTTAACATTGTGGCGAGCAGTGCTGGCAGTAGCACCACTGTGTTGTGAAAACGAGCATGTTGTGCATTTCACTGCACTACGTGGCAGGCACTGCACTGTGCCTGCCATTTGGTGCAGTGAATGTAGGGGAGTATCTAGGGAGTACTATGGGTACCCCCCAGTCCACCCACACCCCCCAACACGAGGGGGGCTTGCAACGGGCCCCCAAACACAATCCCCACCAACCTGTCCATAGCGGAGAGACTGGCACGGAAAAGCTGGCTTCTGCATGCATCCTAATCCAGACGGCAGAAAAAGCTAAGCACAGGCACCGTTTTAGCAGTCCAGCTCTGCCTACCAGGCAAGCGGGCGGATTTCTACCGGCGGAAAAATGGCAGACGGATTTTCACACCGCCGTGGTCACCAACGCCATCATAATCTGACCGATGGTTTTCAAGGTTACGATTGCAGTGTGGAGTCCACCGCCGGCTCGGCGGTGGCCATCTACCTGCCATCGTAATAAGCCGCTTAAAGGGGATCACATTTAATAAATGTTATAAAGAGTATAATAATTCATATGCTTTCAGGTGCTAGTCACTTTAAGGACATGTTAACTTTAAATTTGTACATGTCCTACTTTTAGATACCATGTACCCTGCCTTGTGGGCTACAAGGCCTACCCAGGGTTGACTTATTAATATTTAAAATGAAGTTTTTCTCCTGTCAAAAAGCGTTTATTTTGACAGGTGTTGTAGCAGTATTAAACTGCAGCTGCCAAACTGCTGTAGCAGGCCTGAAATCATGTTTATATCATCACAGTAGGGAATAGCATTCTCCTAGTTACATTTAAATACTAAGGGCCCGATGTAGGTAATTAGTATTTACCGATTGGTAAATACCGAATTTTACCGATTCGGTATTTACAAATCGGTAAATGCTATGTAGGTATATTTACCGAATAAATTTACGATTCGGCAATATTCTGTAATTACCGAATCGGTATTTACCGATTCGGTAATTGCCATTGATTCCTATGGGCCTTGAGGCCCATAGGATCCAAAGGCATTTACCGAATCGGTAAATACCGATTCGGTAAAATTAACTAATCGACAAGGTAGACAGGGTGTCACTTTGACACCCTGTTGCTCCCCTGATTCAGGCTTGTGTGCCATGTGGCACACATACATGCCCTAAGGGCACAGATGTGCATGTGCACAAGAATTCGTTATTTACCATCAAATAGTATTTGAAGGTAAATAACAACTTCTAAAGGGCCTGTGGCACTGTTTTCTGTGCCACCTACATGTAGATTTCCGATTTGGTAAATTTAGCGATTCGGTATTTTACCGAATCGTAAATGTACCGAATCGGTACATTTCAGGTTCCCTACATGTCACTAACCTAATACCGGTCGGTAACGGCCGAAATCGGCCGTTACCGACCGGTATTTGGTGAGCTACATCTGGCCCAAAATCCTTAGAATGCGTTGCACCATATACTAGGGATTTAGGGCCGGATGTAGGTCACCAAATACCGGTCGGTAACGGCCGATTTTGGCCGTTACCGACCGGTATTTGGTGATTGAGATGTAGGGGGCGAATCGGTAAATTTACTGATTCTGTAAAATACCGAATCAGTAATTTTACCGAATGGGTCAATCCATATGTAGGTGGCACTGGAAACAGTGCCACAGGCCCCTAAGAATTCGTTATTTACCATGTAATACTATTGCATAGTAAATAACAAATTTCTGTGTACATGCACATCTGCGCATGTACACCTGTGCCATGTATGCCTGCACGCATGAGGGCATGTATGTGTATCACATGGCACAAAAGCCTGAATCAGGGGTGCAACAGGGTGTCAAAGTGACACCCTGTCGTCCTTGTAAATTCGGTAATTTTACCGAATCGGTATTTACCGATTCGGTAATTGACATTGGTTCCTATGAGCCACATGGCCCATAGGAATCAATGGCAAGTACCGAATCGGTAAATACCGATTCGGTAATTACCGAATGGTACAGATCTGTAAAAGATTCTGTAAATATACCTACATTGCCTTTACCGATTTGTAAATACCGAATCGGTAAAATTCTGTATTTACGAATCGGTAAATGCCATTCACCTACATCGGGCCCTTAGAGGCAAGTTAAATATGCCATTAAGGAGTATAACCAATTTCAACATGTCTTAGGGGTCACATGCTCTGGGGTCTGGTTACAGTGTCCCAGTGATTACACCTCGTGCATCATTATTTTCCCGTTGTACACTTCTTTTGTCTTTATCTCAGTTTTGTAAGTTATCTTTCATTAAAAGTGATGTTTGCTACAGTGGCTCTTTTCCCATTTTTCTTTTGCTCCCTTGTTCTCCCTTTTCGGTTTCTCTCTCTTTAGTCAAAGTCTAATGAAGAGAAAAAAGTAATGATACCCAAAAATAATGGTCTGTGTCGCCACCTACAATGGTCTTCAAAATTTAAAGTAAAGTTTGATGGAGTAGGTTAAACACCAACAAAATGTGCATGCAACATTTCAGTTGGAAATGTTTACTCTGTTTTATCTCTGATACATCATGCCAATCCAACTTGTGATAAAGTAAACTCGTCACAATGTCACCATGGACCAAAAATGATAATAACGTTGGATATATGTTGTCAACTACTTGTCATTTGGTGACAGAAAGAAATGGTATGGCCACATGTGTAAAAAGGAACAACTAAACCCATAGAGTAATGTTATACTGATGGGCTGGAAAAACAATACGCATGGCTGGCTGGCTAGAGGCATTTAGATGAAACGTATTTCAGGGGCAGTGGAAGGTGGGTCTGCCTGTTAAGGCTTTCCTTTGCTGCGCGCTGCGCTGTGGCATTTAGGCGCTGTGTAATATTTTAAATACCCCGTTTTTTTGTCTTTTAATTTAAAATCATTTGATACATTTCCCCTGCTTTTAAATTACTGTTCACTCACTTGCACCATAATAGTGCCCTTCACCGCGGCTTCAGCGGGTCCTTCTTAGCGCGCTTCACGCTTTCTGGGAAAATCGGCGCCATCTTGGGGGTAGGTAGAGGACGCTGATAGGACGCCATTACAGGTAGCGCTCTAGCAGTCAGGCTGACTGGCTAGAGGCATTTAGATGAAACGTATTTAAGGGGCAGTGGAAGGTGGGTCTGCCTGTTAAGGCTTTCCTTTGCTGCGCGCTGCGCTGTGGCATTTAGGCGCTGTGTAATATTTTAAAATACCCTGTTTTTTGTCTTTTAATTTAAAATCATTTGATACATTTCCCCTGCTTTTAAATTACTGTTCACTCACTTGCACCATAATAGTGCCCTTCACCGCGGCTTCAGCGGGTCCTTCTTAGCGCGCTTCGCGCTTTCTGGGACAATCGGCGCCATCTTGGGGGTAGGTAGGGGACGCTGATAGGACGCCATTACAGGTAGCGCTCTAGCAGTCAGGCTGACTGGCTAGAGGCATTTAGATGAAATGTATTTAAGGGGCAGTGGAAGGTGGTTCTGCCTGTTAAGGCTTTCCTTTGCTGCGCGCTGCGCTGTGGCATTTAGGCGCTGTGTAATATTTTGAAATACCCTGTTTTTTGTCTTTTAATTTAAAATCATTTGATACATTTCCCCTGCTTTTAAATTACTGTTCACTCACTTGCACCATAATAGTGCCCTTCACCGCGGCTTCAGCAGGTCCTTCTTAGCGCGCTTCGCGCTTTCTGGGAAAATCGGCGCCATCTTGGGGGTAGGTAGGGGACGCTGATAGGACGCCATTACACGTAGCGCTCTAGCAGTCAGGCTGACTGGCTAGAGCCCTATATAGGCCCAATATGAAGGCGCGCAGCGTGTGCGTGCGGCATGTGTGCCGCAGTAACGCCGGAGTCACTCCAGAGTCCAGCCCGTCTGCGCCCGTCTGCGCTAAGGACGGGCTGGATGGCTGGGTGATAGGGCATACCGAGGGTGAGTAAACAGGGATCAGGTACTCCTGGCAGGATATGATCACTCTTAGGCCTTCTAAGCTGCCATGCCACCATAGGAATGCCCCGGAGACGCTCCAGACTTTCTCCGACTGCCCTTGCTTTCGGACTACCCCCAGGGGGCTTGTTCCGTCTTTGGACGCCACATTGGTAGGACCGATTGTTAAATTGGGTAGCTGCCTCAGGAGCGATAAGGGGTTTCTCGTAAATGCGAGGTCATTGATTAAGAATAATCTCGCATTCAAGGACTTCGTACTGGCCAGAAAACCCTCCTGGGTCTTCATTACAGAAACTTAGGCCAAGGACTCCTCGGGACCCGATCTGGTGGAGGCGGTTCCAGAAGGCTGTACATTGGTGAGGGAGGATAGAGTGGGCCGCATAGGGGGGGGCTGGGTATCCTTTATAGAGACTGTTTTTCCTTCCATATTACCCCACTATCAGAACCTCAAGACGCCTTCCAGGCCCTTCAGTTCTCGATCAACGGATCATATGTAGTTCCGTTTACGGGTTTACTCATCTATAGACCTCCAGGGACCAGAGCAGATTTTGGCCATCATATGCTCAACATTCTAGAGCCACACTTTGGCAGTGAGCACCTTACTGTTCTGGGGGACCTGAATTTTCATTTGGAAAATTTGGAATCAAATGAAACCCTAGCCCTATTGGATATTTTCTCTGGCTGCGGGATGCAACAGCTAGTCAAGGGGCCCACTCATAAGGCGGGCCATACGTTGGATGGGGTCTTCTCGAACGATGCCCGGTTGACTATTGAGACTCCTATACCTTTCTCTTGGTCGGACCATTACGCTGTCCCTTTAGAATTAATGATTGCCACTGTTAATAGCAAGGGGAACGAGCCAAGTAAAATGGAATTGAGGCGCAACATCAAAAGTATAACTAATGACGCGCTCGCCCCTAGATTGGGCAGTTTGGTGAACCTCCCATAGGAGGATGTAGGTTCGGAAGTACTGAGGATGGATAGTGCCATCAAAACAGCTATTGATGATCTTGCACCAGCTTCTTTGCACTACTCCGCTAGGAAAAGTCCATCGGCACCATGGTTCTCGGAACCGTTAAGACTTCTTAGGCAGGGAGTACGGAGACAGGAACGTCTCTGGAGGACTAGCTGGGATATACATGATAGGGATAGTCATAGGATCCTCCTGAGGAATTATAAAGCGGAGGTGATAAGGATTAAGCAGGAGTATTTTACGACTCTTACCACCTCACTTTCTTCGCCGAAAGAGCTGTTTAAGATCGTAGACACGCTTACATCATTGAAGGTGCCAGATCCCATCGTCAGCTCACAGCAGCTCTGCAATGATGTTGCACAATTTTTTCAATCTAAAATTGTGGACATATACTCAGCGTTAGAGCTACAGAGGTCGTTACTATCTACCTCTCCATGTCTACCGATACCACCGCTAACACCATCCGAGGAGGTGTCCTCAGGGTGTCTGTCCACTTTCCCACCCCTTTCCCTCCAGGAACTTGAAGTCCTTTTGATTAAGACGAGGTCTGGGTCTCCCTTAAACCCTTACCCCCTGAAACTCCTTAAACAATGTAAGGAGACTCTTCTGCCTCCGCTATTAGAGATCATGAACAGGGCAATGAGGGATGGGACTTTCCCCCTACAATGGAAAAGAGCGGTGGTTAAGCCACTTCTAAAAAAGCCCACATTAGACCCAGGGGTTCTCAAAAACTTTCGCCCCATTTCGCTGCTCCCAGCCCCTGCAAAGATGCTGGAAATACATCTTAACCAGCATCTTGCAGCCTTTCTGGAAACCTCTGGCCTTTTGGCTCACTCGCAGCATGGATTTCGGAGAGGGCATAGTACGGAGTCGGCCCTTACCATTGTGCTTGACAACATCCGCACTAGAGTTGATAAGAGCCAGACTACCCTCCTTATCCTGTTAGATCTTACGGCTGCGTTTGATACTCTGTCTCCCTCGGTGTTAACATCGCGACTGAGGGAGATAGGGGTTGAGGGGCCCGCACTCAGTTTGCTGGCCTCTTTCCTGGGCCAGAGGGAACAGAGAGTTAAGCTGGGGGAGTTCCTATCTCCATTCCTTCCTGTGCAGTGTGGGGTCCCCCAGGGGTCGGCATTAAGTCCGACCCTTTTTAACATCTATGTTACCCCACTTGCCAGGCTTATTAGATCATATGGGATGGAGGTAATCTCCTATGCCGACGACACACAGATATTGATGTCTCTCGCCCAACCTGTCATCTCCGCTGCCTCCAATTTTAGACACTATATGGAGGCAGTTGCTCGATGGATGATTTGCAATTCATTGAAGCTCAATGGCGAGAAGACAGAAATTCTGGTGTTTGGAGGAAAGGAGGACATTTGGTCGGCGGAATGGTGGCTTACATCCCTGGGCGTGTGTCCGACTCCCACTGCCCTGGCTAGGAACTTAGGAGTCATGATTGACCCTACCCTGGGGATGGGTCAGCAAGTCAACAGGACTATCTACACATGCTGGGGCATAATAAACATCCTGCGGAAGATTAAACACTACCTGTCACCACAAGCTAGAAAGCAAACGGTATTAGCACTAATAGGCTCAAGACTTGACTATTGTAAAGCCTTATATTTAGGCATAAACAAGGGTCTGTTAATGCGACTTCAAATGGTGCAGAACGCTGCCGCCAAGTTTGTATTGGATCTTCCTAAGCGGGCTTCAGCCTCTGCTGCAAGAAAGACACTGCACTGGCTTCCGATTGAGGGCAGGATCTCCTTCAAGTCCCTATGTTTGGTCTATGGGGCTTTGGCTACAAACAGACCTGGAGGCCTAGGGGACCTGTTGGTTCCTTATACCCCTTCCAGAACTCTGCGCTCCGCCAATAAATCCCTACTATCAGTCCCCCGAGTGCGTAGAGCCAAGTGGGGTGGCAGAGCCTTTTCGAGTTTAGCTCCAAAGCTGTGGAACATCCTGCCGGCTGAAATTAAATCCTCACCCTCAATGCAAGCTTTTAGGAGGGCCCTCAAGACGTGGCTATTTGCCAAAGCCTACCCTTAGCTCTGGACTTGCCTTTTATGATTCCTTTTTGGTTAGGCGCCTTGATGCCTTCGGGCTTAGTAGCGCATTTATAAATTTCATTTCATTCATTCATTCATTCATTCATTCATGCATTTATAGATAACTCAAACAAGCTTGACCTCTGCGTAGCAGAAGTTTTCTATTTGTTTCACTCTAAGAAGCTACGGGTGAGTGATAAACCAATAAAAGAAACTGGATGAGGACCCAGGGCTTTGCTAGGAACCCCAGTAGTTACTGTGAATGATAATGTCAAAGACAATAGGAAATTAAAGCTGATAAATCAGAACATAACAGTTCAAACAAAGTGATATATACAACCAGTAAAAAAGCATTTTTGACAGGAAACACCAGTATAACACTCAGGAGACACAGCCCATAATACACTAAAGAGATACTAAGGAAGTACCTACGTTAGAAAAATTAATGAATTATCTGATACATTTTCTTGTCTCATCATATGACAATTACGGTGAAAGATAATCTAAGAGACAAAGTAGAGGAATGTACGTAAGGGCTAATCTATCCTAAGAATGGGCATAGAAGATGTGCAAAGAATTAACGTTGAGGCCAGTTCTATTTTTTTCTGATGCTCTAAAGCTTGTACTCCCTATTTGCCTCTTCATGGATCCAATGATACTTTGAAAGATAGATCCTACTCCTCATGACAAACATCTCCATCAGAAGTGTTACATTTGTTAATATCTTTTTTTCAGAATGGATTGGAGAATACCATATCAATAAAACAAATAATTTCCCTCAATTCAACCCTTATTACAGCAGGTAGAATAGTAATAAGATGCCTTCTGTTTTTAGAAAGTGATATCTCTCGTTTCATTTATTATACATTAAGATTCTTGTCTACCTCAATCAAGAGTTTTTGGAAAATTAGCAAAAAGCTATTGTTACCACTATTCCAGCATTTGTAAACCGCTCAGACAATAGTTTTGTCTCAAACATGTGAACTGGCAGGCTGCAATAAAGATAACACTTTCGATTTGCATAGCTGATATATAGATGGAAAATCGCTGGAGTTTATAAGTGAATGTATTTTGAGTCTGCCATGTGCAGGAAACAATCACTACAAGCATTATAGAAACATGTATATGCCACTAACTTTGCACTAGCGCTCACACCTGAAGGCGCTTGCCTGGGACGCCTACTCCGTTGCTGTCGCTCGCCGCACCCGCTCCGCGGGTGCCGCTTCGCAGTCTCTCACTGGGGCTGGATTTGGACGCTGCAACCGGCGCTGAGGAACACTTGGGCTTGGGCGTGAGGCTTCAGCAGGGCTGCGAGCGTTAGCAGGGACTCCATTGCCCAGGAGTCCCTGCGAGACCGTGGGAGACCTTCCGGTCCGCTCTCCCTGTTGGCCCGCCCACCGCCCACTGGAGGGATATTTAAACATCTGAATCCCCTTTCTCCCTGGGACGCCACTAACTTTGCACTAGCGCTCACACCTGAAGGCGCTTGCCTGGGACGCCTACTCCGTTGCTGTAGGTCGCCGCACCCGCTCCGCGGGTGCCGCTTCGCAGTCTCTCCCTGGGGCTGGATTTGGACGCTGCAACCGTCGCTGAGGAACACTTGGGCTTGGGCGTGAGGCTTCAGCAGGGCTGCGAGCGTTAGCAGGGACTCCATTGCCCAGGAGTCCCTGCGAGACCGTGGGAGACCTTCCGGTCCGCTCTCCCTGTTGGCCCGCCCACCGCCCACTGGAGGGATATTTAAACATCTGAATCCCCTTTCTCCCTAGGACGCCACTAACTTTGCACTAGCGCTCACACCTGAAGGCGCTTGCCTGGGACGCCTACTCCGTTGCTGTAGCTCGCCGCACCCGCTCCGCGGGTGCCGCTTCGCAGTCTCTCCCTGGGGCTGGATTTGGACGCTGCAACCGGCGTTGAGGAACACTTGGGCTTGGGCGTGAGGCTTCAGCAGGGCTGCGAGCGTTAGCAGGGACTCCATTGCCCAGGAGTCCCTGCGATACCGTGGGAGACCTTCCGGTCCGCTCTCCCTGTTGGCCCGCCCACCGCCCACTGGAGGGATATTTAAACATCTGAATCCCCTTTCTCCCTGGGACGCCACTAACTTTGCACTAGCGCTCACACCTGAAGGCGCTTGCCTGGGACGCCTACTCCGTTGCTGTAGCTCGCCGCACCCGCTCCGTGGGTGCCGCTTCGCAGTCTCTCCATGGGGCTGGATTTGGACGCTGCAACCGGCGCTGAGGAACACTTGGGCTTGGGCGTGAGGCTTCAGCAGGGCTGCGAGCGTTAGCAGGGACTCCATTGCCCAGGAGTCCCTGCGAGACCGTGGGAGACCTTCCGGTCCGCTCTCCCTGTTGGCCCGCCCACTGCCCCCTACGTCCACTATATCTCGATCTAGTACTCCCGCAGCGCGGGACGCAGCTCGGGGCGAAGACCGGGCAAAGAGCGGGCCGTTTGAGGCCGTTCGAGGTCCAAGAGGTCTGGTCTGGGCCCCTTCCCTTTCGCCCCTGCTCTGCCATTAGCACAGTCCGCATTGCTTCTTCCTTTCGATTATCCTGGTTGCTTATATTCCTACATATGTGCACACGGGCTAGCCGCAGCAGGGCTGCCAAAGGGGGGTTGGTACAAAATGGTCCCATGGACGACTTCATTTTACGCACAAACATTGCCATTGACAAAGAGATTAACAAACTACAAACTCGAGTTTCCTTAGATTTGGCAGCTGCTAGGAAACTGTCGCTGGAATTTGCTAATTCTAAAAAATCTTCCTTGGGCCACATAGCATCTGCCATTACTCCGAAGCGTCTGGACAATCCACGCTGCGTAACAACGCTGGCGGACGTCCATGACACCCCGGCTTTGTCTATTTTACCATTACCCCTGTGCCCCTTACCCCTGCCTCTAAGCCAGCCCCTATCCGAGGTTATCCCCGATCACTAATTTACTACCATTCCCCATTTCTCAGATATTTCCGATGTGTCCACATGCAACAGCACTTGTAATAGTACTAAGGGCAATCTATCCAAAAGGAAACGTACCCCAAGGTCGGCTTACTCACGTAAGAAGGCTAAACTTGTTGGGTCACTCCCATTCAATGTGCTTAACATCCCTGTGAATAGTGGTATTGGGGGGCATGATATCCTGTTACAGGTCCCCCAGCGTACAAATAGCGAAGGTACAGCCCCTGCAGCCATCACAGATAACATAACCAAAGAGGAAGCTGACCTCTACTCAAAGGACCTGGAAGGGAGGAATGGGGAGTTTATTGGAGTAGTCTGGGAAACCCTAAAAAAACTCCTATCTCCCCTAGATTTAAGACTCTCCCATATTGAGAACCATCTACTAGAGATGGAAAAGAGTATAATAGCCTTGGCCACTCTTGGCTTGCGAGGTCTTGAACACCAAGGTCTCCTCGAGAATGGTATAGCTCCTCAGACTCCAAGCCCTTCCCCAGCAGCCCAGCAGACTCCTACTCTTCACCCTTCAGCACCAGGCATAACACATCCCATCCCTAAACCTCGTACCAAGGGAGTCGGTCATAAAATTTCTGCACCCCAGTCCAGGGCGCATAACTCAAAGGTCTCTACCCCACAAATTCTCACACACACTATTGTGGGTGCTTCCACGAGGCAGCATGCAAGCAATACCATCCACCGTCCCACTCAGGTCTCACAAAGTAATATTACTCACCGTCCCCCTCAGGGCTCATACAACTGGAGCAATTTTCGAGGTGGGTATATCGATCTCCCTCCAGAGGCCAATGATTACGTGGTGGTATTGACGGGTGTGCCGGAGGCTGTGAACGGCCATCACGAAAATCATTGGTCCTTAAAGAACAAGGTCATGCACTGGCTCAATATGCATAGACCGATTTCAAATGGCCGGACAAGCAGAGTCAATATGGTACGTAGAGTCCCCTGGGTGGGTCCCTCACGGAAATCTATACCTGGCGACTGCATAGTAGTGACGTTTGAAGATCCACTCACGGCCAACTATATTTGTTCTTGGGCTGTTGAGGGTGAGGGCCCATCTATTGCACCTCGGCCACTGACCTTCTTTTACCCACCTCGAAATGCACACACACATGGGGGCAACTGGTCCATGGTATATCACCAGCCCGGGAGGGGGCTTCATACTAAAGAGCAAATTCCAACCAGATCTTGGTTTGGGATATCAACTTCGAACAGGTATAACTGTCTCGAAGACGTAGATTGACTGCGTAAGCCCCCTGATCTTGCATCGCCTCCTATAAATTTCTCACTTGCTGGGGATTCTGATTCTCTTCCCTTCCCAATTATCCCTGTTGGGACTAGCTCTGCCCTTCCCGCCCAACCAAGGGCACAGGCTCTGATAGCACAGGGAGCGCTGCACAGTGTCAACATTTATAGTCCTAATGCAACAGTGCACGAGACAGTCGCACTACCGGCGGTTCACACAATTCCCCTCCAGCTGTCCCCGCCTGCTGGCTCTAACAATGATCCCCCTGCTCCTGCCCCTTCGTCCTACCAGAGAACTTCTGCAACCCCCCAGCTGAAGATTTTAAGTTGGAATGTGGCAGGGCTTGCACGAAACGTTGACAATCCAGATTGGATCTCCTTTGTTGATCTCTTTGGGATCTGCCTCCTACAAGAAACTTGGTGCCTGGAACCCTTACACAGGGTAGGGTTTACATCCTACCATGTGCCAGCATCCAAACCACAGGGCAGCAAAGGCCGCCCATCGGGTGGCCTTCTTATTTGGGTCAGTATTGCACTGGGTCTAACTATAAGGCACATAAACACCCAATCTCCTGACCTTTTGAGACTTACAATACAGTGTCCTGGGGGTAGGAAGCTGGAAGTATTCAACCTCTATTTAAGGGGGGCTAGGGGGGGGGAACTCTTTGCTATCCTCAACTGGAGCAGAAGAGGAGCTTAGAGCATGCAAAATCGACTCCCTCGTTGTCCTTGCAGGTGACCTTAACTGTTGTTTTGAACCGTTAGCCAGCGAGGACATCTTGGATACTTGGGAGGACGATGCTAGGAAAGGCATTCCTCAGCTCTCTCTGGATCCGATCAAGAAATGGACCCAGAGTGCCATAGATCTCAACTCACTGTGGAAAAGTAAATTTTGCCATGTTCTGTGTCCCTACGCCTCATCCATCATATGTTATGTGTGCATGATCAATATGCATATGTTATTCCCCATTTCTGATTAAAGACGCAATTACAGTTGTGTCCACCTCTAGTATGTTAGTTTCCAGTCCTCGTGAATACTACGAATATCAGGCCTATGTAAGTAATGTTGCCACGTTTCTCAGTGTGCACGTTATTCAATTATAAAGTCCCCGTTTCCAGGCCTCAAAAAGGGCCCGGACCACAGATTCAGCTCCTGTCTCCTGAAAGCCTCGCTGAGGAGCGATACAGCCCCCACCTGTATCCTCGACCCTTCACTTACTTCCTGCCTTGCAGTGCCCGGTGCACCCCGGCTCTGCCTCTGAGTCTGCCAAAAGTATGTTATAGTTCCAGTTATCAGTTCAGTCCTCCTCCTCTGCATTCCTAAGCTACTGAACTGCATCAATAGTTTCCGTCATTTGTCTAGCCTTCTCGTCTCCACGTTGGAGAAATACTGTATTTAATGGTCATTTAATATTCTTCACGCACTACATGTAGAATAATGCATGGTCCAGTCTTAGAGTCAGGTTAGCCTCTCCCCTCATGACTTCTAGTTTATATCAACATGTTCCCTAAACATTAGATACCAGATAGGGTTTAGGTACATGTCGCTCCGACCCTCCAGACTCCAGTCTCTGCTCCTAGCACAGAGTTCGTAGCCCCCAGCTTCTCCTAGTAACACGTCATTGTCAGTTTTCGCGCACCATTAGGTTAGAGGTCCCGGCTCCTTAGGTAGCCCCCTCCAATGTTTCCGCCCATTCATGACATATTCTGTTACGTTTTGCATCACATGTCTAAGTAAACTCCTAGTTACACCTCTTATTTCTCTTATCTCTCGCGACTGCTACGCGTCACGCCTCCTACTCCACCTACTGTTACGCCTACTGCAATGTAATGCTATGTGTTTGCACTATGTATATAAGTCAATGTTTTGTTATTAAATGTTAGCGCGCTCATCCCAGACCAAGCCCCGGCAGCTGCTGGGCCCCAGTTGTCCTGCTGGGCCTTATTGTCCTATTCCCATGCAGGTTGTCCTGATCCTGTCCTTATGCTGTAATAAACCTGCAGAACCTCCTACTACCTCGAATCTTGACTCTTATTTTATTGAGCTATCTGTTATGCTATAAGTCTAGTCAAAAATAGGGTATTATTTATTTATTTACCACATAATGGCGCCCGAACAGGGACTTGCCCTTTCCCCACGCGTCGGTGAAGCCACGCCGACCCCCTGACCCTCTGCAGTCGTGACGGAACCATACTGGCCAAGTGCAGATATTTCTGCTTCAAGTATCCCTCAGGCCCACGGAGGAGACGGAGGAGGCGGTCCAGCATCCGAACGAGACGGTGGAGGAACGCGGCGAGTCCCGACCAGAGCCCAAGCCGAGAGTCCAAGGTCCGAGGTATCCGGAGGCCCACCCGTAACTGAAGTCCGAAGTCCGAAGTCCGTCGTAGTCCAGTCCCGTTCGAGGCCTTCCGTTCCGTGCTGCCCGGTGAGTACCATTGCTGGGGTAGTGTCTAGACAGGGTCAGTCTAAATTGACTCCTGGTCCGTGGGTTGGTGGTACCCAAGCCCACAAACGAAGTGTTCACCTAGGTGGATACGGGTCTTGATGCGTTCCTTTATGGGACCGGTATGTTCCGTACTGTTACAGCAGTGCATCCAGTAACTCTAGTCTGTTCCGTTCTCGAGAATTCTGTTCTGTTTCTGTTTTCAGTATTTTCAGGTAGTATTCTGTTCGAACTGTTATGTTATGATATTGTTTAATGTATTTCCAATGTCGTGGTATGCCTGAATTGTTTTCCCAATTGTTATTGTTTTTCGTGTATTGTATTGTGTTCCGATTCAAGTTTAGAATGCCGCTCTTTTCCAAGTTACGTCAGTTAAAAACTAGAAAGGGTCTGCTGGAAGCAGCAGTTCCTGTTCCGCCTAGGGACAGTCCAGGTCACTTTATGTATCAGAAACATGGCATAAGCGCCATATTGTATCTAGATTTATGGGTAGAGTATACCAAACAGTTAGAAGAAAAGTATAGATGGCCCGTATCGGGTACATGGGATGCCGAATGTATCATGCGAGTAGAAGAAGCATTATGGAAAAAGAAAGCCAGACAGTCACAGAAAGATGCCATCGAGTTATGGCGTAAGGAAGCGCATAGAAGAACGGAAAAGGAAGTCAGAAAGTCAGAGTTAAGTAGAGAATCCCAAGAACGAGCCCAAGAAAGAGAATTAATCGAGATAGGTGAACAAGTCAAAGTCGAACAGTCAGACAGACAGAGGCATGCCCTTATTAAGGGTATGTATCCTCTCCTTGCCGAAGGCTTGCCAAAAGCGACCCCAGAGGCACCCAGTAATTTCCCGCCACCATTAGTTCCGACCAAGCTACGTCACCAACCGACCGCAGCTGATATTTTTATTTCGTCCTATTTGGACGACACAGTTCCAGAATATGCAAATCCAGTTCGCGCTCCACCTGTCCCTGTAAATCAGGCATTTCCCGTTCCTCCAGACACCGGAGTACCTGTTACGGTACCCCCGGGTCAGCCTGTCATACAAGTTCAGCCCACGTTACAATTACCGACCCTGCAAGCACGAAGAATGTCAGTCGACGATTCCAGTCTAGGGGCCGCAGGAGGAGGTCCTCCTCAAACCCCACCGCCACACAAGCGTCTATCAGCACTCGAATTACATGCTCAAGCATCACAACGTACTCCTAAAAGTAATAAGTCTGTTACAGAAATCAGACAAGCCCTTGCCGAATGTGTCTATGACACAGTCCCAGGCGAGTATAATATGGTTTTATATTCCGTACGCGTAAGAAGGGTGACCGAGTATCTAGTCACCTTACCAAATATGAAAGAAGATCTAGACAGAATATATCGTTTCATCCGTACAGGGGATGATCCAGAAAGTATTGGCGAGATTATGTCTCAAAGGAAAGCCGAGATTCAGCTCATGGTATTAAAGTTCCTGATCAATTGTCTAATAAGAGAACAAGATTATCCGTCTAAAGATCCCGCCGAAATGAGAATCTTAACAAGGTGGAGTGATAATATAGCCGAGGGTAAGCACAAGACCATTAGTGCCATGGAAAGTATGTACAAGAAAATTCGTAAAGAAATAATAAGGTTACACGAACAGCGTAAAGCAGCACAAGTAAGCGAGAAAGAAAGTATCTCTGATCCTGAAGAGGAAGACGAGAATCCCGCCAGAATAGCGTATGTAGGAAAATCCAGATTTCCAGATCGCCATTTACGTCCAGAACCTGTCTATTTTTCATCATCCAGCACCAGAACAAAGCTCTTTAGAACAAGTATTTCAAGCTACCGATCACATTCTGAAATCACGAGTCGGATATAGCGAATTAAGTACCATGCACGAACAAGAACTAGCCCGATCAGCAGTCCGATGGATTACTGATTCTACCACTTTTCCAGACGAAATAGTGGCACAAATATTTCTGAAACTGCCCCCAGCCGAGCAACGACTGGTGGGTATGTATATGATCCAGCACCTCATTACCCTGTATGAGGGTCAACATTCTGATCCAGGCCCGTTACATGATATCCTGAACGAGTTACTCCAGTACAGATGGAGAGGTCTAGGTACCGATTTAATTAGTGTCATTCTAGAACAGCGCCACAAGTATAGAACGTTCCTGAACCCGCATTTTGTTCATGTCTCACCCCCAGAAAGTAAACCATTCTACATAGACAGACAGAATCCGCTACGAGAAGTCCACCCAGTCCAAGGGGCGGGTGGCGTAATGCAACGAGTGTTTATATACACTCCAATATCAAAGATGGAACTTCTTGAAATGAAGAAATTAATTCCCTGTCATGACAAAGATCCAGCAGGGTTCCATAGAGAATTAAAAGACATGCTCCGTATGGGAGAATACACTTACCCAGATATCATTAAAATGTTAAAGGTCCTGCTACCCGCAGGGGTGTATGAAAAGTTAAAGGAAAAAGAATGGGAGGTGGGAGAGAAAAAGATCGATTGGGCAGCTCTAGAAGCTGAAGACAAGGCACGAGTACCAGGTACCGGTCTTGGAGATAAATGTAAAGAATTACCAGAATTATTGATTCAAGTTTTACCCAGATTATTGACAACTAGGAAAGAAGACTGGGATGCAATCTCAGCCTGTAAACAGAAACAAGATGAGGATATTAGTGATTTTTATTCTAGATTTGAGAAATGTTTCAGTATTAACAGTGGTCTCAAGACAAGTAGTGAGTCATACCCTCATCTTTTCGTTACCAAATTAGTCGAGAATTCAAGTCCACAAATTAAAAACCGAGTTTTGAAAGTCGAAAGCACCTGGCAAGCAAATACTCCGTCCCAGATGCTCCAGATGCTTCAGTATCACCAGAATAGAATTAGAGAAGAGCAAGAACACGAAAGAAAACGTATGAAAGACACGAAAATGAAAGTGCTAGTTGCACAGTCTATTCCTCAAGACAGTCAGAAGAGAGGTCCGAATCAAGCCAGTCACCCTGCGGCTCCCGTTAAAGGGAACTGCAATTATTGTAAACAGCCAGGTCATTTTATAAACGAGTGTGCAGTTCTGAAACACAACATAGCTACTGGTAAGACTAAAGAAAGACCACGTCCGCCGAGACAAGAACAAGTTTCACAGACTCCTCAGTCACAGAATGCACTACAGACAGTTACAGTACCGCAGCCTATTGCTGCAACACAGCACGTTACATCGCAGATGTACCAGTATGCACAGTCCGAGTATCCAGAGTACCAGTCATATTCATGAAACAGCCTAGAGAGGGAGGTAGGCTTGCCTCTCATCGAGATACCTGTAGACCAAGAAGGTCCCTATGTTCATAGTCAAGTATTAGGGAAAGACAGAAAGTTTTTGATCGATACAGGGGCAAGTAGGACCACAATTAGTCACGCCGAAGTTCCAGGGGCTCCGCTCTCAGGCTCAAGAAATGTTTCCCTTGGATTTTCAGGAAAACCCATAGTTAATGAAATATCTAAGCCAGTTACTCTAGAAGTAGGTCCATTGTCCCGTACTACTGATCTGTTACTCACTAAGTCATGTCCAGAAAATCTATTAGGTATTAAGACACTGAAAGAATTAGGTGCAGTTATTTGCTGTTCCCCAGAGGGAATACGTCTGTTCCTACGTGACTTTAAGGGTCACTATGTATTACGAGATTTTGATTCAAGATTGTCTAATGTTCCGCAGCATTTATGGGCGCAAGGTCCAACTGATGTAGGTTACATGCAAATCACACCCTATCGTGTGACTCTCAAACCAGGTGTAGTGTTACCACGAATCAGGCAGTACAGATTGCCACCTGAGGCTGTAGCAGCCTTATCCAAAATTATTGACGAGCTCATGGCTCAAGGAGTAGTTGTAGAAACTGACTCCAATGTATGCAATTCTCCGATCATTCCAGTCATGAAACGTACTGATCCAAATGCACCCCCAGTATATCGATTAGTGATTGATTTACGAGAGCTTAACAAATGTATTATTCCTCAGTACCCAGTTGTTCCAGACATTTCTTCCCTGTTAACAGCCATTGATTCCGAAGCCATGTTTTTCACTGTTATTGACCTCAAGAATGCATTTTTTAGTGTTCCAATTCATCCAGACAGCCAGTTTCTTTTCGGATTTTGTTTAAATGGAAGGAGCTATATGTTTACACGCGCTCCTCAAGGTTTCACAGAAAGCCCTAGTATTTACAGTCAAGCACTCAAGAGACAACTAGACAACATTCACATGCCAACTGACACTGCCCTGCTCCAGTATGTCGATGATCTACTGATCACAGCCCGTTCTGAACGTGCTTGCGAGCGAGCATCACTTACAGTTCTGTATTTTCTAGCCGAGATGGGGCACAAGGTGTCACCTTCGAAGCTTCAATTCTGTGTCCAGCAAGTGGTATACTTAGGACACTTGCTGTCCAAGAGGGGTAGGCAGTTGACACCCGACCGTATCCAGTTAATAGCGAGTCTTCCCCAGCCAAGAACCCAGAAGGAGGTACGTGCCTTTATCGGCCTTACTTCTTATTGTAGACAATGGATTCCCCAGTATGCATTCCTAGCCAAGCCACTGATACAGTTAACGACACAGGAGGCAGCCGTATCGACTATCCTCCCTTGGACATCTGACCATACACTTAGTTTCAACGAGTTAAAGAAAGCCCTATGTCAAGCTCCAGTTCTAGCTACACCGAACTACAGTAAGCCTTTTACACTTTTCGTTACTGAACGCGAAGGTACAGCATTATCTGTCCTCACACAAGATCAAGCAGGTCAATACAAGCCCTGTGCTTATTTTTCGAGCACATTAGATCCAGTCGCCCAGGCGTTGCCTGCGTGCCTCAAGTCAGTTGCAGCCACAGCACTAGCTATCAGACAAAGTGATTCTATAGTTTTAGGACATTCCCTGACAGTACAAGTTCCACATTCAGTAGAATATGATCTTAGAGCTACCAATGGTCGATCAAAGTCAGACTCTAGGGGAGTGCACACCTATAACAGGGTGGGTCACACCTCTAGATTTGATTATATACTGCTGAATTATAATCTGTGGCCGTATTTCAGTGACATGGAAGTCTTACCGACATCCGACAGCGACCAAAATCCCTTGGCACTAACCCTTACCCTCCCGTGGCAAGATGGGAATTCAACCACGTCCTTATCCATTTGGAAATCAACCCATGAAGTTGTTCCCTCAAACTGCGGTAGGCGTCTAAAATGGGCTAAAGTTGCTGCAGATGAGGGGAGAATGGCTCAAGCTAAGATCGTAATATCAAGTGTGAAGCACCGTTTAGACTCATTGGATTCTACTAATCATGATGTCCTTACGGTCTTCACAGAAACCGTCTCAGCCTTGAGCGACTTGTTCATAGTCCCACAGGGTAGGGCAAGGGCCAAACGGAGAACTGTAACCAAGGGTAGAGACAAGTGGTACTCTTCTGCTTGCCTTGCTGCCAAAAGTGAACTCATCCTAGCTGTAGAAACTAAAGATCCAGTTCAAATAAGACTAGCTAGGAAAAGTTACAAAAAAATTCAATCTGTGGCAAGGGAAGCCTTTGAAACCAATTTTTGGAGAGATCTAATGGACGCTAGCTCCAAAAAGGACACGAAGGGTTTTTGGGACTTGCTTAGAGGTAGGGATAGGCCCGTCGACACACAACTGACTTGTAACATCACAGGGGAGGCTTGGTTTATACATTTCTCCAAGCTCTACTCCATGCCACCAGGTGATCTAGGGAAAACTAGGGGCCACATACATAGAGGGTCGGTCGCTAACACTAACAATGACCACCCCTTTTCGGCTACAGAAGTTGAAGGGGCAATTAGGTGCATTGTTGCTAACAAGGCTGCAGGCCCAGATGGCGTCCCGGGTGATTTGTTGCGGGCCAACATAGAGGTTTGGAGTGTACTCATCGCCTCACTCCTGAACGAGGCCATGATGGGAGGTTCTCTTCCGGACTCTTGGAAGGGAGCGGAGGTCGTCCCGATTTTTAAGAAAGGCTGTCGGGACGACCCCGCTAATTACCGTCCAATTAGCCTGCTTGATTCCACCCAGAAGGTAGCAGGCAAAGTAGTTTTAGGAAGGATTCTGCACTGGGCCGAAGAAAATCAGGTTCTTTCTGACTTCCAGGCCGGTTTCAGATCAGGAACTGGCACCATTGAACAGACATTCCGCTTTTTAATGCTCTATTGGAAAGTGGTCGTACTGGGCAAAGGCAGTCTGTATCTCGCCTTTATAGATTTACGGACTGCCTTTGACCTGGTACCTGGTCCCACTTCTAAAAAAGCTCACATTAGACCCAGGGGTTCTCAAAAACTTTCGCCCCATTTCGCTGCTCCCAGCCCCTGCAAAGATGCTGGAAATACATCTTAACCAGCATCTTGCAGCCTTTCTGGAAACCTCTGGCCTTTTGGCTCACTCGCAGCATGGATTTCGGAGAGGGCATAGTACGGAGTCGGCCCTTACCATTGTGCTTGACAACATCCGCACTAGAGTTGATAAGGGCCAGACTACCCTCCTTATCCTGTTAGATCTTACGGCTGCGTTTGATACTCTGTCTCCCTCGGTGTTAACATCGTGACTGAGGGAGATAGGGGTTGAGGGGCCCGCACTCAGTTTGCTGGCCTCTTTACTGGGCCAGAGGGAACAGAGAGTTAAGCTGGGGGAGTTCCTATCTCCATTCCTTCCTGTGCAGTGTGGGGTCCCCCAGGGGTCGGCATTAAGTCCGACCCTTTTTAACATCTATGTTACCCCACTTGCCAGGCTTATTAGATCATATGGGATGGAGGTAATCTCCTATGCCGACGACACACAGATATTGATGTCTCTCGCCCAACCTGTCATCTCCGCTGCCTCCAATTTTAGACACTATATGGAGGCAGTTGCTCGATGGATGATTTGCAATTCATTGAAGCTCAATGGCGAGAAGACAGAAATTCTGGTGTTTGGAGGAAAGGAGGACATTTGGTCGGCGGAATGGTGGCCTACATCCCTGGGCGTGTGTCCGACTCCCACTGCCCTGGCTAGGAACTTAGGAGTCATGATTGACCCTACCCTGGGGATGGGTCAGCAAGTCAACAGGACTATCTACACATGCTGGGGCATAATAAACATCCTGCGGAAGATTAAACACTACCTGTCACCACAAGCTAGAAAGCAAACGGTAATAGCACTAATAGGCTCAAGACTTGACTATTGTAAAGCCTTATATTTAGGCATAAACAAGGGTCTGTTAATGCGACTTCAAATGGTGCAGAACGCTGCCGCCAAGTTTGTATTGGATCTTCCTAAGCGGGCTTCAGCCTCTGCTGCAAGAAAGACACTGCACTGGCTTCCGATTGAGGGCAGGATCTCCTTCAAGTCCCTATGTTTGGTCTATGGGGCTTTGGCTACAAACAGACCTGGAGGCCTAGGGGACTTGTTGGTTCCTTATACCCCTTCCAGAACTCTGCGCTCCACCAATAAATCCCTACTATCAGTCCCCCGAGTGCGTAGAGCCAAGTGGGGTGGCAGAGCCTTTTCGAGTTTAGCTCCAAAGCTGTGGAACATCCTGCCGGCTGAAATTAAATCCTCACCCTCAATGCACGCTTTTAGGAGGGCCCTCAAGACGTGGCTATTTGCCAAAGCCTACCCTTAGCTCTGGACTTGCCTTTTATGATTCCTTTTTGGTTAGGCGCCTTGATGCCTTCGGGCTTAGTAGCGCATTTATAAATTTCATTTCATTCATTCATTCATTCATTCATTCATTCATTCATTCATGCATTTATAGATAACTCAAACAAGCTTGACCTCTGCGTAGCAGAAGTTTTCTATTTGTTTCACTCTAAGAAGCTACGGGTGAGTGATAAACCAATAAAAGAAACTGGATGAGGACCCAGGGCTTTGCTAGGAACCCCAGTAGTTACTGTCAATGATAATGTCAAAGACAATAGGAAATTAAAGCTGATAAATCAGAACATAACAGTTCAAACAAAGTGATATATACAACCAGTAAAAAAGCATTTTTGACAGGAAACACCAGTATAACACTCAGGAGACACAGCCCATAATACACTAAAGAGATACTAAGGAAGTACCTACGTTAGAAAAATTAATGAATTATCTGATAAATTTTCTTGTCTCATCATATGACAATTACGGTGAAAGATAATCTAAGAGACAAAGTAGAGGAATGTACGTAAGGGCTAATCTATCCTAAGAATGGGCATAGAAGATGTGCAAAGAATTAACGTTGAGGCCAGTTCTATTTTTTTCTGATGCTCTAAAGCTTGTACTCCCTATTTGCCTCTTCATGGATCCAATGATACTTTGAAAGATAGATCCTACTCCTCATGACAAACATCTCCATTAGAAGTGTTACATTTGTTAATATCTTTTTTTCAGAATGGATTGGAGAATAACATATCAATAAAACAAATAATTTCCCTCAATTCAACCCTTATTACAGCAGGTAGAATAGTAATAAGATGCCTTCTGTTTTTAGAAAGTGATATCTCTCGTTTCATTTATTATACATTAAGATTCTTGTCTACCTCAATCAAGAGTTTTTGGAAAATTAGCAAAAAGCTATTGTTACCACTATTCCAGCATTTGTAAACCGCTCAGACAATAGTTTTGCCTCAAACATGTGAACTGGCAGGCTGCAATAAAGATAACACTTTCGATTTGCATAGCTGATATATAGATGGAAAATCGCTGGAGTTGATAAGTGAATGTATTTTGAGTCTGCCATGTGCAGGAAACAATCACTACAAGCATTATAGAAACATGTATATGCCACTAACTTTGCACTAGCGCTCACACCTGAAGGCGCTTGCCTAGGACGCCTACTCCGTTGCTGTAGCTCGCCGCACCCGCTCCGCGGGTGCCGCTTCGCAGTCTCTCCCTGGGGCTGGATTTGGACGCTGCAACCGGCGCTGAGGAACACTTGGGCTTGGGCGTGAGGCTTCAGCAGGGCTGCGAGCGTTAGCAGGGACTCCATTGCCCAGGAGTCCCTGCGAGACCGTGGGAGACCTTCCGGTCCGCTCTCCCTGTTGGCCCGCCCACCGCCCACTGGAGGGATATTTAAACATCTGAATCCCCTTTCTCCCTGGGACGCCACTAACTTAGCACTAGCTCTCACACCTGAAGGCGCTTGCCTGGGACGCCTACTCCGTTGCTGTAGCTCGCCGCACCCGCTCCGCGGGTGCCGCTTCGCAGTCTCTCCCTGGGGCTGGATTTGGACGCTGCAACCGGCGCTGAGGAACACTTGGGCTTGGGCGTGAGGCTTCAGTAGGGCTGCGAGCGTTAGCAGGGACTCCATTGCCCAGGAGTCCCTGCGAGACCGTGGGAGACCTTCCGGTCCGCTCTCCCTGTTGGCCCGCCCACCGCCCACTGGAGGGATATTTAAACATCTGAATCCCCTTTCTCCCTGGGACGCCACTAACTTTGCACTAGCGCTCACACCTGAAGGCGCTTGCCTGGGACGCCTACTCCGTTGCTGTAGCTCGCCGCACCCGCTCCGTGGGTGCCGCTTCGCAGTCTCTCCCTGGGGCTGGATTTGGACGCTGCAACCGGCGCTGAGGAACACTTGGGCTTGGGCGTGAGGCTTCAGCAGGGCTGCGAGCGTTAGCAGGGACTCCATTGCCCAGGAGTCCCTGCGAGACCGTGGGAGTCCGCTCTCCCTGTTGGCCCACCCACTGCCCCCTACGTCCACTATATCTCGATCTAGTACTCCCGCAGCGCGGGACGCAGCTCGGGGCGAAGACCGGGCAAAGAGCGGGCCGTTTGAGGCCGTTCGAGGTCCAAGAGGTCTGGTCTGGGCCCCTTCCCTTTCGCCCCTGCTCTGCCATTAGCACAGTCCGCATTGCTTCTTCCTTTCGATTATCCTGGTTGCTTATATTCCTACATATGTGCACACGGGCTAGCCGCAGCAGGGCTGCCAAAGGGGGGTTGGTACAAAATGGTCCCATGGACGACTTCATTTTACGCACAAACATTGCCATTGACAAAGAGATTAACAAACTACAAACTCGAGTTTCCTTAGATTTGGCAGCTGCTAGGAAACTGTCGCTGGAATTTGCTAATTCTAAAAAATCTTCCTTGGGCCACATAGCATCTGCCATTACTCCGAAGCGTCTGGACAATCCACGCTGCGTAACAACGCTGGCGGACGTCCATGACACCCCGGCTTTGTCTATTTTACCATTACCCCTGTGCCCCTTACCCCTGCCTCTAAGCCAGCCCCTATCCGAGGTTATCCCCGATCACCAATTTACTACCATTCCCCATTTCTCAGATATTTCCGATGTGTCCACATGCAACAGCACTTGTAATAGTACTAAGGGCAATCTATCCAAAAGGAAACGTACCCCAAGGTCGGCTTACTCACGTAAGAAGGCTAAACTTGTTGGGTCACTCCCATTCAATGTGCTTAACATCCCTGTGAATAGTGGTATTGGGGGGCATGATATCCTGTTACAGGTCCCCCAGCGTACAAATAGCGAAGGTACAGCCCCTGCAGCCATCACAGATAACATAACCAAAGAGGAAGCTGACCTCTACTCAAAGGACCTGGAAGGGAGGAATGGGGAGTTTATTGGAGTAGTCTGGGAAACCCTAAAAAAACTCCTATCTCCCCTAGATTTAAGACTCTCCCGTATTGAGAACCATCTACTAGAGATGGAAAAGAGTATAATAGCCTTGGCCACTCTTGGCTTGCGAGGTCTTGAACACCAAGGTCTCCTCGAGAATGGTATAGCTCCTCAGACTCCAAGCCCTTCCCCAGCAGCCCTGCAGACTCCTACTCTTCACCCTTCAGCACCAGGCATAACACATCCCATCCCTAAACCTCGTACCAAGGGAGTCGGTCATAAAATTTCTGCACCCCAGTCCAGGGCGCATAACTCAAAGGTCTCTACCCCACAAATTCTCACACACACTATTGTGGGTGCTTCCACGAGGCAGCATGCAAGCAATACCATCCACCGTCCCACTCAGGTCTCACAAAGTAATATTACTCACCGTCATCCTCAGGGCTCATACAACAGGAGCAATTTTCGAGGTGGGTATATCGATCTCCCTCCAGAGGCCAATGATTACGTGGTGGTATTGACGGGTGTGCCGGAGGCTGTGAACGGCCATCACGAAAATCATTGGTCCTTAAAGAACAAGGTCATGCACTGGCTCAATATGCATAGACCGATTTCAAATGGCCGGACAAGCAGAGTCAATATGGTACGTAGAGTCCCCTGGGTGGGTCCCTCACGGAAATCTATACCTGGCGACTGCATAGTAGTGACGTTTGAAGATCCACTCACGGCCAACTATATTTGTTCTTGGGCTGTTGAGGGTGAGGGCTAAGCATGGGCGTAAAATCCGCTCCGCTCGCGGATTTTTCGGATTTTCGGCAAATTCGCAATCCGCGAACGCTCGCGAATTTGTCGAAAATCCGTGAATCCGCTCGCGGCGGATTTTTTGCTTGGTTGCGGCGCGCGGCGTGGTGCACGGCGTTCACTTTCCGTCATTTAGCGTTTGCCGAGTTGTTTTTCTTTGCGAGTGACGCGCCATTTTAGATCTTGCTGCGTGTTCCCGCGGGAGTTTGGCGCCCGCGAATACGTAATCGCGGCTTGCCACCTTGCACAGCACACCTCGCGAGAGTTCGCAATTGCGAACACGTAGTTGCGGCGGAAAGGAACAATCTCGCACTTGCAAAATAGAGATTTTGCAATTTCGCACAAGAAAATCACCAGCAAACAGGATAAACCTTCAGAAAATTATGATTTTTATCAGAATCACTCCTCAGGTTGACATTTGGATGGCCTTTTTTTTTGCAAGGAGTCCATTTTGGGGGGGGGGGAGGAAGGAAGTGCCCCACAGTCTCCAACTTCCTGTTCCTGTCCAGCAGGCTCCTCCCAGTGCTTTGTCCATCTCCTGGTCACTTTCATTTGGATCTGGAGCTGGAAGGATTACTTTTTGTGGGTGCTGCTTGATATTTGGATTTGAGGCCTTTTTGACTGTCTTTGGATCACTTTTGGATTAGAAATCAACTTTCACAAGTAAGTTTGTTTGGGGCATTACAGTTGCTGCAAGTAAAATTTTGGAACTTTTTCAGAACATTAAATAAATTATATTGTGGGTAGCCACAGTATCCAGTAGGACCAGGGTTGGTTAGGGGTGCATGATACAACTGTTTTGTTGAATTTAAACACCATTGAGGCCATGGATGGGCTGGGATTGTGCTGATTTTTGTCCTTTTTTTGGGCCTGCTGGTGTGGCCCTTTGCCCAGGGGTGGTGAGTGTTGCATGGGCCTAGTCTTTCTGTGGGGTGTCTTCTTGAATTTAAACATAATTGAGGCCATGGATGGGCTGGGATTGTGCTTATTTTATTGTTTTTTGTCGTTTTTGGGGGGCTGCTGGTGTGGCCTTTTGCCCAGGGGTGGTGGTGCATGGACTGAGTGTGCCTGTGGTGTGGTCTCACTCTCTTTAATGTAACCCAACATCATAAATGGCATTGGATTGTGGTGATTTCTGGCTGTTTTTCTGTTTTTTGGGGGTGTACTGTTGATGTGGACTGGCCATGTGGGTGGTGGTGGTGGCCATCTTGAGTGCTGGCTGGTACAGGCAACATGTGCTTGGGGTGTAAGGGGCCATTTTGAGGAGAGGCAGTGTCTGAGGCCTGCACTTATTTTGGCTACTTTTCATCCATTATGCCCAGGGGTAGTGAGTGTTGCATGGGCCTAGTGTTTCTGAGGGGTGTCTTCTTGAATTTAAACACCATTGAGGCCATGGATGGGCTGGGATTGTGCTGATTTTATTGTTTTTTGTCGTTTTTTTGGGCCTGCTGGTGTGGCCCTTTGCCCAGGGGTGGTGAGTGTTGCATGGGCCTAGTCTTTCTGTGGGGTGTCTTCTTGAATTTAAATATAATTGAGGCCATGGATGGGCTGGGATTGTGCTTATTTTATTGTTTTTTGTCGTTTTTGGGGGGCTGCTGGTGTGGCCTTTTGCCCAGGGGTGGTGGTGCATGGACTGAGTGTGCCTGTGGTGTGGTCTCACTCTCTTTAATGTAAACATCATGGATGGCATTGGATTGTGGTGATTTCTGGCAGTTTTTCTGTTTTTTGGGGGTGTACTGTTGATGTGGACTGGCCATGTGGGTGGTGGTGGTGGCCATCTTGAGTGCTGGCTGGTACAGGCAACATGTGCTTGGGGTGTAAGGGGCCATTTTGAGGAGAGGCAGTGTCTGAGGCCTGCACTTATTTTGGCTACTTTTCATCCATTATGCCCAGGGGTAGTGAGTGTTGCATGGGCCTAGTGTTTCTGAGGGGTGTCTTCTTGAATTTAAACACCATTGAGGCCATAGATGGGCTGGGATTGTGCTGATTTTATTGTTTTTTGTCGTTTTTTGGGGCCTGCTGGTGGGGCCCTTTGCCCAGGGGTGGTGAGTGTTGCATGGGACTAGTCTTTCTGTGGGGTGTCTTCTTGAATTTAAACATAATTGAGGCCATGGATGGGCTGGGATTGTGCTTATTTTATTGGTTTTTGTCGTTTTTGGGGGGCTGCTGGTGTGGCCTTTTGCCCAGGGGTGGTGGTGCATGGACTGAGTGTGCCTGTGGTGTGGTCTCACTCTCTTTAATGTAAACATCATGGATGGCATTGGATTGTGGTGATTTCTGGCTGTTTTTCTGTTTTTTGGGGGTGTACTGTTGATGTGGACTGGCCATGTGGGTGGTGGCCATCTTGAGTGCTGGCTGGTACAGGCAACATGTGCTTGGGGTGTAAGGGGCCATTTTGAGGAGAGGCAGTGTCTGAGGCCTGCACTTATTTTGGCTACTTTTCATCCATTATGCCCAGGGGTAGTGAGTGTTGCATACTTGCATGTCCCTAGTCTTTCTGTGGGGTGTCTTCAATGTAAACATCATGGATGGCATGGGATTGTGCTCATTTTTCTGTGTTTTGTCGATTTTTTGGGGTGTATAACTGAACTGATGTTCCTCTGTCTTCCATTGCTTTTAGGTGCACAAGAAGACTCAAGAGAACCACCAGTGCCAGGAAGAAGTCCTGCAGCGGTGTGTGTGTGCAGCATAACGTCACGCGACGTCACGTCTGGACACAGAACCCTCTGCAACTCGTGCAACTGCTGCCTGCTGACCTGCTCTGAAGAAGATGGCCCCAAAAAAAGTAACCCGTAGCTCCTCTAGCAAGAAAGGTGCCAGTAGGGAGCAGAAGAAGCAAGTTACCAAGGACACTGGTGTGCTGCCCGCCCCTTTTTTTGGGAGTAAAAAAAAAGTATGCCTGCAGCAGCAGCGGGATCTGCTGGGGACCAAGCTGGCAGCAGCACCCCCGCTCCATTGGGCTCAGTGCCACCACCACCACCACGCCAACTTAAGTCCAAGCCCTTGAGTGCTGCAGAGGCAGCCAGTATAGTTGTTCAATCACCATCGACCATTGATGTTGGCTCATCGCAAGAAAGCAGCAGCAATGTCCCTCAATCAACACAGGTTGTTGTAGCTCATCTGACGAGTGTTGAACAACCACAGCCGCAACAACAATCACATGTGCAAGTACAAGCCCAAGTACATGTGGAAGGAGAGGCAGCGCAAGGAGATGTGCAAGCAGAGGTGCATGGAGGGTCACAAGTGCCCACAATAGTTGTTCCTCCCGAAGTAGGGGCACATCAGGAAATCGACAATCAAGGCGAGGTATCATTTGAGGAAGCCACTCCTCCTGATGATCCTTCATTGTCTTCCACACCCCTAGCAAGGAAGAGATCAAGGGTGGTGTCTACATCTTCTTCAAGCACACCTCCTTCTGATGATACGGATCAAACTTGGGAACCAGCACCACAGCCGTCTGAGAGTGAGGCACACCATGATCCGACAAAGGTAGTTAAGCGTAAAAGGAAGCTCGTCCAAAGTCTCAGAGTTATGGAGTGTGATGAGTCTCAACAAGAAGTGGCGGATACTGCTGCTGATGAAGACTCTGCCAACGACGACCCAGTCATCATAAAGGTCACTGCAGCCCCAGCGGGCATGCAGCAAACAGACATTTTGACCCTAGCCCGAAGAGCTGCTGAGCGTGATCATGATGATGATGTTGTCGATGAGGAGGCAGTGGAAACACCACAATCGTTGGAGTTAAGTAGTACACCAACTCGTCCCGCTTCCATATTTCTTTCTGGCAAGAAGAGACCTCCGTCAACCTCGACCTTAATTAGTGGCGGTGAAAGTGCAAAACGTACAAAAGTTGGGCAATCCAAATCCTCCACTTCATCTGGCATTAGCTTCATGACCACCACCACCAGTATCGCCGCCTCCTCCATGTCCCACAGACACTTCAAGTCCCCAGTTTGGGACTTCTTTACTGTTTGTCCAAAAAATCCAAAGTTTGCCATTTGTACCATTTGTAAGCAAGCAGTTAGTCGTGGTAAGCCAGGTACCAACTATGGTACCGGAGGCCAGAGAGGTCATCTTAGGAGACAGCACACTGTCAAATGGTTTGCGCACCTAGATGCGATCAAGAAAGGCCAAATTCAAGGAAACGTTGATGTTTCATCTGATGATGACGAGCAGGAAGAAGACGTGTCAAACACTTCCCTTACACCCAGTACCCCTGTCAGCAGCACACCCAATGTGAGGCACACTAAGAGTGTTGGAGCGAGTGAGACACCAACGCACAAAAGTTCACCAGCGAGCAAAATTGGGTCAACGAAGTCATTATCAGCCCGTAAATGCTTGGTCCAGGGCAACATTAGAACAATGCTTACTTCAGACGTGCCATATGAACGCAACCACCCACTGGCGCGTCTGTATAACACTAAGCTGGCTAAAATGCTAGCTGTGGACCTTCTACCTTTTTCTTTTGTAGAAGCGGTAGGTTTTCTTGAATTAGTGGCAACGCTCTGCCCTAAATGGAAGGTTCCGAGCCGGTTCTATTTTGCCAGAGTTGCGGTTCCAGCACTACATGAAGATGTGCTGGAGGCGATTGGGGCAGCTTTGCAGAAGAGTGCTGTTCACACAATACATCTGACAACAGACATGTGGACCAGTGGCGCAGGCGCTGATTACATGTGCATCACTGCACACTGGGTCTCTTTTTCAGGTGTTAAAGCAAAGCTAAACGCAGGTGTTGACCCGGACAAAGTTTTCAAAGCTGCTCGGAAACATGCAACACTAGCCATGTTTGGCTTGGAGAAAAGTCACACAGCAGAAAACCTTTTGGAAGAGTTTAACAAAAAGGTCTTGAAAATGCTATCCCCCCTAAAACGCAAGATTGGTTATGTTTCCACGGATAATGGCGCCAATGTAGTTAAGGCCATGTTGAAGGGTGACCATGTTAGAGTGCCGTGTTTGGCGCACTGTATCAACCTGGTAGTTCAAAAATTCTTGATTGATAAACAGAGTCCAGCGTTCGAGGTAATGGCCACCTGCCGCAAAATGTGCAACCATTTCAGCCATTCTTTTAAGGCCCGGAAGCATCTGCGGAGACTGCTACTTCAACGTGGAATGCCAGTGAAAGCACTCATCCAGGAGGTGGCAACACGTTGGAACTCAACCTTCTACATGCTTGAGCGTCTGTATGAGCAGTATACGGTACTCGATCACTATTTCTTCACAGAGGGTACATCTCAGAAGGAGGACCTGCGGATGAGTGCGGCGCAATGGGACATAGTTAAAAGCCTGACAGACATGCTTCGTCCTTTTGAGTTCTTCACGCGTGCAGTCAGCCAGGAGGACTGTAATTTGGGAAAAGCTATCCCATTGTTGTGCATGCTGGAGCACCAACTGATGGCGGTGTCTTCTGAGTTTGAAAAAGATGTACAAAAAAAAGACCATTTTATTTTGTCTGAGAAATTATTAGAGCGCCTACGTGGTGATGAACGTCTTCAAAAGATCAAGTCAGATCAGCATTACATTTGTGCTACTATTCTGGAACCACGCTACAAAAAGGCGCTGGCAGGCGAAGCATTCTTTCCTTTTGCTGATGCAGATGTTCAAAAGTACAAACATTGGTTAGCCTGGTCAGCCAAGAGGTTTGAAAAAGAACGGCAGGTTATTGAAGGAGAAGCCAGTACATCAGCATCAGCATCAGCAGGCCATCCCCAGTCACAAGAATCCACTTCTGCACCTGTGGCTGGGGCACAAGTGACCTCTCAGCCGTTAAAGACACCGGCAACTGGATCATCTGCACCACACACAATGACAACACTAACAGTGGCTGCGGAGGAGGATTGGCTAAGTTTGATGGGGTATGGTTCTCGAAAAAATGTCACAGGCACAGCAAAAAGTAAGCAAAGTGGAGGAACAGTTGATGACCTTGAGTCGATGGTGCAGGACTATCTGAATGACTCAACAGAGGTCTTTCTTAATGATGAGCCATTGCAGTATTGGCATGGCAAAAAACAATTGTGGCCACAGCTCTTCAACCTGGCTATAAACTATTTGTCTTGCCCACTCGCAAGTGTGTCTTCTGAACGTGTTTTCAGTGCTGCCGGTGGCATTGTAACTCCCAAACGGAGCCGCCTCTCGCCCAAAAATGTGGAGCGGCTGACAATGATCAAGATGAATCAGCACCTCATACCACCAGATTACAAAGTACGAGAAAGCACGCCGCATGAAGACGAGGAGGACGGCAACGTAGATGAGGGGATTTTTTCTCTGTTCGGTGGCACTGACCTCATCCAGCCTGAATTCGCAGAGTATGATGACGAAATCTTGTTCTTATTCCCTGACACCGAGCCCTGAAAATGAGACAATCAATCAAGAACTTTCTTTTTCGTCCTTATTGACTTTTATTCCTGTGTGCTTTGTGTCTCTCTTTCTTTGTTTTGCACAGTTAATTTAATTCAAACTTTAATCACCTAATCCCAAAAACAAGACCATCATCAGAACTGTCTTCACTTGTTTGCTTATTGATTTGAAGGTGCCGCAGTCTACATTCCTCAGGTTCACAAGTTCTGAAGAACATGCTCCTCTATCCTCCTCCTCCAGACTGCGATTTCCCTCAAAGCAGAGTGCTGGATTACGCCCAATGAAGAAAGACTCAGCACTTGTGGGGGTGTTGTACTTCTTTGCGGGTGAGTTGACGGATTTGGGCCCATTGCTGTGAAGCTCTAATAATGGACAAAAGTGTTTTGGACCAAATATGAGGTGGAAATTTCTTGCCGTTTTTGCTGACTTGCTTGCCTTTGAGGTGCTCTTTGGCGGGGTTCCGGGTGTTTGTGGGTAATTTTTGGTGTCTGGGAGCACTGCTGCGACAGTCTAATCTTGATTGCATTTGCTTTTCAGGAAATCCGTGGTGGAAAACAGGAGTTATGATGATTGATGATGATGAGTGACCTAGCTGCACAGCGCCGCGTTTGGACCGAAGGCCGAGAGATATTGTAAGTATGAGATTTAGCTTTTTCGCTGTTTGGGGGTGTTGTCGGGTGTTTTTTTCCGGGTGGGTTGGCGGGTCTTGCCTGGGGCATTCCTGGGAAGGTCTAATACCGGATAGAAGTGTTTTGGACAAAATCCTGAAGGAACAGCCTTTTTTTTGCTATTTCTTCTGTCATCTTGCTCAATGTAGCGTTTTGGGGGGCTTCCTGCTGTTCGTGGGTGGGTTGCGGCCGGGGTCTCTGTCGAAGCACTGCTGCGACAATCTAATCTTGATTGCATTTGCTTTTCAGGAAATCCGTGGTGGAAAACAGGAGTTATGATGATTGATGATGATGAGTGACCTAGCTGCACAGCGCCGCGTTTGGACCGAAGGCCGAGAGATATTGTAAGTATGAGATTTAGCTTTTTCGCTGTTTGGGGGTGTTGTCGTTTTTTCCGGGTGGGTTGGCGGGTCTTGCCTGGGGCATTCGTGGGAAGGTCTAATACCGGATAGAAGTGTTTTGGACAAAATCCTGAAGGAACAGCCTTTTTTTTGCTATTTCTTCTGTCATCTTGCTCAATGTAGCGTTTTGGGGGGCTTCCTGCTGTTCGTGGGTGGGTTGCAGCCGGGGTCTCTGTCGAAGCACTGCTGCGACAATCTAATCTTGATTGCATTTGCTTTTCAGGAAATCCGTGGTGGAAAACAGGAGTTATAATGATTGATGATGATGAGTGACCTAGCTGCACAGCGCCGCGTTTGGACCGAAGGCCGAGAGATATTGTAAGTATGAGATTTAGCTTTTTCGCTGTTTGGGGGTGTTGTCGGGTGTTTTTTTCCGGGTGGGTTGGCGGGTCTTGCCTGGGGCATTCCTGGGAAGGTCTAATACCGGATAGAAGTGTTTTGGACAAAATCCTGAAGGAAACACCAGTTTTGGCACTTTTTGTAAGTTAGGGTTCGTTAGGGTTAGCCCTAGCAGCAGGATTGCATGTGTTTCGGGGGGTTCTATTGCAACGCAGTTCTGGTGTTGTAGAGCACTGTTGGAGCGATGCTGGCTATGGATACTTTTGCTTGCTTGCAAGTGGTTTGAATACAATCCACAGTCTGTATTTGGGCCTACTGTTACTTTCAAAGTATGTTTTGTAATCATTTTTCTGCTAGGCATCGTTTTTGGAGATCTGATTGGGGTTCTTCTACATTTTTGCGACTGGCTTTAGTAAGGGTCTTGGTGGGAGCATTGCTGGGAAGGTCAAATTTTGTTCTAAAACACAGTTTACAGTACACCTACCTTGAGGGGAAAGATCCGCTATAATATTTTGGCCATACTTATTTATCCTTAAAAAGGTGACTCAGACAGAGCACGCAATTTCAAAAATATTGTACTGTCTATTAGGGAAATCAAAGTGTCACATTTTGAACCACACAGCGTACATACCTTTTATTTATTTATCAGTGGTATTGTAATAGCACTTCCTGTTTTCCGTTCAATAATTACAGGCCGGGTTTCAGTCAACATCCGCCAGGCAGGCAGTGGACAGGGTGTCTTCTGTCAGTGGTCACCAACATTGATGGACGAAGCGTCAGCTGGAATGGAGGAGTGCCGCTAATAAGAGGAATTGTTTGCTGCATGCAACTTACTTACCAAATTCAAGGACAACTCCAACAACATACGCAATACAGATACAGTATCCATTGTTTTAATCTATGAGTGTGACTGCATGTGCTTAGCTTTACTTTGTAACCAAAGATTGTCTTTATCTTCAATTATTGTTTGTCCAGGCTCTGCTTTTTTTTTCTTCTCTCAACAAAACCTACCCAAAAAGAAACCCCCATTCCCATCCATTTTACAAACCCTAACCCTCTTCCCCCGGGCTGTGTTGTTTTGCTTGATGTCTGACTAAAATGACATCAATAATTCCACACACTTGCTGGGGAGGATAAGGTCATAGCAACAGGCTGGTGAAGGAATACGAGGATATCTTCTAGACTTACTCAGCTTCAGTACTATATCTTCTAGTAGTAGTAGCCAATGTCAAATAAATTCAACGCAAGTACTAGTTATACTTGCAAGCAAATACTTTACCATTTGTTAGGCTACATTATGGCACTGTTCTGTCTGTCATCTGCTATATTCTCGATCGTACCGTAACCGTTGTAATGCTACAGTAAGGACAAACAAGGTTTCGTTTTCTTTTTTTCCATAGGCATGCAACTGCCACTGTGTCACACCACTAGTACCACCGCAATGAGGAAATGTCACCCGCCCAGGATTGACAACGTTAATCCCCATTTCACGTGGAGCCAGCCCTGGGCCTAGCCCTAATTTCTAACACAAATTACAGGTAAGATAAGCGTTTGGTGGGAGGTAGTATAATGGAGTATTATTTCGGAGTAGACAAGAGATTGACGGTTGTACTACTAAAGTCCTACGACTGTTCAGGAAAACAAAGTTACTGTTACACCCCCGCCCCCCACCCACCAGACTGAAAAGCAGTAAAAAACAGGTATGGTCAGATAAAGTTTAAAAATATATTTATGTAGCCCTAACAAAATAATCTCCCTCACCCACCCTAACCCCAACGATTGTCTTTGAAACGTCCCAAAACGATCCCAACTCCCAAATCCCACCCCCCAAAAGTCTATAAAAAAAGGGCAAGGGACACTCCACTACTGGAGGGTGCTGGTGCTGGTGCATTTTGCGGCATGGGCATCATACTCCTTGCGGAGGGTGGCAAGCTCGGAGCGGAGGCCCTTAACCAAGTTCTTATACTTCAGGACCTCCTGCTCCAGGTTGGACATTCGGACTCGTAGGCGGCGTTGGCGTTCCTTGCAGCTCCTGTGGGGGGCAGCTGGTATTTCTGTTGCTTGGCGGTGGCGGTTGTCTTTGTTAGCCCGGCTCGGTCCCGCTGGCTTAGTCACGGAGGAGGATGCAGTGGTCACAGTCGAGGATGTTGTTGTTGCCCCGCTCGACTGCGTGTCCTCCTCCTCCTCCAGGGCCACCAGCCGCCGATATTCGGCGACAGTGGCCTCCAGCCTCCGTTGCCGGGCCATTCTAGCCTGCTCCCTCCGTGTTGTTGATTTGGAAGGAGCAACTATATGAAGAAAGAAAGACATAGTCTGTAACCAATGCTCCTTAGCATTAATAACACAAAGTGATTGAGCCGAAAGTTGGGTCACAGTACAAGTAGCAAATTGAAAGCACAGTACATAACTATTGAGGACAGTATCTATGTAACCTCCCACTTCTGCATCCTTGCTCTAACATTAGTGGTAGTTTAATGAACAAATTCTACGACCACTATGGACTTCCATTACAGTCGACTATGACAGTACACCAGTCTTATTCTTCTTCTTCTCTCTTGTTTAGGGAAATTGGTACGTTATCTTATGCAAGCCGGCAGAATGACATGGACAGCACAGTGAACTTGCACCCGAGAAAAAAAGTTGCACACCATGATGAGTGAGACAGACTTGCGTTACTGTACCGGTCCAGTACATGCAGGTGGTGAAGCTATTACTTTTCTATTACGGGTGGCACTGAAAATACTCTGTTACAAGGGCTACTGCTTAATTAATTTACCTTTCACCCTACAGTGCAAATGAGTACTAGAAAAGGAAAATGAAGAAGCTAACTAATTTGATTATCTATCACTTCACATGGGACGTATTTGATGACATATGGGATGACTTTAGGTGCTTTGCTTAATATTGAGTGAACAGTGATACACCCACACATGAATGACATACTACAAGTAAACTAAAGTTATTAAGAGAGGTACGGAGTGTCCACCGTAATAACCAGATATATGCTGTGATTGCAGACGCAATACAAAGTACTGCTACTATTCATGGTAGTATTGGACACATTTACAATTTCTTTTCCTTGCCTTCCCTGCACTGGAACGGACGTGCGGGTGCGGTGGTACATGCTCTTCAAGGTAACACTTACTTCATCTGGCGACCATCTACTCTCTCTAGATACACATGTGCTATCTAAGAGTCAGAGAATACCATGCTCCAGGCATCCATTCAGTCAAAGTATACGCACACATACAGTTTCTGTTTCACCCACCCAGGCTGCTGTCCTTCCACCCATCCTTGCTTCATCATTGACCCAGCCATGCACCATACCATATTCTTTCCTTCCCAGCCACCTCGGGGGCCAAGCAAACACATATCGTTCTTCTTTGCCAGCCATCATACAAGTTCGCGTCCCACTTACTTACACCCTTCTTTCGCTTTTCGTTCATCCCATCCATCACGTTCGTCTAAGAACTTATTGGGATTCTTTTCACCAAAAACTTCACAGCTAAGTCGAAGTACATTTCGAGGAGGCTACTACCTGGTTGATTTGTAATACACCCGTGCAGAAAGCACACTATGCAGTCTTCAATCTCAATAAGTAAGGAATATATAGCTTACCTGTTTCCGCCACCACCGTTTGAACCCCCACAGGACCGTCCGCCGGCTCTTGCACCGCCTCCTCCCCAGAGTCCGCCGAGTCCTCGCCCAACACAGCCACCTCCGCGCTGGCCCCGTCACCAGATGTTACACCTACAAAGTACATTTAAGAATGTTAGAATACACCACTCACTACTATATAATATTTGGTCTAGGAGAAATGTTAAAAAAACTGAATACAATGTAATAATTTGTGACTGTCTACTCCAAAGTACAAATGTCCCATTTTCCAGGGAAGGCTGTTGTCTTGCTGCACTTTTATGCACAACTGATGAATGCTTGCTTTTGATTTTTAACACGCACCACTTTTTCTCCTAACAGACAGAAGCTTGACTCCTAAGAACACGACCAGGATCAAGTTCAAACCAGGTGAGAGCTCGGCTCGACCACAAGAAATGTGTCCAATTAATCGTCAGCACTAACCACTTTTCCGTTTTCAGTTAAATAGTTTTATGACAAAGTAGATTTTAATAAATGTGTTTACTTTTAATAAAGCTTTTAAACTTAAATAGACTCTGTGGTTTTTGTTCCTCCAGACTAGAGTGGATGAGCTAAAGGTTTTGGAATTTTTGCAAGCATGAGTGCCTCTGACACTTCTTGACTGTGTACTCTCTTGTCCTGCGTACGATAATCTAGAGATCATTGGGGATCAATAATCGGTGACTTCGGGAGCTGAATGACTCTGCCACACTATCTAGTCAGTAAGGAGACAGTGCATAGAGCTATTGCTGAATAGAATGGGAGTCCAATGGAATTGCCAAATGTCCAATCTTAGTTAGCTACACAGACAGACTAATAAGAATAGTCTAATAATACCACAGGGAGTCATATTCGAGGCAGGATAAGAATTTATATCCAGTCTACAAGAAGATCAAAGACGATTTAGAAAAAAATCGAATGAGGAACGCTAGGAAAAAATAGGTACTCTTTATTAAAATGTAAACTTACTGGGGCCAGCAAAGGAGCCCTCGCCTGCCCGATCCTGGCCTGCATCCTCAGCACCCTCCTCCTGTGTCCTCTTGCCCTTGGGGGGAGCTGATGTACAACATGAAAGAAAGAAAAACCAGAAAACATGGATGAGATTTTTCAACCAAATCAAACATTTCAAAAGAACAATAACAAAATATTTTGGAGAAATAGCAAATAGATAGACAACTATTCCACGGGATCTATCTCATGTGGTATACTACGTTATTCGTATTGCCTGATTTGCGGAACGTTGACTTAGAAAGTTCCTATGTAACTCAATAAACAGACTACTAAAGAGGTTTGCCTAGGCCTGGCACTGCAGGCAGCAGTCCGCAGCACGCGAAGTGACAGACAAAGTCCATCCTGCTTGCAGATCAGTGAATACTCAAACTATCAATCCACCCACCACCGCCACTATTTCTTCTTATAGCCATGTGTCTAAAGGAAGGACTGGACTTCAGTCTGTTGGGGCTGATTTAGAAGTCCCTTGCGGCTCATTTTCCTCCATTGTTGCGTGCCTTTTGTGACGCAGCGGCAGAACAAAAGACTCGCCATGGTGTTGGTGCGGCGTATATATTAAAAAAAAACACATATGGGCATATGGGCGATGCATCACGTTGTAAAGCCCTGCGCCATCAGGGGGCGTTCCAGCGCAAGGGAGGGCGTACCTGCGCAGGAACGAATCCTAAAAGTGGCTGAGGGAAATCTACAAGATGTCAATCAGTCACTTTTAGGACAATGATGCATGACTCAAACCCTGCGCGCTTGAAGCCGACGTACGGCTTGATGCAGCATTGGGGAGATAGGGTACCCCAGAGCATTGCTGGAGCTGCGCCATCGTTGGCACGCAACTCCAGCAATGCGCTGCCTTTACGGCACAGATGCGTAAGGCTTCTGTGACGTTTTGGGCCAATGGGTGGTGGTGGCATGGCACACAATTACTGCCGCATCCCTGCTACTTTGCAGGGATGCGCCGGTAATTGAAAATATGACCCTTAGTGTCTAGCATTACGCAGTTCTTATCTTTACACTACACTCATACATAATTTCTCAGGCCAATGAAATGCTTCTGAACACAACATACAAAACAAAGAAGCATAGTAGCAAGCAAGGCTACTGAGAAGGAGAGCAGTGCACCTGAAATGCATAGAAGATTTTGAAATATAATTTACCTCAATGTAATCGGCAGCATTATTGCTCTTGGTAAAGAACAAAGATTTGCAAATAACAGAGCCGGATAAAACAGAGTAGTAAATGAATAGCTACTACTACTCACCAAGCCCGGGGACCTCTACGCCGAGCGCGTCCAGCAAGTCCCGCTCCCGGTCCATGACATCGGTCCAGCGGTGGGTGGCCTGGTTATATGTGCGCCGGACCCCAGAGAGCTTATACATGGCCCGGCACACCTTCTCCCACCGCTTGCGGCGCTCCCGGATGCCATAGCCAGTCGCGATCTTGCCGCCTCCCAGGATCGTCTTGGGGAGGCGGCGCTGGACGTGGAAGATGAGTGCCGCCACTTCCTCCGCGCTGAAGATCTCCCGCGGGACCACTTGCTCCCCCCTCAAACGCCCGCACGGGAGCCGGGCACGGGGTGCGGGACCCTTCCCCTTCTCAGGGTGCTTCCCGGCTCCCTTTACCATGGTCTGGGCAGAAATACAGTTAAATGATAAACAAGAAATAGAATAGTGAAGAAGAAAAGAAAAGAGTTTAAAAAAGTAGTTTAAAAGTAACTAAAAGCAGCAGAAAACACAAAAATATAGAGCTAGAAAAATAGAGGGATAGATAATAAGTAAAATTAGATCAAATAAACTTCAAACAAGCAAAGGATGGCAGAGATTGAGAGAGGATAGAGAAAGCATGCCCAGAACCATAGCAATGAATGAGAAACAAGATGGCCGCGCCCGTTCACGACCGCGTGGGTAAGTTCGCGCGAGATTTTCCTCGCGAGCACGCGCAAAATTGATCCCTTTCCCAGTCCTGAGGCAAAATAGCCGGGAGCTGGAGGTACTTTTTTAAAACACAAAATTGCACTTTGATTTTATAATCTGCTTTTAAAACTGTGTGGTGTCACTCACCCTTTTCTGTGTTCTTTCGCGCATCTGCTCAAAGTCCTTAGCGCACAGCCGATCTTAAACGCTGTTCGCGCTCTTCCTTCTCCAGCGGCCGCCATCAGCACAGGCGTGCGCGCTGGCCACGCCTACTTAGGCCACGCCCCCTGACTGGACTATAAAAACGCTGCATCTTCTAGCGCCTGACAGATCCCTTTCCCAGTCCTGAGGCAAAATAGCCGGGAGCTGGAGGTACTTTTTTAAAACACAAAATTGCACTTTGATTTTATAATCTGCTTTTAAAACTGTGTGGTGTCACTCACCCTTTTCTGTGTTCTTTCGCGCATCTGCTCAAAGTCCTTAGCGCACAGCCGATCTTAAACGCTGTTCGCGCTCTTCCTTCTCCAGCGGCCGCCATCAGCACAGGCGTGCGCGCTGGCCACGCCTACTTAGGCCACGCCCCCTGACTGGACTATAAAAACGCTGCATCTTCTAGCGCCTGACAGATCCCTTTCCCAGTCCTGAGGCAAAATAGCCGGGAGCTGGAGGTACTTTTTTAAAACACAAAATTGCACTTTGATTTTATAATCTGCTTTTAAAACTGTGTGGTGTCACTCACCCTTTTCTGTGTTCTTTCGCGCATCTGCTCAAAGTCCTTAGCGCACAGCCGATCTTAAACGCTGTTCGCGCTCTTCCTTCTCCAGCGGCCGCCATCAGCACAGGCGTGCGCGCTGGCCACGCCTACTTAGGCCACGCCCCCTGACTGGACTATAAAAACGCTGCATCTTCTAGCGCCTGACAGATCCCTTTCCCAGTCCTGAGGCAAAATAGCCGGGAGCTGGAGGTACTTTTTTAAAACACAAAATTGCACTTTGATTTTATAATCTGCTTTTAAAACTGTGTGGTGTCACTCACCCTTTTCTGTGTTCTTTCGCGCATCTGCTCAAAGTCCTTAGCGCACAGCCGATCTTAAACGCTGTTCGCGCTCTTCCTTCTCCAGCGGCCGCCATCAGCACAGGCGTGCGCGCTGGCCACGCCTACTTAGGCCACGCCCCCTCTCTTTAAACATGTGCATGCACAGGAAGCGCAGCGGACGAGCGCAGCGGGAGCGCCGTTTGCGCGCCGAAGGCGCGCCAAAGGCAAGCCCGTCTGTGCCCGTCCGGGCCCGAACGGACCCAGGCCCAGGGACTCTGCCAGATCCATCTCTCAGTCGTTTGACATACTCAGCAGACACGCTTTTGGATCTCAGACCTACAAAAAACCATGGTTGTCGCTACATTCATGATACAGGTAAACCTTTCACAAGCTGCCCGCGGTGCTATCCAACCACTCAAACCATAGCCAACCCCAGTCTTCAACTGGGTCTTCTCAACTGTCGTTCTCTCCCCAAGCACGCACTAGAAATCAATGCATTGATCGAAGATCAAGGCTTAGATGCATTATTTCTCACAGAAACCTGGCTCTCCGACAACACCGACGCGGACGTTGTATCCGCCCTTCCCCGAGGTTACCTCATCCAAACCCTCCATAGACCAAAAGGAAGAGGAGGTGGGTTGGCCATAATTTACCGGGAACAGCTTACCTGCAGAACCAGCGACGCCCAAATTGATAACTGCGAAAGCTGTCACTTCTCCCTTCAATCTTCCCCAATGCACTCCCTCTCGGGGCTTTTGATCTATCGGCCCCCAGGTACTCCTGGGAAATTTCTCAATGCAGTTACCGAAACTACCTCCCAACTAGCCGCCTCTGTTTCCAACTTCCTCATCGTGGGCGACTTAAACCTTCACTTCACAGATCCCACTGACCGATCTGCTTCGGACCTACTAGTGGACTTACTGTCACTTAATATCAGGTTGGTCAATAACGAACCCACCCATGATAAAGGGCACCTACTAGATCCCATCCTTACTAATGCCAATATCACCACCTGTTCACCTCTGCCACTGCCTTGGTCTGATCATCTTCTAGTCCCCTTCTCATGGGAGGCCCCTATAGTGTCCACCCAGCCTGTGAAAGTCAAAGTCAACGAAAGACGATGGCATAAACTCATACCATCAGAATGGTCGGACATTCTCTCTAAAACTACCCCTGTACTGTCCTCCGACGCCATAACGGCCGATGAACAGTTCTGCTCCTGGATCACATCCTCCCTAGACATCCTTATCCCCAAAACCTCCTCCCTCAGACACAATAAGCGTCTACCATCAGCCCCATGGTATACTCCAGAGCTCAAGTCGCTACGGCAGGACTGCAAAAGAGCGGAGCGGTTATGGAGGAAAGAGAAATCCACCGCCAATAAGGACGCCTACTCTACCTCCCTATCAGCTTATAAATCCGCAATCGACAAGACAAAAAGTCGATTCTTTCAGGAACGAATTGAAAAAGCTGCATGTTCAAGCAAAGAAACCTATACCATCCTGAAAGAACTGCTTAAGGTCCCTGACCCCTCCCCTAGAAACCCCCCAGACCCAAGGGCAGACCAGGAAAAATGTAGTCAGCTAGCCAATTTTTTCCAAGAAAAAATCCAAAAAATCCTTGACTCCATCCCCCCGACCAATGTGAGCGAGACCGAAGAGCCCCCTGACACTTTGATCACCCCCCGCCTAACCTCGTGGGGACAAATCACCCACGAAGAAGTAGAGACCACGCTCACATCCATCAAAAGCGGATCTCCTAGGGACCCCGCACCGCTCCGAACCCTTAAGGAAGTCGCTCCCACCATCATCCCTCCCCTCACCAAGCTGATTAACGCCTCTTTTCAACAGGGAGTCGTCCCACCCAGGTGGAAAGCGGCAGTCGTTAAGGCGCTGCTAAAAAAACCCTCCTTGGACCCAGCCGAACTAGCCAACTACCGACCAATATCCCTCCTCCCTGGGACCAGTAAGGTTGCTGAGAAACTGGTGAATAAGAAACTCTCCCAGTTTCTTGAATGCAATAATCTGCTAAAAAACTCGCAGACAGGATTCCGCCCAGGACAGGGCACCGACATCGCCCTCCTGGCTGCAGTGGAGGAGGCCAGAGCGCTCTTAGACGAGGGAGGATCAGTGGCAGTGATCCTCCTCGATCTAAGCGCGGCCTTCGACACCGTCAACCACCAACTCCTGGTCAAGCGGCTCAAGAAGGTAGGAGTAGAAGGCACCGTCCTATCCTGGCTTACCTCCTTTCTGGCCCAACGCTCCTTCCAGATCTGGGAAAACGACACTCGCTCCTCCGACACACCCCTCCAATGTGGTGTACCTCAGGGCTCCTCCCTGAGCCCCACATTGTTTAACATCTATATGTCCCCATTGGAGGAGGTCGTCATCCCGTTCGGAGTGAGCATTGTCAGTTATGCGGATGACACACAACTAGTTGTCTCCCTTTCCCACCCTAGCCAGCAGCCAGCGGACCTATTCAACTGCTTGACGCAGATCCAAGGGTGGATGAACAACTCAGCCCTCAAGCTGAATGGCTCTAAAACTGACATTCTCCTTCTGGGTCAGAAGGGACTCACCCTCCCTGTGAACATCTGGCCACCATGTCTGGGACCCCCCCCTGTCCCTAAACAGGAAGTAAAAAGCCTGGGAGTTTGGATCGAAACGGACCTCTCCTTCACCACGCAGGCCAAAAAAGTAGCAGGCACCTGCTTCGGGCTACTCAAATCGATGAGAAAGATCCTGCCCCTCCTTCCACCTACATCGCAAAGACTTCTCATCCAAGGCCTCATATTGTCCAGGCTTGACTATAGCAATGCCATATACCTGGGCGCTCCCGAAGCAACCCTAAACAAACTGCAGAAAATCCAAAATGCGGCCGCCCGGATCCTTACGCATACTCCGGCCAGAACCTCAGCCAAACCTGCCCTGAAACTCCTCCACTGGCTCCCAGTGAGGGAACGAGTAACATTCAAAGCCCTAAGCTTGGCCCATAGGCTACTGCAGAATCAGGGCCCGCCGATTTTGAGGAAATTCATACAACCCTACAAAGCCCCTAGATCTCTTCGATCGGATACGGAGTCCCTCATCGCCGTCCCTAGATTCAAGAAAACCCGCACGGGTGGTAGACGTTTCTCGATCCACACAGCGCGTCTATGGAACGCCCTTCCCCGAGACCTGCGGAAAGAATCGAACTACCTAAGATTCAGAAAACGACTTAAAACCCACCTGTTCCCTTAAACTCTAACCACCCCGACCTAATCAACTATTCGTTTTGCTTCTGTTAAAACTACTTCCCCCCCCTTTTTCCACCCCCAGCCCCCACTGGTGTAGGGTTCTTCAGCGCTGGGATACCTCAGGGTGACTACGCGCTCTATAAATTTTAATAATAATAATAATAATAGCGAGCAGCACACTTTGCGAGATTACACATAGCGGCCGGAAACGGAATTACGTCACGCAAACAAGATGGCCGCGCCCGTGTACGACCGCTAGGGTAACTTGGCAAACGTATAGCTACAAGCGCCTCGCGAACACGCGCAAAAGCACGCGAACATACACGTTGCAAAAAAAACAATTTTGTATTCGCACGTATTCGCGGCTTCCGAAATCGATCTCGCACGGATTCGCGCCCCAAAAAACGCGCGAAATTGCAGAAAAAACGATTTTAGCTAAACTGAAAGCAATGAGCAGGTGCAAAAGTTCAAACTTAACATTAGTAACATTCAAGGTAGTGCTTCCTGAGGGGCCCCTCCAGAGTTTGCAACTATTCTATGACCCTGCTATGACCCAAACAGCAGGCTCATAGAATAGCTACAAGTAGACCATAAAGGTCCTGTGAAAAAAAAATTCACTGCAACAACAAGCAAATTACAGATAAGGAAGGAAGCAGGTGCCAGCCAGACTGGAACTTTCAAAATTACTGACACATTAATGACCCACAAATTAATTGATGGCAGTTGAAGAAGGGCAGGTGTGCTTGCTTTTTTCAACCACCATAATCTACAGTGATAAATAAACCTAATGGGTGGCAGTGAGGATGTACCAGAGGGTGGCATGGGTGTCCCAGAGGGTGGCAGTGGTGAAACAGAGGGTGCTGTGAACCTGTGATGATAAACCAGACGTAGAAACAACATAGTCGCGGCCGTTGCGAGCCGAAAAGTAAGTTCGCAATTGCGAACTTGTCCCAAAATCGGCGCGAACGCGCGCCAACACAAAAAACGGGAAAATCCGCAAATCCGCTAGAGTTCGCGTATCTTCGCGGATTGCGAATCCGTAAATCCGCAATTTCACGTACGCGAGATCCGCTAGATCCGCCCATGCTATTGCATCTAGGCCACTGACCTTCTTTTACCCACCTCGAAATGCACACACACATGGGGGCAACTGGTCCATGGTATATCACCAGCCCGGGAGGGGGCTTCATACTAAAGAGCAAATTCCAACCAGATCTTGGTTTGGGATATCAACTTCGAACAGGTATAACTGTCTCGAAGACGTAGATTGACTGCGTAAGCCCCCTGATCTTGCATCGCCTCCTATAAATTTCTCACTTGCTGGGGATTCTGATTCTCTTCCCTTCCCAATTATCCCTGTTGGGACTAGCTCTGCCCTTCCCGCCCAACCAAGGGCACAGGCTCTGATAGCACAGGGAGCGCTGCACAGTGTCAACATTTATAGTCCTAATGCAACAGTGCACGAGACAGTCGCACTACCGGCGGTTCACACAATTCCCCTCCAGCTGTCCCCGCCTGCTGGCTCTAACAATGATCCCCCTGCTCCTGCCCCTTCGTCCTACCAGAGAACTTCTGCAACCCCCCAGCTGAAGATTTTAAGTTGGAATGTGGCAGGGCTTGCACGAAACGTTGACAATCCAGATTGGATCTCCTTTGTTGATCTCTTTGGGATCTGCCTCCTACAAGAAACTTGGTGCCTGGAACCCTTACACAGGGTAGGGTTTACATCCTACCATGTGCCAGCATCCAAACCACAGGGCAGCAAAGGCCGCCCATCGGGTGGCCTTCTTATTTGGGTCAGTATTGCACTGGGTCTAACTATAAGGCACATAAACACCCAATCTCCTGACCTTTTGAGACTTACAATACAGTGTCCTGGGGGTAGGAAGCTGGAAGTATTCAACCTCTATTTAAGGGGGGCTAGGGGGGGAACTCTTTGCTATCCTCAACTGGAGCAGAAGAGGAGCTTAGAGCATGCAAAATCGACTCCCTCGTTGTCCTTGCAGGTGACCTTAACTGTTGTTTTGAACCATTAGCCAGCGAGGACATCTTGGATACTTGGGAGGACGATGCTAGGAAAGGCATTCCTCAGCTCTCTCTGGATCCGATCAAGAAATGGACCCAGAGTGCCATAGATCTCAACTCACTCTGTTTAGAATATGATCTTAGAGCTACCAATGGTCGATCGAAGTCAGACTCTAGGGGAGTGCACACCTATAACAGGGTGGGTCACACCTCTAGAATTGATTATATACTGCTGAATTATAATCTGTGGCCGTATTTCAGTGACATGGAAGTCTTACCGACATCCGACAGCGACCACAATCCCTTGGCACTAACCCTTACCCTCCCGTGGCAAGATGGGAATTTAACCACGTCCTTATCCATTTGGAAATCAACCCATGAAGTTGTTCCCTCAAACTGCGGTAGGCGTCTAAAATGGGCTAAAGTTGCTGCAGATGAGGGGAGAATGGCTCAAGCTAAGATCGTAATATCAAGTGTGAAGCACCGTTTAGACTCATTGGATTCTACTAATCATGATGTCCTTACGGTCTTCACAGAAACCGTCTCAGCCTTGAGCGACTTGTTCATAGTCCCACAGGGTAGGGCAAGGGCCACAAGGAGAACTGTAACCAAGGGTAGAGACAAGTGGTACTCTTCTGCTTGCCGTGCTGCCAAAAGTGAACTCATCCTAGCTGTAGAAACTAAAGATCCAGTTCAAATAAGACTAGCTAGGAAAAGTTACAAAAAAATTCAATCTGTGGCAAGGGAAGCCTTTGAAACCAATTTTTGGAGAGATCTAATGGACGCTAGCTCCAAAAAGGACACGAAGGGTTTTTGGGACTTGCTTAGAGGTAGGGATAGGCCCGTCGACACACAACTGACTTGTAACATCACAGGGGAGGCTTGGTTTATACATTTCTCCAAGCTCTACTCCATGCCACCAGGTGATCTAGGGAAAACTAGGGGCCACATACATAGAGGGTCGGTCGCTAACACTAACAATGACCACCCCTTTTCGGCTACAGAAGTTGAAGGGGCAATTAGGTGCATTGTTGCTAACAAGGCTGCAGGCCCAGATGGCGTCCCGGGTGATTTGTTGCGGGCCAACATAGAGGTTTGGAGTGTACTCATCGCCTCACTCCTGAACGAGGCCATGATGGGAGGTTCTCTTCCGGACTCTTGGAAGGGAGCGGAGGTCGTCCCGATTTTTAAGAAAGGCTGTCGGGACGACCCCGCTAATTACCGTCCAATTAGCCTGCTTGATTCCACCCAGAAGGTAGCAGGCAAAGTAGTTTTAGGAAGGATTCTGCACTGGGCCGAAGAAAATCAGGTTCTTTCTGACTTCCAGGCCGGTTTCAGATCAGGAACTGGCACCATTGAACAGACATTCCGCTTTTTAATGCTCTATTGGAAAGTGGTCGTACTGGGCAAAGGCAGTCTGTAGCTCGCCTTTATAGATTTACGGACTGCCTTTGACCTGGTCCCGCGTGACCAATTGTGGGATGTTTTAGAGGGCTTGGGCATCCCTCCGTATTTGCTGGCTTTGCTTACCAAGCTCCACGAAAGCAACTTTGCACAAATCAGATGGGGCGATCAGGGCCAAAAAACTTCTCGCATCTCTGTAGATAGGGGTGTCCGCCAGGGGTGTGTGCTAGCCCCCACTCTGTTTTCACTTTATGTTAACGGAGTGGTGGAGCACCTTCTCAAACATCCAGCTGACGCACCCTCCCTGGCGGGTAGGAAAATTCCTACACTCCTATTTGCCGATGATACGCTTCTGATTTCAAAAACCCCGATAGGCCTCCAAACGTTGCTTTCCAGGTTCAAGGACTTTTGTGATTCCAGGGGCTTAGTCATCAACATAAGTAAAACCAAATTCCTGGTCCTAAACCCCCCTAGGAAGATAGCCAATCCCCCAACCCTAGACACAGTCCCACTTGAAAGGGTAAGGGAATTTGACTACTTAGGCATCCGACTCTGTGACTCTATGAGCTGGAAGGCTCACCACCAAAAAATCCTTCTGACTCATAAAAAGGTTACAGGGGCATTATTAAAAGAACATCGTGCCTCACCTCTTAAACCCATTGGGGTGATATTAGATATTTATAGGGCAAAGGTGGTGAGTGCGGCGCTGTATGGGTCGGAATTGTGAGGCACTCAGAAAGTTGATACCTTGACCCATCTTGAAAATAAATTTCACAAAGAGCTCATGAGGCTACCACACAGTACTCCCACACTCCCTCTTTTACTAGATGCTGGTACACGCCCTATATCTGAGCAAGCAAGGCTACGTCCCCTCCTATTGTGGGCTCGAATATGGAATGTACCAGAACTCTCAAGTTACGCAGAAGCCCTGAGTGAACTCCTCTCAACCCCGGGCTGGCACAGGGTAGGTTGGCTTATGGAAGTAAAGCGGCTTCTCTGTGAACTGGGCCTTGGAGACGCTTGGGCTAATAGAACAGCTCCACCCAAACAGATGCTAAAGAAAATATACTGGTCTTGGGTGGAAAATGAGAGAGCGAGCAATCCTAAACTATGTAAATCTGCGGTTGAGTTCCTGCTCACTAAGAACCTCCCCTTTAGAGAACCTTATCTGGACTTGATTACCAACCCGATGGATAGAGCATTGTATTTTAAATTTAGGGTGGGAGTCCTGCCTCTAGGGCAGTGGACAGCAAGCTGGAAACCACCTCGGCAAACTACACCGTACTGCCCTTATTGTGAAAATAGGGAAGAGTCCATTGCCCATTTAATGTTTGAGTGCCCAGCCTATGTAGCACCTCGACGCAGATGGCTGAAACCTCTTTGCATGAGCCTGGGCACCCGATCGCACACGGAGGCCATACACATCTTAAGAACTGATGCTCGTCCTCTGTTAGCCTGTTGCCTGGCAAAATTCCTGGGTTGGGTATGGAGGATAAGATCCGTGAGGAAATTGCTTCTCCAGTAATGCCATCCGCATTCATCCAGCCCGTTCTAACCATTTTATGCTATGAATTCCTTCCTACACCATTGCATTGATGACTTTTTAATATTGTATATTGTATAAAGTGTATAGAGGGATGAACTGTCAAATTGTATTATATTTTTACCTGTCTTGTATTGTAATGCTTTTATGATATGACAAATATATCGAAATAAAGCTATCCAATCCGTTAATCCGTATATGCTCTGTTTGATTTTGAGCATAAAAATGATTTTTATTTACATTTTCCTCTGGATTTTAATAGAAGGTAAATGTAAAGCTTCACTTCCTAAACTAATAAGTCAAGGCAATACTAAAAAGAAAGAACTAGGGTGCAATCTTTTCTACTTGCTGTTTTATGTGGCAAGAAAACCATTGACACATATTAATGAAAATTAACTTTTAGGAAGTAACCTTTGTCAGCCTAAAGTTTCAGGATTCTAATTTGCATTAACCTCCAGTTGTAGCCTTCTAAGTGCTCAAGCTCTGATTTTAGAGGACTTTATTCAAATGTCTTACATTTTATATTTAAAACTGGATTTTGCCAGAGATGATCCAATGATAATGATAATGATAATGATATTTATAAAGAGCGCAAATACCAAAAATGGTGTCTCGGCGCTAGGGTCTGGTCCTAGTCTGTAAGGCCCTTTCTGTACACAAGAGACCGCATGGCCTGTGTCAATGTGGAGACAAGTGAAATAGTCTAAAACTCATAAAGAAAAAAGAATTTCTAGGCTTATTAGAAGTTCCTGCCTACTATTGGAAAATATACCAAGTGATAAGAGTTTAGACTCTATTGTAGTTAACCTTAATACGCTTTATGGGTGAAAAGGGGATGCATTTTTCTTGGCATGAACATGAAAAGCAGAGAATTAATGGGGCAGCTGGACCATTACTTTGAGTCAAAAAGTGGGGTAGGCGAGGAAAAGCCACACATGCTAAAGGTTTTCAGGAAAATCAGAAATAATTCTATTTTGACATGGAAGAACTTAAACAAGTGTGGTAATCTTGTAAAACTCATACACCAAGGACAAAATGAATGTGAATCTATCATCGGACAGGCCCTGTAATTGTGTAGGCCTACCTGTAGCTACTTTTAGGACAATTGGCAGTCTAATGGGTGACGATTTCGGTGTCAGACGAACCCGAGTCTGTAAGACATTGTTTGGGAACTGGGACCGACCAACCTCCTATCGTCTGTCCAAACACACCAATTAGGATGCAACTGAACACTGTTTGGTCACACTCCTATTCTTTACCATGGGAGCATGCATTCCGAACGGAATGAATACTCTTATGATAAAGAGCTGAGGTTTCGTTCATCCCTGCACCCCGTGGCAGGCATCTCAAGGTACCTGCTGTTGGTTGCAGGGATCAACAGGGGGGCACCATACGTAGCTCCTAGGCCACCATCTTGAGGCCTTGCACCCATGGGGGCCCAGCTGGGGGCCCTGAAAGTCAGATTCCCACAGCCTTTCTGTGTCGGAAAGGCCAGAACAGAAAGGCTGTGGGATTCTGCCATCGTAATCCCTCGGGCAGAAAGAGCCATCCGATAGATTTCTGGTCCCTTTCCGAATGGCAGACAGGCTCTGCGAGCCCATTGTCAGCCATTCGGAAATCCTGTCTGAATTAATTTCCGACCATCTCAATCAAAATGGGTCGGTCGGAAATTAATCCAGACAGGAGAATATGATGCTGTAGGAACGGCTCCGACCCAGGGTCGGAGTCGCTGCCTACTGCATCTTAATCGGACCCTAATTGTGAATCTACAAATGGTATCATTACATTTATTCAAAATGTGTAAAGGTAGTTGCTGTAGTACTTGCATTGATTTTGTTGCTGAATATGTTTATAATCACCAGAAATTTAGAAGAAGTATATGACCTGATGGAGTGTAGGGCTGGGAGTTTTTCCAAACCTTCTGATCAATGCATCCTTCAATCTTTTATATCTTTAATTCTTTCATATTTATGTCGCTGGCTCACATCCAATTACATTATCACTTCTGTTAATTCAAGAGGTATCTGGCTCCTCCCCCTCAGAACTGTACTGTGGCTGTTCTCCTTTTTCTCTGTGAGCAGAGTTCATCCTCCATCTTGCTGTCACTAATATTTAGATATTTGTGATGATGTAAGCCTGTCTGAAATTACATGTGTGTTGTTGTGCATACACATTTTTTGTTCACATTTTATATAATGTACATAGTGTACATGAATGTTTCCAAATAATTAAACTGCCCCAGGTCACTGAACTCAATGCACGTGCCATAGTCAGTTGCCTATGCCGTCTGGATACAGCTACTGCACTCAAATCGTTACAACATGCTTCCAACAGCCAGGGCCTGTTCCTGGGTGGGAAATAGAGACTACTCCCTCGTAGCTAAAGTCTGGGGAGAACAATGGAAGGTCTCTTTGTCCGAGTACTCTAGAAATCTCATCTCTAAGGAACAACATATCCGCAGTTTGCACAAACTCTGCACAAAGAAAACATGTAGCGAGACTTGAAAGCAAAAGGTGAGATGGCCTGGAAAGCGCAGCAGCAAAAATAATCATAAACTTGGGTCACTACAGACCACCTCTAGGTCACATGAGAGCGCAACATTCACCCTCAGGTACCAAAATCCTTGGGTGCCAAGTGTCTCCCAATCATCAGCTCCAGTTGGGAATCTTCCCCAGAAACCTTCTTCACATACTGAAGGGTTCGCATATATTTTTTAAAGAAAAGGAATAAGACTGCAGTCCGAGGTATTCAAGATTACTTCTTGGACAGGAATATGCAGGTATACGCTACCCACTAAAACCTTTCGAAAGACATATATCTGTGCGTGGGCTAACCTTTACTGTATTTAGAATTTGGAGTTTGGGTTTCTTTGTGTTGATATGTTCCTAATCACCCCAATGTGTTTGTGCCACTTATTTTTTGCGCTTCTATGCAGTTTTTAACTAACTGCCCTGTTCTGAATATTCTATATTATTTCCCTTCCTTCCTGTTTTTCCGTGTTCTCTGATCTCTTTTCAGGTTGAGCCTAGCGTTGCAGCACACCTGCGCTGCTCGCTCTGAGAGGCATGCTGTAGTAGGGTATTCCATGTAAGTGCTTTGGAAGCCTCGCCCACTCTCTGCCCTTATTTATCATTGGCTGTTGTCATTAACCTTGGTAAATGTTGCCTTCTGATTCAATATGAGGCTTCTTAGTCCCTCCTTCTTACCACCCTGTCTCCTTTTGTGACCGCCCATAACGACTGGACCTTTTACTTGCGATGTTACACGGTCAGTGTTATGGTGTCGGTGAGCACTATTTTCTGTTAGGTACACACTGCTCAGCAGTGGCCTACTTCCCCTATCGGTGACCGGCTGCAGTGCGTATAGCTCACTGGCTGGAGGTTCACTCGCTGTTCCAGCTGCACACCCTGCGAATATGGGAGGCACGCTTACTTTTAATCAAGACCCCCTCTGTGGAGGCGTCCCTGGTATTGCTTGTTCTGGTGCTTGGTCCCAGCTTCAAAGGGTTGGGTGTCCAGCATGGATTGGTTGGCGCTACACACAATGGTTAAATATGTTGCTTATTATTCTACTGGAGTCAGGGCGAGTTCTTTCACTCCCAATCTTTCCCATGGAGCGTCATGCATTCTAGTCGGGCAGGTTGCGGATGCACACTCGACATTTTGAATCTTTAGAGCTGCTCAAATGACCCCGCCCCCACCTATATATAGTGACGCTGGCTCCTGTTCCCCCGATAATACCACCCACCCACACACCTTGCTGCTCTACAACTCAGACTTGTCCCCTACATCAGAAGCATGTGTCGACTTTCGAACACTCAGATGCCCTACCTGCGTACACAGTGGTAGCAATCCAGGAGGTGTGGGAGGAGTCCAGTCCAACCCAGTTCCTTATCCCATCCTAAGAGGAACAGGCAAGACCAACACTCACCTGAATCTCAAACCCAAAGGTCTTGTCGTCCTTCCACTTCCGGGTGGTAAATCTCCCGAAAAGCAAACAAAGGCTTGTTAGCAAAAATTGCCCCAGACAAGGGCACCCTGCCTCGACGTAAATGTAATAATCCTGTTTCAGCGATAACATTATCACCCGAGAGCAATGCACAGCCAATTCCTCCTCGAAATGGGGGAAGTTCTCCCATGCATTGGCATAAACTTCCGAACTTCAGCCATTGGGGGATTCTCACCTGCAGGCGCATTAACCACCGGCCGTTAATCACCAGGCTTCAGCCAGTCGAGGCTTTGGCCAGTAAGCGCTTGCAGGCCAAGCTACTAGTTGGTGCTTGCTTCGGAAGGCCGGACCGGAGGGACAGCCCTACTGCGCACAAACAAGCACTCAGGGCTCACCATCGAGACTGCAATGTTATGAGGATTACGGGAATACCTACTCTATTCATACAAAGATTGACATTTGAAAAATTCACAGAGTCCAGCCAATCACTTTTTATCGGTTTTATGAGAGGATAAACGACTGTTCTAACTGCGGCTCTAGGTAGGTTAAGGGCAGTGTTTGGGGTAGGGTGCAAGTTTCAGATATGGGTTATCATGTTTTTTTTTCTTGTCACACACTTTTATTTTTGCAGTGTATATTTTTCAACATTTGTCTTCTTTTTTTTACTTGCAATCTACTTTTTTTGTAGACCAGCTTGCCCACATTTCCAACCGATAGATACAGCTATTGACGATACAAGGCACAATAATGGAGCAAGCCCTGGCATCAGTTGTAGCAAACTTCGAAGCAAGAGTCAGAGTTAAAAGTCTTTCTTGTTTGTGTGTCACAAAGGGCGTTATTACTCCTGTTCCCGGGTCACAAGAAGCAGAGTTACTTCTCTCTTGCTTCCAAGAAGGTTGTCATTTCTCCTCCTTGTACGTAAAGGTGGACAATAGTTCTTCTGTGACTATGCGCATAAGTGAAGCCTACGACCAGAATAGCTTTGCTTCTACAAGTGTAGTGCTTTCGGATTAAGCACTTGTCCAGGCTCTTCCCAGTAATGGCCTATATGTCCCATTCGTAAGCATCCTTCCCGACACTGTATTGTGGGGGGCACATTTACCTTGCAAAGGGTCTCTAAAAAGCAAAACTTTGCCTTCATTACCAAATAGTGTAGTTTCCACCAGTACATTAATGGTGAGCTACAACAAACCTGCTGGCACATTTGTTAGTCAAGGTTACCAGGTCAAAATAATTGGGCCTGGTGTGATTTCTAGTGATTTCTCAGTTCTCCTTGCGCAGTTTATACATTTTCCAATGTAGTAATGTTTTATATGCACAATATATATCCATAGATGTGCCGATGCCATGACTGGATAGAAATGGTTGCCCTTTAGAACACGGATCAGTAAGAGGGGGTGAGTAGGTTCACCGGAGACTGAGGCAGGAGGCAAGCGCATTGGGACACATGCTAAGAGTACCTGCCCTAAGGATGGAGGGCGGGGGCACATCCACCTAGTCGCTCACTCACCCCAATGCTCAAGGCAGCTTAGGATAAGGTAGTCCTGGGGCCCAAAGAAGACTAAGCAAACATGCCTTTGGGGCTGAGGCTGGGTAGGATGGATTGACATCGGGATCAAATCCTGGTTAAGGGCCACAAGGATAGGGACAGGTCAGTGACTTATTGTGCCCTGCCTCTATCTTTGTAGCACATCAAGTCTGGGAACTAGGCAGGTTAGGAGGGCAATCATTGGGACCCAAGCAGGAAAGGGGTGTGAGGCAGGGAAGGAAAGACTGCCATGGTGACAGAACATGTGGTCAGAGTTGGTATCCTATGGACAGAGGCAGACAGGGTACAGTAGGACAGTTGCCCTGGGGGCCGAGGGTAGTCCAGTGAACTCTGGGGCTACAAACATGGTAGAGGTGCTCACCTTAGAAACCAAGGGTAGGCACGTGAGACCTGGGCATTGAAGAGGGGGTAAGAGCGGCTGCTTTGCAGCCAAAGGCAGCATATGGATGTTGTCTTGGGGACAGAGGCAATTTAGGAGGTTCTTCCTTGGAAGACATGCAGAGTATGAAGGGTCACCTGGGAACAGGGTCACTGTATGTGAGGTTCTGCAGTGGCAGGGAAGGCACACAGTCCCTTGGGTCAGAGACGGAGCAGGAGGGGCTTACCTGTGGAAAGGTTGCCCTGAAAAAGGAGACAGTTTACAGGTAACCCTGAAAGAGATGCTCTGAAGGACCTTGTGCAGGAAATTCCGCAGACTGAAAAAACACTATCCACAAATTAACAGATGCACTGCAACAGCGTCATTCTTAACATCAGATGATCTGCAGCACTGGTGAGGTATTAGGCCACCTGAATAGAACAGCATATTTGCAAACTCTGTAACCAAGATCTGTAGATTTGTACTTCTATCCCTTGGTGAAATGGGGCAAAGGTACATAAGAGCCTAATCATTCATTTTGCTTCAAGCTCTACATGTTTTGATGTACAGACCAGTGAAGTATGTTCCTGAAGAAGGTGGAAGTATGAACGAAGATGCCACGAAACGTGCTTTGACCATTTAGATCCAGATGATGCTAACCAACAGGGCTAAAATAAGATAAAAGACACAAGCAATTAAAAATGTTGGATTGTGCATAGAGTCCAGGATCACTTGTTAGGTCGAACCTAAGCAGCGGATGCGCTGCTCTGCAAGGCATGCTGTCTTAGAGTATACACTGAAGCCCCGCCCACTCACCATCCATATTTGTCATTGGCTTGTGTCAATGTCCTTCCTAAATGCTGGCCTCTGATTCCTTATTAGGCATGTTAGTACCACCTTGTTCTCATTTGTAACCTCCCATGAACACTGGCCCTTTTACTTCTGTTGTTACACGCTATGTCTTATTTAGTCTGTAAGCGTTGTTTTCTTTAATGAGTTTCTCCTACTGCAGGCATAAATGCTTTCTTGCAACATTCAGCGTGCCATGTGCACTTTCACTTTGCAAGCTGTCCGGGACAATGGCGGCCGCTTATTTGAAATTAAATAGGTCTCCATTTACAGGAGTCTCAGCTATTGGCATTGCAAATGACAATGCCTTTTATTTATGTGTTAATTATCAAAACAGATAAATAAAAGGCATTCACATTTACAATGCTCGTAGCTTAAACTCTCAAAAATGCAAGACCTATTGCATTGCAATGCTTGTTGTGTAATGTGCGCAGGAAGCAAGATGTTCAGCATTCTTTGGCTTGACTCGATTTGCTTAGATCCCATCTCAGAACTTCAGAAAATGTTTGATGGGGAGGGGTGGCAGTGAGGAACTGGCTTGTGCCAAGTCCCAGTTTCAGCTTTTTCTGTCTGCCATTTATGGTTGCTCCAACTGCCCTTAAGCTTTTGTTGCTCTTTCTATGTTCCAGGTTTTAGACATTTGGTTTCTGTGCTGTGCCCACACCCATCCACCAGGGTCATACTGGCCTATAGGGTAATCAGGCAGTGTGCCCTAAGGATGGTCTGACAGGTCAGTCTATCTGACTTTCTTTGGCTGTTTGTGGGCCTGTTTTATGGTCTTGGAGGGCAGTTTTTAGGCCGAGCCTAGGAAGCGCATGTGCTGCTATGAGGCTTGGAGTTTTGGAGTATGGCTTTAAAGCCCCGCCCACTCTCCGCCCATTTTTGTCATTGCCTTGTGTCATTGCCCTTTGTAAATGCTGGCTTGAGAGTCGTTAATAGGCTTGTTAGGCCATCCTAGGTACCACCTTGTCTTCATTTGTAATCTTCCATGAGGACTTGCCCTTTAACTTCTGTTGCGCCACTGTATGTCTTATTTAGTCCGTAAGCATCTGTAAGCACTCTTTTGTTTATGGTCAGGCTGTGGGGTTTTAGGTTCAAACCTATAATAACTGATAAAACCCCACTGAAAGATAAATAGCCCTCACCGGTGAAAACATATAAACACTGAAAAAACACCTGCACAACCACAAACTAAATGCCATTCAAAGACAGGAAGAAGAGAGTGAAAGAGGCATTTTTTTCTTCCTGAAGGTGTCAATACAATGTAACTTTGTTATACAAGCTAGCAGTAAGGATGACTGGCTAACATTATTCTGCTTGAGTTTCTTCTTCCTTTTACTTTTTTCAGTTTTGTGGCCTTTGGTCTAAAGATGCAGGGTTTAGTTTCATGTTTTAAGTCTAGTTTATTTATTTTATAAACTGTAGAGAATCAGAAAATATCAAACTCATATTTGATATTTTGGATGCATTTGATTCTTTCACTGATAGGTAAAATGGCTGGTTTCATAAAAAACTTTCCTAATATGTGTCATCACATTTACCCACAGAGAATGGGTAAAAACCCTTAATACATCAGACCATAGTTTCCAGTGGGTCAGTATTGATAGTAAGTGAATTGCCAACACCTCAGGCTTTAAACATTCAATGCAAGGTAGTGACAAGTATATATATCACCAAGCATCTGGGATAGTGGTGAAAACATAACACCAGACTTTTGGAAAGCATTGAACTCAGTGTCACTTGTAATGCTCTGCAAAAAAGGTTCTTTCCAAGTTCAACAAAGATTGGAATGATATTGTTTGCATTTGCAGTGATTCAGCTACGTATACAAAAAATTTGCGTGATGACCTGTCAAAATTGAAACCCGAGCTGAAGTGATTCCCTGTAGGAGATCCTTGCCACTTGTTAGATGGTATGCTGAAAGCATCTTTACCATCTTCAGACTTAATGAGGGATGCTATTGACTTTTTAGTCCATTCTGGTGCACTGTTTTCTTATTCACAGGAACTAAAACACAAATATTTATCATTTCGTGCTTTATTTGGCATTAAAGAAAGAGTCATCCCAACTGTGTCCCTTAGCTGATGGTTCTCAGCCCAAGGGGCTATGGATGCTGAGAGGGGCTTTTCACAGAAGATTACATGGGAAGGAAAGAGCGAGCGCACATGACCCAAAGACTCACTGAAGAAGTATTGTATGGTGTACTACAATAAGATTAATTTGCAAAAAATCTATTTGGATCTCATATACACTATAAGTACACTGTTTATATACCATGTTCTTTCAGTGCAGAAATCAAGCAATAATAAAAGCAAAACGTTCCATAAACACCGGAAAAACACATTTTCTGTTGTTTTTAGTGGCGCGAAAATGTGTAACCACTGATAACAACTGTTTTTTTAAGATATTGAAAACACTGAAAAAAAACACCAGAATTTACCAAAAATAGAAACTGAAAACAGGAAAGCCTATTTATGGTTTAACCCCTTAATTGCTGCCGTCGGCCAACGGTCGTCACGGCCACTACCTCCCCAGTGCTGCGCACGACCGTTGGACGTCCATTCAGCACTAGTTCCAATGGACAGCGCAGCACTGGGGAGGTCTATTTACAACGCTTTAAAGGGGTTAAATGTCTTTATTGAATTTAAACATACAAATGTCTCCATGTATATTTAGCTGTTGTCAATCAAAGTCTAAATAATACAACCGGACAGAGCCAATTGAGGGCGCAAGCCCAGCAGTCGAAACAGAATCGGCCAATTGCACGTACATGGAATAAGCTTAGAGGAATAAGAAGAAAGGAGAAAACACACCCCCTCCACAGGTACCCTCGCCCTCCCCCGTCCAGTGCCCCCTGTCCCCCACTAACCCCATGTCCCTCCCCCAAACTATGCTAAGCCCTCAGTGACCAACTTAGCAGTCTGTCTTCCGTGGCTTCGTGAGACGCAGTAGTCTATGATATTGGGGGCATGTGAGTTCTCGAAATTAGGTAGCCACGAGTGACAAAAATGGGTGCCAAAGGTCGTCATAAGTGGAACCTTCTCCCACCATAGTAAATGTCAACTTCTCCATCCTGAGCACATGCCACAATTGGTGAAGCCAACCTACAAAGGAGGGTGCGTTGGGAGTGCGCCAATGTTTGAGTATGTTTTGTACCGCTGAGACCAGTGCGATGGCCATCTGTCTGCCTCTACGGGATTTCAGTGGGTAGGTCAGGGGATTAGGGAGACCCAGTAATACATAAGCCGGGAAGCGTGGGATCTCTGTCTCAAAGTGCTTATCCACCTCATCCAACACCTGAGCCCAGTAGGGTTGAATATGTACGCATTCCCACAACAAATGCACCAAGTTGCCCACCTGGCCACAGCCTTGCCAGCAAGTCGCCTCTCGGTTGCGGTCCATCGCATGCAGTCTCTCGGGGTATAATACCAATACGTCACAACTTTCGTGAATGTCTATGTGAATCCCATATGGTACGCAGAGTGCCGGGACCTGTAGTATAACCCCTCCCATTCTTTGTGGCTGAGTGTCCTGCCTAGTTCTCTCTACCACCGCTCCCTGCCAGGGTTATGTGTGTATGCCTGTGTGACCTGTAGCATCTTGTAGAGATCGGAGATAAGCTTGGCATAGGACGTGCGGGTGATGAGCCATCTTTCGTATGAGGATAAGCGTCTATCCGCGCTTGCGCGGACCTGTGGTTGGAGTGTCCAATGCCGCACCTGTAGGTATCTTAGTCGTTCAGTCTCCGGGAGACCGTACTTCTGCCTAAATTGGGAAATTGGGATGACTCCCTCGGCTCCATACATTTTATGCAAGAACCGGCAACCAGCAGGCCTCCAATGTGCAAAAGCCGCCCCTACCGTGCCCGGGGAGAAATCAGGGTTGTCGACCAACTGAGTGAGGGGAGACAGGAAGGTTGTAAGGTCGTGTTTGATATTGGTGGCGTCCCACACCTCAAGGGGAACCCGTGTTATGTGCGAGGCATACAAGTTAGGGGGCCCGTGAGGCTTGCACAGGAAAGGGATTTCCTGCAATGGTCGTGCCGCCACCGCTTGGTCTTGAAACAGCCAGTGTTTCTACAATTCCCATCTACTCCACTCGACCAGAGAGTGCAATTGTGCCGCCTGAAAGTACAACTGGAGATCGGGATTTCCCAGTGCTCCCATCTCCGGGGAAAGTGTCACCAGCGTCCTCCGCATTCGTGGTTTCCAACCATTCCAGATAAACTGGGCCAAGTCGGATTGCGTCCGTCAAATCCATCCAACAGGCGGTCAGAGAGGGAGGGTACGGAAGAGGTAGAGGTTCTGGGGCAAAACAATCATTTCGACCGCCGCGGTTCTGCCTAACAAGGAAAGAGGGTAGTGTTTCCAGAGAACAATCTTGCGACGGATTTTCCCGCGAAGTATAGCATAGTTGGTGGTGACCGTAGCAGGGAGGGAGTATAACAGCTGGATGCCCAAATACGGAGTTGTATCCACCACCCGTTGAATGGGAAAAAACTCTGCAAATTGGTAGAATGGGACAACGAGAGGTCCGAGGCCAAGGACTTGTCTGCGTTCACTTTGAATCCGGCAACCTGGGCAAAGGCATCTAAATCTGCCAAGCACGCTGGCAGGGCTATCCTTGGATTAGTTTGTGAGATCAACACATCGTCTGCGTATCAACTAATTTTGTGGACATAGCCGCCAAACTTGATCCCTTCAATTGCCGAATTCTGCCGTATTTTCTGAGCCCGAGGCTCCATGTACAGGGCAAAGAGAAGGGGCGATAATGGACACCCCTGTCTCGTACCCCTCTCGATGGGAAAACTAGAGGAGGTGTATCCGTTCACTCTAACCGTGGCTGTAGGGAATTTGTAACAATTCAAAATAAAGGAACGGAATTTCTCCCGTATCCCCACCCTCTCCAGAACCCGCTCCAAACAGGGCCAATGAACGCGATCAAACACCTTTTCGGTGTCTATGGCCAACATCATGTGTTCCCCGGATACCCGGGTAGCTTTCTCTATGAGGTGGGGAATCCGCTTGGTATCATCTGACATCTGGCGTTCAGGGATAAAGCCCGCCTGGTCTGGATCAATAAGGCCGGGCATATGAGGGGCTCGACGAGCGGCCAGAATCCTAGTGTACAATTTAAGGTCAACATTGAGAAGGGATATCAGGCGATATGCTCCGCATTTAGTTCTATCCTTCCCAGGTTTAGGGATTACTGCTACTGAGGCTCCTAAGAGGTCACTCGGTATCGCTCCCTGTTCAGCAAAGGAATTAAACAGCCGAGTAAAGAGTGGGGCAAGCACCGCGCAAAACTTTTTGCAGGAAATAGCGGAGAAGCTGTCCGACCCTGGGGCCTTCGCCAACTTAAATCGGGATATAGCAGCTATGACCTCCTCTGTTTGGATATTCCTATCTAGGTGTTCAGCCTGAGCCTCTGTCAGAGATGGCAGGGAAACCGAGTCCAAAAAGGCAACCCCCCTCAGAGCATTTGGACGGGCCCCCAGTGTAGAGAGTAGCATAAAAGTCACAGAATGTTTCCTCTATATCAGCATCTTCCAATACACTAGCCCTATCCAGCCTGACAATCTCCTTGACCCCTTCTTGCTGACGGGCCTCTCGCAACCTATTAGCCAAAAGGCGCCTGCACCTATCTCCCTCAGTATAGTAAGCGTGTCTCAGTCGTAAAGCCGCGAACTCTGCCCTGTCTTGGTCAAGTGCCGCTAATTGGTGGTGCATAGTCTTAAACTGTCGCCACACCCTTGGAGCTCCCGTCCTCTGGTGCATCTGCTCTAGTTCACGGACGCGTTGTGTGAGCTCCTCATGCTTACGCTGGTGCTGCCTATTGTCAGCAGTCGAGAGAGCAATAAATTCCACTCTAACTACGGCTTTTAGCGCTGCCCATTGGGTTGCCAGGGTTGTATCTGAGTTTGCATTATGAGAGAGGTAGTCAGTGATGGCGCTTTGTATGTGCTTCACTACGTCAGCCCTGTGTGAGAGTGGCGAGTACCGGAGCGTGGTCCGATAGTGAGGCCACCCCTATATCAAATGTGATTGTGAATGCATGAATTGGAGCAGAAATCAGCAGATGGTCTAGTCTTGCGTAGGTCTTGTGTGCATTGGAGTAGTAAGAGTATTCCCTATCTAGGGGATGAAAACTGTGCCAAAGGTCATGGAGGCCCAGGCCATTCAAACACTCAAGTCCCTCTGCAGAGAGTGCACCCATCTGGTGAGTGCACTGATTGGATCTGTCCAAGAGGTTGTCAAATACTAGGTTTAAGTCGCCCCCTAAAATGACATGACGGTCTGACGTGGCTGTGGCCTCAATAAGAGCGGAATGTAGGAACCTCTCCTGGCCTTCGTTCGGGGCATACAGGGAGCCGATAGCGAACGTTAGACAGCCTAAGGCCTAAGGTGAAACCGTAGGTTAGAAATCTCCCCTTAATCTCAGCACCTTTATGCAGTACTTCCCCTTTAAACCGCTGTGCCACCAAAATCGCCACCCCAGCCGTCTTAGTAGAGCATGAGGAGAAGAACTGAGTGGGGAACCTGCGGGACCGCAGCCTATGACAGTCACGTGACAGCAAATGGATCTCCTGAAGTAAGCATAGATCTGCTTGTGTGTTCTCTAAACACAACAATACCGCCTTGCTCTTTACTGGATTATTAAGACCCCTCACATTGAGGGTTAAAATCCTAAGGGTGGTATCAGGCATGACCAATAACCGGCAGGGTCAGACTTGTACCTAAGAAACTATGTGTGGCGTCGCTAGTACAGTTGACCGCTAGGTAGGGGAGGGCTACCCGGACATGTGGAGCTACTCTAGCACTAAAAGAAAGTTGAACGCAGAGCACTGGACACCCCCCCTCAGCACCCCCAACAATTCCTGAACTACAAAACATTCTAAGGAAACAAAAAAGGACAAAAACACATAGTCCATTAACCATGGTTGATCAGAGAAAGGATATCGGGGTGAATTACCAACAGGAAAGACATCTCCCTCCCGCCAACGGCCTGGACCTTAGGAAATCAGTCAATCGGTCAGGGATAGTGTCCAAAGTCAGCCGGGCTGGGTGCTAGGGAGATCTGCAGAAATGGCCTCCAAAGCTGACCTCCTGCCCTCCATGACCCCGCAGCTCGGGGTTTCCTGAGATGGCGCCTGCGGCCCTGCTGAGGCCATTGGGGTCTGGAATCATCAACCTCCTCCTTGGAATCCTCATCTGCACCCTCCGACTCCGGCAGGTCCACACCCAGCAGCCTGCAAGCCTCGGACAAAGAGCGCAGCTGGTACAGTTTATTATCCATGCGAAACACTAGCCTGAACGGGTGGCCCCCGCTTTAGGTGATATTGCTCTACTGTAAGTGCATAGCGATAGGCTTGAAGGTTCTCCTCCTCTGCAAGGTGAGGGTGGACAGGTCCTGATAAAGTACTAGGGTGTGACCTCGAAACTGCAGAGGGTGTAGCTGTCGCGCTTTTTGGAGGATAGCCTCTTTGGTGCGAATGTCTTGGACACAGACTAGTATGTCCGGCGGTGGGGCTGATGGGGCCCTCAGGGGACCCACTCTGTGCGCCCTGTCCACTCTCAGTTCCATCTCCAGTGTCCTGCCAAGTATGTGATTGAAAAGTTCTCTTGAGTAGGAGAATAGCTCCTTCAAGTCCTCATCCATCTTCACCCCTCTGATGCGTATATTGTGGCGCCGGGACCTGTTTTACAGGTCCTCGACATGTGCTTGGAGGTCTACCTGTTGGTCATGGATACGGAGAATCTCCTGTTGCAGAGCCGCTATCTCTGTGTATCTCCCATCGCTTTTACCTTCCAGATCAGCGATTCTCTCGCCAATACCGTCCATCTCTCGTCTGACCTCCCGAATCTCCGATGTGAACTCTTGCTTGAGGGTATGGATGTCATCCCTTAGAGTGGCAAACATGGAATCGAGGAACACCTTGGTGATGGGTTCAGCTCGGTCTTCCTTCCTTGGCTTTGGGCCCGAGGACCCAGCCTCTGCAGTGGAGGCCATTTGATCCGCTTGCCCCTTGACAAACAAGTCTTTAATGGTCTTATCCTTCTGGTTTATGGAGGAGGACATAGCACTCTCCAGGTAGGCTCAAGAGGGTAGTGCCGGGCCCCCCCTTGTCACTGTGATCGGCTCCCCTTCAACAGTTGGCGTCAATTAATGGCCCCCCTGGACCCACAGAGAAGGCAGTACGCTGGGGTGCTCCCTGAGGAGGTATGAGGGGTGTTGTCCTCACTGTTCCCCATAGGCTCAGGGGCTCTTTGCTTTGGCAGGGCTCATGCTAGGCCTCTGAGGCCGAAGTTCAGCCACTCTTCCCCGTGGCCCACCGACGCGCCCAATATGCTCAGTCTGTGACGCTCACACCCGCCTCCGTGCGACATAACCTCCGCGAGCCGCAAGGACCTCCTCTGGCAGTCAGTCTCGTCTCTCGAAGCCCAAGCCGGGCAGCCTTGGAAGCCTGGGCGGGGAGTGGGTGATGTTCGGGCCGCAGCTGATCACGCTTCGCTCCCCCTCCACTGCTGCACTGTCGCCGTCGATCTACCCAGGGCTCTGGGTGCCACAGCCACAGTCAAATCTGTCTCCACCACCAGTGATGCCAGCGGCCGCTGCTCACCCCAGAGGAAACAATCATAGAAGGGGCACCCCACGAAGCAGCACTTCACATTATCAGACAGCCTCCCGGCGCCGAAACTATGCACAGATAGGGTCCCGCTCAGCCTTTCCGCTTGTGACCGTGGCACGCAGTCCAGAGAGCGAGGGCATGCCAGACTCCGCCGCTGCCCAGCGCCGCTCAGCCTTCCGCAGATCCACTGGTCTACCGTTAATGGGCTCCTCGGCAGTCTCCAGCCACCAACCAGCAGGCCCAAACGCGGACTCGCCGCAAACCAGCGCTCCGAGCCTCCCTCAGGCCAGCACTGCAACTGGGCAGACTGTATCACACGGGAGCATCCAGCCGCTCCTCAGGCGTCGCGAATCTGGGACCTCCACTCACCGGCATTACAACTGGAGTCCATGCTGATGTCTGCGCCGATCCGGGCGCAGCAGGCCTGTTGCAAGATGGCGGCCCGCTTCCCCTCCACAGTGCCGCCACTGGACCCCGCCACCAGGGGAGCACCTAGTCTTAGTTGGCCAGTCTGTCACAGAGGGAGCCGGGTTCCGACGCCAATGTCCGCGCTCCCCGGCTCACCGGTGGCAGCGAGGTGTGGTGTAGGGCTCTCCTGCCTGCGGCCTAATCCAGCTCCCCGGGCCCTGCATAAGATGGGGGCCGGCTCGACTCCACCGCGAAGCTGCAGTCCCCGATCGCGTGGGGGGTAAGGCACCGGCCAGTGCCCGCTGGGCCGCCGCAGTGTAGTCCGCTGCTCCGCCTACCGTTCTCAGGGCACACCGGCCCGACAAGGGCGACGGGCGGTGCAACAGGTCTCTCGCCACTCCGGTGTAGCTCCAGGCCGCACCGAGCCTCCATCAGCCGCAGCAATGACCAGCCCGCCGCTCGGGGCGAATCAGCCGCCCAGAAGCCACTGGCCGCCTCAAAACTGCCCTCGCTGTACCCTGTACAGATTCCAACAAAGAGGAATGCCGACTGTAGCAGTCGGCGGGAGCTCCAGAGCAGTACGTCTATTCACTCCGCCATCTTAGCCACCCCCCCACTCTTTTCTTTATTGGGTTTCTCATACTGCAGGCATGATGTGCTTTCCTCGCCATGCGCCCTTTCTCTTTCATGCAGCCCCGGACAATGGCTGTCGCTTCTTTGAAGTGAAATAGGTCACGCATTTACAAGAGTTTGAGCTATTGCCCTTGTAAATTACAATAGCTTAAGCTCTCGTAAGAGCGAGACCTATTGCATTGCCAATGCTTGTTTTAGGTTCCTGCCTCTGCCTTTTCCCTCCTCCTCAGTTTACAATAAACCAATAAAGAAACGTTCTCACAGATAATGCGACTTGGAGGTATTTCTCCACAGCGTTGTACAATCTGCAGTCTACACATATCCACACCCCTACAGAGGAGACACAAGACGTGTCTGAAATTCAAACAAGGCCTGGAGCAGACGAAGGACATCGATCAAATCTTATCTTGGAAAACCACAGGACTATGAAATCTCTATCTTAAAGCTGAATTTCAACATGGTTATAGATATAATAGGTCACGTCCTGTGGATAAAGGTCGGTAGATTTTGACTGCACGGCTTTTGGGCCGTCTGTCAGACGAAATATATTTTTAAGAAGTGAAAGAAGCCCTTGAAATGGCTACCAACATTAAGAGACGCTCAATTGCGCGCGCGCGCGCACACACACACACACCTCTATCAAGCAGGTCGGTAACCCCTGGTAAACAAATTACTTTGGGCCGTCTGTCAGACGAAATATATTTTTAAGAAGTGAAAGAAGCCCTTGAAATGGCTACCAACATTAAGAGACGCTCAATTGCGCGCGCGCGCGCACACACACACACACCTCTATCAAGCAGGTCGGTAACCCCTGGTAAACAAATTACTTTTAATATAAAAATGAAGGCGATCTTGTGCCTGAAAATGTGGTCAACGAAAACCGAATGCTTCCTACTCACTATACTACTTTCCAAGGAAAAATAGAAAGCCTGTGAGTAGTTTTACAGAGGTAATCTGCTGAATTAGAGCAAAAAATTCGATACAGTACAATATATGGCCAGGTTCACAAAGCGTTTGCAAATCAATTTAGCGGACTTTGCGTGTGCAAAGTACCAATTTGCAGCGCACAGAAGTGCTTTACAATTTGAAATTGTTAATATGTGCACATTTCATGTTCTTGCTGATATTAATGCAATGGGGATGCTAAAAAGCCTCTCTTTGTAAATATTAAATGAAAAAAGAAATGCTTTGCGACTGCTCTTGTGATAACGAAGCATTAAATGGCTACTGACAGCCAAATTAAGGGGAAGCAATTTGTAAAGTGCAGCTTGAAGGCTCCGAGTCCAGTTCACTAAGTTTGTGGTTTGACTTATTGTTATGCTAATGCGGGCTTGCCGCTCAATTCCAGATGTTAACCAGTAGCACTCTTGACCTAATCCTCGACTTTAGAAGAAAGCAGGAGGTGCTGCAAGAGCGAGTCACGCCTACTCACAGCCAATCTTTGCTATGGGCTGTGAATGTTCAGGTTGTTGGCACTGTGAGCAGCAGAGTGATGCCTTACAAACCTGCTGCAAGATCTCCCCGAAGTCCAGTTCACAATGTGCCACTTACATTTGTGGCATTGTGACTCGTGTCAATTTAATACAATTACAAAATCTTTATTCGACCTATATATAGGTCATAAAAGAAAACCACAATAAATAGTACAGACATATATAAAATACAATTATATCAAAAACAACAGCTAGATGCTGGTGTAAATCTATGATCTGCGAGCTCTAATAGAGACACTTTGATCCAACACAGTGAGTTCATACACATGTTTACAACTTACTGATACCTAAAACATGGATCATCTTAAAATTACAATAAAAACAACATGATAATGAAAGACCAGTATGTGGTTACCTTGTCATTGTTTTTGTTGCCTAAATACCTGATTTCAAAAAAGTACAAACACAATAACAAATTTCAGGAGAATTGTCATTGGGATGTCTATCCCTGTGCAGGAAAGGAACGTCCTATGATCTATATGAGCGTCTTGGAAAAAACAAATATCAGCGTTATGCTCATATAGATATTCAGAAATGTTATGCCTCTTAACAGGAATGAATGAATGACCAACTTATAAAGCGCAAAACGAATGCCCAAGGGCGTCAAGGAGCTAAAGCTATTCCACTGCCGGAAGGGCAGGAGCAACAACTCTCAGTGAGAAACAGTTACAGGGCAAAAAGCCATGTCTTCAAGGACTTACGAAAAGAAAGATGTGATTCAAAACAAGAGATTGATATGGGGAAATTGTTCCAAAGCTTAGAGGTTACTACAGCGAAGTCTCTTCCTCCTCATCTTTCCCTCCTGATCCTGGGGTAAACAGCAGACTTTTTATTGGCGAGGCACTGTTGTCTAGTGGAGGCATAACGTTGCAATAATAATAACAATAGTAATACTGTCATTTATTGAGCGCGACAGCTACCCCCAACACAGGGGTGTACCGGTGCTAAAGATACTAGGAAGGTGCGGTCACAGAGGGCGAGCGATTAATTTAGGAAGAGGAGGAACTTGGAAGAGGTGTCTGATTCCCTCCAGGCCCGAATTATGAAGCGCCTTATGAACAATACATAGGGACTTAAACAGGATTAGTTTCTCCACTAAAAGCCAATGCAATTTCTGAATGGCAGCAGAAATTGAGTGAAATTTCGGAACATCCAACCAGATAGAGGGCATTACAATATTCTATCTTGGATAAAATCAATGCCACAGTTGCTTGTTTCCGTGTGGGAAGAGAGAGAAATGGAAAAATCTTCCTAAGGGTCCTTATAACCCAGAAGGGGGATGAAACAGAACAAAACCATTAACCTGGAGATTGAAGGACAGCTTATTGTCAACTAAGACATCAACATTCTTTGCCAAGGCAACAGGACAAGGACATGGTCCAAGCGTTTCTGGCCACCATGAATGGGTCCATAAAGACTGTTGGCTACCACAGACCAGAACCTCTGTTTTGCTCCCATTCAGTCGAAGGTAGTTATTTACCATTCAAGATGCCACAGCCTTCATGCAGTTATTAAAGTTGGCAGCTAAAGCCTCTATATCCTTTGTGATGGATACATTTAATTGTGTATCATCCGCATAGGATATTGCCTCCAGCCCAAATGATCTGATCATCTTAGCCAACGAGGAAACATACATATTAAATAATGTTGGGCTCTAGGAAGAGCCCTGTGGGAATCCAGAAAAGTGAATGTGGGGTCAGAGTGGAATTGGTCCATCTTCAATTTCTGTGACGTATCTGTCAGAAATGCGGACAGGAGCTTCAAAGTAGAATCCGTCACCCCGATTTCCTGAAGGCAGTCAATCAGCCTTGTTGGAGAGATGCTATCAAATGCCATGGATAGGTCCAACAGAATCATCAGTTCAGTGTGTCCAACAACAACCAAGATGAGAATGTTGTCGACTGCAGTTATTAATGCAGTTCCAGACCCATGGCAACTTCTGAATCCATACTGAGAAGGATCAAGCAGACGCTGTTGTTCCAAAAACGTACTCAGCTGGGCATTAAGATGTTTCTCCAGGATATTGGCAGGAACAGATAGTAGAGAGTTGGGTCAACAGTTTTTAGATTCTGATGATTTTATTTTTTTTTTTTTTTTAGCAAAGGCTTGATAACCACTGTTTTCCAGCTAAGTGGGTAGCATCCAGAGGAAATGGTCAAATTAGGAATGCTGTAAGATTTGGAATAATATCCTTACTCAACCATCAGCTTCGGGGAGTAGGGTTCCAGAGGGGAGCCTGATTTGATCCCCCCTAGAAGCTGGTTGGTCTGTTCGTGTGAAAGAGGGAGGAAGGCAGACAGACAGTCATCCCTCTTCTTAGTGTGGGGATGATTGAGGGATGGGAGATTAATATTTGGGGCAGAGATGGAAAACTCAGAATTAAGACTGTCCAAAGAGGAGTAACTCTCAGCAATTTTAGAGTGGAAATATTTAGCCATACCATCACAAAAGTCCTACAAGTGCTCATTATATGCTGAGGCAGGCAGAGAAGATAGTAAATTGATCAAATTAATTAGATCACTAGAGGATTTGAGTGATGATGTCATCTGATTGTAGAAGTAGGATTTCTCTGAATTAATTACTGCTTTATATTTTGCCAGCCTGGCCTTATGATTTATTCTTTCCAATGGGTCATAGTGTTTACGCCAGATACGTTCTTAGCGGCGACAGGCTTGTCTGAGTATTCTAAGCTTTTCTAAGTACCAGGGAGCCATTGGCTTTTTTTGCCTATATAAACTTCTTTAAGAGGGGCAAGAAAGTCAATGGCTGCCATAAGCCTTTTAGAATACTCTGTGGCTGCCAGATAAGGATTATTATATTCAATCCATTGTCGATCATTAAGGGCAGAGGAAGAGGTTTTTTGCTTATACGTTTATGGTTTCTTTTAATCCCCTTAATATTTCCTTTACTGGTACCTTCATAAGTTACTGGGAACGCAAGGGAAAAAGGAACAGCATGATGATCTGACCAAGAGAGAGGAAGGGGTTCACCCAACCTGATGCGATGATCATTAGAGAAAATGCTGTCAAGAATGTGCCCTGCATTATGGGTGGCAGTCTTTACTAGTTGGGAAAAACCACATCATAACAGAGGATCTTTAAAAGTTTGTGAAACCTTATAAGAGGCACTATCCAGATGATAATTATAATCTCTCAAAAGAGTAAGGCTTTGTTTTCCAAGGTAAGGCTCTATAAGATTGACAAACTCCATGATGAAGGAAGATCTAGGTCCCGGAGGTCGGTAAGTCAGGACTTCAGCAAAAGTTTCTGTCGGAAATACCTTTAATGAGAAAAAGAATGCTTCACAAGAGTCTATAGCTATAGTTAGTGGTTCAATATGGCAGGCGTAGGAGTCTTTATAAATAATAGCTAACCCACTTGTGCATTTGCCTATTCTATTGAATTGGGAAAGGGTATAACCCTGTGGAACGGCATCAACCAGGTCGGCCCCTATGATTTCTTAGCACAGGTTTCTGTAATGAACATCCAATCCGGTTTTTGATAAAAAACAAAGTCAGAAAACTCGACTTTATTTCTAATCTAAGAACTAGCATTGATTAGAAATCCGGAGAAGGTAGTCCCACGTGGGCCAGGAAGAGGAAGGGGAATCTGGACTGATGTAGATTCCGGTTTAAAGGAATTGAGCTGATAGTTACAGCCAGGGCAGAAATTATGCTATCATTTAAGAGTGCCTGTGCGCAGCGTCTGTCCACTGCTCGTCCGGCCCATCATGCCGAATTTATAGGTGGTGTTGACTTGAAGCACTAGACTGCTAACCTAGCCGGAAGTGCTGTTTCCAAAGGAGAAGAGGTTCTGCTTCCCTCTGCTTAATCGGCAACATGCCCCGGTGGACCAGGGAAACGCAACAAAGGAGGTGGGAAGAATCTATATTAGAATTTAGAATGAGACAATGTAATCCCTAGAAGCGGTGCAGACATAGAATACAGTTTAAAGATTTAGCAGTGAGGTTAAAACACATGCAGCCTACCAGCAGTCTAACCGTTGTGCATACGGCCCATCATGCTGAATTTATGGAAGGTGCTGACTTGAAGCACTAGGCTGCTAACCCAGCTGGAAGTGATGTTTCCAAAGGAAAAGAGGTTCTGTTTCCCTCCGCTCAATTAGCAAAATGCTGCGGTGTACCAGGGACATGCAAAAAAGGAGGTGGTAGAATCTATATTAAAATTTAGAATAAGGCAATGTAATTCCAAGAAGCGGCGCAGGCATAAAATACAGTTTAAAGAATTAGCAGTGACGTAAAAACACATGCAGCCTAGCAGCAGTCTAAGCAGCTGGAGGACAAAGACCTTTAACACTTAACAAAGTAATTTTTACATTCTACTTATCAAGCATGTGAATAAAGATATACATAACGAAACAAAAGATAACAGAAATATATCAAACACACAAGTAGGCCACGAAAACAGACAAACATGTCATACAGGGGAGACCTAGCCGGAGTGCCGCTGGAGTGCCGTTTACCTACTGGGGAGCCGTGTATGCAGTTTGGAGCCTTCAGCTGTTTGTTTTCGCGCTGTGAGCGCGTTGTGTCCCTGGTTGTCGGTCCCCCTCGCTGCCGCCCACATTTCCATCACTGAGCGGCCGGCGAGTGGGGGGACTACTACCCCCAGAATCCCTGGTGACATTTCCCCGCCCACCCACGCCCACTTCCGCGCCTGGAGGCGCTAAAACATCGCTGTTTCCTCGGTGGAGCGGGAGACCTAGCCGGAGTGCCACTGGAGTGCCGTTTACCTACTGGGGAGCCGTGTAGGCAGTTTGGAGCCTTCAGCTGTTTGTTTTCGCGCTGTGAGCGCGTTGTGTCCCTGGTTGTCGGTCCCCCTCGCTGCCGCCCACATTTCCATCACTGAGCGGCCGCCGAGCGGGGGGACTACTACCCCCAGAATCCCTGGTGACTTTTCCCCACCCACCCACACCCACTTCCGCGCCTGGAGGCGCTAAAACATCGCTGTTTCCCCCGCGTCGCGGGACGCACGCGGGCAGCACCGGGCTAATCCCGGGCAAAGGGTGGGCCGTCAGTGGCTGTCCGGGGCTGGCCAAGGCTGGGCTGGGCCACGTCTTTGTCATCTGCCTTTCTGAACATACACAGTAAGATCCCAGACTTTTACACTCGTGCCCTGCCCAGTATCTTTAACATCACTCGGACTCTGGTTTTGTTTTGAAGGTATATGTTTTTGGTAATTTATATCTATTTGAATTGCTTTAGATTGTGTTCCTGAATTCATTATCTATTAAATATGACCTCCCAGACCACCAAAAGCTGTAATTCCCTAGCAGGGGGATCCGCTAGAGGGACCCTAGACCACTTCATTACCAGGGTCACCTCTGCGGTAGATAAGGAGATAGCTATTACTGAGCATCATTTGTCCCTAGAGCTTCTCCATCACAAACGCTCGTCCTTGGGCTCTTTGCAGTTAGCCAGGACACCACAAGTGGACCGTATGAATTGTCACAGAACTGGAGATAATAGCATCCCCTTACTCCTACAAGACACAATAGCATCAATTAGGTCACTCATTGATCCTAATACAGACGACCTAAATTCAGCCTCACTACTAGATGTTATTTTGGGGGATTCTCCATCAACAGCACAGCCCAAACATACTGGGACACTAAAGCCACATGAGAATCACGCAGATCATGGCTCTACCACTAAAAAAAGAAAGCGGGGTGGGAATAGACATAATGGTAAACGGGCTAAAACATCTAAAACTCTCTTAAGCCCTATAAAGAATTATACAACAAATAAGAAGCCCGCACCAGACTATTCAGCCCGTAACGATCGCTTCACCAAGGATTTAAAAGGGAGCATTGAGCAGTTAGTAAAATCTTTACTATTACCACTCATTGAGAGGACTAAAAGAATAGCAGAGCAATTAGGGTCACTAGAGAATATCATTACTAGCAATACTGCCCTAACTAAAGAACTGTCTACCCTAAGGAAACAACAAGCTATTTCTGTAATCCCTACTGGACCGATTCAAACTACGGCCGCGATTACCAGCGACCTAATACCCCTGCATAAAGAAAATATCCCAGTACCCCAATATATAGATAAAGCCCATTACACTAAGAGGGACGACAAGGCGGGAGGGTGTATTAACAAACCTGATAGTATTCAGATAAATACTAATAACATCTACCCCCCTGCTAAGATCCCTATAGATACATGTCAACAGATCGATTTGCCCCCAGAAGCATCACCTTATGTTGTGGTTCTTACTGGGGTCCCAGAATTGGCAAATGGGAAATGGGAAGCTTATCAGGACCTTAAGAATAAGGTGGTACACTGGTTGGGGCAAAACAGACCACTCCCCCCTAACATCAATGGGGAAATTCTTTATGTAAGAAGACTGGGGTGGGTGGGGTCACGGCCGAAGGATATCCAGGGGGATACTATCATTATCAACTTTAGGGACCGTAGGGCTGTCACATTTATCATTGATTGGTATACAGAGAGAGGCACTGGAGGAATTAAAACACACAATCTGAGTTATTTTTACCCCAGGGCCCTGTTAACTAACCCTTTGAAGTACCGGAAACCATACGCGCGTCACCACGAAGACCTAAGATTTAATATCTTGACCCACAATCGTTTTGCTGCATTCTCAGGACTGGATGGAGTAGATTGACTCCCTAAAAGATCATCAAAATTGTTACCTAGGGATCGCTCTGCCCAGACCCATTTGAGATTACTGGCGGCTAAAAATGACGGACCTCTTAGGGAAAACATCGATTTAACCAACCCCAGCCCACCCCATGTAACATCATATCCAGCTGAGTGGGATGCTTCAGCTCGAGGGAGGGTGGTAGGGGTAGAGGGTCTATACCCTAGCCATGCTTCGACAGTATACCCACTCGAGATGGCAACGACTTCTGCTATTACCGATATTGGTATGGGGTATATTCACCCAGGGGAGATAACTGAAGTGATTTACCCACTTACTGGGCCTGCTATCAACTTGACCAAACCTCTAGAGTTCAGGGAAAGGCCCCATGTAACATTGAGAGCCAGAAAAAGGGACTGAAAGTTCTCCCGTTAACCCCTGAACCTGAATACTTAACTATCTCACAGCCAATTAATATTCATTCTCCACAGTTACTAATCCCTAACCGTAAGCACGAGCCAAATCCCAGTCTCCCCTTGGTATTAAATTTAACAAGAGGACCAACATCTATGATGAGCAGACTCATTAACATTGTAGAGGAGCAAATGATCGATAATTTACTGTCATGGAACGTGGCAGGTCTGACCGATAAAATCGACAACCCTGCCTGGTTGCATGTAGTAACTCAATACAGTGTAGTATGTATACAGGAAACATGGACACCTACTGAGATCCATCTACTAGGATACAAAACCTTCCATACGCCTGCTATGCCTAGCATATCTGGCAGACATAAAGGGGGTCTATGTACCTATATTTTGAACATTTCTGGACTAATTGATAGAAAGTTTATATTAACCGAGTTCTATCAGATTATTGTCTCTTCTTGGGGAGTTTTGAAAAAACTCGCTTTGGTCAATTTTTACAATAACATCCCTATGGTATTACTTGAAGTAGTTATAGGCAATATAAAAGACAGACTAATGAAACTGGAAGAACAATCGGCTGGTGACATTGTTTTTCTCTGGGTTGGGGACTTTAACTGCACTTTGTGCCGATGGAGTACTGCCGGGGTTTGTGGTCTAGGAGATGGTAAGAAAGATGCGCCAACTCACTTCTTTCATTCCAAACTGGGAGCCTTGTTGAATGATCTTGTCTCCCAATTTGTCCTCTCGTATGTTAATGAACTATGTCACCCCACTAAACCCTTTCGACCTACCTTTAATGGAAGAGGTTGTTTCTCAATAATTGATTACACTCTTCTTTCATCTAGGTATTCAGGGGTAATATCTAATTGGGACATATTGGATGTCGCTTTAAGCGACCATTATCCAATTGCCTTGACCCTAAAAATAAATCCTGACAATATATCGTGTAAATCAGATCAAATTGTCCATAATCCACCATTAAAACTCGCTAGTACAAATGGATACATCGTAAAATGGGACAAAGTGGTCCCGGTTGACTTTTTTAACACCATAGTTAAAAAAACTTATGAGGATATCCAGGTATGTTAGAGCCCACCGAGGATCCTCAACTAGTTATAAATTTCTTTATTAAAATCACAATGGAAATTAAAAAAATGTTGTTAAGGACATCTAAACAGACATCTTATGAGAAAAAAGGCTGGTTTATTGGATCATGTACTAAAGCTCTGAAAAAACTAAAAGACACCTTACATGCCACCCCAAGGTCAGAGAAAAAAATTCGGTTAGCACAGCGTGCGTATCGAGCAGTTCTAACAAATAGGCAGAAACAACTTAAGAAGGAAGCATGGCAGGCCCTAGAGGACGCCAGTGATCAAAGGGACAATACTGCGTTCTGGAAGGCAGTAAATGCCCCATTTCTGCTAAATAACGAGACTGATAATACTGACTTGGCGATTCCGGGTGAGAAATGGGTTTCACACTTTAGCAGCCTATATGATAAACCACAAAGTCTAGGTCTAGGGACAGTAACAAAGATGTCTGATTTGAATGTACCAACTAGGCAAATACAATCTAGGGCATTTCCGTTAGGCATTATTTTTTAATGTAATGAGGTTTTGGTGGCCTTAAAGGAAAGCACGTCAGGAAAGGCTCCCGGTCCTGACGGTGTCCCGATCGATGTATATAAATCAATGACCGACCTTTGGGCACCATTATTAACCAATGTTCTTAATTCATCTATCTTAACTGGTTTTATTCCTACCTGGCCAGAGGCCATAGTAGTGCCAATATTCAAGAAAGGTGACAGGAATGATCCTTCCTGTTACCGTCCTATTTCACTACTAGATGCCCTAATGAAGGTGGCCGGGAGAATTATTTTAAATAGGATGCAGGAATGGATTGAAGAACGTGATGTAGTGTCAAAATTACAATATGGTTTTAGAGTAGGCAAGGGGACCATCGAATAAAGCCTAAACTTAGCCTTAATAACTGCCAAATATACACAGGCAAAAAAGGGCAATCTCTACGTCACGTTTGTGGATCTCAGCTCTGCCTTCGATTGCGTTGATCATGAGCTACTTTGGGCGACCCTTTCGGACATCGGCATAGACAAACAAATTATTTTATTTATAAAGGAACTTTATAGAGGAGCGGGAGCCCGGCTCAGATTTGGAAAAGGGGGCGAGTGCTCAGAAATTTTTTATATTTGTAGAGGGGTAAGACAGGGGTGCATCCGAGCTCCCCTGCTCTTTACCCTCTACATCAATGCAGTCGGTGACCATCTTAATAAAGTCTATCATGACTATCCGACTATTAATGGGACCCCAATCCCTATCCTGCTCTACGCGGATGATGCCGCAATTATGTCGCAAACATGCATAGGCCTACAACGGGCAGTGGGGAAGTTTACTGATTTTATGAAATGTAGGGGTCTAAAAGTAAACACCTCCAAAACATTCACCATGTCCTGTGGAAATAGGCCTAGAAATAAGCAATGTTCCATTCATTTGGAAGGTAGAAAACTAGAGAATATCGATAGCTTTTCTTACCTGGGAGTTAATTTTCATAGAAGGGGCACCTGGCAAGCGGCTGTATCAGCAAGGGGCACCAGGTTATCTAGGGCAATTGGAGCGCTTAATAATTTTTCACGTAAACTAGGAGGAAGGCCGGTTAGGCCCCTCTTACAGATCTATTGGGCCAAATGTATATCGACTGGCACCTATGGATCTGGGTTATGGGGGATTGCACCTGCGGAAAGTCTACAATGTATTGAGAATCGTTTCCTCCGATATTTGCTCACCTATCCCCGGGGGACCCCTACATATACGCTACATAGAGAACTAGGTCTCACTTACATCCTTGACATTATACGTTCCGCACCTATTTTACTGAGGCACAAAGTCCGGGTAAAACAAGAAACCGGCTTTAACAGTTAAGTCATCAGAGAGTGTCTTCATTTGGCTGGGGCTGACAACATCAGGTGGCTCAAGTACATTAAAATCTTGTTAAACGACATTGGGCATCCAGAATTCTTTTACCATCCAGAAAATCTGATTACCCTGCCCAGTGCCACTCTAAAGAAAATGGTGTTGTTGCACATGGACAATCAAAGACGGTCTGCCAAAACGAGCAAGAGCATGGTCGTAAAATATTTAGGTATCACTGACAGTGAAAGGTGTAGTAAGCTTTCACTTTAATTCTTGTCATGTTGATTGTAGAATATATCTACTTGTGCTTAGTTACCTTAGAATGTCCTGTGGGCATTCTTGAGTTAATGTCTGTTAGAGCCAGTTGATTCCTACACTGGTTCTCTTTCCATGTAATTGAATAAATATACTCAAGACATCAATATTTGTATCCTGCAAATTACCACAATTTTGTGGCGACGAGGATGGGATGGGTTTATTGCTACATTCTTTGGGATTTGAAGGAAGGTCAATATTTAAACATCTTCCTGATCTTCCTGTAGAAGATCCTCCCTTGAACGATGCTTATTTAGAGACTGTGCAAAAACTTAAATTACGTTTTGACAAGCAGCCTAGCCTCATGGTCCTTAGGCATACATTTTTTAAGAGGAAACAGCTAGATAGCAAAGATGTTGATTCCTATATATCTGCTTTGAGGAAATTAGCAGGGGATTGTAAGTTTGAAAATGTTTCTGACCAGCTTATCAAAGACCAATTTGCGTGTCATTGTAGAGAGAAAAGCATAAGACAAAAATTACTTTCTTTGGGTGATCCTTCATTAGATGAAACCATAAAGATTGCTAACAGCATCGAAATTTCAATGGTTTCTTTAAAGGAATTGGAGGAAAAGATTATTGAACCTGTGAATGCCATCAATTTCAATTCTTCTAAATTATCTAAGAAATTTGTTAGGGGTGGTTATAACAATCCTGGGAAGTCATTTAAATCTTCCAAGCCTAATATTTTAGATGCTAATATGTGTATAAGATGTGGTAATGCATCTCACCCTAAAGGTTCTCATTGTCCAGCTTCTAGTGTCACCTGTAATTATTGTAAAAAGGTTGGACATTTCGCTAAAGTTTGCCTCAAATTAAAGGGGCAAGGACAAAAGAGTTTTAAAAAACCCACTGTTTGCATTATTGATTCTGATTCTTCTTCTGATGGGGAAGTTGTTTCTGTTGTTACTGAAGGTGTTGTTGTGGGAGATCCTAATGATTGTATTGATCCCATAGCTGATTTAAACTTGGTTCAAAATCTGTAAAACTTTTAGTTGACTCTGGAGCAAAAGTAACTATGATAATGCAAAAACTTTTCGAAGAAACTTGGGAAGGTACACAACCTCTTCTTCCTCCTGACCATGCACCAGTGTCTTATGAAGGCAGGAAGATTGATCTTCTAGGTTATTTTGAAGATGAGTTGTGCTTCAAAGGAAGGAAGATAAGGGACAAAATGTATGTAGCTGTCAATGGTCTTGATATCTTGGGCTGGTTCCACCAGGGTTTATTTAAGATGATTTTGATGCCTGGTGCTAAAGAACAAATTCTTGTTGTTGATTGTGCTGATGAAGTCTTATCTCTACAAAAGATTTTCCCATCAGTTTTTGGTAGGGAACTTGGAAAAATTAAGGGATTTAAGCACAAAATAATTGTCAAAGATGGTTCACTGCCAGTTAAGCATAAACTAAGGGGTGTACCCTATAGTGTAAGGGAAGATTTGGACAAGAATTAAAGTGAAAGCTTACTACATTACCTTCCCTTCTCAATAATATAAAAGAAAAGCAAAACTTGTGAAAAAAAAAACCAGCCTGCTGTTGGACTCGGACACGTGCTGGTGTTTGAGCTGGCGGTGTGACAACTGACTGCCGTGGAACATTTGTGTCTGCTGGCCTCTGCTCCGTCTCCATCACCTGCAAGCAGGGGATATTTGCCCTGCGGCTTGGTGGTGTTGTCCGCAGTGGTGGTGGTGGTGGTGGTGTAGTCCGCGGTGGTGGTTGTGATGGTGGTGATGGTGGTGGTGGTGATGGTGTTGGTGGTGTCGTGGGATGATGTCCCTACGGAGTCTCTGCATTGGTCCCTGCAGGGGTTTCTGAGATTATGAGGAGCCGCTGTCATCTGATTCAAGGGGTGATGCATCTGTGTGTGAAACAGTGCATTGTTATTATTTTTTCTGGATGTATATGTGTTGCATACTTTCAACTACATAAATGACATATTTGGACTGACTAATGGCCCTGTGCTGCTGGTCTCATTTCATTTACATTGGGGATCATACATGCACACTTTGATGATATGACTACAACTCCCATGATGCAACACTTTGATGAGGGTATATGCGTTAGGCACTATTACATGTGCACTGTGATTGGACTGGGGGATTGGGCAGGGGTAAACAACACGCTGCGTATCTGCACTGGCATGCATCTTACCTTGTTCTCCTGCCGCAGTGCCGGAAGTGTCCAATTGGGTGACCCCCACAACTGCTTCATGCTCAATGGTACCCTCAACGAGGTCCTCGAGGGCCGTGTGGGTGTGACGTTGGATGTTCCCCCTCCTGTACCAGCTGCATTCTTCACCCTTTCTGCAATCCTCTCCTTCGCCCTTTTCCTGAGGTCATACCACCTCTTTTTCTGGTTGTCTATGCTGCGGTGGGTGACTCCTACAGCATTTACCCTCTCCTTGATGCGCAGCCAGATCTTGCGCTTCTCTGCCTCAGGCACCTTTAGGGACAGCTTGCCAAACAGCCTGTCATGTTTGCTGCTCACCCCCCTGATTAGAAGTTTAATGTCAGAAAACTTCCTCTTCCTCTTTCTGGGCGTGTCCTTGTTCTGGGGTGCATCCTTCTCCATCCTGGAATGCAGTGGAATAGCTGGTTTGTGGTATCACTGTTTCTCTCCTCAGCTCCTGTGCTCTGTCTCCTCCTCGGAGCTCCTCAGGGCACTGAATGAAGCATGGGCTGGGAGACTTCTTGGTTGTGATGTCATCAACCTGCTTCCAAGGCGACCTTTTTTTGCAAGTTCGCTAATACCGAAATCGCAAATACCGATTCGGTATTTGCTAATTCGGTATTTGCTATTCTTTATTTTGGACTCTCGCTATCGTGGTTTTGGTATATTTTACCGATTTTTAGCGATTCGATATTAAATACCGAATCTGTTGATGCATCGCGGAATGCGAGTCCTTATTTGCGATTCCTTATTTTTCGCAAATAAGGACTCGTTTTACCAAATTTTGATGTATATGCCCAAAACTACCTAGGATGTGTCGCGCACACAAACAAAAGCTGTCACAGGGAAGGTGATGTGTCGGTTCCTTATGCCCAGGGAAGGTAATGCTTTGGTTCCTTACTTCATGGGAAGTGATGTGTCGGTGCCTTACTGCCACCCAGGGGCGGTGACATGCCGATCCTTACAGAAGGGGAGGTGATGCATCGGTTTCTTACTGTGAGGGGAGGTGATACGTTGGTTTGTTACTGCGACCTCAGTGTTCTTACCAGTGTGGCACCCAGATGTGATGCGTGAGGATCGTGGTTCTCGATAAAGCAGCGGCAATGACACAGCATGGCTCTCTCCAGCCGCAGTCCCACAATGCATTCGTTCTTGCAGACGCACAGCAGGGCCTGTGTTGGAATCGGTGCTGTGATATCGGACTTCGGTGCACGGGTTTCAGCGTGCGACGATTTCTTTGGCGATGCATCGGAAAAAGATGCGGATGCGAGGGGCTTCTTGAATTTGCTTTACTTTTCCAGCTCCCAACAGCAATCAGCCTCCAGAAGTCCAAAACAGCAGAAGGCACCTCGTAGCAGGTCAGAACTCCCAGCAAGGAAGTTCAGGGTAGCTGGTGGTGAAGTGTTTGTGTCCCTGAGACTTCAGAACTGGAGGCAAGCTCTATTTCAAGCCCTTGGAGATCTTCCTCAAGCAGGGAAAATAGCGCACAGCAACGTCCTTGTCCTGTCCTTGGCAGAAACAGCCACTGCAGGCCAACCTCAGACAGCACACAGCAAATGGGCAGTACTTCTTCTCAGTTTCTCCAGTTCTTCTCCTTGGCAAGGGTTTATCTTGAATTATAGAAGTAATCTCAGAAGTCTTTTCTATCCCTGAGACTTCCAACTGGTGGCAAGCTCTACTTCAAGCTCTTGGAGAAAACTCTAACAGCAGGATGATGAAAGCACATTCCAGTACTTTCCCTGCCCAAGACAGAAGCAACCATTGCAGGCCAACTACCAACAGCACACAGCACAGGGGCACTACTTCTCATCCAGATTTCCAGGTTCTTCTTCTTGGCAGGTTCCTTAGTTCAGCAGTAATCTAAATTTCAGGGTTCTGGGCCCCACTTTTTATAGCACAAATTACTTTGTTCTCTGGTGGCAGAGAAGCTCGATGCCCAGCAAAAAACAGTTCTGTCCTCTCTGCTGCAGCTGTCCAGCAGGAGGTGGAGAGAGCTTTGTGCAAGGCAGACAGGGCCTATTCAGGGGGAAAAGAAATCTCCTGCCACCACTTTAAATGCGGATCGGGTCTATTCAGGTACTAGGGAGAACTACTCCCCCTACTCTGAATGCAGCCCAGGTCTATACAGACCACATTAACCCCCCAGAGTCTGTCTGAGATGCACCTCCCCAGCCCCTGTCACTCCAAAGCCATACAGTCAATACACAAACCAGCAGAGGCACACAGGATGACTAAGCAAGAAAATACCCACTTTCTAAAAGTGATATTTTCAAACACACAATATAAAAAAATCATCTTTACTAAAAGATACATTTTTATATTCTGAGTTCAGGTATACTAAACTGCATCTTTCCAACTTGTCCAATGTGAATTTATATTTATAAGATGTGATAAATAAACTCCCATTCTATACTATGGGACAGATTGCCTTTCAATAGTGAAAAACTGAAATACACTGTATTTCACTATCAGGATATGCCACACACACAGTACATGTCCTACCTTTCACATGCACTGCACCCTGTCCATTGGGGTACCTTGGGCCTACCTTAGGGGTGTCTTACATGTAAGAAAAAGGAAGGTTAGGGCCTGGCAAGTGGGTGCACTTATCAGGTCGACATGGCAGTACCAAACTCCGCACCGACACTACAGTGGCAGTTCTGAGTTACATCTACAGGCTGCTCATGTGGGTGGCACAATCAGTGCTGCAGACCCATTAGCAGCATTTGATTTACAGTCCCTGGGCACACACAGTGCATGGTACTAGGGATTTACCAGTAAATCAAATATGTCAATCATGGAATTACCAATCCATAAATATAATTTACAGGGAGAGCATATGCGCGTTAGCACTGATCAGCAGTGATAAAGTGCCCAGAGTCCTAAAACCAACAAAAACAGGGTCCAAAACAGGAGGTCAAAAAGCAAAAAGTCAACATATATCAGTTGGGAAACATTACTCCTGGCAGTGCAGGCCAAATTTGAAGAAATGCTCCCATGACAGCCACACACTGAGGTCGGTTGAAGTTCATTATTATATCACAACAGTCCCTTGCTGAGAAATAGCACATATACACTTGACCCTCTCATACCGCCTGGGGTGCTGGCTCATATGGGCATCAGGGGCTCTATTATAGAAGTGCCCCGGGGGCACAACAGGCGTTTGTGCCTGCTTTCGTGCTTCCTGGGCACTTTTGTATTACAGAAGGGGCCGCAGATGCTTGTGCGTCCCCTTCTGTACTACTCACAAGAGGGCGTTTCCCCATTAGCATAGGGACATGGCCCCAGGCAAATGAGGGAATTCCTTCGCCTCTTCGCTCATGCCGTATTACAGACGCAGGCGCAGGGGCAAAGAAGTTCTCAAGAGACGCACTGACAATAGGCCCTCTAAAGGGAGGCACACTGTCAGTGCACCACCTGATTGCAGACCTCTGGCGGGGGAAAGGGGGTCCCATGGACCCCCAGACATCCCCAGGCAGGCATGTGCAGTCACTTACTGCACCTACCTGCAAGGGGATCTCTAATCCCCCTTCAAAGTGCAGGCGGGTTGCCTCCTGTACAGTGAAAACATGGAGCAACTTCAAAGCAGCCGCTCTGTTTTTTTTCTGAATGCTCAGCCCCCAGGGCAGTGCATTCACCCTAATACAGTGCATTTTTCTTGATTGCGCCAGGTGCACATTTTAACAGGTGCTCCTAGCGTAATAAAGGAGAATGCGCCTTATGTATAATACGGCCCCAGATGTCTGTAATGGTACAGGACTACTACTTATTGCATTAATAATTTGTAACACCAAGGTGAGCAATATATAACGGACAATTAGTACCAGTAGCCAGAGCTCTATTTTAATGTAAGACCACAGTCTATAAGTACATCTGAAGCGGCACCAACTGCATTGATGATGATGACTGATATATGTATGTGCAAATGTTAATATTGGGAAAACAAATAAAGAGTAAAAAAAAAGAATCTCCTCAAGAGTCTTAGCGACATACCTTGTAAATCTACAACTTTAGACTCCAATGGTGAGGAGAATCTGCTTATATCCTTTTGAATGGAAGTGGTTGAGCAGATATAATATCCTCATTTCACAGTGTACTATCATTATTTTCAATATACCTGGGCCTCCCAAACTACCTGATTAATAGACTTCAGGTGGTCTAGAACGCGGCTGCACACACAATACTCAGCCTATCCCTAAAAACCCATGTGTTCCCTTTCCTCAGAGAATTGCACTGGCTCCCTGTAAGGAAGAGGATTGTGTTAAAAACTCTACTACTCATCCATGGAGCATTGCATGGAACAGGTCCTAGTTACCTGAAAGTAAGAATCAGATCCTACATCCCTCCTAGAAATCTGGATTCAGCAAATATTTTTCTGACTTGATTCCCTCGAACCTGTTTTTTTTAAAAACATTTTTTATTGAATTTTAATCATCATACAAATCAAAATTAGCATCCACTTCACTTAGAGCCAAGAAATATATCTTCAAGTTTATCCCCAACCAAACCCCTCAGGACCCTCCCCCCCATACAGCAATTGGTGTGGATACATTCCAAAATACACATATCACAACATAGCACCAGCTATAATGGGAATACTCATAACACAGTGCGCTTGTTAACTGTCACATGTATGCTCCTCACATTTTAATCTTCCCCCTCCCTCTGTGAATTCAGTAGAGCCTGCACCACCGTGTCCCAGGCCTTAGCCCTTTCTAGAGCTTTTTCATTGGTCGTTCTTTGGCCTGTTGAAACCTAACGGAGCTCTCACTACTAGCCCATTTATGTAACTCTGCTCGCCACCTCCTACTCGATGGCCCTTCTTTCGATTTCCAGTGCCAAGTAATTTCCCGCTTTGCCAAGAGTAGGCCTAAGTCAATGAACTTACTGGTTACCTTAGTTTTGGTCGTGTGCGGGAACCAGTGTAGCAGGCACACTGCAATGTCAAAGTTTAAATGTCTATCTGTGACCTCATTTAGGAGCTCCCCTACTTCCACCCAATATCTTCCCAAAGCTTGGCAGTTCCAGAGCATGTGCTCCAATTCCGCGCCTTGTTCTGAGCACCTAGGACACGCTGCGCCATGGACCTGAAAGTATTTCTGGATCTTCCCTGGGGTTAGGTAAGCACGGTGCAAAATAAAAAATTGTACTTGCTGGAAACATGTGTTTCTGCTCCCCTTCCATGTTCTCCCCAAAACGTGGCCCCACACTGCGTCCGGTATTGGTCTGCCTATGGTCGCCTCCCATTTCAGTTTTAGGTCATCTAGTGGTCGGAGTCTCTCGCGCAACATCCGAGACTGAAGGCATGTGACTGCCTTAAGGGTTCCCGCAGCCGTTACTACATACTGGCAAGCCATGGTGGTCACTGGTTCTACTTGTCCCCCCTTCCAATATTTCCGAATTGCCGTTGTTACCGCTGCGTGAATCAGGAAGCTACCATCTGTGAGACCATATCTTTCCTGTAAGGTCTGGAATGTCAGCAGCACCTCATCTTCATATAAATCGCCTACCATTTCGAGTCCCAACTGGTCCCACTCCATGAGGGGGGACCAGTCTCCACCATGTGGCAGTGCTGTCAGCATCCCCAATGGGATTTCAGGTGCATACGGGTGAACCACCCCAGCTCTACACTGGCTCCTATTTCAACAGAGCCTAAGGGTTTTCTCTTCCATCGTCAAATCCTTTAAAATAAGTTTTTGTTGCAATACTATGTACGAAAGGATATGCCTCTGTATCCCTGCACCTCGTAACCCTTTAGGACCCCGAAATTCTGCTGCAACGCTTTGCGTAAGCACCTGCAGCTGGGCAGCCAAGTAGTAAAGCTCGAAGTCGGGAACCGCCATCCCGCCCTCGGCCTTGGGCCTAATCAATGGTGTCAATGCTACCCTCCGTCGACCAGTCCCCCACAGAAAGCCAATAATCATGGAGCGCAATTCCCTAAACATGCTCGGAGGGACCCACACTGGCAAAGTTCGGAAATAATAAAGTAATCGAGGTAAGGCCACCATTTTAAGAAGAGCCACTCTCCCCACAACCGAAAGAGGGAGTGTGGACCAGAACGCCATGCTTCCCTTCAAGGCACTGATACAGCACCCCACATTGCCCTCCAGCATGTCTGTGGTGGCATGATAGATTCGGACTCCCAAGTATGTCAGACAGGTTGGTTCCCACGTCATCACCCCAAGCAACTGCGGCGGTTGTGCACACGGTTTCAACGGGAAGAGACATGTCTTACGCCAGTTCACTTTCAAGCCCGAAAGTTCACCAAACTGCGAGAGCAGGGATACCGCACTCTGCAACGAATCTTCAGTGTTGGCCGAGAACAGAAGCAGATCCTATGCATACAGTGATATGTAATGGGGTACGTCTTGCAACCATAGACCCTGATAAATTCGTCCTGACCTAGCTTGTACCGCGAGGGGCTCCATCGCCAGGGCGAACAGTAGCGGGGATAATGATCATCCCTGTCTCGTCCCTCTCAGGACTGGACACTGTGCGGAAATCATCGCCCCCAACCGCACTCTTGCCTTCGCCAAGGAGTATAGTACCCTCGTCCATGCCCCAAAGTGTTCCCCCAAACCAAACTTCTCCAGCACTCTGTAGAGGAACGCCCACTCCAGACTGTCGAAAGCCTTCTCTATATCAACTGACAAGGCTATTGGTAACCGTGCGTCATGGAGGTCCCCTCCCATAATCCGCACCAATCTCTGGATGTTCGAAGACGTGTTTCGCATTGGGAAAAACCCCGCCTGGTCAACATGCACCAGCGTGGTCATATATGGCAGTAATCGGGTCGCCAGGATCCGGCTCAGTATCTTATAGTCCACCGTCAGCATAGACAGCGGCCTATAGGAAGTCACATCCGTGTCTCCCCCACTTGGTTTTAAAAGGGGGATAATTAACGCTTCACGCATTGACGTAGGCAACTGGCCCAATACCTTGGCCTCCGTGTATACCTCCAGCAGGCGGGGTGCCAAGACATCCACATATTTTGCGTAAAAGTCTATTGGCAGCCCGTCTGCCCCGGCACCTTATTCCTGGCCATGCTCTTGATCGCACACCGGATCTCTGACAGTGTTATATTTCCTCCCAAGATCTCGGCCTGCTCTTCATCCAGTCGCGGAAGGGGGTTCCCCGCCAAATACTCCTCTATGTCCGTTCCTACTCCTTCCAACCTACACTGGTACAGTGACTCGTAATACGTTAGGAACCGCGACACCACCTCCCCCTGTGAATAAACCATGTCCCCTGCGGCTGTTTCTATTTTCATGATCGGGTTTCCCATCTGGACCGGGTTTGCTATTCGTGCGAGCAGCGTGCCCACTTTATCCCGTTCTGCATGGGCCTTTACCATATAATTCTTGTAATCAAAACAGCGCAAGCGCTCCACTTCAACCGCCACTGCTTCCTTTGCTTCAATGAGCTTCACCTGTAATGTCGGCTGCTCAGGCCTTTGCTTCTCCACCTCCCTCAGGTGATCTTCCCCCTTGGTTACATCATTCAAGATCACTTTCCTTACCCCCGAATATTTGCTAATACAGAGCCCTCGTATCACCACCTTTAAGGCGTCTCATTCTCCAGCCCTAGTAGAAGCTGTTCCCTGATTGTCCTCAAAGTAATGCTCGATACCCTCTTTGATCTCTGTCTGGAAGACCTGATCCTCCACTGTTTCTGGGCAAAGTCGCCAAGTGGGTATGGAGGACCTCTCCCGTAGCCAGTTAAAGGACAGCAACAGTGGGTTGTGGTCGGAAATGGTCCTAGCCAAATACTCGGAATGCGCCGCCATATGGGCTATCGAGTGAGAACATAGTATAGCATCAATCCTGACGTGCAACTCATGTACAGCCGAAAAAAAGAAGTAATCCCTATCTTGAGGGTGGTGTGCACGCCATTCGTCCAATAAACCTCATCTTTCCTGCCATTCTAAACGTTTCCCAGCCAATCGGCGAACGGGAGAGTCAACCAACGGGGGATGTGATCTGTCAAGAACTATGTCTGTAATTGAATTGAAGTCCCCTCCCACTATCGCTGGGCCGGCTAAGTAATGTGCTAATGTTCCCGATATACGATCCAGGAAACGTGTCTGATCCACGTTGGGAGCGTAGATACTGCTAAGGGCAACATCTCTACCATACAGCCTCCCTTCCACTGCTACATACTTGCCCTCTGGGTCTAGAATATGGTTCGTGGCCTGGAAAGGAACACCCGCCCCTCACCCAGATCAGTGTCCCTCTGGCAAACGCCGAGTACGACGTGCTAAAAATCTGACCCCTCCACCTACGTTGCAATGCTAGCCCTTCTGCTCTAGTGAGATGGGTCTCCTGAAGCAGGGCTATTTGGACTCCCACCGCACTAGCTATGAGTGTACTTTGTGCCGTTTCGCCATAGAGTTCAGACCACGAACATTCCATGTGATACAGCGCAATTCAGGTAATGTACCCATTGTGTGTATTCCTCCACTCCCTGGTCCACAACATGTGTCCATCCACACCAAATTTGGCTCCCCAAACAACAACTTCCCAAGTAACAACCCCCCACCTCCCCCCAGAATAGGACCTAATACAAAACTATCAGCCCCCATCCAAACCATACAACACACACACCTATACCCTGTAGTAGCCACTACAGGCTTGCCTTAAGGGCAAGAGGGGGTCGCTCGCCTCCAACAGGCAGCCGCGCCAGCCATGCACCCCGCCGCCTTGTGATCCCATAATGAACTCACAGGATCCATGTACTCCCCCATCTTGCCTAATCGCAATGGTACTATCTACCAATCAGAGTCAGTGCAGCAGGCGTCAGCAGCCAGTCCATATACTTATTCATCTAGCATGCCCTCCGCTGTCCTGGGTGTAACATCCGGACCCTTATTGCTATCAGTTTCTGGGCACTCAGCGTCCGACCGCGGTCTGTCCTCCTCCGAATCAGTCCCTGCTGCCGACTCTGTTCTCTGCGAGCCAGTGATCACAGCTGTCGCCTCCAGTGGCCCCTGTCTTTCCGCTGCCGCTTGTGACATCATCTGCAGCCGCAAGGTTCTGTCTTCTTCCGTAGCCTATGGGATTTTCGCACTCGTGGCGCTTTAAACTGTTCTGAATGCCTTTGATCTCTACGATCTGTTCCCGCCCTATAAGTTTCTAGCCAGGTCCAAGCTTCCTCAAGTGTGTAAAAGAACTGTGTCAGGTCATCCACAATAATTCGTAACTTTGCAGGGAAGATCAACGAGTATTGAATTCCTTCCTCCCTGAGCTCTTTCTTGACCGCTAGGAACGACGCACGGCGTCTTTGAATGTCCTGTGTGTAGTCCGGAAATATTGTCACTTTGCTATTCCCTACAACAAAGGGGCCAGCCAGTCGCGCTCTCTGAATCACCAGATCCCTATCTTTCTAGTGGAGTAATCTAGCTACTACTGGTCTGGGAGGGCGGCCCGATAGCGGGGGCCGCGCCGGCACCCTATGCGCTCTTTCAAGTGTAAAGAATGTGGGCAAACCCTCCGGTGCAACCGTCGTCTTAAGCCAATTCTCCAGGTAGGCGATCATATCATTCCCTTCTGTTTTTTCCGGAATACTAATCACGCGTATGTTATTGCGTCTGTTTCGGCTCTCGGAATCCTCTGCCTTCTTCTCCAACGCCTCTATGCGGTCCAAAGCATCCACCATTTTAGCCGCCAGGGCAGTGTGAGCCGGCACCAAGTCCCGAAGGGAGTCCTCGTTTCCTTTTACTTTATCCGCCAATTTCGAGTGGTCTGCCCGCAGAAGCCCCAGCCCGGTTGCCACCTGCGCAATATCCAGTTGAAGGGCTTCCTTTGATGCCGCAATGCCATCCAGGATCCTGTCGAACTGTTGTTGGAGACCTGGTTCTGGCATTGTCTCCGCGGCCCCGTGCTCCACAGTGGTAAGACCATCTAGTTCCGCAGTCCCATCTTTTTTACCTTTGGGCTTCATCAAGCCTGGAGAACACCCCTCGGTGCTATGCAACGCACGGTCTCCTTCCAGGACCCCACTCCAGCCCGCTTCACCAATGCTGTACTCCCAGTGCGGCAGGACTCTGCGTGGAGTGCGCACAACAATCTGCAGAAATCCAGCCGAGGTCGCAATATGGAGCTGACCCCCCCCCCCCGGGCCGATTCCCAGCTGGTCCCCCTCATTAGCGATCTAGCTGCACCACCAGCCTCTGCGGTACATAATGTTGCGTATGCCCTCTATGACGTAGGTCTGCTGGCAGGGCGGCCTCTAGTCCCGCGTGGGCCCAGTCCAATGGCCCCAGGTGTAGCGTGTATGCCAGATGTTACCCCGGCAGCCCCACAGTCAAAAGGAGTTCCACCCTGGTGTGACAATGCAGCTGCACAGTGGATTCGCTGGGTGTCCCAGTGCGCCTGCTTTCTGCTTATGCATCCACAGGGGGCCGCAGCCCTGCTCCAGTGTGAGGTCCGTAATGTCGTGGGACGCACCGTGTCCTCTGCAGTGCTCAGCGTTCAGTGAATATTTCCCATGCCCCTTTCATCCCCGCATTGCTCGGCAGCCGCCTCACTCTCGGGGCTCATATCCCACGGCCGGGCCCCTTCATCCCGGTGTACGCAGCGCCGCGCGCCTGAACCCTGCCCCACCTCTGCAGCACAGAGGACAGGCCCGCCGCACCGCCCTCACCCGGGTGCCGCTGTCTGGGCTCTGCAACAGTCGCTCTCCTCTCTTGTGCGTGAGCCTCCGCATTCCGTGCCACCCCGCCACACCTCCGGGAGCTCAGATCGCCGGCACCGCTCACTGGCTCCAGGCAGCTCCTCCACCGCAGGGCTCCGCAGACGCGAGCCCCGGGTCGCCTGTGTCTTCTCGCTTTGGTTGTTTGTCAGCACAGAACAGGGGTGCCCCCACCAACACCTCTCCGATGAGGTCCCCTGTTGCATCAGCCGGATGGCTGCTCCGCCATCTTGTGCCGGGTGCAGAGTCCAGTTACGACAGTTCCCTGGGCTCAAGCACCAGAACCCTCCACTGTTGTGTTCTGCGGCCTCATGCGCCCAAACCAGGACCCAAAAGTCACTCGCACATTCGCGCGGGCCCCACCGCAGGCCTCCGATGTATTCCACTGCAGGGGAGATCACCGGCGCTCGGATACTTCTGCCATTTTGTCGTCCTGCATTGAGCTGCAGCAGCACAATTTTCGGTTCCTCAGGCCACTTAGAAGGCCCCCGCTGCTCCGCCAATTGATGTCTGCGAGTCTCAAGTGCCACAGGGACCCAGGGCGCTAGGTCTCGTCGTCGGCTTTAGGGGGATAACAGGATGTTTACCGGAATCAGGCACGGAGCTCCGAGCTCACGCCGCAATTCCCGTCGGCGCCCAAGCCACGCTGGTGTTCATTAGGAGAATACGACTGTAAAGCAGCTGCATTGTTGTCACTTAGGTGTCATAGTATGAATGAGACTGCAATGAGGTTTGAGTCGAAAATTATCGAGCTATAGGATAGTCCCTTCCTACAGAAATTCCCGACATGTCACTTTACCTATGATATCATTAAAGAAGTACAGCTTCTGGCAAAGTGAGCTAAAATGTGGGTTGTTTCTAATTAGGTCAAAGATTCTGGTCTTCAAATTTACACATCTGAAGATGTCAATTATCTAGTTGCCATTAGCATAGGGATGTAGGGCCTGATTCAAAATAATTTGCCCTTCAAGATGACTTTAGTATGCGAATTCGAGTTTATGATTCAAGACACGCGACCAATCGCAATTTACCCATATGGTCAATGTTATATGTTGCCAAGCCTGCAGGCCAGACAAGTGTAGACCGGAAAACCAACCGCTCGTCTACATTCGAACAATCGAATACAGCCACCACATCAGGAAGCATGCCTCAATGTGAATGTCCGCAAAACCTGATATGTGTTATATGTCAAATCGTATTTTGTAATGTGTAAATACCAATAAAAATAATTTTTAAAAAAATGAAACTTTACACCCATAAATTAGTATACCTACGCAGAAACGTGGCTTGCTAAGGTGACATTTTAGATTCACTGTCTATACACACAGACACCCTTGTAAGTATTTCAGGGTGCAAATTTGCCAGTGTTCATTAACTTTTGCAAGAGAATATTCGCAAACACACACTTTTCTGTTAAGTCTCCATAATACACAGAAACAAGTGAAGATATACTTCTGTTAAAAGCGGAAATGTCTTTTTAGTTTGGGCAAGAGAACGGAGTAGCTCTAAATCTTTGACAATGTGGTGGAAGAGCTTTTTCACTGTAAAAATATTTTCCTTGCATATAAATAGATAACATGGAGAGTGAAAATACAAGTATGCCCTGCTTGTAAACATTCAGAAACATATATTTGCTACATTTCGGGATGCTTAAATGTTTATGCAGGTCATTACTTCTTGGAATATTTGACAGTTAAAAGTTCCCTTCTGGAATTATTTATGAATTCTGATACTAGAAATTAGCTTCAAACGTAAAACTGTAATAGAAGAAATGTCAGATTTTCTTGGTTGTATGGGTTCATAACCAGGCCAAATATTAAAACCAAGGTAAATTATGATGTGTGGCCGATGCCCAATATATCTGCACAGAACATCAGTCAGCAAAATGTCTGCTGTCTGCTGTTCAGTGGCTCGTTTATTAGCAGACTGTGCAACAACCATTACTATTGTGTCTAAGTGGACGACGTTGTTATTCAATGCTTTTTAATGCGTTATACATATGTCTAACAGGAGGCTGCAGGTATTCCATTGTCTAAAGTCAGAGTGCATATCCTTTGTCAGTCTAGGGAGCTCTGCGCCAACAAATTTCTGGCCTGAGTTTTGGAAGAGCCCAGGCCAACAACTATGTTTTTACTCAGTGGCACAATATTTTGCTTCCAGCAAGTTGCTAAATTGATTAAAAATAAAAGTAAATCATTTAATAAAAATGTGTGTTTTGTATTTTGTTTAAAAAATAATTGTGTTTATACATATTCATTTGTATTATTTAAAGTACATCTACCTATAGGCCTACCATTCTAAATATTATTATCTCACCCTCAGGGTATTTCATCTGTCTTCATATGACAATTTAATATAATTGCCTTTTTTCAGTCAGTTCCTTAATTACCAAACTCTTATGTATTCCATCATTTCATTACATCTCTCGAGCAAGCCTGTTAAATTGTACATTGTTTTAATTTAAAGTAGTTTCATTTCATTTCTAAAGCATTTGCTATTAATCAAGCAATTTTTAATGTCATATTACAATCAATGACTTGAGAGAATGAGTGAATTCTCTTCTTTTTCATAGCTTATTAATTTGTGCACTTAATCTGTCATGATACACAGCAGTAGGTAGGCATTCATAGCTGACACGAGAGGACAATCCCATTCTCTTTTCCAATATTAACTTTGATAATAGCAATTAGAAATTCCTCTTTATGTCAGACCTGCCAACTTCTGAAATCTTTTCACTACCTGAGGAGAGGGGGCAGTGACTTTGAGGAGGCGCACGTTTATGCTGAACACTACAAAAGAAAGTATACCAAAAGGTATGGATGGATATCTTGAAATAATCCCAGCTACTGGTATTAATTATTGGGTGCCGCATCCGAGTCCATTGGTATTTTGCATACCATGCCACCTCAGTTTGGATCCAGCCATCTGCCGACTGTAGTTTGAGCTGGACTGTTCCTATTGGAGCAGCATCAAGACTAATATGCATTTGACTAGTCCAAACTAAGGTGGAGCATGGTGGGCGAAGAACGCTGAACTGTGATGCGGTCCGAAGGATTGCCAGAGGCGGAGATTGATTCAAGCATTCCATGCATCACCTTGTTATTGCTGCAAGAGCTGTGAACATGAGTCTCATCTTTCTTCTCCAACTTAAAGGAAAGAAAAACAAACATTCTGAGGCTGCTTCTGATGTCCTGTGGAGGGCTGAAAACCTGTAATTGACATTGGCTGTTCAGAGCATCTGACTACAAGCTGGGCACCCCCTTGCTTGAGGGGTTTCCAAATAATGTTATGTTCCATTGTGCAATTTTGGCTCCTCACTCGGAGACTGTGTGGAAGGAACCAATATAATACAGCATCACCATGAACATTGGCAGTCTGTAATCTGGCTGTTTACCATATTTATGGATGTATTGTAAGTCTCTCTCTAAGTTCACACACAATTGTGTTAGTTTAGTAGCAATTAATGTGTTTTTGATGATCACGTTAGTGAGAATCCATTCTGTTGTGATAGAATTACATAGCGCAAATCTGGCAAACAAACTTGGAAAGTCATTAACGGACATTTTCCAGAGACATGGAAGGAATCTTTCCTGTTTTGTATTTATAAAAAGACAAATCAATTGGTCCCCCAAAATTATTTAATACTGTAGGACATATTTATTAGCCCCTGTGCGTCACAATTGCACCACACAATGTGGTGCAAGAGCGACACAAATGAAATATGAAATTTATTATGCCACGCAAGGCCACCTTGCGTGGCCCGGCGTGGCTTTCTTGAATCTCAGTAATGTAACGCAGTACAAATGACTGCCTTGCATTACTCTAGACCAGGGAGGCATTTCCATGGGTGTTGCATGGGTGTTTCTACGCAACATCAGTGGATTTGGAGGCATTCCGAGATTTGCAAAAACAGTTAAATTTGGGAATGCGACAAAAAAAGAACGTCTCCCCAGGAGTGGCATAAAGAGGAGAAATATATTTAGTTCTCCTCTTTTTTTCAGCTTTTTATGTCTGTTGTCTACTCCAGCACACATAGAAAGTGGAAAAAGCCTTTCAGCCTGCACAAAAATAATCCTGCATGCAATACAGGCACCATTGAACTTTGGTGCAAGGGTGCCTGAGTTAGCATTAGGCTGCCCGTTTTGAGCCAGCATAGGGGAAAGGACAGGAATGCGCCTTATTGCCTGAAATATGGTGCATTCCTGCCCTTTCCCTGTGATACAGTGCAGTGCAGCAAGGTGACTTGTTGCACTGTACCACTTTTCCATAAATATGGCACTGGGTATATTGTATTGTATTGTATGTAGTACTTATAAAGCGCACTGTGACCAACATGGTATCCTGGTGCTAGTTATTACCACTATGTAAGAGAGAACAACTGATGGCAATCTGCACTTAAAACATGTATTTAATGAGGAAACACCCAAGTGGTCAGTGATCTTCTGAATTTTAATAAGTCAGAGTGGGATCCTAATGAAGGTGGTAATTTGTTCCATATCCAAGCGGCATTCACTGTAAAAGCACGTCCTCCTTGTAGAACTTTTTGAAATCTGAGTTCTTGGACATAGTTGCCTATGGATGATCGGAGGTGTCTGTCGGGAGTATATTTTATTAATTTGGCTTGTTGGGGTTTTGGTCGTTTGTTGTGTAGTGCCTTAAGAACAATACAGAAAGATTTAAAAATAATTCTCCAATGGGCAGTCAGTGAAGATCTTTCAGAGCCTTTGTGGCCGAAGAGTTTTGAGGGCTGTTCAATGTTAACTGTGCTGTAATTATCTGGATGTGCTCTAGTTTCTTTAATAAATAGATAGGCACGCCTAATAAAAGGGCATTGCAGTGGTCCAGCCTACTTAGTACGTTGATCCCCAAGCCATAAATATATGCCAATATTCTTAAAAATAAAATAAAAGACTTGACCTTTAAATCAGTTGTTTTTGCCATTTTATCAATTTTGATTTTTTAGGTTTGTCCATGACATAGAGTGTTGTGACACTAATTACACTGGGCAGAAAAAAGGTGTTTGTGTGGTTTCTCCGTTGTTGCAGTGTATTAATCCATGCATATTGATACAGTGCACCAAATCATGGTAAAACCTAATGTCACTAAATTTTCAGGGCTCCAATTTTTAATGAGATACATTATACATGGGAACAAATAAGATTGCAAAATAGGTTGTTCAACACTTTGATTTTGAGATCGGTTGTGTCTAGAAGGCCTATGTCCTTATGCTCCTCCTATTCAGTGTGTACATTGGGAAACAGATTTTTGGTTTAAGTAACGCTCCAATCTTTCTTTCAAAATGTGGTTCAAATCAGATGAGCTGTGCAGCATTTGCAATTTATATCTTGTTCCTTCATCAAACCAATATTGGTCTCCAGCGATCAAAATACACTGCCGTGGTACATGCTGAAACAATTCCGTGGTGTTTAATCTACTCACAATACTGGCTATTTGCCCTGTCAAAGAAACTGGAAAACTAAATGTCTGCCCCACAGACCCTAACATTGACCCACACATACTTAGGCTGATGTGCATATGTAAATAGGCAAAATGGTGTCACAGAAAGGGAAATAGGGCCAAATACTGAATGGCTACACCACTTCCTCATGCTGTATGCTGTCATTAGCAGAGGCAGAATGTGAATGGGACTCTAACAATCAATGGCCTCAAGAAGGTGTGTATACATATGCAAGTATGTTTTAAAGTATTATTTCATCACAAGATTCTGCCAAACAACCAAACTTGCCATGCTCTCCCAAGAAGTGCTAGCAAGGATTATCACTGCACAAATATTCTAACCTTTTCCCCAGGGATAACCAATAACAAAATTGGTACCCGTTAAGGAAACCTCTGAGATTCCATGTAACACAATACCAGTTTGTAGGCTCTAACATCGGCTAATACCAATCTACCCTTAAAGGCCTTCTGCCTTTAACAAATGTTTTTCATAATAGACAATTGCCTTTGCCATACATTTGTATAATAAACAGATCACACCTATGATATCTTAAATAACTTTTCCCGAAGAACAAATCAGGCCTATATCCTTTTTTCATTGACATATCACCATTATCTGACACTCATAACATAACGTCTCCTGGAGCAGTAGAGGAACACTCAAATGGTTCTACAGAACCTGGGGAGGCACTAGCAGAGGCCTGTTGAGAAAAAAGCCAGAGTTTGAGGAGCATTCAGAATATAAACTGATTGGGTTCAACTTTGAGGTGAAGAGATAGGAAATTACAGAGGAATGAAATCAGCATCCCCATTTATTGAGTTTTTCACAACAAGACCTTGCAGATCTGACAAGATGATGACAAGTGTACTTGATACATTTGTCAGCTGAAAATTTAGTGGCGTTATTATAGAAAACGTTGCTGAGGAGAGAGGCTGATTTACATTGGATCTTTTTACTAACTGGAAGACAATATACCTGTCTTTGGTGTTTTGTGACATGGTCAAACTTTTTTAGACTGAAGAGAATTTGTACAGCATTTTGTAGTCCAAGAATTATTTGATAGTTCCAAAGAAGGATTAAATGCACCCCAAACTATCCTTTATTTTTCATGCCCATACATTCTAGCCCCCCTCTGCTATGGTCAGCCCTATATTGTTCCCCATCTCTGTTTGTACATTAGAAATACCAATGCCTATCTCAGATTAAGTACCCCCACTAGAAACTAATTTGATATTACAAGTAAATGAGTGAGTACACGTCCATGTAAAGGAACACATCTCACATTGAGGTTCTTTATAAGAAACACAGGTCATAGAACTCCAAGATGAATCAGCTCAATGTATAATATGTCGGGGGGTATTTATCGTGTGATCACTTCTCCACTCCGCCATCTTGGAATGCTCCATCAGCAGTGCACTGACTCGGTCGACGTTATATTAGTATTTAAATATTGTATCATTGTTCTCAGCTCCACCCACTGTTCAACTGTTCAAAGTATCAGTCAATGCAAAAATATTCAAGAATTTTGCTCACTAATCCAACAGGACATTTCTGCCTGCAGCCCTGTGGTTTCCCTGACTCACCTGTCACGCTTCCAGCTCTTGGCTCCCGTCTCCCACCGCCGCCGCAGCCTCCTTCATCCCGGTGCGGCCGCTGAGAGGGGGAGACTTCAATCCCCGGAGTGACTTGCGGCAGGAAGCCACCTCAGCTGATTTGCGCGCCTAGAGGCGCTTTAAAACCATGGCCAGCCCCGGGGGAGCGGGTTTGCTCACTAATCCAACGGGACATTTCTGCCTGCAGCCCTGTGGTTTCCCTGACTCAGTCAGTCAGTCAGTCAAAATTTCTTTATTCGATTAATTAAAATCATAAAAGAACGAGCAATACATGGTAACATTTCATCATGACACACAGTAATACATTTCAAAAAATCTATTAAAATTTATAACAATTTATAAAAATGTATAAAAAACCCTAAAAACACATTATACGCAAATAAAATTGTACCAATAAAATCAATAAAATATAGATGGTAATCATTAATCAGAGACAGAGTGCCTAGTGCTAAAACGATGCTTATTTATGCGTGCGCCAGCAACCAAAAAACTAGCAACATGAAATGCCACTTTTAAATTGGGTAAGAGTTGCAAGAATAGCATAGCTGGCTTTACCTGTGTAAAACCCATATTGCACAGTATTGGCAGCAAAAAAAATTTTCTACTCTCTTTATAATGGCCACAGAACAGGATAAAGTGCGTCGTGTCTTGAATAGAAAAATAATCGCAATCGCAAAGATCAGCATTTTCAGGTCTAGTCCATTTTTTAAAATTGCCCAGAATAAAAGGAATTAAATCAAGACGGAATCTTGTTAGGAGAAAACGATGGTATGGTTTGTGTACCGAGAAAAGGTATGGTTCCATACCTAGGACAGATGTTATCGTACAATGTTTCCTAACTGTGTGTTTATTTAACTCTGTGGCTTCCCTCTCCAAGACATAGTGATCAGTCAAAAGATTTTTGACTGTCTTTACGTCTTCTAAAATTATCAAATGTGGGGAGGAAAAAAGTTCAGATCGGCCAACTAGAGTTAACTGCGTCTTGACATATTTTAACCAAGGAATGTTATGTACATTATCCAAGGCTAAACAATCTTTAAGAATATGATGGTTTAGAGTGAGCTCCTGGTTAAGCCACACTTTCAACCAACCAATAACTGGGGCTGCCTTTAAAATATCGGTAATATAGCCCAGACCGAGCTCTGTATGTGTTATGTATGTAGAAGTTGACTGGGGGACGGAAAGCAGAGTTCTCAAAAATTTATTTTCAACTTTCTGAATTTTATCATACTCATGATTAGTGTACCCCCAGATAACAGAGCCGTATTGGGCAACCGATAAACATTTGGATTTATAGACCTTTATAATGCTTTCCATGGGGCGAGCACCGAGCTTTTTAGCAAAACCAAGCAGCCCAGCTGCCGCTCTAGCTACTGCGCTGCTTTTGGCCATAAGCTGGGGGCCCCACTTGCCTTTTTCGTCAAAGATCACGCCTAAATAGGGAAAAGACGGGACTCTCCTAACCTCCTTCCCCGAACAGAAGAAAGTTTTAAACTTTCTTTTCCTGCCTGCAGGTCCTGCTATCATTACATGGGATTTTTTTACATTTGTTTTCATGTCCAACGAGGACATGAAATCCCCAAAGGCTGAGAGTAGTTTGTTCAGTGCCACTCCAGAGCGAGCTAAAAGGACAGCGTCATCCGCGTACAGGAGGACAGGTATCTTTATTTCTCCTGCGCGCGGAATATCAATATGGGACCCTGCCAAAACTGCCTCAAGGCCATTAATATAAAGTGTAAAGAGAAGGGGTGCAAGGATACATCCCTGCCTAACCCCTCTCTCTGATTCAAAATGACAGGTACATCTTCCTTCCCTGGTCACTCTGACCGACGTCTTGAGGTCTCTATGTAACTCTGCCAAGTATCGCACCAAAGGGGCGTCAAAGCCCATGGCCAAAAGGAGCCCCCACAACTTAGCCATCCAAACATCGGAAGGGGAGGAAAGCTAAAAAAACGCCTAGCCATGCCGCTTTGAACTGTGTTATTGATCGAAATGATTCTCTTGTTGGTGAGTGTGGGGAGATTCTTGTCGGTAGTCAAGATCCTACCATGGGTGAGGGTTGTAGGCAGCAGAGTAGAGGGGTGTCAGGGCCTGAAATTGAGGCCAACCAATCACCTGCTATCCCCGCCATGTTTCGGGTAAAACGAAGGGAGGTGAAGGGAAGTAACACAGATGGCAAAGGCCCAGCTATTTTTAGCGAGTGAGGTCCTCGATCCTAAGGCTCCTGACAAGTCCATTACTGTAATAGAAAGTAGTCTATCTGTCTCCGACCCTACAATACCCTGCTCTAATAGATTTTCAGTTCTGGCTAGTGTACATGAAGAGCTCTCTGTCCTGCAAGTGTCGCAAATTTCTGGACCCAGCCTTGCTCCAGTATCAAATCCTACATCTAGTTTGGTCACTGACCTCAACATTACTAGGGGCAAAATTGCCTTACAAGAAGTTAGCACCTTAACAAATTTAGTTACCCTCTTGCGAGATGAAATTGAGTCCATGAAAATGTTGATTACAAATCAAACTACTATGGTTGGTTGTGTACTCGAGGGGGGGGGGGGGCACGTATTCTACCTGATAATATTACAACTAATGGCAATTCCTTCCCCCTGAGACCACGCATAGAAAAGAAGGCACACCCAGTACAGGCAGGGGTCAGTGGAAGTGGAATAATTCCTGTACCTGCCGAAGCAGTTAGGGCAAGTAGACACTTAGTCCCTAATGTAACTAAAGATAAGATATCAACTCTAACAATTAGGCCGAAGGGCTCTAACCCAAAGCAAGATCAGGTATTCAGGACCATTCACGTAAGAGGAAGTAATAATATAAATAGGGCACCGGCTAGAATGCTAGTATCAGAAAATATTGCACACACTAGGAGGGGGAACATGTACTCGAACGAAGTTCATTGCGCAAACAAAATATATATGACTAATGTCCCTAAATTAGGTATGGGGAATAATGGTAATGGAGAGAATGTTGATTCCATAACTAACAAGGCAATCCACTGGTTGCGACACGTTAGAGGATGTTGCTCGGTGATTAGGGAAGACATCTCAAAGGCAAGAAGGTTAAGTTCCCCTTATGAAGAATACGATTCTATTGAACTAACCCTACGTTCAGAACTCCTGGCTGAAAATTTGTTTGCTCTAGAATTCAGAACCAGTCTACCAGTGCACTCACGGATCCAGCTAAGGAAGTTTTACCCTTCATTCCAGGCCCGTCCTGTCCACACACAGAGCAACCGGGGTGGGAGCTATGGTTCTGGATTAGATAACAATGATTGACTTTCTTGGGATCCGATTACAGGATCAACAGCTACGACAGGTGGTAGCCCAAGTGAGGGAGTGACTGTGGATGAAGTGATGGCTAGAAGTTCCAATATTAGTGCGGATTACCCTGAGGTTATGAATTTGCCGTTGAGCAGGGAAAGTGAGGTTTACTCTACCACCCTCCCAATGTAGGACCAAAATCAGGGGAAGAGAGGGAACCTTGCATAATCCCTACAATTGTTGCACTTTCTTGTTCGGGCAGCAGCAGTAGACCTGGGGGTGGTAAGTTAATCTTGTGGAATATAGCAGGCCTACGTCCCAGACTGCAGTCTCCGGAATGGCTCACATTTATCAATGATTTTGATGTGTGTGTCTTCCAGGAGACTTGGTTATGTGAGCCACTTTTTGCCCAGGGTTATTTAAATTATTTTGTCCCGACGATTAAGGGGCCAAAGGGGCGTCCGATGGGAGGTTTAGTTATCTGGGTTCGGCAGAGTTTATCACTTTCTATCAAAGAGGTATCGACTAAAAGTAATGACATCCAGCTTATTAGAGTACATTTGGGTCCCTTGGGTTGTTTAGATATCTATAATGTCTATGTTAGGGGAAATAAGGGAGGGAGGTCCCAGGTTATAGCGGCTTTGGATTCCCTCTTAGAATCTAACTCGGTGAATAATAATATAGTTGTAGCAGGAGATTTAAACCTAACCTTTGAGCCCCTGGTTGCTTATGACCTGTATACTGGGGAAGAGGAAGAGAGGCAATGGGGGGTCCCCAAACTGGATCTGAAACCTGTAACTAGGTGGTCTGAGGATGTCATCTGTATTAATGAGATCTGTTGGGAAAAGGGATTAAGAGCATTAAATGGGAGTACTGTGAGCGACATGTCAGGGGCTAATACATTTGACAATGGGCGCTACAGCAGTAGGATTGATTATGTCCTTTGCAGTATGAATCTGTGGCATCTGGTAGGGGACATGGAGGATAAGTCACGAATAGAAAGTGACCATAATCCGTTGTGTGTGGTGCATCAATGGTGGAAGCCAGAACAATTAGAACTGGATATGGCTGTGTATTGCTCTCCTGGAAGCGTCCCCACTAATGATCTACGCAGGCTTAAATGGGCGCACGTCATGGCCAATCGAGAGGTCAGGGACAATATTGGGGAGGAAGTTGATAAAGCCACATTGGTCCAAACGCAAATGAATAATTCTCCTGTAGGTCTGGCTGAAGTAACTAAACTACATGATAGCCTTTTTGTGGGCATCAGGGACCACTTTCTCAAACCAGTTAAGAAAAACAAGGGAGTAACCCCTGAGTTGCTTAAGTGGTATAACACCGATTGTAGGAATGCTAGAATTGCACTAGGCACTGCTATCAAGGGGAGGGATTTGGACGCTGTTCGTACTGCCAGAAAGGAGTACAAGAGGTGTATACTAAAGGCCAAGAAGTTGTGGGATGAACTTCATTGGCAGGATTTAAGGGAGGCAAGTGATAGTAAGGATTCTAGGCAATTCTTGAACATTGTCAAGTGGGGTAGGGGGGGCAGTCCGACCCTCCTGAAAATAATGTCTTGCAAGAGGATTGGGTGAATTATTTTAGACCGCAATATGCATGTAATCAACTAGGTAATATGATGGATGATTTTAGGCCCATCTTTTATAAGGGTGAATTTTTTTAATATTAATGAAGTCCTGATGGCTTTTAGTACGGTGGCCAGCGGTAGAGCGCCGGTGCAAGATGGAGTGCCAGCGGATGTTTTTCTTTACGATAAAGAACGCTGGGGTAAACACATCATGCTTCTTGCTAATGCTGTGGCTCAGGGAGCACCAGTCCTGGTATCATGGCAGGGAGCTGTGATAATTCCAGTATACAAGAAAGGTGACAAAGCGCAGCCAGGTAATTATACGCCCATAAGCCTTATAGATACTATCCAAAAGGTGATCGGGAGGATGATCCTGAATAGGGTACTTGATTGGGTCGAGGAGAATAGTGTTCTGTCCTCCTTTCAAGCGGGATTTCGTAAGCTAACAAGCACGGTAGACCAGGTCTTCCGTTTTACTTTATTACAATGGAAGACTGTGGTATTAGGCAAAGGCAGTCTCTTTGCTGCCTTTGTCGACTTACGAGCAGCTTTTGATCTAGTCCCCAGATCCCAGCTATGGGCAGTTTTAAAAAACAGGGTCTATCTGAAGAAATGTTAACATTACTGATGAGGTTGCATGAAGCCAACTATGCCAAGATACAGTGGGGAGGACAGGGAAAGGTTCCCTCTGACTTCCCGGTTGAGCGTGGTGTCCGCCAAGGCTGCTCAACGGCTCCCACGCTTTTTACATTATATATTAATGGAGTTGTTGGCCGCATGCCATCAGTAAATATAGATGCTCCCACTCTAGCTGGCGATAAGACCCCGATTTTAATGTTTGCGGATGATACGCTGATTTTATTGAAGACCCCGAGTGGCTTGCAGCGTGCCCTAATAATTTTGGAGGAATTCTGTTTGGACCACGGCTTGGAAGTTAACGTGGCTAAAACTAAGCTCATGGTTTTTAATCTGCACCATAGTTTTAAAGGTAAACTTTTTATGAATGGCCAATCGTTGGAGGTGGTCAAGGCCTTCACGTATTTAGGGATTCATGTGGCGAAAGATAATAAACGGGCCCAACAAATAGACATAGCGGCACTCAGGCATAGACAACTTGCAGGAGCCTTAAATATGGAACATAAAAAATCTTTAACAAATCCAATAAAGTCTGTACTCCAAGTTTATGAGGCCAAGGCTCTCATCTCTGCGCTTTACGGCGCAGAGCTATGGGGGTTTGAGAAATTGGGGTCATTAATAATTTCTGAAAACAAGTTTTTTCGTAGTTTCATTGGACTTCCTGTGAGTACTCCTTTGTTGCCACTTAGGTATGATCTTGGCAGGAAAGCTATTTCGGATCTAGCAAGGCTCCGCCCAATTTTATATTGGCGTAGGCTTTGGACTACTCTGGAGCTCCTGCATTACGCGGCAGGATTCTAGGATATTGTTAAATCCGATGTTTTCTATAAAATTAATTGGTTGAATGAGCTCAGAGATAGTTTAGTAGGCCTGGGTATGCAAATGCTGTGGGAAAATCCAGAGACAGCTTCTTTCCCATCAAAAAAAGTTTTAAAGGAGATTTACTGGGAGAGGGTGGCATACCGAATCTGGAGTGGCACTGGTTCTTCAACTATGGCAGGAGGCTTCCTAGAGGCAAAGCTTATCCCCAGGCTAGAGTCTTATTGGGACGCCATTACTAAACCAGGGGATAGGAAGCTCTACTTCCAGCTCAGAGCAGGATCCCTACCCCTCAAGTCTTTAACCGGTGCCGGTTGGGCTAGTGCAACTACCAGCATTTGCCCTGCATGTGGGGGCCACAAGGAAACCATTGGTCATTTTCTATTTGTTTGTCCCGCCTATGTAATTCCAAGACGAGTCTGGTTAATCCCACTGTGTAAGTCTTTGGGTACTACTAGTAGTCCTGAAGCTCTAAGAATCATATGCACTAGCACTTTATTGTCCATCTCAATAGCAACTGCCAAATATTTAGGATGGGCATGGGTGCTAAGACAGAAATTTTAGGCATTGACCGCTGAACGTGTGTTTGTTGGTTAAGAAGATTCATCTAGTTTGATTATGTAAAAACTTTTTAATTTAATTAGAACTATAAGTCATTTTGTATATAGCACTCGAGATGAACTTTTTAAATGATTGTTTAAGGATTGTGTTTTTATCTATTTGTATGCAATTTTTATATTTTAAAAATCTTTATTGATCGAGTATCTCTGAAATTTATGGGATTTTTATGCTTTTATGAGTCCATCTCGAATAAAGCTAAATTGACTTGACTTGACTTCTCCACTCTCTCATTAGCTTCCTATCAGAGCCTTGGTATCTTGCTCATTTTCGTAAAAACCTTTTCTGGTAGGTGATACATTATCTGATACATAATCTGTTCTGTAAATAGGATTGCACAAATATGCAAATAGTAATTTATTGCAAACTAATATTATGCATTGTGATATAAGTTTGTAATAAAACTTGCTTCGCATATCGTGAAAAACTGGGTTAATAATGAGAAAGTCAAAGTCAATATAAATAATGATACATTTATGTATAAAAACGAAATCATATATTTTTTAATGAATTCATATGTTATGAACTGAACGTCAACACCGACTCAGAAATATGTATTTAGACAGACCATGTGAACCAGGCCTGAGGTCACTGATTGACAGGTCACAGATGGGGTGAAACGTAGCCAGCAGAGAAACAATTGAACAGAAAATCCCAGATCAATCCCACAGATAGGCACAGTGACATCAAAATGGTATAGGTAGAGTGGCCCTTATAAAGCACATAAGGCCGGTAGGGAACAATCACGCCCAAAACACCAAAAAGTCAAATGTCACATAAAGTTAGGAATATATAGCCAGTCAGGACACAGCACGCACAGTACATGCAGTGATCATGCGCTTCCCATGCCGGACATCTGGGCACGTTACCCACTCACCGTATTGTGTCCACACAAGGTCAAGGCCCACCTGGACTTCCTATCAGATACAATTAATTTATATCTTCACAGACAGCAGTTCACATTCCTTGCCAAAAAAAGATTGCTGGAACTGTTAATACTGTTTTTATTTACAATTGCACTTTTTGCCTATGTTGCAAACCTTCACATGCTTTTATTTTCTGTTGGTGACATTTTCATCTTGAATTATTTCTGTAGATAGCGCTGAGCTCATAGTAATATATTCGCAAGAGGCGCACATCATACATTTAGATCAAAACCAAAGATTCCCCAAAAATAAGCTACGATGTACTTTGTCCACTAAAACTACAAGACTTACCATGGAGTCACCATTAAAGCACATGCAAACCAGGTTCCCCAGTCGGGATAAAAACGTAATATGTTTTGCCTAGAATTGCATGCACACACAAAGGCACACACATTTTCCTGGCAAAAAGATGGAACCTTTGTTATTAACACAATCATACATATGAGAACACATATACAAACCAAACACACAGTCCAAAAGAAAGACAGGGGAGAAGCATTATTAGAACTAGGGGCTATCTTCGAGGAGGCCCAGATCGATCATCCTGCATCACAGTTAGCGAGTAAAGCTATATGCAGGTATGGAAGTGCTCATGTCACTTACCCCCACATTAGGCTATTCCAATCCACCCCTATTAGGAACAGACTGGCTCCCCACTGAATGATAAATAGGTAGGCCCAAGCATGAGAAACCAACAGGCCAGCATGCTCAGACAATTCGAGCGCAAGCAAAGCCCAGTGGCTAGGCTTCAAGAACTTTGACCACCCCATCCCTCTTGCCCGTCACATTGAACCCTAGCAGCATGTAGCACACTTACTGCCACTGGTTCAGGTGAACATGTTGGTTATAGACAGTGATACAACTAGTGGGGGTGAGGTTGGTAGCCCCAGTCCCCCTGAAACCGATGGCAAGAGCGAGGCTACAGGATTTGCTCAGGTAGCCAAGGAAACAACAGAAAGCAAATTTGAGTACGAAATCCAACCGAAAAGAACAGTGCATAGCTCAGAGTAAAGGAGGCAACCTTGAAGGGATGAGGAAGAAAGGGGCGAGCTAAGGAGAGAGAGAGAAAGATCTTCCCTCCAAGAAACCCAGTCAGAAAACAGAGCAACGTACCCTTCACATAAGGAAAGCGGGGGTAGGTACAGGGCACCTATCGGGGAAGGGTCAGAGGTAGAAATAGATGAGAGGCTTCTGGCATGGATCTGAGACTCACCGATTTTACAACTTAGGAGAGGGACTTCCCAGGAAATAAGAGATCAAGGCAGCCTGGGGCTGACCCAAGAAAAATACAGGAAAACAAGATGCCACCTTTGCGTGTGCACAAGGGTTACGGGGATATACCCTGCTCCACCCGGACACACAGGAAGGATAGACTAACCCCAAGGGAGATAATGGCCAGCGAGGAAGGAGGGATCTTTGCGTGGCCATTCTGACACCTGCTATCCCACTGGAGCAAGGGAAAAAACAATATGATAGAACTTGGCTGGAGGAGGGATCCTTCAAACCAGAGCAAATGGGTGTATCGAAAGATTGCATTCAACATGGGGGAGGGGATCCAAAGAGGAACTTCCCTTACATACAGGATTGCTTAACAAGATGGAAAAGCCTTGAGACCCTCCCGGGTGAGTAGTGAGCTATACAAATGGTATGATTGATTGATTGATTGATTGAAAGCCATGTTAGGTAGAAACCAGTAGAGATAACCAAAGTAAAGAATGTACCCATTACTTCAGAACGGCACGTCAGCTTCTATCTATGTGGATCCAGCTGGATAAAGATGGGGTTAAGGACAAAGTTAACACCATTGATGGACGAAGTGGGGTAATAGCTCTCATGCTTTGAGAAGAAGACAGCAGGAATAAATGTAGCGATCGGCAATATCAAAGGTCTGCTGAGTAGTATTATTGGAGATCAGACTAACACGGTGTTTGCCAAACTCGCATCCCAGCAATTACACTGAAATACACCTAGCATGACGGGCCGTATTTAATTTATACAGGCACCGGATCTGGACATAACTGGGGGAAATGTTTCCTGTCAGCTCACCAATAGAAGGGTTAATGGCGGAGATCACGAAGCCAGGGAAGAGAGTAACTGATTTTCTGGAAAGGATAAGGGAACGCTGGGAACAGGAAACAGGACAGCCATGGATTGATACAGCCCCACAAGTTGCATTCTTTTACAATATACTCAAAAGGGGGCTGCCCACTTAGACACAGAGCAGACTGGACAGTGTGGTTGGGATAGACAGCAAACCCTGGTGGGAGATACAAGTCCATTTATTATATTACCACAAAAAGAAACATGAAAAAATAAAGAAAAACTAGAGCAAGCCCAGAAAGACACTGCTAAATTGGTACAACACAAATTGAAAAAGACTGCCCTTGAGGTGGCTGAATTGGCCACAAGCAAATTACATCACTTTTAAAGAGAGCTCCACCGCAAAACCCGAGAGGGTTTCAACCTAGTTATGTTGGAAGAAATCAGGGTGGTTGGCAGCAACCAGACCCTAGGAAATGTTACTATTGCCACACGATGGGCCACCCGGCAGACAGATACTGGTTAAAAGCATACCATGCATAGAGATCGATGGGCTAGGGCCAACCACCACAAACCCCATGTACATTCATTCACAAAGTCAAGCACAGGTCATCTGAATGTGCCTTAAATTCAGCCACAGGGAGGTCAGTCAGCTGCCACATCCCTCCAGCAGGGATCAGGTAGTTGGACAAACATGTGGCAACAGCAACCAGAGACAGGGAACTCAGCCCAACAGGGACTGTGGCCACAGCCTCGGCAGGGAGGGGTGGGTGACCATCTGGGGAGGTAATGCCTTCAGATAAACCTCCAGAATACATACCACCTATTCACCCACATCCCCCCAAAGAAATTGTATTCAGCCAAAAGAAGAGCCAATGAGACAACATTGGGAATTCAAACTTTTACTTACGTCTTGGGATTCAGGGCCTCTGTATGTGGTCTGTTGACAGGGTATTCTCACTAAAGTTTGCCACCAAGGGTGCCTGCAGGAGTCAAGGCCCCACTCTGCTTTTGATCCTCCAGGGCAGTGGTGGCTCCCAGATCAAGTACTTTAAAATCAGGCATCCGGGTCCCTAAGCCCAAAGTCAATGGGATGTGTTCCAATGACCAGATCAAAATATCCTCATTCTCGGGTACCCGGCCTGGGACAGATTTTTTCCATCATGGCATGTAGCCCTTACACCGCCTCAAAAATCCAGAGGTCTCCACTCACTGGATGCCCCTTTCAGTTCTAAAAAAAGTAGTCCTATAATGGCGGGAGCCAGGATTATTGTGCCCCTGGGATAGTGAAAACCCCACAACCTCCATGCCACATGAACAAGAAACAAAGTTGGGAAGTGCCGGCAATACATCGAGTCAGCCAAGAGGTTCACCAGAGTAGCCAGGCGTCCCAGAGCTGCTGGAACAGCCCTGGTTCATCATGAGAGTTCATTGCCTTAGCCCTGGACTCCCCATGTTTTTATGATCCCATCAATGTTTTCTGTTTTCTTTCTTTTTCCTCTGAAATCTTCCAAATCTCCAAAGTCTGTCCACCATACTACACCCCTAGTTATGTTGGCAGAAGTATATGGACTATGGAGAACACATCCGTAAAGGAAGTACAAGAGCTCTGAAGAAAAAATCATTAATGATGATACACTTGCAATGTTTTCTGAATTAACAGAATGAACCAAGTTCTTATATAACAGGTCTCTAATTAAACCTCCAAGTGTACGACCTTTCAGATGCCACATCAACACCGATGTAAAAGTGTGTGAATCAAGATTATAAACTGCACCCTGAACTTTTTTGTTTGAACTGTTATTGAGAATCTCCAATCACCAGAGGACCACAGACACCTCCCCTGGATCCATATCAAGATATGCAGTGTTCAATAACAAGTTATGTATTGTTGTTCTTCTATGTACCCTCTGTCTGTGTTGGATGCTGTCGCACCTATTCACTGCTAAAGAATCGCCTGGCCAAATGGAGTCCTTTTAAATACTGTCATAGCACTTGTGCAGGGATCTCTCCCATGTCACTTATAATTGCACCAAAGCAAACACTAGTATCCTACATGTACTACATAGTGCCTTTTGCACAACATGTGGAATCAGAACATGCCTGCCCTGGGCACTCAGGCATCCGACAGGTAGTGCTAAGTCTGTTAACTAATGCAGCATGCAGTTGCGCACACAGACTTTACTTGTCCCAAGATGTAGCCCTTAAAAAAGCAACATGACTTCTCCACTTATACCTATACATAATCAGGATCAAAATCCAACCCAACAAGGTAGAACCCAACAGAGTAGGAGTGAATCTGACCTGATACAAAACCAACCCAACGTATGGGGTACATTCACGCTGATGGACAATTACTGGCAGTTCAGCGAGCTTGCCTGCACTCAGTTTGTCACTGGATGGCGCAGACTCTATTCTCTGGTCACCATACACACACCTACCATGGCCATTCTCTGAGAACATCTATTGGATGTGTACAACACACACTAAGGAAGAAGACAACCTTGCAGCATCAGGCTCGTCAAAAAAGAACTTCAGGTTATTTTGGCTGGGCTCAGTACAAAGACATTCCAGAAGAATTCAGACTGTTCACAGACACACATGTATCAGAGGGTGGGTCCATACTCTTCTTTACCTTGCAGACAAAAGCTAATGCCCGCTGGCTCCATATAACCAGGTGGGAAATGCTTAAAATGATAAACAGCACTGAGCTTGACCTTAATTCAATCAAGGACGAACTGAGAGCAATCCGCCTCATGGTGGTGCAGCATCGGTATGTATTAGACTTAATGGAAGCAATGGAGCAAGGTGTATGTGCCAAGATCAGTGCGTCCTGCTGCACGTTTATCCAAGGGAATGACATGGATAATGGGACATTGATTTTTGGCCTCCAAGCACTGCACCATTTACAAACAGACATACATTAGGAGGAAGGTGCCCCTGAGCAGGTATGTTTCTGAATTGGTTCTCCTTGCTGGTTTTCATTGTGTTCTTGTTTTTGTGTGGAACAGTGCAGTTTAGGATTTCCTGCTGTAAAAACAGAGTCTTCGAATTGCGTGGAATGCAAGTAACTAGGAAATTAGTAATTGTCAAAGGCAAATTTAAAGAACAACAGACCCCCAATAAAGTAACTGTCATGAAGTATGTGTTGAATGGTGTAGATGAAAATTCATCTGGGAGAAACCTCACATTGATACATTCATGTATAAAACTAAATTGTATTTTTATTAGCAAATTTGCTCATTTTGAATTCCAAGTCAACTCGACTCAGAAATATGTAGTTAAGCAGACCCTGAAACCCAGGCCTGAGGTCACTGATTGACAGATCGAAGGTTAGATGGCACGTAGCAAGTAGACAAATACAAAAACAGGAAATGCCAGATCAATGCCACAGGTAGGGGCAGTGATACCACAATGGTCAAGGGAGATTGGCCCCAATAAAGCACACATCACCAAAGGGAACGTGCACTCCCAAAATACCATAAAGTCAGATGTCACATAAAGTTAGGAACATATAGCCAATCAGGACACAGCACACATAGTACATGCACTGATCACGTCCCCCTCATGCCGGACATCTGGACATGTTACCCACTGGTCTCATTGTGTCCACGCATGTTCAAGGCCCAACTGGATTCTGGATTCCCTATCAGTTATTAATTAATTGATGACGCCACAGACAATGGTTCACATTCCTTACCAAAAAAGGGATCAACGGTGCTGTTTATGACATTCAATGAATTGTATATAAACTCATTTCAGATCGATTGTAAGTTGAGACAGTTCTTAGACCTTGTACCTGTAACTGTTCTCCTTGCCGTACTGTTTAATTAAAAAAACTGTTCCTGTTTTGCCAAAAGCCTCTTGTCTCTTGTTTTTTCAAGGTATTTCATGTTCACGCTACAACTGTGTATATTGTTATGATATTTCCACTCATGCCTCCATGTACCCTTACAAAGGAATCATCAATCCCCCCATGTGTGGTGTACTGAAATTACTGGTGAAAAGTACTTTGCATGAGCATTTGGACATAATGTATGAGGAGAAGCTACGATGTCAGTAATGGCTATTTGTCAGTCCAACATTAGTATAAGATGAATTGGAGACGTAAACAAAATGTACTTATTAGTACATATGATTCTGAAAAGCTCAATTCAATCAGTGTTCTTCATATCCAACAGACAGTCCAAACCAAGTTAAACAATTTTGCAGATTCTTGTCTTTTTTGAATTTAAAAGGATTCCCAGCACACGATCTAGCCAAGACCTTTTCAGAATCATATGTTCTAATAAGTACATTTTGTTTACGTCTCCAATTAATCTTATACTAATGTTGGACTGACAAATACGCATAAGGGTGTGCAGTTAAAGCTTATATGGGTTTGATGTTTATTCATGTTTGTGTTGGGCTGATGACGTCTCTAGGTAGTAGATGTGAAAAGCTGCCCTAGCACCCCAACCTGATTCTTATAATATTACGTTACACGCCAACGACTATCAGATATATATACAGAGTCATTATTTGATGTGCGGTCTTTCACTATTAGGGAACACTACTACCTATCTTCTGTTTTGATATGTCAGTAATGATGTCATACATCATATAAGCTCTAAGTATTACCCCATTCTTTTCTTATATGTGTGCTGGTTGGCCGATGGTAGGAATAGTGACATATGGGAAAGTTTCCTATGTTGTATATTAGTTTCATATAGAATATGTAAGGCATCTGGTGTGTCAAGGAAGTAAATATGTAATGTTCATGGCCATGGCACTAGGAACTGATGGTGAGAGCAGAATACTGTGATCTGTGAAATACCAGTCATTGCAACAACAGGTTGATATGAGCATGTGACATGTAGATGTAGCACGGTGTATACCTTCACATGTGGTGGCAGTGTGTTTACTGTATGTATGTGTAATGGATTAGTAGTTGAGACAACTACTAAATGATATATAGTAAGATCACCATTGTGAATCTATATTTTGTACAGATTAACCCAACGTTATACTTGCTTGTCTGCGCTCTTTCTCTGCAGCCTGTCAGCACCAGCGTCCTACCACTAAGTAGAGTGCAGCTATATTGAATATTTAATGTGGACCGCCTTACATGGTATGCACTTTTTTGTGTCTAGGTTAGCCAGTTAAAACGTTTCTAACCTTTTCCCCTTCTTGCACTTTTTCTAAAGTTAGTATTTGTCTTCCATGTTAAAGGCCATCCCCCAGATGCATCAAGCCCTGATTCTGCGAATTCTAATTTGCGAAAAATATCGAATCGCAAGTTGGCCGCAATCACCGAATGAGAATTTTGCTAAATCCTTCAAAAATCGCAAAATCGCCTGTTTCCCATGATGAAATTGCAATTTCGCAATTACCGAAATCGCAAATTGCGATCTCACAAATTGCGAGATCGTAAAAACGGGAAGTCGTATTTCGAGCACAATGATGACATCACAACCAGGAAGTAGGCAGTTCCCTCACTCATTCTGAACACAGAGCTTGAGGGAGGAAGAGGCACAGCACTGAGCTCTATCAGACACACCCTGCAGCCCCACAACAGGACATACATCCAACTTCAGAATGTCCCAGGAAGCAGTGCAACTGGCAGAAAAAGAAAACTTTAATTTTCTGAACAGGAGCTGAAGTTCCTCATTGAGGGAGTCAGCAGGGACCATGATAGGCTTTTTGGGAAGCAATCCAGGAAGGTGCCTGAAGCAGACAAGAGGCACATTTGGCAGCGCATCAGGGCGAAGGTAAACTCTGTAGGAGTGACCCAGCGCTCAATTGATGAGCTGAAGAAGAGGTGGTACGACCTCAGAGGCCGTGCCAAAGAGCGCATAGCAGAGAGGCTGGGGAGCAACATGCCACAGGAGGAGGAGACCCCACAGGTGCGGCCAACACACCACTTGAAGACCTAGTTGAGGACACCATCAACCCTGCAGCCTGCGTGGGGGTCTCTCGGCTGGACACCTCCCGACCCACACAACAATCCCAAGGTAAGAGCCATGCAACTGTGACCCCGTCACCTAACAATGCACATGCCCCCAGAGTTAGCCATTTGATAACCCCAGTAATGCAGGCCAGGCACATCAAAAACACCATATTGCATTGTGGGACATGTAGTGTGATAATAGTTCCCTGATAGCCACACACAGTCAGACCTGTCAAATGAAACATGTCCCTAAAGCCAGTCAGGGAATGCAAGCCTGCATGCATGTTGCAACATCCCATGTGCAAGACTCATATAATTAATCATGCACTTATTTACATCACAGGTGCTGTAGAACCACAGAGCACAGACAGCGAGGCACTCCAAATTGAGGAGAACCCAGAGGACACCAAGGGAGAGAGCCATCCTGCCCCATGACCTGGACCGTCACACACACCTGCACCAGTACCACCACCTCCCCATGCGGACAGGGCCAGACCTACAGCCACAGGAGGAGAGCAACCACCCCATGCATCACACATGGCAGTGGAACAGGCCACACCACCACCCAAGAGGCAGACACGGCGCACAGCCACTGTGCGATAGCAGTCAAGCGGCTGGATGAGGCAGCAGCGTAACGTGGCAACACGAGCTGACAGGGGGCAACATGCCCAAGATCCAGGGCTTGGTATTGAACGCTGGATGCTAGCTGTCCACCAAAAGCAGGCAAGGCACATGGCAGCCATGCAGCTGCAGCTTTACAAGATTGCGCGCAATGTGAGCCAGCTCACCGAAAGCGTGCAGGTGTTAACGCTGCAGTGAGGGAGAACAACCAAATCATGGTGTCACAGCAGGACATCACCCGCCGCCGCCGCCGCCACCGCCAGCTGCTGACCCGGCTGTCAGCATATACCAGGTCCAACCACCTGATTGGGAATGCAACATCCCAACTGTCACGACGGTCCCTGGCAATGCAAATCCAAATGGTGCAATGCTGCCAGGATGTTGCTAGGGCGTTGGGACAGGTCACAACCGCTGTCCAAAACCAGCAGGTGTGTGGCCATGCCCATACAAGGGGGGGGGATGATGCCAGTGAGGGCACAGCCAGTCTGAGCAGCCTGTCCCTGCCGGTGGTACAAGAACGACGCCGCAGTACCAGGCCCAGTGCAGCATCACGCACCGATACTGGCAAGGTGGATGTGGAGGCGCCAGTGATTGACTGACCATTAGCAGCAGTGCCATGCTGAAGTTACAAGCACGCCTGCTTCACAATCATGGGGCTGTTTGACGTAATACAGTTTTCATGTTTTCTGAACACAAAAAGTAAATGAAAGATCCTGTTTACATAATTATAAGAATTTATTTAAAATGCAAATCCTACTCATGTCATTATTTCATTTGGCATGCATGAGTGCAGTGTTGTGTGAGGGGTATGGGTGCACTAGAAATAATTCAGTGTGATGTTGTTGCGGCACCTGTGTCCTTCAGCGGGATTCTCTCCGCGTGCATGAAGCACATGTGCGGGTGGGCGGTTGTCCCCCTCCGACTCACTGCCAGAGATCTCCACAGGTATCCTCCGCTTGATAGCAATATTGTGGAGTATGGCACACACGGCCACGATGCGGCAGCAGACCTCAGGCTTGTATTTGAGGGCCCCACTAGTCTTATGTAGGATGCGGAATCAGCTCTTTAACATCCCAAATGTCTGTTCAATTACATTCCTGGTGTAAATGCGCGCAGCATTGTAACGCCGTTCCTGTGGTGAGGCAGGGTTGACGTATGGGGTGAGGAGGGACTCACGGAGGCCATAGGAACTGTCACCTGAAGGAAAGGAGCAGAGGGTCAGTGCCTGTCATGCGCAGCTACATGGGCTTGACGTACTGTATGTGGGCATGTGTACTTACCTAGGAGGTGTCCTTCGCCAAAGTCACCCCTGGCCAAACGGGTGTGTATGCCGCTGTGCCTGAATATGAAAGAATCATGCGTGCTCCCTGGGTATTGGGCCACTATGTCGGTGATGATTGTCTTTGCATTGCAGACCATCTGGATGTTGAGTGAGTGGTAGGACTTGCGGTTCCGGTACATGTATTCTGTCTCAGCGGGTGGGCAGATGTGGATGTGGGTACAGTCAACGCATCCAATTACATGGGGGAATTAAGCAATGTTATAGAAGTGAAGCTTTGTTTGATTTAAGTCCTGTTGGGTGGTTGGGAAGGTTATGTAGTGGTGTATCCGGGTCGGCATGGCGTCCAGGAAACTCCGTAGGCAGCGTGACAGTATGCTCTGGGAGATTCCCCCTGCATATGCAAATATCCCCTGGAAGCTTCCGGAGGCCAGGAGGTGCAGGCAGCACAGGACCTGGACATGGGTGGTCACGGCATTGGACCTCCTTGTTGGGTGCTGCATCAGGGGGTCAAGGTCTCGGATGAGCTTGGTTATCATTGCCCCATTCAGCCTGTATTTGGAGTATATCTCCTCATCAGTCTGTCCCAGGAGTGTTATCCGCAGCCGGAAGATGCGCTCCTGAATCCTGCGTTGGTTCCGGGCTGCCCTCTGGAGCCTCAGCCGCCTTGCCACGATGTATAGACCTGGCATTGTGAATGTCCTCATGCTCCTACTGTGTCTCCTTAAGTGTGTTTGTTTTGCTCTGCCCATTTTTCCTGTTTGAAATTTGTATTTTTATTTTTTAAATTGAACTTCATGGTTACCACCTGCTTTGACTTCTCCTTTAATTGCGACTCTCATTTAGCGATTTTGTTTTTTTCTCGCAATTTGCGATGTTTGATGAATTGGATTTGAAAATTATTTGCGAATTCGCAAATTAATTCGCAGAATAAGTGGAAATTCGCAGGTACCGATTCGCTATGGGAGTTCCACATTGATTCTGCGAATTCATGTTTGCGAATTCGCAATTTAGTGTTATTTTGCTTGATGAATTGCGGGACTCTTAATTGCGATCGCAAAAGCTGTTTCGCAGCTATTGCAAGCGCAATTTAGGTTGATGAATCTAGGCCTATGTGTGAAGGCCATTTCTAGTCGATAGTGGTACTTGTAACTTTGCGGAAGAAATATTATCACAAGCACTCACTCGCCTTACACTGTAAATCCTTATTTTTCATGATATTCCTTGTCTTTATGCATTGCATATTTGCATTAGGGAGTTGCAAATTACGGTCACCGCTAGCAAACTTGCAATCACTTCCTGCACCAGGCCCCACATGTTATTTGTTCTTTTATTAAATGCTCACATTCTAAGAAGTAACACTTCAGGGCATACGTTGCTAGGTTTCTTTGATGCATGTGGATGATCACGTGCAGTTTAAAATTTCTGCAATTATTTCTTACCTGCATATATTGCACTTTGGTCAAAATTTCATTGGATAATCTATAAAAATATTCACACTGTAAATCTTGATTATTTACAAGCGAGCTACAATAATATACAAACAGACTTCCTTCAGTGAGCTCTGAAACAGTTCTTAAGAACATGTTGACAGTCATTCAAGAAGAACATTTCACTTTGAAGTGCAAGGTGAGGACAGTATTTGTACTACTGGTCTTTACTTCAAGGTTAGTCACTTTCTATAAGAAACATGAGATTGAAAAACGAATGCGAATCATGGCTGGCTTTTGTTTAGCCTCTCAATCAGAGACATTTTATTCATGAAAGATTGCAGCTCCATTGTCACGTTCACCTCCCTATTCAGCACGCTGATCTTCAAACTGAACTCAAGGTCAGCGAAACTGCTCTGCTCCTGTGTACTTTTACCTTTTCAATGCTGTTTTCATCCTGACACAATGTCTCATCTAATGCACACTTCTATTTTTCTAAGGCAAAAGACGTCAACTCGCATTCTGAGGACAAGCAGGTCAAGAGCACGGATCTGATGGGGCAAATCAAAGTTTGACCCTCAGCTGAAAGTGAAGGGAATACGAAAAAGGCTTCAGTGCAGCTGTAATGGAGGAAAAACAGTTTTGTTTTTAACTGATGTGGGGCATTCTCAAGGGAACAACAACTATAGTAAGGGCAAATCTAAAAACAATATAGGAATTGTGTCAAAGAAGGTAGAACAATTGTCAAACAGGCAGTGCCCGATTAAACTCTGTGGAGGCTTCTAGGCAGTTGAAATTTCGGGGCCCCCTCGCAAATTATCTCCTAATACATTTTTAATTTTAACAAACACAAATTTTAATAAACCAATTTTATTACACAAAACTAAACATTAACAATTATTAATGTTATTAAACAAAAATCTTAATCCTCGGCCGCTCGATGGAGATGACCATCACTACTGTACATTACACATACATAGTTGATGAATAGTTAAGAGACAAAGGGGCATATTTACAAAAACAATTTGGAGAGCAGAGTTGCGCCAGATTTGCCGGCACTGCGCACCAACATTTGATATGCCGTACTCACAAGAATATGGGGCACCCCTTTGTTTCCCAGCGCAGGCACCCATGCAACATCGCAGCAGGCTCAATTGTTTATGTGCAGGAAGGGACTCCTTTCTGCACACAAACAATCATTCATGGCGATTTACTCTTTCTATGTTAGCTGCAGAATGCAGCACACATAGAAAGAGCAAAAAAACTAGGAGAAATCGAAAATGTCTCCTCCTATCGCCATCCTAAGACCAGATAGTCCTGGCGTTTGTATTTGGAGCTGCCCCAGGCTAGTAAATCTGGGGCAGCATAAAAAACAATGGGTGTTGTGGTACAACGCCCACTGTAACTTCTATTGCACGCCCCTTTACCGCAGAGGAATTCAGTGGAAAGGGGCATATTTCCCAAGCTGGCATTAATCCACATTAAGGGACCCATTATGATGTCAGGCGGATTGCCCCCGCTAGGCTGGCAGTAGCCACCGCCAGCCTGGCGGGGGCAATCCGCCTGACTTCCACACTTGTTTCCCCCCCCGCCATATTAGTATGGTGGGAGGACCTCGGCGGACGGAAAGACCATCCGCTGCTTTTCCGCCCCGGTCACCTTGCGTGCTGGGAGTCTCCTAGCTAGGAGAGCTTGTGACTGCTTCAGAAAGGGGAGGTTCCAGATTAAAAATGATGGCCAGGTCGCCTGCCACTTCTCCTCTATTCCTACATTGAACAATAGTCAACACAGCAACCTTGGTTGCGAGCCGAACCTAGTGGGGGCTATTTGGAATCAAATAAAACAGTTGAGATCCCCGTAGATGTGTCCGTGAGTAGAGATTCTTTTGTAGTCCTCAACCCTGGGGAGGATACCATTGAAGGTATTCTAGCTCTTCACCTGGACAGACGCAAGGACTGGAACTTGCCTTCCGAGCCGCTTTGTAGCCTCATTGGAGGCTCTTTGCCGAATTAGGAGACCTGCCCGGGAGGTTCTAATCACAAAACTGGCCAGTCCCTGAAGGTAGACCTACTCCCAGGCACATGGACAGGTAGGGCATTACTGTAAAGTAGAGGGTGGTGCCAGAGCTGCGCTGTGAGGAACATACTGGGGGTGCCCCTGGGAGTAACAGTTGATGTGTAGCAGGAAGCTGAGGCCAGGGCTGGTGGAGCACTGTGTGGCAAGACTAGTATTGGGGAGTGAGGCGGCTGCGAATCAGTGGTGGTGCACGTAGAGTTAAGAGGGGTATTCCACGATTGGTGCATTGGAAGCAGTCCGGAGGGAGGCGCACTCTTCTAAGAAAGTGAGACTAACAGCTGCGTCCAGTGCAGTGCTGGAAGCTGTAAACATCCGCTCGGCCTCTACTGGACTACTAACAGAGGGAACACTGAAGATAGCACCTAAATCGCGGACGCACCCAGAGAAGACAATGGGAAGGACGGACAGGACGCAGTCCAAACTCACTTTCGAACAAAAACGTTCTAAGTCTCACGACATGGCGACGGAGGAATCTGGCAGGACGTCGACCCTCTTAGAGGACAAGACGGACATACGGAGTATGCTGCGTTCAATGGAAAAGGGCCTGCAAGGCGGCATCACCTCCCTTGGTACCAAATTAGACGCCCGTTCCTACCGGATGGACAGAATGGGGGAAAGACTGGGTAAACATGCGGAGCAGTTAGATATGTCAGAACGGAGGCTCACAGAGGTAGAAGAGGCGCAAACTACTATTGAATCTGACCACAAACAGCTTGGGAGGGTCATACGTGTATTGCAAGACAAAGCAGAGGATTTGGAAGCCCGCTCGAGATGATAAAATTTACGAATACCGGGCCTGCCAGAGACGACGCAAACCGGTAATATGAAACATTTCATGGAGAAGCTGTTGGTAAACCTTCTGGGCGCTGAAGTCTTCTCAAACATGTTCGTCGTGGAGAGGGGGAACCACTCCTTGGGACCTCGACCACAGCCTGGGGCACCACGTGCCCGCTAATAGCTAAACTGTTAAATTACCGTGACATAGACGCTGCTTTGCGGACGGTGAGGGACAAACTTGCGCTGGTATATGAAGGTTCGACCATCTCACTCTACCCGGATTTCACCGCCCGAGTGCAGGAGGCGCGCACACATTTTGTGCCCATGAAAAAGCAACTACGTGAACTAGGTCTGGACTACGCTATGCTGTACCCGGCGAAACTGCATGTGAACAAGCAGGCTAGCTCCCACAACTTCACCGATCCAAAGGCACTCCAGACAGCATTAATAGACTGGTCGAGAGAACAGTGACAGAGCCCAGAGGGCCAGCTCTTGGACGAGGCGGCTGGAGGATCGCTCGAGGAGCAGGACTGAGACTATCCGCCTTATGCTCAACTGATAACTAACATGGGGATGGGGGGAGGGGGGGAAGTGAGTTGTGATGATTCAGAATATGTTGGAGTGATTTTGCTGCAATCCTATTATTATTCCTATATCTATGCAAATGTGACCATTATCTGTTGTCGAATGTATGACAGTGTTGGGTGATACTCCTGGGATCTCATTGTAGTAGACAGAACACTGACACAAGGATCAAGGTTGGACTGCGGTATGTGATCTCGAGCGGGCCTGACTGGGAAGTGCACAATGGTTGGGGCTGTGGTTTTATCAGCCGGTGTGCAGGGGTCGGGATACGAGAGTGACTGTGTTTAACTTCTTGTTGCTACAGAGCGACCTCTGCCCACGAGTGCAAAACACCGCAATTGTTACTTGAATTTCGGGGGGGTGGTGGGGGAACGGGTGGGAGTTATCGGGGATGAGACGTGACGGAGTTGTGGGTGGTCAGCTTGGGTGGGAGGAGGGTGGGGCCGGGCGGGGGTGTAGATGTTGTTTTTGTTGTTGGAAATGTTAGCCAAAGCGTTATGAGAGACATGCACTGCACTTAATTGGCACGAGTCAGGACACACTGGTATAATTGACAGACATGATGGCAACAGCTAATGGAGCCACTGCCCCAAGAGCTAAAGACTCCCTCAGAGCTCTGTCGTGGAACATCAGAGGTCTAAACGACCTCCGCAAATTGCACAAAATGCTAAACTATCTAACTGGACACAATGTAAATGTTGCCTTGCTTCAAGAGACTCACCTACCACTACTTAGCCCAATGATGCGCCTGGTGGGTAATGCGAATGCTTCGGGCTAAACCCCAGATCAGATTACACGATAAAACAGATAGCAGCGGACACGGAAGGACGATTTGTGATATTCAAATTCCAGGGGAGGGGGCTGGAATTGCTCCTAGTAAACGTCTATGGCCCCAACTATGCCTGCCCGGAATTTTTGCAACATTGGCAAACACGATGGCTGGTTATGCGTCGACACAAATACTCTGGGGCGGTGACTTAAATTTGGTTTGAAATTCCGAATTAGACAGGTCTGGGGGCCCGACGAGAAGGCCGGCGCTAGCGGCTAGGACCATAGAAAGTGTTACGATTAGTAAGCACCTTTCAGATGTCTGGAGGGAGATGCACCTGCTCGAGGGAGGGTACACACCCTACTCTGATTACCATAACTTACACAAATGAATAGACTACTGGTTGGCGTCGACGCCCCTCATGTCTCTGATTCGTACTTGCCAGGTCTTGCCACGTACTTTGTCCGATCACTCGCCATTTTTACTGGTCCTGTCTACTCCTAGGAAGACAATTCAACCATTTACATGGCGTTTTCCCCCTTTCTCACTACTGCACCCCCTCTTCAAGGAGGAGATGGAAGTGGCGATAGATACATTTTTCGCTATCAATATTGGTTCGGTGGACAGTTTCCAGACGGTGTGGGAAGCCTTTAAGGTGTACATCTGTGGGGTGGCCATGACTAAGCATGCGTGGGTACTGCGCTCAATCTGACAGAGGTTGTCGACCTTGGAATGGAAACTAGGCAATCTGGAGGCTCGTCAGTCGGCTGGGGACGATGGGGACGGATGTATGTCATTACAACGCATGCTTTTACTCCGCATGCCATTACAACGCAGTTTTTACAACGCAAGTCAACGCAGTTTTTACAACGACTTGCGTTCTGGAGCACTGGATAGTGGAATAGTTTAATTTTCTATTGCAATTCCAGTCCCCGTGGATAGTAGGGAAGATGTTGGATAGAAAATTAAACTATTCCCTATCCTACAGCGCCCTCCAGCGCAAGTCGTTGTAACGACTTGCGTTGTAATAGCTGCGTCGTAATGGTAGTGCGGAGTAAAAGTTGCGTTGTAAAGGATGTTTCCCATGGGGACATTGCAGGAGCTATTAGGGACTAATTAGCAGAATATCAGGAAGCAGCGGATAGTGAGGTGAAACACCTGGGCAAATGTGCCACAGCGCGGGCATATGGTGAAGGTGACAGGCTGGGATCGGTACTGTCTCATATGTTGAAAGCTAAACGTAATAAAACTCTGCTCATTGCAAACCGATCGGAAGAGGGTGACTTGCTAACAGAGGAAGAGGGCATTGCTAATAGGTTTAGACAATACTACTCAGGGCTGTATGCTTCCCGCTCTTGGGAAATGGGTGGTGAAATCCTAGACTACCTAGAACACATCCAGCTGCCCTTCCTGTCGAACACTCACAGAGAGTTTCTCATGCTCCCCATTGAAAAAGATGAGATAGTGGAGGCATTCCCGGGAATGAGAGCAACCAGCACCCTGCTGACAGATGGCCTCACGGTGGGATTTTACAAAGCTTTTATTGATCTGCTGGTACCCCACATCTCCACGCTCTTTGACGATCTACGCATTACGGGCAAGATGCCACAATCTATGAGAGAAGTGATCCCCAAACCAGGTAAACCCCCTGAGGAGTGCTTCTCTTACCGGTCGCTCTCTCTGCTGAATGTGGACACCAAGTTGTTTGCGAAGATTCTGGCTAACCGCCTAGCCCTATTGACCCCGGAACTTGTTGTCCCGGAACAGGCGGGGTTTGTGCCAGATATAAACCTCACCTATAATCTTAGAACGGTATTCGTAACTATACAACATGTCCGACAAGATACAAGAGCCATGGCGGTGTTCCTAGATATGGAGAATGCTTTTGATTCGGTGGAGTTGCCCTTCATGCGACACGTACTGACCAGAATGGGACTCGGGCCCGTATTTCTGCAAATGCTAGGCGTGTTGGACAACGCTCCCACAGCACGCATCCGGCTGGGGAATCTTATCACTGGGGCCATTTCTATTTCCAGGGGTACACGACAGGGATGCCCCCTGTCCCCAACGTTATACGCCTTGATCGCTGAGCCCTTGGCGTGCAAGCTCAGAGAATTTCATGGACACAAAGGGGTCAGGTTCCCTGCGTATGAGATAGTGGTCTCAATGTACACAGAAGACACCCTGTTATACATAAGGGACCCAGAAAACAATCTCTCCCCAGTCGTCAGAGAGGTGGTACACTTCGATGTGCAATCTGGGTTGAGGGTCAAGTGGACGAAGTCCATAGCTTTTCCGCTCACCTCAGCGACTACGCAATTTGAGATGGAGTACCCACTGCAATGGTCTGATGACTTGGTCAGGTACCTTGGCATTAGATTGCACACAGACCCGGACATAGTGTTCCATGAGAATTATGGTATCGCTGTGGCAAAATTAGAGGATGACATTGAAATCTGGATCAGACTGCCATTATCTTTAATTGGCAGGGTCTCTATCATGAAGATGGTGGTGCTCCCCAGGTTCCTTTTCCTGTTCGTAAACATACCGATAGTGTTGCCTCGCTCCTTTTTTGTTAGAATAAATAAATTGTTGATACGATTAGCTTGCGAAGGCAAGCAGGTACGGGTACAATGGCGAGTGCTCACCCTACCATACCACTTGGGAGAACTAGGCGCACCTGACCTGGAGTTATTTTACAGAGCGGCGCAGGGTGCACAAGCACATAGTTGGGTCCACGGTGCAGATAATACACCATATCTTTGACTTGAAAAGCTATTTGCTGACCCTCTCCCCCTCCCCCTCCCGGCGGTTATTCTGGAGCCTGTTGATCGCAGGACAGGCATATTGGACTCGCTCAACTCGACGAGACACGCATGGCACAGCCTGGTAAGCAACAAGCAGGGGCATTACTGTACTCTCCTGAAATGACAATAGACTGGACGATCTGGTTGGCCCCCTGTAGAGATGGAGGGGTCATACGAGAGATGCAAGCGTTGGGTATACACAGAGCAGGTGACCTGTTCTCAGATGGTGTTGCCAAATCGCGGGACAAGGCCTCAGTCCTTACAGAAGCTCCCACCTTGCTTCAACGCTTCCAGTTCCATAGAGTGCGCAGGGCACTGCATCAACTACTGGGGGAAGATCTGTGCGAATCCCCCGAGGTAAAAGAGCTGATGTATGTTATTAAAACTAAGTCCCCTGTGAGATAGTCTCTAACATATATATGTTAGCAATGTCACATAGAGCGAATCAATACACAAGGGCCAGGCTGGCATGGCAACGCGATCTGGACATGACTATAGAAGACGCCATGTGGTCTTATTGTTGCAATAACACGACACACATATCATTACACAGCAAACACAAACTTATCCATTTCAAATACATTAACAGAGTTTATTATACACCGGAGAGATTGCAGAGATACGGGCTCAGAGAGGAGGCAACCTGCCATAGATGCTCTTCCCCAGTTGTGGATTTCATACATTTTCCAGTATTGGGATAAGATATTCTGGGAACTGAGCAACATAGTTCGTTTTACGATTGCCCCGGACCCTGCGTGGCACTGCTGGGTTCTTCCAAACAGTTACCGAAAGCAGCCTGTAGGCTGGTGGACATGGGCCTGCTGATGATGAAGCGAAGGGTGGCAATGTGCTGGATGAGGGGCCCCTTACCTACAGTGACACAGTGGTCACATGATGTCTTTTATTGCTGTACATAATCAGAGAACTTTAGTGAACTGCTTGCTCCGCGGAGCAGACCAAAGAACTTCTGGTGGTTATACACAACATCACACAAGATGATGGACGGAATGTTGCACAATGGCAAAACATTCACCCTCAGTCACAGATCTGGGTTTAAGCCATCGTTATTTTGCTCACCAAGCCACCCCAGTTCAGACATGGCCATATGCAAATCAGTCTTGACCCTGTGCCTCATGGGAACAGTCCAGCCCGAACTGCCAAGCCATGTCTTTCCTGGACCGGAATCAAGCATCCCAGGACCGGTTTCTGGCTATCGGCCGTCTTCAGCCAGGATAGCTTGACTCCAGTGGCTTAGTGAGCAAGGGACCCACGTCTGGGCATACCCTTCCCACAACAGGTTTGGCAGGTTATACACAATATACCTGAACAGTAAAAGTGAGAACTCGAATGAAGGGGCATCAACAGAACCCATAGCAGGAACTAACACCAACACTGCATAAGGGATAATACAATATCACAGACCTGTAGGGTCCACTGTTTTGCTCAACCTACACAGGGGATAGTTGGTATGGATGGGAAATCTGCTAGCACCGGTGATACTAAGAGGAGGAGAAGAGGAGAATAGGTATAGAACAGCAGCCAGATAGGGGTTACATGGCTGTATGTCGCTGCATAGGGTATGTGTCCTGATGGCGGCAAGTTGTCCTGACATCTCTTTATTTGTAATGATTATTCATGCTATATTTTTAATCACTGTTCTACAGCGGATACACAGTAACAAGAGCCATAATTTTTACATGTGACGCGGCCCTACCCCCGGGATGTGGGCGATAACGCTGTGTGCAGGGCCTTGTTTTTATAAGCCGCCGGCCCCAGGGTTGTAGGCGAATGGCTGTGTATTTCCGTGACACTTATTTTATTTTTTCTTTCATAATGAAAAACCTGTTAACAAAAAAAAGTTTTCAATTCTCATTCTTGCATGGTTCTTCTGTGTCCTCTTCATCTGGATCCATTGAATATAAGTTCCTGTCTTTGGGGGGGGGGGGGCAATTAAATACTCAATATATTAAACACTTGCACCCTTTTCAGAGGATTTCTGCTGAAATCCTCACTATGCTGAAATCTTCCTTTTTCACCTTCATACTTCTTAAATTTCCTGAGATCTTTCTTTCTGAAACACCCTCAATTTAAACTTATGGCCATATTAACAAGGAAGTGGCAGAGCGCAGCATTAGCCTCCTTGGCTTAATGCCACAATTTGCCACGTCTGAAACGTAGGGCTGCCCTGTATTTACAAGAATACAGTGCAGCCTTGTGTTTCCCCCAGTGCTGGTGCTAAATTAGTTGCCTCGAGCCAACGCAGACACCCTTGCACCATTGTGCAGGAAGGTATCCCTTCCTGCACATAAACAATCTAAAATGGTGTTTTGAAACATATATGTGTGCTACTTAATGCAGCACACATAGAAGTTGAAAAACTTCATTTTTTTAATGATTGTTTATTGGTAGGAAGAGACACCTCCCTGCACATAAACAATCAATGGTGTTTTGTTGTTTCTATGTGTGCTGCACAATACATCACATATGGAAACAGCAAAAATGAGGAGAAAATACACATTTCTCCTCGTTGCGCCAGGGTAAGACCAGGTTTTCCCTGATCTTAATTTGGGCACTGCCCCTTATTTATGCCACCCTTGTAAATATAAGGCTGTGTCAAAATCAATGGGTGTTGCGCTGGATCGCCTAACACAACACCCATTGCCTGCCCCTTTCACACTACGTATAGCATGAAAAGGTGCCTTAATCACAAGGCGGCATTAAGCCACATTAAATGGAATGCCTCTTTTACACAGTGTAATGCTTAAAAGGGGCCCATATTTAGAAGGACGTGTAAAGTCAAGCAGGGTGACTTTATGTGGCCTTGTAAATATGGGCAAGCCCATTGCGCTGCCAGTGTGTCAAAGAAAGTGATGCACTGACGATGCAATGCTCTTGTAAATAAGCACCTACTTTTTTTACCTTAAAGTTTAACAGTTCATAACTCCAGTCAACCAACAACCCAGTTTCTCACATTCACGTTTTGCTTCTTGAATGGATCTGGAGAAATCTTGTCATATCACAATCTAGCTGCATGCACTAATTGTGTGTCCACCTTCATGTCGATTCAACAAAGGGCATGATGAACATAGCTTTGGGCCTGGGTGCAGAGACTGGCCTCTAGCTTCCAATTCCTCCCCAAGGCCAACTCATTAGCTCCTGCCATCAGCCCCAGGTCATGTGGAGGAACAGCAGTGCTGTGTAAAGAGGGGCCTATGGGGAGTGAATATAAATCCGTATTTGTAAAGCTTGAATGATCACCCTTACGGGTCTCGAGGCACTGGGGGCCGTCGTGGAAATTAAGGCCCAGATGTAGGTAATAGCAAATTACCGAATGGTAAATACCAAATTTTACCGATTCGGTATTCACTATTCGGTAATTGCTTTGTAGGTAAAAAATTCGGTAAAAATACCGAATCTGTAAGATTCGGTAATTACCGATTACAGAATCGGTATTTGCCATTGATTCCTATGGGCCTTGAAGCCCATAGGATTCAATAGCAAATACCGATTCGGTAATTACAGAATCGGTAAAATTACCCAATTTACAAGGGGGAGAGGGTGTCACTTTGACACCCTGTTGCACCCCTGTTTCAGGCTTGTGTGCCATGTGACACACAGACATGCCCTTAGGGCATGTCTGTGTGCCACATGGCACAGGTGTACATGCACAGATGTGCATGTACACTAGAATTCGTTATTTACCATGGAATAGTATTCCATGGTAAATAACGATTCGGTAAGGGCCTGTGGCACTGATTACAGTGCCACCTACATCTTGATTTACAGAATCGGTAAATTTACTGATTCGGTACTTTACCGAATCTGCAAATTTACCGAATCGGTAAATATACCGATTCTGTAAATAAAATGCCCCCTACATGCCAAATCCCAAATACCGGTCGGTAACGGACGAAATCGGCCGTTACCGACCGGTAATTGGCGACCTACATCTGGCCCTAAGTGAGCTATTGCCCAGAGTCACATGGTGCTGAGCTGAAATGCCGCCGGAGCCAGAGATCAAACCGTGTACCCTGAGCTCCAAAGTCAGCTGCCCTGGCGGCTGCACCACACCTCTCCAAGTTCAGTGGCACCACACTCGCTTGCTCTCACTGCCAGAGCAATCATCACTGAAGTTCAGCCTGAAAAACAACAGTGCAGCTGTCCTCATCCTTCTTTTTGTTCCTTTAAAAAAAGGGCTGATATTTGAGGGCAGTTTTATATTTCTAATAATTTTGATATGGCACTAGTAGGTATCAGAAAGTCGGTGAACCACCACTATAAGCAAAAGACCTTCCTTATTATATAGTACAGATGTCAATCCTACAAAAATATATTTTTCAATTATGTGGGTTGTTCAAGGTTTCCCAGAGCACGGTTCTCATTGAATTTACAAAAAAATAAATCTAACTTAGAAAAAAATATACATTGACGACCATTGCTGCATCTGTAATATTGTGTATTGAATGGTAGGTCTACAAACACTATAGACTAATATATTTGTCTAGCTGCCCTAATCACATTGATATATAACTCATTATAGTTCTGGAAACATGTGATACACATAGCAAATGCTCACCCATCACTTACAATGTTTTTTCATTAGTTGCAGACTATGCATCAATTGATAATGAAAAATAAATTAAATACCAATTAAGAACAAAGAAAGCTATATTTTTTACCTGTGCAACAGAGTCTAGAGTTCAAAGAAAGGTGAAATTTGTTTTTCCCGAACACTTCAAATAGCCATAAAACCTTGCATTTGTGAACATGTTCTAACAAAAAAAGGTTGTGTTCGCACACTGATAATAGGTTTTTAAAAACCAAGTGATTAAAGTAAATGTCAATACAATGGTTCGAGATATTTATGGATGGGGCACGAGAAAGGATCAGACAAAAAGAGTGACCATGCCAAATGTGTTAGAGTGCTGTCATTAATTATAAAAACAAGGCCTAATTCAGATAAACGTAATTTGGGCATGATTAGGCCGAACAAAGCAAATACAAGGGATGATGGAAGGAATGCTGAAACTTTTTAAACACTCACCCCCAGTCACAGATCTGGGTTGAATCTATCATCATTCTTCAGCTCACTTTGCCACCCCAGTTCAGACACAGCTATATGCAAATCAGACTTGAACCTGCACCACATGGGAGGAGTCCAGCCTGAACTGCCAAGCCATGTCTTCCCTAGACCGGAAACAAGCAACCTGGAACCGGTTTCGCATGATTAGGCTTCAGCTTGCATTGACATCAGTTCGATTTTTCAGAAAGAAATGTGCACATTTTAGGTGAACAAGCCTTTCCACATGCTATGCGCTTTTACATTTCAGAAAATCAGTAAATGGAAGCCTAATCCTTGTTCTCTGTATTATTAAATTGTATTATTGTGGGTTCCTCTCAAGGAAGCCATGTACGGGATGCTTCTGTCTTTGCAACATTCAAAGTCCTTTGCTTGAGTCTGTTCTGTAGACCATTCATTAGTTGATCAGTCTATTATATTTCTGTAGTATTAGTATGTGCATTGGAATATTGGAATGATACACTGCTAGTTGAACTCTATTATGTCCCATATCACCAGTGAAAGTGTGTGGTTTTCTATCAAAAACCCTATAAAAGATGGTGTTTGTGGTTATTTGCCAGACTTTCTTGGGCTTTTAAACTGAGCAGACTCTATGCTAGTCTACTTATTGATTTATACTTAAATGTTCTTTGCCTTTCTGAGCAGACCCCATGTCAGTCTGTTTATTTACTTTATGTTTATTTCTGGCTATTGACTTGCTTTGCCTTTCTAGCTGAGCAGGTTCTATGCCAGTCTCTTTATATACTTAATCTTTGATTCTGGCCATTGACTTATTTCAGAATCTAACCTATGTTAGTGGTCTCATAGAATATGACTTTGGCTACTTTATTTGAGCACATTCATAGTTAAATAACTAACTACTTTTTGACTTCTTTAATGATCTACTTCTGAATTAACCTACGAGGTTTATCTTGGAATTTAGACTTGTATAAGTTTATTTGATTTGGCTTGGCCCAAGACTTATGAAGACTCAGGCCGTTCCAATCCTATGTCTAAACCCTCTTAATATTTGTATTTAACGTGTGAACAAGTGTATTCTACTTATAGGCTGGATCACTCCAATTTATTGTACCTGGGCTTTTCATGCAAACTAATTAGAAACCACCTGGTTAAATATTTGGCAGCTAGGTTAATCTTCTCAGAAATAGCTCACTCTCAGCTAAACTAAAACATTTAAACTGGCCTCCTTTGTTCAAATGGATTCAATTCAAAATGTTAATACATGTTCATAGGCCTTCTGTCTTTCAGGCCCTTAACCCTCCAGGGTCTAATTTATGGCTCAAACTCCCCCTCAAACTTTGGACAGCATCTGATTGTACATGGTTCTTGAAGGTCCTTAAAACTTTGAAACACGCCTAGATGTTGGCTCATACTGATTTGTTGGTTGCTGATCCCACTGTACGACAGGTACAATTTATTTTATGTTGTTAGGTAGGTTATAGCACGTAACAGCTCATGAGCAATAGTAGCTCTTTCTGAAGCTCAATTATAATTACAAAAGCATCTTTTCTGCAGAACTGGAAACAACTTTTGTCAATTGTACCACTTTGTTTTAGCAATAATGGCAAACTGTAGCTAAGAGCAGTGTTTTCTTATTTAAGGTCCCACAAAAATATTAATGTGTATGCTCATTTCAAATGTCCGACCAACTTCTGTTTCCTCATGTCTTCATTAAAATAAGACTCAAAAATGGAGGTGCCATATCAGTGAATGGAGCAAAATCTCAAATATGACAAGTCAAATTTGAAGCATTCTTTCACTGAATTTTGGCATGCAAGATGGCTGCAATTTCAGTCCCTGAGATTGAGGGCCCCCAGCGAATCCGAACAACTTCAAACAATTTGAAAACCAGGAATCAAATAAAGCAAAAGAAGGTGCTCAATTTTGTGCTCCTGATTATCTGCAACTAGCAAATGATACCGAAAAGCAATATTTTCTCAAACGTTTGTGCAATTAAAAAGAGACATCAGCTGCCAATGATTGATGTCCTGCCATTCTACTTTTCCACATTGTTTTCAATACAAATCGCATTACATATATATATAGGTGGACATATCATATTCAAATGGATAGGTTCAAACTGAAGCTCTCATAAAATGGAGTGTATAAGCCTACAATTTTAGCTGTTTCCTCTCTCAAAATTATGCCCATCAACACTAATGCAGTAACATCCAACAATGTCTGAACGTGAATCGATGATTCAGACATGACACTCTGGCTGATACACTGATACAGTTGTGCTCTGTGGTAGATTGGTTTCACCCCTAACCTCAGAATCCTTCCTGCACTGAACATGTGATCCCGCCTTTAGCCCAAACGTTGTTGATCCAGTTGGATTGTAGACCTGGTACCTACACCCGGATTTATTGCCTGGAACCAGGAGACCTTGTGAAGGATCCGTGACCATGGCTCTTGATTCTGTATACTCCCAACTCCCCAGGGGTGCTCCTCTTTCAGCCCATCCCTTGACTTGGAACCTTTTGGAATTGTCCTATCGGGAATGACCATGACCGTGCATCCAACAGTCGGTGATTGTTACCCCAGCTTGCAGATTCTTAATTTCTGTTACAATCCTCCCATGTACCTATGAAACCCCCAAAGACAGTTATCATTCTATGTTGTGTTATCTATATCCTGATGATGACCTCCGGTCATTAAGGTCGAAATGCTGTCGAGTTGCACCAGCTAAATCTGGACTTTTGAATTATGACATGATTTTATAAATTCCTTCATGAATGTATTTGTCTCATGCATAACTTTGTTCTGAATTCTTGTCCAAAATGCTGTAGCATCATTTTTGTTCCTTTCACTTGCTTCACTTATGGTATTTTACTATTTCTTCACAAGAACAAAGTGTTCAACTTTTTCACTTAATACACAACTTTAAAACATGGTTTATGCCGCATTTTGATTTATGAACTTCAATTTGTATGTCTTAGATGACAATATAATTGCATTTAATCATGTTCCTGGGACTATATGTCATACTTTAACATTTGCATTGTAATTAATTTTCTTCCTGAATCTCATCCCTTCATTGATTCCTGTTGAGAGTTTGTTGCATGTTGCTAAATATACCCAGGTCTGTACTGGGACTACGAGTGACTCCTGTGGTTGTTAATGCATCAACACAAATCCAACAACGCTTTTATCAAAATAAGTTTAGGAACAGTTGATTGAAGGACATTTACCACTGGCAGGAAATATTTGTGTTTACTGCATGTAAATATGAAGATACAGTGGGTTTTAAAACTTACATGGGTGTTTGCATGCAAATTATTTGATCCAAGCAAGTCACATCTCCCTCCATATACCTGAACCTGCAGTTATTCATAAATAGCTACTGAGGGTATGTTTCCAAGAATGCCAGGGTGTTTATTATGAATAGTGCCCCTAGGGCGCAAAGGGCATGTGCGCCCGCTTTGTGCACTCCAGGTGAACTATGGTATTACAGAAGGGGCCACAGATGCTTGTGAGTATGTTCCCTCCTTTGCCTGAGAGTATGTCCTCATGCAAGTTTAGGGCATCATTTTGCATCTGCCCTTGAGTCATATTATTTTCGCAGGTGCAGAGGCATGCAGGGCTTTTGGAGGCACAATGACTGCACCTTAAAGAGGTGGAGAACTGTAAGTGTGCCTCCTGTGGGCAGTCCTCTGGAGGAGGAAAGAGCTCACATGGAAATCCTGCGTACCCCTCTGCAGGTGGGTGCAGCCACTCACTGTGCCCACATTCAGGGGAATCTATTTCCCCTCAATAAAATGCAGGCAGCTGATAAAAGCACTGTGAAACAGGGAGCTCCTTGTAAGCAGCTGCTCTGTATTTCACTGAATAAGCTGTCCCCAGAGTAGACGAAAGTTCACAGCTGCCTGGGGGCAGGTCATTAATGATAACAATGCAAATTACATAGCAGAAGATAAAAAATACTTAATGGAATGCAGAAATTAAAATCGTCATAATAGATTAACATTATTAGAGAGTTTTATATAGCGCAAACTTGACCCGTAGGTATCATTGTGCTTTACATAGCTCCATTTGCTTTACATGAGGACACATTCTTTTTTTTTTAGGTACAGGGAGATTAAGTGATTTGCCCAGGATGTTCAGCGTCATTGCCGAGACTCGAAACTGGTTCCCCAGATTCGAGGTCAACCGCCCTACGCCAACTCCTCTACCCCAATTGACTAATTAGTATTGACTAATAATGTTAAACAATGTATTGAGTTATTTTGAAGTCTTATATATATTGAACTACCCAAAAGGAAAATTGAAAATCAGATAATCAATTTAATTGGTACACTAACATAATATTAATGTCATCGAGGGAATACAAGGATAAAAGTGAGAGAAATAACAGAAAGAAGACAGTAAAGAGAAAATATTAAATACATAAGAAAAATAGAAGATTGGAAGGAGATATACTTATTAAAAGAAAGTTTATGCCAACAATATATTATTTATGCTAAACTATTAAACTAAATCTAAATGATAATATAGAAACTGAAAATATAATTATTATCAATACTATTATGAACAACTAAATAACCTAGAAATATATTATTTAAAAAACTATATTGAGTAGAAAATGTTATGCTTCTAGCACCAAATAATTTGCCAAAAATATAGGTACTTGCAATTACAAATGTGCAAAAAAGATTGCCTCGTTCGGCTTTGCAGGAACTACTTATGTTGAGAGAAGCAACTGTCACTATTTTATAAATAAAGGGTAATGGAGGCAGGCTTTTGTCCATTTCGAAAGTGAAATATGGAGGCAGAAGGGAAATAGACAACATTAGGACGCTGTCTGCTGCGGTGTGCGTACTTTGACAACTACGTTTTAAAAAACTGCACAAAGCTCTGTTTTTAGCATTACTTGTTTAATTAAATTCTAAATCGTTCTACCTCATTCCGGTTGCTCCTCGGCCCCGGTCTGACACGGCTTGTGTTGTTTGTTCAAAGGGCCCCCTGGAGTGAGAAGCGCGGTGAGCGCTCTAGTTTTCTTGTACTTGACGCTATTTAGGGGGAAGCTCATGCGTACGAGCAGGTGACACTATTAGGACGCTGTCTGCTGCAGTGTGCGTACTTTGACAACTACGTTTTAAAAAACTGCACAAAGCTCTGTTTTTAGCATTACTTGATTAATTAAATTCTAAATCTTCCTACCTCATTCCGGTTGCTCCTCGGCCCCAGTCCGACACGCTAGTTTTCTTGTACTTGGCGCTTTTTAGGGGGAAGCTCATGCGCATGCGCAGCGGACGCGCGCAGCGGGTGCCGAAGGCGCGCCAAAGGCAAGCCCGTCTGCGCCCGTCCGCGCCTGGCCTGGGTCGAGGGCTAGGACCCCTGCATCCCCAAACTCAATGCGCATCTTCCACTCCCAGGAAGACCTACTAGGTTGGAAACCCAGGTGCCCAGTCCACCTGCTGTCCAAGGATTAATCCTGACAGAGCCTAGTAAGTGCCGTGTTTGTAATTTACATTTCTCCTTCGATCAACCGTTGTCCTTAAATTATCATAAACAGCAAGAGTATTTCACACAGATCAGGGCCATGTTACTCAACACCCGCTCTTTAATTGGACATAACACGGAAATTTAGACCTAGTATTTGTTACGGAAACTTGGGCCAATGAGTCCTCTGACCCGGACCTTCTACTAGCAGTCCCCCCAGACTTTAATATTACTAGAGCAGATAGAACTCACAAACGAGGGGGCGGACTCGCAATTATTGCTAAAAAAGATATTTCAGTTAAGGCATCTTCGCTGGGCACCTCACCGGACTGCGAACTACTTGCATTTCAGGTCCTACTCAATCACAATGACTCCTTGAATGGCCTTCTAATTTATCGGCCACCCAAAGCTCAGCGACCTCTGCTCGATATACTTACTCCATTCTTGGAATCTAGCATAAATTATTCAAGGTATACCTTCCTCGGTGATTTTAATTACCACCTAGAGAATACCTCAGGCGCTACTAACGTCGATCTTCTCGAGGTATTGGCATTGCTGAGCTTGGAACAGCTGATTAAAGAGAGCACTCATGATGCCAGTCACACCCTGGACGGTATTTTTACCTCCAATCCTATGATTTTCATTGACAAGATTCTCCCGGTAGTATGGTCAGACCATAGAGCCATCACATTTACAATCAAAGCCACCTCTCAAACAAAAACAGGGTCCGTACCGCCACGATTCTTTCCTATCGGAACTGGGAGAAAATCGACCTTGACCTCTTTCACACACTTCTTCAAGAGAACAAACCTAATGTGGGACTAGATACCGACCTGGCGGCCCATAACCTCATTGACTGGATCACTCAGGCAGCCAACACACCTGCTCATCTCCTAATCTCCTCGACAAGAAGAAAAAAAACATCTGAACCTTGGTTTTCAGATAAACTAAGGTTCCAGAAACAGCTATGTCGAAGGACAGAAAAACAATGGAGATTAAATTATAACATAGAGCTGAAAAGGAAATATGCACAGTCGCTGGCCACCTATAACAAGCTAATTAAGGAGGAGAAAAGCAGATACTATGCAGACAAAATCACAGCATCTAATAACTCGAGTAAAGAGCTCTTTAAGACTGTCAAAAAACTGGCCAAAGTCCCCGACAAAATTATTTTGGGTGACAACTCAGAATTCTGTGACACCCTGGGCCAGGCCTTTGTCGATAAAGTGTAAGCAGTCTGTGACACCTTTCGAAACATCTCTAACAAGTCTCCTGCAAACATTTCTGCCTCAAAAACCTTCTGAGTTTTTCCTTCTCCCCACCCAGCAGGGATCAAATTATACAAACTATCAAAGAAACTAAATCAGGGGCCCCTTCTGACCCCTGTCCCCCTAAAGTATTACATCTCTGTCCCGAGGAGCTTAGCTCTCAACTAAAACACCTGTTCGGGGGAATCATAAACTACAGAAAGTTCCCAAAGGCATGGAAAATAGCTTCCGTGCTGCCTCTGCAAAAAAAACCTCACCTGAACCCCGACGATCCCAATAGCTATCGGCCCATCTCCAGAATTCTGTTTTGTTCTAAGGTTCTGGAGAAACTTCTTAATACCCAGCTTTCCACCTTCATTACCTCAAATAATTTGTTAGACCATTCTCAGAATGAATTCAGAGAAGGACCCAGGACCGAATCTGCTCTAATCACGGCAAGCGAAGAGCTTAGGACCATGGTTCCCAAACTGTGCGCCGCGGCACCCCGGTGCGCCGTTATGAGTTGCCAGGGGCGCCGCAGCACGATGTGGGAAATTGCAGTAGCAGCGCTGCTAATATTTAAGCAACATGCAGAGTGGAGCTGCAGGAGCTCTTAGAAGGGGTGAAACAACAGAGAGGTCTCATTAACATGTAAATGGTCTTTAAAAGACCTGTGAAGTGCTCGGGTGGGGCTGCGTGTGTGCCCAGGAAGCGGTCTCATCCCCGGGCTGCCACACACTACTGGGAGAGGTGGGGGTGGGGCTGGGGGGGCTGAAGCCCTTTGAGTTCTAAGGGAAGCTTTACTGCTGTGAAGAGGTTGAGCCCAGGCACGGAGGAGTGACACAATCAAGCGGTGGGTACAGCTGTCATGATAAGTTGATATATGGTGTCCCTGCGAGAAATAATAGGTGGCTTCAGAGACAAATCTGATTAAGGAGAAAACCTGACTTTCCTGATTCTTGAATTGGTGCCGCTCCACATGTTGTTTCAGAGTTGTGATCAGCACGCTAAGTAGGTTGTTTGGGGATCAACTCCAATGCACCGACTAAATATGTATTGATTTTGTTCTTTCGAGCTTTAGCATAGCTAAATGGGCCGAGAGCCTCACGCAAAACAGCCCTTCAACAATTTTCTAGATCACAATAGACAGACAAGGCCAAAAAGCTTGAAACACAGCAGAATGCCATTCATCTGATATAAAATGATTCAAAGCTAATTTCATCCAGTCTATATCCGCTTTGGATGTCGATTATTGTGGCACACAAATTGCAGTTATGCAATTTTCATAGATAATACTGAGATTCTCGTGACGATTCATCGATTCGTTGTATAGCTAAAGGGTGCATTATTATTTGTGTGTGTTTTTTACAGCAAGCACAACTAAAGCGATCTATAACAGAATGACTAAATGAAATATGTTTTCCATCCGTTCTGAATTGAGGTGCAGCCATGCTATCAATTGCAAAGTTGTTTTGTAAGACATAAGCAGAATTCAAAACATTTTACCTGCCTAGAAATACTGATTTGAAAGTTTAGTAGCTAGAGCTATTTCATAAAATCTTAATGGCACATTTTTTATGAATGTTTGAAACAGGCCAGTGAGAGATTTCCGTTAATTCAGAGTAATCTTGCATAATTTCACACAATTGGCTTTACACGTGGTAATTAAAATTAATTAAATTATGACATTATGCCACGAGGCGTAAGTACGTTTGCAGCAAAAAGTTTGCCCTGGTACATGGCAACAACACAACTGGCCAAAATGCAAGCTGCTGTTTCTTGCAACTTTTGTGTTTTGTTGCGCTACTCTTTTCAGGAGTAAATGGTTCCTTGTGTACAAAATGGGTGCATGTTGCTCTTATTCTGTTTGTGTGCTTTCACTGTACGTTTTGCCGTTAGAGGTGAGTTTAGTGGTAAGATTTTACAGCAAATTTAATCTAAGTTTGCAAAGTGGAGTAATGGCGTAATTTCTGGAAGCGGAAGAAGAAGGGCCATATTATCAAGAAAGGGCGGCATGGGGAGAGGGTTTTTGTTTAAAAAACATCTTCAAATATACATTTACAGACCAGGCCATCGTCATTTTTCTAATCTATTCTAGACCAAACCCAGTAGAACTCTCTGATGGTCCTTAAAAGGGGAAGGCATTCAAATATTACTGAAACATCAGTATGGTCACTGGCTTCAATACAGCCTCCCACGCCTGAGTTCACAACGCATTTACATTCTCGATGAGAGAAAATGTATCAGCACATAAAACAAAAGTTTGTTTTTCCCCTTTTACAACTGTTATCTTTTTATTTTGTTACACATATGATTAAATACCTTCATTGCATCCCAATTAATTTAAGAAAGACAACAGGAAGTACTCCAGAGGTCGGGCTTACATCCCCACCCACCCGTCCACTGGTAAAAAAATGGGGGGGAGCCACGGCCAACTGGCAATTAGGTCATGGGAGCCACAGGTCAAAAAAGCTTAGGAAATCTCTCGATGGAGGCGGGAAGGCCGCATTGATATTGTTAGACTTATCGGCGGCCTTCGATGCCGTCAACCATAATATTCTAATATCGAGACTATCAGAGCTGGGTGTCCATAGCTCGGCTACAACACTTCTCTTATCCTATCTCTCCGAAAGATCTTTTAGAGTAGAAGTAGGCGGTACAAGCTCACAAACTTTCAATCTACATTGTGGAGTGCCCCAGGGCTCTTCTTTGAGCCCCACGCTCTTCAACGTTTACGTGGCCCCTCTGGCCACTCTAATTAGACAGTTTAGTTTCTCAGTAATCAGCTACGCAGATGACACACAAATTGTGGTGTTAATTACCAACAATGAAGATGAGGTGGCAGAACGTTTTAACATCTGTATGTCACATGTTAATAGCTGGATGCAATCTAACTGCCTAAAATTAAATGGCAGCAAAACAGAGGTCCTATTGCTAGGGACTAATCCTTTGGGCTGGTCACCAAAATGGTGGCCCGCTGAGTTGGGCGACTGCCTCCTACCAGTCTCAAGGTCAGAAATCTTGGAGTGATCTTCGACTGTCGGTTAACCTTTGACAGTCAGATCAACTGTCTTACGGCAAGGTTCTGGGCTATAATAAAATTGATCAGAAAGATCCGATCTTTTATTCCCCTTGAAGCCCTGAAAACAGTGGTAATGGCCCTTGCAATCTCAAGGTTGGATTATGGTAATGCTCTTTACCTTGGGATCCAAAATCAACATTTGAATAAGTTTCAACTCCTGCAGATCGCGGCAGCTAGATTGATCTTGAACATTCCTAGACACGTATCAGTGGCCCAACGGCTAGCAGCACTTCACTGGTTGCCGGTTCGGAAAAGAATAGTATTCAAGGTACTCTGCATTACGTTTAAGGCACTCCATGGTAGAGGTCCTTCCTACCTGACCACCAGAATAAAGTACTATGCCTCTTCTAGGAACCTCAGATCGGCACAACACAAGCTGATCCAACCATCCAGGTTTAAGCAGGTTCGTTGGGGAGGCAGGAGTTTTCTGGTAGGAGTGGCTAAACTTTGGAATAGCCTACCTCTTTCAATTAAAAACAACCTGAACCTCACCATATTCAGGAAATCTCTAAAAACCTGGCTTTTCCGAGCAGACCTCTAATGCGTCTGCTTCCATCTTGATTCGACCTTTTAACTGTTAGCGCCAAGACGCCTCCAGGCATTCGTTGCGCTTTATAAATTTAAAATCAAATCAAAATCAAATTTAAAATCAAATCAAAATCAAATTTAAAATCAAATCAAACATGCTAAATGGCCACTTGTTTCATATTACAACGTTATACAATACTAAACTAACCTTGGTGATAGATTACAGGATTCATAATCAAATGGGTGAAACATGATCACTGGAGTCAGGTGGTATTTGAGGTGCCATAAAGGAGGCTGATTAGAGGATAACACCTCAATCTGCTCCTCCCCAGGATTTGGAAGGCATATGGTCAGTAGTAGTTAGAGAGAGACCAAACTCTGCTATGAGGTCCAGGTCCTGACTTTGGGCCTCATTTATGAAAAATGTTGCATTGCTGTGTGAAAACAGCGATGCAACAGTTTTCACAGCGCCCTCCTTGTGACACGGTGGATGCGCTCCATGTTGCAAGGAGTTACAGATAACGTCAGTATTTCTGACGTATCTGTAGTCGCAGTAATGACACATGCTGGAGTGTGTCGCAAAAGTGACACAACTCCAGCAGTGGGTTATTACACATGGGTGAGTCCATGTTAAATGTGCCTGCCAGTCTTACGCCTTCTGTGAGGCAGGCATAAGATTTTGACGCAGTGCAGTCCTAGTAGTGATGCAGTGAAATCTGATAGAAGGGCCGGGTGGGATGTAGTGGAGTTCAACATACGACAGGAAAGTGGAGAGTAAATTAATTAATTCATTAATTAATTAAAACTCTTACCTTGCACTTGTCGCATCTACGACTTGGCGATGCGGCGAGCACAAAGCAAGTGGTTTTATTTCTTTCATTCTTTACCCTCCACTTTCCAGTCGTATGTCGAACTCCACTACCCTCCCACCTGGCCCGCCCCGCGTCACTGCCCCACAGCACTGCCCCACAGCGTTACCTGTCCAAGCCGCCATTTCATGTGACACTATAAAAACTCTTTTTTGCAGAGGCTCTTTGCTCCTTCCATAGCAAGGGCATATTATGGGTTTTGGATCTCTATTAATATGTCTTCCAGGTGAACTGAAAATCTGTTGGGTGTCTCTTCACTTTAATTCTTTGGCACTAAGTGAAGGGCTCGCAGCTTATGGTGCTGATGCAATCCCCAAGCAGACTACCTTCAAGAAAGTTACCAATAGGAAGCAGTGATATCTTCAAAAAGGGAAGACACTACCCTTTCGATCATAATGGAATGTGTCCTTCTGCATGCACAGGGAGCTACAGACTGACCCCATTATGTATGTTCTATTGGGAGCCACAAACTCATCGCAAGTGCCTTTTGGGCTTTGCCCTCCTCTGGTAGGGCAGGTTGGAGATAACAACTACTGATCTATCTTTCCAGTGGTAATGAAAATCTATGGAGTTTGAGGAAGGGCCAATCTCTGTGCAAGGAGATGCCCCCACCTTACTCCCCTGATGGCTAGTGGTGGGGTTTCTGAAATCTTAGTCACCCAGCACCCAGGGTATGCAACTGCTGTCTTCATCCATGGGGAAGAAAATCATAAAGTAGGAAGTTAAGTATCCTGTAAACTGGCAATTTCTGACTACCTGAGCTTTGCTGCCCTAAGTAGAAGCGAAATGCTGTGTGACACTTATGTGGAAAAGATATGGTGTTGTTCATTTATTAGCAAAACAAACAAGTTGATGGACGGAATGTTGCACAGTGGCAAAACATTCACCCCCAGTCACAGATTTGGGCTTAATCCATCGTTATTTTGCTCACCAAGCCACCCCAGTTCAGACATGCCATATGCAAATCAGTCTTGACCCTGTGCCTCATGGGAACAGTCCAGCCCGAACTACCAAGCCATGTCTTCCCTGGACTGGAATCAAGCATCCTAGGACTGGTTTCTGGCTATCAGCCGTCTTCAGCCAGGATAGCTTGACTCCAGTGGCGTAGTGAGGACTGGACACACGTTTCGGCATACCCCTCCCACATAGGGTGAACAGCAAAATAAACAAGATGATGGACAGAATGTTGCACAATGGCAAAACATTCACCCCCAGTCACAGATCTGGGTTTAATCCATCGTTATTTTGCTCACCAAGCCACCCCAGTTCAGACATATGCAAATCAGTCTTGACCCTGTGCCTCATGGGAACAGTCCAGCCCGAACTGCCAAGCAATGTCTTCCCTGGACCGGAATCAAGAATCCTAGGACTGGTTTCTGGCTATCAGCCGTCTTCAGCCAGGATAGCTTGACTCCAGTGGTGTAGAGAGCACGGGACCCACGTCTGGGCATACCCTTCCCACATAGGGTGAACAGCAAAATAAACAAGATGATGGACGGAATGTTGCACAATGGCAAAACATTCACCCCCAGTCACAGATCTGGGTTTAATCCATCATTATTTTACCTCTACTTCTGATTCACGCTGCAGAATGCAACTTTTACATTTGGAGAGAACCCCCTCCTTTCCATATTCAGTGTTCCAAAACCATGACAATCCACTTATTGACATTTCTTTATATTTTTAAATCTTTTACATGCTACATAACCCAACATTCAACGCGTTTTGTTCCAATTCCTGCAATTTCCCGACTCATCCGCCTGACACATCAGGGAATTCCATTTTCCATTTTTCTGAATTGTTTTCGTTCCAAGTATGGTATTATTTATTTAATTATAATTTATTAATAAATTGAAATGTGGTAAGTTCTACTAAGAGTAATTACATTTGGAATGTTCTTATGAGGGTTGTCCAGAATGAGGTATATTTTATATCTTGTTTTCTAAGTAAAGAAAAGAAAGTTTATGTTATAAACATGATTTTTAATGAAGGGAATATTGTATATCTTTTTGTACTATATTTATATATTTTTAGATTTTGATCTTCTCCGCAGCCTTGAAGAAGTTTCAGGAATTGAAACAAAACACGTTGGCCTTTGGATTTGTAGCATGTAAAAGAAATAAAGATAACAAGAAATATCAAGAAGTGGATTGTCATAATTGTGTAACATGGAGTACGGGAAGGAGGGTGCTTTTTCCAAATGTAACAATATACCCATGTGATCTGGCACCGATTTGCTATGATTATGGAGCTGATAAACATTGGGGTATCTGATGCTTTCTTGTCATTTATTTTTTGTCTCTGAGAATTGATCCCATTGCTATCCTTCTATTTTGCTGTGGCCTGTTAGCTGCTGCTGGCATCACTCACCAGATGCTGTTTCAGTTTTTTAGGCATTACTTGCTTCTGGGTGTGCTATGGTTTGTTTCTACACTTTAAGATTATAAAAATACTACAATCCAAGTATTTGTAATGTCTCAGGACACTAACCATAATTCCAGACAGCATAAAAAAATATAGCTAGGCTGTCATGCCATAAGAGCTAGGTTCAGTAACATATTATTTTTGAATGAACTTAACTCCCACGGCACGGCAGCCTGGCTGTCATAGGCAATTACATCACCCCATTATAGGAAATGTTGCCAAAACCTTATCATATGTTTCCCTTTAATATGAATGGGAATATAGTGCAGTTATTGCTGAAGTGAAATGTGTATGGTAATATGATGCATTATGTATGTTTCATTGTGCTATGAGGTGTTGTATAACACATTTTTGCTGGGGAAAACTCTGCGATTGCAAATCCGCAGGATTTGTGACCGCAAAACGGAAATTGCAATAACTAAATGGACTCTATGAGCCTGGACATTTTTTCTGACTTCTAAAATTCACAAAGACGAGGGGACGTGAGAAAGGCCATTGTGGATGCAAACCACTGGACAGTTACCAACCTCCAAGTTTGGGTGGTAACTGACTCGCAAAGTGTAAGTAGCCCGCATAAAACAGGTCCCCCTGTCGTGTTAGGGGTGGGTGTTGGGGAGTATTGAAGCATTATTGATTTGAAGCAGGGACCTGACTTTATAAATGCTGCACAAAACGATAAACTGAATATGCCACTATGTAGAAAATGTAAAACCAATTTTACCTATTGCAAATCAAATGCATCTCATCCAGATTTTGAGAGATTGTTCAGTTACATGTGACTCAAAGTGACTTAAAGTTTGCTTTGTACATTGTACATGTGTCAATTAGTTACACAAATATTCCTATTTTACCTGATAATGTTTCAAGTGGCTCACACTCGGAGCTACAAATGTGTTGCAATTAGTATTGCAGCACACATGTACTGCTATCTCCCCAAAAAGCTTTTAATCTCACTCTTCGTCATAGTTAACAGATTTAGCTGTGCAGAAGGCGATTCAACACGAGCTGAATTTATATCCACTTCCCCGTGTCTACGGCCCGTCGGTGCACTCCACAGCATATCGAGGCAGCGTTGTTTGACACTTTCGCACTGGGGGAACAACAGGCCACGATAAACAAGGTGAAAGGCGGCTTTTGGCACCTAGCGGCATTTTTTTCTGGGATCCAATCGCCAATAGCCCTTACAACTTGGGAGCCTATCTGCTGGTGGTCGTCTTTACAAGTTCCACCTATGCATTTTTCGGCCTCTGGTAATTCAGTACCCATGTGGTAATAATAACTGCCAGTGTCAGATTTTAATAATTTCTGTGGAGCATTTTTTTATGCTGGCTATGCGTTTTTACTGTACAACCTAAAATGCTAATTTTAAAGAGCTCACCAATCCGGTGCGTATTTTTGGATAAAAAGATTTGGACGAAGCATCAAAAATGCATCTAATTTGCTTGCGGGGCGTTAGTTTGCACCATAATTACATGTCAAATCCCCCAAGATGGCCATACGCTCTTCCACGTCTGTAGACGATAGTGAATTTCAAAAGAGGATGTGAAAAAGTTCTTCTTTTTCTGCATCTCTAGAAAACATATCCTAAGGAGTGAAACTGGTTAATATGTGCTTCTTTTTGTGTTACGTGAATTGTATACGTTGAACACATACTTTAACATATTTAGCTATACGTCAACTACATGTCTTAGATGCAGCCAGATGGCTGTATTATCTCATTAAATCAAAACGAGTAGACTAATTAGACCTCATCACAGTGTCCTGGAGTCAAATGGCAAATGCTAACTCTAAGAGAAAACTTTGAAGAGTCATATAGAGTAATTAGTCCTACCAACGAATGACAGAATTGATTCGGTGCCGCCTAGTTTATATATTCATCCGTATGTTTGTGGCAAATGATCAGCAAAAAAACAAAATGTTCGAGGATCAAATTCTACCAGACACATAAAAAGCTCAAACGAAATGTAATAAAACCTGAATGAGGAGATAATTATAAGTTACTTGTGAAGAAGAACACCCATTAACGAGCATTGCCAGATGTTGCAACTTTTATAATTATGCCATATGTTACAGTAAGCCAAGAGTTTTTGTTCTTTTTCCTGTTGTCTCTTTCACCACTGAATTCACTTTCACCCCCTCCTTTTCCCTCCTTCATATCGACTTCCTGTATTGTGGTTTTTCCTTCTTTATTCTATACTGGTTCTTCCCTTTCAGCATTAATGGGTGTCATCCAGAATGGGCAATGAATTGCACACCTGGGGCCTCATTTATGAAAAGTGACGCATCGCTGCGTGAAAACAGCGATGCGTCACTTTTCACTGCGCACTCCTTGCGACAATCCTGATGCGTCATATTTAATGTATGACGCATCATGTCGCAAGGAGTTACAGATACGTCAGTATTTCTGACGTATCTGTAAGCGCAAAAGTGACGCATTGCCGGAGTGTGTCACAAAAATGACGCAACTCCAGCAATGCGTCCTTTCACATGGGGCAAGCCACATGTGAAAGGGCCTGCGTCAGTCTTACGCCTGCTGTGAGGCAGGCACAAGATTTTGACGCAACGGCGTCCTAAAAGTGACGCAGTGAAATCTCATAGATTTCACTGCATCACGTCTATGACCCTTCCTTGCGTCAATACGCCTCCCTTGCATACATTATACCTGGCGTAGGTATAATGTAGCGCAAGGGTTTACAAAGTGACGCATCTACCTAGATGCGTCACTTTGTAGATATGGTGCAACAAGGCACATTTTTTACGCTGCTGGTGCGTCACAAAAAGTGACGCACCGGCGGCGTAAAAGGCACGCATGGACTCATAAATGAGGCCCCTGGTAAATACTGGTTATGTTGATTTCAGTATTTACTGGCTGACACGTATGCACCATGGAATGGGAGCTAGTAGCCCGTGTTATTTGCCATTACAAGTTGTGGAGCCAGTGCATAGTAAACTTGGCTGCTTGAAGCTGTCACTCCCTTTTTGCTCTATTTTGAACTGCTAGATGTTGTGGTAATTGATCTGAAAGTGTGCAGTTTCTGCTAACCAGGCCCAGCATCAGTGTTATTTCCCTCATATTGTAAATGTGAATTGGTACATCCAATTGGCAAGTATTGGTAAACCCCTGTAAGGCCCTAGTATATGCTACCAGTGATACCTAGGGCATGGATGTAAAAGGGGCACCAGGGCTGCAGCTCCTATTGTGCCACCCTGAGTGACCCAAGGAAACATAAAATCTGCTGGTCTGCCATGCAAGCCCTGCACAAGCAGCTTGCCTCCTCAAGTTCGACCCTGTAAACACCATATGTGACAGTCACCACACTGCATTTCATATATGTCAGTCATCCCAAAGGTAAGGGAGGCAGGATGCATTATATTATATATACGGAACTATATGTGCAAGCATTTATTGCCCTGTGGCAGCATTCTAAAAGTAATTCTACCGAAAACGACAGGCGGACCAGGGGCAAACATGGGTTGGCATAAAGGAATTCCCTATTGTTAGAAATGGGAGTTCTGGTTGGCTAGGGCATACGCCTAAGCCAGGCAGAAACCATCATTCTAGTCAGGGCACGGGAGTTACATTTAGAAAATAACCCCTGCTCACCCCCTTGGTAGCTTGGAAGAGCAGTCAGGCTTATCAATCAATCAATCAAAGCTTTATTATGACAATTAAGTCTTAAAGCACATACATATAATAGTTTAAAAATACAGATACGTTAAGAACCATGAATTTACAAAACATTAAAATATACAATGTGTGTATACAGAGTAGAAAAAAGACATAAAAACCATTTAATTAAAAAAGATATTAAAAAGGATCTAATCATAGTACGTAGTAATTATTTGGGACTGTTGTTGTGGGCAAGAGGATTTGAGTATTACTCAGCTTTAGAGTCCGCCAACGTGGCGCATACGTATACTCCATGACCAGCTTAAGAATTTGGCCATTGCTATTGCAATAGATGGTGTGGAGTCAGAGCAGAGTACTCTCATTGCCACAGCACAGTTTCTAAGTCCCAGTGATTTACTTATCGGTCTTAGCCATGCACGCTGAGATGTATGCAGGGCAAGCTAGAAGAACATGGGCTACTGTTAATTTCATCTGGGCAGAAAGGGCATTTATCACATTCAGCTTTACCCCACTTTGCAGTAAAGGATCCAGTTGGCAAAGTGCCTGCCCTTAACTAGAAGTATTGTTTCCGGTCAAAGGGTTTTGTGATAATATCCCAATATTGCTCAAAACGGGAGGAAGATTTAAATTCCATAAATGTGCCCGTTAATGATGAGGAGGATTGACTGCGGTATGTGTTGCAGAACACCATTTCCCAGTATTTGGCATTTAGTACTTCTTTGGAGGGAAAGGAAGCATTAGCAGGATCTGCCCACAAAACACTCATACCCATAATTTCGAGAAGGGACTTGATTTCCAGAAACCATTTATTTCTATGTTGGCTATCTGTCAAAATTACGTCCATAATGCCTGACGCATAATGTTTTAGTTCCTTTGGAGTGCAGAGCCTCCGCCAATATAAGAGTGGGCGAAGTCTAGCCAGGTCCACTATGGATTTCCTGCCAAGGTCATACAACAGGGGGCCAGAGGGGGTACTTTGTGGGACGCCTATAATTTTCCTTAGGAACTTTGTTTCTACAACAGAGATCGACCTGAGGTTTTCAAAGGCCCACAACTCGGCCCCATACCACGTGGAACTCAGAATGTTTGATTCATAAATTTGTATGACCGGGCTTATAGGTTTAGTGTATGACAGCCTATGGTGGGTGTAAACTGCCCCCGCATTTTGGCGAAATTTTAGAACAGACATGTCCAATTGGCCCTTCCATCCCATATCTTTTTATAAAGTGATACCCAAATATACAAAAGACTTGACCTGTTCCAGGGGGATATTATTCATTGTTATGCCACCCCTAAATGATCTGTGCTGGGGAAAGGACATACATTTCGTTTTGTTGTTATTGACTTCCAGACCCCGCGAGGTGCAGAAGTCGTTGAAGCACTTCAGGGCGCATTGGAGGCCACTGGGGGTTTTTGAGAAGATAAGTGCATCTTCTGCAAACAATAAGATGGGTGTGTAGATACCGGCCACCACTGGGGCATCTGTAGCTACGTGCATAAAGGAGTCCACTATACCACTGATGTAAACGGAAAATACTGTTTGTGCTAAAACGCTTCCTTGACGGACTCCTCTGCCCACAGGGAATGAGTCTCTGACACTGCCCTCATCACCCCCATCTTATGTGAGCAAAATTGTCCTCATGTAAACGTATAATTATTGTTAATAGATCTGCTGCCATCCCCAACTCAGATAGCAGAAACCATAGTTTACTGTGAGGAACTAATTCAAAAGCTGACCTAAGGTCAACAAAAGCAACGTAGAGTGACCCTTTCCCCAGGGACACAGTACGCCAATATAGCGTTATAAAACGAAAAATCTGACCACTGTACTTATTTTTGCCCGAAAGCCTGCCTGAAAGGTTGACAAAATTGCATGCTCGTCTATCCACAACTGGACAATGTGCAAAACCATCAAGCCCACAACTTTTTGTAAGCAATCTATCAAGCTTATAGGCCTGTCATTTTCTGGTCTCGACTTGTCCCCTTTTTTAATGATGATATTGGGACTTGAGCACCTTGAGCAATGGCATTAGCCAGAATGGTAATATACTGGACCCAGTTAGATTTATCATTTAGAAAAAGATCCGCGGGAATTCCAACAATGCCTGAAGCTCTGCCCTCCGTTACAGCTCCCAACGCTCTCTCTGTGTCTACCGGTAGAAAGGGAGCGTCTTTAAAAAATGTGTACTCACATTCCTCAGATGCCCTCACATTATCATCCTTACTGGAATACTGAGGTTTAAAGAAGTCCACCCACTGATGTTTGTCAACATGGCTCTGTGGGCGTTCCGGATGACCCCCATTTAACAAGTTTCCAAAACAATTTGGTGTCTCTGTTTGTACACGCCACTCTTAAATCCTGCCACCTATTCCCATCATACACTTTTTTAGCTAAAACCTGAGCCCTCCTATAATTATTACGTGCCTCTCGAACTCTCGCAGGGTTCCTTAGTTTAAGCTCCAACCCTAATCTATCCCGTGCCACTCTACAAGCCTCATTGAACCAGGAGTTCTGCGTCCGAGCAGTAATTTTTGCTCTTGACGTTCACCTAACAAAATGGGTGCGTAGCCTTGAGAAGAAAGAGTTATGATTTCCAGTGATTTCACCCCAGAAGTCTGGATTGTTTTGCAATCCAGCCTCAAAACTAGCTAGGGTGCCAATCATATCTTCATTGATAACTGTTAATGTTTCAGGACTCTGGACAAGTTTTGCCCATTTCAAATGACGTGTGTCATTTGAACAAAGCAAGTCAAGAGTGGTGATTCGCTCTCCGTGATTACTTGCATTGAACTGGCCCTCGAGTTCAAAGGTAGAGCATAGAGGGTTGTGATCACTTTCCATACGCTCCTCTATGAACATATCCTTTAAGAAGTGCCAAAATTTGAGATTAACAAACAGATAGTCTATACTGCTTTTAAAGTGGCCATTATTGAAAGTATGAGCTCCATGGAGGTCCGAGGGTGTACGCCCATTTGCTACCCTTAGCCCTTTCTCTGAACAAAGCCCCTTTAATTGTATGGCTGCATCCGTTCTTTTATTCAATGGAAGTAGATTTAACCTAGGAATGCCCCATCTTTCATCCTCATCGCCTGCAAGATCAGATTTTCCTGGACCCAGTGGTTCAAAGGTTGTGTTAAAATCTCCGGCGACCACGACCATTGGGTCCTGGGAATATACATCGAGTAGGTCCTCCAGAGTCAATAAAACATTTGAGCTTTTTCCCCCAACCATACCCCTAGCATATACATTGTAAATATCTATATTGATTGTAGGACTCACAATGAGGCATATCGCAAGAATATCGTTGCTCTGGGATACCAAGGGATGGATTTGGAAGCCTAGATCTTGCCGTACCAAGATAGTGAGACCTCCTGCCGGGCGACCCTTACTTCCCTTTGTAGCCACTATGTGAAAGTTAAGGTAGCCTAAATGATACATTGGGGTAAGTAGCCACATGTCCTGGAAGAGACATATATCATATAGTTCTATAAATTGCTGCCAATCGGGGCAACTCACCCTACTGTTCAGACCAGCAATGTTCCATTATAATAATGAGAGTTTTCTTAGATTATGAGTGTTTTTGTCCCGCCCTAGTAGATCAGTAGCTGGAGAGGATTCAGATGTGGATGTAGCCACAGGGGTACCTTGTTGAGTGCTCAATTCGGCCTCAGTGAAAATTCTATTGGGTGAGCTCAACGGACATTTTGACTGCAATTTAGGCACCTGCTCATAGACCTGCACTTCAGATGTTAATTCTATGTTTGACTCTGGCCGGACGCCGGTTTCACTGTTACTTGGGCATGGTAGTTTGTGAGTACTTTGTTTTGTTGGGGAACGGACCAAATGTGTGTACGATAAGGGACTACAACTACTGCCCACTAGTAGTCAATCACATTCCTCAAGGGATGATAAGGGCTCAAATATATTGCCCGGAGGAATGCCCCCTGATGTTACTGGGGTTACTTTCCCCCTCCCTCCATGCCGTGCTGTGGGTTGATATCCCTATTCAATCTAAGCCTTTGGGGCGTGGAATTATCGTAGAAAAACTCTAGTGTTAGGGGGATTATCTGAGAATTCCTATGCTGAAGGGGATAGAGATTGGGCAACAAATTGGGCAATACTTCAAAATGAGCAACATTTTTAATAATACAACCTCGATAGAACAATTTTTTTTGATTTCCAACCCAGTTCACTCTCCTTGCCATAATTATTTCGTTGGCCAGCATACGTATCCCCTTTTCAGTAATATTCGTATTGTTTGAAAACCAGTGAAGACATTTGTTCATTAAGTTTGTAGTATTCTCAGTCTGCTCTCTTCTGAGGGGAGGAACATTTGCCAAAATTAAGGCCAGTGGGGCAGCTGCTGGAGGGGGGTTGAGAGTCAAAGAAGGTAGTTGTTCGGATTGATTGTAAAGAACATTCGATTTTGCTGGACTACACCCTTTGCGGCTAGGATTGTCAACGACCATGGGTAAGTAGGGGTTGGAATCGGTGGTGAGTGCATTAGTACTTAATTCTGTAGGCATGTTAGGTTGATCTTGTCCCGGCTGAATGACTAGAGACTGGGGGCTAGTAAGAGCTGCCCTAACTACTTCCGGCACATCTGTGCTCTGGGGACATGTTTGGAGATCGCGAACCAGTGGCCTAGAAAGTGCAGCCATAGATGAGGTGACCTTAGGATCGTGTTGACTTTTTTCCAAGTTCGTTATCCGCTTCTCAATAAGGGTACGTTTTTCCAATAGAGGTGCAATAGCGAAATCGATTTTTAATGCAATTTCCGCCCATATAGATGTCAAATTCTGAGGCGAGAGAGCAGGGGGCTTTGCAGATAAAGAATTACTGACAGCTACTTGTGGTAATTTTTTTGTTTGGGTCTTGGGCCTGACAACTCGTGGTTTCTGAGGCTTAGCTTTCCAAGCTCGGATGGGCCTCCGACTCTGATCTGTTTCCGAATCTGAGGAGGTGATAGTGGCTCCTCGGATTCGTCTTGCGAGATTGCCACTATGCTTCCATCTGGTACGGCACTAGTTTCCATGCTTAGTACCGGGGAAGCACTAGTGAGTTGGATCAAGTTGCGAGGAATGCCAGGTGATAGTGATTTGTAAAGCGGGGACAGGGAGATAATGGAGCCAGGTGATAAACTTGGGGGCACTGACAATTCCCCCGTTCCCAGCGATAAACGCCTTTCAGCCATTTCGATTTCATGAGATATCACACATGCTGCTCTGGTGAGATAGGAAAGGAGGGTTGTAACAGCCCCGCCCCGTAACCTTGTCCTTAAAGGCCCCTTCTCCTTGCCATCATTCCTATTAGTCAAAAAGATAGAAAAAAGCAGGTACCTTCTGTTATAATGGATGAAATAGATGTGGCCCAGCCCGGCCTATTCCGGTCGTTGACGGGCACGGGTCGGGCCCGCCCTAGGCAGGGGCGTTCTGGGAGTTGTGGTCCTTTGCCCAAGCCGTGTCCTTCGCGATGGTGGAGCGAGATCAGCAGCGAGTCTCCAATGGCCATTGTCCTCACGGTGATGGGTGTGCAGGAGGGTAAGTTATGAGCAGTTTCAATGCTGAGAGATGGCGCGTCCCCTTTTTGAGAGATGGCGCATCCCCCAGGCTTATCGCAGAGGCAATGTGTAAAGTGTTCGCGCAACAAACTCACACAGCAGCGACACACTAGGCACACCACAAAAGGAACTCCACACAAGGTTATTGTTAGAAGGTGGTTCGGACACTCTGGGCTGCCCAGATTTTTTGCTTTTTGAGCACCTATTTGTTGAGCTTTTACTGTGGGAGAGCCTCATAAGTTGAGACTCACCCACAGTGAACTCATGATGAGAGAGACTGCATGTGGATTTTACTAGTGTCCCCCTAGCTTGACTAGGCCGCTGCACTGCAGCTGAAGTAAGGGGCTTTATCACTGCAGTGCTCACATAGTGCATAATCCATAAAAGAGTGCAACCATGCTAACCTATTTCCTATGGTTGTGTTTGTCTTACACATGAATGGAGAAATCTGGATCAAGTTGGGAAGTTAAACCCTGATCAAGTCTCACTGAATTAAAAGCATTTTGTCATGTGCAGGAGGAACTGCCATGTTATCACATATTTTCCAATCAAGGAAACTGCATGTAAGCAAGTCTCTCAAAAGTCATTGTAAACTTGTGTCTTCTAGTGAGCCACTGTAGACGTTCCCACTGACCGACGGCATCTGAAAAGAATTAGGTTATTCTTTTTTAGATGCCAATTCTTACAATACCTTTCTGTCACCATGGAACGATACTCCTGGGACTTTATTATATTAACCCCTTTGCTGCTAGGCCTTTTCCCCTCCTGTTCTAAACCTTTTTTTGGCTATTTGGGGTAGTGCGCGCTTAGGCCCCTGTAACTGTTTGACCACATAAGGTATCCACACCAATTTTGCGTCCTTTTCTTCCAACATCATGGGGATTCTAAAGGTGAGAAGTTGAGAAGTTAAACCCTGATCAAGTGTCACTGAATTAAAAGCATTTTGTCATGTGCAGGTGGAACTGACATGTTATCACATATTTTCCAATCAAGGAAACTGCATGTAAGCAAGTCTCTCGAGAGTCACTGTAAACTTGTGTCTTCTAGTGAGCCACTGTAGACGTTCCCACTGACAGATGGCATCTGAAACGAATTAGGTTATTCTTTTTTAGATGCCATTTCTTACAATACCTTTCTGTCACCATGGACCAATACTCCTGGGACTTTATTATATTAATCCCTTCGCTGCTAGGCCTTTTTCCCTCCTGTGCTAAACCTTTTTTTGGCTATTTGGGGTAGTGCGCACTTAGGCCCCTGTAACTTTTTGACCATATAATGTATCCACACCAATTTTGCGTCCTTTTCTTTCAACATCATGGGGATTCTAAAGGTACCCAGTGTTCGTGTATTCCCTTGGAGGGGTTCCAGAAATTAGCCAAAATATTGTAAAAGTTTTGTTTTTTTCAGAAAATGGAAAAACGGGCAACAAATGAAAGCCTCTGGGTTTTTCCCTGCAAATGTCATCAAAAAAGGGTTTGTGGGGCTGAAATCACCATTTTCCCAGTTTTAGGGAATGACAGTCTTTTGTCAGAGAAATAACATTTTGTACACAATTTTGGCATTTTTCAGGGCCATAGCTTATTTTTCTAGTTTTAGTGTTTTCAACCTCCTTCCAGTTAATGGTAAAAATGAGTATGAAAGCAATAATGGATCCTGGAAAGCTATACATTTTAGAAAAGTAGACAAAATTCTGAATTCAGAAAGGGGTCATTTGTGTAGATGTGTCAAGGTTTCTTTGTAACAGGGAGCACTGTCCCAGCCTGCACCCAGATCACTGTGTTAAAGGTACACTGTGGCAAGGAGAGGGACCAAGCACCCTATTTTTAATACAGCCCAGGTTTTCTGAGGATATTATTGTTCCTAGCACCTTCTCTGATTATGTGATTACAGCTCTACATAAACTGTGCTCCACACTTGGCATCCTAAAGTATGGAAATTGGGAAATTTGACAACAGGCCACCCTTCAGTAGGAATGGCTTAAGTAACTTTAACAAATACATGGACTTCCTTAGAAAAATCACAATCATTTTACTTAAGGCTTTTGTCAATGCAACAGTAAAAAGGCCATGTAAGTCTCCAGACTCACAAAAAAGCCCATGATGCAACTTCTCTGTCAAATTGTACATAATTGCACGTGCACTCTGATAAAGACCACTAGTTACCTACTGAACTGTAGTTTTTAAGAAATATAAAACTTAGAATCGTCAGACTAAACACCTGCTGTTCAGTGGTGTGATCGCATGAGAAATGAAAAAGTGAACCTTTATACAGTCTGAAGGAGTAACACCCAAACTTCACATAGCTGAGGAGATCCCATGCTGGTTATAGTGAAAGGCTCACAGACAGCAAACCCCTCTGTTATCTTATACTTTGACATCTGCATGGATGTAGCCATGCTTGCTGTGTCAAGACATGGACCTACTGTGACTTGAAACTATTCCTTTTTCGGATGCTCAACAGAGATCCATGTAAGATTTATCTGAGGGTGACTCTAGCCAACCTGAACGCTTTCATCTGAGAACTGTCCTCCTGAGGAACTTCCTGATGAGAACTCACTTCCTGAAGATGCTGTCCATGATGTTCCTGCTACCTACAACTCCAAACTAAGTTCTCCACATGAGAACAATTTTTTTCTCCTGTCCAAGCAACATGAGATCTCCTATAAGACTAATCAATATAATGAACACAGCCAGGTCCCACATCCCAGTTTATGTTTAAAAAAATTCAGGAAAACAAACAAGATGATGGACGGAATGTTGCACAATGGCAAAACATTCACCCCCAGTCAGAAATCTGGGTTTAATCCATCGTTATTTTGCTCACGAAGCCACCCCAGTTCAGACATGGCCAAATGCAAATCAGTCTTGAACCTGTGCTCATAGGAACAGTCCAGCCTGAACTGCCAAGCCATGTCTTCCCTGGACCGGAATCAAGCATCCTAGGACCGGTTTCTGGCTATCAGCCGTCTTCAGCCAGGATAGCTTGACTCCAGTGGCGTAGTGAGCCCTGGACCCACGTCTGGGCATACCCTTCCCACATAGGGTGAACAGCAAAACAAACAAGATGGTGGACGGAAGGTTGCACAATGGCAAAACATTCACCCCCAGTCACAGATCTGGGTTTAATCCATCGTTATTTTGCTCACCAAGCCACCCCAGTTCAGACATGGCCAAATGCAAATCAGTCTTGACCCTGTGCCTCATGGGAACAGTCCAGCCCAAACTGCCAAGCCATGTCTTCCCTGGACTGGAATCAAGCATCCTAGGACCAGTTTCTGGCTATCAGCCGTCTTCAGCCAGGATAGCTTGATTCCAGTGGCGAACTGAGCATGGGACCCACGTCTGGGCATACCCTTCCCACATAGGGTGAACAGCAAAACAAACAAGATGATGGACGGAATGTTGCATAATGGCAAAAGATTCACCCCCAGTCACAGATCTGGGTTTAATCCATCGTTATTTTGCTCACCAAGCCACCCTAGTTCAGACAAGGCCAAATGCAAATCAGTCTTGACCCTGTGCCTCATGGGAACAGTCCAGCCCGAGCTGCCAAGCCATGTCTTCCCTGAACCGGAATCAAGCATCCTAGGACCGGTTTCTGGCTATCAGCCGTCTTCAGCCAGGATAGCTTGACTCCAGTGGCGAAGTGAGCATGGGACCCACGTCTGGGCATACCCTTCAGATGTGAGTCCCGTGCTCTCCACACCACTGGAGTTAAGCTATCCTGGCTGATGACGGCTGATAGACATAAACCGGTCCTAGGATGCTTGATTCTGGTCCGGGGAAAACATGGCTTGGCAGTTCGGGCTGGACTGTTCCCATAAGGCACAGGGTGAAGGCTGATTTGCCTATGGCCATGTCTGAACTGGGATGGTGTGGAGCGCAAAGAAACGTTGGATTCAGGCCCAGATCTCTGTACTGGGGTGAATGTATGACATTGTTCTGCATTCTGTCCATCAACTGTTGTTTTTGCATAAATAAATTTAGGGCCAGATGCACGACCAAGGAATTTGCGACTCGCAAATTGTGTTGTAATAGCAACTCCCAATTTGGGAGACACAAATTGCTATGTACAACAGTGTCTGTGACACCGATTGTGATTCCAATGGGGTTGCAAATTGCATGCCTCATGCATATTAATGAGGCACTCACAATTTGCGACCCGATTGGGAATGGCCAACCCTCCCAGGTATGGTGACCTGCTGGGCTCAGCAGACCTCCATGTCTGGGACTCATTTTAAATAAAGCAGTTTTTTTAAATGCAGCCTGTTTTCCTTAAAAGAAAACAGGCTGTATTTAAAAAAATGTAATGGAACGTTTTCATTTCAGGCAGGTAGTGGTCCCTGGGACCACTGCCTGCCCCCAAATAACATTTTTGCCTGCATATGCACAGGGGAAGTGGTCCCCTGGGGACCCCTTCCCATTTGTGACTGCAATACCAACCTCTTGAGGAGTGCGGTAAATTGTAAGCGTTTTGCAACTGCAATTGCAGTTGCAAAACATTCATACATAGGGCAGCGAGTCGCAATTAGGAAGGGATGCCGTAGGAACGCCCCTTCCTAATGGCGAGTCGCTAAACATTATTTTGCGACTAGCAAGTTAATAAACTGCACAATGCAATTTAAGGCGTTATGCATCACAAACTGGGCAAAACATAAAGTGGGTCCAGGTAGTCTCCATCAATTTGTCACCCCCCAGTTGGATCAACAGAGATCTCATGTGAAACAAACTAGGCCTTCTCTTTGTACCCAGAGTCAAGAGAGCTAGAAGCGAAGGTCGATCATTCGCATAGCTTGTGCCAAAACTCTGGAACTCATTACCTACCAGCCTGAGATTAGATGATGACTTGATGAGCTTCAGAAATCAATTCAAAACATACCTCTATTCCTAAATATTTTCAGTGTAGCTAGGACCAATAGTGATGAGAAGCCCGTTTCGGGTAGCCACATGTGCTAGAATGTGAATAGAATGCAGCAGCACTGAATCTTTCTTGTCAAGTGACACATGCACTCTAGCTACCTATTGGTGTTATCAAGTAAAAATAATCAGGATTATCAATGGAGAAAAATCTCTTTTTAGAAGATGGCGACTTAAATTGATCACAAACTTACATAATATTACAGTTTAAATTTATCAATCAGGGCAAATCCAGTACTTTGTAAATACTGTTACTGCCTCTTCGGTTTTGCAAAGTGACTTGGTCATGGTAATATCATTAAATACTGATGCAGTCACTGGTCCTGCTATTTCACCAGGACCACATTAAGGCAGTGGGGACCATGAAAGACAATAATTTCTGTCACATACTGAAGCTGATTTAGAGTTGGAAAGAAGGAGAGCATCTATCTAAAAGTGACAAAGGTTCCAGCCACCCTGTTTAGAGCGTATAGATATCGTCTTTGCTTTTTAAATCGGGTGAATGGGACATCAGCTGCTCTTGGTGGATCCTCCATCCAACACATTGTAAAATCCACCCCTAATGTCAGACGTGTCTAATTAAAAGGAGGGTTGTACTAAAAATCCTCTGAATTCTGCAGGGAGTGCTGAAGTCAAATTGTGCACTTTCCTCCACCAGAGGATAGAGGAAGGTCCTCAAGTGGATTCGGATTCTCCTGTCAACTTACCTCTTCTAGAAGGAATTAGGAGGATTTCCATTAATGCCTATCTCTGCATTATGCCCTCAGAGCTTGCTAAATATCAGTATGGCTGTGGGAACTTTTTCAGGAGTCCCAGGGCAGACAAGAGTTACTAGCCTCTATTGTGATAATCAAAGCCTTTCACCACACGCATCTTGGGGCTTAATCTTACTATTGAGCCCTAAACTGCGCAATAAATTCACCTTGTTAGCACTTGACCATCAGCATAGTGAAGTGAAGTGAAACAGTTGAAGGCTTACTTTGGGAGGTGTTTGGGGTTAGAGTCTCAGAACTCACAAAAACAAAATATGCAGTTCAACAAATCAATTTCCAGTAAAGAAAAGAAGCAATTTAACTCAATTCATACCCAAACAAATACTGTACATATTGTCAGGTGGAAATAAGTATTACCGATTTCTGAATGGCTGAATGACGGCTCTCGTGTAGAACTTGTCTTTAGTACTCTGCACAAGACAACTGCAGTTTCTGAGGAAACCCTTCGGGGGAGATCTTGAGAAATATGTATCTGTATTGGCAAACATCAATAATCATTGATGGTGCTTATCTTCTTTTCCACTCCACCACTTTTGGATATATTGGCTTCCTTTATCTGCTGAAGAGTATCTTGGTGTCCCCCCATTTAATATTTTTGTGATTCTGTGCCTGTGGATGTTATTGATCAATTGGGCCAGTGCCACTCCACGTGTGTGCATTCGCATTGCCCACCCTTCAGCGGAATGGTGATCTTCACCGCAACCAACATAGTTGCGCTTTGTGACAAAGGCTCAGACAATGAGTAAGTCTGGTCAACATCAGTAGCACCATCACCAGTTGAGACGAGAATGCGGAGGGGTCATGGTGCTTCTGGTCCTGGGAATCTTGCTCCTTGAGTTTTTGCTCAGAATCAGTTGCAAAAAAAGTACAACTCACACAAGCTAGGAGCCCATCTAGCCCCAAACTGCGAATGCCCCACTGCAGGTTCAGTCTTCTTGGCTGGTGTCAATCTTCTTTCGGAAATTGTACTTCTCTTTACAGTGCAATCTCAAACTGCAGATAGAATTTCATTTGCACTCAGATGTCTCTAGTAATGGATGAACGTCAAAAATGCACGAATGCACTCCTTCCCATATAATCTTCAAAAGTTCTCTTTGAAATAACTTGATAGTTGCGTGCATTAACTGGTGCCGCAATCTGTCCCATTTTCACGGCTTTTTAATTAACAGATGTATGTGACCACGTACCTACAGCGCTCTCTAGTCGCACTGCTCAAAGCGGGAATAATTCCTCATGTTGCGCTTGTACCTATATATTTCTTCACTAACAATTCACTGTGCAGTCCAAAAAGTAATCATTTTTTGCCCTAAGTTGGCAGGGTATGCCCAGATGTGGGTCCCTTGTTAACTTCCGGTCCAGGGATGACATGACTTGGCAGTTCGGGCTGGACTGCTCCCATGAGGCACAGGGTAAGACTGATTTGCATATGGCCTTGTCTGAACTGGGGTGGTGGAGTGAGCTAAAGAATGATGATGGATTAAACCCAGATCAGTTGACTGGGGTTGAGTGCTTTATTTGCTCAAACGCTCGGTCCATTATGCCCTTTGGTATGGCTTTGTTCGCCCTAAGTTTGCCCACTTTGCCACTGGATTCAAGATAGCCTGGCTGATGTGGGTTATGAATCCGAAACCGGTCCCAGGATGCTTGTTTACGGTCCAAGGAAGACATGGCTTGACAGTTTAGGCTGGATTGTTTCCATGAGGCACAGACTGATTTGCATATGGCCATGTCTGAACTGGGGTGGTGGAGTGAGCTAAAGAATCATGATGGATTAAACCCAGGTCAGTTGACTGGGGGTGAGTGTTTGGTTTGCTCAAACACTCCGTCCATCATCCCATTTGGTACAGCTTTATTCAATGTAAATATCCTTTAATAGCCCTAGCCGCTATTTTGTTAATATATACTCGCATCTCCGTTTGTCTAGATTTTAATTAAGGGGCCAGGAACTGAATAATTACGGCCGGCCTTGATGGAACACATCAGTTCCCCTAGGCTATATGTAAATGATTTAGATACCATTTTAGACTGCACTTGTGGTTAGCATTTGATGATTGCCGCTAGCCCATGTGTCATTTACGGACGTATGGACCCTCAAACTACACCTTACTTTTGCAGGTGCTGGTAGCGCGCTCTCTTCCCCTCGGAGCCCATGTGCCCGATCTTCTCTTGTTTCAGCCCTTCGTGTAGGGCCCCCCTTGTTAACTATTGGGAGCTTTGGCCCACAACCTATGTTTTAACATTTTACCTTACAACTTTGCCATTTAATTTAATTTCATTTAACCTTGGTGCCCCACAACACAACAGACAATATTTTACTGTGTTTCTCTACATGGGCTGGGCGAACAACTGTAACATCCTATGTGCCTAATAATAAGCATATCGGACGCCGAATGTGAATTGACTGCACCGATCCTTTGATCTGTCCATATCACTCATCCTTCACAAATTCATGTACCTTCCCCACTATCCCCTTCCTCCTTTCTGGGCACAATGTCAATGCATTCCTAAAAGTATTATTTCATATATTTGTAAAGACGAGGGTGTGATTAAACAACATCTCTCATTCATTTAGTGTATGGATTTCTTTGAAGTATTGTGAATAATTGTGCAAACATCCTTGTTTTTTAATATTGTCTACTGGGACTGTCCCTTTTCTGTACTGCATCTGACGGCAGAGACCAGCCCTGGGTCTCAAAAGTGCTCACATACATGATGGCTGCGTGTGATGGGGTAAGGGTCAAAAAGCAGCACCTTCTTATTGGTGCTCTCCAGAGTCATGCAAAAACTCTTCCTCCACCCCAAAGGTAGCAATGGAAACTCCTGGCAGAAACTCTAACTGCAGAGTGAAATTCATTGGTTGAATTTCTTCAATTAAGGGAGTAGTATGAAGGGGGAAGTTCAGTCAGTGGGCTCCCAGTAGCATTCAGAGTTTCTTTTCAGAATTTGACTGCATGGGAGGATTTTCAGTTGCTACCAAGCTCCATATTAGTCTCTTGTGTTACCATCACCTTTAATGACTTACTTAAATGGAAAATATCAAAATCGTTCAATTAACAAATAATTTAGTATTTTAGAGTTCCATTTGTGGAGGTTAGGGAAGTAATTGTTTGAACACACATTTGTGTGCATTTGTTGAAATCCAAGTTTGCATCCAGGTGTGATGTCCTGGTAATCACTTCGGTGATCCCTGACAAGATCCCCTGCTGATGCGCATGCAAATTAGGACATTCAGAAAACATGTGCATGTCATCAGATAATGCATCATGACATCGTGGGCCACCAGGGCTCTTCTGTTGTAAAACCCATGCAAATTCTCAGGTGTGTAGTTTAATCATAATAACACATTGTTTCCAGTCATTAGACCTAAAGTAATGATGATTTAATTCATACTGTACATTTGAAATGATTGGTTTTGTCAGCATGATTCTCACTTGATTAATCAAAGGTTTTCCCTAATTTATTTTTTCATGCAAATTGCTTCTTTGTGTGGTCATTTTCCCATGTTAATTTGTTAGCACCTTGAAACAACATACTGACTGACATATCTACCGACAATAGTATTATTATGCGGATGCTCCACAATAAAACTGTCAATGCAAACATGAGGTTTTATTTTTGCAATACAGTTTTACATCTTTACATGTTTAAAGATATGTCATTAATACGTTACAGCGGAGGGTTCATTAAAAAAATGTTTTAATGTATCTTTATTCTAAAAAACAATTTCTCAAAATATTTTTGGTGTGTTTGGTTTCCCATTGAGTGCATTATATTTCAAGGGAATGTCTTCAAAATTTCAAACAATTTCTTGTATGATCAATACAAATTTGTAGCCATACCATTTTATTAATAGTAAAGATTTCCGGAGCGTAGTTTTGTAGAAATAGAACTTCCAGTAATATATTCTCCATTGAATAAGAGAGTTTGTCACAGTTATCCACTTTACAGCTTTGGAAATAGAAGCAAATGTATTTAAAACCAAATATGAATATAGATGAAGGTTAAGAAAGTGACTTACTTATATATGAGATTGAATAGCGTTGTGGAGGTACGGAGGAATTGGATGTAAAGGTATCGGGCAAACTGGTGTGAGAGAAGAATGTGCGTATAATATGATCTTGACAGGTTTACTCAATACCTCTGGGAATAATAGTAAGTATGTTTCGTTCAAATGTAAGTTTGGCAGGGGAAATATATCGTTGACTCTATGGAAATCAATCGTTTTGTTTCAGAGATTTTAATTTACCTCACAGTAAATGAAAGCTTCCACTTTCCATTCTGGGATTTCCAGATGGTGTATTTGTTTCTTATTTACCAATCATTGTGAGTCCATATACTCATAATAATCTGAAATGCCCCCTACTTTGTTTACTCCTAGGTTTGGAGCAAATCTCGCACAATTTTGAAATTCATAGAGGATTCCAGTAGTACGTACGAAATGCTGTATCATTCCCATTTTCCTAGGAGTTAATTTTGGAATTCTTTATGATTTCCAAATCCAAATGTGGATTTACAATCACAAAATCCAACTTAGGGCCCGATTACGATGCGGTAAGGAATGGCTCTGAACTTTTAAAAGTCGATAAGGAGCAAGGCTAGGTCTGAAGGCAGTCAATGAAGATGGGCTGGGGCCATGTGCAGCCGATGGGTATGGTGTCTTGTGCTCCGGGATGACATGAAGCAGCATTGGTCTGGTTGCGCCAACCCAGTCAGGGCTTGTTTGAGCCTGTTAGCCCCAAAAAATATTAACCTCGCAATTGAGGAGCAATATCTGGCGGTAATCCATGCATGATGTGGAGGAAGGCTGCATCTTAGGTATTACTACTATGGTGAGCGAGACCAACTCCAGTGGGAAGGACCCAACCCGACAGACCCCCTGATAGAGCTACAGAAGATAAGGGATAAGTGTTTCATGGACCATAATGTAGTAGTCCATGGGAAAGCCATCTGAGCCAGTAGTTTAACTGGCGTCATACCGGACAGTGACTCTCCAATCTCTTCTGCTGTGAAGGGTTCATCCAGCAGATGAGCTTTGTAGGGAGGCAACCAAAGAAGGGGGATCAAATCGAGGAAATACCCAGACCCTGTCCACTGGCTAAGAGTATAATGTACGATGGTATTGAGCGAATGTTTGGGATATCAAGGCAAGGAATTGCTGAGACTGACCAGAGTCATCTAAAATCTAGGGGACGATCCTGTTGGCCTGCTGATGGGAGATCAATCAATAAAGTAGCTTCCCATTTTTGTCCCCCAGTCATAAATCCTAGTCATCATGGCATGCCAGAGGTGTTTGGCTGCTTCAAATGAGTGCAGAGGAATATCCTCGCAAATGAGGTCTAATTGGCGAGAAATATCCACCTGTGGGTTAGACTCCGACTGCTGCTCCAGGCGAAGGGCAAATGCCTACAACCGAGCAACAAGAGCAGAGAAATCATGTTCTTGAGCCCTACAATAGCTCTTAGCAGAGCTCGGTAATGTTGTCTTACTGGCGGCCCATAGAGTTCCCATACATGTAACTGAGCCCTCATTATTGTGGAAGAGTACAATGGAGTGCCGACCGAGCGAGTGGGCAAACCTCCTATCCTGGAAGTACTAGGCATTTAATCGCCACACTCGGGTCTGTCCCGTGGATGGGCGCCCAAGTTGAAGGAGCAAAGGAGAGTGGTTCAAAATACTGTGGGGCAGAATCTGGATCTGAGTCTTTAATTTAAAAGGGTCACGTATATGAACAAAGAATATTGTAAAGTGCTTGTGCTTTCCATATGGATACCAATCTATACAATGATCTACTACATATATGTCAAATAATAATCGTAGGTTTCCAATAATGCTGTTTAATATCGATTTCTAATAGTGAGCGCCAGTCTAATAAAGCTAAGCACAGCACTACATATGGCTGGAGTTGATAAGGACAATAAGTACTCATAGCCCTCTTTGTAATAACGGAATCCAAGAGTTAACAAGACAGGCTTAATGAACCGATTTCTTGGATCTTTATACAGGGTACAAAAAAGAATGAGGTGCACAGTATTTTGTGAAACTTTATTATTACAGGAGCAAGGGGGTAGTCTCTCACACCACCCCCCTTGCTTTGGAAAAGCAAAAAGAAAATGCAGTGTACTAAGACGAGACCTTCTCAAGTAAAAACGCCATTGGGTATGCATAATATATGATAGGTAAAACTGCTGCTGTAGCTTACCCCTATCATATACTGCATGCTCACTATTTCTTAACACACCTAACCTGGTACGATAGGCGTCTTTAATTGTTAATTTGGTCTCCCTACCAACAATTTTGGGATTTAGATATATATGTCCCAACCCAATCTTGTGAAAGGTTTCCCTTACATATAGGAGCCATGGGATCCCCATAAAATAATCAAGCTTAAGGCAGTCTTGCAAAATTTCCTTTGTGAGTTTCAGTTCTTCAGACCTCCAAACCTTGCTCCATAGCAGCAAAGGAGAGACATGGATAATGTCACTCACGAATTCAAGACACACCTCAGTATGACAGAAACTATTTGAAGTGCCAGATGGGACAGATAAAAGGCGCTTTATAAATTTATTTTCCATAACTTGGATTTTATTACAATTTTGTATCCCCCACACTCCCGCGCCATATGTTGCAACAGGGAGGCATTTTGCTTTATATAAAGTTTTTAGTTCTGAAACCGACTTTTGACCCAATTTACTTAAAAAACAGAAAAGGGCCTCTATAGATTGCGTAGCCTTTTGAACGCGAGCTGATATTAGAGGATCCCAACTCAAAGTTTTGTTGAATAAATTCCAAAGATAATTAAAATTATCGACTTTCGCAATAATTGAGTCTTTCACCATAAACCTGCGAGATTTTACCCCTTTGGGACCGCAGACCATGGCAAAAGTCTTTTGGAAGTTGACCCTTAGATCTAATCCTTGCATAAAAGCGTCAAAAGCATTCAAACAAGTTTGCATGCTGTTAGCGGTTAGGGTCATTAACACCGTGTCATCTGCATAAGATAACATCGGTATCCGTTTACCATTAACCTGGGGGAAGTCTGCACAACTATCCAACAAGAAACTTTCCAAACCGTTGGTATACAACAGAAACAAAAAAGGGGCCAAAATACATCCCTGGCGAACACCTTCAGTAGATGGAATGGGTTTTGTCTTCTCCCCACCTGGGCCAAATCTAATCCTCACTGTTGTGGCGGCGTGCAGTCTGCGGAGCAGGGTTACCAACGGTTCTTCAAACCCCATGGTCTCCATCATTTGCCGCATTTTGCCTCTACAAACAGTGTCAAAGGCACTGGATAAGTCCATGAAGGCCAAGTGAATACAACCACGCTTGGCCCTCATGTACTTACCCATAATTAAAGCAAAATTACGACACTGTTCTGTGGTTCCTTTACCCCTCCTAAACCCATACGATGAATCGACGATAATACCTGATGACTAGGGCCAGGTTTCCAGGCGTGCCAGTATCACCCTTCCCATCAACTAACAAGATGCATCTATTAACGATATCAGTCTGTAACAGCACGGATCACCTTTGTCACCCTTTTTAAATATCGGTACCACTACCGCCTCTTGCCAGGAAGTCGGAATACGCCCTACCACAACTGCTCTAAATAGATTTAATAAGAGTGGTGCCCACACCTCAACATTGTATTTAAAAAGATCCAAAGGGACTGAATCAGGCCCTAGGGCCTTTAGTGTGGTGCCCTTTCTTAAAGCGCCCTCTACCTCTGGGAGAGTGAGTGAAAGGCTCAGCGTTAGGGCTGACTCCAAATGGAAATCACTAGCCCCCTCATTTGCAGTTGACAGCATCACCCCTTTTGGATTAAAAATTCTTCCATAATGTGCTTCCCAGGTATCCCCTGGTATATGCACCAACATGTTGCCCTTTTCTTCACTCTTTAGGAATGGGCGGTTTATTACCTCCCAAAAAAGCCTACTATCCCTAAGTTCTGAAGCTTTTCCTAAATCATCCCATGCCTTATTCCTTAAGTCTGATTTTCGCCTATTGATAGCATCTCTGTACGTTTTCCTTGACTTTCTAACCAGCTCCCTATCCCGTGGTACTTGATGTAGTGCCTTCCTTAATCTAGTTTGTGCTGTGGAACATTCAGCATCAAACCATTTGCATCCATTTTCTTTTTTCCCACCCACAGTTTTTAAAAGGTGAGATGCCACATTGCCTAGAAGAGCCTCAAAGTTCTTAAATATTACATCTGGCTCAGTGGTGGAGGTTAAGCAAGCATCTATCCTTACTTTGTTTGCTTTAAAAATCTCCACCTCCAGTTGCCTTGCATCTACCTTATCCCACTTTGAGGTGACCCCTTGATTCTGGCTATATTTTATTGGCTGTTCTGGGGTCTGAACTCTTTCAAGAACAGGGCTCAAACTTAAAATTAAGGGGTTATGGTCGCTAGCAGGATTCACTTCAATCTGAAAATCATTGACAAGATGAGTGTACCTGCTAGAGACCATAGCAAAATCAATTACGCTCATCTGGCCCCCTGTGCCTTGAAAGGTGGGTATACCCAAAGGTCTAGAGAAACTAGACATGTCCAGGACACAAAGTTCATTAATCATAATGATATTATTCAAAGCATCCCCTTGTTTTGAGTTCTTAAAATGTGCCAATGGCTGGTCACTTAAGTCTACCAAGCCACAGACTCTGGTTCCGCTAAATTTGCACAAAGTACAATTAAAATCGCCTACCCACATGATAAAAAGAGGAAATACAATATTAGTCACTTTAACAATCTCATCCTGTAATTTTTCAATGACCGATGTTGCATGGGCATCAAATATATTGTAGTGCCAATTAATTAAAAGCAAAGGCACTGGAAATAAGTCCTTGATCATAAGCATTTGGTACCAGGGAGATTCCACCAATGTGACAGTTTTTATCATGTTATACTTCACAGAGATAGCTGTCAAAAGACCACCCTTAGCTCTTCCAGCATATGAGGGCTCGGCGTGAACATTAAACATTTGATATCCATCCAAGCTATGGTCCCCTCTACTCCAGGTTTCTTGGAGGCAAATTATATCAAAGGATTCAACGAATTTTAACCATACCGGATCCTCTAGCCTCCGGGAAAAACCAGCTATGTTCCATGAGATCAGGCGGAAATGGCAACCCTCAGCCAGACTATCTTCTTCCCCCAAGGGTATTGTTACTTTCGGCTGGGTCGCATCACTCTCACCCTGAATTACTACTACAGGGTGCCAATTCTACCTGTCTAGTGTTAACTCTCCCACCCTGATTTACTGCTATATGAGTATTTTCTAAGTCCAAAGGTACCATTGCTATTTGTTCGGCCTCATCTCTCCCTCCCTTGGTCGCTACTATGGGAACAATCAACGGATTAGAACATAAATGCATATTACTAACCGTCTCTACCCAGGTTCCAACTACTTCATCTGAGTTTAGCCTCATTGGGCTGACAGCCCTATCCCTATCCGTATCTTCAACCCCGTTATTAGAGATGCAGGCGTTCCGGAGTCAATCCACCCCCTCCAGTCCCATGAGTGGGTCAAACCTATTTCTTAGTGGTAGATACTGTGCTACCCAATCCAATCTGTTGTCACCAAAAGGTCTACCCCTGCCAAAGTTCTGTGATAGACGTGGCAAACCAGGAATCACATGGGGGTAGAAATAATCTAGGCCTAGTGATTGAATGTCACCTGATCTTCCAAACCTTGGTTCCTACGTATGTAGTCTACAACCCATGGGTCTCTAAGATTAACGATTATACAATCTCCCTTGAGATCCTTAGTGCTATGGCCCAACCATGCCACTCGCCTCACACCTAAGATCTCCAAATTTGAGCCTGGTGGTAATCTCCTATTCTTACTAAGCCAAACAATAACTTTGTTCTTAAGTTCCCTATCTGATTCTTGGGATTCTGGGTTAATTTCTGGTACCCCTCTTAAGATAATAGTGAGGGGCATTGATTCCGGGGAAGATTTACACACGGGAGCCTCTTTCTTGACACTTCTTTGCCCTGGGGTGGATTACTCAAAGACTGTTTGACCATTTGTTTTAGATTTGGAACCTGTTTAGAGGCAACTGCCATGTCTACCTCAGTGCCTTGGGCCTTTCTACTTGCTACACCTTTTTCCCCTGTGGCTAATTGAGTATTCTGACCCACAGGAGTTACATTTGTCACAAAATGAGCAGCTTTAGGAGGCTTAACGTTTCCTGAGGATGTAGTGGAAGGGGCTCTGACATCTTTGCTTTTTGTACTCTTAAGTAGTGTATCGAGTTTTGAAGTGTTCCCTTTTGTCATTAGCTCTAACTGATCTAATTTTTCTGTAATTAATTTCGTTCGATTGATCAGGGGCAATATTAGTGACCTTACTAGTGTTTCCATTTTAGCAAGAAGATCCTCATTAGGATTCTGTTGAATCAGAGGTAGAACAGTATTAGTTAGTGCATCATTTGAGATAGGAGACTGGACTACAACCTGTGGAGCATCACTAGGATTTTGAGTTTTTGTCAGTGTTTTGCCACCGCCCTTCCTCTTGCCTCCCTCTCTCGTATTCTTTCCATGCTTAGGAGTTACAATACAATTCTTGTTTACTCCCCTCAACACCTGATCTTGTTCTGTCCGGGGGACAGGAGGTGGAGGAGGCGTTGGTGTGGAGGTTCTGTGGCTCAAGCCACTGGAAAGAGGACTAAGTGAGGTTGAACTCAACATAGAGCCAGTAGCTGAACCACCTGGCCCCCCCTCCAAAGAACAAGGGGTTGGGCTAGTGTCTACCAGAAGGACCAGGTCATTACAATGGGCCGGTGTTACAGCAGACCCGATCACACCCAAAGAAGACCGCTTGCCCGTTAGAATGTCAATCGACAAGCGCTTTTCTGCAAAAGCTATTTTCTTCTCTAAAATTCCGGTAGCCCGTTTAAAAAACTGATCCAATGTGCCCGTAACCATTCCTGCATTTGTATTCAGAGTAACCAATCTGCTTTTTCCTGATCGTAAGGCCATAATAACAGGTCAACAGTTATCAATGAACACTTGTAATGGGCAAAAACTCTGAATATATATAAATATAATAACACAGTGTAGGAATGAAACCTGGAGTCAAATGGAATGGCCCAGCCCGGCGATGATCGTCCTCGGACGGCCTCAGACGGCCCGCCCTTTGCCCGGGCTTAGCCCGGCTGGTCCCGCGCGCGTCCCGCGATGCGTGATGGTGGCGTGATTAAATACACAAAAGAAGGCGGGGAGAGCACGGGAAGAGGCACCAGCTGTGGGTCTTGCAAAGAATGCTGGTCCTCGCAGTCCCGGTCTCCCGCAGTAGGCGTCCCTCTAATCAGGGTCCTAAGCACGCCAAAAGTCCAACAGATGCTGCGGGCAGAGCAGTAGGATTCGCCAAGGGTCAGATGAAGGCAGCAAGGTAATGGGAAGAGTCTGCTGTGAGCGGCTCCCGTGGAGCGGGGGCTGCAAGCAGTTAAGTGCTGGTGGAAGAAAGCGGGGAGAGCACGGGAAGAGGCACCAGCTGTGGGTCTTGGAAAGAATGCTGGTCCTCGCAGTCCCGGTCTCCCGCAGTAGGCGTCCCTCCAGTCAGGGTCCTAAGCACACCAAAAGTCCAACAGATGCTGCGGGCAGGGCAGTAGGATTCGCCAAGGGTCAGATGAAGGCAGCAAGGTAATGGGAAGAGTCTGCTGCGAGCGGCTGGATCTGAGTCAACAATTGGCAGTCAAGGGTGGGTAGAAAGGCAAGGTCTATTCAAGAGTGAGTGTGGTGAGCTGCCAAGATATGTGTGAATTACCGATCTTGGGGGTGCAAGGATCTTCACGCATCGCAGAGACAAAGTCGTGGTCCAATCAGTGAGACGTGGCACCGATCCATCAGAAGGCAGTGGGGTTTCCAATACTATCCAGGTTGGGATCTTCTACTTCATTAAAGTCACCCCCTACTACCGTGAACCCCTGTGAAAGGCAGGCGAGAAGACGGGAAAGGTCTCGAAGACAAGGGGACAGAGAGGTGGGCAGCACATAGACACATACCAGCAGGACCACTCTTCCCTTTAATGTGCCCTCCAAGGCAATAAAGCATCTCTGTGGATAACCTGTCATGCATGTGACTACAAGAGGAAAGGAATGGCACAGAAGAATGGCAACTCCCCTGGCTCCCCAGGAGTACCCAGTATGATAGACTCTATCATAGCCCGTATGCGCTAACAAGGAGCAATATTGCTCATGAGATGGGTTTATTGTAGCAATAGGACCTCAAAGTGGTGCCGGTGAGCGAAAGGAAAAACCATTGCTCATTTAACTCAGTCTAGTAGACCATTACCACTCCACGGCAGGACTCGAAAGGTCAAATATGTGATGGGTGGGGAAAATTGTAAGGGGTGGAGGACAGATAGCTCAAAAGTGGGGCTCACAGGGACTGGTGGAACCATGGTAAGCTTGCCAGTGTTGTTTCGTGAATGGATGCTACCCCAGGGCTGTGTGTAGGAGCAAAGCAAGTGTGTGTGACAATGCCTAAGAAGGGAAGAAAGAAGTTTGCAAATGCATAAAACAACATTATGCGAAGAAAATCCCACCCCTCCCCACACATCTACCCTAGAAGCATCTGTCGCCCTGTAAAGAAGGTACGCTAGAGAAAACAATAAACTCAACATCATGTACATCTCGAGGGAAGAAAACACAATCATTGCATGAGAAATCGATAAGACAAGACCATAGTGCAACCGAATAGGAGACCCGTTAGTGCAAATAAAACCCGGGAGGTAAGTGGAGAGATAGATAAACATCATGGCAGAAAAGGAAGTAAAACAACCTCTAAATCACAAGTTTGCATATCCAGTATAGTCAGGCCCCGTCCAATTGCAGGAGTGAAACAGCAGGTCAGACGAAACAAGCAGATCGGTTGGAACAATGAAGGAGGCCGTTCAGCCCCTCGCCTTTGTATTGTCATCTCTTGCTGTTGATGCCAGGCCCAAAGTGGACCAGAACGTCTGAGGATAGCAGCTATCATTTCACAGCCACTGTTCTTGGGGCTTTGTGATCAAACAGAAAAATTAGTTGGGAGGCAAACAGGATAAGGACTGGGTCAAGAGGATGTGCAGCCAGTAGAGGTCAAACACAATCAACTGGAGGGGCTGCTGGATGAATCCCAGTTGGTGAGGAGGGTGGCTGGGTCAGGGAGCAAGACCGCCTGTCTGTCAGGCTCCACCTCCTCACCCTCTCCCCCAGAGGCAGAATTTGAGGCATGTCGAGAAGATAAGTGTGGCTAGTCCCAGGGGGACCTACTAGGTCAAAGCTACTGGCCAACTCTAAACTGCCTCCATGATTAGGTACGATGTCTACGTGGTTTAAGAAGCACTTGTGCTCCAGGGTGCCAGACACCTTCTGGTGCTGTGAGGGGGGGGGTGATGAAGCCATGCATTAGGTGATCTCCCGTGAATCTCTCCCAGGCGGAGTCTGGAGTGTCAAATACGTGTGACTTATTCAGGTGGATCATACAATGTTGCGCTAGGAAGAGCAAACTGTATTGAAGCCCCATAGCCCTCAGTTTTTGTTTAACCTGCGTTTATGAGTGCATGCGTTGTTGAACCCCACAAGTATAGACTGGGAAAAGAAGAACTTTGGTATCTCCGCAGCGGAGGTTGCGGTGCTGTCAAGGCTCTCGGAGAATGGTGTCTCTGTCCCGGTAGTTAAGAATGTGGGCTGTTACGGGGTGGGGCGGAGCGCCCACTGGGGCCTAGGGGTCAGGGCTAGGTGAGCTCTCTCAATGGTGAACCACAAGGATAGGTGATCAGCAGTCATCCAGTGTTTGATCCAGCGTTCCATGTAGTCTGTCATCTGTTGTGGATCATCTCCTTCTGCCCTCGCCAGCACTCCAATCAAGCAGATATTGTTGCGTCGAGAGCAGTTTTCCACAAGTTAGGCATGTCTGTGAAGTTTGCCCGCTTGAGTGAGTAAAGTGGAGTGCTGTTTTTTGAGATTTGAAATGTCATCCTCAGTCGAGGAGATCCAGGATTCCACTTCCTTGAGTCATCTTGTGGCGTTACAGAGATCTTGGTGCAGCAATGCCACCTCCATTCAAACTTCACCAATCTTGGTCTCCACCACAGCCTGTGAAGTCTGGATCACTTGCAGCATCACAGTGAGATCCGTAGCACAGAAAGCAGACCCATCTCCATCAGAGGGTCCTGGAGGGCAACTGGAAGAGCCAGTCAGGTACTGGCCCATTTTGTCTGTGTAGGTGTGGAGCGGGCAGTTCTGTTCTTATCCATCGAGTCGGGGTGGTGTGAGGCGAGACAGTAGTCAAAATATCAAGTAGGTATGTGTTCTGACCACAGACAACAAAGAAAGAGAAGGGCAGGGGGGACATCCAGCCTCGGTGAATAGCCGCTGAACCCAACCACAAAGGCTGAGTGAAGCGTTCAATTGGGCTAAAGAAAGAACAGTGTTGGGGAGCACTTCTTAATCAGCAGCAACCAGCCTGTATGAGCCCTTAAAGTAAAAGTCAACTCTACGGGGGGAAAGCAAGAGTTGTGATAGTTGAGGTGGGCCTCACTCCAGCCCAGAGTTGTACCCCTGAGGGAACCCAACCAATCTCAGACAGTAGTCCAGCAGCAAGTAGAGGGGGTTCCTGGGGGTAGCCCAGAGGGAAGCAATGCAGGGGTGTGTGATGGCCTCAACTGAGCGGCCACTTCATACAGTGTCAGCCACCCAGTGGATGTCAGGCGGCATGGAGTAGAGGCCTCACCAGGAAGCTGGGTGGAGCTCCAATACATGGTAAAGTAAAAACTGTGAGGCCCACCCCGGGGAGTCTCATCCATGCAGCCACACAGCTATTTCATCAACTGGTCAACAAGTTGTTGGTAAATGTGACAAAGTTCTCAACAAAGTACCTGGATGCGTAACGCAAAGTAAACAAAAGGCTCGCAAAAGGGGAGATACATCGGTTCTATGATCCAGGGGAACGTTTGCGTCCTGCCTCAATGCTTGTGCAGAGTAAGGGACTTGTCGTGAGCCTTACCGGTGCAGAGGTGATGCGTAGATTCTCGGCCTGCGGGCCCGTTGCGGTGCGCAAGATGGCGCCTTGATGCGATGATCTGGTTGCGATGCGAGAAGATGGCGCCCTTGATGCGGCGATGCGATGACGATGTGATGATGCCCTGGCAGCCTTGCGATGACTTTGGAGCTGCGACAGGCCCTGCGACAAGTTTCTCCGGTTATGCGATGGCGACTCTCGCGATGGCGTCACGCTTCTCTGGTGATGCGACAGCCGGCAGCTTCGATGAACCCACGCTTCCAGGAAGATGCGGCGAAGGCTTGCTTCTCCGGCATTGGGATGATTTCAACTGCGGCGGTGACACGCTTCTTCTTGATGCGTCGCGCTTCCAGCTCCCAGCGGCACGCAAGTGTCTGGAGTCAGAATTCCCAGCAAGGAAATTCAGGGGGAGCTGGAGGTGAAGTCTTTTGTCCCTGAGACTTCAGCAGGAGGCAAGCACAGTTCAAGCCCTTGGAGAATTTTCTGTAGATGAAAGTCCCTACAAAGTTCCTTCTCCTTTCCCTTGGCAATGAAGCAACCACTGCAGGCCAAACCAGCAAACAGCACACTGGCAGAGGGGCAGTACAACTCCTGCAGCTTCCTTGGTTCTTCTCCTTGGCAGAAAGGTTTCTTGCACAGAAGTGATCTAATTTCTTGGGATCAGGGTCCCAATATTTATACCTCAAAATCCATTCTTCTCTGATGGCAGAGAGGTCTTCGCCTAGTCCAAACCAGTTCCTGAGCACTTTGTTTACATGACTCTCTTCTTCCTTTCACTGTGCAGGGCAGAGACATCAGCCGCCCCACAGGAGGTTGACCCACCACAGGGGAGGGAAGATACAGCTCTGGAGCACTCTGTTGACATGAATCCTTCTCTCTTTTCAAGGTGCAGGGCAGAGACATCAGACAAGCCACAAGGGTGGAGCCAGCATTGTAGAGGGAAGACCCAGCCCTATTCAGGTCCCAGGTGCAACTCCTCCCTCCCATCTAGATGCAGATCTCTCTATTCACCACCAGCCTGTCTCCTGGAATCCCCCAGCCATGTCACTCACAAACCCAGACAAGGAATACACAACCCAGCAGAGGCAGGCCTGGATAGTTAGGCAAGAAAATACCCACTTTCTAAAAGTGGTATTTTCAAACACAGAATATTAAAACCAACTTTACTAAAAGATGTATTTTATTATTCTGAGTTCAGGCATACTAAATTCGAATTTCTACCATGTTCCCTGAGTCAATTAGGATTATAAGAATGTAATAATCTAACTGCTCATTCTGACCTATGAGAACAGGTAGCCTTCAATAGTGAAAAACGAAAATGGCTGTAATTCACTATTAGAACATGCTACACACATCAGAGCATGTCCTACCTTATACTTACAATGCACCCTGCCCTTGGGCCTACCATAGGGGTGTCTAATATGAAGCAAAGGGATGGTTTAGGGACTGGCAAGTGGGTACACTTGGCCAAGTCGACATGGCAGTGCTGGACTGCACACAGGCCTTGCAATGGCAGGCCTGAGACACAATTTACATGCTGCTTCTGTGGGTGGCACAACCAGTGCTGCAAGCTCACCAGCAGCATTTGATTTACAAGACCTGGGCACACATGGTGCACTGTACTAGGGGCTGACAGATAAACCAAATAACCCAATCATGGAATAACCAATTAGTACATAAATTTTACATAGGGAGCACTTGCACTGTGGCACTGATTAGCAGTGGCACAGTGCCCAAAGCATAAAAACAGCAAAAACATATCAAAACAGAGGAGGCAATCCATCAAAATGGAAGGGAGACTCACGCCAATGATGCCAGGTCTAATAAACTGCATCCCAGCCAAGGCACCTTGGTGCAACTGGCAGACATTTATTAAACACTGCAGCACACATATGAGATTTTGCCAATCATGTCATAGGCGGTACAAAAGGGGGTGGTGATGGACGGATCATCTGAACCAATCAAACACTCACACCCAGTCAAAAGTTCTGGGTTTAATCCATCACCGTTCTTTAGCCCACTCTGCCACCCCAGTTCAGACATGGCTATATGCAAATCAGTCTGACCCTGTGCCTCATGGGAACACTCCAGCCCGAACTGCCAAGCCATGCCTTCCCTGGACCGGAAACAAGCTTCCGAGGACCGGTTTCTGGCATAACAGCCGTCTTCAGCCCGGCTTGCTTGAATCCAGTGGCAAAGTGAGCAAGGGACTCACGTCTGAGCATACCCTGCCACACTTATGGCGGCCAAAAGCGGTACAAAAGGGGGTGGTGATGGACGGAGCATCTGAACCAATCAAACACTCACACCCAGTCAAAAGATCTGGGTTTGATCCATCACCGTTCTTTAGCCCACTCTGCCACCCCAGTTCAGACATGGCTATATGCAAATCAGTCTGACCCTGTGCATCATGGGAACAGTCCAGCCCGAACTGCCAAGCCATGCCTTCCCTGGTCCAGAAACAAGCTTCCGAGGACCAGTTTCTGGCATTCCAGCCGTCTTCAGCCCGGCTTGCTTGAATCCAGTGGCAAAGTGAGCAAGGGACTCACGTCTGAGCATACCCTGCCACACTTATGGCGGCCAAAAGCGGTACAAAAGGGGGTGGTGATGGACAGAGCATCTGAACCAATCAAACACTCACACCCAGTCAAAAGATCACACTATGCAGATCTGTCTTTCAGCGCTATATTTTAGCCAGAAATGCATCATCCTCTCAATTTTGGATGTGAGGACACTTTGCCTTAAAAAAAAGCAAAAAAAAGCACAGTGAACAACAGCAGCGTATGTTCTTTTGTTGTTTTGTGTTCACAACACATTTGTTTCTGCAAATAGGATATCATTACACAAAGTAGCATATTGGTGGTGTTTCAGAAATTTTGTGTATTAAGCGAAACACAAAATGACTAATATTAAATGAATTATGCTGGCATCAATTAAATTTCGCCCAAGCCTAGTCAGGAGATGATCCTACTTTTGGCTAGAGCTGAATGGTTCCTTTCTTCACGTGATCCACTGTTTTACTGTCCCCAGGGTCTTTTCTTCTGAAGGTACTCCACTTGACTAACCTCATCTGTTCTCTGAAGTGGATAGGTATTCTGTGGGGCGTGGCATGAGTGCGTGTCACCATCTGGTTTTGGGTCCTTAAGTGACATATTGGGTCCAAGCATTTGTGTGGGTGTGCTTCCACAGGGGTATTCTTAGGATTTTCCCCACTTGTTTATCTGATCTGCTTGACTAGGATTCTCCTACTATGTATTAACAACTGTTCTGCTGCCATGTACACTGTACATATTTGTAATTCAATGCATAGTATTTAGTAGCATGTGTGTAATAAAAATACTTTCCCTTTTTTTTTAAAAAAGGTAAGGATTAGACAATAATTTATTTAGTGTTTTGGTTAGTACCTAGAGCAAGGGTTACTAGCCCACAGCACCTCCCCTGAGCAACCCTTCGACTGCTCTGCTTTGCTACCCTGAGAGGATCAAGTGCTACAAAGGGGGAACTTGGGGGCGTATTATCAAGGACTGGTGTTAAAATTATCGCAGTTTTATCGGCAGGAAACTGCCGATAAAACGGCGATAATGGGCTTGATAATATGCCCTTGTTAATTCCCATAGAAGCCCATGTTCTGTTGTTAACATGGGCTTCTATGGGAATAAACAAGGGCGTATTATCAAGCCCATTATTGCCGTTTTATCTGCAGTGTCCTGCCGATAAAACGGCGATAATTTTAACACCGTTCCTTGATAATATGCCCCTTGGTTCCAAGTAAAAAGACAATTGTGGACTTACTGCTCACACCCTTCGCAACTAATAATCAAATTTCTTACACGAATAATGAGATTGCCAGTAAGTAATCAGAGCACTGCAAGACAGAATATCTCTGTGCAGAGCCTATATTGAAACGAGATGGATTTCAAAAGCAGAAGAAAATTTGACTCTCTATGAAATACAAACTGCTGCAATGTAATGGAAAAGTGAAGGACAAACTATGCGTCTACCATGCTGAAAAAATACCTTTTCCTAGTTCAAACATGGTTGCAATTGAGACATCAGGTCAGTTCTGACACCATGATAAGCAGACTAGAAAAATGAGATAACCAGTTCAATAGGACCCTGTCAGCTCCTGTGGCAATCTAAGAGTGCAGAAAATTGTCTTGTGGTCGGTCTTTCTCCCACATTACCTCCCACATTTTGGCCAACTAGCCGAGACCCGTTTCAATGGTGCCACACATCTGTTAAATGATTAAACTTATTCAGCTATTTTGCCTGGTTCATATATTCTGGAATGTAGTCCTTTACAGTGTTACCTACTGTAAATGCCCTGTTTTTCTTATTTCAAAAGGGAATACATTTACTTTAGGGACATTAGAGATGAAATATATATTCCCATGGTATATCTTGTTTGTCTGTACCACACAACTGTCTCATCACTCTTGGCCTCCTTGATCTATTTGTTGAGATAAGTATGGCCCAGGGAGGAGAAGTTAACTAGGCAATCGGTCAGAGAATAGCCGCTCACTAGCACCATGTTTTTGTCCCTCAGGTCCATGAAGGGTGGGATACCCTTTAGAGCACATCCCAGCCCTCGAAGCCTATCTCTAACATAGCCAATGAGACTGATTGCATGCCCTGGCGCTAATGCCTTTGAATAGTGATTCCTTACCTTTATAAAATTCACCTTTGTTTGTGGTGAATGACCTAAACTCTATTGTATATCCTGCCAGTTTTGAAATTTACTGCTTTTTTAAGTGTGCCTGCCCCTTATTTCTGAAGCAAAGCATCCCTATAGTTCAACGTGAGAGATTACCTTCAGGAAGCAATTTCTCTTTTTTTTGTCCTCCGCCCCTCTTATTGGAGACTGCATCTAATCCTCACGTTTATAGTTGCAAATCCATCTGGAATAACTGTTACATTAGAAATCATTTCAGTTACCAGCACAGTTATAAAACGCCTGCCTTTTAACACAGCTAGATATCCCACTGTAGTGTGCTGTTATTGTAGCATTGTTTAGATTTAGAAATAAAACGACTTTTCAACATTTCCCCATATCTTGTGAAATTTGCTCTACGGGGGAGGACAGTGGCCTGCAGCGACTGCCTATTTTCTAGGTACCAGATGTAAATTTTCTTCCGGCTTTCAGGAAACAACACCCACGAGATCGTGTCGGTTAATCTTGAAAAGTTCCACCGTCTTTCATTTCTCTTTCATAGCTCTGTGGAGCAAGACACTCTCAAGCGGTAACCGGAGACCATTGCACTTGTTAAGCTCTTAATCTTGGTATCACCCAAAGCTTTGCCATCCGAATTGAGGCGCCTCTGTTGCAGTTCTGTATATTGTTTGTTTCTTAAAGCCATTTCAAGCGCACCAACTGATCCTGACATATTTTCGTGGCAGGAGCGTTAAAAACCGGAAAATAAAGCCCTGTGTGTATTTGTCTTCATTGTGTATTGGTTGGCAGTTCTGTCGGGGGAAAAACTACATGGAAGGATTTACATGAAAAGGCAATGCATTTATAACAGGATTAAATAAGGGTTTGAAGCAGGATTTCTGCACAGCTGATGCCAAGAGGCGAACGAAAAACAAGAATCAAGCAGTTTTGAAATGTAAAACCAACAAGCAGCACATCGTATTTATATATGAAAAAAAGAAAAGATAACAGCGCATATGTTTGCTATTAGCATGGTCTGCTTCCTACAAAAGTCTGTGCTGACTGCAAGAGCTTTCCTGAGACAAATAAATATATTAATAGTCACAGCCATCTCTTAGTGACACATTCGAAGTGCCTGTCTTTCTGCTTTGAGAAAGCATCTCTAACTAAGGATTGGCAAATCCACTCGGCCGTGCATTGCCAATGTTTGTTCGACGTAGGCATCGATTTTGCCAGTTCCTGTAGAAATACAGCACAAGCATTGGCAAAGTCAAACTTGGCAGGTTGCCATCTTTGAATATCATCATACTGTATTCTTTCAAGAAGGATGTCACGTTCTGTCTTGACATCTTCTCACTTTTCCATTGTCTTACTACGTTTATCTACTTCCCTCTCGCACCCTTTTTTGCCTTTCTCTCTCATGATTTGTTAAAGTCCGATGATGAAAAACATTCCAAGTTCCCCTAACAAGAGTGTCGGTTATAGCATCTTCCCTACCCCGGGTATTCGCCAGTGACTGCGTCACATACGGAGCTTAGTATAACACGACATTATTCTGGATGTATGACATTACAACGCATGCTTTTACATCGCATGCCTTTACAACACGGTTTTTACAACGCATGCCTTTACAACGCATAGCGCTTTGGGGTGCTGGATAGTGAATAGTTTAATTTACTATTCCAACTCCAGTCCCCGTGGACACTAGGGAAGGTGTTGGATAGTAAATTAAATCTATTCCCTATCCTAGAGCGCCCCCCCAGCGCAATGCATTGTAATGGTTTGCATTGTAAAAGTTGCGTCGTAAAGGCACTGCGTGGTAAATGTTTAGTTGTAAAGGATGTTTCCCCATTATTCTTCTTCGGTTCACTGCAAACTCAAAATTCTAAACCTGCAGGCAGCGGCCCTCCTGCCAGCACATGCAAAACTTGTAAATTAAAATGATAATAACAAGTTTATTATCATTTTATTTTTCTCCATAGGGCCGAGTATAGGGGGTGGGGCCTTCATGATGACAGGCATAGGAGGAGTGGAGGACATTGCTGTTAAGTACGCATGTGGGTTTGGCCGCCTGTCTTAGAATGGCAAAACTGACATGCGCACTGAGATGTCTCCAACACGAGCGGCATTGGCAGATTGGGGACAGCAGGCACAGCCTCCTAGTCTTTCTGGAAATGCAAATCCAGTGTGCTCAGGCCAATCCTGGCGCTTCTCTCATGTTGCTAGCAGCATGAAAGCAACATCTGGATTAGCTATAGGTGTGTCTGGTAGCCTCAGTCTGTGCTGCAGTGGAGCCAGAAGAGAGGCGGTTGGCAGATGAAATCTTTTTGTGTGTGTGTATGTTGTTATTGTCATCTCCCAGCCCCCCGCCCAGCCACTGTTCCCTGACACCAGCCACTCCTGAAACTTGCATTCAATTCACTGTGCTCTATTGCTTTGTCACAATTCTTTGGAGTTTACCAGGAGCCACAAAGATTCAGTCATCGCAAACTCACACAACATTACATCTCCGTCTCTGTAAAATAACAATTTTTTTTGTGTAAACATATACAATTACAGCTCTTTAATGAGTCTTCCTGGTGCTTGGATCACACATCCTGAACCATGTGTTCGGAAACTGGGGACAGGCAGTAGAAATTTCCATGACTGGCATTGGTACTAGAGAAACAGCAGCAGGCGAGTTCTTCACTTGTCCTTCCAGACCCAGTCTCTACAAGGACATCAGTGCCTGACAAGTGATGAGCGGCATGACGTATATGTGAGAAGTCTTGCGTCATGGACTTCCCAGGATGCTGGGCAGTCACCATGTGTCCTTTGCTGGTCATAACATTAAAGGTTTCAGCATCGAAAGGAGCATGAGACTTTCGTTTTCTATGCTGACAAACAAGAACTCGATCTCCTCTAGTGAAGATGACATCTTTTGCATATTGACGCTTGTCTGCGTAGGCTTTTATTTTCCTCCTACGATCCAAGTCGCTTATGCATAAAATAAGCAAGTTCAGTTTGGGACAAACTTCGGCTTGCATATGCCACAATATGTCTTTGAATATTTGGGTGTACGCTGTGCAAGGATGGCACCCAATCCAACAGGGGCATCAACAACAACCTCAAGCTCTTGATCAAAATATGCCATTTCAGTAGTGTTCTCAATAGCTAGCTTGTTTTTCTGGAAGCTTTGCAAGTATTCATGTGACCAAAGAAAAGAAACATTCTTTTTTATCAAGTCTCTTAATGGCGCACTGATAATCTGATAATCTTGTATGTATCTAGAACAATAGCTGGCTATGCTAAGGAATGAACATAACATGGAAATATCTTGTGGAGGACTGGAAGTTGACAGCGCTTGCACTTCAGCTTAATTGGGTGTCATGCCCCCATCAGAAAAGATATGCCAAAGAATTTATATTTTGTCTTCTGGAACTCACATTTCTCTGCATCCAAAGTTTAACTGGCATCAGGTAGCAACTGACACATTTGCGTGAGAGCTTTGCCATGCTCCTCCAGTGGAGCTTCAAAAAACAATATTTCATCATGTAATTGAAAGCATTCATGAAAAGCTGTAGGATATATTGAATTACATTTTGGAAAAGCTCTGCAGCTGTTGACACACCAGAATTTAGTCTCTTGTACCTGTACAGACCAATATGTGTAGAAAAGTTTGTAATGTACCTGCAATCCTCCTCGAGTTCCAACTGATGTCCTTTATTTAGATCCAGGTGAGAAAAAACTTTTGCATCATGTAACTTGTTCACTTGACGCATACCCATACAGATACGAACAGCTCCTTCACTGTCCTTTTTGGGTATGAGCCCTATGAGAGAAACCCATGGAGTTGGACCAGTGAAATAATCAATGTTATCATGTTTGAGCAAAGATTCGAGTTCTTTTTCAAAAGCTTCCTGTAAGTGAAAGGCATTTCATCTGTGTCTTTGACCAATGGGACAGAGGTCCTCATTGATGTGTAATTGGACTATCATAGTCTTGAGTTTTCCCAACTCATGAAGCGAAAATGGGAATTGACTTACTTTTTTATGATGAGCATTCATGTTATAGTTCACAGTTATGAGTCCCAGATCAGTGGCTGTGCTAAAGCTGGGTAAACAGGCACTTGACGCCGTACCTTGAAGTACAGGAATGGGTGCTTGTGCTTTTGTTTTCTTATGCTCCTTCATTGCTGCAAATTAACCTTGACATTTTAGTGGAGTTGATGCAGCCCCCATATACACTTTAGTTTCCTATGGCGTAAGTGGAGGCAATGGAGACAGTACATTATATTTCTCCTCGGGCATAATATTTATTGACGCACCGCTATCGATAATGAAAGGTATTGAACAACCATTGACTTTTACTGTGATCTTCAGACAATGTTTGAGTGACATTTTTTGTTTTGTCATGTTGATTTCTCTTGGACCAGTGTTTGTCCTCACAGGCGGCCCAGTCCAATATGCGCATGCCTTTCTGAGGTAAACATTGACATGGCACAACCATCTTCTTCACTTTAACTTGACACAGAAGAACTGTTTGATGAAGTTTCAGATGTCGATCAACTTCATTTGGTGTCTATTTGCCTCACCTGATGTGATTTCCTGGAACATTTGGGGAGTCATTTTGTCTTCGCGTCGTGACAAGCTTGCTTTTTCCTTCACCTTCAACACCATCACAAAAGGGTTCTCCTGTCTACCGCCTTTGCAGATCCGCCCAATGGCGGGACATTTACCTTCCTGTGGAAACAACAATCCAAACCTGAAGCAAAATTTATTTTTTGTGGATAATTCACGTGGTGTCCCTTGGTCTTGTGCTTTTGCTTACTTTTCAGATTCCTGACTGAGTCACACTGGGTACCTCCAGCCTCAATGACAGCAGCTTGTCGGTCAGCAAGCTCTTCAACTCTGGCAGCCATGAGAACTTGCTTCAGAGTAAGAGTTTCTCTCAACTTCGTCACCAGAACGAATATGACAAGCATCTATCAATCAATCTGAGGCGTATGGCTTCCTCAACATTTAATTAATTGAACTTACAGTGTTTTATGAGAGTATCCAGTCTCTCAACAAATTCATTGATGGCTTCACCAGCTTTTTGTTGTTCTTGACTGAAGATGTACCTTTCGTAATCTACATTTGGCATTGAATTGAACTTGAGATTCAAGGCTGCTTTGATTTGATTGTATGTGATTTAAGTAGCTCGCAGCATTTTTCTTATGAATTCTTTCACACTTTTAACAGCAAGATTCTTAAGGGACATGATAATCTTCCTGTTATCTTCTTCTTCAATCACTCATCAAATGTCTCTAGCCAGACAATCCATATGTTGTCAATATTCACATTTTTTAACAGTATCGAATGGCAGTGGTGGCTTCAAGAAGGCAGCAGCATTGTAACTATTAGTGGAACTTACTGACATGGAGAGTATAGTCCTGTTTGATGCTGGCTGGTGATCTTGTTTATGCAGACTGTCTCTGAGGTATTGCAACGTGCTGGCCTCTAAACCACCTTTGATAAAGACAGGAAATGGATCCCTTTCTTGAACTCCATTGGAGAAGCAAATGGTCACAATTCCGATCACCACTCTTGGCTTTCTGCAGTTTGGAAAACTTTGGAGTTGTTCTGAGCCCCACTCAGCAGCTTTGATTGGGTGCCACTTCGGATATGGATGGCTCTGCAAACACAGCCATGGGTGCTTTTTCTGGGGTCACTGCCTCCAGTGCTGTGGCAGGATAACTCTCTTTACTCAGTACTGGTAAGCAGATGACAATTGCTTGTATCACTTTACCTTTAAGCTTCTCTTTGTGCTGGGTAACACCTGGTTGGTATCTGTCTCGGAGCATTATCACTCTGTATAAATGTATGGTTTTGAGTTGTGTAGTAGCACAGTACCTCTTTGTGCCACCTTCCCAACTTGTTATTGGCCACCGATGTGTGAACGTCTCAGTGAAGTTTTCAGTAACGTGAAATGCTTTACATGGAACTGGGGCGGCTCTTTGACTCCATGTACTCCAAACATCGATTCCGTACTTCGAATGAGGCACACATAGCATACACAAGCAGTTTGCTGGACCACAAAAATCTCTCTGGGTCAGCATTGTCAATCTTTGGGTTACTTATCCCCTATCACATTGCCAGTTGTAACATCCTCCTCAGCTTGGGTACTTGCCAATGGCTACACCACACATGGAGCTTAGACTAACACGTCTTTATTCTTCTGAGGGTAACTGGGAACTTAACATTCTAGACCTGCATTCAATTCACTATGCTCTAATGCTTATGTCACAGTTCTATGGAGTCCATCAGGAGCCACAAAGGTTCCATCATTACAAACTCATACGACTCTACACTGGTGTCCAGCATCCAGTACTTAATTTCTGCTGGAGGTTGTAGCTGGGAATACCAGCAGACATATTTTTTGGACCAATGTTTATTTTTTCTTTTCAGGCATTTCATGAGAGCAAGAGACGGAAAACACACAAAGCAGAAAGAAAGAGGAGGAGAAAGACGGAGGGATAATCACAAAGGGAGGAAGCATGAACCTGCAAGAGTTAGAGATGCAGGGAGTATCTGGCAGTTGATTAAAGAGGCCTGGGATAAATTCAACACTGTGCAACTTTGGCATTTGACACATTGTCATCGAGGGGCCTATAACGATGGAGGTTGTAAAGTTCCAACCTCCATTGTCAGTATCAGTTCTGACGGGCTGATTATGTATCAGCCAGTCGGAATTGAAACCGGCGGTCATTCCGGCTGGCTTCCACAAGGCTCAAGGACTAACGATGCACGTTGTCCAGCAGGGTTTCCATGCCGGTCTTTCTGACATGGAAACCCTGTAGGAAAGAATGTTTGGGGGCCCTTAGCACGGCCCGGATGTGTGCGCGGCCTCCGGTTGAGGTGCTTGCCACGGGGTGCAGGGTTTAACACCATCTCCCTTTTCCCTATGGGAGCATGTTTTACAGCCTGTTTATGGCCATACGACATGTTTCCATAGGGAAATGTCTGAATGAGGCCGAACAGTGTTTGGTCGCATCCTAATGAAGCGCCTTTACAAGACGGTGTCAAGCGAAAGCAAGTCTGCCCGATATCGCAATCGTCCTCTTAAAAGCACCATACGGCACTGCCACTCATTCTTTTACAAACTAAGCACTACCAGCACCTATAGCCACTTGCACAAATAAAGCACTGTCCTCACCAATAAAGAATAAGATTGTTACAGCATCTCATTCCTCAAATAGCTTGCCTGTATGCTGCCACAGTTTTTTAAACCTGAAAGCTTGCTTTGGTGTGACATGTCTTCAAGAAGTTAAGCCTAGACAATACGTGAACATGTTCCAAATTGATTCCTACTGCTATCAACACTTTTACCTATAGTTCTTTTTACTGAAAATGAATAATATAGTGAAAATGGTGGCTCAGAGAGAAGTTTTTTTTTTGCTATCAAACACTAAGCTACTTTGCCTGACCAATTGTCTTTCTGATTCTAGTACTAAAACAGGTTTCTCTTCAGTCTCTTCTGAAATGTTTTTCTCTCCTTAGCAATCACATCTCTGCACTATAAGATGCGCTGTACATTACACACACTGTACTTTAAGAAAGAGTGGTAGGACCAATTCCTCTTGGAGATAGCTTTACTGAGTTATCAACATCAGGCCTTTGATTGGTGCTAAAATCTGCCTAAGTCATTATTTCATGTACGCTAACCTTCAACCTCCATCCTATAGCAGTTGAGGAATGGGTGCATCTCAGGTTGTTCTGCATTAGTATGACAATCCACAAAAATGTAATTTTAAAATGCATAGATAGCGGTACACTGGTCTATTCACCGATATGACTGACCAGTCCAGATGCTCTTAATCTGTGGTCCGCGGAACCTGGGGCTCAGCAAAGCTCACTTCGAAAGTTTGCAGACCAATCATAAGCGTGCACAATCACATTTTTATTGCCCACTGATCTCAAGCACTGCACCAACTGAGAAGCATGCTTAGGAGGCGGGGGTGTTACCCTCAGTTGTCATGGCATGCTATGCTATGTGACTCAGCCCGACACACCTTCACTGTCTTTGAGAGCTGGAGGAAACAGAGACCATTCCCCGTTAAACAACTGAGCCCCTGGTTGGTGTGCTCAGCTAATTTTAGGGTTGCTCTCATGCTACTGTTTGGCTTTGCTCAGGTTTGGCTTGGAGCTTAACTCAGTAAAGAGAAGCATTCTTTTAGAAAGTGCATAAAATTGCTGATGTGCATAGCCAGGTCTGGGGAATTGCAATGTGTCCAATCTAGAGACGTTTTTAGGCATGGGCTAAGTGGGCGCTGGCCCAAGGCCCCAGCCTTTCAGGGGCCCCCTGATAGAGACAGCTCTGTCCAGCAGAGAATCTTTCCCTGATGACCTTGAATATTTATTTAACAAATTGTTTTAAATACCGTTATCCTTTAATTTATTTTCAATGTCGTGATCTGTGGGAGTCCATCACAGACATTTTTCAGAGAAATGTTGTGTTGATGTTTCCTGCAACATCCATAATTTTTTTATCTTTCAGAGCAAAACAGGACCTCACATGGAAAAAATATGAGGGGTCACAGATATTTTTTGCAGTAATATTAGTGAGCTGCTGCTGCTGTTATAGTATCGAAAACCCACATGACTATCCCTAAATATTAGATGGAAGCACATTCATAAAATGCACTGTTAGTTACTTAGCCAAAGAGGTCAAGAAAGGGCTGAAATTGGATCATAAATTCAAAGCTGTTATGAACAGTGGCCCCCAAAATATGTTTGGCCCCGGGCCCCCAAAATCCTTCAGACACCCCTGGTATCACTGTTTGACTGTATTTTGGAGCCACATAATGATTGGTCATATTTCTGGGGCAGTGGCTTCGGTGCGAGGCAGAATGGCTGCTTTGTGAGGGAGCTACGTGACCCAGATTCCCATTCCGGCAATTACCATCCTTATAATCGCCTGTGCACCACCAGAACGGCCTGGGGCTGTACTACAGATTGTAGCGCAACAGTGGGGAACTTTCCGTCCCCTTCACCAATGTTCCATTGCCCTAAATACCCGAGTTTGCTTCTGCGTGCCGGGAAGAAAATGAGACCCACCTGAAGCCTGTCCGCCGAGAGGCTCTGCTAAGGCGGCTGTATGTTGTAGCTGACCCCCTTAAACATCAAGGCACAGTGGAGAACCGGCCGTGAGGGAAAAGTGACTGGCGGAGCAGAGTCTGGGCAGCTGAGGACTGCAGTGAGCCCGGCGCTGCCGCGGTGGTGATTGGAGGCCTGGCCGTGGAAGAGTGGAGTGCCGGCCTGCTCTGGAGATGCTGCGGGGCTCTGCTGCAGAGGTAGACTGGCACTAGTTGTGGTGCGCGGACCCGGTGGCGCGGGTGCCGGTGCACCGGGAACGCTGACGCCGCAGTGTGCGGGTGCTGGCACGCAGATCTGAGCCATCGACAATGGGGAAGGAGAGCGATCTGAAGCGCCCAGGTGGCTGTTGACCACGGAGTAGGGTGACCAACTGGCATCGGTGCAAATTCAGGACGGTGAGTGTAAAAATTCAGGACAAAGGGTCAAAATTCAGGACACAAATTCAGGACAGGAGGTCAAAATACAGGACAAAACTTCAGGACAATTGGATACGTTTTACAGACACATCAGAGGTCGCGCAATAGTATATAAGTAAGCCCAGCCATATCTAGACATATTCAGCCATTTGCAAACCTATCCATCATGTATCCTTCCATCTATCATTTCACTCATCCATCCCTTCATCCATCCTTTCACTCATCCAACCATTATCCATCCATCCACCCTTTCACCCTATCCATCTGTACCCTCATCCATTCACTCTTCTACCCATCCTTCCATTCACTCATCCATCCAGCCATTTACCCTTTCACCCATCCAGCCATCCTTTCACTTACTCATCCATCCACCCAGTCACTCATTCTTCCACCCATCCACCCTTTCAGTCATCCATCATCCTCCCTTTCTCTCTCCATCGACTCTTTCACTTAGCAATCCTTCCTTCCATCCATACACCCACCCACCCATTCATCCATCTGCTCATCCGATCATGAATCCATCCATTGACCCTATCACTCATCCATCCTTTCTCTTACCCATTTATCCTTTCACTCCTTCTCTCATCTATTCATCCTTTTGTCCATCTACCCTTCCTTTCACTCACTCCTCCATCCTTACATCCAATCTTTCACTCATCCGTCCATCCATTCACCCTTGCACTTATCAATTCATCAATCCATCCATCATTTCACTCATCCATCCACCCACTCATCATCCACCTTTTTACTCATCCATCCTTTCACTCATCCATCCACCCTTTTACCCATCCAGCTACCCTTCCACCCATACATCCAGCTATTTCCCTTTTCTCTCTTCCATCCTTCCACTCACTCATCAATCCATCCATCCTCTCCCATTATCCATCTATTAAATCTTTCATTCATCCATTCACCCTTTCACGAATTCATCCAGCCATCCCATCACTTACTCACTCGCCCACCCATCAAGAACTTCACCCTCGCTGCAGAAGCCATCCCAGGACTCGGACAGAAGCCACCCAGGGCAGAGACAGGATCCATCACAGGGGGGGGGCGGGTGGCAGGAGCCACCACATGTGGGGGAACAGCATCCACCAGGGTGGGCACAGGGGTGGGCATGCAGTATTCTAGTATCATTTTGGTCTCTTCAAGGGTGGGGGAGGGCTCCTCACCCCCTCCTGGACAAGACAATGAGAAGACAGGCTGCGTTTCCAAAATGTTAATTTTACCCCCCCCCCACGCTGATGTACAGTACTGAAAGGAGATACTCCAAGAGAACTGATTTAACGAATTGTCCTCCATACTTTGTTAATCAGTGTGGGTGCGATTGTGCCATTTCTTTATATCATTACAATATAGACTGCATGTTTGAAGAATCGAGGTTTGTTTACAATTTAGTGACTAATTAAGCTCTGTGAAGAGAACCACGTGCTGCCTTGGTCGGTTCTAGGATGTTTGGGGCCCTGGGCAGAAAGGGGGAATGTCTCACACCAATTGCAGATACAAGACGCATTCAGGGCTGTTTGCATCTGAATAGATGCCCCTGCTCCTGAAGCTGCAGCCCCTCCCCCCTCCCACCTCTCAGTCACCTTCAAGCACCTCTTAACAGCTCATCAAGGGCTGAAGGTGTGAGGGTTGCCATCCCGCTGTGCCTCTCCAGTGCTGCTGGGTATCTGAGCTTTCATACAGCATCGGAGTCTGTTACACCCGACCTCAGCAGCATTAGAGTCAAGAAGGGAGGTGGGGGCCAGCTGTGTGACCAGTTAAAATTACGGACAAATGGCGTCCGTTAAAGAATCCTTCACGGACAACGGACAGACGGCCGAAATGACGGACTGTCCGTGAAATTTACGGACGGTTGGTCACGCTACCACGGAGAGGAGCTGGCTGAGGCAAGGCAGATGGGCGTGGAGCTACTGGTGGCAGAGCGATAACACAGTAAGTGGGGTGAGGGCGCGTCCTGGGCCTGGTGTTGGCTGGGTGGTGCAGCCCTAGAAGGATGTCCCAGGATTTACTCGTGGTGGTGCCTGGTGGGGACTGGAGCTGCCTGGCCCTGCTGGGTGTGGGGGTGCTGCATTTCTGTTGTGGGCATGTGGGGCGCGGACCAGATACTTTGTGGTGGAGGGGGGGGGGTGCTGTCCAGGGCGCCCTAGTGCACCTCCTTGCTTGCTCTCTTGGGCTGGGGGGCACGGAGTGCCGTGAGGGGCTCCCGCACTGCTGAAGGGAAGGTTGCGGCGTCGCTCCGTGTGCGCTGTGAGCTTCTAGGCACCCAGTAAGTCTCTGTTAGCTTGCCCGCTGGGCCTGGTCAGGAGCAGTGAATAAGAGGAGCGCGCAGTTGTGCGCAGGTTGGCCGCTGGGCTCTGTGGCGGTAGCTGCTGGTCGATTTGAGCTGCGGACAGCTTGTGGAACTCGTCGCTGGGGGTCCCCCTGCTTTCCGTCGGCTGCGGAGCTGCTGTGCTAGTGTGCCAAGTGTGGATTCTGCGGCGGGGGACGTCACTGAGGCTGGCTGTTAATACTGTGGTGAGACTGAACACTATATGCCCCTTTTGCCACCATCCACACCACTATGGGAAAATCCGAACCTAAGCAATCCAAGCTGCAATTTGAGAATAAGAGCAGCACACGCCCCCGTGAAGTGACGGTGGATCAGTCTAACCCAATGTCTCATCGAACATCCAAAATGGCTAGACGTGTCCTGAGTGCCAAATAAAAAAGGATTGGTCATGTTTTGGACTTTTAGTTTGGCAGCGTTTGTGCCCTTTTCAGACTCCTCCCACCCACAGCATGGCCATTAATGGTACTGTCCCGAGGAGTGCTTGAAGTGTGCTGACCGCCTCTCTTTTGAGCATGTGTGCTGGCTCTGCCGAAGACTTGCCTTGCACTGCAGCTCCTGCTGCATCAAAGTTACTTGAAGAAAGCAGCAGCCTCTTCCAAAACGATAAGACATTGCATATAAATTGTATGTATATATTTTTTTAGAAAGCTGCATGGTTGCAAAAATGAGAGTGTTCATTGTTCTAGTTATTAATAATTACCCTCTCTCATCTATTTAGTGATGTAGTTTGTCCACAAATATCCTCTTCTGTGTATGGTGGACCATTAATCACTCTATGTGCCTAATTATGTGTCTGGTGGTCTGAGACCCGCCAGACTCATTGTGGCACGGTGGTGGTGGTCCAATCATCACCACACCAGTGGTGCGACTGCCCTATTTAGAGTTGGGTTGTCGGACCGTAATGGACTGCTGACTCAGCCAGGTTACTGCCATTCCCTAGTGGTGGCACGCATTCAGGGTCATTGTAAGATGCAGGTGGTACCACTTCAGCATTGTCATACATATTACAAGTTTCAGGACCGACAGCATTTTCATGGAGGTCTTTCCTCCATGAAAAGGCCCAGGCGGGCACAACATGTGTCGCCCTTTGTGCATGCACCCCAGTTCTTGCACAGCATGGACTTTACAGTCCATGCTGTGCAGGAACCTGTGTAGAGTTCCCACCATTGTGGTGCATTTTTCAAAAGAGTGCCTTTTTGGAAGTAGCAACATGGCGAGAGCTTAGCAGAAACCCACCAATCCAGACCACAAAATTACTACTTGTAACCTGACAACTTTCTGCATGCTCAATATAAGGCCCCTCTAAGTGTGACTAGACTCTTTTGCCAGGGAAACAGAATCAGGAACCTGCCAGCAAAACTCTGTTCTCCCAAGTTTGTTCATGAAATAGAAGGTCTTTACCAATTCACCAACAATATGCCAGTTCATTAAATCAGTTATATGTAACTGAATAATGTTAATTTTACACACACTGCTTTTATTACAAACCCAAATGTGACTCCCTGCCACATGCAGACTACACACAGACAGTTGAGAAGTTTCTCAACCCACTGAGCTATGTTGACCAACTGGGTTTATTTCTGTGTACATATTTATAGCACCAAATGAAAGTATTGCTGGTTAAAGAAGCTTGTTATGGACCCATTTTTCAAAACATAATTTGGAAAAAACTGGTGCAGGAGTCAAGATAGCTCAGTTACTAAAAACTATTTTGCCTTCTGTGGAAAACTAAACATGGTCTGTAGAACCCACAAGACAGTCCACCTCAGTTTTATATATTTCCAAAGCACTGATAAGGATACCATTAATTTGGAGAATGTAAGGCCTGTCAGGTGCAGCGCATAGAAACTCCTGCAACATTGTATGAAGTGCCATGATGTTATTTATCTCAAAATGTATATTATTTTTGCCACAGAATGTTACATTGTTTTAACAGTGATGGAGCAGGAGGCTGGTCCTGTGCTGCGGACCAGGTTCAGCATGTTACTGCTTCCTCAGATAGTGTTCAAGTCATACACATGGCTAAGGGATCCCTGGCTTCCAACAATGGGGGCCCTCAGGATTCAAAACGTTAAGAACCAATACAATAGGCAATATGAAAAAAGCATTCCATGATACTATACTTCTCTAATGCAGAAACAACCGGACAATACGTAATCATCTTCCTTAAACAGAAGTGTATGTGTATCAAAAAGGATTGAATTGTTTAATTTGTAAATTCTAAATACTGGCTTCATCGGTGATAGTATTATTTACTCCTCAAAGGAAATTACTGGGTGAATCTCATTGAGTGCAGAACCTCTTCCGAGACTTACAAAATGGTGTATTCATCCCTCTTCAACTTCCATTGACTGGATTCAAAGATATATTCATAACAATCATTTATTGAATGTCACCCACTCAGTGGCTACTGAGCACAGGGACTGCAAATTGGAATGCAGGAAAAAGCCAAGCCTGACACTGATAGCCCAGTATAAGCCCTTGAAAAATGAATTGGGCAAACCCCTATGTCCAATGTGCGTCTTGTGAAAATTGCGCAGGCGCCTGCAAGATGTACGTCGAATGATCGGGTTTGCGGGAGAGAAACCACGGCAAGGAGGAGGAGGGCTGCCCGGTGATGTCACAGTACATGTAAGTGCATTTTTCCTTTTTAATTTGTCTTTTAATATCTTTTGTTGGGGGGCTGGCGGCGGGGAGTGGAGAGGAGTTTTCCCCCAATTATGTGTAACTCAGCGCAGTGGTACTAGGCCAGCTCATCCCGGGGGTAACTATTACACCATGGCCTTGCATTCAGGGGTGGAGATGTTACCTTCGTGGTTGAGGCACATGAAGCATTTAGGACATCCAGGGCTGCTGTCAACGTTACACAATTATTTCACACTTACATTGAGGATGAAACACCAGATAACTATACTCCGTATGAAGAGATAGTGATACCTCTCACTTACCAAGAACAACATAAATTGGTTTAAAGGAGCCCGCCCACACACAACAACAGCCGTTAGACTTGGTCCGCTCAGCAAGGAAGGAGCAACATGACCAGTCTTAGCTGATTACACACTGCATCCTAATGTTGACAATTTACCAGCAGCAGAGGTGCGATGATCAATACAAAGAGTCAGTAATGATACATAGATGTCTTACACAGTTCATTATGTGAACATTTCACTTAACCCTGCGTGGATTGCTCATGCTGTACAACTACAATTGGCTACCCTGGGCATCAGCCCCCAAAAGCTTAATGCATTCATGCGAAAAGTTCTCATCAGACGGGAGGAGAAGTTTTGGATTGCACAAAAAACAAGCTTGAAGTGGTGTTTCCCCATATAGGCCCACAGGAGTAACACAGAATACTAACTATTTGCTTGCCGATGGGGATGGCTCTCCCTGTTGAAGACTGCAAAACTTGGGGTACAGTCTTTGCTGCAGTATACAACAGAAGTCAAGGTACCTGCTCTCTGACAGTTTTGCTGGAAGTGCTGAAACAGCTCCAGAATGAGCATGGGGCAGCACCTGCCCTGGGCTGAAGTACAATTTTGCTACAGTATCCGCCATTAATTTAAGCAACAAAAAAGGGCAAGCAGCAGTATTGGCTATATGTCAACACATACAGCATTTGACTCCTGCACAGCAGGAGAACAAGTTACCTAAAATTATTGAAGAAACCTATGATACACTAGGTAAGGATAATTTGGGAACCAGGCCTGGTAAACCGCAATTTAAGAGTTATTCTGAAAAGGATAACTCTAAGCAAGCGCCTAACTCGTTAACAGAGAAGAAGTGGAACAATAAACAAAAAAATAAAGCCATGACAAAATCACAGAACTCCCAGCCCTCGCCGATCTTGACACAGCGGGGGCTGGAAAAAAAACAGCGCCATCGAGTACGAGACAGGAGACCTGCCTTACCTGTCATCCTGTTGTTGACAATGAGGCAAGCCGCAAGCAGCGAGTCACACACTGCAGCATTTCTAACGCTTCGTGGCTCCGCGGCTTCGATCCCGCAAGTGGGAACAGCTGCAGTAGCCGACGCAATCCATTAAAGTAATGGGGTAACCCAAAAAGGTACTGGACCTGGGTTTCTTGCGATATAGAAAAGTGGTCCAAGACCTCTATATTTTATATAAACCGAATTGATCAGTAACTTTTTAACCACTTGGATGCTAAGGCTATTTGTTCTTCTTCATGTAATTTCCATTGAAATCTATGGAAACTCCATGACGAGCTGGGCTCGTCATGAGCGTCGAAGGAGTTAAGAGTTAAACAAATTTCAGGAGCATGTCACTCAAGATCAGCTCTATTTCAATAAATGTATTCTCATTCTTACTAATAACAAAACATGAAAAGGACAACAGCAAACATCATTTTGAACCTAAAAAATTATTTAATATCTCAAGGTCCACATGTTCATCATTGCAAATATTGATGTGAATTATATAACACAAGGTTACCCCAATTGGAGCGTGCAGATAGAAAAGATATAGATAAAGGAATGTGCAATTCAAGAAGAAAAGGAAATGCACTGAAAAATTATTGTGACATAAAATATTTGTAATAATTGATTAAACAACAGACGATAAATCAATCAACCGTACTGTTCAACCTGGCCAAGGTAAGACACATTTACTGAAGCTATTATTAAATAATCATGGCTCATAGTTGTCAAAATTGTCTGCACATCAGTATAAAGAAACAAAATGTTGGTCAAGGTTTTTAATTAAATGCGTCGACGTTTCGACCACTTTTCTATATCGCAGTAGTCGACGCAGCAGAGGCAGCGACCCAGTCGGGAGGACGGAAGAGTTTTGTGAGGGCGTCTGCGGTAAGTGGCAATCAGGTGGCCGCAGCGAGAGTGATCTCTCGGCAGAGGCGGCACGATTAGATCGTGGTGCTGCCTGCGACCTCCCCCTGTGTGCCCCTCTTGCCCTTGCTTTTGCTCCTGCTTCTCCTTTGTCCCACTCCTCTGCAGCTCCTCCTGGCGCTCCGGCTGTAAAATAAAAAGTAAGACCACTCAGCAAGTAAAAGTCAAAACCATAGTAAAAGCCAAAGCAAGATGATTTAGGACGCGGTTTAGGGCGTCTGGGGGGTACTCAAATGCAAAACCAGGAGTGCCTAAAGGAAACAAAGTAAATACCCCGAGACGACCTTGCCCCAGAGTATGTTCTCATGTCCATCTCCCCCTGTGCTCCACAGTAAGAGACCCCTCCTTGCTGCTTCAAAAGGTAAGACGCAGGGGAGAGCGTCTAAAAAGAGGAAGATTGGAGGGAAGAAGGGGTCCGTCCAGCATGACCAAAGTGACCAAAGTGCGTCGTCAAGCGAGGCCCCACGCTCACCCCTAGCAACCTCAATAAGGAACTAAGCATTATCATAATGGAGCCCAACAGACCTCAGAGGAGGTGGCAAAGACTCCCCACAGGCACCTCTGTACTCCGGCTTCAGTAATAGATGCTTCACTCTAAGTTCTGGATGAAGTGCAACCAGTAAATTCTTTAGTGGATCCATCTAAAAATGGAACTGCGTCCGTAAGAGGGGGTCTAAGATTGTCCTCTTCTCTTCACTTGAATTTTTCGCTACCATCATTTAGTCCCGATGACTCCAGCTCATCTCAGTCACCTTCGCGAGAAGACCAACAGGATCAAGGAAGCCCAACGTCATTACATAATATCTCCATGGTTGGGAAGCCAAACTCTACGCTTGGATCGCAGGGGAGGTCTATATCACTCCAGCCCTTCTTCTCGTCATCCTTTTTGGACGTAATGTTACTTATGCAGACCACCTTGCATGGGATTCTAGAAACTCTGGTATCAATAAGGACAAACCAAGTCGACCAATTAAATTCTTTAAATTATATTCGATATGAACTGAAACCCTTAAAATCTTTTAAAGACAATCTGGGTGGCTCTATGAATACTCCATTTCCTCCTGTAGTATTGGCTACAGAGTTGCTGGGGTTGCGTAGTGTCACATCAGAGAAAGGTAATGTAATGTAAATGTAATGTAAATTGATACTTGTATAGTGCACTACTCACCCGCAAGGGTCTCAAGGCGCTTGTACGAATACCGCTGTGGAACCCATCCTGGCTTTCCCTGTGAGCAGTCCACTCCTGGGCACCCCCAAGGTGGAGGCCAGGCATCCTTAGCGTTGTGGGGGCCGTTGTGGAGATTAAGCAAGCGATTGCCCAGAGTTGCAGAGTGGGACTCCATGATTGGAATAGGCACCGAGGCGAGAATTATCAGGTCCGTGGAATTTTTGAGCTCAAGACCCGCCGAGGCGGGGAATTGAACCCTGGTCCCGGGCTAGACCTCTGCATGAGGGTCTGCCGCTCTAACCATTGAGTCACAGTTCAGCAAGGTGAATGGCAGCTAGATATGGAGAGATCGGTTTATGTTTCTAAATACCCTATGCTTGTGAGGAAAAGGCAGCACGGTTTTATGCCCTCAAAATTTAACGTAAGGTTGTATCGTACAATGGGGGTTGGGTCCTGGAATGGATTGACTGGGTGGTGTGCCCCACGTGTATGCAAAAAGAAACTCATGCATAAGAAAAAGGAAGATAGTAGTGGTATTTGTTCCCAAGCCCAAGTCCAACATCCCAGACCCCAAGGTGGTTGTACTGTAAAAGCGCTTACATGCAAAAAGGTACTTAAAAAGGCACATAAAAACGTAAAACTTAGTGTGAAACCACGTCCTAAAATCTGTCCTGATTTGTCTTCTATTTCCCCAGCAGGCCGCTCTACCATCCCTAACAAGGATCAAAAGGTAGCTCGTAATAAGATGGTTGAGCCTCAGCCCTTAATTGAATTGCCCTTAGAACACCCCTCAGCTCAGGAAACCTTTATCAGGTCGCAATTAGGAAGTACAGACCTTTTGCTCGATAATATTCATCGAGAAAAAAAGCAAAGAAACTTCAACCCCTGAATCGCTCTAAAATCCTCCAGTTATTCCAACAAATCCCCTCTCTTTCAAGGACAACCTCATTGGACTTAGAGTCTGTGGGGTTTCAATTGGGCGCTCAAGGTAGAGAAGTTTCCAGAGTTTCTTTTTTATCTCCTTGTATCGCTGACCTAGTATTTAAGGCGGATGAAGACCTAGCAAAAGTAGGTCGACTGGCCCTATGTCCTGTAAAAAAGAGCCCTCAATTATTAGTACCTCAGCCAGGTCCAGTTCCTCCCGCCATTTTAAACATGCACAGTGGGTTATCTGCAACTCAATGGGAACGCTCCTTATCATATATCCCGTCCCAATGGCCTGAAGCTACACAACAAAGTAGCCATCCACCCACCGATTTGAGAGTGGTTATAGTAAATGATAGGCCATTCTCACAATCTAGACAATTAGTATGGACTCAAAGTAATATGTTTCCCCCATTGTGACACCTGCTGGAGGAAGGAGATTAGAATATTAGGCTCACCTTACTCTAGAATGAGGAGTCCTCTCAAAATCTAAGAATCCTAAATTGGAATATCCATGGGTTTGAACGCTTGAGGAACAGCGGCGAATTGGAAGAACGTTTGAAACCCTTTCATCTGGCATTCCATCACGAGTCTTGGCTAAGAGAGGACCATTCAGTTGAAGCCTTTATGATCCTGAATAGCAAAGGTCATTACTGGGGTACGGGGAGAGCATCTGCAGGTCTACTAATATTAATATCGACCAAGGTGATTAAGAGGCCATTGGAGGTCATAAACGTTTCAAGTGGTCTCCAGTTATCTGTTGTGGAAATGGTTGTGGGTAAAAATGTCCTCAGTTATTTTTTGCTTATAAATGTTTATATTCATAAAGAAGGCCATCACCAAATGAATCACTGGCTGGAATTATTTGAATCCCCTTTCCAGCATTTGGTGGCAAAATACCCGGAAGCTGTGATGATAATGGCAGGGCATGTAAATGCTTGTTTATTCCCTGTACAGCTAGACCAACACTTGGAGGAAGTGTTGGATTCCTACAACATTGCCTCAGCACAGTTTCCTGCAGGTACCATCAAAAAAGAGGCCAAAGTGCTGAGTGAAAGCCTGGCAAGTCATGGTCTGATTTACTTAATTGGCGTTTTAAAAAGGATTCACCAGCAATAGCAACATCTCAGCAGGGCCATTCTCTGGGCCTCTATTGATTAGATATTCACGTCCCTTTGGAACTTTGGCCTCTTTAAGAGCTTTGAGGTGGCAAAATATGAGGGCAGTGACCACTGGGCAACAACAGCAGTTCTTGATTTGTGTGAGCCAGTATTCCCTGAGAGAGTGTTTCCCTTAGAGATGTCCTACCTGCGCAGGCTCACAACACGTTTAGACACTATGCATCTTCAACAATTAGAAACCCTTCAGTTACAAGAGACTGTTCCTATCCCCCTACTCATACTGAGGATGTAATTTTGTGGTATAATAATATTGTGCAATGAGTTTTGAGCTGCATTGTAGTTCAAATAAGTGGAAAGGGTGGACAGACAAAGTCCCGCCCAAAGGGTGTCCTGGGCTGGTTCGATCAGGCCTGCCAAAAGTTGAAACGACTGGTGAGACAGAAAGCAAGGAGTGCTAGGTGTCGTTTCATTCCCTTAGCCACCCAAGAGCTGGTCAAACTTAAATGCCAATATAAATCCCTTGTGCAGTCAAAAAGGTAGCTTTTTTCATAAGAAGTGGTAGGAGATGCAGGAGATTATACTATTAAATGATCAGCAAAAATTCTGGACAAAGGTCAAAGAGTTTAATGGGCAAAGTAGGGGGATTCTGACCTGTATGATACCGGAAGCACAATGGGCCACTCATCTGACGGAGTTATACAGGGGACCCAAACCCTCCCAGCCAGCTGGTTCTCAGTGAAGGATGTTAAGGCAGTTATTGGGAGAATAAAACTCTCTTGTGCCGCTGGTCCTGACAATGTCCCGGCGGTAATAATTAAAACAAATAGTGTTTGGTGGGCTACAATTTACTCTACCTTGTTTAGTTGGGTTGCAGGGTCTGGCCTTTACCCCTTTACCTGGAAGGGGTCCATTGTGAAAACGATTTTAATAAAAGGGAGCGGTACAGACCCAATGCATTACAGGCTTATACGCCTCTTGGATATTTTATTAAAGATAATCTCCAAGATTATTTTAGCCAAGCTTGAAGAATGGGCCACTGAAACTAAGAGAATCCCTTTAGAACAGGGAGGCTTTCGGGAGGGTCATTCAACCATAGACCACTGCTTTGCCTTGTGGGTTATTACTCGAAAGGCAGTGGAGGAAAATCAAAGACTGTGCAGTTGTTTTGCATATTGCTTGTCTGCTCTATGCAGATGATTTGGTATTAATGGGCTACACTCCAATTGGTCTGCCAACGAAACTCAACGCATTGGCCTCTTACAGTAAGCAGAACAAGCTTCGTATTAATCTGGAAAAGACGAAAATTATGATTTTTTGGGAAAAAAGTGCAGAGTTTTTCCTGATATCTTGATTCTCAGGTGGTAGAACAAGTGGATCAGTATAAATACCTGGGTTTAACTTTTAGGAAAAATCTGAATTGGGGCACGCATTGGGATGCCACTAGGCAGAAGGCCCTTTTGCAGGCCAGCTGCTTATCTGGATTCAATGGTAGATGTGGGGGGCTATTCCATATCCCATTACTAAAGGCCTATGAAGGGAATATTCCACCAATAGGCCTGTATGGAGGAGAGATATTTTCTCTTGATCCAACCTATGAATGGGACAGACTGGAAGGGGTAGTGCTTAAAAGACTTCTATCACTCCCACAAGGTACCATGGTCCAGGCCATAAGGTGAGAGGTCAGTCTGGTATCTTGGAACATGGCGTCCGCCACTTGGGCTCTAAGATACTTCAACACCCTGCTGGAGAATTATGAGGTGGCTAAAGTATCCAGATTGTGCTGGGAAAAGAGCCAAAGCGGCGAAAGGATGTGGGCAAAGGCTGTTAGAACCATAATGACTGCAATGAAGAATCTCCAGTTAAATAGTGGTACAGTCACATCTTGGCTCACTTTTCCAGGCAAACGAGAATTGAGAGAATCTGCTGCTATGGTGTCACAACAATGTGATTTATTATATTTAAAGAATAAATCATCTATTAGCTTCTCGTTAGCTTCGCTTTGCCAGGATTGTGTTTTCCCTTACTTATCACACTTACCAGATCCATGTTTGAGAAAAGAAATCCTAAGGGTTCGTGTGGGATGTAATCCAATCTATTCATCCCACCCATATAAGACTGGGGTGCAAAATAATAGTGGTCTTTGTCCCTGCCCTTTGAAAGCAAAATGCACTATTACGCATATTCTTATGGACTGTGCTTTTTATCTTGCAAATCGGAATACGTTTTTAAGACCTTTGTTTTTTAAATATGATGCTCTTCATAGGAACAAGGCGGTGGAGATACTGTCTGAGATGAGATATTTAGATGTGGCAGTTGGGATTGCTCGGTTCTTATGATCTGTTAAACAGAAATTAAAAAAATGAAATGTAATGGAGATGGGGTGGTGAGGAGTGGGGTTCATTTAAAGGTTTTAATGAATGTGTACTTTTTTAGAATGTTTTATGGACAATTGTCTAAATAAACTTGTTTTTGAACCTGACAAGACAAAATCACAGGGTGGGTTTCCTCAACAGCAATATATTCTTCGAAACCATGAAAATATTTGATCGCCTGATAGTTATCAGGATGCTGATACAAGTTCATTTAATTCCTTTCATGATTCATCCAATAAACGTTCGCAGAGAGGTGGACAATCAGAGCACCGATTGGAGGAGCATGTGAGAAGGACTCACAATGCTCACTGACTACATATTTAAGCAGGGATAAAAAACAACACTTCCAAGGGTAAATTCAAGGAGAAGAAGGTAGCCGGACTAAAGGGCAGGCATGCCGTTGATATTGAGGACTCTGCTTCTGAGCGGGGAATGGGCAGTGAAAATGCTAGACAGTGCCGCAGAATTCACAATAGTTCGCCGGAACCTGATGGATTGTCTGGTGGAAGTATCCCTGAGTGAGCATATCACGGTGGAAATACATGATACTAGGGTAAGTGTACCCCATTGTTTATACGAAATACAACTCCAATTGGAGGGGATCATACCCAGAAACATCAAGGTCCTCTTTTGGGAGGACTTAACTTACGGTTATGATATTCTTTTGGCTGAAAAGGATTGGCCATCTGATTTCGTAATGGAGTGCTCAACGGGGAAACAGTAATTTTACCTGCTTTCTCTGTCCTCGTTCAAGAATCGGTAAAACATTCATATGCCAAGTAGTGGGTGTTAGCACTAGCTCCTGCGTTATACTGCAACCATGGGAGGGTGAGCTGATGGTTCCCCTTATCATAAGATCCCGTTGAGGATGATCCCCACAACCTCAATGACAATACCAAATTAAACATGAAGCTAAAAAACAAGTTAGGGAACTCCTAGAACAACTTGAATACCAACGTGTGGTAGAATGCTGCACCTCATCTATGAATACTCATTTGTTTTCAGTAATGAAACCAGACCATTCATATTGTCTAGCATTAGACTACAGACACTTAACCAAAGCTACTCGAACATTTGCAATACAGAATGCACACAGTTCTGCACTAATGAACAACATTGTGCGAAAGAAATTAAAAAACACTCAATATCTTGAATGGATTTTTCTGCCATAATATAGCCCCTGCAGGCAAACATCTGACTGCACTTCCAGTGCTAACTCGCAGGGGCAATTCTATTGATTGAACCAGGGGTATAAGAATAGCCCTGGTCTGTTTTCAGCCAAAGTAACAGAATTAATACAGAATTTTGATGACCAGGCATTGACCTATGTCGATGACATATATCTGACGGATGATGACCTCAAGGAACACTTGACAACAGTAGATCATATCGTTTTAGAATTTGCTCATATGGGCTACACATTTAATTGTTAAACAAATGAACAATTGACACCCTCAATGTTATTTTTGGGGGATATGAGCTGTTAAGTGAAGGCAAAAGCCTTGCAACACACTTCTTAGAGAAATTTGCACTGATTCAACCTCCAATAACATTGAAGAGACTACAATCCATATTGGGATTCCAACATTTTGGCAGAACATACATTCCAGATTACAGAAGAGGTTTAACCATTCTACGACTTTATACATCCAGACTTCTCAAGAACACAATGGACGCAGGAACACACAAACATCTTACATTCTGTACAAGCTGACATGGTAGCTTCCAAACATTTGCACACACATGTGAACACAATGAACCTGGTGATCCGCATCATCACAGGAATATTAGGTTACATTTATTTCGCGTTCAATAAAGGTGACACCGCACCAATTGCATATAAATTGCATTTATACACTAGTGCTAAAATGCGTTCTGCACCTACTGAAAAAATCCTGACACCAGCGCAGACTGCTGTAGTGAGTGTGTGAACCCTGGCTCAGGGTAAACACAAAATTGTTGTGACTCCGGTGTCTGCCTTAGAGGCCATCACCAAAATGAGCATTGCGAACACTAAGGCTTTACATTCATGATGGATAGAATGGGGTAGCTCACTCACTGCAACAGATGTATACCACAGATTTGATTCTACACTCCAACCAAGCTTTGTTTTTTCTATAGGCAAGATGGCGTCTGTGTGAAAGACAGCGACGCTCAATCCCCCACTGCTCTGAGTTTTGATGCAGAAGGAAGCATCTCAATGCCGTCTTCAGCTGCACACCTTATCAGGTGGCAGAAATGCGAGATGCAGAACACCCACCTTATTTGCTGGACTGGTTTTGATGGTTTGCTGCTCAAGTGCTCATCGGAGTGCAGACGGCACTAGTGGTGCTGGGAAACTTGCTGGCTGGCCTGGCGAAGCTTTCGTTCCTGGCTACCGCTCACTTCCAGGACATGTGTGCAAACAGGCCCCAGAGGCTCCCGGCCTGGATCTGCAAGAAGGTTAGGATGCCACACAAGGCGGCCCGCATGATATGAGACCAGAGTACAGAGTCAGCACAAGTGGGGCTGGCTGCCGTGGGCTCCTCTCAATCCGAGAAGGTCATTCTGGATGCCGCCCTCTGTGAAGACCGACATTCAACGCGGAAATTGCCCGTTTAAAATTTGAAGAATTACAAAGGCTGTGCCATATATATATCGTGAACAAGCACGAGCAGCTGTACAATAGCTTGACAAATAAAACAACACCAAGAAGAGACACAGGTGCAGAAATGAGTGAAAGACTAATCACAGTTCAATACCGGACAGCAGTTTTTGAGAATGATGTGGATAGAAACCAAACCCAGACAGAAGTTCAAGAATCACAAATAACAGACATGCAGCGGAAAGTTGAAGATTATGAAAATCGGCTGCGGTGCAACAACTTGAGAATCTTAGGCATTGAAGAAGGTGTGGAAGGGGGCAATATTAGAGCCTATGCATTAAAGCTTATGAAGGAGGCTTTTCCAGAGCCCCAACGGTGGAACTGGGAAATTGAAATTCAGCTTGTGCACCACTATCCATTTACACTAAAAAAGCCAGGACAGGCCCACTCAGGTGTAATGAAGCAGCCAAGAGTTTATAATAGTTTATTTAGGGAACTTTCTTCTCCATGTGGCAGTGTTCACTAAAGCCCGTCTTGATTCTAAGTGGTCCTGTGAGGGACAATCCTTCTTTACCCAGCACGATTTCTGCCATGTAACGGTGGAAAGGCAACGGCAGCTAATGAAATTGATTCAACCATGCCAAACACTTGGTGCTGAAGCTTATTTACTTAACCCCGTCCACCTAAAATGAATATATACTATAGAGTCTTTACATCGGAAATAAGGCAAAGGAATCTATGGATGAAATTCTGAAATAGAGACTGGGCAAGAACACTGAATCAAGCTTACATTCTGCAATTAAGGGGGCATAAGGGGTGCATCAAAAATTATTTTTGGGTAGTAGTAGTTATTTGTTTTAAATTTGATATGGTTTAAGAGGTCATAATAAGTGTTGTTTTGTTGATTGTGGTAGTAGGGCATATATAAAAGGGATATTTGTATTTTGATGTTCACCATGTGTTAGAAATGGGATTTCTGATTGGCTAGGGCTTGTGCCTCAGCCAGGCAGAAACCACTACTCTAGTCAGGGCAAGGGAGTTACACGCTGAAGATAACCCCTGCTCACCCCCTTGGTTGCTTGGCACAAGCAGTCAGGCTTATCGCAGAGGCAATGTGTAAAACAAGTGTGCAACACACACACACAGCAGAAAGACACTAGGCACTCCACAAAAGGAACTCCACCCAAGGTTATATATAAAAAGAGCGTATGTATTATCAACAACACATTAGAATAATAATCACACAATATACACTGTGCCAACTGGCAGTAGGCAATATTTACAGTGGATTATATACACATGACAGGGGCAATTGGGCCACTGTCAGAACCATCACAAAGCACAAATAGTACCTGTAGAACACAACCAGTAATTACTGGCAAAACGCTGTAACCAGCATTATATCCTGCAGCATAAATCATGTAATGAAATCAGCATCAGATCAGGCGTAAAATACATTATGCGCCAACCTCATAAGCCTAAACACATTAGGTAATAATATCCTCACCAGCATAAACACATTATGCAATCCCCTCACAAGCATAAACACAGTATGCAATAACATCATAAGCAGAAATCACATTAGGCAATAACCTCATAAGCCTAAACCTCAGATTAGAGAATAACCTTCTAAACATAAACACAGTATGTATTAACCTCATAAATATAAATCACATTAGAGACATCAATCACATTTATCATAGGCACCATATAAATCACATTTTAGCCAGGTGCCCTATCAACCTAACACTGTCCCTCTGGCCAACTGGCCTTCTCAGAGGGCTCAAATGCCCTCTGTCCCAAATGTCAGGGCGTGCTGCCAGTGCAGCAGAATCCAAAAGTGTGCAATTGCGCTGGGGCAGGGCAGGAGTGTACCTAACTCCTCTCTCATCACAAGGAACAAATATTCCCCCAAAGACATAGTGGCACTGGCATTATGGTGCCTCCTGGGTCCCCCACTGGGACTGTGTCAGCAAATGGCCTAAACGGTGCAGCTGCCACTAACTGTGGTGCCGCTGTGAAAATGATTGTAGGCACTGGCACTGACTGTGCCTTCTGGAGTCCCCACCTGGACTCTGCAAGACAAATGTGCCCAATCGTTGCCGCTGTGAAAACTGGACACCGGCTCTACAGGGCTACTCAAGCCCCTCTCACCGGGGCTCTACAAATTCAAGGGTGTCCCTCCGTGGCAGCTGCCTGCGTTCCTGTGGGGCAGCTGTGAAAAGTAGCAAAGGCACTGGACCCGATGCCCACTGGGAACTCCACTCACCGGGGTTCCTCTATGACCGCTTGGATCTCCTTGTCTCAATACTGAGATACTGAGATCGGCTCCTCTCCTCCCTCTTTTGGGGACTGCACTCACGCAGCACAGCCACTCCCTCATCACAGGACTCATCCGGTCTCAGGCGGGACACAGGGACAGTTTAACAACAAGGGGGGACAAAATGAGGACAATATTTATAGGGGTCCAGTGTACGTGTCCTATGAACTAATAACCAAATAATGTACAAAGTTCCCCAGAAGGTAGTGATTATATGGCTGAGGAAGTCTCTCTCTCACTGAATGGATATGTGTAGGAGTGTCAGGGAATCAAAGTAATCCCTTATCGGAACTTAGGATGCCTCACACAACTAAAAAGCTGGACGACTGTTGTCATCCTACCAGATGGTTGTTTTGTCTCATCATTGGCCTCCTGCTCCAGCGACAGGCTGGCGCTGCAATGCCTGACGGGTAGCATGGGGTGCTACACTTTAGTGGAGTTCTTTTGTACCTGGCCGTTGGTTGAGTGTGTGTGAGGGACCTATAAGGTGGAGTAGTGAGCGTGAAGGGGTAATAAAAAAGGTAAGTATAGTCCACTAGGACAACTTTATTCATGTGGCTAACTGCCTTGTTAAAATGGTGAAGGGAGGGGTACCGAAGCTCAAAAGTAAGGTAGTTTGGCTTCATTCAACCCTCACCTATAGTGTGGTCAACATGTTTCATGCCATATCGGCAATTCTTCAGGACCTAAACGTGCTCATAAACTCATAACAAACCCATCCGGGCTGAAAGGTGTGTTATATACAACCTGCGCGATCAGTTTACCAAGTCAGGATGGTATCCTGCGTGGAATCCCGCCCCTCAATCCCTGGTAGACGGTCCCCACAGACTGTCCTTGTGGGGCTTGAGCTGCTAGGTAATTACCTTGTGAACTCGAGGCCGATGCTTATAGGCACCTACCCCCACCTCGGCGAAATTCGGTTCGCAGGACAGCCGGCCACAGGGACAGCTCAGCGGTGTCTCGCGGGCGCTGGGTAGGCACCTGTCCTCCTTCCAGCATCACTCTTCTGGCCACACACGGGTCCACCCATCCAGCTCATGGGAGCCCCGCCTACGTCCAGGCTACCACAGCCTGACTTCCGCAGCAGCCGCACTGTGAATGAGCGGCCCTGTCAGCTTCAGGTCGGCCCGTCCATAACCAGGCAACTTGCCTGTCTTCTGTTTTTCTCAGCGATCTCAGGGGCAATGCGGGGTGGCAACCCGCCTCCAAATAAAAGCATAAAGCGGGGTGGGCACCCGCTCTCGTCCCTCTATTAGGGGGAATCCCCACGTCGGGATTCCCTCTGGCAATATCGCAGCTTAGCGCTGCAGAGCCCTATTGCTCCTTTTTCTTTGGCAAGGCTGGAGTCCTACTCTCTGGGGCACCAGCAATAAAGGTATAGTGCTCAGGGGGCGCTAAAAGTCCTTAAGGTTCAAGGGGCATAGCTGGGCCCAGGGAGGCAGCACACTGGGCCCTCCAGCAGGGAGGCAAGCACTCTTGGCGGTTCCTCCTGGGCCCCCAGCAGCAGCACACCCCAGTAGCACAGGAACAGCACAAAACTCATGGGGTCACAGCCCCTATATTTATACTACACATTCCTTCTTCTGCAGTACAGGGCTTGGGGCAACCAGCAAAAACTGGTTCAGGGGGGAATTGGAGCAAGGAGGAATTCAAATACCGCTTCTGTTATTAGAGAGTTCAAAACTTCCAGAAGTGGGAATAAGTGTAGACATGTCCTCTTTAACCCCATGGATGCTCAGCATATTCCCCTCCTGTGCTGAGAATTTGTAAATCCCATTATTCATGACGAGCTGGGCTCGTCATGAGCGTGCGAGGAGGCTACTTCATGACGAGCCCAGCTCGTCATGAGTGTGGAAGGGGTTAAGCCTTTTCCCATCATCATCCGATGAGCAATGAAGCCTTCTGAAGAGCATTTCCTGTGCCCACCATGTAAATGTAATTGTTATTATGATATATTGTAATGGATTATCTGTGTTTATGATTCTTGTTGCTTTTGTACTCTCTTGTGCGCTAATAGAAAAAAAAGAAATTTACTGAAAAAAACAAAGACTACAGGAACATTATAGATAGGTTTCAGATATTACATACACAAAATCACAGAAATTCAGCAGTTATAGTTACAGTTATCTATGGGTAGTTCCCAAGTTTAGGTGGCAAGCAGCTCCTGTATAAAGCACCCTACAACACCAGCGACACTCTGAATCTGCTCACCTCAAATTTCTACATTTCTTTGAAAGTTTTTAAGCATAGGATTTGCACAGTGCCATACATTTTCTGCAGGCATATGTACTCAATTCACCTTCCTTCATTAAAGACACTGACGACTTCTTATAGAGAACTTACGTCATCCCCTGAAATAAGGATACTTTAATAACTTTGGATGTGACCTCATTCTTTACGAGCATTAATCACTATGATGGAATCCGTGCAGTGGAACAGGACATCTAAACCGGGCTACTATTGGAATTCTATAATGCATATTAGCAAGCCGAATATTGCCGTTTTAGCGGCAGGAAACTGCCGATAAAATGGCGATAATTTTACTGAGGTTCTTGCTAATATGCCCCCAGAATTTCTAGCAGATCCTTGGTACGGCGATGGGCATCTGCTTCGCACGTTTGCATATGGGCTGGTGGGAGGAGCTGGTGCTCATCAATAACCAGAGTGTTGTATGGGATGAGCACATTGTGTGCTGGTTCTGCTTCATATTTCGTTTTTATTTGTTATATGGAGTGGATCACAGTTGACTGCCACCAGATTCATTGAGACAATCAATGTGAATAATCTAAACTTACATTTCATGGGCACATTAATGCGACTGAAATTGAGTTCCTTGATGTTCAGCTGTTCGTGAAGAATGACATGTTTGAAACCAGGTTGTTCAGAAAGAATACTGATTACAATTCCACTCTCCGTGCACACAGTTTTTACCTATACCTACTGAAATCCAGCATCCCATTAGGTGAGATGCTAAGATTGAGGAGGAACTGCAGCTGTATTGATGATTGGATTGTTGGCAAGTATGATATGGTGAGTGGATTTATGCAGAGGGGATATCCAAAGGAATTTCATTTAATAAACTGCAACAAAAGTGGAGCTGAAAAGCACAGAATCTGTTTTTCCCTAGTGGGAAGATGACAAATATGTAATCTGACTGATCACAACATACAGCAAACAGGAAAGTCAGTTAAGAAGTATCCTGAGAAATTGCTGGCACTTAGTAAGAGGGGACCCCACTCTAGGATCAACTGTTCAAAAATCTCTCCTAATCACTTTTCAGAGAGCATTCTCCATGAAGGACGATCTGGTGAGAAGTAGCCCTGAAGCCATAAAACAAGGTAATTGGATTCAGAAAGCCAGTGAATTTTTATAAATGTCACAAATGCAAGGCATGTGCACATGGGGTCCACACAATTGAGTGCAGCACACCCTTCATAGACAAACCCATCGAGAACAGACTACGCTATTTATGCATTATCCTTTGTCTGTGGGCTGTAGTATGTGGGCAGCACAATTCTCCAGGGGGAAGAACTTTTGTGCAGAGAGGGAGCGCCGTGAGACTCCCTCACGGACCTCGAACACCGGGACTACCAGCCCCAGCAGCCTCGGGGCGGTGCACCAGTGACGCGCTAAGGAGCGGCCGGAGGCACTGATAAGCAGACCCTGCCCGGGAGCACCGAGGGAAGAACTTTTGTGCAGAGAGGGAGCGCCGTGAGACTCCCTCACGGACCTCGAACACCGGGACTACCAGCCCCAGCAGCCTCGGGGCGGCGCACCAGTGACGCGCTAAGGAGCGGCGGGAGGTGCTGATAAGCAGACCCTGCCCGGGAGCACCGGGGGAAGAACTTTTGTGCAGAGAGGGAGCGCCGTGAGACTCCCTCACGGACCTCGAACACCGGGACTACCAGCCCCAGCAGCCTCGGGGCGGCGCACCAGTGACGCGCTAAGGAGCGGTCGGAGGTGCTGATAAGCAGAACCTGCCCACTCGCACCGCGAGTCGCGCGCGGGAGCGCCCGGGTGAAGCCCGGGTCAAGGGCGGGGCCGTCTGTGGCCGTCCGGGGACAACGGAGGACGGGACGGGCCACCCCTCTTGGCTGTAATTGTGAGTAATTGCCAATCCACACTCATTGGACTGATAATTGTTTCCAATCAGCTAGCAAGGATTGTGTGGTTTGTGCATTTTCGATCCCCTGTGTGCTGTTTAGTAACTTTGACCCGCTACCAACCATGTCTATCCAAACCACCTTAACGGACAACTATCTGCTGAAAGTTGTCAGCAGAATTAACAGCGACTGAGGAAAATCGCTAGGGCAAGGCAATTTACCTGATCTTCCACCTGACCTATCACTGGACCCCACCAATGAGGGTAGAAACGACATTAATGTGGCAGTCGAGACTAATAACATCAGTATTAATGCTGGAACCATTGTTGCAGAGGTTCCAGATGATCTTACTGCAGTGGAAGATCTACCAGACTTATCTGAGATCCCAGATGGCACCCCGCAACAATCCACTAGGGCCACACGTTTCATAAGAGCATGTAGGAAAACCAATACTAAACGGGGAAGTCACTCGGCCAGGAATAAAAAGGACCCCACTCCTAAGGAGAACATTGGTGATAAAGGGACTCCTACTAAGGACAATTGTGTTACCATCAATATTAACCAATTTGACTTGTTAGTGAGTCGTATCGATGATAAATTGAAGTCGGTTGTGGAGCCTTTATTAGTTAAAATTGATGCATTGTCGGCTGAAGTATTGAGATTGGGGGCTGTGGTGGATCAACACGTAGCCAAATTGGACAAATCCGCACAACCCACTAGAGTTGCTACATGTCCTCAACCTACTCCCAAGCTAGATAAGGGGAGGCCTTGCCATATGAATACTGCCTCCCATGGCCCAAATACAGGAAGACAATCACTACAGGCGACACCTGTTTTGACTTGTCCGAAATCACTGCCAGCCCGCAATATGGGTCGACCAGTGCAGATACCGGTGGCCACATCTGCGGCTCCAGGGCATGTAGGGGCAATTGCTGGTGCAAGCACATTACCAGCACCAAATAGAGAAAGGGCCATGCAGCCGCCAGTCGTATCAGCTTCTGTAGCTGGTTCCGCTGGGGCGTCTGTGGGTATAAAAAATCGCCCAGTAGACCTCCCTCCGGAGTGTGTACCTTATGTCGTGGTTTTAACTAATGTCCCGTCCCTAAATCAGGCCCCACCTCCTCAGGAGTCCCGAGATTCTTTAACAAATAAAACGGTCTCATGGTTAAATCGTCACTGTGGTTTCCCAGTTAACTACTCTGATCAAATTATATCTACCAGAAGGGTTAACTGGATCGGTAACACTAGGAAGACCTGTGGGGGTGACTGTGTGATCATTAATTTTAAACACCCCCAACACGTTGCGACGGTCTTACTTAGAGCAGCTGCTTTAACACAGTCTGAAACTGATGTAGTTGCACGACCCTTGGGCTACTTTTATAATCATCTTAATAGGTTGCCTCCCGGGAATTATAGAGATGGGGTTTCCACTCCCGACTTTATACCAAACAGTGACAGATTTTTGCTACCTACTTTTAACCCTGTACTTAATGGTGGCAGATCTAACCTGCCCATGCCCCTGTTAAATCCTGTTCCTAGTGGTAACAGATTTGTACCACATACTCCTAATTTCGCACTCAACTGCGATAACATTTTCTCGCCTGTTAATGGGATGGTTTATCAAGTCCCGGTCCAGAACAGGTACCAGTCCTTGAGTTTCTTGGACCAAAACGATTGACATCAGTGGGGGCCTGGGACCGGGAGGGATGTTATTCGGAGTACCCACAAGAATAACATAAGTGAGGTGAGAGAGGATTTACCTTCTGCCATCACGGGCAATTCGGAAAGTGGGACAGTAGTTCAGTGTGCAAATGAGATTGTTGGGGATTCGGCGAATGCTACAGGTAATTGCATGGGCGGGCCGGTGGTTGACCAAAGTAATAGGGGCAATTGTACCAATAATACTCCTGATATCGCCAATAATTGCCATTCTGTGGGGATTTCTATGGCCAGCTGGAATATTGCCGGATGGGCATCTAAGGCACTTAAATTGGAATGGGAGGGCATTGTAAGGTCCTATGATATTTTATGCCTGCAAGAGACGTGGTGTGTTGATAAACCTAGCCTTGAAGGGTACACATGCTACAGCTTAGATGCTTCTGAATCTAGCCATGGCAGGGCAAAGGGAGGTCTCCTTATCCTCATTTCAGTGGATGTAAAGTTGACTATTATTAAACATTTATTAATTGAACCACATTCACAAATTCTGTGGGTACGTTTCCTGGATGGCACCGATGTGCTTTTAATTAATTTTTACAACAACATTTTTACTAATTCCCGGCACAAAGTGATAGATGAGTTATCCTGTGCCCTAATGAAGCTGGTAAGCAAAGCAACATGCACTTTTACTTTTGTTTGGGCGGGGGATTTTAATTTACAAGTCTGTAGTCTATCCTCCTCCAGGGTTTGTGGGATCCTAACTAACAGCGGGGAGAGTATGTCCCACTTTCCACATAATGCTTATGGAGAGATAATCAATAGCACTATGGTTTCGTATGATTTAGAGCTATTGAGTACCGAACAGGAGGGAAGTGAGTGTCCAATTCCCACCTTTACTGGAAGGAATGTGGGATCCATTATCGACCATATCATGGTCTCATCCAGCTTGGTACCCAATTGCATAATTAAAGTAAGGGACACATCCTCCTTGAGCGACCATAACTGTGTTAGCTTGCAAATAACTACATGGATGGTTAGAACTGAACCGCCCACTAGAGTATTGGCAAATATAGAGCCACATAGGCTTAATGGGGTTAGGCTGAGATGGAAAGGGGAAAATTCGGCCATAGTGGAACCCTTAATCATAAATAAATGCAAGATGGACATTGACATTATTTTATGTCTAGGATGCCCGTCTGCACAGGTTATGACTCATTTTTTCAACATCAATACTATCATTAATAATATCTTTTTGGGGAAAAAAGTAGGCAGGGGAAGGAAAGGTATTGGATGGTTTGACCATGCCTGTACGTCCCTGCTCTCACAACTTAAACAAGCTCTGGCCGTTACCCCAAGGGACAAGGACAGAGTCAAACTTTTAAGATTCGATTATAAAAAGGCGCTATCCAAAAGAAAGAAGGAATTACAGCAGGATGCATGGGATCATCTTACCCAGGCAGCAGAAACTGCCGATAGTCGCCTGTTTTGGTCCACTGTTAATTCCCCTTTCCTCCAAGATGACAAAATCCCTCATCTTTCCTCTAATGTGGGCAGCGAGGATTGGCTGAACCATTTCTCCGCGATATTCCGTGACAATACCACGATGCCCAATGAACATAGGACCTGGCCGGTAGTGCCTCTAGATATTTCGTTGGGAGAGGTGGAGAATTGCATTAAAAATAGTAAGGGGGTAAGGCCCAGGGGCCAGATGGAGTCCCGATAGATGCTTATAGGGCTCAACCACAGCTTTGGGGACCAATACTTACCTTGGTACTCAACGCTGCAGTAACTACCATGATCCCACCTACATGGGGCGACTCCATTATAGTCCCAATCTATAAAAAGGGGGACAAAGCGCTGGCAAGTAACTACCGGCCCATTAGCCTGCTAGACTCATCTGTAAAAATTATGAGCAGAGTTCTGCTTCTCAGATCAGAGGAGTGGGCAGATGAGAATAGGATCCTTGCAAATTCACAATATGGATTCAGGAAGGGAAGAGGGACCTTAGATCAGTGCCTGAATCTAGAATTGTTGATAGGCAAGTACACCAGAGCCAAACCCGGTAACATCTATCTTTGCTTTGCTGACCTTAGCAGTGCTTTTGATTTAGTTAATCATTAACTTCTTTGGTCAGTTTTGCTTGACATGGGTGCCCCAAAAGAAATTATCTTCTTTCTCGCCAGACTATACAGCAAGCTGCAAACATGTGTTCAGTATGGTGTTAGTGGGGAATGTACTAATAATTTTAATGTGAAACGGGGAATTAGGCAGGGTTGCGTCCTTGCGCCCCTTTTATTTACCCTTTTTGTTAATGGGGTTGAAGTCGCCTTGAAAACCATCAAGGCTGATGCTCCACAGGTTGCAGGGGATAGTGTCCCAGTTCTGCTGTATGCAGACGACGCGGTGCTCCTATCACGGACACCCGTTGGTCTACAGCGTCTGATGGACAAGTTCACTGAATTTATTGGGAGCAGGAGACTGTTGATTAATAAGAATAAAACCCATACGATGACCTGTGGGATTAAATCGGGCAGAAACCACTCATTTTTTATAGAAGGGGTTAAAGTGCAGCATGTGAATAGTTTTTGCTACCTGGGGGTAACTTTTACTAGTGATGGTAGGTGGGGGCATGAACTAACGAATGTTCGAACTAAAATGAGCAAAAGCTCTTATGGCATTTTTAAATTTGCATCTAAGTTGGGGGATAGGCGAATCAAGGATATGCTGGAAATCTACAAGGCACGTAGTGTATCCACTGCCCTTTATGGGGCGGGACTTTGGGGTTACTGTAATACTGATTGTTTACAGATAGAAGAAAACAACTTTCTTAAGAAATTATTGTGCCTCCCTAAATCTGCCCCAACAGAGTTGATCCATAGAGAGGCTGGGGTTCTTCACCTGACCGAGCTCGCCTCGCTTAGGCCTCTATTGCTTTACCGAGCAATTTGGCTTAAGGAAGAGACTGAGTTCAATCAACTTGTAATCAGGGACTGTCTTGGATTAGACAATTGTATGCAGATACCGTGGCTTAAATATGTGGTAGATTGTTACAACAGTATCCTTGACATTAATTTGTTGTTAGAAAACTGTCCCCCTAGAGGTCTTGCTAAACATTACCTAAAAAATACCTTTATGTCATATAAAGCGCATAAACGTTCAGTAATAACCAACTCCCTCGTTACCGTTAAAACTTACAATAAATATATTGTTGTCGAGGGATTTCAGCATTACTTGAACGTAGTAACCAGGCCAACACATAGGTTTGTATTGACTAGATTAAGAGTTGGCATTGCTCATGTATTAGTGGCCTTCCCACATCCTAAAAAGCCCCCGGTGGGCCCTTGTCCCTGTGATGGACATTCTAAGCAAAGCACAATGCACTTTATGCTCATTTGCTCCCTATTTCAGAATGTTAGGATCTCCTTTTTAAAACCAATATTCCTCAAGTATGGAGTTTTAAATGTGGAGGATGCTATGTGTTTGCTGTACAATTTGGACTACCCCGACATATTTTTTATACTGCCAGTTTTATATGTAAATCTATGGCTTTTATAAATAGTATGAGTTTTTAATCATGTTTGCATTTTCATTAATTTTGTTGCCTGTCTGCTGTGCTTTTATGGTCATTTTTATTATGAACCGAATAAAGCTTCATGAACTGAACTGCATTATCCTTTGTCTGTGGGCTGTAGTACGTGGGCAGCACAATTCTCCAGGTACACAAGCGAATCCTACAACACCTCAGGGCAGGGAAAAATAATGATCGTTCCCATCCCGTGGCCTGGCAGATGAATGATTTGCAGAATAATGATGTTAAATGCCTTTCATATTATGCAATTGATGCAATCCTCAGACACCCTAGGGGAGGCAATCAGGAGCGAAAACGTAGGCAACTTGAGAGCAGGTACTTTCTCAACTTGGATACTAAATTTCCCATTGGTTTAAATACCAATGAGGATTTGTATTTATTTTTTATAAAAAGGAATGTAGCTGCCAAATCCTCTAATGGAAGTTTTTAGTGCTCATGTAGGACTGTACCCTCAGCTGGAAGTTTGAAACTGATATGAGATAGTAATTTTGTTTTGTATAGTTCTTTACTTTCTTCTTATGTGGATGCTTAGGAGGCAGGATGCCACATGAATGACATTTGATGTGCTGCACAGGTGATTTGATCTCCATGAAATAAGTGAACTAGATGTGAGAGTGGTACAATGCAGTTTGAGTACCACTAGGAGAGGAGTGTTGGTGCAGAGACCCCTGAATCACATGTTTGAAGTGTTAGCTTTTCCCACTGGGGCTGTATTCTGATGTACTATAGCTGTTTTGCAATTCATTTATGTTAAATTCAAAGTTTTCTTAGGTGTTGGAAATGGATTCATTAGTCCACCAAATAAGAACCTAGTTACAACTTTGGCAGTGCAGCGCTTGTCCGCCGTACCACTAAAGTCATGGTCAGACTGCCTGCCAGATTTGGAATGTCCTCCTGTCTGACGAGCTTTGCTTGTGAGGTACCCACAGCGGTGCCCTGAAAATGGGCACCACAATGGGAATGAAAAAAAAAGTTCCTGCACGACATAACCTGAAAAGTCCATGCTGTGCTAAACTGATGTGCCTGCACATGCATCCACAGGGCATAACGCACCATGGGGCACTGTAAGGCCCCCTTTGTTTCCTCTCCACCATGGTTTTCATGGCGGTGGAACACACTGATGCGGTCCCGCCAAGCATATTACTGCCTCCTGACAACCAGCAACACTGCCAAGGAACGGCGGTTCCCTGGCAGCAGTGGCAGTGCTGTGGCGGTCCTACTGCCCATATTGTACCGGGGCAGTCGGGAAACAGCCATCACCGTGCCCCCGCAAGTATGGCAGTCCGTGGACCGCCAGACTCATAATCGGGGCCTAAATAAGTGATTGCTCATTTGAATGATTATCTGATTGTGTCTGCTCACTTTGAGCACAAATAAACTGGTCATCTACTTAGTTGTTTATAATACAATGTGAAAGTATTTCGAACCAATGGGGGAGACATGATGTTGCCACCATGAAAGTGGCTTATCGAAGAAGTATAATTTGCATGGCATCAATACATTTTACTGTTAACTCTATTATTGGCTCAGATGCACATAATGGATTAATTATGTAAATGTATTTAATTCTTATCAGTTTTTTAATTAATTTCATTTCTTTTTTAGTTGCATATTTTACGCATGATACACTGATGTTTGTTCCCAATGTACTTATATCCCATCGCGGGATAATGTGATTGTGAGAAGAAAGACAATGCAATCATTACGGCGCAGCACATATGTGAACAAGGTCACTTGGTGACTGAAATGCGTAATAGCCATTCTTTGCTAAACCATAAATTTGTAAGGAGAGAGCTGGTGTCTGTGCCTGGTCCTTGATGGATGTCTGGAGTAATGGGCGGTGAGACAAATATTTATATATTTCTGCATTTTGGGGCATATTTATAAGCGCCTATTGCCAGCACAACCTCACTTTTCAGGATGTGGTGGTGATGATAGGGGCTTTGCCTTACTTACAAGGCAGTATTAAGCCACTTAACATGGCTTTTGCCGTTAACAAATATCAGTCATTTCTGTGTGCAGATGAACATTTAAATATCAGCCTTTTTAAAAAGCAAAGTTTGTTTTTCATATGAATATTGGTGGTATGCCTTTAAAAACCTGAATTTGACCATGAAACATCACGTGACCAAGACTTTGACCGGTTTAAACGCATATTGTTTTTTCCTGTATCTGCCAAGTAAAAACTATTGAAAGTGACTCTGTTGATGTAGCTGGTTTTCTTAAAATCAGATTGAGGCAGTGCTTTGGAATCTGTGTGTGTTTCTCACAATTCCACTGTTCTTCGCTCCAGCAGATCAGGTAACACTGATGGCACTCCAGGGGACCAGTATTTTTAAAATATTTTTTTGTTTAATCACCAGTGCAACAAAACACAGGGACAGTGTACGCGTTTCGACGATTGCCTTCCACAGGACCATAGAGTTCTGCTGTCTCGCTTGTCATTTTTTGGTGATTATGGCCATAATCCATCAACAGTTTTTACTTTTTAGATCATAACTAGATCACACATTGTATTCTCCTTATCAAGCCTTTAAGCCTTCACATTCAAAAGAAAATTAATGTAAAGTACAATAATTTAAAACGTTGCTTGAATAGGTTTTCACAAATTATGCAGACGGGTGGAAAATTACTTGAATCATTTTCATTTTTCATATCTAGATTATTTCTTCTATTCGTTTTAAATTTATTATCACAGTAAAGTACTAAAGGTGATTAAATAGCTTTTATACAGGGTGATTACTTTCTTATTTATTGCACTAACACTTCAGGATACATGGACTCGTGCTATCAATGTAAGTGCGAAAGATCCGGGTTGAATCAATCATCGTTCTTTAGCTCACTTCACCACCCCAGTTGTCTAGCATAGGTTTTGTACAGGAAGGGTACCCTTCCTGTACATAATATGAACCCCAGACACGAGGCAAAGCTTTTGCCACAGTGTATGTGTGCTGCACAGTGCCCATGCTCCACCCTTGGTATGTACCCATTGCGCAAAGTAATGCAAAGAAGTGCTGTGCACTGCTTGCCATTATTTTTAGTTATTTCCAGCGCTAAACAAGTTTAGCGCCAAACTGTAGATTGGGAAAAAATATTTTGCGCCGATTTGTGTCACTTTTGTGATACAAACACGGCGCAAAATCTTAATAAATCTCCCATCTGTTGTTGAAGTACTCACACTTCAGAGAAAGTTTACCCCACTATCGTGAGTGTTAGGCAACTTTGAGATAGAATGTGCACTTTATAAAATGATGCTACTAATAGTTACTAAGCAAACACAAGAAGATGATGGACAGAGTCCTGAAACGTCTCAGACACGCACCCCCAGTCACAGATCTGGGTTGAATCGATCATCGTTCTTTAGCTCACTTCGCAACCCCACTTCAGACACAGCTATATGCAAATCATTCTTGACCCTGTGCCTCATGTATCTCGCAAGATGATACGAAGCATGAAGCAGGAAGAGTAAGGCGGCTGTCACGCTGTCGATTATGCACCACCCAATGAAGCAGGGGGCCACAGGGGCGAGTATTCAAGGAGCCTCTGGCTATGGGACATCGATATTGGATTCAGAAGGCACACGCTGACTGAGGCTCAATCTATGAGCTTTGAAGATACCAACAGTATAATGAGTGCACTGCAAAGGGATGCAAATATTCTACCCCATACTACTATTCCCAGAAGGCATTGCGCAGTCTCATTATGAGCAGCCCGTCAAAGGGCGCGCTATTGAGCTATAAAAGGAACTGTGGTTGGACAGTGTACTTTTCTTTCCTTTACCACTAGCCTATGATGAAGAAAGTTATTCAAAACGCGTTAGGCTAAGGTGGCAGCAGGGCTGTGAAGGGGATCAGCTGGCTGGTGGGTGCCTTTTTACCTTTGAATTGGAGCTGATGCTTGGAGCTCTCCATCGCTGCTCAAGTGCATCTCACAAGACGATACCAAGCGTAAAGCAGGAATATATATATATATATATATATACATATATATATATATATATATATATTACCTACTGGCGGTCGCCAGTAGGTATATATAGTTAGGATTTTTTCTCTATGGGATTTTTGAAAATTCTATGTCTAATAACTTTGGCGTTTGTGGACGGAATTGGCTGAAATTTTCAGGAAAATGGCACATTTTGTTTCTGAGCAGCCCCTGAAAATTGGGGGGGGGTTCGTCCAGGGGGGGTCGAGAAAAAAGGGGGGTCCCAAAACGTGTTTTTAACATTGAGTTTTCCATAGGGCGGTTGGCCTCACTTTTAGCCCGAACGGCTGAATGGATTTGCACGAAACTTGGCAAAATTGTAGGGACTGGTAGCCCGATGTGCCTTTTGTAGGTCTCAATATATGTGCTACAGTGGATTTTGAGAAATTAACGTTTAAAAAAAGATATATATCTGTAACAGCGGACCGTGCAGCGCTCCAGTACGCGTACTTTTCGCACAACGGAGCTTTGTGAAGCGAAGCTGATTGGTTCTCCGGCGTCTGTAAACATTCCAAACAGTCCGTAGCGGCCGCCATCTTGTCTCTCGGTAGGATCGAGAGACAAGAGGAGGCCAAAGCGAAGGGGCAAATGACCATAAGGGGGCATAGTAGATCCTCGCTGACCCCCTAGGTTTGATGTGGAGGTTTTAAAAGGGCCCCGCGGGGCAAAAAAAAAAAATAATAATAATAATCCAACGGCTGAATGGATTTGCACGAAACTTGGTAAAATATTAGGGACTGGTAGCCCGATGTGCCTTTGCTAGGTCTCAATATATGTGCTCCAGTGGATTTTGAGAAATTAACGTTCAAAAAAAGATATATATCTGTAACAGCGCTCCGCTTCGCGTAACGGAGGTTTGCGAAGCTGATTGGTCATTCTGTCACTGGGCTATAGTTGGGCTACATCTGGCTGATATTTGGGCTACATTTGTTTTTTTTGTCTCTGGCGGCCATCTTTGGGCTACATTGGGCTACATTGGGCTTCATTGGGCTTCATTGGGCTACATTGGGCTACATTTGGGCTCCAACATATATATAGGCCAATGTAGCCCAATATATATTTTTCAAAGTTAATTTTCGTAAAAACCACTGGAGCATATATCTTGAGACATAGCAAAGGCACATCGGGCTACCAGTCCCTACAATTTTGCCAAGTTTCGTGGAAATCCATTCAGCCGTTCGAGCTAAAAGTGAGTCCAACCGCCCTATGGAAATGAAGGAAATGAATGGGTAATTTGTAATTAGCAAATAGCTCATCGCAAACTAGGAATGGTAAAGAATCGCTATTTATTCCTTAAAGTTCGCTATTTAGGAAATGCAAAAAACTTTGATGATACATATGGCGGTTCATCTCTAACAAGATAAGAAGCATAGGGATAGATTTATGATGACTGGCGCATCACCAGGGATGTGTTAGTCATTCTGTGCCGCTGTTCCGTCACCTATGGTGTGCTGCATTCACAATGCGGCGCATCATGGGGCAAAAACAGCACAGATGCGTGATGTATCTGTGCCGTAAAGGTGGCGCATTGCTGGAGTTGTATCGCAAGTGTGATGAAGCTCCAGCAAGGGTCGGGGTGCCCCTGTCGCAGGGTTTCTGTTCTCACACAGAACTGTGGACAGAGGATTAGAACCTCGGCGAATTAGGGTGTCCCAAAACTCACCTTAGTAATCAAAAACCCCTTAGCAAGCTAGGTACAGTGTCACATTGGATATAACAAACTCTCAATGTTTAGACAATCCAGAATATGAACTTATAGTACCTCAGGATACGTGGAACTCATGAACAGTCGGTCGTTATATATTTCTTAGAAACCAGAACATGGAGTTAAGAAGAACACATGTGTATTTGAAATGTTTATTTACTAATGCCGTCTTCTCAGGCGTAGTATCTTAGCTAATACAAGTACACATATTATCAGTAGCAAAATTACCAGCATAGTTACTAGTACATAGAAAGCGAATGGTGACAGTATGTTAACATGCTGTAAATGAATAAGAGTTAGCAACACTTATAAGCAGCCACGGGCCGTGGAGGGAGTTACGGTGGGGCAGGGAGGCGGGGAGGGGGAGGGGCAGGGTGGAGAGGGCTCCACCCTGCCCCTCCCCCTCCCCGCCTCCCTGCCCCACCGTAACTCCCTCCACGGCCCGCGGCTGCTTATATCTCACCCTCCCTAATACACATATTATATTATTTGCTAAGAAGGTCTCTTTGTGTTGCTTTTGGGCGTGCCCATACTTTAGTGTCTTAGATTTGAAGGAATCACATCAGCATACACCAGCTCTCTCTTCATGTGAACCGCATCAACTGTTGTGTATGTGTGTTCGGCAAAGCAATATAAAACCCGCCTCATGCCCAGAATTGGCAGAAGCTGCACTTATGTTATGAGTATGAAGTCGTGGAGATCAGACCTCATAACAATTCTGTATCGTGTTGTTCTTGAAACTTCAGCACTCGCTGTACAGATATAGTTTAACAAGCAAAGCAGATAGTAGAGCAATAACATATTATTCTCATGTAAACCACGATGAACTACTAGGTTGAAAGCTAAAGCAACAACTAAGTGTCGTGTGCAGAAGTTGCAAAAAAGGAAAAATGGCGTTTAAACCGGTAATGAGCCCATGCTAACTTAACACGGTGTAAAGATATCCAGGACCTAGATGACACCTCCCCATGATCCGGAAACGAACTGAATAAGATAATAGAAGTGCCATCTCATGAGAGCAGATTGCAACTTTATATGTGGACGGTCCGCAAGGTAAAACATTAAAAACTAGGAAAATTTAATGCTAAAGAAAAATAAAACAGCCAACTACTTTATCGAGGCTTAAGCCAATAGGCAAGCTAAATAATAAAAACTTGACAAATAAGTCAATGAATTGTCAATGAAATGCTAGTACTCAGCATATCAAACATGAAAAAGGTCTATGACATAACTGTGTATGCAAAATAAGCTGCAACAGCCTCCAATAGGAAGTCACCGTCTTCATCCGAAAAGAGTTCAGCCATCCAATTTAAAAGCGGAAAAGAACATACGTGCTCTCCCAGCACCGGATCCTCTATCACCATCAGAGGACAGCTCGGTGGGTTTTCAAGAAAGCTCTGTTCCAAGAAAGACTGTGTTGCCGCCAGTAAATTCCAGGGACCAATTAGTCCATGCATCAATGCCACAGCCATAATCCTTTCGCCAGGACAAACCAACTCGTGAGTAATGATAGGAGTCATCAGCTGATTAAAGTCGACGTCAGGAGAAACCGGTCCGCAGAGACACAAATCAATGGCCCAATCGAAATCACAGGTCAGGCAGTGAAATACAGGCTGGACACAGGTGAAGTAGGAGAATCGAAAAGATAATCCATATGCCGTGCTTAATATCGCCAACGGCATTGTGCCATAATATTCTAGCATGCGATTGCGGAACAGTGTCAGCAGCTGCAGGGCGGGAGCTTGCACAGGAGGGACATCCATATTTAAAAATGTAAAAAAGCACAAGAGCGTCCGCTGGTAATGCAAGTAAAAATGGGAATCCACGAAGCAGAGTGGAAAAAATAGAATGAAAGAAAGCAGGGATGACTCCAAAGATTTTCTCAAATGAAGTCACGAGACCACTGGTAACAACTTTAAAAAAGTGCGCCAGGGCCTTTGTGGAGGACGCGTTAAAGATAGTCCGAACCATGTCGCTGAAATGCAAAGGCGAATCAGTATTTAAAAGGGTCTGCACCTCTGTACGGGTGTTCGCTATGTGAAGCACGAAAGTTTCACGGGCCGAACTCAAGGCCACCTCTCTCTGAGACAAAAGAGCTCTTATTCTTGCCATGCCGTTGAAATGTGCTCCCAAGGTTGGTATTTGTGGCCAGATTGAAAACTCCCTATGTTCATGTGTGGGAGGAAATAGAACATTTCTGCAGCAAATAACCCGTTCATTTACTGTTACGATAAAAGGAATACTTTTAATTAACCCAGAACAATCTTCATTATTGAGCATCAAATAACTACCATTTTCCAACACCTTGAACGTGGGGATGATAGCAGGAACTGGCGTGCCTTGCAACACGCAAGCCATATTTGGTCGGTGTTTGTTGCATGAACCGTGTAACTGTATGTGCCTACACATTAGTGAATGATCTGGCGTCTCAGTGCATTCCTCTCCATTCAGATAAACTTCTTGATCATCTTTGAAACATCTGTATGTGTATGGAAGCGACCAGACCTCATGAAGAAAAGCACTACCTAAAGGTTCATAACGACCTATTGGTAAATATTTCATACAATTTGAAAACTTATATAAAGCAAAAGGCAGCGTTATTAAACCGTGGATAAGGCACGTTGCCAAAAAACCCGCAATCCTCTGCTGATGATGTCACTGAGCATGTCATGAATGATGTAATATGTGACATCATCAGCAGTGGATTACGGGTAATAGTATCTCTAGTTTACTCCCCTATAGCTGTCTTTCTTTTAACATAAGTGTCTGTTTCTTTCCCTTATACTTACTGTTCTTTTTTTTAAAAAAAAAATTTTGGTTCACTTCCGGTTCGCGTACCGGCGAGCGAACTGGGAAGCGAACTACGAGAAATAGAGGTTGGCACAGTTCCAAATATTGTACCAATTTTTTAATAACGGGGAGGTAGTTCTGAAAAGAACTTTTTTTTTATTGTTTTTGTTGTTTTATATTTTTTTTATTATTTTTCTGAACATTTTTTTACTTTTTTTGAATTTTTCTGAACAGTTTTATATTTTTTTGGGTTTTTCTTGCAGGGGGCAATGAAAACGATTCATTGTAAAGGGCTCAACAGGAGCAACAAAACAAAAAAAAAGTATTTATTATTTGGGGCGTTTCGTACAAACTTGCATATGATAGTCAATAGCCAGACCCTCCAGGATTTCGCGATTTCGCGATTTGCAAAAAAATCGCGAAATCGGCAGTTTTGTAAAAATGCCGCGATTTTTACAAAACTGCCCGCGAAATTTGGACGGTTTGTGAGCTCATAGAAGGAGGCCCCTTTTAGGTTTGTGTTGTCAGTACAGCTCTGCCCTAGTGGCTGAGAAGTACATGCTTCGGTATCAGATGTGTTTTGCTAATGTTTCAGGAGCTGGGGGGGGGGCGGGGGGAAGCGGTCTCTTTTTAACAGAACTCGCCCAACCTGTTGGAATGTCGGCCCCCGTGTCTATTCCTGCACAGGGGGCGGCTTCACTCCTAGGTGACTCTTGGGTAGAGAAAAGAGAGATTTCGGACAGCCTGAGCATCCTGTGGGGGGGCAGGCGAAGGAGGGGTGGCTGATGTGACAGACAACTGACAATGCGTAGGGACCAGCGGGTATTGTCTGCGAGGGAGGGAAAGATGTGCAGCGTGGAGAGGGGGGGGAGGGGTGTGGGGCTGAAAAGTAAGATTTGAAAGAGCTGCGAATGAGACCTGAGAACAAGGATTTGAGGGGGAAGGGAGGGAGAGGGAGAAAGAATGAGGTGACGAAACGGGAGGATGCAGAGGCGAGGGGAAGAGAGATTGGAGGAGGGGGAAAGGTGAAGAGACAAGAAAGGGAGAAAAGGGTGAGATGTGAAGTTAGAGTGAAGGAGCTAGAAAGGGGAAGGTTGGAAAGAAATGGAAGGTGTGAGTTGGTGAGGATGGGAAGGAAGAAGAATTAGCGGTGCACCACTGATCTCGGTGGCAGATCAGAAAGGGCGGTGGGTTTAGGTGGCACTGAAGGGTGCTTTTAAAGGGCCCCTCTTTGGTTGTTCTGATTACTTTTTGTTTTATTTTATTCTCTTGATTTTGCGATTTATTATTTAGTTAACATCCCATCCTGGAGAGATGTTTGAATTCTGTGCATGCTTTCTTTCGATTCCTGTAGAGACGTCACAGACTGGTCTGGCGAGAGATCCCAGACTGTGACATCACTTCCGGAGCCGGACTCGTCCTTTTCCCATGCCAAGGCCTGCTGATCTCCAGATATGAGACCATTTCCCCGAAATACGTTAAAATGAAAGACGGGTGCAGCCAGTCTTGAAACTACTAATATTTTGCTAACTCAAACTGCATTCTGGCATTTAAAAGTGGTTATTTCCATTTCTGCGGCTGTTTGTGATTTCACAGATTTGAGACACTGTCGAGTTACATTCAACTGCCTTTTGTACAACAGATAAGGAGCGTTATCTGTTTACATTGAACTGCTTGTGATGTCATAGAAGGTGAACATGTCATGTTTGCATTTCATTGATTGTTTATGGCGTCATAAATGAGAACTGTTCACATTCGTCTCACTGATTGTGATTTAATAGAGAGCGCTGTTTATATTCCACTGTTTGCAGTGAAATGTGAACACATGCTTATATTTCATAGCCTGTGGCGTCATGGAATGAGAGCACAACGTGTTTACGTTCAACTGTTTGTGATTTCACAAAGGGAAGGAAGAGAGAGATGGGATAGAAGAATTAGGTGCGCAAAAGGAGGCCAAGGCTAAAGAGGGGAGGGAAGAGAGAGGCCTTGAGGGGGGCAGAACGAGGTTGAGATGGGGAAAAGAGGAGCAGAAGAGATATGAGAAGAAGGGAGAAAGAGTACAAGATGTAGAGAGCGGTGGGACAGGAGAATAGAGATGCGAGGAGAATGAGTAAAAGGTTCCCCTAGCGGAAATAGAGAGGGGGAGGGAGAGCTTGAGAGCTGAAGTGGGGGAGGAGGGCAAAGATGATAGAAGAGAAGAGGGGGAGAGGTGGGAGATGGAATATAAACGAGAGACAAAGATAGAAGAGATGGAAAGACACAGGAGAAGTGCGGGAAGTGAATGCGCAAGAGAGGCGGAAAGGAATAAGTGAAAGATAGGGAGGGAGCGAAAGATGCAGAGGGAATGGGAGCCAGAAGGTAAAGAGGAGAGGAGAAGAGAACGAAGAAGACTTGAGAAAGAGTGAATGGTGTTTAGAAGGATGAAAGTGAGAGGAAGAGGAGGGATGCCTGGGTGGAGGAATAAAAGGGGTAGAGGGAAAGCTAGAGGGCGAGACGAGGGGAGAAGAAGAGCAGTAACCCAAGGTTCAATGCTCTTAATTCATGAGAAACGTAGACTCTGTTAGACTAAAATGTCCCTAAGAGCCCTGACAGACTGGCTGAGTCTTTATTTCAATTATTTATCTACTTGATACTTTGCGGCAATTCTGATTTTCGTGGGGCAATAACATGTTAATTGTATTCCTTAATGCACACAAATGTGCCTGTCCTGTACATACCATGCCTTTTCCTCTGGCTAAATATCCCGCAGGGTTGCTTTGCTGAAATCGAACAAAGGGTAATATTGAGTGTGATAGGCATCACAACACTTACAATCTCGGTCTCTGGGCAAACAGGTGTTTGAAGGGGGATCGCAATTTAATGGGCGTGTTATAATCCGGGCGTATACTTTTATGTATTCACTATCCAAGATACATAGAGAAACTTATGCCTGGAAGCAATGTTGCTTAAATGTAAATACTAATCAGGGCCTATTTCAAAGTGGAATACTCTGCTAAAACAGTTTTCATTGTTTTAATGCTGAAAATGAATGATTAGGAGTAAAATAAAGTGCCGCAAAAATGCCGCTAAATTTCCATATTTGTGCCGCTAAATTTCCATATTTGTGCCGCTAAGTTTGCTAATCCATGCCGCTATATCCTGGGGGGTCTGAATAGCTCTGTTGATCAGAGTGATGCTTCTTTCTCCGTAGCAAATGAATCCATTGCAATGTACGCAGACGTGTTTTACTTCATGAAATCTCGTTTGAATATTTGGCACCATCTCCCTGCCCTCTGGTCCCGTTACTTCCGGTACAACAGATCTTCTGGCCATAATAGGGAGATTATCTAGGTCGTTACGAAACTGTGCAGCACTGTAGTTGTTAGGATGCCACCTAGTCATATAGCAATGCATTGTGTAGTTTCCGAAACTGTATTTTTTGTCGGTCCCTCTGGACAGTCTATCTTGACATATAAGGCAAGTTACGTATCTTGCATTTACTTTTTTCTGACCTTTGGGAATTTAAAAAAATTGCCAAATGAAGTTTTCTTTCCGGTGAGACGTCCTGGGCTCCTCAGGCAAAAAGTGCCTCTCTTCGTGCTCGTCGTCCTGTTCCTCTTCTTCCTCTTCTTGCTGAATTATAACTTGAGCAGGTGGTCCACTCTTCCTTGGATGTGGTGGAGGTGGTGGGGAAGCACCAGCTGAAGCTACTAAAGAAGCCATTGCTCACTGGTAACAAAGGGTCTTTCTCTCACAATGATGAAAGTCAGAGTGAGGAAAGAAGGAGGGGTTTTCATCATTTGGGAAAAACAATAGTTCTCAACCAATGAAAAGTGTTCATTTTAGATTATATGACCTAGTCTTACATCATTAGGAAACCAAAAGTGAAATGAACCAATGAAAAGTGTTATTACCAAGTCACATGACCTGCTGTGTTTACGTTAAGCGCTTTGCAGGGCCTCCCGGTTTGCTTCCAGAAACCTGTGCTTTGCGACTCGGTAAGCGTACCAGTTCGCTAACGTAGCACGTCATATGACGTATCACGCGACAACGCGAAACGTCATGCGGACGGGAGGCGTCACGATGTTGTTTTCTAACGCGGCAGTTGCGGTAAAGAAACGTTTACCGGCTCGCGGTCTATTTCGCGGCATCAAGGTCAGCTAACGGGAAGCTTCCCGATTCGCGAAGCGGGAACGAAGAAAAAAAAATATAAAAAAAAAAAATTATTAATAAACATATAAAATATATTTTTGGATTTAAAGAAGAATACATTTTACAGCTACAGATATTAGCTGTTAAAAAACCAATGAAATTCACTGAAAAAACCATAGGTTATAGACCATATATAGTTAGGAATTAGCATTTACAAAACCTTGAAAATTCACTGAAAAAACCATAGGTTATAGACCATATATAGTTAGGAATTAGCATTTAGAAAACCTTATTTTACTCACACAAAACCATTGAAATTCCATATATAGTTAGTTGCACTAACTATATATCGCGCACCCGCAATCCACTGCTGATGATGTCACATATTACATCATTCATGACATGGTCAGTGACATCACTGATGACATCACTGATGACATCTCAACTTTTACTGACGTGAGGGGAACGGACTACACCACCAGGGCCGGCCTAAGGCATGTGCAAGCTGTGCACCTGCACAGGGCCACCAAACCTCAGGGGCCGCCACGCCAATATATATCCTTAGATACATATTTGCGTGGCGGCCCCTGGCAGGGATTTGGCGTCCTCGGGCCCCCTACCTCCACTCCCTGCTCAGGGCCTCCGTGAGCCTAGAGCCGGCCCTGACACCACCCAGCAGCCCCTGGATGGTACGAGAGAGCAGCATCATCCTTGCACCCCAAGCTTCCCCAAAAGTGCTTCTGCCCTCCCACAGCACGGAACGTGCTAATCGGAGCTTAACATTTGCCGTGAGGGGAACTGCTCTGCTGAAAATCATACCTCCGTGAGGGGAACGGCTCTGCATCCACTTTCACCATCGTAAGGGGAACGGACAACACCACAAACTACACCACCCAGCAGCCCCTGGCTGGCGTGAGAGAGCAGCGTCAACCTTGCACCCGGAGCTTCCCCAAAAGCACTGATGACATCCCACAGCACGGGACGCGCTAATCGGAGCTTCACACTTGCCATGAGGGGACGGCTGTGCTGAAAATCATACCGCCATGAGGGGAATGGCTCTGCATCCACACTCACTGCCGTGAGGGGAATGGACTACACCACCCAGCAGCCCCCGGACAGCACGAGAGAGCAGCATCATCCTCGCACCCGGAGCTTCCCCAAAAGTGCTGCAACCCTCCTGCAGTGCAGGACGCGCACGGGCAGCGCCTGGGTGAAGCCCGGGCCAAGGGTGGGCCCATCTTTGCCCATCATTGACAGAAAGAGGTAGGGCAGGGCCACCCCGCTAACCCCCAGGTCTGAGGATTTTACCCGGCATCAGGAGCCAATTGAAAGGTACTGTGAGCCCCATTCTTTACTGTTTAACCATTCGTAGCCTTCCTTTAACCTTGATTTAATCACCCTGTACACCTTGTGGTCAAGTCGATTGGGAATATATATTTTTTTAAACCTTTTGTTATTTAGCTTGGACTGAACGGTCGTGCTATCCGGCTTCTCTCACTGCGGGAACTGAGGCTGTTTGTGCTGTGGGCTATTGCTCTGACTCTCTGCCAGTGGGACTTACCGGTGTACGGACTACAGCCCTTGCGAGACCCTGGTGGGACTCGGTGTCCCAGGGTGCAAAGCATTGCCCCATTCTCATCAGCTGCCGTGGTGTGAGGCACGATTATAGCGCTATAAAGCCCGTAAGAGACGGGGCCGGGTTACTTTTTTAAGAGCTTGGTTACGGGGTTTTGTTTGGGAACAGTACTGTATTGCCTGGATAATATAACAGTGTATATATAGTCGGTTAACATGAGTAAGCGTACCAAGCCCAGTATAGGTAAGGGTGCGGTAGGTACCTTAGATGCTTTTCTATTGAGAGCAGAATCATCCCTCAATAATGAGATAAAGCTTAATGAGCAAATGCTATTCCTTGAGCCCCCAACCTTGCAGAGTAGACTTTCCCTAACTCCTGCAATTCCTGAATCTTGGGTGGTGTCAAACCATGAAGTATCCCCATCCAGAATTAGTAAGTCTCCACATGTTGTTTTGGATCCAGTGACAGATATTGTCTCCTTCTCATATACTGACCTAGAATCTAGCCCTGTTAGACCTAAAGTTACGACCAGAGGGCAGAAAGCCAAACTTAGGATGAATCGTATTAACAAACCCCTCCCTAATAAAAGGAAGAGTCGAGGAATACCAAAACAAAGTAAACCTGCCCAGAGAATAATTGGGAAGAAAGTACTACCCGCTAATACTGTAAGTGAACCTATCGAGGGCCTTCCTGATCCCACAGTTCGCATGGCGTCAGTGCAACTCGCCAATAGTATACAGGAGGGGAACTTCTGGGGCAGTCTTGAATCTATGAGGTCAACCTTACTGGAACCTATCCTGCAAAAAATCAAAGATTGAAGATATAGCTAGCTGCAAACCCCCGGGTATATTGGCAGCTAGCTTGAAGTCTAGCGTAGATCCATCAAATATCATGGGGACAGGTACGCGTGGGCTTATCTGTTAGCTCTATAGCAAACAGACAGGCATCAGAAAAGAGTAGGTTCCAGTAACACTGCGCTTAGTAGTGAGGACATCCCAGCCTGTACTGATCAGTCCCCCCTAAGAGCAGGTTCTTCTGTGCCTCCAAGGTTTGGGAGGTTGGAGAAAAGGGAGTTACAGCCCATGAGTCTCCCAGTAATAGACCTGCCGCCGTAATCTACCCCTTATGTAGTGCTTTTGGAGAGTGTTCCTTCTCTCCCCCAAGGGGCTAGTGAGGACTTCGGGAAGCTGAAAAATAAATTAACTCATTGGTTTGCACATAACACCATTCTGGGTGGCCATGTGGCTAAAAATATTCTTATGGCCCGCAGGGTGAGCGGGATTGGGAATCCGGGGAAAACGGGCACCCGTGACTGTGTCAGTGTAAACTTTGATAACCCCCATATGGCAGGCAGGATTTTACGCAGGGACACATGTCGTGCTCCTTTTAATTCTGGATCTGTGATCAGGGCCTTTCCATTGGGTTTCTTTTATAAACCTGTTTCTTCTTGGGAAATGTATCACAAAGTCCCTACGGTAGCTCCTTGAGCTGGGTGGTCAAATAGACCGGTACCTAGGAAACAGCCTATTCCCATGGTTTACTCATCACTTGTAACAGATGGTCAGCTTGGGCTTGGCGCCTGCCCTTCGATAGAACTAAATAACAGAATTTCTGCTTTATCATGGTTGTAGGAGTGCGATTGACTAAGGATCCCCACGCTCTCAGATAATGTGACCTTGTTGCACATACTCAGCTCCCAAAAGGGGTAGATGAGAGTACCACATTGTCCTACATTCTGTTGATCAACTGTGTTTTTTGCAATTTTCACCCCGAGTGGGCTGGGTATGCTCAGACATGAGTCCCAGGCTCTCCACACCACTGGAGTCAAGCTATCCAGGCTGAATGAAGGCTGATAGCCAGAAACCGGTCCTTGGATGCTTGATTCCGGTCTGGGAAAGACATGGCTTGGTAGTTCGGACTGGACTGTTACCATGAGGCACAGGGTCAGAGCTGATTTGCATATAGCCAGTGTCTAACCCAGGGTGGTGTGGAGTGCAAAAAAACGATGGATGTAGGCCCAGATCCTTGTACTGGGGTGAATGTATGACATTGTCCTACATTCTGTCCATCAACTGTGTTTTTTGCAATTTTCACCCCGAGTGGGCTGGGTATGCTCAGACGTGAGTCCCAGGCTCTCCACACCACTGGAGTCAAGCTATCCAGGCTGAATGAAGGCTGATAGCCAGAAACCGGTCCTTGGATGCTTGATTCCGGTCTGGGAAAGACATGGTTTGGTAGTTCGGACTGGACTGTTCCCATGAGGCACAGGGTCAGAGCTGATTTGCATATAGCCAGTGTCTAACCCAGGGTGGTGTGGAGTGCAAAAAAACGATGGATTTAGGCCCAGATCCTTGTACTGGGGTGAATGTATGACATTGTTCTACATTCTGTCCATCAACTGTGTTTTTTGCAATTTTCACCCCGAGTGGGCTGGGTATGCTCAGACGTGAGTCCCAGGCTCTCCACACCACTGGAGTCAAGCTATCCAGGCTGAATGAAGGCTGATAGCCAGAAACCGGTCCTTGGATGCTTGATTCCGGTCTGGGAAAGACATGGCTTGGTAGTTCGGACTGGACTGTTCCCATGAGGCACAGGGTCAGAGCTGATTTGCATATAGCCAGTGTCTAACCCAGGGTGGTGTGGAGTGCAAAAAAACGATGGATTTAGGCCCAGATCCTTGTACTGGGGTGAATGTATGACATTGTTCTACATTCTGTCCATCAACTGTGTTTTTTGCAGTATATATATATCTTTGGCAGGCAATAGTCAGATTCAGGTTGTGTCGACCACAAACCCAGGAATACTGGCACTAATAGCGAAAAAGGGAGAAATTAGGTGGGGACTTATTAATTTCTATAACTCTGTGACCTGTCCATTTGGTGCCTGTAACATCCCCACTCTGGGCACATTTATTAGACAGTCCTTTGGTTCTATATTACATAACCTTATGGTTTTTGGTGATTTTAACATCCATCCATGTGGAAATCCAATGTTATCTTGTATATCTGAGTTGGGTTGTCCCTGCATGAAGGGGTTTCATTTTGAACATCATGCCCAGGGGTAATCGCTGAGTGATTTGTTAAATGAATTGGATATGATGGCCTTGATGTCCTTATCTGCCCCGCACACCATATTTTTGCTGCCAAATTTGAAAGGGATTGGCAGGGGGTCGTTTATAGATTTCATTTTAATCTCTTCTTCCCTATAAACCTTATTTCACGGTTTTAACATTGCTGAGAACGAATAAAGTGACCATAACCCACTTTGTGTCTATATGCAGGGCCCATTATCAGCATGAATTGGCGAGGTAACACGCAGGGGTTCACTTAGACCAACTGATAGCAAACTACGACTTAAATGGTCCCAGATCTTCCCAGACAAGTTTATAGTGAAGTAAATGTTTTGTGTGCTCCTGAGTTGGTACTATGGACTTCTGCTGGTTCTTCTGCCAGGGAAGTTATTGGCGCGTATGAATCCATAGCGCGTAAAGTCGGTGAAATCTTAAGTATCCCGGCTGGTAGAACGGCTGTATCCGGCCCCAGATGGTTTGACTCTCACTGCTCTCGGGCGGCGAAAAAGCTGAGGGAAGCTCTGTGAGTCAAATCAAGAAATCAAATCAAGGTATGTGTATGCCGTAAAGAATATAAATCAGCCCTGGTTAGCCGGAAGGGTGCCCTGAAGGAGGAGGGTTGGAGGGAGCTAATTGATTCTAGTACTCTCAGGAAGAGCTCTAGGTTTTTGAGTGTCATGAATTGCCCCGTTTTGGGCCAGAAAGGGTGGGAGGGCTTTAGACTCGTATATCACTGAGGAGGAATGGGTGCTTCATTTTGAATCTATGTTTCACAACCCTACGGAGCACATTTGCCAAGAAGGGTGGGATATTAATGCCCCTGTAATGATTTTTGAACAGGATGAGGTTGTGGCAGGCATTGCAGGGCCATCCACCAATAAAGCGCCGGGCTTAGATGGTATCCCTCCGGACCTATTTAAATCCGACTCTTCGTTCTGGGCTACGGTACAGGATGCTGTGTTTAACGCAGCTGCAAAGAATGGTTGTCCTCAGTCTTGGGCCTCGTCCACCATAGTCCCTGTTTTTAAGAAGGGTGACAAGATTAGCACCCATTGTTACAGGCCAATCTCCCTCCTTGAATCAGTGGTTAAGGTTGTAGGAGGTATTCTCTTGTAGAGACTATCCACTTGGGCGGAGGAGCATAAGATCCTGTCGGATGTCCAGTTTGGTTTTCGGTGGGTGCGTTCAACCGTTGCTCAGTGTCTCAACTTATCTATGTTACTGAGCAAATATATACAGTTGCCAGCCCCCGGCACTGTCTACCTTGCCTTCATGGACTTGTCCTCTGCATTTGACTGTGTTAACAGGGTTAAATTGTGGCAGTCCATGAGGGCAATGGGTGTGGATAACAGTATTGTTAACTTTTTAGAGGATTTGCAAGGCCAAGGCTAACGTCAGGTTTTCTCAGGATCTTCGGGACTCCAGGGACTTGGTGATGACGAGGGGAGTACAACAAGGTTGCATTCTGGCCCCATTCCTGTTTAACCTCTAGATTAATGATTTGGATATTGCTTTAAGAGCCACCGGGGTAGACTACCCGTGTGCAGGGCGGCGTGGCATCCCCGTCTTGCTTTATGCGGACGATGCCGTCCTTATATCTAGAACTGCACTAGGTTTGCAATCTCTATTAAAGGCATTTTCTAAATTTATGATGGATCGGGACTCAGCAATAAATAATTCTAAATCTTATATAATGCAAGTAGGTTAGCAACACAAAAAAAGTTTCCAATTTAGTGTTGACCCCGCTAAGATCCCCCGCACTAATGTTTTTTCCTATTTAGGGGTTCTTTTTGATGATCATTTAAAATGGGGTCCATTAATTTTGAGGAAAAGGGGGGACCTGGCCCAGGCGCATGCTGCAATTTTTATTTTGCCTCAAAAATAGGGAAGAAACCAATTGGAGCCAAGTTGAAATTGTATCAAGCCAAAAGCATGGCCATAGTTAGCTATGGAAGGGAAATTTGGGGTCATATTGCTGCGTATTCCCTCCAGGTGGCTGAGAACGATTTTTTTAAGCACCTGCTGTGTGTTCCGCGTGAAATATCTAACCTAGCGGCCCATAAGGAAGTCTACCTAAGTGATGTCCTGGCCTTGCGCCCTTTTGTGTTTTGGTTGAAGTGCTGTCTGAATAAGGAGTTAACTCTTAATCATTTAATCTTAAGAGAGTGTATGTCCCTCGACAATGCATCCCAAATTCCGAATCCATTGTTGTAGAACTAATCAGGGTAGCCTTCTTAACCTCAAGGAAAATGGCCAGGGAGGAGCAGGAGATGTTCAAACCAAGTGTACGTATGTTTTTAATGCTCAAAACAACTCTGGCTAAGGAACCTTATCTTATAGGGTTTTCATCAAGAAATTAGACGTTCTTATTAGCTAGGTGTCGGATTAACATTTTGCACCTCCTATTAGCTAGGCCTATCGTATGCAGTAGAATTCAAGTGCTAGCTCCCTGTCGCTGTGACGGACAGTCTCCACAGGATCTGCTGCATTTTATGTTTTTATGTAAGTTTCACGAAAACCCTCAAAGGCATTTCCTGGTTCCCATTTTAAAAAGAATTAGTTTCATTCATGCCTTTCCTGCCCTGAAGTATCTTCAACAGTTGAAAGAGGATTGTATTATTTTTATAGTGGGGTTTTTTAAATCCAATGTGAAATCTTGGGCCTGTATGGATGTTTAGATATTGGATGATCTATGTAGGATCTATTAGTTTTGAAGGTTTATCTTGCGGCATAAAGTAAATATAATATGAAGATATGTTCTCCTGGCACATTGATTAATTTGGGAAGCTGGGGGCTGGGTTCTATTTATAAATTGTGGATGGGGTTTTACTTTTTAAATCATGTTTTAACGTATTACTGTTTTTATGTACATGCAATTTTTGTAACTTTTATGGTTCTCCGACGTGAAACCGAATAAAGTTTATTTGATTGATTGACTGGGTAGATGTCAGTCCACCTCATAAAGTAAGTACTAGTATGAGAATATTGGCTGAGGAATCATTCCTATGGTGGTTACTAATGGGCTGATTACCCTGAAAAGCTAGTAGGAATATAGCATTTTATCTTTCAGAGATTTGTTAAATTAGATTGTTAATTTGGGTACATATGGGTTAATCAACACCTGGGAACACTGAGTAGAGCCTGGGTTGAAGATCTTGTAAGCCGAGTGGGCTGATAGAGAGATACTAGTTCCTGAATGTAGCGTGATGCCAGGCCAAGTTGGGCCTTAAACAAATAGCACAGTGCTTTCAATTCGATGCGCTTGGCCACCTAAAGCCAGTGAAGTTCCTTGAGCAAAAGAGAAACAGAAACATATCTGGGTAAGCGGTGAAGCAGCCTGGCAGTGGCGTTCTGGACAATTTGCAGGCAATGTATGGATGACTTATCTGCTCATAAATACAGTAAATTGCTGTACTCAAAGCGGGAAATGACCAGTGTCTGTACAACATTCCTCTTAAATGCTAAAGGAATAAGCCACAAAATCTTTTTCGGCCATTTAAGGACTGCGAAGCAAGTGGCGGTTACCTTAGCTATCTGCAGCTTCATACAGAGCTTATCATTAATAAGAAAGCCCAGGTTTTTTTTACCTTAGAGACCGGAGGGGGCGGAGTCCATAGCAATTCTGGCCAGTGTTTGGCTCCCTAGTGGGAGCAGCAGTTGCCCTAGAACCTCGGTCTTATCACTGTTAAGTTTAAGTGAGTTTTGGTTCAACCAAACTGCAATTTTCATCACACCCAGATGAAGTAAGGACGGGTCATGGCTCTGTGCCGAAGACAGGGAAAAGATTATCTAGATTTCAACAGCATATATGAAAATGGTGAGTCCACAGCTCTCCCTTATTAGCTTTGCCAAGGGACATACATAGAGGTGGAACAGTAAGGGGCTTTGAATGGATCCTGCGGGACGCCAGAAGTCAAGGCTTGTGTTTGGGACCTCACGTTGGATGAAAAAACTTGAAACGTGGGTCCTTTAAGAAGGAAATAAGCCATCCAAAGGCTGAACCTGTCATGCCCATTGACTCCATCCGATGAACCAGGATAGAGTGGGACACCATATCAAAGGCCGAACTCAAGTGCAGCAAGACGAGTGCAGCAGCATCTCCCTCATACAGGTATTGTCTGAGCAGTGGCAGCTTGAAGGCGGTGGGGGGGCGGGTTGCGGGGGGAGGGAATGAAATAAAATAAAATTCACACTTACCTGTCTGCCGCCTGTCGTCACCACCACCTCCTCCCCAGTCCTCTTCCCCACTTCCAGTGTAGGAAGAAGGATGCACCCGGCTCCCAGCCTCCTGATAGCCAATCAAAATGCTGAAATGTAGCATTGTGATTGGTCTGAGTGCCGTGGATTGGCGCTCAGCCAGAAAATGGGAGGCTCTACATTTTCTCCATGCAGGTTGTAATGCTGCCTGCATGGAGAAAATGCAAAGTGTGCATGAATGTTTGGATGGGCCCTGAGGGCTGGCCAAAGATTCATGCGCACTTTAGGGCGTGCACACCACTCTTCCCCTGCTCTGACAGCAGAGTAGGCCCGCCCAACCCCACTCACAAAGCAGTCGCACAAGGAACAAAGAAAATGGCAGGAACTTAGGGTTATCATCGTTTCTTTTTTCCTTTAGTGACACTGCTTTAAAGCAGTGGGGGGACACTCCTCCCTATTAGCGGAGGAGCCACCACTTTGTCTGAGATGTTCCGCCACGCCAAAAAGGGCGGACTCAGTGCTGTGTCCAGCCATGAAACCCAACTGGGAACGGTGGAGAAGATAGCGAGCGTCAACAAACACTGTGATTTGGGCTTTGACAAGCTTTTCCAGCACTTTGGAGAAATCAGACAGCAAGGAAATAGGGCGGAAGTTCGGAAGACAGTCGGGACCCCCTTTGTCTCCGCCACGGTTTTCATGGAGGAGGAATTGCCATGAAAACTGTGGCGGAGGGGAAACTCATAATATGATTGGTGGGATAGCGGCGGTCCTGTCAAGCATATTGCGGTCTCAAAACCGCCGCGCCAACTCCAGGGATCTCTGATCCCTTGCAGTTGGGACAGCACAATGGCATTCCGACCACCCAAGTTGTACCGCAAATTTGGCGGCCTTTAGACTGCCAAACTCATAATCGGGCCCCTAAACCTTTTCTGCTCGGATCAGTCTCCCGTGAGCAAAAACTGCACAAAATCATTTAATGCAAAATGTCATGAAATTTTGCAGTTGCCTTAGTTTCATGAGCTCAAAGCTAGTGTCCATGCAGGCTTTACACAAACAAATAAGACAAAACTACCCTCCTTCCACTTGTTCTTTGTGGTTTGATATGCTTTGTCAAGTTTGCTAAGGTCCGGGCTGGTTTGATGCCCTTTGTCACTGTAATGGATGTCAGTTTAACAGCAGTGTATGTATGATCATTCACTAAACGTATCTCACTATTATGTTAATATCTACAGGAAGTCAGTAATTATTTAGGTTAATGACAAAACATTTGCATTTTATCCCTTTCTGAGGCGAAGCTATGAGCACATGTGATTTGCATTTCTTTTCCTTTGTATCATTCATAATATGAGATCATTACATGTAATTGGTCTGTACCGCGATATTAAAAGAGGTTACGATTCCATCATGAATACTTTATTTTAATTAGAAGGCTGAAATTCCATTAGAATTGCAATTATTCGAAAGTGTATTTAATTCGACTAGCCCACATACGGGTAAATGTGATCCTTCCAACTCTTCGAGTGAATACCACGCGCCGTCCCTTCATCTCACGTAACCTTGTAATCTGAAGTCAATTAGTATTATATTTTCTGTGGTGCATAGTGGCCCACATGCGACTGCAATTTTAATAGCAGCATGCCGCTGGAAAGATTTCAAATTGAGAGCATGGCGTTTGTTTAATGTAAGAATTTGGACGTTTCCATTTTAGTTTAGACTAAAAAGACTTCTCCATATAAAAGACCACTAGATGGCAGTAATGTATCATTGAAATGGCAACCACTTTGCATGTTTCAAAGAATACGAAAAACCAGTTTGGTATCCTTCAATTAATTGGCATATATAGCACCTGGGCACATCTCTGTGTTACTGCGTGATAGGCCTGATATGCATACTGACTAGGGTTTTCATAATTATGCAGCTAATGTTACAAGTTCAATGTCGTACGGCAGACAGTTGTGCAAATCTTTTTTTCTGTTTTCATTAGTTGTGAAGGAGTTGAATATCAGAAACAACTTCATGAAGTTATTTGCTTCTATGTCTTCCTCTAAATGGCATCAGAGTCCTTTATTTATTTTCCGAATAATCCCAGGAACTCTTTCACTGAGCTGCCTACTGAGCTAATATGGCAATTTAGACATTGGGGCGTGGCGCTGCTTCTACAGCTGTGAATTAAACATTTGCATTACCTTTATGCAAAGTCACAAACTCAGAGTTATTTTTGGTATTTACAGGCTACCCCACAACCAATTCCGACCACGGGTTGTTTTGGAGATTCACTCCTGTCAATGACTGGAGTAAATCTGTTTGTCTGGTGGGAATGGGCAGGGGTGTAGAAGAAGAGGTGTCTTTATATGGCCAAAATTGTTTCCTCATGAGGTCAAAAAAACAGCCTCACTGTAAGGCATATAGTACTGCGGTACTAGCTCACATACTTCTAAATGCCAATTCGCAAAGGTACAATCGAAGGGGCAGATCTTCAAGGAAGTGCCACTGACTGGCACCGCAAACCCTTTGGCTGCGCCACGCTGCGGCAATTCCGAAGCACAGGGATGACACATATTTACAAGAATATGTTGCATCTCTGTGCTTTCCCCTGCGCTGGCGCACAAACCGCAGCCATGCGCTGGCACCCTTGCACCATGGTGCCAGGATGCCTGCGTCGTGGGGAGATTGTTTTTGTGCAGGAAGGGGCACCTTCCTGCACAAAAACAATTACTGCAGAAATTTCCCACTTTCAACGCATGCTGTAGAATGCAGCACGCACTGAACCAAGGAAAAAACGAGGAGAAATGAAAACATTTCTCCTCGTTGCGCCTCGCTACGCCAACTCTAGGGTGACGTAGCATTCAGATGCATCTATAGATTTACGATTTCTCCGAAATATGGAGAAGTGTCTTGTTCCATGGGTGTTGCGTGGGAACACCCACAGCAACTCCCATGGAACGCCCCTTCAATGCAAAGTGCTGCGTGTGAAGGGGCCGTATTTACAAGGAGAGGAAAATTCATGCAGGGTGGCTTTTCTTGTCCTTGTAAATATGGAAGAGCCCCCTGAGCCATCTGTACGTCACGAAAAGTGACGTACTGGTGGCGCAGGGGTGTTGTAAATCTGCTCCAAAATTCTAACCACTAGTATCTCCATTCCATTGCTTTTGTAACTGCACTGGTATTATCAAAGTTAGATTATGTTAACGGTCTCTATCTGAATATGCAGAAGCAATATCAGAAAAAACTGCAGATGGTGCAAAATGCAGCTGCAAGGCTCCTATTAAATTTGCCAAAGCACAAATCCATCTCTAAAGAAATCCGGAAACTTCACTGGCTTCCTGTGGCACAACCTATCAAGTTTAAGACACTATGTATAGCCTACAGGGCATTGAATAACATGGGACCGGTACTTTTGAAAAGCATCTTCTCCTGGTATCATCCTGGCAGACAGTTACGCTCTACTGGTGCCAGGCTTATGATGGTTCTGACAATTCGCACCTGTAGTTGGGCAGGCCAAAGCATTGGCTACAGCACGGCGAAATTATGGAATATGCTTCCTATGGACATCAGAGCTGCAAACTCACTTGCCTTATTTAGAAAAGGCCTTAAAACATAACTATTCCAAAACTAGGTTTCCTCATATCCCTGGGCTTATGTTAAGTCTTAGCACCAAGACACCTCTGGGTATTCATGCGCTTAATAAGTTATAATAACATAACATAACATAACCCACTTCAATGACCAAGTCCGTTTTTACCAGCGAGGCAGATGCGGTCAATTGCACTGATGTGGCACTTCAGCTATGCTGGCTCCGAGCACACCTTTCTTAAAATGTGTACAGTTGGCGCTTCATCAATGTGCAAGGTGTTCGCCTTTCCAGGGGCTGCTTGGCTGATGTGTATTCCATCTTGTGTGATACACAATATGGCAATTCATCCTCGGCTGCTTGGCAATGGCACATCAGGTGGTTGCTGAGGAGTACACAGTGACACGTAGCAGATAGGTAAATACATCTAAATAAAACTGAAACTACATATACACATGAGGAATTGCTCTATGGTTATTCTCAGTTCACAACTCCTTCCCAACAGAGCCATGATGGAAACTTTGACTGCATGTCTATAGGGAATGTCTGGAGTATTGTGTGGGTAGTAAGTGTAACACAATTTCACTTGTTTCTTTTGCAAGTGAAACACAGTGTGCTCTCATTCCTTATCTCCTCACCCTCCTCTGGTGGCCAATCCCCCTTCCTCAAAAGAGTTGCAAAAAAGCTCACATGGTGTCAGAAGGCTCACAACAGGTCCATCGAAAACCGACGATGCTCCCAATGCCCCTCCACCTCAGGTGCCGCCCGAAATAAATCTAGGCCACCACTGAAGCGGGGGGGAAAGGGGAAGTGGATAAAGAAAGAGAGACAGCCTGGTAGATGATACACTCCGCTGGTCTTCCGCACCGTCTGTAGATGACACTGGCACCTGTGGTAATGATACACACTTAACTCCCTCAATACACTAGGTACTTTACAAGGAAAATTCCAACTGATATTAGCATTACCTGGAAGACCTGGCCATTTGCTTCTCTCTTATTAGGAGTATGACTGACTGCTAAGCTCTTTTCTTTATGTGGCTCTGCGTCTGCAAATATACATATATATTTAAGCAATTATTCTACTGGAATGCGTTGGTTTACACCCTCCACCAATCTCAGTCCCTGGACCTGAACTTACCAGCACAAGGGTTTTTTTACTGCTGCGATTTTGACAACCAGAAGAACTGCAAATCTAGTTGAATACTTCTTCAACTGTCTTTGAAAAGGTCCATGCAATTATAGATGAGACACCCACTGGGACTACCCCTAAAGATATGATATTGCTCTCAGTCTGGGTGTTCGAAACTACTATACTACAAGTCTCCACATCCACGGAACTTGATATACAGGAAAAATGTTGCTGCATGTATTTCCATTAACACGAAGTCTTTTTCTGAAAAAACTGTAATTCCAATAAATACCTGCGGAGGGCACCCAAACCCTATGTTTAACTGTAGAATCTGCTCACACGACTTAAGCACTGCTCGTCGCTCGAAGGCTCCCTCGGCTTCCACAACACAAGCTGCAGCTCGTCATTAGAAGGCTCCCTCGTTGCGCATGCGAGTTGAATGAAGCAACGCTGTAGTCTGTAGTTCACTTTTAACAACAAAGTCTTAGGCAAGGAAACAAAGAACTCTTTTCACCAGAGTCACGGACTTCAAGGAAAACGCACCAGCTCTGGTGCGAAAACAGTTGAAGTGCGTCATACGAACGTTCTAATCAAGGCTTAAGCTGTTCAGCAGGCACGAGGTCAAAAGTGCTAGACCGCTGCTGCTGGACAGCTTCCACTGGGCTTACAGCTGCCATGCTGGGTGGGTGTATTGAGTGCCTGTAAACATTGTCTCATCATAAATTTGGAAACGATGAAACCTCTTCTTCCACGGGGTACTGCTGGAACCTTTCTGTGACAGTTACGCCTCGCAGCTGTCTTTAGTCCAAGGTCAGTGACAGTGCCCATAATCCTGACAGTACCTCCCTCCAAAGGGGACCCTCCCAGTTTTGGTTTCGTGGGGTAGGTCTGATGGAATAGCTTCACTAACCTAGGGGCATGGACATTACCGGAAGGTTCCCATGACTTTTCCTCTGGGCCAAAACCCTTCCACTCGACTAGGTAGTACAATTTTTTCCTGGAAATCTTAGAATCTAAGATTCTGCTGACCTCAAATTCCTCATCTGAATCTATTCTGATTGGAGTTGGTTTACTTTTGAGTCGAACATTGGGAGGATTTTTTTTTAGCAAAGAAATGTGGAAAGCAGGATGAATTTTTAAACTGCGGGGGAGTTGCAATTTGACTACGACTGGGTTTATCTTTTTACGCACTTTGAAGGGACCAAGGAACCTAGGCTGAAACTTCCGATTACCCTTCAGTCTAAGATGTTTAGTGGACAACCAAGCCTGATCGCCTACCTCTAGACTATCTCCCAATCGTCTCTTTTTATCTGCCTGGTGTTTGTATGAAATCTTGGCCTTAGTGAGGTTTGACTGAGCCTGGTGATATGATTTTTTCAAACTCGCTATCCATTCCGCCACAGTGGGACTCTCCTTAGTAAGTTTTCCCAACGTTATGTTGGGATGACGACCATAGTTCAAGTAAAAAGGAGTAAACCCAGTGGAGGCGTGGATTGCATTATTGTAAGCAAACTCAGCCGACCACAATAAGTCTGACCAGTTCCCTTCTTGCTCCATTAAGTACAATCTCAGGTATTGCTCCAACTCCTGATTAACTCGCTCGGTCTGCCCATCTGTCTCTGGATGGAAGCTAGTTGAGAAACGAGTATCTATGCCCAAACTATGCATGTAGTTCTTCCAGAACTTAGACACAAATTGAGCACCTCTGTCGGAAATGAGAATTTGGGGAATACCATGAGCTCGCACTACATGCTGATTAAATAGTTTTACCAACTGCGGGGCGGATGGAATTTTTTCCAATGGAACAAAATGACCCAATTTAGTGAATGTGTCTACTAGCACTAAAATGGCGGTATACCCCTGACTTAGTGGCAGATCTACAATCAAATCTAAAGATACCGTATGCCAGGGGCCTGGAGCATTGGGAAGAGGTTGCAATAACCCCTGCGGAGACTGTCTAGAGGGTTTACCTTTTATGCACGATTCACAGGTTGCAACATACTGTCCCACATGAGCTGCCATGCCTGGCCACCAAAAATGTCTCTGTAACAACTGCAATGTCTTCTTAGAGCCCTTGTGACCCGCCAACTGATCGTCGTGACAACAGGCTAACGCCTTTTCCTGCAACTCCTTGGTGGGCAAATACAGAACTTCTTCATAATATGGTAAAGAATGTTTTATCGATTTTCTCTCATCGTCAGCTGCCCAATTTTCCAATTCCTGCAGTGAACACCTTTTTTGAATTTCCTTAGCAAAGTCCTCTAGCTGGATCGCTCCTACTATTCGCTCCCGAGGAATGATCGGTTCTTCTACCGGAACTCTTTTGTCCTCAGAGCAGTTCATTCGTGATAGAGCATCAGCTTTACCATTCTTTACCCCTGGTTTAAAAGTTATGACAAAGTCGAACTCGGAGAAATACAAGGACCACCTCAATTGGCGGGGCGTAAGAGTCTTGGCTGACTTCAGGAATTGCAGGTTCCGATGGTCAGTGTACACGGTCACCTTGTGCCTGGCCCCAAGCAAATAGTGGCGCCAATCCTGGAATGCCTCCTTCACAGCCAACAACTCCTTGTCTGCGATGGTATAGTTAAATTCAGTTTCGGACAATTTCCTTGAACGGAAAGCCACTGGATGAAGTTGTCCTGTAAGCTTGTTTCGTTGTGATAGAATCCCTCCAGTTGCGAAATCTGAAGCATCAGTTTCCACGAAAAACTCCTGTTCCGGATCAGGGTGCATCAAAATAGGCGCCGTGATAAATGCCCTTTTGAGGAATCGAAACGCCTCCTCAGCTTCCGTTGACCACATGAACTCTTTCCCTTTCTTAAGGAGTCGTGTGATGGGTTGAACCTTAGCCGAAAAATTCGGAATAAACCTCCTATAGAAATTTGCGAAGCCAAGGAAGCTCTGTATCTCCTTTATATTCTTAGGGGAAGGCCAATCCTGAATGACTTGCACCTTTGAAGGATCCATGGCCACCCCTTCACCCGACAAGATGAACCCCAGAAAGTCCACTTGTCTCACATGAAAAGAACACTTCTCCAACTTGACATACAAATGGTTTTCCAGCAATTTTTCCAAAATGGCCCGCACATGTAGGATGTGGTTCTCAATGCTGTCCGAGAAGATAAGTATGTCGTCTATGTAAACGACTGCCACCCGATCAAGAAATTCTCTTAAGACGTCGTTCACGAAATGTTGAAAAGCTGCCGGAGCATTACTCAATCCAAAAGGCATCACCTGATATTCGTAGAGACCGTACTTGGTGCGAAACGCCGTTTTCCACTCTTCCCCCTCGGCAACTCTCACCAGATGATATGCCCCTCGTAGATCTAACTTGGTGTACACCTTTGCTCCTTTCACTTGATCTAACAACTGCGAGATGAGTGGTAGTGGATAACGATTTTTTATTGTCACCAGATTTAAAGCTCTGTAGTCGATACAAGTGCGCAAGGTACCGTCCTTTTTCGGCCGGAAAAACAAAGGCGATGAAACTGGTGATTGCGACGGTCGTATGAATCCAATTTTTAAGTAATCATCCAAATATTTCTTGAGAAACTGATTCTCCGCTTCGGTAAGCGCGTAAATTCGACTGCACGGCAGCTTAGCCCCTGGTTCTAGTTCAATCTTGCAGTCGTACTCTCGATGGGGTGGGAGTTTCTCTGCGTTACCCTTGTCGAACACACTTGCCAAATCCTGATATTCCGGAGGAATTTCTGTGGTATCCAAGACACACACACGATTGGTTAGCTGAGCCAGTTCCCAAGCAGGCGAGCCTTCCGGTTTCTGATGATGAGTGGAGTAGCAATTCTGACGGCAGTGGTCGGAGGTCATTTCCACAGATCTCTTTTCCCAATCAATTTTCGGGTTATGCTCCGTGAGCCATGGCAATCCCAATATTAATTGGAACTGGGGAGCATCTATTAGGTTGAAACGAAGAAATTCGCGATGACCCTGTAGTCCCACCAGCTCTAGAGTTTCTGTTTCTTCAGTAATGGGTCCAGACGTGAGGTTGGTACCATCAACAGCCTTAACTATCTCACTGTGTTTTTTAGTCACTGCCTGAATACCCATTTCCTTAGCATAGGACAGATCACAAAAATTGCCGGTGGCCCCAGAGTCAATCATGACAGATACTCCAGGAACCTCCTTAGTGCCAAATCTCACAACAAATGAGACTGTCAGATGTGGAGCTGCTGATTGGAGAGTGTTTATTAACTGCTGTACATCTGGAGTTGAATTGTGTTCTTTTCCCACCAGAGCAACTCCCTCTACTGGTGGGATTTGGCTTTTAAACTTACGCTGACCTTGGGTTTTTTCGAACAGTCTCTTACAAAATGGCCTGACATGCCACAATAGAGACACAAATTGTTCGCTCGTCTTTTCTCCTTTTTTTCTTTTGACAGGGGTCCTCTGATGGAGCCAATCTGCATAGGTTCTTCCCCTGTAGTGTGATCTGTTCGGACAGTCTCACCTTTCGCCCGGTCCAGACGTGGAAAATAGGTCCGAAAATCCTTCTTCTTTTCTGACTTCCTTTCTGAAAGTCTATGTTCCAATTGCAACACCAGGTCAATTAATTCAGAGATTTCTTGTGGCCTTTTCGGTATCTGAGCCAGAGCATCTTTTAACTCGTCCCTCAATCCTCTGTAAAAAATTGCGGAACGTTTACTTTCTGGCCACTCTGTTTCCACGATTAATTTGTTAAACTGGGCTATGTATGCAATTAACTCCCGGTTTCCTTGTTTTAGATCCAAAAGTTCATTGTCCGTGGCCTGTTCTGCAGTTCTGCAGTCAAAAATCCGTACAAATTCTTTTTTAAATACATCAAAATTGTACAGGGCTGGGTCGTCTCTTGAGATTAACGGCATCGACCATGCAGCCGCATCGCCGCTCATATAGGACAGCATGAACGCAACCTTTACTCTATCGTCTTTAAATACCACAGGCCGGCACAAAAAGTGCAGCGAGCACTGCGTGAGGAATATCTGTGCTTTATGTGGGTCTCCTCCAAACCTTTCCGGATTGGCCAATGGAACCACGGGGGCAACAGAGTGAATCACTTGGGTAGCCACCTCAGAAGCCGAGCTTCTGCTTGATTCTGAAGAACCTCCTGCTAAAAGTTCCTCCATTTTTGACCTAATTATAAGATTTTCTTGCTGGGACCTTTTTATTTCATCTCTAAGGGCCCTATTATCCTCTGCGGACTGAGTCAACTGACTTTGCAGCCCATCCAGAATCCCTGCCAGAGTCTTTAGATCAAAACCTTCCGCCATCGCGGCCTCGATGGAAAGGGGCACTTCAATCTGTCAGAAGGCTCACAACAGGTCCATCGAAAACCGACGATGCTCCCAATGCCCCTCCACCTCAGGTGCCGCCCGAAATAAATCTAGGCCACCACTGAAGCGGGGGGGAAAGGGGAAGTGGATAAAGAAAGAGAGACAGCCTGGTAGATGATACACTCCGCTGGTCTTCCGCACCGTCTGTAGATGACACTGGCACCTGTGGTAATGATACACACTTAACTCCCTCAATACACTAGGTACTTTACAAGGAAAATTCCAACTGATATTAGCATTACCTGGAAGACCTGGCCATTTGCTTCTCTCTTATTAGGAGTATGACTGACTGCTAAGCTCTTTTCTTTATGTGGCTCTGCGTCTGCAAATATACATATATATTTAAGCAATTATTCTACTGGAATGCGTTGGTTTACACCCTCCACCAATCTCAGTCCCTGGACCTGAACTTACCAGCACAAGGGTTTTTTTACTGCTGCGATTTTGACAACCAGAAGAACTGCAAATCTAGTTGAATACTTCTTCAACTGTCTTTGAAAAGGTCCATGCAATTATAGATGAGACACCCACTGGGACTACCCCTAAAGATATGATATTGCTCTCAGTCTGGGTGTTCGAAACTACTATACTACAAGTCTCCACATCCACGGAACTTGATATACAGGAAAAATGTTGCTGCATGTATTTCCATTAACACGAAGTCTTTTTCTGAAAAAACTGTAATTCCAATAAATACCTGCGGAGGGCACCCAAACCCTATGTTTAACTGTAGAATCTGCTCACACGACTTAAGCACTGCTCGTCGCTCGAAGGCTCCCTCGGCTTCCACAACACAAGCTGCAGCTCGTCATTAGAAGGCTCCCTCGTTGCGCATGCGAGTTGAATGAAGCAACGCTGTAATCTGTAGTTCACTTTTAACAACAAAGTCTTAGGCAAGGAAACAAAGAACTCTTTTCACCAGAGTCACGGACTTCAAGGAAAACGCACCAGCTCTGGTGCGAAAACAGTTGAAGTGCGTCATACGAACGTTCTAATCAAGGCTTAAGCTGTTCAGCAGGCACGAGGTCAAAAGTGCTAGACCGCTGCTGCTGGACAGCTTCCACTGGGCTTACAGCTGCCATGCTGGGTGGGTGTATTGAGTGCCTGTAAACATTGTCTCATCATAAATTTGGAAACGATGAAACCTCTTCTTCCACGGGGTACTGCTGGAACCTTTCTGTGACAGTTACGCCTCGCAGCTGTCTTTAGTCCAAGGTCAGTGACAGTGCCCATAATCCTGACACATGGGCATCATGGAGCACACATTCCACATCCCCAAATTGTGCTTCAACTACCTAGATGGTTCTGGGATGCTCCTACACTCACCTAAAATAGAGTGGAAGAAAATCGTAAAGTTGCTTGTTGCGCAATATCACCTTGCAACAGGACCAAAACATAGACCACCCAAATGCATTACACATGTTAAGGTCTGCATGAATGTGATAAACGTGATACCTCACACTTCAAAGTCGGGTGTTGGATCACAGTGATAAGGTAAAGTGAGTTAACCCCTTAATTGCTGCCGTCGGCCAACGGTCGTCACGGCCACTACCTCCCCAGTGCTGCGCACGACCGTTGGACGTCCATTCAGCACTAGTTCCAATGGACAGCGCAGCACTGGGGAGGTCTATTTACAACGCTTTAAAGGGGTTAATGATGAAAAGTTGTTGTTGTGTTGGGCGCGTGGACCGCCCCAACACTTGCTGGGCACAGCTATATATGCGGAGGGGAACACTATGCAAATAATGACGACAGGAGCCAGTGTGTGTGGATAACCTCATGGGGTCTGCCTCCGTCGCCTAACTGGTGTACGTGAGCGCGTCCCATTACTTTTATTAAACACGGGTCACATGACCCGTATTCTCATGATGTGCCTCTGTCGTCACGAGTCACAACATCACATTCCTTCTGAACACAGATCAAAATGAAAGTAACAATGAAACTGCCCACAAACAGTGGACTGCACCTTGGATAACACAGCTAAGACCCACCCAGGGCATACTTAGCCAAACGTATACATATAGAACAGTCTTATGTGAGATAGTCCTTCAATCAGCACAATGATTCAGGATTTCTTCGCAGAAGGTACTGAGACTGACTTCGCCCAGAAGAAGGAGTTGCCTCAGTCTCAGTGGCAATCTCGCAGCGGTTGTCACCCAACAGAGCCGGATCGTTCTCCTTCTCCGCACAGCAGGTGTCACTGGGCCAAGAAGCATTCAAACTACCAGAGTCACTATCAGCTTCCATGGGGCTACGCTCCGCAGATTCACTGTGACCGTCTTCAACTTCTGGCTGAGCGGAAGGCGAGGCAGACAGTCCGGGGTGAAATCCCTTGTATGTAGAAATGTTGCGGGCTACCGTTTCCCGCCCTCGAGTGGCGATGATCCTGGTCCCTTTAATGTTGACCACAGTCCAGGGCACCTTTTCACATGGCAATTGGAATTTACCAGTAGAGAAACGATTCTTGAGCAACACTAGATCACCTTCTTCAATCCTGCTAGTTTGTGCATTTCGTCGGTGGCTTACTTGAGCATATGCGTTTCTACGACGAGCATCAATCCGAGGGTCATCAGGGTTCTGCGGTTGCCATTGAGGATGATGAGGTATGGAATAAGTGACTACTCGACCCATCAATAAGTGAGCTGGGGCTACCCCGGTCGTGGTGTGGGGAGTTTGGTGGTAGCTGCGGAGGAACGTGAATATAGCCAGCTCTATGGATTGCTTCTTATCATGTGCAATTCTGATTACCTTGTTGAGAGTCCTCATGAACCGTTCTGCCTCACCATTGGCTTGGGGCCAGCTGGGAGTGATTTGGCGGTGTTGGGTACGAAGGGCCGTGAGATATGCAGCCAGTTCATGTCCCTGAAAGGGAGGCCCATTGTCGGTGCGCAATTCTTGAATCAGGCCATGATCTTTTCTATCTTGGGTATTACTTCAGCGGCATTGGGAGATGTTACGATTTCCACCTCGGGATACTTAGAATAGTCATCAATAGCCACTAAGGTGTGACGGCCGTCAGGTAGACTGCCAAAATCCATGCTGACACAGGACCACAGTGACCTTGGCCGAGGCTCTGCGATGACTAGAGCAGGATGAGGCATGTCTCCGGTGACTTGACATGACGGACAAGATCGGACAGTATTCTCCACCAACTCATCCATCAATGGGAACCACACCTTGGTGCGAAGTCGTGATTTGGTTTTTACCATGCCTTGATGCCCCACGTGGGCCAATTGTACACATCAGTCCGTTAATGACGTGGGGATAACCAACCGATGTCCTCTTAACAAACAGCCAGTCGCGTCTTCAGTGAGTTCATCTCTCACATGGTATAAGCTCTCCATGATCCGCTGAGCCGGAATTGTTAGAATTTTCTATTCCTCTTTGGCCTTGTGCCAGTTCCCATTTTGCAGGATCAGCTTGGCTCTTTGTAGGCACTCGTCCTTGGCTGTGGCTTCAGATAGATCCCGCATGGACAGGGGAATTGGACATGAACGAGCCGTTATGCATTTGACATATTCTTCAGTGTCAGCAGCGTCCTCCATCTCCTTGTCAGTGGCTGCTCTGGGATGTCGGGACAAGTAGTCCGCCGGATTGCGAGAGCCTGGTTGGTATTCCACTTTACAATTATAATTTTGGAGTTGTAGCATCCACTTCTCAATCCTTGGCGGAGGCTTTGTGGATGTCCCTGTGAACAGGGCCACAAGAGGTTTGTGGTCCGTCGTGATCACAAATGGCTTTCCGTATACATATAAGTGGAAGTGGCAACACACCCAATGGATGGCAATGGCCTCCTTCTCTATTTGAGAATATCTTTGCTCGGTCTCGGTGAGGGACCTGCATGCAAACGCCAAAGGGGCCCAGTCTTTGGGTCTGCATCAATGGCGATTTGGGTAATTTTCTCAGGGTCAATGAAAGCCAGAGTTGTCGCCTCCGAGAGGCCGTCTTTAATGTCTTTGAATGTTTTGTCTTGATTCGGACCCCTCTTCCACCGGACAGAGTCTTTGGTAAGCTCTCGTAGCGGCAGTGTGAGGGTGGTAAGGTCTCTGATGAACCTACCGCAGTAGTTTATCATGCCGAGGAAGCTGCAAACTTCCGTCACGCTGGCAGGGGCCACAGCATCTTTGATGTCCCGCACCTTTTTGGGATCCGGGTTGACTCCCTCAGTGGAAAAAGTGTAACCGAAAAACTGGAGCTTCTTCTTTAAGAATTTGCACTTCTCTCTATGCAACGTGAGACCAGCGTCTCGCAGACGTCGCAGCACTTGTGTGAGGCGAGAGTTGTGTTCAGGTAATGATTTGGCGTGTACCATGATGTCGTCACTTACATTAATTATCCTCGGGATGTCCATGATCTATTCTTGTATTGTATTCCGTGGCGCTCGATACTCCAAAGCTCAGTCTAGTATAACGTCGTAGCCCCACATGAGTTGAAAATGTGGTGATGTTTCGTGACGCCTCATCCAGGACTAGTTGGTGGTATCCTGACCGTAAGTCCAGTTTGGAGAACCAGCAGGCTCCAGCCATTTCTCCAATTAGATCATCAATTGTCGGGGTAATATGGTGCTCGCGTTTGATTGCGGCATTTGGTAGGTGCATGTCAACACAGATCCTCACCGCGCCAGGCTGTTTTGGTTTCCGTGTGACCACGATAGGGGAGACAGACGGCGTGGGACCGGTGACTTTCTCGATGATTCCAGCGGCCTCCAGCTTTTTCAGTTCCTCCTCAACTTGTGGCCGTAGGTGGAATGCTATCCTTCGATGTCGTAGGGTGACAAGTTGAACCGTGGGGTCAACATGCAGATGGACTTCTTTCCCCTTGAACCTTCCGATGCCTTCAAAGACTTCAGAGAATCCCTCCAGCAGGTGTTGTATGGACTCATGATACACACTGAAGGCGAAGGTCACTACCCCTAGGTCTTCTGCAGCCCGATACCCTAGGAGCATGCCCTGGCCATCATATGCATTTGTGAAGACAGTCCGCTCTCCATGAGCTAGCGATGTCTTGAAGCAACCCGGGATCTTCAGAGGGGTGTCTTGGCCTAAGGGAACACCGTGATGGCTGACGGATGTAGCGTGGGTGCGGGGCGCAATGTCCGGTGAAGGGCAGCTGCCATGATGTTAATGGTGGCCCCAGTGTCTACTACCGTCATGACTTCCTGAGCCCTTAGGTGAATGTTGCACTGTGGTAGGTGTCGCGCTTTGCGGGTGACGGTACCGATCATGTGCACCTTGTGGACCACCCGCTCTTCCTCCTCATCGTCGTCCATATCACTTGGTGTTTTGTCTCCCTCCGGCACCGCGTTAACCATCTACCGTGGCTTGCGGTATTTCTTGGCTCTGCATACCTTCTCGAAATGATTCAATCGACCAAACCCGGAACATCTTTTTCCTTTTGCGGGACACTCCGCGGGCTGGTGTGGCGGTTCGCCACAGTACCCACACGTTTTGACCGTCCCCGCCGTAGCAGTGCGGGGTCCCTTCTTGTTCCATCGAGTCGCGGGCTTAGTTGTCACGGTGTTGACTGGTTCAGTTTTCAGGGGGATTTGGAGGGTCACCTCCAAATGGGCTTCTCGGGCTGTGGACAGCTCCTTGGTGTGCCCCAGGGTTAGGATATCGGCGAGGGACTTGTCAGACTCTTCTAGGATGCGTTCCAGAAGTTTGGCAGAGGCACACCCCTGAATCACTTGACCCCTTAACTCTTCTGTCTCGTCCTGAAATCCGCACGTTGCGGCAAGATTGTTCAGCCTCGTGTGGTACATGTCCAATGATTCCTCTGGAAGTTGTCGGGCTTGACGGAATATGAATCTCTCATAGTCCTGATTGGCCATTGGCTCAAAATGCCCATTGAGAGCGTTTATTAATGTGCGGTGGTTCTTTGGCGTGGCCTCTACAAGTGTCTTGGTGATGTTATGTATATCTTTTCCTCCTAGGTGCAATAGAATTGCCCTTTTTTGGTCTTTATGTACTTAAGTGACTTCAAAGAAGATTTGTAGACGGTCCACCCAATCTTTCCACTTGGGCGCGAGGGAAGATGGCGATCCTTCCACTTTGAAGGGCTCAATGGGTGGTATTTGTGACATGTTTCCAGTTCAGGAGCTCGTGAAAGTGTCCTTTATGGATGCAGCTGATCCTTACAGCTCCCCTCGTGTGTGGTTGGGGGTGGTGACCGGCACTCCTCTATCCCCTGGACACCCAGGAGACTGCCCCTTGGTAGGGTGGGCGCACTGGGCAGGCGCGCGAGTCCCTCGATGGGGCCCGGTTGAGATGAGCATGATTATTTGTGGTGGGGGCAGTCCCTCAACCTTTGCCCCATATGCACGGTCCCTGACGATGTAGCCTGGATCCACCAGCAATGGGTGGCACCCCGTGCCTGTTCGTAGGGCCTGCCTGTGTGATGCTGACTGTGGCCAAATTATCACCCCTTGCGGTGTATTCCGGGTCAGTTCAAGGCCTTGCTGGGGGCGGGGCTCGATTTCGAGGTTCCTCTCCTGCATTGGGCAGCGGCCTGTACTGAGGCCTGCCAGCTTCCCGACACGTGGCAGAGCGCTCGTTGGATAGGGGTCCGCTGCGCACACTTCGCCGTGTCAGTGGGGACGCTCCGATCGCACCTGCAGTCACTCGCCGCTCCGCCCTCCCTCAAGCGGACGGGGCAGTGCCGGCTGCCGGAGTACCACGTGGGGGGTACCGCTAGGCTGCACTCAGCCGCTGCGATGGACCAAGCGGCGGGCAGCTCCTCGGGGCGGGGCAGGGCGCGGCGGCAACCAAACCTCAACGGCCACCACTGGCCTTGTCGACCGCGAGTCTCCACACAGTTTAGGGGCATCACGCAGGTCCTCGGGCGCCAGCAAGGAATGGTGCCGGATGTCGGGGCACGAGCGCTGCGAGCACCATGACACACTCGCGGCCGCCTCACCGAGGTGTGAGGGCATGACCCCCCTCGTCGCCAAATGTTGTGTTGGGCGTGTGGACCGCCCCAACACTTTGGGCACAGCTATATATGCGGAGGGGCACACTATGCAAATAATGACCACAGTAGGCAGAGTGCGTGGATAACCTCATGGGGTCCGCCTCCGTCGCCTAACTGGCGTAAGTGAGCATGTCCCGTTACTTTTATTAAACACGAGTCACATGACCCTCACGCTCACGTCGTGCCTCTGTCGCCACGAGTCACAACATCACAGTTGTCTATCTATTCAATGTCCACACATCCTACATCTTTAGCTCACACATAACATATTGATACAATTGTAGGGCACACCATGATGCAACACCTAAATATGGCCATCTAAGCACATACATATATACACATAAATACATATGACCACACCTCATTGTATATAGTACCGAGCAAATGTTATGTAGCACAAACAGCTTACACTTTTATGTTATGTTTTTTTCATAAGCAAAATATTACGCTCCACGTGTGTGTGGATTATTTACACCTATGATGCTTATTTGCACACTTACATGTTTTAATATTAAACTCAAAGTTATCCCCCCATGAAACAAGGCTTCATTTTCTTTCCTTTTCTACTCTGCCACCCATTTAGTTCTTTTTCAGAATCTAAGCAGCACATTTATCTGTAAAAGTGCATCATTGTCCACCAGCACCAATAATTGGAGCCCCACCCCATGGGTTCACCGTTGACCCCAAAGAGCAGTCTCTCATGAACTGCAGTGAACACACAGGCACAGCGAACAGGGGAGTGTAGATCTCTGCAGCCCTCCCAAATGTCACTCATCAGGGGTTAAACTATCCCGATTATGAGTTTGTTTCCGCTTTCCCACAGTAAAGTATTTAATCACGCATAATCAGAACACCAGCTGCTCAAATTAGTGTGTCCGAACAAATTATGGGACATTGGCACTCTGAGAGTGGAGACGGTGACTCTGTCACTTCATCGTTTAGGTTCTCCGCCTTGCAGCTCTGTGATCGTGACCATCTTGAGGATAGGGCAGGACTGTCATGGTAACACTTGATTTGTGGCGCCATGCAGCCGGGCCCTCTCTTTATATGTGAGTTGCTCACGGGTGTTGTTCTAGGGCAGATTTAAAAAGCTTACATCATACCTCAGCGAAGCCAAGGCTGAAGTAGAACTAGGCAGCAAGCAGCCCTGGCAGTCGGAACCTGAAATCAGGCTGTCAACAATTCCTTGAATTTGCAATCCTCCCATTCACGTCGAGCTCTGTTCACAGCCCCCATTCTGCAGCGCCCAGCTGCCACCCCTGCTTCTAATGAAGGATGGAGTTCAAGGGAGCTTGTGGAGGTCAAGGGGCTCAGATCGAGCTCTGGGACGGCCATCACCTCCTTTGCAGCTTCAGCCTTTTGTCCAAGTAACAGGAAACAAATGTGCATTCACTGCCCTCAACAGCAGGTATTTCCAAGGCTTGTTTTTTTTCTACCACACTTTCAAGACCCACTGAAAAGGTTGCTGTTGTAAACTACTTGCATTTGTGTTACTCTATGACCTTTCCTACTCTATGCCCTTTTACATCTGTTGTTGCTCTCCGGAATAAATTACCCTTAACTTTAAAGAAAGTGTCTGCAGTTACTTACAACAGGTGCCTTCCATGAAGGAAAGTTGGTTCAGCAAAGAATTCAAAGCACTGGCTTAGAAAAAACAGTTGAATAGATAAGATATAAATGTTTGCATTCCAATGTCTGTAAAAATGTATTACATTATTGCACACCTCGTTTTTTTTAGGCATGGCAGTGCCAACATAGTAAAGTGCTAACATTGTAAACTTTTCATCAAAATTAAAGGCCTTACTTTTGTATTTAACATGTGGAACTCCTGTCTATTGCACAAGTAATGTGTACGCTGTGCAGACTCCAGCAGTTTGGAACGCGCTGGATGGAGTGTGAAGTATGCACAAGTAATCCTTTTTTTTTTAACGATAGGATCATTTTTTTTTGTTTTCAAAGTTTGGATGTGAGTCTAAAATGTGCAAATCTGAATTTTAAGCAACACCACTTGCATAGTAGGTCTTGGAAGCCTGCGGCCCATGCAGGTAAGAGTGGTGGGACGGTTGGGGGGGGATTCGACAGACGACGCAGAGGAAAAATTACTTACCCGCCCCACCGCTCTCACCTGCACGGGTCACTCCTGTGCGCCTTAAAAGGGAAAAGTAAATCTGCGTACCCCAGAATGCAAAGGGCCTTTTCCCCAGTGCTTGTGCAAAATGGGCTGCCATGTGCCAACACAGTCACCCTTGCAAGGGTGCCTGCTTTGTGGGACTGGTTGATTTTGTGCAGGAATGGTGACCTTTCTGCACAAAATCAATCAATTCAGGCAATTTCCTCTTTTTATGTGTGCTACGGAATGCAGCACACATAGAAAAAGTAAAAAACAAAGAGAAATGAAAAATTTCTTCTTTTTGCTCCTCCCTAATGTCACCCCTGGGGTAGTGTTAGAATCTGACGCATTCTCAGCTTTACAATTTTTTTGTAAATCTGGGGATGCTTCAGATTCCATAGGTGTTGCATCGGAACAACTACAGCAACATCAATGGAATGCCCCTTTCATGCACTTTCTGTGTGAAAGGGGTGCATATTTACAAGGCCATGATTGTAAATATGCCCAGACACATTGCACTACCGGAACAACAAAAAAGGGACATTCCGGTGGTGCAAAAGTGTCTAAAGAGCCTGATAAATGAGACCCACAAGTGTGTTGCCTAAAAATGTCATAATATGGGGGCCACTTGTTTTTGATTCTTTGACTCCAGTTCAAATTAACAATCTGGATTGTGTATTAGTTATACGGACAGGGGCCTCAGTTAAAAAAAAATGATGCAGCATGGCGTCTCAAGCCATTTTGCTGCGACAAGCGCCGTCATTTTAAAGGCACATGGATGTGTCGTATTAACAGCAATGCATCAGTGTGCTTTCCCCTGCTCTGGCACACATTTGCTGTCATGCGCCAGTGCAGGCACCCTTGCCTCATATTGCAAGGGTGCCTGCGTTGTGGGGGTGATTGTTTTTGGTGCAGGAAGGGATACCGTTCTCCACAAAAACATTCATTGATGGCATTTTCCTCTTTGAATGGGAGCACACACAGAAAGAGGAAAAAACAAAGAGAACTAAAAGTATTTCTCCTCATTGCACCACTCCTCTGCCTCCCCTGGAGAGGCAGAGGATTCGGACGCATTCCCAAATTGTAAATCTGGGAAGGCGTCAGTTTTCATGGATGTTGCATGGAAACAGCCACAACAACACCCATAGAACACCCCTTTCATGCAAAGTAATGAGTGAAAGGGGCCCATATTTACAAAACCATGAAAAGTCACGCAGGGTGACTATACGTGGCCTTGTAAATTTGGGCAGGCACACGGCGCTGCAGGTATGCCAAAAAAAGTGATGCACCCGAGGCGCAATGGCCTTGTAAATGAGGACCCTGGTTTCAAAACTTATTCCATGGAGAGCAGAATTGTTAAATAACTGCCATCATATTTTTTCTGTGGGTAGTCCTTCCCAACCTATGTGTGCATGTTTGAAGACAGTTTGTGTTATTGCTAACTACGAGTCTGATTTGGGGTCATGCTGTTTTTGAGAAATTTGATGACAATATACATTTATAAAAAGGTAGGTAATGTACTAAGAGCATTTGCTGTGAAGAGTTGTCCGTAACTTAGAGGTTACAAGTTAGAACCTGGCAGGGCCTACTCTGACATTCATCTATCTGAGGATACAATAAATTGCTTTTCATTGTGTATTGACAGAAGCTGTCGCTGAGAAATGGATTCCTCCAGCCTCATTTAGCAAAGTACTTTGTTCTGTGACTACAGTGTTTGGTCACTTTATTTTCATAAAGTACCAGTTTACAGTAGTTTTGCTGATAATAAGTCCAAATTTGCAGTTCCTAACTTTACCATAAACAGCTAAATAGGAAAAAATGAAATTTTAAAAATTAATGTGTGGGGATGGGAAGGATGAACGGGAATTGATAACCCCATTGTAGAGCTACCAAACAGCCTCTTGACTTGCCTTACCAATATCTTCAGCCACAAGCTTTACAACCAAAATGACTTTGCATTCCGGATTTTTCTATGGCTATTGTGGGGGTTATTTCTAATATTTATCTCATTACATTGACATAACTTATTTATACTATTCACAATTAAGCCTGAGCAGTGAACTCCGCTCCGTTTGTGGAGTTTGCAGAGTTTTTCCGTAAGTTGGCGAGCGCCAAGGAGGAAAATCCAACGCTTGACCATTTCCCAGCGAGATTTCTAAACGCGGACGGTCATGAATGGTTCCTACTAGCAGAATGCAACACACATAGAAAAAGCAAAAACAAGGAGAAATAAAAGTATCTCTCCTTATTTCACCATTCTTATGCCTGCTCTTGCATGGTGTTAGCTTTTTGAGCTGCCTCATATTTACACCTCCTTGTAAATCTGGGGCAGCATCAAAAGCAATGGTTGTTATGATGGAACACCCACAGCAACATCCACTGCACGCCCCTTTCATGCTAAGTTATGCGTGTAAAGGAGCCTTATTTACAAGGCAGCGTTAAGCCTCAAAAAGTGACTTAACGCAGCTTTGTAAACAGGGGGAAAGGCATATCACCACCAGAATGTCACTAAAAATCACATTCTGGTGGCAGTATCCCTTTGTAAATATGCCCCTTAGTTTGTTGTTCCTGTGCTCCTGCGGAAAGATTTTTCACCTAAATTACTCCTAATTACTTGCGTCATTGCGTAATTTTGGTAATTTCGCAGCACAAGAGTAATGCATAATTACTGAGATTACTCCGTAATAATTACAATTTCACAGAGGCCTAGTCTAGATTAAAGCATTATAATTTCCCCTACATAAACAGTTTCATAGATCTACCTGCTTATCACACCTCTTGCCATATTATTTACTGTCAGATAATCACTCTTATTATAGTGCCTGTATACCCTTTTAGATGCACATTGAAATACTACCATTTCAAATGCCTCTAGTGCAACTACGTGTACATTGCGTTGGGACATCCATTTTTTAAGTTTGACCTTCATGGTGCTCCAGAGCGGCAACAATAATGCCAAATTTTATGTAGATGTTTTCCATTCAATGACTCCTGTCAGTCAAGTCAGTCAAGTGTTCAAGGTGTGTTCTCGAACTCCATCTTTCATTAAAGGCAGGGGCAGCAGCTGGGCACAGCAGCATGTGAGATGTGAACAGATCTCTAGGTGCAGGGGAGGGCTGTAACTTCAAGGTATTTCGCTGCCTGCTCTCAGGTTCTGTGTGCCATGGCTGCTTGCTGCGTGGTTCTCCACTCCATCCTTGGCTTCGACGAGGTCCGATGTAAGCTTTCCTAATCTGCCCTTTAACAGCACCTGTGAACAACACACATGGGAAGAGTGGAGTAAGCTGCACTGCGACAAAAATTAAGCCTGGGCTATTCTCAGCTCTGGTCGCAATCATATACCTGCAAGCAGGAGTACCTAAAGAGTAAAGTGACAGAGTCACCGTCTCCACGCCCAGAGTGCAAATGCCTAATAATGTACACTGGCACACTAATTTGAGCAGATTGTGTTCTGATTTTACATGATAAAATAGTTTACTGCAATAATGCAGAGACAAAAGCACATCTGTGTTAGTTTAACCCCTGATGAGTGGCCCTTGGCAGGCCAGGGTTTTCATCGCGTCTGCAGCACACATTGTGGTACATGCGCAATGCAAACCATAAATATGATTTATGAAGCCACGCAATGCCAGTAAAGCAACGCAGCACACATATAAAGAGGAATTTGCCTCTCAGGGTTGTTTTTGTGCAGGAAGGTGCCCCTTGCACCATGGTGGAAGGGGGTCTGCATTGGCACTAGGCATCCAAAATGGCACCAGCGTAGGAGAAAAGACTGGAATGTGCCGTATTGCCATTCCCTTTCCTTGTCAGGCAGTGCAGAGCAGCAAGGTGACTTGCTGTGCTGCACTGCATGACAATCTCATAAATCTGTCCCTAAGAGAGAGCAAACAGCTGCTGGCTACTGCTGGTCATGTCTTGTACCATTTAATGCTATTTGCTTAGTGAAAAATACATCCTTTGGCCCTTTTTCGATCCAGAGGTGCATTTTGCCCTATGAAAACAGCGCTAAATGCTTGATGACACTTCTCATAAACTGCTCATAATTAGCGTAATTTTGTGTTAATTTATGAGTCATTATGCTAGAGAGAATTACACCAGGTGTGCCCATCCCTGGCCTAGACAAGGCTTTTAGCTCAATGAAAATAGTCCTTATTGTATAATATTAGAAGCGGGAGCATGTGAAGATGACAAGGGATCCATTTAAGATTGATGCATCAAACACATACCCAGGATCAAAGACTGCCCACATATTTCCTCGGCAAACTACATTGCCTTGATGTTGTGCATTTCATTTATTTTCGAGTAAACAGCAGGCTTTGCTGTCCTGCTACTGGCTGTCAGAGAGATTCATTTTGAGGCTTCTTATTTTCTTTATTTTGTCATCCCTTTGTTCTGCTCTTTGTTTCTAATCCTGTCTTCTTGTCAGTTAATTCATTCTATCAAAGTCCATTCATCAATCTCTTTATCTCCCAGACAATCTGAGTTTTACTTGTGATTATCTCTCATTCCATGTATTCCTTCCACTATCTCTTCCTCTCTGTCAAATGCTGTTGCTCTCTGTTTTTCATTATCACTCTTTTTTCCTATTAATTAGTTTCCGGCTCTTTTGGTCACTCACCTAAGCTCTCTGTCTGTATTAGAAGGTCAATGACATTTAAAACCTTTGCAAAGCCAGGCAATGTCAGTAAATTTCATACTCCCAGAGGCAGGCAGTTTACTGACTTTGCTCATCTTGACCAGAAGCAAAGTTCACTCTTCTGCCATATTTCATAAGGTTTGTGATTCTAGCATCACAACATGACATGCAGACCCAAGTTTACTAAGGATTTGTGCCAGGTTAGGATTTGTGCAGGGTTTGTATTACTTTTGTAATGCATATGTTGAAATTGGGGTCTCTAGTTGTCAGTGGTATGCACCCTGTCCAAGTAGGGACCCTTCCTTCTGGTCAGGCTAAGGAAGTTACACACCCAAGATAAACCCTGCTCACTGCCTTGGTAGGTTGGTACAGCATTCAGGCCTATCTAGAGGCAATGGGTAAAGTATTTGTACATACACATCAGCAACACAGTGAACCCACTAGAAATGAATACCACACTAGTTGAGAAAAATAACCAATTTTTATCTAAACCAAACAAGAACCAAAATGAAAAAAAATCCAACATCCACATCTCAAGATATCACATTTTAAAGGTTTAAGCAATTCAGTTCATAGAACTGTATGGATGTGTTGATTTTAGCACAAAGTACCTTTGCTGCATCAAAATCCAAGACAAAAAACAGCCACACAGATGGGAGGCATCAGAAAACACAGTGATGCATTGATTCTTGTGTCCCAGGCAAATTGAGGTGTCAGTTCTGCCACATGCATAAGAAGTGTTGCATCAATTCCTTACTGCGAGAAGTAATCTGTCGAATTTCGAAAGCGGGTCCTTACTGTGGGACAATGCAATGGAAACTTGGTGCACAGGTGCGATGTGTGGATAATACTTCTGGTAAACACACGGGGCCCCTGAAAAATGGATAAACCCTAACAGGGAAAACAACTCATTGGTAAAGATTAGTGCACCGGGCTCAGTGCTGATTTACTTCAATAAGCTTGTGAAACTCTAGATATACAATAGTGTAAAGCACAATAAAAAACATAATCTAGAAAAATATTTTAGATTTTATTATACTTTTTCTTTTAATTAGAAAAAATAAATATACATATTAAAAAATGTTTCCTCTATTTGTACAGAATTAATTTTAAAACATTAATAGATAATCATTTCAGCAATTTAAATACATGATACAAAACCACATCTATATATTTAGTATATATTTAGTTCACGATTGTCCTGAGGGATATTGGTACAAAACCACATCTATATATTTAGTTCACAATTGTCCTGGGGGATGTGTGGATAATCCAGGCTTGCTGGATTGATGCAGTGGCTGCATCGATTCTTCCAGCTGTGGGAAGGGGGTGCTCTGATTCATTCAGCCGCATAGCAGGGCCCAGGTCAAAGCAGGAAAGGGGGTTTTGGATATCGGAGAAACAGGGCTCTAGACTCAGGCTGCAGCAGTTCTTATCACCACAAACAGGCGCTGCATCAATTTTTCGGCCAAACCGCACCAATGCGATGGGTTTTCAACCACACAGCAAGCTTGCGGCATGAAGAGTGGCACTGAAGGGCAAAGCTCTTGAGGCAACAAATCCACCTTAAGGGCCCAGAACTGAAGTCAGCACCACTTGATAGGTCAGAACTCCCAGCAGAGGAGTTTAGGGGAGCTGCAGATGAAGTCTTTGATGGCTATGAGACTTTCACAGGAGGCAAGCACACACAAACCTTTGGAGAACTTGGAAAGTAGGATTCCAGAAAGCAAAGTCCAGTTCTTTCAGTGCTCACAGACAGAAGCAGCAACTGCAGGCCAACCCAGCAAAGCAACACAGTAAAGTGGCAGAACGCCTCATGACATCTCTTCAGCTTTTCTACTTGCAGAGTCCTCAGTCCAGAAGTGTTCTAAAAATGTGGGGTTAAAGGTCCAATAACTATACCCCATTTCTCCTTTGAAGTAGGCATACTTCAAAGGATAGTCTTTGTAGTGCACAGATCCAGCCCTAGTCCTGTCCTGGCTCCAGGCACAGTAAGGGGGAGGTGGAGACAGCATTGTGAGAGGACAGGCACAGCCCTATTCAGGTGTCAGTGACAACTCTGTTGGAGATCAGCCTGGTGAAGGGCAATCTGGATATTCAGGGCATACCTCAGCTCCCTGTGTGTGGCTGTCTAGAGTGAATGCACAAACAGACCATCTGTCTGTCTAAACCAGATGTGGATTCCACAGGCAGGCAGAATAACAGGATGGTAAAGCAAGACAATTCCCACTTTGTAAAAGTAAACACAACAAGATGATAGACTGAGTGCTGAAACATTTCAACCACTCATCCCCAGTCAAGATATCTAGGTTTAATCCATTGTTCTTTTGCTCACTATGCCATCCCAGTTTAGACCCAGCCTTATGCAAATCAGTCTTGACCCTGCTCCTCATGGGAACAGTCAAGTCCAACCTGCCAGGCCAGGTTCTCCCTGGACCGAACACAAGCATACTTGGACCGGTTTTGCGGTATCACCCCACATCAGTCAGGCTAGCTTCAATTCAGTGGCACAGCAATCAAGGGATCCAAGCCTGGGCATACCCTTAGCCACTTAGGGCGAATATAGCAAACACAACAAGATGATTGACGGAGTGTTGAAACTTTTCAACAACTCACCCCCAGTCTAGAGATCTGGGTTTAATGCATTGTTCTTTTGCTCACTATGCCACCCCGGTTCGGACCCAGCCATATGCAAATCAGTCTTGACCCTGCTCCTCATGGGAACAGTCCAGCTGAACTGCCAGGCCAGGTCCTACCTGGACCGGAAACAAGCATCCTGGGACAGGTTTCGGGGTATCACCCCTCATCAAACAGACTAGCTTAAATCCAGTTGCACAGCGAGCAAGGAACCCATGTCTGGGCATACCCTTGGCCACTTAGGGGAAACACAGCAAACACAGCAAGATAATGGACAGAGTGCTGAAACTTTTCAACCACTCACCCTCAGCCAAGAGGTCTGGGTTTAATCTATCATTATTCTGCTCACAATGCCATCCCAGTTTAGACCAAGCCATATGTAAGTCAGTCTTGACCCTGCTCCTCATGGGAATGGTCCAGCCCTAACTGCCAGGCCAGGTTTCCCTGAACTGGAAACAAGTGTCCTGGATCCGGTTTTGGGGTATCATCCCATATCAGCCAAACCAATTTGAATCCAGTGGCACACCGAGCAAGGAAGCAGGGCCATGACACTGGAGTCAAGCAAGCCTGGCTGATGAGTTTCAGCGCTCCGTCCATCATCTTATTGTGTTTGCTTTGTTCACCCTAAGTTGGCAGAGTATTTCTAGACATGGGTCCCTTACGCATACAGTTAAGTCCGATAGGGCTCCTTCAAGGGAGGAAGTTGCAAGGGCTTAGGGACAACAGGAGCACAGCTGGTCATTCAGTTCCGGGCCGGTGGGCCCGGGTGCAGAGTACACAGGTCAGCCAGGCATTCTGTGTCTTGAGGTCCTCGTGGTCAGGAGCAGACAATTTGGAGAGGCAATCTCAGGACAGCTGGGCCACTCAGGAAGTGGGTCTTGGGTGTCTCCACATCCTTCAATGGGTGCTGACTGCTAATGCTTTGGGAGTACAGTGTGAACTCTTCTTCTCTGTGTTTACCTTGGGTGTCCGTTACCACGGGTATTAGTAACCTGCAGCTCCGGTAGGACCCGGTGTCTCCAAGCTTGGTGAGGAGACAGATCTGACCCTCTGGAGCTTTTGTACCTTTTCTTGCTTTGGTGCTGCACAGAGGTCATCGAGGAGTAGCAAGTTAACAATCTGGATCTCACGGGATCGGTTCCTGTGGCATGCAGGGGAGTGATGCCTTCATCCAAGGGAGCTTCTTGGTGATTTCTTGAAGGCTGGAGGGCTCCGGGGTTCTTGGAGTCCTTTCAGGTTCAAGTCAACACAGCAGGCAGTGATTCTTGAGTCTACGAGGCAGCATACAGAGTTTGGCACCTTTTTCTTCTGCAGCAGGACTTTAGTGTTCAGCGGGTCTTCTTTGATATGGTTTTCTCTTGTCAGTCGAATCTGAAGTTCAGGTCTCAGGGTGCAACCTAAATACTGTATTTAGGGGCATTTCAAGGGAAAATACGTAGTAGCCAATGGGCTTCTTACTTTAAGGGTGTCTACTCCCTCTATTGACAACTTCCTGTGGTATTCACCTTACCTGCCCCACCTTAGGGGTGGTGTAGGCTATGTAGGGACCCTCTTCCTAATCTAAATAATGTTCTCACCTTTCTTCCTGCCAAAAGTGGAGCAGGAAAGTGGGATTGGCTTCCTCCACTATCTGGAGGTTCCTGGGTTGGATTTCAAAGGCGACATCGCCCTTGAAGTTCCTTGCCTAGGAAGGCCATCTTGTCCTGGAGTAGGTGTGAAGCTCCTCCACCTAGAGCAGGCTTTGTCTCTGTCCTCTGAGAGGGCTGGCTCCCACACCATGAGGTCAGAAACATGCCTGGTGGTGGCAGACTCAACCAGTAGCCAAATCTCTTACACCAGCCCTTCGCCTTGCCAGGTATCTGATCAGGAGCTGCTTGCCAGAATATTTAACAATGCATCAGTCGCACACCAGAATTAAATTTTATCCAAAACTAAGGTTTTTATAAACTTTTTAAAATGTTATGGCTCTATCAAGTATTGAGTGGAAAATTCTATCTATTCCCCCCGGGAAGGGGGGGGGGTGTTGGGAGGGGGGGTATTAAACCAATATTACGATTTGGACCCCAAAAGACTCCTAGACGTGGGAAATGCTATGGAGGAAAGGGTAATATCGTACCATATTCCTGCAGTAATTCCCCAGACCCGTAGAGTTACCAAAGATTTGACAGGGTCGATAACTCACTCTACCAGGCATGTCTGGTTTACCGTGGGACTCATAATGAGACTGTTTATGAGCTAATAAGGAAATATTTGAAATGGAATTCACACTGGATACTGAACAAAAGCATGAAGTTATGAATGCACAGATTTAGTTGAGTAAAATACAAATGAAATAACAATTAATAAGATTATTGTAAAGGAGCAATACAAATACACAATATGCTTGTGTTCATGTTTTTGAGGGAGGAGAAACTTCATGGATGATGTTGACCAGACATGTTTGCAAATGCCAATCTCTAACCAAGGTGCACCATTCAAAATGTTGACCACCAAGCTGTGTTCAGAAGACAAAGAAGATGACAGATCTGAGACAAAGAGGTTTCTAGGAAATGTGGAGCAATCAACTTTGTCCAAAGTTGCTCAATAACAGCTAGGACCCAATGGTATAAAGAAAGATTTTATTCAAGTGAGTAATGGGAAATAAGATGCCAACATGTATAATCACAATTTTTTGATCTGTGGGAAGTAAGCAGTTAAATTAGAAGGGAGATTATAAACATTATAGAGGTCTCATCTTAGGTAATGCCCATGAGGTATGTTGCTTAATAGGCACAACTTTACCACTAAAGAAGATGGTACAAGATTCGCAAAGCAATAAAGTGCAATCGAGGAGTTGTGTCCATGGAGACAGCACAGTACCATAGACATAATAGCCTGATTATTTGTGGATTTGAGGATTCTTTGAGCATAAGATGTATTCTTTGCGGGGAATACTCAGAGGATTTATTCACCTAACAGAATTGAATCACAAGCATATAACTCCAGCATTTATAATTTCTCTGTAGACATTATTTTAAAGATTCAGGTGTTTAACATGAGCTTGTGTTAGAACCAAACCATCTCTCAGCGTGGGATGATAGGTCAGACCTAGGAGATAACATTGTATAAATTGTACTAATGGCCATTGTAGTGCCAGCAATGGTTTCAGGAGGATTGGCAAGGCAATTTCTGTGAAGGAAACATTTTTTTCACACGCCATTTTCTTGTAGGAGCCAAGAGAATGTACCCTATCAATTTCTGAGTCCAGGTCGTTGTTGCCTTTGCCCTCAGTTTCCACATTTTAAAGTAACCCTTGCTTTTGGTATTCTAAACTTCACTCTTATTAGGTGTTATTCTGCTTTTATGTTTTTGACAACGTATCTTCTGGAAGTATGTGAGATATGGATAATGATTTATTTTTTTACTTTCCAATGAATCCCTTCTTTGTGTAAAGGCTGTTTTTTCCCTTTCATGCTTGACGATTTTGACCCTTCATATTTTTTATTTCCTTTCTCTTCATTTTTGTGCTGCCAGTTCTACAACTGTAACTTGGATTTCCTGCAGTGGGCACATTCTTATATTTTTAATGTAGCTCTGTTTGGTTTCCGATTTTTTGTTTTCTTAATGTACTTGAATTGTATCGATTTTAATATTGATTTTCGTGAATTCTGACGGTGGTTGTGGGCTGGGCTTGCTTCCAGTAATCGTGCAGCGTGGTCACTTAAGGAGACAGTGTACAACAGTTTTGCGGGAGTTATCTGAATTTGCTTCAAGTTCGAGTTTTTCCAGGAGACCTTCAGTCTCTCACAGTCCTCGTGATTATCATTGGCAATCAGATTATCACACAGTTTTCTAAAACAGTAAATGCAACCCTCAAACAAACCTCACATTCACCCGGTTGTGAGTTTAACAAGATAAGATTAAATAAACTCATAAACACAAAACTTAATGTCTGACATCCAGAATCCATATAGCAACTTCTATTAACACATGATATTGCAGTCAGAAAACAGCGATTTAAAAATGTAACACTATGGGGAATATTTACAACAAAATGGCGGAGCTGTGCCAAAATTGGCAGCTCTGGGCTCTGACATTTCCAGAATATAGAGATGCGGTTTATTTACTACAATATTGCGCACCTCTGTGTTTTCCGTAGCGCTGGCGCTAAAATTATCAGCCTAGTGCCAACACAGGCACCCTTGCATCAAAGTGCAAGGGTGCCTGCGTTGAAGGGCATGATTGCTTATGTGCAGGAAAGTGTGACTTACTGCACATTACCAATCAATAATGGTGATTTGTTACTTCTAGGTGTGCTGTACTGTGAATGAAGCCAACATAGAAAAAGCAAAAACGAGGAGAAATAAAAGTATTTCTCCTTGTTGCACCATTCCAAGCGCCTGCTATTGCATGGCGTTAGGTTTTGGAGCTGCCTCAGATTTACAGATCCTTTTAAATCTTGAGCAGCATCAAAAATTGGGTGTTGTGGTGGAAGGCCTACAGAAACACACATTGCACGCCCCCTTCACAAAGATACCTGCGTGAAAGCTTAATGCCACTTTGTAAATATGGAACAGGGCACTGCGCCACAGGAACGTCTTTAAAAGTCATGTTTCTGTGGCACAAAGCCCTCGTAAATGTGCCCCTATGTTTTCCTAATTCATTCAATTGTGAACAATTGTCTCTATGTGAAGGGACACAATGGCACCTTATGCCAGCCTTTATTTTCCTGTTACCCTCACACCACAGGCAGAGGGTTTTCATATAATGTTCTCTCAATTTTTGTCTAATGGTTATTTTCAATACTTTTTTAGGCTTAGCTTGACAGCCCAGTGTAGCATCCTGCAATCTCCTCTCTATGGTATGTGATATTGATTATCCTTCCCCACTTCAATGGTCCTTATTGCAGTATAGGTTATAATGTATATATGTCATAGTACAGGGGAACTGTAGACAGAGTTGGTGACAGTTATGACTGGTGTAACCTGGATGGATGAGATCTTCTGTTAAGAATAAACTTCAATCCAATCCTATTGAAGACTGGAGCCTGTTACTTTCAAAATACTACACTGGCGTATTCGGCAGTCTTCAAGAAGATCTCTACACCAAGGACAACGTTTACCCCATCTTACATAGTGGTGAGAGATAAAAAATGTGTTAACTTTGCACAGCCCATGCCTTCTTCCCTCGTTTCAACCTCTCCGATGGGATTGGGTCTTAATTGACCTTAAGGGTTGGGAGGAATTTGCCACATACTTGCCCCTCTCTGCTCTTACAACAAGGGCTGGAGATAATCGGTGTGGCCTCACCCTTTTAGTATGGGAATGCGTGTACTTTTAAGACCCTGCTGTCATTTCAAATAAGTGGGAGTTAATGCATCTTGGGCTCTGCGCGAAATATTGCTCTGTGCCATCGGTTCTAGTCTGCATCCCATCTTAATTGACCTGAAGGGTTGGGAGCAATTTGCCACATTTCCCCTCTTTTTGCTTACAACAAAAGCAGGGAGACTGTGGGATAATCAGTGTGGGCTCACTCTTTTGGTATGGGAATGTGTACTTTGAAGACTTTGCGGTCATTTCAAACAAGTGGGAGTTAGCGCATCTTGAGCTCTGAGCGAGCTCTCATTCAAATGTAAACCTTCGTACCGCATTCTTAAATCTCTCTAGCTACCTCTGTCTCGTGATCTCGCACGGTCCGTCTTGACATCAGCGCTTGCGTCGTTCAGCACTACGTCATCCTGTTGCCCGATTGCTGTTGTCAAGGATGGACAAGTTCTGAATGTTGCTGCGTTGCTGTTGTTAAACGTCACAATGCTGTTGATGTTGAGACGTGAAGGCCATTTTGACTACCTCATAGTTTTAGGTGGTTGCCTAGCAACTAGCAACTATCTGTTTGTTGCTGCTTCAACCTGTTGTGCTAATCATTCATCAGCGATTCGCACACTTATATTTGATACACTACTTCAAATTCATTTACAATTTTCAGCGATTCACACGCTTATAGTTTGTACGTCTTGTTACTAAGGAGTTTATGTTGATCATCTCTTAAGTGACTCGCATGCTTACATTTTGTGTGTGTCAAAATTACAGTGATTTTCACACTTACCTTATTAAAGTTCATAGCAATTTCCAGTGATTCGCACACTTACTTTTGTGCATATCTCTTCAAAATTCTTCATCTTCAAGATTGATGTGTCCCTTCGGCGAAACACACGCTTACTTTAGGTGCACATTGCTCGCCAGGCGGTACTTTCTATAACCTTGACTGTGAATGCATCCTCTCTCTTCAAGGTGTTTTATATTGCGACCATTCTAACATTAAAGTACTCTTTGCGGATATATATTAGAATGCTGTAACACCCAAAGTTTTTGTGGACCCTTTTGAAATTCAAACTCTTTTATAAATTCAATTTACATTTGTTGCTATTTCTCTGTACATGTTTGGTGCAATGCAGACTGTAACGGCTGCTCCTTTTCTCCTCGCTCATCCAGGTCAGCCCCCTATCAAGTGGAAAAATGGAAGAGAGTGTTTGAGAGGTATCCAAGAGTTTGTGGAGCTTCATTGGGTGCAGAAAGAAAAACTTCCATCTGCTTCATTACTTAGGCTCTGAAGGTCAGGATGTTTTTGATCCTCTCCCTGATTTGTCGACCTCTGAAGCAGAAGGACTAAATGATTACGAAGTTTGCAACAGTAAGCTATATAAGCATTATCTTCCTAAGATAAGTACTATTTTAGAAAGATACCATTTTGGTAAAAGAACGCAAAAAGAAGAGCAAACTGTTGAAAGCTGTATAACTGATGTAAGGAAACTCGCTTCATCTTGCCAGTTTGAGAATCTAATGGATGAACACATCTGTGATCAATTTATGCTAGGATGTGGAATGGATAAGGTAAGAGACGAATTGTGGCTACATGATGAACCCACACTTGATGTTTCCATACACCTCTGTAGGGGGAAAGTCCAGAAGCTTCTCTCACTTCAAAGTGGGCACCGAGTATATATATTTGACACTCAGACACAACTCTTCCGAACACTCCTGGCCCTGTGGATACTACAGAAGAAGGACTTCCAGCTGCTTTGCTGCTTGAGGCATACACTACTTGCTGAGAAGGAAAGCTGGACCTGCACCCTTCATCCCAGGCTGAAGTGATTGCAAAGGATCGGATGACTGGTCTCCTGTTACAGGGACATCAAAAGCTCCAGAGGCTTTGCTTCATCTGTCCAGCTGCCTGGAATTCTAACTGGGCCAGCCTGAGCCCTGCTGTCCTCTCCGGAATGAGTTCCATATCCCCAAGAGGTGTTCCTCAGTACCTGGAACTTTGGCGTGGCATCAGTTGAACTCCTCATTGCAGGAAAGGTGAAATCCTGAAGTTTTGGGCTCTTTGTAAACATGAATGGGCCTGTTCAAACCAAGATCTTTCCGCCTGTGCCCGCCGCCAATTGTCCCGACTCTTCATGCTACAGTGACCGCTAGTGACGACAATCAGTGCAAGATCTGCAGTCCGCGCTACAGCATCTACAGTCCAAAGTGACCACCAGTGCACATCTCATGGCAATGGCCATGTGTGACACCCAACAGAATCTTCACGCTACAGAAACAGCCATCAGTGATGCCTGGCCTGCTCTTTGCGTTACAGTGACAACCATCCGCAATGCTCTCCCTGCTTCTCGTGGCCCACTCACCCGCAAATTATACTCTTCGTGCTGGACTTTGGAATGTAACTCTTTCAGTGGGACTAACCGTGTCCCACAATCCAGCCCGCCTATGTTTCATTGAAGTCAGCAGCCTAAACTTGTGACTTTCACCCGGTCTTGCACAACCAGATAGCCACAGTTGGTGCTTTTAGGCACTATACTTACCCTAAATATTTAAGATAACATATCTCGAATCTATTGATTGGATTTTTCTCATTTTGGTGTTAAATCACATTACATTTTACTCTATTTTTCTATAATGGTGTGAGATTTTGTCATGTTTTGTGTTTTCTCTTTGCTGCTGTTTAAAGGATGAATAAATACTTTACACGTTGCCTCTAAGTTTAGCCTGACTGCATTTGTGCCAAGCTACCAGAGGGCTATACACTGCTTAATTTGGTGTTTGCGTGTGTTTCACCCTGACAAGAGTTGTGGGTGCTGGTTGTGTAGGGTTTAACCCCCCTCAACCAGTAGCCAAATTTCTTACACCAGCCCTTCGCCTTGCCAGGTATCTGATCAGGAGCTGCTAGCCAGAACATTTAACATTGCATCAGTAGCACACCAGAATTAAATGTTCTTCAAAACTAAGGGGCATATTATCAAGGGGGTTTATCTCCGCTTTTTTGGCTTTAAAAGCCAAGAAAGCGGAGATAAAATTATCTCCCTATTACCTAGCTGTCGGTAACACCAGTTAGCGACAGCTAATAGGAGATAGCGACCATCTTGGGCCCCACTTTGCATGTCAGTGATATTTATCACTAATGACATGCAAAGTGGGCGTGCCAAGATGTTAGCGACTGGAAACAGTCGCTAACATCGCTATCTCCTGTTACCAACTTTTGGAGATATTCGCGCTAAGCGCGAATATCTCCAAAAGCTAACACCTGCCCCTGAGCAGTTCTTAGCCATGTTATCCAATGGGAGGTGGATAACATGGCTAAGAGCATTAGCTCGGTAATGCATGAATATCGCTGACTTTTCAGCGATATTCATGCATTGCGGCCGTTTTTTATCGCATTTGCGATAAACCTTGGTGATACCAAGGTTTATCTGCGGTAAAAATCGCCGCAGCTTAGCGTTAAAATTTTCTCTCTAACCAAGCAATAGCGATAATTATCGCTATTGCTTGGTAATATGCCCCTAAGGTTTTTCTAAACTTTTTGAAATGTTATGGCTCTATCAAATATTGAGTGGAAAATTCTATCTATTCCCCCCGGGAAGGGGGCGGGGGTGTTGGGAGGGGGAGGTATTAAGCCATTATTACGATTTGGACCCCAAAAGACTCCTAGACGTGGGAAATGCTCTGGAGGAAAGGGTAATATCGTACCATATTCCTGCAGTAATTCCCCAGACCGTAGAGTTACCAAAGATTTGACAGGGTCGATAACTCACTCTACCAGGCATGTCTGGTTTACCGTGGGACTCATAATGAGGCTGTTTATGAGCTAATAATGAAATATCTGAAATGGAATTCACACTGGATACTGAACAAAAGCAAGACGTTATGAATGCACAGATTTAGTTGAGTAAAATACGAATGAAATAACAATGAATACGATTATTGTAAAGGAGCAATACAAATACCCAATATCCTTGTGTTAATGTTTTTGAACGTAGGAGAAACTTCATAGATGATGTTGCCCAGACATGTTTGCAAATGACAATCTCTAACCAAGGTGCACCTTTCGAAATATTGACCACCAAGCCGTGTTCAGAAGACAAAGAAGATGACAGATCTGAGACAAAGAGGTTTCTAGGAAATGTGGACCAATCAACTTTGTTCAAAGTTGCTCAATAACAGCTAGGACCCAATGGTATAAAGAAAGATTTTATTCAAGTGAGTAATGGGAAATAAGACGCCAAAATGTATAATCACAATTTTTTGATCTGTGGAAAGTAAGCAGTTAAATTAGAAGGGAGACTATAAACATTATAGAGGTCTCATCCTAGGTGATACCCATGAGGTATGTCACTTAGTAGGCACGACTTTACCACTAAAGGAGATGGTACAAGATTCGCAAAGCAATAAAGTGCAATCGAGGAGTTGTGTCCATGGAGACAGCACGGTACCAAAGACATAATAGCTTGATTATTTGTGAATTTGAGGATTCTTTGAGCATAAGATGTGTTCTTTGCGGGGAATACTCAGAGGATTTATTCACCTAACAGAATTGAATCACAACCATATAAATCCAGCATTTATAATTTCTCTGTAGACATTATTTTAAAGATTCAGGGGCCTCATTTATGAGGCCTTGCGTGAGTTTTGCGCTTCCGATGCGTCACTTTTTGTGACGCATCGGCGGCGTAAAACATGCCTCCTGATGCGCACTATTTACAAAGTGACGCATCTAAGCAGATGCGTCACTTTGTAAACCCCTGCGCTACATTATACCTGTGTCAGGTATAATGCATGCAGAGGGGGCGTTCACCCGCAAAAAGCCTCGTCACTTTTAGGACGCTGTTGCGTCAAAATCTTGCGCCTGCCTCACAGCAGGCGTAAGACTGACGCAAGCCCTTTCACATGGGGCTTTCCCCATGTGAAAGGAAGCATTGCTGGAGTTGCGTCACTTTTGTGACACACTCCAGCAATGCGTCACTTTTGCGCCTACAGATACGTCAGAAATACTGACGTATCTGTAACTCCTTGCAACATGATGCGTCATATTATAAATATGACGCATCAATCATGTCGCAGGGAGAGCGCAGTGAAAAGTGACGCATCGCTGTTTTCACGCAGCGATGTGTCACTTTTCATAAATGAGGTCCCATGTGTTTAACACGAGCTTGTGTTAGAACCAAACCATCTCTCAGCGTGGGATAGGGCAGACCTAGAAAGTATAAATTGAACTAATGGCCTTTGTAGTGCCAGCAGTGGTTTCAGGAGGATTGTCGAGGCAATTTCTGTGAAGGAAACATTTTTTTCACACATGCCATTTCCTTGTAGGAGCCAAGAGAATGTACCTTATCAATGTCTGAGTCCAGGTCGTTCTTTCCTTTGCCCTCAGTTTCCCAATTTTAAAGTAACTCTTGCTTTTGGAATTCTAAACTTCACTCTTATTACGTGTTATTCTGCTTTTATGTTTTTGACAACGTATCTTCTGGAAGTATGTGAGATATGGATAATGATTTTTTTTTACTCTCCAATGAATCTCTTCTTTGTGTAAAGGCTGTCTTTTCCCTTTCATGCTTGACGATTTTGACCCTTCATATTTTTTATTTCCTTTTTCTTTGTTTTTGTGCTGCCAGTTCTACAACTATAACTCGGATTTCCTGCAGTGGGCACATTCTTATATTTTTAATGTAGCTCTGTTTGGTTTCCAATTTTTTTGTTTTCTTAATGTACTTGAATTGTATCGATTTTAATATTGATTTTTATGACTTCTGACGGTGGTTGTGGGCTGGGCTTGTTTCCAGTAATCGCGCAGCGTCGTCACTTAAGGAGCCAGTGTACAACAGTTCTGCGGGACTTATCTGATATTGCTTCAAGTTCGAGTTTTTCCAGGAGACCTTCAGTCTCTCACAGTTCTCGTGCTTATCATTGGCAATCATTGGCAATCAGATTATCACACAGTTTTGTAAAACAGAAAATGCAACCCTCAAACAAACCTCACATTCACCCGGTTCGTGAGTTTAACAAGATAAGATGAAATAAACTCATAAACACAAAACTTCATGTCTGACATCCAGAATCCATATAGCAACTTCTATTAACACATGATATTGCAGTCAGAAAACAGCGATTTAAAAATGTAACACTATGGGGAAGATTTACAACAAAATGGCGGAGCTGTGCCAAAACTGGCAGCGCCGTGCTTTGACATTTCCAGAATATAGGGATGCAGTTTATTTACTACAATATTGCGCACCTCTGTGTTTTCCGTAGCGCTGGCGCTAAAATTAGCAGCCTAGTGCCAACACAGGCACCCTTGCTTTATAGGGCAAGGGTGCCTGCGTTTAAGGGCATGATTGTTTATGTGCAGGAAGGTGTGCCTTCCTTCACATTAAGAATCAATAATGGTTATTTGTTACTTCTAGATGTGCTGCAATGTGACTGAAGCTCACATAGAAAAAGCAAAAATGAGGAGAAATAAAAATATTCTCCTTGTTGCGCCATTCGAAATGCCTGCTATTGCATGTCGTTAGTTTTTGGAGCGGCCTCAGAATTACAGATCCTTTTAAATCTTGAGCAGCATCAAAAAGCATTGGGTGTTGCGGTGGAACGCCCACAGAAACATACATTGCACGCCCCCTTCACAAAGAGGCCTGCGTGAAAGCTTAACGCCACTTTGTAAATATGGAGCAGGGCACTGCGCCACAGGAACGTCATTAAAAGTCATTAAAAGTCACATTTCTGTGGCACAAAGCCCTCGTAAATGTGCCCCTATGTTTTCCTTACTTCATTCAATTGTGAACAATTGTCTATATGTGAAGGGACACAATGGCACCTTATGCCAGCCTTTATTTTTCTTTTCTCATCTGTTACCCTCACACCACAGGCAGATGGTTTTCGTATAACGTGCTCTCAATTTTTGTCTAATGGTTATTTTCAATACTTTTTTAGGCTTAGCTTGACAGGCCAGTGTAGCATCCTGCAATCTCCTCTCTATGGTATGTGATATTGTTTATCCTTCCCCACTTCTATGTTCCTTATTGCAGCATAGGTTAGAATGTATATATGTCATACTGCAGGGGAACTGTAGACAGAGTTGGGGACAGTTATGACTGGTGTAACCTGGATGGATGAGATCTTCTGTTAAGAATAAACTTCAATCAAATCCTATTAAAGTCTGGAGCCTTTTACTTTCAAAATACTACACTGGCATAGTCAGCAGTCTTCAAGAAGATGTCAACACCAAGGAAAAAGTTTACCCCATCTTACAAAGCAGTAAGAGATAAAGAGTGTAATGACTCGAAGACAGGAGTAGAGATTATATATAATCTTTAATGAGTTCCCACATGTATGTCCGACGTGCAAGCCGGATGAGCGTAAAATGGCCGGCACCAACCGTCCGACCAACAGTAAACAGTGACGTGCCCACGAGATCCAACGGGCAGCTCAAGGTCAAGGCAAACAGAGCCCACGAGCACAGGCGCGCGGTGGGCGAAACCACTACAAAGAGTTTGTTAACTTTCCACAGCCCATGCCTTCTTCCCTCGTTTCAACCTCTCCGATGGAATTGGGTCTTAATTGACCTGAAGGGTTTGGAGCAATTCACCACATACTCGCCCCTCTCTGCTCTTACAACAAGGGCTGAGAGATAATCGGCGTGGGCTCACCCTTTTGGTATGGGAATGTGTGTGCTTTCAAGACTCTGCTGTCATTTCAAATAAGTGGGAGTTAACGCATCTTGGGCCCTGCGCGAAATATTGCTCTGTGCCATCGGGTCTAGTCTGCATACCTTCTTAATTGACCTGAAAGGTTGGGAGCAATTCGCCACATACTCGTCCCCTCTTTCACTTACAACAAAAGGAGGGAGACTGGGGGATAATCTGTGTGGGCTAACCCTTTTGGTATGGGAATGTGTGTATTTTGAAGACTCTGCAGTCATTTCAAACAAGTGGGCTCTGAGCGAGCTCTCATTCAAATGTAAACCTTCGTACCGCATTCTTAAATCTCTAAAGCCACCCCTGTCTCGTAATCTTGAACCCTCCATCTTGGTCTCAGCGCTTGCGTCATTCAGCACTACGTCATCCTGTTGCCCGATTGCTGTCGTCAAGGATGGACAAGTTCTGAATGTTGTTGCGTTGCTTTTGTCAAACGTCACTACACTGTTGACGTTGGGACGTGGAGGCCATTTTGAGTACCTCATAGTTTTAGGCAGTTGCCTAGCAACTAGCAACTATCTGTTTGTTGCTGCTTAAACCTGTTGTGCTAATCATTCATCAGTAATTTGCACGCTTATATTTGATACACTACTTCAAATTTATTTACAATCTTCAGCAAGTCACACACTTATAGTTGGTACGTCTTGTGACTAAGGAGTTTATGTTGATCATCTCTTCAGCGACACGCACACTTACATTTTGTGTGTGTCACAATTACAGTGATTTGCACGCCTACCTTATTAAAGTTCATAGCAATTTCCACCGATTCGCACACTTACTTTTCATGCATATCTCTTTAAAATTCTTCATCTTCCAGATTGATGTTTCCCTTCGGCGATACGCACGCTTACCTTAGGTGCACATTGCTAACCAGGCGGTACTTTCTATAGCCTTGACTGTGAATACATTCTTCGCTCTTCAAGGTGTTTTATATTGCGACCATTCTAACATTAAGGTACTCTTTGCGGATGGATATTAGAATGCTGTAATACCCAAAGTGTTCCATTTGTTGCTATTTCTCTGTACATGTTTGGTGTAATGCAGAGTGTAATGGCTGCTCCTTTTTTCCTCGCTCATCCAGGTGAGCCCCCTATCAAGTGGAAAAAATGGAAGAAAGTGTTTGAGAGGTATGCAAGAGTTTGTGGAGCTTCATTGAGTTCAGAAAGAAAAACTTCCCTTCTGCTTCATTGATTAGGCTCTGAAGGTCAGGATGTTTTTGATCATTTCCCTGATTTGCCAGCCTCTGAAGCAGAAGGACTAAATGATTACAAAGTTTGCATCAGTAAGCTAGATAAGCATTATCTTCCTGAGATAAGTACAATTTTAGAAAGATACCATTTTGGTAAAAGTACACAAACTTTTGAAAGCTGTATAACTGATTTAAGGAAACTCGCTTCATCTTGCAAGTTTGAGAATCTAACAGAGGAACACATCCGTGATCAATTTATGCTAGTATGTAGTATGGATAAGGTAAGAGAAGAATTGTGGTTACATGATAAACGCACACTTGATGCGGTCGTTGCTCTAGCAAAGAAAATCAAACACTTGCTTAAGTGTGTGGCTGTCATCAAAAGAGATAGTTTAAAGGATGTTAAAGTTCAGATCATTAAAGAAATAAATTCTGACACCAAGTCTAAAGTGAAAGAAAAATGAATAATAGACAAAGGGAAGTTTAGCAATACATCTTTAGCATTCACATTTTAAAGATGTGATAAGCCTGGACATCCTGCAAATGATAGAAGATGTCCTGCACTGGGTCATGTTTGAACAAAATGCAAGAAGGGGCACTTTCCGTCAGTGTGCAGAAGAAGACTTGACCCTAGAGTTAAAAGAATAGAAGTGCCTGAAGCTGAATGTCCAGATGTCAGCCGTGGTCAGATTGTTTTAAAAATTGGAAATGAGCCTTGTAAAAAAGCTTGCCCCACAGATGAAATATTAGTTGATGGGGAACACACATGTGTCTTATTTGATTCTGTGGAGACAATTACAATTATTTAAAATTACTTTTATACCAATAAGCTAAAACATAAAATCAATGTACTTAAACCTGACACTCCATTGGCTTACAGAGGGGAACCAATTACATTACATGGATAATTCCTAAGACTGATTGAATACAAGCAGTACGTTTACAGACAATGGTCAGAATAGTGAATTTAAAATACAAACATCCATTGTGTGGTGTGCAGAAACATATCACCTTTATCAATGTTAAATTTGATATCAATTGTTTTATACATTTAGTACGTCATATTCAAATGCAATTATAATCAAAGCATTTCAAACGATCATGGTGCTCTGAAGCGTGAAAGAGAATTGAATGGGAATGGGAAAGGTATATGTGGTTGGGTAGGTGAAGGACAGGGTAAAGGTGTCTGTGACATAGAAAACAATACACAATAAATTTGGATAGGCCTTTACAGTCTATGAAGTTCAAAACGTTCCTATATACATTGCTCAAGGGTACACATTAGGTAAATGCATTATCATCCCTGAGTATGATAGCATGGTGAGGACAGTCGACGTTTCGACCCCTGGTAGAGATGAGGGTTATTCGTTGCCTCTAAAGGGGGTCTTCATCAGGACAGGTGAGCACATGAAAAAGGATGGACTGGGTATGTTTGCATCCTGGGCGGGCTTGCGTTGAAACTCCAGGGGTAAATTATTTTGTGTTTAAGACAACATGGGGAAGGTCTCTCCCGGTGCTGTTGCTGAAAAGTCAGATCAAAAAGTCTGGCGTCTTGTGCCTTGGCGACTGCATTGAGGACCTCGATGCAGGATGAAGACCCCGTTTAGAGGCAACGAATAACCCTCATCTCTACCAGGGGTCCAAACGACGACTGTCCTTTTAAAACGTTAAAATGATAATAGATATGTATTCTTGTTGGACAGAGGTGTTCTCTTTTCCAATGTCAACACTGGGAATGTCATCAAATGTTTAAGAAAGCTGTTTTCTAGAGAAGGGTTTCCTAAGACTATGTTAGCAGACAATGGTGCCCAGTTAATCTCTATAGAGATGGAACATTTTCTGTCATTTAATGGTATTATGCAAAAAACATGTTCTCTCTAACATCCGGAGGCAAATGGGATGGTGGAGAGGTTTAACAGAGTCCTGAAAGAGACCATTATCTTGGCTAAGTCTTTTTCTCTGGAGTGGAGAGGGGAAGTACTCAAAAAAGTAGAAGTATACAGATTGACACCCCATTCCACTACAGGAAAGAAACCTTTCTTACTCGTTAATGGTAGAGTACCCAACCCTCATCTTCAGCCCTATTGGGTCAACAATTATTGTTTTTCTAAGGGGAGAGAATGTGTGAGTAATGGTGAGGAGGTGCAATTGAGAGAAAAACAAAATGCTTGGCCAAGGAAAAAAAATCTGTCAAGAAATTAAAGGTGAAAATCGGAGATTTAGTAGCGATTAAGCGTCCAGGTTTAATTGGTAACACTATTTCGAAAGATCTTGAACCCATGGTTGTCATCAAAGTCTTCAGCAATGCTCTGAAGACACAAGACCATCAGGTTTGGAATCTCAGTAGAGTGGTAGTGTGAGAAGTAAATCTGACCAATTGGGTAACTTAAATGGTGAGGAGTATTCTTATGTAACCAATTCTACCTCTTCGGATAGTCTGCAACCACAAGACTGTCATGCTATGAGGAGTTTCCAACAGTCTTCTAGCCTGACCAAATGTCCTTGTTACCTTAATGAATATGCATAAATATTATTGTGTTAAAATCATTATAATGTATGTACATAGTTTGTCGAAGAAGGGAGATGTGTAGCATCCTGCAATCTCCTCTCTATGGTGTGTGATATTGTTTATCCTTCCCCACTTCTATGATCCCTGTTGCAGCATGGGTTATAATGTATATATGTCATGGTGCGGGGGAACTGTAGACAGAGTTGGTGGCAGTTATGACTGGTGTAACCTGGATGGATGAGATCTTCTGTTAAGAATAAACTTCAATCAAATCCTATTGAAGTCTGGAGCCTGTTACTTTCAAAGCCAGATATCTGCAAGACTCATTTTACAGTTGTTTAATATAAAGGGCATATTTAGGAAGGGGTTTGCATCGAGCTTGCATCACGTACCATGGTGCAAGCATGACGCAAAGCCAAATGTGACTTATGAATCCATGCAAGGCCACCGTGCTTGGCCCTGGGTGGCTTCATAAATCTGGAGTAATGCAATGCACCACAAATCGCTGTGTTGTGTTACTCTTCCCTGGGAAGACATTCGATTGGCATTATGTGGGTGTTCCCTCGCAACTCACCTTGGTTTTTGACGCATTCCCAGATTTACCAAAAGTGGTAGACCTGAGAACGTGCCAAAAAGATACACCAGGGGAGGAGTAATGAGTAGAAATATGTTTATTTCACCACGTTACTTCCTCTTTCGGTGTGTGCTGCATTGTGCAGCATACACAGAAAGAGGAATATATCTCTCAGGATTCAAACATGCCAAAAATAAATTAAGGTTAAGTATTTGATAAGCATGAAGTGAAATGAAGACAAAGTAACTCAAGATGAATCTTAGCTTGAAGGGCATGAGAAGGAATTGCAGATTATCCTAACAAATTTTGAAGGGGAGTCCTGATGTTATTAAAGACAAAGAAACAACTATTATCCCGCCACTATCTTCTCACCTTAATTCTTTAGCATCTCTATGTCTATTGCCATCAACAACCCAGTCCTCGAGCTAGGAGACCATCACTGGGCCTTGAGTTCTTCTACACAGACCCTAGAGGAGTGCCGAACCATGATTTTCGAATGATTTCTTCTTCTCTTGCTTTGGCCTTTTATTTCTTGTTTTAATGCTGAGACTTGTTTCAATAAAGATAATAGAGTTTGATAGGAAGCATGTTATGGCACTGAGTGTTAGTGGGCAGAATGGTCACAGTGTAAAATTCTATCCTATTTATAACCATTCTATGAATAAGAATGTTGATGCATCCACAATAAATGTTCTCTCTCAGAATCTTGCAGAATGCCCAGATAATTCCCTTATCATCCTTGCATGTGATTTAATTACAACATATGGTCATACAGAAACTCAAAGCAACACCCCTCATAAAATGATCATCTCTCACTCTACAGCTACTGTCTCTGACAATGACCATTGGTATGCGTGTTATCAATGGCAGACTCAGCTCAGATTCTCATCTGGCCCCTATGTTTAAAAGAGGGAACAGCCAAAGTTGCATAGACTACATCATCCTAGACATAGACATATGACACATTGCCATAGATTTTGAAATCGTGACTCAAAAAGATAGTGACTGCAGCGCCCTTAAGTTAACAGAGAAAGACAATCTGTATATGATTAATACAAACAGTGGTGCATATTACCAACAACTAGCGATAATTATCGCTAAGTTGGCATAGCGAGAATATATCTATCGCTGCCCTTCACCTGTTTTTATCGCTGAGATACCTTGCTATTAGCAAGGTTTATCTCAGAAGCGATAAAAAACAGGCGAAATGAGTGAATATCGCTGTCAATACAGCGATATTCAGGCATTACCGTGACAATGCTCTTAGCCATGTTATCCACCTCTCATTGGATAACATGGCTAAGAACTGGTCAGGACAGGCGTTAGCTTTTGGAGATATTCGCGCTTAGCGCGAAAATTTCCAAAACTACTCCTGTGTTGATCATAGGCGATAGCGATTGCAGCGACTGTTTTCAGTTGCTGACATTTTGGCACGCCCACTTTGCATGTCATTAGCGATATTTATCGCTGACATGCAAAGCGGGCCCCAAATGCCCGCTCTCGCCTACAAGCTGTCGCTAACCGGTGTTAGCGACAGATTGGTAATAGGATGATAAAATTATCGCCGCTTTAGCGGGAAAAAGTCCCGCTAAAGCGGCGATAATGGCCCTTGGTAATATGCCCCATAGTCTCCTATTCTGAGGTTACTTTATACATCTCAAATAATAGACAAAATGTCAACTGGTCTAACTTATGTATTCATACCAACATATTACTACAAATGCACACCACATTCAATACCATATTGGGCCCATTCAAAACATTACCATCTAAGTAAGATAGCTAGAATGGGGTGATTTGAATAAGGACCTGTTTAAGGCACTTCATAATCTTTGAACTAAAGAACTGACTACAAGGACCGCTCCTTTGAAATACGACAACAGTTGTGTTTCTATTTTCCCTGATTATACTCTTTTGACCCATTGGCAGCATACCTCTTTTATACCAGTGAAAAGAAGTATTCAAGAACTAAATGTTCATTACTCTTTAATGTTCCCAATGCAGCTGTGAGTAGTATATGAACAGCATATCCACTTTGTTTTAGATCCAGAATCTGCCTGAGATTGGGTGGAAAACCACTTTGAGGAGAGCTGTCATCCCTTGAAGCTTAGTAATCAAACATCCCGTGTTGGTCAGCGAGGGGGACGAGGAGGTGGTAGTCCCAAAATAGCTATGGAGACTATCAGATTACCATCCCCAAATGAGTGGCGACAGCCAGAAATTTGCCATGGAAGCCACTTATGCTTTACGTCATCCTCATCCTTACAACGTACTGACACAAGTTCAACCACAAGTAATGATGAAATTACCTCTGCAGGCTCAAGTTGTGGTGGGCTTTTCATTGGCCCTAATATTACACCAGAAATGGCAGATGACTTTCTATAATACTTCATTTCTCAAGATTCGTGGGCCTACAGAATTTACCCTGTTGAGTGTAATGTTCTATATTAACTTGGACACTGCTGGTTGTCTTCCCCTCTTCAAGTTTCATCACTGTGCGGTAAATTGTCACTTTCCTCGTACTTTGAGAATAAGTTTTCAGTACACATGTTGTAGTGAGCAGTTTTTGACTGCAGGCTCTGGTTTTTGTTAGATTGTTATTTGATATACCCTATTGTTGTTCCCTATAAGCACAGGCAACACAGCATTACACATGTAAACATGTACAGGGGTGTGACTGGGATGGTGGTTGGGGGGCTGTTTATCAGGAGCAGCATGGATCATTGCTAAAACATTAGATTTCTGACCCTGAATGTGCGTGGACTGGACTTGGTGCAATGTCGTTATTCATATACGCATACATTAAGCGACAGCAGGTGAATATCTGTTTCTTGGAAGAGACTCAACTCATTGACATAAACTGCATTGGCTCGGTAAGCGCTGGCTAGGCGAGATGTATGGAACAATATACTCTTATGCATGGGGAGCCTTATTACGGATCTACCCAGGCACACCCTTTCAATGTCTCAGAATGAAGATTGATAGGGAAGGTAGATATGTGTTTGCAGAAGGCCAACTAGATGGACAATCAGTTCAAAATTACGATCAAAGGGGATTTTGGGCTACATTGTTTGGGATTCTATCACAATGGGTGGGTGTCCCGTGGACATTAGGAAGGAACTACAATAGTGTCCTAGATCTCAACATAGATCGCTTGCACACTCCGCTTTTCGGTGCCCCAGCCCATCAACATTCATGGTAGTTTGCACTGTGAACCTAGCAGTGGCCCCTCTTGGATGCGTGGAAAACTCATAACTTTAACCTGATTCTGTATTCTCATTACTCGGCAATACATGAGCTGTATGTATGACTAGACCATTTTCATTTGCTCCCCAGAGCTTATTCCATGGTTAGAAACTTTTGAATATCTAGGGCGAGTAATCTCAGACCACGCAACCCATTTTGTAGACATCAGACGGGGAGCTCTGCATACTTCGGTTCCTAAATGGCAATTATCAATAGATACATTAGAAGATGTAGTTTTCCGTGAGGCTCAGCGCATACACATAACCAACTACTTTGCAAGTCTTCACACTACTGCATATACACAGGTTGTAGAATGGGACTCCTTTAAGGTAGTTACTAGAGGCTTCTGTATACAGAATATAGCTGGGGTTCACAGAGACTTGAGTCTGGACTTAAAGACCACTGAGGAGAAGTTGCAAACATAGACAATCGCAATCCCTCTGATGACACAATCCACTGCGCTTTGGCTGACGTTAAACCATGTCACACAGCACTGATGTAACAGGTCCACTTATGTGGAATACACTGCATTGAGTCATGCAACGGGCGATAACCAGGGTGCATGCTTGCTTGGTTTGTTCACAAGAGGAAATAGGTACACCAATCACTGAAACTGTACAGGATAGGGGCGCAGCTCTGGATGCTCAGGTGGACATACTGTGAGCATTTTGCAGGTACTTTAATGTGTTATATCGAAGCTTACCTGTACCTCCTTTGGAAGCATCCAACCGTTTTTGGGCCCGTAACCTTACCTTCCATCAATCCTATTGGTCACTGCTGATAATAGATTGTAGCTTGATGAATTGATCGCTGGGGAGGATGTGAAGAATGCAATTCATAATCTGGCCAGAAATAAGACCTGTGGCTTAGACACATTACCCTTAGAATATTATGATCGATTTGCTACTATCTTAGCCCCCAAATTAGTGGGAATGTATAATGTTATTTAAACAGGCCTGCTTCCTAAGTCTCTATAAAGAATCCCTTTTGGTGCCTGTTAGATCTGGGGGTCTGCAGTTGGCAAAGGTAGGTACCAATGTCCAAATAGGTACCCTTGCTTCTAGTAAGGGTAAGGGGGATACACTCTTTGGATAACCCCTGCTCACCCCCTTGGTAGCTTGGTACGAGCAGACAGGCTTATCAAAGGCAAAGTATTTTTATCAACACTCACAGTAACACAGTGAAAACACAACAAATGGATTCCACACCAGTTTAGAAAAATAAAGTGTCTTTATCTAAACTACACAAGACCAAAACAAAAAAAATCCAGCATACACAGTTCAAGATTATGATTTTAAAAGAGTTCTAGGGTTTGCGTCAAAATAATCCACAGTTGCGTCAGTTTTTGCCCAAAGTACTTGTAGATGTGACAAAAGTTCCTAGAGGTAACTGCAGCGCCAAAAAACAAGCGATGTGTCACTCCTGAGACCCTGGTGAGGCGATGCGACAACCCCGCTGCACGCAGCGGGCGTGTTGCGACCAATCTGGTCTGTAAGGGGAGCAATGCAATACCTTGTACGGATTCCGGGGTGCAGGTTCTCCGGTAGAAAGTGACTCACACAGGCACGAGGCGACGATCTTTGGGACAGGTACGATCTTCTGTGCAGCGACGATCCGCAGCGCAGCGGCGATCCTGTTTTGTCGCGGCCTTCAATGCGATGGCATTGGACTCTGCGACGATGTTCACAGCGACAGGATTCTTCTTGCAGGTAAGCGGTGCGCTGGTTCTCACATAGACGACAGGCTCTGCGATGAAATTTGCAGCAACAGGAATCTTCCGGCACCGGGGCAATGCGCTCAGCAAGCGAGCGATGAGTCGGGTCTTGCCGCGGCAACAGGCGCTGCGGTGATCTTTGTGCAGACGGGAATTTTCTCGCACTGTCAGCGATGCGCTCCACAAGCTAGCGATGCGTGCAAATTTTAGATCTTCTCTTCTTCTTCTTTTCCAGATCCCCAAACAGCAGAAAGCAACCTCCAGAGGCCCCACAAATGGATCAAGCACTCTAGGCAGGAGAGAACGCACAAAGCAGAGTTCAGGGGGAAGCTCTGGGTGATTTCTTTTTGTTCCTGGGACTTCTTAACAGGAAGCCAGCTCTTCTCATGCCCCTGGAGATCTCTTCAAGCAGAGGACACAGCAACAGCAAAGTCCTTCCCCTCTCCTTGGCAGAATAGCAACTACAGATCAGCCTACAAACACACAGCAGGGCAGTCCTTCCTCTTCAGTCTTCCAGCTTTTCTCCAGGGCAGAGGTTCCTTCTTGATGCCAGACTGATCTAAAGTGCAGGGATCTGGGTATCCCTTTTTATACCAATATTCTCTTTGTTCTCTGACGGAAGAGAGGCCTTTGCCTAGTCCAAACCAGTTCTGGTCAGTCCTGGAGCACTCTGTTTACATGACTCCTTCTTTCCTTTGAGAAAGAGGAGCAGGTTCATCAGCGGCCCAGCAGGAGATGGAGCCAGCATTGTGGAAGACAGGCCCAGGTGCTATCCCCTCCCACTACTCAAGATGCAGATGAAGCTATTCAGCCTAGTGCTGACTCACCCAGCCTCCTGGAGCCACCCCAGCCCATGTCACTCACAAACCAGACAGTCAATTCACAAACAGGCAAAGGCACACAGAAAGGTCAGATAAGAAAACAGCCACTTTCTAAAAGTGCTGTTTTCAAACACAGGATTTAAACCATCCTTCCTAAAAGAGGGGTTATTAAATTCTGAGTTCAGGGATACCAGACTTCAATTTCCCACTGTGTTCCTATGGGAAGATATGCAGGTAAACATTATACACAGCATTCCCCATTCTAGCCTATGGGCAAGATAGCCTTTTAATATTGAAAAATGAAATTGGCAGTATTTCACTATCAGAGCATGTCACCCACACTAGTACATGCTCTACCTTTCACATACACTGCACCCTGCCCAGGGGGGTACCTTGGGCCTTCCATACGGGTGTCCAATGTGTACAGAAAGGGAAGGGTTAGGCCTGGCCAGTGGGGCCACTGGTCAGGTCAGTATGGCAGTTAGCAACTACACACAGGCACTGCAGTGGCAGGCCTGAGACACCATTTTAGGGCTACTCATGTGGGTGGCACAATCAGTGTTGTAGGCCCACTAGTAGCATTTGAATCACTGGCCCGGGCACATTGAGAGCACTTTACTAGGAATACACTGGTAAAACAAATATGCCAATCATGGATAACCAATTATAATAGCAATATACACAGGGAGCACTTGCACTTTGACACTGATCAGCAGTGGCAAAGTGCCCAAAGCATCTAAACCAGCAAATACAAAATCCAGCACAGCGTCAAAAATACAGGAGGCAGAGGCAAAAAAGTCAGGGGAAACCACGTCAAAGATGCCAGGTCTAACAGTGCCCCTATGCAAACCAGGTAAAGGCCACACTCAGCTCTCTTCAAATAGCCCAGTAGTAATAGTAGGTGCTGATTATAAAATCTTTGGGAAAGTACTAGCGGAGCATTATGCACAATTACTGCCTACAGTGATCCTTTCAGATCAAAATGTTTTTGTGCTGGGGCATAATACACCAAATAACATTAGGTGACTCTTGTGATATGGTAGTTAAAAAGAACAAGGGTACCCCATTAATAAAACCTGGGGTTGAAGTATTTATAGAAATAACAATGGTTTTGGGTAATTCCGATAATGAACAAGACTCCTCCATGCTAACTAGTTACGCGACCCCCAGCAATTGTAAAAACATTAATAAAGTACTTTACATGTATGGTACCTTACAAAAAACTTTCTCCCAGGATTGATTCCAGTACCAAAGTTATACTCCATTTCATTAGGACCTTTTGAGGCCACCCAAAACCATCTTTTGTGATATGGACCTGGCCTCTCTCCAGTATGCCCTAGTGGCTTGTCTTATATTAAATCTTGAAAAGGCCTTTGATTCCCTGTCATGGGAGTACTTTTTTGCATTCTAAGGGTCATGGGGTTGGGATGGGGTTGGGATGACATATCTTAACCTTCTCCAAATTATTGTATGCTATCCCTACCTCACGAGTGTGTGTAGGGAAGTTATTCTCCAAATCATTTTCTGTAGGCCAGGCAACATGATAGTGGTGTCCTCTCCTATCCTATCCTGTTTACTCTTGGTATGAAACATTTGGCATAGAGACTACGATTGGCTGAACAATGTTGCGGTATCTCCCTGGATGATGGGGTATATGTAGTGTCTCTATATGTGGATGAAGAATTATATTTTTGTGAAGTATCATGCAACAACGTGGGCCCCATTTTGCGACTTTCTGTGATTTTGAGCAGGTTATGGAGTTGCGCGTGAACTGGGAGAAATCTTGGGGCAGATTTACAAGGTCTGGCGCATCTCTGTAAATCAGCAGAGATGCGCCAGAACACTTGCGACCCGCAAAACCACCCGTGCACCACCACTGATGTGCCGCATTTACAATGCGGAGCGCCATGGTGCACGGATGGGCAGATGCGTGTCGCATCCCCCCTGTGGAAAATGCGGCGCATTGCTGGAGTTACATTGCAAGCGCGATGCGGCTCCAGCAAGGCTCGGGAGTGCCCTATGCCTAACATGCTGCGTCAATCCTTATCAAGCAGGCGCAGGGTTTTGACGCAGCATGGCCGTAAAAGTGACTCAGTGAAATCTTGTAGATTTCACTGCGTCACTTTTACGAGGCGTACCTGCGAGGGAATGCCCACCCTGCACTAGAACGTCCACATGAAACCTGATACAGGGTTCATGTGGCGCAGGGGTTTACAACGTGACGCATCTCCCTAGATGCGTCATGTTGTAAATACGGCGCAACATGGTGCATGATTTACGCCGCTGCTGCATCACAGAAGTGACGCAACGGCCACATAAATGTGTCGCAAGGGGCCTGTATATCTGCCCCCTAGTGTTTTCCCGTTCAAGTGTGAAGCTTCACAGCAGGAAATCCAATTAGGTGGAGATGCATTGACTTGGTCAACAACAGGGGTTGGATTTCTAAGGGTCCATCTTTATCACTCTCAGCAGGACCTATTTGAGAGTAATCTGCAACAAGCAGTGTCAGCTATCAAATCACAAAAGCGGTTTTGGCAACGATTACCACTTGCTTTAGCGGGTAGAGTCACTCTGTCTACAATGATCCTCCTCCCTCGTCTATTATACTATTTTGTCAATGTACCAGTATTTCCTAAATGTTGATTCTTTGTGAATATGGAGCAGGCATTAGCAAATCTACTCTAGGATTAGGGGAGACATAGAGTAGCCTTAAATAAACCTCAACTCTCTGTGAAAAGTTAAGGTTTTGGAGTACCGTCTTTTGAGGCATATTATCTTGCTGCGCAACTCCAATGGGTAACCAGATGGTTATCGGGGAATAACCTCTATAAAACCAGCACACGGGATGGACTCCTTCCTTTGTATATTATGCAGCAACTTTTACATCCTGCAGTGAAACTACACCATTTTTGGACATTCATTATGTGGCTGACTAAGTGTGTGACCAAGGTGCTGCAGTTCACAAAGCATATTCTTCCTTATTCACTTGCCGCTCCTCTCCACGGTTTGCCTGGTCCTTTAGGACACTTTTCCCCTGACCAATTGACTAGCTGGCATGAACAACCTATAGACAGGGTTGGAAACTTGTTCCAAGACACGAACTTAGTGCACTTTGATCAAATATGCCAGAATTATGGCATGCAGTCGGATCAGCATCTTTTACATATGCAGTTGATGGGAGCCCTTAGATTGCTGTGGGGTGCAATGAGGTAGAGCCACCTATTCATGCAGTTACTCATATGATGCAATCCATGGGTGAAGGACAGCACCATATTACTTAGTTTTACAAAGTAAATAAGGAATGTACTGGGGCTTCACTAGCTTATCTCTGACGCGAATGGGAGGATAAGGAGTCCTATCCTTCCGGTACTATGAAGGGGAACACCTTGCCACAGGCCAAATAGCGTGACCACTGTACTAAGTTGACAGGCTCTAGCTACAGCCTGAATGTCATCATATCTCTACCTATCCTCATAGTCATCACTACTAGTGCATGGCCCTTCTTCAAGTGAATATCAGACATTTAGAATTAACATCATATTAGTAGGAGCACATAGCGGACCCTGAAACAAGGTTTTTGTTCTCCCTTACTCCTATTCATGAATTTTACTTGCATACGAATGTTATCCATTCTATATATCTTAGTTTTAGGTATGTCAGATTAACATTACCCTTACTTGCTTTACCTCTTTTGTATCGTCCCATATTCCTTTAGATACTGTCTTTTTTAATGGTCAGTGTGTATTTTGTTGTATTATGATTCTATGTCGCTAAGCAGTGTATTGCCAAATGGCACTATGTCACTATGCACTCATTCAAATTTTATTTGTTCTTGCTTTTAATATATCCTCATACATTCAACTTGTGGTTCCAGATATTGTGACACTGGACGATTTTCAATTGCCACTAAGTTGTTTATTTAGTTTTTTATTCTGTACTTTTATGGCCTTTCAACCGAAATAAAGAGTTTCTACTACTACTACTGCTGGGACTTATTCACTTTGAATCTCGCTCACAACACCAAAAGAGGCGTGCCAATATCAACTGGACCATATATTCCTTTATGCTGTTTTGTCACTTTCTGTTTCATCAAAGTACATCATGGACGATGTAGTTCTTTCAAAAGCTGTGACTAAACAGTAAGAAAAGAGGGGACATATTCTCAAGGAGTTATCGCCGAGTTAACGGCACTTTATCGCAGCCAAAGCAATAAATATATCGTCCTATTCACAAGCTGGTGCAAGCAGTCCATATCACCAGTTAACCTGTGATAGCAGCCTAAAAAAACATCGCCACAGATGACCCCCGCAACTATCGCTAATGATATGCAGAGTAGGCGTTCCAGTGCCAAAAGCAGTGACAACACCACTCTGCAACATTCTCAACAACCAGCCAGATCAGCGATAAGAACCCAAAACAGGTGATAAGGTGCGTTAGCAGCAGGAAATGAACACCTGCTCTGACCTGGTGTAAAATCGGACGACAGCCTGCACCAGAAAAGGGAGCCCAGCCCAGGGACACACCTGAAGGGCAACAGATGCCATGGAGCCAACGATCACGCACCTGGGAGCCCCAACAGGGCCATAACACTCAGGGCCACCACCCCCAAAATTCCCATTCCATGGGCACCCACCCCCCGAGCAAAGACATGCCACATCAACTACACAAAACATGTACCAAATAATCTGCCTGATGTTGTCGCACAATCACATTTGGTGACATGCATGTATCTTTACAAAAATGAGCATCACACATTCACCTTTGAATTAGCAAACAAAAATGTATTCAAATAAACACAGAACAGAAATGAAAACACATGGCGGGTGTCCTTGGGACAATCTGTAGGTCGCAGCCTGTAAGACAAAAATCCAGATGGGAAAGTGTGACTTGCGCTCATCAAAGGACAGAGAGAGAGCGAAGGAGAGAGAGAGAAAGAGAGGGAGAGAGAGAAAGACAGACAGAGAGGGGGAGAGAGAGAAAGACGGACAGAGAGGGGGAGAGAGAGAAAGACAGACAGAGGGGGTAGAGAGAGAAAGACGGACAGAGAGGGAGAGAGAGAGAAAGACTGATTGAAAGAGAGGGAGAGAGGGAGAGAGAGACACAGATAACAGAAGAGATTGATCATCGCCTGTTCACCCCCGGCGCACCCAGGCCTCACTGCTCACCTTCCACAACTGGTGTGCCACACAGAGGGCACACAATGTGCCGGTGCAAGCCCCAAGGCCGGGGCCCGCGAACATGACAACCTCCACATCATACAGCCCCGCTCCTCAGGCAACAGGTTCCACATTTGATTCTGGGTCTTGATTTCGCCTTGGCAGAGGACATACCAGTGCACCCGGCATCATCGCAGGCTGCACACCCGCTCAGCCCTTGAGGTGCCACTAACTCTGCGATCTGGGAGGCGATTGGAGGGCTCATATTTTTAAGTGGGAGGTGTGGCTTCTATGCCAAAATGACTGTCATGCCTCTGAAGAGTGCAATGAGCATGAAACGCGTCAGGCGTGAATTGACAGGTAGGCTGTAAACTGGATCCACCCGTCGATCCGACTTTTAGCTCATGAAGGTTGCTGCAGTGGATGTCAGAGTGAGTCTCCACAGGTGGGAACCTTGGAGCTTTGATTATACGTGGCCTCCCAGCAGCGGGTGATGCACCACCCAGAAAATTGGGGCCACTGAGCTCTGAACCATGGAGTCTCTATGTGGAGGCATCCATGGAGGATTGACAAGCCGGATGTGCGAGTGGAGGCCCGTTGGTGGGCTTGAAACATCTCAGACAGCGGTACATAACTGAGGCACACACTACAAGACCCACAAACCAATGTGAAATCATTTGAGTCGCCCATTGGAGGGCTCATATTTTTAAGTGGGAGGTGTGGCCTCTATGCCAAAATGACTGCTGTGCCTCTGAAGAGTGCAATGAGAACAAAACGCATCAGGCGTGACTTGACAGGCATGCTGTAAACTGGATCTGCCCGCCGATCTGGCTTTTACCTCATGAATTATGCTGCAGTGGATGTCAGAGTGCGTCTCCACAGGTGGGAACCTTGGAGCTTTGATTGATTTTATATATATATATATATATATATATATATATATATGTGCCACGAACTCCGTCAAGTCCCGAAGAATCACCCTCAGAACAACAACGAAACCGGACCCACACGGATAGTTTTGCAAAATTTAAAGTTTATTCCATCCTATTGTGCAGAGAACACGCCGCCATGCCGCGTTTCGGGACCTCCGCCCCTTGATCACATGATCATATATATATATATATATATATATATATATATATATTATTTTGAAAACTGCTCCTTCGAATCTCGTTTCCTGGACATGAAAGCAGGCACGGACCAAGTTTCTGTTCAAAAGTTTTGTGTTTATTCCATGGTAGTCAGCCATGATGCGTTTCGGTCCTTCCTGGACTTTGATCACATGACAACGCTCCCTGGCTTCAACCACCATTTATATTTTTTTTAAAGTGACAGTGCTTAGAGCAAAAACAGCGTTCACCACAATGAATTCATAGACAGTGAAAACATACTTTTTGTAAATAAAACTAATTCATGTCTTACCTTCTGACTGTTTGTTTCTATACAAATAAATAGAAAAATATATAAATATACATGAGCAGGTCTAAATAATTATATAAATATATAAATATATAATTTAAGTCAATAAATAAGTACTTAAACTTATAAAAAGACCAGTTTGATTAAAAAACCTGCTAAAATATCCTATCAAACAATTGACATTTTTTTAAAAATCAATGTAAGATAAAAGTACCATTACTTTTTTTGTACGTTGATAAATTGCCTAAATGCAATGACGTGATTAATAAGGCTGTATGTTTGTCATGATATATTATCACTCCTGTCTTTGATGGTCATCATATGATTTGTGTGGATACTGTTTTATCCCTTAAACCGAGTGTGTAAATGGTGCTAAGAAGCAATGTTTTGACCCTTAATGGGGGTTGGACCTATTGAGTGACCTAAATTTGTGCAAAAATCGCAATACATTTTTATATGTCCACCCTATGTGTAAAAAGTGCAAGTGAAAACTAAAAAAACAGATTGTATTGGTTTCAGGTCAGCCGCCAGTCTGCGATAACTAAGTTGTATAATCCCCTTTGGATAATATTTTGTTTGGCATCTCTTCAAGGCTATTTCAGTTTTCAGGCAATAATTATAGATACATGGTTGGTTATTTCAGTAGAGATGTTGATTGTATGCAGTTTGGTGAAGCTAGAGAGGGCGGAGGAGAGAACTCTTTAAATGCAAGTGTGTAGGTCTTCTGTGGTGCTAATACCTCCCGGCATCTTGCTGTCAAGCTCAATTATATATCTCGTCTCTAGTTTACGCAAGATGCCTTCCCGATCCCCTCCTCTTCTGTTTTTGGGAACTGAGTCTATGAGGTAATATGATAAAAATTTCAGATCGGTATTATGTTTTTCCTGAAAGTGTCTAGCGACTGGATAGGCAGGGTCTTTGTTGGTTATGGCTCTAAGGTGTTGCAGTATGCGTTTATTGGCAGGGAGTTTGGTGCTACCCACATATTTAAGTTTGCATGTACATTCCAGAATGTAGATAGCGTAGTCTGTTTTGCAATGCAAAGTTCAACATATTTTTATCTCCCTGTTGCTGAAGGGTGTCTTGTAGGTTTTCATGTTTATACCATATTGGCATGCCTACAATTTTTACATTTGACAAACCCTTGTCTTTGCGTGAGCCAATTCTGTGTTTCCACTACTTCTGGACTGCTTGTAACTAAGGTACTGCTCATAGAAGCAGCCTTCCTGTAAGTTACACCCAGTGTTTTAGGTAAGAGCCCTCCTATTGTTGGGTCATCGAGTATTTGTCTTTATTGAACACACACCAGACTATCCCTTTAAGTAACCGTCAGCACATGAGGGGTATTTACGTAACACGTCACGTTAATATATTCAATCCACACTTGACGGCACCGACATCACAGCGAGGCGGAGCGCAGAAGGAGAGCACAAAATAGATAATCTTCGGTAAGCCACACAAGTACCGACTGAGTTTAAAAGCGCTGTTTTAGCACGTGAGCATGGTAATACCGCACGACTAACGTATGCATTGGGAGACTGCCAATAGTATTTTCTATATCGTACATACTACAAGCGAGTAAGCATCTTTTTAAACACCAGCCGACTACGGCGTTGATACGCTCACACAGTTTAGTAATGTCACGTGACTAACACCAAAGAGCAGGATTTTTCTAACTTTCACACTGCATAAAACAACGGTTAACGAGCATGCGAGTGTAAGCATCCCACACATAGATTAACTGCTAATGACTTCAAATGTTTATGCTGTTTAACATGGCTTATTCAACGAAACAATCACCTGGCATTAAAGAACGTTTTGAGAACAGTAGCTACAATAACCATAATACTTCACAAACTTACTAATCAAACATGGTGGTGGTAAATAAACGATGAGTTTCCATTTACATTAATATATATACACATCATTTATCTTTTATAGATAATCCCCTGACGAAGGCACAGGGTGCCGAAATGCATTGGGAGGGAAGAACACATAGTTTTTGAATGATGGATGATAATGCATTATGGGAATTGCAGTGCGCACATTAATAGAGATATGAAGATACCTTGTGTGAATTGAACACATGGGAATAACTGAATAAGCTAAATTAAAAGAAAATAGAACAAAGGAAGCATTGACTAATGGTTTTGTGAAATTTGGCTGGTGATCCAGCATTAGCCATACCTTTGCCCAGTGAGACAGACCAGAATTCCTTGGTTTTTGATGCTACAAATCAAGAAGATAATTGGATAAACTTGAATCTGGACAGCTCATGATTAGTTTTAATACTCAATACTTCCCAGGGGTGAACTCTTTCCGACAAAATTAGGTCTGACCAAATTGAGACCCCCGCCCTTCTGAGTGGGACACTGAGGGCATCTTTTAGCCATTCTGGTGTTCCAGGGGAGTCCCAAACTGGAGCATAGGGGGAAAAATATCAAATACCCCACCTCCTCCTGAGTCCATACCAAAGATCCAAAGCAGCTCTGAGAACGTTTAACCGGACCTTCTTAAAAAACTTAGGAGCACCAAATTTATACAAGAAATCCTCTGAACTTGCAGGCCTTATCATTTCCCCCAGAAGATTCCCCCAAGTAGAGTCATCTGTCTTACCCAGGATCATTCGAATATTTTTTAATTGAACAGCTAGACAGTACCAATTAAAATAAGGTAAGGCTAGTCCCTTTTTATTCAGTTTACGTCTCAGCTTTTTCTAATACAACCTGGCCCCTTAATGGGCCCAAACAAAACTCAACACCCTCCCCTGGATTTTATTGATCTCTTTTTTGGGGAATCCTAGTGGGATAGTGTTAAAAAGATAAGTTAATTTGGGAAGGATAACCATTTTTATCAGATTATTCTGTTCATAGATTGTCAACCTGAGGTTCCTCCACCTATTTAATGAAGGTTCAATCTCATTAGAGACTCTAGAAAGATTCAAATGTGGGATTTTCTCAATATCTTTTACTATTATAAAACCTAAATATCTAAACTCAGAGCTTACTTCTCTCTCCCAGAAAGTAATATTCCAACACATGACCTCAGTTTTGGCAGTGTGAACCAAATATCCAGAGAGGAAGCCAAATTCCTCCAGTAGTTCTTCTACTCTTGGAACCGAGGTCAAGGGATCAGCTGTATAGATTAATAAGTAGTCCGCATAAAGCCCAACTTTGGAACTGAAAGACGAGCAGCTGAATGGGACTACTAAGGAATCCAAATGCAACTGTTGAGCAAGAGGCTGTATATAGATATCAAAAAGAAGGGGAGACAGTGGGCACCCCTGCCGAGTGCCTCTTAGAATAATAAAACTGGAGGACAATGTGCCATTATGAAAGATCTTAGCCGAGGCCCAGGTGTAAATAGCCTTAATTGTATTGATAAAGTTGGTGCCGAATGACATCAAGCTCAAAACCTCCCAAAGATAGACCCAGCATCAAATACCTTTGCAGCAACATGCGCCACTATGGCAAGAAGGGCAGATCACTTCCTGGAAAGATCTATCGTGCTAATTAACTACTGGGTCTGATCTTGAATAAACCTCTTAGGGATAAAACCCTTCTGGTCAGAGTGGAAAAGCTGTGGGGCGAGCTTGGCCAATCTCCCCACTAAAATGCTCATAAAGAACTTATAGTCTGCATTAAGCAGGGAGATTGAACGGTACGAGTCGGCCCTGACAGGATCCTCAGATGGTTTTAAGATAAGGACTATTGAGGCCTCCTTCCAGGACTAAGGGACCTTGCCACCCTGCCTATATATATAGTTGTACAATGCTTCCAAAACAGATATCATCTCATCTATCAATAGACTATAGACTTCATTTGGAAGGGCATCAGTGCCCGCAGCTTTACACTTCCTACCCTTACTTATGCTCAACCGAATCTCCTCCTTAGTAATTGGATCATCCAGAGCCTTACAACTTCTATCTGTGAGATTAGGGAGCTGCAGCTTTCCTAACCAGCTCTTAATATATTGTGGATCAGGAGAGATCTTTTCTCGATATAAGCTGAAAAAAGAGACAATAAACAAGCCTGCATATTCTCCTGTTTCCCTGAAGTGTCCCCATGTCATTAACAATCAGTTTTTCAATACAATTCCTTGACTTGTCTGTCTGAGCCTTCTACGAAAGTAGTGTACCTGCTTTCTCCCCATACTCAAATTCCTGAATGGACTTAGCATCCCACTGACCTCTACATTTCTAATCAATAAAGACCCTAAATTCCATCCTCGCATCCTCAAGTTCTTCCGCACCGCAACCTTGTCTGAACATCGGAGCTTTGCATTCCAGCTTGAAGCAGGCTGCCTTCCAATAAGCCCACTCTGCCCTCTAGGGTTTTAAGAGTTAACCAGTCGGCCCTTTTCTGAGCAGAAGACAGACTCTGCAATTCTCCTCTAAGAAAGGCCTTAAAAGTGTCCCAGAATATGTCTAGGGAGGCAGACTCCAAGTTGTCCAGAAAAAACTGCCTATATACTTGTTTTAATACCTGGCCTGTCTCAGGATCAGATAAGGTAGCTCTCCTTAGAGTCCATCTAGATCCAACAGAATTAGAATACCCAACCAAGGAGAGAGTCTTAGCTGCATGGTCAGAAATACGGGTTGGTAATTTAGGTATAGACAATATTTTTTCCCTCATGGTCCAATCAACAAAAAAGTAGTCCAATCCAGAGAAGTGGCCATGCTTCTTGCTTTGAAACACGAAACCCTGCCTTATACCCATCTTATATCTCCATATGTACAACAAACTCAGATCTAGCATAATGTTTTTAACGTCTTCCTAACTCCAGGGGTGTTATCATATCGACCGATGTTTGATCTATCCTCAACAGGGTCCAGCAAGACATGAAAGTCTCCCCCATTATAACAGGGGTGGTGGCCTCCGTTAGATTCCAATCTAGATTGCCAAATGAGAGGGGTCGTCGCTATTTGGCCCAAAACAGACCACTCATACCAATTCTGTCCCCCTATAGTCTAAAGTGGCTATCCGCCACCTTCCAAATTTATCAGACTTAGAGGCCTTGATAACACAACCAGCTCCTTTCCTGATAAAAATCGCAACTCCCCTACAATGTGCAGACTGTTTCGAAACCACAGAATGATCTATCCATCGGTATTTGGAAAATTCCTTATACCCTCTGAGGTATCCAAATGAGTCTCTGTATTAGGCAGATATGAGCACCACTCTCTTCCAAATAGCTCAAGGCCAGCTTCTGTCTACATCTACACCTGAGCCCATTGAAATTTCAGGAAAGGGTTTTTAATTCATTAAACCCCCAATCTGACCTATCAAAGGCAACCATACTCATAAACTGACAAAGCAAGCCGCTTAAAACAGAGGCAAACATTTTTTTTCCCACTGCTCCCTACCGCGTGACCACCCCTCATCCTCCCAACACTTCACCATCAACCTCAGTGGCCCCTACCCCCCTTCACCTTCCCTGGGGGAACCCCCCCAACTAGATTAGGCATAAAGCCTATTGGTCTCCCCATCGGCTAAGGAAAAAAAAACCTACATCTGGCCTCCCCTCACCCCGCTGCCCCAGACCTACCTCACTATTTGCTTGCCCCTTCTTAATTTCCTCAATCAACAAGTCAGCTTTCTCCACCGAACGATGTATATACATATGGTTGTTCCACATTGTGCGGAGAGAAGCTGGAAACTTCAACAGAGCCCTTACGCCAAGTTTCTTCAATTCTTCTGCCTTTTTCCCCAGTTCCCACTGCCTTAATGAGGTGGGGTGGCACAGATCTGACCTAATCGAGAATGAGTAGGAACCTGCTGAAAAAGACCCTTCTTTTAGAGCGGAGGACAAAACAGCCGCCATAATAGTGAAAGTGAGGAAATTAATCAAAATTCGCCTTGGCCTTTGTCTTCCAGGATTTCTTTTGAATAGATCACGAAGCACCCGCTAAATTTCTTTTACAAGTTCTACATCTGGTTGATTTTTTTGTGTGGTATCTTGTAGTAATTTATTCACAAAGGCTTCAATATCAGAACCTTCCACATCCTCTCGGATATTTACAAGTCCTCCCTCATCTCCTTATGTTTTAAGCAAGTTGGGCGGAATTATTAGAGAACAAGCTGCGATATTTGGTAACTCTCTGGATACATTTGAGGTGTTCTATCCTGTAACACAAACAGAAGGGATGACAGAAGGGGCCACAAGGGTCCCAAGCGGGCCTATTCACGAGGAAGGGCTGCAGCTTATAAATAAGAGTGGGAAAGCACCACAGGATAGGCTTACTACTGCGTCTGGGAAAGTGTGTAGATATACCCTCCACACTAAAGGGAGTCTGGCGACATCTCTTCAAGGGCTTGAACCCCTGGCCCTTCCCTGTTCGGGTTCAGATCTAAATTTTGTTTAAAAAAAGGGGGGGGGAACAAGTCTTTGGCAAAGGAGGGAGAAAAAGTAGGGAAAGTTAAATCCTCCGCTATGGTCAGGAAAATCCCCTAGAAGCAGAGGCAGAGGGAAAAAGGCTGCGGCACCTAAGATTAAGGTTATCCCCTCTCGGAAGTCGTTCTATTAAGTTTTAGCCTCCCCTGCTGTTGTTATCTCTGAAGCTCCTAAACCCCCTAATATGGAACAACTAGGAGGAGGACCTCAAGGCCCCAATGTGATAACTCCTGCCCAGGTTATTTCAACAGAGTTACTTCAAGATGTTGCCTCTTCTGCAATCTTGATTCCTACATCAAATCGATTGCAGGTCTTTGAGGTGGCGGAGGGAGCACCAGTGGGTACATCTGGAGATGTTCATGTTAGGGTGGAGTCTTTGCAAACTATGCCAGTATCATCGGCTGCTAGTCAACCCTTACCCACAAATCTGGGGTCTGACTCAGAAACACTGGTGGGTGTTCTTTTGGCCTTTAAGGAAGAAATGAAAAGCAGATTCGCAATTTCGGAGCAGAATCAGGTCGCAATACATGAGTCCTGTGCCGCTTTGATGCAGAAGCTTGAGGAGGTCTCTTTGAGAGCTGAGGACCTAAAACAAGATGTTCCTAAATTAAAGCAGACCATTGATAACACATCAATTAAGGTGTGTCGTATATCACGTTTGTCCCAATTGTTTGTGGTGTCCTTGTATGTTGCACCTATCCTTGCATAGGCCAGGTAATGCGATTAGACTTGTTACATATCTGGCACCAATTCCTTAGATAGGTTGAGTAACATTTACATACAGTTTACTGCTCTTCTGCATGTGTTTGTTTTCAGCGCACTGACCTTGGTTTTGTTGTTGCTTGGAGCGTGCAGCTCAACACCACGTTGTCTTTGTAATTACTCATAGTTTTTTATTCCTCTTTGTTCTGTCTTTATTTCCTTGCAGGTGGCATTGCCAGGATCGAATTGTCCAAGCAGACTCTCAAGACTAGTGCAGCAGGAGCTGGGAAGTCATAACCTTGAAGCGGGAACCAGATGGGAAGAAGATCAGTGTAGTAGCAGGACAAACCAACTCTAGGTAGGTATGAAGCCAAGCAACTTGGGAAGGCCTAGAGCTTGGTTTTTATAGACCGCACCCCAAACGGACGTCGAGCTTGGATGGTGCTGAGCTCTTGCAGAATCTCGCACCTATGAGTTCCCATACATAAAAGTAGGTCAAACAAGGAGCAGTACAGGGGGCCTGCTTAATAAAGTCAGCTAGCTGCCTAATAACGTCTGAATTACTGTTAACATTGACATTCTGTCCCTTAGAAATGCGAGGTGGCATTCTGTTGCATATTGAACCATACACACGCAAGGAGGCAGACACGTGTGGTGGGTGGGTGTGTGCTTAGGAGGTAAATTCTGCCATGGAATCAGTGGTGAATTGTGGGGTGCAGATTGAGAATAAGGTTGCAACACTTGCGCCTATGACTTCTTGGAGCAAAGTGGGTCCTCACCTTGTCTTCTGTTCCCACCACCTTTGTAAGATAGCCACCGCAGAGGTCTAAGAAATTTCGCTGTTGTGGAAGGAAGGTAGGAAATATGATCAGTCTTTGTAGAGGAGCATCGGGTTGTTCAAGATAAGTGATATGGTTGAAGTCAGGCAACACATTAAAACAGTTTTCTTAATGTATTTCCTGAATTTGTTAAACTATTAAGGGCCTATTCACAAAGGCACGTTTACATCAGAGAAAATCTACACATGCAAATTTGTTCTTACACTTTATAGTAAATTTGCTATATTTGTCTATTGACCATTTCAAAGTGTAAATGTGTTACAAAGTTTAGACTCACATGGCTTTATAACTGTAAAGTTTTATTAGTTACTTTTCATTATGTTATAGCACAGGGAAAATTAATAAAGTTTATTAAAATGTTTTTAAAAATAGTAAAATATATTTTTCTTTTGAAATATAATGTAGACTAATTTTCTTTATTTAGAAGAAATGTTACTCCCGAATTAAATATTTTAAATAATTTAATGATACTAAATTATCAATGGTGAATTGTGGGTTGCAGATTGAGTATGAGGTTGCAACAATTGCGCCTATGACTCCCTGGAGCAAAGTGGGTCCTCACTCTGCCTTCTTTTCCCACTACCTCTATAAGATAGCCACCACAGAGGTCTAAGAGATTTGGTTGTGGTGGAAGGAAGATAGGGAAAATGATCCATTTTTGCAGAGGAGCGTCGGGTTGAAATCAGGCAACTCATTAAAACAGTTTTCCTAATGTATTTCCTGAATTTGTTAAACTACAAAGGGCCTATTAACAAAGGCACATTTACATGAGAGAAAATCTACATATGCAAAGTTGTTCTTACTCTTTATAGTAAATTTGCTATTTTTGTCTATTCACCATTTCCAAGTGTAAATGTGTTACAAAGTTTAGACTCACATGGCTTTATAACGGTAAAGTTTTACTAGTAATTTTTCATGCGTATTTATTTATTTATAAAATTTATAGAGCGCGAACAATGGCCCTTAGGCGTCTCGGCGCTGACTTATCTGCTGCATTTAACCAAAGAGGGGAGGAGTGGGTCTACTGATTAAAAAGCCAGGTCTTGAGCTGTTTACGGAAAAACCAGAGTGAGTGGCTTAGTTTGATCGAGGGAGGTAGTGTGTTCCAAAGCTTAGGGGCTGAGACAAAGAATCTTCTGTCTCCCCATGAGGCGGATTTGCTGCGTAGGTGGAGGTCTCTGCCACCAGGGCTGAGCTCTCACTATGTTATAGTACAGGGAAAATGTAAAAAGTTTATTAAAATGTTTTTAAAAATAGTAAAATATATATATATTTTTTTAAGAATGTAGACTAATTTTCTTTATTTAGAACAAACTTTACTCCTGAATTAAATATTTAATTAATTTAATGATACTAAATTATATTAAAAATATATTTTTTACAATTTATTTAAAATCTCATCTAAATTAAAATGTATGTATTTATTTATTATGTATTAAGATCACTGAAAAGAGATGTGTTTAATTACTTTATACAACTAATTCTTTTATAGACAATGAAGTTATGTTTACATTTTAAAAGTTATTAAAATATATTATAATAAAATACTATTTTTTATTTATATATCATTTTTTAACATTATATCTGTTAATCTATATTTTTCTATCTTAAGTCTGTGCCTCCATTATTTTTTATAAGAGGGTGTTACAGTGCTAGTGTGTAGTCATTTGTGCTGCCAAACTTACTCCAAGTCTGAGCAGAAGTATATTTAGGAATGTTTTGGAACTTTTTAGGGTATAAGGGCCAGATGTAGGTAATTCTTATTTACCACTTCTTAAATACCGAATGTTACCGATTCGGTATTTAAGAAGTGGTAAATAAGAAGGGGGAGATGTAGGTATTTCCAGATGTGGAAATACCGAATCGTTAAGATTCGGTATTTACCGAACCTGGAAATACCGAATCGGTATTTCCTATTGATTCCTATGGGCTGTGAAGCCCATAGGAATCAATGGGCAATACCGATTCTGTAATTATAGAATCGGTAAATACCGATTTTAGCAAGGGTGCAGGGGGTGTCACTTTGACACCCTCTGGCACCCCAAAAATAGGCATGTGCGCCATGTGGCACACAGACATGCCCTAAGGGCATGTCTGTCTGTCACATGGCTAGGTGTGCATGCACAAATGTGCATGCACACCTGAATTCGGTATTTTAACACCCAATTGGATTGGGTGTTAAAATACCTATTTTGTAGGGCCTTTGGGACTCTGAAGAGTCCCACCTACATATGGATTTACAGATTCTGTATATTTACCGATTCGGTACAATACCGCAGTGGTAAATTTACCGAATCGGTAAATATACCGATTCTGTAAATTCAGACCCACCTACATCTCAAAAGCCAGATACCGGTCAGTAACGGCCGAATTCGGCCGAAACCGACCGGTATTTGGCTACCTACATCTGGCCCTATGTGCTTTAAAAGTGCAAAATGTGAGTAGGGTAGGAATGGGCCTACTTCTTTGTGGGCTTTGCATGGCTCTCCCTAACCCCCTTCTTAATCCTCCTTAAACCCCTTACCTTTTTGTAGTAAGTATTCCCCATTTTCAACAACTCTCCCGTTCTATCCACATTTACTACTAAATCGTAGTCTTAAGTGTGCTTAGAGTTCTACAATCAGGTTGGAGATAGACGAGGCGGAGACAGGGGTCTCCTCTTTTGGAATTGTGAACAGCATTTTCCAGTACTTATGTAGTACTACTGTAGTACTACTGAACAGACAGAAAATAAGAAGTTTGTGAAGATGCCCCCCAAGCCTTTAATATAATGTTCTCCAATGCTTCCCCTCTTCCCTAGTTAAATCCCCCCTCTCAGTTGCTCGTGCTCTCCTTTAATAATACTGGGCTGTGAGTGGTCTTCTTGACCTCCAGAAATTAGAAATGATAGAATGCCTTATGTGTAACAGTCAATAAAAAATATCAGTATTTCATTGTTATCTTTCTTGTGTTCAAATCCACCGTTCATGTTACATAGTAATATTACATTTTACCAGTTCGCAAAAAAATGAACACTAATTCTAACAGTCAATTGAAGTATTAACATGTTTCGGGGCATATTAGCAACGCTTTACGATAACTATGTTCCCTGCAAAACGGCAATAACCTTGCTGATACAACCCTGTGGTCCTATCAGCATAATTCACACCCAATGTTAGGGATAGCTAAGTCAGGATTTTAGCAGATGTTAGATTTTGGCGAAAAACCATGTTGTCACCAAACTCTAACTTGTGCTAAACTCCGGTGGGCTGCCTTGTAAATATTGTGATGTGAACATCAGCGATATTTTACAAGTTAGTCCATTGGGGTACACCCAGTGATGCCCACTTTGCATCTCATTAGAGATGCAAAGGGAGGCGTCGGGAAAAGGGTGCTTACATGCGATTATGCATGTTAACACCATCTTGTAAATAGGGAGGAAGTTTTATCTCCGCTTTTTGGGCATTTTAAACAAAAAAGCGTAGATAAAGCCCTTGCTAATATGCCCCTTCATTCTTGTCTGCGTTAAAGCTCAGGATTCCCTCTCATTGATCTGTCTCCGATTATATATCTGGGGTCGGTCCTCCTATCCTGAGTAGTTTGATTGTTCCAGCACTAAATCAGAGTTTCAGAGCTGCAATCTCTTTCCTCAAATATTAATTTCAGTATATTATTCTGATATAGTCTCATGCACCACTTACATCAATGTCACTAACCTTTCTTTTTTTTGCCTTTAGGCAAGTTCATTTCAAGGAGTCTTGGCAGACAAAACTTGAGTTCCGAAACTCAGAAAAGTGAGACCTACTGCCACTCAGGCAATGGTATGGCAAAGCAACAGTGTAGTTGTTAACACACTTTTTATATTGTCTAGTGTCCAGGATTGCTGCTGTGATTTTGACTTCCTTTGAGACTTCTGCCAAAAGAACAGTCTGACAGGAAATTAAACCCTCAACAAAGGATGCCTAGAGGATGGTAGTGGCTGTTAAGGAATGGCTCAGCAGGCTGAGAACTAGAGGACAGAGTAGGAGACAACTTGTGAGAAAACAGTAAAAAGCTGACTATAGCTATCTTTCAAGGCCAACTCAGAATCCAAACACCTTGTCCCTTATTTGAAAATTGTATTAGAGCCTTGCCAATGCAAAGAAATGGGCATGTTGACTGTCTTCAGGCACGTATTGCTTCAGAGGATTCTGGGACCTCTGAAAATGGCTTTTCTTGCTTATCGCAAAAAAAATGAACACTAATTCTAACAGTCATTTGAAGTATTAACGTGTTTCGGGGCATATTAGCAAAGCTTTACGATAACTATCCCAAGCGCGCTTAGCACTCATTTTCTTAACGCCGGCTATTGCAGGTTTTCATCATGGAGATATCGCGTTATTAGCAACGCGTATCTCCAATGCGATAAAAATTCCTGCGATAGCGGGGAAATCACAGTTTTGCAGGGAACATCGCTAGTTTTCCAGTGATGTTCCCTGCAAAACGGCAATAACCTTGCTGATACAACTCTGTGACCCTTGAGACGAACTAATTTTCGTCTCAATTAATTGCAATAAAAATGTGAGAAGCGGACATTCATGCTACTTCAGGGATCAGCTTCACAAGCAATAATCTTGCAACTAAGCATATGGTATCTTTCAAATTCAAAGAAAGGTGGTAGCCTTACTGTCACTGTAGTAGTAGTTGCAGTGTTTCACTATGCGGCCTGTACATCATGCTATGTTCCAATGTATATGATGTAAGTTTCCTCCACTTCTGGAACTGGCCATATATCCAAATTGTGTTAGCTTTCAAGAAACTGAAATTGGCTGGGGCAAGCACATTTTCCAGGGATAATATTTAAAATGTGTATCCTATATATGTATAGTTATATGTTCATTTTCAAATTACACTATTAAATAATTAAATTATCTAGTTCCATCCGATAAAATCTGTACTTTTGAAATCAATAATTAATCCTTGATTGCTTTCAGCAGGCTTTGAAAAATCCCAATGTATAGTTGGCAAATATTTCACCATTACTGGTGAAAGAACCCAGGGAGGCTTAGGGCTCATAAGAACATTGGATATTCTTTACCTAAAATCGAGAAAGGCGGTTATTCAATAAATTAACAAACCCCTCCTTGCAAAGTCTCATGTACTATTCAAAATGGCACACTTCCAGCTGTGGCCAGATATTCGTATGGATTTACAGAGATAAAGGTATGCCAACCATAGCCGCGGCCGGCAGTGGGAGTACCTGCAGGGCGGTGACGTGAGGAGTGGGAGGGGCAGGGTGGGGAGTGGTAATGTATGGATTACGGAGCTTCCCAGGTAAGTAAACATTTAAATAAATAAAACGAATTTCGTTGAGTGCACTGCATCCCTAAATGCGATGCAGTGAGCGCAACAAAATTCGTTTTATTTATTTAAACGTTTACTTACCTGTAAAACTCCGTAATCCATACATTACTACCCCCCACCCTGCCCCTCCCCTCCCCACGTCACCGCCCTGCAGGTACTCCCACTGCCGGTGGTGGCTGCTAGCATGGACCATACATTAACCATGTCTCAAACAAGGTGGTCGATTGACTCAGTTTAGAAAATATTCAAGTGAAGGTGAAATGTCTAATGCAACACCAATGTAGCCTCTAAATATACACATTTTTATAGTACATAAAACAAGAAATAAGAGGTCATGCCTAGTATATGTTGTAAGCACTATTTGACATCTCAAATGGGACAGATGCAGAGGTAACAGTATAGTTTGTGGTTACCGCTTTCTGAAGTTAGGGTCACTGGAATTAGGTTATTCTGCGGCTACAGCGTTTTCCACATAATTATGGATCTATTTGACATACTCAACGATATGCTGTTTAATTTGCAGATTTCATCAAAAGATGCTTTCCTAAGCCAAACGTATCAAAAGCACAAAAAATAACAAGAACCACCTGTGTGCTGCCCCTTGGAAGACACTCTGAGAAGGTTAACTGGTCACCTTTCAGTTGCTGATTGCTGTACGCAGATGTTAAACTGGTACCTATGAAGGGAAACATTTGCCCAAATATTATTAATGTGTGTTAAAATACTGCCACAGAATGTGCTGTATTCTGTCATATAATGTAGACAACTGATGTTGCATAATTTGGATTTGGGAAGCCACATTAATGATTAATCTAGTGACCCTGGTATTTGGAAGACAATGTTGGGCCACAAACTCTGCTTTTATGTTTTAGTACACAATATTAGGTGAAACATATGGGTATGATGAAGGAAATAACTTCAAGAAGGAATGATGGCTTTACAATAATCAATCAAAGTATCTTAAGTTACAATATATATGAGATAAAATATTCCTGCCGCACAATGCCATGTGGAAGAACGAGGCTGAAAGTCAAGTTCATTCTTTAGGGTCAAAAAACTCTGAGTTAACTTGGAATATACTTTTAAGGTACAGCAGAGAGAATTTTATTGCGTATAAATCCATGATCACCCTTCCCACAAATCACTTTAATCCTTGGTGTCTTTGTCTTTCATGTTCATTGAGGCCAGAAAAATGTAAAATCTGTATGACAAATTAAATTTACCAAAAAAAACTGTATTTTTTGCTAAACCGATATTAGATTCGGTTTAATGTAAAGTCTGGTTAAAAAAGTGCAGTGGCCCAGATTGTGTAGAAACATGTAGATATTCTATAATTTCTGTATTGACCGATAATGTGGGAACAAGTAAACATCTCCTTTCTGTTGGATCCCCTATCTTTGTAGAAAAAATTATCAGAAGAAGGAATAGGCCGTTCCCCTTTTTCCTGTTGACACTGCGGCAGTAATTATGCTTCCTGACCTGCCTTTCACATTGACTGCTAGCCACGGTCACTGTAATTACAACTGAACAGTTACGTCCGTCATTTCATTATTACAGTTAGCTAGAGAACCACAATTTCGACTGTTGTGAGAACATTACAGACTGACTTTTATTATGTTATGTTATGTGTATTTGTATAGCACAGTACACCCAGGAGGGTGTCCTGGCTACTTTTATATAAATATTGTGGGCTCCCATGTTTTATGGTATACTTTTTCTAGAAATAAGTGGAAACAAACACGCGTCATCAAAATGTATCACAAACACGTCTTTGAATTCTTCAGGATGTCTTTCTCACGCTAGGAGGTTTCAGTTCATCTATATTAATAGGAAAAAAAGGTTCACATTAGTGTACCCTGGAGTTCGAAACCCAGCAGGGCCGTGTCATTTCTCGTCAAGGCAGGGCATACGACATGAAAGAGCGGCAGGGGGGCTCCTGACATAACAGGGCGAGTGAAAGCCCTTTACAATTTTTGTCGTCTTTGAGCAGTTCACAAAGAGCCGGAGCGAAACGTCATCTAAGCCGTGCCATCAGGTGGGAGGTCTATGAAACATCAGTGTACAGTGACTCAATCATGACTGACAGCCGGGGCGGCACGTGGTTGCCACTCACGCTGCGGGTGAATCATGGACATTAAATGCTGAAACGTGAGCAGAACAAGGCTGGTAGGCCATATTTCCAGACTCTTTTTCTGCGCGGTTCCTAGGTTATACTTTGTTGCCGCATATTAACCCGTTCCGCATCTGGGTGATGTCAGCACCAGAGGAAAGCTTGGGGTCACTCATGTCCTGCCAGGCTTATTACACTCCACTTGTCTGTTTTTTATTACAGTTTCTGTGCTCGCATGTCTTATTTTGTAAAAATATAAGTGTCAGAGCCCTTTTAGGAGGTCACTGCGTCGTGCACTACCCATTGACACTGCCAGCGGTGCCAACGTCATTCCACCACAACTACTGACCATCACAGTCCTACAAGTTTGGCAATTTATACTAGTCATTTCCCCAAAAGCTATAAGAATGGCTTGGGCAGCAGACATTAGTCATTTTAATGCTTTTTTATTTAATAAGCAATCGTTGTTGTGCTCATCTCTAAGGTAGACAGACATAGCCACCTTGTGGCAGACTGACAAAAGGGTCCGTGTCAACAATTAAGTGTGGCTGCTGAGCACCGGAAACCACCGGGTCAAATTAAGCCCTGTTTGGATCCGAAGGCAATAGGCATTTATTCTTAGGAGGCTGTTGTTTTTCTCCTCCTGATCTAGATCAAAGTCTGTTTTGGAAAAACAAGTTCTTGCCCCCAAAAATTAGGGCTGGTGGGCCACACCTACTGCCACCAGCTCAAATCAGGCACTGTTGAAAACACAGGCACAACCAGCATAACTGCTAATTCACAAAATATGTCTTATTCTATATACTAGGAATACTCTTGCATTATATGCCTACTTAAAGTGCTTTAGTTTTACCCTCTTCCAGTCATTGGTTTCTTTAGGGGAATACTCTTCACCCATTAGCTTCAAACGTTGTCAATCACTTTTTGTCTCAGCCCCTACGTTCATCTTTCTATTAGTTGTTTGGTTGTATTCTTCCACCTCCACTGGAAGTCACGGATGACTTTTTTCATCTGCAAAGTACACTCTGCCAGCGCACATTTAACACTTCTTCTCATCCATGTCTAAAATCAATACAATACTCGAAAAAGAGGAAATTATAGCTTAGGAATCAGTCAAGTTAGGTAGCCTTCCCCCCGTGGTCATTGGTAATTGAGTCCTGGTACGACTAACGGCCAGTCCACCAGTAGCCCCATCGCCTTTTACACTATTTTGGCACTAGGGAGTATCCAGGTTTATCTCCATCTTCAAGCTTAACGTAATGTGATGATAATTCTATGTTTTTGTGAATTAAGATTACTAGGACCAGCAATTCTGACTGGAATGACTGAGTTACTATGCCTGCCATTGCAGCACCATCTCAATCGAGGGACACTTATATATGTCTTGGGTTCATTATATACCACTGTGGACCTGTACCAGTGGCTCTCAGTCATATTAGCTTAACATAATTCAGCAGGGTCAGTGTACCCTTTCTAACCCTCCACGAAGAAAGGAATCTGAATTTTTTTGCGTCAGTTTCTTATTCATTTTCTATTAAAAAATACAAGCATGTATCATCTTTCTAAATATAGTTGACATTCAAGTCTGATCGCTTTATTTGTACACTTTGTTTGCAGTCAGTTTGTTTACAAAACATTTAGAATAACAATTCTCTATGGTGGAAGGCCTGTAGCCTGGCAAAATTGATTCAAATATTTCCGGTAGATTATTTAAATATCATGTTTCAATAGTGACTGTATCTGGAAGGGTCTCTGCAAAACTTAGCGTCAGGTTTCTTGCTCAACAATGGACTGCTTTTCTTCTGCACTTTAGAGCTTCGCATGAAAATGCCCAGAAGTGATGGTTGCCATTAATTTGATATTATTAAAGAAATTAAACAGTAAAGAAACAGTTTGAGTTATGCATGAACATTTTGCAGAATGACTCTTATTCAGGTAGCACTACCTCTAAAGTCGTTTTGTCAGGTAACAATACCTATGCTTAACGACTGCTCAAGGGGGAAGCTTATCATTAGTCTGCCCTATAGGCATCTGTGCTAACTTATCCCTTTCCTGTGCTACTTCAATACTCCTTTCACACCTACATGTCAGTCAGTCAGTCAGAAAAACTTTATTCGGTTTTTGTTTTAAAACCATAAAAGTTACATGAACATAAAACAATTTAAGTGAAGGTGCATAATTTAAAATATCAGCCAGTACCGTAATTAGAGTCAGATAAATTAGATAAATAAGCCTGAGGAAACATCCTTTACAGATCCATACAGCTCCTGCATTTAACAGAGGCTTTTAAAAACCCTACTATAAAAAATATACAGTCCTCTTTCAGTAATTGCAGGAACACCTACATGTCCCCACGTGAACCACCTTGCCCTCAGTCTCTGCCCATTGTGTCTCCTCACTTTCCCATTTTATGATCATTGGTGCATTGCTACGTTTCCATGATATTGCTATGTCTCTTTTTGCTAGCAATAAAACAAGAGCAACACAGGTGGTGCTGGGTTTGTTTTCTTGAACCAGGGAATAAAGAGCAAAAGTCAGTTTTGGGATTTCATGGACTTGGTTCCCTTGGTCACTGCCCCAGTACTTTCAGGAAACTTTTTCCAGTATTCAAAGAGGGTAGTACATGTTAATACTATATGGCAAAGTCAGCTGCAGGGGCATTACATCTAGTACACAACGCTGGAGACATCAATTACATCTTAATCTCTCTCTGAAATTGCATAACTAACTCACATTACTAGATGTCTGAGGGGAATACCTCCTGATCAATTTTAAATCTCTCTCACTTTGATCTCAACTCATATCAACAAACCGGACAATCTGCAATTGTTTCAGGTCTCATTTGATGTCATCAGTCAGTGCCCTGTACAATAGAGTCACAGCTTTTTTGTGTCCTTAATTACAGCAGTGTATGAAGCACCTATGTGTGGGTGACTGGGTTATTGAATCACCCGAAAGCATATATGTCCCCGCTTCTCTTCCAATAAGTGAGAAACTGTCCTGCTGCTACTGTGTAACTCTGTAAGAGTTCTTGAAACTTCACCAGAATTCATCTTTGATAATGGTGCCTCAGCATCTTGAATCATTTCACAATATATGGCCTACAATCAGCAGCGGTCGGCAGTAGGTGTTTCTGTAGGGCGGTGATGTGGGCAGGGGAGGGGCAGGGTGGGGGGTAGTAATGTATGGATTACGGAGTTTTACAGGTAAGTAAACATTTAAATAAATAAAACTAATTTTGTTGCGCGCACTGCATCACCAAATGTGATGCAGTGCGCGCAACGAAATTCGTTTTATTTTTTTAAATGTTTACTTACCTGTAATACTCCGTAATCCATACATTACTACCCCCCACCCTGCCCCTCCCCCTGCCCTACAGAAACACCTACTGCCGACCGCTACTGCCTACAATATATGGTTTTATTCAGATACTTGTAATCAGGAAAGCTACTGATTGCAATACTGAATGAATGAAAGAAGTTGTACGTGCATAGCGCATGGCTACCCTGAGGTCTCTCAGCGCTATTTGATAGAGGAGCAGAAAAAAAAGCAGAAGCCGTGATGTTAAGGGAATGTCTTAAAGAGGTGGGTGTTTAAGAGCTTCCGGTAGGCCAAGAGGTTGTTGTTCTTTCGTAGAGTGAGTGTTCCAGATCTTTGCAGATTTAAACGAAAAGGAGCGTCCACCACATCTGGATCTTCGTTTTTTCTTGGGGGTGACCAGACATAAGGAACTGGAGCGCAGGGTTCTGTGAGGAAGATAGGGGGTGACCAGGGGGTGGGTAATTGCCGGACTAGTCTTCCAGATGGCTCTATGAGCCAGGCACATGGCTTTAAACGGTATCCTGGCCGGAATAGGGAGCCAGTGAAGACTCCTCAATGCTGGTTTAGTAGATTGCCACCGCGGATTCTGGAGAAGCAGGCGAGCTGCGCAATTCTGAGTTAATTGCTATTTGTGGATGGTGAATTAAGGAGCTCCAAGGTATAGGGCATTTCCATAATCAAGGCGATAGAGTATAAGGGCCTGTACCATAAATCTTCTTGCCTCGAAGGGGAGGAGGGGGATGATTTTCCGCAACATTCTCATCAGTCTGTAACAGGTGGGTGAAAGCTTGGTGGCCTGGTGGTTAAAATCGAGGGAGCTGTCAAGCCACATGCCAAGGCTCTTGATCTGTGCCTTTGGAGTTGGAACAGGGCCCCGGCATACCGGCCACAGGAGAGCGGGGATGGAAGATGGAGATGGAAGACGGAGGGTTGCCCAGGAACATGATCTCAGTTTTGTCCCCGTTGAGCTTGAGGCAGGAGAGTTCCATCCACTCGGCCACCACCTCTAGGCAAGGATCTAGGGTGCTAGACGACCCCTCAGTGTGATTTAATGCTACCACTAACTGAGTGTCATCTGCATAAGTGATGATCTTAATGCCGAATGGATGGACAATCTCTGCCAGGGGACTCATGTAGATATTAAAAAGCGTGGAGCTCAGGGCAGAGCCCTGAGGAACGCCACACCTGAGAGGCAACCGAGAGGACACCACGTCTCCTTTAAAGACTTGGAAAAAGTGGTTACTGAGGAAAGACTGGAACCAAGTCAGTGCTGTGCCTGAAACTCCCATGCTGTTAAGTCGATGGGCCAAGATCCTATGATTAACAGTGTAAACGAAGCATTGAGGTCCAGGAGGATGATTGCCGCTGTTCCTCCTTGGTCCAGTAACCTTCTTGCCTCCTCTTTTAATGCTAATAGGGCCGTTTCTGTTCCATGCTGAGGACGAAAGCCTGTTTGAGAATCATGCAACAGGTTGTTGGATTCCACATAGTCAACCAGTATGGTGTTGATGTGTTTCTCAATCAGCTTACTCAGCCAAGGGAGGAGGGAAATTGTGTTTTCAAGAGCTACGGTCCAACGATTGGAGGAGAGCCTAGACCATTTCCTTTCCAAAATCGGTATTGCTTTCTAGGTGGGCAATGGCACAAGTGTCTCTCAACTTAGAGGGATCAAAAAGTGGTCCGTCCAGGGGAGTGGAGTAGGGGTACCTACTACAAGGTTGTGCAGGTTGCTAAACACATGGTCAAGAAGATGGCCCTTGACATGTGTAGAGGCGAATCCTTTTTGTTTGAGTTGGTTTGCCAAAAGGTACGATAATAGTTTGCTGGTTACATGGTTGGAGGGGTCATCTAGATGAATATTGAAGTCACCAAGCACCGTAAAATTAGCTGGAGCCAGTGCTATATTGGCGACTAAGGTGGATAGATTAGGAAGGAATTGTCCTAAGGCTCCCGGGGGGCGATAAATCAGCAAACCGGAGAAGGTGCTTGCTGGCGAGAACTCTAGGGAGAATGCCATGCTCGCACAATCTGATAACGTATTCACTATGGTTCGACAATTAAAAGTATCTTTGAATATAATAGCCAGGCCTCCGCCTCTGCCGGACGTGCAATTGGCTATGAGTATTGAGTAACCCTGGGGGAGGGTTTGAATAATAGCAGGGTCAATTTCAATCTGGAGCCAGGTCTCTGTTAGAAAAAGAGCATCTGGCTCATGCTCATCTATTAGTAACGCTAATTCGACAGAATGTTTAGGAAGCGATCTACAATTTAGAAGAAACATCCTTTGTAGTGTGCTGGTGTGAGGCCCATAATATTTGTGAGGCATAAACTTAAAATTACAGTGTGGGCAATAAGGGGGGTTATTAGCAATGTTCAGAGAATGTAAACAGCTGTAATTAATATCCCCTCTCAGCTCGAGCAGGGTATGGGTGCTGTAAGTTATGCAATTTCCAGAAAAATTGCCAGGGGTTGTGGCCCCTGGGCCCAGTCGGGCACGGACAGGTGCGGACGGGCGCATATGGGCTTGCCTTTGTCGAGCCATCAGCACGTCAGCGGCACGCCCGCTGCACGTTAGCGCCATTCCGCCCTAAAGTAGATTGGACCAAGAGAAAAGCTGGAGCATCACCCTGCTATGATGGCCGCCAAGATTGTCCCAACGAGGAAGTGTTGAGCTCGGTATTCTCCCTCCACTCAACCAGCATTGGAATTGCTGTGGTGGACCGGGGAGTCAGCGAGCATTGAGCGACACGTAATAGGTGAGAATACGTTTTAAAATGTGGCTTTAAAAAACAGTTTAGTGCAATTTTAAAAACAATTGACAAAGCGCTAGCGCAGCAACACGGGCCAAGCAGAACTCTTCCTTCTATCAGCTGCGCGTCGCTGCCCTACCGCCCTAAAGTCGTCAGGATCAAAGAAAAGCTGGAGCGTCACCCTGCCAAGATGGCCACCCAAGAATGTCCCAACCAGGAAGTGTTGAGCTCGGTATTCTCCCTCCACTCAACCAGCATAGGAATTGCTGTGGTGGACCAGGGAGTCAGCGAGCATAGAGCGACACGTAATAGGTGAGAATACGTTTTCAAATGTGTTTTTTAAAAACAGTTTAGTGCAATTTTAAAAACAATTGGCAAAGTGCTAGCGCAGCAACAGGGGCCAAGCAGGACTCTGCCTTCTATCAGCTGCGTGTCGGCGCCCTACCGGGGGGTGGAGGGGGGATGTTTGCTGGGGTAATTTTTCTTTTGGAGCACCTACACCAGCTTTATTCAGAAGTTTCAAGCAACTGTGCATACCTACATTTCAGACCCCTTAATGTAGGACCAATTTCAGTATTCTTTTTTGTAATCCCTAGAACAGACCTACCCTCTTTTTCCAGAAGTGGTGTCTGCAACTGATTTGCAACCAATTGCAATTGTGCCACATGGTAAAAGAGCTAAACATGGGGAACTTGTAGACTTCCTTTTATCTGAGGGATCATGAGCTTGCACAAGGTCACCTTACACCTTCAGTGCACCTACATTTTTGAGAGGAGAATGGACTTTGCCTCCAGGAATAATTTTCTGGGTACGTTTTTGTCGGGTTACAAAAAAGGAGAGGAATACTACTGCTTTTGCACATTACTCTTCGAGGCTGCTGTTGCTTCTCCTGTGTTACCGTCTATAATGCTGGTGTTGGAATAATATATTTGAACTTCCAAATAATATAAAATGTGTAATTCACACCTAATTTTTGTGCTTGGCACATCAGTGTTTGTCCCTCTTTGGCTGGATTTTTTTAGAAATTTGCAAGGTTCCGACCAGTTCACTTTTTACGCTAAGAAAGTCCAAACAAGTTTTATGGCTCTAGAAGGCTTATGTAGGGTTTGGAGAGGAACAGGACGCTGGCGCTCAAACAGATGTGTGAGTGATAGATCAGTGAGTAGTAAGATTGTATAGAGTTCCCACGGTGCAGCCAGTATAGGGGAATACACTAAAACCCTTCAAGGCGCCAAAGATGAGGATCCTAGGTGCCAGATAAACATATAGCAGGTACTGGGCACACATGTACGATAAACAGTACAGTTACTGAGGAATTAGTACAAGATTGTAAGGTCGACACTGGTGCTATAAAAATACGCTGTTTTTATGTAGGTTTCTTTCTTTTTCATAAACATACAACGCCATCTGAAACGTGTTTCGTCAACAGGAGGGAACCTGTGACTCTCAGGGCTGTAAATTATACATCAAGACATTTAGAATACAACAAACCAAAGTAATACTGGACATTTTTTTTAAAAAGGGAACAAAAGGAAAATAAAATGGACACAAACCAGTTCACAATTCACTGGTAGGTGGATGATCCCTATTAGCCATTACACATTTTATGGCTCTAACTACTCCATCTAGTCCTATTGTTAAGTTTCTCAGATATAATACAATATTGTTGTGACATAATAATATTGCATGAGTTCATAATTCATAAGTTATCCTTTTTTGTCCTTAGTCTGATCATTTTCACAAGAGGTTCCATTACTAAGGTAAATATCAGTGGGAGGGAGGAGTCACCAGAGCTTTGAGTGGAGCGGGTCCTGCAGGTGCTCAGCACCAGCAGTTTTAAATAGCAGTCCCTATCAAGCTGTCCATTTTTACCCTCACTTGTACCTTAAAAAAAAAGAATCTTAACTCAGCAGCAGTAGGACACATCACTGCCCTTAGATGTAGCCGTGAAGAGACGCCTTTGTTAAGCATGCTACCACAACCCAGAGCTGTTTGGAAGGTATGATCACCTGATAGTGATCTGAAAGCGCACACTGTGGAATTTGCAGTGGGGTATGAGTGCTGAAGGGCAGAGCTTAGGCTCTAAATGTAGCAGGTCTCAAGTGTCAAAGCCACTGCATAGGCTCATGCTGCTCAGCGTGTGCAGCCTCTAGACATTTTTCAAGCCCACAATAAATTTAAGTAAATATTTTACTGAGTTAAATTTAAAATTCTTAATTGAGTGTTATAGTTATTTCACAGTCTCATGATTTCAGCATTGGCGCATTTTCAATATTATTTACAACAAAGTCACTGTTGTTACTCATTTATCTTATGCAGCTAACAACCAATGACAAAGCCAATAGTCCAGGCCTGTTTCAGGTGTAATGTCATTTGTTGTATTGTATCTGAATGCAATAATGGAAAGGGGCAGCAAAATATCAGTAGCGGGCACACTATGGTAAGCATAGATTTCTGGCTTATTTGTTTATGCCACACCCTTGATTACATAGGCCACACCCCTCTGAGAGACTCCCAAGTTTATTCATTCCACCTGAATCCCCCGAGGCCACCTTTGTTGAATATCCGTTCGAATGGAATACTTGTTTGGAATTATCAATCCAGTATGCGCCCGAGCATATGGCTCCATGAATAGTGGGGAGAGCCACTTCGCACAATTTTACCCCATTCCTGATCATTTATATGTACCTAAGAGTATCACAGGCTTTCTCGAGGACCGCCACCTTATTGGTTATGGGTCAATGGGGTGCATTGCTTGAAGTGCGTGAAGCAGTCTTCTTTGAAAGGAAGATATAGTGTTTGCGGACACAAACCCGCTTTAATGTCAGTGAAAAATTGTTGGTATCACATGTAGAATTACATAAGCTGTTGCTTTATTTAATATTCAATATTCAGATTCAATAAGGGACCAAATACATTTCTGTTAAGAGGTTCTCTGCCCAGTTTGAGTAGGGAAATAATTAAGGCCTCTTTGTTTGTCGATAGCTATGCTCCCCTTTGGTTTTTAACCATGTACATGTCCGTACGCTTCAATGCTAAGAGATCGATATGTATGAGGTAAAACTCTGACGGTAGTATGCAAGCTCCTGATGTCCTCTCACTTTCCAGTTCAATTATTGCCTTGTCAGTTTGCGCGCACCTCTAGGTCAGAGGTCCCGGCTCCTTAGGTAGCCCCCTCCATGTTTCCGCCCCATTTATGACATATTCTGTTACGTTTACATCACATGTCCATGTATACGCCTCTTGTTACACCCACTTTCACCCTTATCTTTCGCGACTGCTATTGACCACACCCACTGCTCCGCCTACTGTATTCACTGTAATGCAATTGTTTTAGTATATATATGTTGTACATTGTTATTAAAGTTAGCGCGCTCATTCCCTGTCCCCCCTGCAGGGCCCTGCCATCCTGTTCCCGTGCAGGTTGTCCTATTCCTGTCCTTTATGCTGTATTAAACCTGCAAACTCCTACTACCTCGAATCTTGACTCTTATTTATTGAGCTATCTGTTATTACTATGTCCAGTCAAACCTAGATCCGGTATTATTTATTTATATACCACATAATGGCGCCCGAATAGGGACTTGCCCTTTCCCCACGCGCCGGTGAAGCCACGTATGCCCCCTGACCCTCTGCAGCCGTGACGGAACTCTTCTGCGCACCGGCAGATATTTCTGCTTCAAGTATCCCTCAGGCCCACGGAGGAGACGGAGGTTGCGGTCCAGCATCCATACGAGGCGGTGGAGGAACGTGGCGAGTCCCGACCAGAGCCCAAGCCGAGAGTCCAAGGTCCGAGGTATGCGGAGGCCCACCCGTAACAGAAGTCCGAAGTTCGTCCGTCCGGCGTCGAAGCAGTCCCGTCCAGTCCGAGGCCTTCCGTTCTTGCTGCCCGGTGAGTACCGTTGCTGGGGTAGTATCTAGACAGGGTCAATCTAATTGTCTCTGGTCCGTGGGGTTTGGTGGTACACAGACCCAAAACGAAGTGTCCACTTCGGTGGATGCGGGTCCTGACGTGTCTCTTTATGAGACCGGTAAGTTTCGTACTGTTTTAGCAGTGCATCTAGTTTCTGTTCTAGTCAGTTCTGTTCTCGAGAAATTCATGTATTCTGTTTTCAGTATTCCAGGTAGTATTCTGTTCGAACTGTTATTTTAAATGTTCTTCATGTATTTTTAATGTCGTGGTATGAAAGTGGTGTAATTATCGTGTTCATTGTGTATTGTATTGTGTCTAGATTACAGTTCAGTCATGCCCTTACTTTCTAAATTACGTCAGTTAAAAACCAGAAAAGGTCTGTTAGAAGCAGCAGTTCCTGTCCCGCCTAGGGACAGTCCAGGTCATTTTATGTATCAGAAGCATGGCATAAGTGCCATATTATATCTAGATTTATGGGTAGAGTACACCAAAGAGTTAGAAGAAAAGTATAGATGGCCTGTATCAGGCACATGGGATGCCGAGTGCATCATGCGAGTAGAAGAAGCATTATGGAAAAAGAAAGCCAGACAGTCACAGAAAGATGCCATCGAGTTATGGCGCAAAGAATCTCATAAAAGAACCGAAAAAGAAATCAGAAAGTCAGAACTAAGTAGAGAATCCTTAGAACGAGCCCAAGAAAGGGAATTAATCGAGATAGGTGAACGAGTTAAAACCGAACAGTCAGACAGACAGAGGCATGCCCTCATTAAGGGTATGTATCCTCTTCTTGCCGAGGGCTTGCCAAAAGCGACCCCGGAGGCATCCAGTAATTTTCCGCCACCATTAGTTCCGACCAAGCTACGTCACAAACCGACCGCAGCTGATATTTTTATTTCGTCCTATTTGGACGACACAGTCCCAGAATATACAAATCCTGTTCCGCCAGCTCCTGTAAATAATGTAAATCCTGCTCCTCCAGTCACCGGAGTACCTGTTACGGTACCCCCGGTCCAGCCCACATTACAATTTCCCGCCGCGCCAGCACGAAGAGTGTCAGTCGACGATTCTAGTTTAGGGGCCGCAGGAGGAGGTCCTCCTGGTACCCCGCCACCACACCAACATGTAACATTAGTCGAGTTACATGAAAGTGCGTTACAGCGTACGCCCAAATATAAGTCCATTGCAGATATCCGACGAGCTCTTACTGAATGCCGCTATGATCCAGTTGCAGGTGATGATAGTACAGTTATATATTCCATCCGTGTAAGACGGGTGACCGGGTATTTGGACACCCTACCGAATATGAAAGAAGATCTAGACAGAATATATCGTTTCATCCGTACAGGGGATGATCCAGAAAGTATTGGTGAAGCCATGTCTCAAAGGAAAGCTGAGATCCAGCTCATGATATTAAAGTTTCTGATTAATTGTTTAATAAGGGAACAAGATTATCCGACCAAAGATCCGGCCGAAATGAGAATCCTGACAAGGTGGAGTGATAATATAGCCGAGGGTAAGCACAGAACCATCAGTAGTATAGAGAGTATGTACAAGAGAATTCGTAAGGAAATAATAAGGTTACACGAGAAACGCAAAGAAGCACTAGTAAACGAGAAAGAGAATGACTCTTCTACTGAAGAGGTAGACGACGAGAATCCCACCAGAATAGCGTATGTAGGTAGAACTAGACTTTCCGACCGACATTCACGTCTAGACTACAAGAAAACTGTCCCTCATCCAGCACCAGAACAAGGTTCTCTAGAACAAGTATTTCAAGCTACCGATCACATTCTGAAATCACGAATCGGTTACAGTGAATTAAGTACTATGCATGAACAAGAACTAGCCCGATCAGCAGTCCGATGGATTACTGATTCTACCACTTTTCCAGACGAAATAGTGGCTCAAATGTTTCTGAAACTGCCCCCAGCCGAGCAACGACTGGTGGGTATGTATATGATCCAGCACCTCATTACTCTGTATGAGGGTCAACATTCTGATCCAGGTCCGTTGCACGATGTCCTGAACGAGTTACTCCAGTATAGATGGAAAGGTTTAGGTACCGATTTAATCAGTGTTATTCTAGAACAGCGCCACAAATATAGAACGTTCCTGAACCCGCATTTTGTTCATGTCTCACCTCCAGAAAGTAAACCGTTTTACATAGATAGACAGAATCCGTTACGAGAAGTACACCCAGTCAGGACAGCAGATGGTGAAATGCAACGAGTGTTTGTTTACACCCCAATTACAAAGATGGAACTCTTAGAGATGAAGAAATTAATTCCCTGTCATGACAAAGATCCAGCAGGGTTCCACCGAGAATTAAAAGACATGCTCCGTATGGGAGAATACACGTATCCAGATATAATTAAAATGTTAAAAGTCCTGTTGCCCGCAGGGGTATATGAAAAACTCAAGGAAAAGGAATGGGAGGTGGGAGAGAAAAAGATCGATTGGGCAGTTCTAGAAGCTGAAGATAAGATACGAGTACCAGGTACCGGTCTTGGAGAGAAATGTAAAGAATTACCAGAACTGTTAATACAAGTTTTGCCCAGATTGTTAGCCACTAAAAAGGAAGACTGGGATGCGATCTCAGCCTGTAAACAGAAACAAGACGAAGACACTAGTGATTTTTATTCTAGATTTGAGAAATGCTTTATTATAAACAGTGGCTTGAAGACGAGTAGCGAGTCATACCCTCATCTTTTTGTTACTAAACTAGTCGAGAATTCAAGTCCACAAGTTAAGAACCGAGTTTTGAAAGTCGAAAGTACCTGGCAAGCTAGTACCCCATCCCAAATGTTACAGATGCTTCAGTATCACCAGAATAGAATCAGAGAAGAGCAAGATCATGAAAGAAAACGTATGAAAGACACGAAAATGAAAGTACTAGTTGCACAATCTGTTCCTCAAGACAGTCAGAAGAGGGGTACGAATCAAGCCAGTCATCCTGCAGTTCCCGTTAAAGGGACCTGCAATTATTGTAAACAGCCAAGTCATTTCATAAACGAGTGTGCAGTTCTGAAACACAACATAGCTACCGGTAAGACTAAAGAAAGACCACGTCCGCCTAGACAAGAACAAGTTTCACAGACTTCTCAGCCACAGAATGCACAACAGACAGTTCCAGCACCGCAGCCTATTGCTGCAACACAGCATGTTACACAGCAGATGTATCAGTATGCTCAGACAGAGTATCCAGAGTATCAGCCATATTCATGAAACAGCCTAGAGAGGGAGGTAGGCTTGCCTCTCATCGAGATACCTGTAGATCAAGAAGGTCCCTATGTTCATAGTCAAGTACTAGGGAAAGACAGAAAGTTTCTGATTGATACAGGGGCAAGTAGGACCACCATTAGTCACGACGAAGTTCCAGGGGCTCCGCTCTCAGGCTCTAGAAATGTTTCCCTTGGATTTTCAGGAAAGCCTATTGTAAACGAGATATCTAAGCCAGTTACTTTAGAAGTAGGTCCATTGTCCCGCACTACTGATCTGTTACTTACGAAGTCATGCCCAGAAAATCTGTTAGGTATTAAAACACTGAAAGAATTAGGTGCAGTTATTTGCTGCTCCCCAGAAGGAATACGCTTGTTCTTACGTGACTTCAAGGGTCACTATGTATTACGAGATTTTGATCCGAGATTGTCTAATGTTCCGCAGCATTTATGGGCGCAAGGTCCAACTGATGTAGGTTATATGCAAATCACACCCCATCGTGTGACTCTCAAGCCAGGTGTAGTGTTACCACGAATCAGACAGTACAGACTGCCACCTGAGGCTGTAGCAGCCTTATCCAAAATTATTGACGAGCTCATGGCTCAAGGAGTAGTTGTAGAAACTGACTCCAATGTATGTAATTCTCCGATCATTCCAGTCATGAAACGTACTGATCCAAATGCATCCCCAGTATATCGATTAGTGATTGACCTTCGAGAACTCAATAAATGTATTATTCCCCAGTACCCAGTTGTCCCAGATATCTCTTCCCTACTGACAGCTATTGATTCCGAAGCCTCATTTTTTACAGTCATAGACCTCAAGAACGCGTTTTTCAGTGTCCCCATTCATCCAGACAGCCAGTTTCTTTTCGGTTTTTGTTTAAATGGAAGGAGCTATAAATTCACACGAGCTCCTCAAGGATTCACAGAAAGTCCTAGTATTTACAGTCAAGCACTTAAGAGACAACTAGACAATATTCACATGCCAACTGACACTGCCCTGCTCCAGTATGTCGATGATCTACTGATCACAGCCCGTTCTGAACGTGCTTGCGAGCGAGCATCACTTACAGTCTTGTATTTCTTAGCAGAGATGGGGCACAAGGTGTCCCCTTCGAAGCTTCAATTCTGTGTCCAGCAAGTGATCTACTTAGGCCACTTACTGTCCAAGAGGGGTAGGCAGTTGACACCTGACCGTATCCAGTTAATAGCGAGTCTTCCTCAGCCCAAGACCCAGAAGGAGGTACGTGCTTTTATCGGCCTTACTTCTTATTGCAGACAATGGATTCCTCAGTATGCATTTCTAGCTAAGCCACTGATACAGTTAACGACACAGGAGGCAGCCGTATCGACTGTCCTCCCTTGGACATCTGAACATACACTTCGTTTTAATGAGTTAAAGAAAGCCTTATGCCAAGCTCCAGTTCTAGCTACACCGAACTACAGTAAGCCTTTTACACTTTTCGTCACTGAACGGGAAGGTACAGCATTATCTGTTCTCACACAAGATCAAGCAGGACAATACAAGCCCTGTGCTTATTTTTCGAGCACACTAGATCCTGTAGCCCAGGCTCTGCCTGCGTGCCTCAAGTCAGTTGCAGCCACAGCACTAGCTATCAGACAAAGTGATTCCATAGTATTAGGACATTCCTTGACAGTACAAGTTCCACACTCCGTGGAAGTTCTTTTAAACCGAACACAGACTCAACACTTGACAATTGCACGTTTGACAGGTTATGAACTGACACTGTTCCAGCCACACATAGAAATCAGACGCTGCAACGTTCTAAATCCCGCTACACTGTTACCGTCAGTTACTTCACATCCTGCCACACATGACTGTGTGGAAGTTGTTAACACTATGACTAAGCCAAGACAAGATCTGACAGATATTCCATTACCAGATCCCGACCTGACACTTTATGTGGATGGTTCATGTATGAGAACAAGTACAGGAGAACTAGTAGCCGCGTATGCAGTGACTACAGACACTGAAGTTATTGAAACACACCGTATTGACACCCTGTCTGCTCAAGCAGCAGAGCTAGTTGCTCTGACACAAGCCTGCATACACGCCAAGAACCTGAAAGTTAATGTTTACACAGATTCACGCTACGCATTTGGAGTTGTACACGACTTCGGAGTGCTCTGGCAGGAGAGAGGTTTCATGACTTCTCATGGAACCAAGATTCAGCATGGTCTCCTTATTCAAGCTCTGTTAGATGCCATACATTTACCGACATCTATTGCTATCATGAAATGCAAAGAACATACGAAAGTTACTGACACTATTTCTCAAGGTAACGATCTAGCAGATCGCACAGCCAAGCTTACAGCACAGACTCCAGACATTCCAGTTAATCCGACACAGACACATACTCCAGATCCGACTACCTGTATGACAGTTAAGGACCCTACTCAAGACGTCATAGATATCCAGTTACATGTTACTCCCGATGAAATCCAGAAATGGTCCGAACAAGGAGGGGTCCAGACAGATCAGGGATGGGTAACGAGGGGAAGAGCCACATGGTTTCTCCCCGACTCTATGGTTCAAGTCATTATCAATACCGCACATAGTCCAGCACATTTAGGAGAAAAAGCTATGTTAGACAGTATCCAGAACATTTGGTTCAACAAGCATTTACGAGCTGCAGCCAAGCAGAAAGTCCGTACCTGTATGATATGTTGCCAATTCAATCCAGGTAAAAGTGTCCCGGTGGAACAAGGTGGATTCCAGCCCCCTGACCACCCTTTTGAAGTCCTCCAGATGGATTATATTCAGATGGAGCGATGTCGAGGTTTCAAGTATGTCCTTGTAGTTGTATGCGCTTTGTCCAGGTGGACAGAAGCATATTTATTTATTTATTTTCAGGTTTGTATGGCGCTGTGAATCGATTCCCGAAGGAATATCTCCGCGCCTTAGGCCACAACCAGAGAACAGAAAACTCATCAACATTTTAATGAAATCGGCAAGAGATCAGTCAATTAGAGATTTGAAGAGGAATGTTTTAAGTTTTTTCCTAAAAGGGAAATGTTCCCTACATACTCTAATTTCCTTCGGGAGTAGGTTCCACAACTTTGGACCCGCTACCGATAGGGCTCTTCCCCCCTTTCTTGCCTTCATGGCCCTGGGAACACATAGTAGTTCCTGATCACCTGATCTCAGGAATCTGGACGGTACATAAGGGATAAATTTCTCAGTGAGGTAACCCGGACCAGTTCCAGTCAAGCATTTGTGGATGACGCAGCAGATCTTAAACATCACCCTCTGCTTAACCGGAAGCCAGTGCAGTTTGGCCAACAGTGGTTTTGAGGGAGTGCGGGGCGGGACATTCAGAACCAGTCGTGCAGCCGTGTTTTGCACAACCTGCAATCTAGCGAAGATGCCCTCGTTGGCAGCTAACATTAACCCGTTGCAGTAGTCCAGCCTGCTTAAAACTAGCGACTGGACCAACGTTCTCCTGGTGGTATCTGGTAGCAGGGGGAATACTCTCCTGAGAAGCCCGATGACATGGAAGCATGAGCCCACCACTTGATTGGTTTGTTGTGTGAGGGTAAGCTCATGGTCCAGTTTGACTCCCAGGTCTTTTACCACGGTTTTGGGCACAGGGACCGGGCCAAGATCTTGAGGCCACCAGTCCGGGGTCCACAACCGTTTTGCCTCTCCGAATAGCATAACCTCCATTTTGGAGACGTTGCACTGCAAATAATTAGCTGCCATCCAGCGGGACACCTCCTTCATCCCTCGGGCGAAGGAGTCCCGCACCTCAGGAGTCATTTTTTTTAAAAGGGAAGAGGAGTTGGGTATCATCCGCGTATGATACCGGAATGAATCCGTGGGATCTCATGATGTTAGCTAGGGGGGCCACATAGATGTTAAATAACGTGGGGCTCAAACAAGAGCCCTGTGGCACCCCCTTTGAGATCACCACCTCCTCTGATTGATATGGTCCCAAAATGACTCTCTGGGTGCGTTCGCTGAAAAAACTCCTAAGCCAAGCCAGGGCCTTGCCTTCCGGACCGATGTCAACTAGTCTGGAGGTCATGATGTCTTGTGACACAGTGTCAAACGCCGCTGACAAGTCCAGAAGCACCAGAACAACGGAATAGCCCTTGTCCTGTAGCCTCTGGAGATTGTCAGCGACAGACAGCAAGGCAGTCTCAGTACTGTGCCTGGGCCTAAAGCCCGACTGGGAGGGGTCCAGTACACCTGCGTGTTCAATAAATTTTGACAAATGCTGATTCACATGCCTCTCAGCAAGCTTCCCTATAAAAGGGAGAAGAGAGATCGGTCTCAGATTTGTCAACTCAGACCAAGAGATCGAGTTGTTCTTACGCAGAGGTCTCACAAGTGCCTGTTTCCACTCCAACGGTACTTCCCCAGTAAGCAAAGACAAGTTAACTATTTGCCGTATTCCAGCCCCCAAAACCTCCAGCAAAGTTGGCATAATACGTGCTGGGATGATGTCAGACTGGCACCCACTCTTTGTTTGCATGACAAGGGCAGTCAGCTCTTCCATAGAGATAGATGGGAAGGCGATAAGCGTCTTAGCCTCGTTGTCTGAAGTCATGGTATATGACGGGGTTTGACAGTCAGTTGTTATCACTGGGTCATTAGAGAGGGATTTGGATGTTAGTATTTTATTATAAATGGCGTCAATTTTCCTTACGAAAAACTGTGAGATGTTGTCACAGATTTCTTGGGATTCGACCCCATCAGTGTCACAGGCAGTGGGCTTGGTGAAAGTCTGCAAAATTGTATACAGGGTTTTTGCATTGGAGCCAGCAGCTGATAATTGGGCTGCTATGTGTTGTTTCCTGGCAGCTCGGATAGCCTTATGATATTTTTTGGACGACCTCCTGAAGTTCTCCTTATCGTCTGCCTTATGTGTGACTCTCCATTTTTTCTCCAACCCTCTCATGATCTTTTTTTGCTGCCTGAGATCTCCAGTAAACCAGACTTCTTGTTTGGGGGCCGGTCGTGGTTTATAGGTTCTTAGTGGGGCCACATGGTTGATAGTTGTTGATACAGCGTCACTGAAAGCCTTTAGAGCTAAGGTGGCGTCATCACCAAATGCTTCCCACTTGGGTTCCGAGTAATTGGCCCTGAATTTGTCAGGGGTTAATCTGTGCCAGGGCCTTCTAACATTGGCCATCTTCTTATGGATAGCTTTGGCTTTGTTGTTGGCACGAGTGTAAAACACAATGACTGAGTGGTCAGTCCAATCAACTTGGTTGGGGGTAAGACAATTGATAGCTACTGAGTTGTAAAGCAATAGGTCGAGGGTATGGCCCGCAGAATGGGTCGGCCCCTGATTCTTTTTAGTGAGTCCAAGTGTGGCCAGGTCTGTTAGCACAGTCTGTGCATCAGTGCACGTGGTGATCTCACTGTGGATATTAAAATCCCCCACCAGAATGAACTCAGAGTTGGCTTGCATGTGGGGTGCCAAAAGTTCCATTAATTTAATGGAAAAGGACCCGCACGAGCCAGGAGGGCGGTACAAAAGTGCACCTTTCCTCATTTCCCTAGCAGTAGGGTTGATCGTAAAAACCATGAGCTCCATATCTGGGGTGCACACAGTTTCTATAACTGCGACCTCCATCTCCTGTTGAAACACAATGGCTAGCCCTCCTCCCGTTTTAATCGGGCGGTCCGACCTAGCTATTTTATACCCCGTTGGTACCCCCAGTGTGATAGCTGGGACTGTGTGGGGCTTGAGCCAGGTCTCCGTTAAGAAACACAGATGAGGCCTCTCCGTTGTAATGAGGTCCCAAACCTGTGTAGCATGAGAGACTAGGGAGCGGACATTACACAACAGGTTTTTACATGTTAGGGGCGAATTATTAGGGGCATTTGAATCAAGTATTACAGAGTTGTTGCTGTGGGCTGAAATGGCACACTTTCCAGGGCTGGGTGTGATTACCCCGGTATTAGAAAATTGGGTGTGACACCTCAAGCAGGTGAAGGGTCCTCCCACACTGGAGCATGTCCGGTGGGGGCACAAAGTAGTAACATATCTGCCTATATCCGTGAGACTCCTACGTGAGTATGACAGAACAGTGTCCTGACCCCTCTCTGTAGGAAGTGTCCTGACCGCCATGGCCCCCTGCCCCCAGCCCCGTCCTGTCGCGGACGGGCGCAGACGGGCTGGTCTTTGGCTCGTCTTAGGCGCAGGCTTAGGCGCCACACTGCGCGTCAACACTGCGCGTTGGACCGACGAGTTGCTTTATGGCCCTTGAGTTTGGGAAGCTAGAGCGCTAACCGCTCCCCTCCCACGATGTTCCTGGCTCTGCCCCGCCTTCCGCACCCGTGATAGGCTGGAGGGTCGGACTGGGCGGGCAGGCACAATCAACTTACAGCAAGAGCTCGTCCCTCAGTGCGTGTGGGTGAGTGGTTTTTCAATATTTGTGCAAACTAGCAATCAGTCTACAACACAGCGAGGCTATACTTTCACAGTAGAAATAATTCCTAGGATTTTACAATTTTAAAATGATAACGAGCAAAACGCTCTAAAATTGGCGCCAAGCGGGTTTAAGGAAAGCTGCCACCGTCCCCCTTACCGCGCTGGCGAGTGCCTCCTCGCTACCTTTATGGCCCTTGAGTTTGGGAAGCTAGAGCGCTAACCGCTCCCCTCCCACGATGTTCCTGGCTCTGCCCCGCCTTCCGCACCCGTGATAGGCTGGAGGGTCGGACTGGGCGGGCAGGCACAATCAACTTACAGCAAGAGCTCGTCCCTCAGTGCGTGTGGGTGAGTGGTTTTTCCAGTCCCAGATTACACAGCCGCGACCACTGCCAAGCAGTTGGTTCGTGAATTCTTCCCCCGCTATGGACTCCCTAGGGTCGTGTATTCTGACAACGGCCAGCCATTCTCATCTGAGCTCATGAAACACGTTTCCCTTTTGTTAGGGTACCAGTGGAAGTTCCATTGTGTACGCCATCCTGAAGCAGCCGGTCTCGTAGAGAGACATAATCAGACCCTGAAAATCCGCATCGCCAAAATATGTAAAGAGAAAGGTGTGGACTGGCTAGTAGCTCTGCCAGTCGCTTTGTTTTATATGCGCATGGTCGCACATTCCAGATCAGGTCTGTCCCCGTAAGAGGTCGTATTCGGCCGCCCCCCTAATATGTGGGGTACACCTAGACCTCGAAGTATTACCGATGTTTCAAGTAATATGCTGACAGATTACCTAGCTTCCTTGATGTCTGCCCTACACTCTTGTCGTTCACAGGTTGCCGCCGCATTTCCAGACAATACCGAGGTGGCACCGCATGAAATCGTTCCCGGATGCATGGTTCTTGTCCGGAATTTTGATCGTTCAAGTCCGCTGGAGCCCCGCTGGAAGGAGCCCAAGCAAGTCCTCCTGGCCACCCGTACTGCCGTCAAGCTGGAAGGCAGGAAGGGCTGGGTCCACCTGTCTCATGTGAAAAAAATTTATGGACTAAAGACTGTTTCAAAGAACATTTCCGAGGATTTCAAAGATTGCCAAAGTACTATTCTCAAGGACTGTCCCGCAAAAGACAATGATACAGATTCCTCCCTGTTAGAGAAAACTCCGCAGCAGGAGTATAAGCTAAAATTAAGGTCTAGTAAAATAAGTCAGCCAGTTTGATTGTCTAAGTCCTCCCCTAGGTGAAACGGTTAGACCGGTTTCTGACATGTATATAATAGACCCCCACAGAGAGAGAGTTAGTGAGAACTCTAAAAGTTGCACTATTATTTTATGTTTTCTGCTATATCTCAGCCTTATGATTACCTGCATAAGTTATGCATTTTATTTGTGTTTTCCAGTTTCTCATGTAAATAAGTCTGCTAATGTTACAGTAGAGCACACGTTTAGTGATCTACCTCCTCATGAACTCTCATATCGTCTTGCTATGCGTAATAATTCCTTTATCCGCATGTTACATTATTCACACCAGACCAGCAATGCCACTAATTGTTGGGTGTGTGGTCGACTCCCCCCTTTCCAGACACCGAAGGGAGTTCTGCCACTCTTTCCTTATCCATTTTCACATAATGGTTCGTGTGGAGCATGGTCCACGTTAACGTCATCCTCAACAGATATGTCTTTTCTTAACAGTACATGTTTTCCAGACAAGCAAGGTCTTCCCCACAGAACAGGGTTAGATCTAGAAAATGAAGTTTATAATTTGGGTAATTATTCTTCGAATTTTATGGTCCTGAATGTTCAGTCTGATACTACTCCAGACTTACCTGCTATGTCAGTATTACCAGTAAAAGGCGAATTATGTGTCCGAAATAATGGTTCCGTACATGTAGGCCATAGTGATTGTACTACTATTGTCAAGTATAGTGACAGTAGGAAATCTATTTTCAAAGCTTCACGTCATTCTTATTTAGTTTGTGGTCAGATCGCATATGTTCGTCTGCCCCTCGATTGGGAGGGAACCTGTTACATTGCCTTCCTACTGCCACCAGTTTTTCTAGCCCCACCTGACTATCATAGGAATTCCCACCTAGTACATACTAGACACAAAAGAGACCTCCCGATTGTCGATTATACTGAAACCGCTCTGGAACAATACATAGATATCAATAAAGGTGTCTTCCCCTATTTAGGTACTGTCGTGAATAGTAAACTGATACGTAGATTAACGAGAACCCTCGAAGCAGTAGTGATTGAGACTACTTCTGCTCTAGGTAACTTAACCGAAGAGCAATCCTTTATGAGAATTGTCGTGCTCCAGAATCGTCTCGTCCTTGACGTCATACTGGCCGATAGGGGCGGGGCATGTAGAGTCATCGGATCTAGTTGCTGCATTTTCATTCCTAATAACGCACCGTCTGTTTATTCAGCTATTACCAGACTCCATAATATTGCCCATCTGTTACACCAGAATCCAGGCACCTGGACATGGTCCGGTTGGTTCTGGAATATAATTTCCGCCTGGGGATGGAAAGTATTGTCCTTTCTAGGTATTGCAGTAGCGATCATATTCAGTTGCTGCCTCTGTTTACAATGTGGCCCTGCGATTTGCGGCATTTGTGCTACCTCTTGTATTCCTAGTCCCAAGTCCCGTTCTAAATCCCGTTCCAAGAAAATTCGAGACGAGCAAATGATACTGTATGAAATGATAGATGGTATCATGAATATTGATGTTTCCTGATGGAAACGTAGTGACAAGGAGGGAATGTGGAAAAGTAAATTTTGCCATGTTCTGTGTCCCTACGTGTCCCCCATCTTATGTTATGTGTGCATGATTAATATGCATATGTATTCCCCATGTTTGATTAAAGACGCAATTACAGTTGTGTCCATCTCTAGTATGCTAGTTTCCAGTTCTCGTGAAAGCTACGAGTATTAGGCCTATGTAAAGTTACGTTGCCACGTTTCTCAGTGTGCACGTTATTTCATTGAAAAGTCCCCGTTTCTAGGCCTCAAAAGGGCCCGGACACCAGATTCAGCTCCTGTCTCCTGAACCCTCGCTGAGGAGCGATACAGCCCCCACCTGTATCCTCGACCCTTCACTTACTTCCTGCCTCGCAGTGCCCGGCTCGGCCTGGCTCTGCCTACGAGTCTGCCAAGAGTATGTTATGATTCTAGTTATCAGTTCAGCCCTCCTTCTTTGCATTCCTAAGCTACTGAATTGCATCAATAGTTTCAGTCATCGTCTAGCCTTTACGTCTCCATGTAAGAGAAATACTGTATTAATGGTCATTTAATATTCCTCAGCACGCACTACATGTAGAATAATGCATGCTCCAGTCTTAGAGTCTGTTAGCCTCTCCCCTCCTGACTCTTAGTTTATATCAACATGTCCTCTAAACATTAGATACTAGATAGGGTTTAGGTACATGTCGCCCTGACTCTCCAGACTTCAGTCTTTACTCCTAGCGCAGAGTTCATAGCCCCCAGCTTCTCCTAGTAACACGTCATTGTCAGTTTGCGCGCACCTCTAGGTCAGAGGTCCCGGCTCCTTAGGTAGCCCCCTCCATGTTTCCGCCCCATTTATGACATATTCTGTTACGTTTACATCACATGTCCATGTATACGCCTCTTGTTACACCCACTTTCACCCTTATCTTTCGCGACTGCTATTGACCACACCCACTGCTCCGCCTACTGTATTCACTGTAATGCAATTGTTTTAGTATATATATGTTGTACATTGTTATTAAAGTTAGCGCGCTCATTCCCTGTCCCCCCTGCAGGGCCCTGCCATCCTGTTCCCGTGCAGGTTGTCCTATTCCTGTCCTTTATGCTGTATTAAACCTGCAAACTCCTACTACCTCGAATCTTGACTCTTATTTATTGAGCTATCTGTTATTACTATGTCCAGTCAAACCTAGATCCGGTATTATTTATTTATATACCACAATACCCTGAAACACTTAGTATGGTGATACTGAAGTCACTGTGCCATATTCAAATAATGTTATGAGTCATCATTGTACAACTTGCCCTTCCTATCAGATAACATTGAACAATAGATAGGAGCACCTGATTAATGTCTTGTTGCATGCATAGCACCTTTCCATCTTCTCCGCATACGCTTGTAAGCCGACTCTGTTTTGATGTTTGATCAGACAACCTATGAATCTCCATGCTTTATCACCTTCAATTATGTTTCTTTGCCAAGTAAGCCCAGTAATCTAATATCTCAACCCCTCCACCACCTGTGCATGCTTCTCTCTAGCTCTTCCTGTCTTTCATAATCCAGGGAAGCTTGCAATTTTTACCACTGCTGCTGTTTTTCTAGGGAGTCATCATCACACTCCACTCCCCTCCTCGCTCCATAAACTACATATAGAATCATAGATGTGTAACAGTGAGTAACAAAGCAGTTTTTTACCAAGAGGCTCTGAGTGACATCAAATCGACAGCGAGAGCGCAATTCGAGTTATCCATGGTGTTACTCAGAACCCTGAGGTGGAAAACCTCTTTGTTATTCACTATTTACCCGTCTATAAGTTTATGTTATGTATGGCCCCCGAACTCATCAGCGCCTGCTTTCATTTGCTACACAGTAGCAGATGAGTAATGGAGGAGCCATACCTAACAGGGGGCCATATGTACGAGCCTAAATTGCATGCGCAAACGGGTTAACGGCCCCTTTGTGCATGCAAAAACAAATAGGGCCATGTACAATTCCTAGTTAGCGAGTCACAAATAGGAATTGTGACTTGCTATTAGGAAGGAGTATTTCAAAGGCGTCCCTTCCTAATAGTGACTCTGTACCCCATTTATGAATGTTTTGCGACTGATATTGCGGTCGCAACACACTCACAATTTACTCCCCTCGTCAAGAGGGTGGTAATGGACTCGCAAATGGGAAGAGGTCCCGAGGGGACCCCTTCCCCTTTGCAAATGCAGGGGAAAATATTTTTTTGTGGCAGGCAGTGGTCCCAGGGACCACTACCTGCCATAAAAACATTAAATGAAAATGTTTAATTTTTTTTGTTTAAATGCATTCCATTTTCCTTTAACCAAAACAGGCTCCATTTAATTTTTTTTAAAATGCTTTATTTAAATGCAGTCCCAGATATGGAGGTCTGCTGAGCCCAGCAGGCCACCATCCCTGGGAGGGCCATCCATTCCAAATGGGGTCACAAATTGCGAGTGCCTCATGAATATTGATGAGGCATGCAATTTGCGACCCCATTGGGAATTGAAAATAGTGTCTCAGACACTGTTGTACATGGCATTTTGCAACTCGCAATCGAGCGCAATTTGCGAGTCGCAAATTGTCATGGTTGTACATCTGGCCCAGGGACCTGTTAGGAATGGGATTCCTGGTTGGCTAAGGGATGCACCTCAGCCAGGCAGGAAACACCACTTACGTCCAGCTACGCTAGAAACACCGTCAAAGATAAAATCTGCTCATCCTCTGGTAGCTTGGCACAGAGCAGTCAGGCTTATCTAAAGAGACAATGTGTCATTAAGTTATGCAACACACTCCCACAGTAACACAAGGAATACACTACAAAAAGACTCCACACAGGGTTAGAAAAATACATTATATACTATAAACAAAATAAGACCAAAACAACCAAACTCGAATCTATATAAGTTTAGATATCGCATTTTAAAAGAATAAATACAGTAACGCGCTAAGAAGCAAGTAGCTTTAAAAAGGCTACTTAAGGCGCGCTTGACTGAGGCAAAGTCAAAGTTCATGTCGACCTCGTGGAAGTGAACAGTACGTAAAATTGAATCAGGCTGTCTGTCACTACCAGGACATGCAAAACATACCAGTACATATCCTACCTTTCATGCACACAGCACCCTGCCCGTAAGGCTACCTAGGGCCTACCATAGTGGTGACGTATGTGTAATAGAAGGGGAGCTTAAAGCTTGGCACGTAGTTTTAAATGTAAAGTCAAAGTGGTAGAAAACTGAACACACAGGCTCTGCAGCGGTGGGTATGAGACAGGTTTGAAAGGCTACTTCTGTGGGTGACACCATCAGTGCTGCAGACCCACTAGTAGTATACAGGCCCTGAATATATGATATAACGCTTTACAAGGAACTTACAAGTAAATCAAATCTGCCAAACAGGTGTAAACCATTTATGCCATGTTTAGAGCAGGGAGCACATGTACGTTATCCCTGTTCAAAAGTAGTAAAGCGCACAGAGTCCTAAAGCCACCAAAAAGAAGGTCAGAAAAAGAGGAGCAGGAAGGTAATAAGTTTGGGGTGACACTTCAGAAAGGGCTATTTTCCAACAGCCCCTTTTATGTATCCCTGTCCCAAAGGTTAAACAAAAATACCTTGTCTGTCATCTTTGACCAACCTTCACCAACCTTCACCACCTTCCCTACCATGCTTTCCACTCCTGCAGTTTCAGTTTCTGATTTTAGTCAATGCAGACAAGCAGTGCTGCACTGACTGACAGGCTCTGAGAGAGTCCTGACAGCTTGCCCTGGAATGCCTTCATAACATCACAACAGTGGGTAACTAGTTTTGTTACCTACTGTTGCCATGCCATAGCAGTGTGTTTACTGAAACTGAAATAAACTATAGTGACTCTCTATGAGAGCCGTACATATCATTATCATAAAGACCCTCCAGGTCACGAGGGTATCTGAAGCAGTTCCCTCCTTTTCATTAAAATAATAAGGAATCACATTGCTTACAGTGTTTACAGTGTTACTAAAGATGGGGCTACTAACACAACTGCCTGGATTCTCCAGGAGGGGATGGATGGCTTATTGGAACCCAATGAGGTGGATTCTGATCTGATATTGTCTCAGAGAGGTAGTCAGTCTAAACAAGAAGTATCGGAAATGTTTTGTAGCAATACATTTTATCGAGCATGACATAGGGGTAATGAACAGGTGAAAACATGAATATGCCCAGTCGCTGAATAACTTTGTCGAAGAGTCTACCAGGTTGCTATTTGGAAACCACACCTGTAGAGACTCTCTCACACTGTAGGTTAATGGGGCACTGGAGGGCATATGCACTCTAGCACTGATCAGCAGTGGTAAAGTGCTCAGAGTCTTATAGCCAACGAACACAGGTCAGGAAAAAATAGGAGGAAAAAGCAAAACATTTGGGGATAACTCTGCAAAAAAAGGCCAAGTCCAACAACATTGGACACAGCCCTTTAGTCATTGACAGGCATGTCTTTCCTCTGCACATGGTATGTAGTAACTACGAAACCTCATGGTCCCAGGTAGAGAAACAGCGCAATCAATCACATATTATAACAGCTAAAATACCCCCTACTGTGCATTGAAATGGATAGTGATAGTCAAGAACGACTTTTTTAACATTTGAAATTGACTTCTATTAGGTGCTCATTACTTTATATGGACAAGGAGCTAATGCCTAAAATGCAATAACGTTATAAATTATAGAGTGGTACTTTTCCCTTCATTTAAATTAAAGATTAGGGTACTTTATCTCGCATATTGTCTAAACATTATCAGAGGTTGCATACATCAGGACACAGTTGCAAAAATCAAGTTCATGGAAATAAACATCCTAATAAGGATTGGGGGTGTAACTCACGCAAGCTAAAATGTGCAATTTGTATTATGTATACATTCGTTTTTTTTAGTAAATTGACACAATAGCCCATGTAATATGTATCAATATTACTGCGTGAGGGGCTCAGGACGGAGGAACGTCTACTGTATGTCACAAAGTGACAAGGTCACTTGGCAGAGTGCATAAACCATCACGATTTTGCATTACAGCATGTTAACAGGCAGCCACGCATCGAAATAGTTCGAGGTGCACAGATGTCAAGAATGATACATTAGTAGAAAAGCTGCGGGTATTGATTTTGAAGGATTGAAGGACTTTTACTAAAATGCTTCTAAACATAGTGGAAACACTTGGCAGTAATATCTGATGCTGTCAGCTAGCATTTTATGGTTGTCACTCTTGTCAGACATCTCAGTGAATGTGTAACATGGCCTCTAATTACTGTCCGCCTAAAGCAAACAGACAGGCATCTAACCTCGATGACCGATTAAGCCTTCCCATGGAGTCTTCTGCACACATTCAATTATTTTCCCTCTGACAGCCTCTTATATCGCCACACGATTACTGTATGTGTGTTGTAGCAGGAAACAGCAATCAATCATTTTCTTAATTTAGATTCCGGTTATTTTTATTTTCTTTTTGAAAAATAACCATTTACGGTAGTTCGCTCCAAAAGGGATTTGGACTTTAATCATCTAACATATGATTGTCTCACTGTTCCTTTCATGCAACACTTATTTGTTCCACATTCTAAAAATACTTGAAAAACATGTATTTCCACTTATTTCATTCTATGGTCTCAAAAATATAACGTGGTCTCTGAGATGTAGATTTCTGGACATTGTACGTATTGATTGATGTGGATACAACATTTGCTTTGATTACCATCCTGATTTTTAATTAGAATAAGAGCTGCATCGTAAGCTATTTTGAACGATTCTGGGAGTATACCTTCATTCAGTCCTCTGTGGTTTACAATTACTGATCAGAAATTCTCTAGGCTACTATAACTTTATGAAGTCTTTCCACTGAAAGTGGTGATGCACTAATGCACAGTTAAATGTTTTTAATATTAACTATGTGAAAAGAAAATACTCATGCATCTTCTGCTAGATACAGGGAACCAGGTAGTAGGGACTTTAACCATTATGTGGAGCTGTAGGACACGGTTCCCAATCCTTTGGATTTAATTAATCAGTGTACTAATCTGAGCCTGTTGACTTCTACATTCTTCTGAGCAATTTTGTATTCTTAGATCTCTGGTGTTTTGCGACAGTTAACAAGTACATAGGGGGGCAAAGAGCATTCAAAGACCCATTGTACATCTCTCCCAAACATCAATACAACACAAAGTAGATGCAGAGGGTCTAGTTGGAGCAGCCACATCTTTAGTTATACTCACAGTGTAAGAGTTGATTTGAAGGAACAAATAATTTATTTTAAGGAAGGTAGCTCTCACCCACCCTTAGGTGCATTGCTTCATCATCGGGTTCCTCCTCACGATACTTATGCCAATGGTAGTGGCGTGGGCCACGACTCTTCCAAAGTTGGAGAGGAGCACTTGTTTAGTGTGTTATGGGGGTAAACCAATGTGAGCTGTTAGCTGTTGATGGGGGTAGGCAGAGTGTCATGCAAAGATAGTGAATGTGCACTTATTTATACAGCAGACAAATCTTCTAAAGAACACCACAAACTTTGGGAATGTTGAATCAATGACATGTTAGTCATCTGGACTGGAAAAGGGGAAGGGATTCCTGCCTTCCTACAGTGGCGCAATGGCTACATGCATCAAAATGTAAATTGTGAATATATAATTGCGAATTCCTAAGAATCGCAATTAGGTAATCGCAATTTGTAATACATGAAATTCAAAGTTTCAGATTGCGATTCCTAGAGGGTCACAAATTGTTCTACCTCATTAATATTAATGAGGTAGTTCGCAATTTGCGACCCCCTAGGAATTGCAGACATCATGGGGATGGTGGCCTGCTAAGGTCAGTAGACCACCAAGTCCATGATTGCTATTAAATAAAGCAACCTTTTTTTTTTAAAGCAGCCCGTTTTCTTCAAAGGAAAATGAGATCCTAAGCAAAAGTTTTTTTTTCTTTTTTAAAGACCAGGCAGTGGTCCGTGGGAACACTACCTGCTCTTAAAAATGCTTTTACAACCATTCACAAAGGGGAAGGTGTCCCTTGAGGATCCCTTCCCATCAGTGAATGGGTTACTACCTACTTGAAATAGGTGGTAATATGTGAATGTTTTGCAACCGCATTCACGGTCACAAAACATTCATGCATACCGTTAGATTCGGTATTTGGAAGGGGCGCCCTAAACACGCTCCTTCCAAATTCAGAATCGCAAACCCATTTTGCAATTCGGTAACAGCTTACCGAATCGCATATTAGGGTTTGCTGCATCTGGAGATTATTTTTTGCCTTTGCAAACGGTTGCAAAGGCAATAATCCTTGATGTATGTGCCCCAAAGTCCTTAAACTCACATGTGAATACAGCAGAGAATAGTTACCCTTCCTAGACCTTTTGCTGAATCCCATAGATGGATAACTACAATTTGAGCCGTATAAGAAACCAGTATCAAGGAACTCTTTATTACTCTATGATAGTTACCATCTCAGGTCTTGCAAATAAGTTTTGCCTTTAATATAATTTTGTTTAATTTAATTTCATTTAATTTAGTTCAAATGCTTCTCTGAAGAACCGAGATATCTTGACTCCTATATTAGTCTATCGTCATTATTGCCTCCTAACAATTCATACGTTTGATGAAGTACCCCAAGCTCTATATAATTAAGGTACTACAAGTCACCAAGGAGGCCGATAATCATATATCTTTAGTAGGTTGAAGGCAGAGTTCCTTTAAGATAATGTGTTTCTCTGGTAACTTGAAATAGGTCCTTCGTGTAAATGTGGAGGTATTTGGCCCCTTGCAATATATGATCCAAGCAGCTTAAAGTGAAAAGAAAATATAAATACCAGGGCTCAAGGGTGTTCTTGGCAGATAACAACCCACTACCACCTCTACCACTGCCCAGTTCCTCCAGCAGTACGAGCCCTGCTGTCATCAGATACTGGTCAGTACATTCAGGACTTTATTCTAGCTGTAGATATTTCAGGGTTGCCATGGAATGCCTCCAGCATGCTGTCCAAGCAAATTATTTTTTAAAGTCGTGATTTGCTGCGAGTGAGCAATCAGACGAAGTTTGACTATGCTAAGTTAATTTGAATGGAGGTGTTCTGCCCCTGTGAAGAATTTGGGCAAAATGTGGCCATGTAGTGCATTTTAAAGCATTGCATCCCATACATTTGCCAAGAATAAATATGGTCTGCAAGGGCTTGCATGACATATTGCACTACTCGTGTGTCAACTAAGCCTAACCCTCTACAGACGAAATGCAAGTTTTGATAACCCACAGACAATTTTAGTGCATTTTTTTCAGCACAAATTCCCTAAAAATGTCTAACAAGCATTAGTTGGGACATGCAGTTCAGAAAATACATTTTATGGGGGGCATCCGCTCTTTTGGATTTCCATTCCTTTAAAATTTACATTTTTCCAAGTAGATTCACAAGCAGTTCTTATGAATTCAAAACCTAACCGAAAGGGAAAGATTATGTATCATCATTCCATGAATACCCCAGTAACCCAAGAAGTTTGCCCATATGGAAGCAGCAATATTTTCAGAGGTCAGCATCATCACCTCATTGATGGTTTAAACATGCAAAGAAGTATTAACATTATTTGAGGGGCAGCATTTCACCATGTGTGGGCATCATCACATCACGAGTGCCCACTCCCGTCAGACCCAAAACTATGAATTGCACCATGTAGTAGTCATCCTATTAGTCAGCCACAACTTTGGCACTGGGGAACCAGTTTCCCTCCCTCATCTCTTTAGTCTTCATTTTGCCCTATGTTGGCTCATGTCAAGTTCTCGATCATTTACCAGGTCCTGCTTTTTCTTTTCTTGCCTATACTTGCATCCTGCATTTATAAAAGGAAATGTTTTTTCAAGAATCACAAAGGCAAGACGAAACAAGCAGTGGGTATGCTACTCACTGCTGATATAGGATAAATGTGAACACTTTGATCCATCCTACAAATTTGGAAAAGTCATTAAACTCCCAGTGAAAAGGTGAGCCTTTAACAGATACAGCATAACATTTCCACACATGTTATCATTCTAACTTGAATATGCTAATTTTGCATAGATTACAATGTGTGTCATGTCAAAAGCTAAATACTCATACATTCGCTTTTATGTATTTGCATTGTGTCTCTTGTAGTTTTACTTTTAATACTGAATTAGTTGAAGAAGAAAAGAATCAAACTAGACTTGATCAAACCACTGTTATAGATTTGAAAGCCATACACCTTTCAACACCAACTTGCTAAATAAAGAAAAAAATATTGTTGATGCCAAGGTTCAATAAAGTGAACTCTTCACTGGAGGTGAGATATCTTTGTGGTGAAAATCGAAAAGAAAAATACAAGGACACAAAAAGCAGCCAAACCTCATGAAAATGCAACTTTTTGGCTATATATTGGTTTTAACTCTAAAATGATAGTCAGAATACATTTCTAGTCCCTTGCCAGAGTGAGAGCTAAGAGAGTGAGAACTAATTGTAATGACAAGAATGGGTTTACTGTTGTCACTGCTGCCACTTTTAATCTAGCCTAAGACTTCTGTTAATCGATAAATATATACCAATTCTCAATTGTCATTTCGAGGGTGCCACCCTCCTAAGACTCATCTTCTTCACCTTGAAAACGGTCTAGCCTACCTCCTAAATCAGTGGGGTTGTATAGGTAAAATATGGGATAGCATTGGGCAATAGTAGCAATGTAGTAATAGTTCACTGATTAAACTCTCAGAAGCATTTTTTGGGGTCCACCCATTCAGACCTCCCATTTGTGTACAGTGTAAGAAGATTGAGGGGATCCTCATTATAGCACAGCAAACACCCCCAACGCCCTTTGGCTTATAATTTTTTCTCCTAAAAATTAATCCTCCAAGCCCTCAGGTAATTCCTTGCCACTGGCCACTCTGCTTGTCTGCAAGAGAGCCACAGTGGCAGTGCATTATTTTTGGGGACAGTTTTGTCACACTAACTCTGTTGCTGCCTGCTAGAGGAGCTAGGCCGTGACAATGAAGTGAGTCAAAGTGGCAATGCAAGGTGTTAAGGTGCAGAGGCAAAGGGGAAGTTGAGTTATGTGGCTCAATACACTGCATTTATATTACCTGGACTGACATGTAGAAAGAAGTACAAGATGTGCAGGGTCTCACAAGGATATCTGGCCAGTGTATTGCTAGACCTGGTATCTTTTGGCATGGTGTACAATGTTCTTTTGCTTCTGACCTCCCGTTTTTGACTGTGTGCTAAACTACAGCTTTGCTGGTGTTAGGACTCTGGGCACTTTACAACTGCTGACCAGTGCTCAAGTGCCTGTACACTATGTCTAAAATGTAAGGGCATTTGGTTTTTCCATGATTTACATATTTGATTTACAACTAAGTCCCTAGTACAGTGCACTACATGTGCTCAGGGCCTGTAAATCAAATGATACTAGTGTGCCTGCAGCACTGATTGTGGCACCCACATGAGTAGCTCTTCAAATTTGATTCAGGTATGCCACTGCAGAGCATGTGTATGCAGTTGCAAACAGTCATGTCGACCTGGCAATTTCAGCTACTTGCCAGGCACAAACGTTTCCTTGTATTACATGTAAGCCACCCCTAAGTGAGGCCCTAGGTAGCCTCATGGACAGGGTGCAGTGTATTTAAAAGGAAGGACATGTGCCTTTAAGTTTTTCCGTCCCAGGGAGTGAAAAAATGCTAAATTATTTTTTCAATACAGCAAGGCCTGTCTCTCCCATAGGCTAGCATTGGAGCTGCCACGTATCACTTTACAAGTGTATCTTCCAATTGGGAGCAGATGGAAAATGGAAGTTTGGGGTCTTTGGACTCACAATTCAAAAACACATCTTTTAGTGAAGTTGTTTTTTTAAATTGCAGGTCTGAAAATGCCAATATTAGAAAGGTATTTACAACAAGGGGTGGTGATGGACAGAGTCTCTGAATTAAGCAGAGTACTCTCACCCAGTCAAGAGATCAGGGCTAGATCCAACACCGTTTTTTAGCTCATTGCACCATCCCAGTTTCAGAACCTGGCTGTATGCAAATTAGTCTGTCCCTGGCCCAGTGCATCATGGGAACAGGGCAGACCAGACTACAAAAGCCAATTCTTACACTGGGAAGGAAACAAGGGTCCCCGGTAGCTTGTCTCCTTTCTGGTGAAGAATTGGCTTGGTAGTTTGGTCTGCCCTGTTCCCATGATACACTGGGCCAGGGACAGACTAATTTGCATATAGCCAGGTTCTGAGCTGGGATGGGGCAGTGAGATAAATAACGGTGATGGATCAAGCCCTGATCTTTGGACTGGGTAAGAGTGGTCTGCTTAATTCAGACACTCTGTTCATCACCACCCCCTTTTCTGAATAATATTAGAAAGGTGACATTTTAATAATGTAACTATTCGTGCATTTGCCTGTCCCTTGAATACACGTCTTGGTTAGATGGCAGTTGGACTTTTTGAATTCACTCTAGACAGGTACACACAAAGGGAGCTAGGTGTGCCCTGCATATCCTGATGCTCATCACCAGGCTGATGGGTCTTCCTAAGCTAGAGTGATGGGATGAGCTGACACTTGCACCTGAATTGGGCTGTGCATGTCCCCACACAAAGAGCGGCATACTCCCTGAAGTGTCTTTGGAGCCAGAGCTAGGAAGGGCAGGATCTTGTGCACTACAAAACCATTCTTCTCAGTCTCCCTACTTCAATGGCTAAAATGGGTAGAAGTACTGGACCTCTGACATCATATACTCAGATTACTTAGGGACTGACGACATTCAGCCATAAAGAAATGCTGTTGTACTGCTAAGAGGGATTTCCACTTTGCTATTTACTTTTCTGTGGTGGCCTGCTGCTTCTTGCCTGGGAGTGAGAGGACTGGACTTTACTGTCTGCATCCTGCTTTCTAAAGGTTCTCCAATGGCTTGACTGAGCTTGCATCCTGTTGGTGGAGTCTCGGAGACATCAAAAACTTCACCTGCATCTTGCAACGAGCACCTGGGCTCCTTTGCTGTGAATTCTGACCTGCCAAGTGGTGCCCGCCTTGGACGTGAGTTTGATGCTTCAAATCAAGAAACTCGATGCTAAGTGTCAGTCGGAACTGGCGGCTTGCTGTGAAAACAGTGCATCGCTGCTGCCTGCTTCGAAGTCATGGACACCGCTCACTGTGTGTGCAACACCATTGCTGCCACTTCAACACAGCCCTACTTTGCTGCTGTCCCTCCAAAGAACTCTGCAGCATGAGTCTCGACACCGCACCACCAGTGTTCCTGGTGCCCCTTCCCGACTCCAGCGTATCCCCAGCCCTGCGTGACTCCCAAGCTATGCAGAACATTGGGCCCAGCGGTTCAACTTTAATGACGAGGAATCAACTCCCCGCACCCTCAACATCGCCGCCTCAATGTCACTTCACCTTCTGAAATTGATGTTTCACACCCGCAAACAATGCATCATCTCCTCTGTGTATCATATCGTCCCAGAGTGGCACAAGCTTCAATGACCCTAAAATACCTTAAGGAACCCAAGCCTCATCTGCAACAGTGACACCTCACATCCACTGCTCGAAGGCACGCTCTTTATTTTTGTTGCTTTGTCCCTGGCCTGAGGCCATGCTTTTGGTTTCCACCACCACTAAGGTACTTGAGCACAACCAGATAGCCTCAGTTGGAGCCATAGACTTGCAGGCACTGACATTTTGATTTAATCTTTAGAAATTAAAATCTTGAATTATGTGTGTGTTGAATTTTTGTCATTTTGGTCTTGTTTTAATCAGATAAATATTGGCTATTTTTCTAAACTGTTGTGGCGTACATTTATGGTGTTATCACTGTTTTAGTGTGTGTGTGCACAAATATGTTACACATTGCCTCTTTAGTTTAGCTTGACTGCTCTGTGCCACGCTACCAGAGGGTGAGCACAGGTAAACCTTTAGTGCCTACTACACTTACCCTGACTAGAGTGTGGGTGCCTACTTGGACAGGGGACATACCTTTGCCTTCTAGAGTATGTATGTGCACATCACAGATGCCCTGTTCAGCCACTTCTGCTACACAATATTCTGCTCAATTCACTGGGTAATAGCTAAATTGGGTTCTTTATAAGACAAGAATCTTTCAGTCCTGATAATTGGAACCACCATTAGTGGGACAACCATATAGTGTCCTGTCCCTGGGTAATAAGTGCTGGCACTTGGCACTAAGGCCACAGGAACAAATTAAGCAATGATGACCCCATAAGTCAATGCAGTTTTGTGTGTTTTATGATGAACCAATGTGAACGTACATCACACTAACACATACATGAGTAAATAATGTTAATGTACATTTCATCTGCATGCAGATATCTCTACAACTTCACAATGGTGACCAAACACAGTGTCTTGTGAGGTAATGGAGCAAAAGAAATTTAACAACGGAAGAAGAGCACCTGGTGTCAAGGATAGCACAGCTAAAATATGTATGGAAAAAAAACTGAAAATCAACGTAAAACTTTGAATTATATAAGTGCTATTTAACATCCTGCATTTGTATAAGTCAAATAATTTATGTAGAAACTATCTCAACAAAAAAGGTGTAAAGCTGAGTTGATTGTCTCAGACAGAAGAAATAAACCTAAATGCAGACATGGACACCACCTTATCAAAACAATAAATGGATAGAAAAAACATAAAAGACAACTTTTGGAAGTGACAAAATAAACCACTCACAAAATACAATCCCTAACCATTCCAAAATTTAGTATAAAGAAGGGTGTGTAAACTAGGTATGGATAAAACCCCCACACCAATCAATTTTAAATACATTATTACACAACACCATTAACAAGAAATATTCATAAGACACTCTGCATCTATTTCAGTGGAAGCAACAATGCTCACCACGGTCTACAGCCAAAACTCAATGGGGCATTTAGGTGCAATCATATTATCTTATGGTCATAGGACATATACACCAATATGTGTTAAACAAGTGTGTTTTATTCACAAGCTGCAGCAGAAACTTGGTACTTATGCCACAAAATCTTGAAAAGCCACTTATTCAAGGCAGGGCACTACACCCCAAAGACTTTTCATATCATTGGGACTGGTCTGTCCATGTCACCTGCATAATGAGACTCATCATTCTGCTCAGTGGCATAACAAAACCTCAGGGGCCCCCGGCTAGGTAACGTGAGGTGGCCCCCATTGCCCATTCCCTAACTGCCTTGCTATTTTGGAGTTTTATATTTGTTTGCAGCTGGTCAGCCCAAGGGGGGGGGGGCATTGATGTCAATGGTGTGCCCCACACCCCCACCCCACTCTGGGGGACTGCAGGGGCCTCTGTTACACCCCTGATTCCGCTCCTCCATTTCCTTGACATCAGCCACCCAGTCCAGAAAGCAAAGTGACAAATCAAGTACGCCTTTACTAATGTACAAAAGATGAGTTGCTGCACTGCATAGCATGATCAGGAGAGACTAGGAAAGCACCATATCTACAGAGAAATGGTACTATCCTTCTCTCGACCTAGCTCTGTCACTCAATTAGGCTGCCTAGCACCATACACACATATTTGCACTATAGTTCTAGGGTGTGTGCGTGTGTGAGACTAGCATAGGTTTTGTACTGGAAAGGTGACCTTACAGTACAAAATAATATGCCCAGATAAACTTTAAAACTTTTCCCTCTTTGTGTGTATGCTGCACACTTGCAAATTGGGAAAAGTTAGGAGAAATAAAAGCATTTCTCCTTTTACCGCCTTCTTCACAGTGGTGTTAGTTTTTGTCACAAAACATGATTACTATTGTAAGTGGATAGGATTTTGTATCAAGCACCATGGTTGGTGGTATAGGAATGCCCAAGTACCACCTATGAAAACGCATCCTTGATGCAGAGTAATGCAACGCAGTGCGATTTACTTTCAGGCAACTTTCCAGCACAAAGCAACTAGAAGAACGAGGTTTGCAACTCCCTTTCAGCAAATTTCAGAAGGGGCACCATAAGAGCTGTTTTCAAACGTCTTGGTAAATAATGGTTGCGCCAGACTAAGCTGCAGAGGTTTGCCTTAGTTTTTGATCTAATGTTGAAGCATTGTCCACGGACGTGTTGTTCATGCATGTTATGCATACTTTAAAAATCGTACTGTAAACAGCATCCATGTGACGAGGGGGTCCATGTGACGAGGGGGGGCAGTGTAGTCATGCCCAATGTAGACAATGTTTGGTAATTAATGAACATTTCATGATTGGACTTAGACATGAATTCTAATCATTCTCTAACCCCTTCGATGCTTGTGACGGAACCATTCCGTCATCAGTCACGGTTGAGCTGTGCTGATGACGGAATGGTTCCGTCACGACCACACCCTGTTCTGGAATGTCCAGCACCAGGGGGGAAATCGGCACCGCACGCAAGGTGTTAAACATTCAACTTGTAGACATTTCAGAATGGTAGATTATGAGAACACCGTCGACGTTGCGCACATAGTAATGCCTAAATTCTTAATGACTGTGGGGCAAATTATCAAGGGTGGTGATAGGGAATTTTCGCCGCTTTAGCGGCCGTTTTCGGTCGCTAAGCGGCGATAATTCTATCGCCCTATTAGCAAGCTGTTGCTAACAGCAGTTAGCGACAGCTTTTAGGTGATAGCGAGCGGTTTGGGGCCCGCTTTGCATGTTAGCGATATTTATCGCAAATGATATGCAAAGTGGGCGTACCCAAACTGTTAGCGACTGAAAACAGTCGCTAACATCGCTATCGCCTATTAGCAAGGCAGGCGTAGCAATGGAAATATTCACGCTAAGCGCGAATATCTCCAAATACTAACACTTGCCCAGACCAGTTCTTAGCCATGTTATCCAATGGGAGGTGGATAACATGGCTAAGAGCATTTTGTCGCTAATGTGTGAATATCGCTGTATTCTCAGCGATATTCACGCATTTTGCCTCTATCGCCGGAAAATGTATCGCTTTGGAGATAAACATTGCTAATAGCACGTTATCTCAGCGATAAATTCCGGCGATGCTCAGCGATAAAAAAATCGTTGCTAAGCCTATTTAGCGATACAGATTGCTACTTGTTGGTAATATGCCCCTGTTTTCTTTACATATTCCTCGGTTTGCGTAATTTAGGCACGTTATTTTGTGCATAAATATAAATGTATGCTTTGCAGTAATTAATCTGATGTTTAAGATGCTTTCATTTGTATCTTTTCACATAAAAATGTGTTCTTTTTATCATTTATCCTTTTAATGTATTTATAATTGATACATTTTGCCCTGCATTTTGTGGGCTGTGTTTCTTTGGAACTAAGTAAGGGATTCTACAAAAACAAATAATTACATCCAATTCGATGGCTCAGACTTTATTTTTTACAAAATGAATCAAACCTTCACTGACGACTGATTGCGAAGGTTCTCTGTTTTTGCACAAGTGCCCTCCCCAACTGTTTTTTTTCAACTTGACAAAATTGCAGAGGCCGTATTACATATGTGGCACATTTTCCTATTTAGAGCTGGGTGCACTGTTCAAAAGGTGCACCCAGCTCTAACCAAGAAAATGTGCTGCATTATAGTGAAAGTGCTTCCCACATGGCAGTCATGAATTCGCGCTGCCCTGGGAGCAGTGCATTCAGGTGAAAAATGAAGCAGATGCTTTGAAACCACTCAGTGTTTCACACTGCTGGCAGCAACCCACGTGCACTTTGATGATTAGAAATCCCTTTGCAGAGGGTGCAGTGAGTGACTGCATCCACCGGCAAGGGGATGTCTGGTGGGTCAATGAGACCCCTTTTCCTTTCTCCAGATGGCTGCCATCATGGGGCACACTGCCAGTGTGCCACCTGGCAGCTTCTTTGCCTCTGGGCCCACGTCTGTAATACGGCACGGGGGCAGTGGCAGAGAGATTGCCTCATGAGGGAACGCCCTCTGATGATGCAAGTTATGTGCACCAGGGATATCTGTATTACATAAGAGAACGCACAAGCATCTGCAGCCCCTTCTGTAATACCAAAGTGCCCCAGGGGCGCCCACAGAGCGCTCAAATGCCTGTTGCGCCCCCAGGGCACTCCGGTAATATGGCCCATTGTGTTGCTTTCATATCGGATTAAAGAGAGAGTCCTCAAATCCTATCAACAGAGAAAACATTGATCAAAGATTGTTAACAATGACTGACTATTTGTAGACCACTGATGGATATAGGGCCGCGTTTGGATTTTGATGATGTGGAAGCCACACTGTAAGTCAGCAAGGCTCCTGTCTTGCCAAACTCTTGTCTTTCCCACCACATTTAGAGGTGGGCGAAGCACCAAGTTTCCTGCTTCCTCTGTTGGAAACCTTTGACTGATGGCCATCCTGCCCAACGGTCAGAAGACAATATGCAGCAATCCTTCTGACCTTCAATTTTCTCATACCGGTCCACCAGGGAAAACGAGAACAGTAAACAACACTGTCCCTCGCGTGCTTAGAGGAAATTCTCAGTGCATCATGGCCAATTGTGTTTTTTGTCCGGTAGCGGCTCGATTTGGCGGTGCAGCGCGCTCAACTAAATTTGTTTTATTTATTTATATGTTTACTTACCTCTAATCGGCTGTAATCTGTAGTTTACTACCCCCTACCCCTCCCCGCCCCTCGTCAGCACCCGGCAGTACTCCCACCACAGGCCGCTACTGTCTTTGTCTTTCAAAAACAAAAGGGGTTTGAGTCTGAAAAACAAATAAATTGCAGAACAGGGTGGAAACAATAGGGCTCGCGCTCCGCAAAGTTCTCTTCTCTGCCATCTGGGCAGTTGTCTCACCGGCAGCTCTCCTGACGCAGTAAGTGGTCCTCAAATAGGCGAGCAGAGGCCATGGCCTCTAGTGCGTATCAGACAGGCTGGCTGTGCGCCCGGGTCTAAATAACTCTTATGTTTTGGCCATGAGCATCACTGCACATCCAACGGAAATGCAAATAAGGCTCATCCTTTTCCTTTCCCCTGGAATTTCAGGTTCCCGCTGTAACTAGATGGTATGAGGATAAGGTCATTACTTCAATATGCGCTGCAAATTAGCATGAATCACAAATTACGGAAGACCAATGGGCCCCGGCTCCTGCAGCTCATCTCGAAATACCTCACTTGCTAATGCAAATGTAACGCATTGAGCAAACAGAGACATTTTTCAATCTTCTACCTTGAAAAGTGTCATGTTTGTGTAAATTAAACGTATTTTGCTTTCATCTCTCCACAGAAGTGCTTAACCGAAAAGCAATTTAGCAGATTTACAGTGCGTGTATATTTAAATTGCGTGCGCATTATGATGTCAATCAATACCCCCAAATCGCTTGCTTTTATTTCTATTTAAAGCAAATAGCTCATTTCACTTTGAAATGCTTCAGCCAAAACACACAAAACGCGCGGCTCCTGCGCTGAATCTTAAACGTAATCAACAGCCGCGTCTGAAAGTTGAACATGAAAGTTCTGATTACGCGTCTTTAAATTCTTTATTTATAATGGATTAACATAACTTCAAATGATAGAGTACCAAGAAAAGCTTTTCAGGTAATAATCTCAAGTAGGCACTTATTTTCATCACTGTAACTGTCACGTTCAGTGTTCTATTTTATTTCTTTATTATATCGGTGTTTTTTTTCTCCCTAAAATGAAAACAATATGCACGAAGGTGCTGGTTCCCTTTGTAAAGAGTGCGTACTATTAATATTTCAGTGAACTTGTTTACTTCAGTAAAGGGTCACTCTATAACATGGCGTAGTATATATCTAGCAGAATGTTCCGTAAGAAAGCAGTAAGAAATGGAAGGTAATGATGGACAATAAACTATACTTTCTTACGATGTAGTACGCTCCTGTTGGTTTATTAGAAAATGTCTAACGAGGAGGAATCCTTTAAAAAATGTGGTAAATAAAAATCGCCAGACTCCCTCAAGGGAAGGAATGCTTGTCTTTTTTTTGCAATAGGGAAGCTAGCAAAGAGGTTTTACATCGACGAAACGTGTAAACTGAGCATCAAAATAATGTTTTTTGTGAACGATGTACTAAAAGTCCGGCTTTAAGTGGCATAAGGAATGACAAAATACTTTTTGGGAGACTATATTTCTAAAGTACTGTGTTGTCTTCATTGACCTCGCTGCTCCCCTATTCTGAAACGTTTCCTAACTTTCGGTTCTCCTGAGCCCTAATTTGAACACACTGCCAAAATCCGTACGCCCCTACTAGAACTATTGACAAAATGTGTGCTCATGAATCCCTACTGGGGAATATTTTTAAATCAATGCACACTAGCAACTAATTGAAAATATAGCCTAACTGGTGTGCCAACAAAAAGCAAAAAGGGAGGAGTAGGGCAAAAAGTTTGGTGGAAGACCACCCTAAGGCTGGCAGGTTAAGAATAATAAAATATAGGCACTGGCCAAGATGGCTGCGTAAATTGCGTATGCTTCTTTTACCCAATAACATCGGATTATAATCCACCCAACTCCTGATTAGGAGCAAATCGGGGTGTCCGTCAATGCCTGCTGCACCCTCTGTGACGAACTGCAGGTTGAGGGCAGCATAGCGATGACGTCCTTCACATCAAATGGCCAGGCTGCCGAGGTTCATCGAGGAAGTGCGGCCTATGGTGCAGGGTATCTCGGAGGGGGGCGTTTACACGTGGGGTTTGTTGCAATTTTGTGGTTGCCCTTAATGCTATAGGGACACAGGACCAATGTGTCTAAGACATCCAGGCACAGAGAGAGAGAGAGGGAGGCCACCATAGGAGGAGGACACCAGATCCACCTTAGACAGGCTATGGTGGTACAATCAGTGATGACCCTAACAGCCATGACATGGAACGTCAACGTCCTTAGCGAATGTATTTAGCATACCACGGTTCTCCAATATCTCCACAGAATGTCCCCGGATGTGGTCCAGCTACAGGAAACCCATCCTAAGGAAAATTGCTGCCTGGCAATGAATAGATTTAGGTACACCCTCCTGGCCCATGTGGAGTTCTCGTCCGGTTCTAGAGGAGTGGACATTTTGGTGAAAAACACGGTCCCCTTCCTGCCGGGGTGCTAGTGGCATGACCCTTGTGGGGACGATGGAGGGTCGAACATTAAACCTCTGTTCTCTATACATACCACCAAGATGGCACACAGACACTTTCCCAGAACTTTGCGGGGTACTGATGGAGCTTTCCCCGAGGGTCTTGATAATGGGAGGAGACATGAATGCTATGATGGCCCTAGATGCGGATAGGAGTGTGTCCTCCAAACATGGCAGGGTGCAGGAACCACTACTGGGATTTGTGGGGGCAATGGGACTTGTAGATCTGTGCTGCAAGCACAATCCAGCGGCCCTTACACATACCTTTCAGCGGGGCATGGCAGGGGGTCGCTCCCGGACTACATTTTCACACAATGTAAAAATATAGGGCACTTCTGTGGGGCACAAAAGAGAGCCAGGGAAATCTTGGCTCATTCTCCTGTGGAGGTGCAACTCTTGGGCCTGACCCATATGGGACAGGACTGAATACTATTTCCTAGAGAACTCGGGATCAGTTGACTCGCTTTGAATCCTGTGGGAGGCCTACAAAGTAGTGGTCTGTGGCTATGGTCAGGCAATGATAGGGGTGAATCAGAAGGAGCGGCGCTCTCAGTGTGAGACACTGGAAACGGAGGTTGAGGCACTGGAGTACAAGATTGAGCGGTAGGGAGACCAAGACCACTCACTGACTCACTGCTTGCACCTCAAACAGCAAGAACTGAAAAAGCTGGAGGAGAATGCTGCTCGAATGCACTCCATTGCCACACAGAGGCATATATATGAATTGGGAGACAAGGTGAATACGTTGATTGCATGGCTAGAAGGGAGAGACCGAGGAAGGAACTGGATGCTTGAGCTTCAATCTCCAGGCAAACCCCATGTAAAACCGGGAGACAAATAGGAGAGACCTTCGTGGGGTACTACGAGGCATTGTACGAGTTTGCCGCAAGCAGATCCCTGGAAGACTCTACGGACCTGCTCCAAGATGTCTCCTTATGGGAACTTCCAGATGGAGACAGAGCTGAACTAGACAAGGGCCTGGTGGTGTAAGAAATAGGGCAAGTAATAAGGTACATACAGTCCATGAAATCGACGGTTCCCAACGGGCTACCCGCGAAACTGTACAAATGTGTGGTGGACAAGGTGGCGCAGCCAATGCTTTATATGTTCCGAAAGGCTAGGGAAACCTGCCAGCTGCATGAAGACATTTGACTGGCCACAATAGTAGTTATGCCAAAAAAGGATAAGTCCCTAGACCAATGTGGTTCATATGAGACCATCTTCTTTGCAAAATTTGTAAGCAAAGTCCTGGCCAAGGCATTGGCAAACAGATTGCCTCAGGTCATCTTGAGCTGTCTGGGTTTATGCCGCACCGGAGCACCAGAATCTCAGGTGGCTCTATAAAGTCATGCAATTGAAGGCATCCCAGCAGTATTTGGCAGCGGCGCTGCTCTCGTTGATTGTGCGTATGGCATTTGACAGCATAGAATGCCCTATCTCTTTGTAGTTCTGATGCAAATGGGCTTTGGGGAAAAATATTGTGACTGAGTCTGACTTTTATATCGGAACCCACTGGCACATGTCAGGGTTAATGAGGTATTGTCCAGATCTTTCTTACTGCACAGCGGCACATGCCAGGTATGCCACCTCTCTCCCATGATATTTGTGTTGGCCCTTAAGTCATTGGCGGCGTGGGTGTGCCAGGATCCACTTGTACACAGCATCGCAAGCACAGGGGACTGGAAGGTGCATATCTCTTTGTACGTAGGTGAAGTTCTGCTATATATGTGCACGCTCCAACAATAAATTCATTGACATGCCTATTTTCAGGATATTTGTCAGCTATTCTGGTTATTATATACATTGGGGACATTGATTGGGTACCTCCCCCCCAACATCTGACTGGACGGCATTGGTGCGGAAAGATGAGTTTCAATATCTGAGTAACCGTATCACCCACTCGGAGAAGGATTTTATATCCCTCAATATATTCATGCAGCTGCGTAGATTGTGGGATTGAGAGATTGCGGGAGGATGTGACACACTGCATGTACTCCAGAACACCCCATACAGAATCCCACCTAACGTCTTCCAGACGATAAACTTCGAACTTGGAACCTTGTTTTGGGAGGGAGGAATCCCCGAATAGTGTTGCAGAAGCTCCAGCGAGGAGTATACAATGGTGGACTGGTGGTTCCAGATATCAGGTGCTACTACTTGGCATCCCAAATCAAACATAAATGGCTGGGTGTTCTCAGACTCCTCTGAGCCGGCATACTATTTGGGTCAGCATGCCATGGGATCAATTGGCAATCTAGAGGCTTTCTAGTGGAAGAGCGGCAAGAGGGAACTGTAGTGAAGTTCTTATATCCCTGATAGGCTCTGCACATTGGAATAATATACACTATAGTTTTGAGTTGACATAGGACTGAGGTCAGTATGTCTCTATCGAGTACATTACATTAAGTTACTTGTGTGAGCCAGCTAACTCAGAGGTCACTAGAAACTTCTCGAATGAACAAGAAGGGATTAGTCTCTGACTACCGCATAAACATGACAACTTTGTTTCCCTTAGAGTCCCAACAATCTCAGAATCGTGGAAACAATAGATAGCCGCTTCACTCAGTCAATTGTGCATGTTTAGTTTATACAGAGTTGCACAGAAATAGATAGACAGGCATTTCAATAAAAAGGGTTTATTGAACAGTTTTGTTTCTCATGCAAGAGATATGAATTGCTACAATTGTAAGACAGAATGCAGAGTATCATACGTACAGCGTTAGCAGTAGGACTAAATCATACTACAATAGCATGGTCTGTAGCTATGACATATATTCATAAAAATACATACATAAATTACACAGGCTAAAATACTCATCTGGTGCTTCTAATATAATCCTACTCCAGTGTACCTAACCTAAGTGTAGTACGAGGGAAGAAGTAGGTGCTGTTCAGCTATAGTTTAGTTTAGCAATAGATTAGTTTAACTATAATTTCCAAGAGTCCCTCTAGGTTCTAGTCTGCTCCATACCTTAGAATGAGAGAGGTTGGAATCTCTTTCCCGGGTTTCGATCTCTAACACCCCGCAAGGAGAGTCAGAAACACTGGAGGTGGATTCTCAGCGAGGAGGATAGCAACGTCTGGTCAGTGCATCAGTTGGGGACTGGACTTCCTTCCCAACTTGCCGTGGCGAGCCACGTCGTGCAAGTAGGCAGTCGAACCGTGGTCTGAACCGTGGCTTGCCATGGCAAGTGAAGGCATATTTATACCTTGAAGGTGTTTAGGAATTCCAGTATTGACGTAAAAGTCGGGCATAAGAACATCAGGAATGAACCCCTAAGGAATAGATGTTCATGCATAATAAATGAGTTCTTGGAGAAATAAATATCCAAGCAAGGGGAAGTCCTAAAGGCTTAAGAGTCTGGTTTTCCAAGAACTCGTTGTGATGTAGATGAACGGATGTAGGTGGCCATGCCTGTATTTGGTTAGCATGAGCAATGCCTAAATAAGGGCTGAATTTATATGCCTAAATAAGGGCAATGTGAATTGTACCTATATAAGGGCATAAATCGGGAAATACATACGGAATATAAATCGGCACACAACAGAACTTTTGGCACACACTCAGGCGGTAGTGCGAGCTTGGTAGGAAACAAAAAAACTATTGGTTTGGGAGTCCAACTTGCAGCTCAAACTTCCATATGGACCAGTGATGGACTAGGAGAAGCAGGCTGTCTACAGGGCTTTGCCTGAAGGTACCTCATGGGGATTAATCACTTGTGAGACATCTGGCAGGAGGGGGCAATGATCACGTTTGTAGATTTGCAGTTAAAATATCAAATGGCTGACACCGAGTGCTTTTGATACCTGCAGTTGTGACACGCCCCTTGTTACTACCTACCTACGGGCATGCTGATTTCCAAGAGCTCCCCCCTTGAGGACCGGTTCCTCCTTGACCTACTGCAAAGTTCTTAATAATTTGCCGGACCCTCTGGGCCCACTGAGGGAGGTATGGGAGACAGACTTGGGGCTTATAGAGGATGATGACTGGGCAAATGCAGCGCAATGCCCTAGAGAGATAGCCATTTGTGCATGCTACTGCTTGGTACAGATCTGTATTCTGCACAAATCATATGCCTCCAAGATACTACAACATAAATGGGGCTGTTGAGACTCAGACAGTTGTTCTTAAGGGTGCGGAGAGGAGGGATACTTCTTTCATATCATATGGACTTACTCCGGTGTTTGGTGCCATTGGGAGGGAGTGACTGCGGCTGCGTGTCTCCGGGTCCCACTGGAGACAAGGTGGTATATCCTGCGCATAGCAAGGAAGGAGTTGTGGTTCCTCACATCTCAGCATTTGGCTCATGCATGCCTCTGCACTCGCAAAGAGGAATATCGCTCGGGCTTGGGGAGGCGTCCCCACCAGGGGTGGGTGACTGGGAGCATGATATGGACCAGTGCCAGTTTGGCGGAGAAGGCTGTTTAGGAAAGTGGAGTCTGACCCCAAAAATGGGAAAAGATTTAAGCCCACTGGATGGAAAAGGCAGGGATAAAAAACAGCAGGGGTTGGGTGTTCTAATGCAACTGAACTACAGGGAAGACTCGCAGGGGAAACCCCCCCCCCTTTCCAACTATATGTACCATGGATTGTGTACACCTCTGTATCTGTGTCAATTGTATTGATGTCTCCTGTGGCTGCTATTTAAAAAGAGTTTTAAAAAAACAAAAATAAAATATTGCTTTATGTTGGAAAGGGCCCTTTTTGCAGGGTTATTCCCAAACCTTTTGCTTCTTCCTCCTTTGTTTTTCCTGACCTGTGGTGGTTGGCTGTAGGACGCTGGGTACTTTACCACTGCTGGTCTGTGCTAAAGTGCATATGCTCACTGTGTAAATTAGTATTGTGATTGGTTATCAATGATTGGCATCTTTACTTACCAGTAGGTCCCTAGTAAAGTGCATTGAGTGTGCCAGAGCTGGTAACTCAAATGCTACTAGTGGGCTTGAAGCACTAATTGTACCACCCACATAAGTAACCTTGAAAAGATGTCTCAGGCCTGCCAACGCAGTGCCTGTGCAAAGTTTGTTAACTGCCATGTTGACCTGGCCAGTGCACACACTTGCCAGGCCTTACCCTTCCCTTTTCTTACACATAGGACACCCCTATGGTATGGCCAAGGTACACCCCTGGGCAGGGTGAAGTGTATGTGAAAGGTAGGACATGTATTAGTGTGCGTAACATGTCCTGATAGTGAAATACAGCCAATTTTGTTTTTCACTATTGAAAGGCTATCTTGCCCATAGGACAGAATGGGGAATGCTGTGTAACATGTTTACCTGCATATCTTCCCATAGGAGTGAGATAGAAAATTGGAGTCTGGCATCTCTGAACTCAGAATTTAACAACAACTCTTTTAGGAAATATGTTTTTTAAATTCTGTGTTTGAAAATAGCACTTTTAGAAAGTGGCAATTTTCTTGTTCAACCTTTCTGTGTGCCTCTTCCTGTTTATGGATTGACTGTCTGGTTTGAGAGTGACAGGAGCTGGGGTGGCTCCACGAGTCTGGGTGAGTCTGCACTAGGCTGAATAGACTGCTCTGCATTGGAGTGGTGGGAGGAGTAGCACCTGGGCCTGAATAGGGCTGTGCCTGCCTTCCACAATGCTGGCTTCATCTCCTGCGGTGCGTCTGAAGACCTTGGCCCACATTCACAAAGGAAGAAGTTGTGCACTGGCAGAGTGCACCCAGAACTGGTCTGGACTGGGTCCAGGACCCCTTACACCTAGAGAACACAGACGTTTGGGGTATGAATATGAGAGCTGAAACCCCTAAACTTTAGATCATCCTGGAATTCAAGAGGAACCTTTGCAGAGAAGAAGAGCTGGAAAAACTGGAGGGAAGGACTGCCCTTGATGTGTGTTCTGAGGCTAATCTGCAGTTGCTATTCTGCCATGGGAAGGAGAAGGACTTTCCTTTATGCTGTGTCCCTTGCTTGAAGAAGTTCTCCAGGGGCCTGGGGAGAGCTGGCCTCCTGTTTTGAAGTCCCAGGAACAAAAGGACTTCACCCCAAGCCCCCTCTGAACTCTGCTGTGTGAGTCCTGACCTGCCTAGAGTGCTTGATCCAGTTGTGGTTCCTCTGGAGGTTGTTGATGCTGTTTGGCAGCTGGAAGAAGAAGAAGCGTGAAAAGAACTGCATCGCTTTTCTTGCAGCACGTTTCACCGGCGCAGCTTGATTGCACGAGAAGATTTCCATCTTATCGCAGTGCCGCTGTGAAGATCGTCGCAGCACCTGCAGCCGCTGCAAGAACCGACGCATCGAGGGATCATGGCTGAAGAGGATCGACGCCGCACAACTTTGCCGCATCGATCGCTGTCGCATCCTGAAGATCTACGCATCGTACCTGTGTGAGACGCTTTCCCAACGCATCACCGGCAAACCAGGACTGGCACAAAGACTCAACGCATTGCTCCCCCTACAGACCGGATTCAACGCTTCCCATCCGCTGCGTGCAGCGGGGCTGTCACATCACCTCCTCAGGGTCTCAGGAGTGTTGCATCTCTTTGTTTTTTGACACTGCAGCTCTTTGGATTGGGAACTTTTACCACATCTCCAGGTACTTTGGTGCTAAGTCACGCATCCAAAGATTTCTATGGTACAGGTTCTTGAAACTTTTTTAAAGTCATATTTTTAGACTGTGTATGTTGGATTTTTGTCGTTTTGGTCTTGTGTAAGTTAGATAAAGATACTTTATTTCTCCTAACTGGTGTGGTGTACATTTGTGGTGTTTTCACTGTGTTACTGTGAGTGTTGTTACAAATACTTTAAACATTGCCTTTGGGATAAGCCTGTCTGATCGTGCCAAACTACCAAGGGGGTGAGCAGGGGCTATCTAAAGTGTGTATTCCCCTTACCCTGACTAGAAGCAAGAGTCCCTATTTGCCCAAAGGTACCTACCTCTGCCAACTAGAGAGCCCCAGTTCTAACAGTTTACATTAAAAAAAAGCCCTAGAAATGAACTTAAAATACCAAAGGTTAAAGTGTCGATATAGTTATACATGTAATATCTTGATTTGCATAAAATAACGTATTCACTGAAAAAACTAACTCTTCCTTAATTTCTACTTTCTCCTCCATAAACCCCTCCCATTTAGTGGTAAATATGCCCCTTTTTCCAGCCACTGTCCCAGGTACCTGGTGAAGACTGGTGATCTATTAAAGAAGTGGGGCTTAAATGCATGCCTTGAGTGTGATCAAGCCATGTGTCCTTTATGTTATGAGCCCTTTCATATTTACCTTACGATACGCAAGTCTCTGGGTACTGGTTGGATAGTGTAACTAGTAATATTTGTTATGCAGTAGTATATAGGGGACTCCAGTATTCTAGAACATGTGCACAGTCAAGCTTATATAATTTTTAATGACTGAACCATTCAAAGCTAAAGTCATCAGTATTCAATTGATGGAGCAAGGTTTTGCATATAAGCAACTTGCTGGATGAATCTTCTCATATAATCATAATAAAGCATTAATAAACGTGTTTGTTATACTAATATACACAAAATGTGCATACAATGTAGAAGCAGGGGAAGCATGCCCATGTGTCTACTAACAAATAACTGAATGAGACTAAAATGGCTGCTAAAGAACGCGGTAAACAAAGTGCGAATGCGCCAACAGCATGATGTCATAACACTTGGAGGGAAAGCTTTGCTTCTGCGCACTAAAGTACAAAATGGCCGCTTTAGAACTCACATGCTAAGCATCTGCTTTACTCAAAACAAAACTGCATTTTATACTAAGTGATAATGCATAAAGAATTATTTTAATTAAATGGGAATAGAGTAGACATAAGTGGTATACAGTGAAATCGTTTTATTTGAGTCTAACATCTTGTCTTTTTAACTTCTCTGTTTGTTCGCTATTGGGCCTTAATCGAGAAACGAGGCTTAAACACAAGTGGTTAGCGAGCGCAGCCTCAGTAGAGTACAGCCCTGGAGTCATGATTCCAAGCGCTGGAACATGGTCAAGGACGATCTTTTCTCATAGGGAGAAAATGATGGAACATCCTGAAGACTCAATGAACAAATGTATTAATGTAATACAATGTTTTAATTTAAAATGAGAAAACTGGTGGGAATAAAGCTTTGGAGAAACAAATTAAATGGGCGTGTACATAAGACAATGCTCTTTAGAAAAGTATTACATTTAGTATTGTGTGACGATAATCCCCTTTGGCTTGTCCAATCAGAATATAGAAATTACACCAGTTTGAAACATTTGGGGGTGGAACATGCCACCAGAAAGTATAATTGGGATAGTTAGCAAATTGAAAGGTGCTGATCGCTGTCAGAATGCTGAGAGATAGACTTGATGTCCGATTGCTGATTAATTACCTGAAAGCACACTTAGAATCTTCAAAATAAAATTTAGGAACGAGAGTGCTGAAGAGGACCGAGGAGGCAAGGGACTAGGAACGAGGTGCGGAAGAATTGTCGAGGAGGGAACTAGTGTCTGAGAGGGGTTTGATGCTGGCGTTAAATCCAGAAGAGGTGATCTGTCCTGTTAAATCCTGTCCGGAACCTGTTACCTGGTAATTCGTCTGTTACCTGGTAATTCGTGGGGTCCCAACTCTTGGCCAGAGGTATCTGACCTCACACCATCCTAGGTAAATATAAAATGTATTGTGTCAATGTGCCTTTTCTCTCTGTCCTCTCTTCCCGAGGTATTCGTCATTAAAATGATAGACTAATTTAAGCACACTGAATTGTACCTTCTCAGAATGATGGAGTTAACACTGTGATTTGTATTTGATTCACTAAATTTTTCCAGATATTATTTTTAAATTTAACTGAGTCTGAGGTTAATCATTGTAGATCCCATGAGTAAGGAGGGGCTTAGTAAAATATTAAATAGGGTCAAAATCTCTAGGCAAACAGACATAAAGAAGCCCAAAAATTGATTCCCGGCGGGGTTTCATCAACTGGATACTGTAAGTGAGTGTGGTTAATGAGCCCAAATGTGTGTGATTTAGAAGTAAGTGTCCGTAGGTTGGTGTCCCGCTGGATCACTATGAACCTGAGAGCAGTGAATGCCAGCATTCAGTACCCATTGTGTGCTACTGCACAGGGATGTATATGAGTCATGTGTTTCTCGTGTAGTAAAATTCCCTTTCACTCTCTTTTCTCTTGCTAACTCGAGAGACATGGGGGATAAGGAGAGATGGGATAAGCAGTGAGAGGGACAGATAAGGAAGGCAGAATAAAGACGGGAGCAGGGTAGAACTTGAGAATGGTTACACATTTTTACCTTTCAGTTGTAAAAGTATGTCACGGTTGGACTGGCCAATAGAGCAATCAGGCTGTGCTCGATGCGGTGCTCTGACAGGGCAATAAATGGGACGGTTTTAAGGCTGTTTGTGGGCCTATTTTATGGTCTACTGTGCCAAGTTTGACTGTTGATTTCCATGAAATTAAAAGCCAAACATTCTGCAGAAAACTCAAATTCATGCAGTCTTCCAACCTTGCAAAACACACATTCATTAATGAGGCCCACTTTTATGTTGTTTCTTAAGACTATTTTCTGTCCCAGTTTGACCCTGAAGATGTTTCTTTGTTCTGGTGACGCTGCCAGTACTGGACTACACTTCATAGTAGACATTGCAGGGTAGCTAGTGGCTGAACCAGTCCTGTTCTTGCTCAGGCTCACAAAGTATGCAGTGGGCATAGCAGTTATCAGCACAATAGTACAGTTTGCACGACTGGCACGATAGATCTGCTTCTTTTGGTTTCTAGTTGGGGATCAGATTAGGAATCAGCCACACGCACTGTGCATAATCATTGGTCTGTCGTACGTTCCATTTATAGGAGTGGTGGATGTGCCCTGATGTATTGGGGCACAGTTAAAGGAAGGCCATTGTGTAACATAATGAAATAAAACTGGACACTACCTAAATATTTATTTGCTAAACGTTCTTGTGTAAAGAATGAGGCACTACTGAACACAAATAAACTTTGGTCATGCAATGTTTCCATTTCTTACCTGCCATTTAAATTCATTACTAGTGAGCCATAGCTCATATACTTCTTGCCACTATGCTATGAGGACTGATGCTGCTGCATGCAGAGCACTGGCACTTTTACACCTTTCTTCAATTTCAACAACCGTCTAAGCAGACAGCCATATTGACATGGTCTTGTCTTTGTTTCCTTTCAATGGAGACTTCGTTGTTTAAAAGGTTAAAAAGTATAAATGCATACACTTCAGCAAAATGTGAACATTTTAAACTAAATGTAGAAATAATAAATTACAGTAATTAACCCAAAAAGCTCAAAGCGGGATATACCATATTTTAAATAAAATTCAGCTATTTATTCAGTTGAATTTGAATTTTCTTTTTTTTTTTTTGTTTGTTCACACTTTCTTTAAAACAGCTTTACATGCTGGGCCATCCTCCTCTCGTTCTCGGGGTAGTCTGTACACCAGTCATGAGCACTCTTTCCGGACTTGCTCAGGGTCGGTATGGTCATTCAGGCATTGCTGATGTCATCCCAAAGGGTCGGAAACATCCTTGCTGACTGATATACACCCACGGGTAGCAAAGGCTTTTGTCTCAACCACCCAAGGCTGCCTTTGTACAGCAAGGCTGCACTTTGTTACAGAAGGGACCGCCCAACAGTGCTGATGTGTCAGATATCCAGGGCTGGAAGGAGGTATGTCCTAATAAGCCTGCGACAGTGGACTGGCACAGGCGCACTAGTACACATGCCTATGATGTGTGCCTGACTGCCTGGCCTTTGCTCAGAGCATGGGTCCAGAGCCAGACTGACCATAGCGGGCGCCGGGCAATCCCCCGGTTCACCGCACGGGTGGGGGCCGGTTTTGGGCCCCTGGGGGCCGATATTGTTGCTGCAAAATCGGCCCTGTAACAAAATCGGCCGAAAACCGGCCCGGCAAAGAGCATGCTGCTGAAATCTATGACCTATTTTTAATATGCCTAGATATTTTAATTAGAAGAGGAAGCAGAAAATGGGGGAGGGGAGAGGGGCATGTCACCGATGCTCATTGTAAGGAGCCGCCCAGGTACATGCCACAATTCCGACTAAGTAGTAAACTTACTTGTGCGAAGATCTCCCCATAAAAAGATATAAGAAGTGGACATGGAGATGTAAATTTGTAAGTTTCCAAGCAGGTAACGTGTACATCGAAAGTGCAGCTTTAAGCAATATAAAATGCAGTTTGTGATTCGAACATTCAGTTTGTAATTTGCTTTTTATCTGGACAGGAAGCTGTCAATTGATTAGCAGATTAGATGAGAAATAAAAAGATAATGTGTTGAAACAAGTTAGAGGGTTTTAAGAGAAAGGTTGGCCTGGTGGTGGGTGACTGTGAGAAAGTCGATTGCTACAGGTGGATCTCAGATAAGGATGGCACTGTTCTTGTTAAGGACAGTAAAGATTTCAGAAATGTAATCCTGAGCTTAACCCCTGGGAGCTGTTACACAGAGCAGACGAGCTTAATTTAATAAAATGTGTAAGCAAATGGAAGTATCAAAACACTTGAAAATTCAAAAATATATCACAATAAAATTCTCACTCCAATTTATAAAAATGTAAAATATTTTTATGAACAAAATGAAACCAAAGCAACAAAAATCTTATAAGGGGAACTGAAGATATGCATTATTAAAGTTTTGAATAAAAATTGTGCCAAAATGTACAAAGCACCAACCACGGGCAATATAACCTGCTAGACCAGGACATGGTTGAGGTTTGAGGCTGTGATGGAGTGTGAGACGGATGAGAGGCCTAAGTGGGTCATGGTCAAAGAGTTACTTTCGGACATAACAAAGTTTCTAGAGAAAAGGTGGTAGTCAGTGAGCCATTGGCCCGACAAGCTGAAATTTGGATCCTCATTGAGGTTTCATGACGGCAGGTTGCTGAAAAGCAGCGCCCAGATAAAGATGTCAATGACAGCTGGAAAACTATGATCGGGTGAAGCCCAGCATCCGTGTCCAGGAATTCAATGTTGATTTTTTTTTTTTTTTTTTTTTTGGTGTCCTCATTAGTGCAATATTATTAGTAAGGAGTTGTCGGGGCCCCAATCTCTCTTTAGTTCTTTGACTTCACTGTCATATAACGAGATGTGTGTGTCTAGACAGTACCCCTGTAACGTTTAGAAGAGAGGAGGGTCCCCTTGTTTCCATTACTTTGTAGAAGGATTTAATGCGGGAGGGGGGGAGGTAGCCATTATGGCTACTCATGCAGGCCTTCTCCTGACTTTACATTGCTCACACATAATCATTGGACTATTACATACGTGGGTCTGATCCGTACCAACCAATGGGACAACATCCCTCCAAGTTATCCTCCAAACAATTTAGCTGGATCCTTGTTGGTAGTTTTCCCAGATGTCCCAGAACTTAAGTTTTTTACTAGGTGCTTTCCTTTTATCAAGTTTATATATTCTTAATATTGATGTAAGCCATTCACTGTGAGTTGGTGGGACCGGACTTACCCATTTTACACAGATTTCTCTCCTAGCCAGCAATATTAACAGGAAAAGGAGATTGTCCTGAACTTTAGAACATTTTTCTGGTACATTTGGATTCCTTACCCCAAAGATAATTAAGTCAATACTTACATTTAGATGTCTTCCTAGAACCCCATCAAGAGTCTTACCCACATCATTCCAGAAGCCGTCGAGAAGGGGGCACTGCCGAAACATGTGTAGGTCGTCGGCCCTTTCCAGTCGCATTTTGGGCAGGCTTTCACTGTCGTCCCAGAGAATTTCGACAGCTTTTTTGGGGTCCAGTAAGCTCTATGAGATGTGAACAAATGGTTTCTCTTTAGGGCAGCTGATGTTACAATTGTCCAGCATTTGCTCATAGATACTTGCCATTGATTGTTTAACTCCAGCGTCGGCAGATCTTTCCCCCAAACTCTCTCCGGTATCCGAAATTCTTCTTCCCCTGCAAGGATCAAGGCCCAGTACCAATACGAGATTTCTTTATGTATAGTATCTTATTTCAGCATATCTCTTTCCAAGGTTAAGTTTCCCGCTCTGACTTCTTTTAGGGATTTAGCCCAGCTAGATAGCTGATAGTACTTGAATTTAGCTACTGAGCCATTAGTTTTTGAAAATAGAATATCCCAATCCAGAAGGATATTTTGAGGGATCAGATGTCCCCACTTGGTTATTCCTGCTGATTTTATAGGGAGTGCTAGATTGTCTTTAAGACACTCTGGGGTGACAGGGGAGTCCCATATGGGGGCCAGATCGCTGAAGTAGGGAATATTTAAAGTACATCTTATGCCAAACCAAGATCTGTCCGCAGACTTCAGCATCTTAAGGTTGATTTTTTTTTTAAATTTGGGGTGTCCAAATTTGTATAAGAAATGGCTGGTTTTATTGGTCATTGTTTGGAAGTACGGCTTATAGTTTTCAAATGTGTTTAGGAGCTTTCTGCTTGATTTAAATTGAAATGCGCTGCAGTACTCAAAGAGATCGGGGCTTGCAATTCCCTCCTGGTCTTTTTTCCTTCTTTGCTTATTCCAGGCGATTCTAGGGTTTTTTGAAGACCAGATAAAATTTGAGATTTCACTCTGGATTTTTTTTATTGATTCTTTTTTTGAATTCGAGAGGGATGGCACCAAAGGCGAAAGTAAATTTCGGTAGAATAGACATTTTTATTATGTTTTATTTGCCTAGTAAAGTCAGGGGGAGTCCCCCCCACACTGTCAATAACCTTTTGACTTCCTTTTCTATTCTTTGAATGTTGATGTGTGTTACTTTATCTAGGTCTTTGACTAGGTCTATGCCAAGGTATCTGATTTTATCCTTGTTATGGGGGCTGATGGAATTATCATTCCAGCTCATTGTTTCCGTCTTATCTTGGTTAATTTGGTAGCCAGAAATACTTCCAAAACTGGTTAAGGCCTCTTTAATTGTTGTTAGCGATCCACTAAGGTTGTCCGTGAAAATCATAAGATCGTCTGCATAGAGGGCGATCTTTTTAGACCAGTCTTGGAAGGAAAAGGGAGATATTGAAGGATCTATCCTAAGATGCTCCGCCATTGGTTCTATATAGAAGTTGAAAAGCAAGGGGGAGAGGGGGCATCCCTGCCTTGTTCCTCTCTTTATCTGTATATTAGTATTGAGGCTGCCGTTAATCAAGATTTGAGCTCTAGGAGAAGTAAATATTTTTGCCACCATATTCAGAATATTTGTCCCCAGATTGAATTTTTTCAGAACTTCGCTTAAATATACCCAATTGACTCTATCGAACGCTTTTGCGGCGTCGATAGTGATTATTGATAGAGGAAGTTTCTCGTTAGAGGCAATGTCTATGGCGACAAACAGTTCTTGCGTTAGGTCTTGTAATTGTCTTCTGGGTATGAAGCCCTTCTGGTTGTTATTTATTAATAGCCCGCTGTTTTCCCCAGTCTCCTCGCCATAATCTGTGTGAATATCTTATAATCACAGTTCAGGATCGAGATTGGGCGGTATGATTCGCATTTTTTTGGGCTTTTACCCTGTTTTAGAAGGATGGTAATAGTGGCTTCATTCCAGGAATCTGGGAGATCGCATTTTTCCAAGAATATTTTATTCAGCAGTGTTGTTAAGGGTGGAAGCAATGCCTCTTCTACTTCCTGAGTCGAGATTTCCGCGTTTAGTTCTTCTCTCAATTCCGGTGGTAAGGTTGGGAGATTTAGGGGGTCTAAGAAGTATTATATTTCTTCCATTTTGGGTTTACAATCTTCGTTGTACAGATCTGTATAAAAAGCGAGGAATTCTTGTTTTATTACAACTTCTTCTGATCCGTTCTCTGCTGGGTTTCTAGGATCAATACAAACAACTTTATTCCTGGCTTGTTCTGTCTAGGTTTTCCAAGCGAGCATCTTGCCACATCCCTCCCCATATTCATAGTGGGCAAGTTTGCTGGCTTCCCATTTTTCTCTAACTTTGTTTTCCAAGATTTCTGCTAGACTTTCTTTTAGACTCGATCTGTCCGCCTCTAGTTGCTCTTTATAAGAGGGAGAAGTTGCTGCGGCTATTTGTAGATCCAAGTTTTGATCTTATCTTCCAGAGTTAGGATCGATTGTTTTATACCCTTTGATTTATGGGCCGCTAGGCTGAGGATATGTCCCCTGATCACTGCTTTATAAGCGTCCCGGGTTGTCTGTATTGAGGTGCCTTCCTTATTGTCCTCAAAGAAGAGCTCGGTCCGTACTTTTAGCTGGTCAATAATCTGAGGGTCTAGGAGGATTGTGCGATCCAATGTCCATCTTGTGCCTTCCTTATTAGGTTCCAATTTCAAGGTGATCAAAACTGCCGAGTGATCTGAGAGATGGGCAGGAATGTGTTCTACTTTTACTGTTTTTTCGATTAGGCCATGATCTAGAAGAAAGAAGTCTATTCTTGATTGGATTCCGCGTTTTTTATTTTTGAAGGTAAAGTTATTTTGTTTATCACCCTTTACTTTCCATATGTCCACTAAACACAGATCTCTTTTGTATATCCCCAACCAATCTCTCATTTTTGGCAAAGTTGTTTGTCTTCTACTGGGGAGGCGGTCTGTTTTTGGGTCGAGTATAATGTTAAAGTCTCCGCCTAAGATAATTGGTGAAGAAACAGAGAGTAAATATGAATGCAAAGTTTGCAGCAGGACCGGGTCGTCCATGTTTGGACCATAATAGCCTGCCACAGTTAAGGCATTGTTCCGTATCCTCACTCTGGCCAAAGCCCATCTCCCCTTTGGGTCAGTTTCTGATGCTTCCACTTTTGCATTTAAAGATTTTTTAAAAAGAATGGCAACGCCTTTAACGACACACTCCTGATCAGTGCAGATATATGAGTCTACCCAGTACAGTTTTTTCACAATGTCTTCCCACTCTTTATTAAGTAAATGTGTTTCCTGGAGGATTATAATCTCGCTGTCTGCCGTTTTTTAGTATTCTAATATTCTCCTTCCTCTACTCTTGATTCTTAAACCGTTAACGTTCCAGGAGATTATTTTGATTTGAGTTTTATCTTTATTCATTTTTATGACTGTTTCTTTATGTTTTTATGGGCCTCCGAGTACTCCTTCTGTTTTTTCTGATTGTTGCTGAGGATGTTTTTTTTTCTTTTTTCCCTAGTTTGCTCCCATTTCCCGTGCATAATTTTTTCTGTTTTTGCTTAATTTTTTTTTTCCTTAGTGCACACGTCAAATAGTAGTTTTAAAAGTCCCCCCTTCCCTGGAGAAACCTCCCTTTTTCTTCCTTGGGCTTGTTGATAGCCCTCTTTTGCGCTCCGTGCTTTAATATCATTTGGGCTGGGTATACGCAGGCGCAATCTATTTTCTCATCTGATCACGTAACTGTTCTAGAAAAGTTTTGACTTCCTTAGGGTCTCTGATATTGTGCATTTTGTTTCTCCACATTATCCGGAGAGAAGCCGGGAATTTCATCTGGACTGTTGCGCCGAGTGCTTTCAACTCAGGCATCATCTGCCCCAACACTGCCTGTCTTGTGTAACTTTGGATATATCAGAACGGATCCTGAAGGACCAGTCGTCTTTATTGTATGAGCCAGTCTTTATTGCTTCACTTAGGAGTCTTTCTTTGAGAGAATATGTTCGAAAATTGACCAAGATTTTCCTCGGATTCTTCCTTTCCTTACTTTTTCCATATGTGTCTCTGTGTACCCTCTGAATGTCATCTTCTAGCCCGAGATCTTTACACCATGGGAAGTATTCCTCTAGAAGTGAGATGATAAACTTTTTAATATCTGTACCTTCCCTACCTTCCGGAACATTTAGGACTCTAAAGTTATTACGTCTGGAGTGGTTTTCCAAGGCTTCCAGCTTGTCTGCAAAGACTTTATCTGTTTCTCTCAACGTTCTGATTTCCTTGTGATTGGACTCCACTCTTCTGCTTATTGAAACTACTTCTGCCTCTACTGCTGTTACTCTATCTCCTAAGGCATTTAGTTTGGTGTCTAAGAGTTCACATGCCTCCTGGATCTTGCATTGGTTTCCTTCTGAGATCTCGAATCTAGTTTTAATTTCTTCCATCATTTTTTTCTAGAAATATATCGGTGGGGGTTCTCATCAGGCTTGGAGTTTGGTCTGCGGTTGGGGTCTCCGTTTGGACTAAACATTGGCCTTGGGAAGTTAAGGCCGCATCTCCTGTTAGAGACATAGTTGGGCCAATTGAGGATCTGGGTAGATTATGCGTAAGGAAAGGAGAGTCTCCTACCCTCTTCTGCTCAGGGCCTGATATTTTGGATTTTGATTCTGAGTCCCGTTTCTTCTCCTTCTCTCTCTCCTGTTTTTGCTCTTGTATTTTGAAGAAGGATCTTAAAGAGGGAGTTATTTTGATCCTTGCACTGTCTGGTCCCTCCCGTACGTCTTCTGCCCCCCCTGTTGTTTTTAATGTTTTTCCTGCCTTTGCCTGTGCTTTAGGAGTTTTCTTGGATTTTCTTTTGGTGCTTCGGGGTAGAACAGGAAGTTTGGTATTTGTAGCTGGGTTTGTTTTAAGAAACTGCCTATTTCTTAAACAGTAAGTAGATCTCCCTCTAAGGTCTGAGTTCTGTCCCGACACCTCCGTATTTTTAGTCTCCCCTGGCCCCCCTTCGTTTGGTGAACAAGGACTAGCTCTAGAGCAGGAAGGTTGTGCTTGTTTCCCGGTCTTTTCTCCTTCGTCTGCACCTCCCACACCCCCCCACCTTCCGACCTTGCCCCTGGCTTACCCAGTTCATGTACTGGAATATGAGTCCCCCGGAGCCTCTCTTCTCCGTGTTCGCTTTCTGTGTAAGTCGGACAGACTTCTCGGTTACTTGTCCCTTTAGATCCGACTCTCGTTTTTCTACCCCTGTGCCGGGTTCTGGATCGCTCTGAGGTCTTGCAGCGTTCTCGCCGCTGTTCGCGCTGTATGTGCTGCCACCTCCTCCCTTTCCCTGGAAGAAGACGGCGATTCTTTGAGCAGCCCTCCGGCAGTTCCTGGTTTCTTCGGAAGCCGCCTCCCACTGACCGGCGAGCGTTTGGTGCAGGGAGCTCAGCAGCAGCAGCGGCGTTTGATCCTTCCGTATATTCGCAGGGATGACAGGTGGGACCAGTGTTGTTTCTTTAGGCATTCCCTCCATGCTTGTTTCTTTTGGGTAGGTGTAGTAATGATTGGGTTGTGAGAAATAGTGAGACGTTGAGGCTCCGAGACACTGATAACGGCTGGGGGACAGGAGGGTCCGGGAGAGATTCTATGTCGAGCAGTTCATCAGTCCGTTATGCGAGAAAAAAGGCAACATGAGCGAAGTACGTGGCTCCTTAGTTAAGCCGATAGGATCTTGGATGACTCCTATATGGTTCTTGACATTTTGCAGAGAGGTTGCGCCATTTCAGCGCGAAAGCAGCACGGAGCTCCCGACCGGGCTCACTGACCGGCCGCCATCTTTTCTCCCAGGAATTCAATGTTGATTGGATGCAGCTCAGTTTTGTTATCAGTAAAGCTCTCTTCATTCAAACCTAGAAAAATTTTTAGAAGTCAGATCTCCCGAAGCAGGTAAAGCAAGCAAGTTGGATCAGACTGGTGATTTGACATCAACTGCTTTGACTCAATGGCAATTCCGGCCTCCTGCTGGTTCTTTTGAGGAAACATTGGCAAAAAGTTTTTAAGTTCGAGCCTTTGCCGTTTAAGGAGATGGAGTACAGTCTAACACCAGCTAATGGTTCTAGGACTTTCCATCAGCAAAGTCAAGGACTGGGCCAATTACAGCGAGTTAGCTGGGCTCTAGGAATGTGGGGTTTTCATGCAAATTTTGTGTCCCTTTAGCTTAACAGGAGGTTAGTCCAGTGACCCTTGGAGTCACAACAGGACGTACAGTGCTTCTTGTGTCTTCCACATGTCCAGAACTATTCTTCAGGGAGTATTGGGGTTGCAACATTTATGCATAGTGCCAGCCTGTGGTTCGGGGAAACTCTTGGTCACTCCCTAGCAAATGGGGTAAAGGTCCTCATTGGTGACTCCTCCACTTTTATAACACTTCCTTTGTGTTTTGCTGTACACTATCCCACAGTGCTCCACTATACCTAAAACCAAAATGGTAGAACCTTTTCTACCTTGCACAGAGCTCTGGTGCCCAACCTATAGGTGTGGCAGGGAAATGAGTAAGCTCTCCCCTGTAAGTATTAAAACAAATTGTAATGGAAGCTGTACTTTCACTGGGAGGGGTACCTGGCAGGCTAGCAGGACTAAAGATGAGACAGGCCATGTGTGAGCTACATCTGCCAGTTACACAGTAGGTGTCCTTTGAAGTTAATTAAGTTTCTGGACACAACCGAGATGTCCATCCTTTCAGGACAAGGTCAACCCCTCTCCTTTTGTCTCAGCTCTGGGAGACACTTCACACCTCATCAATGAGCCTTTAAGATCCTGGTGAACAGCAAACACTGGCAGAAAGAAACATTTGGCTCAGCCAGGAAAATGAAAGCTTTCTAAAAGTGTAATTTTCAAAATAAATGTAAAATTTGACTTGACCATTACAGTGTATTTAAAATTACTAATAAATCGAGTCCTTGAATAATTTTTCTAGCCACTCCCAAACTGAAGTCAAGTATTGTAAGGTTTTGTAATAACACCAAGTGCTTTTCTGCCAGAGAGCCAGCCTTGCCACAGCGAAAAACTACATTGGAGGTTTTTCACTGCCAGGACATGTAGAGCATAAAATGCACTTGCCATACTTCTCAAATATCACACACCCTGACCTCTGGCCTGTCATAGTGGCAACTTATAAGTGTTAAAAGTGAAGGTTTAGACCTGGAAAAAGGTTTATGTTGGCAGGTCAAATTGGCAGTTTTAAAAATGCACACCCAGTCTACAGGGGATGGCCTGTGGACATGTTATGCATTAAGTAAAGGTTGAAGTGGGAAGTGCACAGCTGTTTATATGATCGAAATTGTAAAAATTTCCTACTAGAGCCTACTAAAAAACCTTGCTAACAATGAGAAGAACACCTGTGTAAAAGCTGATAAAGGCGGAGGCCTAGTCGTGATGAACACCACCATGTACCAGAGGAAGATAGCAGAACATCTATCAGACACCAACACTTATGCCCCGTTAGACTATAACCCGACACAGGAATACCTGAAGAAGCTCACAGATATCATCACAAAGGCAAAAGAAAATGATGTTATCAATGAAAGAACGAAAAACTTCTTGATTAAGTCTAATCCCAAAAGTCCTACCTTTTATATGATGCCAAAAGTGCATAAAAATCTGTTTGATCCTCCCTTACGACCTATCGTTTCAACGAAGGATAGCATACATGAGCCTACAGGTCAATACATTGACAAATACATGCAACCTACAGTCCAACAGATGCCCACGTATATAAGAGATACCACTGATTTCTTGAATAGACTGAACATGCTGAACATCGACACTAATGAAAGATTGGTGCTATGCACTGCGGATGTCAAATCCCTATATACGTCCATTCCACATGGAGCAGGAATTGAAGCTATGGAGGAGGCAATATTAACAACTGATTATGACTTGTCTACTCAAACTTTCCTCATGGAATTATTAGTATTCACTCTATATCACAGTTACTTCCAACACAACAACATCTGGTACCAACAACTGGTCGGAACATCGATGGGAAACTGTGCTGCCCCAGTATATGCAAACATCTATATGAAATCCTATGAAGAACACAATATTTTGAGAGATTCCCTCTGGATGACTAACTTGAAAATGTTTGTTCGATACATCGATGATGTTTTTATTCTTTGGAAGAACACTAAGAATCACTCGAAAAAGCATTGACGGATTTAAATACTAGAGATGAGAGAATTCAGCTCACATGGGAAATTTCGGAAACCACCATTACCTTTCTGGATGTACGAATCAATTTACGTGACGATGGGATTGAAACCGAAATGTACCGGAAAGACACAGACCGAAACAATACTCTGCATTTTCAGAGTTTTCACCAACAACCACTGAAGCAACATTTGCCATTATCACAAATGATGCGAGCCAAAAGAATCATATCTGATTCTGAGAAAGTAAAACCGAAGCTGAGAGAAATGGGCGACAGATTTCGTGATAGAGGCTATCCAGACATTCTGATTGAATGTCAGGCAGAGAAAAAAGTTAATAATATGCAGAGAGCGGATTTGTTGAAAACACGAAGCAAGAATAAAGACAACAGAACGACCGTTGTGTCTAAATACTCCACTGTGAGTTATGATTTCAAAAAAATCATTCGCAACCACTGGAACATCCTCAAAGCTGAACCTGATTTTAATCACATATTTGACCACCAACCCATTTTTGCTTTTACAAGGGGCAAGAATCTTGGCGAATTACTAAAAAGAAAAACAGACACATTGGAGGTATTCCGTGGTACTCGACCCTGTCTACAATGTGGCAATTGTAATAACATTATCAGAGGTAACTGTCTGACACATCCCATGAAAGGTCATAAAATTAAATTACGTGTTAACGCTACCTGTAAATGTAAATGTAAATGTAGTTGAGCTTATATAGCGCACAGCTACCCGCAGTGGGTGTCCCGGCGCTTGCTTAGGGAACCCTTCCTGGTATTCCCCTGTGAGATAGCAGGGTATCCACAAGGTGAAAGTCAGGCATCCCGCCGCGAGGGGCCGTGTGATACAGCCAATGTAATTTACATGCTCAAGTGCCCTTGCTGAAAAGTATACGTTGGTAAAACTTCACGGAAGATAAAAACCAGACTGAATGAACACGAATCCAATATCAGAACTCACAACACAAAATCGGCAGTAGCTGTTCACTTCACCGAAGCACATCATAACATTTCCCAATTACAATTTCTGATTCTGGAAGTCATCGCTAAAAAAGAAGGTCAAGATAACAATCGTTTCCTCTTGCAAAGAGAAACAGTTGGATCTACCTGTTGAATTCAAACAAACCGTTCAGTTTGAATGACCGCACGGAATTCATGTGCTACTTATGAACATTGTACACATCTGTGACTTTGCCTTGGACTGCGAGGGCCGGATGCAAGGTCCGATAACTATACGACTCATGTAAAGATCACTTACTATCAGTAACTGTTTTTTATTTGTTTTTTATTTATTTTTTGTTTTCAATCTTTGCATTTGTGTTTTTCATGTTCACAAGTATTTTTTTGCTCTCATTTGTAACTTTATCCTTATCAATGATACCCAATTGTGAACAACGAGATCGTAGTTTTTAGATAGGACTGTTTGGGGTTCGTCATTGGCCAACTCCCGATCACGTGATTGGGCGTTTGACCAATCACGACCCATGAAACCTTAGAGGCACGAATCGGTATTCGTACAAGACTGATGATAGACAGCCGCCTGAGGCTGTTTGGAATGTCCGTTAACACTCTTCTGGTGGAGCTTTCGCGTCTAAGAAGTAAGTCATACGAAACGCTTAGGATCACATTTCCCCATAGTTTGTGATCACATACCGAATAGCGTGTTTAACTCAAGTTATTTTTCTACAGCTATACTAAATTTAAAGCCGACCGTTTCACGATCATATTTCATCAACAGTTCATCGATGTGAGTGCCTGTTGGCAGTGTTTATTTGCTTTTTCACCTATTCACTTGGGGATTTCACTGATGCACACACAGTGATAATGCATGGTTTGAGTATTTTCCTGTTTGTTATATGGAGTTTGTTGTAGTGATTATGTTTTTCATGCACCTTGTTTCAGCTCATGGTCCCGGATGAAGGGCTAGATAGCCCGAAATGCATTGGACTGATTAATTGAGATAATGTCAATGAGTATGAAAGGAAATACAAACAATTTCCATAAAACATTAATTGAATTTTGACGGACTTATGAATAAAATAAGATCATTTGCAACTATACATAATTGAAACTATCGTATCTTTTGATTATGGAATTCTGGAGATCCAGGAGAACAGTGAGAGGTGCGCCAGGGGATGTTTCCAATGGTCCATTGGGGGCACAACTTTTGGACATGTTATGCATTGCCACTTTATTGGTGACATAATCTGTTCTGGAGTCCACCAGAGACATTTAATTTAGAGGTCATGGGTATTCTGTGGTACTGTATACTCAAGACTCATAGATAAGTTGAATATGCCAATCCAGAGCACAGGCAATATCAACATGTTTGAGGGGCAGAGCACATGCCGTGGGGACTGGTTAGGAGTGACCTAGTGAAGGGGGGAACTATGAAAGAGGCATTTTCTTACTATCTCAGTGGAGCAACTGCTTTTGTTCTTCTATGTTAGAAGGGAGTTTGCTTCTACAAGCAATGATATTGTTAGATATGACAGGAACGGTACCTTGTTAAGTGTTAGAGAAGCGAAAGGGAAATTGGATTTTTTTGTTTATTTATGCATTTTAGCTACTATATGTTTCCGCTGATATTTTTAATTCCTTGTTGTTAGAAATGGGATTTCTCGTTGCATAGGTATGCACCCTGTCCAAGCAGGAACCATCACTCTAATCAGGCTAAGCTAGATACACACTAAAAGATAACCTGGGCTCACTCTCTGGTAGCTTAGCACAAAGCAGTCAGACTTATATTAAGAGGAAATGTGTTGTAGACAATGTGTGTAACACACACCCACACACAGTAACACAATGAAAACACCACAAAAATACTCCACACAGGTTTAGAAAAATAGAGTAAAGCTTAAAGCAAAGTGTTGTGCTTAGAAGCAAATAGAACTTAGGGGTTACTTGAAGTATCGCTGTACTGGGGAAAATCAAAGGTTCGGGCCGACCACTGTGGAGGGCAGGCCAGTTACAGGACTCATGCTGGCCCCACTGAAATTTTACATTGGATGGAGCAAGTGTCACCATCATAGATTTGATGCGTCCATTCTGATCAGGTCAGGCGATGAAGGCTTCACCGACAAATATCATTGACCAGCTCCTGCTCCTGCTTCGAAGGGCAATGCGTTGGTTCCACTCGGCAGAGAGTCATTACTGCGTCAATTGTTATGGATCTGTACAACAGAAGCTCACTTTCAAGGGCCCAGGGCTGGATTGGAAATACTTTGCAAGGAAGGACTAACAGATGGTAGAGTGCAGAGGCTGTTGCGGTGTTGTAGGAAGTCTTTGATAGCCCTGAGACTTCAGAACAGGGGTCAAGCAAGCAAGTCCTTGGAGTCCTTCTGGGTTCAAGTGAGATTGGTACAATCATTGTTGTCAGCAGGAAGGAGATCAGCAGGGCTGCATAGCAAAGCAGAAAATCAGAACAGCATTCAAGCAAAGTAGCAATCCTTGTAGCACAGCAGTCTTTACTCCTGGCAGAGTACTTCACAGGCCAAGTAGTGTACTGTCTTGATAGGGTCAGAGCCCCAGTACTCATACCCAGTTGTGCTTTGAAGGTGTTTGACTTCAAAGCAGGCCCTTGAAGTGCACAGGCCCCCCTTTCCTCCCAGCCCTGACTCCAGACTCTCAGTAGGGGGTAATCTTCCCTTTTTTTTAAGTTTGAGTTTATTGAAGAAATAAAAGAACAGAAACAGAAAGTGAAGAAACAGAAAAAATTATGAGTCATAAGTTAACACAATAATAAAGAAAACATTGTGGTTATAAAATACAAATAGGTAAAAAGAAGGCATCAAAATCTTATAGAATAAAACAAAGCAAGCATAATACTCACAAAACGAAATGAGTTAAGTAATATAATGTATGCATTATAAGTAGCATACAATAATAAACATTTGGGAGAAAGGCAATGGGAAATTCAGGGTGGTTTTTGTACTTCAACGGAAGTAGGATCAGGAGTGATGACTGAGGGAGTAGATGAGGAGAGATAATGTACCAAAGGAAGCCAAAGGAGATCCCTTTTAATTGCCAAGGAAACGGGGGAGACATAATTAGTGTCTAAACGGGGATGGAAACATACTGCATTCCAGCACAAACTAAATGAAACGTTGGTAGCTTGCTTGCAATTGGAGGTAATAAGATGAAAGGCAACAGCTATCAAAAGGTCAATGAGTAAATAATGTTGAGGAGACTGGGGAAGGGCGGGGATAATGAACCTAGAAAAATGTGAGAAGGGGAAAAAGGGATTTGGAAGTGGAAAATCTTTTGGATTTGAATCCATACTAAATTCCAAAATTGGACTATGGAAGGACAGTCAAATAGCATATGTTTTAAATCTGCAGAGAGACAGGGACATGACCAGCAAGTAGAGGGAGTGTCAGCGGAAAAGGTTGATATATCTCGTGGAGTAAATAAAATTCTATTATAAATAAAATAAAGAGTTTGAGTGGTATTAGCAGCTCTAGAGGTCCTATGAATTTTAGACAAAATCCTGTCCCACAAGAGAATCGGCCAATCTTGAGATAAATCAACTTCCCATGCAAGCTCAGTTTTAGTTTTGGATCTATCAGGGAGGAAACGAAGAGAATTATAGAGAAAGGAAGCAGAGGGAGAGGAATCTAATCCCGAGGATATGGATCTATGAATAGTAGGGATGTCATTGGAAAGTGGTAGCGATTGAAGATACTGAATGAGAACAGGATACGAGTCATATTGTGAGCGAGAACTAGAGGGTAGAGAGAATAGGGATCGAAGATCTGAGAAGGAAAGAGGAGTATTATGAGAGAGAAGTTGAGAAATCCAACGTATGCTACGTGAGTGCCAAGTCTTCTAGAAAAAAGTGCGATCACGAAGTTTGAGCAGTTTGTTATACCAGATAGGTTGTTCGTGGGTGGAAGGAAGAGAGGGGGGGAAGTTGAAGATAAGTAAGGAAGGAGAAGCTTATGAGAGTGAGAGATGATAGGATTATGAAGACGGGTCAAGTTAGAAGTAAAAGAAACGAGTTCACGGAAATCAAAAGAAGAAATGAAAGAAGACTCTATTTTGAGCCAAAGGGGAGGATGGAAGGGGAGATCAATTGATAACCAGCAAGATGATTGTTTCAGAGAGAACGCACGATGGTAAGTCTTGAAGTCACGGAAGCGAACACCTGACTGAGTTTTGTCCTTCCGTAAGGAGGCAATAGCGATACGAGAGCGCTTACCGTTCCATAAAAGCTTTAATAAAATGGAGTCAACTGTTTTAAAATAATAGTCCGGAATACGTATTGGAATCCTAGAAATAGTATATAATAGAAGAGGAGAAAGCATCAATTTTATAGAACTCAAACGGCCCACCAAGACAAAAAGAGTGTATTCCAGCGGGAGATGGCTGCCTCCAATTTTTTGGAAATATATTCAAAATTTAATTTAATAGTGTCGGATAAGAGAGGAGCAAACCAGACACCTAAGTATTTTATCTTAGTAGGTTGCCACAAAAACCAGAATGAGCAAAAAGATGTTTGTGGCATAGAGGATTTAAAGGAAGAATTTCACTTTTGTCAGCATTAAGACGGTAGCCAGACACCGAGGAAAAAGAGGAGACTTGCTGAAGAAAAGGAGGAAGAGGAGAAAGAGGATCAGAGCAATAAAAAAGGATATCATCAGCATACACCGAGAGTTTAACTTGTTGAGAACCAAAGTGGAAACCAGAAATGGTATCGTCCTGACGGATTTTAGTAAGAAAAGGTTCCAAAGCTAGAACAAACAATAAGGGAGACAGTGGACATCCTTGTCGAACACCTCTTTGGAGAGCAAAATAGTCCGAAACCATGCCATTAACAAAGATGGACGCCTGGGGGCCCGAATAGAGTAATGAGATAATAGAGATGAATTTGGGAGGGAAACCAGCCCAGGTAAGAGCTTGAAACATGAAATCCCAACTGATCCTATCGAAAGCTTTTTCCGCATCTAAGGAAATAGAGGCTATGGGAAGATCTAGGGAGGAAGCTTTACTAAGAATGTTAAAAAAGACTCGAGAATTGTCAGAAGAAAGACGGCCTTTTACAAAACCCGATTGTTCAGGGCCAATTAATTCAGGTAAAAGAGGGTCCATCCTTAGAGCTAAGATCTTGGCCAGTATTTTGTAATCCGTATTGACCAAAGAGATGGGTCGGTAATTCTTACATAAGGAGTGATCTTTCTCGTCTTTAGGGATTAAACATATTAAAGCTTGTTGAAAAGAACCACTTGATAGTCCAGCATCAAGGAAGGATTGTAATAAAAGTAAAAGTTTTGGTAAAAGAAGAGATGCGAAATGACTGTAAAATTCGATAGTAAACCCGTCAGGGCCAGGGGCTTTACCTTGACGTAATTTTGAAACGGCATGAGAAATTTCCGCCAGCGAGATATCAAGATCCAAAGGACCAAAATCTACATGTGACGAAGGAGGGGAAGGAATAGATTGAAAATAGGAAAGGAGATCCGCTTGGGTAGGAACATGTTCCGGGGTGTAGAGAGTTTTGTAAAAGGTGACAAATTCAGTAAGGATGTCTTGGTTCTTAAACCGAGATTCACCGGAAGCAGTCTTAATCGACTCAATCTTGGTACGCTCCTTCCTAATCTTCAAATAATTAGCGAGTAATTTCCCCATCTTATTCTGACCACCATAGTATCGAGAATTACATTTCAGTAGAAGATTAGAGGCAGCGTCTGTGGTAAATTTATTAAAAGAAATGTTGGCGTCAATAAGTGCTTTAAGTGAGGATTCAGAGTTAGAGGAATGATAGGCAAGTTCAAGTTGTTTTATATCAGCAAGTAATTGAGTAGATTTGGCTTCTCTGAGCTTCTTCCCCAGCAACACAAAATTCATGATAAAACCTCTAGAGGCTGCTTTAAAAGAATCCCAAACCATAACAAAAGAAGAGTCAGGAGTCTGATTAAGTAGAAAAAATTCAGTGGCAAACGTAGTAAATTCAGCACAAAAAGTGGGATTGAGAAGTAGGCTATTGTTAAATCTCCATCTGCCAGAGTGAGGGGAGAAGGGAAGAAGATCAAAATCAACTAGGACGGGAGCATGATCTGAAATCAAAATGGAACCAGTATCAGAACGGATGGCGTGTTAAGTTAATGATTTGCTAAGGAAGATATAATCAATGCGGGAGTGTGAGTGGCGAGAGGGAGAGTAAAAGCTATATTCCCTGAGGTGAGGATTACATAATCTCCAAATATCTACCAATGCATTGTTCTGAACTGATTTGGTAAATTTGGAGTGCATCTTGGACGGTAAGAACTTAACCTTCGAGAGGCGGTCAAGGAAAGGGTCAAATATTTGGATGCAGTCACCACCAAAGATGATATAATCATCAGTAAGTGAGGCTAACTTATCTGAGATGGAGGGCCAGAAGGATTTATCAATACCGGTGGGAGCATAAACGTTGAAAATCACAAGGGGGATATTATCTATAAGTAAATTAACAAGTATCCAACGACCATTAGTATCACATTCATGCGAAATAGAAGAAACATTTAACCTTTTATGAAACAGAACCAAAACTCAATTTTTCTTATCCACAGCGGGAGAAAAGAATACATGACCCACCCAGCAGCGCTGAAGTTTCAAAGCCTCAGACTCTGAGAGATGGAGTTCCTGTAAAAGAGCAACATCAGTTTTAAGTCTGGCAAGATGGGACAATACCTGTTGCCTTTTAATTGGATTATTCAATCCTTTAACGTTCCAAGTAGTAACACGGAAGGTAAAACCAAGAAAAGATAAGTAGTAATAACATGCTTACTATGTACAAAGAGAAGAAGGATAAAAAGCATTGCAGAATCCGTACGAAAAGAGAAGAAGAAGCAAAGAAAAAGAAAGAAAGGAAAGGAGAGAAAGAACCAGAAGAAAAAGAAAAGAGGAAGAAAGAATAGAAATATATAGAAAGCAAGAAGACAGTATACGTCCAAAAAAAGAAGACTGAAGATCATACTTACGAACACAAAACGCAAAACGAAAACGAGGGTGGCGGCATCAAAGACGAGGGCGACAACATCAAGAGCGAAACACCAGGCCTCCGCCTCCAGGAAACCAAGAAGCAGTATACAGAAACAATATGACACATCGGGATGAATAGAAAGAGGGAACATCTGTAAAGAGGAGAAAAATAGGATAACGAATGTAAAGATTACGAAGGAGAGGGAAACATGAAGTCAGAATAAGTCAAAATGAGGGTAAATATAAAAGGGGTAAGACAACATCAAAAATTGGGACAACAAGATGAGAACAGAATCAGCAGAACCAAAGTAGCATCAGGTCCAATTAAATGTGTCTGGGGATGTCCATAACGTCTGCTCCGTGAAGACGAAGGAATTCTTGTAGAGCTGCAGGGTCTTCATACGTGGTGGTTTCATCTTTATAAGTAACCTTAAAAAGACACGGGTGAAGAAGACCATATCTAGCGTTAAGAGCTCCTAGCTGTGGAAGCATTTTCAAAAATTTCTTCTGACGGTCAGCAGTGGCTTTGGAAACATCTTGTGACAGGAAAAGACGATGACCTTCCCATGTAATTTGTTTCTTGAGTTTGGCGGCTGAAAGAACCTGTAGGAGATCTGTGTATTGTAGAAACAGCGGGATTACTCCTCGAGGTCTAGTAGAAACTTTAGGACCAAGACTGTGTGCTCTCTGAATATTGATGGACGATGTGGCTGCTGCGTCTAAAAGTTTCGGAAGGAAAGATTGGAAAAAAGTAGTAGGGTTAGACCCCTCCGTAAGTTCAGGAAGTCCGTATAGGCGAAGGTTATTCCTACGAATCCTATTTTCCAAATCCTCCGTCTGCCGTTTGAGAAGTAGTATTTCAGCCGCCATGGAGGGAATGTGAGAGCAGGTGGATTGAAGAGCTTCTGTTGATTATTCCAAGATTAGAACACGTGAGTCTATGGACGACCATTTGTCATGCATAGCCTGTAGTGTCTTAGTGGTTGTTTCCATAAAGTGCTTGAGGGCACGCAGTTCCTCCAAGATAAAATCTATGGAGGAAGCGGGTAAGGCGCTTCCAGGTGAAGGAGGATCCTTTTTAAGGCGTTTAGTAGAGGCCGAAGTGGATGGTACCTTACTACCATTATGGGATTTGGGAATAGCACCAGGCATCGTGTCAGTTTTAGACATATTGTTATCGTCCATATCCTGAAGAGGAGAATCTGAGTCGGAACAAGCAGACACTTTGGTAACTGTAGATAGCTTCAAATTTCGAAGTTTCCCCATGAAGGAGTTCAATAAGTTGATGGAAAATAAAGCAGCTGCCACCAATGGTTTTATAATGCAATCAAAGTTCGATGTACATGGGAAGGTTTTAGAAGTGAACTTGAAAATCCATGAACAAAATGGCGTAAAGCCCAAGTACGTCAAGAGTTCCAATGATGAAAAAGCAATAAGGCATAAATCCCAAAGAGGCAGAGGAGATAAGAACAAAAATCAAGAAAAAGTCACAGAAAAAATCACCCAGAGGTCAGGGTCGTAATATAGAGCAAAGGTAGCATTTAGCACTACTTTGGGATATAGCGCGCTTGAGGAAAAACAAAATGGTGGCCAGGATGAAGAAACCAGAGTCAGTGTAGAAAAAAGTAACAGAAAATCAGCACTTGGTGTCTGCAGAAGGTGCTGTGCTCACATCAGTTCCAGGGAGCATGTCTGCTGGAAGAAATGAGGTATTTAGGCGATCATTGAAGAGCAGGAAGGCTGAAGCGTGAAAAATGCGCAAAATGGCGTCCGGGACTGTGAAAACCCGAGTTGCGGCGTTAATGTGCCAAAAATGCAGCAATAAATAAGAGAATGAGGGCGCTGGGCTCACCTCATGTTCCCAGGACTCAAACAGCAGCTGTCTTCAGAAAACTTCCGGTAGAACCGCCGAAGATAGCAGGAATGCGGAGGCCGATGTCGGAGCTCCGACGCTACGCCGCCATCTTGGCCGACGAGCAAGCCACGCCCCCGGTAATCTTCCCTTTGTGTGGGAAATAGGACACTGCCTATTCAGTTGTAATTGTCAGCTCCCCCTCCTTCTTCTGCCCAGAGAGATCTATCAGGATGAGGATAAATACAGATGAGTTCTCTGTCACAAACCCCCTTTTTGTGTTTGTGGCAATCTAGAGGGAATGCAGAAAGTGTAGCTGTCACCTGCCCCAGATGTGTATTAGAGACAGGCTGCAAGGCACACAGAGCAGTAAGAGCAGAGACATGTTCAATTTCTAAAAGGTACATCACTACCCAATGCATTTCGGACGACTGTCCTTCGTCAGGGGTATTCTGTAAACAAAATAAACATTCTATGTATCAAATCCTCACGAGAATGCCTGATAACATATGTATCCAACATAGGTGCAACGAGTTTTGAAAGTGCATTCAAATTGCTTCTTATATCCCAAGACATGCTCAGTGGTTATTTAATGTGCTCTGTACGGTGTTCGAGTGTTTATAAAAAGTGACGAACCCAGTTACGTGTCTCAACAAAAAGAATGCAGCCCATAGTTTCAGTAGCCCAACCCTTCAGGTGCTCATTTCACGTGGCAGAGTGTATAAAGATTAAGTTACGGTCGAATTATGCGACTCAAAAAGAGCCAGTAACATGCATATGCATATTCGTTCAAAAACTTACTTGTGTGATAATGTAGACCCAAGCGTCTACCTCGTTCGCCCTTCGCTACCGAGTGCAGAAAGTATCTCAATATATGTGGAAGTGAATTCACCCGTGTGTTACCAACATAAAAAAAGGACTGTGTAAACAGCGGCCATCTTATAGTGGCGAAAATCCCAAAACGAACTCAGTTAAAAAACGTAATGTGTGTGTGTTACAGCAAATGAGTTAATGAATAAAAAATTAATGAAGGAAGTTAGTCTTGGGGTGTAGAATGAACATAACACAAACATATGAATGTCTCTCAAAGATAGCATAAAAACTCCATACGATCATTTAAACCATGAGGTTTAGAAGATTGCAAGAACTTAATCCAATGATTCTCACGTTTCAACAAAAAGTTGTTATTGTCCCTGTCATCACGCTTTTCCACGACCTCTACAGCAGCAAATCTAAGCTGGCTGACATTGTGTTTATGGTCCTTAAAATGCAATGCTAAAGCAGATTTCGTGTTCTCAGTTCTTATATTGCTCTTATGCTCGTTAATGCGTACTTTTAGTTTGCGTGATGTTTTTCCAGTGTACACCAGTCCGCATGGGCATTTGATTATGTAGATCACGTTTTCTGTGTCACACACGTGACACAAAGATGAAATGAAGAGACCTGTGGTTGTCTCGAAATTTTCAGTGGTTTCAAAAGCGTCAAAGCCTCAATATTGAAACATTGGCCAATTGTCAGTACTGAACAGGATTTCAACCAAATTTTCAAAGATCAACCATTATTTGCATATACTAGGGCGAATAATTTGAAAGAAATCATTAAGAAGCCTGGAACATCTTCTTCTGTCACCTTCAAAGGTAACCAATCTTGTTTGAACTGCAGAAATTGCAATAATTTGATAAAAAGGCCATCCATGAAACATCCAATGAAGGGCACTAACATTAATTTAAGGTTGAATGCTACGTGTGACACAGAAAACGTGATCTACATAATCAAATGCCCATGCGGACTGGTGTACACTGGAAAAACATCACGCAAACTAAAAGTACGCATTAACGAGCGTAAGAGCAATATAAGAACTGAGAACACGAAATCTGCTTTAGCATTGCATTTTAAGGACCATAAACACAATGTCAGCCAGCTTAGATTTGCTGCTGTAGAGGTCGTGGAAAAGCGTGATGACAGGGACAATAACAACAACGTGAGAATCATTGGATTAAGTTCTTGCAATCTTCTAAACCTCATGGTTTAAATGATCGTATGGAGTTTTTATGCTATCTTTGAGAGACATTCATATGTTTGTGTTATGTTCATTCTACACCCCAAGACTAACTTCCTTCATTAATTTTTTATTCATTAACTCATTTGCTGTAACACACACACATTACGTTTTTTAACTGAGTTCGTTTTGGGATTTTCACCACTATAAGATGGCCGCTGTTTACACAGTCCTTTTTTTATGTTGGTAACACACGGGTGAATTCACTTCCGCATATATTGAGATACTTTCTGCACTCGGTAGCGAAGGGCGAACGAGGTAGACGCTTGGGTCTACATTATCACACAAGTAAGTTTTTGAACGAATATGCATATGCATGTTACTGGCTCTTTTTGAGTCGCATAATTCGACCGCAACTTAATCTTTATACACGCTGCCACGTGAAATGAGCACCTGAAGGGTTGGGCTACTGAAACTATGGGCTGCATTCTTTTTGTTGAGACACGTAACTGGGTTGTCACTTTTTATAAACACTCGAACACCGTACAGAGCACATTAAATAACCACTGAGCATGTCTTGGGATATAAGAAGCAATTTGAATGCACTTTCAAAACTCGTTGCACCTATGTTGGATACATATGTTATCAGGCATTCTCGTGAGGATTTGATACATAGAATGTTTATTTTGTTTACAGAATACCCCTGACGAAGGACAGTCGTCCGAAATGCATTGGGTAGTGATGTACCTATATGTGTTATACCAACGTTAAAACATGAAACCTGTTGATTATAATCAAATGAGAAATCGTTTTCATGTGAAGACAACATGAAATAAATGAAAAGAAAAAATTTGAAACAATAACTTGAGTGAAAATATTTCTTTAATTTTGGGATAACAAAAAGGAACAGATTCTTAAAGGTTGTGCCCAAGGAGCTGGCACTTACGTTAAGTGCCACGGACATTGATTTGATTACTACACTTCTGATGTCAGGGAGTGAAATCCTTGGAGCACACCACACCTTTTTCAGTTTGGAAAAAATAGAGGAGTGCGCAATCCGCATACTTATTTCAATTTCTAAAAGGGGCATTTCTAAAACAATAATGTTAAATCCAACTTTACCATTAAAGAGGATGTATCATTACTATTCCAAAAATATAAAAAACATGATGAAGTCCATCCTTTCTAATCAGGATGACAGCTTAAAAGCGTATATATTAATTCCTAGCCTATGAGAGGAGTAGGCCTCACAGTAATGAAAAACAAATGTAGCTGTTTGTCACTACTAGAAAGTGCAAAACTTACCAGTGCATGTTCTACCTTTTACTTACACCGCCCCCTGCCCTTAGGGCGTTGTAAGGCCTACCTTAGGGGTGACACGTGTAATACAAGGGAAGCTTAAAGCTTGGCAAATGGTATTAAATGCCAACATGAAGTGACAGTAAACTGCACACACAGGCCTTGCAATGGCAGGCCTGAGACAATTTTTAAGGGCTACCTGAGTCGGTGGCACAACCAGTGCTGCAGGCCCATTGGTAGTATTTAGATTACATGTCCTGGGTACATGGTATACCACTTTACCAAGGACTTGTAGGTAAACTAAATATGGCAATTGGGTATACACCAATGTCACCATGTTTAGGGGAGAAGCACATGCACTTTAACACTGGTCGGCAGTGGTAAAGTGCTCAGAGTACTAAGGCCTACAAAAAGGTCAGAAAAATAGGAGGATGAAGGCAAAAGGTTTGGGAAGACCCTTCAGAGGGGGTCATTTTCCACCACTTGTTATCACATGTCACCTTTGAAACCGTGAGCATGTTCCTCAAGTGAACAGTGAAACAGAAGAGGTGGTCTAAGCAAGTGTAATACATTCTTGGTAGCTTCTTCCTCCGTGAGATTAGAAAGGCAAGAACACGTTTCAATGCTGTTTCATTACTTTGAAGATCTGGCAATGCAGTTTGGGTTGTTTTGGCATAGTAGAAACTGAAAGGACTACATTAAACCTTGATGTTCTTGTTATTGATTTCGATTTAGTATACATTGAATTGGAAGCTTCATAGGATTGATAGATGATCTTTTAAGAAGGGGCAGGTATCAATTAAGGACAATTCAGTAGCTCCTGGGTCATCTGTACTTTTAATGGACAGCTCTTCGAAGAACGTAGCAAAGTCTCATGCCAAACATGCTTCACCATAATCTTCTTGCTGTGCCACCACGTTTTTCAACCATGGGAGCTTGATAATAGAAGACAGCTGACACTGTTCTGATGGCCAACCAAGTGTCCCAGCACCAATGATCGGTTGATTATAAAGGGTGGTGCTATAATCATGGCCTAGGCACCAAATTGTGATTTCAATTGTCACCATTTTACTGAGGCTGATGCCACCACCTCTTTCATCAAGATGCAAAACTATAATTGGAGGCCCGGGGGATGAAATGTGATTTAACTGTCCTCATTTGATGAAGACGGATGCCATGACTGTTTTTATAAAGGTAGGATGATCAAAACTATATTGCAAGACATTGGCTGTGGACTAGTTGCTGCTTTAAATAAGGCCACCAAGAACAAGACGTGTTTAAAATGGAAAAAGCATGGCGTAATAATTGGTCTTTTTTAATATCTATTTGATCTCATGAATTTGTAACAATTTTAATTATTCATCTAATAAAAGACTAATTACTTTCATGGACAGCAATTAATCAGTAGGACTTTCAGGAGAATACCGGCAATGGGAAGAGGGGAGGTGGAGAAATAGGTGACAGCCCGCTACTAGAACTCCTTGAATATGCTTTTGCACACCTTGAAATAATTATTCATTTCATCACTGGTCCTGGCCATGCCTGTTAAGAGCCTAAATATTTCAAAAAGGGGGGTGGTGATGGACAGAGTATCTGAGTTAATCAGAACACTCCTACCCAGTCAACAGATCAGGGCTTGATCCATCACCGTTTTTTAGCTCACTGCACCATCTCAGTTCAGAACCTGGCTATATGCAAATTAGTCTGTCCCTGGCCCAGTGCATCATGGGAACAGGGCAGACCAAACTACCAAGCCAATTCTTCACTGGAAAGGAAACAAGCTTCAAAGCCTAGGCATCAAAGTGGATGCTAATCTGTCCATGAACCAGCAGGTGTCTGCAGTAGTGGGAACTTGCGCCGGCCTGATGAGACAGCTCCGTAAAATTGCCCCCCTCTTGAGCTTTTTCACCCTCAGACTGATCATGTCGGCAATGATAATCTCTCGTCTTGACTACGGAAACGCCTTGTACATAGGCCTCCCGGAGAAATTACTTGCCAGACTTCAGGTCACCATGAACGATGCTACCAGGCTAATTTTCAGACTGCCCAGAGGGGCCCACGCCACCCCCCTCCTCCAACAACTGCACTGGCTCCCAGTAAAGCAGAGAACTAAGTTCAAGGGCCTCATAAGGCCATCTATGGCCAAGCCCCTATGTACATCAAAGATCGCCTAAAACTTTACACTCCGAATCGGGCGCTCCGGTCCTCAGAGGCCTGCCTACTGACATGCCGTCGCTTCAGGCTTACCTCCAAAGGGGATAGATCCTTTTCCATCGCTATCCCCCCATTGTGGAATAAACTACCAGAGACACTGCGCAAAGAGCGCGCCCTTCTTCCCTTTCGGAAGAAGCTAAAAACGGTCCTTTGCTTAGAAGCTTGGGGCTCCCCCCCATGCTAATCCCTTTGCATCTGCAGGCCAGGCCATGCCTCTCTCTCTTGCTAGCACTTAGTGACCTGTCGGTGATAATTGCGCTCTACAAATGTAAAATACAAATACAAATACACTACAAAAAACTACCAAGGCACTTATTCCTTACTGTCCACTAACAGAAATCAGTTTTCTCACTGACAAAAATCGCCTACTATACAAGTTTTGTATCATGGGCGCTTTTGAAAGGCCCTAAAGAACAAGCCGCATCTCCTCTTCCCACCAACAAGCTAGACTAACATAAGCGCTTCAACGTCTTAATTATATCACTCATCCCGTTGAGGTTCAAATCATTTAAGCTAGAAGGCCCACTTTATTGCAAAATCCTTTACTCTCAAATTCACACCTCTTGTACCCTCACAAAATTCATGGAAGTATAAAAGCCTCTTTGCTAGAAAAAAAGAGTAATATTTAACTGTAACTAGCTAATAAATCTTTGGCTGTTATCACATCAGCTTGTTAATTGTTATGCCCCACACATCAAAATGATCCCTCAACCTAAGGTGTATGCATTCCCTTAAGCATGCTCAGCACTTCTACTGGACCACAATCTACTCATGAAAGACACTGGTATTGTTCATAAGTTACTCAAATTTTAAATTTTTGAATAGCAAAATCTGTACTAAAGCTAAATAAAACCTGTGAGAATGTTTCTTTTTGCATTGTATTTAAATCAAGAGGGAAAAGAAAGGTCCTGTTTGACTGTTGTGATGAGGATGCATTAAAGCTATTATGTGGTAACGGACTACTGGGTGAAGACTATTCATTTCTAAGTATAACATTTAGAGCTGTATTTACTGGTAAATATTGGAAGGTGCAAGAATGTATTTGTTGTATGACTCGATCAAAGCATCTTGAAATCATGTACACGTGATTTTAGCGTCCCACTAGGATTCTTCAAGGTGGGAAAGTGCTTTGCCCAAGCATGAGATAATTGGTTGTGTGACTCGGTGTGTGAGTGGCTGTATGAATCTGCAAATGGGTATGTGAGTGGTTTTCTGGGTCTCTAACTGGGTATGTGAGTACCTGTGTGGTTATATAGGTGGTTTGTGAGAGGTTCTCTGGATCCCTGAGTGAATGCATCAGTGACTGTGTGGGTGAGAGTGTTTGAGTGGCAGCAGGTATGTGTAACTGTGTGTGTCTGTGTGGCTATGTGAGTGGGTGTGTGAGAAGTTTTTTAGGTCTCAGAGTGGGTGTCTGAGTGGTTGTCTGGGTGTGTAAGCAGGCATGTGATTGTGTGGTGGGTGCGTGTATGAGTGGGTGTGAAAGTGGCTGTGTCAGCCACTGAGTGGTATGTGAGTGGCTATATGGGTGTGTGAGTAGGTGTGTTAGTGGCTTTGCTCTATGGGTGTATATGTGGCTGTGTGAGAGGGTGGATGAGTGCCTGTGTAGTTCTGTGACTGGTTCTTTGGGTCTTTGAGTGGATGTGTGAGTGACCTTAAGGGGTGTGTGAGTGTCTGTTTGGGTCTGTGAGTGGGCATGTGAGTGGTTCTATGGGTTTTTAAGAGGATGTATCAGTGACAGTATGGGTGCATGACTACTGTATGGTTGTGGGACTGGGTGTTCAAGAGGCTGCATGAGTGTGTAAATTGGTTGGTTTTTCCGTGGTTTTCTGGGTCTCTGACTGAGTGTGTGAGTACCTGTGTGGGCATGTGAGTGGGTAGCTGAGTGGTTTACTAGGCCTCTGAGTGGATGTATCTGTGATAGTATGGGTGTGTGAGAGAGTGTGTGAGTGGCTGTATGGATCTATGACTGCGTTTGTGAGTGTCTGTATGGGTGGGTGCCTGGGTGTGCGAGTGGTTTTCTGGTGCTCTGAGTGGGTGGGTGAGTGTCTCTATGGGTGTGCGAGTAATTGTGTGGGTGTGTATGCAGGCCTTTGAGTGTGTGGTGGGTGAATTTCTGAGTGGGTGTATAAGTGACTGTGTGGGTCTTTGAGTGGGGTTTGAGTGGCTCTATGGGTGTTTGAGTGGGTGAGTTAGTGGTTTTGCTATGCAGGTTTGCATGTGGGTACGAGTCATTGTGTCAGTGACTGTGTAGGTTCACAAGAGGGTGTGTGAGTGGTTCTCTGGGTCTGTGAGTGCATGTGTGAGTGCCTGTATAGGTGTATGAGTAGGTGAATGGATGTGTGACTAGGTGTGTGAGAGACTGTTGTGAGTGGGTGTATCTGTTTTTTCTAAGTGGGGTTGGGATCCGTGAATCCTTTGCAGATCCACACCGGGGCCACGCTGAGCACTGCAGTGGATCTGCAAATTCTCAGAAGCCAAAAAAAAACAATTTGGACAATTTCTTGCCCATGAGGGGTCCCTCTAAAACCCTTCCATCAGTCCTATGGGGTAAGGATGCCTCTATCCTGACCCGTTATATCCTATTTAGACTCCCCACCCCCCTAAAACCATGACCTGAGTCACAAAATGATGGTCACAACTTTTATAAAAGGTTAAGGCCAACCATTCATGGCACTGCTGTTAGGGTAGACCACTAGATACACATAAAAAAAATTGTTAATAACTCCTAAATTACTGAATAGATCTATGCCAATTACAGAAAGCACTCTTTCTTGGACCAAGAGATAGCTTTCCATTAAATTTGTTGTAAATCTGTTCAGTGGTTTGTGCTACAGGCGTGTCTAAATTCCCCATTGGGAATTGCATGTGGAGAATCAATTTTGAGAACCCTCTTGTTCTTGGCCGTTGCTTGGCAAATCACCCCGAAACTTTCCAGACAGAAGCTGAATTGACTGAACATTTTGGGAAGATTCTTTAAACGGCGCCAAAGGTATTAGCAACACTAAAAAATTATTCTCTATGGAAACTAGGTCTTAACTATTAACTAACTACTGGCAACCACCAGTCGGTAATATGTGTCTAACTGGTGGTCGCAGTAGGCTCTTATAGTTATGACTTCATTTATATTAAAAAGCTGTTTTTCTGTTGCCTATATCTTTGGTGCCGGTTGACGAATCTTCATGAAATTTCCCTCCAAAATTTGACACTCACGTCAGCTTGTGTCTGGAAAGTTTTGGGTTGGCCCATCAAGTAGGAGCCAAGAGAAAGGGGGGCCCAAAGCAAATTTTCCCATTGTTAAGTCCCATAGCACCTTTGAACAAGCGTACAGCCCAAAAGGCTGGGCGGAATTACACAGAATTTGGCAGAAAGGCAGATTTGTTTACGCAGATCATGCTTTCACTTATTTGGTGTACATCCATTCAGTAGTTTAGAGATAGTAACTGGAAAAGAAATTTGCATATATATGGACACAGCTCATCTGTGGATCCTCCCATGTGGGATTTGTGGATTCACGCGACACAGCAAAATCTTGATTGGCTGGTCGCACCATCACATAAAAGTCGTGTAGCCATTTTGTTTGTCGGGGAAACAGTCCACAGGGCTGAAAATGTATTTGCAAATTGGATGAAGGGGTCAAGTTAGATGTTTCCTGACCCCTTGCACATGTTGTGAGAAGCACTGAGTATGTATACTGGTGTCAGAATTGAGAAAACATGTTTTTTTTGCCACTTGTGAAATCCGCAGATCCCTCGCAGGCCTCAGCTTGGCCACGTGTATCTCTGCGGATATCCATGAATTTAGAGCAACTGAAACAAAATACATATATATATATATATATATATATATATATATATATATATATATATATATATATATATATATATATATATATATATATATATATATATATATATATATATATATATATATATATATATATATATTAATATTCTCTCTTCTCATAGCTACTCACATATCCATACAGATACTCACACACCCACTCACATACCCCTACAGACACTCTCACATCTAGCCTTCCACCCAAAAACAGTGTCACACCCATTCACAAACCCATACAGAGACTCTCACACCCATTCACAAAACCAAGCTGAGACTCTCACGCCCAGAATCACATCTATATAGACAGTTTTACACCCACTCACATGCCCATACAGACACTGTCACACCCATTCACATATTGTACAGGCACTGTTACACCCGTTCACAAACCCATACAGGGTCTCTCACATGCATACTGACATCCATGCAGAGATGTTCACACCCACACATACATCCATACAGAGACTTTCACACCCACTCACAATGCCATACAGACCTTCTCACACCCACTCTTACACCTATGCAGGCTCTATTACACCCATTCACAAACCCATACAGAGACTCACACGTAAACATATACAGACACTTTTACACCCACTCACTTATCCATACAGACCTTCTCACATCCATTCTGACACTCATGTAGACACTTTACACCCATCAAAAAACTCTTAGAGACTCTCACTCCCACTCTTACACCTATGCAGACACTGTTACACACATACCTATACAGACACTGTCACAACTATTCACATATATTATAGATACTGTTACACCGATTCACAAGCCAATACAGAGACTCTTACACACACACTTACATCCATACAAAAACTTTCACACCCAGTCACATAACCATAAAGACCATCTCACACCTAATCTTATACCTATGCACATACCGTTACACCCATTCCCAAACCCAGACTCTTACACCTACGCTTACACCTACATAGAGAGTTTTATATCCACTCACATACCGATAGAGACACTGTAACTCCCATTCAGATATCATACTTACCATGTTACACCAGTCACAAACCCATACAGACAATCCTTGTCCACAATCCACTTTCATATCAACTCAGATACTGGTGTAGAGGTTCACACCTAGTGATATACTCATACAGACACTGTTACAACAAGTAAGATATGCATTGAGACGTATGCACCTAAAATCATACCCATGTTGATTCTTTTATACCCACTGTGAGATTAATTCAGAAGTGTCTACTAGAAATATTACATGCTCTGTTTTGCATTGAATGTGTGTTCTTGGATTTGGATGCACGATGGATCAGTAGATTTGATATTTAAAAATAGGATTTATAGTTAAAAATACCTGTTTGTGACAGGGTTGCTCTAAGAAGAGCCATTGTGTTAATTGTGTGTATATGTGTATATGATGACTACATATACGAGCAGATGCAGAGTTTGAGGTTGCTCAGAAATGCTCTGTTGCCTTCGTCCTTGAAGTGAACACCATCTCTTCTGTATATTCCATGTATTTTGAAGCACAGTCTATTACTCTAGATAGTGCCCATGTTATGGGCTCTGAGGAATGCTGAAACAGTTTTATTAACATAATTCCTGGCTTTCTCTATTTGTGGACAAAATTCAGATGATCACTTACATTTCGGCCTCTGGTGTGTTAGATAACACCAATGCAGTGTGAGGGAATAGCTGCAATAATTATTCTAAGGTATTCTTCATTAGGATTTCCAAGTCATACACCAGTCAGTGTGCCCAGGTCATTGCCACCACAGTACCCAATCATGAGGTCTGGATGTTGCTATAATGCTTTCAAACAAACGAAGGAATTAGTGCCACTTTAAACCTCTCTGGCCTAACTAGCTAATATCCATATTAGGCAAGTCCAGGTCCCTGTCAATCTCACTCTTTCTAGCAAACTCTCTCACCCAGAACACCAAGCTATGACCTTCAAATCCATACTCTAACCATTTTGAAAGATAGAGCAGTAGCACACAGGAGAAGGCTGAAGAAGGCTGCAGCTGAATGAGGCAGTTTGTAAAATGAAGTGAGTTAAAAGAGACCCTAGCAAGTCAAATTTAAAATACCACATTTGATTGGATGCTGTAAAAATGCCACTATTTAAAACTAGGTTGTGGTATTAATTTACAGTAAGTACAAGTCTGATTGGCCATGTGGGATATGTTTGAAATTGCATACAGTCAATCACACCTGTTGTCTTGGGTTTAGGAGTTATCATGCTGGTGTTGAAACTGTTGTGAACTTGTGACCTACTGGTAGAAGAGAATGTTACAAGTTTGGTCACCATTTGTTAGACCTGGCACCTTGGCGTGGGTCTCCCTTCCATTGTTTCTGTTGCCTCATGTGTTTTTGCTGGTGTTAGATGCTTTGGGCACTGTGCCACTGCTGTTCAGTGCCACTGTGCAAGTGCTCCCTATTGTAAATGAATGTATGAATTAGTGATTCCAAGATTGGCTGGTTTGGTTTACCTGTCAGACCCTAGTACAGTGCACCAGGAGTGTCCAGGGCTTGTAAACCAAATGCTGCTGGTGGGCTTCCAGCACTGGTTGTGCCACCCACAGAAGCAGCCTGTAAAAGTATGTCTAAGGTCTGCTATTGCAGAGCCTGTGCGCAGTCTGGTACTGCCATGTTGACTGAGCACGTGCACCCACTTGCCAGTTCCTAAACCTTCCCTTTTCTTCATATCAGACACCCCTATGGTAGGCCCAAGGGTAGGGTGCATTGTAAGTATAAGGTAGGACAAGCCCTGGTGTGTGTGGCATGTCCTAATAGTGATTTACAGCCATTTTCGTTTTTCACTTTGCAAGGCTACCTGTTCTCCATAGGCCAGAAAGGGTAGTTAGATTATTAGATTTTATAATCCTAACTGACTCAGGGAACATGGTGGAAATTCGAGTTTAGTATGCCTGAACTCAGAATGATAAAATACATCTTTTAGTGAAGTTGATTTTAACATTCTGTGTTTGAAAATACCACTTTTAGAAAGTAGGTATTTCCTTGTCTAACTATCCAAGCCTGCCTCTGCTAGGTTGTGTATTCCTTGTCTTGAGTTTGAGTGACAGGGCTGGGGGAATTCCAGGAGACAGGGTGAGTCAGCCCAGTGGTGAATAGAGAGATCTGCATCTAGGTGGGAGAGAGGAGTAGCACCTGGGACCTGAGTAGGACTGTGCCTTCCCTCCACAAAGCTGGCTCCACCTCCTGTGGTGCGTCTGATGTCTCTGTCCTGCGCTGTGAAAGAAAAGAAGCAGTCATGTCAATGGAGTGCTCCAGAACTGACCAGAACTGGTTTGGAGTAGGCAAAGACCCCTCTGCCCTCAGAGGACAAAGGATTTTGGGGTATAGGTATTGGGACCCTGATCCCAAGAATTTAGATCGCTTTTGGACAACAAGAAGAAACCTTTGCTAAATAAAGGAACCAGATGAAACTGAGGAGAGACTATCCCTAAGCTGAAGCGCTGCTTGGGAATTGGCCTGCAGTGGCTGCCTGACAGTCAAAGAAAGGAGAAAGGGACTTTGAATACTTTCATCAACTTGTAAGGATCTCCAAGGGCTTGAGAGAAGAGCTTGTCTCCTGCTGAAGTCTCAGGGATAACAGACTACAACTCCCAGCTCCCCAAGAGTTCTTTGGAAGTGCCTGCTGCTGTTTTGGGCCTTCTGAGGGAAGCGTCTCGCAATGAAGAAGAAGCGTGTCACCGTCGCAGCTGCTGCTTTCGCATCGTGGATGTCGCCGCTGTAGGTGTCGCATTGCATCGCATCAAGAGAAGTGTCTCGCAACGAAGAAGAAGTGTGTCGCCATCGCAGCCACTGCTGTCGCATCGTGGATGTCGCCTCTGTAGCTGTCGCATTGCACCGTATCAAGAGAAGCGTCTCACAACGAAGAAGCGTGTCGCCGTCGCAGCCGCTGCCGTCGCATCGTGGATGTCGCTGCTGTAGCTGTCGCATTGCACCACATCAAGAGAAGCGCCTCGCAAGCACAGAGAAGCATGCCGCCCTCGGAGCCGCTGTCGTTGCATCCCGGAACAAGGGTGTAGACGCTGCAGCTGTCGCATCGAGAGGAAGCCTCTTGCACCGTCGAAGAAGAGTGTCACCACCAAAGCTGCTACCATTGCATTACAGAGCAAGGGTGTCGCTGCTACAGCTGACGCATCGAGTCGACACCTGTCGCAACATTGGTGAAGCGTGCCGCATCAAGAAAAAAACAACGTCTTTATTTCTTTGCTCCAAAATTTCATTGCATCACGGCATTGCTCGCCGCATCGCCCCGGAAACGCAGTAAGGTGTCAACGCATCACCATCCTTCCAACACTTTCGTTGGCCTTCGTGTTGCATCTTGAGGTACATTGACTCAAAGTGTCGCATTTTAAGATCTAATGAGAACTAAGCCAATCTTACCATTTTAAGTACAGTAGGGTCCCTATTTGTCACAAGTACCTATCTGTGCAAACTAGAGACCCCTAAATGTAACATTGGTGGTCAGTGTAATCATGTTCAAGGGGGACCCCTGAAATGTTACAAATGTGGCGACCTGGATCATAACGTGAATGACCCCAGGTGCTGTCTATTTGGAAGAGCCATACCCCCTGGTGCTCCACCCCGGCAGATGGCGAGTGTAGCCTTGGGGAGGAGATTGGTGTCCCAGGTGGGTGGGGACCTGCAGAGATGTCCCTTGTCTCTTTAGAAGACGGTGAGGTGGTCCCAGGGACCCAACTTCCCAACACTAAGAAATATGGGCAGTGGGTGACCATCAACGGCCATAAGGTGGAGGCTCTTAGAGGCACAGGAGCCAGTGTGACAGTTGTCAAGTGTCACCTGGTGTCCCAAGAGCAGATTGTCCCTCATGCATTTTGCCGAGTTGTTGCGGCCAACAACAAAGAGAGCCATTGTCCAATGGCTCAGGTACCCTTTGAGTGGGGGGGGGGGGTTTCTGGTACGCTTCAGTTAGCTGTGAGGCCCGCCATGCCTGTTGACTGTTTGTTGGGGAACGATTTGGAGAGCTCACCTTGGGGAAAGGTGGAGCAGAGTACTCACTTGGAGATGTTGGGTCTGCCTGACTGTGCGTGTTGGACCACCCGGTTGATGCCAGCCCATAGGGGTGCTTAAGAGGATCTGGAGCCTGAGAGGGAGGCCCAGGAACCTGCCTTAGAGAGAAGAGGCAGGGGGCGCGGGGAACCCACCCCCAAAGTTCCCACGGTCCAGGAGGAGGTTGACCCTGAGGGGAATGCCCTGGGGCCTACAGGGGAACAGGTAGCTGAACTGGGGGACCTGCCTGAGCTGACCCATTGGCAGCAAGAAGGAGGCCCCTTCAGGGAAGAATTCTTCCAGGAGCAGAAAGAATGCACTTCCCTCGAGGGTTTGCTGCAACAGGCTGCAAGCCAGGCAACAGGTGATCAGTCTGGGTCACATTGGATTTACTGGGAGAATGGCCTCCTGTATAGTGAGCCTAAGATTGCTGAGCCTGGGTCAGCCTGTGTGCTGGTGGTACCCCAGCGCTTCAGAGCCTTCCTACTGGGGCTGGCTCATGATGTGCCATTAGCAGGACATTTGGGGCAGGATAAGACATTTAAGAGGCTTTGTCACCCACTTTTATTGGCCCCAAATGCGCAAGAGTTCCAACGCTCATTGCAGGACATGTCAGACTTGCCAGGCAAGTGGAAAGTGTGGGAGGAAGCAGAAGGCTCCTCTCCAGCCATTCCCTGTGGTGTGCACCCCCTTTGAACGGGTGGGTATTGACATCGTGGGGCCACTGGACCCAAGACAGCCATGGGCAACAGGTTCATCCTGGTCTTGGTGGACCATGCCGCCTGGTACCCGGAAGCCATACCTCTGAGGACAGTGACGGCCCCCGTGGTGGGACGAGCACTGATCAGAATTTTCTCCAGAGTGGGATTCCCTAGAGAGATAGTGTATGACAGGGGGACCAACTTCATTTTCAAGTAAGCAAAGTCCCTGTGGCAGGAGTGTGGGGTAACTTAGAACTTTACCACTCATAACCACCCCCAAAGAAATGGGTTGGTTGAGAGATTCATCCGAACACTGAAAGGCATGATTATGGGTCTTGAGGAACCTATGAGGCATAAGTGGGACGTCCTTTTACCATGCCTGTTGTTTGCATACCGTGAGGTGCCACAGAAATCACTTGTGTTCAGTCCCTTTGAGCTTCTCTATGGCCACCAAGTGAGAGGACCTCTGAGTCTGGTCAAGGAAGGCTGGGAGCAATCTCCCAGGAAACCTCCCCAGGATGTATATAGCTACATGCTGGCCTTCAGGAACCAGCCTAGGCATTTCAGACAATTCGCTGAGGTGAATCTGGAAGCCAGTCAGGAGAAGATGAAGCGATGGTATGACCAGAATGACACTCAGGTAGAGCTTCAGCCTGGTCAGAAAGTATGGGTCATGGTCCCAGCGGAGCTCTGCCTGCTCCAGGATAAGTGGATCGGACCATTTGGGGTTGTGGAGCACAAAAGTCCTGTTACCTACTTGGTGGAGTTGCGGTCTCCCAGGAACCCCTTGCGGATCCTGCATGTCAACTGCCTGAAGCCCCACTTGGAGAGGTCCGAAGTGGGCATGCTCCTAGCAACAGATGCTGGAATGGAGGAGGAGACTGAGCCTCTTCCTGACCTCCTGTCTGCAACAGAGCAAGATGGGTCAGTGTATGGTGTTAACCTCTCTTTCACCCTGAGCAACAGAATTACTGCCGCCAGTTGCTGGAACAGTTTTCTGATCTGTTCTCCCTGGTTCCTGGTGTCACAGATTGGTGCGTCCATGATGTGGACACAGGAGACAGCTTTCCTGTGAAGCACAAATCTTACAGGCTGACTGACAGGGTGAGAGCTTGCATCAAAGAGGAGGTCTCAAAGATGCTTGCGTTAGGGGTGATTGAGTCCTCTATCAGTCCTTGGGCCAGCCCAGTGGTCTTTGTCCCAAAGGCTGCCGCACCAGGTGCCACACCAGAACTCAAGTTCTGTGTGGACTACCGAGGACTCAATTCAGTCACGAGGACTGACGCGCACCCCATCCCAAAAACTGGTGAGCTCATTGATTGGCTAGGAGCTGCACGGTACCTCAGTACGTTTGACCTAATGTCTGGGTACTGGCAGATCGCCTTGACTGATGGGGCAAAGGAGAGGTCATCATTCTCCACACCAGATGGGCACTTCCAGTTCCGCGTTATGACCTTTGGGAATGAAGAATGCCCCTGCCACCTTCCAGAGGTTGGTCAACCAGGTGTTGGTTGGACAGGACGAGTTCAGTGCCGCCTACCTGGATGACATCACAGTGTTCAGCACCAGTTGGGAAGAACATCTGCGCCACCTCTGGGAAGTGTTAATGGCACTGCGGAAGGCAGGCCTCACGATCAAGGCGAGTAAGTGCCAGATCGGGCAGGGTTCCCTGGTGGTCTTAGGATACCAGGTTTGGAGCGGCCAGGTGACGCCCCTACAGCCCAAGATTGAAACCATCCTGGTTTGGGAGCCCCCCAAGACCAAGACAGAGGTGAGGGCCTTTTTAGCACTCACTGGGTATTACAGGAGGTTTGTCAAGGGGGATGGCAACATTTTTGCACCCATGACAGAGCTGACTTCCAGAAAGCAGCCCAAGAAAGTGATTTGGACTGACACCTGTCAAAAAGCTTTTGAGGCCCTGAAAGCTGCCATGTGCACGGCACCCATGCTCCTGGCACCCAACTTCTCCAGAGAGTTTATCGTTCAGACAGGCGCTTCAGAGCATGGTGTGGGGGCTGTTTTGTCACAGATGAATGAGAAGGGCCTAGATCAACCAGTAGCCTTCATCAGTAGGAGGTTACTTCCATGGGAACAGAGGTGGAGTGCTATTGAACGTGAGGCATTTGTTGTGGTCTGAGCACTGAAAAAGCTGAGACCATACCTGTTTGGGACTAGCTTCCGGGTTCAGACAGACCACAGGTCCCTCAGATGGTTGATGCAGATGAGGGGTAAGAATCGAAAGCTGTTGAGGTGGTCCATTTCCCTACAGGGGATGGATTTCACGGTGGAACACCACCCTGGTACAGAACACGCCAGCGCTGATGATCTGTCCAGATTTTTCCACCTTAGTGAGAAGTGTGGAGGGAACTCCCAGGAGGTAGGGTAGTTCTCCCCACATTTCAGCTGGAGGGAACACGAGTTAGACTTGGCACCTTGGCGTAGGTCTCCCTTCCATTTTTGCTGTTGCCTCATGTGTTTTTGCTGGTGTTAGAGATGCTTTGGGCACTGTGCCACTGCTGTCCAGTGCCACAGTGCAAGTGCTCCCTATTGTAAATTAATGTATGAATTAGTGATTCCCTGATTGGCTGATTTGGTTTACCTGTTAGACCATAGTACAGTGCACCAGGAGTGGCCAGGGCTTGTAAACAAAATGCTGCTGGTGTGGTTGCTGCACTGGTTTTGCCACCGACTGAAGCAGCCTGTAAAAGTGTGTCTAAGGTCTGCCATTGCAGAGTTTGTGTGCAGTCTGGTACAGCCATGTTGACTGGGCACTGTCACCCACTTGCTGTTGAAACTAAGGTCGGGGACAATCGATATTTGCCCGGCGGTATCGCCTCTGTAACCCACGAATTATTAATCAATGAAGAGGCAGGCGCTGGAGACTGGAAGGCAGGAAACAAGGTTTTATTCTCTCCGGAGGAGAACACGACAAATCAGACAGCAGGTATCGTCATGAGGTGCTCTAACCGCATCTCTGAGGCCTGGCCTCTTATATCCAGGTTTATTACTTTATTACATATTACAGATTCATGGCGAGGCTTTGATGTACGGAAAGACATCCTCGGAATCCCCGCTCCAAGCCCGTTCCCACACTCATTTACAGTTGAAGTCCCACCCCGGTCACAACAGGTGATGATTATCGCGCAGCTGGATATTCCGCCGATTCGCGGAATGTGGGGGGTTCGATCGGATCTCGTAGGGTGGGGGCTTTGATCAACTCGAGGGTCCTTTGATGAGGGGAGCTTCCTACTGTACGGGGAGGGGCAATAAACAGTATCGGCAGAGCTAGGTGTCGGCCTGGGAGCGAGGAAGACAAACGGGCACACGGGGAAAAAGGGGTCTGCATCAAAGGGCCTGGGACCATGAAAGGAATGAAGGGAGGTGTCGCGCTGGGAACAGGATGGGGTTCTGAGGCAGAGCTGCGTTGGAGAGGGGTTTATGACCCAAAGCATGTGCGAGCGGGGGTTTTTTGTCAGAGCGCAGGCTTTGTGAGGGAGGAGGGCTATGCCGGGGGCCAGTGGCATGCAAAAGGGCTGTTCTGATCGAGGCACCTAAAATGGCGGGCGCGCACGACAAAAGTGTGGCATCCGGGGAAAAGGCAAGATGGCGCAGATAAGGTTTACTAAAGCATATTAATTTTCCACAGTCCTCCCTTTAACATATCTAGCCAACTTGTCTATTCAACGTCAATCTTCATCAAATTCTTAACCTCGGCATCATATAAAGCTCCCATGCGTTCGTTTCCAAAGTCCACAGTCTTAGGGCAAATACAGTTTGCGCATAATGAACACAGGGGTGGCAGACATTGGATTCCTAAGCATAGACCACATATTATAACTACAGGAATCAGGATAATGGTGAACAGTCTCCAGCCCCAGGTCTTAACAGTGTTCCAGAACCAACCACCAAGCGACCATTCTTCCTGCTCCTGGTGGACTTCTGAAGAGAGTCTGTGAAGATGTTCGATGGCCTTGTACACTGAGGGCGAGTTGTCCGGAATGTATGTACAGCAGCTGGACCCAATAATGCGGCATGCTCCACCACGGTCCGCAAGAACCACATCCAGGATAAGGCGGTTCTGAAGGGCCACCAAGCGGACCGCTTGGAGTTCAGCGGTGTTGTTAGCAAAGATACCAGCCGTGATGTTCATTGTTGTCTCAACTGCCTGGGCTAGATGTCGGATGGCACGGTTGTTCGCCATCGGGCCCCAGAGAGGAACAAGTCCCTTCATAGCATCGAGGAACTGCGCCCCAGTTGAGTCGGCTTGCTCAATGTCCTTGGCACGTCTTTGTCTATGGTGATTCGCTGGAGCCACATAAGTCGGAGGAAGGATGAAAGAGATGAAACAAGTGCCCCCCCAGCCTTTGGGGAGCCAGGTGTAGGCTTTTGTGCCACAGACGAAATACATGTTCGGGGACGATACAAAGGAAGGTGGATCCATGGAGTCCAAAGTTCTGGTAAAACGGCAAGCACTGTGGCCCACCAGCTGTGTCCCAAGTCCTTCTATGCACAGGTGGCCTGTGACGTTGATGACTGACAGGGCCACAGTCAAGGTGGCGGCCGTTCGTTTCCGTAGGTAGGAGAAGGTGGGCCTGGTTGGATTGTTGAACACCTGCATTTCGACTCGCTCTTTAGCAGGGATGTTCATTTGGGTTGAGTCGTTGGAGGTCTGCGGGCAGAAATGTGTCTTTGTTTTGTTTTGCCTGACTCCGTGGGAGAAATGCGTTGCGGTTTTGCTGGAGGTGGTATTGTCCTTATAGCTTTCTTGCAAGAGGATCAGCCAAGCAAGGCAGGAGCCATGGACTGAGAAGGGCGAAGGGATGAATGGTATCGAGTGTCCAGTGGCGTGGGGTAGCAACCCACAGATCCAACAGTTGGTAGCATTGGTGGCGAGATTGTGTTGGTGAAGTAGTTGTACGAAAGAGTTATTCCAAAACTCCTTTCGTCTCTCTCGGAGTTGAGGAGAGAGCGAAATCAGATAATGTTCCTTTATGGTGGTAGGCTGAGCGGTGGTCAAGAATGTTTCGTGAGCGGGTGCATTCTCTTCCACAATCCAGAATGTGGTCATGAGGAGAAAGCAAAAAAGGATGGTGATGAAGAGTGCAATCGTCTTTGAGCTGTGGAGTCTGTCTGTTCTTGGGTTTCTGTGGTGGGTATTTCCTGTTGTCCCCATCATCTTCTTATCTGGCGCTTCCATCATCTTCTTATCTGGCGCTTCCATCATCTTCATTTTCAAGGTGCTCGGTAGTGGGCAGAACCACAGACTTAGTTTAGCTTCTCTCCAGGCAACCCTTGGTAGTTTTGGGGTCACCGTTCTGAGACCTTTTAACCTAGTCAGTGGCCTACTTAGCCGAAGCTCCCTCCTTTCGATGCAGGAAATACCCTTCTCGAGATGGCACAGTGGGATCAGAATGTTTTGAAAGTTCAAGTGTCTCTGTGTCGGGATAGCAGCTCAATGCTGGTCGGTCTTTGTTCAGGAGCTCTTCTTGGGTACTGACGTTGTCTGTCGTGGCCAGGGCTGAGGAGACCTTTTTGCAGTGATGGGCGTGCAGCCAGTGCTTCTTCCCCTCCACTTGAAGAGCTGTCCGAGTGGTGATCAACACTTGCCAGGGGCCCGTCCACCGGGGTTCCAAACTCTTTGACCGCTGAAAATTCCGGATCAGCACGAAATCCCCAGGTTGAATGGCGTGACCCGGACCCCTGGAAGCATCGGGGATGGCCTGCTGCACCTGCTGATGAATGACAGACAGAGTTTCAGTCAATTTATACAGATAATCAGACATTAGGACGTCCGGGACGTCATGAATGGAAGTTGGTTTCGGTGCAGACCAGATACTCATGGGTCGGCCGAAAACAACCTCATAAGGGGTTAAGTGGTGTCTGGTGGGGGTGGAACGCATCGATAGCAATGCCAGTGGGAGGGCGTCTGGCCATTTCAAACCCGTGGTAGCTACTATCTTGGCCAGTTTAAGCTTTAGTGTGGCATTGTGTCGTTCAACAAGTCCAGCGGACTGGGGGTGAAAGACTGCATGGAATTTCTGTTTAATGCCCAACCCCCGTAAGATGAATTGGATGACTTCGGCTATGAAGTGGGGGCCGTTATCGCTCCATAAAATACGACAAAGGCGGTAACGGGGAAAAAACTCCTTTAATAGTACTTTTGCGGTGGCCATAGCAGTGTTGTCACGGGTTGGGTATGCTTCCACCCATTTGCTAAAGGCGCACACCACGACAAGTACATACTTCAGGCCTTGGCACCTGTCTAGCTGGATGTAGTCCATTTGCAGGACCTCAAATGGGTGGTTTGGGACCCCAAATCCTCCCCGGGGCACTACAGTTCCTTTCCCGGGGTTGTGTTGCAGGCATATCAAGCATTGTTGGACCAGACGTTTGGCGGAATCTGTGATTTTATCATTGTGCCAAACTCGGGAGACGAGTTCAATCATGGGGGCTGATCCTATGTGGGCAGGGGAGTGTGCCATAGTCAGTATGGGAATCAGGTATGACTCAGGTAGCAACCATTTGTTCGTGTCTTTTGTCCGCCAGCAGCCTTCATCGTCTTTTAATCCCACCCGTGTCCATTCAGTCAACTCGTGTTGTGTGCTAGCCGTTTGAATGTCCCTGATAGTGTCTCTAGCGTCAGTCCATTTTTCTGCTTGTGACCTGGTCACGTACATATGTGTTGTCGTCCTATTTTCAGCTGTCGTTCAGGCAGTGATGTCGGCTAGTGCATTTCCCTGTCCAATAATGTCTGTCACCTTTTTGTGTGCCTGGCATTTGATGACGGCGAGCTTCTTGGGGAGGAGGACGGCTTCGATCAAGGCGGAGACTAGATCCCCGTGCAAAATGGGGGTGCCGTGTGAGGTCAAGAATCCCCTTTCCCTCCAAAGGAGCCCAAAATGGTGAACCACCCCGAAGGCATACTGGCTGTCGGTGTCAATGTTCGCTGTGGTTCCTGCTGCCAGGATGCAGGCTCGTGTTAAAGCAATCAGTTCCGCTGCCTGGGCAGATCGCTGTGTGATGCAGGCTGTTTCTACTACGGTTCGAGCCGTGGTGACTGCATAGGCTGCGGAAGTGGTACCATCGGAGAGTTTGATGCAAGAACCGTCCACCCACAGCTCCCCGTCGGGGTCAGGGAAAGCCGTGTCTCTGAGATCAACCCTACTTTTTGTCTGTTCGTCCGTAAGAGTCACGCAGTCATGCACAGGGTGCACATTGGGATCGTTCTCTGGCAAGGGTAACAGAGTTGCCGGGTTCAGTGTGGTGCATCTTTTCAGGGTGATATGGGGCGCAAGCAAAGTCAGTTCGTATCCAGTCAGTCGTGCACTCGTTAGATGTTGCGTCTTGGTTTGGTTCAGGAGGGTGTCGACTGCATGGGGTACCAGTACCGTGAGGGAATTCGAGAGTACAATCCCCTCACTCTGTCGGATAGAGATTGCAGCAGCAGCTACAGCTCGAAGGCAGGCAGGCAAGGCTCTGGCGACAGGGTCAAGAGTGGCAGAGAAGTAAGCGCACGGTCGTTGCCTAGGGCCGATGGCCTGGGTCAGGACAGATAAAGCGCACCCCTCCCTTTCGTGAGTGTAAAGGGAGAAGGGCTTTTTGTAATCAGGGGTACCTAGGACGGGGGCTGAACAAAGGGCATCTCGTAGTTCCATGAAGGAAGTTTGACACTCAGGGGTCCAAGGGAGTGGGAAAGGGACGTCTTTACTTAGCAGAGAAAGCAGTGGTTTCACAACGAGGCTAAAGTTTGGTAACCACTGTCGGCAGAAGGAGGTGAGGCCTAATAGGGAGCGAACCTGCTTCTGGGTCTTAGGGACAGGAGTATCTAGAATGGTTTGGATTCGATCAGGAGTGAGTTTTCTTCCTTCCTTGGACAAAAGGTGGCCTAGGTAAGTGACCTGGGGTTGGCAGAATTGCAACTTCTTCTTGGAGACCTTGTGGCCATTTTCCGCAAGGAAGTGCAGGAGTTGAACGGTGGCTGTGACTGCTAATGGAGTGGTGTCGGCTGCTAAGAGGATGTCATCGACATATTGCACTAACACCACTCCATCGGGTAACTGGACTTGATCTAGTTGTCTCTTGAGGGCCTGGCTGTAGATGCTAGGGCTTTCTGTGTAGCCCTGGGGTGCTCGACAGAATCTATATGAGCGGTTTCTTAGGGTGAAGCCGAAGAGGTATCGGCTGTCTGGGTGGATGGGGATGGAAAAGAATGCCTTTTTGAGGTCGATGACAGTGAAGGTGGTGGCGGTGGAAGGAATCAAAGTCAGGATGGTGGTGATGTCCGAGACCACAGGGTACTGGGGTACTACCACTTTGTTGATCTCTCGAAGGTCAATGATAAAACGGTATGCTTTCTCATCTCCCTCTCCCTGTTTCTTGATGATGGGCAAGATAGGGCTGTTGCAAATGTTACTAATCACTTCCTCTACCACTCCTGCGTCCATCAGTGACTGAATAATCTTTACCAATGCCTTCTCGCCCTCGGGCGATATCCGATATTGTGGGAGTTTTGGGAGTGTGGCGTCTGATCGGACAGTAATGTGCACTGGGTCAATCAACATGCGCCCTACGTCTGAGTCCGTCTTAGCCCACAGATACGGGGGCAGAGTGTCGAGCAGGGATGTGTCAGCGTCGGTGATGGAAAACATGCGTCGGGGAGGGCAATGTCTAAGCAGGACGTGATTGTCGTAAAGGAAAACTCGAACTCCGTCTTGGGAGCATCTGATCGTTGCTCGGAAGTGTTTCAATAAGTCAAGTCCCATAATGGTGTCAGGGCTATTAGAGGAAAGCAAAAACGTGGTGTCAGTGGTGTTATTCTCTACGTCAAAGAGGATCGGGGCGGACAAAGGGTTAGTGGAGGGCGTTCCATCGAAACCTGTCGATGTTATAAGTGAGCCAGACAAGGGTGCCCCCGGAATCAGTCGTTTAGATAACGCACTACGTGTTGCGCCAGTGTCTACCAGAAATGGAGACTTGGTGCCCAGGACCTTAGCAGTGACATAAGGGCCTTGCTGGTCAACATAGAGCTCGACTGGATCCCTCCCTTGTCCCTGGCAGTCCTATGCAAAGTCGTGGGCGTCATCGTAGTCAGATTGCTGGTATTGGTTCTGTCGGGGTCGATCAAATGTATTGGGTCTGCCTGATCTGTCGTTAGTCGTGTCGTTTGGAAGCCCTCGCTGTTGTCCCTTATTTCTTGGTCCATTTACTATGTCTTTGGGGTCTTTGTTTCTGATTATTTCCAGAAGAACTGGGCACTGGGATTTCCAATGGCCAATTCCTTTGCAAAAGGCGCACTGGTCCTGTCTAAGGTCTGTACGTCCGGGGTGGGAAGTCGAAGTGCGGTCCTGGGGAAATGTAGCCTTAGGGGCGTTCGTCTGGTAGTTTCCCCGGTATTGGTCTCGCCCTATAGTCACCCCTTGCAGTTGGGCCATCATCACCCTCTCTTTCAAGTCCTTCTTCTTTTTCTCTGTTGCCCTATCGTTTTCGTTTTTCTGATGTTCATAATATTGGGCCATCTGGAGGATAGCCGTAGGTTTGGAGGCTGCCCAACTACTCTCGCTAGCCTGCAGTTTCTGGGAGACCTCCGACAACAGACCCTTGACATAATTCTGGACAAACAGATGGTGTCCGGTTGCAGTGGTCATGTCCTGGCCGCTGTAATCGGAGAACACCGTTTCAAACCGGGAGAAGTATTCTGATACATCCTCCTGGGGTTTCTGGCGACAGGCCGTCACTATCGACCAGTCCACTTTCTTTTCTGGGATCAGGGTTTTTAATTTCTGTACAATTTTATCTGGAAGGTCTAGAATGGGTTTTAAAGGCTTTTGTCCAGGTCCTCGTTGTTTATCGAAGGTATCGAGTTGTGACCAGGTATGTCCGAACAGCTCAAGGTGGTCGACTTTCCGGATTTGCTTCCACACATCAGCTGGTAGACATAACCCGAAAAACAAGTCGATGTCAGCCAAGGTCATGATTGTTGAACCTAGGGCTGTACCTAATTCAGTATAGAAGGCAGTGGGGTTTTTACGCAGGTCAGGCAGAGATTTCCGGAATGTCAGAATCTCTTGCCGGTTCCATGGCTGGTAGACCCAGTTGTACACTACCCTTCCCTTTGCATCTTGGTTGTTTGCATCATCGTGAGTCCCTGTTCCTCGGGGAGGAACCCAGTAAGGGGCAGCCTCTCGTATCGGCATCATGGTGTTAGATTGCTCAGTTTGTGGACCGGTCGCCACGGATGTCGGGGATTTAGTTCCTGATTCTCGTTCAGTGAGGTGGCGGAGAACCTCAAGCGTACGCGTAAGGAGGTCCGTCACATCATTCTCGCCCTCATCCCCGATATCGACCTTCCGGTACAGAGTCGTTAGGCTCTCGGGACCGTTGTCTTGGTATCGGTCCTCGTATGCATTCAAGACATGGTAACACAGTCGTGCAGTAAAGTGTCGTCTGTAACTCCCTGTATACGATTTAAACATATCCGTGATGTACTCTTCACCTTCCTTCCTTTCTACCAGTGTCCTTGCTATCTTGTCGATCCCTGTTAGCTCATCTTTGCTTAGTCTGTTCGTTCTCGCGGAACCGGTCCTTCGGGTCTCAGGGTCACCTAACGTTGTCGTTTGTGGAGTATTTGGTGCAAGAGGTTCAGCCGGCACAGAGACCATGGGGGCCGAAGCTGTGACACTACCTTTGTTTGTACCGGGGGGTGGTGAGTGTTGTGCTAAGGGTTGGGAGGGGGCATATGGAGGGGGCATGTAGATGATCGGAGGACCTAACAGCAGATCATCGTTGGTTCGTTGTTTCGAGGGTAGATCAGGGTAAAGCGTGGAGGACGTTCTAACCGGGCACTGGCTTGAGGTTTCCCTTTCTAGTTTCTGTTTGGCTTTCTCCCTTTCCTTTATCTCTTTCTCTAATTTCTGAGCAGCTAGGTGGGCTGCTTTTCGCAGCTCTTTTTCCAACCTACTCTCAATTTTCCTTTTACGTTGTTCAGTTTCTTTGCGCCACATGCCGAAACTATCAAGCATAGTGGGCGTTGTCTTGTTTTTACCAAGGGCTGTTTCTAGCGCATTTATTTTGTCATTATCGAAGGATCCTATCAGTGGCCACTGACTTTCTCGATCCTTTTTCGTATATTTATGCCATAGTTTGCTATAGGCTATAGCGGTCAATCCATGCTTCATGAACATGTCCTTATTAGGGGTGCCTTCCAGTGGAGCCGGATGGTTCACCTCTAATAAGCGGTCCGGGCAAAACAGGCTACTAATCAGTGGGGAGAAGACAGACATGACGGAGCACAATGGGGACAAAAAGTCAGCACTGCCTATCTTATCACTGTGTGCAAAGACTAGACAGAATATTCCTATTCTACGTTGTTTGCAGGCAGTGAATACCTCATGAACCAATATCAAATAGTTAACGTTCGGTAAAAATAAATAATTCGGTGGGGAGAATAAGTAGGCCCGCAAAGGTCTGCGTTACCTACCCTTTCGCTATCTGTAAAAAGGGGAGGGGGGGGCCCTTTCCTGTTTGCAGACAGAGAATCTCCAGAAAACGGTCTGCGAACAATAGTTCAGTTTCAAGTAATTAATCAGTGGGGGAGGAAGATGGGCGCGGCGGTTGCATTACCTATCCTCCACTGCTTGCAAAGAGAGAGCCTGTTGTTTCTCCGTTTGCAGACAGTGGATCTCCAAATAATTTAACAATGAGTAATACTAGTATTTTCTAAACAATTCAAATAATCATTTCGCCATTCGTCGTGTTTACACAACCTTACCCGGACCGCATGGACAGTTTCTTGTCTTCCGAATCCAGCGCCCGATCGTCCTCTTTTCTTCGTATTCTTCGCGGCACTCCTGATGGTTCCCAGTCAGGACCGTAGATCACTCGAGAGAGGTCTGTTCGGAACCAGTGAAGTTCGGATGATCGGCTGTCAGACGAGGGTCTATCGGACAGGCGCGCTCCCGATCGTTGCAGTCGTTCACTCTGTCGTCAGGACCTCTCCCACTGGATCCACGAGTCGCTGATGGGCCCCACGCTTGGGACGCCAATTGTTGAAACTAAGGTCGGGGACAATCGATATTTGCCCGGCGGTATCGCCTCTGTAACCCACGAATTATTAATCAATGAAGAGGCAGGCGCTGGAGACTGGAAGGCAGGAAACAAGGTTTTATTCTCTCCGGAGGAGAACACGACAAATCAGACAGCAGGTATCGTCATGAGGTGCTCTAACCGCATCTCTGAGGCCTGGCCTCTTATATCCAGGTTTATTACTTTATTACATATTACAGATTCATGGCGAGGCTTTGATGTACGGAAAGACATCCTCGGAATCCCCGCTCCAAGCCCGTTCCCACACTCATTTACAGTTGAAGTCCCACCCCGGTCACAACAGGTGATGATTATCGCGCAGCTGGATATTCCGCCGATTCGCGGAATGTGGGGGGTTCGATCGGATCTCGTAGGGTGGGGGCTTTGATCAACTCGAGGGTCCTTTGATGAGGGGAGCTTCCTAAGGTACGGGGAGGGGCAATAAACAGTATCGGCAGAGCTAGGTGTCGGCCTGGGAGCGAGGAAGACAAACGGGCACACGGGGAAAAAGGGGTCTGCATCAAAGGGCCTGGGACCATGAAAGGAATGAAGGGAGGTGTCGCGCTGGGAACAGGATGGGGTTCTGAGGCAGAGCTGCGTTGGAGAGGGGTTTATGACCCAAAGCATGTGCGAGCGGGGGTTTTTTGTCAGAGCGCAGGCTTTGTGAGGGAGGAGGGCTATGCCGGGGGCCAGTGGCATGCAAAAGGGCTGTTCTGATCGAGGCACCTAAAATGGCGGGCGCGCACGACAAAAGTGTGGCATCCGGGGAAAAGGCAAGATGGCGCAGATAAGGTTTACTAAAGCATATTAATTTTCCACATTGCCAGTCCCTAAACCTTTCCTTTTCTTCATATCAGACACCCCTATGGTAGGCCCAAGGTCAGGGTGCATTGTAAGTATAAGGTAGGACAAGCCCTGGTGTGTGTGGCATGTCCTAATAGTGAATTACAGCCATTTTCGTCTTTCACTATTGCAAGGCTACCTGTTCTCCATAGGCCAGAATGGGTAGTTAGATTATTACATCTTATAATCCTAACTGACTCAGGGAACATGGTAGATTTTCGGGTTCAATATGCCTGAACTCAGAATGATAAAACATATCTTTTAGTGAAGTTGATTTTAACATTCTGTGTTTGAAAATATCACTTTTAGAAAGTAGGTATTTCCTTGTCTAACTATCCAAGTTTGCCTCTGCTAGGTTGTGTATTCCTTGTCTGGAGTTTGAGTGACAGGGCTGGGGGAATTCAGGAGACAGGGTAAGTCAGCCCAGTGGTGAATAGAGAGATCTGCATCTAGATGGGATGGAGGAGTTGCACCTGGGACCTGAATAGGACTGTGCCTTCCCTCCACAATGCTGGTTCCACCTCCTGTGGTATGTCTGATGAAAAGAAAGAAGGAGTCATGTCAACAGAGTGCTCCAGGACTGACCAGACTGGTTAGGACTAGGCAAAGGCCCTTATGCCCTCAGAGGACAAAAGATTTTGGGGTATAAGTATTAGGACCCTGATCCCAAGAATTTAGATCACTTTTGGACATCAAGAAGTAATCTTTGCTGAGGAGAGGAACCAGAAAAAACTGAGGAGAGACTATCCCTAAGCTGCAGTGCTGCTTGAGGGATTGGCCTTCAGTGGTTGCCTGACTGCCAAAGAAAGGAGAACGGGACTTTGTGTACTTTCATCAACTTGTAAGGATCTCCAAGGGCTTGAGAGAAGAGATTGCCTCCTTCTGCAGTCTCAGGGACAACAGACTTCAACCCCCAGCTCCCCCAGAGTTCTTTGGAAGTGCCTGCTGCTGTTTTGGGCCTTCTGAAGGACTGCTTGTTGCAAGGAGCTGGAAGCATCTCGCAACAAAGAAGAAGCGCGTTGCCGTCGCAGGCGCTGCCATCGCATTGTGGATGTCGCCGCTGTAACTGTCGCATTGCACTGCATCAAGAGAAGTGTCTTGCAACGAAGAAGAAGCATGTCGCCGTCGCAGTTGCTTCCGTCACATCATGAATGTCGCCGCTGTAGCTGTCGCATTGCACCGCATCAAGAGAAGCGCCTCGCATCCACAGAGAAGCGTGCCGCCATCGGAGACGCTGTAGCTGCATCACAGAACAAGGGTGTCTCCGCTGCAGCTGTTGCATCGAGCAGAAGCGTCTCGTAACGTCCGAGAAGAATGTCGCCGCCAATGCCGCTGTCGTCGCATCACGGAACAAGGGTGTCGCCGCTGCAGCTGACACATCGAGATGAGACTTCTCGCAACATCGGAGAAGCGTGCCGCATCAAGAAGAAAACAACAACTTTATTTCTTTGCATCAAAATGTCATCGCGTCGTGGCGTTGCTCACCGCATTGCCCCGGAAACGCAGTAAGGATTCAACGCATCACCATCCTTGCAACACTTTCGTTGCCCTGTGTGTCGCATCTTAAGGTACATTGACTCAAAGTGCTGCATTTTAAGATCTAAAGAGAACTAAGCAATTCCTACCATTTTAAATACAGTATTGTGAATTTCTGTCATTTGTGGTCTTGTGTTAAATCTATATAAAGAATACTTATTTTTAATATACAACTGTGTGGTATCCAACTGTAGTGTTGTCACTGGATTAATGTATGTGTTCACAAATGCTTTACACACTGCCTCTGAGATAAGCCTGTCTCCTCATGCCAAGCTACCAAGGGGGTGAGCAGGGGTTATTTTAGGAGGGTACCCCTTTACCCTGACTAGAGGCAAGGGTCCCTATTTGTCACAAGTACCTACCTGTGCCAATTAGAGACTGCCAAATCTAACACCATGGAAACAGAGCTACAGGAGAATGGCAGAAGCGATCAAAAACTGCCTAGAATGTCAATTTGAGAAGATATTGGCCATGAAAGTGATAATATTTAAATATTGTTTGGGTCTAAATTTAGGAATTTGTAGGCAGTTTGTGTAAGTGGTCATGTTTAGGAATTGTTTGTAAAAATGATTTTGGATTGCCACTTTGATCCGTGGATTGACTGTGAGGTTATACTGGAGGCTGCGCTGAGCCCTGCAGACTTCTATGTGGATCTGGAAATCCCACGCAAACTCACTACCGAATTGGGCTCTCTTTTAGAAGAGTCGAATAAAGCCTTAAGAAATGTGATTACTCACACGTTCTGTGTGATTAGCAAGGAAATGGAATAAAAGCAGTGTTCATATTTGTTTGAACCCTCTGTAACCATGGAAGCAAAGTTGAGTAGGGTGCCATTAATGGTTACCATGTAGGAGAGTGGTTTACCATTCTTCTGCTTGGTTTTTGTGCGCTTTCTTGAGTCAAGTTTGAGAACCTGATATTGAGGAAGAGAAATAGTCACCAAAAATAACATTTAACAGGTATGTAATTTAAACTGTAGTATAACAAAATTGGTGATAGAGAAGGAGGGAGTGTCAGTAAGGAGGATTAAACTAAACAGGATGTTTGAGAAAACTGAAAGAAAATTTTTAAAGAGAGTGGACGATGAAAATAAAGTAAAGTGTACTGGTCAGGAACCCTGAATAAAAACTGGTGCGGAAAAACAAAACAGAGGTATACCACAAAGTAGGGAGGGATGCAAGGAGTAAAATGCTAATGTATACAGTAACATACCAAGGCTTTTTATTTTGCATACATTTATGCAAGGACAAATACACAGACATATAAATAAAGGTTAGCGGGTTTACACTGATGCTTTTGCTAAGACAGTAAGGTATTGTTAAATATATTTAGTTTTTATAGGTAATGATATAGCTATGCATACAGTAATAGTGCAAAGGGTGCAGTGCTATGTAAGTTTACAGAGTCAAAAGGAAGCTGATGAGTGCACTAAGTCACTCAGCGAGATATTGATGTATGCAGTTAGATAACTAGCTAAAATGTATATTCGATAGTCTTTAGAAACATACCCAGTAACAAACAAAAATAGTTGTATTTACAAAACCAGATATAAAGTGAGATACACAATAATAGAGTGAGTGAAACAGTAATGTATGTAGTTATACACATGTCCACATATGAATACCTAGAACAATACGTTCAGTGTATCTGTAATACTTATGTGTAACAGAGGTAGATGGAGAAACAGTTACAAGTGTGTACTGTACAAAGCAGAGGAAAGAATAAAAGGTCAGTACTTTTTGCTTAATTATTTACAAACTGTTGACTAGGACTATAGGGAAGCTATGGACACATTGATGGGTTCAGTAATACGCTAAGAAACTCACTTATGCATACCATACAGTTAGACAGCCTGGAAGACATTGATGCATACAGTTGCACACTTATGGACAAATTACAAACACTCAGTGACTGACTCAGATAGTTAGTTATATAGACAAGCAAAGACCCTGGAACAGGTTAAAAAGTACACCGAGGTATCCATGTACAGAGTAATACGCTCACTAAAACCTTTTATACACTAACTTATACATACAAAATACACACTCTGGAACAGTTCGAAACATACACTGATACAGCCAAGCACACAGAGATGCATTCACTGATACACTCAAATAGTCACATATACACATAGTAAGATATTCTGGGTATTTTGATATATACACAAGAAGAGCCATGCATGCCCAGATGCACTCCCTGGCTTATTCATGTACTCCCTGATACATACACTCAGACACTATTATGGAAACTAATACATACAGTGATACACTCATAAACACACTGATACATTGATATAGTGAAGCAGTCATTTATACACACTCAGATACCATGTGCGACTGATAGATACAGTGAGACACCAACATACTCACTTATACAGCTAGTGAGAAACACTGATACATATACTGAGATATCTGTGGATACTCTGATGTAGTGTTTGACTTAATAGTTACATACTCTGATAAATATAGTGAGACTTCCTGGGATAGAGTAATATATGTAGTGATGCACACAAGGACACATTAATGAAGTCACTGAGTAACTAACACACTCAGTTATAAATCGCATATCTATAACACATATATCAAAGAGAGGTAAATGCATACAGTTATATGTGTGTACTGTTCAAACCAGTGTAAAAAAGTCAAAGCAACGCACGTCTTATATAACTGATCATGAACTCTAGATTAAAGAAGAACCAGTTAGTCAGTACATTAGTAAGAAAGTTATTTGTTGTAGATGATAATGTATTGTTTATTTCTTTTACATACTTACATACTTATGATTTCATCTTTGAAAAAAGATTTACATTGCCTGACAAGAGGGAAAGACAAAAGAAAGAGAGAAAATAGTATTAAGAACTGCACACTCAGAGAGACAAACAAAATAAGTAGAATAATTACCATAGGAGAAAAGGAGAAACTGGTAAGAGTACTAAGCAGTTTCTCTAGAACATATGCCGTAAAATGCAAAATGTGACCACAGCCTTGTCTAAAAAAAAAGTACATCGTTCTGAAGGTAAAAACTGCTCTAAGAAATCCGGGACTTTGTCATGGTGACCGAAACAGTTCAAGGAGTTAACAGTTAAAATGTTTCAGACTAGTAGTAATAGAACATTTTGTGAAAAGAAAAAAGAAGTATAAGAGGAGAAGAGTTGCTTTTAAGCAAAGGAAACACATTGAGAGTGCTGTTGACAAAGCATTTGCTCTGAAGAGAAAAGTTTTTATATTAATATTGAATGGAATGAGGACACTAGACAAAACAGTGTTGTGTATGAAGAAAAGAACTGTTATAAAACAGCTTATTAATAGAACACATTTTTGCAAAACTTTTAAAGGTGAATGGAAGCATTTTCTTAGTACAGAAGCTTATTTTAATGAAGAAAGCTTTCATGCACTCTAAAGATGAAAAAGAGAAAAATGATAAGTGGCAGGAATTTGGTGCATATTTATTTGTTGAGGAAAGATTTGATTTGTCCACACAGCAGATTATATGTAAGTACTGCTTTGATAAGTTATCGAATAATAAAATGCCACCTAAAGATATATATAATAAGTTAGAATTGATATTTCTTCCAGAAGAGCTTAAAGTATTACATTTGTATGAATTAATTCTAATACAGTGTATACATCCATTCCAAGCCATAGTTTGAATGGAGCCGAAGAAAGGAAAGGATCTCCAACAGAGTTCCAGAAAGGACTAAAAGAAAGAGTTGTATATTTGCCTTTAGATTTTAAACAGAATATTACAAATATAGGAATTAATGATATTGAAGATCCTCTTGGTATTTTAGCAAATAAGATTCCCACAAAGAGTAGACACATGTGGCAAGAGTTAGTAGATATTATTAAGGTCAAAAAATGCAACATTATACCCAGCAAAAAATATATTATATACTATAGAAATACTGATGTTGCCGAAAAGGTAAGTTGTATGGAGGATGAGACGTTAGCATCTGGTGGAAAGATTGAAAATGTGGATCAATCGAGATCTGAACAAATTTATGAACATTAAAGAATCCATTCCCTGCATTGTAAAGAAATCATTGGTGATGCTGTTGAGCTGTTTCAAATAAAACAAGCAAAATGAGCTCCCTTAAGTGTATGGGAAAAGACTTGCTGTTTTACCAACAGTTTTCCACAGGAGCAGGGAGCCGCTATGATGACCGTGCTGTACAGATACCCTTAAAAAGAACTATTTCACATATGGGAGCGATTTCTTTTACCAAGTAAAGGGAGTCGCCATGGGGTGTCCTTTTGCCCCAGAACTGGCAGTACTTTTTATGTCAATGTATGAGGATTCATTTGTTTACAACAATAACCCATTTTCGCAGTACATTACCACATGGCTGTGCTTTATTGACGATGTTTTCATGGTTTGGATGGGTGGAGAGGAACAACTTATGCTCTTCTATGAATGGTTAAATACAAGAACTGCAGACATAAAATTTAGCATTCAACATTCAGCGAACAAAATCTCTTTTCTAGACGTCGAAGTATATCCGATGGAAAGTGGTTTAAGAACAACCTTATATCTCAAATTCACCGACAGGAATAAAGCTTTGCTATATTCCAGTAACCATCCAGAAGTTTGCATGATAACCTCCCGTATGGGCAGTTTTTAAGACTCCGAAGAAACTGTTTCCATAATGATGATTTCAGCTTTCATGCCAGTAAACTTTCAGAAAAATTACGAGATCGTGGATACCCGAGGAAACTGGTCAAAAATGCAATGAAGCGTGCTCGTTGGACGCCAAGAGAATCTCTCTTGGAGCGACGGAAAAAAACGAAAAATGAACGCCAAGTTTGTGTGACAACATTTTGTCCAAATTCAAATAAGTTAAAAAAGGTCATCACTCAAAATTGGCATCTAATAAAAAAGCTGAATATACGGTTTTCATCGCAACCGCTTTTTGCATTCAAAAAAGAAAGCAGCAGGCAAACCACGTTGTTAGATCAGCAATTCATCATATTCCAAAACCAACTTTAAGACAACTCATGGGATTGTCTCCCATAATAGGCCATCACAAGTGTGGGACATGTGTTTGCTGCAAAATTACAGTTAAAGGCTCTTTATTTCAACACCATAGAATCTCCTGGAAACACGACTCTTTCAGCAACTGTAAAACCAAATACGTAGTGTAAGGGGTTACATGCCCTTGTGGGCTACTCTACATTGGCAAAACCAATCAAGAAATCAGACAGAGAATTTCCCAACATAAATCGTGAATAAGAACAAATGTCGAAACTGCCCCACTAGTAAATTAATAGGAAAAAGAAGGCACACAAAATAAATGATTTAAAATAGACAGTCATCTCGAAAGTTGAAAGAGACGCGAGAGGTGGCAACTTGGACTTTAAATTGGCAAAAAGAGAGGCACTGCTAATTGTAAAATTTGACACGGCCGTGTCAGGTTTAAATGAGATTTCAGAGATCTATAAACTATAAATCCATGTCTGCAGGGCGATATATCCCCATACATCACAAGACGAGAATACCAGAGACAATTATGTATACCATTTTCCAGCAAGTTGTGTCCCATTGTGGATCTACCCTCCAAACCACCTTATGACCTTCTTTGCCCAGAACCTCTCCGCTTCATTGACCATTTCCCCTGGTACAACTAAATATGAGAACAGTGGAGTTCCAACTAAGAGACTGCACCCTATCACGCTATTGTACTAGGCATATTAGCTATACTATAATAGACATCTCAATGTAGAAATGTACTGACCGAATTATAGCATGCAAACCAACAATTACCTATCAAATAGCATGTCCATCGAACTTCATTTCCCAGAAGGCATTTGAACGGGTACATCGCCAACAACTGCCGAATTTAATGATTATTTACAATTTGTCCTTTTATTCCACATTATCATTTATGGATGCGAGGCCCCACAAGTCGTTTAGGCCACCCGTGGGTTTGGAAATTAAACAAGTACATAAGAAAAAAACTCGCCCTTGGTTTATTATCATGCGCATGCGTGGACCAGCCAAACAGACTACATTTCCCAGCAGTGGACTGGGCAGTGTAAACAACGTCATTCTTTTGCGCCTGTGATTTCAACGGAGAACGCCGTAAGCCAAGTGAGCTCCGCTCCGAGATCAGATTTGATTCATACCCGGTAAGGACCCCTTTTGGAACCAGCTTTATTTACGCGCCGTGGACCCCCGCCATCTATCTTCTATGCTCATAAAGGGGGTGAAGGCGCTGATATACTGCGCTTTATTTTCTAGGATGGCGACACACTAACAACCGCTCCAAGCAGGAGGATCCCCGCTTTAAAGACTCCTCGCCAACAGGCGCTAGGAGGTAAGAGGCTGACTGTTTACCCTATCGGTGATTATTCGCAGAGTTTGTTTGTATTGCATATACATGATTAGGGTTGATACAAATTACCCACTCGTTTGGTTAATAGGTGTGGAGCCTGCAGTTGTAAAGTTTCGAACAAACCTTCAAGCTCCGACTTGTGGAATACAGTGGGCAAGGTCTTTGTAGGTAAGATTTCTTAATGGTTATGATACAAGCAGACTGAGGAGGATACAGTCAGCATTTCGTTGATGCTATTATTGTAAGGATTCTCACTAGTCCTGGTACTATATATTTTTCTTCTTCTTTATCCTTCCTCTTGTTCATAGAACTTTCGGGGACAGAATACAGGATTAAATACGCCTTATGGTTTTTATGACACTGGTAAGCTGGAGCTGGAGAACAGTGGTTATTGCTTGGTTTTTGAGAGAATAGGATACCATTTGTGTTCTTTTTATTTTTACAGATATCTATGGTCCTGAAGAGAATACCAGCGACTACAGGGATTCGAAACGCGTAGACTGTAGGTGCTGCCAAAATATTTTGTGTTATAAAGAGTTGGTCTTTGCTACATTGAATTTACATATAAAGGAGAAAGATGTGTTCAAAATTGTGTATTTAGAGATATTTAACATCTGTGATCTACCTAACAGAAAGTATCGCATTGACTTTTTGGTTGGCAGACCGTGTACTACCCCATAGGTTCATTCCTATTTCTGTGGTGTGTGTGTGGAATTTGCTGATTGAGTGTGTGAAGTATGTGGAACGGTGATTGGATGTGAGAGTGATTGTGTGATTATTTATCAATCCCCTTGTCCCCCAAATCTTTTTTTGTCCTTTTTTGTGTTGTTTCTTAGAAATCTAATTGTGTATGAAATTTTGTTACAAGATATTTAAAAAAATCATGAATAAAAGCTACTAATGAGCTTTCAAATGTGTATGAGGTATACATTTTTGAGACAATTCAAAATTGAAAAATTATCAGTACTGGCATCTTCTTTTGTTATGAGGTACAGATACCAGCAGCTGAATACCACTCAACACCATTATATTCAGAGGATTCAAACTGTTGTCAGTGCATTCTGTGTATATTCTATCTTCAGTTTGAAAGTAACATGTCTACACTTTCGTATGATGTATATCATACACCAAAGATAGGTGTTAATCATCAACCTCTCGCAGCAAAGGAATTTGTTGATAAAGTTCAAGAAAAAAATGAAAACTTGGAATAAAAATAAATTACTTTGATGGCGTGGCAATGTGGTACCAACAAGTAGGGGTTGTGGCCTGATGATGATGGAGTGAGCAGCGGTGCTCAGAGCTCCTCTTGGCCGACCCGTATCCAGCGCCATCCTGAAGCCCTGAGACCAACTTGAGGGCCCTAATCCGACACTCTACTTTGCCCTATCATGGAGGAGCTGGGGCAAAGTGCCCCGAGGCCACGGCGACAATGCTGTAGGAGGATAATGTTGTGTGAGAGTGCCCACAGGAGCTAAGTTGGTAGCGCCTGCTTGTGGCAGCACCAGCAAACTACATAAATAGTAATGTGTTTCCCTCAAATGATAACTATGACAGGTCAACTAGCACATCAGTGCTTAACGTGGAACATCAGGGGAATGCAATCCATGACAAAAATGTATAAAGTGTTTCTGACTTGAACAGAAGTGGTGTCCACATGGCACTTCTACAGGAGACACATTTAATAGTTAAGAAGGGGCTTGCACTGCATCGGCATTGGAGAGGCCAGGAGTATTATACTACATATTCAGCTTATGGTAGGGGGGTCTTCATGTGGATTCGGGCAGGGGTCCCCTTCCAATTGGTAGACATGCTGGTAGATCCTGAGGGTGGATATGTGGCAGTTTGAGAGCAGCTGGAGAGCTGAGAGGTGACCATAGTGAATGTGTATGCCCCAAACGGAGACCAGAGTGTTTTCTTTGCAAATTTGTAATGGCGATTAGCGCCGTTTTTTACTACTGCGACTCTAATGGGGGGGACTTTAATTGTGTGTCCGACACCCAATTGGACTGGTCACACCCTCCGCTCCATGGTTCTCAAAGTGTTCGCACAGCAGGGAATTTAGGGACTGCAACAACAGTGGGGGCTCATTGACTCCTGGAGACGGTTACATCCATAGGAGAGAGACTATTCATTTTTATTTGGGCTCCATTAAGTGCATGTTCATCAAGATCTCTTTCACTGTAACCTTAATATAAATGGCTTAATGTCTGTGATGAAGTACCTCTCCCACACTCGATCCGATCATAAACCTGTCCTGATATGGTTACGCTGGGCCCAACCCAGACCCTCGATCCCTAAGTGGCAGCTTAAGCCAGAGTCATTGGAGTACCAGGTCTTCTGTGAGTTGATTAGAACCAAGATAATTCAATATTTTGCTGATAATACCCAAACAGCCTCTTCCCCAGATAGAATGGGATGCCTTCAATGCGGTGATGCAAGGGGATTGTTTAGCCGAATCGAAAGGTATTAGACACCCACTGTTGGGCGACATTAAATCTGCTGAGGAGCTCGTACGGGAGGTGGAAACCAGGCCCTTGAACATCCTGAGCTGCAACCCAAACTCCTGGCACTAAGGAGGCTGTGGCGGTACAGATGAAGAGGCTCCCATGCTTTGCTACAAGCAATACATAGAAAGAACGCATGCTGAGCAGGAGGATAAATCTGTCTCTTTGCCCAGCTTGGCTGGCTAACCAAGATAGACGTAGCTCGACAATAGTGGAGCTGGAGGATGAGGAGGGCACCAGGGCATACTCACAGGACGGTATAAATGATATATTAGCTCATTGCATACTATCTCCCCCACACGAAACATTGAGGCGATGCGAATATTTCTGAAGGCATTACTGCAGCCGCGGATCGCGCAGGAGGAGGCGAGAGATCATGGGGGGATGTTATTCCACAGGAAATACCATCTGCCATCAAACATATGGCATGCAATAAAACCCCCAGACAGGTTCCCAGTAGACTTCCATGCCACATATTCTGCTGAGCTATCGCCTCAACTGGTGAACCTAAATGGAGCAGTTAAGGAGGCCTATTTTTGCCAGATAGGTGATGAAAGTCCCCACCTGAAACCGGGTAAGCCTGCTTACAATAGCTCGGCCTGCCACTCACTAATCGATGCTGAACACCAACTACAAAAACCTGAGTAATATTTGGCCACCCGGGGTAAACCCTCATGGCTAAGCAGATCCATAAAGATCAGGCAGGATTTATCTCATGTTGTAACACGGCAGGGAACATCTACATGTACCAGATCTACTGCTACGGTTCACAAGGAGAGTGTCATTTCCGAGGGGTGTATTATGGGGTGAGGAAGATGGAGGGATGCCCTCTCTCACCCTTGATGTTCACCCTTGCTATGGAGCCATTGGCGGCTGCAGCCAGATCTGGACAATTCTACAAGGGATTGTGCATAGGACGTACTCGGCATCAAATTGCGTTATATGCAGATGACCTACTCCTCTTCCTGAGTGATGTGGCGGAAGATCCGAGAGGTGCCCGATTCATGCAAGAGAAGTTTGGCTTTTTATCTGAACTGAGAGTCAATTGGCAGAAGTCCAGCCTCTTCTCCGTGGTGCAGACTGAGGATTCCCCAGCTGGGTTAGCTCAGCTGCAATGGGAGTTGCAGTGTTTGCCATATCTTGGGGTCAGGATTTATCATGACTGGACTGACCTTTTTGAGGGGAATCTGGGGCAAGCTCACATGTCACTGAGGGCATTGATTGCCTTTTGGCAGACCCTGATGATCTCAGGTGTTGGCAGGATAGCACTCCTGAAAATGGTCGCTCTCCCTCAGTTTTTATACTATTTTGGCACACTTGCCATATGGAATCCGAATGCTTTTTTTAGGGAATTGGATTCCCTGGTTCTGGCGCTTGTCTGGGGGCTGGGGTGGTGCAGATGGTGCTACACCCGTCTGCAAGAGTGCTCACTGCCGAAGTGGACCTGGGAGTGTGATGTTTATTGCAGTGGCACCACCAGCAGAGAAACGACGCATAACCGCCGATCAAGTCGACAGCAATCATTGCTGGGGGAACAACGGCCATACGACCGACTCCCGTGGAGAATGCCGAGTGGCTCTGAAGGTGGACGAGGGGGCCCCTGGAGAGGATTCCAATTACAACACTCTCCCCTCTGTGGTGTTGGCAAAGTCTTGTGTGTCGGTCTGCATAACAAGGGACAGGGCAATTTTGCCCGAGTATGGACGGTTCTTTGAGTTGCCTGTATGCGACAGGATGCATAACAGTGTAATGTGGAACTCTCAGACAACATGCAGACCACATTTCCCACTATGCATCTGGTTGGGATAAGACTATGCTTCGTGGAATACATTAGTCCCTTTTCAATGGCAAGCCGCCACAACCAATGGACATCAAATTACCTGTTTTAAAACATTAACAGGATGGAGGGCGTCGTCTTTTAGCAAGCTGATGAAGAAATCCACGCCGAAACGTGTTCTTGCAATAAAGAATCTTTGAAAGGGGTTCCCGTGAGTGTAGAGTGTTTCTTCATTGGAGCCAGAGCGTGAATATTTTGCGTGGACCCACTTCCACATTTGCTGCACCCGTCTGCAAGAGTGCTCACTGCCGAAGTGGACCTGGGAGCGTGATATTTATTGCAGTTGCCCCACCAGCAGAGAAACGACGCATAACTGCCGATTAAGTTGACAGCCATCATTGCTGGGGGAACAACGGCCATACGACCGACTCCCGTGGAGAATGCCGAGTGGCTCTGAAGGTGGACGAGGGGGCCCCTGGAGAGGATTCCAATTACAACGCTCTCCCCTCTGTGGTGTTGTGAAAGTCTTGTCTGTCGGTCTGCATAACAAGGGACAGGGCAATTGTGCCTGAGTATTAAATGGACGGTTCTTTGAGTTGCCTGTATGCGACAGGATGCATAACAGTGTAATGTGGAACTCTCAGACAACCCGCAAGCCACATTTCCCACTATGCATCTGGTTGGGATAGGACTATGCTTCGTGGAATACATTAGTCCCTCTTCCATGGCGAGCCACCACAACCAATGGACATCAACTTACCTGTTTAAAAACATTAACAGGATGGAGGTCGTTGTCTTTTAGCAAGCTGATGAAGGCATCCACGCCGAAACGCGTTCTTGCAATAAAGAGTCTTTGAAAGGGATTCCCGTGAGTATAGAGTGTTTGTTCATTGGAGCCAGAGCGTGAATATATATATATATATCAACACACAGGAACCGGCTGGAAACCGGTAAGGAGGCACTCACTCAGGTAATTTTCAGTTTAGATCAACTGCTTATATTTCAGCATACTTGTCCTAACCCAACGCGTTTCGCCTTCAGCCGAAGGCTTGATCAAGCCTTCGGTTGAAGGCGAAACGCGTTGGGTTAGGACGAGTATGCTGAAAATAAAGCAGTTGGTCTAAACTGAAAATTACCTGAGTGAGTGCCTCCTTACCGGTTTCCAGCCGGTTCCTGTGTGTTAAATTACGACTGGTTCTGTCATCCAAGGAGGGCACCACGCTACAACCAAGAGCGCCGGCGTTCTACATAGAACCAAACCACGAAAAAAAAAATATATATATGTATATATATATATATATATATGTGCACCAACGATATTCACCACCTCCCTGAAACGGCGAAATGAAGACACGGACCCCAGGCTGTCGGCAAGGTAGTTTTTATTGTTGACCTCTCAACGGGCGACGCGTTTCGAGCAACAAGTGCTCTTTTTCACACACCATACACCCGGTCAGCTGACTTAATATATACTTTTTGTTAAAGTGATGCTCCACCTTTCAAGTGTATCACATGGTCATATGGTAAACATAAAGAAAATACTTTACAGAACACCTCGTCAATTCATTACAAATAATATTGGTACGATAATATTTCTGCTTGAATGCTGAATCACTTCAAAACTGTTCAAATACATAACAGTTAAACATTGGGACTAATTTGTAAATTACAAGAAAATATCATCTATTTGCGTAGAAAGTTTGTGATAATATATACAAATAAATATATATATACACCAATTTACACTATTTACATGATATTTCATCTATGATACACAGTGAAACAAACTATCTAAATCAATAATGAACTTATTACTGCTTAAAATGCATTATATTACTGACAGGATTGATGTTATATTTCCCTGTTCCTTTTTCTTGTAACCAAACACATTTTCCTTTTTGTTGGTATATCACTATACAATGGCCCCCCTTGAAATGAAGAATCCTATTGTACCAATGCATGAATTTTGTTTAATAGAATGATTACTGGCGTATAGACCATATATGACCAATGCTCAAAACATTATCGTGATTTAAAAACACAAATCCTCTTTAAGCACTCTGCCTGAGGATACATTAATACCATAGAATTAATAGTTAACACCCTGTGCTACATTTCAAACCCTGTTGACAATTCGCTTAACACAAAAACAAATTCTTACGTTTTTGGAGTGTATAGATACATGAGAAATTAGTGAAAATTACTATATTACAAAAGAATTACATATATTGACAATATTTACAAAGTGCGGTCTGATTTATAATGTTTTCGGGTGAATTAATTCAGCTTGATTTTTCCTATGGTTGTTTTGCTATCCAACCCGCTTTCCAGTGATGCACTAGATCGCCATGCAATCCTCCACCAAATTCACCTGATGTTAATGCAGGAAATCCCTATTAACGGAAACATAAGTTGAATAAGATAATCAGAGAAATGGGTCCACTACAGGTCAATAGAAAATTTACAAGTTTATATGCTACAGAAAATGGTGTAAATCTTCTGTAGTATCAAGCCCATTTGGGTATTTGCTGTCCAGCTCAACAATATATTGTGTCTCCTTCCTTCTCAAGATTTTTTCTCTATCTCCCCCACGTTTTGGGGGGGCCACTGCCTCAATGACGAAATACGATAGACAACTCAAATCATTGTTATGCATAGATTTAAAGTGGCGGGCTACGGGGTATGTACTGTCATTATTGACTATTGCTCGAAGATGTTGCAAAATCCTGACGTACACCTGTAATTTCGTACTGCCTATGTATCGAAGGCCACAGGTGCACGTCAGGACATATACAGCATAGTCACTGTGGCAGTTATGATTGCCCCTAATAGCTTTGCTCACCTTACTGAAAGGGGTGTTGTAATGCGTGGTATTAACACCAAATTTACAAGCTCGACACGTTGAGCATTTATAAAAACCTTCTTTCGATTTAAGCCAGGTGCTGCCACCACCTAGCTCAGGGCTTAATTTAACCAAACTGTTGTGCATACTTCTAGCTCTTCTGTATGTTATTGCTGGACTTTCAGGAAGTATGTCACTTAGAAAACCATCGGTCATTAGAATTGGCCGGTGTCGCTTGACAATCGCTTTCATTTGTCTCTCTTGTTTACTGTAAGATAAAATTAAGCGTGGAGTGGCGTTGTCATTACTTGTCTGTGGAACCTCAGCATGTAACAAAGACTCTCTAGATCTTTCCCTGCTTTGTTTTGAAGCTCGTTGTAGTGTTGCATTGTTGTATCCCCTAGCTTTTAATCTAGATATCATTGATTCTGCTTCTTGTTCAAATATTTCTGGAGTGCTGCTGATTCTTTTTAAACGTAACAGCTCTCCGTATGGGATATTTTCAACAACATGCCTGGGATGTTTGCTGCTGGCATGCAAAATGCTATTGCCCGCAGTAGGTTTGCGAAAAAGTGATGTAACTAAAGTGTTCTCATTTACTGTGATGTGTACATCCAAAAATTCTGTCTGTACTTTGCTGATACTGGAGGTAAAGAAAAGATTTTCTTTGTTAAGATTCAATGCATTGACGAATTCTAGGGCACTTTGTTCGTCACCCTCCCAGATACAGAACACATCATCTATAAATCACATCCAGTGTTTAACACCATTAAAACCGGCTGTGGCAGTGAGACCACGCTCCTCCCACCAGCCTACGTGTAAACACGCATAGCTGGGAGAGAAGCATGATCCCATCGCCACACCCCTGACTTGTTTCCAAACATCCTTCCCAAACATAAAAAAGTTGTTATGAAGGCACCAATTGACTAACTCACATAGCATCTTATTGTGACTGTAGTACTCACACGTTCTTAAACCAAAGTAGTGTTTAACTGCTTCAACACCCTTGGAATGATCTATACAAGTATATAATGACTCGATGTCAAGAGTCACTAAACACCAATTGTCCTGCCACTGAATCAAATTCAACTTTTTCAAAAAATCACCAGTGTCTTTCAAATAGCTCGGTAAGCTTTTGACTATGTCCTGAAGAAAAAAGTCAATATAGCGAGAAATGTTCTCTCCAATGCTATTGATGGCCGATATGATTGGTCGACCTGGTGTTGGAACCTTCATTTTGTGCACTTTTGGAATTAAATATAATATCGGTATCACCGGATGTTCTACGTGCATAAAGTCAAATTCCGTGGATGAAATGGAATTGAGTCTTTTGTATGGGGATAACATTTTTTTAAGTTCCTCTTTTGCTTTTTTGTAGGCCAAACCATTAGATCTTATATAGCAATTGGTGTCATTTAACTGTCTCATGGCTTCTGTGATGTAATCTTTTTTTTGCCACAGGACAATATTTCCGCCTTTATCTGACTTATTGATTACCACTTCTTGGTTTTGACTCAGTTTTTTCATTAGCGTTATATATTGGTTGTGTTCAATAGTACGCTTATGCTTTTGTCCTTGTATTGTGCGGTGTACTTTTTTTAAATCTTCCACTACGCATTCATGATAAATGTCTAACGCATCTTTAGGCATAACAGGCAAAAATGTGCTTACCGGCTTGAATGGACTGTCGCCGGCTCCCTTCTGCTGAATATCAATATTATGTAGTTCCCGCTGTGTACTTGGAAGTTCTGTAATATTCTCGCTTCTTGTGGGACTTCCAGATTCCCCCATATCACAAAGTGTTAGTAACAGTCTAGCATCACGTGCGGCTGGAGTTGTGGTAGTACGGCTCTTAATTGGCTCCTGGTCACAAGGTCGCTCAATTGTTTTTGAGGATTGTTTAGTGGAGAAAAACTTTTTGAGTTTTAGTTTACGTGTCAACCGGAACACATCCGCCCTTGTATTTGTGTAACTGAAAGTACTTTCCGAGCAATAATTTAACCCTAGGGCTAGTAGTTGTTCCTCCGCTGCAGTCAAAGTTACGTTCGATAAATTGGTGATGGTACAATCGTGTGTTACTTTCTCTTGTTGTACCACTGTTTCTTCTTCTGCGTTTGTTTTTGCTGCGGCTTTGCGCTTTTTTCTTCTGGCATGGCGTTTTGCATTGCGCTTTTTGTGTTGTAGTTCTTTCGCAACCTTGGGCACAAAGTTTGCAACCGCTCCTCCACTAAAAAATCAATCTCTTCGCCGAGGTCGAGTATTTTGCCTACTGGTCTTCCATCAGTGCTGCTTGTTTCAGAGAAAGATGTACTCGAAGCACTAGTTACTGAGGCTGAATCTGCATCTGAATCTACATTGCTAGCCGCCAACTGGTCGTTTCTCAAGGTTCGCCCACTTTTGTGCTTTTATGTATTAATTTCGACTGTTTGGCTTTATCGTATTTGCGTGAAAAAGTATAAATTTGACCAAGTTCATAATCTTTAAGGTCTCTCGCAAATGTATGTACTTTTCTGATTTTGATTCTTTCCTCATGCTTGTGGAGTCGCTCACTGATCTCTTTGCGTGCTACCGCTATGGTTGATTTGATGTCTGGATCATTATATTGTCAAGCTCCTCATCAAGTTTTTTTATTTCTTCCAGCAGTTTTTCACGATCAATCACAGCATATCTTATAAGCATTTTAACCAAGTTCATTGAAGCCATAAGATTGCTTTCCCCCATTCTCTTAACATCGCGGGGTTAGGGTCCTCAAAACTTGGTGCCAATAATATTCGTAACCCTCGCGGTTGTCTTACCGCCTCCACGTATTTAGTGAGCGATTTGTGCTCCCACCACTTTGTTATCTCAGATTTGTTTTTTTCTCAAGTGTTCTGAGCAATTGCTTGGCGTCTTGTTGTGCACCACTAGATTGGCTGACTTGCGTTCCGGTGCTGTTACTGCTCTGATGAATATTTTTAAACAGAGCCTCTGCAGCATCCTCATGCTCCCTTCCTTTCCAGACTTGCTGACATGGTGCTTGTAAGAGGATTTGAATAACAACCGTTGGCAACACGCCGCTCACGGTCTTCTTGCCCTTTAAGCTTTGTTCTTCTCACCTGGATTCTGTCGAATACTGCCACTGGCCATTGGATGTTCACGCTCCCTGCTAGTCTTCCGACCCGCTGATTGCGCGTCCCACAACGGCTTCCGTGGTATAATAGCCAGTCCAGGGGGTCTCGCCTGTATTCCTCCTCGGAATCAAACTTCTTTGTGCGTAGTTGTAGAGCGAGGCCACTTTTGAGAAGCGGGTGCCGTGAACGGAGACAACAAACTTCCGTAAAATATGCACCAACGATCTTCACCACCTCCGTGAAATGGCAAAATGAAGACACGGACCCCAGGCTGTCGGCAAGGTAGTTTTTATTGTTGACCTCTCAACGGGCGACGCGTTTCGAGCAACAAGTGCTCTTGTTCACACACCGTACACCCGGTCAGCTGACTTAATATATACTTTTTTTTAAAGTGATGCACCACCTCTCAAGTGTATCACATGGTCATATGGTAAACATAAAGAAAATACTTTACAGAACACCTCGTCAATTCATTACAAATAATATTGGTACAATAATATTTCTATATATATATATATTACCTACTGGTGGTCGCCAGTAGATAGTTATAGTTACAACCTAGTTTCCAATGGAATTTTTTTTTTTATTTGATAATAACTTTGGCGTCATTTGACAAATCTTTGCAAAATTCTCCAAATAAAAAGTCTATTCAGGTCACCTCCTATCATGAAAGTTTGAAGGTGATTCGTAAAGCGGGGGCTGAGAAAAAAGGGGGGTCCCAAAACGCGTTTTCCCCATGTTCATTTCCATAGGAAATTTAGCAACGAGCTACAGCCCGAACTGCTGAACGGAATTACCCCAAATTTGGCAAAAAGGTAAAGCTTGGTTCAGAAAGCGACCTTTTTTTTAAATGGCGTTAATCCGTTCAGTAGTTTTTGAGAAAAATCAAAAAATAAGAGTAAAACAATCAATTTACGATAGGAACCTTTGCGCAAGGCTACAGCCGAAACTACTGAACGTAACTACCCCAAATTTAGCAAAAAGGTAGTGCTTGGATCAAAAAGTAAGCTTTTTTTAAATGGTGTAAATCCGTCCAGTAGTGGCTGAGAAGTTAGAAAAATAAAGGTTTCGATATCTGGGCGGAGCCTAAGTCCCAAGCACAAGCTTCACTGTGATTGACTGCCAACACTCCAAACCAGGTAGTGTTGGCAGCCATCCTGTGACTTGGTAGAAGCGAGTCACCAGAAAACAGAGAAACAAAGGTTTAAAACAAGAGAAGGGGGCAGGGTAGGAAACACCCTGACCCTGTAGGCCTGCACAGGGGGTCCCAGAAGGAACCCCACGGCCAAAAAAAGCATTAAAAATAAATCAGCGCAATTCGGGCTGGGTGGGCTAGGTTCTCGGGGGATTCTGTGGGCATTTCTTAAAAAATATTAGTGGGGGCTCGCTGGGGCTGCGGGGGCCCGCTGGGGTCCCCGCAGCCCTAGGGCTGCACTCATGTTGGGAGGGGGGTTGCTCGACACCCCTCCTGGAGCCCTCCATTTGCTTATAAGTTTGGCATAGTTTAGCAAATCTATACGACATTTTCCAAAAAGTTTCTCGTTTTGATCAGCTCCTATTTTGAAAGTTTGGGGCTGATTGGTCAAGGGTGGGGCTGTGAAAAAAAGGGGGTCCCAAAACATGTTTTCTCATTGCATTCTCCAAAGGAAACTTTAGACAAGGCTACAGGTCAAACTGCTAAATAGAATTACGCCAAATTTGGCAGGGAGAAAGGTCTTGGTCCAGAAAGCGTGCTTTTGTTGAAATGGTGTAAATCCTTTCTGTAGTTTTTGGGATATTAAAGGAAAAAAATAATTATATATATATATATATGGGCGTAGCCTGACTCCTGAGCACGAGCTTGCTCCTCAGATTGGCTGCTGACTCTTCAAACCAGGAAGTGTCCTCTGATTGGCTGCTAACACTTCAAACTAGGAAGCAGCTCATCGGGTGCGACTTCTCGGGCCCGCAGTTGTATCTGTGAAGCCAAGACTAGAAATATACCGCAGGTCTCTCTCTGTGAGATACCCTCTTCACGCTCCCTCTCCCCACATCACTGTTCCGCAGCTCTCCCTTTGGAAGCCGATGGCCCGCACATTTCCTAATACTAGTCGGCCTGCAGCCTGGCCCGCAGGTCTCCCTCTGCGAACTGACTGCCGCGGCTCTCCTACTATGAGGCAGCCAGTCGGATCGCAACTCTTCATCTACGAGCCAGCCCGCTGGCTCGCAAGTCTCTGAGAACAGATGCAATGGAGGCAATGATCATGCAGGTCGGACACCCAACACTGCTCCGACATACCACAGCAGCATCTCTTTGTACGCCATCCCCCCTCACCCCGACCCCCCACAAACAAATGTGACATTCACGGTATAGTATCTAGAATGTAAAAAATTGTCTAATGTCGTACAATTATTAATAAGAAGATGCTTGTGACAAGTAAGAATCTTAGTCATGTATGGATTTACATATAACATATTTTATTAAAACAAAACAACAACAAATAAAACTATGTACAGCCATGGCGAGTCATCCGTGGACCATTTGTGAATCACAGCCTCCAAGATAAAAAGAAAGATAAGATGGTGCGCCATGCGTCCAGCAAAGGAGAGAGAGAAAGAGTGAGAGAGAGGAAGGGAGAGAAAGAGAGAGAGAGAGAGAGAGAGAGAGAGAGGAAGACAGAGAAAGAGAGAAAGAGTGAGAGAGAGAGAAAGAGTTAGATACAAGGAAGGGAGAGGGGGAGAAACAGTGTGAGGAAGAGAGAGAAAGAGAGATAGAGAGAGAGAAAAAGAGAGAAAGAGTGTGATACAAGGAAGAGAGAAAGAAAAAACAGTGTGGGAGAGAGGAAGAGGGAGAGAGAAAGAGTGAGAGAGAGGAACAGAGGGTGAGAAAGAATGATAAAGAGGAAGACAGAGAAAGAGAGAAAGAATGAGAGAGAGAGGAAGAATCAGAGAAAGAGAGAAAGTGCAAGAGATAGAAAGGAAGAGATGGAGAGGGAGTGTTGATACTGGAGAAAATTTTCCCAGCTCACCTTTCTGCCACTTGTGTGTCTCTAACCACGTGCCGGGACATAGTGCACCCTCAAGTTTAGTAATCGGAAAGATAGTATAGAATTAGTCATTGCAGAGTACATACAACTGCACACGCGTAATTCACTGTTGCGCCGCTGCACACTCAGGCTGCTGCACCCCATCCCCTCCCACTGCTCAGAGGTGTCTGTGCGTTCTTGTGCACCCAGGCTGCTGCACACTATCCACTCCCACTGCCCAGAGGTGACTGCACGCTGCTTCGGAAAGAAGCCTCTTTGCTCACCTTCTGCCACCGGCATGTATGAAGAGGGTGCACTACGTGCCGAAGCAACCTTCTCAGGCGTTGCGTACACGCTGTACAGGAGAGCGCATAATTCAGAGCGGGTGTTGATTGTCAGGCTAGCCACGTGTCATCGCAGGTTGGACACGCGTTCAGCTCTGGTGGCAGTGAGTGGCGGGAGGTCCGTGTTGGGGGGACGTCAATTTGTTAATCTCAGCCTGTTAGATAAAAAGCAAGGTAAGATTGTGCATCATGCATCCATCAAAGGAGAGAGGAAGAGAGAGAAAGAAAGAGTGAGAGGAAGAGAGAGAAAAAAAGAAAGAAAGAGTAAGAGGAAGACAGAGAGAAAGAGAGAAACAGGGAGAGTGAGAGGAAAAGAGAGAAAAAGGAAAAAAGAGAGAGGAAAACAGAGACAAAGAGTAAGAGAGACGAAGAGAGAGAGAAACAGTGAGAGCGAGGAAGAGAGAGAGAAAGAGAGAAAGAAAGAGAGAAACAGAGGAAGAGTGAGAGAGAAAGAGTGAGAGAGAGAGGAAGAGAGATGGAAAGAGATAAAGTCTGAGAGAGAGGAAGAGAGAGAGAAAAAGAAAGGAAGAGTGAGAGGAAGACAGAGACAAAGAGAGAAATAGTGAAAGAGAGAGAGAAAGAGAGAAAGAGTGTGAGAGAGGAAGCGAGTGTGAGGGAGAGAAAGGAAGAGATGAGGAGGGACAGTGAGTGCCCACTTTCAATCAATCAATCAGTGACACTTGTAGAGCGCGCTACATACCCGTAGGGTCTCAAGGCGCTGGGGGGGGGGGGCCGCTACTGCTCGAACAGCCAGGTCTTCAGCTTCTTCCTGAAGGAGAGGTGGTCTTGGGTCAGGCGCAGGTCGGTCGGGAGGGAGTTCCAGGTCTTGGCGGCCAGGTAGGAGAAGGACCTTCCTCCTGTAGTCGCTCTTCGGATGCGGGGGACGGCGGCGAGGGCGTGGTTGGCTGATCGGAGGTGGCGTTTGGGAGCGTAGAAGTTGACTCGGCTGTTGAGGTAGCTCGGGCCTTGGTCGTGTAGGGCTTTGTGTGCGTGGGTGAGGAGGCGGAAGGTGATTCTTTTGTTGACGGGGAGCCAGTGAAGGTCTCTCAGATGTCCGGAGATGTGGCTGGTTCGTGGGATGTCGAGGATGAGTCTGGCTGAGGCGTTCTGGATCCGCTGGAGTCTCTTCTGGAGCTTGGCGGTGGTGCCGGCGTAGAGGGCGTTGCCGTAGTCCAGCCGGCTGGTGACGAGGGCCTGGGTGACGGTCTTTCTGGTCTCGGTGGGGATCCACCAGAAGATCTTCCGTAGCATGCGTAGGCTGTTGAAGCATGACGAGGAGACGGCGTTGACTTGTCTGGTCATGGAGAGGGAGGAGTCCAGGATGACGCCCAGGTTTCGTGCATGGTCTGTCGGTTTGGGTGCGGTGCCCAGGGCGGGAGGCCACCAGGAGTCGTCCAAGGCGGAGGGTGAGGATGCCGATGTTGTTGAGGCGCCGTACCAGGGTGCGGTGGCAGACCGTGTCGAATGCCGCGGAGAGGTCGAGGAGGATGAGGGCCGCTGTTTCTCCATTGTCCATCAGGGCTCGGATGTCATCGGTGGCGGCGATGAGGGCGGTCTCGGTGCTGTGGTTGGCTCGGAAGCCGGACTGTGAGGGGTCGAGGGATCCGTTCGTCTCGAGGAAGGCGGCCATCTGCTTGTTGACGGTCTTCTCGATGACTTTGGCTGGACACGGGAGGAGCGAGATGGGGCGGTAATTTTTGAGTTCGGTGGGGTCCGCTGTGGGTTTCTTGAGTAGAGCGCTGAGTTCGGCGTGCTTCCAGCTCTCGGGGAAGGTGGCGGTGTCGAAGGATGTGTTGATGATGTCTCGCAGGTGGGGTGCGATGACAGCGTCGGCCTTGTTGAAGACGTGGTGAGGGCAGGGGTCGGTCGGTGATCCGGAGTGGATGGAGTTCATCGTGCGGATGGTGTCTTCGGTGCTGATCGGGGTCCAGGCGTGGAGGGTGGTGGTGGGGGGTGGTTGTTCGGTCGTGGTGTGCGTAGGTTGGTTGTTGAAGCTGTTGTGTATGTCCGCGATCTTGTTGTGGAAGTATGAAGCGAGGGAGTTGCAGAGGTCTTGCGATGGGATGATGTCGTTGTTTCCTGCGCTGGGGTTGGAAAGCTCTTTCACGATGTTGAAAAGTTCCTTGCAGTTGTATGCGTTGTTGTCCAACCGGTCCTTGAAAGCTGTTTTCTTGGCGGCGCGGATCAGCTGGTGGTGTTTCCGGGTGGCAAGTTTGACGAAGGTCCTGTTGTCCGGTGTCGGTTCCCTTCTCCAGACTTTCTCGAGGGCTCGGCAGTTCTTCTTGGAGCTCTTGAGTTCGTCGGTGAACCATGGGGCCTTCTTGCTGCCGGGTCTGCTAGGCGGGGTCCTCAGTGGGGCGAGTTCGTCCGCGCAGTTGCTGATCCACTTCGTGAGGTTGTCGGCGGCTTGACTGGGGTTCGCTGAGCTGGCAGGAGGGTGCTGGCTCAGGGAGGTGGCGAGCTGGTCTGATGTGATCTTGTTCCAGCTTCTGCGGGCGGTCTGTTTCTGGTGGTGGTGGGTCGTCGTTCTCTTGAAGGTGAAGTGGACGCAGCTGTGGTCCGTCCATTGAAGCTCAGTGGCGTGGCTGAAGTTGATGTCCGTGCTGGAAGAGAAGACTGCGTCGAGTGTGTGTCCGGCGAGGTGGGTGGGGGTGGACACCAGTTGCTTGAGTCCCAGGTTGGCGAGGTTGTCGAGCAGGGTGCTGGTGTTGCGGTCGTTGTTGTTCTCCAGATGGAAGTTGAGGTCTCCCAGGAGGATGTAGTCAGCGGAGGGGAGGGCATGCGGGCTGACGAAGTCGGCGATGTCCTCGCTGAATAGCGTGCGTGGTCCCGGGGGTCGGTAGATCAGGGTGCCTCTGAGGGTGGTGTTCGGGTTGGTGTGGATCTGGAAATGCAGGTGTTCGGCGCTGGTCAGGGTGTTGTCGGTGCTGGTCGTGAGACGGATGGTGTTCCTGTGGACGATGGCGATGCCTCCTCCCATCTGGTTGGCGTTTCGGTCCCTCCGGACGATCTTGTAGCCCTCTGGGATAGCGATGGCGATGTCGGGAGCTGAAGAGGCGTTCATCCAGGTCTCCGTGAGGAAGGCAACGTCAGGGGCTGTGGAGTCTAGAAGGTTCCAGAGTTCGATGGCGTGTCTGTGGACGGAGCGGGTGTTCAGCAGGATGCACTTGAGGTGGGTGCTGCTGGTGGTCGACTTGGCGGGTGCTGGCGCGAGGCAGGTCCGGATGCAGGTGAACTTGCAGTCGTGGCAGCTGAAGGGTCCGTGGGTGTGCTTCGGGGCGGCTTGATGACATCCTGGGATGCGGCCGGTGTTGAGTGCGATGAGGTCGGCGGCGCTGTAGGTTCGTCGGGTCGGCCTCCGTCGGTGGGGGCCAGGGGTCCTGGCACTGGGCGCGGTCCAGGCGCGGACGGGCGCAGACGGGCTTACCTTTGGCGCGCCTTCGGCGCACAATCGGCGAGCCCGCTGCGCGTCAACGCTGCGCGTTCGCACGGTCGCCATTTAAGGCCAAGTGCGCGGGTGGGCGGAGCAGCTGGGAGGCGGGAGCGGGGAGGGTTACAGAAGAGAAAAAAGGGGCGGGGACAAGCGGCGGCGGCGGGAAGGGAGGGCGGGGGGCGGCGAGGTAGGCGGACAACAAGGAAGGAAGTCAAAACACGGGCCAAATGAAATTCGGCAACACAGGCACAAAAAATCGACAAAACAAGGAAAAAAAAAGAGATTAAGCACAACAGGCACAAATGTTTGACAAAACAAGGCAAAAACAATGAAAAAACAATCCCCGCAGCGGAGGCAGCCGGCAACCGGCAAAACGAGGCAGCAGCGAGGCAGGAGGGCAGGCAAGGGGCACACGCAGCAGCTGGTGGCCGTGCGGCGCGGGGGTGTCCCACAAGTCCCACTTTGTGGACAAAACCCTCCAAGCTCACCTTTACGCCACCGCTGTGTCTCCAACCACGTGTTGGGACCTAGTGGAGCCCTCAAGCACCCACATCTGAAACATAGTACAGAATTTGTAATGGCAGAGTATATGCAACTGCGTAAGGCCTAAATCGCTGTGCCTCCTTTGTGCATCCAGGCTGGTACACCCCATCCACTCCTGCTGCCCAGAGATATCTGCCTGCTGCTGCACACCCTGGCCTCACTGCTCACCTTTTCACAGACAGGGCTCCCTCCATTTCATGCAGCCCCGCTCCGCAAGCCAACAAATCTTACATTTGGTGCTGCGTCTTGATTTTGCCAAGGCAGAGGACATACTAGTGCACCCATCATCATCGCAGGTTGCACACTCGCTCAGTCCTTGCGGTGCCACTAACTCAGTGACCAGTGAGGCCATGCACGTGGCAGTAGGCCCCCCTGTTGAATGACCCAGGTCTACACTGCGGTCCAGCAGGGCACACAAAATATGAGGTGTCCGCACCACCGGGACGGGCGATCACCGCAGGTTGCACACCCGCTCAGCACTTACAATGCCCCTTCCTCAGTGGACCTAAATTCACCATCCTATGGCAGTGTGCCTGTGCCGGCCACAGTGCAACAAGTGCGAGCAACTCTAAAATGGCGTAGAGCACGTGCGCCCAGACTTTTTTATTGGCAGGGTCACATGTCCTGTGACGGCTGCGCTGGATGGGTGTGGTGTGGGTATATACCAGCTGTGAGGGAGTGGCTGTGGCATACTGACAACTAGACCTGTGACCAGCAGGTCACTAAAATGAAAATCTGGGCCATGTAGCGTTGTTGTCCTTCCCTGTAAGCGTAAGTGGAGTGGGCTGGACTGGCGTATGCCAGTCCTGCCTTAGGCTGTGAAAAATTTGACTCCGGAGCTGTGGGTGTGGCTCCGTCATGATCTGTATGAGGAATCAACTGATGCAGGTGTCCGTGTTGTAGTGCTGCCGTCACCCGGGTCGCAAGCACCAATGTGTCTCTCTGTGAGCCAAGTCCTACAACATGGTCAACATGGAAGGTACGGGGAATTGCTGACCCTACATTCATCCATAGTTCCACACAAGAAAGATGGTGGACATGACACATCTTTGTGGATATGAATGTTTATTGCACATTCAGTGGAGTGTTGTAGCTGTAGCAAGTTCAAGTTTCAGTTTTGGCACATGGAGGGCAGCCAATTAGAGCCAAGCTCATTGTCGAAGTTAGGCTTTGCCAACATATGTACTTATACAATCACTCTGCCAATCCCCACGCACCTATAAATTCACAATACATTTTCCTTGCGGCACTCTAATGATCCAGTCTCTATGTACGTACTTGTACAATGACCGAGACAAAGTTACATAACCAAAGTTTTCCCCCACTTTCAAAGGTAAGATGGTTGCATACGCTGTCCAGAGCACAATGTAATGTGGTATGGCCCAGGGGCAGCATGTTGCATACATAATGAACACACGGACACAGATAGATAGTGGAACTGGGTACACGCACGTGCGCTCAACTCTTTTTTATTACCAGGTTCACATGTCCAGTGACGTCTGTGCTGAATGTGTGTGGGGTGAGTGTAAGCCAGCCCTCCAGGAATGGGTGGTGCTGGCAACAAGTACAACAGTAATCATTGGATCAGACACAGATATTTAATCAAAAAGGGTCCATGAGTTGTACTGCACTGAGGTAGGGGCATCCGAAGCATTCAGCGTGTTGGCAGCCAGCGATGATGCGTGGTCCGGGCGGGCCGCACTGGGAGCAATGTCTCTTGCCTACTGGACTGCGTCATCTGAAATTGCGACTCCATCTGAGCTGTGAGCCCTGCTGTTTGCAGTGTAGGTGTATGGAACAAAAGGAGAAACATTGATGAAATACACTGTCGAAATATGTAGGTTTCAGGGACGTTATAGTTCACATTGTGAGCTCTGCTGTCCGCAGTGTAGACTGCCATTCAGTGTTCGTTTGGACTTCCAAGATGAATTTGGTCATTGTTGTAAAGCTATAACTGATATAAAACAAGTTCTTGAAGCAAGGGCACTAAAAGGATATTGTGTAGGTTTGAGGGACGTTATACTTAGCTGCCTACTGCACTCTGCAATTAATGAATGAAGAGTCAATTTTAATTGTGAGCCCTGATGACCGTAGTGTAGGCAGAAGGCAGCGGTCAGCAAGGGCCCATAGCCACTTGGCATTGAGTTGAGCTGCATAGTTATTGGCAATTCAGCGTGTGTGCAGCCAGCGATGATAAGTGGTGCACTGAGTTAGTGGCACCTGAAGCAACTAGCATGTGTGGAGCCTGCAATGTTGCGTGGTCCGGGCGGGACGCACTGGTAGCAATGTCTTTTGTCTACTGAATTCTGCCTTAATAAGTACACGTGGCGATGACTTATGGTGCAGTGAGTTAGTGGCACCTGAAGCACACAGCGTGTGCGCACCCTGCGATGATGCGTGGTCCGGGCGGACCGCACTAGCAGTAATGCCCGGTTACTCACCGGTAATATCCATTACTCCGAGTCCTGGACTCCCCGTCCCATTCCTTACATGTGAGCAGCTAGTCTGCTCTACAGAAACCCCTAACCTAGCTGAGCTGTTTGCACTTCCCCCTAGGATGACGTCACCCTCACGTGACTACAAAGGGGGAAGTGCATCAGAGAAATATCCTGAGAATATCAAAGAAACCAGAACGAAAAACAGACAATCACCCAAAGAGAACCCAAACCAGGGAGGGAGGGAAGGGCTCAGGAATGGGACGGGGAGACCAGGACTCGGAGTAATGGATATTACCGGTGAGTAACCAGGCATTACCTCCTCGTCCTGTCTCCCCGTCCCATTCCTTACATGTGAGCCCATACCCAAGCACACGGTGATTGTAAGAAAAAAACAGACCAGAAAGTACGAGAAAAACAGGTCCATTTTAATCAACAGAAAACAGTACAAATTACAAATCATGTACCGCAGACAGGACACTAGCCCCAAAAGCAGCAGAGGCTGCCATCCCCAACTGAAGACGATAATGGGTAACAAAAGTATGGGGAGAAGCCCACGTGGCAGCATTGCAAATGTCCCTCAAAGAGGCCCCCTTAAGCATCGCCCAGGAGGAAGACACGCTCCGAGTCGACCGACCCTGAACAGAAGAAGGCAGAGGACAGTGGGCAGAATCGTAAGCAGAAACCACAGCGCCCCGGACCCAACGTGACAAGGTGGACAAAGAAGGCCGAAGCCCCAGACCCGAGAGGCCATAGGTGACAAATAGGGAATCCACTTTACGGAAACCAGCCGTACGCTCCAAGTAGACGCGGAGAGCCCTCAGCACGTCCAACGAATGGAGGAGCACCTCCTCAGGAGAGGCAGGAGCCGGAAAAAACACCGGGAGAAAAATATCCTCCTGACAGTGAAAAGAAGACATTTCTCTGATGCACTTCCCCCTTTGTAGTCACGTGAGGGTGACGTCATCCTAGGGGGAAGTGCAAACAGCTCAGCTAGGTTAGGGGTTTCTGTAGAGCAGACTAGCTGCTCACATGTAAGGAATGGGACGGGGAGACAGGACGAGGAGGTAATGTGTCTTGCCTACTGGACTGCGTCATCTGCAATTGCCACTGCATCTGAATTGTGAGCCCTGCTGTTCGCAGTGTAGATCGAAGGCAGTAGTCTGTACAGACATACGTCTGTGATGCTGTGCTGCTGGGTTCGCAGGAGGCCTGTGTCAAGGAGGTCCGCAGTCATGGCAGCAGCCACGTGGCATGGTGAGGGCTGCTGCTCTGGCAGACGCTTTGGCCTTCCCACAAGTGAACCACACCCAGAGCCCCAGACTATTTATTCGTACTCCTACGCTGGAGTGGCATACGTTGGACCAGCCCACTCCGCTTACGCTTCCAGTGGGGGACAACACAGCTACATGACCGAGATCTTCCCCACTGCCTGAGGTAACATGGTTGCGCCCACTGTGCACAACACTACAAGTACCAGCATTATATGTACACATGGAGACATTTGTGCTCTGCATAGTGAGCTCTGTCGAGCACATCACCACTACACTTGGTATTGTGTGCATTATTATTGATGGGTGACTTGCGTCCTTCACACATAGTTGGTTGCCACATCTGCCAACATTCAGCTATTGTGTGGCTGATAGACCATGCCATTTTGGAAGGTCCGCTGACCTGTTCTGCACTGCCTTGGTGGTAGTAGGAAGGAGGGTGGTCCGGGGGGACGTCCTGAGGCTGGTGGCAGTGGTTGTTGTGACCTTCTTGAGTGTCAGAGCTGCATGATCGGTAATTCTATGACATGTGTTGGTCTTCAGATGTGATTCTAGGCTGGTCTCCCTTTCACACTGTAGGTAGTCATCCTGGTTTACACGAGTAAAAGGCAAATGTTAGATTCCTACTGCTAACGCAGCTTATTGCCTGTTTTTGGATCGCACCCCAGATTGGTCTGCTCGTTGAAAATATCGGGAAGTGGTGTTTTTGTGTTATTTTTGCGCATTATTCTGCATATTATTACTGTAAGTTGTTGCTCTCATTTGTGGCAATTTTTTTTGCGGAATCTATTGCTGGAAAACTGGCGATATCGGCTGTTGTCACCAGGTTGAGAATGGAATGATAATCACTGAAAAAACTATAGGTTTAGGTAACATTATCATTAGAAATTAGCATTAAAAAAAACACTGAAATTCACTGAAAAACATAGGTTTCAGGGACATTATAGTTAGAAATTAGCATTTAAAAAAACATAGAAATTCTCTGAAAAAATCATAGATTTAGAGGGATGTTATAGTTTGTTGGACATGTCACTCGTACAAAACCAGAGAAATGTGTATGTTATAGTTAGTAGAGCTAACTATAATTTGCGCCTCTGCAATGCACTGCTGATGACATCACGTATTACATCACTCATGACATGGTCAGTGACATCACTGATGACATCTCTAATGACCTAATTGATGACATCACTGATGACATCATCCACGTAATAATCTGATGCACATCCTCACACCCTAATATAACCTTTGATATACCCACTATAAAATACAGACTACCATTTTTGAAATCATTCACGCATACAGTTACTCATACATGCAGTTACTCAACAATACAGCACTAGTATATGTACTTGTACACCTATACAAACACTCATACACCGTCACTCATCCATCAAGTTATTGACACTCCTAGCTAGTCATGTAAAGAATCAATAACAATGCCATTTACTCACCTACACAGTTATACATTCACTATCTAACCTATTCTTACAGATACTAACATTTACTTACTCTTTTATACAATCACTGACACAAGCAGACACTCATTTATACAGCCACTCTCAGAATTAGTCACTCTCACCTATAGTCATGTATATACTCCAACACTCAGATATACTGCCTTTCACATATGTAGTTACTCACACATATACCACTGAGACATACATTTACTCACCAGCACACTGATGCACACACTCAATCATAATAACAATAATAATAAACAAATATTATAAAGCGCATGGCTGCACTAACTAGTGCGTCCCCGCGCTGCGGCATCAGAGAACTTGTTAGAAGCAGTGCTATGTGTTAATTCCGGGGAAGGGCTAAGGATGGAAACAGCCAAGTTTTGAGCTTTTTCCGAAAGAGTGACTCCGAAGGCTCCATCCATATGTCCAGCGGAAGGTTTCTCCAATGTTTAGCTGCTAGGAAACAGATGGACCGGCCACCCATTCGCATTCTTTTGTTGGCAGGTATTCTCACCTTTCCCATCCCACTTGACCTCAAAAGGCGGGTCCGATTGTAAGGAGAGAGAAGATTATGTAGATAAGTAGGCCCTTTTCTCTGTAAGATACGATGACTAACACACAGGGCCTTGAAGAGAATTCTCTCCCTCACCGGGTTCAGGGAGCCAGTTAAGGGAAGTTAGGGCCTGGTTTGAAGACACTCTCCTAGGTAGTATTAGAACGAGGCGGACTGCAGCGTTCTGAATGCATTGGAGTCTTTGCATACATTTGCTACTTGCCCCAAGATACAAGGCGTTGCCATAGTCTAGATGTGAGGTTACCAAGGCATGAACCATGGTTTTTCTGGCTGTCAGGGGCAGTACATTCAGGGTCTTCTAAAGACCTCTCTTTACCCCAAAACATTTCCCTGCCACCCAATTAGTGTGGTTCTCAAAAGATAGTTTGGTGTTTAGCCACATCTCAGGGTTCTTCACCTCTTCGCTAGGGGTTGGGGTCGGTCCCAGCGTCTGAGGCCACCATGCTGAGGACCAAATTGAGGGTGTTCTGCCTACCACTAGAACTTCTGTTTTATTACCATTAGGTTTCAAACAGTTGTTTGACATCCAGGATGCCAGTTCTTGTAGGCAAGTTGAGAAGTTGATGGCTGCCTCATCATGGGCTTGTGTTAATGACAACACCAGTTGCATGTCATCTGCATATGACACAACACTGATGTCATATTTCCCAATAATCTCTGACAAAGAGGTGATATAGAGATTAAAAAGAGTGGGGCTGAGTATGGAGCCCTGAGGGACCCCTTGGTCTAGGTTAATACCCCTCGAATAGTATGATTGCTGAGACACATGAAAACTGCGGTCATGCAAGAAGGACCCCAGCCAGTCTAGGGCACGTCTCACCAGTCCTTCTTTCCTAAGGCGCTGAAGAAGTGTTGGATGGGCTACAGTGTCAAAAGCGGCACTGACGTCTAAGAGGACTAGGGCGACTGTCAGGCCATCATCTACATGTTTGCGGATGGTTTCTGTAGACAGGAGCAGTGCTGATTCAGTCGAGTAGGTTGCTCGATAACCCGATTGAGTTGGACCAAGTAGGTTGTGTTTATCAATGTGTGCAGTCAATTGAGAGTTGACCACTTTTTCAGCAATTTTGGCAAAGTAAGGCAGGAGTGAGATTGGATGCAGATTCTCCAATTGACTCATGCTTACATTTGGCTTCTTTTTAATGGGGAGGATAACTGTTTCTTTCCACCTTTTAGGTACCGTTCCTGAAGTGAAAGAGAGTTCAAGAAGGTCGCTGATGTAGGGCGAAAGGACTTCAAGGCTCTCTCTTAACACTTTAGGAGTAGTAGGGTCCCTGGGAGACCTGATTTAATGCTTGAGGCTATGCCCTTAAGGTTGTCACAGGACGGGAAAACCAGGTGACATAGCCATTCTGCCTCGGCTATGTTGGATAACTTGTTGCTATCCGGGCACCCATTACGTGCTTCATATGGGAAGGTAGAATAGATCCGTTCTACCTTCTCTGCAAATAAGTCAGCCACCAGGTCGCAAGAGTCCACAGAGCTGGATTCACCTATACAGCTATTTACACATGCACTATTGGACCCATACACCAGGTAAATTATCCACTCACACATGTAGGCAGAAAGTCACACAACCCCAACCCATCCACACACACACACAAACACTGAGGCACCCATACAGATACTCATGCAACCAATAAGTAACCCATATAGACAGTCATGTACCCAATATTCAACTTATGCAGTAGCTTACACAACAACTGAGAGACTGATACAGACATTCACATAGTTTAGTCACTAACCCATGTATTCAGTAGGACACATTTAATCACTAACTTATACAGTCAGTCACACACCTATTAAATCCTCCACCCACACACTTATACACCAACTCATTCTTCAATACACCTTTCCATTAACATATATAAAATATATTTAAACTTTACAGAAACACACATACACTGGATGATGTCATTAGTGATGTCAATTGAGACGTCATCAGTGATGTCATCAGTGAGTGATGTAATATGTGACATCATCAGCAGCTCATTGCGGGGCGCGAGTTATAGTTAGCTCTACTAACTATAACGTATGAATTTCTCTGGATTTGTACGAGTGAAATGTCCAACAAACTATAACATCCCTGATACCTATGGTTGTTTCAGTGAATATATATATATATATGTTTACCAAGTTTGGCTCACTTGTCCCGGACCCCTGGCACCTCTAAAACCGGTGCGTAATTCCTGGCAGAGCCACGCCAATAATAATGGCCACAACAAATCCTTACGGAAACCTTTGAAGAACGCACCTGCAGGCTTTTTCATTCTCCAATTGTTTATTGAAATCACATCAAAGGTTGAGGAGACAACCAATGCGTTTGGCTATCACTGATAGCTTGTTCACGGTTCAAGTTGGAAACATTCAAGTCAACCAATAAAAAACATTTTAAAACAACATGCGACTCTTGGTGGTTACTTTGATTTGCATGGTGTATTGTGGGAAATGTAGTGTGCTTGTATGTCACATTGTCTATGTGTGAATTAATTTGGGGTTTTACAAATAATTTTATATAATGTGATTTTATCCGCAAGTGTATAACTGTGAAACAATAATTAGTGAATTCTGTTTTATCAATATTTTAAATTTTTACCCGCCCATTATAACTCAAATCCTGCAACCATTGTGGCATTTTAGACATTTCTAAAATTTTTAACAATTTAAAAACTATGTGGACAGCATTTTTGAGTCTGTTTGCAACAGAGTGTCCCATTACCAACACTCTGTTTCTTGATGATATATCTATATATATCTCTCTCTCGACTGGGTTATATACATGGCACTTCCTTGTTTTGAATTTGAAGAGGAAGAAGCACTCCTTTCTCTAGACTCAATATTTAGTGGTTTTGTGGCAAAAAAAGTTTTTTAACTGATCAAATGCGTGCAACAGTGGTAGCCGGCTTGTCCTCACGTGCCTATACTGAACCTTCCGACCTCGAGTGAAATTACACTCGACCACTGTGCACTGTTGCGAGAAACTTTTTTAGTTTTATTAATCAACTGTAAACATATATTCTCTTTTATATTCTCTTTTTTCAAACAAAAAAATTCGGCTTAAACAATTTCGTTCATAGCAAATCAATACATTGTGCTGATCATTTTCGATTATTCAATGTGTACATTCATGAACTTATTTGACAGCAGAACTGTTTTTCATAGAAATTAACAAACGGAAAGCATAACTGTTTTCACAAGCATAAACATTGTATCACAATTTTTCAAGAATGCCCGATGCATTTCTAGCCTATGATGGCTCTTCTTCCGGGGCCTGAAAATCTTAACAGATAAAACACTTTGTTTAATAAAAGTTTCTGGTAAGCAAGGGCCAATAGATATGCTGTTAGTTGTCTTTATCATGATTGTGCTCTAGCTGAAAAAATTGTGTGTTTAAAAAAAGGGTGGCGTGCAACCTTCACCAAATACCTCGTGATCCCTAACACTGAAGCTGCAAAAGGGGCTTACCTGCCTCATAGAGGCGTGTCACTTAATCTTGCTCTGAAATAATAGATGTGCACAATACTCTGCGTTAAAAAAGCTATAAGCAAGAAGCGAGACTGCCACACCGTTCGTTACAACTTGAACGTACACTCAACTCACCCTCGGTGAGATCGATAGTCTATCCGTACTTCTACTGAAACCGATGAAATAGCTGAAAAAACGGAAAACAAAAACTCAATGGACCTGATCTTAAACCATATGGCTCTACGAAACTCTGCAAAACACTAAAAACCCACTGGTGCTGTCGCGTACCTGAGATGCTCCTTCCGCGTATTACTCTGCCGTCTCTCGTGAAATCACGCTGCGTTCAAAACAAGCTGTAGGTTCCCTAAACTTCACCTCCATTTTTACGCCGCTGACGTCAAGAACTCAACCAATCAAAAACTCCAACAATTCTAACTCGCGTCCCACGTAGACTAGAGCGCTAACCTGGCGGCTCACGGTACCTTACTTCCTCTTTCTCTGTACCCACGTGATCGGCAGTCCGATACTGGTGCAAACATGCAAACTGTACTATGAAAATGAAACTCAACACTTTCTCTGTTTCAGCGACGCAAAATAAACAGTGTTAATAAACGTGCAGTGTATTGAGGCAACAAATAAAATTGAATGAGGGTGCTTTTTTCATGATAAAGACATAGAAGAATGTTGTCATGTGGGAGGGACCAGTCCTTCATACATTTTTATCTGGTGTGTAATTCAATGTACATTTCATAGAAAACAAGAAAAATCTATGTTTTCATTCAACCCTTTAGGATCCTGTGTTTCCAGCTTTTTTATCCAGTAAATTTCTCTCTGTAAGAGGGATCTGATGAGATCCGTTACTTCACAATGATACACTTGTTCTAGTACCGAAAACTGTAACTGGGCTTTGCTTTGTTTAGCCTCCATCCAGTGCACCGCTAGTGGACTTTTAGTGTATTTGTTTCTAATGGTGCTCTTATGTTCTGTGATTCTCACTTTTAATTTTCGTTCTGTCTTATCGACATAAAGTTTCCCACATGGGCACTTTATGTAGTAGATCAGAGTGTTTGAATTACAATCTAAATTGTGTAATAGTGGTATGGCTTTCCCTGTTTGAGGATGATGTAAGGATGAACCTATTATGATATTGTTACAATGTATGCAATTTCCACACCTTTTCATCCCTTTGTAGGATGAAATCTGTTTATGTTTGAACTTTGTTTTAACCAGTTCTTTCAAGTTTTTTGACCTAGTATAGGCAAAAATTGGTTTGTGATCAAAGATTCCATTAAAATCTCCTTCGTTTTGCAGAAGTGCCCAATGTCGGTTCACTATATTCTTGATTTTTTGGGAACTCGTAGAAAATTTAGAGACAAAAACATGTCTCTCAATGCTTTTTTTGGGTTTCTGTTGCAACAAATTTTCTCTGTCACATGCTTTGATACACTCCCTTGTTTTAACCAATATTTCCTCAGGGTATCCTCTTTCCACATATTTCTTCTGTTGAATGTCCAGATGTTTTTCAAGATCTGCATTATTGGAGCAAATTCTTTTGATCCTCATGAATTGGGAGAATGGTAAATTATTTTTAAAGTTTTGATGGTGAAAACTTTGGAACAACAATGCATTGTTGACATCTGTATCTTTGCGAAAAACTTCTGTCTGCACTCCCGAATTGTCTAAGCGTATAGCCACATCCAAGAATGAAATCCACGTATTACTGATGTTGAAAGTAAATTGATTATGTTCATCATGTTGATTGAGCAAAGCTAATTTGTCTTCCAATAATTGTCTGTCTGAATTCCAAATTACAAAAATATCATCAATGAATCTGCAGTAGACTACTGCATGGGTTTCCCAATCTCTGTCTGTGTATATGTAATCTGACTCAAATTTAGCCATAAAGGTGTTTGCATATGCAGGTGCCCCTGCAATACCCATTGAGGTCCCTTGTTGTTGTAAAAAGAAACGTTCTTCCCATTGGAAATAACTGTGATACAGACAGAAGTGTAAAATTTCCAAGATGAACACTTTATCAGCTCTGATGGAGGATTGACTCAACAAAGCCCATTCCACAGCTTCCAGGCCAGCTTGATGAGGGATAGATGAATACAATGACTTTACATCTATTGTACAAAGCAGCATTCTGCTGTCTACTGTTGTCCTCTGTAGTTTCAAAAGAAAGTCAGTAGTATCTTTAACATATGAAGGCCACTGTTGAACAAACGGTTGTAGAAACTGGTCTATATAGTGCCCAAGGGGTTCAAAGATGGTACCGCACCCTGTCAGTATTGGTCTCATTGGTGGATTGTTCAAATTATTGTGAATTTTGGGGAGCATATAGAGACGTGGTCCGTTTTTTCAGCTATTTCATCGGTTTCAGTAGAAGTACGGATAGACTAACGATCTCACCGAGGGTGAGTTGAGTGTACTTTCAAGTTGTAACGAACGGTGTGGCAGTCTCGCTTCATGCTTATAGCTTTTTTAACGCAGAGTATTGTGCACATCTATTATTTCAGAGCAAGATTAAGTGACAGGCCTCTATGAGGCAGGTAAGCCCCGTTTGCAGCTTCAGTGTTAGGGATCACGAGGTATTTGGTGAAGGTTGCACGCCACCCTTTTTTAAACACACAGTTTTTTCAGCTAGAGCACAATCATGATAAAGACAACTAACAGCATATCTATTGGCCCTTGCTTACCAGAAACCTTTATTAAACAAAGTGTTTTATCTGTTCAGATTTTCAGGCCCCGGAAGGAGAGCCATCATAGGCTCAAAATGCATCGGGCATTCTTGAAAAATTGTGATACAATGTTTATGCTTGTAAAAACAGTTATGCTTTCCGTTTGTTAATTTCTTCGAAAAACAGTTCTGCTGTCAAATAAGTTCATGAATGTACACATTGAATAATCGAAAATGATCAGCACAATGTATTGATTTGCTATGAACGAAATTGTTTAAGCCAAATTTTTTTGTTTGAAAAAAGAGAATATAAAAGAGAATATATGTTTACAGTTGATTAATAAAACTAAACAAGTTTCTCGCAACAATGCACAGTGGTCGAGTGTAACTTCCTTGTTTTGCACATTTTTCTTTTTTGATTCCATTTTTTATCACCGGATACTGATTTGATTTATAGGCCTAAGCTCAGTCCCTTATTTGTGCGTTTCTTACAGATGTTTCTATGTTAATAACATTTTACTTTACGCCCAGTGATAAAAGTGTAATTAAAGCCCTCCAGTGGGCTTTAGTGTCCATAATTATTAACCTGGAGTTAACTATTCTTTTATCATTTATTTAATAACTGTCTCACTCTGATATAGCAGTCCAATATTTTAGTTTCTAAAATTTTTAAATGTCTATTTAACCAAAGTTTAGGTTGATTTGGTGGTTTTGGGTAATCATGACCTAATTTTTTATTTGTATCTTATGTGTTATGTGTTTATATATAAACCTGATACAATGTTTTTGAAACAATTTTTTCTCTCCTTCTTCTACCCCAATTCATCATTTTCTTAGGAATACTCTAAAAAACTATTTTATGACCCAAACAAGCAAATTCCATTTTATAAATAAATGAACAGTTTTTCACTCTGATTTAGACCAAAGGGAGCAAATGTCCTGAAGTTGAGAATTTGTCGTGACTCTCTTTGTCTCAATTTTCTCTCTCTGTTTCCCCCACTATCACTCGGGGGGACCATTTCAAGTGCCCAGAAAGTCAGTAATTTCCAGTCCCCTTCAAGTTCCATCTCCATGTGTTCAGAGAGCGCGTTACTGCGATCCTTGTTGACAGTCGCCCGTACATGCTCCAAAATTCTCTTTTTGAGTTCACATATGGTACTTCCTATATATTTGAGGGAACATGGACACTCAATCATGTAGACCACGAATTGACTCTTGCAAGTTATCAGATCCCTGATTTGCCATATCATGTTGTTTGGTAATGCTACTTGGTTCATATTTCTAGCAATCTGGCACACCTTGTAATTGTGACATTTTCTGAACCCCTTCGTTTTTAACCACTCCATTCCTTTTGATTTATTTGTGGTTTGATGCTGACTGTGTACCAATTTGTCTTTCAGGTTCTGCGCTCTCCGATACGTTATATTGGGATGATTTCCCATGATCTTCCCTACTGTGGGGTCAAGTTGTAACAATTTCCAGTTTTTACGCAGAACCTGCGCAATTTGTTTTGATTCACAGCAATAATCCATAATTAACCTTACGGGTTCTTTCTTTGATAATGCCGCATCTTGTGGTTTTTGTTTAATCTTGAGTGTGTCTTGCAGCATTTTTTGATTTGCCTTTATCCATCCTTTCTTTATAATATGTTCTTTGTTCCCACGGTGCTTGAACCTGGAGGCCGTTATCATACTTTGTTCTGCAAGTGCGTTCTTCCAAGGATTCCGTAAGGATTTGTTGTGGCAATATAGCGCCCAAGAAACCCACAACAACCGTGGCAACAATGGAATCTGCACAGCATGTCAATTTGGCATGGACGATATGAATTTGATGTTAGAGCTTTACCAACTTGAAAATCCTAACTTAAGTGGAGCGGGAACGGATGTTGCCATGGATACAGCCAGGACCAAAAAACAAATGTTAACTATAGCTGCTCAAGAAAAAATAGCTCCAAACACTGAGACACTGACCAGTTTCAAACCTATTTCTAAATTTATTCCAATAACAGCAAAAGATTCTGTTGATTTATTCAATGAGTTAATAGTGAATGAAATCAAGAATCTGTGTAAATTCTTAAATGCAAAGAAAAGATCATTTAGTCAACAGTCCAAAGATTATTACAATTTGGTTGATAAACTGGCATGGGATCACAATTGTATTGTTCGAAATGCCAATAAAGAGGGCAATGTGGTCCTTTGGGGTAAACAACAATACCTGAATGAGCCATACAAACAACTTAACAACGGATCCAACTATGTTAAGGTGAAGGAAGATGTAATGCAAGCATGTCATACTTTGTATAATGCTTTGCTGGTAGATTGGAAAGGTCAAGGGTTAATAATTAAAGATGAAATGGCTTTTTTTTAAAATCAGCAATCCTACCACTCCAGTACTTTATCTTATCCCAAAGATACACAAAGATATACTGAATCCCCCTGGCCATCCAATCATCTCAGCTATAGGGAGTGCCTTAGAACACACTTCCAAATATGTTGATTCTTTCCTATGCCCTCTTGTGAAAAAATTGCCTTCTTTCAATTTAGACTCTGGTGATTTCCCTTGCAAAGTTTTCGACATCCCTTGGGAGGCAGATTTCCTGTTAATGACCATAGATGCCATACCTTGTATACCAGCATTTGCCATCTTTATGGCATAAATGCCGTCAGACATTTTCTAGGCAGCCGTCCAATACAGTTTTGGCAACAGAAGCAAATGCTAATTAAGATGATCGCTATTTGTTTGGAAAATAATTTTTTCTTATTCAATGGTGAACTATACCATCAGGTGTGTGGGACGTCGATGGGCACCTGCTTCGCCCCCAGCTATGCTAATTTGCATATGGGCTGGAGGGAGGAGCAGGTGGTCCAGACGCTTTGGCACACTAAATGGCAGGACCATATGGTCCATTGGAGTCGATATATCGACGACCTTTTCGTCGTTTGGAGGGGCTCCGAAAGTAGTGCCAAAGAATTTGTTAAAAAGCTTCAGATTAATGACCTAAATTTGAAATTGACGAGTGTCATTAGTGCATCACAGGTAAACTTTTTAGACTATACGGTCTATGTGAATGAGGGCAAATTACAAACTAAATCGTATCGTAAAGCCAGTGATGAAAATACGGTATTTCATGCCTCGAGTTTTCACCCTGCGAAATTGATAAATAGCATTCCGTATGGTGAACGTCTCAGGGCCATGCGGAACTGCAGTACCAGACAGGATTTAGAAATTGAGTTAACGTGTCTTAAGTCACAATTTTTGGCAAGAGGTTATGCAGAACCATGTATTAGCAGTGCAATTTACAAAGCCAAAATGAAATCTAGAGAACAGATTTTATTTGAAAAAAACACCAAGTCCAAATCTGAAGTTCAGCAGGAAAGTAATCAGTGTAGATTTATCACCACGTACAATAATCAGCAAGGCGACCTAAGAAAGATAATCTACAGACATTGGCACATTGTGCGGAACGATCCGGTACAAGGTAAATTGATTAAAAGAAGGCCACAGTTCACTTTCAGAAGAGCTTCTTCGCTCCACCAAGCATTAGTTAGCAACATGCTGCCAAGACGTTCTGGCAAAAAACCCACTTCTTCCTGGCTAGGTAGGGGAGATGCTTTTGTCTAATGCCTAAAATGTAAGGCATGTACTTTTGGCAAAAAACACCAGCAGTTTCCCCTTACGTTTCTTACAGAAGTCTGAGCAACAAATAAAAGGAAAATTCTCGTTCAAAACTGAATATGCTGTCTACGTGCTACAGTGCCCGTGTGGCCTGAAGTACGCGGGCAGCACTATTCTTCCAGTGCATAAAAGGTTGCTGCAGCACTTACGTGCCATTAAAAATGGGGATAAAGCCTACCCCGTGGCACGACATTTTCAACAACATCACACATGGAATGCTCTAGGGTTGTCCTATTTTGTAATTGATGCTGTCACAAAAAATGTTAGGGGGCGATCGAGAGAAGAAATTAAGAAAGCTTGAATCGAGCTACATCCTAAAGCTCAACACGAAAACCCCAGAAGGTCTCAATATGGAAGAAGATTTATACACATATTTATAGGCTTCCTCTCCCTATCCTTTGGTTTTAATTTCACTTTTACACGTAAGCACTATTTTTATTACAGTTGGCGGACTTTAACCTTGTAATCGGAAATGGCTTACATGTATACTGTTCAGTGGTGATGTGTAATTTGCCCACTTGGGCTGAATACTGGTATGAATAATATTCAAGTACACGGCGGTAATCCTACAGTGATGGGACTCTGTTTTGTCTGCCCACTGGGGCTTAATAAGGGGATCTATTGAAATTGGGGCCGATCAGAAAGTCAATGGGATTTCGCATGTTTAACACACAAGCGTAGAATGGCCATGCTAATTACTTACAGCAGTTATAGCGTGAAAAGTTATTTTGGCGAAATCACATGGTTTTGTTACATGCTGTATCGAGAAAGGGTGCAGCTATAAATCCCAGTGATATGTGGTATTGATTTAACCATACCTACTTGATTGGTAAAAACTTGAGTATAATTTTATAATGCTCATAATTATATTTTATGTTTATTTGCATGAAATAGTAAGTTTTTCCACCACTGGAAATTTGTTACTGTGTCTGTACTTTTATTAAATAAGCCATTAGGGCAAGAAAAACAATGATAAGGTAACTTCATGGTTTTGCACTGTCCTATAATTTTTATGTTTTTTTTAAAATAGGAAGTTTTAAACATACATTTAAATTCATTGTATTGGATCAAAGTGCCATTTCATTAGATTGGCAAGAGCCAAGATGGCCACTGGATAGGAGCTCATAGACGTAGCCCCTGGGTCATTGGAATCGCAAATGAAAAATATCCCATATTAACCCTGGCTACCGTCTCCCACATTACAGAGAAGAAAACACTAGATTCAAGGCTCACCGGCTCAATTTATTGGTGATCAATGACCGTTCCCATTGCAACGACTGGGTCACATCATCACCACCTTGGCTGAAGAGAAGGGCTGAAGCGAAGACCTGCAGAATGCGCCGAAGGACTACCACCGCACTCTGTGGCTGGGAAGCTGCGCCCGGACCCAGTGACTAAACCGAGTGAGTGAAACCCTGCGCAGTGGAGCCCGGCAACCAGGAAGTCCCTGATAATGGATGTGAGGATTACTTTTTTATTCATCAAGAGCGCTCCCGTGAGAAAGAGCGAGTGAGTGCTTCCACTCTCCCCCGCATCCCCGCAGCCCCGTTGTGATGTCCAGAAAATATTTTTATATTTTCTAATTTATCGCCTGTGGTGGCCGGAAATTATATTCTACTTTCTATTACATGGGAAGCCCCGACCCCAGGAGGAAACGCTAGAAAGATGAGCGAGAGAGACGGCTGCTCCACCTTGTCATGCACATCAACTTTCTCTCCCTAACGGCACCTTGCCTCCGGCAAATCACTAACAGGGTACATCTGGGAAGTTGCTGTGCTGCATTGGGCAGAGAGCCTGTGGGATTCACCTGGGCATCTGCAACAGTGTGGTTTACCTTCACAAGATAAGGGTCAAGAATAGGAGGAAAAATGTCTGGCAAAATCGGGATAAGAAATTAAGAGACTATCATCCGTTTTACATAAGAGGACTGTGACGACCAAATAAAGAATCTTACCACCTTTTCAAGTGACAATTTGCTGAGCAGCTTATTCACACAAGATGGCGCCCTCCTACAACCTGAAATGAAAAATTAAGAACACATCCCTCCATAGAAACAAAAAGAGGACTGCTACAAAAATAATCCCAACTAAAACAACGGCCATCTCAGAAAGACAGAATCAACACTGACAGACTCTCCCTCCTACTAAACATCTTGGATTGAGTCATGGACAAGAAAAATACTATACTACCTATATCCAATACTGGCAATGCCCTTATCTTGAATATATGCCAACAATGTCTTTATTTAGAATCTTGCAACCACACAGTGAGGATCTCAAGCTGGGATCCCCTTTCCGGCTGTGCAGACAATCAGCAGTTTGCACCAATGTAGGGCAAAATGGCGGCCACAGCCATATCATGGTATAAAGGTCTACTTTCAGCCAGCCATGTGACAGGAAGAGACAGCGAGCTGCCCTGGAAGCACTCCACAGAGTAATTGGTCTAAGACAAAACAAGCACTTCAAACATAGAAAAGGAAATAGGACTACGCTTCTGCTGGCCCAGCTAATTGAAAGAGTTATAGGACTATCTAACCGGCTCTAAAAACAGATACTAATGAGGCGGCCATCTTGGACCAACCACATCACAATGGCTTAGCCCCTAAACATTCCATACTACACCCATTTGCTTACTCGCCACTGAGTACACAGATCAGAATGCTTTCCTGCTGAAATGCTGTAGCTGCAAAGGCTGTAGCTGCCTCTGTCTGTAGATACCTCGCCTTTCTACGACCTCCTAGAAGTCATCCTCAGCCTTATGCTCTGGAGAGTCAACAACCAGCCCTAGAGCAACAGCATGAAATCTCAATGCTACTCGCACTTTCCCCTCTACGGATGGCTCTGGAAACTTCAGCCCACCCTTCCTTATGGGGTGCCTGCTCCCATCCCACTTAGTCACCATGCCATACACCACATCAGCCCACTCCAACCCCGCCTCTGCCAACCACTTAAAACCGCGTGGCCTGAACTCCCTCGTGATCGGCTTCCCCCTAACCTCTCACCCAAAGCAAAAAAAACCTTTAAACAAAAACTGATCAGACAACATCCTGAATCACTATTCATGGACATCTATCACTGCACCTCCAAAGGACAAGTCAAAATGGATCTCATCTTCCACACAACAAGACCCGAAACATGGAACTAGATCTTCAGATCGCAACTCAATATTACTAAAATGACTAACATGTCCCATAGCTGCAAACTGACATTCTCAGCCCCTAGCCTTGCTAGGCGAAATGCGAACATCACTGTGACCGTCTACTCCAATGGCACAGTCCTGATAAGAGCCAACAATGACAACCTAGAAATCTTTGATGCTCTCTTCCCATCACTCTGGACTTCCCCCTCCCACGAACTCCTCCCCTGCCCACCCATCCTCTTCTCCCTGAAGAACCTGACCCGCCAACAGAACTCACCCACCATCCTGGTGTACCCTAGTAATAACACCTGCCACCCGCCGCGAGACACCACCTCAAACACTACCAGAGAAAACAAAACCCCTCCACCCCCTTTGGCAATCTTCCTCTCCCGATCCCTGCTCTCCTTCCCTCCCAACCCACTTCAAACAACCTCAACACACAGTACGTGACTCCCAACCCCCTCCCCAGTTCCTCATTCAATTTAACATCCATGCCATAACATGGCCACTGCCTCCTGTACCACCGACCCTGCCTAGATCCCACATGGACACCTCACCCACTAAAGGGTAACCTAACAATGTTAGGTTCTCGCCCCAGGTTTAACTTTCTCGCACAGAACACCTGTACTGACATAGAGACTGGACAGCAGCTCACCATGCTTGAAAGCCAAATTACCACCATAATCCAGGGTCTTAGGGAAATCCTTACCAACCTCGCCGCACCCATAAAGCCTCACCATTACCCTTCCTTCCCCTCTCTCTCTCTCTCTCTCAACAGAGGCCTCCAAATTCCCCCCATCGGAAGGGATTTCTACCCCCCTCTCATCAGACACAGAGACAGAAAAGAACTAGAGATGGCACTTCTGCGAGTGAAGAGGCCGCTCTCGCTTCCTCGTACAACAATCTTATTACTGCCACCCCCAATACAAAATACAGGTGATCACAGGACTGGGAAGAGAACAGGCCCCTCCTAAATCCTCCAGACCCCCAGCCACATGCACTATTATCCCCATGGTCCCCCGAATGATAAAACACACAACAGAGATGTCCCCCACAAACTACATGCTCATAAGCTGCAGATCAGCCACCAAGCATGCCACAGAGCTAACGGAATACATTCTCACCCACGACATACACACAGCATCCATCACTGAGACATGGCTGAATGACTCCTCATTTCCACTCATGGATACTCTTGTGCCCCCTGGCCTTGTTATAACCAACAAAGATAGAAAAGATCAAAGAGATGGAGGCATAGCCATCATCCACAAAAACAATGTTTCCGTGACGGAAATAGACTTCTTCACCCACAACACCTTTGAATGCGTAACCACCAACATTAACTCTAGCAACAACAAATCACTCGTCTGCCACCTCATTTACCACCCCACAGGCAACACCACCACATTCATCGAACACCTGTCAAACCTTATTGCCCACTGCTCTCTCCGAGATATGAACAACCTTATTCTGGGTGACCTCAATCTTCACTGGAATGAAGAAAGCAACCTGCTAGTCCAGAACCTGAAGGAGCTGCTTCACAGCAACAACCTGACCCAACACTGCTTGGAGGAAACCCATAACAAAGGAGCAATCCTAGACGCCATTATCTTCCAGCACAACACTGTCATGATAGACCGCATCCTGCCTGTGGACTTGTCCGACCACCACTTAATCCTTTTCCACCTCACTCAGCCTATCACAACGAAACCCCCACCCAAGACCCTCCGAAATGGACTAGAAACTTCACCCAGATTAGCATGACTGACCTAGAGGGAAGGGTTAACTCTCTCCTCACTGCCTCCATGGATGATCTATCCACAACAGAACTCACCGCTCACTACAACACAAACATGATCAAGTAGCCGCCTTAAAACAAAAAAAAACCTGGAAGATGTCATCCAGATCTTGGTTCAACATGGACATTAACAACGAAATAAGACAACTAAGAGCTACAGAAAGACTATGGTGGATCAACCCCTCCTCAAACCTACTCGAACAACTCAAAGCAGCCCGAAGGAAATACAAAAAATGTATCAGCAGCAAAAAATCCACCTTCTTCTGCGCTGCCCTGGACAACGCAATAAACAGGCCTAATGAACTGAGCAAAATCATCAGACAACAAACCTCCAAACCCCCGAGATCCTCCCTACAGGCCTCCAAAGACTTGTGTGAAAACGTTGCCAACTTCTTCGAAGAGAAACTCACCAAGATTGAACTCTCACTGGGTATCAACCTTGTCTGCAAAAACGTGCCTGACAGTGGATAGCTCGCCCAAGCACCCCACAAAAACCCGGAAGTCCTTCAACCCCATCCCGGAAACCGAGATCCTCAAACTGATCTGCTCCTGAAAACCAGCCTCCCACGTCCTTGACCCGATTCCCATCGAACTGACCAAAAAACTGAGTCTCTCTATAGACCTGTTCTGGTGCAAGATCATTAACAGCTCCCTGAGAACCGGCATCACACCTGAATGCCTCAAAGTTGGCCTGGTCATGCCTCTACTAAAAAAACAGGCCTTGACGCCAAGGAACTGAATATCTTCAGACCCTTCTCCAATCTCCCCCCCTATCCAAAATCTTGAAAAATGCGTATTAACATCAACCTTTTTGACCCCACCAATCGAGTTTCAGAAAAGGCTACAGCACCGAGACCGCGATCCTTAACATCACAGACGACATCCACAAATCCCTCGATACTGACCAATGCTGCCTCCACATCCTCCTAGACCTATCGGCAGCCTTTGACATGTTGATCACCAACTTCCCATCAAGGCTTTACAAGAAAGGGTAGGTGCTTATGAGGTGGTTCAACGCTTGTTCTTCTCCTTCTGACACAGCCGCTCACAAAGGTTAAAAATAAAAAACTTTACCTCCCCCAAGGTTCAGTGCTCTCACCTCAACTGTTCAACATGTACATGGAACCCCTCACCCCCCTACTCAAAAATGCTAACATCCCGTTCCACCTCTATTTAGATGACACCTAAACCTATATTGAAACCTCCTCCATTGTTGACATTCACAGACTAAATGTCGCTCTAAAAGAAATCCAACATTGACTGTCGCTTAACCACTTAAAACTCAACGAAGACACACCCAAAATACTCCTCATCTCTAACAAAGAGGAGAACCCTCATATTTCAGAATGGTTAAAAGCTTTGGATGCTCTTAACAGCAATCACACTCTGACACACTGCGTTAAATCATTAGGAATTACCCTAGACTCAAAACTCGACATGGCCAATCACATCAAGAACTCCGCAAAGAGTGCCTTCGTCAAACTGAAGTTACTTAACAACATAAAACAATTTATCCCAACAAACGACCTCAAACAAGCCACCCATTCACTGGTGCTATACAGACTCGACTATGGGAATGCCACCCTTACTGGTATAACAAAATCTCACCAAGCCCCCCTCAAAACTACTCTCAACGCAGCAGCTAGAATGGTCACTTGAATCAGGAAATACAATCACATCTCACCAGCACTCAGAGAACTAAGATGACTCCCAATCGCATCCCCAGATACAGAACTGCCTGCCTCACACATAAAGCCCTGCACACAGGAAAACCTGAGTATTTGGCTGCCAAACTCAGGAGGGCTTGTCAGACAAGGAACCTCAGGAGCTCCAGCACCCTACTACTCATCCCCATGAAAACATGCAAACAAAAAACTACTGCACGGTCCTTCACCTGAAATGCACCCAAAATTTGGAACGCCATCCCAGTCGGTATCAGGACTATCCCGTCCTTCACAAAATTCAAAAAACAACTTAAAGTCCTTTTCCTCAACCACTCCCTCCTGAATGGATAGCCCCCATCAAAACGCTATCCCCTGCTTGTCGCCTCTTCCTGACATTGTAGCTTTAAGACTTACCTTCTCCCAGCTATTCAACCCCCAGCTGCTCCTCCCCCCGTAATTGCTTCAACCCCAAGACAACGTGCACTCTATGAGTTTATCTCAGGACTCATGGACTACCTAAATGCTTCTCAGCACACATGGCCGAACTTATATGTTGAATACTGCTTATTGTATGAATCTTGCTCAGAAACTGTTGTGAAGCGCTCCGATACCCTCGGGTCAGGCTAGCGCTATATGAAACTCCTTAATAAATTAATACATTAATTAGAGCATGCATTTTGTAGATTTACATCAAGATCTCGCTGCTGGTTTTTATCTATATGTATTTTATATTTGTTTGTACTATTTTATTGTGGTTTATTTGTATGACCTTGTTATAGGTCGAATTAAGATTTTGAAGGAAATTGAATTGAAATATATATATATATATATTTACTGTGAACACACAGCACAGTATTGCCAAGAGTCACTAGGCATACTGGTCAAATGTCACCATACAATGGGGCGACATCTCACCCCAACCAATCGCACTGCTTAGTTGTGCCTGCATAGTCAACATCGTCATAATTGTACTCCTATTGTATACTTTTCTTTACACCAACTTTATACTTGTTCATTTTTGTTTTTATTTCTCTCAACATTGCCAAAGATCCACATGCGAAGTGAAAATGCTATTTCCCAGGTTTCTGATGTTCCCACTCTGTCCATCGGACCTCCTTGAAAGAACACAAATGAGGCATACTTCATTCAGGGCAGTGTTTTATTCTCTAAAAAACCCAATGCATTTCGTGCTTGAAGGCACTTCTTCAGGGGTCTCTACAATCAATAAAGAACAATCATCAGTAAATATATTGACTATCTGTGGGGTTTCAGCTCGGTTGTCGAACAAATCCAGAGACAAAGGGGTTTTAGGAAGAGCGGGTTTTATTACTTTATACAGTCTCCTTTTTAACACAGGAACCCTGTAAAAGGGTAGAGGGTTTGCAGCCTCCTCTGCCGCCTCTCGCACTCCGCTCCGCCGCCTCGTCTCCCGGTGTCTGCTGGGAGTCGTAGTCCGTGCTTCCGCCGTGGTCGAGAGGGATCCAGGGGGATTCGCCCAACGTGTAGAAAAAACAAAGGAAACCAGTATTACTCGGTTGTCCCAGCCCAACCAGAGTGAGGAAAGGGGTGGTGGGGGAGACACGCGTGCAAATTATCTACCCCTCTATACGTGAGGGATTGTGAAGAAACAAAAATAAGAGGGGGGATTTGTTTTATCGGTGTCCCGTAGGGATCAAGGTGGTTTGCCCAGAGTACGTCCCGCCCAGCCCAGGAAACGTGACCGTACCTGTCCTAGCCACACTTCCCGGGAAGCGTGGCTGGGCGATGCGCCTTCTCGGTGGCCTCCTGGCGTGTCGCTGCAGTCTCGCTTCTCCGTAGGGCTGCCTCCTCTGCTCTCCGCTCCCAGTCCGTCCTGGTCCCGACTGGTCCCGCTTGGGTCGGTGTTTTCCCCTTCCTCCGCTCCGTCCTCGGTCTTCCACCACTCCTCTCCGTCCTGACTCGTCCTCCGCTCCTCTCCGTCCTTGATCCGCCACCACTCCTCTTCGTCCTCGATCCTCCTCCGCTCCTCTCCGTCTTCACTCCTTCGCCGCTCCCCTCCGTCCTCGCACTCCAGTCTCCACTCTCCGCCTCCAGGTGTAACACACACCTGTCCAGGGGCAGGGCAGGGCTTTATTGAGCTGCCGTGGATAGGTTCCTGCTCCGTTGCCGCCCACTTAAAGGAACAGGGTCCCTCACTGTTCATCACCGGAAGGCAGCTGACCACGTCCGTGGTTTTCCAGGTGTCAGTGTGCTGAAACAACAGAGGTGACACATGAATAGACAGGCCAGGGGGGCCCGTGTCCGGGTCCCCCGCGTCACACACCTCCCCCCTAGGATTCTCCCGATCGGGGAGAGGAAACCTGGATAGAAAATCCGCATTGGCATTGTCACACCCCTTCCTGTGGCGGATCTGGAACCTGAAGGGTTGCAGTGCAAGGAACCACCTCATAACCCTTGGGTTGTTGGAGACGTTTCTACTCATCCATAACAGGGGCGCATGGTCAGTATACAACACGAACTGATGCCCCTCCAGGTAATAACGCAGTTTGTCTATCGCCCATCTTATGGCGAGACACTCTTTCTCAATGGTGGGGTATTTCACCTCTCTAGGGAACAGTTTCCGGCTGATGTACAGTATGGGATTCTCAACCCCCTCCCCTGAGTCTTGGGACAACACGGCCCGATACCAAAATCGGAGGCATCTGTTTGTAGGATGAATGGTTTGCTGAAGTCCGGGGAGGTTAACATAGGACTCGTCGTGATGGCCCGTTTCTGTGTCTGGAAGGCTTTCCACATAGCGGGCGTCGGATTATGGAAGTCGTAACCCTTCGGGCTTTTCTGCAAGGTGTCTGTCAAAGGGGCAGCGATGTTCGAGAAAGAGGGAATGAATCTTCGGTAGTAGCCCACCAATCCTAAGAAGGCTCTCATATCTTTCTTGTTTTTGGGAAATGGTGTTTCGGCGATTGCTCTTACTTTTTCAATCTGGGGTTCTATGACTCCATGTCCCAACAGATATCCGAGGTATTTAACCTTCTGAAATCCAACCCTGGATTTCTTGGAGTTGACGTGGAGTCCTGCGTCTTTCAGCAGTTGGAGGATGATCCGTAGGTGTTGCAGGTGTTCCTCCCAGGATGGGCTAAAGATAATGATGTCGTCGAGATACGCCGAGCTGTATTTCTGGTGTCCCCGCAACACCTCGTTCATTAGTCTTTGGAACGTGGCCGGGGCACCATGTAGACCGAAGGGTAGGACGTTGAATTCATATAACCCCTCTGGTGTTGAAAAAGCCGTCTTCTTTCGGTCCCCTTCCCGAAGGGGAACCTGCCAGTACCCCTTGGTCAGGTCTAGAGTGCTGATGTATCGGGAATCACCCAGTTTCTCAATGAGCTCGTCTATTCTGGGGATGGGGTAGGCGTCAAAGGAGGACACCGCGTTTAGAGCTCGAAAGTCCATACAAAAATGGCTACTGCCGTCGGGTTTTGGCACCATCACGATGGGCGAGGACCACTCGCTTCGGGAGGGCCGTATCACCCCCAACCGGATCATTTCATCGACTTCTCTCCTTATGGCTTCTCTTTTTGCTGCGGGAATCCGATACGGGCGTAGCTTAACGGTGACTCCTGCAGGGGTCTCTATCCGGTGTTCAGCCAGTCGAGTTAGGCCCGGGAGGTCAGAGAACAGTGATTCGAAAGGGTGTAGGACAGCTTGTAGTCCCTCTTTTTCCTTCTCGTATAATTCCTCATTGACCACCAGGTCCCCCAGCGTGGTTTCCGGAGTGCTACGAACAGAGTCCGCCAGATGGGAGGACACCGGGGCTGTTCCCAGCCATTTTCTTAACAGATTTATATGAAAGATCTGTGTCTTCTTCCCCCGCAGACGTAGACGATAGGTGGTTTTCCCTATTGTCTCGATGACTTCGTATGGTCCTTGCCACTCGTTCTGGAATCTTTTGGAGGTGGACGGTAATAGTACAAGGGCCCAATCGCCTATCTGTAGGTGTCTCCACTTCTTCCCTCTGTCGTAGTGTACTTGCTGCTTTCTTTGACTGCCTTCCAGGTGGGCGAATGCCAATTCTCGTATCTTCCCAAGTTTATTCCTTAAATTCTGGCTGTACTCTAACAGCGTTCTGGTCTCCCCCGTTGGCTCGGATTCCCACACTTCCCGGGTCATGTCCAGGAGGCTCCGGGGTTGGCGTCCGTACAACATCTCGAATGAAGAGCAGCCTAAACTGCTCTGCTTCTGGCCACGGATGACGTACAGGGCCAGTGGAAGAAGTAGGTCCCAATCGCTTTCGTTCACTGTTAACATCTTCTTGAGTACTACCTTTAGGGTCCCGTTGTATCGCTCCACCAGGCCATCCGTCTGGGGATGATATACCGACGTTTTGATCTGGTGAAGCCCCAGGAGGTGGCATACTTCTTTCATAACCCTGGACATGAAGGGAGTCCCCTGATCCGTCAGGATCTCTTTAGGGAATCCGACCCGTGAAAACAGTTCCATAAACTTATCCGCGATGTTCCTGGAAGTGGGGCTTTTCAGGGAAACGAGTGGCGTAATCCACGATTACGAGGGCGTATTTGTATCCTTTGCGTGTCGGTGGTAGGGGGCCTATGAGGTCCATGCCAACCCTTTCAAACGGGGTTCCGATTATGGGAAGGGGTTGGAGAGGCACGGCTGCGGGCCTCTGGGTGTTCTTCCTTTGACACAGGTCGCAGGTCTGACAGTGGGCTTTGATGTCATGGTAGATACCAGGCCAAAAAAAGTTTCGTAGTACGTTTTGGGCGTTTTTTTCGCTCCCGATGTGTCCCGCAAGCAAGTGCGTATGGGCGTAGAACATTATTTGTTCTCTAAAGCAAGTCGGTACGAGCAGTTGCAGGGGGTCTTCCCGTTTGGCTTGTCTATATAAGAGATCCTCCTTAATCAGAAAGTGTGGATAGCTCGGTTGCGGGTTGTTCAGGTCTTGGTGGGCCTGTTCCCAGGCGTTGAGTAAGCTGGCATCATTGGCTTGAGCAAAACGAAAGCTCCTATCGCCCTCCCAGGGGTCAGTAGAGGTTAGAGCCGGGATGGCCCTGGCCCCGGTCTCCTTCTTTGGTTGCAGGCAGTCTTTAAAGAGTTCCAGGAAGTGGGGATTATCGGTCCCGAGTATGAGATTCTCTGGAAGGGCATCCATTACTCCGACCTTTACTACTAGAGTGTCTTTTCCCTCTACCTCAATGGGGATGTACGCTACTGGATACCCCTTCACGTCCCCGTGTACACATTTGATATATACTGACACCTCTGGCATTACCTGGTGGGGCCTCACGAAACATCCCTGTACCACTGACTGCTTACATCCCGATTCTAGGAGAGCCTTGACTATCGTACCGTTGACTGTAACACTCACGTGATATGCTCCACCCAACTCCGCTGAATACATGACCGCCTTGGGTAAGAAGTTGATGTCCATGGGTTCGTCCTGCGAACGTTTCTGGGGGCAAAGGCGGGCGATGTGTCCCCACATCCCGCAGTCGAAACATTGCGGGCCCCGAAAGGGGGTCTCCGTTGGTAATGGTCTGGGCGGTGGTAGTCCAGGAGGAGCCTGCACTCGTCGTTCCGGCCGGGGAATAGGCCGGGTCGCTTTCTCAGGTTCTGACAGGTGCAGGCGGGGTTGAGCGCGCGCATAGGTGGTCGCCATTTCCATCGCCTGTGAGGTAGATAACCCGGAGTGTTGTCAGAGCCACCTCTGTGTCCCAAAGGGGAGGGCCTCGAGGTACTGCTCCAGGTAAATTTTGTCCATAATAGCTTCCTTGGTGCTTGTAGCGGGGATGAGCCACTTGTCCGCTGCAGTCTTAAGACGAAAGAACAATGTTTTCGGGTTATCGCCAGGCTGTCCCCTTTCCTTGCGGAAGCGCACCCTGTACGCCTCTGCATCTAAACCCAAATGATCCAGAATGATCACCTTAATCTGTCCATATGGGGTCTGTCCGTCACCATTGGTGACTTGATAGGCCGCCTGGGCCTCACCGGTCAACAGGGGGGCCAGAAAGAATGGCCATTTCTCCAAGGGCCATCCGCATGCTAAGGCCACCCTCTCGAAGTTCGTAAGGAACGCGTCAGGGTCTTCCCCGGCGACGTACTTTTGTAAGGAGATGCCTGCTGGGGTGGCCGGAGGTCGACTCTCCCTCACCGGATTACCGGGTGGGCCGACGGAGCCGCGCACCCTCTCGAGCTGGCTCACTACAGTCGTTCGGAAGGTCTCTCTGTCCAGTTGGGCCGCGGCCAGCTGCTGTTCAACCACCCATCCCAACTGCTCTTGGCCTTTCACTAGGGCTTGTAGCATGTCCTCCATCGTCGTGTCCCGGATGGGCTCCTCGGTTATGCCCGCATTCTCCACCACTTGTGGGGTTTCAGCTCGGTTGTCGAACAAATCCAGAGACAAAGGGGTTTTAGGAAGAGCGGGTTTTATTACTTTATACAGTCTCCTTTTTAACACAGGAACCCTGTAAAAGGGTAGAGGGTTTGCAGCCTCCTGTGCCGCCTCTCACACTCCGCTCCGCCGCCTCGTCTCCCGGTGTCTGCTGGGAGTCGTAGTCCGTGCTTCCGCCGTGGTCGAGAGGGATCCAGGGGGATTCGCCCAACGCAGAAAAAACAAAGGAAACCAGTATTACTCGGTTGTCCCAGCCCAACCAGAGTGAGGAAAGGGGTGGTGGGGGAGACAAGCGTGCAAATTATCTACCCCTCTATACGTGAGGGATTGTGAAGAAACAAAAATAAGAGGGGGGATTTGTTTTATCGGTGTCCCGTAGGGATCAAGGTGGTTTGCCCAGAGTACGTCCCGCCCAGCCCAGGAAACGTGACCGTACCTGTCCTAGCCACACTTCCCGGGAAGCGTGGCTGGGCGATGCGCCTTCTCGGTGGCCTCCTGGCGTGTCGCTGCAGTCTCGCTTCTCCGTAGGGCTGCCTCCTCTGCTCTCCGCTCCCAGTCCGTCCTGGTCCCGACTGGTCCCGCTTGGGTCGGTGTTTTCCCCTTCCTCCGCTCCGTCCTCGGTCTTCCACCACTCCTCTCCGTCCTGACTCGTCCTCCGCTCCTCTCCGTCCTTGATCCGCCACCACTCCTCTTCGTCCTCGATCCTCCTCCGCTCCTCTCCGTCTTCACTCCTTCGCCGCTCCCCTCCGTCCTCGCACTCCAGTCTCCACTCTCCGCCTCCAGGTGTAACACACACCTGTCCAGGGGCAGGGCAGGGCTTTATTGAGCTGCCGTGGATAGGTTCCTGCTCCGTTGCCGCCCACTTAAAGGAACAGGGTACCTCACTGTTCATCACCGGAAGGCAGCTGACCACGTCCGTGGTTTTCCAGGTGTCAGTGTGCTGAAACAACAGAGGTGACACATGAATAGGCAGGCCAGGGGGGCCCGTGTCCGGGTCCCCCGCGTCACACTATCACAACATCCATATTGTTGCTTAATGCTTAACCAATTCAATACATTTTTTGCACATTTCTGTTTAAAAAGCAACAACGGAAACCCTTCCTTTTCCAAACCAGCAAAATTATGTCCGTTGCGCTTAAATGTGTCAGAATCAAAACCTTCACTCCCTCCTACTTCTATTACTCTCTACCCATAAATTGGTACAGGTCACGCCTTTCTCTATTTCCATACAGCCTCAATCTGGTCTATCTAGTCTAACAGCTCCCCTTATGACCTTGGTTAACGAATCCATTTCGAAACTAGCATCAAGCATTGCCCTTCAATCACTAATAATCCTCCCAGGTTTTTTCATAGACATACTCTAAAACCCACCAACGCACCATAGATACGCTTTTCTTAATTTCTGCACTGTGCATCTTAGCTCGATAATGCAACCAATATACTTCCCTCAGTCATGTCCCTACTAGCGAAATATGCACGTAATGTGATTGGCTCCCTAAATTGGGTGGGGAGAAGGATGGTTTAAAAATGAGAGAGAGGGTGGGGTGCAGACATGCTGGAAGTGCAGTCGCTTAGAAGTTGGAAAGTTTTTGATGCAGGACAAAACTGTTATTATAAAACCCTCGGACAAGGGAGGGAATGTGGTGTTACAAACATGGGAATACTATTTTAATGAGACTTTACGGCAACTGTCTGATGAGAAATGCTATCAGAAAACCACCAACGAGATGTATCAAAACAGCATCAAAGCCTATGATCAACTAATTCGCAGGTGGTACAACAAGACCATGTTGGGGCCAGAAGAACATTTGTTTTTGCGTAGTTCAAACCCTGTGATTCCCACTTTCTACCACATCCCCAAATTACATAAAGATAGCCTGCATCCACCTGGAAGGCCTATCGTATCATCTTTGAAAGGACTAACTGAACATCTAACGATGTTTATTGATTACTTTTTGTCTTCTTTTGTGGTTCAGCTAGATTCCTATTTAAGGACACAAAAGATTCTTTAAATAAAATCGTGCATGTAGTATGGGATCCTACATACTAACTAATGCGACTAGAAATCACCAATCTCTATACATGTATAGATCGTGGGGATGGGGTGAAAGTAGTAAAGTTTTACCTAGAAAAACGACAACTGCGGTATTCAGAACACAATAAAATGCTGATATAATTCATGGAGTTCTGTCTGAATATTAAACATTTTTTGTTTGAAGAACAACACTACTGTCTGGTACGGCGATGGGCACCAGCTTTGCCCCCAGTTATGTGAACTTGTTCGTTGGCTGGTGGGAGGAGCAGGTGCCCAGAACCTACCAGGGTGGTAGTGAGAGGGGCACAGTAATAGAATGGAATCGATACATCAATGACTTGTTCATTGTTTGGCAAGGAACAGTGGACACGGCCCTCAGATACATTGATCTTTTAAATGTCAACGATGTGAACTTGCACTTTTCAGGTACAGTGAGTCCAGTGGCAGTGGACTACCTGGACCTGAGAGTGTTTGTAGAGGAAGGCAGAATTTAGACAGCCCTATACCGCAAACCCACTGCTGGGAACTCTATATTATTTGCAACCAGCAGTCATCCCCCAAAACGTATTCAAAGTATACCGTATGGCAAACTTCTCCGGCTGAAGAGAAACTGCACTATGGAGAAGGACTTTGAGGCGGCTGCCTCAGAGCGTATAGCCAGGTTTACTGTGAGAGGATATAATCCCACTGCACTTAATGCTACATTGAGGAGAGTGAGAGGGATTCCAAGAGAGAAATTATTGACTAACAAGGAACCAAAACATGTAGGGGACAAGGGTAAATTCCGGATAGTTACCCCTTATTCAGCGGAAGCCAATTATTTCAAAAAGATGCTGAAAAAGAATTGGCACATTTTAAAAACGGACAGCACCATCTGTGATGACATCCCTACCTTCCCACTAGTGACCTTTAAAAAGGCAAGATCACTTTGTGACATGTTGGTAAGAAGTCATCTGGAAAAACTGCCACAAAGAGTGAGTACTTTAAAGGAAATGATGGGCTTTTATCCATGCAGCAGATGCAAAGCCTGTGCTAATAGCAAAAGGGTCCTCTCATACACAACACTGGATATAGGGAGGGTTAAGAAAATAACCAAGTTTATAACATGCAGTACGCCATATGTGGTATACTGCCTGTTATGCCCTTGTGGGCTACAATATATAGGCAGTACAGTCCATCAATTGAAGATCAGGATCCAGGAACATCTGAGGGCTATTGAAAAAATCAATCAATCATACCCTGTGGCTCGCCGTTTCGCAGAGAAACTTTGAAGTGATCGCAATCAACTGCAGTTTTTTGGTCTAGATTTTGTTCCTTTAAATGTTAGAGGGGGTGATAAAGGCCGCAAATTGCGGAGACTCGAGTTCCGCTACTTAATAGATTTATTCACAAAACATCCACGAGGTTTGAACAGTGGGGAGGAATTAGCAGTACATATAAGTACATGAATTTCGATTACCGCTAAGACAACTGATGACTGTGTTGGAGTGGATAGAGGAGATAGGGAGAGCTTTGTATATGGGGTTTATGATTGGTGTACTACCTTCTCTGAACTGTGATGAGATTTAAATGTGAAAAATGCAACATTAATTGAGTACCTCATGAATTATGACGTGAAATTTGACAAGATTTGATTAGTTTGTATGTATTATTTACAGTGAGAGGACATAAGCTAATTCACGATGAGATGATTTGTGCTCATATTTGGCATAATCCATATGTTGTTATGATGTGTATACAGAAGTAAATGTGAGGAATTAGTGTATAAATTTTGAGAGATATGATGAACAAAACTTTTCACCCGTAGTTACGGATGTTTTTAATTATACTTGCATGACTTAAGCACGAGTGACATAAGCCGATTCACGGCGGGATGAATTTCTTGCTTAAGAGTCATTTGCTTAAGATATTATGCACCTGGCATAACCGATAGATGGTTACGATGTAAATTGCTGAATTGTTTGTTTCACCCCTGAGGCGGAAGCCGGGGGCCCTCTATTCTATCCCTGTTGCCCACGGGCGCTTTACCAATTTGATTGCTGAACTTATTTTAAAAACGTGTAAATATTTTAAATAGCTCATTTTTAAGTGCTACCTTCACTGACCCCTCGGTGCGAGAATCGCGTCGTTCCGAGGTCCCTCGCAGCCATTCCTCGACCGGTTCAGGCGATTCAGGTGCTGATGCCGGTAGGCTAGGAGGGGGGACGCCATCTTGGGGGGAGGAATAGGGTAGCGGTCCAGTAGTCGGACGCTTCCCGCCCGCCCAGATTATTTAAGAAGCACTTTGCCTTGCCGGCTCTCAGAATTGTTTGTTTCACCCCTGAGGCGGAAGCCGGGGGCCCTCTATTCTATCCCTGGTGCCCACGGGCGCTTTACCAATTTGATTGCTGAACTTATTTTAAAAACGTGTAAATATTTTAAATAGCTCATTTTTAAGTGCTACCTTCACTGACCCCTCGGTGCAAGAATCGCGTCGTTCCGAGGTCCCTCGCAGCCATTCCTCGACCGGTTCAGCCGATTCAGGTGCTGACGCCGGTAGGCTAGGAGGGGGGACGCCATCTTGGGGGGAGGAATAGGGTAGCGGTCCAGTAGTCGGACGCTTCACGCCCTCCTCCACACTGGATAAAGAGAAGACATCTTCCCGTCCGCGCAGCGGGCGCGCCAGCGGCGCGCCAAAGGCAAGCCCGTCAGCGCCCGTCCGCGACGGGCCGGGACCAGGGGCCATGACCCCTGCCCAAACAATCATCATTTCCTATAGCTCCAGCACTTTACTACAAATGCGTGGCTCTATTAACTCACAATGTGTCGCATCCTGGGACCCGACCACAAAGCACTTTATCTGCCAACAAGTTGCCCCTCTAAAGCTCCTCCATCATATCACATGCTTCTTGTGAACTGCAGATCGCTTCCGAAGCATGCCTTGGAGATCTCTTTGCTGCTTTGCGATAACAACCCTGACGCCCTTTTCCTTACAGAAACCTGGCTACACACTGACTCCGATCCCGATATTATTCAGGCACTTCCTGTAGGATACCAAATCCTTCGAGCCGACCGCACGTCTGGAAAGGGCGGCGGTATAGCTATCATTTATAAAAATCAATATTCCTGCTCAGCTCTCCCACTAATCTGTCTAACTGCGAAAGTCTCACATTTGCGCTGGACTTCTCCCCACATGTACTTTTTCAGGGACTCTCGTTTACCGGCCCCCTGGCCCCCCTAGCAACTTCATTAACAACTTGGCACCGGCAATAGCCAGCGGAGTCTGCAACCTGCCGAATAACACTTTGTTAGGCGACCTTAATGTCCATTTAGATGATCCTCAGGACTCAGCAGCTACTGAACTATCCCATAGTCTTGAGGCACTAGAACTCACCCAGCGAGTGTTGGGATCTACTCACCTCAAGGGACACCTCTTGGACCCAATCTTCAGCAACTGTACTCACCTTACAGTCAGTCTTCCTACTCCCCTCCCATGGTCTGACCACTCCCTGATCCCATTTTTCTGGTCCCCGTCAGGGTCACGCCCCATACCACCCCTCGTACCTAGGAGAGATCGCAACTGGGCAAAACTTAGTACTAATCAGTGGGTATGCACTCTGGAAACCTCCATTCCTGAAAGCAACCCTGATCCAGTTGCCAGTAAAGACAACTTTAATAAGTGGATCACTAATTCCTTAGATCACATCATTCCAATTAAAGACATTAAACCTAAACAGAGGCCAAAAAATGCACCATGGTACTCTCAGGACCTACGCGATCTGAAGAAAGAATGTAAAAAATTAGAAAGAAAATGGCGCATTGACTACTCTCAAACTAGTAAAGATGCATACCGAACGGCCATAAGACATTATAAAAACAGCCTTAAAAACGGGCAAGCTAATTTTTTCGAAAACAAAATAAATGAGGCAGCATCCAAACCGAGGGAGATATTCCAAATTGCTAAAAGCCTGCTCAAACTTCCGGACAATCTGCCAGACCCTAGGAATGCACAGACCCGCTGCAACGTACAGGCTGAATATTTCTACAATAAAATAGCCATGATCTACTCTTCTTTTCCGCAAGCCCCTTATCCCCAAACAGACAATAAGGAAGCAAGTCTGCCATCTACTATCACCTTGGACAGCTTCCCACCACTGGAACCAAGTACCCTGGAAACATTAATGCTCCAGGTCAAATATGGATCTCCTAGTGATCCAGCTCCAGCTCAGTCACTCAGAACAATTACCCCCGTCAGTTTGCCCACCATCCTAAACCTGATCAACAACTCTTTATCCTTAGGCATCGTACCAGGTGATAGTTAGGGCCCTTCTCAAAAAAGCCAACCTCGATCAAGAAAATCCAGCGAACTATTGTCCGATCTCCCTACTGCCATGGATAAGCAAAATTGCGGAAAAATGTGTAAACCACTCCCTCACAAATTTTCTGGAAACGAACAATCTACTGGATGCATCACAGACTGGATTCCGCCCTATGCACGGCACAGAATCTGCACTCCTCGCTGTGATGGAAGGAGCCAGAACGATTATGGATCAGGGTGGCACTGCGGCCATTATCTTATTGGACCTCAGTGCCGCTTTTGACACCATAAACCACAACATTTTATTGCACAGAATTTTAGAACTAGGAATTACCTCTAAAGCAGCAGCCTGGCTCCAGTCATTTCTCTTGGATCGCTCGTTCCGAGTCTGTGAGGGAAATATCACCTCATCCAGCAAACCACTCAGTTGTGGGGTTCCTCAGGCCTCCTCCCTGAGCCCCACACTGTTTAACATATACATGCGCCCCCTTGCTGAGATAGTTCGCCCTTTTGGCGTTCAAATCGTGTCCTACGCTGATGACACTCAGCTGGTGGTAACCCTGAACCACCCCTCGTCCCAATCAAGTGATCTAAGGGGATGTATGGAGGCAGTATGTGGTTGGATGACCCAGTCTTATCTCAAACTAAACGGAGATAAGACAGAGCTAATGGTACTGGGTAACCCCCTACCGAAATCCATTGACTCCATGTGGCCACCAGCTCTAGGCCCTGTACCTCCAGCCAAGAATACCATCAAGAGCCTAGGAATCTGGCTGGATAGTACACTGTCTCTCGGCTACCAGGCAACCAAACTATCTGCCACCTGCATGGGCATCCTGAGACTCATCCAGAAGATCCTTCCGCTCTTACCGTTCAAATCCAGACAGACCATGGTTCAGGGCCTAATTCTCTCCCGGCTTGATTTCAGGAATGCCCTCTACCTAGGAGCCCCCCAACTAACCCTAAAAAAGCTCCAGCTGATTCAAAACTGTGCTGCCCGCACTCTGCTGCGTATTCCCCGCCGCCAATCCGTGAAATCCGAACTAAAACATCTCCACTGGTTACCAGTGAGGGAAAGAATCAACTTCAAAAGCATGTGTATCGCCCACTGTGCCTACTGGAGGAAAGGAGCAAGTCTTAACCACACTTTGATCACCCCCTATTTTCCTAATAGACAGCTTAGATCAGCCCATACCTTCCAAGACACCATTCCCAGGATCAGAAGAGAGAGGAGCGGTGGCAGAATGTTTTCAGTAAATGCGGCAAAATTCTGTAACTCCCTCCCAATCCCCCTACGATCAGAACCCAACCTCTTTCGGAACAAATTAAAAACCCTTCTTTTTAGCAGTTAACTCAGACCCCGAAACATACATCTGTGAAACAAGCAATTCTAGCGCTAGGACGCCTGCGGGTAGCTATTGCGCTATACAAATGCTAATCTAATCTAATCTAATCTAATTGCAAGGTACGATGATTACAAAACTCATCTGTATTCACGATGCGTTTTATCAAAAGAAATGTTTCATCATACTTATACAAACAGAGCGCTAGTGAAATATTTCCCGTATATAAAGTCATACTGCATGTATATCCAGCAGAGTAATACACTGTCTTAAAATGGCGCTGATGTTAGAACATTGCCGTGAGTCCTCTCACTGTTTCAATGCAATAATGAGATTTTTTAAAAGCATGGCGTTTCAATGGTGCCAAAAACATCGAGAAAGGCATTTTGGCGAAACGCGTCTGTTACTGCTGGTCTTTTGAAAAATAAAACTTCTTGTAATCGTCCCAGCGAGTGTGGATTTTCCTTGGGAATTTCAAGGAGTGGAGCGAGAATAATTTGCGGAGTCCGCAGTCGCAAGTCTGCACTCGCCTGCGAGTGCCCCATTTGTATCTGTGGAATCGGAGCGTGTATATATATATATATATATCCAAACCACAATCCTGATAACACACGCCCTCTTGTACAAACGTCCTCTTGTACTAACAGGAAAATCAGGTACGGACCACTGAGCAGTTCAAGTTGTGCAGTGCTTTATTTTTCTTCCAGCAACATGACGCCTTTCGACCGGATATATATATATATATATATATATATATATATATATATATATATATATACATACATACGTACAAAAGTACCGCTTCCTTTCGTTTTACAAATGTCGCGGCACTCCAGTGCAGGTTTCATTTGCAAGTATTTATTTCTCACACAGAAGAAATAGCATCAATGCTTTTTGGTGCCCACAGCACATTGGTCACTAGTAGGCCTGGGCCAAGCTCGCGGAGTTTCACTCCGCGGGATTCAATGAAGTTAATGAAAGAGTAGAACCACAGGCAAACTGCTGGCCTAGAACCAGTGCCGAACATTTATGTTGAGCACATGCAATGGATGTTTTATATGCTGAAGTATTTGAAGCCGAGAACCTCAGGCAGAGGTACGCATGAAGAATTCATTAGGGCTCTCCAGTCATCTTTCATACCTGCCCGCATCTCAGAGTTCTGCCCACGGACGGGGTTGTTGCGGCTCATGCTTTGTTTATTGACTTGCACAATGTTAAGTGTGGGAGCAATAAGGGTAAACAGAATCAATGTGGGAAAGCTGCTGGCAAAGGCAAGTTGATCACAAATGTTGTATTGGAAAATGCCAGTCATAATAAACTTTGCCTTATTTTGCTCTTGCCCAAAATACTCAAACAAAAGCTTATCAAGAAAGTAAACTTACTGTACACTAAATGGAAATACTAGTCAGTATGAAAGCAGGTTGAGCAGTGTGGTGAATACCAGCCTCGAGTGTAGTAGTATTGCTCGCACTGTCAAAACACCTTTTGTTGTAATTTGCATGTCCCCATATCATGCTATAACCATGTCATTTCAGATATGCCCAACAGCATGAGAAGCATCAACATAGAACATAGCTCCAAGAAGCACTTTGAAGTACACGTATTGTGCACATCACATTCTCCGTATGCATGCCACTCAACAGCACCCATGCTGCTGAAAACTTCATTGCCTCAGGCACTCTCCATGACCACCTTCATGCCTCTCCAAGTTCCCTGGTACTGTCCACCACAATGCCCACCACACTTAACCTGCATTCCTTATGATGTGAGCACAGCCCAGACGTCTCTCGGTCTCTGATTGTGGCACAGAAGGTGCCTTCTCTGTGGGTTAAGACAGAACCGTCCCTGGGAGGGACTACACACCGGAGCTGTTCCTGTTCACAGTAAGACCCAGAGCTCATCAGGATGGACAGTTGCACGGAAAAGACTCAGTCAATGTCTCTCTACTGACGTCATTAGACCCTGTCAGTCTATGGGAGGTGGGCAACGCAGCAGCTCAGCACTGAGCCAGGGATACCCACATGTTTTGGGAGAGACATCTCTTCAGCCAATAGTCCCCGCTTAATAGCACAGTGCGGTGCGGCTACTTAGTCTTCAAGGCACAACAGTCAATCATCACCTGGACTGAGCTCCCTCCATCCCATCCCAGCACAGACGTCTATGCTGTCAAGAGCGGTTGTACGTCTTTACAGCGTGTGCTTTTACACCGCGTGCCGTTACAACGCGTTTTTTTCAACGCAAGTCGTTACCACGACTTGCGTTGGAGGGGTGCGGACTTATGATTTTTTTTAATTTATTATTCTAACACTAGCCTACCTACAGTAGGGAAGGTGTTGGATAGTAAATTAAAAAATTCCTTGTCCTGCAGCGCCCTCCAGCGCCAGTCGTGGTAACGACTTGCATTGAAAAAACCGCGTTGTAACGGCACGCGGTGTAACAGCCGCGTCGTAAAGGCTGTTCCCCGTCAAGAGCACCATAAATTCCCTCTACATTGTAAATTACATTTCATCTCACCTGATTGGCTATGTGCTTGCGAGGTAACATATTCTGAAGTTAGCCTCGCTTAGGGCGAGCCAGTAAGCTCTGCTATGCGGTGGTCAAGGGAGTCTTTTTGGAACTACGTTCTCCAAGCGGAGCGCAGAGTGACAGAACTCTGCCGGTGGATTGGAGTTTACCGCCTACCCTTAGTCACAACACTGATCATATCCACTGAACAACATTTTGAACCATATGTGAAACAACATAAACAGTGAAAAATGGCAGGCTCATAACAGTTATCAACAGTGCCATTTTGTAGCAGCTAATTTGCTGAAAAGTCCAAATCACAAAGTAAATCAATCACTGATATCTTCACTTTGTCAGGCTCTTATTATTTACACAAAGATTACAATCATCTTCTTGATTCCATTTACAATGCATGCCAATAGTCTGTTAGACCACCACATGACTCCTTTTAAAAGAAAATATTTTTAAGTTTGAGTTTATTAAATAATAACAAGAACAGAAATGAAATGAATATAACAAATCCTATTTAACATACAATTAGTAGAGAAAGTAAAAATATATGGGGAATATAACTATCAAGCAGGAATATACACAGAATAAACAATAGGGAGAGGGGGCAGGGGAAAGGGAGCGATAAGTAATTAGTTCATAATAATTAAGAGTAAAAGACATAATAATTAAATAAATTAGCATTGTAAGCATAACAATATCTAAAACTGAATAACATGGTATAAACATAGGGGTGTAAAAATCTTGTAATCATCTGGGAACATAGAGGCAAGGAATAAAGTTAAGGTTGCTTCCGTACATCATCTGATACATTTGTAACTTTAACAATAGACGAGGCAGATCAATGTAAATACCTTGTTTATGGCAACCATAAGATATCTCTTTTAATTGCTAGAGAAATAGGGGAAACATAATTAGTGTCTAGTGTATGATAAAAACACACAGCGTTCAACCAGGATCTGAAAGTAAATGTATCTACTTGCTTCCAATTTGAGGTTACTAAATGAAAAGCAATAGCTAACAATACATCTAACAGTTTAAAACTCAGTGGTGACTGGGGCCACTGGGGAGAGAGAGTACCTAGAAATATGTTTAGTAAAGAAAAAGTGATCTTAACATTGAAAATGTTACTTATTTGGGACCAAACCAACTGCCAAAATGGATGGATAGAGGGGCACTCAAAAAACATTTGTCAAATCTGGTGAGAAAGATGCCAGGTTCACCGGAGTAAATAACACCAGTTGATAAATGAAGTAGACAGACAGACAGACGGACAATCCACTTTATTCGATTAATTAAAAACATAAAAGTAGACTCAACATTTAAACAAAGTTAAACTAATCCATAATTTAAAAACATTTTCATAAAATCAGTGTACATAATTTCATAGTGATAAGATAACTTATATATATATATAAAAACAATAAAAACATTTAAGATATGCCGAATAATTACAATATTGTTAGTCTGGCGCTTCTTCTCTTTTTTATATGAACAGCAGAAGTAAAGGGTTTGTGTGGTATTAGCAGCTTGAAGCTGTGAAGCTTAGACCAACATTTATCCCATGTAGTGATTGGCTAACTTTGTGATACATCTTTTTCCCGAACCAATTCAATCTTAGATTTGAGTCTGTCTGGGGGCAGCTGTAAAGATTTGTATATAGCAGATGCAGAGGGGGAAGTGTCCAATATTGAAGAGAAGTTTTTGCAATTTTTAGGGAGGTTTGAAGCACTTGGTAAAGTAAGATGATAGTAATTGAGAGAAGGACAAAGAATATTATTTTGCAGTCTAAAGGAAGTCTAAAGGAAGCTGGTGAAGAAAATGTACGTTTGGAGATCAGCAAAAGAAAGGGGTCGATCATCAAGTAGAAATGAGATATCCAAGGTGAGTCCTTAGAACACCAAGTTTTCCAATACAGCGTTGTAACACCGAGACTGCATGGGAAATTTCCACTAAAGAGATATCTATTCCCAAGGAATCAAAATCAACGTGATGGGAGGATGGAGAAGCAACAGATTGAAAATAAGTAGAAAGACCAGACTCTTCTGGTTGATTTTTAGGTGAATATAAATTTTTATAAAATGAAACAAATTTATTTAAAATATCATTATCTTTGAAAATAGAAGTACCTGTAGGGCCCAGTAAAGCTTTTATTCTAGTTATGTCCTTTCTTATTTTAAAATAATCATCCAGCAGCTTCCCCATTTTTGTTGACCCCTGTAATAGTGAGTACTACTTTTCAATAAGTAAGAGGAGGCAGCATCTGTAGATAATCTATTAAAAGTAAGTTTAGGTTTGATAAGATTTTTCAAGGAAGACTCCTTATTAGAATGATAGTAATTATATTCTAACTTTAATTTTATTAAGTAATTGAGTGGATTGGGCCCCCAAGGATTTTTTCTTTTGTGATACAAAATTTACAATAAAACCCCTGGCAATTCTTTTAAAGGAATCCCATATCATAACAAAAGGAGATTCTGTGGTTGAGTAATAGTAAAAAATTTGGAGGTAAAGAAATTGAATTGTTGGCAAAAAGTTGGATCTTTAATTAATGAATTATTAAAACTCCATCTTCCTGGGCAGCGAGAAAAAAGGATAAGGTCTACATCTACAACTTCAGATTGAAGAGCATGTTGGGCCAAAGATTTGCTCAGGAAAAGATAATCAATACAGGATTGTGAGTGATGTGGGGTTCAATATAAACTGTACTCCCGAAGTTCTGGGTGACAAAGTCGCCAAATATCAACCAACGATTTGCAACGTATTGTGGATGTAAATTGTGAATGTGTTTTAGAGGGAACAAACTTAACTGTGGAGTGTCTGTCTAATATGGTTCAAGAATTTGACCAACAAATATAATATAGTCATCATCATATAAAAGCAGTTTGTCAGAAACCTTCGTCCAGAAAACGTTATCAATAACAAATAACTAAAAGAATCTTATCTATAAGTAACTTAACGGCTGAACAACAAAAACATGTCATTTTTATAGCATAGGATCAACGAGTATGCGTGATTCTAAAGAAGACCATTTGTTATCCAGATGCTGCTGAGTTTTATTGGTTTCTTCCATGAAGGGTTTCAAAGCACGGATTTCCTCAAGAATTACATCCATGGAAGCTGAGGAAGAGTTCACTGGAGACAGTGGTCTTTTTTTGGTCACTTAGTGGATATCACAGATAACTTGCTTGAAAGCTGTGATTTTGCAATGGCGCCTGGAGTATGGTCAGATTTATGAGGAGAAATGTCTTCCATTTCATTATGAGTGCAATAAATTCAAAGAAGGCGGTCTCACCTGGGAAAGAAAATCTCTCTTTGCATTCAAAATGGCGGTGCCATCTTAAGATAAAGAGAAATCCCTCGAAGACATCCTGGTACTGAAAGCACTGAAGCGTGGAATTTAAACAGGTCCAGCGACTCACCACATTGTGAGGGAGAGATGCCTCAAATCTCATTCTTTGGTTAGCCCTGGAAACAATCTCTGGGCGTGAAAAGGTTCCTCGGTCCGCCGAAACCAAGCCCCACCACAATGACTCCTTTAGCAAACATTTGGATAATTTTAACGCCCCAGTGGGCAATTCACCCATTCATCTTAACTATGTAATGCAGTTTACTTGTATCGCCCTTATGGACGCTTATTTTCTTATATTGGTCAAGCACACAATTCTTGAGAGCTGACCAAGTTAATTTAAATTAAATTAAATAAAAAACATTGTTGCTGGCATTTTCTAACCTCAGGACTGAATCAGACAAAGCACGGTTCATTTTATATCTGCCGCTACATGGTTCTCTAAGCTGTGATGATTTTGAGCTTGTATTCCTATTAAAAACACTCAAACATATACACAACATTAAAAACAAAAATTGCAAGATCTTCTTATGATGTCAGGAGCTAGCTGCTGGGAATAAAAATTCAACATAAAATCGGGGGTGACAGATTCACATAAAGCTCTTCATCAACATTCAACCCTAGTGGTTCTTTACAAACAATTTCTAAAATGGATCTTGATTAGAGCCTATTGAGTTACTCTGTGAGTCCAGCAAAAAGCTTTAAAAAACTAGCGCAGTCTCCCGCACTTGTTTTTCAAAAAAGCTCCCTGGTGGTCCAGTTCCCAGGAGCATTATTTGAGAAAAATAGGGGGGTGCATGGGAACCCTCTCCTTGGCTTCCTATAAGACCTTAGGTCAACCACCAACTAGGGGCTAAAGAACCAGTAATGTGGGTTGTGTGGGCCCGAGCCTTCCATGGGGCTAAATAATACCTAATGGGGAAGCCCAGTGGACCCCCAAGACCCAGGGACCACACCAACTCCCCAGGGACATATACTTTTTAAACGTTGAGAGAAGGGCTCCCTTCCTGGCCCACATACGTCTCCGTGGTGCATCACCGAGCCCTTAAAAGTAAATGAGGGATGCCAGGTGTGCCCCCTAAGAGCTATATATGGGGGCAGCCACATCCCTAAGGCTGGCTCCTACTATGTCCCTGGATACCTTCCCCTAGGGCATAGCTGTTTGCTTTTGCTTGGCGGGAGCTGATAGCCAAGCAACAACAAACATTCAGCTTCCAGTAAGTGGGAGCTGTCAAAGTGCTCCCACTTGCTGGAAGCAGAGGTTTAAGCTTTTTCCTGCCCGCAGACATGCAGGATGGGAAAGAGATGAAACTATTACTCCTTGCACACTGCAACTGCATTTCCAGCAGCTCACTGTGTGCAATAGCAATGCCAGCTTCTGCAGGAGGGAGGGAGTAGACTGGGATTGTGGGGGCCTTCAGTCTCCCCCAGCACTCCACATCCTGCAAGTTGGGTGCCCTTGGTAAGCTCCAGGGCACAGAGGAGGCATAGCTGGGCCTGGGGGATTGGGTTACCTGTGGCTTAGATCAGCCCTGGGAGGGGTGACACATGGTCCCCTCCCTGTGTACAACTGGACTACCAGTAGCAGAACAACTAGCAGAAAAGGCAAAACAGAAGGCAGAAAAAGAGAGCAGGAAATGCTAAACACAGGGTAGAGAAACAAGCATAAAAGGCAAAACAGATATCATGAAAATAAGCGGAAATGGCATAAGAGAGGGCAGAAAAACAAACACAAAATGCTGCTTCCTGCAAGCTGGAGCAAATTTTCATTTGTCAAATGGGCAGGGGCACAGATAAAAAGTCTGGGTTGTCTGAATGCCCACCTGCATTTTGATGGCTCATCCTGGGCAGAAAAGGAGAGAGGGGCTGTCACTTACACCTGAATAGGCTGCGCTCTGTTCCAACACAAAGGACTGATTACCCTCAGAGGTTGTTCTGGAGCCAGGTCTAAGAATAAAGGGCTTCTGTGCACTACGAAATAGAGGGGTCTCAGCGGAGAGGTAAGCTCCTTGGCACACCCTATTATGGGCACCCACAAATTTCGAGGGAGGTCTCAGCGGAAAAGCCAGTCCCTTCATATACCCTACTACTCACACCTGTTATCCTGGAGAAAGGAGTAAATGCAGAGGCCAGTTCCTTCTCATACCCTACTATGCACAACCGTCATCTAAGAGAGGGGTATCAGGTGACAGGCTAGTCCATCCACACACCCTACTATGCACACCTGTCATTTGAGAGAGAGGTCTCAGTGGAGAACTCAGTACCGCCCCACACCCTACTATGAAGAGCCATCATCCAAAGCAGGGGTCTCAGTGGAGAGGCCAGTCCCTCCCCTCACCCTCTATATACATTTATCATCCTAGAGAGAGGTCTCGAAGGAGAGGCCAGTCCCTACTCACACCATACTATGCACACCTGTTGTCCAAGAGACGGGTCTTAGCGGATAAGCTACTTCCTTCCCTCACCCTAGTATGCACACTTAGGGCAAGATTATGAGTCTGGTGGTCCTTGGACCACCAGAATTGTGTGGCGCAGTGGTGACAGATCCACCCACCACCGCACCCACAGTCTGACGGCCTGACTGGAACTCGAGTGGGTGGGCTGCACTAGGACCTCCGGCGTTTCAAGGAAACCACCATTCCCTGGCATTGGAGCGGGAGTCATGGGCCACAATATGCTTGGCTGGACTGCCAAGGTCCCGCAAAGCATATTAGAAGTTACCTCTCTAACAGTCTTTTCATTGCAGGTCCACCACCATGAAAATACTGGCAGAGAGGAAAGAAAGGGACCCTACAGGTCCGCCCTGTGCCTCCATCATATTTGGAGGGGCATAACATGAGCCCACCTGTGTGCATGCGCATAGGTTCCTGCATGGCATAAGCTTCTGCGTCCATGCTGTGCAGGACCCTTGTGAGGCATACCCATTGCAGTGCCTTTTTTTAAAAGGCACGACCGCCTTATAGAGGGCACCACAATGGGAAACACCATGCTGCCCACCCATCAGACTATGAATACGTTGTAATCTGGTAGGCTGGCAGCACAAGCTTTGGCGGAGCAGTGGCACTGTGGTTTGCACTGCCACTCAGCCAAATTCTTGTAATTTTGCCCCAAGTAGTAATAGTTAGCTTGTCTGTTTCATAGGAAAAGTGTTTTTGTGTTGCTGATAACTTTTGCACTGCTAGACAATTCTCCAAAAAGCTTTCCAAAAAGGTGCTTAGTTTCTCCAAAGGATGAGATGAAGATGGATAGTACTTATTTGTAACACATTTCCTTAACCACTTTCATTAGTTAAGCATTTGAATTGACAAAGAGATCTGTTTTTTTCTGTAGTGATTCTTTTCTGCTGTAAAGTGTGCTTCAATAGTTTCTGAGTTGTAATTATAGTTTAAATTGTGTTTGTTTCAGGTATTTAGATCTTCATTTTCACATATATTGTGGTTACTCCATTTTAGTTTAGGAAAATTCCCAATGAATCATTTAACTTGACTGTTTTAGCAGTCATAACAAAACGTTACATTGGAATAGATTTCATCTAAGGGTTTTATTAGCAAGATTGTAAAATGATTTTAGTGACTTTGAATGTGTAAGAAATTGGTTTACTATTTGGGTGGGTGAAAATCCACCTAAAGGAATAATCAAAATCCTTGTCAGGGTGAGCCCTCAAAGACACTATATTTGACCTGAGCTTAACCTCGTGGTAGCTACAGCACAGAGTAGACAGGCTTAATTTAGGACAATGTAATATTTATGTAGTGCCAAAATAGTAATAATGTTGAGAAGCTCATAATAAAATCACTAACTGAATTAGAAAAGTAGAGTAAACTTTAATAAACAAAATGACAAAAAGTCATTAAGGGCAACCAGATATATGATGTATTTAATTTTTTAAGTAGGAATAATGCCTTAAGCACTAGTGGCACTGACTGTGAGGAGTGCTGGTCAGATGCACTAACCAGGCTCGTCACGGTCAGAGATTTTATCTTCTGACTTTAGTCTTTGTCACAACCCACTACAGCAGTACACTTGTAAATCCCCTAGGAACCTTGTAGGAGCCACTTAGAGACTCACACAGTGTCAATCAGAAGCCAAACAGCATGGTCCACTCCAGGTCCAATTGCCAATGTGGCTTCAGTTGCAGGAAAAAGCCTATTTTAGCTTGTTGTGTCCCTGTAGCTTGCACAAAAGTTCAGCCTTATGACCCTTGGAGTCAACTTCTTTTGCTGGGTACAAACTGAGAGCAGGCTCAGTCTTCTAGACTCTTGTCATGTCTCAAACAGCAGTGGCAGTCCTCTTCTGATCTTCATCTGACCAGGTGTGTTCTGAAGTGGGTGCCTGGAGAGGCCACATTTATGCCTGGCATGAGCTAGAGGGAAGAACGTCTTCTGGAAAGCCCTAACCAATTGGGTACAAGTTCCTTTTACCAATTCTGAGTACTTTGGGCATTTGCAAAATAGCTGAAGTCTTTGAAGGCACTAAACTTGGGCTCTGAGGGCTGTGGATGTATGTGAGGAGTGTACTATGGCAGTGGGAGTGCTGCGGGGCAGTGAGGCAGGGAGGGGCAGGGTGGGGGTAGTTGAGTCGGACATACGAAAGTAAGTAAATAAATAAATAAAACAATTTACCTTGTGCTTGCTGCATTGCAAACTTGGTGATGCAGCGAGCCCAAGGTAAATAGTTTAATTTATTTATTTACTTACTTTACTCATGGTCGTCATATGTCCACCTCCACTACCCTCCCACCCTACCCCTCCCCCCGCCCCACCACCCCACAGCACTCCAAATGCGAGCCGGCACTGTACTATGGTTATTGGTAGACGTGTCAGCCTTTGGATGGGATTACCCAGACCTTTCAGCTATTTATCTCCATTTAAGTCCTGACATTTTCTTTTGTTTGTCTTAGGACTCTATGCACTTTACCACTGCTAATCCGTGCTAAATTGCTTGTGCTCACTACCTTAAACATGGTTTGATTTGTTTACAGCTGATTAGCATATTTAAATTGCTTATAAGCCCCTTACAGAGTGGTATGCCTGTCACAGGCCAGTAAATTAAATGCTACAAGTGGAACTGCAACACTTATTGTGCCACCCAATTAAGTAGCACCTTAAAACATGTCCCAAGCCTGCCATTGCAACCTAAGTGCAGTTTTTAACTACCAGTTCGTTTTGGCAATATAACTCACTTTCCAAGTCTTATACTCCCCTTTTATTGCGTATAAGTCACCTCTAAGGTTGGCCCTAGGTAGCACATAGGGCAAGGTGCATTGTGCGTAAAAGGTTGGAAATGCATTTCTAAATGTTTTAAGTCCTGGTAGTAAAAAGCTTCTAAATTGGATGTCCCTACTGGGAGGCCTACCATCCCCCATAGGATAATAGCGGAGTATCCTAATTACATTTAATAAACTGCAGTTTCCAGTTGGGAGCAGGTAGTTAGGTTGATATCTATGAAATTGTAATGATAAACCCTCTTTAATGTTGTCTGATTTTTCATTACAATTTTATAAATTCCACTTTTAGAAAGTTGATATGTATCTGCCCTTAGCGCTTTGCGCCTGCAGCCTGTTTTGGGTCACCTGACTGGGTGTAACTAGCAGTTGAACTTTGTGAATTCCTCCCAGTCAGTCCTACAATAGAGAGAATAGGTGTGCCTCAATGGGCCATCTACTGGCAGGACAGGGCTGAGGCGGAGCTGTACACAACCCTAATTGCAACTGAATAGGGTGTGTTTTGCCTTCACACAAATTATCCAACACCACAACATTGTTACTGCAGCCAGCATGGAGCCTGGGCAAGGGAGGCAGGATATTCCATGTACTACAAAGAATCTTTCTAGAAGCTTTTCCCACCTTCCAAAGGATTGACACCAGGGAATAAAAAAAGGACCTTCAGACCCGCTCTTCAGTTTTCTCCAGGACCTGCAGAAGTACGCTCCCAGGACTGTCTGCTACTTTGACTTGCTGTGCCCTCTGCAAGACTGTGTTGCTAAACTTGGAAGGACTGCTTTGCTACCTGAAGCCTGACTTGATCCCTCAGAGGTTAGCCCTGCTATTGAGCCCTGAATCTTCATCTGAAGCCAGAGCTACCATAGTGACTCCAAGAGCTCGTTTGCTGGCTTGCAAAAGGCTCTCACTTTCTTGAACCTGCACCTCGACCCAGCCTGAGTGAGTCCTTAACCCCCACGAGGTGTCCCATTGGTTCTGGACCCTTCATTGTGGTGCTAAAGGTGCCCAGATGGCCAAATCCCAAAACTGAGGAAAGGCTTGGGCCTTAAACTGCTCTGAGAACCAGGAAGTGACTGGGACCAACATGCTCACCTATCCACCTGAGGTTCATTGCCGGTGATATTGAGTTTGCAACATCCCCTACTACGTTCTTCTCTGCAGCAGTAAATCCTATTCAGTGGTCCCTCGCAAAAGATATCTGACCTCGCGGCTGTCTTCCGCTACCACCCTGTGCCTTGGCCTGCTGGATATTTTCGACTTCAATTTCAGAGACAAAGTTCAAATGTAGAAATCTTCAACGTGGCTTCAACCCAACGCTAACTGGCGATTACGCTACCGCCTTGGACACCTTCTGCAGTCTTGCCCCATTGAACTTTGTCTTCCTTTTTTTACAGATTTTATTCGTTTTCATCATGGTTCATTATTTTTACAAATACCTGTTGTAACTGTGTTTTCATTACAGTTGACAAGTATTATGTCCAACATAGATTACTTGTTTCCGTACATTTGATAAACATTCCCCAACTAACTCCCCCCTACCATTCCCTTACTACAGGTTCCGTTATTATTTGGGTATCTTTTTGTGTACACATTAGAATAATACTAAAATAATATTACTCATCCCCTATTTCTGATCAATAATGTTATGCTCAATCAGCAATATTGGAACTGTCTACTGTTCCTGACACATGATAATATTGAGCCCCTTTCATATTCCCATCTTGTTCATGCCATGGTGGGGTTCCCTGCTGTGAGTGTGTTGAGGGTGAGGATTCGCCCGAGTCTGGTTCCGGGTTTCTCATTCCCTCTGCCAGTGCCTCCCATATCCTAGCTCTTTCTAGTGCTCCTATCCCTCTACGAGCATTTCTGAATAGCATCCTGCTCTCGCATCCTTACCATGTTTCTAGTTCCTGTTTCCAACCAACTATACTGGGTCCCCTTGGTGTCTTCCAGTGTGATTTCTCGCTCAGCTAATATGACTGCAAGGTCCTGAAACCTATCGGTAATCCTAGTTTTAGCTGTGTGTGGGAATAAGCTGAGAAGGAATTATGCTGGCCCACATCGAACTATTCGCTCTATTATTGCAGATACTACAGCAGTGACCTCCTGGCAGTATCTGTGCACCACTGGGCAATTCCAAAACATGTGCATCAAATACACTCCATTTTCTCTACATCTTGGCCAACTCGAGTCTTTCCTATGGAAGTACCTATTAATACGCTTCGGGGTGAGGTAGGACCTATGAAGTATATAAAAATTAAATAGTTTGAATCAAGCATTTCTCTAAAACTTATAGGTTCTATCTAACGTATTGCCCCAGTCAGTGTCCTCCATTGGAATATTCAAGACTGCCTCCCATCTGTTTCTTAGTGCCCTCAGGGGCTGGATGGACTCCCTACCGATCGCTATATATAGGAACGTTACTGCCTTGATCTTGCCCCCTGCTGTTCCTATATATCCATTTGTATCTTGGCTTTTGGGTTCTACAGTGCCCATTCCCGAGGGTCTCCTAATCGCTACTGCTACTGTTACTCCTCCATATAGCAGGAAATGTCCCTGAGGAATGACCCAGTCTGTTCTAAAGTCCTCAAATGACCAAAGCTCACCTCTTTGTAAAGATCCCCCTATTTAGTGGCCCCCTGTCTGCGTCCAGTCCTCTAGTCCTCCCCACTGTGCCCCATGTGGCAACGCCTGCAACATCGTCATTGGAAGGTCAGGTGAGTAGGGTATTCGAGTTTGCTTTTTTTGTAGGCATCTTCCCAAGCAATTTTAGATATATTTACAGGAGATCAATATCATCCTGTAGCTGAGTGTGTTCAAGTGGCTTCAAAATTTCATTAATGCAGCTACAGGACGATATTGTTGTCCGAAAAAGGCCACCTACCACACGGACCTACTACAGGTAACGGGGATTATTTTAATCATTTTTTCATAATAGGGAGTACACAAGATACCTCTGGTCATTTACCCTGGACCATTGAAACAAAATGAGAAGTGATCACATAATTTGAAGTAATGATCATTCCCGAAATCACTATAATATAAGATCGACAGCCTGGTGTCTAGAAAGAAATACCATTATAATATCAATAACGTTAAGACCAATACCAATACACAGTTTAACCAACATTGCTGTTAAGGTTAGCTTGGAGCCACACTTACCATCAACATCAGAAACGGCACTTAAACAAGCCCTGAAGAAGTTCCAAGAGGGATGAAACGCGTTGGCAAGCAATTGTGTGGTGATTTTAAAAAAAGGACAAGTGATTCACAATAAAAGATTTACTAAAACATCGCCCTAGACATAGCCATAGAAAGAGGACTTGGACTGTGGTTTTGGCCATAAAACTAAACAAAGGACTAAAATCTGAACTGGCTCTTGATTGGAGGCCATATATATATATATTGTTTTTTCCCTCACCGGACAAAGTGGTGTGATCAGTTCCTCCCTAACTACCCTTGATTGGTGTACGCTATGGAGGCCAACACAACCAGCCCGACCGAAGGCTTATTCTCTCTGATGGGCCACAGTGCCTATAAGATCACCTATCCTTTACACCTCTCTAAAAATGCATCTAAAAAAATCAAACATAACTTAATCAAAAGAAACCCGGAAACACTTATCTCTGATACTTACTTCAGCATCTCCAATGGCGACATCATGTCGGACCTAATCTTCTTCAGGAACAAAAGGGCCCAATGGAGGAAATCTCTCCTATCCTTCTTCCAGTGCAAACAAATAAAGAGAACTCCACATGGTTTTAGTCTGTCTATTTCATCCTCTCCTATTCATAAAATAGATCTCACCATTACTATCTACAATAATGGGATCGTTCTCATTCAAGCTTCCATTCGAAACCTAGAGCAATTTGACAAGCTCTTTCTGAGGATCAAAGGTTCTATGGTGAACAACTCACCTTATGTACGACAAGAGCTAGATCTAACCACCGCAAGCACCTTTCAAAGAGTTAGCCTCATCCCATCCTCAGATTTATCTCCCCCCTCACCCCATTCCCATCCCTTGCCCCTGCCGATCACGGTTCTGCCTGAACCTCGTAACAGGAGGCCTTTAGCTTTATCACCACTACCAATCCCTGGGCCATCACGCTCAAGAACACCGATAAGACTCAATGAAGAACCTACTACACAGGACTCCCCTTCTAACGTCTATGTCCTCCCTATCCCACATAGACATCCTTCCGCCTCTCTAGATCCTCACACCCAATCTTCATACCGGTCTAGGCTTTCTGCAACTCCGCTCACACCCAATGACCAACCATCTCCATTGGAATACCCCCCTCACCGCCACAGATCTCTCTAATACTCCTATACTCCCTCACCCCTCTCCGCATCTCTTCCCTCAACTTCCGCCCATCTCCCACCACCCAGATGTGCTGGTACGTTTGGACGATATCTCCCACCAATTGCACCTTCTCTCCAACTAATTCCATGTACTGAAAGCACTTTCACTTGAATATCTCCCCTTGTTAAGTCCCCTCCTCTCTCATCCAAACTGGCCCAGTACCACCGCCAGTGTTACAGATAAAGCTCACTATGATCATCCCTCCTCCCCGTCTATCATCCCTCTCCTTAATACAGCTTCTCTCCCCAGAGGCTCGTTGACAGGGCCTGCACCCAACGAATCTGATAGCCTACTCAAGCCATTTTCTTCAAATATGGAAACCAACTCAAATACAAAGGGAATAATTCAAACAATTCACTCTAACCCGAAAAGAGAAGCCCGCCATAACCGCAGAGTCATAAATAATGACAACCTCAGGAGAGGGAACATCATTCAGCCTCCTTCCTCCCAGACGCAGGCTACACTCAAATGCATATTACTCAACTGTAGGTCTGCCAAAATACATGCCTCTGAGATCTTCGACCTCATACAACATAAAGAGTTAGACATCATAATACTCACAGAAACCTGGCTCACACCCTCATCCACTCAGATTTTAGACCTCTTGGTGCCCCCCTCCCATGACATAATTCGTCTGGCCTAGCCTGCATACATCGAAATACACTTGCGATCTCCCTCTCAGAATCCTCCTCCCCATCAACCTGCGAATACCTATGCCTCAACATTTCCAGTAACAAACAGATGGTTTGCAAACTTCATATATTTTATCACACTCCGGGTGACAATCTACCATTCATTGAACAGTTAATTGAGATCATAGCAGACAAATGTTAATTCAATGCAGCCCCACATCTACCTAAGAGACTTTAACCTTCATTGGTCAAACCCTAATGACCCAGCGGTAGCATGCCTTAATTCCTTCTTGAAGGATCACGATTTGGTTCAACACTGTGACTAGCCTACCCACAGTAAAGGGGAAACTCTTGACCTTATCATCTCCAAAGGAGACTCAATCACTCTGGACTCCATCATACCCTGTGATTGGTCAGACCATCACATCATTACCTTCCAAATCAACTTGGAGGTTTCTCAGATTAATTCTCAACCTACGAAATCAAAGATCTGGAGACGTGACCTCAGAAACATAAATGCAGTTGACTTAGCAACCCGCTGCAAGCGTGCCCTCTCTCCTCAAAGAGACTTAGTTGAAGTACATGCACTCACAGACTTCTATAACTCTTCTATTTCTAGCATCATGGACGACGTTGCTCCACTACAACAAAAAATGCACCCTCAAATATATCTAAACCATGGTTCAATAGCAACCTAAATTCGGAACGTCGTAATCTAAGGGCCTTAGAGCGCTCCTGGAGATCCACCCCTTCAGTGGACCATCTAAAAAAACTTCAGATCAGCTAGAAGCTCTTATAATAAACAAATCAAGACAGCCAAGTCGTAATATTTCCGATCCCAACTCAATCAAGCGGCCAATTGACCCAAGAAACTGTTCGAACTGGTCAAACAACAATCTGTCAGAGCCCCCAACCGTTCAGCCTCAGAGGTTAGTCCCCCCTCTTGTTCTGACTTAGGGGCCTTTTTTAGTGAGAAAACAAGTCTTATTAACATTGATCTAGAATTCAGGAGATCTCTTTTAACATCAAACGGACCAGCTCCACCCAGGTCGCACCAGACAAGGTCGCCACCCTTAGCAGGGGCATCAAGCACAACGCTTCCTGGGACACCTTTACCGTCCTAAAGGAAAATGACATTAATGAGGTCCTTCGGAGTATCAACCCATCTAATCACTTCAGTGACCCTCTTCCACCTACCATCTTCAAAGCAATTAAAGATTCTATCTCTCCCTTCAGGACAATTATCGTTAATGCTTCTCTCCAACAGGGTGTGAACCCAGGCTGCCTTAAAGAGGCCCAGGTAACCCCTATTCTAAAAAAAACTTCAGCAGACAGTACGGATCTTAACAACTTTCGCCCCATCTCCAGCATCTCCACTCTAGCCAAACTCATGGAAAAATTTGTCCAGTCCCAATTATGTGCTCACATTGAAAATGTACAACTCCTGGACAACACCAAACGGGCTTTCGTAGCGGGCATAGCACTGAATCGGCTCTCACTCACATAATGGATGACATCCTAAGAATGGTTGACAGAAATGAATTGTGCCTACTTATCCTACTAGACCTCTCTTCAGCTTTTGAAACTGTCAGTCACGACAACCTACTAGATATTTTGGAGCAAAGGATGGGCCTTTCTGGACAGGTGCTGAAATGGTTCTCGTCCTTCCTCTAGCATAGATCACAAAGAGTTAAGGCGTCCATCCCCTGTCACCATGGGGTTTCCCCAAGGATCCTCCTTATCTCCCATTCTATTAAATTTGTTTCTGGAACCACTAGCCAATGTACTAAAATCCATGGACATTAACTTCCATATGTATGCAGGCGACACTCAACTCTACCTGAAAATTTCCTCCCCGGACAACATCTCTTCACTCAACTCCACCTTACTAACTACCCAATATTGGCTAACTATGATCCACCTTCTGCTAAACACCTCCAAAAAAGAATTCCTCCTCATCTCTCCCCCGAAACACACTCCTAAGATTGACCTCTGAATGAACCAACTCACAGCCTTCAATTGCTCCCCACACATTATTGACTCAGCTAAATCTCTAGGAATCACACTGGACAAACATTTGAATATGAAGACACAGATCAGTAACATAAGCAAGGGAGTTAACCACCTTCTGAGAACCCTCAGGAATCTCAAACCTTTCCTACCTCAAGCTGATTTCAAACAGGTGGTCCAAGCGCTTGTTCTACCGAGGCTTGATTATGGCAGTGCTACACTATGCGGCCTCCCCAAAAACACTTTTGCTCCTTTAAAGGCATCTTTGAACGCTGCAGCCAGACTCATTACGGGCACCAAGCAAAATGCCCTCATCTCCACGGTCCTAAAATCTCTAAACTGGCTGCCCTAAGAAGCTAGAATTCAACTAAAGATTGCATGCCTAGCGCACAAGGCCATCCACTTCAAAACCCCCAATTACCTGTTGCAAAAGTTAATACTATCGGAGGGGGTAGACCGTCGAGGAGTGCTAACTCTCTCTTGCTTCAAACCCAAGATCTTCCACAAAAAGAGAACATGAGCCTTCTCGGGTTCTGCTCCAAAAATGTGGAACTCTGTCCCACCGGAAATCAGGAGAATCTCTCCAAGGCTGTATTCAAATGGGAAGCAAAACGATTCCTCATGAACAAATTCTTACCTTCATAAGATGAGCGAAGGTCAGCTATTAGCGCATCTGTCACACTACAAGAAAGGCAACATTCTGGTTCTTTACTATCGTACTGACTCCCCTTTGTAGTTCTGTTTCTATGCATAGCACATTATACTCCTAGCCAAGGTCTATCTTGAGTCTTCTATGTGCACTATTGTATTGCTTTTGTATATTCCCTATTTGACTCTCGTACTGATATGTTACCTCATTCCCTCAAGTGTAAAGCGCTCTGATATTCTTCGGAATTAAGTTTGCGCTATATAAAACTTTATAAATCATTAAAATAAATAAACAATAACTACAATCAAGATATACGACTGTTTGATATTTTCATCTGGGAAGTTATTCTATTTGTGATATATTTTTTCATCTATTTGAATAAGTTGTACTAAGACAGCTATATAAATAGAACACACGTTTCTCGGGTGCAGGGTTAATTTTGTAATCTCCCCAAGCAATGCCGGACCACGTGCAGTTCATTGGTGCCCGCCCATGGAGCTCCCCGAACCCTGAAAAATTTCTGCAGGAGCAACTTTACCTTCTTTTGCATTTTTTCCCAGAATTTATTTTAAGTCCGAAGGCAAGCCCTGACAAGTCTTAATCTACTTCTAGTATCTGAACTGTGCTCCATCGCAGTCGGCCATCATTTTTTACTTTGACCTGGACCTACGCAACTAGTTGTCCGTGGTTGACAGGTTGATATTTTAGGCACCAGTTTTCACCAAAAACTTTTAAAATCTATAACTCCAGTTCTACTGATTTTTTTGTGATTTTGGTGTCAAATAATTTATAAAATCGACTTTATTTTTCTACGATGGTTCGGGACTTTTCTTGTGCTGTGTTTTTAGTTTAATACTGTTTGTGTACTCCATAAATATTTTAATTTTTTTTTTACTTTTTATTGAGTAACAAACATCAGCATTTCAATCACATTACAGAGGAAGTAGTGAATCAGGCTTCATGGGATCAACAGGCAATATACACATTACAGAATACACCTTGGAAGGTCTAGTATGAGGGGGGATCATCGTTGCTGAAGGTGAGGGGTGGTTGACATTTATCGCCCTGATAGGAATTACACAAGCCCCATACACGGGTCCATTTCTTGGGATATCCATGGGCTGCATACACCGTTTTTCTCAAAACATTGCCCAATCCAAGTCTTTCTCCCAATCTCCCACTGTAGGAGGGAGCAGCGCTCTCCATCGCTGGGCAATATTTCTCTTGGCGAGCATGAGCCCCACAGTGACCCACTGTGTCAAGTAGACATTTAGATCTGTCGGCTCCCAGATATTTAATAAGCACCTACGGGCTTCCATACGGAGACGCACGGATAAGACAGTGTTGATAATATTGTGTATGTTACGCCAATAGGGTTGAATCAGTTCGCATTCCCAAGTTATGTGTATGAAAGTACCCAACTTCCCACATCCTCGTCTACATTCCCCCATCTACCCTCCCCTTCCGCACAAGTTGGGGCCTCGTCACATAAATCCTGTGGAGGATTTTTAGTGGGATGACCTGGAGACGAGCTGGTATTGCCACTACTCTGGGCGAGGAGACAGCCTCCTGACACTCCTCATCATCCATCTCTATGCTGTCTTTAGTCCATTTCTCTCGAAGGGCTTGAAGTGGATCTGGCATGTTGCTGACCAGCTTTTTATATATTTTTTTATTTTTATTTTATTTTTATTTAAATGCGATTTTATGTAGCGCGAACATTACCCGAAGGTGTCAGAGTGCTTTACATAGGAACCAGTTGCAATACATAAGGATTTAGGATTACATGAGTTACATATAAGATACAAACAGAAAAAAAATGCAAATGTACAAGTTGTAAAGTCACGCAAGGACGAGATACAAACAGAAAAAATTGCAAATGTAAAAGTTGTAAGGTCACTCAAGGAAGAGATACAAATGGATAAACTCTAAGAGTCACATAGGAATGGTAGAGAGTCTAAAGGTCTACTACATATACTAATGGTCAGAGTTATCTCTATATGCATATATATACAAAGGACATGTCCAAAGGGGTATCTTAGGTAGGGGGGGAGAAAAAGGAGAGGAAAAGAATCGAACCAGTGGCATCGGCAAGGATGGAGTTACTTCAAGGGGGACAAAAGGAAAAATCCAAAAGGGGCATAGAAAGAAATAACATCAGGAGGCGACTGGAATGAAAAGGAAGGAGGGAGAAGGGAGACCGCAAAAAAAGGGGGGGTCAGCACAGGGAAAGAAATTGTCGGGCAACAAAGGGCGTAGTTCAACAGTAAATGAGGCGGGCGGGTCCTCCAAGATGGATGACCCGGGAAACGAGCACCGCATGCAAAGTCACAAAATGGTGACGCAACTCACAGGAACCAATTTGCAAAACAACACGGGTGTTGGAATAAAGGAGCAGAGCAGAGGGGGGCAGCCACAGGAGCAAGGAGGGAAAGGGATTGGGGGACCACTGAAACCAAAATGAGTCAATTAGATGGGCAAACGCTCAGGGGCCACTGGCCAATGAAATGGTTCTATCAGGGATATGACCGTCTAATACTCTATCTTCTAGCAGGGAGGATTTGGGTGGCGTGCCTAACCTGTGTAGAGTTCCGAGTCGGCTAATTCGAATTGCTGTTGCAATGTGGCAAATGATTTAATATCTGACTTTTCCCACAGATCACCTAAACAGGAAATGCCTATGAGATCCCACTTGTCAAATCCCTTACTCTTCCACAAACTACCCAGCTGTTCAGAGTCCCATAGTAGTGTTGCGAGTGTAAGCTTGCGCCCCCAGCCAAGGCATTTAGTGACAGTGTGCCAGACATGTACAGCATGTTTGGTGGGGCCCGTAAGTGTAAAATGCCGGGGCTTAGATTAGAGTGCTCTATTGAAGTTCCCCCCAGGGAGGAGCCATCTATCTATTCTATAACCCTGGTCCCCAGGTTGGGCGTAGGTGCAGTGGTTATGGAGGCCAAGTGGGCCACCCAATATTTAATGTGAGGAAGCCTAATGCCTCCATCGTACCAATTCAGGGAAAGCTTACTGAGAGCGATACGCGGCTTGCCATTCCATGACAGGTCTCGCTGGAGGCCTTCCACTTCTCTGAAATAGGATGCAGGTATTGGGCCCAAAGAATTCTGCATGACATACAAAAACCGGGGTAAAGACATCATTTTAAAAAGGGCTGCCTTTCCCTGTAGGGAAAGGGGAGGGTGACTTCCATCTGTCAATATTTTTTCACAGCCTGAGCAAGAGGGGGTGCATGTTATAGGTGTAGCGAAGGGAGGGGTCCAGGGAAAGAAAAATGCCCAGATATTTAAAGCCCTCGGTGCATATCTGTATGGGACACCCCTGCAGTGGGATCGGCAGCTCTCCTGCCACTACAAACAACAGGGATTTATTCTGGTTGATAGAATATCCGGAAAATCTGCGGAAGATCATGAGGATGTCTAAGACCACAATCAAGGACCGCCTCGTATAGGTCAGATAAAGCAGACTATCATCCGCGTAAAGGGAGATACGGTCCTCCCATTCTGGAGACCAGCGCATACCCCAAATCCTCAGGTCTCTGCGTATCCAGGCTGCCAGCGGTTCCAACGCCAAGGCAAACAGGAGGGGGGATGGTTGACATTCCTGCCGGGTCCCCCGACCCAACTCAAAGGTGGCCGATACTTTATTATTAACTACTACTTGGGCTAGAGGCTTAGAATAAAATAGTTGCACCCATTGTATATATTTTGGGCCAAATCCCATTTTCTCACCGCCCACAAATATGGCCATTCAATGGTGTCAAATGCCATGGCGGCATCTAGGGAGACTATGACAGCAGTTTCCAGGATAGAGGCCGCCCTGCTCAACACACCATGCACCCTGCACAAGTTAAGTGCAGTGTTACGATGCGGAATAAAACCAGACTAGTGCGGATAAACTAGGGTCTCGACCACTGTTAGAAGCCGATTGGCCAAGATTTTAGTCAGAATCTTGGGCTATGCGTTCAATAAGGAAATCGGCTTGTATGACCTGCAATCAGTTTTAGGTTTCCCTTCCTTATGAACTGTGACAATGGTGCAGGACTTAAAGGACATGCTTTGTATGCACCTCAACGTCTTCTGAGTATATAAGGATGTCATCTATGTACACCACAACGCTTATGTCCACATACTCCTTCAAAACATCGTTAAGGAAAAACTGGAATGCCGCCGGGGAGTTACACAACCCAAACGGCATTACAGTGTATTCGTACAGTCCATAACGTGTCTTGAAGGCCATCTTCCATTCGTCCCCCTCACGTACCCACACCAAATGGTGCGCTCCCCGAAGATCCAACCTGGTATATATCTTGGCATCTCTCACTTGGTCCAATAAAACCGAGCTAAGAGGTAATGGGCATCTGTTGCATACTGTGTGTTTATTTAAGATTCTATAATCCACACATGCTCTTAAATCCCCATTAGCTTTAGCAATAAAAAACAAAGGAGAGGCAGCAGGAGATATCGAAGGCCTAATGAATCCTATTTTCTGGTAGTGTTCTAAATACTCTTTGAAATATTTAGTTTCTGGGACTGATAAAGCATAAACACGACAGGAAGGTATAGGCGCCCCATCCACAAGATCAATACAGCAATCGTATGCCCTGTGTGGAGGTAACTGCTCAGCCATGCTCTCACTGAACACATCTTTATATGAATGATATACTATGGGTAATAACACTTCCTTCTCTGCTGCCGTGGCCACTAAAAAAGTGAAAGGACAAAGCCGCCACTTGAGTGGGCTGGTGAGAAACGAAATTATTCTGACAGTCCTCAGATAGAAATCGTACTGACTTCCCTTTCCAATTATTAGTGGGATTGTGATAACTCAGCCACGGCATTCCCAAGATTATCTCATACTGAGGTGCCTCTATAATGTTTAAGGATAACTCATCTCTGTGTTCACCCTCCGGAACTGAGACAGTCAATACCACTATCTCTGTTTGTTCTGTAATTAGCCCAGACTTTAGTGGCTTCCATCCACTGTCCATACCTCTTCTGGTGTTTCCCTTGTCACTCTGTTTAATGATAGACTGGATACCAATCCCTTGTCTATGAAATTATAAGTGACACCTGAGTCAATCATTACCAAAACCTGGTATTTGTTTTGGTGACTCTCTAAGCTCATGGGGAGAACAATGTGAGACACAGTGTCCTGAACTGCGTCAACTGACAAGGAAGGAATTTTCCAATGCTTAACCTCCTCTGATTCCCCCCTCTTCTCCTCAAGATTACCACTACTAGTACATGTAGAGGATACGGATAATCTTTTCATGGACCGCCCCCCGTATTTTTTGGTTTAGAGGGGCATTCTCGTACGTAATGTCCTTTTTTGCCACAGTACATACATAGCCCCTGTTCTCTGCGGCTTTCTCTCTCTTCTCTGGATAATGGGGCTCAAACAGCACCTATTTCCATTGGTTCATTCCCATCAGCAGAAGGAGACAGACCTTTACGTGGGATATTCTCATTCCTAAAGTATCCTCTGTCCCATCACCTTCTATGGGTCAATCTGGGCAATTATATCCTTTTTAAGCTTCTCTTAGACCTTGATAGAAGATCGACATTTGTTTCTCCTCTGGCCAAGAGGTTTCCCCCACCAACCTGTTAAAGGTTGTTAAATAAGTGACTAGATCATTTCTCCCCTGCCTGAGTTCCAACAGTTCCTTATCTGCACTGAAAGTGGTTGCTCTCCTATCGAAAACCCTTTCGAACTCAGCTCGAAAAGCTGACCAGTCAGATAAGACCGCGTCATTATTTCTTACTAGAGGAACAGCCCAATTGGCCGCATCTCCAATCAGATAAGAGATGGCAAAGGCCACCAGAGAGTGGTTATTCAGAAAGGAAGCAGGTTTGCAGGAAAAATGCAGCAGGATCTGTGTTAAAACACCTGCGTCTTAGAAGGGTCCCCTGGAAAGCGTTCAGGACTGGCCAAAGGAATGGGCGGAGGGACTGTAACCTGAATCTGAGGATTGGGGAGGGAAGCATCAAACGGATTTCTAGTTAGCTTGTCAACCCTTTCTCTAAGTGTGGTGGTTTCTGCCCTGGATGCTGCTAGTTCTTGCTGTACTAGTACTAAGGCCTGAAGAACATTCTCCATGGAGGTCATTACCCCCGACAGCCGGATCGGGCAGAGCAAAATTCTTGGGCACGTAATTCTGTCAGGGTATACTCCGCAGGATCCGGATGCCGCAAATAAGGGTCCACCTCTTGATGTCACCAACACCCCGAATAACTTATACAGGGTGTTCGAGCTATCAGGCGAAGGAAACGAAAGGGAAGGGTCAGCAGGGACAAGAACCTGAAACGACAAAGAACAGAAAACAATATAAACAAAGCCCATAGATATACCTATTCTCATGAATTCTCGCTAGCCCTGCATACCTGTAAAGGATTGGAGAGATACCTTCTGAATTTCAACAAACAGTGTATAAGTCATTCAGCTCCTGTAAACAAAAACACCATATAAAATACATTGACTCATGTAAATCTATTCCAATAGAAACAGCGTTTGTTTGCAAGCAGTGTACCATATAACCTAGAAGGTCTTTGCTAATGTAGGGGTTCTTGGTAATCTAAAGGTAAAGAAATATGCCCCTGTATTTTCCCAGTTCCAAAGCAAAGAATAATTCTTAGGAAGTTGTAGGACTTACACCGCCCTTAAGCACTCAGCTAAGAACAAAATCCAAATGTTAAGATGCAAAGTTTTTATGAGGGCAAAACCCTGGAAAGATGAAGAACTAACGGTAGCGCGTGGATGTGTCCACCACTCCCGCTCCGGTCTATATGATGCCCACGAAAAAACCACAGATAAACAACCGGCAGTGTGTGTTTGCGTCCACCACTCCCGCTCCAGTCTATATGATGCCCACAAAGAAACCACAGATAAACAACCAGCAGCATGTGGTTGCGTCCACCACTCCCGCTCCGGTTGCCTTATTTATAGGCCCCCAGGTGAGAAAACTAAATTTCTAGCAGCCATAAGTAAACTACTAGAAGCAGCTGTCTGCTCCCAAAGATACACTCTCTTGGGTGATTTTAATTTCCACCTGGAAAGTAAGACATCCTCAGACACCCAGGAACTTACTGACCTACTGGCTGGGATCGATATGCAACAACTAGTTACTGATCCCACCCACAGAGCAGGACATACCCTAGACGGGATTTTTTCCAATCTGCCTAATCTGAAAGTCTCCCTGGTCCTACCAGCTTTCTGGTCCGACCATTCAGCAATCCATTTTGCTATTTCCCTCTCCATTCCTGAAAAACCAGGCAACAAGAGAATCATCCCGAAACTAGTTAGGAAATGGAAAAACATCACTGGGGACTCGCTAGACAACGCCTTAAATAATTCACTGACCCCTCTTCCCAACAACGTGGAGGAAGCAGCTAATTCTTATACTACCTGGCTGGACCAGGCTTGCCTACTATTAGCCCCCCCCAAAACCACTCACTCCACTCGGGCCAGGCCTGCCGCCCCGTGGTTCACAGATCAAATAAGGGAAATCAAAATAAGGTGCAAAAAGCTTGAAAAAATCTGGCGTTCAAACTACAGGGAATCGGACAAGAAAACCCTCAACGCGGAACAAAGACACTACAAGGATAAAATCCTGCAAGCGAAAAAAGCCTTTCTTACGAGACAGATAGAAGACGCTGCCAACACCCCTAAAGAACTGTTCCTTACGGTCGCCTCCCTTGCCAACCCCAAACCCATTGAAATTCCAGCAAGCCTTACACTTTGCGACAGTTTGGCAACCTTCTTCCGTGAGAAGGTGGAGAACATTTTCCTCCCCCTAGACAAGCTAGTGAAGTCCCCCTCACTGAGGGAGACCTCTGATCCCGCCAGATCTGAAACTACGCTTCAATACTTCCTGCCCATCACGGAAAAGGAAGTGAGGAGTCGCCTACTAAAAATCAAATCAGGCTCCCCTCATGATCCCTGCCCCACAGCAATAACGAAACTGGCACCAGATGCAATTGCCAGGGGCCTCACTCCTCTCCTTAACCAAATGCTGGAGATAGGTGAATACCCCTTAAGATGGAAGCAAGCCTCCATCCTACCCTTGCTAAAAAAAACCAATCTAGACATCACTGAGATGAACAATTATCGCCCAATTGCCAGACTCCCCCTCCCGGCCAAAATAATAGAAGGTTACCTGAACACACAACTTAGTTCCTTCTTAAAATCAGCAGATGTACTTGATTCCTCCCAGCACGGATTTCGAGAGGAGCACAGTACGGAATCCGCCCTGATTAAATCCATGGAAGATATCAGACTGGTGATGGATGCAGGGGGCAGAGCGGCCCTGATTCTACTGGACCTTTCTGCGGCCTTCGATACGGTCCACCATAAACTATTGGTGGACCGGTTGAGGGCCTGTGGAATTCAGGGAAAGGCTCTAAAAATCCTTCAAGCCTTCCTATCTGATAGATCCCAGACAGTGGCACTGGGCAGCTACGAATCACGCCCTTTTGTACTTCCCTGTGGTGTCCCCCAGGGGTCCTCTTTAAGCCCAACCCTTTTCAATGTGTATGTCTCTACCCTCGCCCCGGTAATTCGATCGTTCGGCTTTCAACTCACGGCATACGCCGATGACACACAGATTGTGGTGTCCCTTCTTCCCGGCAACACTGAAAACACCGCAGACAGATTTAGAAACTGCATGTCTGAAGTAGGCCGCTGGATGGCTCAAAGCTGCCTTAAGCTAAACTCCTCAAAGACCGAGGTTCTGCTCTTTGGTGCCAAAGATAACTTCTGGTCCCCGAGATGGTGGCCAGACGAAATGGGACCTCTCCCAGAGCCGGTGGATAAAGTGAAGAATCTTGGGATTCTGGTGGACTCCACCCTGACTTTCAAATCCCAGGTGAATGCCCTCTCCTCCTCTCTCCACTTTACACTTAAAACCATAAGAAAAATTCTACCATATTTGGAGAAGAAACATAGGAAAACCATTGTCACAGGTCTAGTGCTTTCACGCCTAGACTATTGCAACAGTCTGATGCTAAACGCCCAGCAGAGCGTACTCAACAAACTCCAACTACTGCAAAATGCAGCCGCCCGCCTAATCACTGACACACCCAAATTTTCCTCGGTATCCCAAGATCTGGTAAAATTACACTGGCTACCCATCCGCAAAAGAATCACTTTCAAGGCGGTATGCATGGTTTTCAAGGCCCTCCACGATACAGGTCCCAGGCACCTGAAATCTCTTTTCCGCTGGCATAAACCAGCAAGAACTCTGAGGTCAGGACAACTGGCCCTGGTTACAGTCCCCAGAACTAAAAAAGCTCGCTGGGGTGATAGGAGTTTTTCCCTTGGAGCGGCAGAGGCCTGGAATAAACTCCCTCTGGTGCTCAGACAAACTCAGGACCTGATGGTCTTCCGAAGAGGACTTAAAACATGGCTCTTTACTCTATAAGCACGTTCCTTCACACCAGCCTATCCTTTCAGCGCCAGGACACCTCCGGGTAACAGAGCGCTCTACAAATGTGTAAAATAAATAAATAAATAAATATAGGATGCCCGCAAAGAAACCACAGATAAACAACCAGCAGCATTTGGTTGTGTCTGCCACACCCGCTCCGGTCTATGAGATGCCCACTAAGAAACAACAGATAAACAACCGGCAGCTTGTGGTTGCGTCCACCACTCCGCTCCGGTCTATGAGATGCCCACTAAGAAACAACAGATAAACAACCAGCAGCGTGTGGTTGCGTCCACCACTCCCGCTCCGGTTTAGTAGATGCCCCAATGCGAAATAGATTAAGCACGGTAGCATGTAGCGAACGAACCACTACACTCCGCTGCTCCCAAATTAGTATGATACACACCAATCCTGAAACAGTAACATAAGGCTGCGGCCAACTCCGTGTTTAGCTCCATGCACCCACAGTAATTAAGAAAAATGGCAGCGCGAGCAGAGTAGGAACTCCGCGCTCCGTTAAAAAACAGAAACCAAGAGAAGCCTTCAGGAACACAGAAGGTGGGGCTCCAAACTCTTACCGTCCTCAGGAGGATTCCTCGTGTGTCAGCCGATAAGACCCACCGGCAAATGTGCTCAATCTTCGAACACCACACCAACGGCAACAAAACCTCTGACACTGCTCCAAACAGGAAATTCCAGAATTACACGCATGGTTCCTACCGCGCAGGCCCGTAATATTCTTCCTCATGATAGAGGATCATGGGAAGTGTAGTTTATGGTAAAAACGCAAGGCAGGTGCCGTTTGATAGATCCTGACAGTAAAGTTCGATTGGCAACCCATTTGGGCCAGAGGCCTTGCCCGAAGTGAGGGATCTGATTGCTGTTGCTATTTCGTCGTTGGATATATTACTATCCAAGAAATCATGGTAGTCCACTGACAGTTTGGGCAGCATTATGTCAGCTAACATTTGATGGGAGTCTTCTTCAGAATAGGGAGCAGCTGAAGAGTAAACGGTATCAAAATGTGCCGCAAATAGGTCCACGATGTCTTGAGGGTCCATAAGGGGCCTACCCCCTTTCCCATGGAGCTCCCGCACTAGCCGGCTTGCCCATTCCTTCTTATCCAACCACGCTAATAGTTTCCTGGCTTTGTCACCCACCTCATACAACCGACCCTGCACTGCTCTCCCCAGGGCTTTAGCCTGATCAGTCGCTAACGCCCTATAGTCCTGCTCTTCGAGTTTGAGATAGTGGAGTCTGTCGGGTGTGATATCTGATTCCAAGTCAGATTCTAACTGGCTAAGTTCTGCCTCTAAGGCCTCCATCTCCCTCCGGCGCTCCTTCTTCATCCCCGAGATCAAGGAGAGGGCCTGACCCCGAATCACCGTCTTGAAGGCCTCCCATAGCGTCTGCAGAGATTCTACTGAGCCTTCATTATCAATAAAATAGTTGTCCATGGCCACAAGAATTTCCTTACTAATATGGGGATCCAGAAGGTACCACGGGTTAATGGGGGCCACCCGTCCTACCTGTTTATAGTTAAGAACCACGTGAAGCCAAACTGGCGAATGGTCAGAAATGCCTTTAGCAAGATTTTTAACCTCCCGAATGTGGGCAATTTGAGATGAGGGAATCAATAAATAATCAATCCGGGATAGGCTCCCATGCGCCCCGGAATGGAAGGTGTACTGCAGTGTGTTTGAGTGAAAGGCCCACCAACCATCACCAGCCCCATAGTCTCGAGGAATTCGGGTAGCCAGCCAGAGGAGTGAACAATCTCACAAGGAGGATGACGATCCAGCATGCCCAAAACAACTGAATTTAAGTCTCCCCCTAATAGTAACCGACCCTCTGGGATGTCTAACAATAGTGTTCCTAGGTCCCTAAAGGTAAAGGCCTGGAGGCCCGGGGGTACATAAACCGACAAACGTGAAATGGGGTGACCCTCCCATGTGCCTGAGACCCCAATATATCACCCCCTGTCGTCTGTCCAGGTTGCCTGCTCTACAAGGGGAAAGGATTTCTTCATCATAATACCCTACTCCTCGGGAGCCCGTGGAGAACCCCGCATGGGCCAACATTACATAACTCCCTCTGTGCAACGCCTTGCATCCATTACCAATAAGATGAGTTTCCTGAAGTAGGATAAAGTCAGGGGCCTGGTGCTTTATGTATTAGAGGACAACACTACGTTTAATCTTGTCCTCCAGCCCATTGACATTTCAAGCAATCCAGGATTAAGCACATGTTAACTTAGTGACATTTTGTGGTTCACCCAGCAAGGGATAGTGGCTATTGCTTGGTCAGCCAACAATCCAATTTATCACAGTTATCATAGTGACCTCCCACACTTATTACTAAGTTCCAGTTTGGGGCTGTCACAGTAACCCCAATAAACTCAGAGACCCAAGTATAAAACGCCATTGTTCGTGCTATCTCAACAATGAATATAAAGTAGTCTGTGTGTTTTTTTTCATCTTGTGTTCGGAGCGCATGCGTGGATTTGGAGCTGAGATCTTCCTTGCCTGAGACTGGCAGTTCAGCTTTTTTAAATCCAGGCGCTCTCAGCAGCCACAAATCTGCAAGGGTCTAATAATGTTCAGAAACTTAAATTATGTGAGGGGTTCACATTTTCGTTTTATTAACATTTCAAGATGCATGTTAATAATCCTTATGTCAATTAGGTTTGCCGCTTGTGATGTAACACTCATCCTTAACTTTTATGCCCTACCACTTTAAAATATCACCAGCCACCACTGATTGGAAGTGGACCCAGGTGCTTGCTCCAGTTACACCAACACATCTCCTGTTTGTAAAACCGACTCATTGATTCTGTTACGGTAGCGCATTGTGCTCAGATCCAGGGAATCACCTTAAAGAACTGACACATCAGCATTAACTCATTGCCTTTGCTTCAGTGTGGGTAGATCAACTCATCCCCTAGACTGCATGGAAAAATCCTGGGCATTGTATACTAAACCAACGCCACTCAGCTCGGTGCATTGTCTTTGGAACAGCCACCACTGCATGATAAAAATCAAAGCATCCCCTCAACTGCGGGATCAACATTGACGCATTGTTCGGCTACACCCTACATCTCACTGTTGCGACCAAGGTCAAGGTACTGTGTTCAGCAGACCTGTATGGCACCTGTATCTGGCCAGTGCTCCTTTGTGGTCGGACAGAACTTTTGTCTTTTCCCCGGTCCAGTGGGACCAGATAACCCCCATAGGCGATTATTGCTTATAAGCGCTATTTTTACTTTTATTCTTTTAAAATTCATATCTTGACATCTACTGATTGGATTTTTGTTGTTTTGTCTTGTTTTCTTTATAAAAATCCTATCTATTTTTCTAACCTGGTTGAAGTCTTTTTGTGGTATTTTCATTGTGTTACTCTGAGTTGTGTGCCACAAATACTTTACACATTGCCTCCTAAGTTAAGCCTGCTTGCTCAGTACCAAGCTACCAGAGGGAGAGCACAAGGTATTTTAAGGCGTGTGACTGACTTACCCAGACTAGGACTGTGGTCCCTACTTGAACAGGGTGCATAAATCTGCCAACTAGAGACCTAATATCTAACAGCATTATTGACTGTAAAATGTAACCAAATATTTTCCTATGGAACAGCCAGCCTTGCTAAAGTCAAAATAGCTTGTGGGGCTTTTTCACTGCAAGGACATGTGTAACATTAAATTCATATGTGTCCTATTTTTAAATACCATGTACCCTGCTTTATGGGCAATACGTCCTACATAAGGTAGACATCAGAATTTAAAAGGATGATTTAGACCTGTTGAAAGGGGTTATTTTGACAGGTCAAATTTGCAGTTCAAAACTGCAACTGCCAGTCTGCAAACGATAGGCCTGCATTCATGCTTCCACTGTCACTATAGTAGATAGCACAATTAGTGTAGCAGTCCACCAGTGGCATTTAACGTATAATTCTTGGGCACCCTTTGTGTCTTATACTAGGGAGTTACAGATAAGTTAAATGTCCCATACCAGGTGAATACAAATTCCATACTGTTTAAATGGGGAGCATATGTATTTTACCACTGATTTAAAGGGTTAAAATGCTTAGAGTTCTACAGCCAGCAAAAGCAGCCAAAGAAAAAATGATGGTCAATTCATACAAAATGTGACAAAGATTCAAGATGGCTGTGAGAGGAGGTGGTGAAGTGATCAGTTAGACAAGGTAAGTTGATGTAACTGGGGTTTCTAAAGTGTTTGTTGCTCTTGAACATTTTCCACCTTGCTAATGATAGATTGGGATATGCAGGAGGGTAAACAACCGTCACCCCGCATCCGTAACCCCGCATGTTGTTACAAAGCTGTCGTAACAACGAACGCGTTGTGACAATGCATACCATTACCCCGCAAGTCGATGTAACGACTTGCGGGGTAATGGTATGCGTTGTCACAACGTGGTCGGGGGGGGGGAGAAGGTGTTGGACTTAAAATCCAACAAATTACCTACAGTCCGCACAGACTGGAGTTGGAATGGTAAATTTTACTATTCCAACATCCAGCGCCCCCCTCCGCAAGTCGTTGTTATGACTTGTGCGGTAATGGTATGCGTTGTTACAACAGCGTTGTAACAACATGTGGGGAAATGGTATGCGGGAAAAAGAGGCATATTCATGCAGGAGTAGTATCCCAGTGTAATGGTAGTTGGACAATCACAATAAGGACTACATCAGAACCAAATATATATTCTAGTAGTATTTGGCACAGTTGCAGTAGCATCATTAGTAGTATTAGTAGCAGTAATACTAGCAGCAGAAGGAGTAGAGGTAGTTTTAGAAGACAGTGTAGAAGTATGGGTGTTAGACCTGGCATCTTTTGGCGCATTTCCCCCTAGTTTTTGCTTTATTGCCTCCTGTTTTTAACGGGTCATTGGACTTCGTTATGCTGGATTAGTGCCTCTGTGTACTTTCTCACTGCTGTTCAGTGCCTTGACTGTATATTATGTTTATGGATTGGTGTTTCCATGTTTGGTATATTTGATTTTCTCTTAAGTCCCTTTTGTAGTTTACTGTGTGTGCCCAGGGCCTGTAAATCAAATACTGCTAGTGGGTCTGCAGCACTGATTGTGCCACCCACACAAGCAGCCTTTCAAAGTTGTCTCAGACCTCCCACTGCAGTGTCTGAGTGCAGTTTATGATGTTATGTGGACCTGGCAAGTGCCCCCACTTGCCAGACCCCAACCTTCCTTTTACTTACATGTAAGGCACCCCTCAGGTAGGCCCAAAGTACCCCCATGGGCATGGTGCAGTGTATGTGAAAGGTAGAACTTGTCTTGGTGTGTGTGACATGTCCTGCTAGTGAAATACTGCCAATTTCGAGGTAAAGCTTGCCCCCTGTTCAAGAAGTCTCAGGAACAGAAAAGACTTCAAGTTTATCTGCTACTAGCACTGGGAACTGTGTCTTTTGTGCTGCAACAGAAGAAAAACCCGCCCAACGCTGTCAACGATGTCGCTGCTGGCTCCATGTCCTGAAGGCACCACTGAGGGCACAGACGCACTTCGCAGCCGCAACCCTGGTCTCACTGCCACCCATGCCACAACTGAGCAACTGCTTGCACGTGACCTGTGGGCACCACACTTCCCACCACCTCACCTCACATACGCTGCCCTGGTATCCCCGACAGCGCCACTTCACACCAATATCGACACCGCTGCTTGCACCGTGGTTTCAGGGCACCGCGCCTAAGTTATATGATGCATCACCCTATCCCACACTGCAGCCTTGGGCTACCGATGCCGGCGCCATTGACTCCAGTTGGTCAGCACTAGACAGTACTTCAGCAACACCGCCGTCGCTGCCTGCACCGTGACCTGCTAGCATCGCAATGAGCACCGCACCAAGTCGCACCTATGGACAACTGTCACCGAACCACGGCCTGCAGTGCCACCTGAGGGCACCACACGCCACACTCTGTACTTCCCATCGCAAACCCGATGCCAGCTGATGCCAGCGCTCCTGACTTCAACTGCACTGAGTTCAATCTGCAACTCGTGTGACTTCTGGGGCCCGACAACTCCTGCTCTGACCTGCAGAACTGAAGCCTGCGAACGCCAGCTCTTTGGAGCTCACCATGTGGTCCCAGACACCCTGCATTTCTAAAGGTACTGCTTTGCAGGTCTTCCTGACACTGTAGCTGGCCTGGGACACTGCGGTCAGCCAGAACTTTTTGGATTTGCTGTTCACGATGTCGTGTTAGCCCCAGACTGAGCTATTTACTTCAAGGAACTGTATTTTAAGTCTATTTTTGCTTATTGATATTTCTAAGAAGTGTATGGGGGATTTTTTATCAGTTTTGGTCTTGTTTTGCACAGATACAAAATATGGTGTTATTCTAAAACTGATTCGTTTTTTTGTTGTGTTTCAACTGTATTACTTGTATGCTTTGTGCAAATGCTTTACACACTGCCTCTAAGATATGCCTGATTGCCCATGTCAAGCTACAAGGGGGTGATCAGGGATTATTTTAGAAGTGTATCCTCCTTATCATGACTAGGAAGAATGGTCCCTGTTCGGATAGGGTAACATCCTGCTAGCTAGAGGTGGTCATTTCTACCAGTGGTTAGTAGCGGTACTAGTAGCAGTGGAATCAGGATGAGTCACAAGAGAAGCTTAAGCATTAGTAACAATAGTAGTAGGAGAAGTAAGCAGAAGTAGCACAGTAATAGTAATCATAATAGTAATAGCAGCAGCAGTAATACAAGGAGTGTTAGTAGTAGTAGAAGCAGGATAAGTCAAAGAAGGAAGAGAAGTACTAACATTAGTGAAGGTGAAACTTGTAGGAGTAAGTAAAAGTAGCGGAAGCAGTAATAATAGTAGCAGTAGTAGTTGTAGGAGTAGCAGCAGCTACAATAACTGGAATGTTAGTTGCAGTAGAACCAGGATGAGTCAGAGGAGGAGGAGGATTTGTGCTAGTAGTAGTGGGAATAGAAACAGATGCAGTTGTTGGTGCCGTGATGCTAGTAATAGTAGAAGCCGTAATAGTGATATTGGTTTAATAACCTCAACACATCAGGTTTGCTACAGTTCCCTATGAAGCATTTCTCCAGTACTTCTGCCTAGATTGGGTGTCATTGCAAGATGACACATTTTTTTCTTAAAAATGCAAACAGAAATAACTTCATTGGTGACAACATTGACAGACCTCTGTAATGTAAATTGATACTTGTATAGCGCACTACTCACCCGCAAGGGTCTCAAGGCGCTTGTAGGAATACCGCTGTGGAACCCATCCTGGCTTCCCCTGTGAGGTGTCCACTCCTGGGCACCCCCAAGGTGGAGGCCAGGCATCCTTAGCGTTGTGGGGGCCGTTGTGGAGATTAAGCAAGCTATTGCCCAGAGTTGCAGAGTGGGACTCCATGATTGGAATAGGCATCGAGGCGAGAATTATCAGGTCCGTGGAATTTTGAGCCCAAGACCTGCCGAGGCGGGGAATTGAACCCTGGTCCCGGGCTAGATCTCTGCATCAGGGTTTGCCGCTCTAACCATTGAGCCACACTTCTCCACCTCTGTAAACTGTACTGTTCTTCCCTCATAAATGCCCCTCTGTATTGTCCGTGGTATTTCTGTCATTTTTATTTAATTTTCATCATAAACTCAAAAACTTCTGGCCCACATTGAGAGATATTCGCAAGAACGTGTGATAAGTACCATAAAATTGGCTTAACGCAACTTTTCATATCGCAGTTCATCGCGGGAAAAGAAAGCCGTGTTAACGTTGTATTCTCAACACAGCTGTACCATGCGATAGGCTCAAGATAACGCGCCAAATGTCCGAGATAAAGTCAACGCGACGCCGCAAAAATAAGACACACGAACACAAAAAAATTGCGATGAGGCCAATCGCGATACAAATATCAGCGAAAACCAGCGACAGGTCTGCAATTCCCACGAGTCATGCGGGAAAATGCACTATAAAAGCAACAAAAAACAACAAATCACACTGCGTAGCACAAAGGATGTTCCCGGACTGAGTGCAGAGGCCAACGGGGACCCCACAAGCCCCACAAACCACCAGCAAGGAAGATCGGGGTCGGGGAAGGGCATGGAGGAGAGGAAGAGTAAGACGGGGTGCAGATCGCAGGAAAACCAGATCAGCGTCACGGAGGTGACAAAACACTACCATCAACTGAACACCAATTTGACAAATGTGAATGCAGTCGGAGTGTTGAGGAGGTCAATGGAGGAGGTCAAGAGGCACTGGCATGATGTGAGAAGCCAAACCAAGCACAAACTCGCTGCGACAGGAAGGCAGCAACGTCAACAGGAGGTGGGAGTCCTGCACCACAGGAGGAGCTGGAGGAAATGGAGGTCACAGTCATCAGTGTGGAGACGGTGCAGGGAGTTGGGAGTACGGACACAGCTCGATAGGACCTTACACAACATCAACAGGGTGAGTAATGACCAGGGACTAGGCGGAAGGGGAGAGATAAGCACAATGGCACACATGCACAATGATGTATAGCACACTGCACACCCACAATGACCCAGGATCATGTCCCTGATCCCCTGGCACACTGCAGCACAATAAGTATGGGCCAAAAATTCGCTCCGCTCACAAAATTTGCAGATTTTCGGCAATTTCGCGTTCCGCGAATCTCACAAAATTGCCGCAAAATTCGCAAATTCTCTCGGGTGGATTAATTTTTTTTTTATGGCCAGCTTATTCAAGGGTCCAAAGTTACAGGCACACACGGTCACTGGAGGCAAATCTTCTGTCCCTTTACGCAGCTGCCGTGTAGGAAAAGCACCATACATTTACCCAACGAGGTAGCACTTACTGATTAGCCAGTAGAAAGTACTCCAGTTGAGTAAAGGTATTGCACAAAACGGTGGCATCTTCGTGGATAACTATGCAGGGCAGGATTCATTCTGGCACGAGGCTCATGTCACAAAAATTAAACCTCAACAGGAAGCACTTACAGTTAAGGCAGGTGCCCGAGTTGAAGCTAACTTTGTAACCATTTTAGAATGGCGCCGGCAAGCTGCCAGAGTTGAAGTTGCTTAGTTGCAACTTCAACTCTGGCAGCTTGCCGGCGCCATTTTAAAATGGGTACAAAAATTTGCTTCAACTCGAGCACCTGCCTTAACTCTGTAAGTGCTTCCTGTGGGCCAAAAATTAAACCTCAACAGGAAGCACTTGCAGATATAAATAAAGCAGGTGCCCGAGTTGAAGCTCAAATTCAGTAACGTTTTAATCAGCCCAAAACATTAGTGAACACGGTCAAGGCTGGGCAAGTGTCCTTTAACCCCATATCTGCCGTCGAAATTTAGCTGTAATACCCGAGGGAGGTCTTTGCATCCCTGAGTTTCTCGAGCGTAATCCCCGTTGAGTTCCTGTGACCAGGAGGCTGCTTTCTCCTTACCTGCTGCCCTGCTCGCTCTCTGACCCTTTATACACAACAGGCATGTTGACACGCATAGAAGCCCCGCACCACACACTAGCGGTATCAAACGTCTTCCCGCCCTTTCCCAACTATGATGGACAGCTCACTCAAGGGACCTCGGCGCCTTTTGGCGCGGTGGCAAAGTTACAGGCACACATGGTCAGTGGAGACAAATATTCTGGCCCTTTACGCAGCTGCAGTGTAGGAAACGCACTTTACATTTACCCAACTAGGTAGCACTTACTGATTAGCCAGTAGAAAGTACTCCAGTTGAGTAGATGCAAATCGCAAAAAAGTCCGCGAGTTCAAGGAAAAATCTGCGAATTTGCTGATTTTTTGCGATTTCGCACAAATTCGCGGACCGAAGATCCGCAAAATTCGGCCATACTTACAGCACACACACATAGCAATCACAGCACATCTGACAACAATGTGGTACAAAGTGCAACACCGACACTGCTGAACAGAGGACACAACTGGGTCCGCTCTTGCGCAGAAAGAGGCCAATCACATCTAACATAGCAGGATACTGTGAGATGTAAATGTACGTGTACAACCTCACATCCGTCATGTAGTCTAAATGTCCACTGTTCCGCAGCAAGATTCAGCACCTTCAAAACAGTCACAATGTACATTGTCATACAGTCTGCATGTAAACAAGAAAAATGCGCCAACATACATGTCAACACAATGTCAACATGCATCTCCCCTTCACATTGCAGAGGAACAAACAACACCTCCAGCAGAGCAGAACAGACAACTCATCAGTGATGCTGGAGAGGACCACCACACCTTCAACACCGACGCCCTACAACCGCTCATGGACATCTTAGGCAACCCACCCCCAGGAGCAGCGCAGCCAAGCTACATAGAGGAGACTCCAGCCCTTGCACAGACCACACAGCAGGAAGTACCCACCACCACAGCTGGCTGCCAAGACTTCACCGAGGCACACATCACATTCCAATGCCAAGTGTAAGAATGCCAAAAGGAGGGAGGCAAACAGGCAGGTGCGGGTGTGGTCAGAGTTCATGGAAACCAGACTAGATCACATACGTGGGTGTCTAAGTCCCATCAGGGTCCACCTACACCCCACAAAGTAGACCCACATTACGACAGAGACACATGCATTCGCATATTTCCTGTAATGAACAACGCCCAGAGCCCCGGAATTATATTTCACACACCCATGCTGGACCTCCATACGACGGCCCAGTCCACTTCCCTTACGTATTGAGTGGGTGACAACAAAGCTACATGTCCAAGGTCTTACCCGCTGTCAGCGGTGACATGGTTGCGTCCGCTGTACACAGCACAATAACGGTAACGGTAACGGCGTTGGCCTCGTGGTGGAGTGAGAGGTGCCGCCCTAGCAGAGAAGTTGGGCATTCCGGAAGAGGCCCACGCCCAGAATTACGTGCTTTTTATTCACACCCCGACCCTGGGGTGACATGGTTGCGTCCACTGTCGACAATACTACCACCACCAGCAGTATTTGTCGACATGGATATGTTTGTGGTTTGCATACTGCAGTCTGTCCATCACATCCACACCACCCTTGGCATTGTGCACATTCTCATTCATCGGTCACTTGCCTCCTTCACACATGCCTGGTTCCCACCTTTCCCCACAATCTGCTATTGTGTGACTGAGGTGACATGCCATTGATGGCTTATGTACATGGCTGGCCCAGGTACCCACAGTAAGTTGTGCTGTCGTGTCTGGTGGGTGGGCTTGTTGTTTGGCATGATGTATGTGAGTTTGTAATGTGTACATTCCCAGTGTTGTGAGTTACATGATTGTGGAGTTGAGGTGTGTGGTGTGTTCATTTGGTCCTTGCCAACGAGCAGTGCATTTCCACGGGTGCCACCCTGGTAGCGCTGGTTGATGATGGACTGCCAGTAGATGTAGGTATCATGCACACTGCCTGGGTAGTTGGCAACATTATTGGTGGAGATTCCCAGGTGGTCCACTCGTGCTTGTACATTGATGGAATGCTTGTGCTTTCTGTTGTGGTTATTGTGTGCAGTGTTGCCAGCGAGCACAAGTATGACATGTGTGCAGTCAATTTCCCCCTAACACATGCAGGAAGCAAGCTATGGCGTGGACGCCTTGCTTGGTCTCCGGCTGTTCGTGCGCAGTGTGGGGAAGTATAGGTCGTGGGGTACCAAGCTGATGATGCCATCCAAGACCGTTGAGCGGAACTTGGATTGGGCTGGCTGTTTGACTCCCCCGACTCTAGCGTTTGTTGGTTGGAAGGTACCAGAGGCCAACAAGTGCAGCACGGCCAGCAGCTTTGTCTGAGGTGGGATGTTGGTTGTCCGCTGTGTTGGTACCGTCAGCCTGTGGACATGATGTTCAGGATGCAGAGGATGGTTGTCCTTTTGAGCCTGTAGTGGGCAATGACATTCTCTGGTGTTAAGTCTGTGAGGCTGGTGCGTTGCCTGAAGATCCACTGTCTTTGTCTGCGCTGCCTCTGTGGTGGTCAGGAGGGGGTGTGGTTGGGTGATTGGGGGCGGTCCTGTGTGGTGGAGGGGGGTGTTGTGGCCCTGTTGGTGCTCCAAGCTGCATGATCAGTGGCTCCATGGCATCTGTTGTTCTTCAGTTGTGGCTCCGGGCTGGGCTCCCTTTTCTGGTGCAGATTGTCGTCCGACTTTACACCAGGTCAGAGCAGGTGTTACTTTCCTGCTGCTAAAGTGCCTTATCGCCTGTTTTGGGTTCTTATCGCCGAACTGGTTGGTCATTGAGAATGTTGCGGAGTGGTGTTGTGGTGGCTTTTTGCACTGGAATGCCTACTCTACATCTCTTTGGTGACAGTTGCCAGGGTCATCTGTGGTGATGTTTTTTGCGGCTGCTATCACAGGTAAACTGGTGCTATGGGCTGTTGGCACCAGCTTTTGCATGGGGCAATGAATTATTGGCCACTTTGGTTGTGATAAAGTCCTGATAACTCGGCGATAAATGCTTGAGAATATGCCCCCCTGTTTTTTTGTTGCATCCTTATTACAGCTCTCCAGTCTGAGGTAGACTTGAGGCAGTGGGTGATTGGCTAATCATATGTGATTGTTTATTACCTTATTTTTCAGTCTGCATTTTTATTGTGACTCTGACAGCTATGAGTATACACTTTCGCTTTAACACAGACATTTATTTCCGTCCTTCATCTCTGATTTTTAGGTGTTTTATGTAAAGCACATTTTGCTAAAGAAGGCTTAAGGGAATTGTAGAACTCGGTTGCCTCCTACATGGAAACAATGATAAGAGTCACACTAAGATAAATACTTTCTTTATAGTGCCACTTCCATAAGGACATCAAAGAATTATGTAAACTTCTGCATAGAAGTTGGTACAATTCAAGTGTAATTAAAAAGGAATTTACTGAAAATTATATGTGGCTTTTAATATTTAGAGCATTTTAAATTCGCCAAATGAAGGACCCTTGTTTTACACTGATAATTTCCAGTATGAAAAACATTTTCTTTTAAATGTTCAAAATAAGTTGCATGGAAATATTTATCACTCTTGCAGTTTTCAGTCCAATTATCAAGAAGTGTTTTGAATATTTGCACAATGACCCACTGCAGGCAAGCAAACACATTTGCAAACACGTGTGGATACATATAAGCAAAAAAAATAATGTTGGTTGATCAGTAATAAGTGATTTTGGAAATTAATGCGTATTTAGTGTTATAATTAAACGCTAGATTAGCAAAAACAGAGGTTTTACTAAAATGAGTAGGGTTATCGGCTACACAATTTAAGGTTTATAAACTGCTTGACAGAATAAATTGTTACTCTGATCATTCGAAAAGGCAGGTCGCGTCCTCGCAACAACTTTGAAAACAACGCAGAGGCCTCCGTGCCCCTTCTCAGAAGATTCATGTAGGAACATGACCATACAAAAATGTGTTGCAAGTTTTGCATACCCAATAAATGGTAAATATTTAAGGGCGCTACGAGTTGAATGGTATAATCTAAATGTCACTCGATGCAAATTCTAGCAACGGTTAAGTAGCAGCGCAGAATTGTTACATTTGACAGTGATTGCCACGCATTTGAGAAATGCATAAATAGAAAGGCCTTGTTCCACGCCTGTTAGGGCGGCAGTGTTTTCTTTCTGAAGGCTAGGTTCAGTCCAATTATTTTGTGCACAACAAACAACACTTACGTAATCGTTACTTTCAAGTCCGCCGCTACAGAAGACTCGCGCCCTTGTCTTCATTGTGTTAGGATGTAAAGGCTGTTTTGACAAAAAAAGAAATTGGCTTATTTTCGGTCATTATACTGTCTCTTCTGCTCGGTTCGATAGAAATTTCCTCAGTCTCATGCAGTTTTAACTGGTGCTTTCAGCTGGCGCTGGGATTAATGGTGGCAGATTTACATAGCGGTTCCTGAACCACCCTTCTTTGCTTGCTTTAAGGCTTGACAGTAATATTTTAAAACACACCTTCTTTAAAATCCACCCCACGTCTTAAATAGTTTGGGATTCCTGGGTATTGTGCGACCTAGACGCTCTTTCCGTGTTTTGTGATGAAGGTTGCTAATTATTTACTTGGCAAACTCTCTTACCATAGGGTGAGGTATTTAAGGGATAAACATTAATTACCACCTATTTCTAGCTTTGCATTTTGGAATGACAAATAAAGTGGAATCGGTGTTAATATTGGTAATAGCATTTCACATTTATTTCCTGCTATTCACCCCTCTGATTATCTTTACCAAGTTCTACCTGGAGAAATGTGGCTTGGGAAAATTGGGGGATCAGTAGATATTCAATTACATGGAAATTCCGATCTTTGCACTTATGTAAGAATTGAACTCAATAATTATATTGAGGTCCTTAGTTGAGTTGTTGGTGATTGCCCTTTCGAAAAATGATTCGATACCTTAGGTCTGCAGTAGCAATTCAATGAATTGAACTGATTTCTGATGCATAGGTAGGTGACTCCAGTTATCAAGCGCATCACAAAGTAACATCTTACTCACAGTTTGAGAAGCACAAAAGCAAGTGAAGATGGATGGTTCTTCACCTTGGAGTTCCTGGGATCCTATACAACTAAATATTTAGACTATTTCTACCTAAACAATGATATTAATTATCTGTTCAGGAGCGTTAATCATTAGCACCGTATTACCAACTATAAGAGTGCAATTTGTATTTATACATCGAGAATTTAGTGCTCTTTTTGCAACAGCATAATTCAATGTTTGTTGTAATTTTAAAACCTTTCAAGAATACAACACAGCGATGGTAAAAGCTTCGGACAGATTTCTGCTAGTGAAAGAAATGGATGGCGGGATGATGTGCTTTTGCAGGTTGCGTGTGGTGCCAAACTCCACATCCCTTTCTAAGTTCTAACAGAGGCTCAGAAACCTTAAAAGAAGCATGGAAGGACCTCTAAGTTTGTCTCATGAACCTCTTGCATCAGTCTTAAGACGTGTTGAACTTTCCGATCTATGTTCAGGAATGGTCACACCCACGGCCTGGCTCTGTATCAGGACCAATTGAACGTGAGCTTGATGGTACCATATAGGATGGGTTTCCCAGAACTAATGATGGACTAATCCTACTATAGTGTGTTGAGGAGTGGCTACTGTAGAAATGGAGCAAAGTTACCCTGCAAGCGGTGGAAGGGCTTTAAGTGGCTGGGAAGTGGCAGGGCAGAAGTGGGTCCATCCTGGAGGCTGGAGGATCTGTGGGTCCAGAGGCAGTCACTCCAAGAGAAGGGTGTTGGGGCAGGTGGGGTCACGATGTGGGGAGATTGAATATATATATATTTTTTAAAACGTACCTTTTTCCACCGGCTGCTCCAGTCTGGCGTCTCCTCGCACTGCTTCTTCTTGTGCAGCTTCTCCTCTTCCTGGCTGCTGGTCCCAGCAGCCCCTGGGTTAGACTCCCTGTCCAATCCCCGCACTGCAGATCGGCGCGGGGATTGGTCTGAGCAGACAGAAAAGACGCCTTCTCTAACCTTGGAGTCTTTGGGGTTTCTGCAGCCTGGCTGCCCAATGCAACTGGACTGGAGAAAACCTGTGTGCATATGTTTTATGGCCAGCCTGAGGTGGCTAGCCAAAACACATAAATACACTTAGGGAATGGAGAGCACTAGCACTCCTCCTCCCCCCTCCCTTACCTCGGCTCCTCCTCTCCCAGCCTCGCTGGCTAAGAGCCGGCAAATGTAAATTAAAACGAGCCAAGGACATCGTTTTAATTTACATTTGCCAGCTCGGAGCCAGGCAGTGTGGCCACGCTCTCCGCCATGGCGGAGGAGCCGCCACTGTGTGGGGCTGCTGAGCATCTGAAGAGCCCAGAGGTCACTGGGCTCCAGGGTGAGACAGGAGAGAAAGTCCAGCCTCCTACAGCTGAGCTGCTTCTAAAGCGAAGAAAGCAACGGGCCAGAGGCTGTTCAAAAGCTTCAGAGAATCCTCATTAGTTCTTGGGGCTTGGAAGCTGCAAGAAGACTGTTGCCGGAGCACACCACCATCCTTGGGTGGTGTTGAATGGAGAGAAACAAGCAGGTCAGCAAAAAAAAACTGCAAAACAAATCCCATACTTATTTGCAGCATTACAAGCAAGGAGCATCAGCTTGCAGCCACACACGGTGACTATGGGTAACTCTCTTAGTGTATTGCAAAGTTCTGTGCAGTTTCTGGCTTGATAGTGCAGCTGCCACTGAACCGTATGTGAGCAATATAAAAATCCTGCAGAGCATTACTGAGAGAGGGGCAATGTGTATATGGAATGTAGGCGGAGTCTGAAGCAGGTAACCTTGTGTCAGAGAGGGTGCCGGTGGAGGGTTTCCCAATGGAAGCCTAGTTTAGGCTCCACCATGGGAAACTCAGCGGTTCCAAGACCGCTATGAAAGACAGGGCTATCAAAAGTTTGTCAGACTGGAAAACCACCAATTTATGACGGTTCTTTTGTCCTGCCGAACTGTGGATGCCCCCCTTAGGTGTAGTATGGAGGTATTTGAAACAGTCATAGGCATATGACCAAATATTAAATTGATTATACATTTAATTGAGTGGCTTGTTAATTTTTCAGATATTGCTTACCAGAGGCTGAATGAAAAATGAATGGCTTGAATTTTTTTTTCTGAATCTTAGAAAGATCTTCTAAGCATTAGGGAGAATAGTAAACAAATCGAAAAAGCTGAGTCATGTACATGAGAGGATCTAGCATAGTATTATATACATCTATATGGAAGAGCTGATAATACATTCAAGGAGGCTTATCTGGAGCTCCTATACGCCTAGTATAGATGAATGATATTTTTAAGGTATGATCAGAAGTGACTATAGAGCGATTGTGCACTACGCATAGCATTTTAGGGCGTGATCCCTCTTGAATCGGGATGCAATGCAGTTGCAATGAGGGTGGGTGTAATAGGGCCATTATCTTGCTCCCTGAGCAGGAGGCTTGCTGCATTATTGTGAGCTCTCAGTAAGTCAGCGACAAATATCTTTGTATTCTAGAGAACAGGCTGCGGAAGTCAGTACAACAGAATAATAATACAGCTACTGTCTGTGTGGGAGCAACAATAGAAAGAGTGTTATACAAAGAAGCAAGTTGGGTGGAGGGGGATTTAAACAGACAACAAAGAGGGAAAAATAATTATTTATTTAATTTTCCCTCATGGCCGTCTGTCGAATCTATCCAAACCCTGCCCCACCGCTCTTACCTGCAAGGGTCGCGGCTGCAAAAAAGTTGAAGGTGGCGAATTGCAGTTTTAGTGAGAACATGTGTTATGCAGTAATTGGTGTCAAAAAAAGCACCTAGAATACACACCTTGGTGTTTGGAGTAGGTGTTGCGGTGATGGAATCTGGCCATGTCGGTTAAGATGTCTTTTGGGTCCATTAGAATACCTTTAGTTTTTGGCTATTGAAGCAAACGCAACTCTTTTTTTTACATCCGGTACTGGATGTGCTGAAGGCAGCATGTTATTTGTGAAGATTGCACTCGCTTCAAAATTGATGGTAGATTTTTGAGTCATCTGACAATAGTTTGTATGGGACTGTATGAGCCCTTCAAATAAGTGGGAGAGGGGAACCACCTAGGCATTGAAGAGGCTCAGGGGAAGGGCAGCTCCCTAGGGAAACAAGAAATAGTAGCGATATCAGAGGTTTTATCATGTCTGCCATCCATGTAATGTTGTTGTGTAAGGAGGTATGTTGACCTTCCTTGGGTCTTGTATCTCCCTTTTATGCATATCATTAAATACTATTAAATGATGTGTATATGAATATAGCCTAAATAATAGTCCACGTGTTGCCCATGCACCTGAACATCAATCACTTAACAGACTAGATAAATGTTTTAGAAATATGCCCCATACTATATGCCTAGACCCAGGCTCATCCTGTGTGCTGACTGCTCACAAAATGTCTGAATCACAGTAAGCAGGTAAGTAGCATTGCACTTAGAACTTTACAATATTGTGTGTGAGTTCTATATTGCTTAAGTGTGTTAAAACCATATGCAATACATACCATTTCATAAAACACAGTAAGTCTAAATAGCTTAGAATAAATACAAATATCATAACTTAAGATCAATTGTCCTAGGTTTGTATGCATGTGCTTAAAGGAGCTATAATATTATTGATTGATTTTACTTTCATGCACTTTGATTGCCATCTCAAAATCTTTTAGGGTGCACCCAAAGTTTACAGGTGATGTAAAGGTGAATAAAATTGCATCTGAAATTGTTCTGCTTCGTTCTACATGAAAGCTAGGTTTTACGTATTTACTACGTGTGTCGATCAATACTGGGCACAGGCAGAATATATGTTCAATCAATTTCATTGGCAGCACAGGTACTTCTCTTTCATCGGCTGTTTCCAGGGTTCGTAGAAGTGACTACAATTAAGATACAGAAAGCCAAAGCAAAAAAAGGATTTTCTTTATCCTTGTGTTAATGTTAAAATCAAAATATGGTTGTCTCTACAGGCTATAGGTTCGTGTTGTATATTTTTTGATCTTGTACTACATGCAGCTTCCCTGTACTTGAATTAGACACATTCCATTGTACAAAAAAGCACCAACATGTGCCTTTGTACATTGTAAGGTGTGAGACCTCCATGCCAATGGTGCACTACAACACACAAGGCATATATCATGGAGGTATGCATGTGCAAGGGCATAGTCACACATACCGCAGTATGGGCCAGATGTAGGTAACTTCAATTTACCGACTCATAAATACCGAATTTTACCGATTCGGTATTTATGAATCGGTAAATATGAAGGAGGGAGATGTAGGTCATTTTTGATTTTAAATTACCGAATCGCCTTGAAGCCCATAGGAATCAATGGACAATACCGATTCGGTATTTACCGAATCGGTAAATACCGAATCCTGCAAGGGTGCAGGGGGTGTCACGTTGACACCCTCTAGCACCCCAGGTACAGGCATGCGTGAGATGTGGCACACATACATGCCCTAAGGGCATGTCTGTGTGTCACATTGCACAGGTGTGCATGCACAGATGTGCATGCACACCTGAATTCGGTATTTTACCACCCAATAGGATTGGGTGGTAAAATACCGACTCTTAAGGGCCTGTGGCACTCTTAGGAGTGTCACCTACATATGGATTTACAGAATTCGGTATTTTACAGAATCGGTAAATTTACCGAATCGGTAAATTTACCGATTCTGTAAAATACCGAATTCTGTAAATATGTAGGTGATTCTGTAAAATAATGGCCCCTACATCTCAATCACCAAATACCGGTCGGTAACGGCCGAATTCGGCTGTTACCGACCGGTAATTGGCGACCTACATCTGGCCCAAGATACCTTAACTTCTATTAATAAACACACACAGACAAATATTACATGCACAACATTTCTTAACGTCAGTTGTGGCGCCATATTGTTTGGTGGTTTGGTTGTTTGGTGGTTCTGAAACACATTGACTGACTTAGAAATGTGTACATTACCCAGAGGTGCATTGGCACATTCCTTACATTGTTTCCTTAAAACAGATTCGTTTTTATGCCTGTTAGGAATGGGGATCTCTGGTTGGCTAAGGCCTGCGCCAAAGCCAGGCAGAGATCACCACTCTAGTCAGGGAAAGGGAGTTACACGCCAAAGTTAACCCCTGCTCACCCCCTTGGTAGCTTGGCACGAGCAGTTAGGCTTATCCCGGTGGCGATGTGTAAAGCATTTGCACAACACACACAGTAACAACATACTAGGCACTCCACAAAAAGGAACTCCATACAAGATTATATATAAAAATAGCCTTTGTATTATCATAAAACACATTGGATGGTAATCACACAATATACACTGTGCCAACTGGCACTGGGGGCAATATTTACAGAGGATTATTTACACATGACAGGGCCACGTGGGCCACTATTAGAATTATCACTTGGTAAAAGTACTAAAAGTCAGAACATATCATAATCTTAGAACACAACCAGTAATCACTGGCAGACACTATACTCAGAGTCAACCTGTAACATAAATCATATCATGCACAGTATCACATGAGGCGAGAAACCTATTCATGCGCCAACCTCATAAGCCTGATCATAGTAGACCATAATCTCCTAAACGTAACTCGCATTAGGAAACACACTCACTAACATACACCGTAGTAGGGAATAAATCAAACCTAGACCACAGTAGAGAATCAAAATAAAACATAAGACAGTAGGTAAAACCTCCTAATCATAAAATCACATCTATAAGCATAAATCAGGGTACGTAAAATTAATTAAAAGGAAGCGCAGACGCAGGATGGGCCCCCTTTTATTTGAAATATAAAAATAGCGGCCATGTAGGGTGGGCACCCATGGTAAATATATAAAGATAAGGGGGTGGGCACCCGAAAGGCCGGCATCACGGGGGAATCCACAAGGTGAGGGTTCCCTCCCAAAGAGGCTGCAGCTCAGCGCTGCTCAGACCCCAGGCTCTCCCTCTCCTGGGGAAAGCGCAGCGCGCCCAGGGCGCAGAGAGGCTGGATAAATTCTTGGGAGAGTCCGGGAAGAAGAAAATAAAGCCAAATGTTCCAAGGCATAGCTGGGCCCAGGGAGGCAGCCCTCCTGGCAAGTCCTCCAGGGCCCCAGCAGCAGCATGCCCTGCAGGGCTCAGGATCCAAAACAAGAAAAACACCATGGGGTCACAGCCCTTTCTTTTATACAGCATTTTCCTTTGTTCTAACAGTGTAGGGCATGGGAGAACCAGATACAACTGGTTCAGGGGAGCTGTTGAGCACTTTGTTTTGCTCAGCTCCTCTCTCCCTTTCACAGGACAGGCCACTGAAAAACTTTATTGCTTAGAAAATGTGGGGGTATATTTACAAGGAGTTAGTGCTGCTGCAGCAGCATTATTGTTTTTGATGAAGTGGCAGTGCAATTAGTGCTCCACAATTGCTCCCTACATATTCACAAACTGACACATTGGGCCTGATACGTCAGTTTGTAAAGGCCTGTGTCACATTATATCCATGTCAGGAATTATGTATGCAGGATAGAAGTTCCCACGTTAAAATCCATGTAGAACTGATGCAGTGAAATGTGCAACATTTCACTGTATTACTATATGACTTGACTGTCAAAATCTCTATGCCGTCTCAAACCAGGCGTAAAGATTGATGCAGGGCTTTTAACATGGGACTCGCCACTGTGTTAAAACCAACCTCAGCAATGCGTCACTTTAGCGACAAAAAAGGCATCAGACTTTCTGACACATCCGTGAATCCTTGCACCCTGGAGCATTGTGTTGTAAATGCAGATCATCCATGGCATTGTTAGGGCATTTACCGCAGGTGCAAGAAATCTGACTCATCAATGCTGATGCATCAGTTCTTGTAAATATGCCCCTTGGTCTTTTTCTCCCTGACCTGAGATTGTTCTAAACATCACATTTTAGAGACATGGCTAAGATGGCGGACAGGTAAGACACGCCTCTTCGTCTCACAATCCCCGCCGCTGGCCCAAGTCACATGTAACACCCCAAATGCCCAGCTGAGAGACCTGGGTGGGCCTCTTGTGAGACACAGATGAGGGCTTCCACCTGGGTGCGATGCAGTACCCCACTCAGTCGCACAGCATCCTCAATGGGAGTCTGAGATTGAAGGGAATCTGAGAGCTGCGGTATGGCGGTTTCTTCCTTGCAGTAACATCAGGTGTCTGGGCCCAGAATCTTACAGCTGAAGGAAAAGTGCATATAAGCACCAGCTGCCCACCTGATACCCTACCCAGCTGCACTGAAGGAGAGCAGAGGCTGAAATACACCATAGCTGCATCTGAGGTGAGCCCAGCTGCACGTGGTGCGACGACGCCCGACAGACTCCCAAGGACCGTGATGTGCGGCCTGCTCTTCACTCTCTACCGTCAATTACCCTGATCCCCACGGCCAGCCCTCCTACTGGCCCTGTGTCCTTGACTTTGTAGACTTGAGAATGTAAAACATGCAATACAGAAGGAGAGGTGGGAGCAAGAGAGGCCTGGCTGAGATCAGCTTGCCAGGCGCACCCCGCGCAGGGCCTGAGGGACTACCAATGCTAAATATCTCTACCAGCACTTGAAATTGGGCAGCAGAGGACTATCAGCATTCCCACGTTGCCACATAGGCAGAGGATCAGATCCCACTATGCAGCCATTTCTTTTTAGGGGGCAGTGATATCCAGGAGAAAGGCCACGCTGGAATAGATACCCATGGCATAGACTACCCCCACAAGGTCTGCCATCCCCCATGTGGATAAACTTCTCTGGCCTCACAGGACACTTGCAACTGGGTGGCAACTTCTTACTGGCCCTTGGGGAGACTACCTGCACTACTAGACACTGCCTGCTAGTGCTGCATCATGCCTGCACAACAGAGGAAGCCAGTGAAAGGGTGCTGGCATCACAATTGCCACAGCGCACTTCCACTAGATCCAATGGTCACCCAGAGCTGCACTCTCCACAGCAGCTGGGTTAGGCAAAATCCCAGTGAATATATTTATGAGTAGCCAGACTAGGGGGCCATGGCCCCAGGAATAAACTGCATATTATATGATAGATGGTCGCTGATGTGCTCCCTCGACACCATCTATAAACATGCATTGAGACCCCTCAAGTGAAGACGAGCTATCTATCTCGGCCACCAAGGATCAGAGATAGAAGCTCAACTGGGCCCATAAATCCAGCCGGAGTGCCAGGAGAGATAACAGTAGCTCGCATATGCCACCCACCCACTTCGCCTGAGATCCATTGGTGTACATGGGAGTCCCTCTTGAATCCTACTGCATCACCTGAGCTGGAACCTACATACTCCACTGCCACTGGAGGACAGGACCGATGGCTGGGGTAGCGGAGAGGCCTGGAGGCTCTCCCTCGAATCCTGAAGTTATGGCAACTGGCTGTGCCAAAAACAATTTCAACTTGAAAGATATGCTAACCAAACCTTTTGGTACCCCGGCAGAGGATCGCCCGTTGACGAAACCAGTAACTCGCTCTTTTCTTGAGGTACTATTTGCGTCTTTGATGGACGACCTGCAAGCCGTCAAACAAGATCTTTAAAACAACATCAAAGAAGTCAGACTAGAGCTAGACGTAGTCAGAGACCATGTTTCAGCCTTTGAAAACCATGAAAACAGCCAAGATGAAGAAGTGGAGCATCTGCAACAGAAGTTCATTTGTCTTCAAGTGCAGCATACTGACTTGCAGGACCATGTTGAGGACTTGGAAAGCAGATCGAGGCAAAATAATATTTGTATTAAATGAGTGACGACACAAGGAGAAGGGTCAGAACTAGACCTTTATATTAGAGATCTTTTTCTTCACATCCTGGAATTTCCATTGGACCTGAAGATCAAAATTGACCTAGCGCATAGAGTGAGGCTGCTGGACCATATTGCCTAGTTTTCATCAATGACCAGTTGAAAGAAAACATTCTGCATAAGGCCTGGTGTACTTTAGGGGTCATACATCGACATTCTATAAAGACTTGGCAGCAATAACTTTAAAGAAACTTTGTGACTTTCACCCAGTGAGTTCTCACCTGCAGAACTTTGCCATTACCTACTCATGGGGCTGCCCGGTCTGGCTCATATTCCGTTTAGATGGCAAGCTGCACTGATAGAAGCCGGCGTTCCAGTGTGCACAGTTGTTGTCAGGTGCGCGATACAGACCCCCCCCCCGCTCCCACGTTAGGCCAAAAAAAGGATACCGTCTGAGTCAGCCCTGCTCACCCCCTTAGTAGCTTGACACTAGCAGCCAGGCTTATCTCCAAGGCATGAGTGTTCAGTATGTGCAACCATGCCCACAGCAATCCCAATGATGTCACCACAAATGGACTCCACATGAGTTTGTATGAAACGAGTATACTCTATATAGAAAGATATACTGAATGACCACATTATTTATTTATTTATTTGCTTGTTAAGCGCATGAATCAATTCCCGAAGGGATATCTCTGCGCTGGTGCTCGCATTTAGAGGGTTACTGCAAGGATTAGAGCTGAGGAGGAGAACCTGATAAATTTAAGGCATGGTGAAGAGGTAGGTTTTCAGTTTCTTCCTAAATAGTTCTAGGCTCCTAGTCTGTTTCAGTTCAGTGGGCAGGGAATTCCAGAGAATAGGCCCTTTGTAGGACAGTGCTCGGCCTCCTTGTCTGGCCCTTCTAATCTTTGGAACCTGAAGCAGGAGATGGTTGCTGGATCGAAGTGTGCGGCCAGGGATGTAGGGCAGGAATTTTTCTTTTAGATAGCTGGGGCTGGTGCTAAACAGGCATCTGTATATAACGTTACAGATTTTAAATTTGATGCGCTGCTTTACGGGTAGCCAATGAAGTTGGCGAAGTAGGGGGCCGGACAGCGTTCTGGGAGGAGCATTGAGGGCCAGTCTAGCCGCCATATTCTGGACAACCTGAAGTTTGTCTAGCTGTGCTTCATTTGCTGAGATGTATAGACCATTGCAGTAATCCATTCTGCTTATGATAAGGGTCTGGATGAGAGTCTTCCTATGGTTTGGGGGTAGAAACGGGAAGGCTCGTCTCAGGAGCCCCACCACATGGAGGCAAGCACCTGCTACTTGCGTGGTGTGCTCTTTAAGCAGGAGCGCCTGGTCTAGTTTGACACCTAGGTTTTTTGCTGTTTGTTTTGGGATTGGGGATGGGGCCTAGTTCCAAAGGCCACCAATCTGGGGACCAGAGAAGGGTCGCCCCTCCAAACAGCATGACCTCCGTTTTGGATACATTACATTGCAAAAATTTTTTAGCCATCCAATGTGCTACAGCCCTCATCCCGTCTGCAAATGATGACTGAATTGCCGGAGTGAAGGTTTGGAAGGGGAATAGCAGCTGGGTGTCGTCAGCGTATGAATGATAGAACTTCCACACATATATAATGGGAAAGATTGTTTCCGATGGGTTGGACGGTTCTAATCCCCACCCACCACTTAAACCAACAGCTACGATGACATTTAACCGTTCTCAACAGATTAGGTATGTCGTATCAATAGATTTACATATGTTGCAAAATACAAGAAATACTGCACTACTGAATAATGGGTTCCTGCACAGTGCCAGAGTGAAACAATCAATGTGTAGCGTCACGATCATGAACGGAGTTATCACAACATAATGCTACTCGGTTCGCTAACAGCATGCCCTGTTCAAGGAAGAAATACAGCAATGCGACACGCTGCAATTACGTACAGTGTGATAGGAAGACAATACAATGCATATTGCCACCAGCATAACCTGTGCAAGGAAGGAGTAAGGTAATGCGTCAGAGTACAATTCAGTACAGTGCAGTAAACAACCAATGCAGTACGCTACGCTAGGATCCTGTATCCTGCAAGAGAAACATAACTTAGTGCATAGCGCACTAAACCCTGAGTTTGCTAAGCACCACTAGTGTCAGACGTTGTCCAATAGTTCGATAGTTCGTTCGCAGCAAATATGTAAAGTGTTATATGACTGTTTTTAGAAGTTATGCGACCGGTCAACGATGACACCCAAGTTCGACACTGGGCCCTGGCCCCTGTACTACCCCGTCCCGGACCAGCACTGGCCGAGATCTGGGCAGAAGCAACAGGCGCACACAGCTACCAGCAGCAAGAGGCCGAGAGAGTGTCCCTCCATGCCCGCACCCCGCCCCAGGCGATGATCCACTTTACCTGGGGGAGCGCAACCCCACTCTCCTCTCATGGAGCGGCAGATTGGCCTCACTCCAGAAACTTGTCCCTATGGGCAAGGCATGCCCTGGCCGGTAGTTCAGCTACTGCGGAGCTGCCGGTCCGGGCCGTGAATGTTCAGCACAAACTCCTTCCACGAAGCCTTCCACCAAACGCTGGTGCCACCCCACATTGCCTTTGAGGGCCCGATCACTTGGCCCTCCTCTCCAGCGCTGTTAGGATTTCTTTGTTCCCTAGTGCTCACCGCTCCCCGGTACTCCTCACCAGCACCTCCGGTGGCACCTTCGACACGCACCCTTGGTGCGTATGAGACTCGCTCCTCCTCCGGCCTCCGATGACCAGGCGCACCTCACTCCGCCTCGGGTGGCACCTTGACACGCACCCTTCACATCTGAGTCTTGCTCCGTCTCCGGGTGCACATGATCTTCAGGCACTCTCCTCTAGTGCCGCAAGCGCACCCCCACATGCACCCTGTTTGCTGGAGACCCACCTCGTTTCTTGGTGGCACGATGACCCAGGCGCACTCCACTTACGCCCTGGTCACACCACAACATGCACACTGCGAGTCTGAGTCTCACCTCTCCTCCTGGTGCACAGGAGGTACCAGGTGCTCTCCACTGTCCTGGCTGCACCACCACACCCCGACCCACGTGTCGGAGACTCACTCCTTCTTAGTGCCCACGATGTCCCACTCTTCACTAGTGCCTGGACTGCACTGCGACATGCACCCCCTGGGTGTCCCGAATCTCGGCTCCCTTCCACGATGCCCACAATCCACAGGTGCTCCAACATCTGTAGCCTCACCAAGACATGCACCCTGCACATCAGTGTCTTGATTCGCTCCGGGTGCCCATGATCACCTTAGGCACCCCTTTGGAGGTCTCAGGCTGCAACGACACGGTCCCACCACCGCGCCACTAGAGACTTCCTGGAAACTCTTATGTGCCTGCGTTTCCGAACAGGGAGCCGTAGATAGAGGTTTTCTTCCCGATCGTGGGTAGGTCAAAGCCACCAGAGACTCAACCAGTCCACGGTGTCTTCAAAGCTCTACCAGCACTTCTCTAAATGATACCAAGACCGTTCTCAATGACATCATGAACAAAACCCAAGTCTTGGGGTCACAGTTCTTCAAATTATACCCTCATTGTCTTTGAAGTTTCCTTGCGCTCAGAGGTCCCCGACCCCTCCCTAAATCAGTCTTGCGAATCTCCCCCCCAATGTTACTGTCCTTTCTTTGATGCTGGGGGCCTCGATCTTTAACCACTCAGAGGGAGATGGCTCTATTGTTTTATTGCTCTGACACAGGCATCTTCACCTCACAAAGCCTCTCCTCACCGCTCCAGGACAGGGCAGCCTGGTGCCGTCTACACCCCTTCCCTGGGGCACGACCTCCCACAACCTTTCTCACCTCCCCCAGATCCAGGCAGGCAATCCACTTTCTGCTGAGACACACAAAAAGGTCTAAAGCACAAACTCAGCCATTTTCTCAAACAGCGGTTTCTAGACACACACCAACACAACTATCTACCCAGAAAGATGCGTTATGACGCTGTGATTTAGACATACCAAACTTCACTGTTCCGATTCCAATTCTTTGGAAACCAGGCTAACAATACTACACCCAGCCTCCCCCATTCTGTCCTATTGGCAGGATGGCCTTTCACCAGGGAAAATTAAATGGAGTATTTTCCATGGTCAGGGCTTAGCACCCACACGGGCACCGGTCCTGCCTTTTACCTACACTGCACCCTGCCTAGGGTTACCCAGGACATCCTACAGGGGTGCCCCATGTGTATGCAAAAGGGAAAGTCAGGCCTGAGGAGTGGTAGCACTTGTCAGGACAACATGTTAATTTTTGCTTAATGAGCGCAGGCCCAACACTGAAGACCTAGGTTTCCTCTCTGCGCATTTCTTTAGTACTAGCCCTGGCACACACAGTGCACATCACTTAGGGATCTTGCTAGTAAGGAAAACATACCAACCAGAGACAACCAATCACCACTACAATTTATACAGGGTTCATCTGTACTTGCACACTGATTAGCAGTGGCAAGTACCTACAGCATCTAACTTCACAACTCTCTGTCAGGAAAACGGTCTAGGGGAAAAGCAAAAAGTGTAAGTGAACTTTAGCCAACATCGCAAAGTCCAACATGCACAAACTAGGATCGCTGGAGGAAACCTGCTGAATAGTGAATACTCGACATTGAAGACTTTCCTGATCGAGTACAAGAGAAAAACCCCTGAGACCAGTGAACCCACAGATCTCCACAATGAAAATGGCATGAAGAAACAACTGGAGATCTTTGGCCTGATCTATCAACAAATGGAAAGGAACAAAAGGCAGTTCTGAAGTCGCTGTTCTGAGATCTAGACAAGGCAGAGGCTATGTAATGTCATCTACCTCCACTCTTGAAGTGGCAGGTGGATTGCGGAGGCGGAGTGGGGGCAGGGAGTTGAAGCTACAACACAGACCCACTGTCCTTGTTTCTGGAAGGAACAGCAAGTTTGCTCTTTCGTCTACGGACTTGATGTTAATGTTTTTCATGTTATTAACTTTTTTTGTTTCTGATATCTGGGGAAAGTACACACCTTTGAAAATGGAACATTGCACATCTGACACACCCACACTGTTATATTCCATGTAGGTACCTTATATAGGCACAGGCAACATCGCAACCTTTCACCTATATTCTTCCCTACATTAAATACATAACGGTTCTTAGGCACTGACCTGTTACCTAGATACAACAATGCATTCAGAATGCAGGTTTTCTCTAGTTCGAATCTCATACATTATGCATGAGGTTTCTTGGAAGCACAGCAGGAGTACCATCTCCTGTATAATATCTCTGTAAAAAGTTCAGGCCTGACGTCATCCTTTAGGCCGACACAGTGACACAGCAAAGTAGGAGCCCTGGGGGGACCTGCGGGTATATATACATCACATCCTGCTTTAGAAAGACAGAGGAGACCGTAACTTCCAGGCTGACACACTGACCAGAGATGCTGAGGTTCCGCATGCAGACACTCCAGCTCGCAGTGGAATAACATCCCTCACGGTGTGTCCAACTCACATTATATGTAAATACAACATTAGCAAATGCACCCGCTAATCTACTCTGGGGTACAAAGATGCCCTACGAGAAATGGCTTGTAACCAACTAATACAATAAACATCCTACTTTAACCTCTGCTGCCCTTAACAAATATAAGTCAGAAAAGGTGGGATACAGAATTAGGCAGGCAACTGACCTTGAAAGAATAAGGAGATGTGTACTATAGAGCAAGACACACAGCATGTAATACTGCCAGCATTGAAATGGCCACCTAGATAGCCACTTACTGGTACCTCATACTGGTGCGTTTACACAAAGAAAATCCAGAGCATAGTCCAGATTGTTGTAGGAACTGTGGCTCTCTTGGCACATCGCTACACTAGTTTCGGGACTGCCACAAAAGAGCAGGGTATTGGACCAAGATTATAGATGGTATTGGTTCAAATCTAGACACACAACTTCCCAGATTCCCTGTGTACACAATTCTGTGGTTTACGAATCCTCTTACCTTTCCATTAAAATCCTGATGGGGATGCAGATAGGACTAGCCTTGGGAGACACACTTCAGAATATTTTTGCACATTGGGGCACAGGACGTATTCCAAACCATCACTGATGCTAAACAGCCTATGGCACATATTGAGGATGAAAAAGCTCACTCTCCGCCTCTCGGCTCAGGGTGCTTCATTTGGGGAGTTTTGGCATCAATTCATTGCCCTCCTCTGGGCATAATTCCTGGAACTCAACTGTCCTAAATATCTGTCTATTCTCTGATTGACCAATGTCGCCCCGTACCACTGCCAGATACCAATTGGGCAGATCATGGAAAGGTCTTTAGTGTCCTAATTATAGTCTTTTGCTCCACTGAGTACTAAGGGGGGGATCTGGTTGAAGATTTTTTTTTTTTTTTTTTTTTGGTGTTAATGACAATATATAAGACATATACTAAGTGCTACTATGCTCTTTATGTTGCGACACCTGACATGAAAATGTGAATAAAGAGATTTGAACCATAAACTTCACATTTTAAGCCTGTAGGAGGTGATTAAGATGAGCTGGCAACATACCTGTTAGGTAGTAACTCTCCCTGTGTGACTGATGCAGCCCAGGACAGCGTTTTGTAATAATGTATCGCAAGGGAGTTTTAATTCATCCAGATGTTGGGGTCTCTTAGTGCTCCTTGTAGGTCAAACATTAAAGTGGGATCCCACACTTTGGGGCCTGATTATGAATTTGGTGGAAGGGACACTCAACTAATTCACAAACATCATGGATTTCCCGTATGCCATATTACAAGTTCAATAGGATATAATGGAATTGTAATGTGGCAGATGGGATATCCGTCACGTTTGTAATGGAGTAACCCTGTCTGCCAAACTTGTAATCAGGCCCTTTATCAGCACAAATGGTGGGCCAAGGTTGGTCTTCTTGAAAATGTCATATAGTGAGCCTAGGTTGACTTTGTAAAAAAGTATTGACAATGAGCAGAGACCATGAGGGAGCTTGCATGATTGTTTTATTTCCTACAACATAAAGGGACCCAAATCAAGACGTATGCTTCTACTTAACACAACTTACTTTGATGATAAGATTTAAATAATATTACATGATTTTACAAGTATTGTACATAATTAAACTTTTTGTAAAATATTACAAAACAATATTTTACTTTAATGTAAAAACACAGTCAGAACATTTCATAGTTAATAAAAATAAAATTTTAATTAATCTGATATATCTCAAAAAATGTACTCTAAATTCTTTCAATCCTTGAAACCATTTGAAAAAATGCTCAATGAATATTAATTCATTGTAGTTATTTAATAAATTTCATAATCACATAATCATCTACAGAGGAGTTATAAAAAGAAATAAATAACTTCAGCAACTACAAACCTTTGAGGACTCTAAAGTCACCACCAGCAAACCTGGTCTGTGTGCCTAAGCTTAAGAATACTAGGTTAGGCAGAAGAGCTTTCAAAGTCAAGGCAGCACAATATTGGAATAGGCTGTTAAAATCCCTCATAGTGAATGGAAATTTGTTGAGTTTTAAGAAGAACCTATAAACATAATAATAATAATAATAATAATAATAATAATAATAATAATAATAATAATAATAGTAATAATATAAAAATAAAGGCATGTCAAAAATACACTTATTAATTACAATCCTATATTCCAAAAATATAAAGAACTTAATATGGGGATAAGGCTTTCTATTGTTCGTCTAGTCCATAATAAACTGGGAAAACTAAGGATTTTTGGGGGTAACTACTCTAACTTCAAACAAACATTGTGGAAAGTGCATATGTTCTGGGTGGGTTGATTCACTATTCTAACTCCATTTCAACATACACTGGGGAAAATTCATATATCTAGGAGACATGACAGATTAACTATTCTGAGTTCAGCTCCTACAAACACTGGGAAAAGTACATGTAGTTGGGGAAGGTAAGATTTACTATTCTAACTCCAGTTGCAATCATTGATGAAAGTATATATACTGTTGGGAGAGTGAGGGGGTTCAGATTTGCTACTATGCCTCAGTCCTGCAAAGATTAGGGAAAGTGCATATAGCTGGGGGATCAGATTTCAAATGTACTATTCTAATTGCAAGAACATTTGGAAAAGTGCATAGATTTGAGGAGGTGTGGAGTTATGTGACACTACAACTAACATTTAATACATGGCATGAAGTTGAGGGTCAGAAAAAATTGTCTAACTCCAGTCCCACTTATACCGGGGGAATAAAATATATTTGTTAGAGGACAGATTTACCATCATCACCTCCAGTCCAGGAAAAATTTGGGAAGGTGCATGTATATCCGGGAGAAGGGCTTAACTTTACCATTTTAATGCCTGTCTCATAAACACTGGGGGAAGTGCAAATTATTGGAGGTGAGATTTAATATTCTAATTCTAGTCCTACTAACATGACAGATATGTGGTAACTCCGGTTCCGTGTACAATAGGGGAAGAGCATATACTTGGGGGAAGGTGAGTCAGATGTGTAATTAGAAAAACAGTCCTAACGCCATTGACAAATGTGCATAAATGTGTTTGGTTGACAAAAACCAGAATTACTGGTCTAACTCCAGTACATATAATTGGGGGGCAGTCAAGGTTACTGTTCTAACATCAGTCCTACTAAAAATGGGAAATCTCAATATATTTGCAAATATATGAGGTAAGAGTTCAGAATTATTATTCTAACTCTAGCCCCCGCGAAGCAAGTTCATATATAGATAGATGTGTGTCAGATATTTCTATTCTAACTCAAGTGTTACTAATATTTGGGAAATCACATATATTTGACAGGGACCAGAATTGATATTCTAACTACATTGCTCCTAACTTTGGGGGAAGTGCCTCTAATTGGGTGATAGATTGAACCTCTGCCCCTAGGGCTTTGGGATAAGAGCATATATTTATTGAGGGGTTAGGGGTTATTATTCCTAATTCTACTAACGGTTGGGATGAAGTCATAATTACTATTCTACCTCCAGTATAACTATAATTGGGAAAAGTGCATATAATTGGGAGGTGATGTGCAATGTACTGGTCTAACTATAGCCCTGCTAATTTTAGAGAAAGTGCATATATCTTTAGGAACAAGAGGACTTAATATTTTAACTCCAGTAAAACAAACACCGGGGATAGTACATACAATTAAAGAGGTCAATATTCATATTCTGATTTGATAATGATAAATATTGTTTTTTGATAAATGTATATTTGTTCAAAATATTTAAAAAATGAATAAAACAATCCTATAGATGTGGGGCATGGGTCACAAAAAGAAGGGTTTATTCTGTGTAAAATTAATAAGGCCATCCTTCAAGCTATACTTAGCGTGAAAGGGGAGGGTAATGGGTGTTGTGATGGGTGTTCCACCACAAAATCCATTGATTTTGATGCTGCCCCATATTTACAAGGGTGGTGTGAATATGGGGCAGTGCCAAAACTAAGACCTGGGAAAACCTGGTCTTACCCTGGTTCAATGAGGAGAAATTATTAATTTCCCCTCGTTTTTGCTGTTTCCTTGTATGCGCCATTGATCTTTTAAGTGCAGGAAGGTGTCCCTTCCTGCACATAAACAATCATTACAAAAAGATGTTTTGCAATTTCTTTGTGTGCTGCACTAAGCAGCACACAATGAAGTTTTAAAACGCAATTTCAGATTGTTTATGTTCAGGAAGGGAAACCTTCCTGCATATAAACAATGTTTCCCCTTAATACCGGCACCCTTGCACTGTGGTATGAAGGTGCCTGCATTTCCACTAGACAGCTAAATTAGCACAAGCACAGGGGGGAACACAAGGCGGCACCATATTCTTGTAAATATGGTGCAGTCCTATGTTTCAAAAGTGGCTGAGCGCCGCGTTAACCCAAGGAGGCTAACACCGCGCTCCGCCACTTCCTTGTAAATATGCCTCACAGTTTCCTTAAAAGAAGATATAAACCAAAATATTTGAGTTTATCCAAGTTCCAATGAAAACCAGAAGAAATATAATCTGCATGTATCAGCATTTAAGATATAACCTGACACAGAAGCAAAAAGATTTACCTCTCAGAAAGCTGGTAATGGGGTCTGTGGTTGTCAGATAAAGAGTAAAATATTCTCAGCAGAAACTGAGAGCTTTAATTTACTAGCACCATATTGAAAGCCTTTAGTCTGGGGATTCAGATGAATTTTAATCAAGAAGGGTTCAAGAGCGAGGATGTATAAAAGGGGAGAAAGAGGGCAACCTGGTCTAACACCTCTATATACAACAAATTATGGAGTGATGAGACCATTAGCTAAAATAGAGAATGCAGAAGAAGTGTACCTCAAAGAGACATAATTAATAAAAGTAGAACCAAAACCAAACCAGGATAGAGTAGAAAAGATAAAAGGTCAACTAACATAATAAAATGCCTTTTCAGCATCTGATGAGATAGCTGATAAAGAGTATTTATAAGATTTGGACTTGCTAAGGACATTGAAAAATAATCTATTGTTGTCTGAAATATGTCTCTCCTAAATAAAACCACATTGTTCCTGTCCAATAAATTGAGGCAATAAGGATTCGAAATGGAGAGCTAAAATTTTAGCAAATATTTTTTAATCTACATTAATTAAAGTGACACAGCTAAATAGTTGGGGCAAGATGGCCGCTGACAGACCATAGGGAGCAGTCGCGCTGTCTCTCTCCCCGTGGCTCCCCCGTGGTATAATGTAGATGGCACCCTGAACACCCTGAACACAGTGGACTATGCTGATACCCCAGATTGGCTGCTACAACTACTGAACAGACCCCGAAGGCGGAAACATCGACTAAAGCATCCTGACAACTCCAAGGCAGTCTCGCCACGAGTAACGGCGGTGAGACTCCTGAAGGCTTACCTGAAGGCTTACCTCTCCCAGGGAGAAATTCAGCGGATATCCAGAATGGCGCCGAGAACAGTAAAACCAAAGGAACAGAAGGAAACAAAAGATTCTGCCCCAGTAACACCCTTGCCGGTGGCTGCAATCATCCCTACGTGGGGGCGCCCTCGTAAAGAAATTGGCGGTGGCTGCTAAGAACACGGGGCTGATGGAAGAGCAGCCTGGGCAAATTACAGGAGGAAAAGACACATCCTCCGACGTAACTAAGAAGAGCACCAGAGGCCGTCTAGTTGCTGGCGGGAAGAGTAAGGATGCTGCTGGTAAAAATGCTGAAACCAAAAACGGGTATGGCTCTAATCAGTAGGGCTGAGCCCTATACAACCTACAACAAAAGAAAGTGCCAGTACTGATACCCATTCAAACTCTACTCTCTCAAAATGTATAACTCATACACATTTGAAAGCTCATTAGTAGCTTTGTATTCACGTTTTTTTTATATATATCTCATGAAAAAATTACATACAAATTTATACTGATTATGAAAGAAGACAACAACAAAACATGAATGAAATGATTTGGGGACAAGGGGGCTGGTAAACAATCACACAATCACTCATGCATACAAGCAATTGTTCTATTCCAAAACACACCACTCACATCCTACCTACAAGATACACACACACACCATGGGTAATTAAAATAAACCTAAGGAGTAGCACATGGTCTGACAAACCACGGATTCTATTAAATGTATCACAGATATAAATCTCTATGACTACACAATTTTAAATACGTAGTTCTTTTTTACATTCCGTGTAACTATGACACAACTCTTTTAAACCCAAACTATTTTGGCGGAACCAATGGTCTACGCGTTTCAAATCCCTGATGTCTTGGGATTCTCTTCTGGACCACAGATATCAGTATCTCTGAAACAACAAAGCGATTTTTTCTCTATATCTTCCTTTACCAGAAATTCTAAAGAACTGCCCCACTGTCCTTATTCTTATTTAGGGGCGCGGAGGTCACTCTACACTGTGCATTCGCTGCCACCACATCTCCTGCCGCCTTGCGGCGTGTAGTCTTGGAACGGAATTTCTCTGGCTTATCTCACCAGTTTGTGTCTCTGTCCGTATAAGAATTTAATCGTTTGTTGGATTCAGTGACCTCAGTTCGCGGGGTTTGATTGCAATCACGGTCGTCAATGGATGCACGAAATATCGTAAACATTTGAAAAAGATTCGCAATAGTTGAAATACAACAAAATCATATAAGTAATAAATATTAACAAAGAACATGCATAACTATATCAGCAAAATCGATTAGCAGATAAAAAGAAATTAGTAGTCATAAATGAGGAAAAAGTAGTAAACAGATATAAAGCTAGACATGAGAGACGATGAATATAGAAAGAACAAAAATAGGAAATATGGATAATAGAGAGAAGAAATTGTCCTACAAAAAGACAGGAAAGAGAAGAAGAGAAAAGAAGAGTGTGTACAACAAGGAAAAACAAAAACCATATATGCAAAGAACAAACAAACATACCAAAAATGACATAGAAAAAAACAGGAGGGCGAAGCCACATAAGCTAAGACGACACAGCTGACCAGATAATCCAGGGCCGACCTGGAGGGAAGGGAATCATAATGATCATACACGAAAACCACCACAAACAAAAGGAAGAAAACATGAAGGATAAATAACACATATTTGCCAAAACATGTGATTATAATATACACTTATCACACACAATAAAAATCCCACACCAATTTATAAAAATAGGAACTATTTTTATGAACAAATAGACACCAAAGCTAATAAAATCCAATGTAGGGAACTAGAGCTATGACTTTTTTTAAGATTAACCACTTTATAATATCTAAAAGCCTATAGTACCACTCTGGACAGCTGGTTGGGCTTGACCGGGACAAAGTCAAAGTTTTAGGCTGACTGCGATGGAGTCCTTGCCAGATACACTAAGTGAGAGGCTCCACTCAAATGTTATCTTCACTTTTATAAACTTTTCTGGCCCATTTTTTTCTGACATTGCTCGACCCTCCCTAGCAGGCAGGATTCGGAGAGGGTTCGCCGGCTTGACTTTTCACGAGAACCAGCTAAAATCCTGGAAGTCCGAAGCTTTCAGTGGGAAGAGATTAAAGTCCTGGCTGGGTCACTGTTGAAGGTAGACAGCTTGACTCCAGTGGTTGGGTCACCTTATTGCGCTTCTACCCAAAAGTAGTTCTTCAAAGTTCTCTGAACTTCAGGAGGTGCTTCTTGATGGTCCTCTTGGGGGTTAAAAGTCCCCAAATCACCAATCCAAAGATCTGGAAAGTCCTAGATAGTCTCAGTGATGTCTGGACCACAATTCCCATATTGTACCATAAGTCCGCTGGACACACTCCAGGATGGGGACTCTTGCTGGAGATGATACAGGTGGGCTCTGATAACCTGTAGCTTGCCGAGGTCTGAACCTTAATCGGTCTTGAAGCAAAGCATAGTCCCCAGGGCTGTAATACCAGATTGTGCAGCAGGTGAAGTAATTCATAGTGCAGGCCTTTGGGTGCAAATCCAGATTCCAGCAGGGCAGTCCTTTTCGTTGTAGTTTCTTGCAGCCAATCGAAGACATTATTCAGCTCTCAGATATGTATTCAGTGTTCTGTATTTATTTATTTATTTAATTTTGGAGTTTTCTATAGCTCTAGCCAGACCCGGAGGTATCAGAGCACTTTACGACATTTGTTCATAACAGTTTAGTACACCAAGACTGTCCAGGTAAATAGTGAGTCCAAGGAGGTTCATTAATCCGTAAGTGTCTGGTAGTAATCGATGCCGAGTTGAGAGTTTGGTGTTCAAGTAGGGCGAAGTAGTGTTCAGAATAGGGGGGAAGTGATGCCAGGAGTGACTTTACGTAGCTGCTGGGTCTTCTGTCTTGTGGTCGAAAATTAAAGCAGGGTCTTTTACTTGCTTGCTATGAGAAGGATTTCCGTTTTGACTTGATTTAGTTTCAGATAGTTAAGGGACAACCACTCTTGAACTTCTCTTAGGGTGATGTTTAGTCTCTGCATGTCTGCTAGGGAGGAGGTTTCTAGGTAGATCTGGGTGTCGTCGGCATAGAGGTGGAAGGGAATGTTAGCTTTTTTGAGGATGATGGTGAGTGGCTCCATGTAGATGTTGAACAATGCGGGTGATATGACTGAGCCTTGGGGAACACCTCTGATTATAGGGTGTAGGTCGGACGTGGAGTTTCCTATTTTTATTCTTTGTGAGCGGTTTTGTAGAAAGGAGGTGAACCATTGTGAAACCACCCCTTTTGCTCCTACCCTGTCTTGGAGAGTGTTAATGAGTAGTTTGTGGTCGACCGTGTCAAAGGCCACCAAAAGGTCAAGGAGTATGAGTAGACAGCAGTGGTTCTTGTCCAGTGATTTGTGCACATCATCTATGACATTTAAGATGGCAGTCTCTGTGCTACATCCTTTTCTGAAGCCTGATTGGTGTGGGTCGAGGAGGTTGTTGATGTCCATGTGGTGGGTGAGTTGACGGAGAACACTTTTTTCTAGTAATTGTGCTAGGAATGGAATACTGGAGACAGGCCTGTAGTTGTTGAGATCGTTAGGGTCAGCACCAGCCTTTTTTATTAATGGTGTTACCTGGCCTATTTTGAGGCAGTTGAGGTGTAAAGGTTAGACAGTTATTGGTTGGTTGGCTAGGTGGGTTTGCATCTTCTTTGCTGAGTAGCGGGCCTGTCTTTGATGGAGGCGAGTGGTCCATCAGTGAGAGCTAAATCTATAGAATTTTTTCTCTGAAGAAATTGGCAAATTTGTTGCATTGGTCTTTGGAGGCCGGAATTTCAGCAGGTTTTGGTTTGGATATTTGTTGTCCGATAATGTTGAAGACTTCTTTGGGGCGTTGTTTTGCATTATTCAGTGAGTCGCAAAAGAAGGAGGATTTTTCATGCGCGATGTGCTTATAATACATCCTACGTTTCTTTTTGAGTAATTCGAGGTGGGTTGTCGAGGGGTTGTTGTGCCAGAGTCTTTCAGCTGCTCTTAGTTGTCTTCTTTCCAGGTTTAGTTCAGTGCTGAAGCACAATCTCGATTGTAGGGTCTTGCTCTTTTTTTGTTTCATAGGTGCTATTTTGTCCAACATGTCAGTCAGGGCCTCATTATATTGCGAGATGAGTTCTACTGTGGACATTACACCTTCATTGGGGGGGAAGAGTGTGCTCAGTCTTTCTTCTAGTTCTTCCAAGAAGATTTGCATCAGGTTTCTTGTCCAGTGGAAGTGATCATTCACGCTAGGAATTCGATGTGTTTTTTGATTGATGTGGAAGAGGATGAGACGATGGTCTGACCAGTCGACAGGGAGGGTGCGAACGATGGTGATTGCATCTTCCTGAGTAATGTTTCTAGGACCCCCTCTAAGGTTTGCTTTTAGGTCAGGGAGAAGAGGGGAAACCAACAAATATAATAGAAAAAGAACTCCCTCATGACCTTTACACTATTTTTTCAGGGTACAACCTCTGATTATCATGGGCATAAACACATTACAATGACACAATCTATTTACTTTTTCATTGTTTATTAAAAAAAATGTTTTCCATTTGATTACTTCTTTTTTCCTCATTATTCTGAGTTAAACATTTTTTTTAAATATTTGCTATTACGTGAAGGCAACTTGAGAAGTAATTAAAATTGTGGGCGCTACATGGTGTAATCTCCTAAACGAGACTGAACTTCAAATTGAGTATAAAACTCCAGGTCATAGAGAACACTTATTGATTTATCTGGCGGGCCCTGATGAAGGTGGTCTTCATTGCTGTTTTTTTCCACTGAAACGCGTTGGCCAAGTGCTTGTAAAATCCCACCAAAGTGGTTCCATACTGGACAACAGATAGAAAAATAATAGAATGTGTTATGAATATGAGCAGATGAAGTTGTGAATGTGGATGAGTGTGAGAGAGTGTTGTGTTTGGGTTGTTCTCTACCTGGTGTTAAGGTTATTTATATATTGCTATAGGATTTATGAATTTTGTATTGTGATTTAAGATGGAAATAATGCAATTTGAAATGAAGAAAATATAAAAAAAAATGTTTTTAACTCAGAATAATGATGAAAAAAAGAAGTAATCAAATGTAAAAAATAATTTAAATAAAAAATGAAAAAGTAAATAGATTGTGTCATTGTAATGTGTTTATGCCCTTGATAATCAGAGGTTGTACCCTGAAAAAATAGTGTAAAGGTCACAAGAGAGTTCCTTTTCTATTATGATTGCATCTTTCTGGGCTATGATGGCATCTAGGATTGAGCCTTTGTCGTGGGTTTGTTCAGTGCAGTGTTGGATTAAGTTGTTGTTGTGAAGGAGATCGTTTAAGGTTTGTATTTGAGGGTTGTTGGTCTCATTCCAGTGAAGGTTTAAGTCTCCTAGTATTGGGTTGTTCTCGTTTGAGAGTGAGCAGTGTGAGATCAGGTCAGCCAGCTGTTCACCAAATATGGTATTGTTTCCTGGTGGTCAGTAGATGAGGTGACAGTGAAGCATTTTGTTATCAGACATTTTGATGGTGTTTGAAAGGTATTCCAATTTATGATATTTGAGGGAGTCGGTTTCTGTTATAGAGATGTTCTTTTTATGTATGATTGCAGTCCCGCACCTCTTTGGTTGTTCCTGTCCTTGTTGAGGATAGAGAATCCCGGGGGTATGAGCATATCGAAGATAGGTGGGGAGGATTCATTCAACCATGTTTCAGTGATGAACATGATGTCTATGTCATGTGTTAGGATGGTTTCTGCCAGTTCTGTTGCGTGTTTCTTCGCAGATCTGCAGTTTATGAGCATGCAGTTGGCCACCTTCTTGTTGTTTGGTTCTTCAATTGTGGGGCCCTAGGAATAATTGTGAGTTGTGCTGGAGGTCTCGCTATTTTTGTGGTTGTGATTTCTCTCCCAAATCCAGTGATTACTGGGATCACAGAACTTGGGGTGGTGGTTGGCGCTGCTTTATAGGATTCGGCAAGATTCCTTGCCTCTTGCATGGACATTGCAGCGATCGTTCTCTTGGGTCTATGTGGATGGTTACTGAGGGGGTTGTCTTCCATCTCAGTCGTGTATTTTTGTGGTGATATCTATGTTTGTTGAGGGAGCCAGGAAGTGAGAGGGGTTGGCCCTGAGTAGAGGGGATGTTTTGTTTGGATAAGATTGTGTTAATATTTTGTGTAGCTATTCCTAGTTGGAATTCTAGTTGAGGCAATCTTTGGGTTATGCTCAAGGAGGGAGGGGTGGGGGGGTTTGGACTCTGTGTGTCCCGTGTCCGACTATTGTTGGTTGGAGGGTGTTTTGTTGTGATTGGTGGTGATAGCGAATCTGTGAGGTTGTTCTTCCCTCTGTCCAATGAGATGTTGGGTGCCACCCAAAAGCATGACAACTTCCTCCAAAGTGTGGCATCCTCTTGTCCCTTAAAGCACTGCACTCCGAATATCAAACATGGAGGATTTCTCTCCACAGGAGAAAGAGCTACAAAACCAACCCACAGTGTGGCTCATTTCCAATAGCTTTCCTCTCTCTAACCTCTGCAATTTCCTGTTCCTTACTGATCTGCACTCTCTTTGAGCTCAGTGTGATTTACCCAGCTCCCTCTGCAGGCCCCATTCTTCCCAGCTGCCGAGTGCTCTCCATAAGATCACCTCTGCTCCTGCCAGGTCATCTATCACCTCATCAAAGAAGCCGGGCTAAACCTGAAAAGGTCAACCAATCAGCAGAGACCACTAGAAGGCTAGATTTTGGCTTACAGAAGAGAAAGTTCCATAACTTCTCTTTTGTACTAGGTATGATAAATTCAACAGTGGCAAGTTGATGGTATTTATCATTACCAATTGTTTAAGTCCTTGAACAATATTTTTCACTGCCTATGGAGCTAGGTATCTACAATGAAGAACATTAAATGGCCAGTTTTCTCCTCTCCAGGGAAGATTAAACCAACTTTTATAAGAACTCTGCTAATATTTACATGTACCCCCACCCCTGGGACACCTAGGAGAGACCCTGGGGGCACCTAATATGTACACATAAGGTACATTATCACATTTTAATTGCCCACACCACCAAAGTTAAGCTTGCCAGAATTTGACTTTTAAAGACTGTCTGCAAGGCAAGGCTCCTTTTAAAACGACAGCAGGCACTCAGCAGTGCACACATGCAAGTATAGGTCATATGGTGGCCTCTAAACTTCCATACCCAACTCAGTTAACACCAGTGTCATTCAGCAAACAAATAGGGGTGAACAGGGCAAAAGGCTGACTTTCTAACACCATCTATCTTAGATCACTGGCTACATTACTAAACAAACAGCAACTAGCAACCGTGTACAAAATTTGGGAGCAAGGCTAACTTTTAATCTAAAAATATTTGGCTTTATCTCACCTATATTACATAAACTTAATTGGTTCCCGTCAAATAGATAATCATGTTTAAACTGTTTTGCCTTGTCCAACAAGTATTTCACGATGGTCATCTCAATCCTTTGTCTCAGAGACCCTCGACGTGCAAACTAAATCACCATTTAAGATCAGAAAAGATGCCTTTTGCTAATGTACCTTGATTTTGCAAGCTACTTTGAGAGAGAGAATGTTTTTGATTTCTACATCGCAGAGAGATCTTCTTATGTAAATTACACGAAAAATGTATTGTTAGAAAAAAATTTATAAAAGTATTTATCTCAAATACTAGTGTAAAGCAATGTATGTATACGTACAGATCCTAAAAGTAAATTCAGTGCACCAATGAATAGATGTTAAAGTTATAGGTGTTGTGAACTACACACACTTGTTAGCCCCCTCACATTAACATTGTTGATGGTGTATGATATCGGCGGCCTCATTTATGAAAAGTGACGCATCGCTGCGTCAAAACAGTGATGCGTCACTTTTCACTGCGCTCTGCCTGCGACATGATTGATGCGTCATATTTATAATATGACGCATCATGTCGCAAGGAGTTTCAGATACGTCAGTATTTCTGACGTATCTGTGGGCGCAAAAGTGACGCATTGCTGGAGTGTGTCACAAAAGTGACGCAACTCCAGCAATGCTTCCTTTCACATGGGGAAAGCCCCATGTGAAAGGGCTTGCGTCAGTCTTACGCCTGCTGTGAGGCAGCCGCAAGATTTTGACGCAAAAGCGTCCTAAAAGTGACGCAGTGAAATCTCATAGATTTGGCACTGGAAATCACTTGTAATCATTACTCGTCATATTTTGTGAGCCTATCTGAGAGACACAAAAATGTGATGGCTGGAATCCTTAAATTATACTCAACCACTAGTGATTGCACTGTGTCACATTCCAGTCAATCTTTTTTTCTCATTGTGCATCTAAAGACTTGAAGATTTGTCTTTCTGTTTGCAGTGGATGCCTGACAGGATACCTGCTGGAGTGTTTCTAGGGGAGCAAGAACAAAACTGACTGTGCTTACCTTAAATTCCTCTATATCGCTCATCACATATATGAGGAAGGTAGCCTCAAGTGACTAGTGTACAAGTGCTGGTCAGTGACTTTATCTGATCAGCAGACTTCCTCCCTCCACCAACTTTCGTTATTATCTTCATTTTCCCTGGCGAAGGTCCTGAATCAGATTGGCATTTGTGCCTGCCACATTGAGAAGTGCCTACATGATCACAATACACCCTATATGCCTGTGGGCATAGTCACTGTACATCAAACTGCGATCTAGGTTCCTCCATCAAAAGGCTTGGTCCCCACTGGGTGAGGCTCCACTGTCTCAGAGTCTATTGAGCACCGTTTCTGGGACCACTACCAGCTGATTCCCTTTCCTGAACTAGGAAACACTTTGCTTGTGACCTGTGGGCTATGGCTGCACCAAACCATGATTGCTGATTTGATTTCCATTGTTCTAGTCTGTTTATGATCACCATCTGCAGAGATATAAGGGCCTTAACCCCAAAGGTAAATTCACATCTGCAGATTTACTCACATTTAAACTTCCTCTTGCACTCAGGTGTAAGCCTACGCTGTTTTGCTATTCACCCTTCCTGAGTTAGATTTACACCTAAGTGCAGACTCACATGTCTCCAACCCCTCAGTTCAGGGCATGGAGACATCTAAAAATTAATTTTCAAATGTAAAGTTACTAGTAGGAAATTTTCACGTTTATGTAGAGATTTCCACAACTGGAGCGGAGATCTCCTTATGGTAAAGTATTGGGAAATATGATAACTTGCAATAGCTTTTTTTAATGTAAAATAAGAAATGTAAATTAATTGAAAACACCTATTATAAAACTTGAAATAATAAAATAAATGTTATAGCACATTAATTCTTCATGTCAAATGCTTCCTATATTATTAAATGAACTAATATTTAAAAGTTTCATTTATAACTATTACTCTTTATTCATTTTTTAAACAAAAAATCATTTTACTAGCATCATTTTTGTATTCAAATAATATTTGTTAGATGTATTTAACTGTTGAGTTTGTTTTGATTTAAAATAATGTTACTGCTGTTTTATAATTCAAGAAATACATAAAAAAAATTTCAAAAATAAGTTCATTATTTATTTTAAATGACTATATATGGTTATTTATAGATAGGATAGTTTCCTTAGGAAATGCATTTTTTGTGTTACTAATAACTTCACAACAGTTTGACGTATCTCCACAAAACGTTCCAAACAAGTGCTCTCTTTTACATAGTTTGCACATGGAAAGTTTCGGAGTGATCTGTCAAGCGGGGGTTGAGAAAAAAGCTGGTCCCAAAATATATTTCCCTATTCATTTTCCCGTAGGAACTTTAGATATAGCTACAGCCTAAACCACTGAATAGATTTACACTAACGTTCTTAGAAAGCTAGATATAGGTCCTGAAAGAGTGTTTGTTTGGATTTTGGTGTAAACATGTTCAGCAGTTTTTAAACAATTAAAGCTCAAAAACTTTATATGTCTGAGGTCACCAAGGTTCTACGAATCTTGACAGATCTCAAACTGAGAATGGATCGACTGCCACCATCTCAACCAGGAAGTGTATGGAGCCATCTTACGGCTCCGGACTTGTTTACAAGTCCTAAAAAGACAATGAAAAAAAGACACAAGAGGGCAGGTTAGGAATACCCTGACTCCCAAGAGGCCAAAATGTTTTTTGATTAAATATTGCCACAAATTCACGGAGGATATACATATCTGATTTTTTTTTTTTACGACCCTGGGTGGGCTAGCTCGGGGTGAAAGAAATGCTTGCTTGTGGGGGAGGCTGGCAGGTGAGGCCCCCAAGCTGATTGTGGCCCTGGGGACCCCATCCCCGTAGGCAGAGGAGGCACATGGCCCCCTGCTTGGGCTGATTTTGGCTCTGGGAACCCCATTTCCTGAGGCCTAGCTGCCTTTATAAAGAGGGAGGAGGAGATGCGGCCCCAGGTTGATTTCAGTCCCTAGGACCCCATCCACTGGGCCTTCCATGTTTAAAGGGGGAGGGTTGCATGCACTCCCCTCCTCTGGATTCTTTCAGCCCCAGGGACACCATCCCCCATGGCTCGCTGCATGTATTAAGGAAGGGGAGCTGCCAGCCCCCCATCCCTGAGCCTCTAGAGTACTCTGGGACCCCATCCTCCAAGGCAGCGAACTCAAGAAAAAGAAAGCCATTAATGGCCCTGAGGACCCCGTCCCCCGGAGCCGGCTCAAATGCTATGTACCGGGAATTTATTTAATACTCCAAAGGGGTGTTTTATTACGTCCAGGAGTGCGTTGTTTCCTACGTGAGTTAGTTGTAGTGCCTGCAAGTTGAGTGACCATAAGTGGTGCTTGAGGTACTCCAAAGTTGAAGTGAAGTATATTTACCACTGTTTTTGGATCTTTTCTGATTGCAGTGAAACTAGAAGTGCAGAATAAATATTGCCTTAATATTTTTGCGGTGGGTGTTTCTATTTGCATGTCCCTCAATAAACCCCGTCATACCTCTCCCCACCCCCTGCTTACCACTCTGTAAAAGCCACCGATTTACGAGTGAGTGTTTCCTGTTTTCTAGCTATTTATCCTGCTCCTGTCTACATTGCTAACCAAATTTATGTCTAGGGCCAGCTCTAGGGAGGTGCGATTTGTTCCACAGCACCGGGCTCGAGCTTTAGTGGGAGCCACCATGTTTTCAAGTACAATATGGTTTCAAAAGCACCTGCTGCATTACTCGCCTCCAGCAATTTTCAGGCAACCATAAAAATGTCAAGATAATTTTGGGGATTGATGGACCTGCTGCAGAGAGATCGGAGTTTTGTCTAGTGGGAGTTTTGACTCATCATAATGTAGTGCAGAAGGTTAAAATGCCTGCTGCAAAGCACTTTTACCATGCAGATCACAAAGTGCATACAGTGTTAATAGGTCAGTGCGTTACTGCTTTTGTCAAAGAGCCCCTTTTTTTACTTGCAGTTTATAAGTGTAAATCCTAATATAGAACAGGGAGGTATTAACTATTATCAAAGAGCTGCATGCAAACTGCAAGGTATAGATTGGAATATTATGATTTTCTTCGCCTAGTCTTTCACTATCGTAATGTTGTAAACAGGATTCTCTTGGGTAGAAATGAGTTCTTATTTGTAAAGCCAAACTTCAACCATGGTGTTATTTTTTTAATCTTGAGTTTGCGCTTTTGCAGACCAAGCACTCAAATTATACTGTGTAACAGTAGGGATGACTTGTGACTTCAACACCTTGTAGTCCTCTGTCTGATGTAACATTTCCTGTACACTGATCAACACACTTATGTTTCATTGTCTCTGTGTAATGTGTATGTGATGTAAAGTGCTCTGACACCTTACGCTGGTATTAGTGGTGCTATTAATCAAAAGAAATGCATGAAAGAAAGTGGTTATGGAGCCTTAATAAGCACTGTTAAAAGGTGGCAGTGAGGGAATCCAGGAGGAGGTCATTGGGGGAACATTGTCGCACCAGGCGCCACCAGCTCTAAAGCCGCTCCTGTTTATACCTACATTTACAGTAATCTACACGGATATGGCTGAGATCTTTGTACAGAAATGAAAGGAGTGACGTAGGCAACATTCTGTTGTAACAATTTATTGAACCTCTCCAACTACATTGGTCTTATCTTGTGCTTTTGTGTTTTCTTATTCTCACCAGCAGCCTGGTGTTTCCAATCATTTACTGATCTCACACAGCATGGTATTCATGCCAAAGATCTATCACTATGTTGGATTACAATACCCATATTCAGATTCATTGTGTTTTGTGTAGTTTTTACTTTTTTATCCCCGATTTTCCTGTAAATATGCTTTTAAATACTAATACAGTCCAGCTTAGTTACAATAACTTTGGACTTTCACATCTTTGTTGCTACTGTGATAACTGTCTTATATTATCAACGGACTCAGCTCTCTAAGCCCATGCTACTTCTTTTCAGCTAGTCCTTGACTGTTCAAACATCTCTAAATTGATGCATAAGGAGGCTTGTTAGGTGCTATTAGTAGTATTTGGTGTCCTGGTTAGTGGGGCATATCAGCCTTCTTCTCACGTTGTTTGATATTGTTTGGTTATGCCTGCAAGAATCTGTGAAATAGCCGGAGCCCGGTTGGCTAATTGGTCTGTCTTGAGAAATATAATTATGATAAAGCTCTCCTCCCTGTATGAGCTGGTCAAAAGTAAACCACCATCCCACTGCTGAGGAAAGAAAGGCTGATCCCATTGGTTATTTTAGGGCTTGGAAAAGACATCCCTTTGAAACAGGAGGCATGGTCCATAAAGAAGCATATTTAACCAAATCTTGATTTCAAAGAGTCATTGGCTATTATAAGTTTTATTATGATTCAAACCTGTGTGCCACAATTGATACAGACATCTCTGTCTCTTCATCTACATGAAAAGAGGTTTAACGTTGGCCCGCATTAGCCCCTTTGTCTAATAGTTTGAACTAGTCTGAAACAGTACACTTTCATCTTGTTTCAATTTAGAAAATAAATGGTACATTTCGTCCTAGATATGCATGAAAGTACTTCTCTCCTCATTATATGTGCACAAATAAAATGTGTAACCAGCATTGTCATTTGATCTGAACACATCCTATGCTGACGGCGTTACCCAGGGTCAGAAACCTTGCTGAGGTGAAAATGGAAAATGAAAAGGGAAAAACTTTAAAGTTTGGAAGATGCAAGGTGGATGGCTTTCAATTACATTTTACAGTCTTATCAAATGCTACTCAAGAAAAATATCTGAAATTCAGTAGCTATAAGGTGGAAAAAGACATCTAAAATCGGTTTAACAAAATGTGAAAACCTTCTTTAAAAATGTCAGATTTCTACACAGAGAACAGGTCAAATCTGTGAAATTGATGGTAAGAAATGTAATATTTATTAATTGGACCACTAAAAATACATCAAATCCCACTCCCGGGACTGTATTACACAGTGGCACTGATTTTGAGTTCCATAGAAAAAAAAGATCTATTTATCCATCCTGATAAACAACAATACCATGGGGCACCTATTATGAATATCTGTGGAATAACATGCACTTGTTCGTTCTTCCTGCAGCAATATCCTCATGGTACGATAATTATCATTCACTTTTTCTCTGTTGAATTCTGGCAGGTTGGACCTGCCCAAATTTGACAGATGAACACACCTGGTAATGACAAGATGTAGTAAGTACCTAAAATTTGTATCCCATGGCAAACAGGGAGTTTATGCAGGAGTCCGAAAATTCCACCCAACCTGGCGATCAGGTCCAGAGTGTGGTACATTCTGTATTACAAAGCGTGCAAGTGCACATATAGCACCGGCGGTATTCCAAGGGGTGCTCGGTCATTTTCATAGGAACGTGACCCCATGCTAATGCCTCTGTGCCATACTATGGACACGGGTGCAGAGACTGTCAAGTGAGACAGTGACTGTGGGATACAAAGAGGTGGCACACCGTAAGTGCACCCTCTGATGGCACCCAGTGCAAGGAGGTACCCCTAGATATCCCGCTGCAGGAGTGTGCATGCACTTACTGAACCCGCCTTCACTGTGAAAGAGTAATACACTGCTCCCAGGACAAGTGCCAATTAGCGGATGCCCTGGGGGGACTGACTTTTTTGTAATAGAGTGTATTGCACCATTTAAAGATGCACCACGTCGCAAACAGGGATGGTGCACTCTATGAATGATATAGCGCCCAGGGTTATTTTCAAAGCTCTCTTACCAGTTATTCTATTCTGATGCCAATGTCTCTCACTCCCTCACACATCTCACCCTGCACGCAACTCAGCAGCTTTCTCTTTCCGGGTGCCAGGGAATGTGTGCAATCATGTACATTTTCTGCAGGCACAATCATGCATGTTTGTAAATGAAAGAGCGCACACATGCTTGCAGGATTCAGATGTATGGATTAGGAGTCATTGAGTGACTGAGTGAGCATGGCTGGGCGACTTCCCTGCAACGATTTAGAGCCATATTTTGTTTATGTAGCATTCACGCAGCACAGCACAACAAAGTAAGCCAACTTGCTACACTGTGTGAAAGGAAAAGGGAAGGAAAGTGCTGTACTTAACATAATTTAACATAATATGATAATTTCTCTTTCTATGTGTGCAAAATGCAGCACTCATAGAAAGAGGAAGTAACAGAGAAATGTAGTTCTCTCCTTGTTACACCTTATCTGGGGAAGCGTAGCATTTTGATGCATTTCCAGGTTTACCACTGATGGTAAATCTGTGAATATGCCAAAACCTATGGGTGGATGCATGAGAAGACCCACTCTCCACCCATGGATCGCCTTCATGGTGCAAAAGTATCGTTACTCTGGATTTATTAAGCCACGCAAGGCCATGAAAGATGGTCCTGCGGGGTTTGATATATCAAACTTAGTAGTTGCATCGCTCTTGCGCCCTGTTGCGTGGGGCAAGAACAACATAGACATCTAGCAACAAAGCTATCATTACTGAGTCAAGTATGGTGCTAAAGAGGGCAAACACATATAAAGGGGTCACTGCGGGCATAGCTTCAGGGGGGGTGTTTGGGATGTTACACCCCACTAATAGATGTATTTTTTGTTACATAGTTGGGCAAAGCTGCCTTCAAATGGGTACGGTGCAGTGTCTGACGGAATTCTCCCAGAATTTTTACATACACACTGACAACAATGCACTCACAGTCTCCTTCTCTCTGTTTTGAAATTCTTCAAAGATGTTAGTTATTTTACAAAATTTTGCGTTTTCTCTCATTCAGTATCCCTACCAATCAGTGTTCCTCTCCCTTTTCACTTCCCCCCTCATACACCCTGCTTGTTGTGTAATGTATTTTAAAATCATATGCCAATGTAATTGTTGGAAAATCTGACAATCACCACCCCAATCTTACTGACCAAGCTACGCCCCTGATTTTGCCCAAAGTACACTGCCAACTGGGAAGTAAGTGGCATTTTTCTTCCTTGAATGAGGCACCATTGCGCAGTTGCGGAACCCCTTAAGTGCCCACTACTTAAACTAGTCCACAACTTGGATGTCTTGCAATTACATTATTGGTATGAGTTGCCATGGTGGCTGCACTGTTAGATTTGAAACACCCCTTCTCGTGGTGCATTTATGTATGCTATGTTAGGTTAGCATTATGTGGCTAAATAGACGCTATTTGTATTCACATTGTGTATTCACATTATGCAACCCACTGAGTTATCCTCACAGCCTGTAAGTAGTTAGCTTGTGTGACTCCATTTTGTATTTCGTAATCACTAGAAGACTGCTTGGGCCGCGCTCCTACTAGGCCTTATTTTTGTTTTTGCTTGCCTTAGCAAAACTGTACTTCGTTATTATTTTCTCTCCTATTCAAGGGTATATCCCGACTTGCTAATGAACTGATATTCTATCTTTGCATTCCAATCTCGATGTGTAGCTCTGCTCTCACGTTAGGAGACGCTGAGACTCGGAACAGTGGCCTTGAACTACTGATAGTGCACCCCTCTGGTAGGTGCAAGCTTATCTCTGTGTACCTCCTTTGTTCATGCCCGGCTCAAGCTGGTAATTTTCCAGCAGAGGCGTGACCGAAGTCTCCAGAAGGGTTTATTATGTATTAGCGTACCCTGGGGAGTCAGTCCCCTTGACAAACATCTTACGGTGAAAGTCTGACTGGGCTCCTCTGCAGAATACATACCTGAATAAATGGAAGTTTTCATTCTATACTGTCAGACCGACTCTTCTGGGAAGGCATAGCGGGTGGTTGTATATAGCCTCCTCCTTCCTTCCTTTCTGCATAGCTCAAAGACTGACAATCTGCTACATATTTTCAACATATCAGAAATCTGTAAAAAAAAAAAAAGGCAAAAAAATTTCAATCAAAATCTGATAAGTAGATGTGGACTTACCATAAGTTACTGCAAACATATGATATTGGAAGATTTCAAAATAAATGAAGCCGAAAGATGCAATGCTCACCTGTTCAGGAAGAGGTCCCTTCCCGTACAAAAAATGCTATACTTTAAGGCATATGCCTCATTGCATGTGTGCTTCAGAATGCAGCTCACCTGCAAAGAGGGAAACATGAGGAGAAATGGAAACATTTCTCCTTATTATGCCTGCCTCAGGGGGGTCTCAGGAATATAGTGCAAATCCCTGTCTACAAGTCCTATTAAATGGGGATTTGTGTCAAAACTCATATGCGGTTGCACAGAAACGCCCATATACTACACATGGAACGTCCCCTTGATGCAAAGTAACACATGGCAGTGCATCGTGCAGGTTTATGTTACATTATGACACAAAATCTGACTCAAAACACGATTTGCGCTGAATTGCAAGTACCAACACAACACTTTGCATCCCACTGGCATTAAAAAAGCAAGGCGAACCTAAAACAACAACTAGGACCAAGGGTTGAGATATCAAAGGAACTGCCTTAAGGCACTTATCTTCTAAGTCATAGAACAAAGATAGAAGATGAGAGTGGAAAAAGTTACAACATGTCAGTAATGTTCATTTAAATGGGCTGATGTGGCTTGCAATTCTGGTTTTCTCATGTTCAGTATGCTCCATATGCATTTGGAAGTAAAGGTATAGTTTCAGATTATAATTAGCCTGACCACAGATCTGGCCTCACATTTTAGAAGTGTGTTATTCTTTCACGATGGCGTGTCAGTTGCAATGAAAGACAGTAGGACTGATCAAAATATAAACCTCTCAAAGCCCAGGGGTGGTCAAAAAAGAGGAAACAAGCAGGCAAACAACTCTTGTGGCACACAAAAAGGCAGTTGAAGGTTCTGCAACCAACATGTCATCTGAAAACTGATCAGCTCCAGACGAGCACCTTCAACAAGCCCTACAAAATCTAAGCTTTTTTTTATTATGTTGTTGACATTTGTTTAGTACACATTTTATGGTTACTAGGACCCTGCAGCACTTTGAGATGTTGTGCCACTTCTCAAGTGTTCTGAACTCCCCATCAAAGAACAGAGTCGGATTTAGGAGGTGATCATGTATTGTGGGTATTGTGCTTTTGGCTTTTTCTCAGTTTAGGTGGTCGTGCCTTATTCATTGTGACATAAGTGTAGAATGTGGGATGTGCATTTCATGACGACAGAGACTTTACCACTGGTACATGCACCTTCTCTGTCTCCTGGTGGAAGGAGAAGTATGGGGAATTTTCTTGATGACAGGGGTTGCTGTGTAAACAAGATAGACAATTATATGGACTATTAAAGCTGTGTGGCATGTATGTTAAGAGTTCTAATGAACAATTTCAGTTGGAGATTAGTGTCTGACGTTTTACGGCTGGAGTGCCTTGGTGAATACAATGATATCTAGCTTTGTGGCATATCAGTGCTGTGTGTGACATTCTGTCCAATGTGCTCTGTTTGATTTTATTCTATAATGTATATTTTTCAGAAGTGGTTTTGTGAGTCACAAAGGTCCTACCTATATATTTTACTTAAAGATGCGTTGGGTGTTTGAGAGGTTTTTTAAATAGCATGTTCTTGCTGCCTCTGTGTCTCGTGTCATAGAAGTGGTATAGTTAGCAATGGGATAGTCAGCATGGGGATGGCAAACTTGCACCATGTTGGCTTTCACAGGAGTGTTAAGGGTCAGAAAGTGAATAATTTACTAGGGTGGATGGTAACTCACCATCAGTAGTAAAGTCACTAACCTGTTAGGTCCAGACAAAGGTTTCAATAATTGATACCCGAGTTCAACGCTTGATAGCTATGGCACGTAGCAGACAGGCTTAACTTAACGAAAATTTGTAAAGCAGTTAGAAGTAGAAAAAGAGTTACAAATTCACAAACACAACACAATGAAAATCCCACTCTAATTTAGAAAAGTAGTAAACATTTTACCCAACTAAATGACACAATATTGACAAACTAGAATGTGGGTAATAGGCAAGGTGCACTGGTGTAGGTTTTCAATTTTGGTTTAAACTTAAAGTTCTGAAATATTAAAAAAGGTTGGGTGCTCATGCCGGTAACGTGTCCGTCCGACCACGTTATTCAGCTAATGATAAACTCGTGCAAACATAGATTATGAGTGCATCCCTGATTCAGGGCACACCTTGGGTTCTTCATGCAAGACTCCTTTTAGGAATATATCGATAGTGTCATTTATTCTTTTTTCAAATGTTCATTAAGATATTTCACGTCATATCATATGGATTTTTTTTTTAAACATTATTATTGCATTGTAAAATCCATGACATTCTTTAAACGCTCCGATGCATTTCGGGCTCCACAGCCCTTTTTCCAGCAGCTCTACAAATCTAATAAGATAAAGCCAGTAACTATTGTTTCCAAGTAAACATGTCAATAAACAACAAAAATGAAATTATCAGCACATAGTGGGGTGAACGCATGCTCGCGCTACAAGTGAAATGGAGAAAAAACCGGAGTGGAAATAGTGAAGGGAGTGTGGTCGGTGAACGGGTATGACGCTGTAATGGTAAGTGAAATCATTACACTTACGTGTCCAGATATCAGGAAGTTCAACAGTAACTAAGTGAAAAAAAGAAGCAACCGGTAAATTCAACGTTCATCTCAAGGTACTGTCTCACGAATGTGAGATCGATCGGTGACCTGGCGGTATAAGAACCGATTTACTTATTGAGTAGAATAGGTGCGGGACCTTGTTTCGATGTGTGAGCTTCCAACAGGTACAGGACCTTGCTTCGAAGTGTGGGATTCAAAAGGTGTAAGTCAAGTGATGGGGTGAAGGGTCAACTAACGCGATAGTCTGGCGTGGGTTGTGAGAATAAAAAATGGACTGAAAGATGAACGGCGGCCATCTTGGGATCGAAAAATGTGCGAGTGAAACGTGAACAATAAATTTAATGAAATATCAACACAGTTAAGTGACATATTTACATTACAGGTGACAACGAAAGGATATAACATCAGGAGGCCACCATAATTAATGGTTATATGAAGCAGCTCAATTCAGTCCTATCATTAAGCCCAAAAGGCTTCATAGCTTGAAGGCAGTAAATCCACGATATTTCATGTTGCAGCAAGCATTTGTTATTGTCTTTGCCCTCTTGTTTTTCAATAATTTCAAGTACCAAATATTTCAATTGAGCAATGTTGTGTGATTGTTCCATAAAGTGTGCAGCAATGTTCGATTCCTGGTTCGAATATTCGATTTATGTTCATTAAGTCGGACTTTTATTTTCCTTTCAGTTTTTCCGATGTAGATCTTACCACATGGACACTTTAGTAAATAAATCAAGTTGGATGAGTTGCATGTAGCGTTGACGTTGAGCTTGATGTTGTGACCTTTCATAGGGTGGGTGATAGAATTGCCTTTGATGACGTTATTACAGCTTTTACAATTCATACAAGGGCGGATGCCTCTTGATTCCCCCCGTTTGGGTGGTACTTTCGACAGTATCTCCTTAATGTTTTTGTTGCGTATGAATGCAAAAATGGGCGGTGAATTAAATACATTTTTGAATTCAGGTTCTGACGTGAGAATAGGCCAGTGTTTCAAAATTATTTTTTTGTATGTAGCACTAAGGGTAGAAAATTTCAATACTAATACCATCCTGGTATCTTCTGGTTTAGTTGTTCTCATAAGTGCTTGTTCTCTCGGGATCATTGATACATGGTTTTCAGCTTGTTTTATGATGTCCTGGGGGTAGCCCCTATCTATGAACCTGATACCCATTTCTTTGATACGTTTTACACTCAAATTGGCGTTGGATATTATACATTTACCGCGTAACATCTATGAGTACGGTAGCTGACGTTTCAAAGAGCCCAGGTGGAAGCTGGAAAAATGCAATATATTATTGCGTTCCATTTGTTTGCGGAACAGGTCAGTTTCAAAGCCCGTAGTGGTTTTAGAAATGAGTACATCCAAAAGTGTGATTGTCTCCTCACTTATCTCCCAAGTGAGTTGGATTCTATCATCTTTAGTGTTCAATTCAGTCAGCATTTGTTGTAAATGTTCTTTTGTATCCTTCCATATGAAGAATAAATCGTCAATATATCTGACGAATAATTTCAAATTGTTAGACCAGTTAGGGTTTCCATTAATGTTAATTTCTTCGAATTCTCTCATGTAAATGTTCGCATATGTGGTTGCTGCGCAATTTCCCATGGACATCCCGGATAGTTGCATGTACCATACTTTTTCATATTCGAAATAGCTGTGGTATAAAGCGAACATCATAAGTTCCATAAGGAATTGTTGCATTGAGGTGTCAATCTCACTGTTCAGAATAGCCTTCTCAATTGCGTCGATGCCCCCCCATGGGGATAGACGTGTATAAAGATTTTACATCTGCTGTACACAGAATTAGGTTTTCTCCTTCTTGTGGAATGACTTCAGAGAGTTTAACAAGGAATTCCCTGGTGTCTTTCACATAGCTTTTCATTTGTTTCACTAATGGCTGAAGGTACCTATCTAGGAACTTCCCCACTGATTCGTGTAGGGAACCACTGGTGGATACGATCGGTTTGAATGGAGGGTCTTCAATGTTTTTATGAATTTTAGGAGTCATATGTATCGATGGGCTTTTAGGATGTTCTACCAATAAATATTTCTTGGTCTTTTCATCAATAATTCCTGATTAATAGGCTTTCATAAGTATTTCATTTAGTGTGGCTTTGAATTGAATGGTAGGGTTGGCATCTAATTTCATATATGTTTCCAAATCAGAGATATGTTCGTACATCTTTCTTTGGTACATTTGGGTGTTTAAAATCACCAACGCTCCGCCTTTGTCGGCTTTAATACATTTGATATCTTTATTGTTTGCGATTCTTTTAAGAGTATCTTGGTCTTTTGGAGTGATGTTTTTGGTGATTTTTTTGTTGTAGTTGATTTTCATAAGGTCTTGTTTAACCAAAGTCTCAAACGTGTCTATGCATTTATGGCTGCAAGGCGCTTGGTATGAGCTAGGAGGGCGTAGGCCCAACAGTAAATCAGGTTTTGTGTCTGTAGTAGGTGGTAAAACATTATCAAAGAAATGACGTAGTCGCAATTTCCGTGTAATTTTGAAAGTGCTAACTTCAAATTCAAGTAAATTAGTTTGTGTGGTCGGAATAAACGAGGTACCTTTTTGTAGCAGTTTCATTTCGTGTGGTGTTAAAGTGGTGTCCGAAATATTCATGACTAAGGGCTAGATGTAGGTAACTTCAATTTACCGACTCATAAATACCGAATTTTACCGATTCGGTATTTATGAATCGGTAAATTAGAAGGAGGGAGATGTAGGAAAATTATTTTTTTGAATTACCGAATCTGTAAAAATCGGTATTTACCGAATCGGTAAATACCGATTCAGTATTGCCCATTGATTCCTATGGGCCTCGAAGCCCATAGGAATCAATGGGCAATAACAAATCGGTATTTACCGATTCGGTAAATACCGATTTCTGCAAGGGTGCAGGGGGTGTCACTTTGACACCTTCTAGCACCCCAAATACAGGCACGTGTAATATGTGGCACACATACATGCCCTAAGGGCATGTCTGTGTGTCACATTGCACAGGTGTGCATGCACAGATGTGCATGCACACCTGTATTCGGTATTTTGCCACCCGATAGGATTGGGTGGTAAAATACCGACTCTTAAGGGCCTGTGGCACTCTGTGAAGTGCCACCTACATCTCATTTACTGAATCGGTAAATTTACCGATTCGGTATTTTACCGATTCTGTATATAACAAAAAATTACACGCCAATACCCTCATTAAGTACCATAAAGCATCTAGAATTCCCCGTGGATTAAGGATAGCGCTGAAACCATCCTTATGCAAGAATTCCAAAATATTCCAAGAAAAATGGAACGCAATTCTCAATAAATGTAGTCTAGATCTTATTCTACTCATAGTAGAAGAACTGTCTAACATACTAGTGGACCTTAACAACGAAATCAAAGACATTGAAAAAGAATTAGAAGACAGTGTTCCACCTGAAGATTGGTCTAAAATTTTAGAAGACATCAAAATACAACTGGATAAACACACGAGAGAAATCAATGAGAGGAAAATAAAAAAGTTCAGGAGAGATACCCTGGACTACAAACTGGGAGAAGTTTACACCTGGGCGTAGGTGTACGCTCAGAGACGCAGGAACAAGCCATACAGTCAGCAAACTGACACATCCTCTTCTGAAAGTGAATCATCCTGCCATCCAACAAAAAAAACTGGTCCAGTCACTACTGTACTTCGAACATCTAAAGACACCAGCGAGAAACCTATGCCTAGAGACGGCAGTCCATCCACTTCTGAACATTTTTTAGAGGAAGGCCAGAACGACAGAGGAGACTCCAGAGGGGTAAAAGAAAAAGAGAAAAGCCATCCCAATACAAGAAGCACGATTGTGAAAAAAGACAACAAAAAGAAGAACACTTAGTTATCAATATTTCGGACACCACTTTAACACCACACAAAATGAAACTGCTACAAAAAGGTACATCGTTTATTCCGACCACACAAACTAATTTACTTGACTTGGAAGTTAGCACTTTCAAATTTACACGGAAATTGCGACTACGTCATTTCTTTGATAATGTTTTACCACCTACTACAGACAAAAAACCTGATTTACTGTTGGGCCTACGCCCTCCTAGCTCATACCAAGCACCTTGCAGCCATAAATGCATAGACACGTTTCAGACTTTGGTTAAACAAGACCGTATAAAAATCAACTACAACAAAAAAATCACCAAAAACATCACTCAAAAAGGCCAAGATACTCTTAAAAGAATCGCGAACAATAAAGATATCAAATGTTTTAAAGCCGACAAAGGCGGAGCGATGGTGATTTTAAACACCCAAATGTACCAAAGAAAGATGTACGAACATATCTCTGATTTGGAAACATATATGAAATTAGATGCCAACCCTACCACTCAATTCAAAGCCACACCAAATGAAATTCTTATGAAAGCCTATGAATCAGGAATTATTGATGAAAAGACCAAGAAATATTTATTGGTAGAACATCCTAAAAGCCCATCAATACATATGACGCCTAAAATTCATAAAAACATTGAAGACCCTCCATTCAGACCGATCGTATCCATCAGGGGTTCCCTACACGAACCAATGGGGAAGTTCCTCGATAGGTACCTTCAGCCATTAGTGAAACAAATGAAAAGCTATGTGAAAGACACCACGGAATTCCTTGTTAAACTCTCTGAAGTCATTCCACAAGAAGGAGAAAACGTAATTCTGTGTACAGCAGATGTAAAATCTTTATACACGTCTATCCCCCATGGGCGGGTCATCCACGCAATTGAGAAGGCTATTCTGAATAGTGAGATTGACACCTCAATGCAACAATTCCTTATGGAACTTATGATGTTCACTTTATACCACAGCTATTTCGAATATGAAAAAGTATGGTACATGCAACTATCTGGGATGTCCATGGGAAATTGCGCAGCACCCACATATGCAAACATTTACATGAGAGAATTCGAAGGAATTAACATTTATGGAAACCCTAAATGGTCTAACAATTTGAAATTATTCGTCAGATATATTGACGATTTATTCTTCATATGGAAGGATACAAAAGAACATTTACAACAAATGCTGACTGAATTGAACACTAAAGATGATAGAATCCAACTCACTTGGGAGATAAGTGAGGAGACAATCACATTTTTGGATGTACTCATTTCTAAAACCACTACAGGCTTTGAAACTGACCTGTTCCGCAAAGAAACGGACCGCAATAATATATTGCATTTTTCCAGCTTCCACCAGGGCTCTTTGAAACGTCAGCTACCGTACTCCCAGATGTTACGCGCTAAACGTATAACATCCAACGCCAATTTGAGTGTAAAACGTATCAAAGAAATGGGTATCAGGTTCATAGATAGGGGCTACCCCCAGGACATCATAAAACAAGCTGACAACCGTGTATCAATGATCTCGAGAGAACAAGCACTTATAAGAACAACTAAACCAGAAAATACCAGGATGGTAGTAGTATCGAAATTTTCTACCCTTAGTGCTACATACAAAAAAATAATTTTGAAACACTGGCCTATTCTCACGTCAGAACCTGAATTAAAAAATGTATTTAAATCACCGCCCATTTTTGCATACACATGCAACAATAACATTAAGGAGATACTGTCTAAAGTACCACCCAAACGGGGGGAATCAAGAGGCACCCGCCCTTGTATGAATTGTAATAGCTGTAATAACGTCATCAAAGGCAATTCTATCACCCACCCTATGAAAGGTCACAACATCAAGCTCAACGTCAATGCTACATGCGACTCATCCAACTTGATTTATTTACTAAAGTGTCCAATGGGAAAGATCCACATCGGAAAAACTGAAAGAAAAATAAAAGTCCGACTTAATGAACATAAATCGAATATTCGAACCAGGAATGAAAAATCGAACATTGCTGCACACTTTATGGAACAATCACACAACATTGCTCAATTGAAACATTTGGTACTTGAAATTATTGAAAAACGAGAGGGCAAAGACAATAACAAATGCTTGCTGCAACGTGAAATATCGTGGATTTACCGCCTTCAAGCTATGAAGCCTTTTGGGCTTAATGATAGGACTGAATTTAGCTGCGTCATTTAACCACTAATTATGGTGGCCTCCTGATGTTATATCCTTTCGTTGTCACCTGTAACCTGTAAGGTAAATATGTCACTTAACTGTGTTGATATTTCATTAACTTTATTGTTCATTTTTAACTCGCACATTTTTCGATCCTAAGATGGTCGCCGTTCATCTTTCAGTCCGCTTTTTATTCTCACAACCCACGCCAGACTATCGCGTTAGTTGACCCTTCACCCCATCACATGACTTACACCTTTTGAATCCCACACTTCGAAACAAGGTCCTGTACCTGTTGGAAGCTCACACGTTGAAACAAGGTCCCGCACCTATTCTACTCAATAAGTAAGTTGGTTCTTATACCGGCAGGTCACCGTTCGATCTCACATTCGTGAGACAGTACCTTGAGATGAACGTTGAATTTACCGGTTGCTTCTTTTTTCACTTAGTTACTGTTGAACTTCCTGATATCTGGACACGTAAGTGTAATGATTTCACTTACCATTACAGCGTCATACCCGTTCACCGACCACACTCCCTTCACTATTTCCACTCCGGTTTTTTCACCATTTCACTCGTAGCGCGAGCATGCGTTCACCCCACTATGTGCTGATAATTTCATTTTTGTTGTTTATTGACATGTTTACTTGGATACAATAGTTATTGGCTATATCTTATTTGATTTGTAGAGCTCCTGGAAAAAGGGCTGAGGAACCCGAAATGCATCGGAGCGTTTAAAGAATGTCATGGATTTTACAATGCAATAATACTGTTTAAAAAAAAATTCCATATGATATGACGTGAAATATCTTTATGAACATTTGAAAAAGAATAAATGACACTATCGATCTATTCCTAAAAGGAGTCTTACATGAAGAACCCAAGGTGTGCCCTGAATCAGGGATGCACTCATAATCTATGTTTGCACGAGTTTAACAATATTGACAAATTCAATAAGGAGAACAAAAGCTATGAATTTTAAATTTTAATTTTAATTTTAGTTTTAAAGGATCTTAGTGAAAAAGTAAAGCCTCAATAAAAAGTACTGTTCATGTGTGACCAGGGTCGTGGTGTGATTTCAGGCAAACAGCGAAGGACCACAGGTTGGTCACATCAAACAGGTTTCTGCCAGACAAAGATATTACCTTCTGATATAGTCTCTGAAATTGATGTCAAAGTCCTTCAGGAGTCAGGGTTGCTAACTGTAATCAAGGAAGTACTCTCAAAGCTGGATAGCAAATGGAGGAGGCCCAGCTGAAGGCTTTGGTTTTGCCGAGCAAAGCTCAGAGTGAGAAAAGATCAGATTGTGCTCACAGGGAAGCCTGCTTATTGGCCAGATTCTTTTCACACCTTTGCTCAATAAGATTTCTTCCTTTGAACTTAGTTTCTTTTCTGAGGTTCAGGATCCTCCAATGTGGCCAGGCTGCAGTCTGGATCTGTGCAGATCGCACTAAAGTCAGACAGACTTGCTGTGAGGGTCTGCTGCACAGGGTTTTTGAGTGGCAAAAATCCATGGGTAGGACCAGCTTCATTTTCTTGCCCAGTGAGGTTGCACCTTGAGCGGATTGGCTTGAGTGGTTTGTCCCAGTCTGGAAATCAAACATTTTCCTGAGTCCCACTTTTTCAGAGATTATTGAAGGAGTCCAGCTGTGCACAGACAAGGGTTCCATGACATCAGGATCAGCTTTCAGGGAACACAATTTTCCCCGGCGTGGGCCACAAGCATGGTGCAGCCCAGGTCCAGGTGCAACTGATCAGGTGGGCACTTCAGGAAAAGGCTTTTTTTGGTTTGTTGTGACCCTGCAGCCACACAGAATGTCAGCCAGCTGGCACTGGGAGCCCAGTTCTGTGTCCTGGGTACAAGTTGGAGCACATTCAACCCTTCAAGTCTCCTCACAGGTCCTAATCAGCAAGTACAGTCTGTTTTACAAACTTTATTCGACAATTAAGTCATAAAAGTGTACATACATATATTTAGACAAATGTTGATTAAAAAGTCATAGAAAATCCATACAATAAATATTTTAAAAAGTATTAAACTAGAATAGACTATGCCGAATTACAGTGTAAGAAGGGATAAAAACAAATTCATCAACATACATTTATCCAGAGGAGTATTGCACAAAAATGCACGGGGGTTAGCCCCAGTATACATGGGCAAATACAGCTTAATCTTCACATAGTTACCGCTGAATATTTTGTGCGGATTACCCAAGCCCATTTCAAGAATTTAGCCACAGCAACAGCAATTCTAGGCGTCGGGTCAGTAGTTAAAATTCTCAAAGCCTCAGCATGTCTGTATATCCCAAGCAGTTTACATAATGGCTTAAGCCACATCGTTCTGGGGGCAGTGTACAAGGGACAAAAAAATAAAAAGTGACTTATTGACTCTTGGTCCTGCCCACAATTGGGACATCTGTCGTTTCCACTTTTATCTGCCCATTTAACCATTAAGAATCTTACTGGGAGTGATCCTACCCTAAGCTGGAAATAGAGCTTACGATCCTGTTGTTTACCAATGATATCCCAGTATTGTTCCAATTTTGGTTGGGCTTTAATGTCCATGAAACGACCAGTTAAATGAGCGGAGAGACCCTCTGACCTTACTTCTGTCACCACCATCTCCCAATATTTTTCTTTTAGCAATTTTTTAGAGGGAAACTGAGCGTTTTCCGGGTCCTCCCATAAGTCCCTTATTCCTAATTTGAGGAGTATCGACCTGATGTTCTTAAGCCAATGTATTCTTTGGCCCGTATCCTTAGCCATTATTTCCCTTAAACCCTGGGCATAATGCTGTAATTCCTCTGTTGTCCATAAACGGCGCCAGTAGAGGACTGGGCGCAAAATGGCAAGATCCCGGACCGCCTTTTTTCCAAGATCCCACATTAGCGGTATTAACGGGGTACTTATGGGAACGCTAGTAGCTTTTCGGAGGAATTCATTTTCAGCTAGCGTTAGCTTTCTAAGGTCTTCGAAACCCCAGAGTTCGGTTCCATATAGGACCGAACCTAAGACCTTCATCCCGTAAACTTCCAATAAAGGGCTAATGGGCTTAGTTGTTGAAGAGGTACATTTTTTCCAAAGGATGCCTGCCTGCTGGCGGAGTTTTAGGAACCGCAATGTCCAATTGGCTAGACCACCCCAGGTCTTTTTGAAGGGTAACTCCCAGGTAGGTGAAGGCATCTACCCGCTCCAGCGGGGAGACATTCATATTAATCAGCCCTCTGAAAGGTCTATTTGACCCGCACGTTTTGCGGCCAGTCAGAACCATATACTTAGTTTTTGTCGTATTTATTTCTAGGCCCCTATTCAAACAGAAATCTTCAAACCGCTTCAGGGCTTGCTGGAGTCCACTCGGGGTCTTTGAAATGATGAGAGTGTCGTCCGCGAACATGAGGATCGGGACCCGCTCACCGGACATCACAGGGGCATCGGTCGGGACCAGGGAGAGGAAATCCGCAACCACATTCACGAAGAGCGAGAATAAGGTGGGAGCCATGACGCAACCCTGCCTCACTCCACGCTCCACCCGAAAGGGCACGGTAACCTCCCCCTGGGAACCCCACCATACCCGAGCGAAGGTATCCTCATGCAAGCGGACAATCAAACTCAACAATTCAGGTGCCATCCCCAGGTCCGCTAAAACTTTCCATAGAGTATAACGCGGGACCAGGTCAAAAGCCGCTTTTAAGTCAACAAAAACGGCATACAAAGTGCCCTTTTCCAGGACCACGGTACGCCAATATAATATGTTGAACCGGAAGACCTGGTCTATGGTACTTGTTTTTGGGCGGAAACCAGCCTGGAGGTGACTTATAATATTGTCATTATCCATCCAGGTCTGAATTCTGCCCAAAACCAGCCGTCCCATGATTTTTTGTAAGCAGTCAATTAGACTTATTGGTCTATAATTGGCCGCAAGTGACTTATCACCCTTTTTATACACCGGCCCAATTTCTGCCCCTTTCCATGAGATGGGCACCTCCATCCCTTGGGCTATGGCGTTTGCCACATACAAGATGTAAAATCGCCAGCGCCCTCTGTTGCTCAGAAATAAATCTGCGGGAACACAGTCCATGCCGGTAGCACGACCCTCAGTGACCTGGTCCAATACCCTATCCACATCATTCAAGGAAAAAATAGGTTCCTTGTACATAATATGGAGATAGACTCCATCGCTATTACCAGTGGCACTGGCAGCATACTGGGGCTTGAAATAATCGACCCAAGAATTGCGATCAACATTATTAAGAGGGCTCTCTCGATGTCCTCCTCTGTCCCATTTAAAGATTTCCCAAAAGAGTTTGGGATTCTTTGCTGAACACGCCACTTTCAGATCCTGCCACAGGCCCTCTTCCCTATCCCTTTTAGCAACAAGTTGCTTGAGCCTATAGTTCACTCGAGCCAGTCTAACTGCACCCATGTCTTTAGACGTTAAGGCTAGACCCAAATCCCTCCTTGCTTGACGACAGGAGCTATTATACCAGCTCTCTGGTTTTTTAGCTGCAGTTCTTCTTTTTCCTAAACCAGGTTTACAGAAGTATGTCTTCAGTTTAGTAAAGAGCCTATTGTGTACCTCTAGTAAAAGGTAAGGGGGAGAACCGTTCAGTATAACATCCTCCATAGCCTTTAGGGCCCCTTCCAGGTCTCCCTCGATGAAACTAATTATTTCCTGATGCTCAGCGACTTGACATAATTTAAGGTGTCGCTCATCATTTGCCATAACTAAATCCGAGTAGCGATGCCCCTGGTGAGCTTCCTCCCCTGTGTGAATACCCAGGTTAAACTTTGCACTCAGAGGATTGTGGTCGCTTTCAATACGTGACACAACTTCCATATCGAGGAGAGTTGACCACATCTTGAGAGGGACAAGTAAGTAATCAATGTTGCTTGCCCTAGCACCATTGTCAAAACTTTCCTTCCCCATTTTATCTGAGGGTGTACACCAGTTGGCAGCTCTCAATTCATTTTCTAAACACAAGCCCTTTAACTGAATAGCAGCCTCAGTCCATTTTTTTTATAGGTTTGGTACTGAGTTGGGGAACTCCCCATCTAGCGTCCTTCTCCTCTGTCAAATGGATATCATCCAAACCAAGGGGTTCAAAAGTGGTATTAAAGTCCCCAGTAATAAGTGACATAATGTTGTTTGGGGAAGCCTGTAGTAATGTATCAAGTTTAGCTACAACTTCCGATTTCTTGCCACCTTGAAGCCCCCTAGCATAAACATTAAAAATGTTGATTTCTAAATCTGCGTGAAAACTAAATCTGACACCAAGAATATCATCACATACAGGGGGGAGCAACTGGGTTTTACATTTTAGAGACTGCTTGACCCATATAACTAAACCCCCCATAGGTCGCCCTTTAGTTTTTTTTATAGCAGGGACAAAAAAATTCAAATAGCCAACTCTAAACATTGGTTCGACTGCCCAGACTTCTTGAAACAAACAAATGTCAAAATGGTTAATGAAGTCTGCCCAATCCTGCGAATTAAGTTTTGAGACTAAACCTGCTACATTCCAGGAAACCAGCAATGTCTGGCTTAGTGGACCATCTGGTAATATTGCCAAATTGTCCCGTACTGGTTGTCTCCCTAAACCATAATGTATACTATACTGTCTATTCAAAGACTGGTCTACCTCTAAAGCCTGAGGGATAATGTCACATGTGGAGCGTTGCCCAACCTCCTCCAGCCCTTCATCTTTACTACACTGAATTGGGACAATCCCTTTCCCAGTCTCCATCCCCTCCCTTCCAGCCCCTCCCCTACTACTCTGAATGGACTTTTGTTGTTCGTACTGTCAGTCGCAGTCCCCTAGCCCCGACAGGGTCTGAAATCTGTTGAACAACCTTATGTTCCCTAAGGGGCAAAAATTAGATACAGGCCCCTGAGAAAACATATCCCTCTCGAAGGAAACTGGAATTGGGGGGGGGCATAGAAATAGGCTAAGGGTAGAACTTGGACATATCATTATGGGACCAGTTACAGATGAAGTTGACACACATCTGGTCTCTAAAATTAATAACGATACAGTCTCCTGCAACAGTCTTACATCCCTTCCCTATCCTGTTAACTCTCCTGACACCCATAATATCAGCACGCATGTACACTGCCAATGGGCGGTGTTTATTTAGCCAGAAAATACATTTATGCTTTAGATCTTGGTATGATTCTCGTTTCCCACGAGCTAGTGGGGGGACCCATACCAAAACTACCACAAAAGGGTCTGACTGGGGAGGAAGGTCAATATAAGGTAAGGAAGGCTCACTATGGGCTCTGGTTGAGGCGGATAAAGATGGCTGTTATTAGGTACCGGGGGAGTATCTGCCCGTGACAGGGTGGTTTGTGATGTCTCGCTAACTTGATGTATTTTTCCCACTCCCGTCTGGGTGACTGGTTGTGAATTAACAGTTTGCCCCTTATCAGCAACCAACACAGGCCTTGCAGTCTGGCTTGACCCAGTAACACTGTTAGAATTCGATGGACCATTGGCAACGGTAGATTTTGGCCTTAGAGTATGGATGACACGACTTGGTCCTGCCTGTTTCTGAGCTAATGCCAATGAAAATTCCAGGCACACCAGTCTGTTTTCAATGGCGTCCAGCCGTTCATGCAAAGGATGACACATTTTCTTAAAGGTAACTTCCAGTCTTTTCCAAAAAGAAGGACCCAACTCCATATGTGGATCCTCCCCCCTATGATCCTTACAACTTCCCTGCCCACTTCTATCAACCCCGTCCAATTGTACGGGGGTGGTAGGTGACATTACTACTGTGTCATCAGGTGGGGCATTACTTTTGCAAGATCTTGCTTTTTCCCACCAGCATTGGTTTGAGGACCAGGGCGTTTCTATTTTGTTTGCTCCTTCCCCTTTGGTTGGACCATAATGGCTTTCACTTGACCAGCAGATCGAGTCTTAATTTTAGGAGATGGCACTCTAACTATATCACTGCTGGGCACTACTTCTTTTGGGGAGTTGTCACTTATAATCATGATCTCTGCTGACTGAAGTGGAGAAGCAGTTACCACTCCTGAGGGGGAAGTGAGCCCTGCGAGTTAGTTTGTAAGTTGGTCTGTGATCTGGCATGTGCCAGGGGGCCCAATGAAGACCTTTTATCAAAGAGTGTGTCCAAGGATAGTCTTTGTTCAGTAAGTTCAATATCCTTGGCAAGTGCATTTGATACCCTTATCAGAAAATTGTCAAGAGTTCCTAATAGTGAACCACCAGTTGATTTCCTACAGTTGGGATCACCATCTTGTACGGTTGCCATCCTTTATGTACCTTGTATACTACTTGAATCGGTGTCAAATATATTCCAGTATGTCACTGACCTTGGTTATAACATAGCAGGTGTCAGAGGGGTGGCCCGTCCCGTCCTTATCCGGCCTTGAACGGGCTTAAACGGGCCCGCCTTTGGCCCGGGCTTCGCCCGGCGCGTCCTGCGAAGCAGGTCTCTGCGCCTGCTTTATGCACCTCCGGGTGCGGGCGCGGCGTCAGCGGTGCGCGTCGCCGCTGTGCCTGCCGGGAGTTGTGGTCCCGGGGCGGCGGCGCGAAGAATGGCGTTTGCTGACTCTTGGCCGGTGGCGGAGTTGAATATGGCCCTCTGGACTCTTGGCAGTGGCGGCGATCCTAACAGGTAAGGTTAGTCAGTGTCAGCAAGTACAGTCCTTCTTCTGTTCTTCCATTGGCAAAAAGTTCCCAGGACCAAGTCATGCCACTTTTGCAAAACATCTAATGTGCTTTACAGAAGGCTAACCCAGACTCCACTATTCTAGGGACAATCCAAGATGGCACAGGCCTTATGCCGTTCGAGGGATCTTGTGTGCAAGGTAGGGATAAGTTTGGGAAATGTGCAGTCCCCTCCTGCTAAGCTGCACTAAACTGGTTCTGGGACCAGTTCTCGCTCACACTGGGCTGGGACACAAAAGTATCATTGAGCAGGCTTTATCTCTGTCCCTTTCAGGTCAATAAAGTTCCTGGAACATCCCCAGCTGTACTTCCTAGGCTAATATGGTCACTTGTCACACACCAAGCCCATTCTGTAGAAAGGTAAGCCATTGCCCTGCTCTAGGATCATTTTTCATACATCGTTATGGTCAAACACTGACAGGGCAGAAGCTGACAGGCTAATGCAAAGTAGCCTCAAGGAGATATAGCCTGGGAAAAGACAACTTTCAAAGTCACTTGTCCTAACTATTTAGTAAAAATGTAACCTCAGAATTGAATTGGATTTTTTAATAAATATTTAAAATATTGGTTGAAATATTTCTCTAGCTTGTCCCAAACCTGAGTTAGCATAATTAATGTAATCTTTCCTCATGGGTCTGTCAGAGTCTTCCACAGAAAAATAGCATTTCGGGGCTTGTTACTGCTGGGATGTGTCCCTCTTTTAAATACCATGCATCACTTTAGTTACAGGCGACAGTCCCACTGGTGGACCTAAATATTATAACAAGCACATGTTTGTCGTGTATGGTGTTTTCTTTCTTGTTCTGAAAATCAATAAAAGAAATGTAAACTTAAATAACATGCATCCTATCTTACAGAGGGGTGACTTGTTAATATTTTCACTTTTAAAAATGGGTATTTTGACACGTTGGACTGCAGGTCTAAACTGAGGCAGTCAGTCTAAAATGGTGGACCTGAAGTCATGTTTTCTTTGACATGTTAGTAGGTGGCTGTAAGACGTGGTATCTTTTGGTGTGGTTTCCCCTGACCTTTTCTTTTCTTTTCTGACCTCCTGTTTTGACTGTGTGTTGAACATTTTTTGAGCTGGCTGTAGGTCTGTGTACTTTTTTACTCCTGTTCATGACTAAAGAACATGTGCTTTGTGTCAAAAGGTTTATCCATGATTGGCATATTTGATTTACTGATAAGTCCCTAGTACAGTGCACTACCTGTGCCCAGGGCCTGTAAATCAAATGCTACTAGTGGGCCTGCAGCACTGATGGTGCCACCCAGATGAGTAGCCTTGCAAACATGTCTCAGGCCTGACACTGCAGAGCCTTCGTGTGCATTTTAAACTGCCATTTCGACCTGACAAATTAACCTACTTGTCAGGCCTAAACTTTCCTCTTTATGACACATAGGTCACCCCTAGAGTAGGTCCTAGACAGGCCATGGGCAGGGTGCAATGTACTTAATAGGTAGGACATGTACTTTTCAGTTTTACATGTCCTGGGAGTGAAATGCTCTCAAATTCGTATTTCACTACTGCAAGGCCTATCTCTCCTATAGGTTAACTTTGGAGCTGCCTTGTACCATTTTACAAGTGTAACTTTCAATTAGGAAAATATAGGAAAAGAAGGTTTGGTGTCTCTGGACTCACAATTTAAAAATACATATTTAGGTGAAGTTTAAATTGCAGGTCTGAAAATGCTACATTTAGAAAGTTGGCATTTTCTTAACTAAGCCATTCTATGCTGTCTTCCTGTCGGTGGAATCAACATCTGGGTTAAGTAACAGCTGGGGTTTATGCATTTCCTCTAGACAGTCACACACAAAGGGACCTGAAGTGTGCCACTCACATCAGTATGGTCTATCACAAGGATGATGGGCCTTCCTGAGCCAGAGGTAGTAGATAACTCTTGTACCTGAATAGGGCAGTGTCTGTCCCCACAAAAAGGGTTACATATCCCCCTGTAATGAGTCTGGAGCCAGGTCAAGAAACGGCAGGGACCTGTGCACTACAAAGACTTTTCTTTGAAGTCTCCCTACTTCAAAGGCTAAAAGGATTACAAGTACTAGACATCTGATACAATATGTTCAGAACCCTTCTGGGACTGAGGACATTATACCAGGAAGAAGGGCTGTTGTGCTGCTAGGAGGGACTTTCTCTTTGCTGCTAGATTGTTGCGTTGGCTGCTCTCTGCTTCTTCTTGCCTGGGAGTGAGAAAACTAGACCTGGCTCTCTACATTCTGCATGTCTAAAGGTCCTCAAAGGGCCTGTTGGGTTTGCCTCTTGTTTCTGAAGCCTCAGGGATATCGAAGACTTCCCCTGTATCTTGCTACCAGCACCAGGACTCCTCTGCTATGAGACCTGCTCTTCCAAGTGGTGCCAAATCCTGTCCTGAGCCCTTGGAAGTGAGTGATTAGTACTGCGGCTCAAGAAACCAATGCATCTACCTCCAAAGCATTAATTAGAACCAGTGCATTTTCCTGCCTGCACCGAAACTGCAGACACTGCTTGCCGAATGTGTGGTGCAATGACTGCAGCACAGCTCCGAGTTTGCTGATGCAGCACCTCTGTATGGCCACTGCTGCCTGGGCACCAGACACCATATCACTGATGTCTGCAATGCACCGTCCCAGGACCCCAATGCAAACCCAGCAGTTCGACATCGATGCATCGGCCCGATGGACATTGCTTTTTTATTACGACGCGTCTACAACGTTGCACCGGCTTCAGAAATTATGCATCGCCTTGTACGGCAACGCATCCCTTCTATGCACAACGTATAGTCTGTGATCTCCGTCACATCCAAGGTACTGTCAGCGGGTCTATCTGACTCCTGTATCAGGTCCGTACTCTATCATGGTCGGACTGAACATTTGGATTTGCTCTGGTCAAGATCGACCAGATAACCCCAGTTGGGGCTATTGATTTCTAAGCCCTGCATTTTTTATTCAATCTTGCAAAATTCTTATCTTCACCTTTGTATATTGTATTTTTATTGATTTGGTCTTGTTTTACTCAGATAAATATTGGCTACTTTTCTAAACTGGTATGAAGTACTTTTGTGGTGTTTTCACTGTGTTACTGTTTATGTGTGCGCACAAATACTTTGCACATTCCCTCTTTAGTTTAGTCTGACTGCCTTGTGCCAAGCTACCAGAGGGTGAGCACAGGTAAGCTTTTAGGGTGCACTAGACTTACCTTGGCTAGGATTGTAGTACCTGCTTGGACAAGGTGCATACCTCTGCCAACCAGAAACCCAATTTCTAACATTATTTAATATATTAGTTGAAATATTTCTCCAGCTTGTCCCAAACCTGAATTAATATTTTAATCTGCACTCTAGTTTTGCACAGAGTCCTGTCTGAGCTTTCCACAGTAAAATGGCCTTTAGGGGCTTGTCACTGCCGGGATAAATCCCTCTTTTAAATGCTACACATCATATATTATGGACTACAAGGCCTACATAGGGCTAACATTAATATTTAAGAACTCTTTTTCACTTTTAAGAATTGATTTTTTGACAGGTCGAACTGCAGGTCTAAACTGCAGCATTCTGGCTAATATGGTAGGGCTGAAGTCATGTTTTCTTTGACATGCTAGTGGGCGGCTGAATAGGTGATGCAGTCCACAGGTGACATTTAACTTTTCATGTTATGGGTTTACCATCTATGCCTTATACCATGGCCTTACAGGAGCAATAAATATGTCAATCAGGGATTAGATAGTTTGCATATGTTTTAGGGGTTACCACATATGCACTGTGGACTGGACGGCAGTGCAGCAGTGTGCAGAGTATAGGAAACAGCAAAAAAAACCTCAGCAAAAAATGAGGTTGCCCATGTAAAAAGGGTGATTTCTCCCCATTTCATATGCATTGTTGGATGCTTATGCTGTAGATCCATAGTAGAAAATGATGTAGTAAGCTGTATACCAGCTGGCTGCCTGGCATACCTGTGCTGTGCCGCATATAAGACGTGTTATATCCAGTGTGTGTTATGCTGATTGGGTGTGTGTGATTTGATTTGTAAACATGTTTGGGAATTTTTAGATAGATCAGTGGTTCTTTTGTAGACGACCACTTAATCATTGATGAAACCTGGAAACTGCCAATGAAAAATTATTGAAATCTGAGGACCCCCATGGAGTCATTACTGGAGGCCAGGGCCGCAAAATAAGTATATTTGATGATTTTGAATGCAAAACAATATACAAAAACACAGAAATAAGGAGTCAAATACATAAATGATCAACTATTTTATTTAATACACAAACAAATATAAATGAATCAGAATTTTAATTTCAATGGGAAGGTTAGATTTTCTAAATTAATTTAGGCCACTCACTATCCACACTATATTCTGTTTCATGCACTTGCACTGCTCCCACAAATCAATCTGAGGACTCCAGCTTATTGTTTAGCCTCCAATTGCAAATTCTTTCACATTTACAGAATGTTTAGAAAATGTCAATTTAAAATGTTGCTTCTTCATTTATATACACTTGATCAATCTGTTACTATTCAATTTTCTAAGCAGTCACAGATCCTCTGGGTTTGCTCTGCAGACCCCTTGGGGTCCCCAGACCATGGGTTAACAACTACTGAGACAAATGGTTATTGGCATATCTAAGTTGTGTAAATTGTTTTGGACGTATATATTACATTCTGTTTAATATTTCCGTTAGATCTCCTAGTGGCACTCACACAGGCACACATACACACCCCCACACAAACACCCCTATATATATATATATATATATATATTACCTACTGGCGGTCGCCAGTAGGTAGTTATAGTTAGGATTGTTTTCTATAGGGAATCCGCAACATTCTATTGGGAATAACTTTGGCGCAGATTGAGGGATCTGCCTGTAATTTTCCTCAAATTTGCCTCGCGGTGGTCCGCTCCTTCCCTGAAAGTTTGGGGGGGATTCGTCAAGTGGGGGCCGAGATAAAAGGGGGGTCCCAAAACGTGTTTTCCCCATGTTAATTTCCATAGGGCAGTTGGACTCACTTTTAGCCCGAACGGCTGAATGGATTCCCACGAAACTTGGCAAAATTGCAGGGACTGGTAGCCCGATGTGCCTTTGCTATGTCTCAAGATATGGGATCCAGTGGATTTTGAGTAATTTAGGTTAAAAAAATATATATTTCTATAAGCGCGCCCCGGTACGCGCACCGTGGAGCGCTCCCGGCGCGCACCGCGAGTTCGCGCGCGGAAAGCTGATTGGCTTTCGGGTGTCTGTAAACATTCGAAACAGTCCGGAGCGGCCGCCATCTTGTGTCTCGGTAGGATCGAGACACAAGAGGTGGCAATAACAAAGGGGGAAATAAACAAAAGGGAGCAGGGTAGACCCCCACTGACCCCCTAGGTTTGATGTGTGGGCCATAAAATGGTCCCGCGGGACAAAAATATATATATTTTTTTCGATTTTCGCGGGGTGAACGCCCGGTACGCGCACCGGGGAGCGTACCGGGGAGCGTACCATGGGGCAAAATAGTGAAATTTTTTTTTTTAAAATAATCATTTTGAGTGATCAGAGGTAGGGTAGCTCTGAAAATAGCTTTTGGGTTCTGTGGCTGATTTAGGTACCTACAAGTACATCCCACACACACCCACACGCACACACCCCACACACACACCACACACACACCCACACACACACTCCTCACACACACACACCCACACATCTCACACACACCCCACACACATAACCCTACACCCCACACACTCCCCACACACACCTCACACACCCACACCTCCACCCACACCCAAATACCCCACACACCCACACTGGCACCTTACACATCCACACCCACACCCACACCCACACACCCCACACACCCACACTCACACACACACCTCACCCCCCCCCCACACACACACACACACACACCTCACAGACACACCCCACACATCCCCCCACACACCTCCCCCCCACACACACACACACACCTCACAGACACATCCACACATCCCACACACACATCCCACGCTCATACCCCCCACACCCACACACCCCCCACACACACCTCACACACCCACACCTCCACCTCCACCCAAACACCCCACACACTCACACACACACCTTACACACCCACACCCCCATCCACACCCACACACCCCACACACCTATACCCACACCCCCCCAAAAAAACACACACACCTCACAGACACCCCCCACACATCCCCCACACACACCTCACCCCCCCCCCTCACACATGGGGAAAACACAGTGAAACAGTAAAATAATAATTTAAAGTGCTTAGAGGTAGGGTAGCTCTGCATAGAGTCGGTAAGTTGTGTGGGTGATATAAGTACCAGCATGTAGGTACCAATGCAGAGTTTTAAATTCAATGTAGACTGTGTCCTCTGTAGATAATTTGCATGTTGTTACAGAAGTTATTGTGGTATATGGAATCTATACTATAGTCTGTCAGGAAAGCAGAAACAACATGGAGGCAGGAGATGAAAAAGAGATGTCAAATACACATTGGAGATAATAAAGTGGGAGAAAGGAAGTAACTATGAGCAAAATTACTATGTAACACAAAAAAGTTGCACAGTATACTATAAGTCTCACATTATATTATAATCATGTTGGTACTATTTCATGAATTACATATAAAAAAGAAAAATGTCTGGAACAATTTTTAATTATTAAATAAAAATGTATTGCTCTGATTATTTAAAATTTAATAACACTTCCAACATTATTTCATCAGGAATGTCCTCATTTGGATTACATGATTCCATTTCTTCCACATATTTAAGAAACTCTTCATCAAGAGACTGATCCAAAAAGTCTAAATCATTAATCTCTTCCTCTGGGTTGTTCTCGAGATCAATTTCAAATGAAATATTACATTTCTTTTGTTCTCCTTCCATTTTATTGCTGTAAATTGCATAAAAAATAAATATATCAGTAGAGATAGGGCACTGTTAGGTTTAAGTTCCGACAGGTACTTCTGAGTTTTTAACAGTGAAGTTATCTTTGGGCAGTGTATGGTATCAGGCAGGAAGTAGAACTATTAATAAGTGCATGTGATGAAGACTAATTAAAATCATAATTATACTAGAGAAGCCTAACTTAATCCATAAATACAATAGAGAAGCGTATCTCAAGCTATAACTATAACAGAGGGACAATAAATAACTATCAGAAAACGTTTTTACTAATTAATTTAAAGTGCTCCTTACAAATTAACGACTTACTTTTGAGAGAGGTGAAGAAGAAAAAATGTGAAAATCCTTTCAAGATGTACCTCAGGGAGTTGTAGTCAAAATGGCTGTGTTTCCCTCTTTTTTCATTTATATTCATGTACATAACCAATCAAATGTCAGGAAATAATACTAGAAATTGAAAGTAACATTTTAATTGGTTGTAAATTCTAACACTTCAGATGTGTTTTTGTCATGTAATTTACCTCAGGATATTTAGAGAGGGCTGCTGGCCAAATGGCTCAATGGACTTTCATCAAATTTGGGAAAATGGTAGGGACTGGTATGTAGTATGGCCTATTCTATATTTGGTGAACTTCTCTACAGAGGTTTTTATGTAAATTAACTTTTAAAAAAATTTGGGAGCGGTCACCGGTGCGCGCCCCGGTACACGTACCGGCAGCGCAACGGGAGTCCTCCATCTTGTGTTTCGGTAGATTTGAGACCCAAGATGAAGGACAAACAAAGTTGGGAATGGGTAAAAGGGGGCACGGTAGACACCCCCTGACCCCCTAGGTTTTCTGAGGGGGTCTTGGGAGGCCCATATAGGCCAATTTCGCAAGGGGAGCGCCCGGTACGCGCACCAGGAAGCGTACCGGGGAGCGTACTTTGGTGAAAATTTGTAAAAAAAGTTAGAGTAAAATAATCATTGTGAGTGATCAGATGTAGGGTAGCCCTGAAAAGAGCTTTTGGGTTCTGGGGCTGATTTAGGTACCTACAAGTAGGTTCCAATGCACAATCTTAAATTCAGGAGGAATATTCTATTCCCCTCATCTGAGAAGTGCACACCATCTCCTCTGTAGATATCTTGCATGTTGTAACGCAAGTTGTTGTTGTATATTGAACCCATTCCATAGTCTCTCATGTAAGCAGAAACAGATTTATTCACATGTTTCCTTGCTTTCTCAATCTGTGGACAAAATTGGTTGGACCACTTCCATTTCTATCTTTGGTATATATTGGAATATACCAAGGCAGTTTGTGGAAAAAGTGTCATCAATTGCCCAAAGGTGTCCTTTAAAACCATTTCCAGACCTACCCCAGTCAAAGTGCCTAGGTCATTTCCACCACAGTGCAAAATTATACGGTCACGGTGTGGCAGATGGTGAAAGGTTTTCACCAATGGTATCAATTGATGACATCTCAATCCTCTTTGGCCAATCCATTTTATGTACACATTTGGTAAATCAAGGTTGTGAACATTTCTGATAGCTGCATACCTTTGAGCCCAGTGAATGTAGCTATGTCCAATAATCCAGACAGAGTACATGGTGAGAGGAGGTTCTGGTGCAGTCAGATGAAGTGTAGGAATGAAATGGTAGTTGGAACAGTAGGAGTTTGCAAAAAAAAAACTGTGGAGTTTCAGTGCTCTTGAATCACAAGCAATGATTGGTGGATTCAGATCGTTGAAAAGTGAAAGTTAGGGTGCATGGTTGTGTTCTCCGAAAGAAGTCATTTGAATGGTCAAGAAAAAGTCATTAAAAGAAAGATTGCACCTGATAAGCTGGTTTATTGATAGGTCAAACATCCTTGCTGAGTTCATTTGCAACATTGTAGAATACACTTTTAACCCTGAGAGCTCAGTGAGGAGGGAGTTGCTATGGTAACAGGTAGAAAGGGCTGAGGGGGGAAGGGTGTTGATTTGAGAATAGAGAGGGAAGAGTTTTGATTGGTTACCATGAGGAATATGTGTGTAGAATTAGAGGTTTTCTGTGCCATTCATGGTTGCAGTGCCTGGAGTACATGCCTTTTGCTCTGCTAAAGAAATATTGGTGTGTGTATCTGACACTGTTCTCAATCTCCCAAAGCATTTGTAAAGGTGAGTTATGATTCATTCAATATAGATAGAGAGTTCAGACTAAGGAGCACATTGAGCTTCTTTGTGTCATGCACGCACCTTTTTTGTCTCGGAAGTGTCGTGGAGTCACGAAGCTATACACCCTGATTCCCCCGTCACCTCACGGGTGTCAGGAATGGACTCTAACACCCGAAAAGTAACCAAGGAGAACACAGGGGAACAAAACAAGGGCAGGAAGGGGAGAAAAGAAAGGCACTCCACAGTCTTCTTCCACTCAGAGGAATTCCTTATCTTCCTTTGTAGCACTGCAGTAAAACATAAGAGATATAGGTGAAAATCTATTCCCTCCCCCAAGACCCTCAATATAATAAGTGTCAAGTCTTTTATGTACCTTGTGGAAGTTCAGGGAAAATGATAAGGAACGCAAGGAGGATGCCTGGAACTCTGTAATTTGACTGGATGGACTGTGTACATAGATTCTGTACTCCATAGCACCGTGTAGGTGCTCTGTAAATAAGTCCGGACTCAATACCAAGAACGAGGATTCTGTCTCTTAGTAAAACCGAACTAAACAAAGAAAACCCCTGACTCAAACGAGGGAAGACGGGAACCTACTCAAAAGGCCAACCGCAATTAATACTCCGCGGTAAAACAAAGTAACAGATAAATAACGAAACCAAGACGAAGATTCTGGAAGCAAGCCGCTTCGTAGAAACTTACATGCACCGCGATGAACCCGCACGCCTGAAACCCCTAGCTCCTCGGACGCCGACGTGAACCCGGAACGAGTAGGAACACTATCTGGCTAAACGCGAAGCACTTCCTTTGGGTCTAGGGCGGGTTTAAAAACAGAACGCTATCTGTTAGCGCATGCGTGGTTCTAAAGCATGCGCTCACACTCTCACCATTAATTTGCCAACCAATGCCAACCATAAGAAGAAAACGGACTGACTTACAACACGTTGTCATGGGCTACCGCCTGCAAATGTGATTGTCTTCTATAGTGCTACTCTTTATGTACGCGACAGGCATGACAGAACACCCCTCCCACAACGCCCCCTACCGGTTTGGGTTTGTGGGGGTACCGTCTGTGAAAGGCTCGCAATAAACGTGGCGCATGTATTTGGCTGGCAGGTTCCCATGACCTCTCTTCCACTCCAAACCCCTTCCAGTGTATCAAATACTGGAGACGACGCCTCACTCTCCTGGAGTCCAATATAGCTCCTACCTCGTACTCATTGTCAGTGTCTACCAAAGAGGGAAGAGGAGTCACTGGAAGACGGGTATCCGGCAGCACCGGTTTCAACAGAGAGATGTGAAAAACAGGATGTATTTTCATCGAAGGGGGTAGTCTCAATTTTAAGGCCACAGGATTGATGACTTTAAGAACAGAAAAAGGGCCAATAAACTTGGGCCTAAATTTACACGCACCCTTTAAAGCAAGATGTTTAGTGGACAGCCAGACTTTGTCATCTTGTTGGTACACAGGTCCAGAATGTCTATGTGTGTCCGCGGTCTTCTTATACTCTGTTTTGGCTTTATCGAGATTGGTGTGAATGGTGGAATGTACTGACTGTAAGTGTGCTACCAAGTCCTGTGCAGCCGGAATGGCACACGGCCTCAATGGAGGAAAGGGGAGAACTTTAGGATGAAAACCGTAAGAAGCATAAAAGGGTGAGAACAGTGTAGAAAAGTGATGACTATTATTGTAAGACAGTTCTGCCAACCAAATCAGCTCATCCCACTCCTTTTGTTCTTGCATAAGTTGACACCGCAAGAATTGTTCGAGGCTTTGATTTACTCTTTCAGTTTGTCCGTCTGTCTGAGGGTGATGACTAGAGGAGAGGCGGACTTCAATTTGCAGTGATTTACATAACTGCTTCCATAATTTGGATATAAACTGAGAGCCCCTGTCAGAGACCAGTATAGACGGAAGACCATGGAGTCTAACAATATTTTGTAGAAAAACACCCGCCAATACAAAAGATGTAGGGAGACATTTAAGCGGGATGAAATTAGCAGATTTGGTGAACATGTCCACTACCACTAAAAGAGTGGTATTGCCTCTTTGTGTCCTTGGTAACTCTACGATAAAGTCCATGGAAACAGACTGCCAGGGCGCTGCAGGTGTGGGAAGGGGCAGTAACAGACCCACTAGGCCTTCGTGTGAGGACTTTCCCTGAGCACATACATGACAAGTTTGTACATAATGTTGTATGTCCTTTACCATGTGGGGCCACCAACAGTATCTCCTTATCAACTCGATGGTTCTTTTAGAACCTGGATGCCCTGCCACCCCATGAGAATGACACCATTCCATCACTTGCTTTTGTAGGGGTAGTGTGGGAATGAACAGCCCTCCCTGTATATAATGAAGGTCGTCTTTAACCACTGACTGTTGTTGGTGTACTATGTCTTGAGAAGTGGGCTCTTCTTGAGCATTTTTCACCTGCAAGATAAAATCCACTTCAGTGGTCAACACTCCAATCAACCTTTGGGGAGCAATGATACAAGGAGGTGTCTCGGCAGAAGGGACCGGCTCAAACCCTAGGCGAGACAGGGCATCAGCTTTACCGTTTTGTCTACCGGCTCTGAAATGTATTTTAAAATCGTACTCATTAAAGAATTGTGTCCATCTCAACTGTCGCATGGACAGAGCTCTTGCCGATTTCAAATATTGTAGGTTACGATGATCTGTTAGGACAGTGACGGTATGGTTTGTACCTAGGAGGTATTGTCTCCATTCCTCCAATACCTTTTTAATGGCTAAGAGCTCTCGTTCTCTAACAGCGTAGTTCACCTCAGCAGGTGTCAACTTGTGGGAATAATAGGCCACAGGATGCAATTCCCCAGTGTCAACGTCAGCCTGAGACAATATCTCTCCCACTGCTACTTGTGAAGCATCGACCTCTACCACGTAGGGACTGGAAGGATCAGGGTGCCTGAGAATAGGAGCCTGTGTAAATGCGGTCTTGAGTATGGTAAAGGCTTTGTCCGCTGCCTCTGACCACTGAAGTGGGACCCCTTTTTGCAATAATCGAGTGATAGGAGCTACCAAATCCGAAAACTGGTGAATAAACCGCCTATAGAAATTTGAAAACCCAATAAATTGTTGGATTTCTTTTACATTCTTGGGGGGAGGCCACTCCAGGACAGCACTAACCTTTCTCGGATCCATGCTTAGACCTGATGCTGACACTATAAATCCCAAAAAAGCAACCTGGTGGTGATGGAAGAAACATTTATCTAACTTACAGAAAAGGTTGTTCTTCTGCAACAGATGTAGGACAGCTTTAACATGACCTATATGATCCTCAAGAGTCTTGGAATATATCAGTAGATCATCGATATAGGCTATGACATGTTTGTCAAGGTACTCCTTCAGCACTTTATTGATGAAATACTGAAATGCTGAAGGAGCATTGCAAAGCCCAAAGGGCATCACCAGATATTCATACAGCCCGAACTTGGTGCAGAAAGCTGTCTTCCATTCATCGCCCTCCCTAACACGAACCAGGTGATAGGCCCCACGTAGATCTAATTTCGTGAACCATTGAGCATCTTTCACCTGGTCGAGTAGAGAGGAAATGAGCGGCAAGGGGTACTTGTTTTTTATAGTGATGGTGTTTAATGAGCGATAGTCTATGCAACATCGTAAACCCCCTTCCCGTTTAGGGATAAAAAACAATGCCGAAGAAGCAGGGGATCTAGATGGCCGAATAAACCCTAGCTCCAGCATGGTGTCAAGATACTCCCGTAAGTACATGTTCTCTTTCTCCGTAAGGGAGTATACTCTACTAGTGGGTATACGAGCGCCAGGTTGCAGGTCTATTCGGCAGTCATATACTCTATGGGGAGGCAAACTGGTAGCTTGTTTTTTATCAAACACTGTCTGATGTTCTTGATAAACAGGAGGTAACGTCATATCAGGTTGTTCCACCGGATCTGTTTCTGTGACAACTGCTGATACCAAAGATATTGTTTTCTGTATGGGGTAGTAACCACCGTAGATGAGGGAGCCGGAAGATCCAAGCTACCTGAGGGTGTTGGTTGTTCCTCTTCCTTTGAGAATGTGATACTAGTTGTCTGCCAATTTATACAAGGGTTGTGGAGACGTAACCAAGGAAGACCACTGGGAACTGGGGGGACTCGATCAAATCAAAAGCTAACTTTTCACAATGTGTGGGTTCAATGCATAAATCCAAAGGGATACTGGAATGTGTGATGGGTCCAGATTTTAAAGGACTCCCATCTATGGTATACACTTCCTCGGGGGCTTTTTTAAGCACTGTAGGGATGTCATTAGCAATGGCCCATTGATAGTCCATAAAATTGCCCGAGGCCCCAGAATCTATCATAATAGATTGTGTAATAGATCGTGTCAACCAGGACAGTCTGGACGTAATAAAGAAATGTCCTTCATTGTTCATTAATGAGGAGACCATTTGAACCAAAGGACCCGGCGGTACGGTCTCTGTTACCTTAGGGTCTGCTAGTTTTCCGATTTACGGAATGGTTTGGGTTGAACAGGACATTCTCGCAGGAAATGTCCTGCTTTGCCACAAAACAAACACAATCTATTCACCCTACGTCTTTGTTTTTCTGCCTCACTCAAAGGACCTTTTATACTCCCTATCTGCATGGTCTCTGGATCCTCAGACTTAACTTCAGATTCCGGTTCCTTTTCTCTATGACTGAATCTAGGATATTCAGGTCTCACTCTGTCTTTCCGTCTTTCTCCTAATCTATGATCTAGTTTCACCACTAAATCAATTAATTCAGGACAAGTAGCAGGAGGGTCTACAACATGAGCCAACTCGTCTTTGAGCTCATCTCTTAAGCCTTTATAAAAGAGAGCACTTCTTTTATTAGCAGGCCAGTCCACCTCTACAACTAATCTATTGAATGTAGTGATGTAGGTGATCAGATCTTTTGAACCTTGTTTCAGATTTAGTAGCTCTGTATCAGCAGCGTGAGTAAATGAATGCTTGTCAAACATCTTACGCAGTTCTCTACGAAAGGCGTCATAATCTAGCAACATGGGATCATCTTTCTCAATCAAGGGGATGGTCCAGTTAGCTGCTGACCCCCCGAGATATGATAGCACAAAAGCCACTTTTGCCTGATCGTTAGGAAAACAGGCAGCTTTGCATAGAAAATGTAACTGACACTGTGTCAGAAACGCTGCGCATTTAGAGGGTTCTCCATAAAACCTTTCAGGCGGGGCCAAAGGAATAGTATGGGGTGTGACCACCTGCACTACAGGGGTTGAGTTGCTGGCCCCTGCTCTTTCTCCTTCGTGTGCACTTAACGCCTCTAATCTTTCTGCAATATTTTGGGTCTCTCTCTGGAGATTCCCCACCATGCTAGCCACATCCTGAAGTGTGAGATCCATGACACCTAGGAGACAATTAAATAGAGCCTTCGCGTTCTGTCATGCACGCACCTTCTTTGTCTCGGAAGTGTCCTGGAGTCACGAAGCTATACACCCTGATTCCCCCCCGTCACCTCACGGGTGTCAGGAATGGACTCTAACACCCGAAAAGTAACCAAGGAGAACACAGGGGAACAAAACAAGGATAGGAAGGGGAGAAAAGAAAGGCACTCCACAGTCTTCTTCCACTCAGAGGAATTCCTTATCTTCCTTTGTAGCACTGCAGTAAAACATAAGAGATATAGGTGAAAATCTATTCCCTCCCCCAAGACCCTCAATATAATAAGTGTCAAGTCTTTTATGTACCTTGTGGAAGTTCAGGGAAAATGATAAGGAACGCAAGGAGGATGCCTGGAACTCTGTAATTTGACTGGATGGACTGTGTACATAGATTCTGTACTCCATAGCACCGTGTAGGTGCTCTGTAAATAAGTCCGGACTCAATACCAAGAACGAGGATTCTGTCTCTTAGTAAAACCAAACTAAACAAAGAAAACCCCTGACTCAAACGAGGGAAGACGGGAACCTACTCAAAAGGCCAACCGCAATTAATACTCCGCGGTAAAACAAAGTAACAGATAAATAACGAAACCAAGACAAAGATTCTGGAAGCAAGCCGCTTCGTAGAAACTTACATGCACCGCGATGCACCCGCACGCCTGAAACCCCTAGCTCCTCGGACGCCGACATGAACCCGGAACGAGTAGGAACACTATCTGGCTAAACGCGAAGCACTTCCTTTGGGTCTAGGGCGGGTTTAAAAACAGAACGCTATCTGTTAGCGCATGCGTGGTTCTAACGCATGCGCTCACACTCTCACCATTAATTTGCCAACCAACGCCAACCATAAGAAGAAAACGGACTGACTAACAACACGTTGTCATGGGCTACCGCCTGCAAATGTGATTGTCTTCTATAGCGCTACTCTTTATGTACGCGACAGGCATGACAGTTTGCTGTTGGTTTGTGTGATGCTTTTTGAAAATACATGGTATCAATATTTGCAATAGAGAGGAAATGTATTTTGTAAAATAGTGAGTTTTCAGAACTGAAATGGAATTCTTGTACATAGGACCTGCGCTGTGTTTCTAAAATGTTATTCAAAAAACGATTTGGGGGCAAATCAATGGTTTTACATTTTTGAGAAGGAATAAATAGTGTGTGCATGATTACATAAAAATATTTGAACCTTTTACAATCATATCACCTGTGTTACCTCAGATTAGGAAGCAGAATGAGCTTCTTTGCTGTTGGTTTGTGTCATTTTTTGGGTAATGCCTGGTAGGAATGTTTGCAATAGAGAGAAAATGTATTTTGTAAAATAGTGAGTTTTCAGAACTGAAATGGAATTCTTGTACATAGGACCTGCGCTGTGTTTCTAAAATTTTATTCAAAAAACGATTTTGGGGGGCGTGGCTAGCAGCCGACGATGGCGGCGGCTTAGAAGGCGAGCTCTGAGGCTGAAGCGGCCTCCTCGCAAATCCGAATACTTATCCGGTGACCAAACGCTACCCTGCGGGTAGGAACTGAAACCCGGGACGGGGGGGCACACCCGGCGTCAACCAGAACGTAAATCCGCCCGAGGGAAGAGAAGTAAATCGTGCGACTTGCACAAGCCACTGAGCGAGCCTGAAGCCGGGAGCTAACTGCCTTTGAGATCCGGCAGGAAGTGCGGCAAACTGGGCATCGAGGAACCGGAAGCTACCGAGGACGAGGCAGCGCGGAGGGCGAGAGGAGAGCACAGTCCGTTGGAGTCGGATTGCGGAGACATATGAGCCAGTGCCGTCCGGTGTGAGCTGTGACCGGGACCTGAGTCGGGAGGCGCCCCGGACCCCGCGCCTGAGGCGAACAGCCTAGCCGAGTCTGAGTGTGGACCCGTCATTTTGAATCCAAGCCCGCCGGCGGATTAGAGCGGAGGACGGAGTGGATGGCATCTGCATCGGTAAGGGGTCCAGATTGAAGCATGGGATAAGCGGAGGCCCCCGCTTGGACTGTGGTGAGTGTGACACGGGGGTCCGCCTCAAAATCGCACGGAGCCGCCCGCTAATGCGACAAGGGGGGTGGCCGGTGGCGGCACGATCCTGAGCAGCCTCGTGACCCGGACCCTGCACTGTTCCCCACCACCTTTGCCCAATTAACCCCGCCAGCCGGGGAGGGGACGGAATAGATGAACTAGTCTCCGCGGGGAGAGCAGACGAGGGACACTTGCGGCGGCGGCCATTGGGTCCTGACGGAGACCGCTCTCCTATTGTGAGCTCAACCAGACATTCACAGAGTGGCGGTGTCACAGAGTGGACAGTGTCCGGAACAGGGGGACCCCAGTCTTCTTCCTGTGACCACCTGATCCGATCCCTGGGTGGCCTGTCTATACTACCGGCCCGAGCCACGCGATCCTCCATCGCGGTGGCCGGTGTAACAGCGTGACCCGACCAACGGCTGGGTCCTCTCGCTTCAATACTCCTTGGTACCCCGCACAACATCGCCGGGACCCCTACGGTTGGCAGTGGACCCCTACTGGCTCCTACCCCGCGGCGACCCATCGCTGAGACAAAGGCTGAAATGGCGGGCAAGGGAGTGAAGGGCGGCAACACGCAATCAAGGCTCGAAAAATATGCCTTTGATAGAACGCCATCTTCCCCGGCTGAAATGAAATCGCAGGCGAACAAGACGGTCGACACGGCGGGGGGGAAGAAGGCGACCCTGGAGGACGTGATGCGGGCCTTGTCGCAGGTCCAGGTGACAGTAGGATCGATATCAACGGAAATCACGCTGCTGCGAGCGGACTTCCACAAAATGTCCGAAAGAGTGAACCCGATGGAGGTGGTCACAAAGTCTTTGGTGGAAGACGTCTCGGAACTGCAATCAATATGGAGCGGATCTCGAAAGAAAATAGGGAACTGCGTGGTAAGCTGGACGAGCAAGAAGGACGCTCAAGACCGAACAACATCCGCATATTAGGGGTTCCGGAGTCGGAAGACACTAGAGCTATGGATCTGTATGTGGAGGGCCTGATCCAACAAGAACTTAAACCCAAGGGTCTTTCGGCATTTTTCTCGGTGGAGCGAGCTCACCGAGTCCCTGGGGGACGCCCTAAAACGGGAGCATTTCCGAGACCGATCATTGCTCGACTCTTTAATTTCAGGGATAGGGATGCGATCTTACAAGCAGCGAGAAACTCGCCACCGATTAAAATTCAAAACTCGACACTGGCGTTCTTTCCTGACTACACGGCTGAGGTCGCCCGCAGACGGAGAACTTTCTTCGAGGTTAAAAAGGAACTACGAGCGAGAGAAATCCCCTATGCGATGCTTTTTCCAGCCAAATGAGAATAGTGGCGGACAATAAGACCTGGTTTTTTGATACCCCGGAATCGGCGCATGACTGGCTGGAGGGATGGAGAACGACGGGCCAGCCGCGCCGCTCCAATAGACAGAACAGGCACCGCAATACTGGTACGAGGCCGAGTTCCCAAATATCCGGAGAGGATGCGGGACAGCACTCCCCACTGAACGAGGCTCCAGACCGTGAAGAACTCGAAGAACAGTGACTTCCCGTAATCGTGAGAATGAGCTACCACTGGTTCGGGCCGGGTGGGCCTCCAAGGACACTGGGCAGAGGTTCTCCGAGGATGTGATGGGGGGGCGCTGGCTCCGGAGAGTCCTTCACCCCAGCGAACAAGTACTGTGTTAAGGGTTTGGGGTAGGCACTCTGCTATGTTGGGGGGGCGGGCAGTTCCAAGTCCGTTTAGCAGGGAGGCGGGGAGGGGGGGTTATGAGGTTAGGGGGGTTTTGTGTTTAGTGGGTAGTTTTGTGGGCTCGGATTGGTTGGGTAGATACACGTATGCAGCAAGGCGAGACTTGAGACATTTGGTAGGTCATGTTCATAGAGGCACGTAGTCACCCTTTACCATACCTACTATGGCATATAACACACAAACTGACTTAGGGGGGGTAAATCGTGGGTTGGGACCAGTGCCACCTTTACAACTCTTATCTTGGAATGTGAGGGGACTGGGGGATAAGGTTAAAAGAGGCATAGTCTTACAACACATAAGGAGATTCAGCCCGGCCCTGGTCCTACTGCAAGAAACACACTTGACAGGTTCGGCAGTACACGCACTGGACAGAAAAGGCTACCGCATGATTGCACACTCGGAGTTCTCCAGGGGGTCCCGAGGTACGGGGATACTGATGCACCGGTCCTCCAGGTACATACTTCAATCCACAAAGATAGACACTCAGGGACGCTTTGCGGCGGCTATTGGCCAGTGGGAGGGGAGACCGCTCAATGTGGTCTCGGTATACGTCACGCCGGCCCTGCACTCGGCTGTGCTCCCGGCGCTGGGGACCTTTTTGTTAGGACTCCCAGATGGAGATCTCCTGGTGGGAGGGGACTTCAACGCAACGGCGCACGATACCATAGATAGATTCCCGATACGACCCCAGACACCCGGTCCGTCCCGGCTGACAGACTTCCTGGAAGCACAGGGTTTGGTAGACCTGTGGAGAAATTTTCATCCAACAGCCCTGCAATACACATATCATTCAGCGGTTCATGCCAACCTCTCCAGGATCGATTACTTTCTGGCGTTGGGCCATGGACTCCTCACTGTACAGGAGGTGCGGATTGAGCCGAGAGGAATCTCGGACCATTCCCCGTTAACGCTGACTCTCTCCAACCTTGAGCGATCCCACCAACGCGTCTACCCGATTTACCCGGGATATCTTAAGGTACCTATGGTGGCCAAGGTACTCAAAAGTGCGACCAGATGCTACCTTGCGGAGAATGAAGGTTCGGTGTCATCCCCTTCGGTCTTGTGGGAGGCCTATAAGACGGTTCTCAGGGGGCAAGCGATATCAACCATAACAAAGCATAAACGCACCCAGAAAGAAGACCTGCTGCGCGTAGAAGAGAACCTAGCCAGGGCCAATGAAGCGCATGTGACGACCCCGAATGGGGACACGCTGCATGCGCTCCAGTTATGCCAGCAACGTCACACTGACCTTTTACGCAGTAGAGAGGGAGCCAACTTGGCGGCAACGGCGAATAGGGTATACGAGATCGGTGATAAGGCCAGTAAACTATTAGCCTGGCTGGAAAAGAAGCGAGAGGGACAAAGATCGAACCTACGTTTGAAGGACTCGGAGGGGAAAGCACAAACCCGCCCGGCCCTGATAGTAGACCTATTGGCTGATCATTTTCAAACGGTGTATACTCCTGAAACAGCGGTCACACAGGAAGGGGCGGAGACGGCTCTTCTTGGAGTTCCCACTCCCACCCGGTTGCAAGACGGAGTGGAGGAACTTGAAGCTGATTTGACGGCTGAAGAGTTGCAATCGGCTATTGCAGCGTTGCACCCAGGAAAGGCACTAGGCCCCAATGGAATACCGATTGAATGGTACAAGACCATGTCGGAGACACTGTCTACTCCCCTGCTTCACATGTTCGTGGAATGCGTGGGAAAGGGTCAGCTACCACTGGATCAGCGTATGGCAACTATCGTGGCAATCCCGAAACCTGGCAAGCCACCAGAAGACTGCGGATCATACCGGCCGATTTCCCTCCTCAATGCTGAGAGCAAAATCTTAGCGAAACTATTAGCCAATAGGTTGTTGCCCCACCTTGCCCATCTAATACACCCAGACCAGTCGGGGTTTATGCCTCATAGGAGTACGGCGCTGAATCTCAGACGTCTGCATGGGGTGCTGGCGAGAGCCCCATTGCTGAAGGAATCCGCGGCCATCCTCTCGTTGGACGCCAAAATGGCGTTTGACCTGGTGGAATGGCAGTACCTGTTTGCAGTCCTACGGCACATGGGATTTGGCCCGAAATTCATCGCGTGGATTGGGCTATTGTACAACGCTCCTGTGGCGCGAGTGACAGCGAATGGCCACGTTTCGAGAGAAATTCTGGTGACAAGGGGGACGAGACAGGGTTGTCCGCTGTCGCCACTGTTATTCGCCCTGGTGCTGGAGCCGTTGGCCACAATCATTAGAACTACCAGGCTGCTGCGCGGAATAACATGGGAGAATGACTGGGAGGACAAAATATCGTTGTACGCCGATGATATGTTAATATACCTGACTGATCCGGCAGAAGGGATTCCTGTGTTGTTGGCAATATGCGAGCGACACGGTGCCACCTCAGGATATAAAATTAACTGGACGAAGTCGGTGCTCTACATGCTGCATGGGGTTCCGCCGCGCCTGAATGAGAATTGTCCTCTGTTATTAGAGGAAGTCTCCTTCAAATATTTGGGAATCCGCATCACACGAGATCCCGGGACCTTCCAAGATTTGAATCTGAAACCACTGCTCGATAGACTTAAAACTGATGTCCGGCATTGGAAGTCACTTCCACTGACGTTGCTGGGACGGGCGGCGCTGTTTAAAATGATGGCGCTGCCCTGTTTCCTATACGTGTTGGAAAACACACCGGAAATGGTCCCACCTTCTTTTTTTAAGCAGGTATCGGGACAGCTGTCAGGCCTCTTGTGGGGGAGTCGACCGGTGAGGATCGCACAGGCGAAACTAGTTAGAGACTGGTATAGTGGTGGTATCGCGCTCCCGAACTTGGAGCTCTATTACTGGGCGGCACATCTTAAGGTGATCAACCAGTGGATGCATGTTTCTCAGTCCGACCCGGCGTATCTGGCAGACCGGCGACAGCTAGGCACTGCTACCATCTTGGCCCCACTCTACAATAAGGGTCTCACTGTGAAATTGGTTGGCCCAACCAAACACACTGTGACTATCTGGCACAAAGCACAAAGACGACTACACTGGGAGGGTGTGATCACGCGAATGACGCCCCTATGGGACTCCAAAGCCCTGGGGAATTTACGTACAAGCAAGGGTTATACCCAATGGGACAACATCGGGATCTCCACGGTGGGCGACATGTGGACGAGAGATGGAGTAATTACATTCGAGGCCCTGAGAGAGCAGTATGAATTGACTGTCACTGAAACATACCGATACATGCAGATACGACACGCCTTAATGGCAGCAATATCACCAGGTGCACAGGTCCCAGAGTCGGCGCCTATAGAGGACCGACTTCTCACAGACTACATGGAGGCCAACGCCACCTCCCTAACATACCGCAAGCTGGTGAACAATTTGCCAGACCCGCTACAGACACTGAGACGCAGGTGGGAGGATGAGCTCGGGGACTTTGATGAGGCTAATTGGAATGCTGCACTGGCATCACCTAGAGAAGCCGGAATCTCGGCGAGGTTCCGATTAGTACAGTTGAAAATACTGCACCGGGTGTACTACACCCGCACGGTTCTTCACAAAATTCAGAGGGCGGAACACCCCCACTGTCTGAGAGGATGCGGGGAAGAAGGCACGCTGTTTCACACACTGTGGTCCTGTCCAAACATGGTAGAGTACTGGAGGCGAGTGATGCGCACTGTTACCCAAACCTTGCATCTCCCCATTACTCCTGATCCCAGGGTCTGTCTACAAAACATTTGGGGCCCGAATAACCTAACTCCACAGGGGCGGCAGTGGGCAATCATTGGAATGATGTTGGCAAAGCGGGACATAGCGCAGAAATGGGGGGCTCCTGAAACACCTACTTTGGCACAATGGTGCAGAAATATGGACATGCTCATGGTTTTGGAACGTGCGGTGTATCAACGAAGGGCCAACCCACGTAAATGGAACAAGCTGTGGTTGCCATGCAACTCCTATAGGGGAGACCTCTGTGATCCACTACCAGAAGAAGAAGACTTAGATAGCTCAGATGAAGAGGATGGAGTAGAATAGAGGTGGGAGGCGGGAAGGGGTCGTTCACGATTCAGGTGGGTCTTGTGATGTCAATGTGCCACTGATATGATCGACACTCATATATCCTATGTGATGCTAGGTCTGGCTCAACATGCTGCAATAATGGAATACACTGTCAGAAATTTTTTAATGCTACCACAATTACCACTCTATGCCCGCACTGTTGAATGTTTTGTTGAAAAGTTAAAAAGACAAAATCTTGTTGCGCTACTGGTCGGTGATTGCTGAATGTTGATGCAGCACCAACAATGATATGCTACTACATGATACCTCTTCTTTGTGCGACAATAAAAACATTTAAAAAAAACAACAAAAAAACGATTTTGGGGCAAATCAATGGTTTCACATTTTTGAGAAGGAATAAATAGTGTGTGCATGATTACATAAAAATATTTGAACCTTTCACAACCATATCACCTGTGTTACCTCAGATTAGGAAGCAGAATGAGCTTCTTTGCTGTTGGTTTGTGTCATTTTTTGGGTAATGCCTGGTAGGAATGTTTGCAATCGAGAGGACATGTATTTTGTAAAATAGTGAGTTTTCAGTGCTGAAATGGAATGCTTGTACATAGGACCTGTGTTCTGTTTCTAAAATGTTATTCAAAATACGATTTTGGGGCAAATCAATGGCTTTTACATTTTTGAGAAGGAATAAATAGTGTGTGCATGTTTACATAAAAATATTTGAACTTTTCACAATCATGTCACCTGTGTTACCTCCGATTAGGAAGCAGACTGAGCTTCTTTGCTGTTGGTTTGTGTCATTTTTTGGGTAATGCTTGGTAGGAATGTTTGCAATAGAGAGGAAATGTATTTTGTAAAATAGTGAGTTTTCAGAACTGAAATGGAATTCTTGTACATAGGACCTGCGCTTTGTTTCTAAAATGTTATTCAAAAAACGATTTTGGGGCAAATCAATGGTTTTACATTTTTGAGAAGGAATAAATAGTGTGTGCATGATTACATAAAAATATTTGAACCTTTCACAATCATATCACCTGTGTTACCTCAGATTAGGAAGTAGACTGAGCTTCTTTGCTGTTGGTTTGTGTCATTTTTTGGGTAATGCTTGGTAGGAATGTTTGCAATAGAGAGGAAATGTATTTTGTAAAATAGTGAGTTTTCAGAACTGAAATGGAATGCTTGTACATAGGACCTGCGCTGTGTTTCTAAAATGTTATTCAAAAAACGATTTTGGGGCAAATCAATGGCTTTTACATTTTTGAGAAGGAATAAATAGTGTGTGCATGTTTACATAGAAATATTTGAACCTTTCGCAATCATGTCACCTGTGTTACCTCCGATTAGGAAGCAGACTGAGCTTCTTTGCTGTTGGTTTGTGTCATTTTTTGGGTAATGCTTGTTAGGAATGTTTGCAATAGAGAGGAAATGTATTTTGTAAAATAGTGAGTTTTCAGAACTGAATTGGAATGCTTGTACATAGGACCTGCGCTGTGTTTCTAAAATGTTATTCAAAAAACGATTTTGGGGCAAATCAATTGTTTTACATTTCTGAGAAGGAATAAATAGTGTGTGCATGATTACATAAAATTATTTGAATCTTTCACAATCATGTCACTTGTGTTACCTCTGATTAGGAAGGACACTGAGGGCCTTATTTATGAAAACAGCGATGCTTCAGTTTTCACTGCGCACTCCTTGCGACACCAATGATGCGTCATATTTAATGTATGACGCATCATGTCGCAAGAAGTTACAGATAAGTCAGTATTTCTGACGTATCTGTAAGCGCAAAAGTGACGCATTGCTGGAGTGTGTCACAAAAGTGACGCAACTCCAGCAATGCGTCTTTTCAAATGGGGAAAGCCCCATGTGAAAGGGTTTGTGTCAGTCTTACGCCTGCTGTGAGGCAGGTACAAGATTTTGACATAACAGTGTCCTAAAAGTGACGCAGTGAGATTTCACTGCGTCACTATTACAAGGTTTTTTACGGGGGAACGCCCCCTCTGCATACATTATACCTGACACAGGTATAATGTGGCGCAGGGGTTTAAAAAGTGACGCATCTACCTAGATGTGTCATTTTTTAAATATGGCGCAACAAGGCACATGTGTTATGCTGCCGATGCGTCACAAAAAGTGACGCATCACCAGCGGAAAACTAACACAGGGCCTTATAAATTAGGCGCTGAGCTTTTTTGCTGTTGGTTTGTGTCATGGTTTTTGATAATTCTTGGTATCTACATTAGCAAGATAGAGGATTTTTATTTTGTGAAATAGTGAGGTTTCAGCAGTGAAGTTGAATGCTTGTACATATGACCTGTGCTCTGTTTCTAAAATGTTATTCAAAAAACGATTTTGGGGCAAATCAATGGTTTTACATTTTTGAGAAGGAATAAATAGTGTGTGCATGATTACATAAAAATATTTGAACCTTTCACAATCATATCACCTGTGTTACCTTAGATTAGGAAGCAGACTGAGCTTCTCTGCTGTTGGTTTGTGTCATTTTTTGGGTAATGCTTGGTAGGAATGTTTGCAATAGAGAGGAAATGTATTTTGTAAAATAGTGAGTTTTCAGAACTGAAATGGAATGCTTGTACATAGGACCTGCGCTGTGTTTCTAAAATGTTATTCAAAAAACGATTTTGGGGCAAATCAATTGTTTTACATTTTTGAGAAGGAATAAATAGTGTGTGCATGATTACATAAAAATATTTTAACCTTTCACAATCATGTCACCTGTGTTACCTCCGATTAGGAAGCAGACTGAGCTTCTTTGCTGTTGGTTTGTGTAATTTTTTGGGTAATGCTTGGTAGGAATGTTTGAAATAGAGAGGAAATGTATTTTGTAAAATAGTGAGTTTTCAGAACTGAAATGGAATGCTTGTACATAGGACCTGCGCTGTGTTTCTAAAATGTTATTCAAAAAACGATTTGGGGGCAAATCAATGGCTTTTACATTTTTGAGAAGGAATAAATAGTGTGTGCATGTTTACATAAAAATATTTGAACCTTTCACATTCATGTCACCTGTGTTACCTCCGATTAGGAAGCAGACTGAGCTTCTTTGCTGTTGGTTTGTGTCATTTTTTGGGTAATGCTTGGTAGGAATGTTTGCAATAGAGAGGAAATGTATTTTGTAAAATAGTGAGTTTTCAGAACTGAATTGGAATGCTTGTACATAGGACCTGCGCTGTGTTTCTAAAATGTTATTCAAAAAACGATTTAGGGGCAAATCAATTGTTTTACATTTTTGATAAGGAATAAATAGTGTGTGCATGATTACATAAAAATATTTGAATCTTTCACAATCATGTCACTTGTGTTACCTCTGATTAGGAAGGACACTGAGGGCCTTATTTATGAAAACAGCGATGCGTCAGTTTTCACTACGCACTCCTTGCGACACCAATGATGCGTCATATTTAATGTATGACGCATCATGTCGCAAGAAGTTACAGATAAGTCAGTATTTCTGACGTATCTGTAAGCGCAAAAGTGACGCATTGCTGGAGTGTGTCACAAAAGTGACGCAACTCCAGCAATGCGTCTTTTCAAATGGGGAAAGCCCCATGTGAAAGGGTTTGCGTCAGTCTTACGCCTGCTGTGAGGCAGGTACAAGATTTTGACATAACAGTGTCCTAAAAGTGACGCAGTAAAATCTCATATTACACTATTACAAGGTTTTTTACGGGGGAACGCCCCCTCTGCATACATTATACCTGACGCAGGTATAATGTGACGCAGGGGTTTAAAAAGTGACGCATCTACCTAGATGTGCCATTTTTTAAATATGGCGCAACAAGGCACATGTTTTATGCTGCCGATTCGTCACAAAAAGTGACGCATCACCAGCGGAAAACTAACGCAGGGCCTCATAAATTAGGCGCTGAGCTTTTTTGCTGTTGGTTTGTGTCATGGTTTTTGATAATGCTTGGTATCTACATTTGCAAGATAGAGGATTTTTATTTTGTGAAATAGTGAGGTTTCAGTAGTGAAGTTGAATGCTTGTACATATGACCTGTGCTCTGTTTCTAAAATGTTATTCAAAAAACGATTTTGGGGCAAATGAATGGCTTTTACATTTTTGAGAGGGAATAAATAGTGTGGGCATGATTACATAAAAATATTTGAACCTTTCACAATCATGTCACCTGTGTTACCTCAGATTAGGAAGCAGACTGAGCTTGTTTGCTGTTGGTTTGTGTCATTTTTATGGTAATGCTTGGTAGGAATGTTTGCAAGAGAGAGGAAATGTATGTTTGTGAAATGTGCAAATATATTTTTTTAAACATGCAGATACTATCTAATCCTTGTTAATAATGTAAAAGTTATTCATGTGCCCGAAATATTTTTTTAGAATTATATTTAAAAAACAGAGATAAGGTCATATGTAGAAGTATTATAGTGTTTATATTGTTTGCTTATTGTCATTGTTTTGTTGTTTGGTAATAGTGGTCTATAATGATTTTTTTATTTTTATTTTTGTTTTCCTTTTTTTTTTATTTTATTTTTTTATTATAGCATATCCTTCTTTTATCATAGTATTCAGATGCATATTATGAACATATATTCAAAAGAAATACAGTATACAATAATAAAATGAGAAAGGTTCATTAAGTCGTTACTCCATCAATCCATTTTTGAATTGGTGTCCAAATTTTTATGCCAAGTAGTTTCCTTCTTTTTCCTTTAGTAGCATAGATTGCTGATTCAAGTTTAAATCTAGCTAAGAGACGACCCCTCCATGTAGAAAACGTTGGTGGTTCTGGGCTAATCCACTCTTGTGATATGCATGCACGTAATTCAGCCATCATAATAAATAATAAATTTGCTTCTTCTATGTCTATTGAATCTTTAGAGACACCAAATAATATTAATTCAGGTGATATATCAATAGTTTTGCAGAGAGTTTTTTCAATAAATTTATGAATATCAGAAATTACCCTAGCAAGCTTTACACACAAATAAAACATATGTAATGTATCAGCCCCTCTTTGATTACACCGGTTACATTTGATTCCAGCAATAGAACCCCATTTCAAAACTTTTGCAGGTGTATAATAGAGGTCACACAAAATCATATAGTGTTGAGTACGATTACGCCCAGAGAATAATATAGAGGTGGCCATCTTAATTGACTCTTTTAAGATAGGTCCTTTGTACCTAATTTCTCTTCCCATTTGTTACACAAATTGTTAAAGTCATCCGGTAGATAAGTCATTAGAATCTTATAATAATACCCTATTCTTCTTTTATTATTTAGGCTATCTATAAGCAGATTTGGCATTAAATCCTGTCTTGCTATGTTGGAGGGTAAATGTAAAAAGTATGGATCTGTAGATATTTAAAATAATCATAAGAAGGAAGTTTGAAATTATTTTGAAGTTCACCAAAAGAGAGTAATGTTTCATGGTTATTTGCATATAGGTCAGAGAGAAAAAGAATCCCCTTAGTATTCCATTTTTTCAACACCTGGTCTCTAAATATAGATGGAAAACAATTAATAGAATTTAATGGAGTGTACCTTGTAACTTTTCTAATACCAACCACTTTTTTGATAATTCGCCAAGCTTTATATGCTGCTGCTAATATCTTGAATTTTGTTTTTTTATAATAGCTTGGCTCTATTATTTTTAACAAATGGTGGTTTGCTTCGGTGCCCAATACTACTTCATAAATATTCGGATACTGTGCCCAAGAAGTGGGGACTTTATTACCAACAATTAAAGGAAACATATATTGAAGTACAGCTGCTAGATAGTAAAATAGAAAATGTGGTGCGGCCCAGCCCCCTCTATCTTTCGGTATAATCAATTTCTTATATGCTCTCCTAATACCTCTATAACCCCACAGAAATCTTACTGCACTTCTTTCAATTTCTTGAAAGAAACTTAAGGGAAATTCCAGAGGGATTGTTCTAAATAAATAAAGAAATTTCGGTAGTATGAGCATCTTTAAGACATTGTTTCGACCATGGAGAGACAGATGTAAATGATTTATTCTTTCCAGAGTTGAATTAGCCTTTTTGAGAAACGGAGTGTAATTTATACTAGGTATTTTTGAAATCGGTGTTGTTAATCTGATTCCTAGATAAACTGCCTCAGAAACTATATTTCTAATTGGCGGTGGATTTGATCCTATAAACAGAATTTGCGTTTTAGACAAATTTAATTTATAACCAGAAAAAGATCCAAATATGCCCGCTAGTTCTTCAATCCTCATAAAAGTTCTTTCAATATCTTTAGTAACCACTACCAGATCATCTGCATATGCAAGGGCTCTATATGTCATACCTCCTAGCTGTAGCGGAGCTATATTCTCATCCCTATTTAACTGGTTAAGAAAGATATCTATGTATATAGCAAAAAGAAGAGGAGAGGATGGACATCCTTGACGTGTTCCTCGTTGAATAGGAAATGATGCAGACTTATTAGGACCTATTTTTATTGCTGATACTGGGTTTTTCTATAACGCTTTAAGTGCGTTTATCATTCCTGATCCAAAACCTTTCATGTATAACAAATCCCAGAGATAGGGCCACGACACTCTGTCAAATGCTTTTTCAGCATCGAGCAAAGTAATCCCTATAGGTGTATTAGAGGCTTCTGCCCAATCCATCATAGCTATAATTCTACGTATATGGTCAGCCGTATCTCTATTAGGAATGAATCTGTGTTGCCAACGAGAGACAATTGATGGTATAATCTTTGATATTTATTTTTGTTTTCCACAGATTTAAATCAAGATTTCAATAGTAAGGAAATATGCCCTCAAGGGAAAGGAGACGAAAAGATTGTAAGCGGAAAAAGTCAAAAACAGCAACGGAATTAAAGCAGTCTCCTACAACAAATACTTCAAAAAACAGGAAAAAAGCTTCTGGTAAGACAACTTAGTCTTTCTTACGGAACATATGTAGATCCCAAAAAAATGTTGGACAGTATGTAGAAAAAGAGAAGGAGAGAGCAATTTTGAAGAGGAAGGAGAGATTCAAAAATTTTTTTACTACTGCAGCAGGAGACAATAATATGTATAGGAATAGAAGGCAAAATCAATTTAGGGACATTCGTAAACGAATGTTTCGCAATAGGGTGGTTTTAAATTTGTTAAAAAATATTTAAAAAGGTAAACAGAGATCTGCTTTTGATAAGAAAAAGAAAAGTGTAGAGAAGATTGTTGATCATGCTTTTGAAGTTAAGAAAAAATTATTTATTTTAATAATCAATAGAATTAGGACACTTAACAAGACAATTGATGTTTTCAAATCAAACAGTAAATGGAAAAGAGTAATTAATCGGACTAATTTTTGTAAAGTTTTTTCTGGAGAATGGATGCACAGTTCAAGTTGTGAGCCATTTTTTAATGAGGAGAGTTACTTTCAGGAGAATGATTTAGTGCATGCAGTTGACACCAGTGGTCGAGCATATGAGGTAAAGACGGTTGTCCGATTGAAAAAGAGAAACTTGTGCCTAGAGAACCAGAAGAGGTGTTAACTGATGAAGTTTTAGGGAGACGTACTAAGGGTCCAGTGTACACTTGGAAGTGTAGTAGTATTTGTAGTGTGCGACAGGAATCAATCGATTTGTTTGGTAATTTCTTACGTACATATAGTAAGAAAACTCGAAAACAGAAAATGAAGATGTTGCAAGACTTAGATCCTTGCAGAGTGAAAGAAAACACAGGTTTGCAAGGGCATTCACTGGCTTGTCTTTCTAGAAAAGTCTGTCAGAGTGTTTTTCATCATTTTAGGATGTTAGCAGTGCATCATAACAAAATGAGGAAATTAGTGAGAAGGTTGTATTATGCAAAAAGTCCAGCACTTAAGCTTAAACAATTAAACAGTGCTCTTTTGCATGGAACTGAATTAGATGTGAAGAAGATTTGTGAAGAAAATGAGATTTGTTATTTTAGTGAAAAAGAGGACAGTGTAGAAATTGACACAGAAATTCAAGGTAATGTGGAAGACAATGTACAGATTTCAACTACAGAAAAGTTTGACCAGGAAATTATCAGGTTTAAGGTGAAATCAAGTGAAAGGCCGAATTTTACCTGTGTGTGTTGTCGACGAACTCATTATAAGTATCAAACTAGATTAGTTGATTTATACGTAAAAAGTGAAAAGATAAATAATTATGAGTGGAAGGATTTTGCAACTTATTTGTGGGTGGAGAATTCTTTTGATTTGAGTACCGATCAGCGTATTTGTAAATATTGTTATGATAAATTAAATCAAAACAGAATGCCTGCTAGAGCTGTTCATAATAATCTTGAGTTGGTAGACATTCCTCCTGAATTGATGGATTTAAATATATATGAGTGTATTTTGATTCAATGTGTCCATCCTTTTCAGGCAATTGTTCGCATGGAGCCTAACATAGGGAAATCGCCTCCTTCAGATTTACAGAGAGGATTAAAGGGAAGAGTTGTTTATTTGCCTCTAGATTTCAAGAAAAATATTGATACAATAGGTGAAGAGAAAGTGGAAGAGGAACCTCTGGTTATTCTAGTTAATGGGGTTCCGACAAAGAGTAAGAAAATCTGGCAAGATTTAGTGGATGTTAGGAAAGTCAAAAAGGCAACGTTGTATTTGGTCAAAAACAATGAGTACTACAAACATGTATGTGTTGGAGCAGAGGAAACAGCTGCAGATGAAGACAGTGATTGTTCAGCTGGCCAAATTGAAAAAGTTGATGTGTCTAGAAGTGAAGAAATATATGAACATTATTCTGTTCATCCTTTGCATTCCAAAGAAGTAATGGGGAATGCAATTGACTTGTTTCAAATGAAATCAGCAAAAGGAAGTCCCATTAGTGTATGGGAAGAAAGTTTGGAAGCTCGTTGTTTTCCACAGCTATTTCCAACAGGTCGAGGTGGACGATATGACGATCGACCACTTCAAATTCCAGCATCTGAATACCGGACTTTAAGATTATATGCTGAAGATACAAGGTTTCGTCAATGTATCCCTTATTTGTTTCATCTACTGTATGAAAGTCACTTGTCTGGGCTTTCTTATGCAGTAAACCATATACTGAAAAGTGGAGCACATCTGCAAAATGTTTCGGCGAGGGACTTTATGGAGAAAGTCAATCTGCAAGATAATATTTTGGAATCTCATCTAATCAATCTCATGGCATGTCAGCGTGGTACAAACGAGTATTGGTACCGTCGTCATGGGGAATTGAAATGTATGCTTAGAAACTTAGGAACTCCTACATGGTTCCTCACTCTTAGCTCTGCCGAGTATGCATGGGACGGCTTACTTCAATTTATACGCGAGCCAAATGCAAATATACAAAATATAGAATTCAAAACACCTGGAGAACTGTGTTCTTTGGATCCAGTGAATGTATGCAGATATTTTAATCATAGATTTGAAGCTATGATGTCTTTTATTACCAACAAACAAAATCCTCCCCTTGGAGAGGTTTTGGATTTCTTTTGGAGAAAGGAGTACCAAGCGAGAGGTGCTCCTCACATACATATTCTGTTGTGGATTAAAGATGCACCCAAATTTGGAACAGATTCGGATGAGACAGTGATGAGCTTCATTGAAGAGTATTCAACATGTGCTGTTCCGAAAACTACTGAAGAAAACAGTTTAAGGCAACAAGTTTCACGCTTTCAATCCCATCGTTGTGGAAAGTACTGTCGTCGAAAATTCAGAAACAAGGACAAGTTCTACACAAAATGTCGTTTTGGTTTTCCACGAGCAGTGATTTCTAAAGGAAGAGTAAATAATTTGATGTCTTCTCTGCGACATACTGTGACGAGGAAATCACCCAAAAATACATACAATTTAAAAAGAAACTAAGAGTCCAAGTACATCAACGACTACAACCCAGTGATTTTGTCCATGTGGAATGCTAACATGGATATTCAGTTCGTTGCTGACAACTCTATTGCTGTGGCTCGATATGTGACGTCTTACATCACAAAAAAAGAAAAGACAGAACTGAAGGAAATGTGGGAGGACATTTCACATGAAAAGAGTATAAGCAAGAAATTATACAGTTACAGTCTAAAGATGTTGTCACATCAGGAAATTGGAGCATATGAATGTTCCGATCGATTGTCATCAGCAAGTCTATATGTCAAATCTAGAACCATCATTTGGGTGAGTCTAGGTCTTGCTGCAACACGAAACCGAGTTTTGAAATCTGTACAGGAAATGGAGTATTTGGCGGAGAAAGAACCAGAAAGTACAGATATTTTGAAGACAAACATGTTGGATACATATTATCCAAATAGAAGTCATTATTTTGAGAACGCTTGTCTCTATGAAGTTCTGCAAAGATATATTTATAAGAGGAACATCAGAGAAGATATCAATACTGGAATATATGCCGTCATTGGATGTGAAGGATGTCTAGTGAAACAGAGAAAAGGTCATTTGATTAATCATCGAAAATTGAGTTGTGAAAATCCAGACAAAAGAGAATTTTACTATTTGGCTCTTTTGCAACTCTTTAAACCATGGCGTACAGATGAGGAACTACTTGGAGATTTTCTCTGTTACGAAGACTCTTTTAATGCAACGAAGGATACCATAGAATGTCCTGTTTTTCCAAATTATCTGCAAATGTTGAATGAAGAAATAGAGCAAGAAGCAACAATTGCTGCAGAGATTGCGAGAGACAGTTCTCAAGACAGTCAGAGTTCTGCTTCATTGAGCCAGGATCCACTAGGAGGACCAATTATCCAAAATGAAGCTGCCACTGCCATGGATGAGGTGGAAATAGCTATGGAGCAAGCTCAAGAGGATGTAATTAATTTAGAAGATTTGGTAAAACAATTAAACCTTGAGCAGAAACAGATATATGACGAAGTCACAGAACAGGTTGAACATGGATTCAGTCATGAGAAGAAAGAGTGCTCATGTACATCATTTAAGCCTGTCCAACTGTACGTGAGTGGAGAAGCGGGAACTGGAACAAGTTTTCTGATTAAAGCAATTGCAACTTATCTGCAGAAAAGGACTGAATCACTGCTGTCTTGTGTTGTTACCGCTCCAACTGGGCTGGCAGCACATAATATTAAAGGGATTACTTTACATCGTTTACTGATGCTGCCAGTGGAGCATGATAACAAATTGCAATACCACAAGCTATCTGGAGATGCGTGTTCTGAAGTTTCCAGAGTCCTGAAGAAAATGAAACTTCTTATCATTGATGAAGTAAGCATGGTCTCAAATCTAATGCTTGCTTTTGTGCATTTGAGAATGCAAGAAATTCTTAGAACAGAGTATGATGTGTTATTCGGAGGAAAACACATTATTGTTTTTGGAGATCTACTGCAGTTAACTCCACTGAAAGGACAACCAGTGTTTAAAATGGTCACGCATGAAGATACCAGGAAGTGCCTAGGAAGCATTGGAAACGTTAATATATGGTTAAATTTCAAATATGCAGAACTACTCCAAAATATGCGGCAGGCAAAGGATGAAGATTATAAAAATATTCTACAAGATGTAAGAATCGGAAAAATAAGTCAGCATGGGAAAGAAGCTTTACATGGAGAATTAATTTCAAATTTGTACCCAAATGAAAACATTCTTCCAGAGAATATTTTTAAGAAAATTAAAGAGAAGAAATCTGGCATGTTTGATGCCTACTCTGAAAGAATGCTCCATGTTCAACAACAAAATGTTAAAGTTAGAAAATGAAGAGATAGTGAAACTGGAAGCTATAGATAAAATAAAGCATATGGGAGCAACAATTATTTTGTCAGAAAATTTGAAATCAAAATTGGATTCATTAGAGAAGACTATATCTAAAACTGCTGGTTTTGAAAAGACTCTGAATGTGTGTTTAAATTGTCGTATCATTTTTGAGAAGGAATTTAAATGTTGAAAGAGGTCTGGTAAATGGAGCAATGGGTCATGTTGTTGGTTTTGTGAATTACAAAAATAGAGATGGAATTGAAATTTTAAAAATTAAGGGGCATATTATCAAGGGGGTTTATCTCCGCTTTTTTGGCTTTAAAAGCCAAGAAAGCGGAGATAAAATTATCTCCCTATTACCTAGCTGTCGCTAACACCAGTTAGCGACAGCTAGTAGGAGATAGCGACCATCTTGGGCCCCACTTTGCATGTCAGTGATATTTATCACTAATGACATGCAAAGTGGGCGTGCCAAGATGTTAGCGACTGGAAACAGTCCCTAACATCGCTATCTCCTATTACCAACTTTTGGAGATATTCGCGCTAAGCACGAATATCTCCAAAAACTAACACCTGCCCTGAGCAGTTCTTAGCCATGTTATCCAATGGGAGGTGGATAACATGGCTAAGAGCATTAGCTCGGTAATGCATGAATATCGCTGACTTTTCAGCGCTATCCATGCATTGCGGCCGTTTTTTATCGCATTTGCGATAAACCTTGATAATAGCAAGGTTTATCTGCGATAATTTCTGACGATGCTTAGCGTTAACAAATTCGTTGCTAAGCATCGTTAGCGATAAATATCGCTTAACGTTGGTAATATGCCCCTAAGTTTGATGGCATTGACGAAATAGAACAAATTTGTCGTTGTTCAGCTACATTTTTGCTTGTGAAAGACTTATATGTTCGCCGAAAACAGTTTCCTGTTTGTTTGGCATATGCAGTGACAATTCATAAATCTCAAGGTTTAAGTGTAGATAGTGCTTTGGTGAACATTGGAAGTTCTGTGTTTAAAGAGGGTATGGCATATGTGGCATTATCACGAGTCAGAACTTTATTAGGATTGTACTTGATTGAGTGTGATGAAACAAAGATTTGTGCTGATCTAGATTGTGTTAAAGAATACAATAGGTTAAGAAGAGAGTATGCTCCACATTTGCCTCAATATCCTCTGTTTGAAAAACGTGTGGTAGGCCGAAAAAGAAGAAATGAGAATAATTGCAGTGAGGTACTAGCAAAAAGACAAAAAGTAGATGAAACTGTAATTGTAAGCAGAAAGAAAAAGGATTCTGTTGAAGATGTTGTTGGATTTCAGTTTGAAAACAGTTCTGGTGTCAACTGCTATGCTAATGTAGTGGTTAATAATGTTTTTTTTCTTCAAAATTTACAAGAACAGATTGTTGAAAATCGGGATCAAACATTCTGCTGTTTATTGAATTCTGTGTTTGAGAAATGTAGCAGTGATAGAGCAAAAATAGAAAGTGTTTCAGAAATTAGAAATCTTCTAGACATATGTTCTGGTCAAAATCACTTTTCACAGATTATTCAGAAGGATTGTCAGGAATTTTTAATGTATATGTTTGATGTATTGGAAGATGAAGGAGTAGATATAAAAAATCTTTTTAGCCTTTCTTATCAATGGCAGCATGACTGTGACAACTGTACTTTATCAAGTAGTACTAGAATAGACACTGAAAGAATTATATATTTGAGTTTACCAGACTGCAAATCAGTGCCTTTTAATAATCTAGTTAAAGCAGCTGATCACAATATGGTGTGTACCCAATGTAAGTCTGCAATGCTGTTCACATTATTTTTACAAACTTATGGTAAATATGTGATTTTAATGTTCCAACGATGTAGACCTGATGAAAGTAAATTGACAACTTCTATAAAAAATGTCGTGGCTTCTCAGTTATCAATTTCAGGAAGAACCTTTGTAACTGTTGCTATTATTTATCATGACGGTCCTTCAACAACATCAGGGCATTACACATGCTATTTAAAAAGTTGTAAAGGTTGGACCCTTTGTAATGACACTCATTTGACTTTCAAACAACGTTTGCCTTTTGACTTAAAAAATTCATATCTAGTGTTTTTAGAACCAAAATCTAAGCAAAGATAATTGGCCTATGAAGACGGGAGCAGTTAATAAAGGTTAGTTTGCTGTTTAAAATTATATTCTGAGTAAAAGTGATCAAGATAATATAAAAAATTGAGTTGTCATATAGGTGCTGTAAGTGGATCTCATAGTAAGTGATATCAGTATTATAGGAAATGATGAACATGAGTGAGTCAGATGGAATTACAAAAAGTTAAATATTGTGAAAATGTTGTTTGAGCCTTTCTTTCAGAACGTCGGAAAAACGGTAATTTTAGAGTTTGTTTTAATTAATTTGAAAATATACTGATACATCTGACACTATTTGGCCTTAAGGAATGGTGAAGGAATGAGCAAAGAGTTATGACTGAACAGAAGGAGTATATGAAAATAATGAAAATATATCAGATGTTCTTCGAGGTTTTCTTCTAGAAAGTCGATGAAATGGAATTTTTAGAAAACAGCAGAGTACTTTCCAACGAAAAGGGCCGTCATGATATACTATTTGGCCTAAAGGAAAAGTAAGTGAATCAAAGTTTAGTGTACATTTGTTATTTTGAAGTTTAGATGGTTTTTTTAAAATACAATCTTTTTGATTGTGTTTTTTTTCCCCCTCTGTCATATGATGAGTAGTTTGAACTCACTTTTTTAAGTGAAATTCAATATATTCTGAGAACAGCAAAAATAAACTATGTAACATGTTGTACAAGTTAATCTATAGTTTGTATTCTGTAATTTAAAATATATTCCCATTGTCTCACACTCACTTTCCTTTTTCCACCCTCTTTCAGCTCTTTTTACTCACTTATAATGTCTTTCTTTCACTCTCTTTCAAACCCGTTCTTTTAGTCCACTTCTTTCACAACCCCTCATTCTCATTTCAACTGTCTGCATCCCCTCTCTCCCTTGCATAACTATTCAGCTTTCAGTCTGTCTGCTTTACTTTCCTTTTCCGTGTTTTCCTCCTTTGCTCTTTTAGTAATTCCTCTTTACTCACTCACCAGTATTGTCGCACTCTATCACTATAAATCATCCACTCTCCCTCGCTTATCTTTGTTTCCTCCTTTCTTTTGACCTCTTCTCTCTATTTTCCGTTCACTACCTCTATGTCCTCAGTTCCTCACTCTCCTTGTGTTATGTTCACTTGTGTTTATCTACCTTCTATCATTTCTCTTACAACAACTTCACTGCTCCTCTCTCATCGTTCATCAACCTATTTCCTTTAGTCCGGTTTCATTACTACCCCTCATTTCATATGTTTCAGTGTCCTTCTCTTTACTTTCATCACCAAATCACTTTCTCTCAGTACCACTGCTTTAGTCCTCTTCTCCTCTCTTTCCTTCTTTTGCTCCCTTACTCATTTTTCTTTCCTCACTCATTGTACTCCACTTCACTCAATCCTTCCCTTAGTCTCTCTGTCTACTAACTTCCTCACTCCTTTTCCCTCAATCCTTCTATATTATCCTCTCTCCCTTCATCCATTCACTCTATGACTCTCCTTCACTTACTCAGTTATCTTCCATTCCTCATTCTTCTAAATGCATCCTTAACTAGACTCCTTTCCCTCTCAGTCATTATCTTTTTACTTACTTCTGTTTCCGGATTTAGTTTTGCTAACTCACATTCTTTTAGTATCTTTCTTACCTTCAGTTCATTTCTCTCTTCTTCTCTTCCTCTCTGTCAGTGAATCTTTCAGCCTGATTCATGTAGCCAAAAGCGCTCGCAAAAGGGCCAGATTCTGAGAATATGGCTCTTTGCGAGTGCGATTTTTGCATTTGGTATTCACAATCCCAAATGCAAAAATCGCTATGTAAGAATTCGCATATTTGCGAGGAATGGCATTTAAGGAATCTCTAATAGAGATTCCTCAAATGCTATTCATGACACAAAAAAAATTGCGATTTTGCACTTTTGGGCTGCTATTTACCGAGAGGTCAGACCTCTCGGTAAATAGCAAAAACTCAGAAAAATGCTTTTAAAAGCATTTTTCTAAGTTGCATGTTGCACACACACATGTCCTTTGGACATGTGTGTGCGCAACACCTGTTCAAATGTGCATTTTAGGGGTGCTACAGGGTGTCCTTTGGACACCCCTGGCACCCTTAAAATCGCTATCTGATTTGCGAGTAGCAAATTGCTACTCGCAAATGAGGGATACTCCCCATTCATTCCTATGGGCCTTTTGGCCCATAGGAATGAATGGGGAGTTATTCCTTTTTTTGCGAGTAGCAATTTTCTACTCGCAAATAGAGATCATGTAGGAATCGCTATTTATTTAGCAATTCCTACATGAATGCCGTTTTGCGTGTCCTCAATAGCGAGTCGCTATGATTCGCTATTAGGGCCACGCAAAACGGCCCGTACATGAATCAGGCTGTATATGCCTTACTCTTAGTAATTTGCTCCACTTCTATTTCTTTTTCCCTCTTTTTGTCCTTCTACCTTACTTTATTTTCCTTTCTGTGTCCTTCACTCTTACTTTATTTCTAAATACACTGTTATGATTTTTAACCTCTTCATTTGTATCTTTTATTTTAAAATACATATTTTACTAATTATAACTTATTTTTTCTTCTCTCTTTCACAGATACAAAGTGTAGTAAAAAATGTAATTAAAATTACATTAATTATATGGTAAGTGTGACTAAAAAAATGTAGTTTGTCATCACCCTTTGCTTTAACCTCACTACTATTTTCTCACCCTACCTCACTCCTGTTTCTTTACTCTGCTTCCCTCACTTATTCTTGTCCTCCTTCTGACAGAGGTACAATACGGCTTTAGAGCGGGGAGGAGTACGGAGGACCAATGCCTCAATCTTCACCTCATAATATCCAAGTACACGAGGGCAAAAAGGGGATCCATATTCCTAGGCTTCATGGACCTATCCACAGCCTTTGATCTAGTCAATAGATCAAGGCTGTGGACTATGCTCTTGAAAATGGGACTTGACTGCTCCTTGGTGCATTTCCTAGCGGAGCTGCATAAAGATTTGAATGCCTCCATTAGGATGACAACAGAGGGGAAATGTACTGTGAGTTTTAGGTCCTGCAGAGGGGTGCGCCAAGGCTGTATCTTGGCCCCCATGTTATTCACGTTATACGTGAATTCATTGGAGGCTAACTTAACAGCTGTTACTCAGGATATTCCGTGCATGGGGGGTGCGCCAATTCCGGTGCTCCTCTATGCCGACGATGCGGTGCTGATAGCCAGGACCCCGATACCCCTGCAAAAGCTGCTTGATTCTTTTGGAACTTTTATGTCCAGTCTAGATCTGGTGATTAACAGTGGCAAATCCCACACAATGTCAGTAGGGGGCTCTAAAAGTAAAGACAAAACCTCTTTTTTGTGGCAGCGAGTTTATCTCTAGCGTAAAGGTTTTCACCTATTTGGGTGTAGTATTTGATCGTAGGGGTACTTGGATACCACAGCTAACATCCAAAGCGAATGCAGTGAGAAGTTCTGCCACCGCAGTTTTGGGGTTCGCTAAAAGATTAGGGGGGAAACCCACAGAGGCGATCTTGGCTATTTACAAAGCCAAGACAGTCTCTATTGCAGGATATGGGGCTGCAATTTGGGGGTTTGTAAAACCTGACCGCATCCAAACGGAGGAAAACAAATTCCTGCGGTCATTGCTGGGCCTACCTCAGCCAACAGCAACTTACTCCCTACACCTTGAGTTAGGTCTGGGATACATCACAGACATGATAAAATTAGCTCCGATCATGCTATGGATTAAGCTCTGGTTAAATCCGAACCTTAGTCTTAACCATAAGATCATACAAGATTGTCTAAAACTAGATCACATGAGGGATATTCAGTGGTTGTCCTATGTAGAGTCTTTGGCTATGAAGCTAGGACGCCCTGAGATTTTTGCTAGACCAGAATCCCTGTGTAAAGCAGATCTAGTGTGGGTGAAGACTAACTTCACTAGACTCTGTGTTGCCGAGCGGGAAGCGGATGAGTTAGGTAAACCCTCTGTGAGGGCACATGTAATGGTAACCACATCCCTTGAGTTGTCTCCTTACTTGTCAGTGGTGACAAATTTTTACCACAGATGGTTACTGACAAAGTTCCGTTTCAATCAAATTCATATGATTCTTTGGGATGAGAAAGGTTGGTGCAGGCCGGAGGATTCAACTCCATGTAAATGTGATGACCAGTCCGCCCAGGACACTGCGCACTTTTTGTTCTTTTGCCCCCTGTATTCTGAACCCCGGAATCGATTTGTAAAACCAATACTGAAAGAGATGAGATTTACGCAGTATAAGCCTGCATTGTTATTTTTACAAATGATGGAAGCTCCCGTAATTATGTACGGTATCGCCAGTTTTCTGGCTGCATCTGTAAGATTTAGGAGATCAAGATTGGACCTTTAACCCAGAAAGCTAACTATTTTTGTACTATGTATTTAAATAATGGATCTGTATAATGGATTGTTGGGCTCGAATGGAAATGAAATGGTGTAATTATCTTTTTATAATGGGTTTTAATTGTCATTATGACTGAAATTGTATTAATTGATTTTTTAAACATGTTTTAAATAAGTTTTAGAAATGTCTAGTATACTTTTATGATTTTAATTAATCGAATAAAGTGGCTTTGACTTGACTTGACTCTTATCCTCCATGTTTACTCCCCTTTCCCTAACTCCCCTCCCACATTCAACTTCTTTCATTCCCCCTTCTTTACTTCCCTTACCCTCTGTTCCCTTCCTTTGCTCCCTCACTCATTCTCTTTCCCTTAATCATTTACTTCACTCCTACACACACACCTCACCCCCCACACACACACCTCTGACACACCCCCCACACACACACACCACACACACACCTCACACACACAAACACACACCCACACACACACTCCTCACACACACACACACACACCCCACACACATACCCCCCACACCCACACCCCGCCACACACACCTCACACACCCACACCTCCACCCACACCCAAACACCCCACACACCCACACCCACACACACACCTTACACACCCACACCCCACCCACACCCACACACCCCACAACCACCCCCCCACACACACACACCACACACACACTCATTTTTTTTCTTCTTTTTTTGGAGGGGTGCACGCCCCGGTACACGTACCGGTACACGTACCGGTAAGCGTACCCTGGAGAAAAAAAGAAAGACAGAGTTTTTTTTAAATGTAGCATTTTTATATAAATTGGAGGTAGTTCTGAAAAGAACTGTTTTTTTATTCTTTTTGTTGTTTTATATCTTTTTTTGAATTTTTTTTATTTTTTTTGGCTTTTCTGAACAATTTTATATTTTTTTGTAGTTTTTCTGGGGTCAAACAAAACACAGGGAATTGCAAACAGCTCAACTGGAGCAACAAAAATAGAAAAAAATTAAAGTTGCTTGCTGCAGTGATGGTTGCCTGCAGCTCAATTGAGTATAGTGACGCTTTGCTCACCATATGAAATTGTTTTGTTGCAATATATGCAAACAAATTTAAATTTTGCAAACCTGGTTTGCACATTAGGGACCATCTCCCTAGCCTCTGCACCCGATGGAGTGGGTTGATTGGAGGCGCTTGAAGAAGAAGGATGGGGAGGGTTCTTGGTCAGTTCCCTGACCTCTGCTGCCGAATAATTGTTCGGGTGCTTCCTCTGCATATGTCTAATCGTAGTGTGGTTCCCAAAAGAGTACTTCTTGTTTGGGTTCCCTCTTGACAGTTGTTCGCCACAGATGAGGCAAGTCACCTTAGCTGCATTCACTTTTTTTGCACCCCTTGGCATCTTGTAAAACACCCAAATAAAATGTTCCTTGGGTCTGTATGGGGGATTGTCCTCAGGCAGAAAGGGCCTCTCCTCCTCCTCCTCTTCGTCCTCCTCTTCTTCTTGACCACCAATGTGGTCTTGTGGTGGTCCTTGTGGAGGTGGTGGTGGTGCAGATGCACCTGCAGCTGCTACTAGTGAAGCCATTTCTCACAGAATGAATGCAGGTCTTCTTCACTCAATCAACAAAGTGAGAATGAGGAAAAAAGGTGGGGTCTTTCATCATTTGGAAAACAAAACTGTTGTGAACCAATCAAAAGTGTTATTTTGAGGTCTCATGACCTGGGCTTTCTCATCATTTGGAAACCAAAAGTGTTCTGAACCAATCAAAAGTGTTATTTTCAGGTCACATGACCCGACGCGCTTACGCTACGCACGCGATCGTATGCGCTCGGGTGCTTCCGGGTGCGCTTACGCAGTGCGTCATATGACGCATCACGCGGCTACGCGATACGTCACGATGTTGTTTTCGTTCGCGGGAATAGCGCTAACGGGACGCTCACCGGTACGCACCCCGGGGCGCGCCGAAGCACTGCGCTTACCGGTGAGCGCATCGGTACGTGCCCCAGGAGCGCTCCGGGGCAAAAAAAAAAATACAAAATACTATTACATAATTATACAATATAAAATTTGTTATAAAAAATATTACATTTCATACCTATAGAGATTTGCTATTAAAAAACCTATGAATTTCACTGAAAAAACCATAGGTTTCACACCAGTTATAGTTAGGAATTAGCATTTAAAAAACCTATTAAATTCACTGAAAAAACCATAGGTTTCACACCAGTTATAGTTAGCTGGAAGTTTTACTCGCATAAAACCATTGAAATTCCCACGTTATAGTTAGGTGGACTCACTATAACTTGCGCGTGCAATGCACTGCTGATGACGTCACATATTACATCACTCATGACATGGTCAGTGACATCACTCATGACATCACTGATCTGCAATTGGGTATTTGACCTGTTAACTGTAAACACTCTTGAATGTCACTCGACCCTTCTGCGACCCCACGCACTCTAACCGAGATGCAAACATTTGAATTGTGCAAGTTCCTGCATATAGCCACGCATCAGGCAGGATTACATCACACAAGACAACTTTGCAAGAGCATTTATCTGACAAAGTATGTAATGTTGCTTTAGTTTGAATTTTCAATAATATGTCTCCATTATGTTCATACTTGTTTTACCGTTCCAAGATGTCTGTCATCAAGATGTTGGGACACTAGTCCACTGTTTGTGTCCATGTACTGTTTGTAACTTTATTAACACTTTTTGCACACATCCACACTTACGTGATCAAGGCTTGTCTCAAGCCGAAACGTGTTGTAGGTGTGAATAAACACCTCTGGCGTGGCGTGTTGGTTTCTGAGAGCGTTGCTATTTGGAACTATTTTTGGAATTGAATTACCGGCGTGCTCGGCCGGAGAGCGCGCCACCTCCCACGGGGCCACCTGCAGTCAGACGGAGCAATTTTGGAAAAGAATTGAATACATGGCTGCTACCGGCCCGGCGAAGGAACTGATACATTGAGGATTTATTGGGACCTGGATTTTGTGGAGAACCGCAAAAGGGTAAGAGCGCGAGCTGGGCTTTGACGTGTCCGTCCTGAGGGGAGAGGGGGGTGTGTTTTGCCTCGGCGTTTTACACTTTCCCTCCCCAGGGTTAACGGCACAGCGTTCCCATGCTTTCTTATGCTCATCACCGCTAAAATTATCCGATACCATACACTTGTGAGACGAACGACTCTGGAGGGGGCACAGCAGCATGAGTCTAAAAAAAACCCCCACCATCATCCACATCAACTAACGATTAATGAACATTGAGCAACTCACCTACAATGTATATACAAATGTGTAACGGTGCAGTCTAGTTGTACATTACCCGGATGCAAAACTGCACAAACCACACGTAGATATACCGAGTCAAAAACAATTGAGTATTTTACGTGTTTCGTGTTACACAACTCCTACGCAGGAGGAACTTCACATTCAAGGTGAGGGGAAATCGCCCACACGCCAGGGCATTCAGACCATCTCCAAGGGAAGCAAAAAGCATGGAAGAAGAAGAGGAGAGGAGGGCAGCTGCACAGCTTCTATTCACACGAAGAAAGAAAAGCGTAGCTGTCTCCAAAGAGGTTCAAACTGACCTTCCACAAACAGTGAAAGAGAAGATCAACAAACTGGAAAAAGAGGAGAAATCTCAAAGTGGTGGGAAGCTATCTCCCTACAAAACTACATCGATCAGGAGATGGTTCCCAGGGCCCTGAGAATCTTTACCACCCCCACATACGAAACACCCAATCCAGCAATATTAGCAGAGTGGTCCGATAACTCAGCCATCACCTCCAGAAGAATGCTAGAAATACTAGTGAAGTATGCTTGGATTGACAGAGACTTACTACTCAAACAGATAGAGGAACTGATGGAGGACATTAAAAAACAAGCTGAAGATGACGCTGTGTCCAATCTGGTGTCAGCCATGAAGGATCGCCTGGAACACTATGAGGAGGACATTAAGGCACGGAAGGAGAGGAACCTGAACAGGGACTACAACCACTACGAAAGTGGCAGAATACTAACTTTCAGTCGTAAATATGATTACCTCTACAATGACACTGGAACACAAGCACAGACGAAAAATGAAGAGGATGAACCGCTACTTCTATCAAGCGAGACCGAGTCCGATGTGTCCAACATATCCACCGAAGAAGGTAGAAAAACAGCAAAAACATCTCGCAAGGCCAATTTTTTAGACGAGTATCGTCACCTGCCCTGGAGCAGACGGACGAACAAGGAGACTCCGGCACCATCCCCCAGCATACCAAGAGGACGAGGATGAGCGAGAGGACTAGGAAACGCAGGAAACGGGGAAAGAGGCTCCTACAGAGGTGGCAAAAGAGGCAACATAAGGGGCAACATGGGAAACATGAAAACGCGCTCCAAAAGAGGACAATAACGGATCCAGCTCTGGTAAATAAAACGATTATTAATTTATTAGCCAGGACAATGAATGACACTGAAAAAGCTACATTGAGTCTAGGACTCTCCTTTTGTCCCTCTATGTCTTTCAATTATCGTGAGTCCAGGATCGACCTCTGTAAATTTGTCCGCAAGCTCAAGCTCAAAAAGTGGCACAAGCTAAAAAGGTTAGGGGGATTGAATAAATCGAAATCTCGCTCCAACAATCTTGCTGACAACTTTACGATAAGTGAGGTGGATGCCCTTATCAACATACTCCAACTAGAACGGGAGAGTGATAGGGGATCTTGTGACAACACCCATTCTCTCACAGAGGGGGAGGGGGAATCTATTGGTAACACTGAGCTCCTTCAAGATGCTGCCTTCACGATAGATAGCAGTGCAGCATCTGGTTTTAAGCCCAAATCTACTTTCATTCCGATCATGCCACACGATGCCATAGATACTTTCCACGATTGTGTTAGTAAGGATCTCTGCAAACACAGACACAAAGAAAGAAAACAAAGCCACAACAATAACAACTTGTCTATGGCCCAGAAAAATTCCCTGAAATCTCTCATGGAAGACGATAGTATTGTGATCCGCTCGGCGGACAAAGGCGGTAATATTGTTATACTTGACAGAGACCAATATGTAGCAGAGGCCCACCACCAGTTGGGCGATTCCAAATTCTATACTCCCACCACCCACAAGATGTATAACAACAGTATCACCACACTCTGGGAGAAACTCAATACTTGGAAAGACAAAGGCATCCTCGAATGGGAGGAATACAGGTATTTAAAAAATGACCACCCGATTCTTCCTGTCCTATATCTTCTGCCCAAATTACACAAAAGCAAAGACAACCCTCCGGGAAGACCTATTGTGTCTTCGAGAGGGAGTGTCCCTGAACATGTGTCCAAATATGTGGACCACTATTCACGTGACTGGGTCCACAATTTGCCCAGCTACATAAAGGACACAAAAGACTTCCTCACCAAACTACAGAACCTGAAGTGGGATGATGAATGCCATCTCATCACCTTGGACGTCCAGGCCCTTTATACCATCATTGACCATCAACAGGGCCTGGAAGCATGCAAGTATTTTCTAGATGCACGTCCCCTTCGTTTCAAAGAGCACAGTAAAATGCTACTTGAAATGGTGGAATTCTGTCTTTTGAATAATTTCTTCCTTTTTGATGGTATCCTTTACAAACAGGAGAACGGGACCGCGATGGGTTCATGTTTTGCTCCCAGTTTTGCGAACCTCTTTATGGGGTACTGGGAGCAGAAAATCTTCATGGACCCATCGTGGTCGGAACATCTAGGTCATG